>NC_141689.1:2060832856-2063232856 GCF_964263255.1 Lissotriton vulgaris | reverse complement strand
ATAAAGAACAGAGCTTCTATTTTTAGCTAATCTAGAGACAATATGTAACCATAGCCTCTAGCACACTCACACGCAATTTCATTTATATGTGATGAAATAGTCTCGACCTTCTTTTCTGTAATTCAGAGATATTTCATGTGTAATTTCGCAAATCGTTCAACTGAATATATATGCACTTTTGAATGATTACACTGCTTAAAAACATACAGTACCTATAACGTTCCGTGTATTCCGCATACACCATTTCAAATGCAAAATGTATTTTGGGGTGGGTTGGAATACACATGCATCTTTTTGCTTAGTTTTTAGTGATTGATGGACATAAAACCGTGGAGTGGGTGATGTGTTTTATCTAGGAACCCGATTCAATATTGTGACCCTATGCCCCTATACGGCTATAATTATTAATATCCCTATAATGGCATAATAATCAGATCCATATTTCAGTAAATCGCCCCTGCAGCCCAAGGCATGGCAGAAGCTATTTCCTTAGATTCCTAGAGAGCACACCGAGTTCTTTCGACACACCAAACCTCCAGCAACCTGGGAAAGCCCCGCTTGCTTTGTTTTGATTTGTAATAGAACTCCTGCGAGCACTGTAAGAACGGCCAGTTGTTAGTGACATCTTTATTGATGTCTTATGTCCAAACCTTATGTCAAACTTGGCACCTTTCAGGTATAAATATACCAACGTTGCCTTAAGCAAATACACGGTGGTGATTCTGGAGCAGAGCAGCTAATCTACTTTCCGAGAGCCCAGCAGAGCGAGAAGCCCACGGACGCTGCACCTCCTCTTTGATGCGCTGAGAAAGATGCTGTCTTTTCTCCAGCCGAGAAAATCCAGCTCCGGCGTTTCCAGCCTACCCTTGCGGGTGACTGGGATATCGGGTCCTGAGAGGGAGATACCAGACCTCCTACATTCTATTCCCAAGGTACAGTGCTGACTAGACCCTTAGAGAGAATTCTTGAACAGATCCTTGGCAACAAACCTACTTAACTTAAACTGCGACTTACGTACTCCTTCCCACGTATTAGGCTTAGGTCAGGTACACCGGGGTAGGCGTATTTTAGAAGTACCAGTTGAGCACGTTAGCCTATGTATATATATATATATATATGTTTTATCCATTTTAAAGTATCTTATGGCTAAGAAACCATATCAATGCTTTTACAGTATTATTGCATAATACTCCTTTTACTGTACGTATTTTACTTTATAATAAGTATTGCAATTGTGGCAATTCATTTCTCTTGCATGAGAAGGAAGACTGCTCAATAAATAATATCTTTTATTGAAAATGCCCGTCTCTCTATTCTCTGCACCCTGGTGAAATTAAATCTGCACAACTAACTGAGTGAAATAGCTGTCTATTGTTTCACACGACTCTAGAGATTGACTCCTATTCTGAAGGAGCAAAGTTGTCATGTTTATGCAGTTGTTGGAAGCTGAATCCCTTCTTGTCTGAGCCAGGGAAGCTGATCACTTCGTATTCAGTCAAGAAAGTTTCCAGTGACCTCTGAGCTAGCTGGCGCAAACCTAAATTAAGTCTAACATAGTCAGTAGAGACCTAGAAGACCTCAGTCCTACGTCTAAACTGCTGTTTATGTTATTCCAATGCGCAGGGCCTATAGGGAAAATAGGAACTACACTACATAGTGAGATGATTTGATAACACAATACTACTTTATCCAAAAGGACAGCCCAGGGTGTTATATTAATTATGACAAACTCATCCTTTTTGCCCTGATCACCTCCATTGTTGGTTGGTACTGGTGGTAATTGACTCTGAGTGTGCCTTGGGCTCTGATTACCAGACCCAGGGCCATTGCTCTGATTTTGGATGTATATGGTAATTAGGTTTAACTACTAGCCTAGCTGTAAGCCAATAGTATATAATAGATAGGGCATGCTGGTTTAGAGGCCCGGTAGACTTACTGCACTTATTTGTGCACTACTGTGTTGCCTGCTGTCATTTTAAAGGCAGTTCAGAAAGAAGTTAACGAACTTTGGGGAAGTTTGGAGCAACTTTTAGAAAAAGTTCAATACAGTGACCGATTTAACGTTGAGAGTCAAGTCAACTAGATTGAACTGTGATCCTGCCTGGAGTTCAGTTTTGTCACTCTGAAAACTCTGGAGCTCAAGACTTCCAGGAGTTGACCAGGGCTTCTTGCTGAACCAAGCAGATGGAGCCGCTGTTAATCAGGCCTGCTGGAGAGATCCACTTGACATTGAGAGAAAATCTTCCAGAAACATTTCTAAGTGTGAAGGTAAAATTTTGACCGAGGCCTCCCATATATTGTATCCAAGCAGAGTTCCATGGCAGTCATCCTCAAACTTTGACTTTGTCCCAGTCAAGTGCAAACAGATGTCCCAATTTAGCACTTTTGGTTTTAAGCACTAGAAAGTGTTTATTCTTTAAAAATTCATATTGCTGGCTCCCTACATTGGATTCTTGTCATTTGGCTATCTATTTGTTCATAAAAAATAACCTATTTTTATAATTTGATATTGGATTTTTATTGTGTCTTACTTATGTATTGGTTCTTTAAATGCTTTACACATCTGTCTACTAAGTTACGCTTGCCTGCTCAGTGCCAGCTACCAAGAGTTGAGCAAGGGAATATTTTTTTGAGACCTTGACTGAGCATGTTTGTGGCCTTATTGCTAGTGGTAGGTCCATACTTATCACTACTAATAAACCACTTTCCAACATTATTCACTAGAAACATTTTACTACACCTATATAAACACAACATGACATCATATTTACAATCTAAATGATGAGACTAAAACAAAGTTTGCTTAGTTGGCTATCTTGGGATTTGTTTCTCTGGACCATTTTCTGTCTTGGGCTACCTGTCTTGCCATGTTTTTTTCATGTTTTTACAAGACAAGGGGAAACCCAAAAGGAATAGCACTAGGGTCCTTGGGCAGTAATCTATTATACAAGACAGAGGACCCTAGTTATTTAGGATCATGTAAATGATAGACATATACTGGATAGTATATAACCTCTGTCCAGCCGGACAGGAATTTATTAGTTAAATATTTTGTAATAGTTCAGGTATTTCAACACTTATACAAAAGTGGGCACAACCTGTGACCCACAGGAGACAAGACAAAACAAGTGACATGAATTTATGTAAAAGCGCACAAGGCGGTCTGTACTATTATTCAGTATGACAGACTAAGATTCCTAGACATCGAGATAAAACATTGCGAGGGGCAGTTAATAACAAGTCTTCACCGAAAGCCTACAGAAAGAAACACCTTACTCAATTACAGTAGTCACCATAGAAACCAGAATATGAAATACAGTCATGCCTAGTAGTCTCTAATGAAATCTTTTTGTTTATGTTTTTTTCTCCCAAATTTCACTCCCTTTTCGCTTGATATTATGTAAATTGCCATAGAGGCCATGTAATAATGTAAATAGTCTCAAGACAAACATGACTTAATGGTTTTGTCCTGAAGATGATGCATGTATCTCTGAATTGCATCGAAACGTCGTTGACCTTAGAAGCACCATATGTTGTTATGAAATCAAAGAAATGCCTTTAACAATGGTTTGCTTAAAATGAATCTTAGTCTGTCATACTGAATAATAGTACAGACCGCCTTGTGCGCTTTTACATAAATTCATGTCACTTGTTTTGTCTTGTCTCCTGTGGGTCACAGGTTGTGCCCACTTTTGTATAAGTGTTGAAATACCTGAACTATTACAAAATATTTAACTAATAAATTCCTGTCCGGCTGGACAGAGGTTATATACTATCCAGTATATGTCTATCATTTACATGATCCTAAATAACTAGGGTTCTCTGTCTTGTATAATGTATTTTTCATGGGCACATACATAGTGCGTGGTCATATGAATGGTAGGTGCGAAATCTGTTTTCTGAGAAGAAAGCTCAGAAAACAGATTTCAAACATGAATACAGAAAACAGATTTGTCAGTAAAGACAATCAATAGCTCTAACCCAGAAATATGGGTGGAAAAATATCCCTAGCTAGGTGGAAAAACTCCCCTCATATCACCTATTCAACTTGCTAGGAAGTGCTAGGATTCTGCCTTATTGTCTTCAAGTGATGCTCACAAAAACCCTGTGGAGTCCCACATTTAGACTGGTTTAGTTTCAAGTCAAAGTCAAAATAAACTTTATTTTGGTCAATAGGGCCATACAAAATGTACATGAAAACACACATTTATACATAGTAAAACAGCTAATTGACCAATAACAGCATAACTAGATTTTGTTGAGTCATGATAAGTGTATTATATATTTTTTAATTTTCAACCAAGTTTTAATATTGAGTCAGGCACAAGCAGGGGTGTGCATCCAACTTGGTATTATTATTTTTTTCACAATGAAGAAACTTTATTGTTTGATTAATTAAAATCTTTACAATAAAAAACACAAGAATGTTATAAAAGGAGAATCGGTAACACAAAAGTTAAAATATTTGACAGTGCAAATTTATAAAAAAACAAGAGGTCCCAGATTTGAGTTTTCATGATTTTCCTAACGGCATGCAATTTCTATAAATAGTATGTGCCAAGAGGTGCAGAATAACTTTGTTACTTAAAATGAGTTATTCCGTTAAAATACAGTAAAGGAGACGGACAAGGCACAAGATTAGGGAAGTCCAACTGTCCAATCCACTCACTTTAGGGCTCTATCCAAAGGGATGGTAGTCTCTGCATAGAAAAGAATGGGCACTCTGGTGTCTTGGTGAAACTTAGGGCTGTGAAGTGAAGTAAGCAGCCAGTAAACCACACAGGGTCACTGGCACGTTGGGCAAGAGAGGAGGTGGCGACTGACTGCATTTGTGAGTGGTAAGCGTCCCAGTGGAATGAGATGAAGGTTTAGATTACTGGCACTCCCACCTCGTTAATCTTGTTTGCTGCTCTTGTGATGAACTTGGTAAACTGTATAGTGAGCATTGGGTTCTCTGGGTTCATGGCTGCTAAGATGACTGATGACAGGAGCGAACACCAAGTTTGCTCCATTCGCCCTGTAGCAGCATCCTTCGATCGGTGAGCAAGGCAGGGAAAACAAACGTCACATGTTCAATCGACTGTGAGGTACACCCACACCCCATACACACTGTATTGTTGTTTGAGCGGCGCCAATCTGGTAGATGAGACAAGAAAGGTCATTAACCCATTCTGAGTGCCAAAAATCTTTTTTTTCATGCTGCTGCATAGGTACATGCTAGATATGGCACCGCAATACTTGGCTTAAACCCCGATAGAACCATCCAGGCATGTTTGCGTTTTGCCAGTTGTGCCCTATTAGAGTGAAAAGATCAGGACCAAACTCTTTTTTTTATGTAAATTTTAAGGGCCTGCTGGGATGAGTTGATTCCCCCGATTTAAAACGCAACCAGCATTTGCAATGAGTGTTCTAGATAGCAGTGGTGTTTTCGTCCCACTTGGCTGGTTGATATTTCTTGCCACAGCATAGCCTCCGAGCTTCCTTCCCTAGAGTGTGCAGTTTGTTGCACAGTTTGATAAAAGCGCCGCCCCCAATGCCTTCGTGGTCTAGAAGGCAGAACTAAAGTCTTACCTGTGCTGGGGATGAGGATTTCGGTAGACTCCACACTCACTTGAAGATTCTTTTTGTTATACTGTTAGCTATGCGGGAGACTTTCCACCGCATAATCTCCTAACCATAAGATAATTAATTGGAAGTCTTGGCTTTCATGATGGTTAGAAGAGGGGTCAGGTTTGGACTGGATAACTGACTTGGGTTATAAAGAGTACCTTTAGCTAAAAAGTGGAACATTAAAACATAGAAATATATTTTAAACGTGGAAATCAGTATCTACCCAATGCCCCACAACAGGGGCCACCTTAGCTCTGATAAGGGGAAATGAAATTCCTCCTTAGCTTCCACTAAGCCACAAAACACGTAGCGGCTGCACAAACAAATAGTGGCCGTCAGTCAGATCTGAGTATTCACAGGGTAGCATGGTGACTGCACATTCCCAAATGATTGTTAGGGTGATAATCATAATAAGTGTGGATGTATGTACGCAGGGCAAGCAAAAATTACATGAGCAACAGTTTCAAATGTTTGGTTACACCTTGGGCTGTATGAAGGTGCCAAAGCCAGCCATTTGGATGTGAAATTTCTCTACGGCATGTGCTCCAACTCTAATTTGAAAATATAGCTTCCTATTCATTGGCACACTGATTGAATCCCAGTAAATCTCTAGCCACAGAAGGACTTAAAATCACAAATTCTTTCAACATAGTAGTATTGGCAGCTCTGTTAGTGTTTGTGGCCATCACTCTCAGCCAGTACTGTTTGCTTTAGGGATTGTTTGCAGGGGTGGTGATGGTCAGCAGAAGGAGCCTCAAATAGAGCTGTCATACCAAGGGAGAGGAGCAACCCTTTAATATGCACGAATCAAGGAATTTTATGAAAGCAATCTGCATCAATGACATCTAGTAAAGTGATGGTTTAATGGGCAAGTTCAATACACTTGCCCATTCAATACACGAGAGAACGCAGTCGAGCTTTGCCCTAAATCCTTTTCACACCCAGATCCTGAAATAAAGGTTTACAAAGGGCTACTGGGTGACAAAATGCCAATTACATGCATACATTTATTTTCAGAAACAATCGGAGTGTTCATTTTAGAGTACCCCAGAGTTCCTCCCCAAAAAAGAAGAACCCAGGGCATTGACATTATAAATCTCGAGAGATGGATCTATGTGTTCATTAAAAGTAGTGTGATGCTTTTTTAGAATTGCTCCTTTGACCTGCCTGTGGTTTAGGGTGGCGTTAACAATGTGGGGCTTCCAGGACATGTCAGACGAAAGAGTTATACTTAAGTAAGCAAATACATCCACCCTCTCAACTGGTGCGCTGCATAGGGACAGAGACCCTTTGAAAGATTTATGGGTATTAAAAAACATTACTTTAGTTTTTGATGCATTGCTTTCCAAGCCCAGGGCCTGGCACAGCTCCATGAAGCCTGTCAGGATTTTACGTATACCGCTCTGTGTGTTAGAAATATAGGGGTGTCATCGACAAATAAGATGATCAATGTTTCGATGTTTGCAAGTGAAGGGGCATCTGCGTGAATCTCTGAGAGAAGAAGCTTCATGTCATTAATGTACACGAGTAATAGGATTGGAGCCAACAGACAGCCCTGGCTCATACACCTGGAGACTGGGACTCTCTTGGTCGGCTGATCTATGACACCCGACCAATTATTATGTAATTGCCTCTATGTAAACATATTACAAGAGACACAATGTCAGAGGGCATACCCATGTTTCTGAGGGCGTGCCACAAACTACAGTGAGGTATTAGATCGAAGGTGGTATAAAGTTTGCCCTTGCCGATCACCACCATCTTCCAGTAGATAATCAGAAAGCGTGAGGCCTGATCTGGTTAATTTAGAACACTTCACATTGTATGTCTTGCTCCATATACAATTTATTTATTGTTTCAGAATAATCTGTAATGATTGTGATAATAAAAACAATATACACCATCAATAAAAGTAAAATACACAATAAAGAAAAATGACCCAAAAGAAAGGGAAAGGTGGAGTTATCGAAATTGTTAGACCATGATAAAAACTATTCCTTTAAAGCAATAGCTTGAAAATTCTATCTCCTAATCATATTTATCAAGAAGTGCAGCAACTCA
The DNA here is from genome assembly GCF_964263255.1 of Lissotriton vulgaris. Classification (NCBI taxonomy): domain Eukaryota; kingdom Metazoa; phylum Chordata; class Amphibia; order Caudata; family Salamandridae; genus Lissotriton; species Lissotriton vulgaris. The sequence goes on along the minus strand of NC_141689.1, from coordinate 2,063,225,185 downwards.
TTTGCTATTTCTTAAAGCAAGGTTAAGTTTCAAACTTCAAATACAATATTGCAGTAGAAAACATAGCAATGGCTATCTTAAGTTAAGAACCTAGTCTAAGGCCTTGACTGGTCTTCGCACAATAATTCAGCTGTCCCATAGATAACTTGCAATTGACATGTAAATAAAGGGGATATCCATTCTGTAACAAATTGCAAGTGCATTATTACATGTTGAGATTGAAAACAGTTTAAATAATGGCACTAACCATTAGAAACTTAGACAGATACACCCTTGTATGGAAAACGTCTAATAGAAATGTAAGAAAAAAGAAGTGTGACATATCATTGCTAAAACTCTATTAAAATAAACCTATTGTGAAGTTCCTCAAAGGGAAATACAAGGTTTCAGTTTGTTATCAAAACATTGATGATACAAATTGGGCTAGTGGTTGACTAGGGTGTCAGCCCTGGTCAAGCAGCAACCACAATCCTAGTCAGGGAAAGGCAAAAGCAAACCCCAAATTAACCTGTGCTCTCCTCCTGATAGCATGGCACAGAGAAGTCAGGCTTAAGTTAGAGGTGATGTGTAAAGTATTTGTGTAACATTTCAAACAGAGAGAGCACCACACAGAAAATGTCCAATACCAGATTATAAAAATATCGCTTAATTTAATGAATAAAACAAGACCAAAACAGCAAAAATCCAACCATTAAAACAGGTGTTATTAACTTTTAAAGAATAAACTGTGAAATAGCGCCTAAATGCAGAAAGTACCACCCACAGTAATCTGGTCGCACCAGACCAGGCCAGAGTCAACAGTTCTAACTGACAGCGATGGCGCGCGGGTCGTATACAGTCCAAATTAGTCGAGCTGAATTTTGACTCTTTCAAGTTTTGTGCCAAGAGTCACCTTTGCATTGGCGAGGGTTGCATGGAGCAAGAAGATCATCACTGGTGGTGGCCAGAGTGGTGTGAAGAGCAGGCCTATGGTACCACCAGTTGGGGAATATCTCCAGGGTTTCCAATCTTAGATAGGAGTTTGTTTCTAATCTGGAAAAGGGGATAAACTGGATAAGGCATAAATGGATTGCCGGGCATGATCCCAGGCAACCTGGAGGGTAGGGTCGTTTGTCTGGCTGTACCTAAAACTTCTGTCTGCGAGCCAGGGTGCCTGAGTGAGAAGAGACAGGCATGCTGGAGTTTGGAGTCCTAGGGGCTGTATTCTTTCCCTCAGCAGCAATAAGAATAACGGGTTATCGTGTCCCATGATCTGCTCAGGGAGAGAGGGCAAGACCCCAAGTCTAGCCTCTAGGGTATGACCGTTCGGAAGAGATAGGCAAAGTGATCAAGGAATAGGTGCGAATGTCCCCATGTACGCATCTAATAGGTACAATTTCTCCCATGGGGTGGGCAATGGGTCTACCAGAGATTGTAGTACTACTGACTCATGACAGCCGGAGCCCAATAAAGCCCTCACTTGTACTCCCCGCACAAATACACTTACATAAAAACTGGGTCCCATTTCTTCGGTGTAGAGTATGGAACAGGGTATGCAGCTCATATCCATTGGTTCGTCCTGGGTTTTTTCTGCGCACAGTTCCCGGAGATAGGATCCCATTCTCCACACTCAAAACATTGTGGTTTTCTAATGGGAATCGGATTAGGACGAGAATGACAGGGCTTTATAGGATCCTTGTTGGGTTTCAAGGGTTTTCTATCAATTCCAGGAGGACGTGTGGCTTTGTCTGAATCCCGTGGTAAGGAATGGGGTTGGGCTCTATAAAAGGAGGTGGCCATTTTGGCAGCTTGCTCTGCCGTTTGATGTGTGTGTTGCTTGAGCCACTACTCGATGGAGAAGGGAAGGGCTTCAATATATTGCTCCAATAAGATCAAGGACATGATATCCTCCTTTGTGATGGTTTGTGATTTCCGCCACTTCTATGTGGCAGTTTTTAACTTAAAATACAGGGATTTTGAGTTATCAGCATAGGTCCCTCGCTTCTTTCTAAATCAGACTCTGTAGGCCTCAGCGTTCATGCCCAGGTGGTCTAGGATGATGTCCTTTATCTCCTGGTAGGGGGTATGGCCTTTGGGATTCGCCACCTGTGAGGAGAGGGGTGAAAAAGAAAAGCCATTTCACCTCCTGCCATCCGAACACTCTAGCAGCCCTCTCAAAGTGTAACAAAATTGCTTTGGGGTCTTAGTATGGCAAATATTTCTATAGTAATACATTGGGGCCATTCCCTGCGCGTATCTGTAGCTGGGTCATCAGCTCCAGGTGGTTGTTGGCTACCTTCTGCATATGCTCTGCCTGATTGGCCATAGTGCCTTTAACCCATTTGTTGCTTCGAACATTCTGCACCAGTGCTGAACGTTTGAAGAAACGGGTGCGGCCGCTTCGGCCAACGGGCGTGCACAGCACTGGCAAGGTAGTGCTCGCGACGACCGTTGGCCGACGGCAGCACTAAAGGGGTTAAACATCTCCCTGTCTGCTTGGGTTGAGTTCATTTGTTTCTCAACAGCCCACTCCAGCTTCTCATGCCCACCTGACAACTGCTGAATTAAGTTCTCCATGCCTGATGTCTATGAGGCATACCAATTCTACTTCTGACACCACGTGTGGTGTTGTGGAGAAGCAGACAGGGACACGAAGACAAAGTTATTGCAAGCTTTTTTATTTTCTTTAACACAAGTGTTGTGTATGACCGTTATACACACCGATTTTAGAGAACCTTTTTCCTGATCAGGCGCCTTCTTCTCTCTCCTTTGTCAGAGAGTAGTTAAGCCTCTGCCTTATCTCCTTCTCCAGGGTTACCAGGGAACTGTCTCATCGAGGTCAACAGGAAAACATAGGGGAAATCAACAGAAAAAACACCCCGTAAGGAGACGACTCAGGGGCATATTATCAAGGGGGTTTATCTCCGCTTTTTTGGCTTTAAAAGCCAAGAAAGCGGAGATAAAATTATCTCCCTATTACCTAGCTCCGCTAACACCAGTTAGCGACAGCTAGTAGGAGATAGCGACCATCTTGGGCCCCACTTTGAATGTCAGTGATATTTATAACTAATGAGATGCAAAGTGGGCGTGCCAAGATGTTAGAGACTGAAAACAGTCGCTAACATCGCTATCTCCTATTACCAACTTTTGGAGATATTCGCGCTAAGCGGGAATATCTCCAAAAGCTAACACCTGCCCTGAGCAGTTCTTAGCCATGTTATCCAATGGGAGGTGGATAACATGGCTAAGAGCATTAGCTCGCTAATGCATGAATATCGCGGACTTTTCAGCGATATTCATGCTTTGCGGCGATTTTTACCGCATTTGCGTTAAACCTTATTAATATCAAGGTTTATTTGCGGTAAAAATCGCCGCAGCGCTGCGGTAACTTTTTGTCTCTAACCAAGCAATAGCGATAATTATCGCTATTGCTTGGTAATATGCCCCTCAGTTTCTAAGGAGTGCTCAAGGGGAGGGAAAGTGACAGGAAGTAACACTCTGACCCAACATCAGTACTACGTTCACGGCTTCAGCAGTATCAGCATTTACGCACAGTATGGGGTCAGCACACAGGAGTACATCCTTGTATTGCTTTCCCTCCTGTCAACCCTTCCTTAACGCCCCCAGCTGCCCTGCCCAAACTGTCTCCAGGTGTTCCTGTACCTTGTGAAGCCATGACAGGTCTATGCATTTTGCCAGATAGGCTCCGGCTCCCCCTCTGCGTCTTCTCCTGAGAAAGTGTTTTGACATCCTTCTTCCAGAAAGGGCTTCTCCTCGACGTTGGATGCCGTCAGGTCTCCCAGCGCAGGGATCACAAATTAGGTCTAAACACACTGTCCGTCTTCTCTCGACTCTGGTTTCTCTGTTCCCGATGCTCCAAACGAAAGCCAATTCGTCCTGATGTTCCGCTTTGAATCCAAGTGGGTCACCTGATCTAGTCACGTGAACGGGGGAGGAGTCCCTTGGTGATACGGTCTTAAAGAAATGGTGCTGCTCCTGAGTTGTGCTCTGAAAATAGAGGAGGGGACAGGGAAAAAGATAAGGAGGAAAGCCTTACTTTACTGTGTCCAGTGTATCAGTCGCATAAGGTAGCTCTTCATCACATCCGTATAACAGCACAGCAATCCTTCTTCCCGGCAAAGTATCCACAGGTCTAGATGTGTACTGAAGAGTTGGTGTCTGACGTCCCTCTATTCTGTACCAGTGCCCTGGTTCTAGAAGATGGGAGAAGCGTCTAGATAGTGGATTTGAAGTACATGGAATTTTCTGCCTCCCCTGCCCTGGATCCAAGCTGGCAGAAGTGACAATGCAGGGTTGTTAGGCCCTTTGTGTGAAAGCAGAGCACAGGCTGTTCATGTGTAAGTGGGGCTATACTCAGCTCCGCATCAACATTAAAGGTGGGCGTAAAATCCGTTTCGCGGGCGAATTTGTGTATTTTCCGCGATTTCGCGATCCGCGAATCTCGCGAAATCGCGGTAAAATCCGCGAATCAGATGGGACGAATTTTCAGCCAAGTAAGGGTTACAGCAGCAGGTGCAAAAGTTGAACCTAATTTCTTTGTAACCTTTTACAAAAGGGTTACAAACAAATTAACTTCAACTTGGACACCTGCTGCTAATTGCTTCCTGGCGCCTCGTTGCCTACTTGCAACTATTCTCTGACCCTGCTCTGACCCTTGAAGCAGGGTCAGAGAATAGTTACAAGTAGGCAACGAGGCACCTGTCCAAGGAATTAAACCTCATCAGGAAGCACTACAGATATAAAAAACAGAAAGAAGGGAGAGGATGGCAAATACACCCATTTTGAGTTGTCAGGAGGGGTTAAACTAAAAGAGACCTTCACAGCACAATTTTCATATGCATTTTGCTAAAAATAAAAAGCTGTATGTTCAACTCAGGAATCTGGCCCTTCAGAGATCTGGCCTCTCTTTCTTTCTCTCGTTCTCTCTCTCCCTCTCTCTTTCCCTCTCTTTATCTATCTATCTATCTATCTATCTATCTATCTATCTATCTATCTATCTATCTATCTATCTATCTATCTATCTATCTATCTATCTATCTATCTATCTATCTATCTATCTCTCCCTCTCCCATAAACGACTGCATGGGTAACTTCGCTATGCAAGCGGCTCGCGAAGACGCAAAAATCCCCGCGAACACGCAAAAAACCCTGCGAACACACAGTATTGTTGTTTTGCTTAAAGGTTTGTTGCTAGCTTCTTTGCGCTTTAGGCATTATTATTTGCTTTTGTATTCCATAAGCTATATTGCTACTTTAACTTTTCTGTTTGTGCTGCTTGTTTCATTCAGTCCCTCTGTCCCTGTTGTTTTCCAGTGTTAATAGTTCTTCTGCTCTTGTCCTCCTTTGCTAGTAGATTCCTAGTTTTGTATTCCAGACTTTCTAGTGTTTCCTTTTATGTACCTTCAGTCCAGTTTTTACTTCTTATAATCCCGTCAAGATTTTCTTTGAGCCCAGTCTCTATATTCACTACTTATTTTTTTGTTCTCGTTATACTCTCTATTTTCATGTTGAAATATGTTATTGCTGCCAAAGAGACCAAATTAAGTCAGAGGCTTGTTGCCACTTGCACTAAGCCCGACTCAGTGCTCATCGTCCATAAGAACAGAGGTCCTAATTAAGAGAATGCAATCCTGGAACTGCTGCACCTGTGGATGGCAGTCTGACTGCAGCATTCCCGTCAGGCCTCCCACCCAATTATGATGAGGGAGCAGGGACTGCCACAAGACAACTGCCAGGGTCCCACAGTAGTGAGGAAAGCAGGCGGAAATCGCAGCAGCACTGATGCTGGCATGGCTGAGTAGATTCTGACCTGCTTTTCCACAAAGCATTTCATGGCGGGACCCCGCCATGTAATGCTTGGTGAAAAGGCAAGTAAAGGGACCCCAAACATGGCCCCGTGCAAATCTGATCATGGGGGTACATGCACTGTGTGGCATGCATGACATGCAAGTCAAAAATATTGATTACCACGATATTGTGTCAGTGAACCCAATGCTAGCCAATATGACTGCACACACCCTAGGTTTATATTCAGTTTTAGGTTGCAAAGGTAAACTTTTGTTTAATGGTTTTAAGCAGTAAAAACAAGTGGAACAAATGTAAATAATCCGATACGAGAAGGAGAGTGACACATCCATCTCTATGCCCAGATTCTTTACCATATCTTTTGGCATAGGGGTTAAAATGGCCTTGAAGGCCACACTTTGATCCAACAGAATCAAGAAAGCTGAGGTTCCACTGACTAACCTCATACAGAAACACAGTCGATGAATCAGCCTTGGTCTCGTGTAATGGACAGAACCCAGCCTAGTGAGAATGAAGCACAATTTTAGATTCAACAGTGGTGGCTACAGAAACATTTACACTTTTTCCTGTGACCATAGCAGAGTATAGAAGTAAAGAAATAGGCTGGAGATTTGCCAAGTCTTTGGGGTTAGCCGTTGGCCTCTTCATTTGAGGGAGCCTAAGGGCTCTCTTCCAAACCTGGCAGAAATTAGCAATGCACAGCTCAAATGTAGAAGATGAGGAGTAACAACACAAAGGTTTTCACAAGGTTTGGTAACAAGGTCATGGGAGCAACAGAAGGTATCCTGATTACCTACCAAGAAAGCTCTGCACCACATGGAATCGCATGGTTGACATTTTTAAAATAGATACTACCAGTTCTGTGGCTTCCTGGGAACTGAAGCTTCCAAACTTGTCTTCACATGTCAATACCTAGTGCAACGTGAAGCCTTTGCCAATGTTCCACTTGCACTACCAGCCATTTCTTGCCTGGAATGAGTGATGCCTTTGAGAGTTCAGAGTGTTATATCAGTATGTACCATGTATGTGAGCGCAGAACCTTGAGTCGTTGCCACAGATCATGACGTATACACCTTTAACAGTAGTTGACAAGATCAAAGGCTTCAAGCCTTCATCTGGTTCACTTGCGCTTTGTAATGATTAATCTATTTGTGTTCAACATCACTTTCTCGAACTTAGCGACTTCTATCCAGTTTTGTAGCTTTTACTGTTAACAAGCAATGACTATGGAAACATGATTTTGGAGGGCAATTCATTTTTCTCTTTAGCAACCTTGTTCTCCACTCAGTGGCAAGGTTTTTATCTGGCATAAGAAAATATGACCACTTTTCCCATGTATTAATGGGTCTTCATTGGGTTCTGTAAAAGCCAAAATAACGTTCAAGCTGGCTTGCATCACCTTTAAAGAAGTACACCTGAAAACAACCTGTGTACCTTTGCACCCACCACTCCCCCCCCCCATATTATCTGGTTTCAAAAGGAACCTAAGTATTTGACATAACTGAAGCCTGGAAATAAATTTAAAAAACTCAGCACATTCATTCAGCCATATAACAGGCATGACTCATCTTTCTACCTCCAGAAATGCGACTGCACTAAAAGCAGATAGTCATCTCCTGAATGCGGACACTGCCAGGTGTCACTGCCTAAGAACAACAGTTTACCTGTCAAGACTTACTGTATTATCAATACCTCATGCATAGTAGTCTATTGTGTTTTAATCCATTTCCTCATAATTTGCTTTAAAGGGGCAATTCCGAATAGAGAAAAAACAGTTCTTTTTTCATTCTTTCATGATTAACAATCACCCAAATTGGACATTTCAACACGCTCTTTTATTTTATGAGGTGTGCTTATTTTTTTAGACCTTTTGCAAAATAATTCTCTGGATGTTCACCATAATGCAACTCCAAAACATTCACCCTGGTGCTCATCATAGAAGTATAGCAGTACCTGGTTGGAAGCAATTAAATGTTCACAATAATGCCTCAAAGGCTGTTTAAATAACAGTAAGTACTGCAAGTGGAAATCTCTTCAGTGCTTCGCCACCACACAGCAGGAATGCAAAATGTATGAAAAAAAATACTGTATTGTTGTAACAACTACTGTGCCTGAATGTTTTACTTTCTTTAACCTGATTGTACAGTATTTTAAAAGAGGTGTAGGTATTTTATAAACTCAGGGATCTGTAACAAAAATGTAATAGTGATATTCCACCAAAACACATTGGGGCATATTATCAAGGGGGTTTATCTCCGCTTTTTTGGCTTTAAAAGCCAAGAAAGCGGAGATAAAATTATCTCCCTATTACCAAGCTGCCGCTAACACCAGTTAGCGACAGCTAGTAGGAGATAGCGACCATCTTGGGCCCCACTTTGCATGTCAGTGATATTTATCACTAATGAGATGCAAAGTGGGCGTGCCAAGATGTTAGAGACTGAAAACAGTCGCTAACATCGCTATCTCCTATTACCAACCTTTGGAGATATTCGCGCTAAGCGGGAATATCTCCAAAAGCTAACACCTGCCCTGAGCAGTTCTTAGCCATGTTATCCAATGGGAGGTGGATAACATGGCTAAGAGCATTTGCTCGATAATGCATGAATATCGCTGACTTTTCAGCGATATTCATGCATTGCGGCCGTTTTTTATCGCATTTGCGATAAACCTTGCTAATAGCAAGGTTTATCTGCGATAAAAATCGCCGATGTGCGGCGATAATTTTTGTCTCTAAACAAGTTAGAGACAAAAATTATCGCTAGTTGTTGGTAATATGCCCCATTATTCCACATTTAACTTGTTTGAAACACTAATACGAATCTGCTACAGGCTCACACATTCATTGTGAACTGAATAGCAGTGCCCCATATGTGTTAAACCAAAAACGCAACATATATCCGACTTCTTCTCTTGACTGCTTAATCTAGTTAACATTTGTGAATGTTTGATCCATTAACCTACTGCAGGTATAATGCTTTTTGTATGTTGACATAAACTTAGCTTTTAAACGTGCCCTCTTTTAGAATTCTAATACGTATCTTGTGATGTTTATTATTATTATTATTATTATTATTATTATTGGGTTTTGTAGAGTGCGTAGTCACCCGTAAGTATCCCAGCGCTAAGATCGTAACAAGCTAGAGGATAACAGGGGAAGTGAAAAGGGAGAACGAAGGGGAAAAAAAAGAGGCTCAGGGGAACAGGTGAGTTTTCAGCCGCTTCCTGAATCGTAGGTAGTCTGGTTCCGTCCTGAGATCAAAGGGGAAGGGAATTCCAAAGGCGGGCTGTGTTGACAGAGAAACGCCGTCCACCCGTGCGCACCTTCTTCACTCTAGGAATAGTGATAAGGTATTCATGGTCGGATCGGAAGGATCTTGAGGCTTTATAAGGTCTTATGAATTTATTTAGGACGGGGGGGCCTTTGTCCTGTAGAAGTTTGTGTGATAGACAGAGAGCTTTAAACTTCACTCGTTCTCTCACTGGGAGCCAATGTAAGTATTTCAGGGCTGGTTTGGCCGAAGATCTCGCCGGGGTATTGGTGAGAATCCGGGCCGCAGCGTTCTGGATCCTTTGCAGTTTATTGAGGGTTGCCTCGGGAGCACCCAGATAGATGGTATTACTGTAATCCAGCCTTGACATGATAAGGCCTTGGATTAGCAGTTTCTGGGAGGCAGGAGGGAGTAGTGGCAGAATCTTCCTGATGGATTTGAGGAGCCCGAAGCAAGTACCGGTGATTTTTTTGGCTTGCGTCTTGAAAGAAAGATCTTTTTCAAGCCAAATCCTAGGCTCTTGATCTCAGACTTGGGGGCCGGAGGTTCACCCAAGCAGGGTGGCCAGAGTTTCTGCGAGAGAGAAAGCCCTTTCTGGCCAAGGAGGAGAATATCCGTCTTTGAACCGTTAAGCTTCAAAGCCGAGCTGTTAATCCATCCTTGAATTTCTGCAAGACAATTATAGAGGTCCGAGGGTTTTTGGTTAGGGTGGGATAGCGACACCACTAATTGGGTGTTATCAGCGTAGCTGATGATTTTCACTCCGAACGGGTTGACAACCTCCTCCAGTGGGGACATGTAGGCATTGAATAATGTCGGGCTTAAAGATGAGCCCTGGGGCACACCACACTGGAGGGGGGTTTCGGGAGAGCGGGTGTCATTCTCCCAGACCTGAAAGGAGCGGTGGTCAAGGAAGGATTTGAACCAGGTCAGGGCAGTGCCCTCAACACCGATGTTCTTGAGTCCCTGGATTAAGACCCGATGGTTGACGGGGTCGAAGGCCGCACTGAGGTCCAGCAGGATCACTGCCACTGATCCTCCTGCATCCAAAAGGGCTCTGGCCTCCTCCACTGCTGCGAGTAGGGCGAGGTCAGTGCCCTGCCCTGGGCGGAATCCAGTTTGCGAGCATCTGAGCAGATTGTTGGTCTCCAGATAGTGTGAAAGTTTTGTATTCACTAGTTTTTCGACAATTTTACTGGTTCCGGGAAGGAGAGAAATTGGCCTGTAGTTGGCCAAGTCCGTGGGGTAGGGAGGTGTTGATGAGATGAGTAAGAGGAGGAACGATGGTGGGGGTCACCTTCTTTAGAAAGCGTAAGGGGACTGGGTCCCTGGGGGATCCGCTTTTGATAGTATCTAGCATGGTTGATACCTCTTCAGCAGTGACTGGTCCCAGAGAGATTAAACAGGGAGTGGTAGGGTTTGAGTTCAAACCATCTTCTTTGCTAAAGTCGATAGGTGGAAGAGAAGCAAGGATTTTCTGAATCTTCTCCTCGAAGAATTTGGCCAATTTAAGGCATTTCTCTTTGGATGCTTTGGGGTCTGGCAGATTCTTTGGTGCCGGGTCTGGGACTTTAAGTAATTCTTTTAGAATGATGAAAGTTTCCTTGCTGGAGCAGGAAGAGCTTTCTATCCTTTCCTGATAGAATATACTTTTGGTGTTGCGAAGGGCGGATTTGTAGTTTTTTAAGGAGGCCTGGAAGGCGTCTTTTTTGTCTATCGATTTATCCTTCCTCCCAGAGCGCTTTGTTCTTTTGCACTCCTTCCGAAGGATGTTAAGCTCAGGAGTGTACCGAGGGGCAGCGTTCACTCTTTTACTTCGCCTGAGGGTGGAAGTTTTAGTAGAAGTTTGTCTAGTGATGTAGTGTGCCAGGAGTTGAACTGATTATCAGCGCTGGCTGGGTCAGATACTGGCGGGGAGAGAGTGGCCCTGAGATTGGCGGCCCATTCGTCTGGCAGGAGTTTATGCCAGAGATGGTCCTTGACCCGGATTTTGGCCTGCTGGGTGGGTGGAATGAAAAGATTCCAAACTATAGATATTAGGAAATGGTCTGTCCACGGGAGGGGGATGGGGGTGCAAGTGGTGAGGCCCGTAATGTTGGTAAAAACAGGGTCCAAAAGATGTCCTTTGTCATGGGTGGGTTCTGAGTTAACTAACCGGATGTCAAAAGACGTGAGGTCCAGAAGAAGTTCGGACGCAGTAAGGTCCTTGGGGTCTGATAGATGAAGATTGAGGTCTCCCAGAATAAGAAAGTTGGGAGAAGTGGTTGCTATCTGAGTGACAGTGTCGACAAGGGAGCTTGCGAATTTCCCTGGGGTTCCCGGCGGGCGGTATATCAGCAGCCCCGAAAGGGAGTGCGCCGGGGATATTTGTAAGGCAAATTGGCAGCTTTCGCACTCATCGATATTGGCGTTGCTAGCTCTACATGCAAATTGTTTTCTGTAGATTATCGCAAGGCCACCTCCTCTGCCGAGGGGTCTATTTTGGGCTTGGATTTGATAGCCTGGGGGTAGAGCGTTAATGACATCTGAATCCGACCAGGAAGTGAGCCAAGTTTCTGTGAGGAACAAGACATCAAAACCATGATCCTGTACCAGAAGGTTGATTTCATGGGCGTGTTTGGGAAGGGACCGACAATTTAAAAGGCCCAGCTGTAGGCCGTTGTTATTTGAGGTAGTAGTGGCCGGATTACATAGGGCACAGTTGATGAAAGGTTTACCTTCCAGATGGATGTAGCTGCACTCCGGATTTTTTGACGAGTTGAGTGCTTGGAGGCTGTCTCTCGTGTAGGTAAGACGGTCGTCGGCAGAAACGGGGGGGTAGGAAGAAAGGTGTGCTTGTATTCACAGGTGTCACCTGCAGATAAATGCTTTCATGGGCTCGCTAAAAAATTGATATTTTGCCTAATAATGACTATTCAGTGTAATAAAAATCTTTTTCAAAATACCTTACTTTTTAAAATGTTTTAATCATCTAAAAAAATAAAAATATGTCCACAAGTAAGTTTGTTTTTGTTGCAAAAATGTTAACCAACAAGCCATAAATTGCTGAAATATATTTGAATAATGATGCCTTAAATACATAATCAACATTTCTTGCAGAGCTTCATCACCATTATAATGCTTATTTGGCACTTTCTTTCATAAGTCATCTCAAACCCATTAAGTAAATAATAGTTCTTTTGTTTTGCATTTCTATATGAAAGGACCAAAGACAAATATCGCACATAATGATCATGTGCACTTTCCCATCAGAAGACATGGACTTTATTTTGTTAGCTAATGTTATGGCATTTAGAGACATATGATTTATTTAAAGCACACGATCTTCATAAACTAAAACATTATTTTATTGCCATGTATAACTCTGCATCATGATTAGAAAGACAGGGACGCCATATTTCAATAAAACATATTGGGTTTTATTTTATGAAACCTTTCATTTGAAAAGAAAATAGGGGCATATTTGGGGTTTTGCTTTCAAGGGGTATTGGAGACATGCATGCTGATGCTTTTTGGTGAAATGCAAGAACATTTGAGCATAACTAAAAAGATAGGGTGACTCGTTGTGCTGCTCCACTGTTCCAGTTCTGGTTTCCGGTTTCCAGATTCCCAGTCTGTGGCTGCGGTGTACTCCGGCGTTCCTGCCCCGGCCTCAGCAGCCCCAGCGGCGGCTCCCGATTCCCGACGTGTAGCCGCACTACACTGGCTCCGCTGCACCTCTGCCCCGCCCTCCCCTCACCTCCCCTCCGCGGCTGCCGCCACCATTACTTCCTGCCATCGGCCGACATCACGAAGACGGAGAGAAACGGCCTGGTAAGCGGTTTAACACCATTGCTGCTGCAGCAATTCCCCTCCTGTGCTGCATGATGTCTATTCCCATTGTTCATGATGAGCTCAGCTCGTCACCAGCACAGCTCAACCGTGCCTCATGACGAGCTGAGCTCGTCATGAGCATCGAAGGGGTTAAGACACTCCAGGTGCCGCTCCCGTGTTGAGGCTGTTGCTTGGGTAGCTGTTGGCAGTTGATTGGCCGCTGCGGAGGGGGGATGAAGCAGGGGCGTAACACAGGCCACCGCAGCCCACGCGGTGCGGGGGGGCCCGTAGCTCCCAGGGGCCCCCTCGGCACTGAACTCTGGCCTGGATAGGGTGTGAAGCGGGTCTATGCGGGTGTGGTAGACGGGCTTGTTCCACCTCGGCATACTCAGCACACTCTGTTTGTCGTTATCCTGCCCGCCTCACGCTGTGTCGTTTTCTTGCCTCTCCTGTCCTCTCAGTTCTACCTGCATTTCTGCATCCTCTGCATCTACTCCTTTGCCGGCCTACCCATTAGCCTCCATGCCTTGCCTGGCCTGCTCTCTGGCCTGCTTTCTGCTTTCTGCTCTCTGCCCTATGCCCCCCCTGCACTAACTCCTAGCTCCTGACCATGGCGCGGACCTGAAATATCCAGAAGCGCCTCGGTGGAGCTTAGAGAATAGAGGAGTTCGAGGAACAGAACCGCAGGAGAGGAGGAACAGGGGGACAGGTGGAGGAAAGAGATGGTGCACCGTGCTCAGGTTCAGGGGTTCGAGGCATGGCACAGTGGAGTGCGCTCTAGTGCGGAGGGGGCAACCTCTGAGTCAGAGCTCAGACCTTAGCCCCCGCCAAGCTCAACGACCACAGCATTTCAAGACGCACTTCAAGACGCTGGACGTACAGCACGCAGCAAACTTATCCACCCTTCCATCCCACCCAAATTCAGCTCCAGCTCCGGATCAACCATGCCAGATACACCACCCAATCTAGTCTACTGAGCTTCCGAAGCGAAGGAGGAAAGGAAAGGCAAGGAAAGGCAGGGGCAAGCATGGCAATAGCCATAGGGTAACCAGAACTTTCAGAATGTTGGCAAAGGTTCCAGGACCAAGCCAAGGAAAAAGTGGGGAAGATACAAGGAAGGGAAGGGGCGCCCACAATACTTAAACCACCGCTACAATAAGATCAGGGAAGGCAAGACAGCAGCCGGTGCCGATTCCCAGCAGGAAAACGTGCAGGACAACAAAGAAGCCTCCCAGCACTAAAAGCCTAGAAAGCACAGAAGATCTGGCGACAAAGGAAGAGGAGACCTCCCTGATCTCTCCACTTCTTAGCAGCCCGCGGCTGATTGTCAAAGCAAAAAACGCAACCACTGGGACCACCAAGACTAAATTCTCCTTCCTAAAAGATGCCGGATCGGTCCTATGCCTAGCCAGTAACAAGGAAAGAAATTTCCCAACCCCACTTCAACCTACCAAAATGCTTCACACCATATGACAGCAGCCAAATGGTACTATGAGGGGCTCCCGGCAGGCAGGGAAAAGCTACAAGACCTTGTGAAGCAAGCACAGAAGACAAGAAGCCCAATGAGGACATGGACCAAGGGGCACTTGTGGAAAAGGCATATGAAGGAACAAACAAAGTCAAAAAGGGTCAATCAGAGCTGTCACCGAAAGGGCCGAAAGGAAACACCATCAACAAAAACACAACCAACAAAAACACTGACAAAATCGATGGAAGGGAGACAGATGAACAACTTCAGACTAACAGCTTCACAGAGGCCATGAAAGAGGAATCAAACCAAAATATTAACAAACAGATCCCTCTAAGCGACAGCCACAACAAGGAAGAAACCCCAGGAACCACACAACCCAGGAAAAGTGGGGTTGAAACTCCATGAATGCCAAGAACATGAAAACCTCGCTAACAAAAATGGCAACAATGTCAACAACAACAACAACGAAAATACGACACTAAGGGAAGAATCCGGATCCCCCGAACTCCACCAACAACAAAAGGAAAATGCAATGGAATCAGAATACCAAAGGAAAACCCTAATCAAGGCAAAGCAAAACTCCCCCTTGCTTCCGCCAGGTATAGAGCCCTCGATAGCAACAGCGGGGAATAGCGACAACACGCACTCGCTATTCAAAACGGCGGGGGTGAAATTCAGCCCACCTTCCAGTCAATAATGGAAAGGTAGACCCAACCAACTCAGGAACAGCCGTATGACAACCATGGCCTATTACCTGCAGGTACTGCACAAAATGAACAAAAAATCAAAACACATTGGCACCACACCTCAACATGCAGGAAATAGAACCTGAATTATCCTATCTCACACCGGAGTAATGGGAGGAACTAGTTGCCTGATACTCTCTCACACCCCTTGCTGAATCCCAATGAGGAAATAGCTTGCCAAGGACCAACATAAAACACTCTAAAATGCAGGAAAAAGAAGACATTTGGACCACCTTGTTACACACAATGCAAATGTCGGTTAACGCCATGCAATATCAGTCCGACAAGATGGACATCGAATTGTCAGTTCTCAACTCTCTCTCGATATTTGTTGCAAATATCGAGGACAAACTGGCAGATCTTTATGATCTCATCAGAAGAGCACAAGCGGAGACACAAATAGTAAAGGCTAGCTGCACCTGCGTAACCATAGTAGATAAGCTGGCAACCCTCCCAACGGTAATGGATACTATACTTTCTGACATAAGAATCACGGTGTCACAGAAATTAATTTCAAAAGAACTAGCCACAATGGGAACTGCCGAGCAACCTCCAACACAATTGAAAATCAGGAACCACATGTGAATCAAGGGCGCAACCAGACTCCACAACAATCATGTTCAACCCCGAATATAAGTCAAAGGGACGGGTCGACATATTAAACGGAGGAAACATCCTACGCTTAATAAACTACATCAATAGCTTGAAGTACATAAGAACTAATGACCTAGAGTTGATAGAACTTGTGGAGAATTCGGAACATCCTGGAGTTGAAGCGGCTAAAACAGTTTGGGCCACACCTGGATAGCAGATAAAGTTCTACAAGAATACACTCAGTTTAACACCCAAGGCATTAGGCTAAGGCCCTTTGCCAAACCAAGATACCGGGAACCTCTAATCATGACTTAGGAAAATCAAAAAGAGCCTGGGGGAGCCAACCGAGTGCACACTTATACTCTGTGCTGCGTGGAGCCCGCAGCAAAACCCCAGAGGGCAAAGAAAATAGCGACTGGTGGCTCCATAGATCTCTTGCAACAAAAAGCATCCCCCCACAAGAGTGGAGCTGGCTATCAAGGACCATAAACACAAAAAAACTGAATCTTTGATGCTCCAAGCCCACTGAACATAACATTGACACCAAAAACTTACTCAAACTATGTTTGTGAAACATCAATGGGATGGGAGACAAAACCCTTGATCATGAATTGCAACTCTACCTACAAAGCTGCAACATAATTTCACTCCAGGACACTTGGAGTGATCTGCCACCAGCTCTGAATGGATTCAATCTGCTCTCCCTACCTGCTAAATTTGCTAAACAGTGCTACATTTGGTCACAGCAAGGGAGGACTGGCTACATACAGCTCCATAAAGAGCAATTATGCCATGGAGTCAATGACATACAGCTTAGCATCTACAAATGCTATGCAAGCACTTAAGGGGTAGGAAAAAAAATCAGCAGGTAATCCTCATAAATCTTTACCTACATCACCTGCGATGGAACAAAAGGCATCCTGCAGCTGAAAGAGAAGTTAGAGGAAATCCTAACAGAAGAGCAGACCAACAGCCTAATCATCACTGGGGACTTTAACAAAAACATGTTCAGAAGAACACCTGAAGATGCTGACACGGAGTAGGACTTTTTTTCGTGGACTGCAGCAACACAAGACAATAATGCAGACGGGAGACACACAAAAGCTGCACAGAGGATCTTAGCAACCTTGGAGCAGCTAGGCTTCCGATCTCTAAATGGAAGATTTCCAAGAGACCGCCCACAGACCACAACTTTCCACAACACAGTAGCAAGCACCAATATAGACTAGACATTTGTCTCTCGCTGCATGTTCCCAAAAATAAGGGACTATCACAATGGAACCTCTGAACACAGTGATTACATACCACAGGAAATCACAGTAGGTTCAATCTTCACACCACAAAACTTTCCACAACACAGTAGCAAGCACCACAATAGACTACACATTTGTCTGTCTCTGTATGTTCCCAAAAATAAGGGACTATCACACTGGAACCTCTGAACACAGTGATCACTTACCACAGGAAATCACAGTAGGTTCAATCTTCACACCACAAACTCTGCAAACAAACATTCATGACTCAGAATTTACATCAAATGAAAAGAGAATAAAATGCAAAATGGATGATCTGGAAGGCTCCCTCATCCTTGTAAAACAACTTGTGGTGGAAGCACAATCCGCAGACCCCGATGGTCTGAGAAGCTGGGAGTTGTTTACACGAAATCTAGGAAAAAAACATGGTGTAAAAAAGGGAACTCACCTAAACAAGAACTCAGGACTTGCTTGAACCAAACACCCCTGTTCCCACATTGGAAATAATGTGCAACTAAAAAAGTTTAAAATGTTGATAAACCGTGCCCTTCGCAGATTGAAGAAAGGCAACGCCAATTCTACGGACTTACATGAATTGGGGCACTGAAAGCTAAGCGTAAAAACTTAATCTTGTGCCTCAAAAAAGACGCAGCGGAAACTTTTAGGGCTAAAAGTCAATGCTTTAAATCAAGTCATCAATTCTCATGTAACAGAAGAGATCTGGACAACCTATCTGCAAACTCACTTCAACAAAGATCATGAAACCGAACCGCATAATGACACTTTCTTGCTCAATGGCGATGCTTGTACCCTTAAAATACTTTGTAACACAATTTCAGAACAGCCCCTCATCATCACGAGTGAAAAAATCTGCAAAAGAATTTCAAAGGGGAGGCACAAGGGAGCTCCTGGACCAAGCAGGATACCGCCCATAATATTCAAACAAGACCCAGAATACTGGGCATCTGTATTAAAACCGACCTTTGAATCCATCCTGCGCACATCGACAATACCAACTTCATGGAGGGGTTCGATCATCTCACCCATTTATAAAAAAGGCAACAGGGACAACCCAAAAAACTATTGGTTGGTGGCTCTGCTTGACAACGAAGCCAAATATTATGCAGGATTGCTCTTACAAGAATTACCATCCTTGGCGACAGGAATCTCTGCAATCCCGATAAACCAAACGGGCTTCTGTAAAAATATGGGGACTACCACCAACATCATGACCCTCTCACTAATTATAGATGCCACTCTTGCCATAAAACAACCCTTGTATCTATGTTTCATTGATACAGCTCAGCATTAGACCATATAAACAGGAACTTTTTGTGGCAAAAACTAAAAAGCTGAACATTCCACCGCTACTACTAAAACAGCTAGTCCTCTTGCACAGCAACACCTGGGTGCAATTAAAACTGGGCACAGGAGGCCATTTAGCAAAAAAGATCCCACCCACCAACGGGTTAAAGCAAGGCCGCGTGCTTGCTCTGGTACTCTTTAATCTTTTCATGGCAGAACTCTCAATCTCCCTCAATGGCAACAACTTACATGCACCCAAAATAGGCGGCCTTCAGCTGTCTAAGCTTTTCAATGCAGACAACTTGGTCCTCATAAGTAGGACACCAGTGGGCCTACAGCCTCTGCTTGAGACTACATCTCGGTATTTGGAGGACAAAAAATTCAGCATTAATAGAGAAAAAAACAAAAACTCTCTGCGTGAACTGGCACAAAAAAAGATACAGCCTTGCTGGCATTTGGTGTCATGTAAACTGGAAGCCATACAAAACTACAAGCATTTGGGAATCCTCATCAATGTTAAAGGAAAGTACACAGCTCAATTTGAGGCCATAAAAAAGGGGACTAAAGACAGCTGTGGCACTAAGAAACCTTAAGAACAACATCTCTGGTCCAAATCTACTTCCCTTAATCAGAGTGATCGAGGCGAAGCTCATACCATCAATCAGCTACGGAAGTGAAGCTATGAGAGGAAGAGATGCAGAAACTCTGGATAGCACAATAACAAGAGTACTTGAAATGATTTTTGGATTACCAGGGTATACATCGCCCAAACAGTTAAGGCTGGAGTTTGGGATACAAAGGCAAGAACTCGCTTGCAAAGGGGTGTTCATCTAAAGCTGGTTCAAAATCACAAGGGGTCCACCTGACTCACAAAACATGCATTTGTTGAAAGAATTGAACACCAAGGAGGCATGCCCAGCCCAACGCTATCTGGACGACTCACTTAACCAGCTGGGTCTGCAGGAATTTTGGGAGGTTCCAGCGACCATTGCCTGCTTGAAAAAATAGTAAATAACATGGTCAAAAAGGATTCACTCATAACGGACAAAGCTGCCCTGACTGAGTGTGCTCCCTGCTGGTTTATCTTGCTGACTACAGCAAGGCATCTCCACAAGCCTATCTCCTCACCAGCTTCTCTAGAGCGACAAAGGAGAAATTCCAGGAACACCGCCTGGGCATACTACCATCTGCATACCACATTCCACCGTAGCTACAACCCCCGAAGCCAGCAATTTGCTGACTCTGCGGGGAGGGGGAGGAGGATATAGTGCACCTACTGACTATATGTAAGGCCCTAAAACGGAACGACGGACCCTGCTAAGACCTTTCTTCAACAAGAAATCCATTTGAACCAGCAGATCAGCATTGCTAGCATCCTTCTCTGGAGAGGACATCCAACTAACCTGTCACCTGGTAAATTACCTATCTTAAGCAGAAACAATCATAAAGAGGCAGGCTACCCAGCTTGCAGATTGCATTACAACTGAACGGACTATGGTGTCGGTGCTGCTTCCCTAAATGTGAACTTCAGTAGTGTTAAGACTGTCACATCATGTACTTTAAGGACTGTGAAGCTGCCTTAAAATGGGTCTTTAGTAAAGTCAAAGATGTACATAATGCACTTTAAATGTCTTGCACTAGGTACAATGTCTTCTTCAATCCTCTTTTTCAATGCTGACGAAACTACCCTTTGTCAATACTCAAAGCCCTAATGCATAACTTCATTGCAAGTCCCTGCATATACCACTACACTCAGCGTTCAACAATTTTCTACGAAGGCATAGCTCTTTACCCCACAGTGAGATTCTTGATAAACAGCTCATTCAGCACACAGCACTTTACCCTGTCGCAAGTTTGGCTGCACATCGTCGCCAATACCTACAAGATGCCGCACCCGCTGCAAGCACTTCGCACGCTTAATCTCCAATAAGCATTTCTTCCTGCTCGGCCCCTCTATTCAAACTGCTGCTAGGCACTAGACCAATGCTACTAGGCAACTCACTGCACCTCACAGGGATCGCACTGCTCCATACCTTTTCTCTATAGCTAGTTATAGCCACGGCTACCTAGCCTTCAGCTCCCCCTAGCACCCCATGGCTATGCTTACATTGTCTTAATTTTTAGCAAAACCACAGCAAGCAGAAGTTCTGCAAACAGAGAACACCCATGTCCTTTAACAAGAACCCCTTTGAAGTAACAACTGCTGCTTGCACCCTGCACTTTACTCTACATTCCTAGCCTGTCCGAATCTTCTTTTTTTGCTATTTAAAACTACTTCTGGGTCACATTTTATTGAACTTTATTGTGTTTAACAACGATTTATTTTAAGTCACTAACAATGTTAAAAAAGATTTTGAAAACATGTTTGTAAAGGTTTTAAATAACTGTACAATAAACTCAACTTCAACTGGAGCATTAAGCAGATTGCAGAGCAATGACTGGTGTTTGTTGAGGAATGCAAACGTCTTGAAGGACGTGTGGCATAGAGCTGTTATCAAAGTGAATTTTTCTATTTTATTTCATCTGAGATGTCTTGATAATACAGGACTGTGCTCCAGTACTTACCAGAAGTCAGCCATACAGTGTAATTGAAAGCCCATTGTCAAATAAACACATTGACCTTATCTGTCACATTGAAAAAAAAATGTATATATTACATTTTGTCATCTCACATGATGGCATACAGGAACTTCAAGATGATAGATTATGTGTACTTTTCAAAATACTGTCTCTGTCACCATGGTCATAAGTCCTAATTTCATGAGCATACTGATTTGAACCGCTAACTCAAGATGGAACCTATCCCTTGTGTTCATCTCATGTCAGGCATAGTTCATAGAAATTGTGAATAAAACATATAAGGCATTTTTACATTGTAAATAGGCATTTGGTGAAATTCCCAGTGTGAGCAACATTTCCTTTTAAGTAAACTGTCAACAAATATTTCTAGTTTTATCAGAGCATACCATTTGAGAAATTATTTAGCACCAAACTACAATGTAAAAGCTAATAGCAGTTCTTCTAACACGAGCAACCAGAAAATCAACAAAAAATTAAGGGGTCATTAGGATGTTCATTCAATCATATTTGGAACCACCCACCTACAAGGCGGCGGTCCCGCAGGGGAAATTAGGATGCAACCGTGCCGGTCAAATTGCCCATGCTGTGTATTGCGACTGGTGCTGCGCTCTGCAGCAGCCGTCGCAAGACAAAACATACAGCCCGCACTTATCTCTGCGCTACATGGCAGGCACCATGCAGTGTCTACCACATGGTGTATCGATATGTAGGAGGGCCCCTAAGGTGCCCCCCCAGGGCTATATCCCTGGCCCAGTGGGATAGGGGGCCCGCTATGGGCCCCCAAATCTGTTTATGCCTGCTGTAATTCCTAAAGTGCCATTCTCGGACTACAGGGAGGTCCGACAGGCGGTTGGATAACGACCACCTGTCGGGCCATGGTTGTCGGTATTTCAGACTGCCACCCATTGAGAATCCATTATAATATGGTAGATGGAGATCCTGTTACCATAGCCGAGGGACCGCCACTGACAGCCTGTCGGTGGCGGTCCCTCTGCCTTTGTAATCAGGTCCTACGTTTTCAAGTTGACTTTTTACCCAAACAAGCCCATTTGGTTAAATTTTTTACCATGAAATTTATTTTCCCTCTTCTTTTAAAAGGATGAAAGTGCTATAGAGACCAGGATGCTATTATATATACTGTAGCAATGTCCCCTCCCTGTGCCGAAGACTCCTCCCTCTGCTTTGTTCTATCTTGGGTCATTACAGATTTTAATTTTGGAGGGAAAACATTTCTCTCTTTTTGTCTCCTATCTCTTCTGCATTCACACCTTTAGAATTTTTACTTTTTGGGAACAATTTGGTTCAATGCATTACTTTGTAAAACGTCTGTAAATTGAAAGAGGTCTGACACCACTATTTTTGTTCCTTTTTTTCTTTTTGTTTGTTTTTGCCTGGAGGTATGAGTAGGGTCCTGGTGGGATTACATTTTTTAAGAGAAATTGTTTGAACATTTTTATGCGTGAGGAAGGCCTGGCGTTATAAACGCATTTTCCCCTACTCCTTGAGTTTTTGTGTGAAATTTGTACAGATATAAAAAAAATGTTACTGTGTAGTTTAACTGTTTAGGGCTTGACCTGCCCTGCAGAAGCCTTGGGTATAATTTGAAAAATATTTTCACAATCTCATTGTTGGTGTGCTATATGATTTATAATAATTAAAGGGGCTGGCGGATGGCCTAACATTAACATTTTTGTTTGTGTGTACCTATTGATGGCTAGGGTTGGAGTATCCTGAAATCCATAAACGTGTAGCCATAGATATTCCTTTCTTCTCAGTTGCCGTCTTCTCCTAGTCTTGCTCACTAGTTCTTCTGAGTTTTTGCATGTGTGCAATGGTTGCTATATTGTGTTTTACTTTAATTCTTCAACTTTTAAAATAACTTTTAGAGGTAATTGGTATTGCTCTAGGCTCTTTATGGATGGGGATTTTTTTTCTATTTATTTAAATCTTTTGGCTGACTTTGCTGATTTTTTTAATCAGGGGCTGTCACATGTGTATGTTCATACACATTTTGGCTAAATGATATAGACCTGCATAAACCTTCGAATGCAATGCCACAAGATAATTTGGCATTCTGGGGAAAAAGGTGCTCCAGGCAGCAAAGGGCAACCATGTTCTTTATTCTCCACGCTTCCTTTTTGCTAGTTATGTGGCAGTCCCAATTTTGTCTAGCCAGCGTGTCTGCGTGTATGTGTATGTCGTGGCCATCCTGTCTTTGTTCTTTATGCCTCCATCTTTGCTGCTAATGTAGCAACCACCATTTTGTGGCGCTAGTAAGTGTGTGTGGGTTGGGCCGTTTTGTCTTTGTTTTCCATGCCTCCTTCATTGTTGGCCATATTGTGAATGAGCTAGCCACCATTAAAGTGTGCAGCCAGTGTGTGCTTCAATCCTTTTATTCCACTTTTGAAAGTTATTTTCAAGAAACAAGCATAGCTTTTTTTCTTATATAAGTATTTGTGTGTGTGTGTGTGTCTGGTTGTAGTATTGCCTATCTGGTGACAGTTTCTGACATTGCGACCTGTTGTACGCAAGTACTGTTTCCACCTGCCCATACAGATAGGGATGCAATGCTTTGGCCTTTGATGAAGCTTTTAAATGTACACTTTGATGCTTTGAGTGGACTGAAAGCCTTATTGTTTCAGAATAATGTAGCCTTAACATTTGCACAGGAGATGTTTTAAATTCAAGTTGCATGATCTTCTTCTAAGATACAGTTGCTACTCCAAACTAATTTCCCACATCATTTTGAGGAGCTTGTGCATCACATTTTCAACATCTCTAGCACTGCGGGGTAGCACACTTTTGTAGATTAATTGGCTCTGGGTTGGTTAGCACCTTCCAGATGGTCTTTGGAGTTATTCCATCATTTATACACTTTCTGCTTTGGAAGCATTTTTTGAGGCTTAGCACCTGTCCTAATCCTAATTGTCAGACTGTGCTTTTATTTTACCTGCTCTACAATGGATGCCCTTCATGTGACTAAATAGGAATGGCACTGTCACATGAGCTCCTGTGTCATGTATGGATGATAGAGCACTTTGGCGCACCCTTGCACCCCAGAAATGAACAGAGACTTCAGTCTGACTGGCTACAGTGCGTTCAGTCCATTTTTCAAGGTCTGCTGTGCACTTTCAAGTATGCCCTGAACATATGCTTTGGAATACAACTGTCTCAATGTCTGGACATAGAACTGCTGGTGGTGGATCCCTAAATGTCCTCTTGTACCTTAATCTATTGGGCTTGCCGTCGCTTCCAGGGATACTTCCACTTCTGGCGATCTAGATCCTGACTCTTCTTCTATGGATTTAGGACTGACTGTTCCTCCTTTGGTGGCTACTGAGGGGTTGGATTTGACCATGTTTGCTCCATGCAGCTGGTGTGATGGGTGCAACTGGAATTACTGTCTGCGGATGCTGTGAACAGCAATGTTTTATCTACTCCTCAGAACATTTAAATAATCTGGCAAATTCAAGTAGTAAATATTTAAATGTGACCTTGTATTTATCATTCAAAATTTGCTTTTAAATGTGTATCGCTTATATTTGCTTTTTATTGACTTTCTGAATATATTTACTTTCAAAGAGCACAAACATTTTTTATTATGCTTTTAACTTTCTATAACACTATAGCATTATTTGTAGGAAGTTTTTTACTCATCTCGCATCAAAGGAGTGTGTGTCTTTCTGGACCGAGTAGGAACACCATCATTTATATGCTCATGTTTTTAAGTTGCGTCCTTTTCTTAAACCCAATTGGATTTCACACACATGTGCAGGATAATATTCTTTGAACTGGTTATGCTTACATTTCCAATTTGTTGGCATCTTATCAAATACATTGACTATTCTGTACAAGGACTGTGTTCAATGAACAAAATATTGGTGTTTATTATTGTATGTCCAGCGACAGAACTATCACAATAGAATTAACAATAGTGGCCTGACTGGGACTTCACAATGGCAACTTGATTTACATTTATTATATAAATGACACCTCTCTCTTATTTAGCTAGAGGAGAATTTCATTTGTACTACAAGAATGCGCCATGCTGGACTTCCAGCCCAGCTGATTCCTGTTTACCTCTTGCGAGATTGGATGATGCCCAGCTTTCCACCAAGACGGGCTCCTGATGACACTGACCCACAGATAAAATGAGAGTTAGAACATCCTTCACGGATTCTGGAAGATTAACCCACCCGAGGCACATTAGGATAGGTAGCGCTAGGTTGGAGTACAATATATCACAGGACTTATGTACAAGCATATATTCTATGTACCAACAAAATACTTGAATTGTTTATCTTCTTCACCATTCTTGTAATGCTAAACATGTTATTATGTTTTCTTCTATTGAATATTGAGCGCACATATTTTAGTCAACAATCATTATACTTCAATGATGTTTTAATAAATAAATTAGTTAATTGGTTTATTTGGTTACTCAAACATACCCAAAGATATACACAAGAAATACATAAGGAATGGCTTTCCATTCATTTCTATTGGCCTAGAGGCCCAAAGGAATAAATGCGCCCAATAGGTACTCACAAATTGTACATGCAATTTCAAGGGTGCTCTGGGACCTGCTCAACTCCTCGACACCTCCGCCCCTGACGTCGCCTTCCCGGACGGTTACAAGATCACCCGCAGGGACCGCGCCATTGATATCGGAGGAGGTATAGCCATCATCCACAAGTCCACCCTCAAGGTCTTCACCCATGCAGACGACACCCTCAAGACCGCCGAATACCTGCACTTCCATATCCACACTGACCCCAACACCACCCTCAGAGGAACACTCGTATACAGACCCCCCGGACCCCAGGCACCGTTCAGTGACTCCATCGCCGACATCGTCAGCACCCACGCACTCGCCTCCACGGACTACATCCTCCTCGGGGACCTGAACATCCACCTCGAAAACAACAACAACGCCAACTCCGCTACCCTGATCGACAACCTTGGCCTCAAACAACTTGTCGCCACACCCACCCACGCCGCCCGCCACACCCTGGACCCCATCTTCTCCACTAGCACCCACGTCGCCTTCAACCACCCCACTGGACCAACCACCGTTGCATCCACTTCACCTACAAGAAACCAACCACACACCACCACACCCAACAGCTACCCCGCCACTGCTGGAGTAAAGTCACCGAAGATCAACTGACCATCACCCTCGCCCAGAACCCACCAACCGATCCCACCAACCCAAACACCACCTCCCGCAACCTCAGACAGTGGATCGACGACTGCACCAACACCCTCGCACCACTCAAGAAACCCTCCATCAACCATGCCAGCAAGAAAGCCACCTGGTTCACCGACGACCTCCAGACCTCCAAACGCACCTGCCGGAAACTGAAGAAGAAATGGCTCCACGAACGAACACCAGACAGCCACGCAGCCCACAAGGACGCCATCCGCAAACATCACCACCTCATCAGACTTGCGAAGAGATCGTCCTTCAAAAACCGCCTGGATAACAACGCACAAGACAGCAAAGAGCTCTTCAGCATCGTAAAGAAACTCTCCAACCCTAGCGCCAATGTCAATGACATCCTGCCTTCACAAGAACTGTGCGACTCACTGGCCTCCTTCTTCCACCGAAAGATCTTTGACATCCACAACAGATTCGACACCACGACCATGCCTGACCCCACCCCTACGAACACCACCATCCGCCTGACCTCCTGGAGCAATGTCAGTGACTAGTGATGACGAGACCCGCAAGTCATGAACTCCATCCACTCTGGATCTCCGTCAGACCCATGCCCACACCACGTGTTCAACAAAACCGACGTAGCCATCGCATTCCAGCTACGAAAAGTCATCAACATCCGCTTCGAAACAGCGACTCTCCCGGAAAGCTTGAAGCATGCTGAAATCAACGCCCTCTTCAAGAAGCCCAAGGCGAACCCCAAGGACCTCAAGAACTTCTGGCCCATCTCCCTGCTCCCTTTCCCGGTGAAGGTCACCGAGAAAATCGTCAATGCACAACTGGCCCGCCACCTCGAAGACAACAACATCCTGGACCCGTCCCAGTCCGGATTCAGATGAAACCACAGCAACGAGACAGCCCTCATCGGCACAGCAGACGACATCAGACGCCAACTGGACAACCAGGAAACATCAGCCATCATCCTCCTGGACCTGTCAGCCGTCTTCGACACGGTCTGCCACCGTACACTGAAGACACGCCTCCAAGAAGCCTGAATCCAAGAGAAGGCCCTCGACTGGACCTCGTCCTTCCTCTCCGGCAGAACACAGAGAGTCCACCTCCCACCCTTCTGATCCGAAGCCACCGACATCATCTGTGGCGTCCCCCAGGGCTCATCCCTCAACCCGACGCTGTTCAACATATACATGGCCCCCCTCGCACGCATCGCCCACCAGCACAACCTTAACATCATCACCTACGCCGATGACACCCAGCTTATCCTCTCCCTCACCAAGGACCCGCCCACCGCCAAAACCAACCTCCACGAGGGAATGAGGGCCATCGCCGACTGGATGAGAAGCAGCTGTCTGAAACTGAACTCGGACAAGATGAAGGTCCTCATCCTCTGACCATCCCCCTCGGCCTGGGACAACTCGTGATGGCCTACCACGCTGGGAACAGCTCCGACACAGACCGACCACGCACGCAACCTAGGATTCGTCCTTGACTCCTCCCTCTTCATCTCAAAACAGGTCAACACTGTCTCCTCCTCCTGCTACAACACCCTCTGCATGCTCTGAAGGATCTACAAGTGGTTCTCTACCGAAACAAGAAGAACAGTGACACATGCCCTCGTCAGCAGCAGGATAGACTACGGCAACACACTCTATGCAGGAATCCCAGCCAAACACCTGCACCGACTACAATGCATCCAAAATGCGTCTGCCAAACTGATCCTCAACGTGCCCCGCCGGAGCCACATCACGCCCCACTTGAAAGACCTACACTAGCTCCCGGTCGACAAGAAGATCACCTTCAAGCTCCTCACCCACGCACACAAAGCCCTCCACAACACCGGACCAGCCTACCTGAACAGCAGACTCAGCTTCCACACCCCCACCCGCCAACTCCGCTCCGCAAGCCTCACCCTTGCCACTGTCCTCCTCATCCAATAAAAGACCTCCGGTGGCAGATCCTTCTCCTACCTTGCCGTCAAAACCTGGAACAGCCTCCTGACCTACCTATGGCAGACCCAGGATCTAGTCACCTTCAGAAGACTCTTCAAGACCTGGCTCTCCGAGCAGTAGAGGCATCCCCCTCCCCTCAGCGCCTTGAGACCCTCACGGGTAAGTAGCGCGCTTTACAAGTTCCTTGATTGATTGATTGAAAGAGTGCCTAAAGGCCACCCTGATGCACCCCTGAAATATGTATGTGTGCACATCTAGTGCATGTTTGAGCACCACATAGCATTAGAAAAATGCAAACTGGTGTATTTTTCTAAAGATTTGCAATTTATCACCAACTTGAAGTTGGTGGTAAATTGCGATTCCTTAAAGCAGGGTCGCAATTTAAAAAGCGCTTCCTACATTGCGTTTAGAGAATCGCAAATTGTGATTCTCTAAATGCATTCAAAAAATAGGTAAGCGCAAAAATTGTGATTCCCTATTTTGCAATTGCTTTTTAGAATGATACATCCCAAAAGGCTTTTTCCCATTCACAAACAGGCAGATTTTGCGAATCCTCCTGATTGCGTACGGAAATACACTTGATACATCTGGCCCATAGCCTGTGGAATTAGGTTTCCATACAGCCGAATCTAAAATAATGAAACAAGAAACAAACTACTGACTGACTGCACCCGTTAGTAGGAAAATTGATTTGCCATTTTGGAGATGTTATGGAGAACTCACAGAGATTGGCTTGGACTTCTCCACCCTTGTTTTGAAACAGTACAGTAGACAAGTTACTAAACATACCCACACAAACCATGACATAATTACTGAGATTTGAAGATGGATTTTTTATTTGACAGCCGACTAATCACATTTTTCACTGAATCTTTAAGTTGGACTTGCAGATTTATGTTGGACTTGCGCCACGTTTACGTCACGCAACAGCGTCGTAAACGTGGCGCATCCCTGCAACCTATTTACAACGTGACACATCTAGGCAGATGCGTCACGTTGTAAAGCCCTGCGCCACATATGGGCGTTCCGGCGCAGGGTGGGCGTTCCTGGGCAGGTGAGCCTCACAAAAGTTTCTGAGTGAAATCTACAAGATTTCACTCAGTCACTTTTAGGCCAATGCTGCGTCAAAACCCTGCGCCTGCTTGAAGCAGGCGTAAGGCTTGACGCAGCATTGGACAGATAGGGCACCCCCGAGCTTTGCTGGAGCTGCGTCGTGCTTGCGACGCAACTCCAGCAATGCGTCACCTTTACAGCACAGATGCATCACGCATCGGTGCCATTTTTGCCCCATGGTGAGCCGCATTGTAAATGCGGCGCACCATAGGTGGCGGAGGTGCGGCGCACAATAACTGGCGCATCCCTGGGGATGCGCCAGGTATTGGAAATCTGCCCCTCCATTTTTAATTCCCCTTATCTTGGATTTATTACTAACGTACGTTTTTGGATGACTTGTTGTATGAATCACTTTTTTTCTCACTGCAATACTGCAAAGTCTGGTAAAAGAAGATCTCAAACAACTATGACATTACTTAGAGTAAAGTTTAAAAAGAGTAAAATATGATGGTAATTCAAATAGTGACACATCATTGGGCATATCAATAAATTCAAATGCAACATCAGCTAATATAGATGATATGGAGATCTATATTTTGGACAAAAAGTGAAATACCAACTTATGGTGCAGGGAATTTTATATTTTAATCTTTGGGTATAATCATTAAGCAACCCCTTCCACTGGTCATATGGACCTTTGACGACAAAATTAATTTAAAAGGAGTAATCATTTACATCAAAACTTCAATAACCGCCAATATAGAGAATTTGTTAAGTGTTTAATTAATAGGTTGAATTAATACAAATGGGGTAAAAATGGCCCTCATGGAAGGGTCACCCGAAGCCTTTTGCCTTCCTCCTCTTCTTGCTGATTCTTTTTGTTGGCTTTAGGAATCTGAGCAACTTGCCACTGCTGATCAGTGCTAAAGTGCATGTTCTCTTTCCTCTAAACATGGTATAATTCGTTTACACCTCTTTGGTATATTTATGGACTCATAAGTCAATTGTAAAGTGATATACTATATACCCAGGTCTTATTCATTAAATGCTACTAGTGAACCATTAGCACTGATTGTGCCACCTACACAAGTAGCCCTGTAAACATGTCTCAGGCTTGCCACTGCAGAGCCTGAATGCACTGTTGTACTGCAATTTCAACTTGGCATTTAAAACATTTTGGCAAACCTTAAATTACCCTTTTATTTTACCTAAGTCAACTCTAAGTTAGGCCTTAGGTAGTCCATAAGGCAGGGTGTTGTTTAAGTAAAAATGCAGGACATTTACTTTTAGGTTTTGCATGTCCTGGTAGTGGAAAACCCTGAAAATCTTTTTTCGCTACTGTGAGGCCTACTTCTCTCATAGGTTAATATTGGAATTTGCCTAATACACTTTTAAGCTGTAAATCCTGATTATAAATAAATAACTGTATCATGTGTTATATCTTTGGAATGGTAATGATAAATACACCTTACTGGTAAAGTTGGATTTGACATTGCTAGTTCAGAAATGCCACTTTTAGAAAGTGAAACAAAATCAACAGGGGTTGCCCATATCACCCTCCTATACATGGGCAAGAAAAGTACACATTGTGCAAAAGGTTGGCATGGAGGAAAAAACTTGAATTGTTTAAAAATTGGAATGGGATATTGACCAAGTATAGGGTAATTTGATGTTCCCTATAAGTAAATAAGTAGGTAAATGTTTTCCTCCATACCAATCTTTTGCACAATGTGTACTTTTAGAAAGTGGACATTTCTCTGCTCTTACAGGTCTGAGGTGGGTGACAGCTACACTTTGTACATTCCCTCTACACAGGCACAAACATAGAAATGTTAGCTGTGTCCGGGTACTCACCTGTATTCTGATGGCTCTTCCTGGACAAGAAGTGAGAGAGGGGCTGACACGCCTGAATAGGCAGTGCCCTGTCCCCACACAAAGGACTGATTACCCCCTGCTGATAGTCTGGAGCCAGGGCAGGGATGAATGGACTTCTGTGCACTTCAAAGACCCTTCTTTGAAGTCACCCAGTTCAAAGGAACAACTAGGTATAAGTACTGGGACTCTGAACCCACCAAATTAGAAACTTCTGGACCTAAAACTGGACTTGTCAGAAGAACTGCTGTGCTGCATCAAGGACTGACACTCTGCTAGACTGCTGGTCTGGAAGCCTTGCTATTCTGCTCTGCTGCCATGCAGCCTGCTACTCTGTGACCTAAAGGAGGAGAGCTAGATTCTGTCTTGCAACAGAATTGATCTTCAAGGGCTTGTTGGATTGCCTCCTGTTTTTTCAGACTCATGGCTATCAAAGTCTCTGTCCCTGCTCCTGTGCCTGGTTCAGGAGAAATGGACCCAGATACATGCACCAGAGATATTGGCGCATCTCCAGTCTGTGTGTAGCAGAACAGGTGCATCAACCCTGTTGGGCGTCTAGAATCAACAATTCATACTTGGGATCACTGTATCATGTCCAGAACCACTGCTTTGGAACCATTTCTTCACCGCCACTGCTCTTGAAGATTGACACATCACCCCTCCAGCACGGGTTAACCTTGCACATCATCATCAGAACCACCACACTCAGAACAGATGATTTGCTCAATGACCCAATGCATCAACACCACTACGTGAAGAAAATCAATGCATCTTCTCCACGACAACGCATCACTTGTCTGCACCCCACATCTTGCTTTTGCGACCATGATCAAGGTAATCTGTTCACTGGGCCTGACTGGCTCTTGTCGCTGGCCTGCGTGCCATTACAGTTGGCTTGAACTGTTGACTTTGCCTCGGACCCGGCAGACCAGATAATCCCTATAGGCACTTATTAATATGAAACACTAGAACTCTTTCTATTCTTACAAAATTCATGACTCAACTTATTAGATTTTTGTTGTTTTGGTCTATTTTTCATAAAATGTCTGGAGTCTTTTTGTGGTGTTTTCATTGTGTTACTGTGTGTGTGTGTGTGTTGCACAAATACTTTACACATTGCCTCTTTAGATAAGCCTGACTTTCCCTAACCTAAATTAATTTATAAGTGGAGTAAGGTGTCAGTTCAGAATCTGAATAAACAGCTCTGAAGAGACAATAAATGCATTAGCATAAAGGTACAGCACTTCAGACAATAAAGAATGATTAAGATGGAAAGTATTCTCAGCTATAAGTGAGCAGATATCTTTTGCAAAGAAATAAAGGGCCAGAGGTATGACCAGTTTAAATTGCAATCCGCAATTTGCACTTGATTGCGAGTCACAATTTACAATGTACATAAGTGTCAGAGACACTGATTGCGATTGGCAATGGGGTTGCAAAATTCCAGCCTCTTTAATATTAATTACGCACTCACAATTTGTTTCCCATTTGCGACAGCATTACCACCCTCTTGAAGAGGGTGGTAAACTGCAAATGTTTTGCGACAGCAATTGAGGTCACAAAACATTTGTACATGGCTTGTGAGTTGCTATTAGTAAGGGAATGCCTCTTCCTAATAGGGAGTCGGAAAACACTATTTTGCAAGTCGAAAATGATATGCAAGTCGCAAAATAATGTTAGTACATGGCCCAGAGGAAAATTGCCTGCGCAAAGGGGTCGCAAACCCATTTGTGCATGCAATTTTTCGCCATACATCTGGCCCAAAGTTCAAAGGAAAATCTCTCATGAAGAGCCTCATGGTCTCAAGAAACCCAGGGAGGATCTCCGGAAAGCGACAACTTGCTCTAGGAACACACAGTAATAAAAACACAGTATATTATGAATTGAGACAAGTATAACAGTCTCTTCACAGCATCTAAAAGAATTTCAGTAAACTCCTCATTAAGTTTCTCATGTAACAGGCCACAGAAATAGTCCTTGAATAGATACTTCAACCCCATCTTGCGGTTCAGACAGTTTTTCCCATGAGTCATGCTTCCTCCCATCTCCTCTCCTCCCGATGCGAACCAAATGCATATTCCCTAACAAACGGAAAGCTCCTGGAAAGCTACAAAATCTGCAGCAAAAAAGAAAAACATCTTGTGCAAAACAACATTTCTACGTGAAAACAGGCTTTTCAATGCTCAATCAATCAATCAATCAAAGCATTTATATAGCGCACTACTCACCCAAAGGGTCTCAAGGCACTGGGGGAGGGGGGTCCGCTACTGCTCGAACAGCCAGGTCTTGAGTTGATTCCTGAAGGCGAGGTGGTCCTGGGTCAGGCGGAGGTGGGTCGGGAGGGAGTTCCATGTCTTGGTGGCGAGGTAGGAGAAGGACCGTCCCCCTGTGGTGGCTCTTCGGATGCGGGGGACGGCGGCGAGGGCGTGGCCGGTCGATCGAAGCTGGCGTTTGGGAGCGTAGAAGTTGAGGCGGCTGTTGAGGTATCCTGGGCCTTGGTTGTGTAGGGCTTTGTGTGCGTGGGTGAGGAGTCGGAAGGTGATTCTCTTGTTGACCGGGAGCCAGTGCAGGTCTCTCAGGTGTCCGGAGATGTGGCTGCGACGGGGGATGTCCAGGATGAGTCGTGCTGAGGCGTTCTGGATCCGCTGGAGTCTCTTCTGGAGTTTGGCGGTGGTTCCGGCGTAGAGGGAGTTGCCGTAGTCCAGCCGGCTGGTGACGAGGGCCTGGGTGACCATCTTCCTGGTCTCGGTGGGGATCCACTGGAAGATCTTACGTAGCATGCGCAGGATGTTGAAGCACGACGAGGAGACGGCGTTGACTTGTCTGGTCATTGAGAGGGAGGAGTCCAGGATGAATCCCAGGTTGCGTGCGTGGTCTGTTGGTTTGGGTGCGCTGCCTAGTGCGGGGGGCCACCAGGAGTCGTCCCAGGCGGAGGGTGAGGATCCCAGGATGAGGACTTCCGTCTTGTCCGAGTTCAGTTTCAGGCAGCTGTTCTTCATCCATTCGGCTACCTCTTTCATCCCTTTCTGAAGGTTGGCTCTGGCGGTGGTGGGGTCGTTGGTGAGGGAGAGAATCAGCTGGGTGTCGTCGGCGTAGGAGATGATGTTGAGGTTGTGCTGGCGTGCGATGTCTGCGAGGGGGCTCATGTAGACGTTGAAGAGGGTTGGACTGAGCGAGGAGCCTTGAGGAACGCCGCAGATGACTTCGGTGGCTTCAGATCTGAACGGGGGGAGGCGGACTCTCTGTGTCCTTCCGGCAAGGAAGGAGATGATCCACTCCAGTGCCTTCTCCTGGATTCCGACATTGCTGAGTCGCTGCACTAGTGTACGGTGGCAGACAGTGTCGAAGGCCACGGAGAGGTCTAGGAGGATGAGGGCTGCTGTTTCTCCATTGTCAAGCAGTGCTCGGATGTCATCGGTGGCTGCGATCAGGGCGGTCTCGGTGCTGTGGTTGGCCCGGAAGCCGGACTGCGAGAGGTCGAGGGATCCGTTCGTCTCGAGGAATGCGGCCAGCTGCTTGTTGACGGTCTTCTCGATGACTTTAGCAGGAAACGGGAGCAGCGAGATGGGGCGGTAGTTCTTGAGGTTGGTGGGGTCAGCTGATGGCTTCTTTAGTAGAGCGCTGAGTACGGCGTGCTTCCAGCTCTCTGGGAAGGTAGCGGTGTCGAAGGAGGTGTTGATGATGTCCCGCAGGTGGGGTGCGATGACAGCGTCGGCCTTGTTGAAGACGTGGTGAGGGCAGGGGTCGGTAGGAGATCCGGAGTGGATGGAGTTCATCGTGCGGACGGTGTCTTCGGTGCTGATCGGGGTCCAGGCGCGGAGGGTGGTGGTGGGGGGCGGTGGTTCGGTCGTGGCGTGCGTTGGTGAGTGCTGAAGCTGTTGTGTATGTCCGCGATCTTGTTGTGGAAGTAGGAGGCGAGGGAGTTGCAGAGGTCTTGCGAAGGGGTGATGTTGTTGTTTCCGGCGTTGGGGTTGGATGCTAATACATAAATTGCTGCTAATGTGGCTGCAAATATTAAGGCTAACAAATGAAAATGTTGTCTTATTCCACTTATATGTTTATAATGATTAAGTATGACAAGCTACTACAAATGTTCATTTGTTATGTGCACATTACTCTGCATAAACTTTTTCACTTTTCAGCTAAATGCCTCTTGTTCACGTAATGAGGAATTTTGCTTCATCAACTTCTCATGACTAGAATAGCTATCACAATTTTACCACAAAAGAACTGCTAAGGTGCACCTTCCTTGTGTGCTCGCTCATCTACTTACTTTTCAAAGTTTCTTTTTTTTTTTTTTTAAATATTTTTATTGTAAAACAAAAGATTTTTCTGGCACACACATATCACAGAATACAAATAAAATTAATACATATAGTAATACATATACGAAACCAAAGTTACTATCAAGAAAAACAATATAGTACTAAACATAACCTTCAACACAAAAGGAAGAAGAAAGAAGAAAAAAACTATTAATAAATCATTGCAAATATATTAATACATCAGACTACACTTGCATTTGTCCTTTCCTTCCATCGATGTACCGGTTCCCAAATTTTCATTCCCAGCCTCTTTACCCTTTTACCTTTTTTCACAAATATACCCTTTTCAAGGTTGAAC
The DNA here is from genome assembly GCF_964263255.1 of Lissotriton vulgaris. NCBI lineage: Eukaryota > Metazoa > Chordata > Amphibia > Caudata > Salamandridae > Lissotriton > Lissotriton vulgaris. Next base: position 2,063,189,673 of record NC_141689.1, on the reverse strand, counting down.
GTCCCTAATAATAAGGCAATCCATTGTTATATTGCCGGGGGTAAGGGATCCAGCCAGACTCTAGCAATCAACAACCTGAGGACCGCCATCGCTACAAATATAAATTCACCGTGGTCACCTTCGCAACCCCTAACTCCTAACATAATTACTGTTGGTGTTAAGGTCACATTCAAAGCAAGTGTACGGGCCATAAATTCCTCAATACCCTTCAATAAGGGTCTTAATTTGGGACATAGCGCAAAAATATGGATACTATCTGCGGCCAGAGCATTACACCGCCAGCAATTAATCCCTGTAGTGGCACCCCACTGTGCTATGCGATCTGGCGTATGGTAGAGTTGATACAGCGTTTTGAAATGCTGGGATTGGAGTGGGGCGGAATAAAAGACTGAACAACTTAGCTCCAAGGAATTCAGAAAAACCTGGCTCGATATCCCTAATTTTCGGGCCCATTTATTACCAAATTTGTCAGTGTCGTCCTTCTTCAATTCAGCCAACTGGGCATAAAAATATCGAATGGAGCACACCCCGCTTTGCGCTATTGCTTCCATAATATTGTTTGTATTAAATCCTCCCACACCACCTTTTTTCTTAGTAAAAAAACTCCTAATCTGCAAGTACTTAAAAAAGCTATATCTTGCTATGTTAAATTTTGCCATCAAATCTGAAAATTGAAATATATTTCCATCTAAGTCCAGCATATCTCCTACTTTTTTAATACCTTTTCTGTCCCAGTCTGCCATAATGGTGTCAGAAAAAATTAAAGGGGGTAGGGACTTGTTCCTATACAATCTAGTATACCTGTTAAATCTCCCTAATCCACAATTTTTTGCAACAGCTGACCATACATTATAAGCTGCAGCAACTGTCTTGAATCGTGTACGTTTATAGTATGATGAATCAGTACAATTTAAGAAAGCATTTACAGTATCTGAACCCAATACAATTGAATAGATCATAGTTGAGACACCTTTGACTTTCAAATCCCCTTCACTTGCTCCGATCAAAGCTTGAATGTAATGCAATACCGATGCCCAATAATAAAACCTAAAATCAGGAACCCCCCAGCCTCCCCTGTCCCTTGGCAGAGTCATAAATTTGTATGCCCGTCTTGTCTTCCCATACGACCAAATAAATTTATTAAGGATCGACTCCAGTTTGTTAAACCAAATTGACTCAAACAAAAGGGGAATTGTACGAAAAAAGTAAAGAAATTTGGGAAGTATAAGCATTTTAATAATGTTAGTGCGGCCCACTAACGTAAGCCTAAGATTATTTATCCTCATCAAATCCGAACTTACTTTCCTTAGTAAGGGGGAGATGTTACGTTCAACTACTGTCCATAAATTAGGCGAAATTTCAACCCCTAGATAGACTGCTGCCGAGACCACTCGTGGATCATTACATTGAGCTACTGTGTTTTTAATAATCTGTGTTTTGGCTCTATTAAGCTTATAACCAGAAATAGTGCCAAAATTTAGGGCCACTTGTTCTATCTCACCAATTGCCAGTACAGGATCAGGGGTAATTATCGCGACATCGTCTGCGTATGCCAATACTTTAACTTCTACCTCATTTACGCACATGGGGGAATACTAGGATTAAGATTAAGATTGCGTAGATACGGATCCATATACAGTGCGAATAAAAGGGGAGAGCATGGGCAACCTTGTCTTGTTCCTCTTTTAATCTGCACCGCCGTAGTTAAATCCCGATTAATTTTGATTCTAGCCGTTGGATCCCTATAAAGAACCTGAATTGCTCTTATAAAGTTGTCACCGAACCCAAAGGTTCTCATTAGCTCCCACAAGTACTCCCAAGCGACCCTGTCAAAATCCTTCTCGGCGTCTAAAAATAAAGCTGCGACAGGGCCGTCAGAAACCTCCATAGCATCAAAACAGGTGATCACGGTCCTGACATGTTCTGTAGTCCCCTTCCCCGGGATAAATCCGTGTTGTACTGGGGTAACTAATTTTTCTATGACAGCTGACAACCTTGTTGCCAGAATTTTAGAATAGAGCTTCACATCAGCGTTCATTAAGGCAATGGGTCTATATGACCCAGGAGCTGTGGCTGGTTTACCTTTTTTCAGGATAACTATGATTTCAGTCCCGCCCCATGATTTTGGGATTGAAATTTCTCTCTGGGCTTGGATGAGTGTATCCAGTAGCTCCACTCTAAGAACTGAAATAAAAGTTTTGTAAAATTCGATCGGTAGCAGATCTGGTCCTGCAGCTTTTAAGGATGGGAGATCTGATAGGGCTAGTGTCAATTCTTCTAATGTTATGGTTGCGTCTAATATAGTTTTTTCCTCTAGATCTAATTTATTAAGTTGAATGTTTCCTAAATAATCCCTAACTTTGTCCATATCTACCTCAGCTTCCCTATCATATAGTCCGGAATAAAACTTCCAAAATTCATTCCTTATACCAGCAGAGTCCGAGATCAAGTTCCCTGAATCGTCTACTATATTTTTAATGTCCCCTGCATTAACTTTTTGTCTGGTCCTAACAGCAAGGATATGACCGACCCGCTCACTAAACTCACAGGCCTGTTCCTTCTTTGCTAAATAATTAACTGCTGTCTTATTAGTAATTCTTTCCGCTATTTCCGCTTTTAATACCATAATTTACAGCAATTGTTGATCCAATGGGAGCCCCCTCATAATTAACCTACTTAACTCAGCCTCAGCATTCAAAAGTGAATTAACTTGTTTATCGATCATTTCTCTTTCTTTTTTCCGTCTATATGTTGAAAAACTAATTGTCTCTCCCCTTACGCCTGCTTTGAAGGCATCCCAGATATAACCACTACTAGTCCTCCCCGTATTGTTAAGCCAAAACTCACTAATCCACTTTTCCATATGCTTACAATAACCCTCATCTTGTAACAGAGCTCGCTCAAATGACCATTTATATGTCTTTCTAACTAACCCATTTAAACTAACTGACAATAACAGTGGATTGTGATCAGAGACCAACCGGGGTAGCTTCTTAATCTGCGTATTAGAAATCAAGACATTGGATATTAAAAAATAGTCCAACCTAACTGTTATATTATGAGGAGCAGAGAAAAAGGTATCGCCATCTGTCTGCGGGTGCAAACTAGCCCAAACATCTGTGAGAGCATTATGCGAGGCCATATCTGCTATCGCCCTATGCACCCTTTTCTTCCTCCCCGTATAGGAATGACTCAGTTGTAGCTCAATATTTGCCGGTCGACTGATATTAAAATCTCCGCAACAAACAATTGGTTCCACCCAAGTTGAGATTTCATGATCCAAAAATTGAAATATGTCTGGTTCATCGCACGTTGAGCCATAAACTGAAACCAGTGTGAACCTAGCTCCTCTGAATCCTATTTCCGCAATCACCCACCTTCCCCAAATATCTTCTTTACTCCTAAATACTGTGCAGTCCGCCCCTCTCCCCAAAATCGCTACCCCACGTGTTTTGGAGGCTTGTTTGGTATGTGCTAAGACTTTAAAACCAACCTGTTCTAGCAAAAAACCCTTACCTCCCTCCACATGAGTTTCCTGTAGACAAATCAGATCAGGGAACATTGATTTGCAAAATGCTGATACTCGTAGCCTTTTCTGAAGATCATTAAGACCGCAAACATTAAATGACAAAATTCGACAAGCCATCAAAAGACATCAAAGATTAGCACCAACTTCCGCTTCCAACTCTTAGCCAAGCCCACCGGTTCCTTCTTTCTCCATTTGTACAAAACCTGTAACTGCCTCAAACTACGTCTTACTGTGTATGATGTGTGCCATTTTCTTTCCCTCTTCCCCCTCCTCCCTCCCACCTCCCTGATCCCCCCACACTAGCCCTCCCCCCCTACAGGCAAATAGGTCACACATGACCTATGTGTGGACGCCAGGGAAGCAGCAGCCGCCGCTCCTCCCCACCGCCATCCAGCATATCAAACATATCAAACATAAATCCATTATTTGTTCTCCTTATATCCCAAAACTTCCATCATGTAAGCCTTCGCCTTAATCTCTGAAAAGAAAAATTTAAACTGGCCCTTAGTCACAATTTTCAATTTTGCGGGATATAACAAATAAGCTTCTGAGCCCAGAGCCTGGATATGTGGTATCAATTGCCTCAACCTCCATCTACGTTCGACTGTGGCATGGCAAAAGTCTGGTCTTGCAAAAAAAGTGACATTGTTATAGGTGCGTCTCGACTCTGGCTTAGCTTTGTCCAATATCAACTGCCTAAGGAGAAAATTCCCTACAAAAATTAACAGAGCCCTCGGCCGCCCGCCCTGAGCTCCAGCCTGAAGCTGACCCCTTTTAATGAAAAATGGGAAACAATGGGCTCTTTGAATTTCATTTTCCCACTGCCAACTAGATAACTCCGGAAAAGCCCCCTTTAACAAATTTACCACAAACAATCTGGGGTCCTCCCCTTCAAGACCTTCCTCCACGCCTAACAGTCTGATATTATTACGACGCTGCCTGTTCTCAAAGTCTTCCAACTTCCAGTTGACGTCCTCTGCCACCTTTTGATGCTCTTCCTTGTATGATTTCAGATCTCTTAAGTCGTCTTCCACTTTACTGGTCCTTTCCTCTACATGCGCGGCTCTCCCAACCATCTCGTCTTGCCTTTTACTTATAGTTCTAAGTTTGTTCTGTATCTTTCTTGATTCCTGTCTCGCCCTCCTACTCTCCCCTCTAGCCTCAGACTGCATTAATTTCAAGGTGTTAAAGAGAAGATCAAGAGTAACTGGAGGCTGAGAGGGTTGAGTAGAGCCTTGTTCCCCAATCAATGTTGCCGGACTATCTTGCTCCAGAAATGAAAAGGTAGCAGTGGAATAATCCCAAGCTAGCTTTTTAGTAGGATCAGTGGTACTGCTTGCTGTGGAGGGTTTCCTTTTAGAAAGGCGTTTTTTCTGTGAGATTTTCCTAGCTGGGGAACTACTAACTGAGTCAATACCCGTGGATTCATCAGTACTAATGCACTCTGAGGGCTGAGTCTGTGACTGCGTATCTTCATCGACAGAATAAAATCTCTCTGCAGAAGCTGAACCACTAGCGATGCCAATCTCAGCGGAGGTAGAGGATTCAACTCCTGATTTGATTTCCCCACTCTCTGCGACTAAGTCCATGGTTTCCGCCCATGTTAGAGGGTTAGGCAACAGTGCATCCACATCAACCACATCAGCTGCAACAACCTCCATTATGTCCTTGAACTTTTGCCCAGATACCTCAGTTTCCAACTCAGCTCCCAGCCCTTGCGCCGGCATAGGAGACCTTCGAGTCTCATCCGGTAACTGAGTATACAAAGCCTGGTTATCAATTGAGCCTTTAAGCTCTTTACCCACTCCTTTGTATATATTTAATTTTGCTGTTTGCCTGAAATCATGTGTCTCTGACCCTAGCTTCACCACAGTCTCAGCGTTGCCTCCAGACTCACCCTCGGCAGCCCCCAGACCCGTATCTGTGATGCCTCTGCTCCCAGATGGAACGACGGCAGGCACTGCAGTGGACGGCTTTCCTGCTGCTGCTGCTGGTCTTTCAGGTTGCCTAGCTACCCCAACACCGGCTCCGAGCCCTGCTCCAGCATCCGTGCCGAGAACACCAGCTCCAACGCCGGCTTCAGCTTCTGGCTCCGCTCCTGCTCCTGCGCTAAGATCCACAGGAACTCCAGGTTTGATTGCTGGGGGCCCGCTGCTCACTGGAATATTTGCAAAACTTTCGGTTACCGAAGGCTGCCACAGCGTGCTTTCCTTAGCTTTCGGTTTGATAGCGTGTCCTGTATCTCTAAAAGGTACTGCATTGTCTGCTCCGTTTCTTTTGCTGTCGACTTCTTGAGACTAGAGGCATTTTTTTGTGCAGTAATTAAGGCAGGAATAGGAACTTTCAAGTCTGCCTTACTTTTTTCTTTTTCTCTCGCTGTTTGGCATTTGAGGGTATCAGTGTCTGCCGATTTTCCTCCCTTGCCGTCTTTAGCCTCGAGTCCACGTTGCAGGCGAGGAGGCATCTTAAACCAGGACTTTAACACCAGTGTAGCAACTTCTGCTATTCTCCTCCTAATACGCAGGGCTGCGCGTGTTAAGATATTTCTTCGCTGTTCCCAAGGGGGGAATATCGCTGTGCTGTATAGTAGAGGCATACAACGTCCTCAAGCCAGGCTCCACAGTTACTCTATTACACCATTAGAAAACTCGGCAGTGGAGAGGAGGTGAGTGCGGCTTACTCTCTGCAACCCTCGGTGGCCATCTTGCCCCCACCTACTTTTCAAAGTTTCTGCTTCCTTCAACTTCTTAAATGCCTTATTTTTCCTTTCTTCCATTTTTATTTCTTCTCTCCCTTGCCTTCCTCTTTTACTGTTTCTTTTTCTTGTTAAATAACATCTAAATCCTTTATACAAAGTATATACACATATTAAGCAAATGGCAATGACTAACACAGGTTTTAATATGACTACTACAAATCAACTATCTATACTTCCAAGCAAATAACTTATAGCAGAATCACTTTTGCCTAAGGTTCCTAAAACAATAGTAGTTTCTAGAGTTTCTAATTCAGGTTTAAGGTTAGAAGTGTTCTTTGAAAAATCTTCAATTATCTTACTTTCATCAGGTATATCTGAACAGCAGTGTTGAGTCTTCAACCTTTTTCCTCTCCGCTACCAATATGTCTAAAGCATATTGACCATGTATGAGCATTGATCTCATAGCTATTAATTTCAAATAACTGCTTACAAAGCATCAGATGTACTTAGAGCCAGCTTATATGCAACAGTAGAATGTTTTCCGATTTTCCAGTCATTTAGAATCACTCCTACTGGTGGTATGATTGCCCTAAAAATATCTCCCAATAATTGTGTTACATCATTGGTACTAAGTGCTTGATTTAGATTATGGTAGATAGAATACTCCTGCACAAACTTGAAATATATTCTGTTCACCATATTACGATCTCCATATAATAGAAAGGGATCAAAATAAGGCGGGCCGGATATTCGTCACATTTCTGACAGAATTTTCCCTTCTGCCAGGATCTAAATCAGGCCCTTAGTGTATTTCTGTGAGAAGGAGCCACTGTTAAAGCATCAATGCTATTTACATGGTACGTATTGGAGAACAATACAGCCAAATACCAAACACCCTCACAAACTACAGGTAATCTGGAGATAGGCATCTTACCAAGAATAACTGCATCTTTTCCCATTAATTTTTGAACAGGTCCTCCAAGAACTTCAAATGTATGTTCACAGTTACGTATTCCAATGTTTGTCTTTCTAAATTGATTTCTCTTTTTTAGACACTCAATTTTCTTTTCTGTCATCTATCTAATGTTAACTTTGAATAAATTATTTTCTTTTTGTAATCTTCTTCTAAAATCTCTTTAAACCCTTGTGTGCTACAGATGGGCCCTGGCCATGCGACGTCACCGTGGGCGTGTGCTAAGGATGCCCAAGGGCCGCCTGAATCCCGCCCACTTAATAAAACCCCTGCACAGTGTGAAAATGTGTGCAGCACGTAAGGGGTTAACACATCTTCCTTCGTATTTGCACTTGAAACATGTCATCTCTTCTAATGCCAGAATACATTTATTTTCTAATGATCTCATTAGACATGTGATATTTCTTTGGTATGCTTTAACAGTGTCTATCGTTTTAGGGGACTAAAAGAAATACCAAGCAACTTCTATCTCCTTTGCTTGTGTATTATGTCTCAATACTTTCTGAAGGGGAACTTTAGAAAGAATAAAGTCATAATTGAAAAAAATAATATTCAAAACATTTCTGTCTATAAAATAAATTAAGCAATATACTACATGTAACTGCATATAAAAGTGGAATATGGTGATAGGTTATATCCTCTGCAGCTGAAGAAGGTAAGTGTGAACAAACATAACAGTGTTTAGCATCTAAAGCTTGGGTGTGTTCCTGAATTTTTCTAGAAGAAACATTTATTGTGAAATCTGCTTTTCGAACATCTATAAATGAAGCCATTAGTTTCTCCTCATTTATTGTGTGTGCAGGTGATGTTGCTGCAGGTGCAGATCAAAGTGATTCTGCCTCTGGGGTACAATTCATACCAACTAAAAGAACTATGAATGTTAGCAAACCAACTATAAGTGGGACAATAATGACTAGTCCATATCTAGCCTTGGTAATGAACAATGTTTGTCTACAGTCAGACCTTTAATCAAATATAGCAACAGCCATATTCAATATTCTGCTTTGACTTTTCTTTGTAAAAATGAGCGAAACCTTTCATTTGGTTTATTTTAATAATGGTCATAAGACGTTCCTGGCCCTACTTCATCTTTGTCTCAGAAAAATGAGCAAAACTTTTCATTCGGTTTATTTGTAATAATGTAAATGTAATTTATATTTATATAGCGCATTATCACCAACAGTCTCTAAGCGCTTGCTTTGGGAACCCGTCCTGGTTTTTCCCTGTGAGATAACCCATACTTGGAACCCCCAAGGTGAATGCCAGGCATTCCGCCGTGGGGGGCCATAGTGGAAATTAAGCAAGCTATTGCCCAGAGTTGCAGAGTGTGAACCCATGATTCGAGCAGGCACCGAAGTGAGAATTATCGAGTCCGCGAACATTTTTGGGCTCAAGACCCTGCCACGTCGGGAATTGAACCCTGGTCCCTGGTATGACCTCTGCTTCATGGTCTGCCTCCTCTAACCATTGAGCCACACTTCTCCACTTGTACCTAGCCATACTTCGTTTTCTTCTAAAAGTGTTATCCCTACTCTTCAATTGCAACCTAGGCCCTAAGGAATTATTTTAAAATATTTGTATTTGTCTTTGTTGGAGAAAAAGTTCCATGACTTCTCTCTGCCTGAAATTTGCTAAATATTGCGTGTCAGGTCTTGTTTTGTAGTATTGTTTCAGGAATTTAAATGAAATGCTCTCTCAGTGTAGCATATCATGCAGGTTCAAGTGATTCTGATCTGAGTTCATTGAGATTGTGGTCTGTTTCATTAGGCACTTATTCTGTATAGCAAATCCACTCAGGTGCTGCATTCATGCAGCAAGGTACTCTTGCTCTCGAGGATCTCCTGGGTGTCTGATTATCTGCTGACTCACTAATGCCACTGGTTTCTGGTTACGAATTCTGCTGTACCACACCCTCCTCTGGGCCTTCAGGATTAATGGCACAGAAGTACTCAGACGTAGCTCAAATGTCACCAATTCATCAAGCGGAGAACGCATTTTCAAGAGTGTGAGAGGCATACACCCAAATCGAAATTCCTGAACATTTCAATGCAGTGTTGGTGATTAAAATCATCTGGAAGGGTCCTTTCCATTGTGGTTCATGGTAAGAATTCAGTGTGCTATTTGATCAGGACATATTAACCAGGGCTGTGGTTGTACCACTGCTCATGGCTTTGAGTGGCAGTGATAGCTTCAACCTCATGAGAAACAGAATGCACCACATCAGCGAATTCTTTGCAATAGTCTAGGATCATGTCATCTGGGATATTTACAGTACAATAGCATGTCCCATGTATATCTTGTGAGCCGAAAATACAGTCCTCCTGTCAGGAGTGCTTCTGAGACTCATCAATAGCAATGGCAAAACATCTAGGCATTTTAATGAATTGGAATTTGAATCACAGACTTTGCCCCAACATGATTCCAGCATCCCATTTAGCTATACCTGAAGTTTTCTGGACAACAGTTTCACTACAATCTTTGTTCCACTTGAAGTGCCAGACACAGCATTCTAAGGACCTAGTCGTTAAAGTTGGTTCCTCAGTCTGACTCAAGACAAACCAGAAATCCAAACTTTGATATTAGTACATATGACAGCAGTTTGGCTACAATGCGACTGCAATTTCTCCTTGTTGGATCGGCTTTAACCCTATAACCATGATATATCTCAGATCTTTGCAAACTGGCATCTCGATAAAATCTAAGTGCATACTGTTAAAGGATCCTCCCTATATGGCTCAGTTTACAGAGTTTCCCCTCCTACGTTTATTTCTGACACATCACACAACTATACTCTCACACACGAGCAACTGATTGATAAGAATTCTAAATGGGGAAGATTCTAGATTCCCTCCTTATCACGAAGTTGGTATTCACCTCTGCCGTATCCAAAGATGTTGGGGTATCTGGAGATATTGGAATAGACACCTCACTCACTTATTGTGGCATGTTTCATGATCGGTGCCTATCCAGTCCTTGGTAAGATGAAACCACCAGGGCGGACTCAACAATAAATGTATACCCAAAGATTCTTCTTTATTTTGAGGGTACCTGGGGTGTATGTAGAATCTAGAATTTTTAGGGTTCTATTGAATATAATTGTTCATTTATACTCTTCTTGCCAACATGATTTGGCCCACTCCAAGTTCCTGATTGGGTCTGGGGCCTTTGTGAGGGCTAACTTTTGTGTATCCCTGCTCTCTCTCGTGCACGTACACCATGCACATTCATAAGGCCTAACGCTCTCACCTATCTTGATCTTTTCAGGAGGATTTTTTGTAAGACAGAAGATCAATCAAGAAATAAACAATGGGGTGACTACCAGCTCAATGTTTCATTTTGAATTGCATTCAAGAGTCTTAATCATATCTAATGATAAATGACCCTGTTAACAAGTGATACTTATCTATATACATCTATTCTGACACCGGCTTTGATCCTTCAAAATTGTGATTTGGTGCTCCTTAGTGTGTGTGTGGTATTGTTTAGATGTTACTCTAGTTACTTAAGGTAATTGGTGCCCTCTTTTTTCATTTCTATATCAATTAAAACTAGCTCCAGTAATTTTGGAAACTTTCCATTTTTCTCTGGGTGATCTGCTATGTGAGTAAACTCAATCAGGACCACCTATGCATTGTTTAAAGCATACTCAGCACTTTTTTCTTTCCCTCTAGTTTTTAATTCCAAGGGTCAAGCGGTCCATGCAAATTGTGCCGTCTTGTAGTACCAAACTTTGGTGGAAGAGAGAGGGCACAGGGTGTATAAGTAGTGGGTAGATTAATAAGTTACTACGTATTACAATGATGTTCACCCTCACTTGGTGTCAGGATTGTAACACTGTTTTTTCACTACCATATAGTTTTTCTTTTTTGTTTCTTAGGAAGACCATCTCCATTTGTCCGCAAAAGTGCCACTTGTTCCCTCATTCGTTAAATCACTTGCATTTCCGTTTGCAAACTTTATTTGTACATTAGACTTAAACTTTATGTATTATTACCTAGACAAAGGGAAGAATGGCCCTCTAAAGTACACGCAGCTTAAGGGCACCTGATTATTACAATTTATTGCTTTTCAGGTATTTTTGAGGGTCAGATAAATTCCGTCCACATAGAGCCTTTTGCCGACATTGTCATAAACATACCTCAAAGGATATTTCAACACTTCCCCTTTATTAATTGTTTGTTCGGTCCTTGCTGAACTCACTCCTGTTCTCTTAAAAAAAGGCCCTATTAAGGGCTCTCACTCGAGGTCACTTCACACAACTATGACATAACTTTTTGTCTAAAAATCGGAATCAGGGCTTAAACCAATTCTGCCTTAATAACCTAACCATTGTGTCCCTCTATTTGCAATGCCTTTGCCCCGAGCCTGCAGGGCTGTATGTATGTAACTATGAATCAAAGTTTGCAATACAAAAGACCAATCCTTTTAGATCAAGGATAGTGACATGTAAAAGTTTCTTTGATGATGTGCTAATGGTGTGAGGTGGTACACACACACGGCCACAACCTTTATCAAATGGCTCAATGTGTGCAACTGTAACCTAAAATTCACTTTACCCATGAGCAGCACAGAAATGGCAATTCTTCATGTGATAATCACAACAGAAGGGGGAAAGTTGAAAACTGTGCCCCATACAAAACCAACTGACAGGAACAACCTAATAAGGTTTGATCATTTCCACTTGAGATTCCTTTGGTAGAATCTTCCTTATGGTCAGTTCTTGCACCTAAGGCTAAATTTCAGTGAATACAAAGATTACAGGATCCAGGCTGAAACCTTAGTTGAGAAACTAAGTGCCAGACAGTATCTGAGGAAAATCATTGAGAAGTGTAAAAAAAGAGTGAAAAACCAAAACAGGAGTGATTTGCTAGAAGTTATGCAACAGGAAACATGGGACCCTGGGATTGTGCATGTGCCCACTTATAAACCCATGTCTAGTCGTGTGTAGCGACCAGATTTTCAGACCAAGTTATCAGCTTATCGATTATCACACACCCAGCCGCCACATACCACCACCCTTCCCACTATCTACAAGCACTATATCTAAATTACTCACCTTGGAATGGGGAATCCACACTATGTCCTATAATCACCTCATAGAGCTGGCCATATTTCCAATTCTGCAATTGCTATAACGTCTTTCGACGATCTCACTAACGCCCGACCATGGACGATCTCATTAACGGACGATCTCACTAACGCCTGATCACGGACGATCTCACTAACGCCGACCACGGACGATCTCACTAACGCCCGACCACGGACGATCCCATTAACGCCCTGTCACGGACTGAGAAGTGTAAAAAAAGAGTGAAGAACCAAAACGGACGATCTCATTAACGCCCAGTCACGGACAATCTCATTAACGCCCAGTCATGGACGATCACTTGGGCATCTACCATTTGGGTATCTGATGAGAGCCAATTTCCCTAACACATGGAATAGGGGCCTGACCTAACCAGGCAGAAACCATCAGTGACAATTAGACCCACTGGAAGTTATTTCCCAATAAGAACTAACGTATCCTTCCGTCATCAGTTACCTGTAAGAAGGGAATGGCCCATCCTTCTATACCTCAGCACCTGGCTAAAAAGAAAGGTTAATCCTGTCATAGAAAACAACATTCAAGTGCAACTTCTAATCATTGGGATCTCTTTATTACATAGTGATAGAATGACAAGACAAAGAAGACATTATAATGATAATATATGTATAAGCTGTACAGTAGGAAATTATTAATGCAAGTGGGGACCTAAACATAACCTAGGAAGCAAAAAGGAGTGAGTGATTATAAAATGCAAACTATCTAGGAACGCCTCACCATAGTCTCACGCATTCCGGTCTCAGCAGCTGAGCTGGTCCCTCTTTCTCTCGCTTCGGTTCTCTCAGGACTCTGCTCTGCACTCACTGGTACACGTCTGCACCGCTATGCCTCATCAAAGCTGCTACACCTTCAGGCCACTTGAACCCTCTTCGATCTCTCCATCTGCACCCGTTCAAGATAACACCCTGACAGCCACTACTGCTGACTTCAACCTCTGAACGGAGCAAGTAACTTCCGACTGCCCCCAAGTCTGGCTGTTCAACATTCTCCCCTCTGCTCTGCTGCTCTTCAATAATATGGGAGGCCTTCTGCCAATGGAAATTTCCAGCAAGCACCCTGCCTCCCACCGAATTCCTGTACTGAGCCCCGCACTCCCTGCGCTCCCACAGTGGCCATCTGCAGTTGCGTCTAGAGCCCAGGGAATAAGGACATTCCTTCGATAAGGGCCGGTCCTCACCGGTTTCCAACTAGTGAATAACAAGCTAAAACTAAAACATTACCCATGACCTACAAGCGCCTCGGACAACTGAGGAAGAAAGACAAGATGGCTGCTCTGTAGTTTAGGCCTCTAGGTCTGAAAAGAGGCAAAAGAGACATAGAATTATACTAAAGCCAATAGGTAAACCTCGCAAATAGGTAAAATATAGTCGGAAATAAAGGACCAATCATCATATACTGAGATGGCGGTGGGCAATGGTCACACCAGTCCAAATGGTACAAATTGCCCTGCCGGTACAGTCATGTGATAAAAGTAATGACAAAAAATCGCCATATAGTGAATACAGTAGATATTAGGATAGACCTCTATTCTCTCATTGCCACAGCCCCAAGATTAGGGATGTATTTGTCCATACACGAGAGAGCCAGCATCCATCTCTGGGCCCTAACTAGGATGAATATCTTGTGCGGAATTCCACCAGTCAAGGCAGATTACCCCAGTATTAAATGAAGTAAGTATGGGTTGAAAATCCATTCCGCTCGCGGAAGTTGAGGCAATTTTGTGACCCGCGAACCGCGCAAAACTGTCAAAAAATTTGCAATTTGCAAGCTGCCGGATTTTTTTGCTTGGTCGCACTTCAAAAATACAATCTTGCACACGCTGCATTGACTTACCCGATTCTGAGTTCGCCGAGTTGTTTTTCCTCCCAGTTTGCATGCGCTGCGCCATTTTGGATCAGGCTGCGTGATCCCGCGAGACTTTTCGACCACAAGTACGTCATAGCGGCCCGACATCTTGCACTGCAAGAGTTTGAGAACGCGACAACGTCATAAGGGTCTGCAATCACGCATCGTGGGAGTAAACAAGTGTGAACAGGTAGATGCGACGCGCAGCTGACTTCCGGCGGGAGATTTGAACAGCTCGCTTTCCCGAACTTGCAAAAATTGCAATTCTGCACTAGAAATCTACCGCAGGCAGCATAAACCTTCTGAAAATGATGATTTGGATCAGAGTAACTCCTCAGATTGAAATTTGGCTGCACTTTTTTGTGCAAGGAGTCCATTTTTGGGGGGGGTGGGAGGAAAGAAGTGCCCCAGAGTCTCCAACTTCCTGTTCCTGTCCAGCAGGCTCCTCCCAGCGCTTTGTCCATGTCCTGGTCACTTTTCATTTGGATCTGGAGCTGGAAGGATTACTTTTTGTGGCTGCAGCAGGATATTTGTATTTGAGGACTTTTTGTTTGGATCACTTTTGGATTACTTTTGGATTTGAGATTTTACAAGTAAGTTGGTGTTGTTTGTTTGGGGCATTGCAGTTGCTGCAACTACAATTTTTAAACTTTTTCACAACTTAAAAAAATATATATTGTGGGTAGGCACAGTATCCAGTAGGCCCAGGGTAAGTCATGGGTGCATGATACAACTGTTTCTGTGAGTTTTGTTGAACTTAAATATCATTTATGTCATGGAATTGAAAACCTCACTGTTATATGTGGATTTTTATTTTTAATTTTGGGATGCGTGTAAAGCCACACTAGCCAGTAGGCCCAGGGGTAGTCAGTGGTGCATGGACCAAGTCTTTCTGTGGGGTGTCTTGAATTTAAACTTCATTTAGGGCATGGATGGCATTGGATTGTGGGGATTTTTGTGTGTTTTTCGATTTTTTGGGGAGTTGTTGGGGCCTGGCCATGTGGGTTCGGGTCAAGGGGCCACTTTGAAGCCAAGCAGTGTGCTTTGTGCCATAGGCCGCACCCAGTCTGCCTTGCTTTCATCCATTATGCCCAGGGGTACTCAGTGGTGCATGGACCAAGTCTTTCTATGGAGTGTCTTGAATTTAAACATCATTTAGGGCATGGATGGCATTGCAGTGTGGTGATTTCTGTGTGTTTTTCGATTTTTTGGAGTGTTGTTGGGGCCTGGCCATGTGGGTGGGGGCCATTTTGAGGCCTGGTCTCGGCAGGGCCTGGCCATGTGGGTGGGGGTCAAGGGGCCATTTTGAAGCCAGGCAGTATGCTTTGTGCCATAGGCCTGCACCCAGTCTGCCTTGCTTTCATCCAGTATGCCCAGGGGTACTCAGTGGTGCATTGACCAAGTCTTTTTGTGTGGTGTCTTGAATTTAAACATGTTTTAGGGCATGGATGGCATTGGATTGTGGTGATTTTTGTGTGTTTTTCGATTTTCTTTGGGTGTTAGGGCCTGGCCATGTGGGGGGGGGGGGGCATTTTGAGGCATGGTCCAGGCAGGGCCTTGCCATGTGGGTGGGGGTCAAGGGGCCATTTTGAAGCCAGGCAGTGTGCTTTGTGCCATAGGCCTGCACCCAGTCTGCCTTGCGTTTATCCATTATGCCCAGGGGTAGTCAGTGGTGCATGGACCAACTCTTTCAGTGGGGTGTCTTGAATTTAAACATCATTTAGGGCATGGGTGGCATTGGATTGTGGTGATTTGTGTGTTTTTCGATTTTTTTGGGTGTTGTTGGGGCCTGGCAATGTGTGTGGGGGCCATTTTGAGGTCTGGTCCAGAGAGGGCCTGACCATGTGGGTGGGGGTCAATGGGCCATTCTGAAGCCAGGCAGTGTGTTTTGTGCCATAGGCCTGCACCCAGTCAGCCTTGCTTCCATCCATTATGCCCAGGGGTACTCAGTGGTGCATGGACCTAATCTTTCTGTGGGGTGTCTTGAATTTAAACATCATTTAGGGCATGGATGGCATTGGATTGTGGTGATTTTTGTGTGTTTTTTTATTTTTTGGGGTGTTGTTGGGGCCTGGCCATGTTGGTGGGGGCCATTTTGAGGCCTGGTCCAGGCAGGTCCTGGCCATGTGGGTGGGGGTCAAGGGGCCATTTTGAAGCCAGGCAGTGTGCTTTATGCCATAGGCCTGCACCCAGTCTGCCTTGCTTTCATCAATTATGCCCAGGGGTACGCAGTGGTGCATGGACCAAGGCTTTCTGTGAGGTCTTTTGAATTTAAACATCATTTAGGGCATGGATGGCATTGGATTGTGGTGATTTTTGTGTTTTTTTTGCTTTTTTTGTGGTGTTGTTGGGTCCTGGCCATGTGGGTGGGGGCCATTTTTAGCACTGGTCCAGGCAGGGCCTGGCCAAGTGGGAGGGGGTCAAGGGGCCATTTTTAAGCCAGGCAGTGTGCTTACCCAGTCTGCCTCCTTTCATCCATTATGGCCAGGGATACTCAGTGGTGCATGAAACAACTCTCTCTGTGTGGTCACTCTTCTATTAATGTAAACATCCAGTTTTGATTAGAAATAATTGCAATTTTTATTTTTGGTATTTCCGTTTTTGGGTGTGTTGTAATAATAATAAATGCCTAGTTGCAAATATTAATTGAAGCACGACATATGCAACATTTACTATAACTGATATTCCTCCGGCTTCCTTTGCTTTTAGGTGCACAAAGAGAACCACAAATCATTCTCATCGTTCATCATCAGTGCCAGGAAGAAGTCCTGCTGCGTTGTGTGCAGCATAACGTCACGTGTGGCCACAGACAACTCTCCAACTCGTGCAACTGTTGCCTGCTGTTCTGACATCTGAAGAAGATGGGCCCAAAGAAAGGTGGCCGTAGCTCCTCTACAAAGAAAGTTGCTTACTGCCAGTAAGAAGGAGCAGAAGAAGCAAGTGGCGCCACTTACCAAGGAGACTGGTGTGCCCACAGACACTTTTTTGGGGAACAATTCTATGCCTGCAGCAGCGGTGTCCGCTGGGGGGATGTATGACGTTACAACGCATGCTTTTACCACACATGCCTTTACAACGCGGTTTTTACAACGCATGCCTTTACAACGCATAGTGCTTTGGGGCGCTGGATAGTGAAAAGTTTAATTTACTATTCCAACTCCAGCCCCTGTGGATAGTAGGGAAGGTGTTGGATAGTAAATTAAACCTATTCCCTATCCTAGAACGCCCCCCAGCGCAATGCGTGTAATGGTTTGCGTTGTAAAAGTTGCGTCGTAAAGGCACTGCGTGGTAAATGTTGCGTTGTAAAGGATGTTTCCCCTGCCGGGGACCAAGCTGGGAGCAGCACCTTAGCTTCATTGGTCTCAGTGCCACCACACCAAGTTAGGCCCAAGGTCATGATTGCCGTAGAGGCAGCCACTTTAATTGCTCAATCACCATCGAACAGAGATGTTGGCGTTGACTCATCGCAAGAAAGTAGCATCCAATCACCACAGGGTGTAACTCATCTGACGAGTGTTCAACCACAGCCGCAACAACAACCACAGGTGCAACAAAGAGAGGTGCAAGGAGAGGCGCAAGGAGAGGTGCAAGGACAGGCGCAAGGAGAGGCGCAAGGAGTGGTGCAAGGAGTGGCACAAGTAGAGGCGCAAGGAGTGGCGCAAGGAGTGGCGCAAGTAGAGGCACAAATAGAGGTGCATGGAGAGGCGCATGGAGAGGCACAGGCAGAGGCGCATGTAGAGGCACAACTGCCGACAATGCTTGTTCCTCCAGAAGTAGGGGCACATCAGGAAATCGGGATTCAAGCGGAGGTATCATCCGTGCAAGCCACTCCTCCTGATGATCCATTGTCTTCCAGATCCCCAGCAAGAAAAAGGTCAAGGAGGGCTAGTACAAGTTCTTATTTAGGCCCCCTTCCTTCTGATGATCTAGATCTTGATTGGAACCCACCAATGCAGTATGAGAGGGAGGCACGCCATGAGCCGACAAAGGTAGATAAGCGTAAAAGGAATGGTCCCGCAAGGCTTTCACTTATGTGTGATTACGATGAACAAGAAGTAGAAATTATGTATTCTGCTGCTGATGAACAGTTTGATGATTACAACCCAGTCATCACAGTCGTCACTCCAGCCCCAGCGGGCATGCAGCAGACAGACATTTTTATCCTATCCCAAATTGGTGTAGAGCGGGATCTGGGCGGCGTGGCACTGGTACCACCACCAACACAAGTAACGTCTACACCAACACGACCTACAGCTGCAATATTTTCCCTTCAGGAGGGCCGGCAGGGACCTCCATCCAGCTCGACCTCCGTTACCTCAAGTAGTGGTGCTGTAACTGTAAGTGCACAACAGAGTCAAATTCGGCCACGCCCATCCTCCACTTCATCTGGCATTGAAAGTAGCACCTCCACCACCACCACCAGAAATCTCAACTCCCCAGTTTGGGACTTCTTTAGCTTTGGCAATAAGGCGGAAAACTTATTTGTTTGTTCGATTTGTAAAACTGTAGTTAGTCGGGGTAAGCTTAGTACCAACTATGGTACCGAAGGCCAGAGGTCATCTGTAAAAACACCACACTATCCAGTGGGAGGCGCACCTAAGTAAGATCCGGGAAGCCAAAAGTACAACAAATCCAAATGTATCTATTGATATTGCATCTCATGATGATGAGGGGCTGATGATCATGCAGGGGGGAGGTGAAGAAGCGACAGACATTTTTTCTGGGACACACAGTACCACTGGCCACAGCACTGCAGTGGTAGCGCCCACACCCTCTACCCCAGCAACATATATGAGGCACACTAAGAGACTGGGAGAGACACCAATGCATAAAAGTACATCAATGAGCCTAACTCGGTTGAAGAAGTCTGGATCATCATCATCACGTATGAAAATGGTCCAGACCACCATTAAAAGCATGTTTTGGTTGGAGGCGCCATTTGAACGCAACCACCCAATGGCACGTCTTTATAATGCAATGCTGGCTAAAATGTTAGCGCTGGACCTTCTCCCTTTTTCTTCCGTGGAAGGGGTGGATTTTCGAGAATTTGTGGCAACAGTCTACCCTAAATGGAAGGTTCCTAGCCGGTCCTATTTTGCCACAGTTGCGGTTCCAGCACTACATGAAGATGTGCTGGAGGTGATTGGGGCAGCTTTGCAGAAGAGTGCTGTTCGCACTATCCACCTGACAACAGACATGTGAACCAGGTGCCAAGCCCTTAATTATATGTGCATCACTGCACACTGGGTCTCTTTTGCAGGGGTTAGAGACAAGTTATCTGCAGGTCTTGACAGTGCCACAATTTTTCAAGCTAGTTGGAAACATGCAACAGTAGCCATGTTTGCCATGGAGAAATCTCATACTGCAGTACACATTTTGGAGGAGTTCAGCAGTAAGTTCTTTGAATGGTTGCATCCAAGAAAGCGCATGATTGGTTGTGTTTCCACGGATAATGGCAGTAATATAGTAAGGGCCATGAATGATGGTGGCTATTTAAGAGTGCCGTGTTTGGCGCACAGTATTAACATTGTCGTTCAAATTTCTTGAAAAAAGAAAACAAAGTCAGCAAGTTACTGATGACCTGCCGAAGAATCTGCAGACATGAGGACCAAGTTAAAAGCCAGACAGACATGCTTTGTCCTTTTGAGGTCTTCACGCGTATAGTCAGCAGGGAGGACTGTACTTTGGGCAAAGCTATCCCATTGTTACGCATCCTAGAGCACCAACAGAAGGCGGTGTCTTCAACATTCAAAGATGGTACTGACAAGCAAGACGCATATCAGTTGGCAGAGAGCTTATTAACCGGCCTAGTTGACAATGAAAGGCTTAAAAAAAGTACATACAGAAAAACATTACATTTGTGCCACTATTCTGGATCCACGGCACAAAAAGGAACTGGCCAGCAAAACATTCATTCCTTTTAAAGAAGCATATGTTCCAAAGTACAAACATTGGCTAGCTCTGTCAGCCACTCAGTTCGAAAAAGAGCGGCAGGAAATTGAAGGAACCGGCAGAAGTACTACTAAGTCAGCAGGCCATCCGGCGTCAAGGTCCACTTCTTTGGCCGAAGGCAGTCACTTTCCCTCATAGCCATTACCGACACCATCAACCGTATCATCATCCTCACCTGCACCAGGCCCAGCCATAATATTGTCGGAAGCGGATTGGATAACTCATCAAGGATTTGCTCGTTCCAGTGTTGATGATAAAGCCTCAGATGGTACGCAAAGTTCAGCACCCCTGTATGACCTTGAGTGGATCGTGCAGGCCTATCTGATGACCATCAGAGTTCTTCATTGATCACAACCCATTGCTGTATTGGTATGGGAAAAGGGGTCAATGGTCACTGATCACAAAGCTGGCTCTAAATTATTTGTCTTGCCCACTCACAAGTGTGTCTTCTGAACGTGTTTTCAGTGCTGCTGGTGCCATTGTAACTTCAAAAAGGACCCCCCTCTCGCCCAAAAATGTGGAGAGGTTAACAATGATCAAGATGAATCAGCACTTCATACCACCAGATTACAAAATATGTGAATCCAAGCAGGAAGAAGACAACACCGACTTGGGTGACTGAAGTTATTCTCTGTTAGCTGTGCCACTCCCGTCTCAATTCACAGAGTTTGAGGATGAGCTCTACTTCCCTGACACCTAGGCCTGAAACTGACTTCCTTTTTTTTCGTCCTGACTCCTTATTCACTTTTACACCTGTGTGTCTTTCTTTGTTTTGCAACTTTTACCACAACAAAACTCTAAACACAACAAATCCATCAGCAGCACTGTCTTCGTCTTATTTCCTTATTGAAGGTGCCACTGTCTGCAATCCTGAATTTCACAACTCAGTCATGCTCCTCTATCCTCCTCCTCCAGACTCCTCCTATCCATTTCCCTCAAGGCAGATGGCTGGATTGCACAGAATGAAGAAACTGTCGCTTCATAGACGAGTCCCCTCAAAAGAAGTGTGACTGGAATTACACACTATATGCTGATTGCTGACAGTTACTTCTGTAATTGACACAAGAGGCTACCCTGCGGGCCTTCACTTTAAGAAAAAAGATGCAGACAAAAAGTGGAATAGGTAATGAATATTGAGATGGCATGCAGTGGACAGCACTGGCTGTCTGGCTCTGATGAAAGCAATTGCTGTTCGTTTGTTGTTCATGAAATGAATCATATATCTTCTGTTATCATTTAATCTTTTACACACTAAATGTAACTCAAGTCTACTCTGTTTTTTTTACCTTGTTTAATTCAAATTGTACTTCTACCGCAGGGGCCACTATGTTGCATTTTTTAATATGCAAAATGTCCTTGGACACACTGTGTGTGTAGACTGCGACTGCATGAACAACATTGAGTTTGCAAATATACCACGATGATGATGAGTCTTGATGATCAAAGTTACATAATATCTTTTTTCCTTACAGTCACTCACTGGGATGGTTTACGGAAGAACTATGGCCATTTCGTGAGTGGTAAACAGGTAAACCAGTCAACAACAACTACAGCAAAACTTCATGTCTGTCTAGTCGTGGTATGGAGTGGTCGATCCAGTGTAGTGTTGTTATGCCAGAGTCGAGACAGCAGTTATTTTATTTTTTTCCCTCATATTGCGAATATGTAGATAGGAAGGTGTTTGGGAGTTTGACTGTCTTTTTGCGAGAGCTGTACCTTCACTGCCCCAAAGTGTCTAACGATGGTCCAAGGGGAGTTTCCCGAAATGTTGATTATGACCAGTCAATTTACTCCAATTTACCTTTATCGTACACAATAATTCCGTTATTCCTGGAAAGAGCTAGCCTGTAAGGCTACTCGGCAGAGTTCAAATCCTGCCTGGAATTATTGTCCTGCTTTAATCATTGGAATATATCAAAAAAGAAAGAAAAAAAAAGGAAAAGTTCTAGGTTATCATCTAGAAGTGATGTAGTTTTCCCAAATCTCCCAGTATAGTGATCTTTTAGAGCGTTTCCCTATTCTTTCTAGTCTGCAGGTTTTTATTACAGAACTTAGCCAGTTTTCATGAGTTGGTGGTGCCGGTTTTAGCCAATCAATACAAATTTCTCTTCGTGCTAACAAAATCAAAACAAATATTAAACTTTCTTGGTGTTTACTTAGCTTTATCATGCCTGGTTCAGTTGTAGAGTGGATCCCAAAAATTATTAAAAGCGTACTTACAGTTATAGGCGTTGCCATTACCGCAGTTAGTGTCTTACCAATCTCTTGCCAATAATGCGCGAGTGCTGGACAGCAGTAGAACATGTGGATATCATTCACCTTCTCTTCTCCGCACTTGCAGCATAATTTTACTGGCGCGCCTTTAAATTTTGATAGTCTTTTTGGTGTCCAGTATGCTCTATGAATAGAAAAAAGATGGTTTCTTTTTAGAGCTGCCGGCTTTACACATGACCAGCATTTTTCTACTGATTTTTTCCAAATTAGCTTTAGGTCCATGACTTCGTTTGGTAGGTCTTTTCTCCATAGTTTTTCCGGTATTGTTAAATCCTCTTCTCCAGATTCAATTAGAGCCCATTTCGAGACTTCCTTTTTTATTGGGGTTTCTGTTATCATTTCTTCTTCTAAGTTGCCCGTGTCTATTGCCCCTTTTGGTATGGTGTTGACCCAGCTACTCAATTGGTAAAATTTGAACTTTGACACTTTTCCTTCTGTGATTGTATGCAGATGTTCCCAAGATATTAAGGCATTTTCAACCAGAAGTTGTCCCCATTTTTCAATTCCTGGTTGTCTAAGTGGCCTAGATAACGAGTCTTTTAAACATTCCGGTGTGCCAGGGGAGTCCAATATTGGGGCCATATTGCTATAATGTGGTATCTTTACTACATTTCTTATCTGGCTCCAAAGTTTAACAGCATTGTTTAAGATCTTCAGTTTTACTTTTTTGAAAAATTTTGGCTGGCTAAATTTGAAGAGGAAATGGTCCTCTCCTTTCGTTAAATGTTGTAGAAAATGTGGGTAAGCGTAATGTTCCTTTAGCATGACTCTAAAATTTTTAAATTGAAAAGATCTGTAATACTCATATACATCCGGGCTTGCTATTCCACCTTGTTCCTTTCTTCTCCTGAGTTTGTTCCATGATATTCTTGTACTTTTTGCTGACCAGATAAAACTAGATATTTCTCCTTGTATTTTTTTTTAGGGCTTCTTTTTTAAACTCTAACGCAATGCTGTTGAAGAGATAAGTGAATTTGGGAATGATTGTCATTTTTATTGCATTAGATTTGCCCAGAAAACTTAACGGTAGACCTGACCAGGTTTTGAGGAGTCTTCTCATTTCTTTAGCCACTATATTTAGGTTTAGTTGTGGAGTTTTTAACAACTCTTTTGTTATAGTGATACCTAGATATTTTATTTTGTCCTTTGTGAAAGATGAGTTTGGATTAGTGTTCCAGCTCATTGCCTCTGTCTTACTGTTGTTGATCAAATATCCTGAAACCTTGCCAAAGTTGTTCATTGTATCACCAATAGCTGATTTTGAGAGACTGTAATTATCAGTGAACACCATCTGGTCATCTGCGTATAGTGCCACTTTCTTTGACCAGTTTTGATATTTATAGGGTGTTATAAGTGGGTGATTTCTAATAGAGCAGGCCAGGGGTTCGATATATAGGTTAAAAAGCAATGGAGACAAGGGGCAACCTTACCTAGTGCCCCTCTGAATCTCGATGTTACTGGTGAGATTCCCATTTACTGTTATTCTCGCTCTTGGGTTCGTGTAAATTTCCTTCACCATATGGCCAAAATTTCTCCCTAAGTTGTTTTTTCCTATGATATTATATAGAAAAGCCCAATTGACTCGATCAAAAGCTTTAGCTGCATCGTACGTAATGACCGTTAGGGGTAATTTTTCGCAGATAGCAACATCGATTGCTGCCATTAGCTCATGTGTAATTTCCTGAATTTGTCTGCCCTTTATGAACCCTTCTGATCCAGGTTAATCAATTTCGACATTACTTTTGATAGTCTTTTAGCTATAACATTCATAAACAACTTGTAATCACAATTGAGTAGTGATATCGGCCTGTAAGACTCGCATATCTTTGGGTTTTTCCCTGGTTTTAATATAATACTAATCATTGCGTCATTCCATGAATCAGGTATCTTATCGTGATCCAAATAGGTCGTATTCATTAATTCTGTTAGATACTTGATTAGTGGTTCTTTTAATGCTATGTAAAATTCATTAGGAAGCGCATCAGGTCCCGCGGCTTTTCCTCTCTTTAGATTACTTATAGCAGTTCTTACTTCCTCTGGTGTGATTTCACTATTCAGGGATTCCAATTCTTCTTCTGTCAAACTTGGAAGGGGTACACTCTCAAGGTATTTCTTGATATCCTCATCCGATGGATTTATATCTTCTCTGTATATTGTGGTTAAAAAGTTTGAGAATTCTTGCCTTATTGAGACATCGTCTGAGCAGGTTGATAATTGATCCTGAGTATGGATACTTAATATAGTATTTCTAGTTTGGTCCGTTTTCATTTTCCAGGCTAACATTTTTCCGCAACCTTCCCCATATTCATAGTTTGCTAATTTGTTATTCTCCCATTTATCTTGAACTATATTCTCCAGATAGTTCACCAAATTCTCTTTTAGATTGCGACTCTTCTCTTCTAATCTTTCTCTTGATTCTAGAGATGTGCCACTCCCTAGTTGTACTTCTACTTCTTTAATTTCTGTTTCCATCTTTTTAATGTCCAATTTTTTTAGCTTATTCTTGTATGCTCCCAAGCTAAGTAATTTACCTCTTATTACCGCTTTGTAGGCATCCCACGTTATTCTTTTGGGCGTTCCAACAGCATTATCTGCAAAATAGTGAAGGGAGGCTGTTTTGAGCTGGTCCACACTTTGTTCATCCCTAAGAATCGATCGATCAACAGTCCACCTGGGAGGCAAAAATGTTTGTGGTAGTAAGAGAGTTAACTGTACTGCCGAGTGGTCTGATAAATGTGCTGGTAGATGTTCGATACTTTTAACGTTGTCCCAGAGAGAATTGTTCAATAGGAAGAAATCTATTCTGGATTTATGGCATAATTTCTTATTGTAAAAGGTATACGGGTAGTTCTTTTCTCCTTTTAACTTCCACATGTCTTCCAGGTTTAAATCTTTTTTATAGATCCCTAGCCATTCCCTCATTTTTGGTAAATTCATTTGTTTTGTTGGGGGCAATCTATCTATTTTAGGATCCGCTATAATATTATAATCTCCTCCTACAATAATCGGAGCTGAAGATGTCAAAAGTTCTGAATATAATTTTTGAAGAGGCGCTGGGTCGTCCATATTCGGACCGTAATATCCAGCAATTGTGAGTATACAGTCCTCAATCCTGATTTTAGCCACTGCCCATCTTCCTTTGCTGTCAACTACTTCGGATTCCAATTTAGCATTCAAGGATTTTTTTATAATGATTGCGACCCCTTTTATGTTACAGTCTTTGGAGGTGTGTATGCTTGCACCGATCCAGTGGAGATTTTTTACCATTTGAGTCCATTTGGGCCTTACAAGATGGGTTTCTTGGAGAATGATGATTTCGCTTTCTATCTCTTTTAAGTATTCCAAAATTCTTCTTCTCATTTTGGGAGTTCTAAGCCCATTAACATTCCATGTAAGAATCTTTATAATCTTTTCTCTTGCCATTTCATATTGATTATTGTCTTGCTTTGGGGTTGAGATTGAGACAACCATCTGACTCCCGTACTATTACTTTTATTTATCAATTTTGAGGATGTTTTTTCATTTTTTTTCCCTATTTTGCTCCCCACCCGTGTACAATTTAAATTTTGCATATTTGTAATACAGTGTGATTCGAAATCCCCACCCTGAGGAAGCCTCCCTTTTTCTTCTTTCAGGTGGTATTCCACCCTTTTCCTGCTCCGTTTCACCATTTGTTTTATTCTTTGTTACGCAAGCGCTTTTTAAAATTTTTTTTTTTTTTGCTGTATATTTAATAGATAGCTATTTATATTGTGTTGGATTTCCCGCTACAGCCGTTTTCACCATTTTTTGGGGGTTTTCCAGGTTCTTCTTATGGTCTTTACGTAGGTAAAAGTTCCTACCTGCATTACTCCTTACTGACTTTTTCAATTTCGATTTGGTCTTTTATTTGTTGAATGAGGTTTTCTACCTCTTTTGGCTCCCTAATGTTGTGCATTTTATTTCGCCACATTATTTTCAATTTCACGTTCACTCCCAATGCTTTTAGCTCCTGCATAAGTTGCCCCAGTTCCCATCGTCTGTCCTGTGTGGCTTTGCAAATGTCTGATCGGACTCAAAAAGACCAGTTATCTTTGTTAAGGGTTCCACTTTTCAGTCCCTCGCTTAGGATTTTTTCTTTCAAGGAGTAGGTTCAGAAGTTTACTAAAATTTTCCTCGGGGCTTTTCTCTCCTTGCTTTTCCTAAATGGAACCCTATGGGCTCGTTGAATGTCTGCAGTCAAATCACAGTCTTTTGTCCAAGGGAAAAACTCCTCTAGGAGAGATACGACATAAGCCTTAATATCAGACCCTTCCAAATTTTTGGGAACATTTAACACTCTGAGATTATTTCTTCTTCCCTGGTTCTCCAAAGATTCAAGTTTCTCTTTAATGGCTCTCTCGCTATCTTTTAAATGTCGTATTTCCCTTTGATTTACATCTACCTTTTAACTTAAAGATCCAATTTCGTATTCAACAGCTGTAACTCTTACCCCTAATTCATTTAATTTCTGATCTAGATTTTCAACAACCTATTGGATTTTGTTTTGATTTCCTTCTGATATTGAACATTTTTCTCTCATTTCCCCCAATATTTTGTCCATCATTTTGTCCATACATATCTCCATCATTTTTCCTGTCTTACGTTCACCCAACTGATCCATATCATGCTGCCCCGGTACATCCTCTTGTAGCTCTGTGTCAACCTCTGTTTCAGCTTGCTGCGCCATCGGGGTACTCTTATCTGTTTGTGAGGGTTGTAATGGCTGTAATGATTGTGTTGACTGTATTGACTGTATTGGATGTGTCAGAGTTGACTGCATAGTTAATCCTTTTTCTGCCTCCTCTTCTGCGATTTCCTCTTCTTCTTCTTCAGAAGTAGGGCTAAGATACCGCCTATCAGGGTCTAAAACTGGTGAGGAAACAGTGTCTGCCATATTAGCCGCTGGAGGTTGACCTCCTCCTCTTATTTGCACCACTTGTTGCACCTTAAAGTATGATCTTAAAGACGGTGTAATCTTAATTTTTTGTCCCTTACTTTTCGCTTTAGAAGATCTGATTTTTATACTTTCAGATAGTTCCTCCGATCTTGGAGGGTGTTTTAGATTTTTCTTTGTGCTCCTCGGGGTCATGCACTTTCTTGTTGTTGGCAGTAAGTTTTGTTTAGACAGGTATTGGTTCCTGAGACAGTATGAAGACCTTGCACCAACCTGTTTGGCTCTCCCTAGCACTGATAAAGGGGCCGTTTCTACTAATGGCTTCCTTGATCTTGATCTTGTTGCATAGACAAATTGCGGGGGCCCTCTTCCCTTCTGTTTCTGCAATTACTGTCCTTTGTCAAAGGTGGGGCTGTATAGTTGCAGCAAGTTTCAACCAGAGTATGTGTTGAGGGTTCTTTTTCACTTTGTTTTTTTATTTGGTTTTCCTCCCCTTCTGGGCTGTATGGCAGTTTATTGTGTGGCAACTCCTCTCCTCCAGGCGCTCCCACTGAGTAAGGAGGCTGGCTACCCTTTTCACTCATCCAGCATGAGTCTGTCAAAATTAGTGAGTTATTGTTTTGCACATTGTTTTGCTCATCTTGAGGATTCACTCGGCATACGTGGGGTTTAGAGTTCACAACCACTCCTGAGAAGCCCAGTTCGATGGTCTCAGCGCTGCACTGTCGGCGATTCCAGCTCGCAGCAGAGCAGTTCATGTAAAATTGCGGCCATGTGGCTTGCCGCATACAATTAGATATGCTTTGTCTGTCTGTGTCAAAGAGGTATGCTACATCAGGTTGCTTCTCTCAGTGGTGCCTACCTTGACCGTCTGCATGACCCTGGCCTGCTGTGTGCTAATTGCTATCCTTGAAAAGGATACTCAGAGTACGCACTTTAGAAATTATGCTTTTATGTAATACTGTCGCCTCTGAAACTGAAAGTGTTATTTTTGCACTGCACACCGTACCTTATATTTTTTTCTCCATGTTGTTTTTTAATATCACTTCTTGTTTTTCCATCAACAATTACAGGCCAGCTTTTACCCTGTGCAATGGGGAAAACAATTAACTCAGGCTTACCATTAGCGATCCGCATTTCCGCATCTGCCATGCAGGCAGTGGACAGTGTGTCTGTCTGGTCACTAAGAGTGATCAACGGAGCGTCAGATGGAATGGAGAAGTACTGCGAATAAGAAGAATGGCTGGATTCATGCAAACTCATTGAGTACCAAGCACTGCTCAGACAGGCACTCAAGCATGTAGAAGGTTGAGTTCCAACGTGTTACCACCTCCTGGATGAGTCCTCTGACTGGCACTCTATGGTCACGTTGAATGATCCTCAGCTGCTTCCGGGCCCTAAAAGACTAGCTGAAATGTGTGCAGAATCTTGAGCAAGTGGTCAGTAACTTGCTGACTTTGTTTTCTTTTTTCAAGAAATCTTGAACAACAATGTTAATACTGTGCGCCAAACACAGCACATAGCTTGAAAAATGTTGGCAGTGTCAGCACCTCACCTGCAGACATCTTGTCTCTAACCCCTGCAAAAGAGACCCAGTGTGCAGTGATGCAAATGTAATCAAGGGCTTGGCAACTGGTCCACATATCTGTTGTCAGGCAGATAGTGTGAACAGCGCTCTTCTGCAAAGCTGCCCCAATCACCTCCAGCACATCTTGATGTAGTGCTGGAACCGCAACTCTGGCAAAATAGGACCGGCTAGGAACCTTCCATTTAGGGCAGACTGTTACCACAAATTTTCTAAAACCCACCCCTTCCACGAAAGAAAAAGGAAGTAGTTCCAGCGCTAACATTTCAGCCAGCATTGCATTATAAAGACGTGCCGTTGGGTGGTTGCGTTTAAATTGCCCCTCCGACCAAAACATGCTTTCAATGGTGGTCTGGACCATTTTCATACGTGATGAGGAGGATCCAGACCTCTTAAACCCAGTTAGGCTCATTGATGTACTTTTTCGCATTGGTGTCTCTACCAGACTACTGTGCCTCCTTGGGGTAAAGGAGGGTGTGTGCGCTACCACTGCAGTGCTGCTGCCAGGAGTACTGTGCGTACAAGAAAAAATGTCTCTTGGTTGTTCACCTCCCCCTGCATGATCAGCTCCTCTTCGTCATCAGATGCAATATCAATGTCTACATTTGGATTTGTACTTTTGACTTTTCGGATGTTACTTATGTGCACCTCCCACTGGATAATCGAAGTTTTTTGATATGACCTCTCTGGCCTACGGGACCATAGTTGGTACCAAGCTTACCCCGACTAATTAATTGTTTACAAATCAAACAAATGACTAGGTTTTCCGCCTTTTTGCTAATACTAAAGAAGTCACAAACTGGGGACTGGAGATTTCTGGTGGTAGTGGAGGTGCTACTTTCAATGCTAGATGAAGTGGAGGATGGGCGTGGCTGAATTTGACTCTGTTGTGCACTTACAGAACCACTGCTTGAGGTAATGGAGGTCGAGCTAGATGGAGGTCCCTGACGGCCCTTCTAACGAGAAAATATGGAAGCTGTAGTTCGTGTTGGTGTAGTAGTTACCTGTGTTGGTAGTGGAACCAGTGCAACGCTGCCCACATCCCGCTCAGCAGCAATTCAGGATAGGCTCAAAATGTCTGTCTGTGGCATGCCCGCTGGGGCTGGAGTGACAACTGTGATTACTGGGTCGTCATCGTCAGATTGTTCATCAGCAGCAGAATACATCACTTCTACTTCTTGTTCGTTGTCATCACCCATAAGTGAAAGCCTTGCGGGAACCTTCCTTTTAGGCTTATCCACCTTTGTTGGCTCATGGCGTGCCTGCCTCTCAGACTGCATTGGTGGGTTCAAATCAAGATCTAGATCATCAGAAGGAAGGGGACTTGAAGATGAACTTGTACTAGCCCTCCTTGACCTTTTTCTTGCTGGGGATCTGGAAGACAATGGATCATCAGGAGGAGTGGCATGCTCAGATGATACCTGCGCTTGAATCTCGATTTCCTGATGTGCCCCTACTTCTGGAGGAACAAGCATTGTGGGCAGTTGTGCCTCTTTATGCGCCTCTCCATGCGCCTCTACTTGCGCCTCTCCATGCACCTCTCCATGCGCCTCTACTTGCGCCACTCCTTGCGCCATTCCTTGCACCACTCCTTGCGCCTCTACTTGCGCCACTCCTTGCGCCACTCTTTGCGCCTCTGCTTGCGCCTCTCCTTGCGCCTCTCCTTGCGCCTCTCCTTGCGCCTCTCCTTGTTGCAACTGTGGTTGTCGTTGCGGCTGTGGTTAAACACATTTCATATGAGTTAAACCCTGCGCTAATTAAATGCTAATTTCTTGCGATGAGTCAATGCCAATATCACTGTTTGATGGTGATTGAGCAATTAAAGTGGCTGCCTCTGTGACACTCATGGCCTTGGGCCTAACTTGGCGTGGTGGCACTGAGACCAATGAAGCTGAGGTGCTGCTCCCAGTTTCGTCACGTGTGGACACCGCTGCTGCAGGCGTAGTTTTTTTACCCCTAAAAAAGTGTCTGTGGGCACACCAGTCTCCTTGGTAAGTAGCGCCACTTGCTTCTTCTGCTCCTTCTTACTGGCAGTGGCACTGGCAACTTTCATGATAGAGGAGCTACGGCCACCTTTCTTTGGGTCCATCTTCTTCAGATGTCAGAACAGCAGGCCGCATTTGCACTAATTGCAGAGTTGTCTGTGGCCACACGTGACGTCACGTGATGTTGTGCTGCACACACCTGGCACTGATGATGAACGATGAGGATGATTTGTGGTTCTCTTTGTGCACCTAAAAGCAAAGGAAGTCAGAGGAACATCAGTTAAATAAATGCTGCATATGTTGTGCTTCAATTAATATTTGCAACTAGGCATTTATTATTATTACAACACACCCAAAAACGGAAAAACCAAAAATAAAAATTGCAATTATTTCTAATCGAAAATGGTTGTTTACATTAATAGAAGAGAGACAACACAGAGAGAGTTGTTTCATGCACCACTGAGTACCCCTGAGCATAATGGATGAAAGGAGGCAGACTGGGTACAGGCCTATGGCACAAAGCACACTGCCTGGCTTCAAAATGGCCCCTTGAACCCCACCCACATGGCCAGTGCATGCCTGGACCAGGCCTCGAAATGGCCCCCACCCACATGGCCAGGCCCCAACAACACCCCAAAAAAATCAAAAAACCCACCAAAATCACCCCAATCCAATGCTTTCCATGCCCTAAATGATGTTTAAATTCAAGAGACGCCACAGAAAGCCTTGGTCTATGCACCACTGAGTACCCCAGGGCATAATGGATGAAAGCAGGGCAGACTGGATGCAGGCCTATGGCACAAAGCACACTGCCTGGCTTCAAAATGGCCCATTGACCCCCCACCCACATGGCCAGGCCCTGCCTGGACCTGGCCTCAAAATGCCCCCCACCCCCCAACGGCCAGGCCCCAACAACACCCCAGAAAATCGAAAAACACACAAAAATCACCACAGTCCAATGCCATCCATGCTTTAAGTGATGTTTAAATTCAAAACACCCACAGAAAAATTGGTCCATGCACCACTGACTACCCCCTGGGCCTACTGGCTAGTGTGGCTTTACAGGCACCCCAAAATAAATTAAAAAAAACACATATAACAGTGAGCTATTCAATTCCATGACATAAATGATATTTAAGTTCAACAAAACTCACAGAAACAGTTGTGTCATGCACCCATGACTAATCATGGACCTACTGGATACTATGCCTACCCACAATATATTTCTTTTATAGTTGTGAAAAAAATTAAGAAATTGTAGTTGCAGCAACTGCAATGCCCCAAACAAACAACACCAACTTACTTGTAAAATCTCAAATCCAAAAGTAATCCATAAGTGATCCAAACAAAAAGTCCTCAAATACAAATATCCAGCAGTAGCCACAAAAAGTAATCCTTCCAGCTCCAGATCCAAATGAAAAGTGACCAGGATATGGACAAAGCACTGGGAGGATCCTGCTGGACAGGAACAGGAAGTTGGAGACTCTGGGGCACTTCCTTCCTCCTACCCCCCCAAAAATGGACTCCTTGCACAAAAAAGTGCAGCCAAATGTCAATCTGAGGAGTTATTCTGATCCAAATCATCATTTTCAGAAGGTTTATGCTACCTGCGGTAGATTTCTTGTGCAGAATTGCAATTTTTGCAAGTTTGAGAAAGCGAGCTGTTCAAATCTCCTGCTGGGAGTCAACTGCGCATCACATCTACGTGTTCGCAATTGTTTACTCCCGCGATGCGTGATCTCGGGCCCTTATGACGTAGTCGCTTTCTAAAACTCTTGCAATGCAAGATGGCGGGCAGCTATGATGTACTCAGGGTCGAAAAGTCTCGCGCGATCACGCAGCCAGATCCAAAATGGCGCAGCGCTCACAAACTGGGAGGAAAAACAACTCAGCGAACTCAGAATCACGGTAAGTCAACCCAGCGCGTGTGAGATTGTATTTTTTTTGTGCGACCAAGCAAAAAAATCCGCCAGCTTGCGAATTGCAAATTTGTTGACAATTTTGCGCGGTTCGCAGACCACGAAATTGCCAAAAATGTGCAACTTCCGCGAGAGGAACGATTTTCAGTCCACACTTATTCCTGACAGTGATTGGAAATGGATTATCAAGATGTCTGCCACTTGTCCCTGGTGTCTGATTTTTCTACAAATCCCAACAGGGACCTGTGGGCCAAACACTAGCCAACAGTGACAATTATCTTTCAAGTACACTTACAAACATTTGCTGGAAAAGACTCTTCCTGGTGGCCTGGTGGGGCTGGGTGGGAGGAGGGGTGTAAGTTTCACAAATGGAGAAAAAGTAATAAAACATCACATTTTCATATTTCATTGTCACAAAATTGCAGAAAGCTGAGTTTGTGCAATCAGTTGACCATGGAGTCAATGTACACAGTACATGATCTGTGTAGCCACAACATTAACCAGTCACACACTTTTGCTACTCACAGCCATTCACATGGGTAAAATGAGATGATAACAAGAAACACACTCAAGAGAGAGAGAGAGAGAGAAAAACTCTGTTTTATTTAGACCTTAGTCTTTAAAACCAAATCGAATAGAATTCAGGATAATGTACATAATTAGTTATTAATAAAACAGTGTACAACTTTTGTTAAAATCTTTAAAAAAAAAAAGCATAAAACATACAGAACATTCTACTTAAAATCCGAATTATCTTAGTCTTTTAAAGTCAGGGCTGTTCATTATCTTCATCAGTCCACCATTGCTATAAGGAGATTAAAAGGTATTAAAACCCATTGGACTTATCCTGCCTGAGTTACTCTTCTTCATTTATTGTATACAGGGTGACTGGGGTTTCTCACTACACTTCTTTGAGCTTTCCCCTGACTATTTGATTAATTTCTTTCAGGTAATAACCCAAAGCTATAGCTATTTCTAGATATTCCATTCTTAGCACTAAATTGATTGCTTGGGCTCTCACTCTTGTGTTATATTTTATGAATATAGGTCGCAGAATCCGTTTTCTCACTTCAACATACCTGAGACAGTCAAAAAGAATGTGCATTATCTCACACTTAGACCCCATACCGCACTTGCAAAAACCATCTGGGTACATCATTTCTGCCGTGACTTTCTCCTCCACTCTCCAGGGAATAATGCCAATTCTCATTTTTAATATATCCCACCTAAATCCATAGTTCGGGAGTGCTTCAAGGTATGGATATCCTATATCGGTTTCCCACACTTCTATCATGTTTTTTACTGATTTTTTGTTACTTAAATAACCTAGGTCCTGTGACCTCGAGTACTCCCTTCCTTTTTGTCTTAGTGTCACTTTTGTAAAGACTGCTTCTAAGGGGTTTTGGGTTGTACCCACATCTAGGCAACAAATTGTCTCTTTTATCTTCTTTTTTGCCTCAGCTGCCCATCTTAGATTGCTATGTTGTATTTCCCCACTACACCAGTGTGACACCTTTTGCGCTTCCTCTAGAGATTGACGTTTCCAAAATCTAGCCACAGCCATTCTGGTCTGGGTATTCCACCCTATCAGTCCTGTTTCGAGTCTAATTGCCTGTAGCATGGCTGACTTTGGCAGGGACAGTAGCATTTTTACCGCTTTACCTTCCTCCCGATTCCAATCCCCTTTACCACTAAGGAATAGGACCTCTGCCCCATAGAGTGCTTGTGGGGGGACCATGGCTGAGAAAGCTTTTATCATGGGTTTATGTGACATATCTCCGTAGGTTTTATTAAATTTTTTCAAGCCACAAATAGAGGAAGAAGCTTTTGCATTTTGGTTTTCTACATGTTTGTTCCATTTTAAGGATGATTCGAACCATAGGCCCAGATATTTATATTCTTTTACTGTTTCTAATTTAGTTTTATCTAGATACCAGCAAAAGCTCTTTGGCTTTTTACCAAAGCACATAACCTTTGTTTTGTCCATATTTACTATTAGCAGTTTACCCTTGCAGTAATCGTTAAAAGCATTTAATTTCCTCTGTAGCCCTAGCTGTGTCTGGTCAGTAATAACGAGATCGTCTGCATACAGTAAGCATGCTACTTTCTTACCACTCATTCTGGGGCTAGCACTCTTCTCCACCTCCAATGTTGCCGGCAAGTCTGCTAGAAAGATTGAAAAGAGTAGAGGAGCTAACACGCAGCCCTGTCGGAGTCCATTGTCTATTGCTATTTTCCTTGTGAGTGCCCCCTGTGTATCTTTTACTACTTGAGCCCAATTTCCTCTATGCAATTCTTTTAGTATCGCTAATAGGTCAGTTGGGATATTATATTTAATCAGGCACTCCCAAAGTTTCCCGCGATCCACTGAGTCAAAGGCTGCCCGGAAGTCGACAAAACAACAAAACAAGTTTCCCCTTTGCTCTATCGACTTCCGGGCCAGCGCCCAAAGGGCATAACAGTGGTCCATTGTGGAATGGCCTTCCTTGAATCCTCCCTGCTCCACTGGGATAATTAGATTTATCTCTACCCAGTTTTTTAATTTGCCAAGTACTATTTTGGCGAAGATCTTCTCCCCAATGTCAAGTAAATTGATTAGCCTATAATTTTTAGGACTAAGCATATCCCCTTTCTTATGTATGGGCCGTATTATGGCCCCTTTCCAGGTATCGGGGAGTCTCCCGGTTTCTAGGATTATTTGAAACATGTCCGCAAAAGATTTTGCCCACCAGTCTGGTTGTGTTTTGATTATCACTGCCGGGAGGTTATCAGGGCCTGCTGCTCTCGTAAGGTTTAAACTCTTTATCGTTTTCCTAACCTCATCGACAGAAAACTCAGGTTTCATACCTACTACCAGACCGCTCCAATCTGTGTACAGGTTCTCTTCCTGATCTGTTTTTGCGCTATACAGGTCCTGTAAATATTCCTCCCAGGCCGCCTCCTCAACAATGCAGTTCATTGCCCCTTTGTGGCCTTCTGCTGCTGAATTCACTAGTTGCCAGAACTGGCGTAAGTTCCTTGTTTCAATCGTCTCTAGAAGTTTTGCCCAACATCCTTCTTTGAATTCTCTTTTTACCCTCCTTGTTAACATATTATACTCTCTTTTTAGGGCGACTAAGTCCTTTCCACTGGCCTGATTCCCATTTCGGGCAAACCGGCGGGCCATTCTCCTAACTTCTCTTTTCTTTTCCAGACATTCCTTTGTAAACCAACCTGTTAGTTTACCTATTTTTCTATCGCTGACTTTGGTTTTGTTATTTCCCCCATTACCACCTCTTAATCCTTTGCAGAGTATTTGGACAACCTCCTCGATTTTTCTTACATACCAGTCAAGGGTTTGTCCACTTACTATCTGTAGATCGAGATTTTGTTGCAACCTTATTAGTTTTGAGATGTATTCATCCGTTAGTTTAGTTGTACGGCGTCTAGGGTAATCCATCTGTTGCTCTAACACTTGAGGGCGGGTTTCTACCTTTACTACTGGAAACTCTAGGGAAAGTACGTTATGGTCACTCCCTTCTCTATTTGTGATGCTAAACCCCGAGACTAAGTGGAAATTCCAGGGTGCCAGAAAAACATAGTCAATAGGGCAACTCTGTGTACCCAATTTAAAAGTTCTCTTGGCAGGACAGTCTTGGGGGCCCCTTCCACACACTCAATTCCCACAACTATCTAGATAAGTTAACAGAATGTGAGTGTGTAGGCAGCCACGGCAATGTGACTGCTAAAGACATGCACTAAGACAAGTAGACAGGCACAAAAAAGTACCCACAAACGGAGAGAAAGTGTATGTATCTCAAAGTGAACGTAAAGTTGTGGACAAACTAAACACACCTGTGTCATTCACAGGGTTTCAGGAACCAGTCAATGTCTTTGAAAATGTAATGTAAATTAAACACAACAGGCCCATTCATGCACATACCAGTACATGTCCATCAAATCCCCTCTCGTCCCGAATACATATTCATCCCCAAAAATAGACCTGCATCACAAAGTCCAATCTACCTACAGTAACCCAGCATTAGGTTCATTAGCCAATGTAATGTGTATGATTTGAGGGGCAGTGGACGTTCACAGCAGTCCTTGTGTTATGTTTGTACCCACAGGGCTAGCTGGGGACACCACTGGAACTATCCAGGACAGCCAGGCCCAGATGCTGGTTGACCATGAGCCCTCCGGCGTTAATGACTTTCATCATTCTTTGGACGAAGAAGACAGAGCTGGCCCTTCTGCTTTGGGTCACCCCACAACACCTACAGTGGCAACATCTGGATCCTCTGTGACCAATCCTGCCTCAGCTGCCAACACCCAGCTGACCCCTACCCGCATGGACAAAGCATCCCAGGAGACCACCACAGCACAGCAACATGGGGCACTCTTGAGTGGCCCAACAACAACTCCAATGCCAATGATGATGAATGCTCTGTGTTGACTGAGCCAGCACCAACTAGTCCTGCTCAAGTGGGTAGAGGTGGTAGGAGGGGCCATGGGGACTGGTACCATCATCTAGCTGATGCTGCTGATGAGAAGATCCGAAGCCTCTCCAGAATCCTTCATGCATATGAGGATTCACAAGGAGAGTTTGGCCAGATCGTTGGGATCCTCAGGACCATCCAACAGCAGCAGGCAGCCCAAAGTGACAAACTGGACAGGTTCATGGACAAAATCGATGACTAGACTGTGGTGCACAGGGACATTGGCTGGGCGTAGTTTGCGGTGTTGCGCTACGCGAGGCTATGCAAAGATGCAAAATGCTACGCAAGCATATGTAGTTGCTTGCCCCACCCGTTCGAGATGCGTTTTTCTTGCTCAGGAATATGTATTGCATGTACGGGATGCTGTTTGCGTGCTCAGGGGATAGTATCTCGCAAACTTATCCCATGCAAAGGCTATGGGTGCAGCTATCTTGTCCCACCCATTCGCAATGCCTTATTTCCTGTTCCGGGACATATATTGAGTGTTTGCGATGCGCGTTTCATGTTCGGGAATGCGTCTTACGTGTTTGCAGCGCTTTTTGCGTGCTAAGGAGAAATATCGCTCGAACTTACCCACGTTGTCGCGAAGGGCGCGGCCATCTTATTTTTTCACTTTATGCTATTGTTCTGGAGCCCGCTTTTCTATCCTCCCTCTATCTTTTTCTTGCTCGCGCTGTAAAAATATGTTCTCGTGCTCGCGATCGCCTTACCTGAATCCCCGCGTTCGCCGTCAAATTTTCCTGATCTGGTCGCGTTCTCCATGAGATGTTGGATTGTTGGTAGCCATTTTAGCTATCTCCTGAGAGTTTGCGGCCGGGATCACGTCATTCGTCTCAAGATCACGTAATTCATCTCGCCATCATGCACTGCGAGAGTTTGAGATTTCGAACACGTCATTCTCCAGCGCGAGCGAGAGGGTGAGAACGCGAGCATGTCATATCAAACGCGACAAGGAGTGGGAGACCCCAAACACGTCATATCCAACGCGACAGGGAGCGAGAGAACGCGATCACGTAATTTTGGACACACCATCGACATCCGGCGGAAGTAATGTGAAGCTCGGGAACTCGAACATGTAAAATCTTCAATTTGGAGAAGAATATCAGCTCTAGCAGCATGAAACCTTCTGGAAATGATGATTTTGATGAAAAGAAAATTCGCAGATTGACATTTGGCTGCCTTTTTTTGTGCAAGGATTCCTTTTTTAAAAAGGTGGGGAGAAGGAGGAAGTGCCACAGAATTTTCAAATTCCTGTTCCTGTCCAGCAGGCTCCTCACAGTGCTTTGTCCATCTCCTGATCATTATGGCTTTGGATTTTGAGGTGGAAAGATCACTCTTTTTGTCTGCTGCATCATTGCAATTGGATTTTTTAATTGGATATTTTCAAGTAAGTGGTTGTTGTGTCTGTTTGATTGAGGCATTGCAGTTGTTGCAACTACAATTTAATTTCGATAACTATCATTCCCTTTTTTTTAATGTTGTGGGTAGTATGCTAGTAGTCAGTAGGCCAAAGCTAGTCATGGCCTCATGGGTGTGTGCATGATGAAGCAACTGTTCCTTTGGTGTTTTTTAATGTATTTTATTTTCAAGCATCATTTAGGGCCTGGATGGCATTAAATTGAGTTGGGGTGGGCTTTCTGTTGTAGAGCCTGGCCATGTGGCTGGTGGCCATTTTGAAGCCTAGGCCTGCAAGCTTGTCTGGCCTTGTTGTCTACCAAGAGGCCTGCTTTCATCCAGTAGGCTCAGAGCAGGTAGCCACAGCTTTATTAATCAAGTGTTTCTGTGTGGTCTGTTGAATTTAGACATCATTTAGGGCATGGATGGCATTGGATTGAGTTGGGAAGTGTGTTTTTTTGGGGTGGGCTTTCTGATGTTGTTAGGCCTGGCCATGTGGCTGGTGGCCATTTTGAAGCCTAGGCCTGCAAGCTTCACTGGCCTTGTCTGCCAAGAGGCCTGCTTTCATCCAGTAGGCTCAGAGCAGGTAGCCACCTCTTTATTAATCAAGTGTTTCTGTGTGGTCAGTTGAATAGACATCATTTAGGGCATGGATGGAATTGGATTGAGTTGGGAAGTGTGTTTTTGGGGTGGGCTTTCTGATGTTGTGGGCCTGGCCAAGTGGCTGGTGGCCCTTTTGAAGCCTAGGCCTGCAGCTTGTCTGGCCGTGTTGTCTGCCAAGAGGCCTGATTTCATCCAGTAGGCTCAGAGCAGGTAGCTCCGCCTTTATTAATCAAGTGTTTCTGTGTGGTCTGTTGAATTTAGACATCATTAAAGCATGGATGGCATTGGATTGGTTTGGGAAGTGTGTTTTTTTGGGATGGGCTTTCTGATGTTGTTGAGCTGGGCCATGTGGCGGGTGGCCATTTTGAAGCCTAGGCCTGCAAGCTTGTTTGGACTTGTCTGCCAACAGGCCTGCTTTCATCCAGTAGGCTCAGAGCAGGTAGCCACAGCTTTATTAATCAAGTGTTTCTGTGTGGTCTGTTGAATTTAGACATCATTTAGGGCATGGATGGCATTAGATTGAGTTGACAAGTGTTTTTTTGGGGTGGGCTTTCTGATGTTGGGCGTCTTAAAGACATGCCTTTCTTGTGTGTGTCTGCTGTGTGTTGGTGTGCAATGCATGCGTACCCTGCAGACCTTTTTGGGGCCTGTGAATTTTTGTATTTGCATTTTGTTGCATTAAAAAGGTTTTTATAGGCCTTTTGTCAGCTTCTGGTGTTTCCCAGGCCCCCTGCTTGTTGCTTGTGATTTGTTAGTGTCCATGTGGCTGGTTGCCTTTTTATTGTGTTGGGAGTTATTTGTGTCCTGCTTTTGCCATATAGGCCTGCATGGTTTTCCTATTGGCTTACTGCTTCCATCGATCAACCCCCTTTGCCAGCAGCAGCTCCATGAATGATATGATGCTCAAATAATTTAATGGCAAATAGGGTCCACCCCACTTCCTTTACATATTTATTTTGGTGGCTCTTCTTATTAAGCATGGGCGGAAAATCCGTTCCGCTCGTGGATTTTGTGGATTTTCGGTAAATTCGCAATTTGCAAACTCTCGCGAATTTACTGAAAATCCACAAATTCGCACGCAGCGGATTTTTTTTCTTGGTGACACAATATTGCGGCGTGCGGCGTTCACTTACCGTCATTCAGCGTTTGCCGAGTTGTTTTTCTCAATATTTTGTGAGTGCTGCGCCATTTTGGATCTTGCGGCAGGATCCCGCTGGAGTTTGGCGACGCATCGCAAGAGTTCGCAATTGCGAACATGTAGGTGCGGCGGGCAGCAACAATCTCGCACTCGCGAAATTACAAAACTTGCAATTCTGCACAAGAAATCCACTAGCAAGCAGCATAGACC
The DNA here is from genome assembly GCF_964263255.1 of Lissotriton vulgaris. NCBI lineage: Eukaryota > Metazoa > Chordata > Amphibia > Caudata > Salamandridae > Lissotriton > Lissotriton vulgaris. The sequence continues at coordinate 2,063,149,073 of NC_141689.1, read as the reverse complement.
TTCTGAAAATGATGATTTTTATCAGAATAACTCCTCAGGTTGACATTTGCCTGCACTTTTTTTGGATTTGAGGCCTTTTGACTTTCTTTGGATCACTTTTGGATTAGAAATCAAGTTTCACAAGTAAGTTTGTTTGGGGCATTACAGTTGCTGTTCTGCAGAAAAATGAGTTTTGCAAAACTGAAAGCACTCAGCAGGTGCAAAAGTTCACTCATCATTAGTAACCATTCCCTGTAGTACTTCCTGAGGGGCCCCTCCAGAGTTCAGTTGCCTATGTTTGTTTGGGGCATTACAGTTGCTGTTCTGCAGAAAAACGAGTTTTGCAAAACTGAAAGCACTCAGCAGGTGCAAAAGTTCAAACTCATCATTAGTAACCATTCCCTGTAGTGCTTCCTGACTGGGGCCCCTCCAGAGTTCAGTTGCTAGTTGCAACAATTCTATGACCCTGCTCTGACCCTCACAGCAGGCTCATAGAATAGCTACAAGTAGGCCACAAAGGTCCTGGAAAAAAAATTGCACTGCAACAGAAAGCAAATTACAGATAAGGAAGCAGGTGCCAGACTGGAATTTTAAAACAGTGACACATTAATAAATCAACCCCAAATTAATTAATGTCAATTGAAGCAGGGCAGGTGTGCTTGCTTTCCCCCCCATAATCTACAGTGATGAACCAGAGGGTGGCATTGATGTACCAGAGGGTGGCATGGGTGAAACCGAGGGTGGCAGTGGTGAAACAGAGGGTGCTGGGAACCTGTGATGATGAACCAGACGTAGAAACAACATAGTCGCGACCATTGCGAGCCGACAAGTAAGTTCACAATTGCGAACTGGTACAAAACCCTCGCGAACTGACAGAAACCCTTGCGAACACAAAAAAAATAAATCCGCAAATTCGCGAGAATTCTCGGATTTTGCGGATTGCGAGTTCGCAAATACGCAAATTCGCGAACGCCAGATTCGCAAAATTCGCCCATGCTTACTTCTTATTCTCTTTCCTATCCTTCCTGAGAGTGTAGTGTGTGTACACAGTAATATAATATAGCCCTTGTTGACAAAGTCTCAGAAATGGCTACACTATATCTTTTGTTTGCACTAGTACAGTAAGTAACTGAACCACAACAACAAATGCAACATTTCATTGATGCTCTTCTCCTGGCTTATTTGCTTTTAGGTGCACAAAAAGAGAGAGGAGGAGGTGTCATCATCATCACCCGTTGTACTGCCAGACAGAAGTCCTGCTGCTCACCACATCACGTCCACGTGTGACCACAGACATCTCTGCAACTTGTGCACCGGCGTCCTGCCTGACATCTGAAGTAGATGGCCCCAAAGAAAGGTACCAGGTCCAGTACCAAGAAAGTTGCCGGTGAGAAGAAGGAACAGAAAAAGGAAGTGCCATTAACCTTGACTGGTATGCCGGCCAATGTTTTTTTTGGGGTCCAAAAAAGTTACGCCTGCAGCATCGTTGCCCGGCAACCAAGCTGAGAGCAGCACCTCTGTACCAGCGTCCAACTCCACCAACCTAGGCCGAAGCCATTGAGTGTCGCGGAGGTAGCCTGTATACTAACGAGCAGCTATTGTCATTATCGCAAAGTAGTAAACAATCAACGCAGGCCGAAACTCAGCAGATAAGTGTGCAGCCGCAAGAACAGCAGCAGCCGCAAGCACAGCAGCAGCAGCCGCAAGAACAGCAGCAGCAGCAGCCACTAGAACAGCAGCAGCCGCAAGAACAGCAGCAGCAGCCGCAAGAACAGCCCACAATAGTAGTTGTTGCTCCTGAAGTAGGGGCATTTCAGGAAATCAAGCTTCCTGCAGACAAAGTGGAGCAAACCACTGTTTCTGAAGATCTATTGCCTCCCAGACCACCAGCAAGGAAAATTAGGCTAAGTCCATCATCTTCTTCCTCAAGCCCCGCTTCTGATGATCGTGATGCCACTTGGCAGCCACCAGCTCAGTCCGAGAGTGATCCACGCCACAAGACAATGCTTCTGAAAAGGAAGGTTCCAGAAAAAGTTATGGAGGGAGATGTAGAAGAGTGGGATGATGTTGATGAAGACGAGCCAGTCATCACGCGCTTCACTCCCGCCCCAAAGGGGATGGAGACTGACATTCTCACCCTATCCAGAAAGGATGCTACTGAGCGGGATGTAGCACGGATACCACCAACACAAGTTACACCACCATGACCTCCAGCTGCCATATTTTCCAAGACCTGGCAGGGACCTACATCCAGCTCAACCATCTAGGTAGGTAGTGGTAGTAAAAGTCACAGTGTAGCTGCACAGAGTCACATTCCAAGCACACCCTCCAGTTCATCTGGTATTGAAAGTGGCACATCTAGCAGTGCCAGAAAGTTCTCTTCCCCAGTTTGGGACTTTTCTGTTAGCACCAAGGAGGATAACATTGCTATATGCTCAATTCGTCAACAAGGAGTTCGGCGGGGTAAGCTTGGTACAAACTCTGGTACTGGAGGCCAAGCGAGTCATCTCATAATACACATCACTATCGAGTGGGAGAATCACCTACTTCACTTAAAACAAAGAAGAAAAACTCAACCCATTGAAGTTGGTCAGAAAAAATCAGGGGACGATATTATTGCGGTGGAAGGTGAAGAAGAGGGAGGCATTTCTAGCCCTGTCCCCAGTAGTGCTGTGGTACTGCACACATCCTCCTCAGTAACATCTGAGTGGCACCACACCAAGAGCCATACTCAGAGTCAGGCTGAGACACCAAGGCGACCGAGTACCGCAATGAGACAAACTGCATCGTTGAGCCTAACAGCACCACAAAGGAAAGTAATCCAGCCTACCATTGAGAGCATGCTTAGGTTGGAGGGGCAGTTCCAACGTAACCACCCAACAGCACGGTTGTACAATGCAAAGCTGGCTAAAATGTTAGCACTGGACCTTCTCCCTTTTTCATTTGTGGAAGGGTTGGGTTTCCTAGCATTTGTGTCAGCCATCTGCCCTAAATGGAAGGTTCCCAGCTGTTCCTATTTCGCAAGAATTGCTGTTCTGGCACTACATCAGGATGTGCTGGAATTGGTTGGACAAGCTTTGCAGCAGAGTGATGTTCACAATATCCACCTGACAACAGACATGTGGACCAGTTGCCAAGCCACAGATTACATGTGCATCACTGCACACTGGGTCTTATTTGTGGGGGTTAGAGATAAGCTATCTGAACGAGGTGCTGTTGACACAGCTGAGATTTTTAAAGCTACTCGGAAACATGCAACTGTAGCTATGTTTGCCACGGAGAAATCTCATACTGCTGTAAACATTTTGCAAGAGTTTCGCAGCAAGGTTTTTGAATGGCTGTGCCCAAGAGGGCTTAGTAGTGGTTTTGTTGCCACAGATAATGGCAGTAATGTACTTAAGACCATGGACCTTGGTTCCTATTTCAGGGTTCTGTGTTTGGCGCACAGCATAAACATTACAGTTCAAGACTTTGTGAAAAAAGAACCCATAGTCAGCAACTTACTGACCATCTGCCGAAGAATATGCACTCATTTCAGCCACTCTTTTAAATTTCGGAAGCAGCTGAGGATCATTCAACGTGAATATAAGATGCCAGTCGAAGCACTCATCCAGGAGGTGGCAACACGTTGGAACTCAACGTATTACATGCTTGATTGTCTGTTTGAGCAGTACAGGCCACTCAATGAATATGTCATGCAAAGATTGGATGCTATTGCGAAAGGCATGACCCTTTAGATGGACCAAAGGTGCCTAAATAAAAATGCCCGACTGAGATGCTTCGTCCTTTTGAGGTCTTCACACGTGAAGTCAGCAATGAGGACTGTACAATAGGCTAAGTTATCCCATTATTGCAAATGCAAGAGCATTATCTGAGGAAGGTGTCTGCATCATACAAAGGTGTAGAGGACAAAAAAGAAGCCTGTGACTTTGTGGAGAGCTTAGCCCGTCGTTTAGCCCGTCGCTTGGCTGAAAATACAAGGATGCAAAATAAGATTTTGTAACAAGAACATTACATTTTTGCCACAATTCTGGATCCACGGGCAAAATTGGGACTGAAGACATTCATTCCTTTTTCAGAGATGGATGTTGTCCGCTACAAAACCTGGATAGCTGAGGCAGTGAGTAAGTTGGAAAATGAACGGCTGCTAACTAAAAGCCTGCAAGATCAACCCACAAGTAGTACTGCAGCAGGGCATGAGGCATCAAGTGCAACTTGGAAGGCTGAGGGCAGTGCCCTTGGCTCACAACACTCACCATCACTATCGACAAAAGCAACAATAACTGGATCATTAGGCCCATTAGAGTCATTACACAATTGGTATTTACAGTTAGGCATTAATAAGCACAGTGCTGATGCACAGAGAAAAGAGCCCGAAAGGTTAGCAGCAGCACCCCTGAACATTGAGCTGATGGTACTAGTCTATCTGGACAACCCAACCGAGGTGTACATTGATCAAAACCCATTACAGTATTGGTATAGGAAAAGGGCTGAATGGCCACTGCTCAGAAGGCTGGCGATAAGCTATCTGCTTACCCTGTCACAAGTGTCTCTTCGGAACATGTTTTCAGTGCTGCTGGTTTCATTGTAACAGTGAGAAGGATCAGTCTTTCGCCCAAAAACATGGAGAGGTTAACAATTATCAAAACAAATCAGCACTTCATACCACCGAATTGCACAATACATGAAGCAAGCGAGGAAGATGAGGACAGCAGCTCAGGTGACGGAAGTATTATTTCACATGATGATTACCTACTACTGGCTGAACCCCCATAGTTTGAGGATGAGCTTTACTTCCCTGACAATTAGGCTTGCACTTACTGTCTTCCTCCCTTGTTTTCCTTTATTTGTGTGTCTGTCATTCCAGTTACAAACTTTGAATCACAATAAATCGATTACCACTGTCTTCTACTCTTCCTTTTTCAATATACAAGTTTCAGGTGTCTGCATTTGACAGTACAGTCCACCGAATCCAGCTCCTCCGCTCCATCATACTGAATCTCCCGCCTAAATCCATTGCCCTCATGATGATTGGATGATGGAACATAGAAGACAAAATAAAAACTTTCCTAGTCTTCTAGCTAACATCCTTTCCGAGCCGAGAGAGACTAACCATTAACTGAAAAGGAAATGGAACAGGTAATGATTGATGCCATGCATTGGACGCAGAGTCGCAGACTGAGTGATTTTGTTGTTATTTGTTGTTCATGAAGTTATGTCATTGTGCACTAATCCTCTTTCTACAGTACAAACTAAACGTAACTCACAGCAATTTTCCTCTTCTTGCAAATAAGAAATTTGTACTTCTACTGCAGCTTTATACATTTCTTTTAATTGAATACAGGAAGGGGAATCAATCTGCAGACTGAGTATGACAACAGCAAAGGCCATGGTGATGATGGCGAAAAAGATGGCCCGTTAACTTATGATGAGAAGGAACAGGTAATGAAAATGAATGGCGTGCATTGGACATCTGACTCTGAGCGATTGGTGTTTGTGTTTTTGTTGTTTGTTAGTTGTGCACGAAGTGAAGTCAAAGTGTTCTAGTATTCTTACTGTACATACTAAAGAGTGTCTCAAGTCAATAATATTTCTACTCTTGTTGTGTAATAACAAAATGTAACTTCTTCTGCAGGCCGATCTTCACAGTCAGTCAATACAAGTATCGGAGATGATTGATGGAATAATAACAAGTCAGGAGGACGTTTCATGAGTGGCATAAAAAAAGCCTAAAGTTAAACACGTCAACAACAACCACAGCAGAACCAAATGTCTGTGTAGAAGTGGAGTCAAGTGTAGCTGTGGGATGACCGCGTTGCATTGATTTACTAACTTAAATTGTAAAATGCTGTGCTTGTAATGGATATGTGCTTTGTACAAATCTTTTTTTTTAAAGTACTCTAAGCGTAGTATGTGCTAAGCAATTTGCCGTCACTGTGGGCCCTCTCTGTCCTGTTGTTATTGAAGGTCAATGCTGGAGACAGACTAGAGTAGAGATGATGCATACATGCCACCTCTGAAAGTGTTCTTGTTGCCCTGTACCATAACTTTTGAATTTGTTTCAACTTTGGTTCTCAATATCCCCTTTGTTTTTCCATCTACAATTACAGACCGGGCCTTGCCCTATACTTGGGAAAACATTACAATGCACACTTACCTTACCAATAAATCCACATTTTTTTCCAGGCAGGCAGTGACGACTGGCGAGTGGCGACACCCAAGATTGATGGACGAGAGGACCGAGAGGAATGCCGAGATGCAAATCAAGTCCACATTTTTGACCGGGATAACACAGTAACAGTATCAACTTTCATCTTCTTTTAAATAATTTGATTCATTTTTTTGTCTACAATCTTTACAACAGTGTGTTCTTCTTGTTATTATCATTAGGTTTGCTCTTTGTTTATGATTCATCCCTACCAATATTTAAAAATAGTATTTGCTATCTGTAAAAGTATTAAGCCCGGAACAACTGAACAAGAAGTGTATGTAATCTGGGTCTCCTTATCAATCATCATCATGCATGCATTTCCTTTTTCTCCCTTAACATATTGATATGGATATAGTAGTCAACAAAGATTTTCGTTTGTTGTTTGTCCATGCGTACTGTTTTTCACTGTCAAACCTTTCCCCAAAACCACTTCCCATCCATTCGACAAACCCTAACCCTTTTACCCTGGGTTGTGTGAGGGCGGATGTGGCAAAAGCAACAGTACTTCAATTTCAAGGCAGAGCGATGATCTTCTTCTGCTTGCCCACCCATGAGCAGTATATTTTAGAGGTGATTTTTAACAAAGGAACATATACCTCAGCTTTATTTGCCGGCATTGATTGGATTTGTTGTCATCTTCATACACAGCACTAACTGTTACGCTGTAGGCCTAGTCAAGTGACTCGACATAGTTATAGTTTATAACTCTGTCTAGTAGGCTATCCCCGCCACCATTATGTTTTGTTGTACAATATTTTTACATATTATTGTTGCTTGGTAAGTTCTGTACTATACTTCATTCTACTTTTCCTCGAACAGTCTCTCAAAGGAAACGGACTGTCTTATTTTCTTTTTTTTGCAAATGCTGCTGCCCTGCCAGTGTCTAATACTACTACTATCACTACCACCACAATCATGGGATGTTAGAAAAAGGAAACCATCATGCAGTCATCGCTGTGCCTAAGTTAAACATCAAGCAAAGTTAAGAGAAGTTTGGGGGAGGCATTATTAATAATGGACATGTTTTCAATCAATTCACACACCCCTTTGAGTCCAGATAAAGAATGCATAGACTAGAAGAGAGAGACTGACAGTACTAGTAGGACAAATCAATCAGTGAGGGGTGTTGCATCTATCTGTTTGTGTCTTACACAGTCATCCAATTATTTAAATCAAACACTGGCTATGAGCGGACCTGCACCAACAAGGAAACAGTGTAATGTAAAACAGTAACCCCACCTACAAAATATTAACAACATTGTATGTAAAGTAGAAATATATAGATTTAGTAATATAACCCTAACAAAAATAAACTATGTAAAAAAAACACAAAAGCTGACCCATCCCCTCCCTAACCCCAACCATTGTCCGTAACCGTAATGAGAGTCCAAATGTCCAAAACCCAAATGCCCAATTCGCACCCACCAAAACAAGAATTAAAAAAGGCACAATAGACAGGGTCTATGTGTGGCGGGAATGTCTCTGGAGGACATGTCCACATGTCCTCTTCTAGTTTGGCGACGCAGTGGTTTAGAGCGTGGCAGTTGCAGTCACAGTGGGGGGGCACCAGAGAGGGTAAGGTGGTGCCGTACCGCTGGAGGGCAGTGGCTGGGGCACGGGGCACTGGAGGAGGCTTCAAGGGCTGCTGTCTCCTCCTCCTCCTCTTCCAAGGCCACCAGCTGCCGATATTCCCGTTGGATTACCTCCAGCTTGTGGCGCCCTGCCTTGCGGTCAACTCCTTCCGATCAGGTTTGGAAGGAGTTGCTGTATATCAAAAAGAAAAACCAAGACAATTGTAAAATATACTCTAAGAAAAACAGAAAGACAAGTTAATTATACACATAGTACATAGTAGCATGGTAGCACTATAAAGCACAGTACATAACATTTGTGGTATGCATCTATCCTCCCACTTGCTTGGGCTTTAACATTTGCAGGATTTTTTTCAGGCATTCAGCTAATCATGCATCAGATTCTTTACTATCAGCCACCTTTGCAATTTGCATGCTTGCACCACACGTATCCTTCTCTCTGTCAGTCATAAACATTAAATCTCACCCGTCCTTCTTCCTTCCATCCGTCTTTCACTTTAGTTCAACACCAGGTGATCTGATATGACTTTTAGTCTTCTCCATAAAGCTTTCAAAGCGGAGTTGAAATCACAGATAGATGAGGCCATTGGTTACTTAATACTCCCGCCCCTAATGCCTTTACTAATGCCAAATAAAGGCTGTCTTTCTTCACTCTTCAAATGTTCACAACAACTCTTACTTACTTAGGGTATCATTAAGATGAAGTCCGCCCGCTATTCTCACGCTAAAAGGGACCACCTGCCATAAGGGCGTGGGTCCCTGTGGGGGCAATTAGGATGCGCCCACCACAGTGGCGGGCACATCCCATATTTTTAACATTGTGGCGGGCGGTGCTAAAATCTGCCGCAATGTTAAAAATAAATGTTGTGCTTTTCCAAGCACAACGTGACAGGCCCAGTGCGGAGCCTGCAATGCTGTGCTTTGAAAGGCAGGGGGGTACCATAGTGTCCTCCATCGGGGCCCGCAACGGGACCCTCAAGCACACTCCGCATGCCTTTCCATGGCGGCAATGCCGCCACGGAAAGGCATTCCAAAATGCAGATTATATGGCTGGCGGTGAGTTCCAGACACCCCCACCATATTGAACCCTTTTCCGCCCGGTCGACATGTGGACTGTGCGGAAAATCAGCGGACGGTTTCTATCCGCTGTGGACCCCCCCAGCCATTGTAATATGGCGGGGGTCTTTTCTACAGGGATGGCAGGAGGTTTGCCTCTGCCGGGCCAGCATTGACTACAGCCGGGTTGGCTGGGGCAATCCGCCCGCCATCCTAACGGGGCCCTAAGTTTCAACAGTACAGTATACACACAGTACATCCTTGCAGTGCGTATAATGTCAATAGTTAAGGATTATGAATCTAACTTACCACCGTCCGCCACTGCTGCTGGCACTCCACCTACTGCTCCTTCGGCATTGGCAACTGCTGCATCCTCTCTGTCTGCGTCGTCTTCACCGCTGGCCTCGGCAATGGTGGTTGGTAGTGCGCCTAGAAAACATTACACATTTTATAGGCGTCATATACACCTCCCCCTATTGGTCAGTAGCAAGATAAAAAAATTAGTTAATAGTATACAACATACCTCAGAAGTACAAATCAGGTAGTAGTAGAGTAGACAATAGTAGTGATATATGGTCCCTAGGAGTAATTCTAGCCTTTGCTTAGTTTGCCCAAGCCATGCAACCATTTTACCTTTGTGTCTTTCATTTTTGCACATGTGACGTTACTTTGCAGCTTGTTGTATAAGACACCTTTGAGCCCACATGACCTCATTCTGCTCCTGTCTAAGCGCTGTGTACAAGCGGTCAACCAAAACATTAACAAAGCCACTTTTTTATGAAGTTCTTGTGTACTGTTAGTCCACATTGCTTATCCATAAATGCTACACTTTTTGACACGGCTGAGAAATGTTTGCTGGTTGCAATATACTAACGCGCACCATTTCATTTTTCTCATTACAGACGGAAGATTCCCTTCTACGAACCAGAGCTTTGCAGAGCTTATGATGCAACAACTACCAGTACTAGGTTCTTCTAAGGTGAGGGGTTCCCAGAATTCACTCGGAGATCTTTATTTATAAATTTATATAAACGATATTCCTACCTAGGGGATGGTGGTGCTTCCACCACTGTTCAGTTATCATTATTTATTTCCCAACTGTAAGTAAGTGTAACATTGTTTATTGTTTTAATGTTATTGATATTCCTGTTGGTGCTGCATTATAGAACAACGTACAGAGCTTGTCAATTCAAAATAAAAACTTTGAACTTACATGGACTCGGTGGTAGTTGGTGTGGACTTACTCAAGTGAGCAAGTGAAAGGAAGGGTGTGCATGTGCATTGCTTCCACGACTGAGAGGTTGGGTGTGTTATGTTCTGCATTGTCTACTTGTTGGGCATCTTGGGGAGAGGGTTCGGAGAGTTAATAGTTATGACAAGACACTACTATAACTAGTCGGGCTGGGGATTGTGGTGGGTTCTGAACTTCTGATTGAGGTGTGTGAGGAAGGACCAACCTCCCATCACCAACATCCTATTTTCTTGTGCAAAGTTCTGTATGTGTAAAATCTCTACAAAAGTATGTCCTATCATATCATAGAAATATATCTGGCTGGGCATTTGTTGGTGTGATTTTTCAAAGCCTCATGATTAACAAAGACTCAATATCAATAAGACTAGAAGTAGTCTAAGAGGACGACCCAAAGGACTGGACTCAATGGCTAGAGCTACTGGTGAATCTGAGTTTTATTTAAAACCTTTTCAATAAAGAGTGGCCAACTGGGAAAGCTTAGGTACTACAGTACAGACAGACTAATAGTAGTAGTAGTACAGAGAGTCATCATATCAGAGGCAGGGATAACAAGATTTTCAAAACAGTACAGATCGAAGGATAATTGTTGGTAACAAATAGCATTAGGAAACGGAAACAATAGTTCAGGAAAAATATGGTGCAGTAAAAGTTATGGGATAAGAATTATTATTAAAAACAAGAAGACTTATTAGGGGCAGCAGAAGAGTCTGCGTTGGTGTCCTCCTCTTGATGTTGGTAAGGGTATCCCGCCAACTGCGCCCCTGTGTGCCTGCCCCTGGGTGCTGAACAGGATAGATATAAGAAAGAGACGTACATTGATTTTTGGTGTCAAACAAATGAAATATTTTTAAAGAACAGTCAAAAAACACTTATGTAAACAACAATTGCAATAACTAAACTGACCAATCTCATCTGGTCAACAAGTAGTATTGGGGGATTCTCAGATCGACTACTTACTATTTATCAATACTAATCCAGTCTTCAATTCTGATTCCAGAATGCTAACTAAGCCTAAGTACGACGTACCACCTGACCTAGTCCACCTATTCCAGGCGTGCCAATTGTAAATTATGTATGCATTTCTACTTCTTTTAGTCCTCAACAATGCATATGGTCAAATGGAGGACACATGACTACATTTTTGTATACACCAAATTTTTGGTTGATTGATTGAAGCTGATGTTCTGCTAGTGCTAAGCCTATTACCACTCATTGAACAAACTAGAAAAGGTTCTAATAAGACTAGGGTAGTAGCAGCACGTGACGTAACAGGGGGCAACATGCATACCACTAAAAAATTACAAAGTAACTAAACCTAAGTACCAATCCTCCACTATCTCTTTGTGACAGGACAGAGTTAGGACTAGAGTCACTATAGCATTACGTAACTTAATTTCTCTAAAACAAACTCTTACATAATCACCCTAAGTGAGCGCAAGCGCAAAGTTGCAAACAAGTACGATTAGTAGTAGTGCAGAAGAGCACCTTTGTCTTAACAATCACAGAAGTTTTTGAAATTTAATAATTAGCCTGTAATGTAAGCAGCAGCATTCTAGATGGTTGGGAAAAAAAAGATATTTGCAATATGATTATATAACACAGAGCAGAAGAACAGACAAAAAGTAGTAATAATTAAATAGTTACTCATCAAGATCCAGGACCTCCACTCCTAGCAGGTCCAGCAGGTCCTGCTCCCGGTCCAGTATGTCGACCACCGGTGCGTCAGCTGGGCCTGGGTGCGCCGAACCACAGAGCAGCGGAACACTGCCCGACGTACATTCCCCCACTGCTGCAGAGAATCCCGGAGCCTGTACCCAAACCCAGGCCTGCCACCTGCTGTCAGGGTTAAAGGGAGGTGGCGCTGCACAAAGAAAATGAGTGCAGCCAACTCAACCTCCCCAAATAAGGCCCATGCTTGCACCCCTTGTGGGCGCCGCCTTCCACAAGGAAGGCGATTGTGGCTCTGGCTGCGGCGAGCCTTACCCTTGGACATGGTTCTGGGGAGAGTGGGGCGGGAAAGAAAAGGTAATAAAAAGTAAGTAAAAGAAATGAAAATAGCAGGCAATAGTAGCTAAAAACACAGAAAAAAGTAGACAAAAACAAAAAATATAAAATCAGGAAAATAGTCTGAATAATAATAAGTAAAAAAGATCAAAAAAAGTTTCTAGAAACAAAGGATTGAAAAGATAGAGGGAGGATTCAATAGCAGGCCCCAGAACCATATCGATAGAGTGAAAACAAGATGGCCGCGCCCATTGCGACCACGTGCGCAATTTTGCATGATATTTTCTCCCAGAGCACGCAAAATGCGGCGAGAACACACAAGAGCGTTCCCGAACAGGAAATACATAACGCGAATGGGCACAAGCATGCATTGTGCGACCCGGAACAGGAAGTAAGCAGCACTAGCGGGTGCGACAAGAAAAAACAAGATGGGCGCGCCCATTAATGACCGCATGGGTAAGTTAGCGAGACATTTTCAACTCGATCACGCAGAAAATACCGCGAACGGGTAGGGAAAAAACGTCTGCGTCTTCGCGATATTTCCACATGTTCGCTGAGATTTTTAACATTTTCACGATAGTTTGGGAAAGTGAATTTCGCAAATCCCGCCCACCCCTACTGTTTATCTGATCTTTTTTATTTATTATTTATCCCTCTCTGTCCCTAATTCTATATTTTGCATTTTATTTCTACTTTTACTGCGTTTTTTTCACTTTTCTACTGTTTTATATTACTTTATTCTTTAAGCTCCTACTTCCTTCCCTAACTTTATGTTTTCCTTCTAAATTTTCTTTTCTGCCTCCCGCTCTCCCCAGAACCATGCCTAAGGGTACTAACGCCTCCAAGGACATGGCGCCTGCACCCAAGAGCCACCTGCCTTGCGGCAGACTGCACCCTGCAGGCCCAGGATCTTTTCGGCGAGGCAGAGGTAGTTCCCCTGTTTTTTTTGTGCAGCGCCACCTCCCCTTGTCGTTGGCAGCAGGCAGCAGGCCTGGCTCCAGGTACCCTACCCAGGAGCGTCACTGCCAGTGGGTGAAGGTGCGCCGGACAGTGTTTTGTCACTCAGGGGTCCGGCGCATCCATAATAAGCTGGCCCACCAGTGGCCAGACATCTTGGGCCATGAGCAGGACCTGCTGGACCTGCAAGGTGTCGAGGTCATGGGGCTTGGTGAGTAGCTAATATTTTATACTAGTAGTATATAAGGATATCACAAGTTACCTCGGAGTTCCATAATCTAATAAAGGGACTCAGCCTTTGGTCTTGTGTATATTTTTTTCCACATAGCAAGAATACTGCTGCTTACATTGCAGGTAAATTACCTTTCAAAATCTTCTGTGATTGTTGGACACAGGTGCTCGGTGCTACTCTTGTTTGGGCTGATTAGGTAAGAGTGTACTTAGAGAACTTAAGTTAGGTAATGCTATTGCTAGAAAGACTCTAGTCCTTACTTTGTCTTCCTGTCACTAAGAAGGGATAGTTATGGGTGGATTGATAGGTTTAGTTGGTAATTTTTTAGAGGTCTGCGTAACACATCCTCTGTCACTGAGTGTTGCTTACCCCATTTCTTAGTAGAACCTTTTGTAGTTTGTTTAGTGAGTGGTCAGGCTTAGCAGTGTCACTAGCAGAAGATCAGATGCAACCAACCAACAATTTGGTGTACACACAAACGTATACATGTGTCATCCATCTATTCATTTTTTTAGGGCTAAAATTGAAATGCAGACTTAGTCAACAATTGGCCCGTCTGGAATATGTGGGCTAGGTCAGGTGGTACATAGGCTTTGTTAGTATTCTGAAATCAGAATGGAACACTGCATTAGTGTTCATAAATAATAAGTAGACGGTCCGTGAAAACTGCAATAATACTACTAGTCTGTCTGATTAGATAGGTCAATTTTATTGCAATTGTTGTTTCCTAAAATGTTTTTGAGCATTTTTATTTATTTCACAGCACACCAATCATTAATGTTTGTCTCTTTCTTTAGTATATCTTACATGATCAGCACCCAGGGGCAAGAAGATGGGGTGACAGTCTCCCACGTCCAGCACCGCTCCTCTACCGAGGGTTCTGCTGCTTGGCCCCAGTAAGTCCTCCAGTGGTTAATATTAATAATTATATTTCCCTAACTTTTACTGCACCTTATTTTTTACGAACTAATATTTCTGTTTCCTAGTTAAATTTTTTCTAAATCTTCTTCGATCTAGACTCTTTCTAAATTCATGTCATCCCTGCCTCTGCTATGACTCTCGCTACTACTACTATTAGTCTGTCTGTAGCTGAGCTTGCCCTGTTGGCCACACTTTATTTAAAAGGTTCTAAATAAAACTCAGATTCACCAATAGCTCTAGCCACTGAGTCCAGTCTTTTGGGTTGTCCTCTTCTAGTCTTCCTAATCTTGAGCCCTTTCGACAATTCCCACCAACAAAATGCCCAACCAGATATTTGACTATATTTGATAGGATATAGTACATACTACTACTGTTGTGGGGATTCTGCACAGCCACATACAGAACTATGCACAAGAAAATAGGATGTTGGTGATGGTGGGTTGGACCTTCCTCACACCTCAGTCAGAATCCACAATCCCCTGACCAACTAAGTGTAAGTTCAAAAAATCTATTTTCAACTAACAAGCTCTGTACGTTGTTCTACAATTCAATTCAGTATATTATAGGAGCCAGCTCCAACAGCAAAATGCATAAGAATAAAACAATAAACATTGTTCCAAGTCCATCAAAGACAAAAGATCTCTGTGCGAATTCTGGGGGACCCCTCACCTTAGAACGTAAAAGTGCTGGTTACAGCATAAGCTCTGTAAACCTTTGGTTCGTAGAAGGGAATTTTCTGCCTGTTATGAGAAAAATGGTGCGTTAGATAGTATAATGCAAGCATTTCTCAGTCATGCCAAAAAGTGTAGCATGGTATGGCTAAGCAATGCGGACTGACCAGAACTCCATAACAAGGTGGCTTGTTTTTCAATCTCTCGTACGCAAAGCTTAGACAGTACCTGTATGAGCTCGTGTGGGTTCAAAGGCGTCTTACACAATAAGCTGCGAGGTAACGTCATACGCACAAAAGACATGAAGCTAAAATCGTTGCATGGCTCAGGCTAACTTTGCAAAAGTAGAGTAGATTAGAATGACTCTAGGGAGCATAACACTACTAGTGTCTACTCTACTCTAGCACCCGATTTGGACTAGTTAGGTATGTTGTATATGTATGTATTCACGTTTTTTTCCAATCTTGCTAGTGAAAAAGAATAAATAATGGAAGGTGTATATATGGCATCTAAAAATATGTAATGTTTTTTCTAGGCATTCTACCGACCACCAGTTCCGGGGCCAGCGGCAATGGCGATGCAGCCATTCAGGAGGGAGCAGGAGATGCGGCACCTTCAGGAGCTACAGGGGGTGAGCCAGCAGCAGTGCCAGGCGGTGGTAAGTTATATTCCTTACTTATTGACATTACACTAGCGGGAAGAATGTACACTCACTGTTCTTTACTTAGCAATGGCATTAGCAATAGCATTAGCAGCTTGAGTTGAGTAACCAATGGCCTCTTCTATCTGACTCCAACTCAGCTGTGAAAGTTTTATGGAGAAGACTAAAAGTCAGATCAGATGACCTTGATGGATGTGTTGAACAAAAAGGGAAAGAAGGGTGGAAGGAGGAAGGATGGGCGAGATGTAATATGACTGACAGAGAAGGATACATTGGAAGCATGCATAGGTGGCTGATAGAAATCAGATGCACGGGTTGTTGAAGGATGGGTGAAAGGTGAAAGAAAAGATGCCTCCCTAGGTGGGGGACACCGTATGGGTGGATAGGATAGCAAGAATTGTCTGCAGTGTTTGGGTCAAACTCAAAGCTAAGGCAAGCAAGGAAGGACGCATGGGTGGTTTTTGGTAAAACAAACTAAGGTTTGTTGAGAGATTCAGAAGAATGATAGACGCTTACTTAGAATTGATGGATGCCTGGATGTATTCATCATAGATAGCATAGGTGGAGACTATCACTTGATGCAGACCAGAGTCTTAGTTTGAAGAGAATGTAAAAGAAACCACACTACAGTAGCAAAGCCAAGGGTAATATAAGTTGTATTTTCAGAATACTCCCTTGACTCACAGTAGTTTTCAAGCACATCATATATATATATATATATATTGTGTATGTATGTAGTTATCAAGCGTCTTCCACCGACTCCGAGGACCACTCCCTACCTATGTTAATTTATTTTCGAGTTTGTCAGCCAGCCTGCCATGGAGGGGTGCCTATCTGTTGGTTACACAATCAATCAAAACAAAGTACCTCATGTCATCCCATATATAAGCAATGATCATTGGGTAAGATATATAATCTGCCTTTTTGTAGTAGTCAGGGCAGGGTGAAAGTGAAATTGAGCAATTGCCCTTGATACAACAGAGAGAGTATGGCCAGTGCCAACCGTAATAGAAAAATACGAGCTTCCCCACCAGCAGACAGTAGTAAATAAAACTAACGTGAGTCTGCGTCATGACTCAAGTATGTTTGTCTTGGGCGTAAGCTGACTGACCTGGCATGCCGGCTACAACAAGGTTATATAATTTTGCTAAACTAGAGATAAAAAGAAGACTGGTGTACTGTGTACTGGAGTCCATATTTCCATTTAATCAAATTATCTAAAAGAGGATGAAAGTTGATTCTGTTACTGTGTTATCCTCATCAAAATGGGGAATCGCATCTCTGGATTCCTCTTGGTCCTCAGTCCCTTCCATGGATGATCCGTCTATCAATCTTGGGTGACACCACTGCCTGCCTGGCAGCTGTAGATTCATTGGTATGGTAAGTGTGTATTGTTTTCCCAAGTATAGCACAGGGTAAAAGCCGGCCTATAAGTGTAAATGGCAAAACAAATGGGATATTGAAAAATCAATTAATAAAAAAAAGCATCAATTACGGTGGAGTGCAACAAGAGAAGAGAACACTTTCAGACTGAGGCGGCATGGATACATCATGTCTACTCTGTTTACAGAATTTTAAGCAACAACAACAATGGGACAGAGCAGGCCCAGAGCACTGGGCCATGACCAAACCTCTATTTAGCCTACATTTTGACAGAGACAGACAAACTAGCATTTTCAAAATTAAGTGACTAAATTAATGCACCGCTGTCAGTCATACCACTCGACTCGACTCCACCACTACAGGGACAAGTAGGTCTGCTGTGTTTTTTGTTGACTGGTGTTTACCTTTTATGCCACTTCATGAAACACAGTTATTCCATCAATCATCTCCGATCCTAAGTACTTTCTGACTGCGAAGAGTATAGTATGTAGTCATCATGATCAGGGTGTCCAACACTGAGTTGTACCGAGTGAATCCAGAGTCCATATTCTAATATCCAATGGATAGCCCAGCAGTAGAAGTACAATTTTGTTATTAAACAAGTCTGTTTCCAGCATTAACCTGAAACAGGACATATATTCAGCAAATTAGCATTTTTCAAAGTAAGTAACTAAATCAACTTCACAGCTGTCAGTCATACCTCCACTACTGCACTCGTGCCTACTCGACTCCACCACTACACAGATATGTAGGTCTGCTGTGGTTGTTGATCTATTTACCTTTTATGCCACTTGATTTGAAACGCCTGAGTTATTACATCAATCATCTCCGATCCTACTGACTGACTGTGAAGATAGTATGGTCATCATCATGGTGTTGTATGTATTGTCCAATGCCAACTCTGTAGTGTACTGATCGACTCTGAGTAAGTCCATATTCCATGTTAAAAAATGCAACGGATATTGGCCTGCAGTAGAAGGAGTACAATTTTGTTATTATCAGTCAAAGGGAAATCCCTGGGTACACATTCATCTAAGGTAAATACTATCCTTGTGTGCACAATTCATACATGCAAACTTGAAACACAGGGAAAATTATAAATTCACTCTATATTAGCCAAATGTCAATTTCCACACCAAAATATTGAACGTTCACAATCTTATTTTAATGAGAATATAAAAAGAATTATACACACAATGACAAATTAAAATTTCAAAGAACAATCTTTGAAAATAAGATAAAAACAATCATAATAGTTCATCACACATAACCAATATATTAAAAATTAAATACAATCCTAAATAAAGGAGAATCATAAACACAACAACTTTACAGGTATGTAATTCATTAAACCACAGTTAAAAATACAAAGCAAAAAGCAGACTTTTTCTCAAAAACAACCCCCTCTATTCGTTGTGGCCTATTGCTGACTTTTTCTCAAAAACAACCCCCTCTATTCGTTGTGGCCTATTGCTGATTTTACCACTTCCGATATCTGATCCAAAGGTCATTCATAAATGCAAGGGTGACGTCAACAGTAGCATTAGTACATGTCTATAAATTGCTCACTTGACCCTGTTTGGATTCAATATTTAGAACAAAATGCGTCATTTTTGTTATTAAACTACAAGAATGGAAACATTGACTGTCAATTGAGTCACTTTTAGTTGGTAGATTAATTACTAGTAGAGTTCGACTTCATGCACAACATCATCAACAGCAATCACTCAATCACTCAGAGTCAGCATCCAACGCATGCCATTATCATTATCATTACCTGTCTTGCTCTTCTCTTTAGCTGTCATATGCCTAGTTCTGACAGGTGTGTGTCTTTTACCGAGCCAGTGACCTCATTATTAATCCACATTCATTTTGAGTGTTAGTCGCTGTTTCGGTTTTCTTATTCATCTGTGCCACTTTGTCGCATTTGAAGTTGGTTCACATGGTCAGTGCTGTGCGATGGGCCGTGGCCTGGGTAGCGGTCATCGGTCAATTGAGTTTGCAGAAATGTGACATGTCAGCAAGTTTCTTCGATGAGTCTTGTCTTTCTCTGCCAAGTACATTCTGTTCTCACATTGATGAACTTTTGATGCCTGCCGAGGCTGTAGCTTTCTGACAGTGATGAGTTTACCTTTGGATGCCTGATGACTGGCGAAAGCCTTCTGACAGAGAAGAGTTTTGGATGCCTGTAGAGGCGGTAGCCTTCTAACAGTGATGAGTTTTGGCTCGGAAACAAAAGGAGGATATCTATAGTCATGTTCTGCCTCTTCTGGAGGGACTTTTAGATGCAAGATTTCTTTTACTATTCTGAGCTCCATCCAATGTCTGGCTTGAGGGAAATTTATTTAGGCTGAGTCAGGAAAATGGAGCAGGACTCTGAGGAGAGGACAGTTAATTGCACAGAGGTGCAACTCCAATATGGAAATAAAAAGAGAAGACAGTGGTGATGGTGATGGATTTGTTGTGATTCGAACCAGAAAGACAGAAACATATACAAATAAAGGAAGGAAGAAAGTAACAATTTGAAAAAGTAGTTGTCAGGGACGAGGAGCTTGTCCTCAAACTCTGGCAGTTTGATCATAAGTAGGTCATCTAACACACTACTTCGTCATCTAAGTCGCTCTCCTCTTCCTGCTGTGATTCAGATATTTTGTACTCCAGTGGAACAACGTGCTGATTCCTTTTGATCATGGTTAACCTCTCCACGCTTTTGGGCAAGAGACTGGTCCTTTTCAAAGTTACAATGACACCAGCAACACTGGCTTTCCAAGCAATTCCGGCACGTCGTGATGTAGTGCTGGAACAGCAACTCTGGCGAAATAGTAGCGGCTGGGAACCACCATTTTGGGCAGATGGCTGTCACAAGTTCCAGAAAACCCACTCCTTCAACAAAAGAAATAGGGAGAAGTTCCACTGCTAACATTTTAGACAGACTCGCATTGAACAAACGTGCTATTGGGTGGTTGCGTTCGTATTGCCCTTCCTCCCTAGTAAAGATGCTGATAATGGCAGGCCGCATGGTTTTTTTTTCTGTTAGGCTCAACAATGCACTTTTTTTCATTGCGGTACTCCTTGGTGTCTCAGGCTGACTCTTACTCTTGTGCCACTGAGATGTTGCTGAGGATGTGGGCGGTTCCATTGCACTGCTGGGGCAGGGCTACTTTGTGTACCACTACCAGAGAGAATGTCTCCCTCTTCTTCCTCTTCCACCGTGATTGGATCTTCTACTCATTTATCCCCACCAACAGCAATGGTTGCAGTTTTTATGCTGTAAAGGTGGTCCTCCCAGTTGATCAAGTGGTGATTTTTCTGATGGGTTATTTGGCCTCCGGTACATTGTTTGTACCAAGCTTATCCCGACTAGCAGAAATATTACAAATGTAGCATATAGCAATGTTCTCCTCCTTTTCGCTAACTATAAAGAAGTCCCAAACTAGGGCACTTAACTTTTGTGCTACTTCCAAGGCCGGATGAACTGGTGGGTGTGCATTGAATTTGACTCTGTACAGTACGAGTACCACTACCTATGGATGTAGGTCGCTGCCGGGCCTTTGCTAATGCAAATATCTAAGCTGTAGGTGGTGTTGGTGTTACCTGTGTGTTGATGTTATCCATGTCACATCCCTCACAGCAATTTGGGATATGGTAATGTGGGTCTCTACTGCCTCATCATCATCCTGCTGTTCTACATTGACCTCCATAAGTATAAGGCTTTCTGGAACCTTCCTTTTTCCTAGCCTGGTCTTGGGACCAGTCTCCCTCTCAGGCTCAGTTTGTGGCTCCCAAGTGGCATTTAGATCATCAGAAGGGGTGCTTGGCGAAGAACTCTATGTACTAACCCTTCTTTTCTTTGCTGGGGATGTGGAAGACATTGGAAATCTGAATGAGTGGTTCCTCTTCTTCTTCCTCTGCATGAGGCTCAATTTCATGAACTGCCCCTACTTCGGGAGGATCAGCTACTATTGTGGGCGGTGGTTGCTGCTGTTATTGACCACTTATCTGCTGTGTTTCCTCCTGTGTTGATTGGGTACTACTTTGAGATAGCGATAAGTTTATCTCAGGTGCAGCATTACTGGTTTGCAAAAGGTTTTGGGCGGCACACCAGACTTAAGTTTCACTTCCTTCTTCTGTTCCTTCTTCTCAATAGCAACTTTCTTGGTACTGGAGGACCTGGTACCTGCTTTCTTTGGGGCCATCGTCTTCATATGTCAGCAGCACTCAGTTGCACAAGTTGCAGAGATGTCTAGTCAGGTCACACTTCAAGTTGTGTGTACAGCAGCAGGGTTTCTCTCTGGCAGTACAACGGGCAATGATGGCAGACACCTCCTCCTCAGTCTATTGTGCACCTAAAAGCAAAAAAGCCAGAATAACATCAGTCAAACATTGAATTTGTTGTTCTTAAATTACTACTAGTACAATCAAACAAATATAAATCTATAATATATAACTTTGTGTGTGGTAGACGGTCATAATTATTACATTTTTGTAACTCAGTTAACAACAACAGTGTAGCCATTTAAGAGACTTTGACAACAAGCGCTTTCCTGGTGTACTGTGTACACTCAGGAAGAATAAGAATAGCTAAGAACAAAAACAAAAATACGAATGTAGTGGAACCTGTTTGGCCTTAATTTGTGCATCACATGGGATGGATGCAGAACCAGGGACCTGCAGCTGGCAATGGGGGGATGGAAGCAAAAAGCCAAGAGGAACAACTGAAAGACATGCAGGCTTAAGTGGCAAAAACAGCACACTACTGACTACCACCAGAAAATGGCCCATAGCCACATGATCACTCATCACAGGCACAAGGCCTGGAAAACAATGCCCTCAAGCAGGCCTATATGGCCAGACAAAGGATGCCTGCTAAACAACACAGCTTTAATGCAAAAAACGAAAATCCACACGGCTAAAAAGGTTGGAAAGGTAGACAACAACCACAACAACAACTCATACACATGCAACAAAGGCCTATTTATTTAACACACACCAAAAAACTGAAATAACACCCCAAAAAACACATTTTGCAATTCAATACCATCCATGCCCTAAATTATGTTTAAATTCAACAGACAACACAAAAACTGTTGTTACATGCACCCATGAGTAGTACCTCAGGGCCTACTGGCAGACTAGGCCACAAGCTTGTGGGCCTTTGGCAAAAGCACAGTGGCTGGTCCCACAAAATGGCTGCTACGACATGGCCAGGCCACCCACAACAACAGGAAAAGGAAGAGAAGACAGACAAAGCAGGCCTATGTCAAAAGCACAATGCCTGGCTTAACAAAATGGCCACCACCCACATGACCAGGCCACCCACAATAACAAGAAAGGGAAGACAAAGGACAGGAACAGGAAGTTGGAGACTCTGGGGAACATCCTTACTATTAAAAACAAAAATTACTCCTTGCTCAAAAAAATACATCCAAATGACAACCTGAGGAGTTTTTTTGCAAAATGACCCAACTCATCATTTTGCAATTCAATCCTATGCCATCCATATCCTAAATGATTTTTAAATTCAACAGAAAACACAGAAACAGTTGTTACATGCACCCATGAGGAGTACCACTGGGCCTATTGTCAGACTAGGCCACAAGCTTTGAAGCCTATGGCAAAAACACACTGCCTTGCTCCACAAAATGGCCGCCAGCAACATGGCCAGGCCACCCACAATAACAAGAAAGTAAAGATAGATAATGCAGGCCTATAGCTAATTCCCACTGCCTGGATGGCTCCACAAAATGGCCGCTTGCCACCCTCAACAAATAGAAATGGAAGACAGACAATGCAAGCCTCTGGCAAAAAAAGCACACTGCCTGCGTTCACAAAATGGTCGCTACCCACATGGCCAGGCCACAACAACAAGAAGCATAAGCCAAAGGGAACAAAGGAAAGACATGCAGGCCTATATGAAAAAAGCAGCACACTACCAAACTGCCACCACAAAATGGCCCCCAGCCACATGGTCGCTCACAGTAACAACCGGCCATGGAAAACAATTAACTCAAACAGGCCTATATATGGCCAGACAAAATAGGTTGGAAAGTTATACAACAAGCACACACACACTTCCAACAAAGGTATTTAATTATTAACACACACCCAAAAAGTGAAATACAGACCAAAAAACACATTTAGCAATTCAATCCAATCGCATCAATACCCTAAATGATGATTACATTCAACAGACATCACAGAAACATGCACCCATGAGTACCTCTGGGCCTACTGGCTGAAATTACAATCAAAGAAAAACAACTAGGCCCCTATTGAAACTACAGGCCACCCACAACAAAAATGTTTAAAAACGATGAAAATCCCGGAAAAATGTAGGTACACAATGCCCCAATCAAACAAACAAGTACACCAATTGTCCAACTTACTTGTAAAATATCAAATCCAAAAGTCCTCAAATTCGATCTAATGATAGGATGCAGCAGACAGACACAAAAAGTGATCCTTCCAGCTCCAAATCCAAATGAAAGTGAACAGCACATGGACAAAGCACTGTAAGGAGCCTGCTGGACAGGAACTGGAAGTTGGAGACTCAGGGGCACTTCCTTCCTCTTGAACAAAAAAAGTAAAGAAAGAAAAAGGACTCCTAGCACAAAAAACCACAGCCAAATCACAATCTGAAGAGTTTTTTTTAGCAAAATGATAATTTTTCGAGTAGGTTTTATGATGCTCGAGAGATATTGTTCGCCAGATTGCAATTTTTGAGTCTTCGGGATCGCTTTCTTACCAACACTGCCGCCGGAAGTCAGATGGTGTGTCAAAATTATGTGTTCGCGTTCGCACACTCTCGCGGGATTGTGTGGCCGGATACCAAATCTCGTTGCGCATGCAAATGGATAGGAAATCTCCTCGGCGAATGCAGAATCATGGTAAGTCGTTACAGCGCATGCGAGAACACATATTGAGCGCACAAAGGAAAAAAAACAACTACGATATGTTGCACAATACGTAGTGTTAGGCAACTTCGCGGTCTACGTGAACCGCGAAGTTGCCCAAAATATGCAAACACTGCGAGCGTAGCTTAGTTCACTGCCCAGGATTAATTGTCACCAGTCTTCACCAGATTGCCACCAACATGTCCACACATCCCTGGAAAAGTTGGCTCCATCTAGCCTTGCCTTGTCTGAGTTGTATGTTGGCATATGTGGCATTTCACCCTTTGTAGATAGTTGTGCTCATCAACTGGTCATTCTTGACCTTGGAAAGTGTCCTGGGATCGATGTGGTGATTGCTACATGTGCAACGTCATGATTCTGAAACATTGGATGGCAGTCCATTCCTTTGAAGGGTGCAGACTCATCAATGTTCAAGTAATGGATGTGTGTAGTTGTGCCACCTGGGGTAAAACTACCCCGGGAGCACATGCCAGCACTTATCAACACACTACACATGCATGGTTCTTGCTGGAATTCTGACTTTGAATGTCCGAGGTATGGTGACACCAAGGGAGATGGAGTCATTGTGATGATGCCTCTGGCTGTGCTGAGGAAAACACATTGCACTTTGAACAAATACACATTTGACACTGGAACAGTACAATCAATTCCATAAGTGTGTGCATTCTCAAAGCTTTTGTTACCTCTGATCTGGTTTTGCAAGTATCGCTCTTGTGTGTGTCCATGAGGGGTCCCATTGTGCCCATTAAATACTGCCATATGGCCTGATGGTTAGATGTGTTTGTTGAAAGTCTACTTGATGTTTCCATATATTTTTGGACATTGTTACAGTGCCAAATGTGGGCAAAGCAGACATAATTCTGCACATGTCTTTCATCCTCACAAGATGTTCCCAAATCCCCTGACGCCAAGATTATTGTGTTAATTGTGTTTTTGAACCACAGATTGAACAACCACACCAGTATCCTCATGGTGCTGGCAGCTTATTTTATACAATGAGTAGTGCACTTGGCATACCAACACTGTTTGTGGATCCTACGTTATGACACTCATGCATACTCCTACTACTATCCAGGACACAATCTGCACATTCAAAATGTGAATAATAATTTCTGGCACACACTACAGCTTGAGGGGCTAGATGCAGATTAGCTGCGCATTACATTCTCCAAAGATGACCATAGACACATGCAGATTGAAAATTTTGTGCAACGGCACCAGTCCACACATGGGGACTGGATCCTACATTGTTGTTTGCCCATGCTTCTTTCAAAACCAATATGGATTTTGACTACAGATATTTCCCTGACGATTGTGACACAACCACTTCTGTGTTATTATAGTTGGAGACACTGAAATCAATACTGAGTGGCTGTGTCTGTGGACATGTGTATTGTCTGGGCCTATATTCTCAGTGCTTTACTGTACACTGATGCACCACAATGCCATACTATTGTGAGTACATCACAGTTCTATTGTCCAGAGATAGTTCTGTGTTTTGGGGTGGACTCATGCTTTCAATTTGTGATACACACATATGTGTGGTTAGTGCAATTCCCGGTCAAGCTTCAAATGTGTGATTCCCTCAGTATTTAGCATGCTAACTTGTACCTACCTGATGATGACATACCCTCATCATACATACACAACATGCTTTTGACCCATGTTCGGGTGGTGATCACAATGATGCTCAGGCCCTCAGAAAGTAATCGGCACTCAATCTGGGACCATCTCTTGAACCTGGCCCCTGTGCTTTTACCCATCGAAGGTTTTATTGTAAAATGTACACTGCTGCTCATCAAGGGGGTGTATGTAGGTCAAACATACAACTCAACCTCCCTGTACCTGCCATGACCTGAAAGTAATGCTCATGTGGTGGAGACACTACCGCAGTCAAGGCATGTAAGGCATGTAAGGCAGGGCATCCTGGTGGCTATGCTACAAAGGCTGCCCCCTAGCCTCTATTAACAGAACAGCTGGTGAGTTAGGGAAATCCTGGCACCATGTTGCAGTGGCCTGGTGGGGACTGTGTAAGTGAGTAAGTCCATTGGCGTGGTACATGAAGGCCCACAAAACTGTGTCCATAGGTGACCCTGGTGCACCAGCCCATCGACCAATGTACAATTGCCATCATGGCAAATCCAAGGGTATGCTGAACACTTTCTGATTGGATCTCGACACCCATAGGAGTCTATGGGCTTCAGCCCCCCATCATATGTGTCATCCCAGACTGAGACAGCTTCCACACAAACACATACAGTCTTTGTGCTGCTGTAGTTTGCTGGTCTGTCTTGTTTGCGCTTCAGCCCCCAGTATTCCACAGGTTTGTAAGAGACCAATCAGTAGATGATGAGTCGTTGTTTGTTTGTTGAGGGTCCCTGGAGCACTTGCATCTCCACTCTGCCCATTCCTCAACATTGTCAGTTACTTTTGCTGCAACAGTATGGGAATGCATTTCAATGAAAAAGGCCTTTATGTTTGTTTATGCAGACATTCCTTCAGCATGTATTTGACCCCCCCAAACTCCAGATGTACATCTACATGAACGGGTTTATCTTCCCCCAAAAACACAGATATACATCTACACAAATGGGGGCATTTGCCCTCCAAAATCCAGATATACATCCACACGTATGGGGTATTTCCCCCCCAAACTCAGATTTGCTACTACACAAATGAGTAATTGCCCCCAAACCACAGATATGCATCTAAACAAATAGGGGTATTTTCCCCTAACCCTAGATATGCATCCACACGTATGGGGCATTTCCCTCTAAACCCCAGATATGTATCTACAAGAATGGCAGTATTTGCCCCCAAAATCCAGATATGCATCTACACATATGGGATATTTTCCCCCACACCCCCGATTTACATCTACACGAATGGGGTAAATTCCCCCCAACCACAGTTTTGCATCTACACAAATGGAGGTATTTGCCTCCTAACCCCAGAAATGCATCTACACGTATGGGATATTTCCCCCAAAACCCCAGATTTGCATCTATACAAATTGGGGTATTTGCCTCCCAAACCACATATTTACTTCTACATTGCTTTTTTTATTTTTTGAAAAAGATGGTACATAAATGGACAAATTTCAACAATTATTACATACATGATAAGAATTTGATAAATATTTGATATATTTACATACATTTTTTAATACATTTTGTTAGCGGGAACGAGGAAAAAAATAGATAAATAGGGTTAGAAATCAGTTTCAAATAATTGGAGACGAACAAAGTTTTTATCCATTTCTATCTGTTCTCCAATTAGTTACAGGAGCCCATAGGCGTATACCCTCCTTACGCTGCCTCATGCCTTTATATTCATAGAGGCAGGATTCTATGTTATGAATTCCTAGAAATGTCGAGAGCCACATCTGAAAGGATGGAGGGTTCGTATCTTTCCACGCCGCAGAAATTAAAATTCTAAGTACAGCAACAGATAAAAACATTAGATCTCTTTCAGCCTCGCCTAAACCCAACTTAGAGTCTGTGCCCAGTAAAATTAGAGTAGGAGATAGGTCGATGGACTGACCTAGCAGCCCCTCCATAAATTTCATTATTTCTTTTTTAACACTTTCCAACTGTTTGCAGGAAGAAAACATATGTATAATGTCAGCCTGACTTTCATTACATCTGGGACAATTATCATTTTCGCTTAGACCCCTGGCAAATATCTTCGTGGGTGTATGGTAAAGATTAAAAATAGTCTTGTAGTGTTGTGCGCGAAGGTTTGATGCCCGGAATATTTTTTTATTCAATACGAGAGCGAGGTTGACATCGACATCAGAATCTCCTAATTTTGTCGCCCAGTTAGACTCAACCTTCTCAATATCATCCGGGATTTGGTCCAATAGGCAATTATATAAAATCTTAATCTTCCTACAACCTCTATTTAATAACTCAATCAGTGGAAAATCTGCTGTATGTGAAATCTGTGGCCTGACTGCCCTAATTGCCCTGGTAACTTGACCATAAACCAGCCATTGACTGTCTGGAATACCAAATCTTTCCTGCAGCATTTCGAACCCCAGAATTTCACCTTCTTCAATTATATCTCCCAAGGATCTAAGCCCCAACCTTTTCCACATCATCAAATTATTATCATTTTTTAGTTGAGGAAAAAGAGATGAATTATACAGTTGCAGATAGGAATTGATTTTCGGGATATTAAACATTTTCATAATTGCTTTCCAAACCTTCCATGCGCCAATCAGTGTCTTCAATCTTGTTTTTTTTATAAAAGCTTCGTTCCGATTCGCACTGAAATACATTTATAGTCTTTTCACCCAATAGCATCCTATATATCTGGGGCGGGCATTGTTGATCTACAAACCCAGGTGTTATATCAGGTACAGATGTAGATTGAAATAGAGTAGTCATTTGGGTTAGCAAGCAGGCCCAATGATATAACTTTAAATTCGGCAATCCCATCCCACCCCTTTCTCTGGGCAGTGCCATTAAGTTTGTAGATCGCCTTACCCTGCCGTATTGCCATACAAATCTGATAAACATAGATTCAAGTTGTTTCATGATCCTGTCCTCTATTGCTAAAGGGATGGCCCTAAATAAGTAGAGAACTCTAGGGAACATAGACATTTTAACTGCATTTACCCTTCCTATTAATGAGAGGTGTAGCACATCTATTCTTTTTAATTCCTTCTCAATGTCCTTAATAAGTGGCAGATAGTTCTCGCTTACAATTTTCTCAACATTGGATTCATTTTTACCCCTAAATATATGGCAGAGTCGACGAATCTATAGTCAGTTTTGGCTATATTTTTAGAACAAATAACCTGCGTTTTTGTTTCATTTAGAAGATAGCCTGACTCTTCCCCAAACAGTTTAGCCATTTGAATTAGAATAGGAAGAGTTTGTTGTGGATTATTTGTTAACACTGCAAGATCGTCAGCATAGGTCAGTATTTTACTTGAATAACCATTGCATATCACTGGAGCTATCTCTGGGCAGTTAACAATACACTGTATAAGGGGGTCAATATACAGCGCAAATAGAATAGGGGAACAGGGACAACCTTGCCAAGTCCCTCTTTTTATATGTATAACCTCTGATTTCTCGCCCATTGCTGTTACCTTAGCTGTTGGTTCTACATACATGGCTTTAAGGGCCCCTATAATATTGGGACCAAATCCCCTCGCCTCTAAGATAGCCCAGAGAAAGTTCCAGTCAGCACGATCAAACGCCTTCTCTGCGTCGAGCAGGATCATAGCGACATCCCCCCCCACGGCAGCCTGGGCATCAAACAAAGAGATTGCCCTACAGGTATGATCCGTTGTACCCCGACCGGGGACAAACCCATGCTGCCATGGGGAAACTAGATTGCCGATTACCCTACCCAGCCTCTTTACCAGAATTTTAGAATAAAGCTTAGTATCGGAATTTATTAGTGAAATGGGTCGGTAAGACCCCGCCTTTTCCGCCGGTTTCCCCTTTTTATGGAAGATTGCTATATTTGTTTCTTTCCAAGAGGCGGGTGTTGATCCTGTACACATAACCCCTTTAAACAAATCTACCAGAAGCAGAGTGATTTCGGTTTCTATTGTTTTATAGACTTCTAAAGGTATCCCGTCGGGACCTGAAGCTTTACCTAAGGCCAATTCCTGCAATGCGACTGTTACTTTTAATAATGTAATTTCTTCTTCCAATTTTTTTTTGATTGAGTCTTCTAAAAGTGGGCCCCAATCTCGTATTCCTTCCCCTGGTTCCTTAGTAGGTTCTTCCTGCTCATACAGCTGCTGATAAAATGTTTCGAATACTCTTAAAATGTCCTTACTTTCTGTACACCTGATCTCATCCTCTTCTATACATACAATAGTGTTTCTTGTTTTTTCCTGCCTTAACCTGAGGGCAAGTTGATTGGTATTCTCCTGTGACTTTCATGGTTACTTCTTTCTGGAGTGTGGCTTTGATTGTCAGTAAAGCTTCCTGGCTTCCAGTGGTATTTACCCCTTTGATTATATCAGTCATATGTTGTTCTTCTACTTTTACTAACTCTTTCATTAAACCATCAATCTTATTTCTATCTTCCTTTCTTAATCTTGCTGAACAGCTAATAGTTTCACCCCTCAATGCTGCCTTAAAAGTTTCCCAGACTGTGTTTCTAGACGCACTGTACCTATTTACTGCAAAGAATTGTGGGACCCAATTTTCCAGATGATCTATAAATCTTTTATCACTAAGGAGCTTTTTCTCAAAGGACCAGGAATTGCTTTTTCTTTCCCTCTGACCTATACTATATGATAGAATTAATGGATTGTGGTCAGAAACCACTTTAGGAAGTTTAAGTATGTCAACTTTCGATAACTCAGAGGACGAGATCAGGAAGTAATCTAATTTCGTGTATTTTTGGGCAGGATTAGAGAAGTATGTGTATCCAAAATCCAAGGGGTTTTTGACCCCCCATACATTAAGCATCCCGTGAGAGCTTAGAAGAGATCGAATAGATTGAAAGACCTTGGGTTTCCGACCTGCATATGGTTCAGATCCGACCCAATCAGCTGAAATATTAAAATCCCCCGCTATTATCAACGGTGTAGCACAACCCACAAGTTCGGTTTCTAAAAAGTCGAATATTTCAGGCTCATCTTGATTGGAGCCGTACACCACACATAACGAGAAACCGAGGTCTAAGTCAGCAATTACCCATCTCCCATTGCTATCCGCCTTCACTTTCCTTGCTTTACCTAGGGGACCTCGAATCAGTATAGCTACACCTCGAATTGTAGACGTCTGTGTAGAACAAGCTATTAACTCAAAGCCACCCAGTGAAAGTAGATTGCGTTTTGACCATGGGAGATGGGTTTCTTGTATACAGATAATATCAATCCTTTCAAGCCTTACTAAGAATGCCAGTCTCTTCCTCCAGTCATTCAGTCCTCCCGCATTAATAGTGCATATTCAAATGCTTGCCATTTAATTGTTTATATATCTCATCACTCAGATCCCTAATCATGTTATTGTCCTTCTCAACGAATCTTTGTCCAAAATTGTACCACTTTCCTTTTTTCTCGTTTTTCCACCCTTCCACCAACCAATCCCACCACTCAACCCTCCCTCCCCCCCTTCCTCCTAGACCCTTCCCCCCCCCACCCTCCCCAAACCAGATCCAGGTGTGCGCCCATGGTCAGAGCGCCTCAGTGTCCCTCCCCCCCCAGCCATGCGTGAGTGTATTATTTACATACATAGAAAAGTCTTTGTGATCAAGGATTCTTTTATTTTACTCCTCTGGAAAACGTTTTCGTGTATTATTTCACTTCTAGGTAATGATTTTTATTGTTCTCACTTCATTTTACACAAACTAAACATTCTTATTTTGACAACTATTATTTGATCCACATAGGAAAAGAATTAGTTCTTGCTCATATTCCCGGTCTGTTTTTTTGCAGTCTCCGAGATTTCTTTAAGATAATTTTCTGCTTGTATTTCGCTAGTGAAGCTCCGAGTAGATCCTCTGAATATTATTTTCAGTCTTGCCAGGTTTTGTAAATACACTTTAGCACCAATCTGCTCAAAGGGATTAAATAGCTGCCTCAGCCTCCATCTCCTTTCCACGGTTGCGTGGACAAAATCTGGTCTTACAAAATATGTACTACCATTGTATTCTTTCTTGCTTGTGGGGCGAGCTAAATCATATATGGTTTCCCGAAGTAAAAAATTTCCCAAAAATACCAACATTGCCCTTGGATATTTAGATTGATTCTGAGTTTTTTTAGGTTGAGTCAGGGGAAACCGATGGGCTCTTTGGACTTCTTTCTCTAGGTCCCAGGTTTGCAGTTCGGGCATAGATGATTTGAGGAGTTTAATTATGTATCACCTTGGGTCGTTATCTTCGACACCTTCTGGGAGCCCCAGGAAACGCAGATTGTTCTGCCGTGCTCTATTTTCCTGTTCCTCCGCCTTTATCATTAGGTCCTGAATAGCACCTTCTTGCCTTTTTTCCTGTTTTTGCAGATAAGTGACATCCTTTTCTAAATGGTCAGTTCGTGTCTCAACTGATACCATCCTTTCAGAGATTGCCAGGCATGTGCTGCCCACCTTATTTACCGCCCCTTGGAGCTTTTGAATAGCTAAATGATGCTTTTGAGTATCGTTTTTGACATCTTTATGCAACTTCTTTATTGAAGTCAATATTTCTTTCAAAGATGGTTCGTTTGCCTCTCCTGCCTCATCATATTCAGAAATGTCCACAATTGATTCCTCCCCGCTTTCCTGAATCTTCGTTGTTTCTATTAATTTTTTTAGATTTTAAGTTTTTCCGAGGATCAGTCAATTCTGTGTTGCTTCCTTGATCAGTGGTTTCGTCATAGGTTGATTTATTTAATCTTTTATTCCATGTTCTTCTTTTCTCTAATTTTTGTTCCTTGGTGTGCTTCCTTGTCCATGATCACCCTCCATTCTTGTTTCAGAACGTCCAGATATTGCCGGGGATGATAGTTCTTGGTCTCTTCTTTTGTTAACTTCACTCGTCTCACTAGCAGTCGAGATCCCTGTCTCATACATGTCTACATCGGACTCTTCAGAGTTTATATCAATTCCTAGCGACAGTGGTTTATCAGGTAGGGGATTCAGGATTACTTGTCCATCGACCACAAGATTGTTTCTTGCATTTCCCCCGTCCAGTACTGTTGACTCCTGTGTTATTACGGCCTGCCTTAGCCTTTATTTGCCCCAGTTTTGGGCACTGGGCTAAAAATATTTAATATGCTAGGCTGTGATGCCATTGACTCCCCCGTCATCTTTGCATTTGCTTTTAATTCTTTGATGGATTGTAGGCGTTTTGCTTTTTTCATCATTAATTCCATCTCTTCAGTGTCTTCATGGTCTTTCTCCTGCTCCTTATGTTTCTCTTTAATTTTCTCTTTCTTTTTTTCTGGTTCCATGCCACTGCCTTTGCATTTAGCCGCTTGCCTGTCGCTTTTTTTCCCCCTTTTTTTAGTTTTTCTTTGCTACCTTTGTCGTCCTCCTTCCCTTTCTCTTTTTCATTCTCATTCTCATTCTCATTCTCTTTAACTCTCTCCTTCCCTCCATCTTGTTCCTGTTCTTTATTTTTCATGTCTTTGGCTTTGGTCCCTCTTGTTTCCCGTCTTTGCTGCATTGGTTTCAAGGTATGGCCCTTGTCCACTTCTTGCACCTTCTTGTTAGACGTATTAGGCTCATCAGACTCAGGCTCTTCATGCTGTTGTACTTCCCATATAGTCGGTTGGAGCATGGAAATATCACTGGCCTGGTTCTGATCCTGTAAATCATTTATCACCTCCTGAGTACTTTCTTGAAGATCCTCCATACTTTTTATATCCGTTACATTCATCTTGTCCATCACTTCTTGCCCTAGACTTTGCTCGTTGTTCTTTTTTTCGTACCTTTGTATAACTGGCTTGATCTGGTTCAGGTATGGAGTAGTTGATCCCTCCTCTGTTTTTACCGAATGTGGTATGTTTGAGATGCCACAGATGCTCAGGCTTGTGTGTCGTTTTATTCTGTTTCCTTGGACTTTGGGTTGACAGAGAGGACACAGAGAGCTGAATCTGCTATTAACAACCTCACAGTGACATTTACGGTTATATTGCTTCTGCATATATTGTGTATATTGCCTAACGCCACTTCGTGGAGTTTTAAGAAGTTCCTGGGTCGTTATCACTGTTACTGCCACCTTTATGACCGTCTTATCAAATAATAAATAAATTGTTCTCTTTCTCCGAGGTAGCACTTTCCGTTTCCAGTGATACTCTTCTCGCATTCTTAAGTGGAATATAGAATGTGTGCCTTTAAGACTAGAGCCCCCTCCTCTTTTTTTTTGTTTCCCCTCCCAGCTTGTACAAATGGCCCACTGTCAGCCTCCGACCAAGTGATTGGTAGCTGAAGCCCGAGGCAAAGGTCAGAACCTTCCAGACGGCTGAGCAGTAAAGGTGGGCTGAGCAGAGAAAACGAATGTCAAAGGCAAATTTCTTTCTATTTGCTGCGTTTTACATCAGTTTGTAGCGTAATCGTATTTTAGTGTCTTAGTGTCTTGGCCCTAGCCCTAGTCTTTTTTTTTAGATATCCTGCTGCAGATACCTTGTTTGCTATTGAGTTATCCGATGCAAGTTTCTTTTTTCCCGCTTTAGAAACTGGTGCTCCTTACTCGCTCTGTATGCTCACGCCCCTACACACCAGCTCCTCACCTTCCAATTGAGCTTGAGCTGATCAACCGAAGCGGCACCGATTAATACTTACAAGCAGGGGTAGAGATTGCATGGAGAAGTGAATGGGCGAAGGGCGAAGGCAGCTGCCGTATTCAGTAAGTCCATATCTTTTCCTTTTCCTTCTGACAGGCTGTTCATGGATTGCAGGCCTCCGTCTGTCCAACTCGAGACGACGCCCAGAACCACAGAAAGGGAAAAAAAAAATGAAACGTTTTTTTTTGTGCCAGTACCGTACAGGAGAGTCTCAGAACTCTTCATGAGAGGGTTCAAATAGGGCTCAAAAACGTATGTTGTTTAATGTCAGTCAATCAATGTCACAGCATCAGAGAAGGTCCGGAAGGTGGAGTGAGCTTTTTCCGACTTTTTCCGACTTTACAGCTCCCACCCGGGCTCTGAAAAAATAGTCAAGTCTTTTTTTCTTCTCCTCCTTTCAACGACCATCATAAGTCCCCGTTTTTTCCCAGGGTTTATCCAACTCAATCATCTTTATGTTCTC
This sequence comes from Lissotriton vulgaris, assembly GCF_964263255.1. NCBI lineage: Eukaryota > Metazoa > Chordata > Amphibia > Caudata > Salamandridae > Lissotriton > Lissotriton vulgaris. The sequence goes on along the minus strand of NC_141689.1, from coordinate 2,063,114,534 downwards.
GCTGGAGGAAGAATGATGCAGTTTTTCCACTGCATTTTCCCTTGATTTCCCCTGCTCTCACGCATAGCTTATCAGGGGGAGAAAGAGAGAGCTCAGTCTGCGACTGCTCCCATCGACGCCATCTTTACTTCTACATTGCTGTGGGTATTTGCCAACCCCCATATTGGTTCTTCATTGATCTGGGCATTTGCCACCCCCTCATATTGCCTCTACATTGCTGCGGGTATATGCCACCCCCATATTAGCTTTACATTTCTGTGGGTATTTTCCTCCCCCCTATGGGCTCTACATTTTGACTATATACTGCTGTGGGAATATGCCACCCACCTTATTGACTCTACATTACTGTGGTATTTGTGGGTATTTGCCCCCCTATTGGTTCTACATTGCTGTGGGTACTTGCCAGCCCCCATATTCGTTCTTCTTTGCAGTGCCTATTTTCCACCCCCCATATTGCCTCTACATTGCTGCGGGTATTTGCCACCCCCAATTTGGCTCTACACTTCTGTGGATATTTGCCCCCCCCCTTTGGCTCTAGATTGCTGTGGGTATTTGCCCCACCAAAATTGACTATAAATTGCTGTGGGTATTTGCCACCTACAATGGCTCTACATTGCTGGGGTTATTCGTCTCCAACCCCCCTTTTGGATGTAGTTGTGACCCTGTTTTCTGTTACATTGTCTTACGCAGGATAGTTACGCTATTCTGTATGAGCAGGTGTCGGAATTAACTTCTGCGACAAATGCGTCGGTACGGTTGTAGTATTGCTCAAAGAGGTAGAGTATAGGGCTGACATGCACAATGGGATTCATGGCTGCACCGTATTGTTCGCAGGAATCGTGTTGTGACACAATTCAGAGTGGAAATACTCCCCTTCCAGATCCTCTGTGTTGGTTGTGGCAGTCGGATTTTGCACATGGGAAGTACGCATTGTACTTTGTGTTCGGAATCAGATTTGGAAATGCCTCCAGACTACTCTAATCTGCGTTTCTGGAGGCTTCTTGTTTTGAAAATGAGGATGGAATCAGAATGACCGATTTGTTTGGTAAGTAAAGGGTTTTGGGCATCGTACTGCGTCATTTGGTTGAACCGGCTCCCAGTCCGGGTCGCTTGTACAGTCTGACTCCAGACAGCTCTGGGATGGCCTTCCGAACGAGTTTGGAATCAGGACCATAATGTTTTTATATCCAATATGTACCCTCAGGGGTCTAGCGTGCTCTGTCATGTCGGCTGAAGATGACGGTAGCAATTAATCTTTTAAATAGATATTATGCAAAATATAGTAATCCTGCTGTGATTCTGAGAATCCTCATGCATAATAAATGAGGCTAGTTTTTGGAGAAAACTACATGACATTTATGCAGCACCTAACTAGGTAAAAGGTCAACGCCAAACCTGTTATGTAGTACCATGGCAGGGTAAATGTAGGTGAAAGGTGAGATGACTGCCCAGGCCTATATTGGGGTTCATTGTGAATCACAACACCCACTCCCTAACCAACAAATACTACAAAATTAAAAAGGCATGTCCTAATAGTCAAGCATAAAAACAATGTTAATTAACTGTTCAAAAAAGTTATAAAAATACTTCAAAACCTTATAAGTATTTAACATATGTTAAAAAGTTATATGAGTACATTAAAATATGCACTTATATGGATTGAGCAACTGAGTATGGTGCTTAGCAAAGAAATTGCTTTAAAATTCCGATTTTGATTGTTTTGGGAAAAGGCTGAATTCTTTCCTGCACACGGAGAGCCAAATGTTTATGTGTCCCGTGTGGAAGATGCAACATCCTTACTGCTTGCCTTCGCAGACGACGGTCCCTGTAGCACCTCACAGATCAGGTCAATCAAGCAAAGGTGACCTACTTCAGTTCCCGCAGCTGATACTGAGAAAGCATGTAAAACATCCAAAGCCTGTGTGCCTGTAGTAGAGCCGGTATCCAATCCAACAGGAGTTGAAGCAAGCCGTGGTGGTTCTACGGATGCCAATATTATCATGGGAATAAGCTGAGGGCACTGCACTACGTGGGCCTTTAACTGGTCCAGCAATACATCTATGTCCTGAGTCACAACTGATGCAAGTGATAGACAGAGGTCCAAAACACATTCTTGTCTGCAGAATAAGCAGCAGAGAACAGTCAAAACACAGTCAATCCAGACTGGTTGGAATGATAGAAAACAAGACTTGCTTAGCTCCCAAAGTCGAGGTGTGCCCAGATGAAGTACCTTGCGATCCCAGCAATTTCGCTCCAAGAGCGTTTTTTCCATCTCTTTGATGATTGGGACGTCCATTGCATAGCAGAAATATTTATACCAGGATACCCACTACCAGTAGCAGGATTAGCGGAAGCCCTCCAAACACACTTCCCAATATGGAGTGTATAAAAGCTGGAATCACTCGAAGATTGTCTGAAAGGTGCTTAACACTTCAGAACCTATGGTCTTAAAAAGGGGCACAATACCTTCGGTATAAGACATGTTAAAGATACGCTGTACCATTTCTCTTAAATGAAAAGGGCAGTTAGTTTGTACTAGTGCCCTTATCTCAGCTGAGGACAATGCAACCTGAAGATCAAAAGTCTCTCTGGCTGAGGTTAAGGGCACGTCCTTCGGTAAAAGCATAGCTTTCAGTCAGTTCAGAGAATCAAACTGTAGAAAGGAAACAATCAACAAAGGCTATAATGGCGCCTCCCTGACTGTGTGCGTTGTGGAAACAATATTTGAATGAAACAAGTAACCCTGGAATGTACTGTGACTAGATATGCAATGCCTGGAAGCCTCCCACAACAACCTTGATCATCCAGCATTAAGCAATTCCCGTTCAAGAGCAGCCTAAACACTGGATCCCTTTACATGACAGGATACGTTTGCAACTGTACCATACCAAGGCCCGTGAAGCATAATATCCAGTTAAATTAGAGACCCACTTAATGAAGTCTTGCAGTCTGTACCACTGAGAAACACTTCAGTGTCCCCATACCTGCATCTAAATCTATATGGTAATTTTCAAGATTCATGGATTTAGTCTAATAAAAGGACGACACCACCAAAGGAAGTGCACCAATTCAACTCTTTATTGGCATCCACTGGAGGACACGGGGCAGCGACCGGTAGCTCACACGGTCTTCTCTTCTGTGTCTCCAGTGTTCCCAGTGAGGCGCCTAACATTCTTTTAGGTGCATCACAATTAAAGGTACAAGATACAACAATGTCTTTTTCCATTGCTTCATACCTTCCTACCTGGTGGTATTCTGGACAATGTTGAAATTGAATGTTGTTACCTGCAATGTTATATGGCCATCAATTAACCATTCTGTGGACAGTGACTCTGCCATGGTGAAAGGTAATAGATCCAATTTTTCAATGTGCTGCATTGTATATTTGCATTTCTTTGTGCCATTGTTGTCTGCCTTTCTGTTAGGTTATATGCAGAGAACAAAGACGTATTGTTGATATATCACCATGACACATAACCAGAGGACAATGATTGTCGCGTCTAGCTTAATAATAGAATGGATCGTAACTATGATTGCCCATGTGTAGGATGGACAGATCCTACTCAATTATATCTATAGAGGAAGACACAATGGCCCAGATGTAGGTAAAATAGATTTACCGGTTTTTAATTACCGAATTCTACCGATTCGGTAATAAAAAATCGGTAAATCTAAGGGGTGGATATGTAGGAACATCCAGATGTTCCTTTTACCGAATCGGTAAATATCTGTATTTACCGATTCGGTAAATACCGACCGGTAATGCCCCATTCATTCCTATGGGCTTTGAAGCCCATACGAATGAATGGAGCATTACCGGTCGGTATTTACCGAATCGGTAAATACCGATTTTGACAAGGGTGCAGGGGGTGTCACTTTGACACCCTCTAGCACCCCCAAAAAAGATTCGGGGGCCATGTGGCAGGCATACCTGCCCTAAGGGCAGGTCTGCCTGTCATATGGCACAGGTGTGCATGCACACATGTGCATGCACACCGGAATCGGTATTTTACCATGAAGTTAGATTTCATGGTAAAATACCGATTCTGTAAGGCCTCTGGGACTCAGAAGAGTCCCACCTACATCTCATTGTTACCGAATCGGTAAAAATACCGATTCGGTATTTTACAGATTCGGTAAATTTACCGATCGGTAAATTTACCGAATCTGTAAAATATGTGGCCCTACATACCATTTTGTGAATCTCGGTCGGTAACGGCCGAAAATACCAATTTTCGGCCGTTACCGACCGACCTACATCCGGCCCATTGTTACCCAGTGAATAAATCCTGGATGTTAGTGTGGTCTTCTCATTGTCGACCACTTCCAAAGCCTTTTCTAAGTTAACTCTGTCAATTTCACGCAATCTCCTTGCAGCTTCCTGTTGAGATATTTTTCAAACTTCATTGTAATTAGGGCATAAGTAGCGTTTAAGACGTGATTTATTGGGACCTATCAAAAAATACCTTAAATCCATGTCCTCTTAGAGCAAGGACAAGTGGTGTGACAGAGTTAAGGTTCTTAGCCAATCTAGGCATAACTTCCCAACACTGTATGATATCACCACCCTCGGATGTTCTCATTTTACATAGCGTAGGTCAGGCCTATGGATACTAAACACTTTGGTGGTACCTTTTAATCTTGACTGACACCTATTTGTGTCGATAGGCCAAACTAACTATCCCTTCAAATTGGGGTCTGCTGAATTGTATGAAACATCATGCATGATGACATCTAGCGTACCCTCACTGTGTTCTGCATAATTTTGCCATCCCACCAAGTGTAAAAGCAAGGGAATACAAGGTGTGTTCAGGTCCTTAATCTTGGCTAACCCAAGGCAGGAAGTCTGTTGCATAGTGTTATTCAGGAAAATAATCTGCTGTAGTAGGAGGCATGCCCTGAACCTGCCATTCTTTAGTCGCCCAGAATGCTTTTATGTCTATATTGTCTTTCCATAAGTCGAAACTCTGTTCAGACAGTTGGGAAATAAAGGATGCAGAGTATATCTGTTTCGTGTTCGTAAGCATATTTTCCTTTATAGATGTAGGTGCAAGCTTATAATAATATGAGCTTAGATGTGATGTATTAAACCCAGAAAAATAAGCAAACTTTTGTGCAAATGTTGTGAACTACCGATGGTGTTGAGTAATGTTCCCATTGATGGTATGTGAGACCATTATGTCTAGTACTTGCTTTATGCAAAAAATGATGACCATTATGTTGATAACAATACAGATCATACATTTCATATTTAGGTCTCGTGGCGATTACCGTGCGAAAGCACGGTCTCGCCAGAGACCTATAGTCACTGGCTCAGTTTCCCAGGAGACAAGAGATGGCCACGCGCACCTTCAAGGATCGGAGCGGGCCACGCGCGTGTGTGCACATCTCCTGTTTTCTGGGAAGCTCCAACACACACAGCCACACCTCCCCCTGCTTTCGCACACTCATGCACGCATACACACACACGAGCGCACACACAGACACACACACAAGTGCACATACACGCACACACACATACAGAGACACCCCGCTGCACATATACACACACCCCCACCCGCTTTTGCTTCTCTTTACACACAGGCACAGACACACACGCACGCACACACACACGAGCGCACACATACAGAGACACACACCACATACACCCCCCCGCCCACACACCCGCCCCCAGTACAGTACTGATTACAGGACGAGTGCAACAAATCGTGGGTGCAAACTGCAAAATACTGATATTATTGGACAAAGTAATTATGAGGGTCCAATTTACACCCGACTGCGACTTGCATAACGCCCACTTGCATCCCTGATGGGGAATTGTGTAAATGATTTCACCTGCTACATGGGGTTTGCAAGCGCCAGTTGCTTATGATTTGAACTGCAGTTTGCAGCAGGCAACGCGGGCAAACTTCCGTGTTGTGCTTAATTTGTGAACATTTTGTGGCTCTGTTTTGGGGACACTGGGATTTTGCACGCACATGAAAAGCGATTTATGACCAGTTGTAATCGCGGGCATTCTATTTACACATGACAATCAGCACTGATTTTGGCACCGAGCAGAGCTGATTTTCAGGAATTCCTGTGTGGCTACACGAAGCAAGCAGTACATTTATTTAGACATGGATTTTTTTGCGGTTATGCCACATTTCAGCAATTGTGATTATGCAGTAACATTGCCAGGAATTAGCATTACGGAGGAACAATGTGTAAATATTATCTCAAATTTTCTCTAGAAAAAATGGCTAAATTACTACCAGGCGCAGCTTTTCAGTGCAGGGTGTTTAGTAGCACGTAGCAAGTACCTACCAGTGCCAAGTGCCTCCCTCTTAACACAGTTCAGCTCATGCTTGTGTGTCTGGCCAAAGTGTTCATTCTCCTTGATAAGGCAAAAAAACAACGAGGGATCACTGCCGCCGACCTCTCCCCCGCAGTGCTTAGTATCTGAAGCAGAGACACCTGCGGACAGGTGGCTTTTGCGAGTGTTGACGGAAGTAACTTTGAGCTGCAGAGTGAGTCAAGTGTACATCCCCTGAAATAGCTTCACCGTCCCCGAGGAGAGCAGAGGGTGCGGGCAGGGGTCTGTGCACGCGGCCGCCTTTGGGCCGTAACTTTCACTTTCGAGAGCCTTTGCCGGGAAATGAAAATTTACAGGGGAGGGTGGAGGACGCACCAATGGCTGTCACTACCGCATCTGTGCAGAGGGCAGGGCACCCGACGCAGCGCCCCCCACTCGGTAAGTGTCACGGCTAGTGCGTGAAGTGTGCCATAGTATACCTTATTTTTGGAGCATCCTACTTATGTGCTCGGTATTCTCGAATACAGTTCTGTCCATGTAATGCAAGCAATATACCATATATTTCATAAAGCTGCCACCCTGTAGTCTGAGCTACACCCAGCTGATGTCATTAAGGATGTCACCACGCTAGCTAGAGTACGTGTGATTTATGTCGACGGGAAAATCATCATGCAGCCTGTGCACAGCATGCTAAAGTTGGAACCAGACATTCTGAGTTAAATGTGCCTTCTTTCAGCGCGTCCACCTTTATGTGGTCTGGGTTAAATGCCATAATTTCACTCGAACATCCGGATGTGGTCTGGCCTAAGTGCTTTATGTGGACAAGAGCATCACCATGGAAATGTAGGTTAAAGGTAGCTGATTTGAACATGCTATCTCCATGTACTGCAGGACAGCTGTGTAGAGTCAGCTATATTTATAAATGGTAAATATTATTCATATCGGTGCTATTATTTAATATAATAAATAAAAACAACATTTCCCCCTGCTAATGAGCCTGCATCTGTCTCCTGCCTGTAAGAATGGAGTCTATTATGTAGCGCACAAAACGAAGTCCGTTGTCTCTAAGTTCCCCAGCGCTGCACAGAGATACATTTATTTAATGCCAAAGAAATGGTTAAATGGAATAAGGGAGTGAAAATCACTGCAAAGTAAATCCAAAATGTAAGTGTCACAGGGATACAGGCTGCGTCCGTGCCGTGCTCAGTTAATTGAGTCTAAATGACATCTGACCCCAAGGACAGCTCTGTTTTCAGTGACCCAAAGCTGACATCCAGCGGATGTGTGATTGGATGCAAGGTCGCTGGACAGGCGAACCTGTCCTGCAGATTTAAGAGAGCAGAGCCAATGTGAAGCACGTGTGGAGGAAGTGGCCTTCCTTGGGGGGAGAGGTGTGGCGCAGCGGCCAGAGCGGCTGGCTGACTCCAGAGCACGGTCCGATCCCTAGTGCCAGCAGCAGCTCAACACCATGCGACTCTGGGCAATAGCTCATTTAATTTCCCCGACTGCCCCCAGCGCCTTGAAAGCATAAGGGGGGATATCTTTGCGCTTTACAAATATGAATTATTCCTTACAGATGTATAAAATGATATTTCTTTCTTCTAAAAGGTATGACATATTCACCCACTCTGACTGGCATCCTGGCTGATCTCTCTACAGCTGCCGAACACAACAGAGATCACACATCACAGTCATTACCTACTCAGCACCGACAGTTACAGCTGCTTGTTTTGTCTTACGAGGAATAACGTTTGTTTTTACACTAGTAACCTTACGTTTTGTAGCGTTCCGAAGCAGTTGGAGAGGTATGTGCATTTATTTTGTTCACTACCACTCAGCCAGAAGGGAGGAAAGAGAAGAAAACTTAATCTGATGGCTAAAATGCTGGTTTTGTAGGCCCAGTCGTTAGCATTGCTTTGGTACCATTTCTCACTTATCAGCACATGTGGCACTTAAAAAATGTCTCCCACCTTTAACAAGCCTTTGCAATGCAATAGGTCTCGCATTTACGCGAGTTTGAGCTATTGACATTGCAAATAACAATGCCTTTTATATTTGTTTTCGTTTTAAAAACTTAAATAAAAGGCATTGTCATTTCCAATGCCAATAGCTTTAACTCATTTTTTTTACATTTGATTTCGAATACATTACTACAAAAAAACAGTAGTCAGGACAAATACATGTCTCCCATAACCTGCAAAACACTTATACAGTGTTTCTATTCATACAAGTTTGAAAATGCCCCGATTTTCAAATGCGGGCTTTTTTTAGGTATCTGAATCGACTATGGGGAGTGTGGGAGTCACTTTTTTTTTCGTTCCTTGTCGAGTTCTTTCTGCGCCAGTCAGACCCTGAATGTGTCACGTTTGGGCAGCGCAGCAGTCTCCGAAGTGGCCTGCTGGTTTCAACTACCCCAGTGAATTCTGTTAAAAAAAACAATGAATCCATAAAATTCACATAGGTATCTTCTCAAAAAGTATGCTGTGTCAATTTTACAAAAAAAAGTTATTTGAGAACATTAGCTCAGTTTATGCTGCGGATGCTGTTTGTGTTCTCATTTCCAATGTATGCATCAATATAAGCCTAGATTCTCTCGAGGGGGGCAGAGTAATAAACACAGAACAATTCATCGCAGAAGAACAAGGTACAGAGCCGTCCTGATTAAGGGTCTAGCTCCGAGTGCACAGTTGTATTTCGAGGTAGCTGCATTACAGCGGTGCATTTCTTTTAGCGAAATGAAAAAAAACATTTGCAAAGCAATAAGTCTCGCATTTACGCGAGTTTAAGTGACTGGCATTGTAAACGGTAATGCATTTGATTTAGGTTTTAAAAACCAAATCCTAAAAAAAGGCACTGTCATTTACAATGCCAATAGCTCAAACTTAAGTCAATGCAAGACCTATTGCATTGAAAATGCTTGTTTGAGAATGCATCAGATTTTTCTAAATCAGCCAACATACTGTTTACAGTTTCAAAATCCCAATCGTCAGACAATGTACTGCAGGTGATATCACTCAAAGAAATTTTAATTACATGCAGTATTTTCAAAAGTTAATTGGGACCAAATACATCATATGCAACCCTATCCCAAAACATTTCAACAGGATGGGAACTGCTGTAATGTTCACAAAGGACAGGCATCTCTGTTCACGATGAGATGACAGATGTGGTTTCAAGACCAGTTTCAAATGCGATCATGCAGAACATTCTGTAAGATAATGTTCATTCAGTAGCAAGAAAAAGACAGTCACTAAATCTATCCCGAAGACTGGGAACAGTAGACCAATTGCTATCCAAAGCTGTAGCCGGGGTGAAACAAGGTAAGTCTTTGTCAGCCAATGGTAGAAAACCTTAAGTTTGGTTTTGAGGGAAACTGGAGCTGGCAGCGACTCAGGTTCCCTTGATCCAGAGAGAAGGTGTTAAAATTGATGAAATAGCCAGATTAATTTCAATCTATCTTTGGTAGCTCTGCAGGTTTTGTTGAACTGGCAGATGACTCGTTTTGAGGCATATTCACGTTGATGTCAGTTATAGGCTGAATTAAAATCTGTGTTTCATCTGTGCTTTGTTGTTCAATTTCAATAGGCACAAGTTCCATTCCATTATTGGCAACTCTGTTACTTCGTAGAGTAGAATCTTCATAAGTTATCAGTCTTCTGTCCTTCTGTATGGTAGAGAGAGGAGATCGGTGACTAACCAGAAGTCCATGCAGCCTGCTATTCAGTATCTGCCAAATAGTGATGTTTGATCAGATCAATGGAGACAAATCTCTTTTTTTTCTGTGAAGAGGCCGAAGAAGTGCTGTTCTTGTTCCTTCGATAGCCAGGACAGGTACAGGCATTCTATAAGATGGTCCAAATTCTTTCTTGTCCATAATCTTTTCTCTGACCAGATCCCCAACCTGTTGGGACCCAGGCAGGTCTTGCAGTTACTGACCCCATATAGGTGATTGACCCAACTACCACCCGAGACTAATACCTTTGCTGTTAAGTATTGCTTTAAGTCCAGTTTTTTCCTGTCCACTATTGCATTTCCCTCAGGATGATACAGAGATGTGTACCGCAATATACCACCCAAACTTCCCATGGCTTCCTTGTAAGCCTGAGAGCTAAACATGGGGCCATAGTCAGAATATAATTGGCCAATTGCGTATGTCCCTATAAAGACTCGCAAATCCTATATAACAGTTCGGGCGTCAGCCGAGTGCTGAGGCCAAACCCACTGGAACCTAGGGCATGAATCTACTGCCACCAAGATATACTTGTAAGCTCCATCAGATTGTAGGGGCTGCAGTGGTCCAAATAGATACAAGCGGGAGGTCTGTCTGATATCAGTAGTGATGTTTGCGGTGGACGTGCTACTGTGGAACCCTTCATCTGCTGACAGATGTTGCATTTAAGGACAAATGCTTTTGTATGTTTCCTTAAACCTAGCCAAAAATAGCGTTGTTGCAATAGTAAGAGTGTTGCTGTAATTCCTGCGTGTTCTGAACCCAGAACCTCATGTGCAGCTAGAATTAAAACTAATCTGTGATCCATGTTTGGTATTACTCTATATACCCCACTCCTGGCATTTGATCATATGAATATCTTGCGCATCTAACTTGTAGGAATATTTGAGTGGAAAACCTTTCAGTAAGGCTATGCGTGAAGCAGTGACAGCTACCCTTATCTGTCTGTCCATTCTTGTGCAAGAACAAGTGATTGCAGCTACGGTAACAGTTCGCACTATTGCATTGGCTGCTTCATTAGCCAATGAATTCCCTTCAACATGCACGCCAACACGTTGATTACTCAACGTATGAATAACATGAGTCCATGGCAGCCTATTTTCAGATCTGCCACTTGTTCCCAAAGCAATTTGTGCTTTAATGTGTAACCTTTTGAATCTTTAAATACATTCTGACCCAGTAATGAAGATATTTATTGTATGACAATAAGTGTAGGGAATTATTGATCTGCATTCCTTAGTGCCAGCAATAGGGCTTTTAGTTCTGCCAGCTCAGCTGTGCAATCTCCTAGAGATGGAGTCTGCATATTGCTAGGACAAAACTTGTTGTCTCACATTTGACCCTTCACAATCAAACATGCTGCGCTGTATTGCTGTTTACTTCCTACCGCAGGCTGAGCAGATCCGTCAGTGTAAATAATGCATTCATACTGATCAAGAGGCATTATTTCATTCGGGATAGGATATTTTTGTTCATACTGCAGAAATCCTTGAGTTTTTAATGTATAATCAAATTTGCAGTCTATATCTATGCCAGTGAGAGAATTAGCCCATTGTATCCACTGTGGATCAAACTTTACTACTCCTAAATGCCCTTTGTGAATACAGAGAAGCCATAAAGTTAGGATTTTGTCTCATATTGTGTTTGTGAATGGGGCTCAGTATTCCTCTGGTGTTTCATCTGAGTGTAGGAATTAACACATAGATTCATCATCGGCATGTTTTGCGAGTCTGTAATAGCGATTATTAAGGAATCGCTATTACAGACTCGCAAAACGGGATTCATGTAGAAATCGCAATATTTATTGCGATTTCTACAGCTTCCTTATTTGCGAATAGCTAATTGCTAATCGCAAATAAGGAATAACTCCCCATTCATTCCTATGGGCCTAAAGGCCCATAGGAATGAATGGGAAGACATATCAATGTGCGAATCGCTATTAGCGATTCGCATGTTGAGTTTGCGATTTCAAGGGTGCAGGGGTGTCCGAAGGACACCCTATTGCACCCCTGAAATGATATTGGAAGCTGGTGTTACGCACACACATGTCCCAAGGACATGTGTATGTGTAACATACAACTTAACAAAATGCACTTAAGTGCATTTTTCTAAGTTTCCGCTATTTACCACGAGGTTTGACTTTGTGGTAAATAGCGGCCCAAAATTGCGAAATCGCAATTTTTAAATGTTTCATGAATTGCATTTAAGGAATCTGAATTAGAGATTCCTTAAATGCAATTCCTCGCAAATTTGTGAATTCTATAATAGCTAATTTTGCATTTGGGATGATGAATCCCAAATGCAAAAATTGCGCTCGCAAAGGGCCAGATTCTCAGAATCTGGCCCTTTGCGAGCCGATTTTCCGTTGATGAATCTGGCCGTAAATGTTTTTGTGCTTGTGTCTGCAGGTTGGAATTTGACCCATGAATTGAATACCTCCGTCCTCAAGGACTTGTGTGCTTCAATCACGAATCTTACAGTCACACATGATGCTGGGACTCTAAACTCAGCTAGCTTTAAAATAAGTGCATTTCTGATATTTTCCGAAATGTTCATAGAACCTTCCTTTTCTTCATCCCCTGCTGCATTTGCATGTGACGCAGCATTCTCTTCGACAGACATTGTTGAAAGAGTTTCAAGGCAAATGAGATAAAGTTTTATGCACAATAGGGAACAAATTATCCTTCAAACTTCAATAAACCTACAGCCAATACATAGGATATGCCTACTCAGCTGCAGTGGATTTTCCCTTCCCACTCCAGACAACTCTCTGTAGATGTGTGTAGAGGTCTCTGAGAAAAGCATGACTGAACTACTCAGATTTGACCAATAAATAAGAACCAAACCAACGTTGGCAGTGCAATGTCATGTCGTTTATTTAAATCTATATAGGACCTGAGCATTTAGACAACATAAACTGTGGGATTGGTGTCCAGACTGATTCCAGACACCCCTGCCCCTATATCAGCTAGCTCACTGTGCCACTATAAACCCATTTTACCAAGGAGCACATAGTTTCTGGCAACTATCAAACATGGCAACCCTGCCCCCTCAGTGATCATGGAAACAGACCAGTACTCACTTTTTCTCAGAGAGATACACAGAATAAACGATGGGGGCGTTTTCAATAAGCATTTATTGAATTTGTGTTGTTTTGTTTAAAATGCTTGTGCTGCAACAACCATAAAACAGAAACTGATGAAGAATGTTATAAGCACCAACAGAGAAAATATATGGTAGAATTCCACCGTAGTGCTTAAACAATTAATCTATGCCGGCATATAAGTACATGACAGTAAGAATGCGTACTCCTATGATGCTAAACCAAACTAGATGTACTTGAATGTACCTAGCATGTATGTAGGTGTATAGCCAAGAAGCAACCCAATTACCTGATGTGATAGAACAAACAGCCCCGTCCTGGTCTCGAGACAGAAACCCCACCAGGGATGTCAGACCACTGTGTGCTAGAGTGTCTGTGTGCAGGAAACTCAGCGTTTCATGTCAGCATTGAAGTCTTTCTCCTCTACCTGCCCCTGCAAGGATATTTTGTTTATATACCCAAAAGGTACCCTCAGGGGTTCTACCTTGCTTTGTTATGTCGGCTGAGGATGACGATAGTGATGAACTTTATACATAGTTATTATGCAGAAGATGGTAATCCTACTGTGATTCTAAGAATCCTCATACATAATAAATGAGGGTAGTTTTCAGAGAAAAACAAAAGACATTTATGCATCACATAACTAAGTAAAAGGTCAACATCAAACACGTTATGTAGGACAATGGCAGGGTAAATGTAGGTGAAAGGTTAGGTGACTACCAAGGCCTATATTAGGGTACATTCTATATCATAATACAACTAGTAAAACAGGAATAAATGATGCAATAACATGGGGCATCCTGAGTGGGTAGTGATGCAGTACATACTTATGATTGGTGAATAAACAGGAAAGAATATATAATGTCTCATATCTTCAGACAGAAGTTAAATGCAGACCAGGCTATCCCGTTGATCCCGTCCACATTAACCTGTGCTGCATGTAGTTTGGTGTCATAGGTGTCACTAACCCCGATGACCGGTCTTATGTGAGAAGGAATTGCCTTCAGTGAACATGTAGAAATTAGCCCAAATGACAACACAACAGTGGCGTTAGATTTGACAAAAGTGCTAATCACATGCCACAAGGAAGTGGGAGAAGACATTCCCACTGGGCCATAATGCCATCTGCACTCGAGTAGATGCAAACCAAATGGCGATGAGTGAGGACTGATTGAGCCAAACATTTCTTTGAAGAAGTAAGTGTGGGGAGTGGAACATTGCTTTCTCTTTGCAACAGAGTACTAATAACAAGAGTATATGTGATTGAGGCAACAACTCGTGCTTTAAGAAGGCATCAATGTACATCACAAGGGTCAGAAGCAAAAGACCAATACAAATCCGGTTTTCCTTCTTTTTTAATTAATGCGGATACAAAATTAGAGTGTAACTGTAAGAATGTTAACCCTCCCTCATCAATAGAACAAGTGTAAAGAGCTAAATATACCAGTAAGGAGTGTGCCTTTGGTGCAGGACCACCTATTTAATGATATGGATACAGCAAGGCACAGTGATGACTCAAAACTAACTAGCAGGAGTGGTCCTGTATCAGGACTCATTAAGGTTCAAGAAGAGACAAGTTGTCTGTGTAGATGTACCTGCTAAACCCCTGCACCCCTGCACCCCCTCCAGCTAAAATCCTGGCCTTGCCCCTGTATCCTGAGTAGCAAGGCCTGCTGGCTGGGAGACTTACCTTCCACCCAAATCACTGTCCTGCTCCTGCTGCTGGCTCCACTTGGCTTCCACTGCTCCAGTTCAATCAACAGGAAGAATTGCAGTGTGCATGGAGTACTGTGTGAAGGTATGACTGACCCTATCGTGGGATTTCATAAGGTCAGTGGAGCAGGCGAGGTTGAGTGGAGCCAGCAGCAGGAGCAGGACACCGATTTGGGAGGAAAATAAGTCTCCCAGCAGCACCGGTAAACTCCACTGGGATTGCGGAGTTTTGGAAACAGAGTTCTAAAACTCTGCAAACTACGCTGGTGAAGCAGAGTTAACCGCCCAGCCTTAGTAAGCATAAAGGTTATGCATGGTATGAAGGGGAGTATGATGTGCAAGTAGGGGTAATTCCCCACTTCATCACCTATTAGGAATTAGACAATACATAGAGATCTTTAAAATATTGGTCCTGGTGAAAGTCTCATCATCTTCTCGGAAGGCTGAAACATGTAGATCCCGAGGGAGGATACTTGAGTGATTGGACTCCACACAGTGTCCGCATTTGTTTCTAACACTGCCAAGGCAACATTTTGCTAATAAAGTTTTTTGCAGGTATGCCTCAGGCAGCCTGTTAACCATTTTATGATACAATCCCATGAAATATCTGTAAGTGTACCCTGTAAGAGATAAGGTTGAAGCCTGCAGTGGAAAATTTAGACTCCATAGTGAAAGCTCTATAATAAAGCATGCCTTCAGGATTCCCTGATGGGTGAGTTTTATAGGAAAATCACTCATGTGCCAGTTCCACCCATATGGACTGGAGTCCTAGGAGACCTGCTGTTTTGATTTATATACAGCTTTTTCATTGACGGGAGATCCCAACTGAAATTCTCTCTCCCTCCCTTTGATCATTCATCTGTAAATGTAGTCACTCGCAATCATGCTGAACGATAAAACCCTTGAATAAGGGCACTCAATTCTGCCACTGGCACACAGGGTAACACCTCTGAGCCAGGAGGCTTCCACTAATCCTGGAATTGCAGGAACAACACAAGCTGCTCTCTGGTTCCAATCGTTGTCTCCTAAATATGAGCCATCTATAAAAATTACATTGTCTGACTCATCAAGGGTTCATCCTTAATGTCGGGTCTTGGCTTGGTGTATCGATCTGTGACATCAAGACAGTCATGCTCAACCTATCCATCAATTTTATTTTCAGGCAATGGTAGAAATAGAGCTGGATTGCGTCTTTGGCATTTCTTCAATGGTAAATTATCTGCAGCAACAATTTTTTGATTATATTCTGGAAAACTGCTTTTGTCAAATACTGGGTTTTAGTGCAAGTGAGAAATGTTTCCACTGAGTGAGAGACCATCACATTAAGAGGATGTGCTGTCACTATGCTATTGCTTCTCTCAATACTGAAACCAACTGCCTCAACCACTTTAAGGCAGCGGGTAAGTCCTGTGGTAAAAAGGGGAAGAGTAGTTGAAAGATATCTGCCACAGATTTCTGAGAGTCTGAATGCAATTGATTAAGTGCTGAAAGAAAGCAACTCTCCCTCTCAGTGCAAAACAAATTGAAAAATATTCAGTAATGAAGCATTACCAGTGCTGAGCCTCAACAGATATGGACTTTCTCTCAGCTCTAGCTCCCTCAACTATGCACTTCCTCCATCTCTATTGTCCTCCTTTATCCCAAAGAGCATTTATGTGCATCTATCTTGGCTCTGTTTGGGTATACTTCCATCTCTTTGGCTCGCTCCCAAGCATTTAATGCTTCATCCTGTGTGGGTCTAGGGGGTGGTTTCATTTCAAATAACTTGTCCATCAAATGTTCAATAACCTTAAAATCATAGGTACCATATTGTGGAAATCTGAATGTTCCTTCTTTTCTAGTTATTTTGTGCCATTGAAGAACCCACAAACATGCATGAAGCCCTACATTTGTAACCACATAATGGCCTGGGGCACTGTCTGGTGGAGCCTCGTAACACTTCCACTTAGGGACTTGCACATTAGCTCTCATTAAACCTCTAAAAGCTTTAAGGAATTTCATGATTTCAAAAATTCAACAATAAACAAGCAAATATTGATTTAGTAAATTTCAATGTTTTATTCAATTCACACTTCCCTACAAATCAATTTTCTCCTCCAGTCCCAATGCACTCCTTCTTTGTGAGCCTACTACAATACAGCACCTGATGATTTTCCAACCAATGCCAGTGCAGCATTCACACCTAGTGGCCTATCCTAATGTGACAGTCGCTGACGTAATTCTCACTCCTTTCAGTGGTCCACCCTCCTTTATATTTTCTCATACCCAAAATTCCACAATTTAAAAGGAGCAGAGAAACCAAATAATCTTGGCTTCTCCACTAAAGAATCCAAAATAGTTCACTCACACAAGAAACAAACAAAAGGTAAATTCCGCTGACTTCTTCACATGCACACAGATGAAACCTCAACCAGCGAGAAATCATCCTGACTGATACAGTTTTCCATTTGAGCATTAGGTTTTAACCAATCACTATTATTACAATCATAGCAATTTGTAATAATCCCTATCTCAATTGTGCATTTGATGATATCTCATAAACCGACATCACAAAACCATAGTAGACCAGTAGCTCCACAAATATTTACTTCTTAACTATCCCTGGATCTTAGGCTACTCCGAGTCCAATAACAAATTCACTTGCTCAACATCAAACGCCTAAACTCAACTAAGCCATGAATCTTTGCTAAAACACAAAATACATAACCTCAACACAATAACAAAAACTCCACAAGGACAAATGCAACACTTAACCCTATTGATACACCTCCACCACTGCAATTGCTTTTGAAACTTTGAACTGCATCAGTCTTCAAGTTCGGTTTTTAGACGTATGGGGACTGTGCAATTCTAAACTTCTGCATTTTATTTCAGCTCCTTTCCCTCTGTGACAATAATTGTCAATATTCTGGTGTAATCATTGAATAACCCCCACCACTGGTCGTACGGACCTTTGCTCATCAACATAGAGAGTTTATAAGGAGCAATCATTTACATGAATCATTCAATAATAACAATTCCTTTGACATTTAATACATTTATTAATAATTCTAATACTTCAAATTATATATTCAGAAGGTAATAGCTTTCATTCACTGTCATCACAAATTCCAATAATCCATTAGTCATGTTTTCAAAACAAAATAAAATACAATATTAATAAAAAATTATAATCAAAGTACTGATAATGCAACAAGCATGTTCCATAAAGCAATTTTCCTAGTCTTAATTAAATTCAGAATCGAGTAAGGTATCAGTTCAAAATCTCAATAAAGAGTTTTTATGAGAGAATAAATGCATTAGCATAAAGCAACAGCACTTCAGACAATAGAGAAATATAAAGCTATAAATCAGTATATATCTTTTGCAAAGGAATAAACTTCAAAAGAAAGTCTCCCATGAAAAGACTCAAGAACTCAGGAAAAGACCTCTAAAATACATTGATCTACTCTAGGAACACACGCTAATATATACACAATGAGTTATGAATCGGACCAAGTATCACATTGTCTTTTCATGCATTCAAAAGGATTTCAGTAAACTCCTAGGAGAAGGTAAACTCCCTAGTTGTTGATATTTCACAATATGCAACAGAAATAAGTCTTTGAAAAATAACTTTGTCAAAATCTTGAGGGTCAGACAGTTCTTCCTGTGATTCATCCTTCCAGTCATCTCTTTTCCTCATGATGATAAGTTGTCTGATACAAAAACATGCCTACTCAGTAACTAACAGAGGACATCTGAAAAGCTACAGTATCTACAGAAAAAAACAAAAAGCATCTTTGCAAAACAGGCATTTCAATGCTAATATATAATTTGATATTTTTGTGGTAGCAATACTTTGGCTAACTTGAATCAAAACAATGTGTTATTCCACTTACATGTGTACAATGATCGGGTATGACTACTCACCACAAATTTTCCTTAACTATGTGCGCATTACTTTGCATAAAGATTTGCACTTTTCAACTAATTTCGTCTTTTTCACAAAAGGAGGAATTTCTCTACATCACAACCATATGTTTCATATAAAATAAACACTTGCTAAATTGGGCAGGAATGTGCCTGAAGTGAACGATAATTTGGAAATAAATGTGGTTGATGTTTATTTATTGAAGTAAACTATTGATAAGAGACAGCAGTTTAAAGGCTCAACAGAAAGCCATTGTAGGCATGTTTTAAATTAATAAAAAATAATGCGTAATTTAAATGTTTTCTATGGGGCCCCTGTCACTGTCCTACTAAGTACCTGCTGGCAGCGCTGATGAATGTACTCGCTCCGGTGGGGTCCTGATGAAAACAAGTGGACCGCAAGATTAGTTCACGCATCTGGAGAAGTCCAAAAACGGACATGAAAATAGTACACCGACTGATTGGAAAACCCCAGATGTCCCAGTCACTCTCAACCACAGAGGAACCGATGATGGTCCAACCCTAAAGGCAACTGGATGGCCCAATAATAAGCGCTCCTGCACCTTTAAGTCCTGAAGAAGACCCCAGCATGAGGCTTCAATCAACCCTTAATCCAGGGGTCGAAACGTAGACCGGATTGCATTCACCCTCTTAACATAGGAAGCAACCTATGGATAAATACAGATCCTATGTTAAAGAGCCATTTGGAACTAATGAACAAAATTAGTCTGTAAAGGTTGCACTGAATACCACTGTGATTGTAGTATGGTCACAACATCCTTTACCCAGTCCTCACCTTTACCCAATCACACCCATCCCACCTAACTGTCTCTTTTTCTTGTCACTTTGAGCGCGTTGAAATGTTATTATGTAGATAATATATGTGAACCTACAAGAAAGTTTATATATCAATCTAACCGAGACTCATGTCCTTCAGCATGTGCTTGACCCAATGAAGTAATTGGTCTTTGCATATTTTCTAATTTACTACTTTTGGGACTTTTTTCGAATGATACTAAGTACACTGATCACTTAAATGCTTGAATAAATGTTTTTGTACTGCACAGGAGGAATCTTAAATAATTAATTAATGCAAAGGTTTCTACGATATATTCTTTGTTATAATCAATAGACCCTGACCACTGTATACATATCTATTGAATCAAAGTAGGCGGGAAAAGCGTGCGGGTGGAAAAAATTCCAGCATATTGTTATTGTTCATAGTTTTCAATATGGGGAACATACATTAATCCACTATCAAATTGGATTGAGACTAGATTAGATATTCCTACCAATTGGAGTGGGACTGAAATATTCTCAATATTTAAGAAAGGCACCAGGGATAATTTGGCTAATTATAGACCAATCAGTCTTATTGATACTGCTGAAAATAAAATTGAAGTGAGATTCTTGTCAAATTTCAGGGCTGGGTACAAGAAACAAGGGTTGAATCCCATCTCCAGGTGGGGTTTAGGGAGAACACAAGTGCCACTGATCAAGTCCTCGGTTTTTCCTTAGTGGTTTGGAAGATTGTTTGATTAGGGTGTGAACTTCATTATGTGTTTTTGTGGATCTGAGGGCAGCCTTTGACTTGGTTTCTAGGGCAAAGTTGTTATCTGTTCTCTATAAAATGGGACTGCCAGAACCATTATTGTCCTTAACTATACATCTACACAGCAACAATTATGTGGAGATCAAATGGGGAACGAGCGTTCAATTGACAGAAAGAATTTCTATTAAAAGAGGCATTCACCAAGACTGAGTTCGGACCCCTAACATTGTTCACATTTTACATTATTGGAGTAATCAAGAAACTGTATAATTACAACAATGATTCCCCTAAAATAAGTGGTCAAAAAAAATTCTCCGTTTTTTTTTAGGGTTTTAATTTTAGTTATTGGGTTTTTCATTTTAAACAACAAGGAGCAACCGATTCCCTAACAGGGGTAGAGTACATACCATATGCAACATAGGCAAATTGAGAAATAACTGACATGATAACTACAGGAGAATAAACATGTGACGTAATGTCTAGTAGGAGAAGAGCACTGTGGACAAGCAAAATAAAAACCCCAAAGCTCATGCAAAGATGGAACATCCCTCAGAAACAGCCATCTCGGCCAACCAGCCTCGAACGGGATCCGAAATCTGACCCAGCCATTTACTCCGCAGGTCGTTATCAATTAGTGCCAACTCTAGACTGCATATGTGTAAAAATACTGCCACCAGATCCAAGGGTTGGGTGGCTCACTGGAATGCCAAAATCATGCTAAAACGTGCACGGAGAAGAAATATACTCCAGCTAAATAGCAGGCGAATGCCTCAGCATGATAAGCTTTGGATTGTTGTATATGAATTTAGGACCCTAGTGTAATTTTCCCGATTCATGCCCATATTTAGGTATAAATTATCCTATTAATATATAGGCATAGAAATCATAACCATGCAGTCCAAATACGGCATGGCTACTTCCACTAGTTCCGAAAATCCACAATAATTTCTTAGAAAAGCCGCCTTCTGCAGTCAGGGACTTCCCCTTGCTTGAATATTAATTTATCCAAGAAATCATGGAGTTTTCAAAGAACTGAGTTTTTGATGACGTTATTAATTCCAACTTTACGTCAATCTCGGTACCTTCAAGGTATAAATATGCCCACACTTGCCCAGGCAAACACACTATGGTTTGGAGCAGTTTGACTATCTACCTACATGACACAGCTCGCAGCAGCAAGTGCTGAAGGAAGCCGACCCCTCCAGCAGACGCACTGAGAGATGCTGTCTTTTCTCCTGCTGAGGAATCCAGCTCCAGTGTTTCCAGGCTGCCCTTGCGGGTTGCCGGGAAATCGAGTTCTGAGAGAGAGATACAAGACCTCCTTTATTCTAAAACCAAGGTACGGAGCTGATTAGACCCTTAGAGAATTCTTGGAGAGATTCTTGACCAAGAATACTAAAACTTAAGCTACACCTCACTTACTTCTTCCCTCATACTATATCTAGGTTAAGTACACCGGGGTAGGCGTATTTTAGAAGCACCAGTTAAGTACTTTTAGTCATTATTTATTAACATATGTATTCTATGTTATATTTTATGGCTTAGAAACTTTATCATGCTTTTACAGTATTATTTTATAACACTCTTTGTACTGTACACATTGTACTTTGCAACCAGTATTACGATTGTAGCAGTTCATTTCTCCTGCATGAGACAGAAGACTGTTCAATAAATACTTTTTATTGAAAACGCCTGTCTCTCTATTTCTATGCACCTCTGGTAAAACGAAGCATGCATGATTGACTGAGTGAAATAACTATCTATTGTTTCCATGACTCTAGAGAAACGTTTCTTATTCTTGGGAAACAAAGTTGTCAGAAACTAATCCGTTCTTGTGAATTCGAGAAAGTTTCTAGCGACCTCTAAGCTAGCTGGCACTCACAATTAAGTTTAATACATTCGATAGAGACCTAGTCGACCTCAGTCCTACGTCTAAACTATAGTATATAGTATTCCAATGCGCAGAGCCTATTGGGATTATAGGAACTACACGACATGACGCCCAACGTTTGGTAAGGCGATAATCTAACGCTTGATACAACAGTAATTCAGTTATGCTTTTCACACAGACCCCTTTTCCCCGTAAAATACTCCAATAGACGTCTGGAGTGGGTGAGAGGGAAATTTCCGCCAAAACTGAGTAGGAAGAAAAACCTATGTATTAGTTTTTGGTTTGTTCAACGTTGAAGGATACAGTGTTCCAAAATATTGTGCACCTAATCTTTGTCTCCTTGAAACTTGTTCTGCAAACTTTTAGTCAACGAAATAAGGAATAGTGACAAAGAATTAGCTAGAGCGGCTCAAGCAGTTTTAGACAACACAAGTCTCCAACAAAACGACGATGATGCTATAATCATCCCGGCAAATGTAAGAAAAACAATAACTTACAAACTCATAAATAATGGTGTATCATCGAGAGGTGGTAAAGTAATATTTGTCATAGAGGCACATGAATATCGGCAAACAGAGGTATTCTACTCATGGATTCAGTTTCCTGCAGCAAATGCAGTAACACGTGTTCCACTACTACAACGTAGAGGAACCTCCAGCGGAATACGTTCCTCATGAGGACATTGAAATTCCATTAACTTACCAGGAGCATCAGCTCTGGTTCAAAGGCACCCTACAACATCAAAATCACATTACCAGCTTCGTCCAGGAGGTAGACCAGGAGCAACATGGCCGGTACTAGCCAGCTATACACAACATCCTGACATAGAAAACATGACAGGCCCAGAACTGTTAGCCCAGCTAAAACAATTAATTAAAATACATAGACAATTGGTTCAATATGTCATGCAGACCGTAACAGTCCAACCTACTGTAAGGATTCCACAACACACCCCTCACCAAGGGAACACAAACAAAATCACACCACAGACTTTACAATCGGTCATTGGTAAATTGCCCGCAAAAAGGGAACACATTCTGTTCTGGTTAGCTCAAAAAATTACTCAGATAGAGGCAGTATTTCCTGATAGTACACCTCATGAGAAACACAGAATTCTTGCAATCTGTTTACCAATGGGGATAGCACCACATGTGGAGGACTGTGACACTTGGGATACAGTCTTTGCTTCGATCTACACAAAAACACATGGTGTTCCGTCCAGACGTCCTAAGACAGATTCAAAATGATTACGGACCAGAACCTGCCTTAAATCTGGGTTTGAATATTACTAAAACATTTCAAACAATTCTTGGCTATACTATTAGCCAACATTAAAGGTGAAGCAGCGTTCGTGCAATCTGCCAAAAACAAAAAAAAAAAGATATAACAGAGCAGCCATATCAACTTGCAAGAATTATTGAAAAATCCTATGAAGAACTAGGAAGAGATAGTTTGGGGGGGAAACAAGTAAAACCCGAACTAACAGAAAATCCTGAAAAGGTTTTTATTAAAAATAATCTTACTACTCCTAAAAAGAAGTGGTAAAACAGTAAAAAAACACTTCCTAAAGAGAAGCGTTCCCAGTCCTGAGGAAGATCTCCCCAACGGGGAGGAAGGTCTCCCCAATGGGAGCCCTCTGAAAAGAGGTCGAACGTTAGAAATAGGGATCATTTGAGAAAACCTGATAGATATCAAGATACTGATACACGTTCCTCTCGTACCTTTTAGATTTCCTTGCAGAAATCCAAAAGAAGAAAACGATCAGAACAGAAGGAAGAACGTGTGAAGTCCAAAGACGAACAGCAAAAATAAGAAAACTCAATTCACAAAGAAGAAGGTAGAAAGTGTAAAGATCAGACATGCCGAGGATCTTGAGGACACAACTCAAGAACGGGGAGTGGGCCCAGACAATGCTAGACAGCGCAGCAAAAGTCACCATAGCTCGCAAAATCATGAAGGATCATCTGGAGTCAGTGGACTTGAATGAATGCATTCAAGTTAAAACTGCCGACACCAGGGTTAGTGTACCCCAAAAGTTATATGAAGTAACGCTCCGGATGGAGGGGGACATAACTAGGAACATAAAGGCACTCTTTTGGAAGAAGCTGTCTAAATGTTATGACATTCTCCTAGCTGAACAAGACTGGCCACCTGAATTTGTCAGGGAGTCCCCACATGGCGAAGAGATCATTATGCCAGCCTACTCAAATCACATTCCAATTCATAAAAATTACAACTATGCCAGAAAATTGGCTGTAGCCCAGGCTCCAGCATTATGCAAAAATCACGTAGTATGGGATGAGGACTTTCTTCATCATAAAATCCAGTTAAAAAATCAACCCAATGCACAAAGGCAGTATCCAGTTAAGCAAGAAGCTAGGTCAGGGAGATCTTAGATCAAATTGAATACCAAGGGGTGATTGAAACATGCACCTCATCCATAAACAATCCTTTGTTTCCTGTCTCCAAACCAGAGACCAGAGATGCAATACGAAAACAAGAACATCTTATCCAAAGATGAGTGGCGAGAGAATTCCAAGATGATTATCAGATACATAGACGATATGTTTATAATCTGGAAGAGCACCAAGGAAAAACTGCAATCTGCACTAACGGAGTTGAATAAAGCAGACGACAGAATACAAATCACATGGGAGATGTCAGAAAAGAAAGTCACCTTTCTTGATGTAGAAGTCACCATCACAGAAAAGGGTTTTGAAACCGACATATATCGTAAACCAACGGACAGAAACAATACCTTGCATTTTTCCAGTTTTCACCAGTCGTCTTTGAAACAGCACTTACCTTTTTCACAAATGGCAAGGGTCAAACGCATAACTTCTGATGAAACAAGAGCAGCGCAAAGAATAGAAGAAATGGGTCACAGATTTTCTATGAGAGGTTATCCACAAGAAATCATTGAGAAAGCTAAAAAAAGAGTACAGGATACCAGACACAATGATCTTTTGAAAGAACACATAAAAAGCAATGGAAATAGAATAGTGGCGATGTCCACATTTTCAACCCTCAGCAAGGAATTTAAAAAAAGTGTACTTTGACATTTGCAAATCTTAGATTTAGAAGTGGATTTCAACAACATCTTCAAAAAAACGCCTCTTTTAGCTTACACCCGAGGAAGCAACCTAGGAGAAATCCTGAAACGAAAACAAAGTTTGAAAGCGACATATAAGGGGACAAGACCTTGTATGAACTGTGGGAACTGCAACAACATCATTAGAGGCAATGTCATAAACCATTCCATGAAGGTCACAAAATCAAACTAAAAGTAACAGCGGCCTGTGACACGTCCAATGTAATTTACTTACTTGGCAGCCCCGGCCCACTTTCCGGAACGTGTCAAGAATCGATTATATTATGATAACTGGAGAGTTGGCAGACCGAATGACTGACTTTGAAATCGAAAACCGGCAAGAAAGTGATCATAGGCCACTAAGAGCAAAATCTAAGCTGGACTGCCGCCTTCTACAAATCCATTGGGGAGACAAGAGGCGAGGAGATACATAGCGTTATGCGGAGACTCAAGTGGTCAAGCAAGACAGAAGGGAAACTTCAAACCTGGCTGGGCAAAGCACTGAAAGGAAGCCTGCACAGAGAGGAACCACCCATAACAGCATGGGAGCAAATCATTGAGGATCTTCAAAGTAAACTCGGGAACCCCAAATCACAAAATACAATGACAAATGCGCAACCCAGCACTGGAAACACCTGCCCTCAGGATATACGAGAACTAAAAAACTCCTACGTAAGGCTCTCATAGCAAAGAAAAGAGGGGGTAGTCAAACAGAGGGGGCACCGATACCTGCACTGAGGGCCTCCTTGAGGAAGAAGCTGTGGGAATACAAAAAAGCCACCATGGAAAGCAAATGGCTTAAAGTTTTCTCCCTCCTCAAACAAAAGAATTCAGCACAACTTTGGCAATTCATCAACCAACTGAGCAATCGAGGACCAACGAGAGAAAACGGGGTACCCGAAAAAGATTGGATCCAACACGTGAAACAGCTATATCTAATAGATCCCATTAATGAAGATCCATCAACAGCTGAGGAAGTCCTCCGTATCAGCACAAACCCAGAAGCTACACTTTCGAACCCAGGAAGGAACGCGAAGGGTAATAGCTCCCAGGCCAATGCTGAGGACATCATACCAACTTGGACAAACCCCCTCTACAGGTTATTAAAACTATTAAGCGCATGAGGAACGATGGCGCCCCAAGGCCCAATGGCATCCCAGCACCGGTCTTCAAAAGGGCACCTGACTTCTGGGCGACTCTTTTAACTCTGCTCTTTAATCATACCTTCTTGTCTGCCACAACCCCTAACTCCTGGAGGGGCTCTATATTGGTTCCAATTTATAAAAAAGGAGACCGTCTTGAACCTTCGAACTACAGGCTCATTGCCCTGCTTGATTAGGAGGCCAAGGAATACGCACGCCTAATACTTAATGATTTAGAAAAATGGGCCGAAAAAGAAAACATAATTCCTATGTATCAAACTGGTTTTAGGTCCCAGGCGTCCACAATGGACAATGTCCTAGTACTAGCACATCTCTCAGCCCAGGCAACCTCGAAGAACCACCCACCACTATTCTGCTGCTTTGTGGACTATAATACCGCCTTCGACAAAGTGGACAGAAAATGCCTATGGTGGAAATTGGATAAGTGGGGGATACCACCGAATCTTCTGAAGGCAATTAAGTCACTATATGAGGCCACCTGGGTGCGGGTCAAAACAAGCGCTCAGACTGTTTCTCACAAAATAGGCACAGAAAATGGGCTAAAACAAGGGTGTGTGCTGGCCTCCATCCTTTTTAATTTATATACAGTAGACCTGGGGGAGGCCCTTAAAGGAGCCAGCCTAGTAGCCCCCAGACTAGGAGGCGTGAGGATTCCAGTCCTACAGTATACCGATGACACGGCTATAATGGACCACACGAAGATCGGCCTACAAAGAACATTAACTGCTTTAAATAGGAAGGGAAAACAAAGGTCATCATCTTTGGGTCCTATCATCGGAAAAGGCAAGCACAGTGGCAGCTGGGAAATACTCAAATAAACTCGGTGGCCTCTTACAACTACCTAGGGGTTTGGTTCTCGGAACGGGCCAAGGCCAATATACATCTAAATCATCAGGCCTCCGAAGCCAATAAGGTAACACACTTGTTAAAACAACTAAGTCAGAACCTGATCAGTCCATCTGCCAGCCCAATTGTGATAGCCCTACGAGCAAAGCTTCTCCCTGCGATCTCATATGGTCACCTGGCCTTTCCCGGAAAGCTGGATGTCCTTCTCAACACGGCCCAAGTGAAGGCATACAAGTTGGTGTTACATATACCAAGGAAAGCAAGAAGATCTAGGCTGAGACCTGAACTTGGCCTAGCAAGACCAGACTTTATTTGTCAGGGTGAGCTCATAAAGCTGTATTTAAGGGTACTTCAACGCGAAAATATCTGGATTCAAAGACTGTGTTCAAGTAAGCCGAATGGGCTTAATGATCGGATCGAGTTGTCGTGTTACTTATAACCATTATGTTATCTGTAATTAGCGACTTTCATTCGTATTTTCGTTGATATCCTTTTGGTAATGCCTGTGTATTGCATTTTATTTTTAGTTTGTATTTTAGACTGCTCATTTCACAATCGTGCATTTTTGCATTTTCACATCTTTACATTTTTCACATTTCTTTTTCACATGTTCATACACGCTCAGTTATACAATTTTGCCAAACCTGTTTCATTTTTTAACCGGACTTATTTATTATTTTTGACTCTGCTTTATTGACAGACTAAACTCGCAACAAGTGACAAACTTTGTTGAAGGCTTCTCGTTTACGCATATGAGTTAGTGAGCTTAGAAGCCTTTCGCCTATGTCTTTTAGCCTTAAGGGTGGTTTCTAGTCACGTGACCGCGTGGTGGTCCAATTGTAACAGTCTTTTATTTAAAAACATGGAAGCGCGTAAGAGTGCCCTGAATTCCTGAAGACTGCGGAAGCAAGGCAGTAGAATTGCGGAAAAGCAGAGCCATTATGTTTCAAGGTTAGTGTTGTGTGTAACAGAACGTATGTGTTCTAAACATTTAACAGCTTATGAGCAGACGGGGACTTTAACCCACGGCTTATGTTTTGCTGTTTTTAGTTGATTCATGCAGGTTGACCACGTACAGATAGGAAACTCATGTAAGTAATGCTCTCTGACAGACTTTATTACACTTCGCGTTTTTTCGGTTAACGGTTTACATAGAGCCTCAATACACATATTTTTTTGCATGTAGCACCTCATGTCACATTAATTTTGGCAATTTTTCTGTTATGCACGATGAATTGACGTTTGTTAATAAATGCTTTTTGAATTCTTAGTGCCTCTCCCTGAGGAAGGGCTATCACGCCCGAAATGCATTGGCGGATTGAACAGCAATGATGTCAATCAGAAACATTGAATGAAAGAATGAAAACAAAAAAGTTGAACTAGTATGAAGTAACAAATGAATCAATAAAAACGATATTGAACATTTAGATTAAGATTTTGAGTGGAATCCTTTTTTGACTAAAAGGAGAACATAGTGTTCCCTAGAGGGATGCCGCTAATGGTCCATTAGCGGCACGGTTCACATTGATATTTAAGAGACGCCACCGGTCGGAAGACGTCACTTCAGGAGCACCTAAAAATCAAAAAAATACTTACACAAGAGATCAGGATTAAGTAAGGAAAATAAGCTGTGCACCTAGAGCGCATTTCCCGTTCAGTTATTCAAATCATTCCGCCAAGCCAGTTAGGTTGCACGCCAAAGAAGGAAAATGAGTACTACCTCGTATGAGGAAATCGCAAAAACTACGGAGGCTAGAGCTGATACCTTCGCATTTAAAGAGGATGAAGCCACTAGAATGTATGCATTAATACAGGAAGAGATCACACAGGCACCCACAACTCACAGCAAGGAGCAAAACATCAGACAACTAATTTATCTATCCAAGCGACAAATTAACCAAAAGCTTCACACCAGCACACTCATAAAATATCACCAGTCTCAGAGAACTCCCAGAGGCCAATGAATAGCCCTGAAACCCTCACTTTGCAAAAATTCTACCCGTTTCCAGGAGAAGTGGTATGTGATCCTGAAAAAATGTTCTCTGGATCTCATCTTATTAATCATTGAAGAACTTTCAGGGATCTAAGAAGAATTAACCAAAGAAATTGACGAGATACCCTCGACTATAAACTTGGTGAAGTTTATACGTGGGCCGAAGTATATGCCCAAAAGAGGAGAAATCGCCCATACACACAACAAACAGATACGTCTTCTTCAGAAAGTGACACGACTCGACACATGCAACCTGGACGAGTTCAACCAACACCAAGAACACAGGAAACAGCAAGTAGTAAAGAGACCGCAACAAAAAGTTCTTCTTTTTTAGAGCAGGGCCAACCACCCCTAGGAGACCCAGGATGGGTAAAGGAAAAAGAAAAAGATCATCCCAACACAAGGAGCACAACAGTGCCCAAGAAAGACAAGGAGAAAAAGAAAACTCAGACTTAAACCAGTTGGTTATAAACATTTCAGATCAGAGTTTAACCAAATACGAAATTGAACTACTCCTACAGGGAACATCGTTTGTACCAACCACCAGTTCAGATCAACTAGAGTTAGAGGTGAGCTTCTTTAACCTCATGAGGAAATTGAAATTGAGGCATTTCTTTGATAACGTTTTACCGCAATCCAACACAGGAGAACCAGATCAACTCATGGGACTCAGACCAAGTAGTACCTTCCAATCACCAGTCAGTCACAAAACACTGGATTTGTATGAAAAACTTGTCAAACAGGATCTATCAAAAATAAAACAAAGACTACATGTAACCAAAAGTCTCACACACAAAGACTTGGGCACACTCAAGAAACTAGCAAATAATGATTCAATCATTTGCACTAAAGCGGATAAAGGGGGAGCCCTGGTTATCATGAACAAAAACATGTACACCAATAAAGTTTTAGAGCACATATCAGACAACAATACATATTCAAAATTGGAAGGGAATCCAACGATGGAATATATGAAAATATTGAGAGAAATGATTGAAAGAGCACATGAAATGGGTATCATCAATGAAAAAACAAAAAGATTCTTAATCAAGGAACATCCGAGAAGTCCAGTACTATACATGATACCAAAAATACATAAAAGTCTGTATGACCCTCCTCTTCGACCAATCATTTCTACGTGCGGAGTTTACATGAACCATTGGGTCAACTGTTGGATAAATACTTACAACCTACTGTCAAAAAGATGACAACATATGCAAAGGATACTACTGACTTTTTACTCAAGCTCCAAGCAGTGAAAATCACACAAGATGAAACGTTAATCCTATGTACAGCAGATGTGAGATCGCTGTACACCTCAATCCCTCATGATTCAGGTAAAGAAGCCGTGGAACAGGCGATTTTAAATATCGAACTGGAAACCCCAATGAAAACATTCCTAATGGAGTTGATGCTATTCACACTTTACCATAGTTATTTTAAATATGACAATACATGGTACCTACAATACGAACACGAATGTTCCCTGCCGACTGAGATTCTCCCTCTAGAACATTATGGATGTATAATATATGCAGACGAATCAGCACAGCCCAAAATTGGGGGTGTTAGACTTGGCTAAACAAGCTTATAGTGTTGCGTGCCCGATTGTTAAAGGTCACTGGCAGGAAGGTAAATTTTGAACTATGGTCACTAAAACTCAATCACTGGGAGCCTGTAAGGCTCAGCGAGCTGAAATCCAAGCTTTCAAGATTGCGCTTGAAAATGCAGATTGCGAATTCCCTACACTCATAGTGTGCGATTCGTATTACTGCGTCCAGTCTTATAATAAATATCTGCAGAACTGGATTTAAAACGGTTTCAAGAATACAAAAGGTGGCACAATCAAGCATAAAATGCTTTGGGAATAAGTAGTTCTATTACAAAAAGAACTACATAAGACTCACAGGATTCATACATTGAGTCAACAGCGTGATGGCATTCACGTTGCAGGGAATTCATTGGCTGATGACGCCACAAAGGCATCTGTACAAACGGCTCCCGTAGCTGCAATCACTTGTTCAAAAACAAAAAATAGATAGCGACATAATGCAAGCTTTCACTGCCTCAGTAAAAGACAGTGGTAAAACACTCCCGAAAGGCTTTCCAGTAAAGTACTCATATATAACTGATACAAATAATGTTCCTTTTACTTGAATCCCTGGAGTGGTGGATAGGGCAATCCCAAACATGGAACATAGGTTAGGACTGATCTTAGCAGTACATGAAAGACTCGCCTCTGTACACGCAGGAGTTTCCGCCACAGTATCATTATTAAAACAGAGATATTGATGGGCGCGCATTAGAAAACAAGCTAGAAACTATGTTCTAGAATGTGAAATCTGCCAAAAAATGAAAGTTTCTACAGTGAAACGACCAGCGCAGAAGCCCCTTCTGATTTTAGATAAACCATTAGCGTGTGTTTACCTGGACCACTGTGGTCCCTTACAAAGGGATGGCAACTATAAATATATCATGGTCGCAGTGGATTCCTGCACAAGATTCATTTTAATCTGGCCTCAGCGCTCGGCTGACGCCCAAATTGTTATAAAAGATTTGTGAGTCTTTATCGACACATATACAATTGGAATGCTACATTCTGACCAGGGTCCTGCGTTTAGCTCTCAAGTTTACAAGGAGGCCATGACCAGCTTGGGCATTGCATTGTGGTACTCAAGTCCATTCCATCCTGAGGGAAATACTGTTGTGGGAATAAAAACGTGACATAAAGCAATCTATAACAGCTAGGGTATTAGGTTTGGGTGATGGGTGGGTCAAACATCTAATAAGTGTCCAACGTAGTCTCAACAATCTGCCAACAAATTCTCTGGGTGGAATCACTCGATATGAATTACTGTTTGGCACTAGAATGATAATCGAAGACCTTGATTTACAAACTTCAGTGGTGGAACAAAAACCTTTTGATATCAAAGATCGTTTTACTGTTTTACAGGACTTAAATGAAACAAGAAGAAGTCTTAGTAACACAATACAGAAGCAAATGGCCACTGAAGAAAAACCACCTGTCCCAGCAAGACCTGTCTGGATTCCAAAGATTTGGGATCTAGTCAGGGAAAAGATCATGTTGAAGAAGGAATTTGGGCCTTCTTACAGAAAAGCAGTTCCTGTCTTAAATATCCACGGAACAAGATCAGTGGTACTACCGCACCTTGCTGGTAAAAAGGAGAACCGAGTCGTGTCCATCGACCTGGTAAAACCAATCAAGTGGCCGATAATAAGTAGTAGGCCCAGTGGACTCCCAAGATGTAGCAGACAACCAAATCTTGCTACAATCCAAGAGGTTCAAACTGCAGTGAAAGAAGAAGGACTATGCAACAAATCCATGGAACTTGTGCCTCTTGAGACCCAAATAACAGTTCGTCAAGAAACTCCTGTCTACAATGATGTAGCCTCTGACTATGCAAATATGACAAAGGAAGAAGCAGATCTAACAATTCCAAACAATCCTGATGCTATTCCAACAATTGACAGAACTGCCTCTGGCTATTGATACATTTTCTGAGGATCCCAATGAACCTGAAACTATGCCAGCAATTACAACTTTCAAAGAAAAAATAACATAACTCTTTCATCAACTTGATAATACTTATCTGGTTTCACCATGGGTTGAATTTTGGATTGTGTTAGGTGCACTGTTTCTCCGACTTTGGCTCATTCTTGTTTTTTTTATTTGGAACAAATGATAGATGGCGAATACAGTACAATGGGCACAGAAAGTAAGAACATCAACTTGCTCCTGAAACCTCACAAATCATCTCATCATGAGCAAAGAGACCTGTCATCAGTGAACATCACAGCCGTTCCTATACCTAGTGGTATAGCATGGGATACAACTGATTATGACATTTATGGCCCGGTGGAACTATTGAAGATACCACACCACTTTAAGGTTTCTTTGAGTGACTTTGTCTCATCCATCACATTTTCTGATGATTGGGACTTTGAAACTGTTAATAACATGATGAAAGATTTGGAAATGTCAACTAAATTCACAGAACATGAATACTTAGAGGGTTCATTAGATTATGAACAACTGTTTTAATCATTATGGTCACCATTATTTGCACAAATCTGCAAACCCTAGAAATGTTTTTACTTACAATCAATGGGAACATTGTCCAACGCCGCCAAAGGGCAGCTCGAAAACATTTTATGAAAAGTTTCCATACTTCTCAGGTTTTAATTTCACAAATCCAGAAACGTTTTATTTCAAAAATATGAATAAGACAGGAATGAAAAACATGTTGACCAATACTAAACACACTTATTCTGCAAACTTTTATGCTCAGTTGTCTACATTAGGTTTTAACTTTTGGAAAGACAACATTGAGACAAAAACTGCCTGGGGCACAAAAGACTGGCAGGTGCAAGGTTTAGAAGCCTTATTCAGAGACTGCATTATCCCAGAGCAAATAATGTTTTTAAATGACACTGTTCAACAAACATCTTGTTTTGGCTTGGCTAAGAAGATAAAAGATTTGAACAAACCGTCCATACCTAAGCCCACGCCTGACAGTAATAACACTGCAGATGAGGAGGTAGACGTAAAACAGATTTTACAACAGAACTAATCCTGATTGGAAAAAATGGTTAATTTGGCCTACAGACATGGATAACTTTCAAGATAGATTCATGAACAAAACAGGGTTCAAAGTGAATAGGCCAGATCCAAGATATTGCCAGAGACATCATCCAGGGAAAGTGACAACATATAGAGTAGGAAAAATATGCCTTGAGTGACTACAGAAATCCACACTTCCAGAAATTAAAAACTAGACGTTACTTAAAGAAGGTGTTGATTTACAAGACTTCTTACTTGGACCTCGTAAGCCACGTACATTTTTTTTCATATACACCGGTATATATGCTGCTTACAATGAAGCATCGAAAGTCAAGCTAATGGAAACTGCAGTAAGAATACGAGATATTGATCGTATTAATTTAGAGAAAGCTCTCTCTGTAGGGGACAATGGGTTAATGACTCTGTCCGCCAGAATTTATTCTTTGGACAGCATTGTATCCTCTGCTATTGACATAATAGAGCAGGACTTGCTAATGTTACAACATGGCCAGTCTCAATTCCGTTCTATAATGCTATTGGGCTGGACGTTACAAAATCTCCGTTCAAGCAACATGCCATGGCTTCTAATCAACACCACGTCATTGTTTTCTGTATTTAACCTTACAGATAAACAAATCTCGTTGGCACAAAAAGGAGCAGACTATATGGTGCTGAGCATAGAAAAACTGGAAATATTACCATTAACTGTTTCTGAAAAACCAGTCGTAGAATGGAAAATACATGGCACCATCACAATACCAGTGACATTTTTCCAGTTTCAGTATTGCTTAAAACACACAGATCAGCAGGCCTATATGAAAGGTTGGGTAAAGGGTACATTAAGTCAATCTGAAATTTACAACACACACACAAATGTTGGAGTGGGGAAAGGAAGTATTTCTTAGTGGTAAGAATTGTAAGAACTCACTAAGCTCCAGTTTTTAGGCAGCTATCCAATGGTAGCTACATAATGTTGAATGATCACAGCTGTTGTGGAATGCTGCCAGGAAAAGCCTATCTAGTTAGCGTGTCAGCCAGGGTCACTTGTTGTATGCAAGTATTGTTTTCAAAAGGCAAGACAGACAGGAAGTCTGCGTGATGGCCTTCACTGAATATCTCTTCTATACAAATTGATACTTTAAGCAGAATGAAAGCCATTCTTTTGCAAAAAAACTGTGCCACAGACCCCGTCCAGAGAAACGTATGATCTGCAAGTCGCAAGGACTTCTGCAGAGATACATGCCCTATTATCAACAAACTGCTGAATACATTTCTAGAAATGTTAGGTTGTATCTTAGACATGTCTGATACGAGTGGTATTGCACATGTATTTAAGACAATTTTTTCGGAACTGTTAGCAGCCTTTGAAGCAGTCCTCGGCATTTGTCCAAATTTCGTGCACTCTGTGCTCTGCGGCCTGCCTCTCATTTTGGGACATGTAGCAGGAATTCTATTTTTATTCCTTCTGCTCCGATATGGCAAGTCCAGTCAAAAGCGATACCCAGACTACCATGGAAGACACTCTTCTAGCCATGCGGTACCGTGACAAAATTACACAGATTCTTGGCTAGGCTCGTTTAAGAGATCTGAATACCACCTGGTTCCATTCATTCAGACCAATCTGGCAAGATTGCATCTTACCTGTTCTACGATGCCCATTGCGGAGAAGAATGTGTGTTGGACTTTTGTCTTACACTTCCATCAGTACTGCCGTTGGATGTTGACGCCTTGCTAGGTCCGATAAAGACTCATGCATCGTGTTGCCCCCAACTACCAATCCTGGTGACGGCATTAATTGAGGTCTCACCCGCAAGTCTAACTGAGGGTGAGATACGTGGAACAACAGGCACACAGATACCACCTACTGTTAACATTGCTAATGCGACTAACGATGACAGTGATGCTTCTCATCTATGCACATTTGATCAACTAACTGAAGTAGTTCCACTTTCGCCTACTATGGTAGAAGGTTTATTTGCCAGCCTAGACGATCTGATGTTTTCTCCTGACACCGAGAATAACTTTTTAATCTTGAACACAGCGTTCCATGAACTCTGAAATCCGAACTTCGCTTTTTCAAAACAAACATTCTAAGTTGGGAACTATATTTTTCTATAATTCAATTTGAACTTCCTCCAAAATAAAAAAAACACTCAAATGCGTTCACTTTATGCTCATTTCGTGTACAGCCTTTTCAAATGCAATATTTTGTATATTGGGTGGGTCTGTAAACACATGCTTTAGATATGTTTCAAATACTTATAATTTAGAAATGTTGAACTTAATAAAGTGGAGTGGGTGGGGCATATGAATTTAGGACCCTAGTGTAATTTTCCCAATTCATGCCCATATGTAGGTATAAATCACCCTATCCTTATATATGCATAGAAATCATAACCATATTTAGACTTAGCCCATGCAGTCCAAATACGGCATGGCTACTTCCACTAGTTCCGAAAATCCACAACGATTTCTTGGAAAAACCCGCCTTCAGCAGTCAGGGACTTCCCCTTGCTTGAATATTAATTTATCCAAGAAATCATGGAGTTTTCAAAGAACTAAGTCTTTGATGACGTTATTATGTCCAACCTTACGTCAATCTCGGTGCCTTCAAGGTATAAATATGCCCACACTTGCCCAGGCAAACACACGGTGGTTTGGAGCAATTTGACTATCTACCTACACAATACAGCTCGCCGCAGCAAGTGCCGAAGGAAGCCGACCCCTCCAGCAGACGCACTGAAAGCTGCTGTCTTTTCTCCTGCCGAGAAATCCAGCTCCAGTGTTTCAAGGCGGCCCTTGTGGGTGCTGGGAAATCGAGTTCTGAGAGAGAGATACAAGACCTCCCTCATTCTAAAACCAAGGTACGGAGCTGATTAGACCTGTAGAGATTTCATAGAGAGATTCTTAGCAAAGAATACTAAAACTTAAGCTATACCTCACTTACTTCTTCACTCGTACTAGACCTAGGTTTGGTACACCGGGGTAGGCGTATTTTAGAAGCACCAGTTGAGTACTTTTAGTCATTATTTATTAACGTATGTAGTCTATGTTACATTTTAGGGCTTAGAAACCATATCATGCTTTTACAGTTTTACTTTCTAATACTCTTCGTACAGTACACATTGTACTTTGCAACCAGTATTACGATTGTAGCAGTACATTTCTTCATTTCCCTGCATGAGACAGAAGACTGTTCAATAAAAACTTTTTATTGAAAACGTCCGTCTCTCTATTTCTCTGCACCTCTGGTGAAATAAAGCATGCAGGATTGACTGAGTGAAATAACTATCTATTGTTTCTGCGACTCTAGAGCTACATTTCTTATTCTTGGGAAACAAAGTTGTCAAGTTTATGCAGTTGTTAGAAACTAATCCCTTCTTGTGAATTCAAGAAAGTTTCTAGTGACCACTGAGCTAGCTGGCACTCACAATTAAGTTTAATATATTTGATAGAGACCTAGTCGACCTCAGTCCTGCGTCTAAACTATAGTATATATTGTTCCAATGCGCAGAGCCTATTGGGAATATAGGAACTACACTACAGGATCAACTGAAACCACCACATTTGATATGCTCCTCAATTTACCAAGGACAAATTGCCAAAATAGTGTCAGCACAGCACAGAAATCAAAGACATGGACAGTATTAGAACTCGCCAACCCACAGTAAAACCACCAGGCATCAGGCGGTAGCATAATACTAAACATATGATGCGGAGTATAACAGTTAATAATACATTTAAGGTGATGCACCTTGATCTGAGATTCATTCAAAACTAAAGCAGACATCATATTGCTACGCAGAAGATCAGCCTCGGTGATTTCAGAGCTAAGCCAATAAATAACTCCACTTATTGGCCATCTGCTGGGGTGTATTGCTCTGCCTTTCAGATAATACTGAATCTCCCACACGTTGGTTCAACAAGGCAAAGCAAAACATAAATCACGACAACACCTAGAAAAGGGGTTCACTTTACAAAATGCAAAGACTTTCTTTTTAGAATAAGGCTTGGGGTTTTATTTATGTAATGCTCTCTAACAGAAAGGCTTTCCGAGATGCCAAATGCACCACATTCAAATGTATATAGATATATTTATTTATGCGCAAGCAATAATAACACACTTGGTAAATGCAACAGTTAAATGCATTGATTATAACATGAATAAACAAGCAGCAAATAATATGAAATAAAGCTCAAACAAATATACTGGACATCCTGCAAAAGATAAGAAGAATATATACACTAAATACATAAAATGATTACTTTGGATGTTGACTCTGACTCATTCACACATCACAATGAAAACACCTGAAATTACCACAGCCACTGGAACAATGCATTACAATGGCACTAGTCAGAAACAAATCACCACACCCGATCGTTCACTCGAAATCCTTGCCAACTCAAGCTGGGAGGCCTGTTCACAGCTGGGCTTGGACTCTCGACCAAGACTCAGGTTCCGTTCATCCTACTACAGTATTTCGACTCCGTAAGTGAGCTTCCAACCTTGGCTGTCAACAACCTCAGCTTTATAGTCTCGAAAAACACACTAGAAGAGTCTTCTCCCCCGCCTCAAGGAATCTTACTGGAACTAGCCAGCTTCCAGGCATGGCATTCCATGGTAGGAAGGATTTCCCATGTTCCCACTACATTCTCGCATGTTCCAGCCTTTATCTTAATGAAGCTTATGAAAGCCTTCCAGGGTATATTAAACAATCTCTCACAAAACAATCTCTGAACATGATGAACCCAAACAACTTGCAAGCCTTCTCCATGCATGCAGAAAAGGTCAAGCAAGGCAGAGTCAGAATTCAGGATGACATGAGGTCATGTCAAAGCCAATAGTAAGAAATGAATAATACTTGCCAATGTACAACACCATGCACATTTGTGCACTACTGCCTATAGCATCACATACTTCATCTCTCAATATACAACATAGTGCGCATGTGTACGCCACTGCTCATAACACTGCACTACGAGACCAAAAAGAACATTCCGCAACTCTCTCTCTCATGCTTTCAAATGCACATCGCACATGTTCTGTTCTCGGTAAGGCTGTTCTACTGTGACAGCTCCCCCTGTAAGACTGCAAGATTACAAGAAAGAAAACTTTAAGAGAAACAAGGTATATGCAGGACATTGTACATTCAGGCTAGGGTGAAATACCACACCAAAGTCAATAAAAATGATAGTAGTTGAAGGTCATCACAGGGTGTCAGACCATAAGAGTGCCTCTAGCAATACATGGGGCCAATCCTCAACTAGAATATGTGAAACAATAGAAATTGAG
This sequence comes from Lissotriton vulgaris, assembly GCF_964263255.1. NCBI lineage: Eukaryota > Metazoa > Chordata > Amphibia > Caudata > Salamandridae > Lissotriton > Lissotriton vulgaris. The sequence goes on along the minus strand of NC_141689.1, from coordinate 2,063,075,367 downwards.
TAATGGACAAACCCAATATTTCTCTTACAAGAAATTTTCCTAATATGATGCAAGCCAGGATTATCAATGCAGTTCTCTCCCTTAAGGCTGAAAATAACATGGTGCAACTGTTAATATCTAAACAAAAACAAATATGGAAGGGGAGCTTGCTGCTGCAAACTGCTAAAACAAGAAAAGACATTACCCTCAAAAAGTTGACCTAAGCAGAAGAATGACCCTTTCCAATATCTCCCGGAACCCATCATAAATCCCTGTAGGAAAATTGGGGTTATAACCCAAGTACATAAGCAAATTAAACAGGCTGATACCTAGAAATAATCTTCTAAAAGTGCACCATATCTGATAAAAATGTTTAGAATCTTTAAGCAAGTATGTTTGAAATACATTGCGTCTACAATACTGGAACTGGGGACAATCAATTTACCCAACAGGAGAAATCAGAAAACATGCCAGCCAATGGCCAATGCGACCACCCCACCACCGACCGGGTCCGTGTTAAGAATACGCCAAAAAGTAATAACCAAGAATAAGAATTGATATCCCCCCATCTTCTAGGTTAGCTATAAAAACTGATTGGTACTTTGAGGTTTACAGTAGGTCCAGCGCTCTTGCCATTCTGGAAAGGGCTGACCGACATCTTAAAAAACAAACAAATTGCTACACCACCATTGTCAGCACAATTGGTCTTACTAGATATCCAGGAAATTAATTGTCCCTACAAAGACCCAATAACTATTATTTATGCATGTGCCAGGCTAGTCATCGCTAGATTATGGATATCTAAGGTTATCCCAGACGTCTTCGAGTGGTGGCTCTTGATGAAAGAAATTAACACTATGGAACTGTCGCTAGCAAAACACAGGGGCCTCAAGGCTCTTCAAAAGAAAGAAAAAATTTGGTTAAACTTTTTTGAATCATGATCTATCTGAACTAGAAGAGAACGAGGCCAGCTCAAATATTCGTTTATTATCTGTAAGACTTTATTTCTTTTGTCTACTATTTTCGTCAAAGATTAGTATTTGTCAAACCTCTGTTTCTAACGTTGTTTGTCCCTAAATTGCTTACTCATTTCATATTGTAACTACTTATATACTTCTTTTGAAACGTATACTATATGTGTATTTCGTAGTCTTTTTCTTCCTTCAATAATAAAAAAAAAAAGAGGTTTACGGTAGGTCCAGAAAAACTTCTGCCATAATGCCTCCACTCTGACAAAAAAGGCCTCTGAAAGAAAGAGTGGAATCCCCCAAAATAAATAACGATACCGCATAAGGATAGTCATCTTAATAAGATTTCAATGAACTGTAAGCCCTAAATGTAGATGGCCCCATGTAAGAAGTACCGCCGCTGAGTGCTGATACAGCTTCCCATAATTATGCTCCAAAATATCAGGTATGTTAATTGTTAAAACAATCACTAAGTAGACAAGAGACTGCACCCACCTCTGATCCTGGACAGGTTGGGCTACATTAGATACAATTTGAGTGTTTTCAGAGTTCAACATGTAGCCAGTAAACTCCCAAATGATTAGATTGCTGCCACCATCACCTTTAAACCTCCAATTGGTGCTGGCATCAAAACTGAATGTCATCCTCATACACAAGAATTTTTAATTCGTATTGGCGAAGCCTCAAGGGTTGTATCGCCTCATTCCAATTAACAGATTGAATAAATGGTTTAATATATAATGTGCAAACAACAGTGGGGAGATAAAGCATCTCTGCCTGGTACAGTGGAGAATATGAATACGGTCTGAGAGAAGACCTGCACTGTGAACTCTTGCCTTCAGACCCCGGTAAAGATGCAGAGCCCTAGAAGCAAAAATGGAACCCAAATCCGCAGACTCGACAAACTGCCAAAGAAAGGGCCAAGAAACCCAATCGAAGGCCTTCTTAGCATCCAGACAAATCATACCAACAGAGCTACCTGACTCTGATTAACTGGAATGTATAAAATTTAGAATCAAATTTAATTAGATCAATAGGATGGTATGACCCAAAAGATGTGACATTCTTCCCCTTTTTTGGGAAAGACCACCATATGTCTCTCCCTCCAAGACTCAGGGACGATACCTGAAGAATCCAAATAATTAAAAAGACCAGTTAACACATTGGGACAAAATGTGTGAAAAACTGACATAATATTCTGATTGCATCCGGTTGGGACCCTGATGCCTTGACACTAGCCAAGAAAGTAATGGCCTCTTCAACCTCAGTAAGAGTGATAGGTGCCTCTAACTTGAAACCATTGGGTAGCAGTTGCCCCAAAGTCCAAATATCGTGGAGTAAATTGAGAGATACCTTCAGAGGAGGAGACAATTCTCCCTATAGAGGCCCTGACCTCGACAGAAGGCTTACAGGAATGCCAAACTACTGGAAGTAATGTTCCCCCTATATTAAATTCAAGAAGCTCCCTTATTTGCAAATTTTGTGAGCTAACACAGCCACCTTCCAAAAGTAATCTGCGTTCAAATGTCCAGCTCCGAGCTTTATGAACAATGACAAAGTGTTATGGTCCGAAAGGACCCTTGGGTTGCTTTTAATCCTAGAAGAGGAAGCCAGAGTATTACTAACCAAAAACACATCCAGGTTTGACATGGCCTTATGAGGATTTGAGTAAGATATAAAATCCAATTCAATAAGATGCTTAAAATTTCAAAGATCGACCAAAGCGTATAAAGATAGTATCTGTAATACTGCCCCCTACAGCCGGTGCTTCCCCCGGTGACACAGCTCATCACAAAGCTGATCTAGGGGCCCAAGCTGGGATGCTGAATCAATCTTAGGGCAGAGGGTAACATGACGTTAACATCGACACACACAGTATAGTGTAGAGGTCAGGGATACAATTTGGATACAAAAAAATCAAAAACCTGTAGATTGCTCGTGTTAGGCCCATACAGAACACAGATAGTAAAGTGATCCCTGTCCTTCTGAATAGTTGACAGCAACCACTGCTCCCTAATTCTATTATTTGTCACATCACATCCCACTGACTATCCTGTACCAGACGTGCAGCCCATCTCTGGGAAGAGGTATAACAAGGGATAAGTTCTTATGTCTGGGAACGTTCAATACAGGATGCTCAATCTGAGACAGAGACACAGGATTTGCAGCCTAAGATTATTTCATTTCTCCCGTAGAAAGTTTCCACTTTTGTAACAATTTGACCCCATTAATGTTCAATGTTAAAATATGCAGCTGCTGCCCAGGACCTCTGCCCCATTAGCTGTTGCTGTAACCACACATTATCCAAGGCTCTTTTGCCAAATCAAGCTGAATATTGCCATTGTGGTGCAAGCAACCTTTCTCCAGGTTACATTGTAAAAAACAATACCTGAAATTCTCTGAAGAATAAAAAACATAATGCCTAGCCCATCCCAACACCCACCCTTACTCCAATATGGGTGAGCCATTGCAGTCCCTAATGGCAAGCCCCGAGCACCAAGGACTCAACCCCAACCTGCTTTGTGGTTCAGAACCAGGCCTCCACCAAAACAGCCACAGGCCCAGCCCCCTATACCCAAGAGTCCCATCAACACAAAAACCAATCAATTAAAAAGAGACCTTGTTCTCCAGGTCCTCCACCTTAGAGGGCAAGACAGTTATCCTTTGGGAGAAAATTTAAGTTTCTGGGGCAAGATGGTGGCTCATGGCTGCCCTGGCACTGCAGTCTGGCGTCTTCAAGCCTGGGAGTCCCTCTATGGTGTGCTGAACCCTAGAGGGTCCCCCCTCAGTCTCCTGCCTTATTACTCACCCTATTTCTCGGGGTCGTACAGATGGTTTGCGGGTCATCTGTGGCTTCATCTGAGGCTTTCTGGTTACCACTCCATAATGGGAGAAAGCCATAAACGATGGACGTAATAATCAGTGTACGCAGATGGCAGAGCGCAGAGGGTCCTTGTTAGGTGCCAGATGTCTGCAGGCAGCAGCTTGATCTGAGGGAACATTGATTTTCGAGGCCTCTGCTTCTGGTGAGACCCGCTGTTGTCAGATGTGTTAGCTTGGTTTGGGGTCGGTCCTAGTACGGAACAAGGTGCATATCTGTGGGAGTGGCCACTTTGTTGCAGGCTTCACCATCCAGGCTCCACTTCTCTACTTGCCTGCTCCCTTACTGGATACATTGTTGCAGGCTGAAATGTTCAGGTCCTGCCTGTTGACAACTAAGTTGCAGTTTCTGATTCGGAAAAGGAAGGTTTTGGGCACTGCCTGTCTTACAGCAAAGGGCACCCTGACGAAGGGTGGGCAACAGTGCCGGGCACACGTGGTGGGGTTACTAGGAAGTTGCGGTAGTCTCTAATGGTTAAAATGAGAGATATTTAATGAGAAAAAATCATATGCAATCAAACAATAAGCCGACACATCTTTCGTCACAACGCATAGGCTTATGACTTTTCAAGGCTGTTATGCTGTTAAAATGGTCCGTGAATAAGGCCCCTCAGTGCCGGTGAGATATGCAATCCGGCCTTGAAGGTCCTGGTACAGGAACAGAAGGCGGGTGAGCCATGTCTAAGGATCATGTGGGTCCCACTTAGATGTGTTCTGAGTCGAGATAGCCAAGTGTGTAGACTGGAAGAACGGAGAGTAGCGGGGTCTGAAGTGGCCTGAATTGGCTTTAAATAACGAGCCTACAAGCAGTGTGTAGTCGGGTGGGTGGGTGTGCCGGTCTGCTCGTCCTGTAGAGAAAGGTCTGGATATCCCAGGTCGGTTCCTGCTTCCGGTTACTCGAGCTGATCGCTTAACAATTCTTTAGCGCTCACGCTTTACTGCTAGCCTTTCCTCTTGGGGCATCTTAAAAGCATCTGCAGCACATTTGGTCTTTTTTACCTCACTTCCTAGGTTGACTATGAAAGCCTTACCTTCCCATAGGTTCTCTTACCCACAATTTTGGAGACAAAGGAAGAAGGTACTGTACCGAGGCCTTGAGCGACACTGGTTTTGCACAAGGTATGTATTTGTTGGTCAATCCTCTTAACACCACTGTGGTCTCCAGTAGTTAAGGCTTCGCACTGTTTTCTAGCCTTTATTTTTGTACAAAACCACCTGCCCAGTCCACAGGACATTATGTCCTATCATGCGATTACGTGTGTGTTGTCAATCTTAGTATAACTTTAGGTGGCATTTGCCCTGCCCGGCCCGCAATTTCTTCATTCTCTGTTTAGGCCTGTGATTACTAGGGATTTCATTCAGCAACAGTGACGCACTCACACGGCGTTCACTTTTGCCGATTCTTTTAGATGTTTCCGCAGGCTTCAGCATACTATTCGTTTTCATGTTAGTAAGTTGCTAGTGCTGGGTGTATTTTGTGTTTCACACTGAGTTGCACTTTGGGTGATTATTTCCATTTGAAGATCCTATCTACATGTGTTTTAACTCTCTTCTGTCTCCTGAATAAGACCTTCGGTCAAAAACATTAGTTATGCAGTACCTTTCATAGATCACAACTACTTAACTATCTTATGGTTTCACTTCATGCGGTCGGTCCCTCCTCTGATGTGGTTTCTGCTTTGTGCTTTTTTTTCCCGCTGGATCGCATCATCTCTTTCTTTAATGTTCTTCTGTCACTCTTTTTACATATTATATTAGTAGTTTCTAAATTGATTTGTGCTGTATGTTGTTGCAGTCCCGAAAAAGCCCTTGTGAAGGGTGAAATGCTTTGGATGTTTCTACAAATGTGTAAAGTATTTTTTCAAATAAAACACTTCCATCGGAAACCAACAACACCTGCTAAATAAACTCTTATTTCTATTTCTTGAACCATTGTTGCTCTTCTGTGTTGCCTCCTATCAGCTTTTCTCAAGGTGGGGGATTGCAGTGTGAATACCCATAGTGCTCTGAAAGGGGAGTAAGTGGTCATCTGTTTCCCACCTCTCACCCTAGACGTCAGGAGAGGGTATAAGACTCCCCCATGTTGGCCACTGAAAAGACAACTCAAATTGAAAAAGCACCGGGAGACACTACTGGATTACGCTCAGTCGTACCTCGCACCCAAAGCACAATGGATGCATTTCTAACAATGGGCTCATCCATACCCTCTGCAACTGTGAAGCTCGGTCATGATGGGGGGCTGGCGTCCTTATCGGCAGCTTTTCCCTTCCATGCTAGTGAAACTGCATCTTTTAATGAGAAGTTGTCTTAGTTGGTTCCTATTTCCCCTCCTCAGCAGGATCCTCTGGAGGTCCCAGTCTTGGAGACTCATAGGGTAGAGCCTTTAGTAGTCTCTCAGATACCTCCAGTCAGATTACAATCTCTTCTGGCTGCTCATTTTCTCTGACCAGGCAGATTGGAGATGGCTTCAATAGGGGGACTGCTCTGAGGTCTTTTTTTCATTTTCAGATCTCTCAGACAGTAACCTGGATCAACGTCTGTAACAGGAAACCCACACAATACTAGCCTCAAATGCCTGTAACGACCTCTCCAAGTTAATGCCTGAGCACTTTGCCCCTTCCACTTCTTCTCCCCCACGGTAAAGTAAGGCAAATGATCAATCATCGATTCTGTAGAGGGTCTCATTAAAGCAGTGTTTTATCAAGGTCTAATCAATCCTGTTGTACCTCAGGAGGTGGGAACTGAGCTTTTATGGGATCCGGTTGGAACTGAGTTAACACCTGTGACCCGTTCTCCCCTGGGTGGCTGTACAATCTGGCTCTAGTTCTAAGGATCCAGTATCCCCTCTGGATCTCCACCTGTTTCCTTGACACTTAACTCACCCATGTTAGGGACCATTTATAATCTCCTTTTGCAGCACAGAGACGACTATTGTAAGGACTCAATGACATTGAAGGCCATACACATTAACACCCAAGTGGTTCTCCCAAACTATCGAAAAATATGAGCAATATTCAGTCACGGTTGGAGGTTGTGGAAGCCTCCCAGGTGACCCTCCAAAAGGCAGGGGCATCCCATGACTTGGGGGTGTATACCCTATTATTATCCGGATCCCCAGGTGGCCTGCAAAGCTTAGTCAATAGGTTTTCAGGTTTCTGTGAGTCACATGGACTATAAATCACACCAATAAAACAAAATTCAATGGCCTTTAATCCCCATAGGTTATTTTGAGGGAAAATATATATTCAGGGTATCCCTCTTGAGAGTGTGAAGGAGTTTGATGACCTAGGATTTTGGCTGACAAATACTTTGTCGTGGCAGCACAGACTAAGAAACATAAAGTACTTTTGAAAGATAGTGCTTGGACTGCATTGGCAAATTTAAAATCTTCCAATCGCCCTTTGTCACCTGCGCTGGAGATTAACCAAGGAAAAGCGATTAGCACAGCTCTCTATGGTTTTGAGGTTTATGGCTTTGGAATTTTTTTTTAATAATAATAATAATTATTTTTTATTTAGAAACTTACAATGCGCAGAACTACCCCCAATGGGGGTGTCCCGGCACTAAGACAGGCGGCAGATGTAGGTATCAGTAGGGCTGGAATACAGCCAGGTCTTCAGAACATATTGGAAAATGGTTTCAGATTCGGCCATATGCAGGAACCGTCGCAGGCTATTCCAAGTTTTGTCAGTAATCACTGCGAAAGCTCTGCCACCAATTCTGGAACTGCGGAAACGGGGAGTAATCATGAGGCAAAGATGATTTGATCTAAGTGAACGGTTGGACTGAGAGTGCTTAAGTTGAGGTCTATGGTAGGCTGGACCCCGGTCCCTGAATTGCTCTAAAAGCCAAATTCAGCGACTTAAACTGGATACGTTTGATCACTGGAAGCCAGTAGAGCTTCTTCAAGTGGGGTGTGATCGAACAGCGATATGGGATGTTACAAATCAGCCTTGCAGCCATATTTTGAGCAATCTGCAAGTGTTTGATCTGGTAGGCAGATGCCCTTGCATACAGACAATTTGCTTAGTTTAGATGTGAGGTGATAAGGGCATGAATAATGGTCGGGTGTGACTCCAGAGGGAGAAACGGAGGATTTTACAGAGCACGTGCACTTCACCAAAACAAGCAGAGACCTGTATTTTTGGGGGATTTGCAAGATATCTCATTGTCAAACCGGTACCCAAGATTCCAAGCCGAGTCCACAGGTTTCGGAGGGGGATTCAACTCAGAAGGCTACCAAAGTAGAGGAAGAGAGTTTTTTTTTATTCAAGAACAACACCTCGTTATTGCCTGAGTTGAGCTTAAGTGTGTTTAATGACATACATGTAGAGATGATAAACAGACGTTTGAAATTAGAAAATGCTGCTTCAGAGTGATTTTTAAATAAGAACACCAATTGTGTGTCGTCAGCATAAGAGATCACTCTGCAGAATTCTACCAATGTAGCCATTAGAGAGAGATATTCATTGAAAAAGAGTGGGCTTAGAGCAGAGCCCTGGGGAACCCACATCTAAAGGGTTTCTCCTCAGAAACAAATGGCTGAAGTGAAACTGTTTGAGTGCAGCGGCTAAGGTAGAATTGAATCCAGGACAGAGGGGTGCCCTCTGAAAATAGATTCATTAGATATCTTAGTAGTGTCATAAAAAATGACCCCTGGACTCCATTATGACTAGCTCTAGCACAGCAGATTACCATGCACATGGTACATCTTAAATCACTCTTGTATTAGGGCAGGCTATGGTTGAGCAAAAACCTAGCCCAGCACAAGATGCCCCTCAATATGTTAATAGATGTAGTTGTAGTTTACAAGATACCTTGGTTTAATTACATCAAAGTATTGTTCAATAATCCTGATATGAGGGAATTGTGGTATAACACATCCTCAAGTAGTAAGGGGGTGATTGATCAACTTAAGACCAGATACTGGGCATATGTTAGTGAAAGGTGTTACTTGAAGTCCTCCTTGGGCAGTCTGACAGAAAGATTCCTCTATGTTAAATGCTCACTTCTCTTTTAACAGTTCCTTGATAAGATTGAGCCACCTGAAGAAAGAGCTATATATTTGAAATGTCGTTATGGCATTCTTCCTTCGAGCAAGTTTCACAGAAGGTGGGATATCTAATTTGTCCAGCCTGTGTTTCCCTTTGTGAAATAGTTGATGGTTTTATGTTTTTTTTGTCCATTATATGCTGGCATCCGGAGGCTATGTCTGGCGCCCGTGTATAGGACGCTGGGTGTGAGAAAATTCGAAGTAGCCTTAAGATTTGAAAACCTGATGACAATGAATTATATGTGTGTGTTGTGGCTTAATATTGACTTAAGGCATGGATGATAAAGTACAAGATCTGTAAGGTATAACAAGGGGCACATTCAAATATGAAGAACTACTCTGTGAAGGTGTGGTGTTTTAATCTATATGAATTGTATGAATTGTAATGAATATTAGGTGGTCTAGAAGTACATTCGACATATTTTGTAACATAAGGGACCAATTTTAGAAGTGTCTGTTGTTTGGCATGTGTTTGTTTACCCAATGGACAAAAGGCTGCCTGTCCATACCATGCAACTAGTAGAAATTTCTTAGAATTTCTGAATGTTAATATCTGGACCACACCTCACCCTCCAAACATCACTAAGACCTGGCCATCACCGTGGAAACCTATCTCACCCAGTCACTTTAAGATTCCCTGTTTACATCCTCCTGCTTTGACTTATGTGAAGTAGTCAGACATTTCTCTTTCCAAATCCCTCCTTACAAATGATATATCTTCACCGAAATCCACATCATATTGAGGATGTAGTATGCCAATGCAGCCTTCTATGTCATCCCTTCCCAGCTGCATCACAAGTGTGACACTATCAGCCAGAGCATTGCATGAGTATCACTCAGGCTACCTCTCACTCCACACATCACTTCGCACCTTATTGCTATGCAAAGTCTCCCCATTTAGACACAGTGCAGTTCAATTTGCTCAGCCTTGCCTACATTGTACTAAATTACCAAGGGGCCCACTAGACTCACACACCATCCATTTTTCCAACAAACACTCATTGTGCTCTGGTGTGCATCACTTGACTCACCCCACCCCCACCCCCAGTATACATTTGTACATGACAGGAGATAGGGTGGTCTCTCCCATGGCAGCTGACACCTGCACCTCAGGACAGAAGCATGCCATGTAGTTTCATTCTAGGGATTGTACATTTGCTGTTTTGCATTTTCATATGTGGTGATATCTCACGTACATATAGCAAAACAAGATTCCTTTCTGTGTTATTCAATTTTGGTTGTGTGACCAACTGGTCTACTTTCAGTTTTTGTATTCCTTATATTTAACTGAACAATAGAATTATATAGGTACTTTTTACTACACCACACTAAAGTGACTTTTTTCTCTCAACATTTTATTTTAATTTATTAAAAACATTCATATAAAATTTATCACAGGACATTTCATATCCAACATATATGTTTGAGCATTCCCTAATCTAATACATTGTATCCTGTGGAGACCCATCCCATCCCATTGCTTTGCAGTCCAGATTTGGTTATGACCCCAAGACAGACACACTAGCCTCATGGTGTAAGGGGGCCTGCATTGTCAAAGTCACTGTCAACAGGGTCCCAGAGTCCATGCATGATGTGGTGTTCTAGTCCAGGTTTTTTGCTTTGTGTTATGGGACTTGTAGCCCTGGTCACTCGTTATACATTCCACTACAAGTATACAACACTGAACCAGGACTAATGCTGCACATCACACATGGACTGGACAACCTTGACAGAGGTTGACTGGTTAGTTCAACATGTAACTGGCCAGTATGACCTACAGTTATGTGATGTATGAATTAACAAGTGAAATATGTCTGCCCTTTCCCTTGCACACAGAACAGTGCAGTGCAGGAACGTAGGTTGCTGCCCTGCACAGCATAATGTTTTTCACCATATTGTCCTTTGTTGCAACTTACTCTGTAGATTTTCCTAGTCCTCTAACACAGCACTGCCCTTTTTGGGCACCCCTGCCACTGACTCGGCTGGGGTGACTGATGCCACCTGCTTCTCCAAGGCATCCAGGTCCTACTGGTCCACTGGTCCTCCTCCTCCGGTCTGCATGGCTGCTCTCAGGTTGTTAACCAGTTTCATCTTGTTCCTACTCTCATAATCATGCCAACAATTCTTGCACTCTGGCACTCTCCTTTTAGCTTTCCCTACACTGTTAATCTTGTCCACTATGGTGTGTCAAATGACCCCCTTTCCCCCAATGGCACTTTTGAGGTGATGAAGAGTTGATGTTCATGTTTTGTCTCTGTTAGTAGAACTTGATCTCATCCTCACTGATATTGCTAGTCCTCTCCCCGGTAGACAGTCAAAATATCGAGTTGGAAATATCGACCTACCATAATATCGAGTATGAAATATCGAAGGAGCATAATATCGAAGGCAAGAATATCGTAGGACAGAATATCGACCCAAGGTAAGTAATATCGAAATACTTAATATCGATGTAATATCGAAGTTAGTAATATCGATAGCATATATATCGATGTTAATAATTTCGATGACACTAATATCGATATTTGTATTATTTTATAGTTTTTTATTATGTATGTGTTATATGTTTAATTTAAGTATTTAAAATAATTACTATTATATGTGTATACATTTTCTATAATAATATAGAAATTTATAAGGAAATTTGATGTTTTAGTACCGGAGCGGGTTGTGGGTTTATAGGGGAATAGGGTGGGAAGTAATTTAATTATGGTAAGTTGATTAATAATTAGTAGGATTAATTAATTAATTATAATTATTTGCTGATTAATATTGATTAATTGGGAAATAATTAATTGATTAATTGATATATATTTTCTGTAGCGGGATGTGGGTTTATAGGGGAATAGGGTGGGGAGTAATTTAATAATAATTAAATAATTAATATATGTTTTTAAATATTTATAACTAATTAATTGGCAAAAATTTAATATTAATTAGTTAATTAATTAATATAATTTGGTACATATTTTAAATTAGTAATTAATTGGTAATTAAATAATATTAGTTAGTTAATTACATTATTAGAGTAATTTATTTATATATATCATTTTTAGTTACTGTTAATTAATTAATTGGGGAAAAATGATATTAATTATTAAATTATATTAATTACAGCTTATGTGCTAATATAGTTACTTTATTGTTATTGTTAATTAATTATTAATTGCTAATTAAATAATATTATTTAACTTTGGGTTAAGGAGTATTTTTAGGGTTCAGGGTCATTTTTGGGTTTTTGGGTAAAGGGGTATTTTGAGTGTTTAGGGGCAGTTTTCAGTTTTTGGGTAAAGGGGTATTTTTAGGGTTCAGGGTCAGTTTTCAGTTTTTGGGTAAAGGGGTATTTTTAGGGTTCAGGGTCAGTTTTCAGTTCATGGGTAAAGGGGTATTTTTAGTGTTCAGGGTCAGTTTTCAGTTCATGGGTAAAGGGGTATTTTTAGGGTTCAGGGTCAGTTTTCTGTTTTTGGGTAAAGGGGTATTTTTAGGGTTCTGGGTCAGTTTTCAGTTCATGGGTAAAGGGGTATTTTTAGTGTTCAGGGTCAGTTTTCAGTTCATGGGTAAAGGGGTATTTTTAGGGTTCAGGGTCAGTTTTCAGTTTTTGGGTAAAGGGGTATTTTTAGGGTTCAGGGTCAGTTTTCAGTTCATGGGTAAAGGGGTATTTTTAGGGTTCAGGGTCAGTTTTCAGTTCATGGGTAAAGGGGTATTTTTAGGGTTCAGGGTCAGTTTTCAGTTCATGGGGAAAGGGGTATTTTTAGGGTTCAGGGTCAGTTTTCAGTTTTTGGGTAAAGGGGTATTTTTAGGGTTGAGGGTCAGTTTTCAGTTTTTGGGTAAAGGGGTATTTTTAGGGTTCAGGGTCAGTTTTCAGTTCGTGGGTAAAGGGGTTGTTTTTGGGTTCAGGGTCAGTTTTCTCGACTGTTGCATTCTCTGGAGTGGGAATAGTAATTTTATCCCTATGCTATCAAACGCTTTATATAATTAATTGTTAAAATATCACATGTTTATTTTTTTTTTTATATTACTTACATTTTATGTATGTTATTGTTTTATGTTTGTACATGTATTAGTAAATCAGAATATATTTCATTAATTTAGAAATTAGTAAATTAATTATTACTACTTATTGTTCAGTACATATATATTATATCTTTACTGTATATATTTAATTAATGTATTATTAATATATATGTTTTATTTATTAATTTTAAACATTATTAGATACTTTTAAATATGTATATTTTATTTATTAGTGTTATATACTTACTTTTACATTTATATATATTAAAAAAAATCGATATTTTTAACATCGATATTTTTTACAACGATATTATTTTTTCGATATTTTTGTACTTACCATGTTGTAGATAGGATGTCGATATTTTTGCCCTCGATATTGTTGACTCAATATTCTTATAGGTCGATATTTTTGTAGTCGAAATTCTGTCATAGATCCCCTCTCCCCCTGGGGTTCTGTTTGGACATCCTGGCTGGTGTAGAGGTTGTTGCCCTGACTGTTGGAACAGAGGAGGTAAAAACCTAGAATTTTATACAAGATGATGTGAGTCATTTTGAATTAGTAGTCTTGAGACATGGTTTCATTCTTTAAAAAAATAGATCAGCCATTCTTATGTTGCCCCTACTTGAGGTAATGTGAGAAGCTGTCCCCTTTGAGCGTTCTCAAGGTCCTTTAACACGGTACAGTATCATGCAAACCTAGAAAAGAGGCAGTTTATGTCACCCCAAAAGTATGTGTTTTTAACTGGGGGAGGATGTAGATGAAGCCATTGTTGGCGGGGGCGTGGCTTGGGCGCCGATGGCGATGGTCGCCTGAGGGCTCGGCTCTGGGACTGAGCCCGTGATTATCCTGTAAATCGGAGGCTGCGGGGCACCCCAGCCCCCGCATTCTGCTGATCGGCCCGACGGAGACCTGCCGGGGCCCTTGGCGCGGTCTGAACGAGTGGTGACCCGGCGAAAAATCGAAGTTTGCGGAGGTGCGGAGTGCGACCCAACATGGCGCCCGGACTTCATTGTCCCCTTGGCCGGATCCATTAGACTGGAGGAACATCACCAGCGGCGGCACACCCCCTGCTCTGCCATCTCCCAGTGATATGTGATCTGGACATCGGTCAGATCGGACTCTTTCAACGAGGATTGCACTCGGATGGGTGGATGGGCGGATGCCCACGCTATAGTGGATCCCGCACGCGGACGTCTGGAGTTCCCGGCGGTGGCCCCACTCCCTACACCGCACTTGGCTACCTTTTCCTGGCCGACCCACTTCCATGGGAGGCGCAACCCTCTGGCGCCGCAAATCGTCCGGTGGAGTTGGTGACCCTCACCCCGGGACTTTATCGGCCGTGCGGGCCTGCCCGACCTGGCGACGATTGTCTCCGCCTCCTCCTCGGTGCCCTCGGACGACGTGGTGGTGGCGCGAGCCGAGGCTGAGAAGATCCAACAGGCCCTGGAGACGGGGATCTCCAGCACTCGACCTGAGGCCCAGCAGCCGGGAGAGTCATAGCCGGCGCCTGCACTCGGAGACGCCTGCTCCTGGGCCCACACGGAGTGCTCCCGGCGACATGGGGAAACCTAGAGGAGCCAAGGGGACTACCCCAGCCGCCTCAGACTCGGAGACCCAGGACAAAGAGGAACGTGGGGACCCAGAGAGTTCTGGTGGTGCATCGATGCAACAGCAATTTGACCGCGTCTTAGAGGCGATAGCGACCACGCGCTCGGCCCTCCAGCAGGACATTGCCCAGGTAGCGACGAGCCTGGGTCTCCTTAGAGCGGACCACGGCAAACTATCGGACCGGGTCAAGGAAGTGGAGAGCTCGGTGAAAACCTTGGAGCCGGCGCAGCGAACCTTGGCTGCGACTATGAAGGATGCTCTATCCCGGATTACGGCCCTGGAGCAGAGAGCGGAGGATGCGGAAGGCCGTAACAGGAGGAACAACATTCGTGTGGTGGGCCTGCCGGAAAAGATTGAGGATGGCGACATGGTGGCATACTTGGAGGCCTGGCTCCGTGACACGGTGGCCCCGGAGGGGCTATCCTCCTTCTACACCCTGGAGCGTGCCCATAGAGTCCCGGCGAGGCCACCGCAGCAGAGCCGTGCCCCGAGACCGGTGGTGGCACGGTTATTGCACTTTAGGGACAGAGACTTCATCCTCAATGCCGCCAGACATAATGGTCCATTCAAAGTGGCGAACAGCCAGGTGAACATCTTCCCGGATTACACCTATGAAACTCAACGCAGACGGTTTTCCTACCTGGCGGTCAAGCGCGAGCTCAGGAGCGAGGGCATCCAGTACTCGCTCCTATATCCTGCAAGGCTCCGCATAATTGTTGATGACAAAACTCAATTCTTTGATACCCCAGAGGATGTCTGTAACTGGCTTGAACTCTATAGAGCAGGGAAAGATGGCTTCGGCTCCTCATCTCAGCAGGCAGCGGAGCCGGAGCAGAGACGGCGGTCCAAGAGGATTCGGAGTCGCCGTGGCCGCTCAGGGGGGCCCACAACTGCAGAGACATCGACGGAGCGGAAGGGAGTGCTGGAGGTGTTATCTGCGCTGTCTGGCTCACGGGACAATGCCATTGAGGAGGAAGCGGACCCTGATGACGAGGGGGCACCAACGGACTCCGAGGAATCGGTGACTGATAGCGTCCATACACCGGTGATCACACCGAAATCGGTGGAAGACCTTCTGGATGGACAGGGGTAACAGGGTGAGCTACTTCATTTTGGGAGGGGGCCCGGCAGGGGGGTGGCGGGTGCCGACAATTGATGCTGACTCCCGGGGTAGGGAGGGTGGGGTGCCCTGTTTTTGCCCCGAGGGTTTTTGGCACTGTTTTGGGCTTGCTTTAGTCCTGGTGGCCTGAGCGTCGAGGGCCCACTGCCTCCACCCGGCCCGCACCTGGCCCTTAAGGCCTTCCTACGGTGGCGACCGCAGGATAAGTAGGGGATAGTGGGTTGTTGGAGGGTATGGTTTGGATGGGAACTAGATGGTGCTATTTGGGTCCTGTTCCGGGGAGGGTGGATGGGGGTTTGGTTCATACTTGGGTTGTTAAGTTTTGGTTGGGGAAAATGGCCGCCATCAGTGCTGGGATGATTGATGTCCTTTCTTTGTTGGGACCCAGATGGGGAGACTTTGCGAGAACGATATGGGACAATGGCTGATGTTGCTAATCTGAAATGTGTTACTTGGAACGTGCGGGGGCTTCATACTATGTCCAGGCGTCACAAAGTCCACGCTTATTTAGTGCGTAGGGGGGTACAAATGGCGCTGCTGCAGGAGACTCATCTGAACAAGGCGGAAGGGGCGGCGCTACAGCGTAGATGGAGGGGGCAGGTCTTTTGCACTTCGTACTCCGCGTATGCCAGAGGGGCGCTGATTTGGGTTAGAGCTGGGGTTCCCTTCCAGGTCACGAAAACAGTGATAGATCCAGAGGAGCGTTATGTGGCCATTTCGGGCACTTTGGGAGGGAGAGACCTAAACGTTTGCTGTGTGTACGCTCCTAATATAGACCAGACTGCCTTCCTTTCCAGGTTGTCGGGCTCGTTGGCCCACTTCTTCTCCGGGCCCCTCCTGCTTGGTGGAGATTTCAACTCAGTAGTGGATGTAGACACTGACCGCTCGCATCCACCCCTTCCCGATTCTCCGGTTCGTCGCATGGCTAAGGGTCGTAGGGACTGGCAGACTCACTGGGGTCTAACGGATATCTGGAGGGGGCAACACCCCACATCTAGGGACTATTCCTACTTTTCGAGCCTCCATGAGTTGCACGTTAGACTGGACGGATTTCTTGGCTCGCCCGAACTGGTTTCGGCAGCGGTCAGGTCTGAATATTTGACCAGGACCATATCAGACCATAACCCCCTCCTGCTGGACCTTCGTTGGTTTCCCGGGGCGCCTGCGGTGCCCACCTGGAAATTACGGCCCGAGATCCTTGAGGACAGTGTTTTCAGGGCGGACCTAGGTGATAAGATCTCAGACTATTTTGCGTCCAACGGCGGCACCGCGAGCTCGAGAGCGTTAGAGTGGGACGCTTTTAAGGTGGTGGTGAGGGGATACTGTATTTCTAAAAAAGTCGGCATGAGGCGAATTATCCTCGCCGACCTAGATGCAGCGGACCGGAAACTCCGCGAGCTGGAAATTCGCCGCCCCGGGCGCCCTGAATTACAGGTCCGCACGGCGGAGGCGAAGGAGGCGGTGGCGGCGGAGGTCGAGCGGCTTCGCTGTTTTGACTACAAGGCCTATACGGTTCGGTCCATCGCAGAGGGGGATAGGTCGAGCGCGTTGCTGGCATGGCTAGCCAACCCTACGCGCCAGTCCTCATTGACGACATCCATGCGCAAGGCAGACGGAACCGAGGTGTACACTCAGCCTGAGATTCTGAGCTGCTACCGGCAATATTACGAACGTTTGTACCGCAGTCGCTCTGCCCGAGACCCTGACCTGCTTGATAATTAACTACGGCCTCTGGAGCTCCGAACAGTGGAGCAGGACGTGGCGAAAGCCCTGGGGTCCGACATAGAACTGGGAGAGATCCGTAGCGCCATTAAAAGGATGGCGAGGAATAAGACCCCGGGCCTGGACGGCCTTCCTGTGGAGTTCTATGCAGCTTATGCTGACCTCCTAGCCCCTAGGTTATTGATAGTATACAGAGAGGTGAAGAGGCTTGGGCGACTCCCGGGCTCGATGTGCGAGGCGTTGGTGGTACCACTCCTCAAGCCCGGAAGGGACTCATCCGACCCGGGGTCTTACCGTCCCTTATCAATGCTGACGGTTGACTATAAAATACTGAGCAGCATCTTGGCCTCGAGGCTGCTGGGACACATGAGCTCCCTAGTGCATGAGGACCAAGCTGGCTTTATCCCCAGGCGTAACACGACCATGAACATTCGTAGGTTGTTCCGCTTGCTAGGGGAGCCGCTTGTGGACGCCCCGTGCCCGGTTGTCTTATCGGTAGACCTAGAGAAGGCTTTTGATAGCCTGGAATGGGACTACCTTTGCACTGTGCTACGGAGGTTCGGCCTCGGTGAGGGCTTCATCAGATGGACCACGGTTCTGTATGCCTCTGCGTCGGCCAGGGTTCGGGCGGGACCGCTGATTTCCTCACAATACCCGGTGGAACGGGGCACGAGGCAAGGATGTTCGTTATCCCCACTTCTCTTCGCGCTGGCGGTGGAGCCACTTGCGCTGCATCTCCGGTCGGGAGCCCATTATACGGGCCTATGGACTCCTTCGGGCCCGCACTACATTTCACTGTATGCAGATGACCTGCTGCTCTTCCTAGAGGACCCGCTCGCCGCCCTGCATGGAGCTGCGACGGCGCTCACGGAGTTTGGGGAGGTCTCGGGCCTCCGGGTGAATTGGACTAAGACCTGTCTTTTCCCGGTTCGCAGGGGCACCCCTACCCCTACTCTAAGTAGGGAGATTAGATGGGAACCCGACTGCTTTAAGTACCTGGGGGTGTACATCTATCATGAACCATCTGACCACCTGGATGGGAACATTGCCCGCGGCACTCGAGCACTTCGAGGCTGTATGGACTTCTGGGCCACGCTACCGCTCTCGGTGGCAGGGCGGATCACTTTGCTTAAAATGGTGGCGCTTCCCCGGTTGTTATATTATTTCCGGACACTACCGATCTGGGTCCCACCGGCCACATTTCGACTATTACGATCAATGATAGTCGGATTCCTCTGGGGCTCGGGCCGCGGGCGGGTGGCCCTCAAGACCCTGATGAGGCCGAAGGATGAGGGTGGGCTTGCGGTGCCGGACTTTGAAAAGTATTATTTAGCGGCGCAGCTCCAGACCTTCACCCAGGAGATTGCCCGGGAATTCCGGGGCCCAGAAGACAGAAGGGGAACGGGTATGGCCAGGCATGTTCTCTCCTTCATAGCGCTGCAACAACGTTTGGCCTTACAGGACTTGTCGCTGGAGGAGTGGACCGTTCGCCTGTGTTGGAACCGAGCTCACGCCCGGGGCCACCTGAGAACACCGTATGCGCCCGAAATACCTTTGGGGATGCTGACGGCTTTGCCCCATGGCGGCGATTGGTCACGGTTGGCGAACTGGGAAGACGCCGGCTTACAGCTAATAGGGGACCTATACGAGGACGGGGCGCTCTTGCCCTTTCAGGAACTCATTGATCGCTTCGAGATCCCCCGCGGCGACTTCCTGCTGCACTCGGCCCTTGTCCGAGCGATCCAGGCGCACTGGAAACGCGGGCAGGAGGAACCCACTTTATCTCCGGTGTGCCAATACGTGATGATGTCTGCGGGCACGGTGAAGGCGGTCACTTGCCTTTACGGCAGACTGATCAATGAGGGGCTGGCTCCCCTCACTACTCTGAGAAACCGTTGGGAGGAGGACATTGGCAAGGAGATCCCGGAGACGACCTGGTCCCGGCTGGTGCGGCGAGCCTGGAAGGGCACACGCCACGCCCGCTTCCAACTGGTCCACTATTACGTGCTCCATAGAGCATATCTGACCCCGGTGAAAATCAGGCGATATTTTGCTACGAACTCGGCGGACTGCCCCAGGTGCCCGGCCCAGGAGGCGGACCTTCTCCACATGCTGTGGAGAAGGTCCGCCTGTCATCCTATTGGGTAGAAGTGGGGAAGACCCTGGAGGAGGTGACGGGGAGATCCTTATCGTTTGACGCGGCGGTGGGACTCCTACACTGGTTCCCTCATACCCCCAAGAATAAAATATCCAGCAAGTTCATCGATTTAGGGCTACTCCTTGCTAAACGAGAGGTGACCAGGAACTGGAAGGCACGAGTTGGTCCGACAGGAAGCCGATGGCACAGCGAACTTTTGAAGTGGGCGGCGGGGGAGAGCACGCTGAGATACCAGCTAGCTTGGAGGCAGCGTAACGAGAAGGCGCAGGAGGCAGCGCTGGAGTGGGAGACGTTAGTGCAGGCCCTTAGGGAATATTGCGCCCCCAGCGACTCTGAAGGTGAGGAAGCAGCTCGCCCCATGTCCCGATAAACGATTGCACTTTTCAGATCTGTTGCTTTCCCCATGGGTCCCTTAGCAGATCCTGTTGCGGTTGTTACCGTGCGCTGATGGCGGGGTTGGGTAGGGTTTTCTTTGGTTCGTAGCGTTTTTGAGGGTGGGGTTTTTCTTTCTGGGTTTATAGGCTTGTTTGGAAAAGCAGATGACGGACAGTGGATCATCCGGACCAGCTTCGACATCCTTCTGAGCCCCCATTGAATTTCGCCGCCCGATCCCAGGGTTGTGGGCTGAATGGCTGTGTAAGAAACTTACGGCGGGGGGACGGAGGGTTGTGTCTCATTGATTTTGCTTGTGCTATAATGCTGGTCGATTATGTAACGATTTACTGATTCCTGCAATAAAAATATATTTAAAAAAAAAAAATGAAGCCATTGTTGGCAAAGGATGGCTGCTCTCTGTGTGCAGTTCAATGTGCAATTTGTGCTGGGGGGAGTATCATAAGACTGAATAATGACACAGATTTGAGAAGATCGCACTGACGTAGTAAAGGAAGGAATATTTAAAAATAATTAGGTAATTCATTCAGGTGTTCTCGGGTGCTAAAAAACAGAATGAAAAAAAACAGATGGCGTTAATAGAAATTGTATACTACATAAAAAAAGTTAATTCAGTAAAGCTAAGGTGTTGAAAACCAGATCATAAAGCATGTCAGTTGAAAATATATTTTTCATAATGCCTGCTTTCTTGTCGCACAAGCTACAGAGAATGGTGTAATAACGAGGTCACATACATTAACTACCTTAAAATACAGTGCATGCTTCTGAGTGGGTGAAGATGAAAAATCTGAAAAATGCTGAATAGCCTTTTAATGCATCTGAAAAATACGTTCACCCATCACAAATAATGGTTGTAAAGTGTTTAATGCTTATGTGCTTTCAGCTTCAGTAAAAATTACCATAGAAAACGAATCTTTCATGCTGCCCTGTCGGGAGTTGGGCAGCATGATTAAGAGGAGGAGGCTACTCTAAACATCACAGACCAACGCTTATGTATTAAGCTTTTCACAAAAGCCTCAGGTCCTTCTGAGTGTCTTAAGTATGACATTATGATACGAATTATTAGGAGGAACATTTCTGTGAATGTGGTTTGAAATGAAAACAGAACAGATGTACTTTCCTGGTGAGGAGTTTGACCAGCTTGACATTCCATCTGCACATAATTCAGTCAGGATCGCAGCCTGAATATTTCTTTCTTCCTCCCCGAGCCATTATGAATCTAAGCTGCTACCTCAACTTGCGACGTTGCTGGATTGCGGACTATAAGGCTTCTGCTCTTTAACTTGCACTTTTGTTGACCCGTCCGACAGATAATCATCCTTTATTGACCTCTATTTACATCCTTACAGATGCTTGGAAAGAGGGACTTAGCGCTTTACAAAAACTGCAGACGTAAACAAAGGTAGGTTTAAATTAAATTATGTGAAAATATAGGTTGTACAGTATTATGAGTGACAGTAGGAATCCTGCAAAAGAAATATGTGCCTTAAAAGAAACAGTTAAAACAAATGCATCTTGTTTTATTGAGAAACTGATCAGACTTTTGAAATAATGTTTGATTCTCAATGTAAATTGATACTCGTATTGCGCACTACTCAACCGCAAAGGTACGAATACCGCTTTGGAACCCATCCTGGCTTTCCCTGTGAGGTGTCCACTCCTGGGCACCCCCAAGGTGGAGGCCAGGCATCCTTAGCGTT
Organism: Lissotriton vulgaris; assembly: GCF_964263255.1. Taxonomy (NCBI): domain Eukaryota; kingdom Metazoa; phylum Chordata; class Amphibia; order Caudata; family Salamandridae; genus Lissotriton; species Lissotriton vulgaris. Next base: position 2,063,053,771 of record NC_141689.1, on the reverse strand, counting down.
GTGGGGGCCAAGCAAGCTATTGCCCAGAATTGCAGAGTGGGACTCCATGATTGGAACAGGCACCGAGGGGAGAATTATCAAGTCTGTGGAATTTTGAGTCCAAGACCTGCCGAGGCAGGGAATTGAACCCTAGTCCTGGGCTAGACCTCTGCATCAGGGTCTGCCGCTCTAACCATTGAGCCATACTTCTCCTCTGTATACAAATAAGTGCGTGTACTAGGTAGGAGGGAAAGAAAACACTGGTGAGTTCGACGGAAGGAGCAATTTATGTGAGCGTGCATGTGTGCTGCTTACCAGATATTTACCAGGGATAGTCACTAGGGACTCAAGACAGGCCTCAAGTCCAGCTAAAGACTTTGTGGCATTAGCGCAAACTGTGCAGGGAGAAGCACACATTTTTAGTGCCACATGGATAGCTAGTGCTATCTTACACTGGTAGTGAGGATGTTGCAGACAACTCCATCAAGCATATGTCTTCCCTAAACAATGGTAAGTGTCTAGCTAATTAACTATAATAATTGGCTTATATTTAAGTCTGCCATATGTGAGTATAACCTACAAATATGGTTTAAAAGTCAAATCACCATATCAGTTCAGTTTGAAAGCTTTTATTCTGTTAAGTAAATCAAACATATAAGCAAAACAGTCATAAATCGATCTTCACAATAATAGAATTACAGAAGCAACGAGATAATAGACAATATATTCTTAAAATTCATAGACATATAAAATCCTGGTACAATAAGGTGTGACGACGCGGCCAGGGTGACTGACTCTGGAATTTGGGGATCACGGTTCAATACCTGGGACCGGCGGCAGATTAGCCCAGCACCATGTGACTCTGGGCAATAGCTTGCTTAATGTCCCCTAGCGCCTAGAGACCCAAACGGGTGATGGTTCGCGCTTTACAAATGTGGATTATTATTATAATAAAGACAAGTACAAAATTCATATGTAGACCCTGGCGATTTGTATAAACTTTTATGATCCTGATACAAAAAGCGCAAGTGCAAAGATTACATAAAATACCCCGTGGTTCATGTGATCAAACATCGGTGATCATTGATTTCCTAATGCTAATGGCTTTCAGAAGAAATGTTGCTGTGTAAAAAAACAATCCTGGTTCCTCTAACGTAAAGAGCAAATTCATAGCATCTTTAGTGGTTCTTATGTTATAATATAAGAAGAGCTGTTTCAGATAAAATTTCCTAAAATTGGAATACAATTTCCAAAATAAACATATGACAGCAGCTTTGGCAGGAGACTCCATCACATGGGCATGGCTGGGTAGAACACTGTTTCATAACAGGAAAATTGACAAGATGATGTATTGTACCCAACCTTATCATGTTAACACAAATTGATGTGATGCTCTTGTCACGGCTGACAGGTAAGTTTGAAACCCCTGTTTAAGATCCAATTGCAGATAATAGATGTAAGTTGTTTGGTTCTTAAGAACTCAAGGCCCGACCTCCATTTTGTGAGCTAGTAGGATTGATTTTATCTCACTTCTAGCAACAAAATCTGCGCATTCAGGATCCAATTGGATATCACAATCGAACAAAAGTTTAAACCAATGAAAGATATAGTTAAACCAAGGGATTCTTGAACAATTCACCATTTTAGGGCAATCCCGTATTATAGATTGAGTAAACAATGTCTCCTCTTTTAACCATATAGATTTCCAGAGTAAAAGAGTGCGCAATGAAGCCAAATCAGAGATATATTTAATGCCCACTTCATGGTGAAGAATTTCTGTGGCGGCCGAAAATGGGGCACACAACAAGCATTTTAAAAATGAATTTTCAGTTTGTTGTAATAGATTGCCTTGGCAGTGTCCCCAAACCCCTGCACCGTAAAGTGCGGCAGTGACATATTGTATCTCATAAATTGTCAACATATCTGTGATGCGTAGATTGCCCAATTTAGCAGCACATCTAAAAATACCACTTATGTTCCTCAGCATCTTAGCGTGGGGGTTATCCTGTTCCTATGCCCAATACCCATTCCCTGCAAAGGTAATACCCAGGTAACAAAAAGTTTTGACTGCTTCGACCTTAGAGCCTTCTATGTAATATGATCTAGATATAATTGGGTTCCTGCCGCAAACCATAACAAAAGTTTTAGATTTATTATTTAGGTTTAAAGTATTTTATTGAAGCAGGGTAAAGAAGGAAACAACAAGGACATGAAAAGAAAAACCACAGGTGCCCCACAATCAATGTGTACGGTACATTAGATACATCAAAGCATTTCTGTCTCCTCAACGGGCACCATCCAGCATGGAAATACAGCTTGCGCGCCTGTGGTTAAAGACAAAAAAGGAAAAAGGGGGTGGAGGGGGGAGGAAGGGGATAGGGAAGGGGGGGGGGGAAAGGAAAAAGGGGGGGAGAAAGGGTGGGGAAACAACCCTGCTCCATATCTTACCCAACCAACAAACCCCCCAACTACAGCACCCAAACCCACCCCCTGCACTGTGCCAATGACCATCTGCTCTCCCCTTGTAGCGACCCTCCGGTGGCCTCCGCTACTAGACGCCGACTCCAACCAATCAAACAGGCGGATCCGGCGGCGGTGTCAGCCGTAACAGCCTGAGATACCTCGGGCAGGTGATCTCCCTGAACTCAGAACACAACAGACCATGGAAAGGAGCCCACAGCTCCTCAAAAGCATCTACATCCCCCACTGCCACTAAGGACATTTTCTCCATGCCAAGAACATGCCACAATCTATGCAGCCAGCCGACAACTGAGGGGAGCGTGGTGGAGCGCCAGTGTATGAGAATGTTTTCCACCGCTGACCCCAGAGCTATCGCGATCTGTCTACCCCTTCTAGACCTGAGGGGGTACATCAACCCATTCGGCAATCCCAACAGGACATAGGCAGGGAACCGTGGCAGCTCTATCTCGAAACATTTGTCAACCTCGCTAAGGACCTCCTCCCAGTAAGAAGCCAAAAGGGGACAATCCCACAAAATATGGGTAAGCGTGCCAGTTTGGCCACAGTTACGCCAGCACGTCCCTGGTATTGACCTATCCATCTCATGTAATTTCTCAGGAGTGCGATACCAATAGGTCGAAATTTTGGTGAAGGTCTCCGTGAGCCCCGTGTGATAGGCAGAGTGGCCTGAGCGGTAGGAGATGTGGTCCCATTCTGTATGACTCAACACTCGTCCGAGCTCCCGGTCCCAGCGCTCCCGACCCGGGTTGTGAATGTGAAAGGGGGGGGGGCTGCAGCATCTTGTTCAAGTCAGAGATAAGCTTAGCGTCCGATGTGCAAGTGACTAACCAACGCTCGTACACCGTGATCTCCCGGTCAGCCCTTTCGCGCACATGGGACTGCAGCGCCCAGTGGCGCGCCTGCATATACCGCATGCGTTCCGTCTCAGGGAGGCCATAATCCCGCCGCAAGTCCTGGAAGGGGATGACACCCTCAGGGCCATACAGGTGATACAAAGTGCAACAGCGGGCCACCCGCCAGCAGTCGTAAGCACCAGGTTCAGTTCCAGGACCAAACTCCGGATTGCCAATCAGCGGCGTGAAGGGAGAGGGAAAGGAAGTGAGTTCATGCCTGGTGGCCACTGAGTCCCACACCCGGAGTGGGACACGTGTCACAAAAGAGGCGTAAAGGTTAGGGGGTCGATGGGCCCGTCGCAAGAATGGCCCCTCCTGTAGCGTTCTGCCTGCTACCGCCTGGTCCTGAAACAGCCAGTGTTTGTCTGACTCCCACCGGCTCCACTCCACCAGATAGCGAAGTTGGGCAGCCTGGAAATATTTCCGTAAGTCTGGAATCCCTAGCCCTCCAGATTCAGGCGCCAGCGTAGCAATGTTCCTTTTAATCCGCGGTCTTTGGCCCTGCCACACAAAACACGCAATGGCCGACTGAGTCTCCGCGAGCCATCCCGCAGGGGGTTGCAGCGGCAGCGCCCTGAACAGGTACAGCACCTGGGGTAGAAGGGTCATCTTCACTGCGGCCACCCTACCCAGCAGCGACAACGTGCCCTTATCCCACCGAGCCAGTTCCTCCCTAATTTTCGTGCTCAAAGCCGCATAATTGGCCGTGACCATCGCTGGGAGTGAGGCTGCTAACAGGATCCCCAGGTACGGAATCCGGTCCCCGGACCAGCTCAAAGGGAAAAGCCTCTGTAGTTCCGCCCTGGTGGTGCTGGTCAGCGAAATATCAAGGGCAGCAGATTTCCCGAGGTTCACCCGAAAGCCCGCCACCGCGGCGAAAAGTTCCAGTTCCGCGATACAAGCCGGCAGCGACCTCCGTGGGTCATCGAGCGTCAAAATGACGTCGTCCGCATAGAGGCTAATCGCGTGGTGAAATTCTCCCATCTTGACCCCGATAATATCGGGGGTTCTGTCGAACCCTTTGAGCAAACAGCTCCATATAAAGAGCAAAGAGCAAAGGGGACAGCGGTCATCCCTGTCGTGTTTCCCGTTCTATAGTAAAGGGTCGGGAGCTGCCTCCGTTCACTCGGACCACCGCGGACGGAAACCGGTAGCAGTTAAAAATCAGGTGCCGGAACCTCTCGCCTACCCCGAACTTGCCCAGGACCTTCTCTAGGTAGGGCCAGTGCACTCTGTCAAAAGCCTTCTCCGCGTCGATGGAAAGGAGCATTCTTTCCCCGGGGATCCTGGAGGCCTTCTCAAGAATATGAGTCACCCTCTTGGTGTTGTCCACCGTTTGCCTGCCAGGCACGAAGCCGGCTTGATCCGAGTCGACCATGCCCGGGAGATGAAGTGCCAAACGTGCCGCTAGTATGCTAGTGAACACTTTCAGGTCCACGTTCAGTAGCGAGATAGGACGGTAGGATCCACAGGCAGTCCGGTCCTTGCCCGGTTTCGGGATCACGGAGACCGTGGCCTGGAGAAATTCGGGGGGGGATGGCGCCTGGCTCCGAGAACGTGTTGAAGAGGCGTGTCAACAGAGGCGCCAACTCCTGACAGAAGGTCTTATAAAAAAGAGGGATGAAGCCATCCGGGCCTGGGGCCTTACCCGGTTTAAGCCGGGAGATCGCCGTGACCACCTCCTCGATACGGATCTCCCGCTCCAGATACTGGGCCTGATCCGGCATCAAGGACGGGAGCGGCACCGACTCCTGATAGTCCGCCTCCGCCTGGGCGGAGGGGGCCTCGCCAGCGTAGAGGTCAGCGTAAAAACTACGGAAAACGTCTGCAATTTGCTCGTCTTCCGTGACTGAACCTCCGGCAGGGGTAACCAGCTCCTTCACCCGGTGCTGTTGGTGTTGCACTCTAAGATTGTTGGCCAAGAGCCGTCCGCACCTGTCGCCACCGGTGTAATACTTGTGCTTCAGACGAAGCATCGCGTACTCAGCCTGGTCCATGTCGAGGGCAGACAAGAGTTTCCTGGCGGCTTTCAGTTGTCTCCAGACCCTGGGGGCTCCCGTCCTAAGATGGACCTGCTCCAGCTCCCGCACCTGTCGGGTAAGCTCATCCCTCTTGAGCTGGCGATCCTTGTTCTCCGCCGAGGAGATGGCGATAAATTCGCCCCGGAGCACAGCCTTCAGGGCGGCCCATTGCGTCGCGCGGGAGGTGTCGTCATTATGGTTTACGCGTTGAAAGTCCGCAATGGCCGCACAAATCTGCTGCACCGTCGACCGCCTGTGCAATAGGGTGTCCCGGAGTCGCCAGACCCCTCTTAGTCGTGCCACCGGGGGTAAGTTAAAGGTACCATCCACCGGCGCATGGTCGGAAAGAGAGAGGACTCCCATATTGGCATTCGAGGCCAGAGCGAGCATCGGGCCAGTCACAAGTAGATGGTCCAGTCGTGCGTAGGACTTGTGTGCGTGTGAGAAATAGGAGTACGCGCGGGTCGCAGGGTGGAGGCGGCGCCACATGTCATGCAAGTCCAGCTCCTCAAGTCGGCCGCGAACCGAGCCCAAAAGCTCTCCCAACTGGTGGCGCCGTTGCACAGACCTGTCCAGAGCCGCGTCGAAGACTAGATTCAGATCTCCCCCCAACACTATGTGCCTATCAGAGGTGGACGCAACGTCTTCCAATGCCTTGTGCAAAAATTGATCTTGATGGTCATTGTGACCGTATATCGAGCCTACAGTCATCACCAGGCCCCCCCACCTTAATCCTGTATGCCAAGAGCCTCCCTTTCTGTTCCGCTACCTTTTGTAAGATCTCCCCCCTGAACCCCTTGGAGAACAGAAGTGCCACCCCTGCCGTTTTAGAAGTGCTGGAGGAAAAAAGCTGCGTAGGGAACTTGGGGGTACGCATTCTGGGACAATCTTTGGCCAGCAGATGGGTCTCCTGTATCAGGCAGATGTCAGCTTGGGAGTTCTCTAACAGAGACGACACTGCCCGCCGTTTAACCGGGTTATTCAGCCCTTTCACATTCAGAGTGACAACCTTAAGGGCCATCAAGGAGGGGAACCCTTAATATGCACATGAAGGTGGGCAAGGCCCAGCAGGCGAACATAGAGGCCACCTCACGAAGCCTCAGCGCAACGCAGACATCCTTACGGCACAGTGCAGTCCCCAAACCCCAAAACCCCCAACTAAGTGGACCCCCCCTTCCCCTGGAACTTCACACACCCAACCCCACACCGCTCCAAACTCCCAGCCCCCCTGCAAACCCCCAAACTCAAAACACCCCCCTGCAGTTCCCATTTCCCATCCCCGCTTCTCAAGTCATTCAAAGAAGCCATTGTCCCAGCCCGGTCCTTATCGGACAAGGCCGTAGAAAGTCAGTCTAGTGGACTTCCAGCCATAACCACCTGCACTCGCAATCCCGACCCTCCCCACCCCAGAACCCCGCACCTGCAATAAGGAAAAGCTAGTGTAGACTCCCCCCGGAGTAAGTTCAGGCCGTCAAGGCCACTTCGCCAATCGCCGTTGCTCTGGAGGCCTCCTGAATGGCGGCCGACATGTCCGCCCGAATCGTGGGTGAGTCAGGCCGCTCCGGTGGCGGGGAGCGCCTCTCCCCAGCCTGCTGCCAACCATCTCGAGTGCTCCGTCTGCGGCGCGGCGCCGGAGTGTCCGCATCCGATGCCGTGATGCCCAATACTGCGCACACATCCTGGAGGGACCGGAGCTGGTGCAATATTCCGTTCCATCTGAAAATCAGGCGGAAGGGGTGCCCCCAAGAGTACTGCGTTCCCTGCTCCCGGAGAAAGTCCGTAGCGATTTTAAAGGATTTTCTCTTTTGCAGCGTGACCGTAGACAAATCCTGATAGAGGGCCACCGGGTGATCTCTGAAGCGGAAAGGCTGCTGCCGCCGCGCCTCGCGGAAGATCCGCTCCTTTAGGGGGAAGTCCGGTAGGAAGGCCAGAATGTCCGGGGGGGCGCCGTAGCTCTGCGAGGGCGGCCCACCCGGTGCGCCCTGTCGATGCGGACTTGAAAATCCTCTGACTCTCCCAAAATTGCACGGAAGAGGGCCTCTAGGTAGGCGGTCACGTCTTCACCCTCTCCGCCGGACGGGACGCCCCGGACCCTGATGTTGTTCTGCCTGGACCGGTTTTCGAGGTCCTCGGCGTGGGCCTGCAGCTCAATCTGTTGCTCCCGCAGCCGCAGGACCTCCTGCTGCAGGTGGGTGATCTCTTCGTCCCTGGAAATGACCAGCTTCCTCCACGGTGTTGACTGGCTCCCCCAGGGAGTCCACCTCTCTCCGTACCTCGCGGACCTCCCCGGCCACCTCCTGCTTTAAAGTCTGAAAATCGTCCCTTAAGGAGCTAAACAGCGACTCCAGGAACGATCTTGTCACCGGGGGCTCTCCGCCTTCAGCGCCTCTAGAAGGGGCCGGGGAGTTCGGGGCGGCCTGACTCCCTCCGCTGCGCAGGGCACCGCGTCCTAACAGTCCGGTCGCCTCTTCTCTGACCCCTGGCATTCGACATCCTGGCGGCGCGGGAGCCACCGATGGCCGTCGCTCGGCAAAGAGGCCACTAGGGTCAGGACCGCTATTCGCCAGCCAGGAAGCACCGCCACACAGAGGCCCCGACCAAGGCCGGGCGGCCGGTCCGTGGTTCCCAAAATGGCCGCCCTTACAGTCAATGGGCCAACGCCCAGGGAATGAGGCCTACCTCCGCCGCGTGTCCAGTGGCGATAAACACAGCCGGAGGGCAGGCTCGCGGGGCAAAGGCAGCCGGGGTCGGCACGTCTGGATGAAGAAATGCCCCGGAGGCGCGACACCACTCCGCCACGACCAGGGTTGGGCCGGAGCGGCCACGCGAGGCGAGCGTTCTCAAGCCCGGGACTTGCGTAGTAGCCGGAGGCCGGCTCCGCTTCCGTCGCCCTCCTCCGTTCGGCTCCGCTCCGCCGGCGAAGTCCTCCCTGGCACCCACTTGATCACCGCGGTGCAGGCACTCCGGCAGGCCACTCACAGTCGGCAGAGCACACCGTCGAGACCCCAAGCCTGAAGGTCTCGCGGCCTCCGGGCCGCACACAAGCCGACCAGCGGCTCCGCCCCAGGCTATTTTGGTCCAAATCGCACTTCTAGCGGGGCACCCAGGGCTCAACGAGCGCTCCACACCACCACGGGGGTCACCAGGCTCAGTCACCGCTCGATCCGGGGGGGAATCAGCGGCTGTGAGCGGTGCAGGGTTTCAGGGGTCCGGGAGCTCTCGGCAAGTGCGACCTCTCAGCCCGCCATCTTGGCCATGCCTCTAGATTTATTATCTAAAAGCTTTCTTTTTGCAATAAAAACAGTAAAACTATCAATCAAACGCTGTAACCCAATGGGGGTACGAGAGAGTAAAACCGCATCGTAAGCGTATAAAAGAATTGAAATGGGATTCCCGTCCACCCTCGGGGCATCCAACTCTAATATTTTCAGGGCTGCGTCCACATCATTGATAAACAATGAAAAAAGTAGTGGGGCTAGGATGCAGCCCTGTCGAATGCCTCTTTTAATTTTAAAAAAGGGGATATATTTGCCTGAATAGCCGTACCGCACCTTGCTAGACAATTCCTCACAAAGTCTAGCCAGGAAATAAATTATCTCTTTAGGGGCACCCATTTCTACAATAAGGGCCATAAGATAGAGTGGTCTACAAGATCGAAAGCGCTGCTAAGGTCAGCAAAGCATAAATATAAACTACCCTCCTTTGTTAGGGTATATTTGCCAATCAAGAGGTCTAAGTTGACACACTGCTCTAATGTGCCTACTCCTTTTCTAAATCCGTATTGCACTTGTGTAAGGATCGACTTCTCGATAACCCAGGCTTCTAGTCTTGATAACATGATCCGGCTCATGATCTTTATTGAGGAGTCCAGAAGGGAAATTGGATGGTAGTTACAGGCGTCGGTTTTTACTCCTTTCTCGTGGATGGGTATTATATTTGACTGACTCCATGATAAAGGGAATTGGGCCTCAGCGGCAGCGTTAAAAACTCTGGTCTAAAAACGGGGACCATAGAGTCATTTAGTTTTTATAAAGGTCTATCGGGACCCCATCCGGTCCCGGTGCCTTCCCCCCCTTGCTTCTAGTTATGGCCTCAGTGACCTCCTCTATCCTGATTGACAACGGTATAATTGCCCAGTCACTAGGAGGTTGGCTGGACAAAATGGAGAAGGCATCTCTGTCAGTGGGATTAAAAATGTTTGAAAAATGCTCAACCCAGCAATTACAATTAATGTAGGAGTTGAGTTCTGGGATATGATCATCCTTCAAAAAGGGACTATTGACCGTATCCCAGAACAATTTACAGTTTTTTGTATCTGCAGCTGGACTTAGATCTTCCAAGGCAATTTTTTGGAGCTCTACTTTTCTGATTCTTATGGCTGAGGCATATGCTGCACGTAGAACCTTAATTACATCTGGGTTTTGTCGGTTCACACCCAAGGGCTTGCTGTAGGTGACGTAAGGCTGCAGTACAATTTCCATCGAACCAGCTTACCTTTGGTTTTTTATTTTCACGTGCTGGTTTTGTCAGTAAATTCTCAATGGATTTATTGATCTTAGTTAAATTAGCATCAATTGGGGGTCGACCGCGTCCCTGAAACACACTTGGATTTCATTTTGGCAATGCGTAATAACATCATGCTGAATTTTAGATGGATCCAAACAAGCCCATTTTATTCGGACACAATTCGGTCTAGTGGGGGCAATCGATGGACTATTGAAGACATTGGTTACATCTTCAAAACCCCAGCATAATATATAAAGAGAGACACTGTTATGGTCGCTAGTTGGTTGATCCGTTATCCAGGGTGGCGAAAACAAATGTGCACTGTTACATGAGATTACAATATGATCGATATTAGACATAGCATTCCTTCCTGTAAATGTGGGGCATTTCACATTATATTTATCAGTAGCACACTGTAACAGTTCTAAATCCAGCGTATCAATAACATTATTTAAAGCTGTGCCATATTCACAGTGGGGGAAATGCATATAACAGTCATCATCAGAATCCCCTCTCCTGAGCCCAAAAACTTTAGTCAATGACAATGAACATGCTTGAACATTAAAATCACCAGCCCATAAGATAATAATCGATTTTCTAATAGTGCTGGTCATCCTATCCAGTTCCCTTTCCAGGGCATAAACAACTGGCCCTCGAGGAGAGTTAAACACATTATTGTAAACATTAATCGGAATGACATCTTTACCCACGGCAAATATCAGCCACATAATCTGAGAATGGGTACCAGCTGTAATACAACACTTGATCCTACATTTTACCAATTTAGTCAAGATCAGAATCAATAGGCCTCCCTTTTAAGCATGGGCGAATTTTGCGAATCTGGCGTTCGCGAATTTGCTTATTTGCGAACTCGCAATCTGCAAAATCCGCGAATTCTCGCGAATTTGCGGAGTTTTTTTTGGGTTCGCAAGGGTTTCTGCCAGTTCGCGAGGGTTTTGTACCAGTTCGCAATTGCAAACTTACTTGTCGGCTCGCAATGGTCGTGACTATGTTGTTTCTACGTCTGGTTCATCATCACAGGTTCCCAGCACCCTCTGTTTCACCACTGCCACCCTTCGTTTCACCCATGCCACCCTCTGGTACATCAATGCCACCCTCTGGTTCATCATCACTGTAGATTATGGGGGGGAAAAGCAAGCACACCTGCCCTGCTTCAACTGACATGAATTAATTTGGGGTTGATTTATTAATGTGCCACTGTATTAAAATTCCAGTCTGGCACCTGCTTCCTTATCTGTAATTTGCTGTCTGTTGCAGTGCAATTTTTTTTCCCAGGACCTTTGTGGCCTACTTGTGGCTATTCTATGAGCCTGCTGTGAGGGTCAGAGCAGGGTCATACAATTGTTGCAAATAGCAACTGAACTCTGGAGGGGCCCTAGTCAGGAAGCACTACAGTGAATGGTTACTAATGATGAGTTTGAACTTTTGCACCTGCTGAGTGCTTTCAGTTTTGCAAAACTTGTTTTTCTGCAATTTCACGGGATTCGCGGTGCACGAGATCGAATTTGGAAGCAGCGAATTCGTGCGAATATATGATTTGTTTTTTTGCGACGTGTTAGTTCGCAAGGTTTTGTGCGTTTTAGCGAGCCGCTTGTAGCTCAACGGCGCGAAGTTACCCTCACGGTCGTTCACGGGCGCGGCCATCTAGTTTGCATGACGTATTTCCGTTTCCGGGCGCGATGTGCCATCTTGTTTCTCATTCATTGCTATGGTTCTGGGCATGCTTTTTCTATCCTCTCTGAATCTCTGCCATCCTTTGCTTGTTTGAAGTTTTTTTTAATCTATTTTACTTATTATCTATCCCTCTATTTTTCTAGCTCGATATTTTTGTGTTTTCTGCTACTATTGGTTAATTTTAAACTACTTTTTTAAACTCTTTTCTTTTCTTCTCCCCTATTCTATTTTCTTTATTATTTAGCTTCCTTTCTGCCCAAACCATGGTAAAGGGATCCGGGAAGCATCCCGAGAAGGGGAAGGGTCCCGCACCCCGTGCCTGGCTCCCGTGCGGGCGTTTGAGGAGGGAGCAGGTCGCACCCCGGGGGATCTTCAGCCCGGAGGAGGTGCCGGCACTCATTTTTTATGTTCAGCGCCGCCTCCCCAGGACCATCATGGCAGGCGGCAAGATCGCTCGCGGGGACGGGATCCAGGAGCACCGGAAGCGGTGGGAGAAGGTGTGCCGGGCCATGTACCAACACTCTCGGGTCCGGCGCACCTACAACCAGGCCACCCACCGTTGGACGGATCTCCTGGACCGGGAACGCAATCTGCTCGACCTGCTCGGCCTTGAGATCCCTGGGCTTGGTGAGTAGTAGTAGCTATTTCTTTACTACTCTGTTTTCTCCTGCTCTGTGTGTTATTATATTGCAAATTTTAGTTTTTTACCAAGAGCATTAATGCTGCTGATTACATTGTAGGTAAATTATATTTCAAAATGTTATGTGCATTTCAGGTGCACTGCTCTCCTTCTCAGTAGCGTTGCTACTATGCTTATTTGTTTTCGATTTTTGTGTTCATTTCATTGGCCTGTGAAATTATGTATGAGTGTAGTTTAAAGAACTGCGTAATGCTAAACACTAAGGGTCAGATTTTTAATTACCGGCGCATCCCTGCAAAGTAGCAGGGATGCGCCAGTAATTGTGCGCCACGCCACCACCACCCATGGTGCGCCGTATTTACAATGCGGCGCACCATGGGCCCAAAACGTCACCAAAGCGTTACACATCTGTGCCGTAAAGGCGGCGCATTGCTGGAGTTGCGTCGCAACGATGGCGCAGCTCCAGCAATGCTCTGGGGTGCCCTATCTCCCCAATGCTGCTTCAAGCCGTATGTCTGCTTCAAGCAGGCGCAGGGTTTGAGTCACGCATCATTGTCCTCAAAGTGACTGATTGAAATCTTGTAGATTTCCCTCAGCCACTTTTAGGATGCGTTCCTGCGCAGGAACGCCCTCCCTTGCGCCGGAACGCACCCTGATGGTGCAGGGCTTTACAACGTGACGCATCTCCAATATGCGCCACGTTGTTAATATACGCCGCACCATGGCGCCTCTTTTGTTCTGCTGCTGCGTCACAAATGTCACGCAACAATGGAGCAAAAGAGCCGCAAGGGGCTTCAAAATCAGCCCCTACAGACTGAAGTCCAGTCCTTCCTTTGTACAAATTGCGATAAGAAGAAATAGTGGTGGTGGATTCATAGTTTGAGTATTTTAATGGCTGGTTAATGTAGTAGGAAACTTTTTAGTGTTGTCGCTGATCTGCAATCACGATGGACTTTGTCTGTCACTTCGCGTGCAAATCAAGCAATACTAATAACGTAGTAGATCACATGAGATCGGTCAATATATCCTGTGGAATAGTTGTCTATTTGCTATTTCGCCAAAATATTTTGTTATTGTTGTTTTGAAATGTTTGATTTGGTTGACAAATATCATCCATGTTTTCTGGTCTTTCTTTCTTTCATGTTGTACATCAGCTCCCCCAGGGGCAAGAGGACACAGGAGGAGGAGGCTGCTGTTCAACAGGATGCAGGCAAGGATCGGGCCGGCGAGGGCTCCTTTGCTGGCCCCGGTAAGTTTTAATTTTAATATAGAGTACCTGTTTTTTCCTAGCGTTCCTCATTCAATTTTTTCTAAATCGTCTTTGATATTCTTGTAGACTGTATCTAAATTCTTATCCTGCCTCAACTATGACTCCCTGTGGTATTACTAGATTATTCTTATTAGTCTGTCTGTGTAGCTAACTAACATTGCACATTTGGCAATTCCATTGGACTCCCATTCTAGTCAGCAATAGCTCTATGCACTGAGTGCCGTCCTCTAGGATTGTCCATAATGTCTTTTCAAGTCTTCTAAATGTTTATGCTATGACAATTGCCAACAATAAAAAGGTGAATGACCACCAAGAAAGAATAGGATACTACTTTACTTTTGGTTTGGATAGGAGGACAATCCATTCTACTACTGTTGCAGGGACAAATCTGCACAAACAGAACTATGGACACTAAATAATGCATTGCTTAGCTTATCAATTATAATATGCGCTGTTAGACTTTCCACATACCTCAGTGATAACAGACTTTGTAGTTGAATCCCCAATCTCCTTACTGACTAGATAGTGTGGCAGAGTCATTTAGCTCCCAAAGTCACCGATGATTGATCCCCAATGATGATTATCCAACGCAGGACAAGAGTACGGAGTCAGAGTCAAGAAGTGTCAGAGGCACGGACTAATGCTTGCAAAAATTGCAAAACCTTTAGCTCAGCCAATCTAGTCTGGAGGACCAAAAACCACAGAGTCTATTTAAGTTTAAAAGCTTTATTAAAAGTAAACACATTTATTTAAATCAAGTTTGTCATAAAACTAAACGTTTAACTGAAAATGGAAAAGTGCTTAGTGCTGACGATTAATTGAACACATTTCTTGTGGTCGAGCCGAGCTCTCACCTGGTTTGAACTTGATCTTGCTCGTGTCTGTTAGGAGAATAAGTGGTGCGTGTTAAAAATAAAAAGCAAGCATTCATCAGGTGTGCCAAAAAGTGCAGCAAGACAACAGCCTTCCCTGGAAAAAGGGACATTTTTACTTTAGAGTAGACAGTCACAAATTATTACATTGTTTTCTGTTTTTTTCACATTTCTTTATTCCTAGACCAAATATTATATAGTAATGCGTGCCTGAGTGGTACTAGACCTGGGAATATTTGGCAGCCACCGGCAACCCCAGAAGATAAGAAGATGGCCTATTCCCTGCTGATGAGGGGTAAATACCCCGAAACACGTGTCCAGGGATGGCGAAGAAGGATACATCGCGGAAAACTTAATTACACTGACCACAGTCCTTAGGGGCGATCCCGCTGGTGCGTGAGTGGTGTGCGACCCCACCCCCTTTTGAAATTTTTAAAGCTCCCTCGAGCTGTCGGGCTGACGAGCCTGGGACCCCGCACCTGCGTGCCTGAGTGGTACTAGACCTGGCAATATTTGGCAGCCACCGGCAACCCCAGAAGATAAGAAGATGGCCTATTCCCTGCTGATGAGGGGTAAATACCCCGAAACACGTGTCCAGGGATGGCAAAGAAGGATACATCGCGGAAAACTTAATTACACTGACCACAGTCCTTAGGGGCGATCCCGCTGGTGCGTGAGTGGTGTGCGACCCCACCCCCTTTTGAACTTCTTACATTAAATTAGGTTTAAAAAATAGCCGAAGTAAAACCTATAGAATGGCTGTAGGGATCAATTTAGAAGCAGAGAGAGATCCAAGAAATGCAGAGTCACACTCATAGAAGTTCACAGCAATAACATTACTTAAAAAAACATTACAAAAGAATGGATACTGTATCTGTATGTTATTGTAGTTGTCCTGTTGAATTTGGTAAGTAAGTTGCACGCATCAAACCATTCCTCTTATTAGCGGCACTCCTCCATTCCAGCTGACGCTCCGTCCATCAATGTGGTGACCAGAAGACACCCTGTCCACTGCCTGCCTGGCGGATGCTGAATTGCGGCTCGCTAATGTGAAGCCTGACTTCATCCTTTTTTTCCCATTGCAGAGACTGAAACCCAGCCTGTAATTATTGATGGAAAAACAGGAAGTGATATTAGAACACCACTGACAAATAAATATAAGGTATGTACGCTGTGTAGTGCAAAAAGTCACACTTTTGGGGCGTGGCCAAGATGGCGGCGGAGTAGGACGCCTTTTCGTGCCGCTCTGGCGCTGATCCTACAAAGCTTCTAATAGCACGACTCTGTGGGAGCTCACCCGCCCCAAAAGCGGCGGGGAAGTCCGCCTGACGGAGCGGTTGGCCTTGGTGTGGTCGCCGAGGCGGTGTGACCCCGAGTTTGCCCCTGAGATCGAACGCGCCCCACGGCCTGTGAGACCCCGGGCTCTCCTGACATCGAGGCCCGGCGTGGTTGATGGGCGGGGCCCTGGAGCTGCCCTGAGGAAGTCGGAGCAGACGGAAGGCGGAGAGTAGCTGCATTCCGGCGACAGGTGGACCTGACGACAGACCCAGATCGACCCCCCTTGCCCTTGGGGTATTGCTGCACCGGTTTCCAGCACTAACTGAGGCGCACGGAAGTCGGAGGCATCCGCGGTCGGCACCACCCGCCACCGCACGTGTGAGGCTGGACACAGCCGGCGTCTACAGAGCAAGTAATGGTGAGCGTTTGAACTGAACGGCGAGGCCCACCATTGAACTTGGCCACGAGGCACGGAGCCTGAGCACTGTGGGCCGCCGAGTCTACTGTGGAGTAAGGCCGCGGAACTGGCCAGCGGATACCGGCGCATCTTGCGTCGCACGAAGGCCCGGAGGGCGTTGGAAAGCAGGCGCCAGCACTTGGGCTTTGCCCTGCCTGGGCTCCGGTGGGGCCCACGGACCGAGTAGCTGTGTACGTGGGGCTGAGCACAGCTGGAAGCTACAGAGCGCGCCTTGTTGTGCGTTTGGACTGCCTGAGGGGCCCGCCAGTATCCTGAGCCAGGTGGCGCCGGGCCGGAGCGCTGTGAGCCGCCATGTCTACTGTGCCGCGCAAACGGGGCCAAGGGAAAGACAATGCCCCGAAATCTTCTCAGCAACCGGCTTCCCCTGGAGCGAGTGGGTCGTCGAAACAATCGGACGATGTGGCCCCGGCGACGAAAGCCTTTATGACCGAGCTGTTTGCCTCCATCAAGGAGGACATCTCCGAACTCAGGGCGCAGCTAGCCTCCGACTTGAGGGAGGTGCGGAGAGATGTGGACGGCATAGGAGAGAGGGTGGCGACCCTGGAAGACCGAGATTTGAGCGTAGCCACCGACGTTCACCTGCTGCAGCAAGACATCATTCGCCTCACCGAGCAAAATCTGGACCTACAATTGCACACGGAGGACTTAGAAAACCGCTCCCATAGAAATAACATCAGAATACGGGCGGTGCCGTGGGGCGGTGAGGCTGGGGACCTGCGGGGGTATGTCCAGGAGCTGTTCCTCCAGGTGCTGGACGAGGAAGACACGAAGGAGATTCGGATGGACAGAGTACACAGGGTAGGCCTGCCACGGCGCGGGGGGGCCCCCCCCAACATCCTAGTGTGCGTACACGATTTCCAGCTTAAGGAACGGATACTACGCAAGGCCAGGGCCATCGAGTCGCTACAGTTCCGGGAGCATCGGCCTCAGCTATACCAAGACCTGGCGGCGTCTACCTTGCAGAAGCGGCGGGAGTTTCGACCGGTGACGGCTTTCCTGAAAGAGAGGGGCATCGCCTACTCCTGAGGGCACCCTTTCAGGATCATTTTCAGGTGGCAGAATCGCCTCGCTCAAATCCGCACGCTTCAGGCAGCAAAAGAACTTCTGGGCCTGGAGGATGTACCGCCTTCGCAGGCCGCGACGGCTTCCCCGTCCCGAAGGCGACGTCGTTCGTCTTCATGGCAACGGGTGGGGGGTTCACCCATCAGACAACGGCCGGATCTCTCTACCAGCCTGCAAGAACGGGATGCAGCAGTTGCTTCGGTGGCGTCAGTCACGTTGACCGACACACAGCATAGCTCTGGGGCGGCGTGATCCCCGGGAAATGGCGGATCGGCGCCGGAGGGGCCCGGGCCATCTGGGTGAGGGAGCTGAAAGTACTCTTGGAGGAGACGCCCTCGACTATGGCCATGGGGAATAGTGTCTTTGTTCCCCCGGCCTGCTTCTTGAGTGGGAGGCTTCCTACGGACTTCGGCCTACTGGTCTTGATGAGTAGTATTTCTGCACTTTTGTTTTTGACTTTGCACTTTGTTTGGTTTGCATATCTTTTGGGGTGGGGTTGGGATGGGGGTTGTTGGGGACAGTGGGGGGGGACCCGTGACGGAGGGCCAAAGGGGATGTTTGTTGTGTGCCTGCTGCTGAATGCGCACTTTACTGTTGGTGATGTCGTGCCGTGAATGTTCTGGAAGCAGCTAGTTGTCTACTGCCTGGGGGCGGGGCTGGATGCGGGGTGGATGACACTTGGCATGCTGAGAGCGGGTTCTGGGTTTTGTATCTGCTATGCCGCTTAGCGTAGGGACGTGGAATGTTAAGGGCATGAATTCGCCTCAGAAGCGGCAGAGGGTTCTGAAGTATGTGATGGACCATCACCTTGATGTAGTTGGATTGCAAGAAACACACTTGGCACGGAAGGATGAGTTGAGGCTCCGCCATAGGGCGTACCCCATTATCTACAGGTCCTCTGCTGTCACGAAGCACCGGGGGGTGGCACTTATGTTCAGGGCTACGTTGCATTTTCAACCAGTGGAGGTCCGCAACGACAGGGAGGGTCGCTGGCTGATGGTTAAGGGGCACATTCAGGGTAGGTTGTGTACGTTTGTGGTGGTATATCTGCCCAATGCCGGTCAGAACAAGTATCTACAGGAATTGCTGGTGAAGGTGGGGGACTTTGCGGAGGGGCTCTTGTTCATGTTGGGCGATTTCAATTTGGTGTGGGACAGGGATTTGGACAGCTCGGGGGGTCGCAGAGCGGACACTGGGGTCTTTTCTGATTCCACGCAGCAAGGGGTGGGGGAATTGGGGCTAGTAGATGGATGGCGATTTTTTCACCCCGCCGAGAAAGACTACACATTCTTTTCACATGTGCACCACTCCTACTCTCGCTTGGATCACATCTTCCTTAGTCAATCCCTCAGAGGGAACATTCTAGATGCCGCCATTCTTCCGATCTCGGTGTCGGACCACAGCTTCTTGGTGCTCACTCTCCGTTGGTCGCCGCCCGACACCGCGAGCCGAAAGTGGTACTTCCCGGCGTCGGTGGTTAGAGACGAAGTTTCCAACCGAGCCTTGCGCCTGGCCATCCGTGATTTTTTCGATTGCAATCCCCCATCGGACACTTCTCTGACGACCACGTGGGACGCCTTCAAGGCGACGATCAGAGGGACGTGCTTGGGCCTCAATTCGCAACTTAACACTCTGCGTAGGAAGGAACGGGAAGCGCTGGAAGCCGAGGTGCTTGAGCTCGAGAGGGCTCATAAGATCAACCCCTCGAGGGTCACCCTGCGTCCACTGACGGCAGTTAGGGGCAAACTGAAGGCACACTATGCAAACAGGGCCGAGCTCACTCTCCTGCGGCTGGGGCGGCACTCATACTCCAGTGGTAATAAGATTGGCAG
This sequence comes from Lissotriton vulgaris, assembly GCF_964263255.1. Lineage (NCBI taxonomy): Eukaryota > Metazoa > Chordata > Amphibia > Caudata > Salamandridae > Lissotriton > Lissotriton vulgaris. Next base: position 2,063,034,764 of record NC_141689.1, on the reverse strand, counting down.
ACACTTAGCCCGGCAACTGCGGGACAAGAGGGAACGAGAATACATAGGGGGGATCAGAGACCCCGCAGGAGTACTCCACCATCGTGACGGGGTGAAGGCGGACATATTTGGCCGCTTCTATGCCGCTTTGTATACGGGCGAGGAGCTGGATGCTGCAGCGCAGCGGGAGTTCCTGCAACGCTTGCCGCTCCCGCAGGTCTCTAGTGCGTGGAACGACCTGTTAGAAGCTCCGATCTCGAGAGAGGAAGTCCTCTCCGCCATTAAAAACTTGAAATTACATAAAGCCCCCGGCCCGGACGGGTACACTGCAGTCTTCTATCAGACCTACGCGACTGAGGTGTGCGACTTCCTGGTCGCCCTCTTTAATGACATGGCTACGTCCGGAGTGAATACCGGGACCCTAGCGGAGGCGGTGATTGCGGTCCTGCCGAAGCCGGGGAAGGATCCGGAGCACTGTACTTCATTCCGTCCCATAGCCTTACTCAATATTGACGCGAAGATGTACTCGGCGATACTAGCGAGCCGCCTCCAGGACCTGCTACCGGCGATTGTTCATCCGGATCAGTCCGGCTTCATCAAAGGCCGCCAGACGCACGACAATACACGTAGGGTGATTCATCTCATTGAGAAGGCGGACAGGTTCCGCATTCCGGCGGTATTGGTGGGCCTGGATGCGGAGAAGGCCTTCGATCGCGTGGACTGGAGCTTTCTATTCCACACGTTGCAGGCGTTTGGTTTCTCCGACAGATTCATCACCATGGTGAGGGCAAACTTCTGTAGCCCACGCTCGAGGGTGGCGGTGAACGGCCACCTATCGGCCTTCTTCCAGCACTCGCGAGGCACCAGACAAGGGTGCCCCCTCTCTCCCTTGCTGTTCGCGCTCAGCATTGAGCCCTTGGTGATGGCGATCCGGGAGCATGAGGGGGTGAAGGGCATACCATTCACAGGAGAGCAGCAGAAAATTTCTCTCTTTGCGGACGATGTCCTGCTGTCGGTGGCCGATCCCGCTAACTCTCTCCCGTGCGTTCGGGATATCTTGCTGGACTTCGAGGGAGTGGCTGGCTTCAAGGTTAATTACGGCAAGTCTTATGTCCTGAATTTAACCTTGTCACAGGCCGAAGTTGCTCAGGTGAGAGCGACAGCACCGCTAGCCTGGACCTCGGGCTCGATACTTTACTTAGGAGTCCACCTCACTCCTACGGTGGGTGGCTTATTTGCAGCCAACTTCCCGCCCCTGCTGGCCAAGACACGGGCCGAACTGGAGAAGTGGAAGCCCAAATTCCTGTCCTGGCTAGGTCGGGTGCATGCCATTAAAATGGTCCTTCTCCCCAAGTACTTATATCTTTTTCAGGCCCTACCGATTCCACTGAGCACTTCCTTTTTTAGCCAGCTCAAAACATTGATTTTGAAATTTGTTTGGCAGGGAGGTCGGGCACGACTTTCGTTTGCACTCCTGCGACGGTTACGGGCTGACGGGGGGGTCGGCCTCCCGGATCTACACCTCTATTATAAAGCTGCCCAACTAAGAGTCATGGTGGAATGGTCACAGCAATTTTCCGAAAAACACTGGTTGCATATGGACCGGAGCGTGGCTGGCGGGTCCGTCTGGGATCTAGCCTGGAAACCAAAGCGTGACCGCCCGGTGAATGCGTACATCAGTACGCCCACGGGGACTACACTGAAAGTATGGGATACCTTGGCAGGGGATGAGCGATGGACGACCTTCCCGTCTCCATTCACTCCATTGCATTTCAACCCGGCGTTCCCGCCGGCACTCGCCGAGGGCCCCTTTGACACTTGGAGAGAGGGAGGATGTCGGGCGCTGCTCCATCTGTTCCACGGCACTGACCCCCTGACATTTGAGAATTGCATGTGGGACTACCAAGTGCAGCCAACTGAAAAATACAGGCATTTACAATTGCTTCACTGGGCCACATCACCGGGAGTACGGGAGGCAGCCACGAGGCCTCCCTCCGAATTTGAGGCCTTCCTGCTAAAAACGTCTTCCATGAAGGGGGCCATCTCCTTTCTGTACCAACTGCTGCTTCGATCTGCCCTTTCCCCTAGACCGCGCTACATGGAGCAATGGGAGGAGATGGTGGGGAGGGATATCACTGATGGAGAATGGTCGGCGTTGTGGAGGGACATGACGCAATTTAACCACTCAATACTCCTGAGGGAGGCGCACTTAAAAACTCTTACACAGTGGTATATGGTCCCGGCCCGGCTTCACCGTATCTACCCGGCCGTCTCAGACAGATGTTGGAGGGGTTGTGGCCTACTGGGGGACTTCCGCCACATTTGGTGGGATTGTCCGATCATCAAACCCTTCTGGGACGAGATCCTATCCCATATTAAAGATATCTTGCAGTATCCTATCGATAACTCTTTGGCATTCGTACTTTTGGGCCTGAGAGATCCTGGCCTTGAGCACCAGACATGCGCAGACAAGAAGATTCTATGACTCTGCCTAGGCGCTGCCAAGTTCACGCTGGTGTCAGCCTGGAAGCGGAAGGAGGCGCCGGCGATCTCACTTTGGCACGCTAGACTGTGGAGGCTCCTGAGTCTTGAGAGAATGGCGGACATCTTCCTAGGCAACTACAAACACTTTAAACACATATGGGGCCCCCTGGTGTCCTTTCTCTCTACTGGTTTACCCTCGGCAGTGTGCCCAGCGTCTTTGAGGGCCTTACATCTATTTCAGCTCTAAGTTTGTGTGATGGATGAGTGGGGAATGAATGAGGCACCGTCACGGGAGGGGGTGGGGGTGGGAAACGGGAAGTTGATTTTGTGTACTGCTATCGGGACATCTGTGCTGCTGGGACGAGGCTCAGTTTGACGGCTCTGTGACACTGGAGTTTCTGCTGGCTGAACTAACAGAGTACCCCGCCTTGGGGCTACGTGTACGACTGCCTCCATCTTGCGGATGTTGGAGCCTATTATTTGCTCACTTCTCTCGCATTGCATTATTGCCTCGTCTTAATCTACTGCTTTCCCACTGTGTGGGACCATCTGTGCTCCTGAGGTGGTACCTTTTGTTCACTGTTTTTTTTTTCTCTGTGTTTTGCAAAATAAAATTTTTACAAAAAAAAAAAAGTCACACTTTGAGTTTTCTAATAGACAGTACAATATTTTTGAAAGTGCGTACTCTGTCTGAGTCTCCTTTTGAAGGATAAATAAGTATGGGCAAATTAATTTAGCAGATCTTTCCCCTCAAGCTAGGCGTACTGTAAACTGTGTTTTAGAACAAAATTAGACCTTCCCAGCAGTGCTCCCAAACAGACCCTTACTAAAGCCAGTCGCGAAAATGTAGAAGACCCCCAATCAGATCTCAATAAACGTACCTAGTAGAAAACTGGTGACAAAATGTACTTTGAAAGTAAAAGTAGGCACAAATACCCCCTTACCCACCGTGGATTGTATTCAAACCACTTGCAAGCAAGCAAAAGTATCCATACCCAGCATCGCTCCAAGACTTGCAAACCCCCCCCACAAACAGCCCCCCACCCAAACACATGCAATACAAATACTGCTAACCCTAACGAGCCCTAAGTTAAGAATAGTGGAAAACGCTTTCTTTAACTATGCCAAATCCCCCCTTTCCCACCATGGATTTTCTTCAAATCACTTGCAACCAAAATTGCACATTCCCACTAATGCTCCAGAACTCAGTTGCAAAAATCAAGAACACCCCGAAACACATACAATCCTGCTGCTAGGGCTAACCCTAACGAACCCTAAGTTACAAAAAGTGCCAAAAGGCTTTTCGGCATGGATTTTGTCCAAACCACTTCTATCCGGTATTAGACCTTCCCAGCAATGCCCCAAGACCCGCCACCCACCCGAAAAAAAGCACAACACCCCCAAACAGCTAAAAAGAGAAATATCATACTTACAATATTTATCGGCCTTTGGTCCAAATGGGCTGTGCAGCTAGGTCATAACTCCCGTTTTCTACCACGGATTTCCTGAAAAGCAAATGCAATCAAGATTAGACTGTCCCAGCAGTGCTGCCAGACACAAAAACTCACCCACAAACACCCGGAACCCCCCAAAGAGCACTTCAAAGGCAAGCAAGTCAGCAAAAATGCAAAGAATTTAACGCTTCCTGTTGGACAGGCCCCATGAAGGGCTCGCTCCCTCCCCGCATGACAGGGCCCAGACACCGGCTCTCCAGGTGCTACCCACAGAAGCAACCCGCAACCCGTCCCCTACGGGACGCCTGCTCCCGGATATCTCTGTATCACTGGCCCGGGCCACCGTCAGCACCATTGCCCGGCCCAGCCGCCATCTTGGACACTGCACCACGAGGCCGCGTGGCCTCAGCTCGACCCCAACCCTGGGCCTGGCCAGGCCCCGACATCCCGGCACCACCATCCACCCAGGAGGTGAACGGACCACTTGGCAGGTCAATGGGAGAAAGAAGTGTCGATGGCTCTTCCCCGCCAGGTGCCGATCACCCCCAGCCCCCGGGTGCTGGCTCCACCCCCCTGCTGGGTGTCTGGACTCCCTCATCCTGGACCTCCCGACCTCCAAGTGCGAGGGTCCGGACATCAAAGGGCGCCAGACCTATAACTGAGGCAGCTCCAGAGCAGGAAGGCAGTTGTATCCTGGAGTCGAGAGACACCGTGAAGAACTCATCCTTGACGGACTGCTGGCGCTGCCGCAGCCCTGCCTTGTGAACTGTCGTCCTGCCTGCTGGCGCTGCCACGGCCTTCTGCAGCCTTCATCCTCGTGGGACCTGCTGGCGCTGCCGCGGCCCGTTGCAACCTTCATCCTCGTGGGGACCTGCTGGCGCTGCCGCGGCCTCTCGCAACCACCATCTTCGTCGGGACCTGCTGGCGCTGCTGCGGCCCGTTGCTACCTACGACCTCCTCTGGACCTGCTGGCGCTGCCGCGGCCCGACCTTCCCGAACGCCGAGCTCGAGGATTGTGAGCTACCCATCGTCTCATCTCAATACCAGATTGGTAACAAGACTGTCCCGCTACCCCCTTTCCCTTCCAGAGACTAGAATTGAGAGGATCCTCGTGTCCTGATCTCATTGTACCGTTTTACCTTACTTCCAGAACTGCATATAAAGAGCGTTAACCTTATCTTCGTGTGGTGTCCATCTGTGGGGGGGAAGTTACTTGTCTGTACGATCGCTGGAGACGGCCCTCACCGGAGGCCTCTCCCCTTGTCCTCGGCCAACCCTCCAGGTTCCCGTCTAACACTTCCGATTTGGTCCGAAACACTTTTATCCGGTATTAGAGCTTCCCAGCAATGGCCCCAGAGCCGTCAACCCAGGCGAAAACTAGTAGAAGACCCCCAAACAGCCAAAAAGCGAAAGTACAAAAGTGAGTCACTTTACCTATGTTAAAAGTGACTCAAAAGTGGCGTAATAAGGTTGTGGATCTGTTTGTCAGACTGTTGTAAGGTATCTGTTGTCACTGCTCAAAGGTAATTATAGATTTTACAGAGAAGCTGCTGTACACTACGCACTAGGGCCATATTATCAAGCCTGGGTGACAAAATTATCACCACTTTATTGGCATGAAAGTGCTGCTACAGTGGCGATAATGTGTTTGATAATATCAACACTCGAAACCAGGAAGTATTGGTGGCCATCTTGTGCCTCGGAAGCACCGAGTCACAAGAAAACAGTAAAACAAACTTGAGAAATAAGGGAAGGGGGCAGGGTAGAAACATTCTGATCCTTTACGGTTTCTCAAGGGGTTGTATATGGATGTTTAGGCTCTTTTTTTTTTTTTTTTTAAAGAAAAATTGCGCCGTACGTGTACCGAAATCCGTACAATTACGAGCAGGAGCTGAATGCTGATTGGCTGGCAATAATCCAAACCAGGAAGTGTTGACAGCCATCTTATTTGTCACGACAGCCGAGTCACTAGGAAACAGTAAAACAAAGTTGAAAAATAAGGAAAGGGGATAGGGTACAAACATTCTGAACCTATAGTGTTGCTCAGGGGGCGGTAGATGTATTGTACGTGTACCAAGAACGTATGGACGACGTACAGCTTGAATGTTGAAAGTCGTCACGTAAGCGTACGTAAGCAAGAAAAATAAAAATAATTTTAGATATTTATGAAGTGTATTTGTTTATGTGTTGTGTGGCTCTAAAAAGAGCTGTTGTGTTTATTGGGAGATTTTAGTACCTACAAGTAAGTACCAATGCAGAGTCTTAAGTTTATGAGGAAGACTCTGTTCCCCTCATATGTAAAATGTACACCATCTCTCCTATAGATGCCATGCATATTGAAACGCAGATTGTTGTTGTAAATGGACCCCATGCGGTAGTCTCGGAAAAAGACTGAAACATATTTATTCACATGTTTTCTAGCTTTTCCAAACTGTGGACAATAGTGGTTGGACCGCTTCCATTTCTGCTTTTGGCATATATTAGAATATACAGAGGCAGTTTTGGGGAACAGTGTCATCAATTGTGCAAAGGTGTCCTTCATAAGCATTTCCAAAGCTACCCCAGTCAAAGTGCCTAGGTCATTGCCACCACAGTGCACAATTATGAGGTCAGGGTGTTGGAGATGCATAAAGGATTTCACCAATGGCATCAGTTGCTGCCTCTTTAATCCTCTCTGTCCAATCCATTTAATGTCCACATTTGGTAAACCTAAGTCCTTGTGAATTCTTTTCTGTTGTGCGTACCTTTGGCTCCAGAAAATATAGCTGTGTCCCACAATCCACACTGTAAGCATTTTGAAGAGAGGTCTTGATGCACTCTGATGGCGTCTCTAAATGAAATGGTAGTTTGAAAAGTAAGACTTTTCTAAAATGGTAGACAACATGCAGTTTTGAAAAAACAAAAGAAATGATTGGTTGTTTGATAACATTTTACAGAAAACTAGATTGCATGTTTCTGTTTTTTAAAAGCCTTATTTTTATTGGTTAAGAAAAAGTGATAGAAACTTTACATAAAATAAGCTGGTATAATCTCCAGTTAAGCATACTTGCTGTTTCAATTTGCAACAATGTATGATGAACTTTTCACCTGTGTACTGAGTTAGGTGTTACCTGAAATGTTTCAGATTGTGGAATGGGGAAGGGTTGAAAGTTTTGTTAGTTGGAAAGCTTTGGAATGTTAACCAATAGAAATATGTGTTTTCCTTTGAATTAATGTGTACAGGATTTTAATTGGTTATTTACATGTATGTATGTGTAAAATGAGGAGGAAAAAAGTTCAATTTCACGGTTGTGCTGCAAACACTGAACTAGAGAGATTTTGTAGAAGAATATCCACTGTGTGAGTGGTATTGTTGTTAATCTAGAATTAAATTTGAAAGGTGAGTTGAAAAGTTGTATGGGAGTGCGTGTGTGCGGTATATCTTTGTACATTAAGGAATTATGGGGTATATTATCAAGACTCGGCGATACAATTATCGCCACTTTATCAGCAGGAAACTGCCGGTAAAATGTTGATAATGTTATCGCCTGTATTGATAATATGCTCCTATATTCGTCTGTTGTTAAACATTTTATAGTAGTAAATGTGTTTTGCTATAATGCATGCTATTATGTTTTTTTGTTTAATATCATTTTGTGCGTCTCTGTAAATTAAGGGATTATGGGCCATATTATCAAAAAAGGACGATACATTATCGCAGCTTTTACTGTCAGGAAACTTGTAAAGCGGCAATAATGGTCTCGATAATATATCCTTGTGAATTCCCATAGATGCCTAGGTTATGGTGTTATCCTGGGCTTCTATGGGAATTCACAAGGATATATTATCGAGACCATTATCGCCACTTTAGTGGCAGTTTCCTGCCGGTAAAAGTGGCGATAACGTATCGCCCTTTACTGATAATATGGAACTGACAGGCATATTATTAAGGACCGGTGTTAAAATTATCGACGTTTTATGGGCAGGAAACTGCAGATAAAATGGCCAAAATGAGCTTCATAATAGGTTCTTGTAAATTGCTATAGGAGCCCAAGTTCTGGCTCTTCTGATTAGATCATTTGGCTTTCAGCTAACCTTATATGCCGATGATACACAAATTGTGTTATCTATTCAAAAAGGCGATGAGGCAGAGACCAGCTTAAAATGCCATACCTGTATGTAGGCCATTGCTGCTTGGATGGCTTCAAATTGCCTGAAACTTAAAGCAGGGAAAACAGAGGTTATCCTCTTTGGGAACACGGCACACCTGTGGACCCCTGACTGGTGGCCAGATACAATGGGTGCACTTCCTACGCCGGTTGGCGGGGTGAAACATCTTGGAGTGATTGTGGACTCTAAACTGGCAAACTGTGATCAGGTCAGCAAGGTTGCCTACTCCTGCTTTCTCATCTTGCGTATTCTGCGCAAAATAAAATGTCTTCTTCCGGCTGAAAGCATGAAAATAGCCGTCACAGCGCTCATTCTATCACGCTTGGACTATTGCAACGGTCTCTTCATCAACATCCAAAAGAGACAGTTGTCCAGGATCCAGACTGTGTAGAATGCAGCAGCCAGAATGCTATTGGGGACTCCTAAGTTGCTTCGATTAGGACAGGACTTAAAGCCCTCCACTGGCTCCTTGTTAAATCCCGGATCCAGTTTAAGGCCATGTGTTTAGTATTTAAGGCACTTAATGGTCTTGGCCCTGACTTTCTTAAGCAATCCATTCAAAGGTATGTCCCGGTAAGAGCCCTGCACTCCATGCAGGCTTAACAAGTCTCAATTCCCCGCTTCAATAAACAGGACTGGGGCGGTAGGAGCTTCCGGCATTGCGCCGCTAAAGCTTGGAACTGCCTTCCTTTTTCCCTAAGGAATTCAACAGAGTTGCTGTTGTTTAGGAAAGGACTAAAAACCTCACTTTTCAGTTAACTGACTCCCGCCCACGGGGTTTGCCACAGCTTATTTAGTAGGTAGTGCATAGCGCCAGGACACCTCAGGGTAGCAGCACCCTCTAAAAGTCCCATTAACATTAATAATAACATTAACCTGGGCTGGTATGGGAATTCTCAAGGGCATATTATCAAGCTCATTATCGTCGCTTTATTGGCATTTTCCTGCCGATAAAAGCGGCGATAATCTATCGCCTTTTGTTGATAATATGTCCCGAAATTTGTTTTATTAATTTAATTGTTTACTTACCTGCAATGATTGAGATTTTGTTCTTTATCACTCCTCACCCTTCCCCTCCCCCGCCCGCCTGCCTGCCCCATCGCAACTCCCCCTCCCATCGCCTGCCCCATCTAAAACTTTCTTTATTCCGTTATATTGCAGTGTCTATTTATACTCTCATTTTTTATTTTATTTTCCTTGTTTCATACTCCTTGTTCTTTAGTTGTAAGCCCTTTTATTTTTATAGTCTGAGGTTTGTCCTCATACTCCTCCCTCTGGGGCATTTTAACAAGGGGTGGGCCGTAGACAATTATTGCCGATTTAGCATCCGTTTTCGGCCGCTAAGCGGCGATAAATCTATCGCCCTATTAGCAAGCTGTCACTAACTGATGTTAGCAACAGCTTTTAGGCGATAGCGAGCGGTTTGGGGCCCACTTTGCATGTCTGCGATGTTTATCGCTGAATACATGCAAAGTGGGCGTACCCAACCAGTTAGCGACTGAAAGCAGTCGCTAACGTTGCTATCGCCTATTAGCAAGGCAGGCGTAGCATTGGAAATATTTGCGCTAAGCGCGAATATCGCCAAATACTAACACCTGCCCAGACCAGTTCTTAACCATGTTATCCAATGGGAGTTGGATAACATGGCTAACAGCATTTCGTCGCTAATGCATGAATATTGCTGTATTCTCAGCGATATTCACGCATTTCGTCACTATCGCTGGATATTTTAGCACAATGGAGAAAAACGTTGCTAATAGCATGTTTTCTCTGCTAATATATCCAGAATTAGGCAGCAATAAAAAAAAATTGTTAAGCCTATTTAGCAATAAATATCGCTACTTGTTGGTAATATGCCCCTCTGTTCTTGTAAGTAATATTATAGAATATTTGATATATATTTTTTTGTAATGTTATATATATTTTTTATTATAGGTTGTGTTTATCGATACTGAAAATACTGTATGATGCCAACGAAGTACCAAAAGCGGAAGCAATGAAAGAAAAGTGTGTATTTGAAGAGAAGTCATCAAGAAGATTCACATGAAGAGAGATGTCTTAACAAACAGAAAGAAAGTCCTGGTAAGAGCAGGAGCACTTTTTTGAGGAAAATATTTAAGACTAAGAGTAGTGGTCAAAAAGAGAAAAATGTTTTTAGTGTATCAGCAACGAAAAAAAAATACTAATAAAGAGAAGAATAATGGAAAATCAAGTGCAGACAAAACTGTGTAGAGCAAAAGAAGAAAAAATCAATTTATGGAAATTAGGAAACAAATGTTTTATAATAGATTTGTGACAAATTTAATTAAAGAAATTAAGGTATGTAAGAAAAAAACAGTATTTTATAAGAAGAAGAAAGCTATAGAAAATGTAGTTGAAGAAGCTTTGGAATTGAAAAGAAAATTGTTTATTTTAGTAATCAATAGAATTAGATCACTAGATAAGCCAATCCATTTAATGAAGGCCAAAAGTAGGTGGAGAAGATTAATTAACAGAAGTAATTTTTGTGAGTTTTTTTGGGTGAATGGAAACATACTTCAAGTTCTGAGCCTTTTTTAATGAAGAAAGTTATTGTCAGAGTAATGATTTGTTGCATGCAGTTGACACCAGTGGTCGTGCTTATGAGGTTAGAAATGGTTGTCCTATTGAGAAAGAGAAAATTGTTTCTAGAAATGCAGAAGAGGTGTTAGCTGGTAAAGTTTTGAACTTGTAATTGTAGTAGTATTTGCAGTGTGCGGGAAGAATCTATTAATTTTTTATGCAATTTCTTACGTAATTATACTAAGAAAATTGCTAAACAAAAGATTAAGATGTTGCAAGGACTAGACTCTTGCAGCGTGAGAGAAAATACAGGTTTGCAAGGTCATTCTTTGACTTGTGTTTCTAAAAAAGTATGTCAAAGTGTTTTCCACCATTTCAGGATGTTAGCAGTTCATCATACTCAAATGAGGAAATTAGTCAAAACATTGTTAAAAAAGTTGAACAGGGCTCTTTTGCATGGATCTGTATCAGATGTAACAAATGTTTGTGATGAAATTTAGATGAGGTACTTTGGTCCTCAGGAAGACAGTGGAGAAAGTGAGAGATTAATAGAAGAAAATGTGGAAGAGAATGTAGGATAGTACAGTTTAGAACATTTTGAGCAAGAAATTATACAGTTTAAGGTGATTTCAGGTGAAAGGCAAATTATTCTTGTATCTGTTGTCGACAAATTCATTATAAAAATCAGACCAGGACTGTTGATCTGTATTTAAAAAGTGAAAAGTAAAACTATAATGAGTGGAAGGATTTTGCAACTTATTTGTTGGTAGAGAATTGTTTTGATTTGGGTTCTGATCAGCATATTAGTAAATATTGTTATAACAAATTAGATGAGAACAAAATGCCTGCTAGAGCTGTGCATAATAATCTTGAGTTGGTAAATATTCCTTCAAAACTGATGGATCTAAATACCTATGATTCTATTCTTATTCAATGTGTGCATCCATTTCAGGCTATTGTTCGTATGGAGCCTAAGACAGGAAAATTGCCTCCTTCTAATTTACAGAGAGGATTAAAGGGAAGAGTTGTATATTTGCCTCTAGATTTAAAGAAAAAATTGAAACTATTGGTATAGAAAATGTAGAGGATGAACCTTTAGTTATTCTTGTTAATGGCGTTCCTACTAAGAGTAAGAAAATCTGGCAAGAATTAGTGGATGTTAGGAAAGTGAAAAAGGCAATGTTGTATCTGGTAAAAAATAATCAATATTACAAAAATGTGTATGTGGGAGAAGAAGAAATAACTGCACAAGAAGATAGTGACTTGCCATCTGGACAAATTGAAAAAGTGGATGTGTCCAGAACTGAAGAAATCTACGAACATTACAGTGTTCATCCATTGCATTCCAAAGACATGATGGGGATTGCTATAGAGTTATTTCAAATGAAAGAAGCAAAAGGAGGTCCCATTAGTGTATGGTAACAAAGCTTGGAAGCTCGTTGTTTCCATCAGTTGTTTTCTACAGGAAAAGGAGGACGATATGATGAAAGACCTGTGCAGATTCATGCATCTGAATACCGGACATCAAGATTATATGCAGAAGATCAAAGATTTCGACAATGTATTCCGTATTTGCTTCATCTTTTGTTTGAGAGTGATTTGTCTGGACTTTCTTATGCAGTAAACCATATATTGAAAACAGGTATATATCTGAAAACTGTTTCGGCTAAGGAATTTATAGCTAAAGTACAGCAGAAAGATAATGTTTTAGAATCTCAGCTGATTAATCTTCTTGGCATGTCAGCGTGGTACTAATGAGTACTGGTACCATCGTCACGGATAACTCAAATGTATGCCAAGGAACTTAGGAACTTAGGAACTCCTACATGGTTCCTTACTCTAAGCTGTGCTGAATATGCTTGGGATGATTTACTACAATTTCTTTGAGAAGCAAATCCAAATATACTAAATATCGAATACAAGACACCTGGAGAATTGTGCTCTTTGGATCCTGTTAATGTATGCAGGTATTCAATCATACATTCGAAGCTATGATGTCTTTTATCACCAATAAAAAAAATCCTCCTCTTGGAGTACCCAGCAAGAGGTGCTCCTCACATACACATGCTAATATGGATCAAAGATGCTCCCAAATTTGGAACAGCCTCAGATGATACTGTGTTGTCTTTTATTGAAGAATATGCTACATGTGAAGTACCCAAAAGTACACAAGATAAGGACTTAAGACAAAAAGTCTTACAATTCCACAGCCATCGTTCTGGGAAATCTTGTCGTCTAAAGTACAAACCTAAGGACAAATTCTACAGCAAATGTCGTTTTTCATTTCCTCGACCTGTAATATCGAAAGGAAGAGTGAACAGCTTTATGTCATCTTTGCGACATAGTATCACAAGAAAGTCTCCAAAAATACCTACAACTTAAGAAGAAATGAAGAGTCAAAATAACATAAATGACTATTACTCAGTCATTTTGTCTATGTGGATTGCCAATATGAATATTCAATATGTTGCAGACAATTCCATTGCTGTTGCTCGGTATGTGACATCGTACATAACAAAGTTTGAAAAGACGGAATTGAAGGAAATGTGGGAAGAATTTTCCCATGAGAAGAGTCTAAGTAAGAAATTATACAGTTACAGTTTGAAGATGTTATCTCATCGAGAAATTGGAGCGTGCGAATGCTCGGATCGCTTATCAACTGCAAGTTTGTACTCTAAATCTAGAAGAATCATTTGGGTGAGTCTAGGTCTTGCTGCAACACGAAACTGAGTTCTTAAATCTGTACAAGAAATTGAATATTTAGCTGAAAAAGAGCCAGAAAGTACTGATATTGTGAAAACAAATATGTTGGATACATATTATCCAAATGGAAGTCATCATCTTGAGAACATTTGTCTCTATGAAGTGCTGCAAAACTATATTTTTAAACATAATATTACCGAAAACATTAATAATGGTATACATGCCGTTACTGGTTCTGAAGGATGTCTGGTGAAACAAAGAAAAGGGCATTTGATTAATCACTGTAAACTGAGTTGCGAAACACCTGACAATAGGGAATTTGACTATTTAGATATTTTGCAACTTTTCAAGCCATGGCGTTCAGAATTGGAATTACTAGGAGATTTTGAGAGCTATGAAGATTCCTTTAATGCAACTAAAGATACTATAGAATGTCCAGTTTTTGCTAATATGTGAAAATGTTGAATGACGAAATTGAGCAAGAAGCTAGAGATTGGTAGAGTCAGTTCTCAAGACAGTCAAACTTCTGCTCCATTGAGTCAGGACCCATTAGGAGAACCAATTGTTCTAAATAAAGCAGCAACTGCTATGCAAGAGGTAGAAACAGCAATGTATCAACGTCAAGAAGATGTAACAAACTTAGGAAACTTGGAAGAACAACTAAATCTTGAGCAGAAAGAAATATATGAGCAAGTGAGAGAACAGATTGACCATGTATTACTTCATGAGAAGAAAGAGCGCTCTTGCTCATCATTTGAACCTATCCGTATGTATGTGAGTGGACAAGCTGGAACAGGAAAATGTTTTTTAACACAAGTTTTCAACAGGAAAGAACTAAGTTGCATTTGTCTTGTGTTGTCACTGCTCCAACTAGATTAACAGCTCACAATATTAAAAAAAATACTTTACATTGTTTATTAATGCTACCAGTAGAGCATGACAACAAATTAGAATACCACAAGCTATCTGGAAAAGCTTCTTGTGAAGTTTCAAGAGTGTTGAGGAAAATGAAGCTTCTCATTATTGATGAGGTAAGCATGGTCTCAAACTTAATGCTTGCCTTTGTGCATTTAAGAATGCAGCAAATTCTTAAAACAGAGTATGAAGTATTATACGGAGGAAAACATATCATAGTGAAGGGAGATCTTCTACAACTTACTCGTGTAAAAGGACAGCCAGTGTTTAAAACACTGGTGCATGAATATACTAGAAAGTATTTGGGGAGTATTGACAATGTAAACATTTGGCCATATTTTCCGTATAAGGAACTTACTACAAATATGCGACAGACAAATGATGTTGATTATGGAACTGTTCTTCAAGATATAAGAATTGGAAAATTGACCAAACATGGCAAACATACTTTACAGAGACGATTACTTTCCAATTTGTTTCCAAATGCAAATATTGTCCCAGGGAAAATATACATGAGAATTGCAGAAAACAAATCTGTAATCTGCTTAATGCCAACACTGCATGAATGTTCTATATTAAATGAAGAAATGTTAAAGTTGGAAAATGAAGAAATTATGAAATTGGAAGCAATTGATAAAATAGAACATGAAGGAATCAGTATTATTTTGAGTGAAAAGTTGAAGAGGAAATTGGATTGTGTAGAGAAATCGATAAGTAAAACTGCTGGTTTAGAAAAGAATTTATATGCATGTGTAAACTGTAGGGTAATTCTACGCCGTAATTTGAATGTTGAAAAAGGTTTAGTAAATGGAGCAATGGGTAAAATTGTTGATTTTGTTAATTATGTAAATAGAGGTGGGATTGAATTGTTGAAAATTAAATTCGATGAAATTGCTGAAGTACAGCAAGTTAGTCATTGTGCAGCTCATTTTTAGCTTGTAAAAGATTTGTATGTCTGCAGAAAACATTTTCCTGTTTGTTTGGCATATGCGTTGACCATTCATAAATCTCAAGGTTTAAGTGTAGACTGTGAATATTGGAAGTTCCGTGTTTAAAGAAGGTATGGCATATGTTGCTTTGTCTCGAGTCAGAACTTTATCTGGATTGTACTTGATTGATTTGATGAGACAAAGGTTTGTGCAGATGCAAATTGTGTGAAAGAGTATAATAGGTTAAGAAGAGAATATGCACCCAATTTAGGCCAATATCCAGTAATTGAAAAGCGTGTGGTAGGTAGAAAAATAAGATTTTAGAATATCTGTTGTGAAACTGTAGAGAAAGAAAAAGAACAAGATGAAGTTGCGCTTGCAAGCAAAAAGAAAAAAGGACAGTGTTGAAGAGAATGTTGGTTATCGGTTTGAAAATAGTTGTGGTGTCAACTGCTATGCTAATGTAGTTGTTAATGTTGTTTTTTTCTTGAAAGTTTGCAACAGCAAATTGTAGAAAATTGGGACAAAATATTATGTTCATTGTTCAATTCTGTTTATGAGAAATGTAGTAGTGATAAAAGTAAAATACAAAGTGTTTCTGATATTCCAAATGTTTTGAACTTATGTTCTGGTTGTACTCAATTTACGCAGAATATTCAGCAAGATTGTCAGGAATTTTTAATGTTTATGCTTGGTGTACTGGAAGATGAAGGTATAGATGTTGAAAACCTTTTTGGCCTTTCTTATAAATGGCATCATGACTGTCGAAATTGTTTGTTTACATGTAGCACTGACATAGACACTGAGAGATTCATATATTTGACTTTACCTGACTGTGAATCAGTGTCTTTTAACAATCTAATTAGAGGAGCAAGTCAAAACACGGAGTGTAGCCCATGTAAATGAGAAATGTCATCAACATTACTTATACAAAGATATGAGCAGTATGTTATTTTAATGCTGCAACGTTGTAGAGCTGATGAAAGAAAATTTAAAACTTTAATTAAAAATGTTGTAGCTGGTCAATGTTCAATATCAGGAAGAACTTTTGTAGCTGTTGCTATTATTTTTCATGATGGACCTTCTACCACATCTGGATATTACATTGTTTACTTAAAATGTCTGAAAGGTTGGATACATTGTAATGATACTCAATTAGTTTTTAAGCAATGTTTGCCCAAAGAGTTACCAAATTCTTACCTAATATTTTTAAAGGCAAAATTTTAAGATCAAAATTTGCCCTTCAGGGTTAGTGCTGTTAAGGTAGATTAGTATGGTTTTGTAGAGTATTTTGTAAGTGAGGGTGAGGAGGTTGAAGGTGTTCCTTTTGTTGATATTGAGGCAGTGTAGGTGTATCAGGTGGTGGGTCATGTGCGTGCAGCCGGGTACTTTGATGATCACTCAGGTGGAGGTCTTTTGGATTTTTTGTAGTTGTTGTAGGAGTTTGGCTGGAATTCATGTGTAGAGTGTTTTGGCACAGTGTAGTCTGCTGATAATGAGGGCCTGTGTCACTGTTCTTCTTCTTTTGCTTAGGATCCACTTGTAAATGTTGCGGAGCATGTGGAGGGTGTTATAGCAGTACGAGGAGATGGTGTAGACTTGGTTACATATGGAGAGGGAGGAGTTGAAGTTCAATCCTATATTGTGGACATGGTTGGTAGATGTTGGTACTGTTCACAGTGCAGTCAGGTAACAGGAGTTGTCTGAGGCTGAGGGGGTGGGTCTGATGATGAGTAAATTCATCTTGTGCCAGTTTGTGTTTATAGTGCTGCTCTTTATGTAGTTGGTGACATCCTTCATTGTGTTGTGGAGGCTGCTTTTGGTGATACGTGGCTTCTTGGTGAGGAAGAGGATGAGCTGGGTTTTCTTTGTGTAGGAGATATTGTTGAAGTTGTGATGGTGGGCTACTTGTGTTAGGGTTGCCATGTAGATGTTGAACAGCGTTGGACTCATGGATGAGTCCTGGGGGACCCGTAGATGATGTCGGTGGTTTTGGATCAGAAGGCTTGGAGGCGGACGTTCAGGATTACTATTGAACAACTTCCAAACAAGGAACTTGATGCATACTATTTGGCCGTAAAGAAAAGTGTGTGAAACCTTTAAGGACTTTTTGCTGTGTACTTTGCCAGCATATATTTGTAAGTAACATATTTACAGTGTAAGCAAAGTAATCATAATGTTGTGTTATTTTATGATTGTTTGAGATGTGTTATATTTACGTAAGAAATTGATCCTACAAAAAAAATGTTATTTCTATTTTTTATATTGTTATTGAGAATGTTGACCGGCTTTTTTAAAGATATCCTTATGGATTGTTTTTTTTTTGCCCGCTGTTATGTGATGAGTACTATTGAACTCACTGTTTGTAGTGAAATTCTATATATACAGCAAAAAAGGCAAATGAAATGTTTTACAAATTATTTTGTGTTGTAAAAGATATATTGTAACTTTGTTTTTTGTATCTTCCACCGGTGATCATTTTATAATATATTATTTTTTTATTATTTATCGTGCTTAAGGTACAAGTAACTGACTCAGCCGCGGCCCGTGGAGGGAGTTGTGGTGGGGTACGCAGGTGGGGCGGGAAAGGGGCAGGGGGGTTATAAACAGCAGAATCTGGATGATTGCAGGTAAGTAAACAATTAAAATAATAAAATTAATTTCGGATCCTGCGCCCTGCATCGCAAAATGCGATGCAGGGCACGGAACAAAGGGGCATATTATCAACAAAAGGCGATACATTATTGCCGCTTTTATCGGCAGGAAACTGCTGATAAAGCGGCGATAATGGGCTTGATAATACGGCCTTGGAAATTTCCATAGCAGCCCAGGTTCTGGTGTTAACTTAGGCTGTTATAGGAATTCACAAGGGCCTATTATGAAGCCCTTTATCGCCGCTTTATCGGCAGTTTTCCTGCCGATAAAAGTGGCGATAATCTAGTATGCCCCATAGTTTTACCACGCATGCTTTTACAAGTCCTATCCATTTACCACGCATAATCTTAATAATATCTTTGTGTTGACGAACACACGTTGTAATGGCTGTGACTTACGTCCTTCAAATTAGTTTTTAGGTATACGTGTGACCAAGTCTGATAACATCAGAGTTTAAGGACAAACACTGTGGTGTCTGTGCCTCGAAATCTCATAGATCACAAAGAAAATAGGAGGACAATAAAATAAAAGTAACAGATATAATAAAAACTAGGCCTGGGGGAAGCACTACACTACGCTCGCGGAGTTTGCGAAGTTTGCGCAACTTCGCACTATGCGAGCTGCACGTAGCACAGTGCGAACATGCGTAGTGCAGCGTAGCGTAGTGCAGCGCTCATTTTTTGCTTGTTCGCGGTCCTGAACGTCATGTTTGCGACCGCGAGCAAGCAAAATTACATCCCGGCAAGATTCTCAACGCAGGGAGGTAAGGTTTCTCATTGTGAGTGGTTGTGCATGCTCGCGACCGCTCTCAATGAGAAACTACCAGTTTGTGTTGAGAAAGCTGCAGCTCGAGTATTAATCTACTCGAGCAGCAGAAAACTACAGCTCGCACTGTGCAAAATGCCGTTTTCAATGATTGCACAGTGCCGGATGCTTGTCCGCACTGTGCAATCATTGAAAATGCATCTTGCACAGTGCGAACATGCTACTACACAGCTCGCGTAGTGCTACGTGAAGCTTGCGTAGTGCGAAGTGCACTTCGCGCAGCTTCGCGTAGCGCTACTACGCGAACTACGCCCACCCTTAATAAAAACAACGGTGAAAAACTACTAAAATGGCGGTGGACGGAGTACGTGATCAACATTTGGCGCCTCAGCACTACGTTCCAAATAAATCTAGATAAAATACGATTATTAATATATTACAAAAGTACAGCAGCGGATGACACACACGACAAATGATGTTGATTATGGAACTGTTCTTCAAGATATAAGAATTGGAAAATTGACCAAACATGGCAAACATACTTTACAGAGACGATTACTTTCCAATTTGTTTCCAAATGCAAATATTGTCCCAGGGAAAATATACATGAGAATTGCAGAAAACAAATCTGTAATCTGCTTAATGCCAACACTGCATGAATGTTCTATATTAAATGAAGAAATGTTAAAGTTGGAAAATGAAGAAATTATGAAATTGGAAGCAATTGATAAAATAGAACATGAAGGAATCAGTATTATTTTGAGTGAAAAGTTGAAGAGGAAATTGGATTGTGTAGAGAAATCGATAAGTAAAACTGCTGGTTTAGAAAAGAATTTATATGCATGTGTAAACTGTAGGGTAATTCTACGCCGTAATTTGAATGTTGAAAAAGGTTTAGTAAATGGAGCAATGGGTAAAATTGTTGATTTTGTTAATTATGTAAATAGAGGTGGGATTGAATTGTTGAAAATTAAATTCGATGAAATTGCTGAAGTACAGCAAGTTAGTCATTGTGCAGCTCATTTTTAGCTTGTAAAAGATTTGTATGTCTGCAGAAAACATTTTCCTGTTTGTTTGGCATATGCGTTGACCATTCATAAATCTCAAGGTTTAAGTGTAGACTGTGAATATTGGAAGTTCCGTGTTTAAAGAAGGTATGGCATATGTTGCTTTGTCTCGAGTCAGAACTTTATCTGGATTGTACTTGATTGATTTGATGAGACAAAGGTTTGTGCAGATGCAAATTGTGTGAAAGAGTATAATAGGTTAAGAAGAGAATATGCACCCAATTTAGGCCAATATCCAGTAATTGAAAAGCGTGTGGTAGGTAGAAAAATAAGATTTTAGAATATCTGTTGTGAAACTGTAGAGAAAGAAAAAGAACAAGATGAAGTTGCGCTTGCAAGCAAAAAGAAAAAAGGACAGTGTTGAAGAGAATGTTGGTTATCGGTTTGAAAATAGTTGTGGTGTCAACTGCTATGCTAATGTAGTTGTTAATGTTGTTTTTTTCTTGAAAGTTTGCAACAGCAAATTGTAGAAAATTGGGACAAAATATTATGTTCATTGTTCAATTCTGTTTATGAGAAATGTAGTAGTGATAAAAGTAAAATACAAAGTGTTTCTGATATTCCAAATGTTTTGGACTTATGTTCTGGTTGTACTCAATTTACGCAGAATATTCAGCAAGATTGTCAGGAATTTTTAATGTTTATGCTTGGTGTACTGGAAGATGAAGGTATAGATGTTGAAAACCTTTTTGGCCTTTCTTATAAATGGCATCATGACTGTCGAAATTGTTTGTTTACATGTAGCACTGACATAGACACTGAGAGATTCATATATTTGACTTTACCTGACTGTGAATCAGTGTCTTTTAACAATCTAATTAGAGGAGCAAGTCAAAACATGGAGTGTAGCCCATGTAAATCAGAAATGTCATCAACATTACTTATACAAAGATATGAGCAGTATGTTATTTTAATGCTGCAACGTTGTAGAGCTGATGAAAGAAAATTTAAAACTTTAATTAAAAATGTTGTAGCTGGTCAATGTTCAATATCAGGAAGAACTTTTGTAGCTGTTGCTATTATTTTTCATGATGGACCTTCTACCACATCTGGATATTACATTGTTTACTTAAAATGTCTGAAAGGTTGGATACATTGTAATGATACTCAATTAGTTTTTAAGCAATGTTTGCCCAAAGAGTTACCAAATTCTTACCTAATATTTTTAAAGGCAACATTTTAAGATCAAAATTTGCCCTTCAGGGTTAGTGCTGTTAAGGTAGATTAGTATGGTTTTGTAGAGTATTTTGTAAGTGAGGGTGAGGAGGTTGAAGGTGTTCCTTTTGTTGATATTGAGGCAGTGTAGGTGTATCAGGTGGTGGGTCATGTGCGTGCAGCCGGGTACTTTGATGATCACTCAGGTGGAGGTCTTTTGGATTTTTTGTAGTTGTTGTAGGAGTTTGGCTGGAATTCATGTGTAGAGTTTTTTGCCACAGTGTAGTCTGCTGATAATGAGGGCCTGTGTCACTGTTCTTCTTCTTTTGCTTAGGATCCACTTGTAAATGTTGCGGAGCATGTGGAGGGTGTTATAGCAGTACGAGGAGATGGTGTAGACTTGGTTACACATGGAGAGGGAGGAGTTGAAGTTCAATCCTATATTGTGGACATGGTTGGTAGATGTTGGTACTGTTCACAGTGCAGTCAGGTAACAGGAGTTGTCTGAGGCTGAGGGGGTGGGTCTGAGGATGAGTAAATTCATCTTGTGCCAGTTTGTGTTTATAGTGCTGCTCTTTATGTAGTTGGTGACATCCTTCATTGTGTTGTGGAGGCTGCTTTTGGTGATACGTGGCTTCTTGGTGAGGAAGAGGATGAGCTGGGTTTTCTTTGTGTAGGAGATATTGTTGAAGTTGTGATGGTGGGCTACTTGTGTTAGGGTTGCCATGTAGATGTTGAACAGCGTTGGACTCATGGATGAGTCCTGGGGGACCCGTAGATGATGTCGGTGGTTTTGGATCAGAAGGCTTGGAGGCGGACGTTCAGGATTACTATTGAACAACTTCCAAACAAAGAACTTGATGCATACTATTTGGCCGTAAGGAAAGGTGTGTGAAACCTTTAAGGACTTTTTGCTGTGTACTTTGCCAGCATATATTTGTAAGTAACATATTTACAGTGTAAGCAAAGTAATCATAATGTTGTGTTATTTTATGATTGTTTGAGATGTGTTATATTTACGTAAGAAATTGATCTTACAAAAAAAAAATTATTTTTATTTTTTATATTGTTATTGAGAATGTTGACCGGCTTTTTTTAAGATATCCTTATGGATTGTTTTTTTTTTGCCCGCTGTTATGTGATGAGTACTATTGAACTCACTGTTTGTAGTGAAATTCTATATATACAGCAAAAAAGGCAAATGAAATGTTTTACAAATTATTTTGTGTTGTAAAAGATATATTGTAACTTTGTTTTTTGTATCTTCCACCGGTGATCATTTTATAATATATTATTTTTTTATTATTTATTATGCTTAAGGTACAAGTAACTGACTCAGCCGCGGCCCGTGGAGAAAGTTGTGGTGGGGTACGCAGGTGGGGCGGGGGAGGGGCAGGGGGGGTTATAAACAGCAGAATCTGGATGATTGCAGGTAAGTAAACAATTAAAATAATAAAATTAATTTCGGATCCTGCGCCCTGCATCGCAAAATGCGATGCAGGGCACGGAACAAAGGGGCATATTATCAACAAAAGGCGATACATTATCGCCGCTTTTATCGGCAGGAAACTGCTGATAAAGCGGCGATAATGGGCTTGATAATACGGCCTTGGAAATTTCAATAGCAGCCCAGGTTCTGGTGTTAACTTAGGCTGTTATAGGAATTCACAAGGGCCTATTATGAAGCCCTTTATCGCCGCTTTATCGGCAGTTTTCCTGCCGATAAAAGTGGCGATAATCTAGTATGCCCCATAGTTTTACCACGCATGCTTTTACAAGTCCTATCCATTTACCACGCATAATCTTAATATTATCTTTGTGTTGACGAACACACGTTGTAATGGCTGTGACTTACGTCCTTCAAATTAGTTTTTAGGTATACGTGTGACCAAGTCTGATAACATCAGAGTTTAAGGACAAACACTGTGGTGTCTGTGCCTCGAAATCTCATAGATCACAAAGAAAATAGGAGGACAATAAAATAAAAGTAACAGATATAATAAAAACTAGGCCTGGGGAAAGCACTACGCTACGCTCGCGGAGTTTGCGAAGTTTGCGCAACTTCGCACTATGCGAGCTGCACGTAGCACAGTGCGAACATGCGTAGTGCAGCGTAGCGTAGTGCAGCGCTCATTTTTTGCTTGTTCGCGGTCCTGAACGTCATGTTTGCGACCGCGAGCAAGCAAAATTACATCCCGGCAAGATTCTCAAAAGAAAGTTTTGTTTGTTGAACTTGAAGAAAAAGAAAAAAACGTGGTCTTCGAAACGAGGCTGCGCATACGTACAGAGTACAACTCCTACACAAAAAGGAAAGTTTTACATACTATCATAGAAATGAAGGGGCATATTATCTACAAAAGGCGATACATTACCGCCGCTTTTATTACCAGTAACTGCCGATAAAGCGGCGATAATGGGCTTCATAATAGGCCCTTGTAAATTCCCATAGCAGCCCAGGTTCTGGTATTAACATGAGCTGCTATGGTAATTCACAAGGGTATATTATAAAGACCATTATCGCCGCTTTAAAGGGGCAATAATGTATCGCCTTCGGTTGATAATCTGGCCCATTGCTCTTTTCTTGACCAGTAAACTTAGGTGCATATTATCAAAGACCGGTACAAAAATGATCGCCATTTTATTGGCAGGAAACTGTGGATAAAACGGCGATAATGAGCTTGATAATACAGGCTTGTTATTTCCCATAGAAACCCAGGTTAACACCAGAACATGGGCTTCTATGGAAATTAACAAGGACGTATTATCAAGCCCACCCTCCCAGCAAAAATAACAAAAACCCCAGACAGTACAGATACCCGTAGCTGGAAGACCCTTTTACATATTACTGCCCTTAAAACGTGGCGTTCCCCGCAATAGAGGGAGGGAGAACTCAAAACATATTTTTTTTTTAAAAGACCCGAGGGGTGCCGCTCCCCGAGACTGCTGGGAGTAGGACCGTAACCCCGGCATACTTCAAAATAAAACCACAGCAGTGCCGTTCCCCAGTGCTTGAGGCACCTTACAAGCCCCGATTATACAAAATATTTGACCCCGTAATTTGCCCCCCGGGACCTAATGAATAAAACGGACTTCTAGGTTTTTTTTCCCACCTTTTCCACCGCGTACGAGCACTGGACGAGTACTCCACAATTTTTTATGTTAAAAAAAATAAAAATTGAGCCTAAAGATCCATGTACCACCCCTGACCAACACTATAGGTTCAGAATGTTTCTACCCTGCCCCCTTTCCTTATTTCTCAACTTTGTGTGACTGTTTTCTTGTGACTCAGCTCTCGTGACAAATAAGATGGCTGCCAACACTTTCTGGTTTGGAGTATTGACAGCCAATCAGCATCCAGCACCTGCTTATAATTGTACTGTTTTCCGTACGCGTACGCCGCGATTTTTATTTATAAAAAAAAATAGAACCTAAACATCCATGTACGACCCCCTGACCAAGCCTAGAGTTTCAGAATGTTTCTAGCCTGCCCCCTTCCCTTATTTCTCAACTTTGTTTTACTGTTTTCTTGTGACGTGGTTCTACCGAGGCACAAGATGGCCACCAACACTTCCTGGTTTCGAATGTTGACAGACAATTCACAGCCAATGCAGCTCGCGCTCGTAATTGAACGGATTTTTGTATGCGTGCTGAACTCTCTAGATATCGCTATAAGTTTACTTGCAAATTCCTCAGAAACTACTGAACGGATTTACACCATTTAACAAAAAGCACAATCTGTCAAATTTCGTGTAATTCCGTTCAGCCCTTCAGGCTGTAGCCCTGGCTAAAGGTCCCTATGGAAAATTGCATGGGGTAAACACGTTTTGGGGCCCCCCTTTTTTCTCAGCCCACACTTGACGAATCACCCCCAAACTTTCAGGGAAGGAGCGGAACCAAACATGCCATTTTCTTGGAGAAATTCACGAAGATTCATCCACCAGCGCCAAGGTTATTCCAAATAGAATGTTGTGGATTTCCAATGGAAACTAGGCCCTAACTATAACTACCTACTGGTGACCGCCAGTAGGTAATATATATATATGTATATATTCACTGAAAAAACCATAGGTTTCAGGCACGTTATAGTTAGAAATTAGCATTTAAAAAACCTTAGAAATTCACTGAAAAAAACATAGGTTTCAGGGGTGTTATAGTTAGCTGGACATTTCACTCATACAAAACCATAGAAATTCCTCTGTTATAGTTAGTTCTGCTAACTATAACTTGCGCTCCTGCAATGCACTGCTGATGATGTCACATATTACATCATTCATTACATGGTCAGTGACATCACTGATGACATCTTAAATTACATCACTGATGACATCCCTTAAAACATTAGCCCCTACACTACACAAACACCACTGTACTACCCTAAACCCGAAAATACTACCCTAGTGCAATGGTGTTTGGGTGGTGTAGGAGTTCGTGCTGGAGTAGTGTTTCAGGGTTTAGGTTAGTGCAGTGGTGAATGGATAGTGTAGGGGGTCGTACTGGGGATAGATTTAGGGTTTAAGGTAGTGCAGTGGTGTTTGTGTAGTATAGGGGGTCATGCAGGGGGTAGTGTTTTAGGGTTTATGGTAGTGCAGTGGTGTTTGGGTAGTGTAGGGGTTTGTGCTGGGGTAGATTTAGGGTTTAGGGTAGTGCAGTTGTGTTTGGGTGGTGTAGGGGGTTGTGGTGGAGGTAGGTTTAGGGATTAGGGTAGTCCCATGGTGTTTGTTTAGTGTTTGCTGGTTTGTGGTTGGGGTTAGTGCTTTAGTGTTTTTGGGTTGTACAGTGGTGTTTGTGTAGTGTAGGGGGTCATGCAGGGTAGTGTTTTAGGGTTTAGCGTAGTGCAGTGGTGTTTGTGTAGTGTAGGAGGTAGTGTTTTAGGGTTTAGGGTAGGGATGTGTGACGTTACAATGCATACTTTTACAACGCCTACCTTTACAATGCATTTTTTACACCTCAACATTCATTACAATGCATACCATTACAACGCATGCCATTACAATGAATTCTTTGAAACTACCTTTACAACGCATTCCACTACAACACATACTACATTTACAACGCATACCATTACAACGCATAAAATTACATTGCATGTAAGGTAAGTATTGGATAGTGTAGGGGTAAAAATTACTATTCTAACTCCAGGGGGTGCAACAGTAGGGTAAGTGTTGGATAGTGTAGGGGTTAAAATTACTATTCTAACTCCAGGGGGTGCAACAGTAGGGTAAGTGTTGGATAGTGTAGGGGTAAAAATTACTATTTTAACTCCAGGGGGTGCAACAGTAGGGTAAGTGTTGGATAGTGTAAGGGTACTATGTGTTGTAATGCTATAGGTTGTAATGCTATGTGTTGTAATGACTGCGTTGTAAAGACATGCGTTGTATTAATGTGCGTTGTAGTGTCATGCGTTGTAATGGTTGCATTGTAAATGCATGCGTTGTAATGGATGTTGCGTTGTAAAAGTTTAGTTGTAATGGTGGTGCGTTGTAAAAGTTGCGTTGTAAAGGTTGTTTCCCTTAGGGTAGTGCAGTGATGTTTCTATAGTGTAGGAGATCATGGTTGTGGTAGTGTTTTAGGGTTAAGTATAGTGAACAGGAAGATATTTGAGATCACACTTAAAACATGTGCTAATTTTTCTTTCTACAACACTAACCATAATTTCTATGACAAAATGAACCCCCTTATTTTGTTCCTTTTTAAATAAACTGTTTTAAGTGTTACCAGTTTATTCCAATCAAGATGGCTTCAGGTCAAATCACAGTCCTTGGGTATTACGGTCCTTATCAGGATGACCCGTCTACGATGGAGGTTATTTTCCTTCATCTGCTTTCCTTTCCGGAGCCTAACATCATTGCTGGTGATTTTAATGTTGTACCAGACCCTTTGTTGGACAAATCTGCTACTAGTCGATCTTTAGTTTCATCCAAGTCTAGGTCAGTGCTACAGTTCGCAATGAAACAATACGGTTACCTGGGCATATGGAGAGAAAGGTCCGGTCGACAGCAAGGGGTATCCTTTCGGAACTACAAATATAACCATCAGTCAAGGATAGACTTTATTTTAATTAGTCTGAGGCTGGCAGAGCATGTTAGATCCATTGAATACCTACCAATACATCTTTCTGCTGTGGTTTTGGAACTAGTTCAAGGAACGGAGAGGTCTCCCTCTAGATGGTCCTTTGACCGGTCACTTCTTTCTTCTCCAGATGATTTGGCATTCCTCAAAACGGAGACACATAATGTTATGTTAATTAACAACGACTCAGCAGCCACGAGGATCATCTGGGACTTGTTTAAAGCATTCTTGAAGGGTCTTATTACAGGGAAAGTATTGTATAAATATATATATAGTATAGGGAGCACATTTCCACCATTGAAACAAAGATACTTCAACTCCAAGAGGTCATAGATACTAGTACTGGGGCTGACGATTTTACCATAGATAGTCGAAGAAAGGAAATGGTGACTTTGAAAGCTAGCTTAGGTTGAGGATTGAATCTCAGATTGCAGCAGAGATGGGAGGCAAGTAAGTTGGCCCATTTTGAGTACAGTGAGGGCGTAGGCAAACTATTGGCCTGGAAGACCAAAGTAGATCAGGTCTGGAACAACATAGCCGCCATCACTGTTGGTAATAACTTTTTCTCTTCAGACGTTGATATCAGGAAGGCCTTCAGGGAGTTTTTTGAATCCATCTACAAGGAGGACAATGGAATTCGGCCAGAGGCTGTTGAGGATTGCCTGAGAAACATTGATCTACCTTACCTCACTTTTGAACAGTCCCAATTTTTGGATAGCATCATTACTGAAGAAGAGGTTAGGGCCGCCATAAAAAAAAGCAAGAGGGGAAAGGCTGCAGGGCCCGATGGGTTACCGGCAGAAATCTATAGAATCTTAGAGGCCGAGATAGCTCCCTTTCTCACTAAGCTTTTTAATCAGATTCTCCTTGAGGGTCATATCTCTCCTCCATCATTGGACAATGCCTCAATCACACTTATTTGAAACCTGGGAAACCTAAGGACGCCTGTGAATCGTATAGGCCAATATCTATTTTAAATGTGGACTACAAGATCTTCACCACAGTTTTGGCTTCTAGGCTGGCCCTGGTTGCTCTGTCGGTCCTTCATGCCGATCAAAAAGGTTTTGTGAAGGGGCGACAGTTATACGAGTTGACGTATGACTTAATAGGAGCAAATGATATAGCTGTGGCCCATAACCTGCCCTTGACCGCCCTCACGCTGGATGCAACTAAGGCCTTTGACAGGGTCAATTGGGTTTACCTGTCGAGGGCCTGCTGTACAGTAATCCAATGGCGCACCTATTGGTCAATGGAGATCTGTCGGACCCCTTCTCTATAACCAGAGGGACACGGCAGGGCTGCCCGCTCTCCCCCCTACTGTTTGATTTTTATATTGAACCCCTCGCGCAACAAATGAGGAGAGAGATCTCTATTAGACATTTCTCTTACAGAGGGTGGGAGAGGAAGGTTGCCCTCTATGCCGATGACCTGCTTATCCTCACATCAGATGTGACTACCGC
Organism: Lissotriton vulgaris; assembly: GCF_964263255.1. Taxonomy (NCBI): domain Eukaryota; kingdom Metazoa; phylum Chordata; class Amphibia; order Caudata; family Salamandridae; genus Lissotriton; species Lissotriton vulgaris. The sequence continues at coordinate 2,063,006,439 of NC_141689.1, read as the reverse complement.
TCTCCCTGCAATATTTGAAATTGCTCGGGGGTTCGGTCGGATATCGGGGTATCAGATTAATACGACAAAGACAGAGATGTTGGTCTGGAACGATAATGCGAGTGCGTTGGAGGTACAGGCAGGCGAGTCAATGCGGTATTTGTGCCTAAACATAATAAAGGATATCAATAAACTTGCCCTAGTAAACCTCACAGCAGTGGCTGAAGAATGTAGATAGTTAATGCAGTCATGGTTCCACCTTCAATTGTCCTTGATTGGGAGAGTTAATTTGATCAATATGTCGATATTGCCCAAAATTTGATTTCTCTTTAATACCATTCCCATTTATTTCGATCAGGCTTATATATCCAAAATACAGTCAAATATCACATCTTTCATCTGGAACAAACAACTGCCGAGAATAGCCTGGAAGAAGCTTAGACAGCGATGGGAGAAGGGGGGCTTAGGAGCCCCAGGTTTAAAACTATATGCTTGGGTGTTTCAGCTGTCCCATACTCGTATGCTATTAAAAAGGCCCACTGACCACGGTGTGGGCTTAATGTTTTCAGCTATGTTGGACGGGGAAGGTATTAGTCAGTCGGGCTATCTATTTAAATTTGGCAACCCGAAATTTTTCAAAAAGATTAAACTGAAGGTCCTTTATGGACTGGTAAAAAATGTGGTGTGAGGTAACAAACTCGATCAAACAGGGGTATTTCTGCGATAAGACACCGCTATGGGGGCTACCTGAAAGTCCAGCATGGCTAGAAGACATCTTAGCCGTGCCTTTAAGAGAGGCGGGCCTTAAAGTATGGGGAGACCTCTTCTATGAAGGGGACTTGCTTTCATGGGAGCACCTCCAGAAAAGGATAGGCTTAACCATATAGAGGTTCAAATACTTACAAATGAGCAGCTGGACGCAGGCTTATGAAACTTTACGCTTTAAAAGAAACAGGTTTCCACTTGGAGGTTATAGCCAACTAATTACCAACTTAGTGAACATCGGACCAACTAAGAGAGAGATCTCACAATGGTACAAACTTTTACTCAAGGAAATGGATGGGGAATTTAATCTACCAGTCCAGCTGTGGGGTTCCTCATTAGTTGACCAGGATGTGCAAGAACTTTGGTCCGCCTCATTTGAGCTCTAAAAGTGTATTGTAAAGCCTTCATGGCTACGTAGAAACCACCTCTATACCCTCCATAGGGTATATTACTTTCCCCTGAGACTATCTAAATTTGCCATAGGTAATCCAGTTGCATGTGCTAGGTGTGGGTTGCAGGCAGCATCAGACACACACATGTTTTTTGAATGTCCTCGGGTAGCTACATTTTGGGAAGCAATTGGTAATACCCTTACACCATCATTGGGTTTCCCAGTTATCATTGATCTATCTCTAGTGATTTTTGGGATCCTAGCAGGAACTCAGAATGCAGCTAGAAGCCTAGTATTTTATACTGTTCTCTTAGCAAGGAGGGAGATTTATAGGAAGTGGAAGGACCCCTTACCTCCTTCCCATGGTGACTGGCTGGTATCTATTTTGCAGACGGCACAAATGGACCTCGCTAGGCTGGGGAATCAAAGCAAAATAGCTTTTTGGCACATATTTGTTTGGTTTGGGCACAATGAAATATCCGGGTTTTTTTTTTCTTTTTTTTCTCCCGGGTCCAATGATTACACTACTATGGTGCCTTTGTGGTGTGTTCACCATGTGCACAGCAGTTATCCGGTCTTAGCCTGGTCCACATCTTGCTGTAATTATCCCCAATGGTTGCCAAGTATGAGGCTAAGCCTGAAACAGCTGAGGGATGGTTGATGCCCCCACTACGTTTGCTCCCTTCCGGTTTTAATACTGAGACAGCTGATTTAAGGCTTGTTCTGTATGGCACTTTTATACCATGGTGGAAATGAGGACAAAAAAACAAAGATGGCTTCAGGTGTGCCACACTTTTGTCATAAGTAAGACTGTTAGTGCTCTAGTTGTTCTTTAGAACACTCTGGGTAGCTGCAGTAGAACACAAAGGAATGAACTGCCAGGCTGCTTCTGTTGACATATAACAGGAAGATATTTGAGATCACACTTAAAACATGTCCTAATTTTTCTTTCCATTTTTCTTTCAACAACACTAACCATAATTTCTAGGACAAAATGAACCCCTCATTTTATTCCTTTTTAAATTAAATGTTTTAAGTGTTATCAGTTTATTCAACATTAGTAAGGCTGTTGGTGCTCTAGTTGTTCTTTAGAACACTCGGGGAAGCTGCAGTACATCACAAAGCAATCTTCTGACAGGCTGCACAGGAAGATATTTGAGATCTCACTTAAAACATGTCCTAATTTTTCTTTCTGCAGCACTAACCATATTTTCTAAGACAAAATAAACCCCCTTATTTTGTATCTTTTTAAATTAAATGTTTTAAGTGTTACCAGTTTATTCCAATCAAGATGGCTTCAGGTGTGCCATCATTTTATCAATAGTAAGGGTGTTAGCACTCTAGTTGTTCTTTAGAGCACTTCGGGAAGCTGCAGTAGAACACAAAGGAATCAACTGACAGTCTCTGCCCTTGTTGGATGTACATGTTTTACTGAGAATGTCAGACTTCATGATTGAGAAAGATAATTTGAATTTAATTAAAATATGTTCTCATTTTAGCTTATAGATCACCTTCCAAACCTCTGTGGGAAAAGCATGAGAAAATAGTTTTCTCTGAAACACGATTCATGATATCCAAGCAGAAGGCTTTTTAAAAAAGGGAAAATAACCTGATCAGTGCGGTTCGTACCGCCCCATCTCGCTAATTAACGCGGATGCTAAAATATTTGCTAAAGTGTTAGCCACTCGATTAGCCCCGATAATACCGAAAATAGTAAGCTCAAATCAACATAGGTTTGTAATTGGTAGGGATACCACCGCACATATCAATCTGGCTGTCACAGCCTTTGATATTGCTGAAAAGGAATCCACCCCACTCTGTATGATTATGCTCGACGCAGAAAAGGCTTTTGACAGAGTGGGGTGGGATTACCTGTGGCTAGTTATGACTGGTCTTGGTTTTGGGGGCACATTTCCGAACTGGATACAGTCACTGTATGATAATCCCATGGCTGGGATCAGCTATGCTGGTCTATTATCAGCTTCGTTTACTATTTATTTATATTATTTATTTTTTCAATTTATAGGGCACAACAGCTACCCAAAAAGGGTTTCCCGGCGCCTAGACACAGCTAGTTTGAGGACAGGAGAAAGGGGTAATGGCTATTGAGTATTATTGTTCAAATAGCCAGGTCTTAACAAGCTTTCTGAACCTGATGTACTATTGCTCGGGGAACCCGCCAGGGGTGTCCCCTATCACCTCTCTTATTTGCCTTATCAATAGAACCATTTCTTTATGCTTTACGAATACAACCACTCATTATCCCTTTTAAGTTCGGTCCTCACTTATTGAATCTTACAGCTTATGCTGACGACGTCGCCATATATTCAACCGATATCGGTGAGGCGATGCAGGGCATCATACTAGAAGCCAATAGATTTGGGGACGTCTCTGGCTATAAATGAAATCTAAACAAAACCCAAATAATTGCTAATTACAAACCAGAAGGACTAACTATTGGATTGTGTTCGGCAGCTACTTACTTAGGGGTTAAACTATCTGCAAATATTAAGGATTTAATTAAACTAAATTACGTTGACCTAGTTAAAAATACTATCATTTTGCTAGAAAAATGGCATAAACTTTCTTTAAATATCATTGGCAGAATCAACTTGATTCGTATGATAATTTTACCTAAATTTCTGTACTTTTTTCGTTCTATTCCCTTGGCATTATGCAATTCCTTTTTTTAAAAATTAGACGGGGTATTCAGTAGTTTCATTTGGGGATATCGCAAAGCCCGCAGATCGATGACACTATTAAAAGGCGCTATCGATAGGGGAGGGTTGAACTTCCCGAACTTTAAGTTGTACTTCTGGGCAGCATTCGTTGGACGATTACGATACTTAATTAACTCTGAAGGTACAGAAAAGCAACCTTATTTCATTACATTTATGTTTGATCTAGATGCAAAAATGTTCTTATGGAGAATTAATGACCCCAACTATTACAAAAGAGTTCGTTTTAAGATAGCGAGGGATCTAGTTAAAATTTGGCGTAATATCTAGGCCTTCTGTAACGTGAATTTTTTCCTTCCTAATTTGATTTTGTGGGGAAACCCCAGCTTACCGGGAATATTCAACAATGGATTAACTAACATATGGGGAACACATGGAATAAAAAAGCTAGGGGATCTGTATGGAGCACAAGGGCTCCTAAGTTTTGAAACACTTAAAATACTATATAATATCCCTGACTCTACGAAGTTCAAGTACCTGCAGCTATTCGACTTTTTTTCTCGAAAAATGAAACTAAAGAATATATCTGATTCAAGCATATGGGATAATTTCTATTCACAGGAAACTAAATCAATAATTAGTGGTTGTTATAAATCTTTCAACACTTATAGAAACATAGGCTGCAATATAATATCAGATAAGTGGAGCAGGATGTTAGGGACCAATATTACTCCGGCTGTAATAAGTTAATCTCTACGTAATATTAATAATTTGGTCTCATCGTCAAGTTTAAGATTGCTGCAATTCAAAGTAAGCTGTATGCTTTATCATACCCCAGAAAGAATAACCAAATGGGCCTCGAATAGCATATATAGTGAACGAACTAAGTGCCCCAAATGTGCGTTGGTTGCAGCAGATTTGGTGCACATATTTTACACCTGCCCTAAACTTTCAGAATTTTGGACATCTTTTCAGACTATAATAACACTGAAATTAGGGAATATACCCCCCTTAGATTCTGCGTTAGTTATGTTAGACACTAATGGTAGGAATATCCAACACAAATCCTTATTTACTATTATGGTAACTTGTGCTAAACTTATAATTGCTCACGCTTGGATCTCCCCTAAACCCCCACATATAATGGAATGGTGGTCTCTCCTTAATGAAATTCATAGTATGGAATTAGCGCTGGCTAGGCTTAGGGGTACCAAATCTCTAGCTAAATTCAATAAAATCTGGAGGTCTCTCATATTTTAGTTTAAAAAATCATGTTTAATCTAGATCACTATTGTCTTCTGTTTTATATGTGTCAAGATACATGTCTATATTTTGTTTGGATCTAACAAGAAATTTGTCAAATGATCTAATGCCAACCTAACGTTAACCTTGTAGACGTCTTGATTATTTCTTTTAATTTGACTCATTTTTGTATACTGTTGGTTCTTGTGTTGCTAATAAAAAAAAAATGTTTTTAAAAAAAAGAAGGCTTTTTCACATGGTAAAATGACCTTAGAACTAACCCTGAGCAAAGCACTACGCTACGCTCGCGGAGTTTGCGAAGTTTTCGCAACTTCGCACTACGCGAGCTGCACGTAGCACAGTGCAAACACGCGTAGTGCAGCGTAGCGTAGTGCAGCACTCATTTTTTGATTGTTCGCGGTCCTGAACGTCATGTTCGCGACCGCGAGCAAGCAAAATGACATCCCGGCGAGATTCTCAACGCGGGGAGGTAAGGTTTCTCATTGTGAGTGGTTGCTCATGCTTGCGACCGCTCTCAATGAGAAACTACCATTTTGCGTTGAGAAAGCTGCAGCTCGAGTAATAATCTACTCGAGCAGCAGAAAACTACATCTCACACTGTGCAAGATGCAGTTTTCAATGATTGCACAGTGCGGGATGCTTGTCCGCACTGTGCAATCATTGAAAACAGATCTTGCACAGTGCGAGCATGCTACTACGCAGCTCGAGTAGTGCTACGTGAAGTTCGCGTAGTGCGAAGTGCACTTCGCGTAGCTTCGCGTAGCGCTACTTCGCGAACTACGCCCACCCTTAATTAGTATATGGTACTGAAAGGGTCATTATGTTATTGCAAGAGCAGTCACAGGGTGTTTGCTGGAGTGTATGGATACTAACTGGGGAATTGTAGGCCTGAAACACAAGTGTGAAGGTGGCTAGACCACTACCTGCATAGTGCATAGGAGTTTGAAGCACTCCGTGACCTGAAGCCTGGCTCACTGCATGAGTACATGCACAATGACTGAATGATTACAGTACTATAATGAGATACACTGGATGAATTCATAATTTGTTCAGTTTTACTTTAGTGAATGGATTAGTACATGGTACTGAAAAAGTCACTATGGGATTTCAAGAGCGGTCACAGGGTGTTTGCTGGAGTGTATGGATACTGACTGGTGAATTGTAGGCCTGAAACACAAGTGTGAAGTTGGTTAGACCACTACTTGCATAGTGCATAGGAGTTTGAAGCACTACGCACCCTAAAGCCTGGCTCACTCCTTGAGTACATGCATACAGACTGAATGATTACAGTACTATAGGGAGAGACAGTAGAAGAAGTCATAATTGGTTGATTTTACTTTAGTGAATGCATTAGCGCATGGAGCTGAAAGGGTCACTATTGAATTGCAAGAGCAGCCATAGGGTGTTTGCTGGAGTATATGGATACTGATTAGGGAATTGGAAGCCTGAAACACAAGTGTGAAGATGGTTACACCACTACATGCATAGTGCAAAGGAGTTTGAAGCACTCCGTGACCTGAAGCCTGGCTCACTGCATGAGTAAATGCACAGTTACTGAATGATTACTACTACAATGAGAGACACTATGTGAATTCATAATAGATTGAGTTTTAGTTTAGTGAATGCATTAGTATATGGTACTGAAAGAGTCAGTATGTTATTGCAAGAGCAGTCACAGTGTGTTTGCTGGAGTGTATGGATACTGACTGGGGAATTGTAAGCCTGAAACACAAGTGTGAAGGTGGTTACACCACTACATGCATAGTGCATAGGAGTTTGAAGCAGTCCATGCCCTAATGGCCTACTGCATTAGTACATGCAAACTGACTTTATGATTACAGTACTATAAGGAGAGACACTGGGTGAATTCATAATTGGTTCAGTTTTACTTTAGTGAATGGATTAGTACATGGAGCTAAAAGGGTCGCTGTAGTATTGCAAGAGCAGTCACAGGGTGTTTGCGGGAGTGTATGTATACTGACTGGGGAATTGTAAGCCTGAAACACAAGTGTGAAGGTGGTTACACGACTACATGCATAGTGCATAGGTGTTTGAAGCAGTCCATGCCCTAATGGCCTACTGAATTAGTAAATGCATACTGACTTAATGATTACAGTACTATAAGGAGAAACACTGGGCGAATTCATAATTTGTTCAGGTTTTCTTTAGTTAATGACTTAGTACATGGAGCTGAAAGAGTCACTATAGGATTGCAAGAGCAGTCACAGGGTGTTTTCTGAAGTGTATGTATACTGACTGGGGAATTATATGCCTGAAACACAAGTGTGAAGGTGGTTAGACCACTACATGCATAGTGCATATGAGTTTGAAGCACTCCGTGACCTAAAGCCTGACTCACTGCATGAGTACATGCATACAGACTGAATGATTACAGTACTACAAGGAGAGACAGTGGGTGAATTCATAATTGGTTGAGTTTTACTTTAGTGAATGGATTAGTACATGGAGCTGAAAGGGTCACTATAGGATTGCAAGAGCAGCCATAGGGTGTTTTATAAAGTATATGGATACTGAATGGGGAATTGTAAGCCTGAAACACAAGTGGGAAGGTGGTTACACCACTACATGCACAGTGCATAGGAGTTTGAAGCACCCTCAATCAATCAATCAAGAGTATTTGTAAAGCGCGCTACTCACCTGCTAGGGTCTCATGGCGTGGGGGCTGCTACTGCTCGAAAAGCCAGGTCTTGAGTTGCTTACTGAAAGAGAGATGGTCCTGGGTGAGTTGTAGGTGGGTGGAGAGGGTGTTCCAGGTCTTGGCCGCCAGGTAGGTGAAGGATCTTCCTACGGTGGTGGTTTTGCGGATCTGTGGGACAGTGGCGAGGGTGAGGCTGGCGGAGCGGAGCTGGCGGGTTGGAGTGTAGAACGTGAGGCGGTTGTTGAGGTATTCGGGGCCCAATTCATGAAGAGCCTTGTGTGCGTGGGTGAGGAGTCTGAACATGATCCTTTTGCTGACAGGGAGCCAGTGCAGGTCCATCAGGTGGGCGGAGATGTGGCTGTGTCGGGGAATGTCCAAGACGAGTTGTGCTGAGGCGTTCTGGATGCGCTGGAGGCCTTTCTGTACTTTGGAGGTGGTCCCAGCGTAGAAGACGTTCCAGTAGTCCAGATGGCTGGTGACGAGAGCCTGGGTGACCGTTTTCCTGGTTCCAGTGGGGATCCAGTGGAAGATCTTATGGAGCATGCGGAGAGTGTTGAAGCAGGAGGAGGTAACGGCGTGTACTTGCTTGGCCATCGTGAGGGAGGAGTCAAGGATGAAGCCCAGGTTGCGTGCATGGTCCATGGGCTTGGTTGGGGGGCCCCAGAGCAGGGGGTCTCCAGGAGTCGTCCCAGGCGGAGATGGATGGGCGGAGGATGAGGACTTCCGTCTTGTCTGAGTTCAGTTTCAGGCGGCTGAGCTTCATCCAGTCTGCGATGTCTTTCATTCCGTCCTGGAAGCTGGCTCTGGTGGAGGCGGGGTCGTTGGTGAGGGAGAGGATCACTTGGGTATCGTTGGCGTAGGAGATGATGTTGAGGTTGTGCTTGCGTGCGATGGCTGCGAGGGGGCTCATGTAGACGTTGAAGAGGGTGGGGCTGAGCGAGGAGCCTTGAGGTATGCCGCAGATGATCTTGGTGGCTTTTGCGAGGAATGGCGGAAGACCCACTCTTTGGGTTCTGTCGGAGAGGAAGGAGGTGATCCATTACAGGGCCTTTCCTTGGATCCCTGCATAGCGGAGGCGGGTTGTCAGGGTACTATTGCAGACCTAGTCGAACGCAGCCGAAAGGTCGAGCAAGATGAGGGCGGCGGTTTCTCCGTTGTCCAGCAGGGTCCGGATGTCGTCGGTGGCCGCGATGAGGGCGGTCTCGGTGCTGTGGTTTGCTCGGAATCCGGACTGCGATGGGTCGAGGGAGCCGTTCGTCTCCAGGAAGGCTGTCAGCTGTTTGTTTACGGTTTTCTCAATGACTTTTGCAGGGAAGGGGAGGAGAGAGATGGATCGGAAGTTCTTGAGGTCTGAGGGGTCTGCGGTGGGTTTCTCCAGGAGGGCGCTCATATCTGCATGCTTCCAGCTCTCCAGGAAGGTGGCGGATATGAAGGAGTTGTTGATGATGTCCCGAAGTTTGGGTGCAATGATGGAGTCGGCTTTGTTGAAGATGTAGTGTGGGCAGGGATCGGCTGGGGGGCCCGAGGGGATGGTGTTCATCGTGTGGGTGGTATCTTCCGTGCTGACCTGAGTCCAGGGGCAAATGGTGGGGGTGGGGGGTGTAGGTTCGGTGGTGGGGTACGTTTTCTGAACGCCAAAGCTGTCGTGTATGTCGACGATCTTACGGTGAAAAAAGGAGGTCTCGAGAAGGCGTGATGTCGTTGTTGCTGGTGTTGGGGTTGGAGAGCTCTTTCCCGACATTGAAGATTTCTTTGCTGTTGTGGGTGTTGTTGTCCAGTCGTTCTCTGAAGGATGACCTTTTGGTGGTGTGGATCAGCTGGTGGTGTTTGCGGGTGGTGTTCTTGAGGGCTGTCATGTTGTCCGTTGACTGGTTGTGGCACCAGGCTTTCTCGAGGTCAGGGCAGGATTTCTTGGAGTCCCTTAGGAGTGACCTAAAGCCTGGCTCACTGCATGAGTACATGCACAGTGACTGAATGATTACAGTACTATAATGAGAGACAGTGGGTGAATTCATAATTGATTGAGTTTTAGTTTATTGAACGCATTAGTATATGGTACTGAAAGAGTCACTATGGGATGGCAAGAGCCATCACAGGGTGTTTGCTGGAGTGTATGCATACTGACTGGGGAGCTGTAGGCCTGAAACATAAGTGTGAAGGTGGTTAGACCACTACATGCATAGTGCATAGGAGTTTTAAAGCTCTCCGTGCCCTAAAGCCTGGCTCATTCAATGAGTACATGCATACAGACTGAATGATTATAGTGCTATAAGGAGAGACAATGAGTAAATTCATAATTGATTGAGTTTTAGTTTAGTGAATTTATTAGTATATGGTACTGAAAGAGTCACTATGGGATTGCAAGAGCAGCCACAGGGTGTTTGCTGGAGTATATGTATACTGTTTGGGGAATTGTAAGCCTGAAACACAAGTGTGAAGGTGGTCACACCACTACATGCATAGTGCATAGGAGTTTGAAGCACTCCGTTACCTAAAGCCTGGCTCACTACATGAGTACATGCATACTGACTGAATGAATACAGTACTACAATGAGAGACACTGGGTGAATGCATAATTGATTCAGTTTTAATTTAGTGAATGCATTAGTATATGGTACTGAAAGAGTCACTATGGGATTGTAAGAGCAGTCACAGGGTGTTTGCTGGAGTGTATGGATACTGACTGGGGAATTGTAGGCCTGAAACACAAGTGTGAAGGTGGTTAGACCACTACATGCATAGTGCATAGGAGTTTGAATCACTCCATACCCTAAAGCATGGCTCTCTGTATGAGTACATGCATACTGACTGAATGATTACAGTACTATAAGGAAAGCCACTGGGTGAATTCATAATTGGTTGAGATTTACTTTATTTAATGGGTTAGTACATAGTGCTAAAAGAGTTACTATGGGATTGCAAAGTCACAGGCTGTTTGCTGCACTGTATGGATACTGACTGGGGAATTGTAGGCCTGAAAAACAAGTGTGAAGGTGGTTAGACCACTATATGCACAGTGCATAGGAGTTTGAAGTGCCCTAAAGCCTGGCTCACTCCATGAGTACATGCATATAGACTGAATGATTACAGTACTATAGGGAGAGACAGTGGGTGAATTCATAATTGGTTGAGTTTTACTTTAGTGAATGGATTATCACATGGGCTAAAAGAGTCACTATAGGATTGCAAGAGCAGCCACAGGGTATATGTATACTGACTGGGAATTGAAGATTTGAAACACAAGTCTGATTCTAGACAAGCAACACTAAAGAGCTAAAATGACTGCGCACATTCCAGAAATGTAAATACTGCATTTTAGTGTACAACCATAACTCATTTTTCAAATACAAAAGCAATAAGTTTTTTTTAGAACCTATCAAAACTTGAAAAAAGGATAGATTTTTAAGCAGTTATGTGTCTGCAAACACAAAAACTACAAAAATCCTTCTCTCAGAATGATTTGTAAATGCACACAGACTTACAGTGTAATTCTAGACAAAAAATATTAGACCTTGCATTTTACCAAAACACATTTACTAGTCTAGAAACGGTAAAGTGACTGCACACGTTCCATGTATATAACTACTCCATTTCAGTGCACAACCCTGACTCATTTTGCAAATACATAAGCAATTTTCTGCATTATTTGCGCCAACATTGCGTCAAAAAAGTTACGCAATGGCAGCACAAAGAGGTGTTAGGGGCTTGTCAATTTGCCCCAGAGAGTTTGCAGTAGTGTATGTATACTGACTGGAAAATTGTAGATTTGAAACACAAGTCTAATTCTAAACAAGCAACACTATTAACGACTTTAGAACTGGAAAAGTGACTGCACACATTCTAAATTTTCTAGTACTGCACTTTGCTGTACAAAGCTGACTCTCCAAGTACATTAACTTACCAAATGCTGTTATAACAATGATTATCCAAATGCAGACAAACTCAGAATGTGATTCTACACAACTAATCCCCTTGAACTTTAGCAGGATAAACACATTACTCTTATTAAAAATAAAATGCACCACATACATCCCTTTACAAGTTAACCTCACCTTTCAAATTGATTTGTAGATTAAGAAGAATGTTAGTCACACACCAGATTTTCTTATACAGAATCTCTGTACTTCACTGTTCTTAGCAAATCCAAAAAATGGCAACCTTTTCCTCTCAATCTACACATATATACAAATAAATAACTAATCAAATTGCTTCCCACATTAATTCAAAAGCCAACAAACATTTCTATTGGTTGAACATTTGAACGCTTTCCAACTGAAATAACTTTGAACCCTAGCTCGAATTTGCTTTCTGCTGTTACCATAGTAACAGATCATGCAAAACTCAACTGACCGCAGAGCTCAAAAGTTCAGCACACTATAAAACACTCCTTCTCAACAACTTTAGACTCTACATAGGTACTTACTTATATGTACCAATAAACACAAAGGCTCTTTTTAGAACCAACCAACATCTAAACACATAAGCTTGATAGATATCAGAAAAATATATATTTTTAAAAAATATTTTTGCTTGGGTAAGCGTACCCGACACCTTAGAAATTGAGCAGCATACGTGGTACGATACGCTTTCCCAACGCGTGCACACCAGAGGTCGTGCTGAGCTCCGCGCTGGGTATGCACATCCTAATTTTACCGTATAAAAAAAAGCCCGGGGTAGGTGGTGATCACCGGGGTTGGGGGGTCCGTCACGGACACACCAATTTAAAAATGTAGTGCCCCGGGGAGGTGGCGGTCCGGTGGGGCGTGTGGGGGCTCAAAACCCCCACACAGGTTTTTTATTTTATAAAACAAAGAAGCCCCAGGGGGTGGCGGTCCCTGGGCTGGGGCCCCCCTCTGGCCCCCCACTACAATAAACACTTTGCCCCGGCACTTGGCCCCCCACACATTTACATTTGCTGCGGTGGAGCCATGAGCACCCCGCACATATTCAACCAAAGCCCTGGGGGGATGGCGTCCCCGGAGCTGCGGGGGGGCTGTGAGCCCCCCACATATATTTGAAAAAAAAGCCCCAGGGGTGGCGGTCCCTGGGGCTGGGGAGCCCCTCCGGGTCCCCATTATAATAAAACACATTACCCCCGGGACTTGGCTCCCCGGGGCCTAATTAGCACTAAAGCAGGCTTCGAGGTTTTTTTTTTATTTACTGGATACGTGTATCCTACACTCATCCCGCGATTTCTTTTAAAAAAAATGTTATTTTGTCCTTGGAGTCCTTGTAGGACCCCCTGAGCAGGCCTAGGGGGTCAGGAGGTCACATGGCAAATAGCAAACTTTCCCTCTCAAACTACACACTCAATCTACACACATATACATGTAAATAACAAATCACATTTTTTCCCACAATAATTCAAACGCAAACACACATTTCTATTGCTTTAACATTTGAACCCTTTCCAACTGACAGAACTTTGGACCCTACCCCCAATTTGCTTTCTGCGGTTACCACAGTAACAGGCCATGCAACAGTCAACTGAAACACAGGTCAAAAGTTCACCACAGAATGTTACTAAACCAAACAGCAAGTGTGCTTGACTTCTTAAAATACCACCTTATCCTATGGAATGTTCCTTTCAAACAGTTCTTCTTAACCAATAAGAAACATACTTTTAGAAAATAGAAACATGCACCCTACTTTTTAGTCTATAAACAACCAATCATTTCTTTCCTTTTTTTCAAAACTGCATCTCACCCACCATCTTCTCAAACTGCCATTTCATATACAGACACTTTCTGAGTGCATCCAGACCTTCCTTCAAGATGCTTAGAGTGTGGATTGTGGGACACAGCTATATTTTCCGGAGCCAAAGGTACGCAGAACAGAAAGGAACTCATAAAGACCTAGGTTTACCAAACGCAGACCTTAAATGGATTGGACAGAGAGGGTTAAAGTGGCACCAATTGATGCCATTATTGAAATTCTTTTTACATCTCCAACACCCTGACCTCATAATTGTGCACTGTGGTGGCAATGACCTAGGCACTTTGATTGGGGTAGGTCTGGAAATGCTTATGAAGGACATCTTTGGAGAATTGATGTCACTTTTCCCCACAGACTGCCTTTGTCTATTCTAACATATGCCAAAGGCAGAAATGAACTGGTCCAATCATTTTTGTCCACAGATTGAGAGCTAGGAAACATGTGAATAAATCTGTTTCTGCTTTTCTCGGAGAATATAGAATGGGGTCCATATACCACAACAATCTGCGTTTCAATATGCATGGCATATATAGGAGAGATGGTGTACATTTTACAGATGAAGGGAACAAAGTCTTCCTCTTGAACTTTAGACTCTGCATCAGTACCTACTTGTCGATACAAAAATCTCTCAATAAACACAAGGGCTCTTTTTAGAGCCACCTTACAACTAAACACATAAGCTTGATGTATATCTGAAGAAAACAATTCTTTTTCTGGCTTGGGTACGCGCATCAGCCAAAATAAATGCAGACTATGTGGATCATGATACCAGTCCAAGAGCGAAGATGGCTCCAGAGAAACCTGGGGGAGAGGCTACCAGTGGTTCGGGAACTATGAGTCTACTGAAATATTGGGTGATACTGTTGAACTAGTAACCAAAATCTCTCAGGTGGCTGATCAATCTGAGCCTCCCAAACCGATCTAGGGAGCCACAATGCTACCTTTTCTGCTGACCTTGAGATGGAGAAGGATAAGAACGATAAGTCAGTAGTAGGAGCAGTTGCTGAAAAAAGCGGATGATACAGAGGATATAGCGGATACAGCAGACTTGGTTGCTGTTATCACCGAAGAAGTTGAGGAGTGCTCGAATGATGATTATGAGGAGCTTGTAGAAGAAGATCTAATTAGCTCCCCCGCAGATGTATCCAAACCTTTGGGGCGTAAAAAGGGAAGGGCAAAAGCTAAAAACAAATTTAAGAAAGGGAATTCCAACATTCCTAACATCTCTACCTCAACCTCGAGTTTGAATTTACGAGGGAAGCCTATTAGTGATGAGAGTCCTCTTCGGAAATGGATCCAGGCAAAAGGGGGGTTAAGAGCATGGCTTTGCGTTTATCAGGTACAAGTCCTACGGAAGGCGATAATTTGAAAGATTGCTCCCTAACTGCCGGTCGTCCAATACCTCCTCCTTTTTTGCCTGCTATACCTCAAGTTCAAGTAGGCTTAAAACCAACTTCATTAGATGAGACTAAATCTCTGTCTGAGCCTAACAACATTATAGCAGCTACTGTATTAGGCCCTGCCTCAATGGCTACTCCGTCTTTAACTCCAGCTACAGCTACAGCCACAGCTAACACTATTGATGTGCTGGCCCAAACTGTGCTAGAGGCTCAGACTCCATTCTCTCCCCTGTTAATTTGATCTTAAAGACGTTAACGGATCACCGACAGGAAGCACAACTGCACTTCAGGCAGCTGAGGGAAGACAATAACAAAATACAAAATTCCCTTCAGGAGATGTCTAGTAAACTTGGGGGAGTTACTCAAGAGATTGAAGAACTGCAGCAAAGGGTAGTAGGTGTAGAAGAAGCATCCGCTCGTACCGAGATCCTGACTAACCAGCATGATGTACAGATCGTGAATCTTCAGAACAAGCTGGAAGATATGGAGAATTGTCAAAGGAGGCAAAACCTTAGACTCTTTGGTATTCCAGAAGGATCAGAAGGGTCAGACCCAAGGACATATGTAGTCAAATTGTTCCAGAAGGCTTTCTTGGATCTGTCAGATTGGTACTGAGACTCACAGTTTCTAAGAGTCCATAGACTCCCTTTAACTCAAAGAAATAGAGAGAGCAAATTCCCTCGCCCCATCTTGATCTATTTTGGGAATTTTCTACTGAGACAGGCAGTATCATTTAAAGCTAGGTCTAATTCCCCCTTCACAATAGAAATTGTAACCTTTTTTGTCGGTTCTGATTTAAGTAAAGCTACGATGGAAAAATGATGGAAGCTACGCCAGCTTATAGATCCTTTCAAATCTCTAGGGGGGGCAGGTGTACCTCCAGGGACCAGCTCGCCTTAAAGTAATTAAGGGAGGCCATACATATTTTTTCACAGATGACAAGGAAGCCGAGCTAGCGCTCTGTAAATTTAGCTGATGAATATTGTACTATATTATGCTTTTTGGCGTATTCAAAAGGAAATGCTAGAATAGGATGGAAAGGGAAACTGCATCTGGAATGCAGCAAATAAGTCCCTAGTTAATGAGCTTTACTTTATATTTTTTTTAACTTTGTTTTGCTTCTATGTTTCTTTTTTCTATCTGCCATTTCCCTTTCTTTAAATAACTCTAGGTTATAATAAACTATAACTGGTAGAAATTATCAGAGAAACTTTATTTTCCTCTTTTTCTTTCTTTCTTTTTTTCATTTTTTCATAGCTACATGGGATGTGGGGGGTCCACTCCATAGCTGCTACTCTGCAAGGCTGCCCTAACAGGGGTAGCAGGAAATAGAGGGGTGTTTTCCCCTAAGGGACAAGAGGCAGAGGGGTGGGAGGGGGGTGTAGGGGTGGCTGGTCCTCTGAGGGGGTGAAAATTTTAAAAATAACAACACAAAAATGAGATTTGTAGAAAATGACAACAGGGAAATAGCAACATTTACATTCAGAGTGGGAGGGGACAATATACTTTGAAATGTATCAACTGAGATGTCTAACCTGGAAAGTTGCAGGCCTCAACAGCAGAAATGAGAGGCGATTAGTTCAGGAGGAGCTCAAAATGTACAATCCCCATCTAGTATTACTTTCAGAGACTCGTATTTCTTATAAAGATATTAAGCTACTTGGGCAACTGGGGTATGATGTAATAGTCTGCTCTGCACTTAATGTTTCAGGTAGAGGGGTTGCTATCCTGAAACAGAAGCAATTAAGATTGGAAGTCATCAAAACCGCTAGGGATAAGAGGGGTAGATGGGCCATAGCCCAATTAATTTTGGAAAATTGTAAATTTGTATTCTGTGTCATATATGGATCAAATATTGATGATCCTTCTATTTTTGACCGGTTAAATATTGAATTGTTGGAATGGGAAGGAGAACTTATAATCATGGGAGATTTTAATTGTATAATGCGCAAAACAAGAGCCGCTATTCTAGAAGTAGGGCGCATACATGTTATAAAAGTTGCTTGCTGAACCATATATCCTAATGTGGCAGGATAAACCTACTAGTCTGCACCACATAAACTCTGCGCACGCAAAGATATGGTTTGGGTCTCTGATTGCATTCTAGATACTAATACCATAGAGATATGCCCAAGGGTCACTTTAGACCACAATCGAATTATTTTTGTTTTTAACACTTCACAAAAAAAACAGGGCCTAAGGTTATTCACACTTCCTAGGTATTTACTATTAGACTCAGAGTTCATTTTACAACTCAAGAAACATAATATAGAGTTTATACATTTGTGGGATGCCTGCAAAGCTAGTATAAGGGGAATGGTACAACAGTTCTTTATGGAGACAAAACTCAGAACTTAGAAAAGAGGCTAGAACCATGATCAACAACATTCTGTTGCTGGAAAATCAGCTGTCAGAAGCCCTGTGTCAAGGCTCCCAAGATACTCTAGAGCTGGGTTGTAATCTAGTGAATCTCAGATCTGCTAATAAAACCCGTCAGGGAGAAAAGCAGTATAAAACTACATAAATATCAACTGTCGCAATATGAAAAAGAAATGTTACTGAAACATTTTTGTAATTGAGTTTTAGAATGCTTTTATGGTTGTTTTTTTTACACCCGAATAAAGCTTGTTTTGATTTGATTTTATTTGATTTGAGTGGTGACAAAATTGGAAAAATGTTGGCATATAAAGTTGCTGATGATAGAGCCAAAACATTAATTAAGTCAATAAAGGGACCTAATAATACTATTAACAATCAGCCTGTAGAGATAATGGAGCAATTTGTCCACCATTACATAACTCTCTATACTCCTGAAAACGATCCTACTATGACTAGTATACAAATGTATTTGGATACCAACATGCTAAAGAATATAGAAGCAGAAGTAGAAGGATTTGATCAATTGACTAGTAACATCACCATGACAGAGCTCAGTCTTGCAATTGCTTCTATATACCACCGGGCAAGGCCACTGTGGAGGACATCCTCTCAGCTGAACTCTATAAAATGTGTACTAATGAATTAGCCCCCCTCCTCTATCAGGTAATTAATTCAATCTGCGATGGTGGAAAGTCTCCTAAGTCATGGAACATCTCAAAGATATTTTTTAATTTAAAAAGAATAAACCTGCTAATGAGTGTGGGTATTACAGACCCATCTCACTCATCAATACAGATGCAAAAGTATTTGTGAGAGTTCTTGCCACGTGACTGCCTCCTTTTATGCCAAAATTAGATAATCCACAAAAGCATGGATTTGTCATGGGTAGGGACGCGACAGCCCATGCAAATATGGCTATAACCGCATTTGATGTGGCTGAGACTAATTCCACCCCACTCGGCATGATATTGCTGAACGCTGAAAAAGCTTTCGATCGAGAGGGGTGGGAATATCTCTGGGCCGTAATGACAGCTTTTGGTTTCAATGGACAATATTTAAGGTGGATTCAAGCTTTATATGATCACCCAACAGCTAAAATTAGCTATGCTGGCATGACATCTTCTAATTTTATAATATCTAGGGGCACTCTGCAAAGGTGCCCTTTGTCACCCTTGCTGTTTGCACTCTCTATGGAACCATTCATCAATGAATTACAGACTCATTCTCGAATTGCTCCCTTTGATTTTGGCCTTCATTCTTTAAAAATTACACCTTATGCTGATGATATTGCCATTTACTCCACAGACGCTATAGAAGCTTTATATGGTATAACTGAGGAAGCTAATAGGTTTGGGGCAATTTCTGGATATAAATTAAACTTAAATAAAACTCAGATAATAATGAACTATAAACCCCCGGCCCTAGTTCAAGGGATATCCAGGGCAGCCACATATCTGGGGGCCAAATTTCATCCAAGATAGGGGAAATAATCGCAGAAGTATCCGTTATATTGAAAAAATGGCATAAGGTCCCGCTTAGCATTGTAGGCCGGATTAACTTAATCAAAGAAGGTATTGCCAAAATGTCCTGATTTATTTAGATCAATTCCTGTACGTGTTAATAATTCCTTTTTTTCTAAAACTAGGCGGGATCTGTAGCATCTTCATCTGGGGGTACAAAAAAGCACGCCGATCAACTGCTTTACTTAAACTTCCAATCAATTAAGGGGGGCTGAATTTTCCTGACTTCAGGCTCAATTTTTTTGCAACATTTCTTGGTTGCCTACGTAGCTTATCTAATCCAAATAATCAATAATATTTTCATAAGTTAATGTTGGGTGCGGACTCCAATCAATTTTTAGCAAGAATAAATAACCCTAATTACTTCAAAAGGGTAAAGTTTAAGACTGTGAGGGAGACTGTGAGAATATGGTTTTTGATCTTGACTACATGTAAAACTTATTTTTTTCATCCTAAATTATCTTTGTGGGGCAATCCGGGACTTCCTGGATTTTTTTATGATGGAGTGGGTAATACATGGGCTAATTCCGGAATTAAAACTTTATTGGATCTTATTGGTGTTGGTGGCTTCATGGATTTTGTGACACTTAAAAGTCTTTATAATCTGACTGAAACTATGCGGTTTAAGTATATGAAAATACGCAATGTTTTTATCATTAATTAGCGAGGGTTATAAATGCCTTAATTCCTATAAGGCGGACGACTGTGTGAAACTTGCTATGAAATGGAGCATAAGATTGGGTACTAACATAACTGCTAATAAGTTATCTGCTTCTTTTTGTAGTGTTAATAATTTAGTACAGTCTTCCAGTGTAAGGCTTCCATTATATAAAACCACTAGCAGCCCGTCCCCACGTTGTCTGGGTATGAATTGCTGCCGGCCAGTAGTATATTGTTTTGTTGGATTTCATTTAGATAGCATTTCTTATCTGTGACAGGCCTGTGAAACACTCTGATTCACAGTGCACTGCTGATACACTTAACAGTGCGCGTTCAGTAGTGTGTGAACTCGAGTTTCCCTACTTTATTTTTCCTTGCAATATTATATAGCGCAAACTCAAAAACATGGCATGAGCACAATTTACATTACCGAATAACAAATTAATTTGTGGTAGGCGCGGGGAGACAAAGCGATTTGTCTGGAATCACAGGATGTTGAGCTGATGCCGAGATTCGAACATAGCTCCCCAGCTCTTAAGTTCGCAATTCTAGAACTTTTGGCGGGAGGTGTGTCTAAAAGTGTATGTCAGTGCTGGCCATCAATGAGAGAGACCTGTGCATTTTGCAAATGGGTGGTGAAAAAATATGAGTATGTTGCTGGAGATGTGGGCCGCCGTGCCACCAATGTACTTACAGGGGGAGGGTAAACATCCATTATTCCGCAACTTTCTTTCCACATACCATCACTCCGCATATTTTCAGTACGAAGGTACCATGACTACGCAGTGATGTCATTTGAGATGCCATCAGTGATGTCATCAGTGATGTCACTGACCATGTCATGAATGATGTAATATGTGACATCATCAGCAGTGGATTGCAGGCGCGCGAGTTATAGTGAGTCCAACTAACTATAACGTGGAAATTTCAATGGTTTTGCATGAGTAAACTGTTCAGCTAACTATAACTGGTGTGAAACCTATGGTTTTTTTAGTGAATTTCAAAGGTTTTTTAAATGTTGATTCCTAACTATAACGATTGTGAAAGCTATGGTTTTTTAAGTGAATTTAAAAGGTTTTTTAAAAGTTAATTCCTAACTATAACATTTGTAAAACCTATGGTTTTTTCTGTGAATTTCAAAGGTTTTTTAAAATCAATTTCCTTTCTATATCAAGTTTTTTTGCTGTTTTGTGTAAGTATTAATTATTAATAATTTTTTTTATAATAATATTTTTCCAATGTTTTTTTCTTTTTTTTTTAAAACTTTTTTTCCTGGGGTGCTCAGGGTGCGTGCACCAGTATGCTCTTCCGAGAGCGCACCAAGAGCGCTATTTCTGCGTTCGTTTAAAAAAATATGTATGAAAAGTAAATAACAACGCAAGACATTTAGTATCATACTTATAAAAGCAATATTTATAATTTACGAAATGAAAATGAATTTTCATTCCATTAAAGCTATCAAAACCTCAATCTTGCGCGCCGCGTAAGCGCCCCCGAAAGCGCCTACGTTCGTGCCGCGTAAGCGACCCCAGAAGCGCCTACGTTCGCGCCACGTAAGCGCCCCCGGAAGCGCTACGGTGCGCGCAGCGCAAGCGCGCCAAGTCATGTGACCTTAAAATAACTCTTTTCATTGGTTGCTAACAGTTTTTTTTTACAAAGAATGAAATCCCCACCCATTTCCTTCACTTCTTCTTTCACTTTTGTGACTGCAAGACCTGCCTTTTTGCTCTCGGTTCTTTGTTGAATATCTTGGATTATCATGGCTGCCAGACCACCCGGCAGTGAAGATGACACCAATGAATTTATTGATGAAGAGATTCCTCAACCAAAAGTAAAAGAAATTTTATTTGGAAGTTTTCAATTCCTGATGACCAGAAGAAGGTAAATGCTCCAAAAGTGGAGTGCAGGATCTGTCACACAGTCCTGTCACGGGGTGACCCCACAAAGAAATATTCATTTGGGAACTCCACTATGATTCGCCATGTGGAGAGGAGGCACCCCCAGAATTTTGCCCGGGAGAGTGTCAGGGCTCTGGCACAAGAGGTTCCCAGTGATGGGGCCTCTACATCAACCGGAGGACCAACAACATCGGTGAGGGGGAGAACGCAAGAGCTGGTTCCGTATATTCAGCCTGCTTTTAACAAAGGCGTCCTTAAATGCAGAGACTGTGATCAGCTACTTTGCTATGAAGAACAAAGTGCTCTGCTCATGGTTCGAGCATTGGAGAACCATTGCTGCTGTTCCCAGCCCTAAATTTGTTTTTTTTTGTTTTTGCTCCTGTTGAGCAGTTTCCCATTCCCTGTTTTTGTTCCTGTTCAGAAAAAAGAAAAAAGAAGAAAAAAAGGTATTTTCAGAACTAACTCCAATTCTCATCAAAGAGCTATGTTCTTAAAAAAATTAAAAAGAGTAAGTGAAGTGGAGTGCATTGATAAAGGAGAGGAAAATGAGTAAGAAAGCACAGAAAGGGACGAGAGGAGAAGGGAAGTGAAGTAGGGGGAGTGAAAGAAGGTGGGTGCGGGGAAGGAGAGTGAGGAGAAGGAGAGTGAACATGGGGAATGTGGATATGCAAAGAAAATGTAGTAAAGGAACGGGGGTGTGGAAGGGTAAGAAAATAGCAGTGATGTTTTGGAAAGAGTGGAAATACAGACTGGATAAAGACAAGTAAGTGTGAGACCAGGTAAGTAAGGCAGTGACGAAACAGAGAAAGTGAAAGAAAAAATAAGACTAAAAGACTGAAGGCCTCATTTATGAGGCCATGCGTCACTTTTACGCCACCGGTACGTCACTTTTTGTGACGCACCAGTGCTGTAAAAAAAGCACCTTATTGAGTCATATTTACAAAGTGACGCATCTAGGTAGATGCGTTACTTTGTAAACCCGTGCGCCACATTATACCTACGTCAGGTGTAATATATACAAAAGGGGTGTATTAATGCAACAAAAGGTCATAGAGGTGACGCAGTGAAATCTAAGAGATATCACTGCATCACTTTTATGATGCTGTTGCGTCCAAATCTCTCGCCTGTATCACAGCAGGCGTAAGACTGATGCAGGCCGTTTCACATGGGCCTAGCCCCATGTGAAAGGATGCATTGCTGGAGTTGCATCATTTTTGTGACACACTCCAGCAATGCATCACTTTTGCGCTTACAGATACGTCTGAAATACTGATGTATCTGTAAGTACTTGCGACATAATGCGTCATATATTTAATATGACGCATGAGTACAAGACTGAAGGCCTCATTTATCAGGCCATGCGTCACTTTTACGCCACAGGTACGTCACTTTTTGTGACGCACCAGTGCTGTAAAAAATGCACCTTATTTAGTCATATTTACAAAGTGACGCATCTAGGTAGATACGTCACTTTGTAAACCCCTGCGCCACATTATACCTACGTCAGTTTTAATGTATACAAAAGGGGTGTATTGACGCAAGAAAGGGTCGTAGAGGTGACGCAGTGAAATCTAAGAGATATCACTGCGTCACTTTTCTGACGCTATTGCATCCAAATCTTGCGCCTGTATCACAGCAGGCGTAAGACTGATGCAGGCCATGAGTAGAAGACTGAAGGCCTCATTTATGAGGCCATGCATCACTTTTACGCCACCGGTGCGTCACTTTTTGTGACGCACCAGTGGTGTAAAAAATGCACCTTGTTGAGTCATATTTACAAAGTGACGCATCTAGGTAGATGCGTCACTTTGTAAACCCCTGTGCCACATTATACATATGGTTGGGATACCCGACACCCCCTCTCAACACAATCCCCAAGAATGGGAAGACGGAAACGGTTCTGAACTTTTGGAAGGCGGGAGGGAGTTACCCTCCCGGCCGTATTTATTAAAATATGAAACAAAATTAAAACATTAAAATAACAGTTTCATATCATGTACAATTTCATTTACACATTACGATGTTCTTGGCTAACCTTAACAAAGGTTCTCCTAGCCGATACTAAAACATCCTGTAAATACATTTCTCAAAATTGAAATTGTACATCCTAACATTACGGGCCAACGGCAAGGTCGTAACCGGTGTCAGATCCCTAATACCAGAACTCCCCCCTCACTTGTGAGTGGCGGGCGCACAGAGGACTGTACCTCTGTGCCAACTTCCAATTTCCCTTTTCTTAACGGGAGCCCCTGTTTACTCGACGCCATCTTGGTCGTCCGAGGACTCGTGTGAGGTGTCTAGAAGGTAGCGTAGACCCCCCTCCCACCCCACACTGCTTACCACATCTGCCGTCGCAGATATCCTGGCCCCGGGAAATTCCCAGGAGGGGCCCATAGCCCCTCCTCCCCAGGGAGGGGCCTTGACCGCCTTCCCTTTCGGCGTCCCCATCCTTAGAAGAGGACCGCCTCCCCGTTTGAGGGGCCACTGGCCGCCTCCCCCCAGGCGCTCCCATCCATAATGGGTGACGCCCCACCTCTAGGGATCTTCCAATTACTGCTCACCGATCATGACCTTACCGCCCGACCAAAAATAAATACGACATTTCTAAACTAAGAGAGAATAGAAGACAATTATACTGAGCAATTCAAAGTATAACTTCTACTACACACTACATTTAACTCCGCTGCAATTACTTTGCCGAAATCCATGCTAAAACGGTCAACCATTTTATTACATATCAAAAATATCAACTTTATTCACATTAACCTGTAAAAGAAAACAGTATCATGTCATTCGACTTTATTCAAAACAAATCGCTGTCATCAGGGGCTGGTGGGTGGGTCAAAATTGGCTCTTCGTTCCGTCTCGAGCTCACGTGCAACCGGGAGGTGCAGCTTCAGAGCACAGGAACAAGAGGATGCTTCCTTGGCTTGTTGCTCCTTTTATCCTTCTTCGGGCGGGCGTGGACCCTCCTCCAATCTGCCTCCAGGGCGTGGCCATCGCGTAGGTGTCTAGGACAGCCCCCTCTTGGGCGGGAAAAGGCGCGCCCCGGCTACGCCGCTTCGGGCATACCAGCCGAGACTCGCCTCCCGCCCAAAAATGGTTTCCCGGGGGGAACGGGGTACTCCACCATACGTTCGGGGGGACCGAGCGGTCGCCCCTTTCCATATGGTTGGGATACCCGACACCCCCTCTCAACACTATCCCCAAGAATCTGAAGACGGAAACGGTTCTGAACTTTTGGAAGGCGGGAGGGAGTTACCCTCCCGGCCGTATTTATTAAAATATGAAACAAAATTAAAACATTAAAATAACAGTTTCATATCATGTACAATTTCATTTACACATTACGATGTTCTTGGCTAACCTTAACACATCTCTAACAAAGGTTCTCCTAGCCGATACTAAAACATCCTGTAAATACATTTCTCAAAATTGAAATTGTACATCCTAACATTACGGGCCAACGGCAAGGTCGTAACCGGTGTCAGATCCCTAATACCAGAACTCCCCCCTCACTTGTGAGTGGCGGGCGCACAGAGGACTGTACCTCTGTGCCAACTTCCAATTTCCCTTTTCTTAACGGGGGCCCCTGTTTACTCGACGCCATCTTAATGGTCGTCCGAGGACTCGTGTGAGGTGTCTAGAAGGTAGCGTAGACCCCCCTCCCACCCCACACTGTTTACCACATCTGCCGTCGCAGATATCCTGGCCCCGGGAAATTCCCAGGAGGGGCCCATAGCCCCTCCTCCCCAGGGAGGGGCCTTGACGGCCTTCCCTTTCGGCGTCCTCATCCTTAGAAGGGGACCGCCTCCCCATTTGAGGGGCCACTGGCCGCCTCCCCCTGGCGCTCCCATCCATAATGGGTGACACCCCACCTCACCGATCATGACCTTACCGCCACAGGCCGGATAGTTGACCGGCTATCCGGCCCCCCACAAAACTCCTACCTAAAGGTCATGGCAGCACAAACTCCTTAACCAGGCTACGAAGTCTCCTATGAGTAAAGCATTCCCCTCCCGGGACAAATGGACCCCATCCTCCAGGAACATATGGTCCCCCCTGATACATCCATGAGGAATAGAATGCAATGTACATGTACGAAACAATCTACCAAGTTTGTTATTCACCTTCTTCACCAAGTGATTCAAAGCTGACACAGAAATAGCCCCCCGCCACACCTTCCGTGGAATCATGTGGGACCATGCAATCGTGCACCCCGGAACCCTTCTCGCCAACCAACTTACTGTGGATAGTATTAATTCGAGAAGTACTCGTCGACCCGTGGTCACCAAATCATTGCCCCCAAGATGCACTATGATTACAGATGGCGGTGACCTTGTCCGCCCTAACAAACCCTCCATAAAAGTTTGAAACTGGTCAATACAGAGCCCGCCCCTTCCGTAGAAGGTCACCCTGTACCGTATTCCCCAGCCATGTGAATCATGTCACCTGCTTTGAATACGTCTGCGGCGCGCCTCACGTATGAGTGGCCGACGACCCACACCACTCTTGCCTCAGCCGGTGATCTTTGACCGCTGGTCCCCAGGTGTCGGGTCACTTCCACAGTCCGCCCCGCAAAGCCTGCTCGCGAAACTGAAAACCAAACAGAAAACAAGAAGCGTGAGTGCATGCCATTAGCTTCACAACATGTGCAACCGCACATACCTCTTATAACAATTCGAGGACCAGCGCCCCAACTGTTTCACTTTATCTACACTCAAACCCCTGGCTGTAGCCTCTGTAGCAGCACCTATCTGGAATGAGTGTGTCCCAAAATCGCTCGGGTTCAAGCCCGCTGCCGCGATTGCCATCGTTAACACCCGCTGGAACTGAAACCTGGTCAGTGGGGTGGCGTCGGTGTGCCTCAGCAAGGTTCCCCCCCATGATGCCGCCCTCTGCGCTAAATACTCCTCCACGCATTTTACCGGGCACATGGGAGACCCTGGAATCCGCTGGACTACCACATTGTCCCCGATCGCTCCCTGATCGGTCTTGGAACTGACAATTGTAACCACCATTGTCTCCCCCTTAATTTGGATGTGTTCTCGACACAGACCTCCCCCTGTATCCTGCTTGCTCCGCGCTACCAGTTCGCTTACCCGCATAGCCCCATGGAATGCTAATGCAAAAGCGGCCCGGAATAGCACCTTCTCTGTATGAGATGAACATGTCGCCGGAAGTACGGACAGTAACAGGGCCAACCTTTCTAAACCTATCGGGTGCCTCTCATCCACTCTGCGACCCTCAAGGCGTTGCCACCCTCGCAGCGCCTTTTGTACCAAAAAGGACGATGTGGGGTCCTGAATGCCATGAGCCCTTGCCATAAAAGAAATGGTGGCCCGGTGCCTATTGGCCGTAGGCACTGACTTGCCTGCCTGATGTAAAGATACCAGAAATTTCAGGACATACTCCTCCTGCCCCCAGTGCTCCCCCCTAGCTGAACCCAAAAAGGACCAATAAGAACGGAACGCCCCTTCATATGCCTTCCTTGTCCTGGGTGCTAGACTCTCTCCCACGAGGTTTTGTAATCCGGGGCACCGAGAGACCAGAGAGCTTCGGGAAATGGTGCCGCCACCGAGTCCGCTGAGGGCAGAAAACCCCGGAAGGCCTGCATATGGGAACGAGAGAGCGCATCAGCTGCCTGATTTAGTACCCCTGGCACGTGTCTTGCCTAAAGTGGACGTTTAGTCTCATACATAGCAGGACAATTTCCTTCAGTAATCTCAAAATCCATTTGCAGCGTGCTGCCTGACTATTGATACACTCAACCACGGTCATATTATCAGACCAGAACACCACAGAGCGATCACGAACACCCCTCTGGCCAGGTTTCCAAGGCCACCAGAATGGGGAATAGCTCCAGAAACCCAATGTTACTAGTGAGTCCATTATCGTGCCACCACTCCGGCCAGGTTCGTGCCGACCATTGATTGACGAATATGGCGCCAAAACCTACACTCCCCACCGAGTCGGTCCACAACCCCAGTTCTTCTGAGGACACTGGCGGGTCCGTCCATACCACACGACCGTTGAAATCCGCCAGAAATGCCAACCATATGCGCATATCCTGGCGAACCTCTGTTGACAGTCTTGTGCGGTGGTGCCCTTCCCTGAGGCCCACCATGGCCTGTGCGATAGAGCGGGAGAAGGGGCGAGCCATTGGTATTACTCTCAGGGCAAAGTTAAGCTGACCCACAACCTGTTGTAACTGATGGAGAGATGCCTTTCTCTCGCCGAGACATGTTTTTAGTGAGGCCCTGAATTTCCTAACCTTCTCTTCGGGCAAGCGGAAACACCCCTCTACAGAATGGAGCTCAATTCCGAGAAACTCGAGTGTAGTAGATGGCCCTACCGTCTTACCGGGTGCCAGCGGCACGCCAAATTCCTCCATCAGATTACAGAATTCCCTCAAAGCCTGTGCACATTCCATGTCCCCGGCTGCCCCCAGAAACAGAAAATCATCAAGATAATGCATAACATGTGTAAAACCCGTGACTCTTGTGAACGCCCATTGCAAATAAGTACTGAATTTCTCAAAATACGCACAAGAGATGGAGCAACCCATTGGCATACATTTATCCATGTAATAGCGTCCCTGAAACATAAAACCTAGGAGACGCTGATCATCAGGGTGTACCGGGAGCAACCGGAACGCTGACTCGATATCTGATTTAGCCATCAGCGCTCCGGGCCCCAGGCGATTCAACTTGGCGACGGCCTCATCAAAGGATGCGTACCGCACCGAACAAACTCCTGGGTCAATCGCATCGTTCACCGAAAGGCCCCTAGGAGCTGACAAATTATGTATTAACCTGAACTCCCCTGGGTCCTTTTTGGGAACCACTCCCAAAGGTGAACAAACAAAATTGCCAACTGGTGGTATGTCATATGGTCCAGCAACCCGACCTCGGGCCACTTCCTTACCAATCTTTGCCTGTACCACCGCCGTATTCTGTTGAACCGATAGTTGGTTCTTACATTGTGCGTCCCCCCGAAAATCCCCCGCCGGGATGCGGAAACCATATGAGAAACCGTCTCGCAACACCTCGGCGGAGATATGATCAGGGTATTCGTTCAGCCAAGGGATCAATGCCATGATATCAACCGGGGTAGGTAATGGCGCCCCTCGGTCTATTTTAGACCTGTTTGGCAGCCCCTCTACCTCCCGTATCACCAGTCTTGGCTCTGCACGTACTCTCGGGGTGTGAGGACTGTCCGCACTCTGCACACTCATGCCTGAACCTGCACGATCCCTGTGGCCTAGAACACTTGCCTCTGTTAAAGCTCCAGCAGACCCCTTTCTTACCCGAGTTGCCATTATTCTTTGTGTTCTGATCGCTGCTTGAACCCGCCCGAAAGGGGGCCCCCAAAAAATGGCGGGAAGGCTCCACCCCGTACCCGCCTAAAAATGGCGACTTCGCCGTGCTCGACTTCTCAATTTTCTGCCAGGAAATGGAGTCGAAACAATCCCACGTCAGAGATGAGTCGTACTCTTTGGACTTACGAAATATGCTATCGTAACAACACCATTGATTGCCCCCGTATGACTCATAAAAGTCCATGATACGTGTCTGATAAACGGCTAACTCTACCACTAATTCGGGCCTACGTTCCCCCATAATTGCAGTGAACATTCCAAACGCTCTTGCCCAATTAGAGATCGTTTCATCTACTCTGAAACCCGCCATCTTTGCGCGCCATACACTAGGGTGCAAAAACTCTTTCTGGTTTTTTACATGCTCAATCTCATAGTGATCGGTCAACAGGGAAAACATGTTCACATATTTATCCGCCCAAATCCTCTCTTTCACATCGATCGGGATATGTTGAACGACTTTTTCCCTTCTTGAGGGTACCGATCCCTCCCCCGGCATCGGCAATGGCTGCTTACCTGAACCGGTAGCTGTGACCAACGCCCAATACTGGTTGTTCCACGGGAGCCTGCGGGGAAACAAGAGGACACGGTGCCTTCGCAGCATCTTTCGATTGCCGCAACTGCTTCATTATCGACCTGGCTTCTTCAGCCGTGGCCCCCTCCTTCTCTCTGCCCAACCATGCCGCCAACTGGGCAGCCAGCTCGGGAGGCATATCCTCCTCGTTCACAGGAGTGACCACCACAGGGATTGTTTGTACTGCGTTCGGGACCGTAACTGGGGCCTCGATCGGGGTGACCGGGTCCCCTGGAGGTGATTCGGGAACCGGGGCCTCCCCACCCGATGCCCCCTTCTTGGCCCTTCTACCTCTCCCGTTAGGGACCACTCGCGGCAATGCTGGTCCGATGACTTTCTTTGGTCCACCTGCACCGTTCATTGCCGCCATCTGCTTCTTCATGTCCGCCATGTCCTTCACCAGCATACGAAGCATCTGTTCGGTTCCGATCCTCTTTCCGACCTTCTTGCCAGGCATCGTCCAAGGGTAATCCTCAAGGTCCTAGGCCAGGAAGCTTCGAACTCGCTGAAAGAAGAAACACAAAAATTAAATTCTCAAAATTGGCTCTTCGTTCCGTCTCGAGCTCACGTGCAACGGGGAGGTGCAGCTTCAGAGCACAGGAACAAGAGGATGCTTCCTTGGCTTGTTGCTCCTTTTATCCTTCTTCGGGCGGGCGTGGACCCTCCTCCAATCCGCCTCCGGGGCGTGGCCATCGGCATAGGTGTCTAGGACAGCCCCCTCTTGGGCGGGAAAAGGCGCGCCCCGGCTACGCCGCTTCGGGCATACCAGCCGAGACTCGCCTTCCGCTCAAAATGGCTTACCGGGGGGATCGGGGTACTCCACCATACGTTCGGGGGGACCGAGCGGTCGCCCCTTTCCATACGTCAAGTGTAATGTATACAAAAGGGGTGTATTGATGCAAGAAAGGGTCGTAGAGGTGACGCAGTGAAATCTAAGAGATATCACTGCGTCACTTTTATGACGCTGTTGCGTCCAAATCTAGCGCCTGCTTAACAGCAGCTGTAAGACTGATGCAGGCCCTTTCACATGGGACTGGCCCCATGTGAAAGGATGCATTACTGGAGTTGCATCATTTTTGTGACACACTCCAGCAATGCATCACTTTTGTGCTTACAGATACGTCTGAAATACTGACATATCTGTAAGTACATGCGACATAATGCGTCATATATTTAATAAGACGCATGAGTAGAAGACTGAAGGCCTCATTTATGAGGCCATGCGTCACTTTTACGCCACCGGTATGTCACTTTTTGTGATGCACCAGTGCAGTAAAAAATGCACCTTATTGAGTCATATTTACAAAGTGACGCATCTAGGTAGATGCGTCACTTTGTAAACCCCTGCGCAACATTATACCTACATCAGGTGTAATGTATACAAAAGGAGTGTATTGACACAAGAAAGGGTCATAGAGGTGACGCAGGGAAATCTAAGAGATATCACTGCATCACTTTTATGACGCTGTTGCGTCCAAATCTTGCGCCTGTATCACAGCAGGCGTAAGACTGATGCAGGCTTTCAGTAGAAGACTGAAGGCCTCATTTATGAGGCCATGCTTCACTTTTACGCCTCCAGTGCGTCACTTTTTTTGACGCACCAGTGGTGTAAAAAATGCACCTTGTTGAGTCATATTTACAAAGTGACGCATCTAGGTAGATGCGTCACTTTGTAAACCCCTGCGCCACATTATACCTATCTCAGGTGTAATGTATACAAAAGGGGTGTATTGACATAAGAAAGGGTCGTAGAGGTGACGCAGTGAAATCTAAGAGATGTCACTGCGTCACTTTTATAACGCTGTTACGTCCAAATCGTGTGCCTGCTTAACAGCAGCTGTAAGAATGACGCAGGCCCTTTCACATGGGACTGGCCCCATGTGAAAGGATGCATTACTGGAGTTGCATCATTTTTGTGACGCACTCCAGTAATGCATCACTTTTGCGCTTACAGATACGTCTGAAATACTGACGTATCTGTAAGTACTTGCGACATAATGCGTCATATATTTAATATGACGCATGAGTAGAAGAGTGAAGGCCTCATTTATGAGACCATGCGTCACTTTTACGCCACCGGTACGTCACTTTTTGTGACGCACCAGTGCTGTAAAAAATGCACCTTATTGAGTCATATTTACAAAGTGACACATCTAGGTAGATGCATCACTTTGTAAACCCCTGCGCCACATTATACCTACGTCAGGTGTAATGTATACAAAAGGGGTGTATTGACACAAGAAAGGGTCGTAGAGGTGACGCAGTGAAATCCAAGAGATATCACTGCGTCACTTTTATGACGCTGTTGCGTCCAAATCCTTCGCCTGTATAACACCAGGCGTAAGACTGATGCAGGCCCTGAGTAGAAGACTGAAGGCCTCATTTATGAGGCCATGCGTCACTTTTACGCCACCAGTGCGTCACTTTTTGTGATGCACCAGTGTTGTAAAAAATGCACCTTGTTGAGTCATATTTACAAAGTGACGCATCTAGGTAGATGCATCACGTTATAAACCCCTGCGCCACATTATACCTACGTCAGGTGTAATGTATACAAAAGGGGTGTATTGACATAAAAAGGGTCGTAGAGGTGACGTAGTGAAATCTAAGAGATATCACTGCGTCACTTTCATAACGCTTTTACATCCAAATCTTGCGTCTGCTTAACAGCAGCTGTAAGACTGACGCAGGCCCTTTCACATGGGACTGGCCCCATGTGAAAGGATGCATTACTGGAGTTGCATCATTTTTGTGACACACTCCAACAATGCATCACTTTCCTCTAAACACTCAAAATTGTTCTTTTTTTCTCTTTTTTTTACACTGTTTCTCCCCGTGGTGCACTCAGGGTGCGCGTACCAGAGAGCGTACCGGGGAGCGCCGGCAGAGCTTACACCACGAAAATCTTTAAAAAAAAAAAAACGTTTTTTAGCCCTTCAAGGTCCTTCTAGACCCCCCTCAGAAAACCTAGGGAGTCAGGAGGTGTCTACTCTGCCCACTATTAATTAAATCCCCCTTTCTTTTTTCACATCTTGTGTCTCGATTCTCCAGAGACAGAAGATGGCAGACTCTCTGGACTGTTTAGAATGTTGACAGACACCCGACAACCAATCAGCTTTCCGCTCGCGCACTCCCGTAGCGTCCCGGGTGCGCTCCCTGGTACGCGCACCGGAGAGCGCCTGCAACGCGCCTATAGATATATATGTGTTTTTGAAGTTAATTTTCATAAAAAGACACTGGAGCAATTTTCACCAAACATAGCAAAGGCACATCTGCGTACCTGTCCCTACAATTTTGCCAAGTTTGGCGTAATTACGTTCAGCGGTTCGGGCTGTAGACTTGTCAGACCGTCCTATGGAAAATAACATGGAGAAAACACGTTTTAGGACCCCCCTTTTTTTTCAGCCCCCAAACTTTCAGGGAAGGAGCGGAGCGCACCAAGACCATTTTAAGGAAAATTACAGGCAGATCCCTCAATAGGCGCCAAAGTTATTCCCAATAGAATGTTCGGAATTTCATATGGCAGCCAATCCTAACTATGATATGATATGATATGATATAGTTTTTGTAAAGCGCGGCTTACACTCCAAGGAGCATCTTGGCGCTAGTGATAAGAGTGTCATCGGAAAGAAAGAGGGAAAGTGCTGGCAAAAAAAGGGGGGGGGGGGAGTGCTGAAACTAAAAAGAGTTAAGTTAGATTAGTTTTAGAACTAACGTGTCAGGTGCATTAAAAATCCAGGTTTTGAGGGCCTTGCGAAATAGAATTTCAGAGGGGATCTGACGCATCTGGGAGGGGAGTTTGTTCCAGGCTCTAGCTCCCAAAAAACCTAGCGATTTGCCACCTTTGGTTGCGAGCCTGAATCTAGGGACCACCAGTAGGTTCAGGTTGGAGGACCTGAGTGATCGAGAGGGGGTGTATTTTCCAAACCTTTGGGACAGATAGGAGGGACCCGACTGGTGGTAGGCTCTGAAAGTGATAAGCAGGATTTTAAATAGTACTCTCTTATGAATGGGCAGCCAGTGTAGGGTTCTAAGTGCTGCTGAAGCAGATGACCTCCTGGGCAGCCTTAGTACTAGGCGGGCTGCGGTATTCTGCACCATCTGCAATTTGTGCAGGACGCTTTTGTTGGAACCTGCATAGATGCTATTGCAGTAATCCAGGCGGGATGTGATGAGGGCCACTGCGATTGTCTTCCTGGCCGTCAGGGGAAGGAGGTCGAAGAACCTTCTCAAGCCCTTGATGATGTTAAAGCAGGACCCTGCCACGGTACCTGCTTGTTGCTTGAAAGAGAGGGCTTCATCAAACCTAATCCCGAGGTTGCGGGCTGATTTGATTGTGTTTGGCGGGACCTCAGCATCTTGGGGCCACCACTGTTTCGGGCAGAAGAGGTTATCTTGACCGAAGGGGAGGATTTCCGTTTTTCCTGAGTTACACTTAAGGTGGTGGGTTCTCATCCATTCAAAAGTGGCGGTGAGACAGTCTTTCAGGTTTTCTTCAGCTGAGGTAGTGTTGTCTTGAACCAGGATGAGCTGCGTGTCATCAGCATACGATATTGTGCTGATGTTGAAGGAGCTGATGAGCTCTATCAGGGGGGTCATATATAAGTTAAAAAGAATTGGGCTTAGGCTAGAGCCCTGTGGCACCCCTGTGGTTAGTGCCTTCTCGCCTGATCGATAGTTTCCCAATAAAGTGACTTGCTTTCTATGGCTAAGGAAGTTTTTTAGCCAGTTTAGGGCGGTTCCTGCAATTCCCAAGTTTGCCAGGCGGCCAATTAATACGGGATGGGAGACCGTATCAAAGGCCGCCGACAGGTCGAGCAAGATCAGGACGGCTTTTTTGCCTTGGTCCATTGCTGTCTTGAGGGTCTCTACCGTATGTAGGAGGGCTGACTCCGTGGAGTGTTTTGCTCTGAAACCTGCTTGGCTAGGATGTAGTAGGTTGTTGTCCTCCAGAAATGCGGTCAACTGTTTGTTGACTGC
This sequence comes from Lissotriton vulgaris, assembly GCF_964263255.1. Lineage (NCBI taxonomy): Eukaryota > Metazoa > Chordata > Amphibia > Caudata > Salamandridae > Lissotriton > Lissotriton vulgaris. The sequence goes on along the minus strand of NC_141689.1, from coordinate 2,062,972,200 downwards.
TGACTCTGTGACCTATAACTATAACTACCTACTGGCGACCGCCAGTAGGTAATATATATACATATATATATATATATATATATATATATATATATATATATATATATATATTCATTGAAAAAACCATAGGTTTCACACATGTTATAGTTAGCTGGACATTTCACTCATACAAAACCATTGAAATTACCCCGTTATAGTAAGTTCAGCTAACTATAGGTGGTGCGCGCTCAAATGACATCACTGATGATCTCACTGATGACATCATCCAGTGAATGTGTTTCTTTCTGAAATATAAATATTTGTATATTTGTATATCTAAGGGTCGATGGAAGAATAAATGTGTAAATAAGTGTCTCATTTTTTTTTAAATGATTGTATAATTGACTTATTACGTGTATCTTAGTGAATACATATATTAGCGAGTAATGTTTAAATATGTAAATATCTGTATCAGTGTCTCACTTTGTGTATAAGTGGCTGCATGGGTTGGTGAATAAGGGTGGGCGTAGTTCGCGAAGTAGCGCTACGTGAAGCTACGCGAAGTGCACTTTGCACTACGCAAACTTCATGTAGCACTAAGCGAGCTGCGTAGTAGCATGTTCGCACTATGCAAGAAGTGTTTTCAATGATTGCACAGTGCGGGCAAGCATCCGGCACTGTGCAATCATTGAAAAGGGCATCTTGCACAGTGCGGGCTGTAGTTTTCTGCTGCTCGAGTAGATTATTACTCGAGCTGCAGCTTTCTCAACGAGAACTGGTAGTTTCTCATTGAGAGCGGTCGCGAGCATGCGCAACCACTCAGAATGAGAAACCTTACCTCCAGGCGTTGAGAATCTCGCTGGGATGTCATTTTGCTTGCTCGCGGTCGCGAACATGATGTTCAGGACCGCGAACAAGCAAAAACTGAGCTCTGCACTACGCTACTCTGCACTACGCGTGTTCGCACTGTGCTACGTGCAGCTCGCGTAGTGCGAAGTTGCGCAAACTTCGCAAACTCCTCGAGCGTAGCGTAGTGCTTCACCCAGGCCTATTGATGACTAGCTACATGAGTGTCGATATGGGTTTTTAGTTGGTTTTTAGAGTATCACTATGAGTGTCTGTAAGGTTTGGTGGGGGGTACTACTTACTGCATAGATGCATGAATGGGTGACTTACTGTTTGTTTGTGTTTTTTTGAAGACCGCATGTGTGCAGGACTGTATGGTGGATGAGTGTGTCTATGGGTGTGCTAGTGAGTGAATACCTGTCTCAATAGTATCTTTATGAGTAACTACATATGTTTTAAACTAGTATATGTGAGTGTTGATGTATAAAAGTGAGTATATGTGAGAGCGAGAGATTGTAAGAGTTCCTGTATAAATAAGTATGTGTTTCTATAAGTGATTGTTTGAGAGAGTAAGTATGTGTACGATTCTGTAGAAGTAAGTGTAGTAGTGGGTGTATAGCTGTATATGCAAGTAAACGGATGTTTGATAGTTTATTTGCATGTGTGAGTATGTGTGTGAGTAACTCTATAGATGAGTGTTGGTGTGTAATAAAATCTATAGGTGTATGAATACATATGATGAGTTAGTACATGTATGAGTGACTCTATAGAACTATTAGTGAATGACTGGATGTGTATGTAGATTTTGGAATTACTGAATAGGTTGTCAAACTGGTATTGGTATCTCCTTTTTTTTGAAAATTTTAGTTTCTATTTTTGAATGTGTGTATCAAGGGTTATATTACCCTGAGAGGAGGTCTGCCACTCTTTCACAAGGATGATGTCAACAGTGATGTCATCATTGTTGTCATTTGAGATGTCATGAGTGATGTCATGAGTGATGTCACTGACCATTTCATGAGTGATGTAATATGTGATGTCATCAGCAGTGCATTGCGGGCGCGTGAGTTATAGTTAGCTGAACTAACTATAATGGGGGATATTCAATGGTTTTGTATGAGTGAAATGTCCAGCTAACTATAACATGTGTGAAACCTATGTTTTTTTCAGTGAATTTCCAAGGTTTTTTAAATGCTAATTCCTAACTATAACATGTGTAAAACCTATGGTTTATTCAGTAAATTTCTAAGGTTCTTTAAATGCTAATTCCTAACTATAATGTGGCTAAAACCTATGTTTATTCAGTGAATTTCTAAGGTTTTTTTAAAATGATAATTGTTAAATATATTCATTTTTTTAAAAAATTATTTTTAAACTTTTTTCTTCATTTTTATAATAATATTTAAATTTTCTTTTTTTTATTTATATTTTATATTTTATTGTAAACTAAAAACAAAAACAAATACAAAAAAAGTATTATTTTTTTTCAAAATTAAATTCTACACAGCTCCTTTTTTGGGGGGATAATCGCACTATACGTGTATGGTGATCGCACCGTCTTTTGTACTGTAAGTCGTACTCAGCATGTATGCGTGCACACGTCACAAATACGTATTGACGTTACGCGGCGCATAAACGCTTCCGTGTGATGTCATTTGCGTTCCTACGACGCACTGTCTGCGTACCCCACAAAACGTTTATAATGCTTAAAACAATATATCTATGTATTTATTCTAAAGTTTAAATGTAGACATTATCTGGGATAATCAAGAAAATTGTTTATTTTAAGTTTTAAAAAGCGTATATTACTTTTCAAAGCAATTACGCACATCGGGACGGTACGTCGTACGTAAATGCACCGTAAGAGCTCCATAAGTGCACCGTAAGAGTACGCACAGTCATGTGACTTTAAAAGAAGACATTTCATTAGTTTATAATACTTCCTAACTGTTGAAAGACCCCTTCCATTTTTATCAATCAACTTGGACTTTCTGAGGAGCAGGATCATTTATTTGGTGCTGCAAACAAGTAGAACGTTTTCATCAATATGGCTGGTCTGCCTCAATCACCATCTGAGAATTCATCTGATGAAAATGAAATTGTAACTGAGCCTCCTCAAAAGAAAATAAAAGAAGCATTCAGTTGGAAATTTTTCAGCTTTCCAGAGGGCCAAAAAAAGGTGAATGCACCTAAGGTCACATGCAAGATATGTGAAGTAACACTATCAAGAGGTCACCCTACGAAAAAATACTCTTTTGGGACGGCAAGTATGGACCGTCACGTTAGAAATTTGCATCAAGTCAACTATGCAAGGGAGGCAACATGCAGCCAACAGGATAATCCACCACCTGCAGTAGCTAGCACCTCAAGTGCACCACCACCACCTCCTGGTAGCGGTCCTACCCCTATTATTGTTCCCCAGTTTGCGAACATAACTTTCTACTGCAAATTGTTTTTAAACGTTTTTGTTCGAGATATTTTGTTACTAAAGTTCAATTTTTCTGGAAAATTTCCACAAAAAAAATGTTGAAAAAAGTACAAAAAAACCCATAAAAAAACAAAGACAAAAAAACTGTTTTTAGAACTACCTCCACTGGTCAAAAAAAGAACTATATATATGTTAGTCTGTAAAAGTTTGTCAGAAAGAATGTGTAGGTCGTAAATGAATGAATGAATACATTAGTAGTGTATGGTGAATGTAAAGGATGTGCTACAGCATAAATCTATAAGGTGTTTCTTATAGTTTATTGAAGTACCTCCGAAGCACTTGAATGTAACATATGCATATAAATATGTTACAAGTCTATGCTTCAATTTGCACTATTGGTGAAAACTGCCTGGATGAATTTGTATGTATTAAGGGCGGTTTTATAACGTCCTTGTACCTCTTTTACACAACTGTTGCATCACATTTGTGATGCAGTGGTGGTGCAAAAGATGTACTATAATGTATGGTATTTACAATGTGACGTAATTGGAAGGTGCGTCACATTGTAAAGCCCTGCACCAGAAGGAGGCTTTCTTGCACAGGTGGGGGGGGGGGTGTTCTGGCACAGGAACGTCACCTAAAAGTAAATAAGAAAAATCTAAAAGATTTGATTCAGTCACTTTTCAGCTTATACTGCGTCAAAACCCTGCACTTGTTTGAAGCAGGTGTAAGGATTGACACAGTATTATGAACATAGGGCCCAAAGAGCATTCCTGGAGCTGCATTGCGCCTACAACGCAAGTCAAGCAATGCACCATTTTCACAGCACAGATACATCACATATCTGTGCCATTTTTGCCTCATAGTGCACCACATTGTAAATACGATGCTTGCATGTTGGTGATGTCACAGTGCACAATAACTGTCATATCTCTGGGGATATACCACTTATTGTACAACTACTAATTACTGTTTTAATGTAGTGAATGTTGTACTACACACTGATCAATGAATCACTAGAAAACTATACCAAGAGTAACAGAGTGTTTGGTTGAAGTAAAAAGATAGAAACTGTGAAATTCAACATAAATAAAACAAATATGCAGGTACATAGAAAAGTGTATGCACAGTCTGTAGGAGTTTGAAACACTCTACGCCCTAAGGCCCACTTTTTACCATGAATACTTGACTACTAACATAGGCCTCATTTATGAGATTTTGCTAGAGAAAAGTGCAGCAGGCATTCCTACTACGCTTCCCTATGGCAAAAGAAAAAGGTAGGAATGTGCCATATCTATAAAGTACAGCACATTCCTATTCTTTTCCCTTGTGCCAGTGCACAATGGTCTGCCTCCACCAACGCAGGAACCTTTGCACAATGGTGTAAGGCTGCCTGCGTTGCAAGGATGAATATTTTTGTACAGGTAAGGAAACCTTTCAGTGGAAAAATAATCACAAGAGACTTTTCCATTTTCTACATGAGCTGTAGATAGCAGCAAACATAGAAAACGAATAAATAAAGAGAAATAAAACTCTTTTCCCCGTTGCACCCTCCTTACGCCTCCCCTGGGGAGGCATACATTTTTGGCAGTGCCTCAGATTTTCGATTTCTCATAAATATGTGAAAGTGTAAAAAGGCCATGGGTGTTGAGGGAACACCCTCAACCACACCCATTGAACACCCCTTTAACGCAGAACACTGCATTAAATGAGCTTATATTTATCAGGCAACAGTACACCAAAAAAGTCATGCCTGATAAATATCACGCTGACAGTTGTGCCACAGAACATCACAAAAAGTGACGTTGCAATGGCACAAGAAGTCTCATAAATGAGGGGGTGAATGATTAACAATCCTGCAAGGAGAGTGTCTAGGTGAAACAGTGTTTGCTGCAACTGTAAAGAGATAGACTAGGGAACTGAAGGTATAAAACACAAATTTACCAGTACAAAGAACAGTGCATGCATAGTCAAAAGGGGGTTGAAACAGTCCATTGCCTAAGCCCACTTTACCTCATAAACACTTTTATAGACACTTTTGGGCTTATGCACAGTCAAAACCCTACACCTGCTTGAAGCAGGTGTAAGGATTGCCAAAGCATTATAAGCATAGGCCCCAACAACATTGCTGGAAGTACGTTGCGCTTGGATTGCAAGTCAAGCAATGCACCACCTTCACAATACAAATACATCACATATCTGTGTCATTTTTGCTCCATAATACACCACATTGTAAATACGGTGCATCCATTGTGGTGATGTCAAAGTGCACAATAACTGACATACCTCTGGGGATGTACCACTTATTGTACATCTGCTGATTACTGTTTGAATGTAGTGAATGGATTACGGCACACACCTCTCCTTTTCCCTTCCACCATAACTCAATAGTGTGCCTATGCCAACCTATGAAGTGCAGCAGTGCTAACATGTCTGATCTCCAGGCTAGACAAAGAGAAATACCGCCTGTCTATCAGCTACAAAAAAAGCACACTAAAGGCTTTCAGTGTGAATCGGGACTCTGCAATTCCTTTTGTGGAAATTCCTTTGGTGTCTCGATCTTGCTGCACAAAACCTTAACCTTGGCCTCGGCTCCCTGCGCACAGCGAAGCCAGGGAAGCCTCTTGCAGAGAAGCTAGAAGTAAAATATGCATGCCAAGTTAAAAATGTGTGTGCATGCGTTCATAGTTTATCTTCACTTTTAGTGCACGCCAGAGCTATTCTGCATAGAACCATTAGAGAGACGTTCCGTGGCTACTCTATGAAAATTCAAGGCACGTTCTCTCTGCTTGCTCTCTCATTTATTGATGGTAGAATATTCATGATGTGTTATAAGCTAAAACTGTGCAAAATTGTAAAACCTATTGAAGAAGTGCTGTGTGTATGAATCAAGGCTTGGCTTTTCTTGTGTTAGTGGTCTCTACACAGCAGACATCTTCACTTGCAAAGAGCTCTAGAAAACATCTTTCAGGGTAGAGACTAGTATAGTACTCAACTTCAGTTGGGTGTAAGGGAGGGTTTCTTACTACAAGAAAATTGCAAAACCTGCTGGCTTCCCCCTCTGTGGTCTTGTAGCAACAGAGAGAGAGGGAAACAGAAAGAGTAAGTGGCACATATGAAGAAAGACTAAGAGAGAGTTACAGAGCACGCAAGAGGAAAGTAAACAGAGAGAGAGAGACAGAAAAAGACAGAGAGAGAGGGAGATAGAGAAAGAGAGAGACAGAGAGAGGGAGAGTGAAATTGATAAAGACAGAGACAGACAGATAGAGATAGATACAGGGACAGAGGCAAAAAGATAGAGGCAGAGACGGACAGAGATAGAGAGACAGAGAGGGAGACAGAGGGAGGAAGACAGGCACAGATAGAGATAAAAAAGAGGGTGGCAGATAGAAGGAGGGAAACATATAGAGGGAGGGAGACAGAGAAAGAAGAAAACTATAGGAGACAAACAGAAAGGGAGAATGAGGGAGACAGAGGGAGGGAGACACAGGAATATAGAAATGGAAATAAAAACGATAAAACACAACTTTGCTAGTGCATAGAAGAGTGCATACATAATCAATAGATGTTTGAAGCAGTACATGTCCTAAGGTTCACTTTCCACCATGAGTACTTAGAAACTACCTGAATGATTACAATTCTACAAGAAGAGGCTTAATTCTTAATTTTAAATCATACATTCATTCTTCTAACATTTCATAATTTAATAGAGCTTCTAACAGCATTTCGTCTGAAATTTCATTTTCTAGATGATCAATTTCAAAAGTCATTTCATGAAACTCGATGTAGTCTAATACTTGTATAAAATCATTCCCAATGTTTTGTCTAAAAAATTGCAGGTGACATCTCCAGCAGCAATACCTTCCTCTTCATTCTCGCTCCCCATGAAAGGTATACTTAGTTCCTCAATCAAAGTGTTACTAATTTCAAAATTAATTTCCGTATTGATCTGTTCTTCTTCCATAGTGAATTTTTAAATGTTATTATTCCTTGTAGAAAAACATAAACACTTCATTTTATCATTTTTCCTAATACATAATACAAAACTAGGTTTATCAACTATTTTGCCATTTAAAAAATATCATGCAAAAATCATTCTCAACTACTTTATATGATTATACCAATGAAATTGCTTATATGAATTTTTAGTTTGAAATTTTTCTTAATTTTCAAACCAGTCACTTTTTATCACTATAGAAAAAAACTAGGGCTTTTACAATAAAATGCAGTACTAAAAAAAGTACAAAATATACATTGACCTTACCAGTTTCAAAGGAGTTTATGTATTGCAGTTAAATGCAAAAAATACAGGTACACTCTATATATACATTTTTTAATTTCTTCAAAAATGTTTAAAAGATACAAACCATCTTTACAAACTTAGGTACACCTTGGACGTTCTCTTACTTCAGCTCTGTAGAAGTACATGCCATTGATCATTTTTAACACTAAGTTATACTTACCTTCCAAATATTAAATTATTATTATTTTTTAATAAATTTAGCATCTGTAGAAGACAACAAAAATACAATTACAATGTATCTTTTACAACACAAAATCATTTGTAAAGCATTTCAGATGCCTTTTTTGCTGTTCTCAGAATATATTGAAATTCACTAGAAACAGTGAGTTCAATAGTACTCATCACATAACAGCTGGCAAAAAAAGACAATCAATAAGATTATCTAAAAAACAAACAAAGAACAATTTCAATAACAATCTCAAATATTTTTTTGAAAGACAAATTTCTTACGTAACTATGAGATATGGCAAACAATCTTGAATAAACAAAACACCATCATTAATTTTGTTCCATTATAAATAATGTTACTTACAAATATATGCTGACAAAATGTACAACAAAAAGTCATTAAGAGTTTCACAAACTTTTCCCCATGGCCAAATAGTATGTGTGAATTTCTTAGTTTAAAAGTTGTTCAAAAGAAACTTTGAGCATCTGCCTCCCAGCGTTTAGATCCAAAAACACTGACATCATTTGCACCATCTTTTACTGCTCATTCTTTAGTCCAACGCTATTCGACATCTATACGGCCACCCTTAGACAAATGGCCCACCATCTGAACTACAACATTATCTCCTACATCGACGACGCCCAGATCATCCTCTTCCTCACCAAGGAGCCACATAGCACCAAAAACAACTTTCGCAACAGAATTAAGCATGTCACCAAGTGGATAAGGAGCAGCTCTTTAAACATGATTTCACACAACATGAAGATAATCTTTCTCAAACTCCCGCCCTTAGCTTCAGATAACTCCTGCTGATCAACTACACTATGAACACTACCAACATCTACTGACCATATACACAACCTATGATTCATATTAAACTCCTTCCTCTACAAATGTAAACAAGTTTACACCATTTCCTCATACTGTTATAGTACCCTCAACATTCTCCACAACATTTACAGGTACATCCTAAACAAAACAAGAAGAAACAGACTACAATGTGGCAACACACTCTATACAAGAATTACAGCCAAACACCTATAAGACTACAACCAATGCAAAGCATCTCCACCTGATTGATCTTTAATGTCCCCTGCTACAGCCACATCACCCACGACATGATACACTTACTCTGCCTCAACATAAACAAGAGGATTACCTTCAAGCTCCTTACCCTCACTTACAAAAGACTGTACAACACCAGACAAATCTACCTCAACTGCAGTAATCCTGAAAGGCCACATTTGTATCTTAAAATTTTGGCTTTAAAAATATTAGGTAAGAATTTGGTAACTCTTTAGGCAAACGTTTCTTAAAAACTAATTGAGTATCATTACAATGTATCCAACCTTTCAAATATTTTAAATAAATAGTTTAATGTCCAGATGTTGTAGAAGGTCCATCATGAAAAATAATTCAAGCAGCTACAAAAGTTCTTCCTGATATTGAAACTTGACCAGCTACAACATTTTTAATTAAAGTTTCTAATTTTCTTCCATCTTCTCTACAACGTTGCAGTATTAACACCTTAGCAGCTATGGAACGTCCAGCTCCAGTGCTGAACGTTCCATTGCGCAGGTGCAGTTGGAACGTCCAATGGCCGACGGCAGCACTCCCGAGGTAGTGGTGCCGTCGGCCGTTGGAATAGGCACAGCACTTAAGGTGTTAAAATAACATAGTGTCCATATCTTTTTATAAATAATGTTGATGACATTTCTGATTTACATTGGCTACACTTCATGTTTTGACTTGCTCCTCTAACTAGATTGTTAAAGGACACTGATTCACAGTCTGCTAAAGTCAAATATATGAATCTTTCACTGTCTATGTTAGTGTTACATGTAAACAAACAATTTTGACAGTCATGTTGCCATTTATAAGATAGGCCAAAAAGATTTTCAATATCTATACCTTCATCTTCCAGTACACCAAGCATAAACATTACAAATTCCTGACAATCTTGTTGAATATTCTGCATAAAGTGGGAACCAGAACACATGTCCAAAACATTTCGAATATCAGAAACACTTGGTATTTTACTTTTATCACTACTACATTTCTTATAAACAGAATACAACAAAGAGCATAATGTTTTTTTCTGATTCTCTAAACTCTCTAACCTCACAACTCTGTCATCCAGGGTCCGTTTGGGACACAGGTTACAGTGTTCGATTCCTCTGTGGTTCAGCAACATTGAGAGTTAAACGACGAACAGGATAAGTGGCAGGATATATTCGGGGGCTACGGGGGTCTCGGGAGCCCTGTGCTCACGCAGCCATCTTGGATGCGCACGAAGCTCCTCTGCATATTCTCTTCTTAACCTAATATACTCTTTCACACAATTTGCATCTGCACTAACCTTTGTCTCATCAAAATCAATCAAGTACAAACCAAATAAAGTTCTGACTCGGGACAAAGCAACATATGCCATTCCCTCTTTAAACACGGTACTTCTAATATTCACTAAAGCACTATCTACACTTAAACCTTGAGATTTATGAATGGTCACCGCATATGCACATACATACAAATCTTTTACAAGCAAGAACTGAGATGAACAACAACTGAATTGTTGTATTTCAGAAATTTCAACAAATTTGATCTTTAAAAATTCAATTCCATCTCTATTTACATAATTAACAAAATCAACAATTTTACCCATTGCTCCATTTACTAAACCTTTTTCAACATTCAAATTACGGCGTAGAATTACCCTACAGTTTACACATGCATATAAATTCTTTTCTAAACCAGCAGTTTTACTTATCAACTTCTCCAAAGAATCCAATGTCTTCTTCAACTTTTCAGTCAAAACAATAGTGGTTCCTTCATGCTCTATTTTATCAATAGCTTCCAATTTTATAATTTCTTCATTTTCCAACTGCAGTGTTGGCATTAAGCAGATTACAGACTTGTTTTTTGCAATTTTCATATATATTTTTTCTGAAACAATATTTTCATTTGGAAACAAATTTGAAAGTAATCATCTAAGTAATGCTTGTTTGCCATGTTCTGTCACTTTTTGAATTCTTACATCTTAAAGAATTTTTCCATAATCTGCATAATTTGCCTGACACATATTTGTAATAAGTTCCTTATACTCAACATATGACAAATATTAACATTTCCAATGCTCCCCAAAGACTTTCTGGTATCTTCATGTGTCAGTGTTTTAAACACTGGTTGTCCTTTTACAGGAGTAAGTTGTAGTAGATCTCCAAAAACTATGATATGTTTTCCTTTAAATAATACATCATAGTCTGTTTTAAGAATTTGCTGCAATCTAAAATAACAAAGGCAAGCAATAAGTTTGATCCCATGCTTACCTCATCAATAATGAGAACTTTCATTTTCTTCAAGACTCTTGCAACTTCAAAACAAGCTTCTTCAGATATCTTGTAGTATTCTAATTTGTGTTCTTGCTCTACTGGTAGCATTAACAAATGATGTAAAGTAACTCCTTTATTATTGTGTGCCGCCAACCCAGTTGGAGTAGTGACAACACAAGACAAATACGAGTCAGTTGTTTTGTGTAAATAAGTTCAAATTACTTTAATTAAAAAACTTTTTCCTGTTTCAGCTTGTCCACTCACATACAATCGGATAGGTTGAAATAATGAGCAAGAGCACTCTTTCTTTTCATGAAGTAATCAATGGTTAATCTGTTCTCTCACTTGCTCATATATTTGTTTCTGCTCAAGATTAAGTTCTTCTTCCAAATTTTCTAAATTTCTTACATCTTCTTGAGCTTGATACATTGCTGTTTCCACCTCTTCCATAGCAGTCCCTGCTTCATTTTGAATAATTGGTTCTCCTAATGGATCCTGACTTAACCGAGCAGAAGTTTGACTGTCTTGAGAACTGTCTCTAGCAAACTCAGCTGCAATTGTAATTTCTTGTTCAATTTCATCGTTCAACATTTTCACATAATTAGTAAAATTCCCTTTTGTCAGGAGTTGCGAAACTCAGTTTACAGTGATTAATCAAATGTCCTTTTCTTTGTTTTACCAAACATCCTTCAGAACCAGTCACAACATATATACCATTATTGATGTTTTCTATAATATTCCGTTTAAAAATATAGTTTTGCAGCACTTCATGAAGACAAATTTTCTCCAGATGGTGACTTCTGTTTGGATAATATGTATCCAACATATTTGTTTTCACAATATCTGTACTTTCTGGCTCCTTTTCAGCTAAATATTCAGTTTCTTGTACAGATTTAAGTACTTGGTTTCTTTTTGCATTAAGACCTAGACTCACCCAAAGGATTCTTCTAGATTTGGAGTATAGACTTGCAGATGATAAGCGATCCGAGTATTCACATCCTCCAATTTCTCGATGAGATAACATCTTCAAACTGTAAGTATATATTTTCTTACTTAGACTCTTCTCGTGGGATATCTCTTCCCAGATTTCCTTCGATTCTGTCTTTTATGATTTCCTTATGTACAATGTTACATATTGAGCAACAGAAATGGAATTGTCTGCAACATATTGAATATCCATGTTAGCATTCCACATAGACAAAATGACTGGGTTGTAGTTATTTATATATTTTGAGTCTTCATTTCTTCTTAACACCTTACGTGCGGTGCAGATTTACCGCCGGTGCTGGGCCCCAATGTAAATGGGTGTGGTCATGACGGAACGGTTCCGTCATGAGCACAGCCCAACCGATGCTCATGATAGAACCGTTCCGTCATGGTCATCGAAGGGGTTAAATGGTATTTATTTTTAGGAGACTTTCTTGTGATAGTATGTCGCAAAGATGACATAAAAATGTTCACTCTTCCTTTCGATATTACTGGTTGTGGAAACCCAAAACGGCATTTGGTGTAAAATTTGTCTTTAGATTTGTAATTTCGATGACAGTTTCCCACAACGATAGCTTTGGAATCGTAAGACCTGGTGTTTTAAGTCCTGATCCTGTGTGCTTTTGGGTATATCACATGTAGCGTATTCTTCAATAAAAGACATCACAGTATCATCTGATTCTGTTCCAAATTTGGGAGCATCTTTGATCCACAGTAGCAGGTGTATGTAAGGAGCACCTCTTGTTTGATACTCCTTTCTACAAAAGAAATCCACACCTCTCCAGGAGGAGGATTTTTTATTGGTGATAAAATACATCATAGCTTCAAATCTATGATTGAAATACCTGCATACATTTACTGGATCCTAAGAGCACATTTCTCCAGGTGTCTTGTATTCAATATTTATTATATTTGGATTCGCCTCTCGAAGAAATTGAAGTAAATCATCCCAAGCATATTCAGCACAGCTTAGAGTAAGGAACCATGTAGGAGTTCCTAAGTTCCTTAACATACATTTAAGTTCTCCATGATGACGGTACCAGTACTCATTAGTACCACGCTGACATGCCATGAAAATAATTAGCTGAGATTCCAAAACATTATCTTTCTGGTGTACTTTATCCATAAATTCCTTTGCCGAAAATTTTTTCAGATGTACACCTGTTTTCAGTATATGGTTTACTGCATAAGAAAGTCCAGACAAATCACTCTCAAACAAAAGATGAAACAAATACGGAATACATTGTCGAAATCTTGGATCTTTTGCATACAATCTTAATGTCTGGTATTCACATGCAGGAATCTGCACAGGTCGGTCATCATATCGTCCTCCTTTTCCTGTAGGAAACAAAAGAGGGAAACAATGAGCTTCCATTCTTTTTCCTTATACACTAATGGGACTTCCCTTTGCTTCTTTCATTTGGAATAACTCTAATGTATTCCCCATCACTTCTTTGGAATGCAATGGATGAACACTGTAATGTTCATATATTTCTTCAGTTCTGGACACATCCACTTTTTCAATTTGTCCAGATGGCAAGTCACTATCTTCTTCTACAGTTATTTCTTCTTCACTCATAAACACATCTTTATAATATTGATTACTTTTCATCAGATACAACATTGCCTTTTTTACTTTCCTAACATCCACTAATTCCTGCCAGATTTTCTTACTCTTTGTAGGTACGCTATAAACAAGAATAACTAAAGGTTCATCTTCTACATTTTCTACACCAACTGTTTAACTATTTTTCTTTAAATCTAATGGCAAATACACAACTCTTCTCTTTGATCCTCTATGTAAATCTCAAGGAGGCAATTTCCCTGTCTTATGCTCCATACGAACAATAGCCTGAAAAGGATGCACACATTGAATAGGAATAGACTCATAAGTATTTAAATACACCAGTTCAGAAGGAATTTTTATCAACTCAAAATTATTATGCACAGCTCTAGCAGGCATTTTATTAATGTCTAAATTGTTATAACAATATTTACAAATACACTTATCACAACCTAAATCAAAAGTATTCTCAACAAACAAATAAGTTACAAATTCCATCCACTCCTTAATATTTTCCTTTTCACATTTTAAATACCCAAATCACCAATCCTAGTCTTATTTTTATAATGAGTACGTCGACAACAAATACAAAAATAACTTGGTGTTTCCCCTGAAATCACCTTGAACTCTTGCTCCAATTTTTCTGTAGTGCAATGTTGTACATTCTCTTCTACATTTCCTTCTACTAGCGTATCAATTTCTGCACTATCTTCTTCTGCACCAAAGTAACTAACCTGAATTTCATCACAAACGTTCTTTACATCTGACACAGATCCATGCAAAAGAGCACTGTTCAACTTCTTTAACATTAGAGCTGGGCTTTTTGCATAATACTACGTTCTGACTAATTTCCTCATTTCAGTATGATGTACTGCCAACATCCTGAAATGGTGAAAAACACTTATACATACATTTTTAGAAAGACAAGCCAAAGAATGTCCTTGCAAACCAGTATTTTCTCTCACTCTGCAAGTGTCCAATCCTTGCAACATCTTAATCTTTTGTTTAACACTTTTCTTAGTATAGTTACATAAGAAATTGCGTAAAAAATAAATAGATTCCTGCCGTACACTACAAATATTACGGCAATTCCAAGTGTACACTGGAGCGTTAGGCCTTCTCCCAAATACTTCATCAGCTAACACCTCTTCTACATTTCTAGGAACAATTTTCTCTTTCTCAATAGGACAACCATTTTTAACCTCATAAGCACTACCTGTAGTGCCAACTGCATGCAACAACTCATTACTCTGAAAATAACTCTCCTCATTAAAAAAGGCTCCGAACTTGAACTATGTTTCCATTTACCCAAAAAAACTTCAGAAAAATTACTTCTATTAATTACTCTTCTCCACTTACTTTTGCTCTTCATTAAATGAATTGGCTTATCTAGTGATCGAAATCTATTGATTACTAAAACTCTGTTATTAGCAAATCAAAAAACTATTTTCCCATTGAATCTAGGTTCTAACTATAACGACCTACTAGTGACTGCCAGTAGGTAATATATATATATATATATATATATATATATATATATATATATATATATCCTCCTGTTTTAGTTCACAGCATCCGGACTCGCAGCGCTTGGCGTTGGGTTCGTTCTCCCTGCGGCTGAACCACGCCGCTCTTAAATTTCACACAAACCCCCTTGGCAGAGGGATTCACGCGACGAACTCACGTACTTAAAGGGTTTTACTCTTTTTTATTCAATTTTTTAGCCTTCAGATAGTATAAATGCAGCAAAAAGAAAAAACACTGACCCACGCGTTTCGGGAGCACCTCTCCCTTGCTCACGATCACAAAAAGTTACTCATTTTAAAGTTACAGTGTAACCATTGCCGCTCAAAGTGCATATTGTCTCTAGGTATTCTGGAGGTTGTAGTCTTAGTTCAATTCATATATTATTTTTCGACTTTCAACATAATCACATCTCGTTTTTCAGTTCATTTACGCTATATTTATAATATTTACATAAGAATATGTGCATTTTTTTCTTTATTCAACAATTCTCAGTTTTTGTAGTTTTTTGATTCCAGCATATTCTTTTCCCTTCGGTGGGAAGTGATCCTATTGTTCTTAATATTAAACCAACAATCTTCTCTGTCAATTTTTTCGCTGAAAAGTTTTTGTCTTATTTACTTTTTTTCTCTTTTTTTGAGAATTATTTTGTTGGATCCATTTCACATTGTGAATTTTAACCAAGTTTATTCTTCTAAATATTTTTAATCTGAGTTTTAGACGGTGCGAGTTACTTCATTACTCCTTTTCCTAATTCAAAGAAGTGTATAAAGTTCTTCCAACAGGTTGAGGCCATACGGGTGCATTGTCCTTAACTTGATGATGTATTTTGATTCCTTCCGGCGAAGTTCCTTCTCTCTGTCTCCACCTCTTTTCATTTGTGGGACTGTGTCTATTCCAAAGAATTTTAGTTGTTTCCAGTCCCCTTGGTGCTGCTGTTCCATATGTTTTGCGATATCGTTGGCCCGGTCTTTATGTACCGTCGCTCTTACGTGTTCCAACACTCGCTTTTTTAGCTCACAAATTGTGCTGCCCACGTACTGCAGTGGACACGGGCACTGAACTATGTATACAACATATTGTGTCTTGCATGTTATTAGTTGTCTGATCTCCCACGATTTTCCATTTTGCAGTTGGAACATTTTTGTTTGTTTCGCTATCTGGCACACCTTGCACATGTGGCATTTCACAAATCCTTTTGTTTTAAGCCAATCACCTTCTTTTTTCTTTGGCTTAAAGTGACTATGGATGAGATGGTCCTTCAGATTCCGCGACCGTCTATATGTTACCACTGGATGTTTGCCCACTACTTCTTTGAGTGTATTATCCAGCTGAAGGATCTTCCAATTTTTCCTCAATATTTTCATGACTTGGTTACTCTCAACTGAAAAGTCCATTATTTAACGTATTGGTTCCTTCTCCATTACGTTTTTTCTTTGTTTTGGCAATAGACATTCCTCTCTTGGCTTTAGGTTGGCCTTTTCCCAACTTTTGAATACGATTTTGTTGTTATATTTCCTCTTTTTGAAGTGTTCCGCTGTTTGTTGGCCATGTTTTTGCCACTCCTCCTCTTCACTGCAGATTCGCCTTATTCTGAGGAACTCCCCAAAGGGGATACTTGATTTCAGGGATTCTTGGTGGAAGCTGGTTGCTTCTAAGGTTGAGTTGGTGGCCGTACTCTTGCGATGCAAGGTTGTGTGGATTTGATTGTCTCTGATGTAGATTTCTGTGTCCATTTTGTGTATTTTTAAGCATTTTATGAATCTTTTATATATTTTTAATAGTAATTTTTATCCAGCTGGAGAAAACTATGTACTATTGAGATTGTATGAAATGAATGTGCTGTAAAATATAATTTTATCAACTCTGTTTGTTAATGTATATAGTATAATGCACTTTATATTTTTTTTTGCTGGTTGTTGCACATATGCTATTGCACTTTATTACAGTATTTGCACTAGATATAGCCAATTTGGCACTTAAGCACTTTTTTCTCTCATTAGAAAAATTAAGATTTATTGGGAGCAGTGAGTTGATCAATACCGGAAAATAATTGAAACTGTTGTACAGAATAACACATGAGTGATACAGTGGAGGAGAGGCTGTACAAAAACAGTATAACATTTTGGATTTATCCAGTTAGTCATTAAGGAAAATATGAATGTTTTATCAATGGTTATCAATTTTTGTTTGGGTTTTCATTCCTTGACAGTTGTTTCTAATATTATACACCTTGAAATGAGAAAGTATTACGGCTTATCCTGATTATATACATAACTGCATTTATACAGATATACCGGTTATGATACAGCATGCACGATAGTCTGTTGTTTATATTCATGATCACATGACCCAAGATCTACCTGTGAGGGGGGTGCACGGTGTAAAGCACACATAAAAAATGGCGAAAATGGATACGAAGCTGAATGCGATCAAGGGCACTCATACAAAACCATTGAAATTCCTCTGTTATAGTTAGTTGTACGAACTGTAGCTCTTTCGCCTGCAATCCACTGGTGATCATGTCACATATTACATCATTCATGACATGGTCAGTGACATCACTGATGACATCGAAAAATGACATCACTGATGACATCACTGATGACATCATACAGTGAATGTGGTTTGGTTTGTTATTTAAATATGTATTATATACATAGCAATCTGCATTTAAGAATCAGTGGATACATACCGATCTGGATGGAGGATTTAGTAGCAGTGTGATTGACTGTTTACTGGACTAATTTATAGTGTCTCACTAAATATATTGGATAGTGACTAAACTGTGTGAATATCTGTATTACTTTGTAAGTTGTTGTGTAAACTGCTGCGTCAGTTGGTTACTAGCTACCTGAAAGTCTATATTAGTTATTGATTAGTTAACTGACTATTTTTATGGCAGAATGAATGTGTGTTTGGTTCGGTGGGGGGATCTGTGACTGCCCAAAGATATATGAATAGTTAATTCAGTAGGTATTGTAGTGTAGTTCCTAGTTTCCCACTAGGCCCTGCGCATTGGAATAACATAAACAGTAGTATCGACGTGGAACTGCGGATATTCCAGGCCTCCACTGACTATGTTAAACTTAATTGGGTTGTGTTACCAACTAGCTCAGAGGTCACTGGAAACTTTCTTCTCTGCATAGGAAGTGATCAGCTTCCCTGGCACAGACAAGAAGGGATTCAGCTTTCCAACAACCGTGCAACATGACAACTTTGCTCCTCAGATCAAGAGTCAATCTCTAGGGTCGTGTGAAACAATAGACATGTATTTCACTCAGTCAGTCTAGTGCAGTTTACTTTCACGAGATGTAGAGAATAGAGAGACGGGCGTTTGTCAATAAAGGGTTAACATTTATTGAACAGTCTTTCTTCTCGTACAAGAGAAATGTATTGCCACAATTGCAATAATTGTTATTATAAAAAGTACGTACAGTAAGATAAGTATTGCGAAATAGAACTGTAAAAGCATTGATATGGTTTCTTAGCCATACAATGGTTTAAAAGTAATAAAACATATATACAGTCATATATACATTAGGCTAACATACTCAACTGGTGCTTCTAACTTAAGCCTACCCAAGTGTGCCTGACCTAAGCCTAACACGTGGAAGGGGAGTAAGTAAGTAGCTTTAAGTTAAGTTGGTTTTGCCAAGGTTTGTTTCAAGAATTCTCGTCTAAGGGTTTAGTCAACACCATACCTCTGAATAGAATGATGGAGGATTGGTATCTCCTTCAGGGGTCACTCTCGATATCCCAGTCACCCGCGAGGGTAGACCGGAAACGCCGGAGCTGGATTTCTCTGCACGAGAAAGGCAGCGGGTCTCTTCAGCGCGTCGAGGAAGGAGGGGGGACAGCGTCCGCGGGCAGCTGGAATCTGCTGGATGTCTTCGCAGAGGGACGGCTGTTCAGCTCCTAAGCGTACTGCACCATAGTTCGCGCTTTAGCAGCGATAATGGTATCAGCAGCTTCACCACCACAGGGACAGCAGGCTGCAGCGACAGAGTGCTAGATTTACCAACACGGGGTCTTGCAGGCAGCTGGCATCAGCAACAGTAGCTCGCATTGCTTAAGGCAACGTTGGTAATATTTATACCTGACAGGTGCCGGGTTTGACGCAAGTTTGCTGGACATAAGACGTCAATTAAAGATGTCACTAGGAAGTGATAGATATCAGTTGCTCATTAGAGTTCCATGACTAATCAAAACACAGCAAGCGGGGATTTCCAGGTTTGCTGAGTTTTTATCTTGTTGAAGAACTCGGAGTGTTATCTAGGAATATCAGATAGTGACTACTGCTCTGTCATTGCACTAATTGGTCGCAAAGGAAGTGGCAGAGAGAACTATGCTGGAATGTGGCTCTGTTCGTGTGAGTAACTTGAAAGATCCAAGCGCACTCCTTTTTCAATACTGTTTGTGCCATTTTTTGACAGTTCAGCGTGCACTCAATTAGCGGTCTGTCCTGGGACCACGTGGGTAAATACTAAACAAGAAATTGAAGCGGGTAAGCCTCAGACTTGAGTGCACTGCAAATGCCCGATAGGCGTATTCAAAACTCCACAGATGTAGTCAAAATTTTGTCCTTTTATTATAGGTTTCTTCAACATATTTCTCAATTGTACTGGTTGCGTAGTAGATAGTTAAAAGTATAAATGCTTTTACATGGCAGCTGTGTATCAACCTCTTGCTGTCGTATGCCCATACTTTTAAACACATCTTTCAGTGACTTCTTTTTCCCAATGCATTTCGAGCTTTTATTATAGCTCTTCGTCAGGGGATCACTATAAATTTAAGAAAACGTGAATGTTAGAATTTAACATGGCCCAACCATATAACATAATTAATTTTGAGAAATCTTTAAACTGTTCAACAGTATCCCGCTATGCGCCATAGCGCTACGAATTTACACATGAAAAAACAAACATCATAGTGCATTTCCTTGACTGTTGTTAACTATTTTATATCATAATCTGCTGTAAATCGAGTTAACACGCGTGCATTTCTTCTCCCTACCTTCAATCATGCCCGCCTCCTGTTTTCCAAACTGTCATCATTACTTGACTAACCAACATCGTGTGTCTTAATAGGTGTAACACGGGGCTCCTCCCCCCTATGGTAACCAATGTGCGGTGAAACGATTGGTAGACCAAACGAAAAACTACAATCTCCATAATGCCATGTAATGACCCACAGTTCACCCGCCCCTCAATGCACATGATTTGGTTCAAACATGTTAAAAAATTCTATGAGCAATATAAACTCGTATATCCCACCCTCCCTTGTTGGATTTCACTACTGTCAATCAGAACATCCCAACTTAATAACATCGGTATCCCCGCTTATAGCAAGCGATATGGTCACTACAAATCAAAGTCCAACTTGTTGAATTGCCGGCTGTCGAATGAACGGTGCAAATTAGCAGTCTTTGAATGGTGTTCAAATGCTTGTTTCATCCTTGGTAATCGTGGGTGCAAGCTTGGTTTAGGACATGGGTATATCAATAACTTGAAAGATCCAAGCGCACTCCTTTTTCAATACTGTTTGTGCCATTTTTTGACAGTTCAGTGTGCACTCAATTAGCGGTCTGTCCTGGGACCACGTGGGTAAATACTAAACAAGAAATTGAAGCGGGTAAGCCTCAGACTTGAGTGCACTGCAAATGCCCGATAGGCGTATTCAAAACTCCACAGATGTAGTCAAAATTTTGTCCTTTTATTATAGGTTTCTTCAACATATTTCTCAATTGTACTGGTTGCGTAGTAGATAGTTAAAAGTATAAATGCTTTTACATGGCAGCTGTGTATCAACCTCTTGCTGTCGTATGCCCATACTTTTAAACACATCTTTCAGTGACTTCTTTTTCCCAATGCATTTCGAGCTTTTATTATAGCTCTTCGTCAGGGGATCACTATAAATTTAAGAAAACGTGAATGTTAGAATTTAACATGGCCCAACCATATAACATAATTAATTTTGAGAAATCTTTAAACTGTTCAACAGTATCCCGCTATGCGCCATAGCGCTACGAATTTACACATGAAAAAACAAACATCATAGTGCATTTCCTTGACTGTTGTTAACTATTTTATATCATAATCTGCTGTAAATCGAGTTAACACGCGTGCATTTCTTCTCCCTACCTTCAATCATGCCCGCCTCCTGTTTTCCAAACTGTCATCATTACTTGACTAACCAACATCGTGTGTCTTAATAGGTGTAACACGGGGCTCCTCCCCCCTATGGTAACCAATGTGCGGTGAAACGATTGGTAGACCAAACGAAAAACTACAATCTCCATAATGCCATGTAATGACCCACAGTTCACCCGCCCCTCAATGCACATGATTTGGTTCAAACATGTTAAAAAATTCTATGAGCAATATAAACTCGTATATCCCACCCTCCCTTGTTGGATTTCACTACTGTCAATCAGAACATCCCAACTTAATAACATCGGTATCCCCGCTTATAGCAAGCGATATGGTCACTACAAATCAAAGTCCAACTTGTTGAATTGCCGGCTGTCGAATGAACGGTGCAAATTAGCAGTCCTTGAATGGTGTTCAAATGCTTGTTTCATCCTTGGTAATCGTGGGTGCAAGCTTGGTTTAGGACATGGGTATATCAATAACTTGAAAGATCCAAGCGCACTCCTTTTTCAATACTGTTTGTGCCATTTTTTGACAGTTCAGCGTGCACTCAATTAGCGGTCTGTCCTGGGACCACGTGGGTAAATACTAAACAAGAAATTGAAGCGGGTAAGCCTCAGACTTGAGTGCACTGCAAATGCCCGATAGGCGTATTCAAAACTCCACAGATGTAGTCAAAATTTTGTCCTTTTATTATAGGTTTCTTCAACATATTTCTCAATTGTACTGGTTGCGTAGTAGATAGTTAAAAGTATAAATGCTTTTACATGGCAGCTGTGTATCAACCTCTTGCTGTCGTATGCCCATACTTTTAAACACATCTTTCAGTGACTTCTTTTTCCCAATGCATTTCGAGCTTTTATTATAGCTCTTCGTCAGGGGATCACTATAAATTTAAGAAAACGTGAATGTTAGAATTTAACATGGCCCAACCATATAACATAATTAATTTTGAGAAATCTTTAAACTGTTCAACAGTATCCCGCTATGCGCCATAGCGCTACGAATTTACACATGAAAAAACAAACATCATAGTGCATTTCCTTGACTGTTGTTAACTATTTTATATCATAATCTGCTGTAAATCGAGTTAACACGCGTGCATTTCTTCTCCCTACCTTCAATCATGCCCGCCTCCTGTTTTCCAAACTGTCATCATTACTTGACTAACCAACATCGTGTGTCTTAATAGGTGTAACACGGGGCTCCTCCCCCCTATGGTAACCAATGTGCGGTGAAACGATTGGTAGACCAAACGAAAAACTACAACGCCGGAGCTGGATTTCTCTGCACGAGAAAGGCAGCGGGTCTCTTCAGCGCGTCGAGGAAGGAGGGGGGACAGCGTCCGCGGGCAGCTGGAATCTGCTGGATGTCTTCGCAGAGGGACGGCTGTTCAGCTCCTAAGCGTACTGCACCATAGTTCGCGCTTTAGCAGCGATAATGGTGTCAGCAGCTTCACCACCACAGGGACAGCAGGCTGCAGCGACAGAGTGCTAGATTTACCAACACGGGGTCTTGCAGGCAGCTGGCATCAGCAACAGTAGCTCGCATTGCTTAAGGCAACGTTGGTAATATTTATACCTGACAGGTGCCGGGTTTGACGCAAGTTTGCTGGACATAAGACGTCAATTAAAGATGTCACTAGGAAGTGATAGATATCAGTTGCTCATTAGAGTTCCATGACTAATCAAAACACAGCAAGCGGGGATTTCCAGGTTTGCTGAGTTTTTATCTTGTTGAAGAACTCGGAGTGTTATCTAGGAATATCAGATAGTGACTACTGCTCTGTCATTGCACTAATTGGTCGCAAAGGAAGTGGCAGAGAGAACTATGCTGGAATGTGGCTCTGTTCGTGTGAGGCCAGAGATGACATTTCAGAAAATCGCACTTGAACGGTTATGCCAATATAGGGAATAAATGGATTTATAGCCGAATAGGGGCATAAGGTCACAGTATCGATCAGGAACCTAGATAAACACGCAACACCCACTCCACGGGTTAATGTCCATCAAAATTACTAAAACTAAAGCAATTAGATGCATGTGTAACATTGCCCACCCCAAAATACATAAATGCATTTGAAATAGGCGTACTTATAATACATGAAATTTAGGTACTGTACGTTTTTTAAAGCATAGTAATCATTCAAAAAATTATTGCATATGAAATCAATGAACGATTATGCATAAAGAATTACACATGAAGTATCTCTGACAGAAGAAAAGCGAGATAAATCATCACATAAAAATGCATTGTAATAACATGTGTGCTAGAGGCTGGTGTAATGTTGTTATGTCTCTAGATGTGATTAGAAATAGAAGTGTGAAGCTTCTGTTCTCTAAGAATAGTTTTTACGTTAAGCAAAGAATTGTTCGTGCCCAAAAATGGTCAATATTAGAAAAATTGTCCAAATCAAAAAAAAAATTTAATGCTTGAACGGGGAAATAGAGTTCCAAAGCTCTTTGCAGTTTTTGTTGATCAAAACTGAAGGCCGAATTCAGAGTTCATGGGAACGCTGTGTGTCGGAAAGGCTTCTAAAAGTTATTGTTTCTGTACGGGTGAGAACATCGTATCAGACAGGCTCTCAAAGAATTGGTCTACAAATTCAGGTGATAGTTCAACCAAATTAGATAGCGCTGTAACTTGGCAGGTGCGAGAATGATTGCTGTCATCATAGTCTGGACCAGCAATGCTCACAGAACGTTGTACCTGGATGGTGTTGCTTTTGTCACTCGCTCCACTGTTACCACTTGGCTGTAGTACAGGAGTCTCCACGAATGCCGTCATCAGGATTGGTAGCCGCTGGGGACAACACAATGCGTGAGCCGTTATTGGACTGAGCAAAGTATCGACGTCCATTGGTACTGCTGATGGAAGTGAAATACAAATGTCCAACACGCATTCATCGCCGCAAAGCATACACCGTAGCACAGGTAAAATGCAATTTTGCCATATCGGTCTGAATGAAAGGAACCAGGTCATGTTTAGATCTCTCAGCCTGGCCAATCCAAGGACGTTAGTTATCCTGTCCCGGTAGCGCATTGCTAGGATTGTCTCTTCCTTTCCCATGGGAGCTATGTCTGAGCCGAGGCTTGCCATAACGAAGCAGAAGGGTCAAAAATAGAATCCCTGCGACGAGTCCCAAAAATAATGGTATGCCGCCCAAAACAGAGTGTACAAAATTAGGAACGATTCCCAAAATTGCCTGGAAGGGTGTTAGTAGTCCCGTAAAGACTGTCTTAAATATGCCTGGGATGCTTGTTGCACTAGACATGTTAAGGAGTTGGCTTAACATTTCTACGAAATGCACGGGGCAATTTGTTGATAAAAGGTCATGAACTTCAGTAGCTGTCCTTGCAACTAGAAGATCATACGTCTCTTTAGATGACGTTATAGGCACTGTTGTCTGTAAAAGTACAGATTTCATTTTGCTTAATGTATCAATTCGTATAGAATAGAGATTCAGACGAGGCCAGATGGGAGTCACTATGTCTGGAGGCCCACTCGGAAACAATGCTTGCATACAGCATTTGACCATGGATGTTACTTCTACTAGATAACTTTTCCCTGGCACGAGGCCACAACATCTGTGATCCGTTCTAAGAATGTAACTCCCGCTCGAAAGTTGCATAAAGAAGGGCTCTATCTGAGTTGCAGGTGTGACTAGCTGGTGGCATGAAAGGTTGTTTGAATTTCCATCACATGCTCCGTGTAAATTAATACCCTGACACAAAAGTATACCGCTTAGTGAATGTTTACAGTTGTCACCACTAAGAAATACATTTTTGTCGCTGTCACTATAGCAATTTCCATTCAGATTTTACATATCCTTTACCCAATTGTTCATATTGGCCAGCAGGTATGTACTCAAGGCAATTTTTAAATCAGAAAGTTGTTATCGGAATTGTGATAATCCCGTGTATTATCCATTCAATGACAGGCCTCTCTGACATTGTCAATGGTAATCTCTCGAGTTTTTTCGATGCTCAGGATTGTATAGTCTGCTCCTTTCTGTGCCAAACTGATCTGTTTATCAGTAAGGTTAAAACTGGAAAATAATGACGTTGTGTTGATTAAACGCCAAGGCACATAGCCTGAACGAAGATTTTGCAGCGTCCAGCCTAGTTCTATAATAGAGCGTAATTGAGATTGGCCATGTTGTAACATAAGCAAATCTCTGTCTATCACATCAAAGGCAGAGGATACAATATTGTCCAACGAATATATTCTGGAAGACAGAGTCATTAACCCATTGTCTACTACAGAAAGTGATTTCTCCAAATTAATACGATCAATTTCTCGTATTTTTTCAGCAGTTTCAATTTGTTTGACTTTCCAAGCCTCGTTGTAAGCAGCATAGATACTGGTCGCTATGAAACGCTTGTGACGCTGTTTGCGTGGTCCAAGAATGAAATCGCGCAAATCAGCACCATCTTTTAGTAAAGACAAGTGTTGCTTAATTTCAGCCAGTGTGGATGAAGTTAGCCATTCAAGGCAGAGTTTCCCTACACTGTATGTTGTTATAATCCCTGGATGTTGTCTCTGGGAATATCTTGAGTCTAATCTGGTCATTTTTAACCCCTGTGTTTTATTCAGGAATCTATCTTGACAGCTATTTGTGTCTGTAGGCCAGATTAACCACTTTTTCCAATCAGGATTTGTTCTGTTGAAATGTAAAATTTGTGACACGTCTAACTCAATATCTGTGGTTGTATTCTCAGGTATTGGCTTTGTTATAGCCGGTGTTTTAAGGTCTTTGATCTTAGCTAGGCCAAGACAAGATGTTTGGTGTATTGTGTCATTTAAAAACAACATTTGTTCTGGTATCATGCAGGTTCTAAATAGTGCCCCAATGCCTTGCACCTGCCAATCTTTTGTACCCCAAATTGTTTTCGTTTCAATATTATTTTTCCAATAATCAAAACCAAACTTCATCATTTTGTCATAAAATGCTTCTGAATATATCAATTTAGAATTTGTCAGCATTCTTTTCATTCCTGTTTTATCTAACAGTTTGTAATAAAACGTTTCTGCATCACTGGTGTTAAACCCTGAGAAGTATTTGAATTTCTCAAAAAATGCTTTAGAACTGCTTTTAGGTGGTGTAGAACAATGTTCCCATTGATTATACATAAAAACATTTCTAGGCTGTGCAGATTTATGCAAGTAATGATCCCCATAGTGGGTATAACAGAATAACTGCTCATAACTAGATGAACCTTGTAAATAATCATGATCTGTGAATCTAGCTGACATTACTAAATCAGACATCATGTCATTAATACTGTTAAAGTCCCAATCATCAGAGAATGTACTAGGTGTCACAAAGTCACTTAAGGAAACCTTTAGTTGATGAGGATACTTCAGGATTTCGACCGGACCATATATTTCATAGTCAGTTTTCTCTCATACTACCCCACCAGGTATTGGAATTGCTGTGACATTTACTGTTGACAGTTCTCTTTTCTTCACGTGGGACGATCTGTGTGGTTTCAGGACTAGGTTGATGTTCTGACTTGCTGTGTCCATTGTAATATATTTTCCTTCAATGAATGTTCCCAAACACAGTACCATGATGAGCCAAAGCAGGAGGAAAAATACACCTAGACCGAACCAGAACTCTAGCCAAGGGGAAATAAGGTAGATTTCTTTCAGCTGATGAAAGAGTTCAGTTGCTTTTTCTTTCGAAGTCTTTTTTATTTCTGGCATCACTTCGAGGTCATTTTGATCTTCAGAGAAGTTGTCGAAGTTGATGAAATAACCAGAGGCAGTTCTGTCAATTGATGGGATTGTTCTTTCAATATGTCTCTCGGTAGCACTTTCTGATGCCACATCATTGTAGACTGGTGTTGTTTCTTGACGAACTGTTTCAATCTGTGTTTCAAGAGGCACGAGTTCCATGGCATTATTGCATAGTCCTTCATTGTGCACTGCAGGCTGTTCGAATGTGATTAGTCTTTCAGTTTGAACCTCTTGGATTGTTGCAAGTTTGGGTATTCTGTTGTTTCTTGGGAGTCCACTGGGCCTACTGTTGATTATAGGCCACATGCTTGTGGTTTTACCAGATCGATAGACACAACTCTGTTCTCCTTTTTACCAGCAAGGGGCGGTAGCACAACTGATCTTGTTCCGGTGACTGCCAAGACAGGTACTGCTTTTCTGTAAGAAGGCCCAAATTCCTTCTTCACCGCGATCTTTTCTCTGACTAGATCCCCAATCTTTGGAATCCAGACAGGCCTTGCTGGGGCTGTTGCTGATGGTGCCTCGTCAGTGGTACTTGGCTGTTGCTTTATCTTTATGTTGCTTAATGATTTTCTTGTTTCATTCAGTTCCTGTAAAACAGCCAAACGATCCTTTACATCAAAGTGCGGTGTTTCTTCTTGTACCACTGACATCTGACTATCTAGGTCCTGAACACGCATTCTAATTCCGAACAATAGTTCGTATGGGCTGAAACCTTTTAGAGAATTTCTTGGCATATTATTAAGACTAGTCTGGACACTTATTAAATGTTTGACCCACCCAGCGCCTGAACCTAATACCTTCGCTGTTATAGATTGCTTTATGTCACGGTTTTTTCTTTCTACCACACTGTTCCCTTCGGGGTGCGACGGACAAGAATACCGCAACCCAATTCCCATGCTAGCCATGGCCTCCTTATAAGCTCGAGAGCTGAAAGCAGGACCCTGGTCAGAATGGAATGTGGTAATTGCGTATGTGCCGATATAGACTCGCAAATCTTTTATAACCGTTCTAGCGTCAGCCAAGCGCTGGAGGCCTCATTCTTTAAGTGCATTTCGTCTTAACTGTTAATAGGACGCAGGGTGGGGTGTAGGCAGCGTTATGCTCTTTCTGATTGGTAGCCGGTAGCAAGGTTCGCTACTGCGATCCCTATTGCAGTTTTCGCAGTTGTTTGCATATATTTGGTGTTCTACACTCATTCCCGGCCACCAGAATACTGATTGCAATTCAGTCAGTGATTCCTTGATCTCTCTGTGCCTAGGACCCAAACCCATATGTGCGTCTGCTATTAAAAATATTCTCCTGTTCGTGTTTGGAATTACTCTGTCCCCCACTCCAGGGATTCGAGCAAAAGGAACGGAGTTTGCATCGATTATGTATGCATAATTGAGTGGATAGTTTACGGGTAGTGCTGCACAGTCGCCTTTTTACGGTCGTTCTTACTGCCAGCATGGTTTCCCCGTCTATGCATTTATCTGTACGCTTTTTTGTGGCTACGGAAGCCGGGTTAGTTGCTTCCGCTGTGGCTGTATTAGCCAATGAATTCCCTGCAACGTGAACGCCATCACGTTGAAGACTCTGTGCGTGAATCACGTGAGTCTTTTGTAGTTCTTTGTGTAAAAGAGCTACCTCGTTCCAGAGCAATTTATGCTTTATTGTGGCACCTGTGTCATCTTTGTAGTCGTTTTCGATCCAACTCTGCAGTTTATTGTTATAAGAGTTGACGCAAAAATGAGAATCGCACACGATAAGTGTCGGGAATTCACGTTCTGCATTTTCGAGCGCCATCTTTAAAGATCTGATTTCAGTTCTCTGAACCGAACAGTTTCTTACAGATTCAGTTTTTGTTACTTTCGGTCTGAATTTACCGCACAGCCAACGACCTTTAATGATCGCACATGCTGCATCGTAGGATTTTCTCTCTACATTAAAATGCTGTACAAAGCTATCTGTATAGATTATACAGGCATATTGTGGGAGAGGCAGAATTTCGATTGGCAGAGGATATTCTTCTTCATATTCTAAATCATTCAGGGGCATATTATCAAGGGGGTTTATCTCCGCTTTTTTGGCTTTAAAAGCCAAGGAAGCGGAGATAAAATGATCTCCCTATTACCAAGCTGTCGCTAACACCAGTTAGCGACAGCTAGTAGGAGATAGCGACCATCTTGGGCCCCGCTTTGCATGTCAGTGATATTTATCACTAATGACATGCAAAGTGGGCGTGCCAAGATGTTAGCGACTGGAAACAGTCCCTAACATCGCTATCTCCTATTACCAACTTTTGGAGATATTCGCACTAAGCGCGAATATCTTCAAAAGCTAACACCTGCCCTGAGCAGTTCTTAGCCATGTTATCCAATGGGAGGTGGATAACATGGCTAAGAGCATTTGCTCGATAATGCATGAATATCGCTGACTTTTCAGCGATATTCATGCATTGCGGCCGTTTTTTATCGCATTTGCGATAAACCTTGCTAATAGCAAGGTTTATCTGCGATAAAAATCGCCGATGTGCGGCGATAATTTTTGTCTCTAAACAAGTTAGAGACAAAAATTATCGCTAGTTGTTGGTAATATGCCCCTCAGTTCTTCGAATTGCGGGGCGAAATAGTATTTCACGTCTTCCGCTCCTAGAGAATCTACGCACTGTATCCATTTCGGATCCAGTGACACTGTAGGCAGGTTTACTGGGCTGAATAGCGCCTCGAAGGCGGATTCTGCTGTGAGGATATTAATCCTTTTGCCATGTGCTAGTTCTCGTTCATTTGCCAATGCTATTTGCACTGCTTTCACAGTTCTTTCTGTGTGACTGAATGTTTTTTCTGCTTGTGTGTACAAGTGAGATTTGATTGAAATTGGTACCTTTTCTCCCTCATTAGAGGTTAGGTACGTGAATCCGCATCTTCCTGGGATGACTCGGATTACAAGATCGATCGTGTTGTCACGTGTATCTAATTTTGTTTTTGCTAACATGTCTGTTTGCAGTGATCTCAAAATTTCTGTGTGTTTTTGAGTCCAATTGATTTGTTTAAAATCAGGTTTAATTAGTTCGTAGAGAGGTTTAACCCTCTCTGCGTAATTTAGTATGTAAGTTCTTCCGAAATTCAGAAAACCTAGAATGGATTGTAAATTCTTCAGCGTTTTTGGAGCTTGGAGTACAGCGCACTTCTCTAAGAAGTTGTCCGCTAGGCTTTTCCCTTCACTTGATAATTCGTACCCTAAGAACAGTACTGTCAGATGGGCAATTCGGGACTTTTTAAAGTTGAATTTGTAACCCTCTGCTGCGAACCCAAGTATAATGGTGTTCACTCTTTTCAAATGAGTATCCAAGTCGTCATCTGTGAGATAGATATCATCTACGTAAGATAATGCCTCATCATCATAGATTTGTAGTAACTCTGTTACCCTAGCTGAGAATAGTCCTGGGCTGTTCTTGAACCCCTGTGGGAGTCGACAGAATTTTTACTGCGACCCAAATGCAGAGAAAGCGGTCAAATATCTGCTTTCTGGTGCAATGTTTTGACAAAAGAAACCATTAGAAATGTCTAATGTCGTTTTATATTTTTTCCTAACTATGTTATTCATTAGGGCTGCACTATGCGAGTTTTGTACTGCAAAGGTTTTGCAACATGTATTAAGGTGTCTGTAGTCCAAAACTAGACGATATGAATTGTCTGGCTTGGAGACAGGAAAGAAAGGATTGTTCATTTGAGAGGTGCATGTTTCAATCACCCCCTGGTATTCAAGTTGATCTAAGAGCTCCCTGACTTGTTTTTTAGCTTCTTGCTTTATGGGATACTGCCGTTGGGCAGTTGGTTCACTTTTTAGTTGGATTTTGTGAGGAGGTGAATCCTCATCCCATCCTACATGATTTTTATATAATGCAGGTGCCTGGGCCACTGCCCATTTCCTTGCATATGTGTATTTTTTGTGAATCGGAATGTGATTCGAGAAGGCAGGCATAATCACTTCTTCGCCACGAGGGCACTCCCTGACAAACTCTGGGGGCCAATCTTTTTCAGCTAACAGAATATCATAGCCTTTTGAGAGCTTATCCCAAAATAGACCCTTAATTTTCCTAGTCTTATCACCCTCTATACTCAATGTTATTTCGTATATTCTATGGGGCTCGCTAAGTCTGGCGTCGGCAGTTTCAACCTGAATGTATTCATTCGTGTCCACTGTCTCCAGATGACTCATCAAGATCTTGCGCGCTATACTGATTTCTGCTGCACTGTCCAACATTGTCAATGCCCACTCCCCGTTTTTCAACTGTGTCCTCAGTATTCTCGGCATGGTTGATTACTCTAATACTGGCTACCTTCTTTTTCTGAAATTGAGATTTTTTACTCTGAGCAGGTTCCTTGTCTTTGGACTTGGTGTGCTCTCCTGGGTCTGACCGTCCTCTTCTTTCCGAATTCTGTGGAAAAGATCGAGAGGGACGTGTATCAATACTTTGATATCTATCAGGTTTTTTCAGATTATCCCTATTTCTAAGGTTATATCTTTTCTCAGAGGGCTCCCTCTGGGGAGACTGGCGTTCTCGAGTCGGAGTTCTTTCCCTCCGTCGAGGAGACCTTCCTCTGGACTGGAAAACTTTTTCCTTGGGAGTGGATTGTTTATTTCCATCCCAGCTCTTTTTAGGAGTATTTAAATTATTTTTAATAAATAATTTTTCAGGATTTTCGAGCAGTTGGGGCTTAACCGGTTTTCCACCCAAGCTGTCTCTACCTAATTCTTCATAGCATTTTTCTATGATTTTTGCAAGCTCAACAGGATCTTTTATATCTGTTTCCTTCAACTTCTGGCGAATCGCCACAGATGCTGCTTCTCCTCTAATGTTGGCTAATAATATAGCCGTGACCTGCTTGAAGTCTTTCAGTAATTTCATACCCAGATTTAAAGCGGGCTCTGGACCGAATTCATTTTGAATCTGTTTTAGCACCTCTGGTATTACCGCCATAGACGGAACACCGTGTGTTTTTGTGTAAATGGAAGCAAAGACTGTACCCCAAGTGTCACAGTCCTCCACGTGTGGTGCGATTCCCATAGGAAGGCAGATGGTCAAGATTCTGTGTTTCTCAATAGGGGTAGTATCAGGAAATACTGCCTCTATTTGAGTGATTTTCTGTGCTAACCAGAAAGGAATTTGTTCCCGTTTTACGGGTGTTTTACCAAGACATGACTGTATGTTCTGTGGTGTAATTTTATTTGTGTTCCCCTGATGAGGGGTCAGCTGTGGTGTATTAACAGCTGGATGGACTGTTGCAGTCCGCATTACATATTGGACTAATTGCCTATGTATTTTTATTAATGTGTTTAGCTGTACTAACAGCTCTTCTCTAGACATTTTTACAATGTCAGGATGTGGTGTGTAGCTGGCTAGAACCGGCCACGTTGCCTACCTAGTGGACCGAGCCTGGTAATGTGATCATTGTGTTTTAGGGCGCCATTAAACCAGAGCAGGTGCTCTTGAAATTTAAGTGGAATTTCAATCTCCTCGAAAGGAGCGTACTCTTCCGGAGGTTTCTCTATTTTGTAATAGTGAAACTCTTTTGTTATAGCGTTTACCGCTGGAAAGTTTATCCATGAATAGAATACCTCTGTCTGCCGATACTCGTGAGCCTCTATCACGAAAATTACTGTACCACCTTGAGGTGTCAGTCCGTTTTCTATAAGTTTTAACGGTATAGATCTTCTTAAGT
Source organism: Lissotriton vulgaris (assembly GCF_964263255.1). Classification (NCBI taxonomy): domain Eukaryota; kingdom Metazoa; phylum Chordata; class Amphibia; order Caudata; family Salamandridae; genus Lissotriton; species Lissotriton vulgaris. Next base: position 2,062,939,469 of record NC_141689.1, on the reverse strand, counting down.
GGACCGGGATGATAATAGCATCCGGGTCTGTGTATTCAGGACCTTGCTGAGTCGCATCTGCTGCGGCCCCAGGGGTTCCGTTTTCTGGCATTTTAAAAATGCGAGGTTTGCAGAGTAGGTCTCCAAGGAGACAAAGATTAGATGCACAATATTTTGGAACACTGTATCCTTCAACGTTGAATAAACCAGAGCTTTACATAGGAATCTCTTCCTACTAAGGTCGGGCGGATTTTAACCTTTCACCCACTCCAGACGTCTATTGGAGTATTTACGGGAGAAAGGGGTGTGAAATATGCACGACTGAGTTACTCTAAAAGTCTTGCGTTAGTTTATCGCCTTACCAAACGTTAGGGCGCCATGTAGTGTAGTTCCTAGTTTCCCACTAGGCCCTGCGCATTGGAATAACATAAACAGTAGTATCGACGTGGAACTGCGGATTTTCAAGGCCTCCACTGACTATGTTAAACTTAATTGGGTTGTGTTACCAACTAGCTCAGAGGTCACTGGAAACTTTCTTCTCTGCATAGGAAGTGATCAGCTTCCCTGGCACAGACAAGAAGGGATTCAGCTTTCCAACAACCGTGAAACATGACAACTTTGCTCCTCAGATCAAGAGTCAATCTCTAGGGTCGTGTGAAACAATAGACATGTATTTCACTCAGTCAGTCTAGTGCAGTTTACTTTCACGAGATGTAGAGAATAGAGAGACGGGCGTTTGTCAATAAAGGGTTAACATTTATTGAACAGTCTTTCTTCTCGTACAAGAGAAATGTATTGCCACAATTGCAATAATTGTTATTATAAAAAGTACGTATAGTAAGATAAGTATTGCGAAATAGAACTGTAAAAGCATTGATATGGTTTCTTAGCCATACAATGGTTTAAAAGTAATAAAACATATATACAGTCATATATACATTAGGCTAACATACTCAACTGGTGCTTCTAACTTAAGCCTACCCCAGTGTGCCTGACCTAAGCCTAACACGTGGAAGGGGAGTAAGTAAGTAGCTTTAAGTTAAGTTGGTTTTGCCAAGGTTTGTTTCAAGAATTCTCGTCTAAGGGTTTAGTCAACACCATACCTCTGAATAGAATACTGGAGGATTGGTATCTCCTTCAGGGGTCACTCTCGATATCCCAGTCACCCGCGAGGGTAGACCGGAAACGCCGGAGCTGGATTTCTCTGCACGAGAAAGGCAGCGGGTCTCTTCAGCGCGTCGAGGAAGGAGGGGGGACAGCGTCCGCGGGCAACTGGAATCTGCTGGATGTCTTCGCAGAGGGACGGCTGTTCAGCTCCTAAGCGTACTGCACCATAGTTCGCGCTTTAGCAGCGATAATGGTATCAGCAGCTTCACCACCACAGGGACAGCAGGCTGCAGCGACAGAGTGCTAGATTTACCAACACGGGGTCTTGCAGGCAGCTGGCATCAGCAACAGTAGCTCGCATTGCTTAAGGCAACGTTGGTAATATTTATACCTGACAGGTGCCGGGTTTGACGCAAGTTTGCTGGACATAAGACGTCAATTAAAGATGTCACTAGGAAGTGATAGATATCAGTTGCTCATTAGAGTTCCATGACTAATCAAAACACAGCAAGCGGGGATTTCCAGGTTTGCTGAGTTTTTATCTTGTTGAAGAACTCGGAGTGTTATCTAGGAATATCAGATAGTGACTACTGCTCTGTCATTGCACTAATTGGTCGCAAAGGAAGTGGCAGAGAGAACTATGCTGGAATGTGGCTCTGTTCGTGTGAGGCCAGAGATGACATTTCAGAAAATCGCACTTGAACGGTATGCCAATATAGGGAATAAATGGATTTATAGCCGAATAGGGGCATAAGGTCACAGTATCGATCAGGAACCTAGATAAACACGCAACAGTATATGATGTTAAGGCTACATGTTATAATAGTTGTTTGCGTGAGTGAAAACCTTGATGGGTTTGGTGATGAGCAAATATATTTCTCAATCTTACATGTCCAACAAAGTAGAAAAAATAAAAAGTAGGGTATGTGACAGTTGTTGTATATAGATAAGTATACATAAAACTCATTGATTGCATGAGTGACTATATAGATAACTGTATACTCGTATTAGTGATTTCATAACACACTATGTATGAGCTAGTATCTATATGAATACATAAAGTGCTATTTGTATAAGTGTGTAGCTGAGTAAATGTAAATATGATACATTGTTTGCAAAAGTGAGTAGGATGACTGCATCAGTGAATAGGATGTGTGCTGTTGTGTCATGACAATATAGGTGTATAGGTCTATTTGATAGTGTTCTATTGATCATTGACAACATGTATGAGTAAACCTATAGTTAATTGATTAGATTTGTGATTTAGATTTGTGTGTAGATCTAGGAATCACTGAGTGGGTTTTTAGATACTTGTATTGCTGTGTCAATGGATTCAAATATGATGAGGTGTATCTGATTGTCATGTGGATGATGTCATCAGTGATGTCATCAGTGATGTCATTTAAGATGTCATCAGTAATGTCACTGACCATGTCATGAATGATATAATATGTGACATCATCAACAGTGGATTGCGGGCGCAAGAGTTACAGTTAGTACAACTAACGATAACAGAGGAATTTCAATGGTTTGGTATGGGTGAAATGTCCAGCTAACTATGACACCACTGAAACCTATGGTTTTTTCAATGAATTTGTATGGTTTCTTAAAGGATAATTCCTAACTATAACCTGCTTGAAACCTATGGTTTTTTTCATTGAATTTCAAAGGTTTTTTAAATGATAATTCCTAAGTATAACCTGCCTAACACCCATGTTTTTTTCAGTGAATTTCAAAGGTTTTTTATTGACAATTCTTAATTATAATGTTCACCACTTCCCCATATTTTCAACAAGATGCCAAATCTGCAATGCTACATAAAAAAACAGGCAATAGTTCCACTTACCACTAACAAATTACCATGAACATTTAACTAGTGTAAGTACGTCGAATATGTACTGCAAGAATTACATCCAACTCACACCCATATTTAAAGAGGAATATGTGATAGAGGTACTAATTATACACTTCCGACACCCAAAAAAATCACAAAACCAGCGACACCACCAGTACAACCACCCCTCCTGAACACTCCCCTTCTCCTACCTCAGAGGCGGCTCAAAACAGGACAACGAAGCTTCCCAAAATAATATATCCCCTCAACAGCATACTAGCTCAATGTTCAGAGATGTGGCAACCAACTATGTATAGGGGAAGGAACTCGCACATCAACAATAATGTACACAATGCTAACACTACCAGTGATATGCTACACACAACTCACTACAAAAACCATGTTTAGACATACTATTGATACGTGTAGTGTACTGCATAGTGGATGCAACCATATTATCTCAGACACTGGGAAATATTTTGGTTGTGTAGCTGTGTTGGTCTCCCCCCCTTGAAGCAAAAGCAGAGTAGGCTGGTCCAACGTACGCAGCGTCAGCATAAGACTATAAATAATTAGCCTACACCTTGGGCATGGTTCACTTCTGCAAAGAAAAGAGACTGTGCCACAGTGAAGGTCCTCACCCTGTCACGTGGCTGCCTCCATGACCACGTGCCTCTTGGATATAGGCCCATTGCGAACTCAGCGCCACAGCATCGCAGACTTATGTCTGTATCGACTACTACCTTCGATCTACACTGCGGACAGCAGGGTTCACAACTTGAATTCAGCTTTTGATCTACACTACGGACAACATTGAATCAAGCCTTGCTTTATTTAATGCAGAGACAATTGTACTATATGTCTTCCGATTTGGTAAAAGGATGTTACAAAAAGCATTCATCTGTAACTGTGCTGACTACTGCCTTCAATCTACACTGCGGACAGCAGGGTTCACAACTTGAATTCAGCTTTGCATCTACACTATGGACAGCATTGAAGTTCCTGGATTCATATAAGGCAGAGGCAATTTTGTTAAATGATGCAACAAAACACATTCCTTAATGTCTGTACTGAGTACTGCCTTCAAATGTACACTGCGATCAACAGAATTCACTACTTGATACCAAAAGCGCATCAGCACTTCATCCAACATTGAATCAATTCTCGATTTATTTAAGGCAGAGACAATTGTACTGTGTCCTCAGATTTTGTTAAGGTATGTGACGAAAAAGCATTCCTCAATGTCTGTGTCAACTACTGCCTTCAATCTACACTGCGGAAAGCAGGGTTCAAAACTTGAATTCAGCTTTCCATCTACACTACGGACAGCATTCAAGTTGGCCTTGATTTATGTAAGGTAGAGACAATTGTACTGTATGTGTTCAGATTTTGTTAAAATAAGTGACAAAAATTGTTCGCCGATATCTCTGCTGACTACTGCCTTTGATCTACAGTGCGGACAGCAGGGTTCACAACTTGAATTCAGCTTTGAATCTATACTACGAACAGCATGAAATTTAGCCTTGATTTTATTAAGGTAGAGATAATTGTACTTTATGTCCTCAGATTTTGTTAAAAGATACAATAAAAATAATTTCTTTATGTCAATGATGATTACTGCCTTCGATCTACATTGTTAGGCCTCACGATTCAGGTAGAATGGCAATTGTACATGACGCATTCCAGTAGACAAGAGACATTATACCACTGCGACCCCCCTGAATCAAGAATCATTGCAGGGTGTGCACACGCTGAGTTATTTCGGTACCACAAACTCACTGCACCACAAGTCATCTCCCCGTAGCCTTATTAAGGCAGAATTCCCTAGGCAAAAAAGATTGCTCTCAGTGCAGCCCCCCTGCATTACGCTTTATCGCAGGATATGTACAAGCTCAGCACCAAAGATACTACTAACTCAGTGCACCATAAATCATCGCAAAGAAGAGTGCACAGTTTTATGTCACAGTGAGACATACTGACCCTTTTAAATGGAATTAATGCAAAATCCACTCGTTAAAAAACATGACTCCAATTACTATGCCCCCCGACCACGCATCATCGCAGGTTACGTACTCGCTAGGAGCCAAAGGTACTAGTAACTCAGTGCATGAAAAATCATTGTCACATTGCGTTACTAAGACTGAATTCACAACACAAAAAACATTACCATCAGTACAGCCTACCCGGAACACGCATCATTGAAGGCTTCACAGAACCTTGTTGTTTCAGCTACCATTAACTCAGTGCAAACCAAACTAAGTATAACACCTATCAAACCTATACAATATCCATTTAGTATGCTTCCTTCAAAAACTTCTTTTATATCACTTATAGATTTAGTTGAATAATAAAATTCATGCTGCAAGTGCAAAGACACACCTAATGTCAGTCTACACTGCGGACCGCACAGGTCACAATTTGAACTATAATTTCCCTGAAACATACATATTTCAACAATGTATTCTATACATGTTCTATCTTTCAATTCAATCATGATTACAGATGATGCAGTCTACCCTAAGATCTACACTGCGAACAGCAGGGTTTACAACTTGAATTCTGATTTGCATCTACACTACAGACAGAAGGGAATTCAGCCTTGATTTACTTAATGCAGCGACAATTATACTGCATGCATTCCGATTTTGGTAAAATAAGTGAAAACAAGCATTCTTCTATAACTGTGCTGACTAGTGGCTTCGATGTACACTGCCGACAGTAGGATTCACAACTTGAATTCAGCTTTGTATCTACACTACAGACAGTAGGGAATTTAGCCTTGATTTATTTAAGGCACAGACAAAAAATACTCTTGTGGCACTGCTCGTATGCACAAGCACTTTTAATCCCTGCATCCTGTGAACTATTTTCTCAAAGAATGTAGAACACAGTGCCAAAATGTACTTCCACGACTGGCAATACCAAGTTCCTCTGGGGCATCATCTTCAACATCGCCACCAGACATACGCCCCCATTTTAAGAAAGTTAGAATGCACTGTGTGAAATGCAATTGTTTAATTTGTTATGGGGAGCAATCAATAGACCTAGTTTGCAGATCAATTGATAAACATCAATAGTATTTTTTTTCCCAGGCAAAGTTCATGCAGTCCAGTATGCAACAGTCAATGTATGGAGTACAGACCGCTCGAACCACGCATCATCGCAGAGTGAGCACACGCTGAGCACCAGATGTACCACTAACTAAGTGCACCATAAATACCAAGTTGCTAAAAGACATTCTTACCAGTGCGTTCTGCCTGAACCACACATCATCGCAGGCTCCACGCAAACCGATCCTTCCTTAGTGCACCACAACTCATGAACCTTTTACAATACAACCTTCTGTGTATTATTTCACATATACTGCTCCTACCTTTGAACAGCAGAAGTCATAAACCGGTTATGATTGAATATCTGTGTATGATATCATGAATACTATTCTACTTGTTACCAACAGCAACTTAATAAAATGGAGTCAAACACAAGTGCCAATACCCACTTCCACTATCTATCTGTGTCTGTGTACTTATTATGTCTGTAAAATGCTGCTTCTGCACCCTACCACATTATATTGTGCTGTAAACAGCGTATGCAACCATCTTACCTCTGCCAAGGCCAAAAACTTTGATTATATAACTTTCGCTCATTCTACAAATACGAACGAACAAAGTGGATCATTACAAACCTGCAAAGAAACTGTATAGTCAATTTATAAATGTTACTATTTTTTTTTTTTTAGCATATTTGTATAGAGCGAAGTTGACCTAAAACTATATCAACAATTTACATGACCACTATATTTACAGTACATTTTCAGGCATGTGTCGATTACGTCATTACACTACAATAACAGGATGTGGACGCGACTCCAAGCCTCGAACAATGATTTCCAACACCAAGTTCGACAGTATACCTGAATGACCACATACGTATATATATTATCTGTCCTTCATGTGCCAAAAACTGCAACCAAAACCTTTCACAGCCCTGTATTACAATGGCTACAGCACTCCACTGAATGTACAACAAACATTCATATTCGCAGAAATGCGTCATATCCACCATCTTTTATGTGTGCATCTATGGATGAATATAGGGTCAGTGATACCCCGTACCTTCCATGTTAGCCATATGGTGGGACTTTACAGACATAATGACACATTTGCGTGTAAGACCCGCGTGACTGCAGCACTACAACACAGACACCCAAATCAGTAGATTTTTCATACAGCTCACGATGGAACCCCTCCCATAGCTCCGGAGTCATCGTTCACAGCCTCACGCAGCACTGGCATATGTCAGTCAAGCCCACTCCGCTTACGCTTTTAGGAAAACACAACAACGGTACGTACATGACCCAGATTTCCATTGTAGTGATTTCTTACTTCCAGGTCTAGTTGTCAGAATGTCACACATACACTCCCTCATGGCTGGTATACCCCAACACCACACCCTTCCAGCACATATGTAACTACACAGGTGGCCCTACCAATAAAAGAGATGGGGCGCACATGCTTTACGCCCTTTTAGAGTTGCTCCCATCGCAAGTGCTGTGGTGGCCCGTCCTAGTGGTTTGGAAGCCTCATTTAGACCTGAACCACCAAACAGGAGGGCCCACTACCATGTGTGTAGCCTCTTTGGTCACTGAGTTAGTGGTACCGCAAGGATTGAGCAGGTGAGGTACCTGCAAAGATGATAGGTGCAAAAGTATTTCCTTTGCCATAGTAATCTCAAGATTCATCGCCAAATGTGAGACTTCTTGGTGGCAGAGCAGGACTGCATGATTTAGAATATACCCTGCCCATGAGAAGGAGCAGTGAGGCCTGGGTGCGCAGCGGACGGAGTACATGGGGTGCAGCAGACTGGATACAAAAAGGCAACACATCAATTTAGGCGTACGCAGTCCTATATTCCGTATGTTATTGCATTTCTATATTTTTTCCAATAGCAGGAAAGTTTTTATTATCGGTTAAATGTCCGTCCCTTGTGTTGATCGAAACCACGTATATCACTGTGCACCACTTGATTTCACAACCGGATAAAAAACTGCTATACTAATTTTTCAAAAACGTAAGTCTATTGAATAGGTTGGAACTGTACAAATAGTTGTTTTTTAAATGCAGAAGGGAAGGTGTTCGAAAGGGCGATGTAATTCTACTCCACATTAAGATAGTAACAATTACCAATCATAACATCTTTCTTTTACTATCTTTAGATGTAGAGCTTCAGAGTGCATTATATCCCGGGACATGGTGAAAGACACACCAGTGGCAGAAAGGTTAGCTGCGAATATTCTTTTCAGCATTCTTTCACTTCCTCTCTCCCTTGATAAAGAAATGACGCACAATGTTATCTTCCATTTTATCTAATAGGCTGTGTTTCACAAATCGGCGTCCCCCAACACCTCCAAAGCTCAAAATTTGAGGATTCTGCGATGATGCATGGCCATCGTAACAACGTCTGAGAAGGCTGCTTCGACACGTGGTGCACCCTCTTTGAATCACGCCAATGGCACAAGGTGAGCAAAGAAGCTTGTTTCCGTAGCAACGAGAAGTCACCTGTGGGCGGAGAGAGTGGGTAGTGTGCAGCACCTTGACTGCGTAGGAATATACAATTACCTCCGGGCAGTGGATAGGTTGCAACAGTCTGGGTGCTCAAGAAAGGGCACTCACCTCTGGACACTGGGAGTCAATGGGGTGCAACAGTCTGGGTAAGCAGTAATGAGAACTCACCCCTATGCAGTGGGAGTGCATAGGGTATAATTCTTTGGGAGAAAAAGAGCACACAGACACCTCCTTGCAGTGGAAGTTGATGTAATACAGTAACCTGAGTGTGCAAAGACCTAAAGCAAAAATATACTTGTGCAGTTGTATGTACTCTGCTATTACTAACTCTATACTATCTTTTAGATCACTAAACTTGAGGGTGCACTATGAACCGGCACGTGCTTGGACACACAACGGAGGCAAAAAGGTGAGCTACGAAGATTTTCTCCAGTATTACCACTATCTCTCCTGCTCCATCTATTACTTTCTCTCTCTCACACTTTTAATGTCATTTTTTCTCTCTTTCTCTCTCTCACTCTCTCTCACATTGTTTCTCTTTCTCTTTTAAAGTTATAGACGCTGCTGTTGATTGAGCTGATAACAAAAATCAGGGCTGATTTTAATACAGTCTGCAATGTAGAACCAAAGCAAAAATCAAGTTGTGAACTCTGTTCGCCACAGTGTTCACACAAGGTGAGCAGAGCGGCCTAGATACAGAATGCCTCCCACTAAATGCGTTGTCCTGCATAATGACGTGATCTCTTACCTAATTCTGTCTCATCTCTGAATCATTTTAAAGACCTTCTGGTCCATACTGTAAATCTGAAGCAGTAGGCACTTCCGTACAGACACCTCTTCAACGCGGGCCTATAAGAGAGGTGGAATGTATCAGGCACACTGCAGACGTGCAAATTACCAAATATTGCCAATTGTTACCTTAATTTGTGATCTTTGACCTCATTTAGTTGCATTGATCTAATTTTAAGCACTTATTTTCATTTTGTTTTGCGGTTTACCTACACTCCTTCTATTGGAGTCCATTTCACATTTTGTTTATTATATTGTTATGTTAAAGTTATGTTTCTAGTTATGTATTATACTGTTATCTTGAAGTTACGTTTCTAGTTATTATTGTTGTTTTAATAAAAGTTAATTAAAAAAGTATATACGTCTTCTTTTTCTGACAACATTTCACTATTATTTAGTGTGATAATCATATGCTTAGAAAACATTAAACAATGAAAAATAGAAATGATGTTTATAACTAGAAGTACAATGCTGAGGCTAACTCTTTACCAGCTCTTTACTATGCCCCCAATATCGCAAGAAATACAGCGATAATTTATGTTCGCAAGTGAAAAGCTTATTAATAAAAGATTGTGGACTCAACATATCAATCCACCTCGCATATTAAACATGCTTAAGTCTACTTCAGAACAATGTTAGGATCCGACATAAACTGCAATTAGCAAGTTTTCCTATAAGTCCTCAAATCCAGCGCTGCCTTGTAAATACAACGCTATTGTCATACCTCCCTCTTCCTTTTTATATTCTCATATTAACACCTACCTTGCCACTGAGAACACCTACATTGCAACACATTGGAGATACAATGCGAGCCCTTAGCAAACCTGCTGCTAACATGTATTAATGCATCTTAGCGTCACCTAGTAAATAGAGCGAAATAATTTTCACAGCATTTTTGGCTTTTTTTTTAAAATTGCGGCAAAATGGCACTTGTTAATATGCTCTCAAGTTTGCTATGACACAACAGGAACCTCGACTCCTGCCCTGACATACCAAACAGTAGTATCCCGGGGGTAGATACCCTTAGACACAGCAGGAGCCGCTCCTGGGGGGTGGTGTTCCCCAAGGCTTTTAACTGCTGCAGAATAAAGACCACACAGCCCCCCTTTCAAAATATAAAAAGCCCCAGAGGGTGGTAATCCTCGGGCTTAGATGAAACTTTAAGCTCACTCACCCATTTATTTTGTAGTACCGAGGAACGGCGGTCCCCGGGCTACAGGGCCCCTATGGACCCCAATCAAATGTAATATTTTAGACCCCGGGATTTGGCCCTCCCAGGCAGCTAATTTTTAAATAAGTACAGGGCCCGCTTTGTTTTTGTTTTTATTTTTATTATGGCGGATCCATGCACCCGACGCACATTTCTCAGTTTTTTTCCCCAAAACAATTCATTGTTTTTGGACCTTAGGGGTCCTTTTGGGACCCTCTAGGCTGGTTTAGATGATCAAAATATTTCTTACATGCCCCCTTTATATCTTTTGAACACTTGTCCCACTATTTTCTAGAGCCTCGCTTTTACCAAGCCACAAAATGGCTGCCAACAATTCCTGGTTTCGAATATTAACAACCACTTGACAGCCAATTAGCATTCAGCGCGTGATCAGGATGGTGCGCTTAGAGTGCGTGTAAGATGCGCAGATCCACCTAGGTCATAAATATATATGTATTTTTAATTGTAATTTTCTCAGGAAGTACTGAACGGATTTACACCATTTAAGCAAAAAGCAAGAGTCTGAACCAAGGACTACCACTTTGCCAAATTTGTTGTAATTCAGTTCGGCCATTCGGGGTGTAGCCATGATGAATGTTTCCTATGGAAAATTGCATGGGGAAAACACGTTTTGGGACCCCCCTTTTTTCTCAGCCCCCGCTTCAAATGCAATAGTTTAGACCCTGGGATTTCTCCTTCCCACGTAGCAAATTTTAAACAAGCTCAGGAGCCCGTGCTTCGTTTTTATTTTTTTACGGCGGATCCCTGCACCCAGCGCACATTTCTCTGTTTTTTCCCCCCAAAAAATTAGTGGGACCCCCTAAGCAGGTCTAGAGGGTCAAAATATATTTCTTATCTGCCCCTTTTATACGCTTTAAACACTTGTTCCACTAATTTCTACATCCTCGCTTCTACCAAGGCACACAATGGCTGCCAATGCTTCCTGGTTTCGAATGTTGACAACCACTTCACAGCCAATCAGCATTTGGGCGTGATCCGGACGGTGCACTTATAATCCGGGCAAGATACGCGGATCCAACAAGGCCATAGATATATATGTACATTTAATTGTAATTTTCTCAGGAACTACTGAACAGATTTAGACCATATTAGCAACAGGCACAAGTCTGAACCAAGGACTACAACTTTGCCAAATTTGGTGTAATTCAGTTCAGTCATTCGGGTTTTGGCCACGAAGAACGGTACCTATGGAAAATTGCATTGGGAAAACACGTTTTGGGACCCCCTTTTTTCTCAGCCCCTGCTTCAGGAATCACCCCAATACTTTCAGGATAGGAGTGGACCGGAGCGCTCCACCAGTTTTAAAAATGTTGCGAACATTCATCAACCAGCACCAAAGATATTTCAAAAAGAATGTTGGGGATTTCTTATGGAAAATGGGTCCTAACCGCCAGTAGGTAATATAAATATATATATAGCGAGAGGGGCAAACTCTTTAAAGATGTGGACATTGAGGAATACTACAATTTGTGCTATTTGAAAAAGTTGTTCTTGCCGAAACGCGTCAAGCCTGTGGTGTTCGAATTAAAGCAAGTGCAGTGGTCCTAGTACCCGCGTGGGCTCAATTCCTTTCGGCTGGAGGGAATATGGTTCTGGATAGTAGTGTGCGGCCACAGCACACGTGAGCACCCACCCTGCAAGTTGTGTGGCATTTCAGTGGTGAAGAAAAATTGGTTTTCCTCATGGATTGGGGTAATGCCGGACCGCCGCAGATCAAAGAACTGTACCCAAGCCTGTATTGGACCGTGACTTCACGGGAGGATTACACTCACTGAAGTGGGGATTCCGGGATGCAGCGCTGATTCTGCATGGGGGTGAGGGTCCAGGACTGCTATTTTGCCGATTCCACCCAACATCGCAGGAAGGGAGAGGAGGAGGCAGAACCCGCCCACTTGGGGAGTACTTACGTTGACGGACTGCTTCAAAGGGAACTCGGAGTGCCAGGTTTTTTAAATTGCCGCCCTCCCTGTAGGAACGCCTCAACCAATTGTAGAGCGGTGAACTCTTTAAAGATGTGTACATTGAGGAATACTACACTTTGTGCTATTTGAAAAAGTTGTTCTTGACGAAACGCGTCAAGCCTGTGGTGTTCCAATTAAAGCAAGTGCAGTGCTCCTAGTACCCGTGTGGGCTCAATTCTTTTCGGCTGGAGGGAATATGTTTCTGGATTGTAGTGTGCGGCCACAGCACACATGAGCACCTACCCCAAATTTGTCCAGCATTTCAGTGGCAAAGAAAAGTTATTTTTTCTCATGGATTGGGGTAATGCCGGACCACCGCAGATCAAAGAACTGTACCCATGCATGTATTGAACTGAGACTTCATGGGAGGATTACACTCACTGAAGTGGGGATTCCGGGATGCAGCACTGATTCTGCAGAGGGGTGAGGGTACAGGACTGCTGTTTTGCCCATTCCACCCAACATCGCAGGAAGGGAAAGGAGGGGGCAGTCCCCACCCACTTGGGGAGTACTTACATTGATGGACTGCTTCAAAGGGAACTTGAAGTGCCAGTTTTTCTAAATAGCCGCCCTACCTGCAATAACGCCTCAACCAATTGTAGAGGGGCAAACTCTTTAAAGATGTGGACATTGAGGAATACTACACTTTATGGCATTTGAAAAATTCGTTATTCACGAAACAGGTCAGTGGTGTTCCAATTAAAGTAAGTGCAGTGCTCCTAGTGCCCGCATGGGCTCAATTCCTTTTGGCTGGAAGGAATATGGTTCTGGATAGTAGTGTGCAGCCACAGCACATGTGAGCACCCACCCCCAAGTTGTCCGGCATTTCAGTGCAAAGAAAATATGTTTTTTTCATGGATTGGGATAATATCAGACCACCGCAGATCAAAGAACTGTACCCATGCCTGTATTGGACCATGATTTCACAGGAGGATTACACTCACTGAAGTGGGGATTCCGGGATGCAGCACTGATTCTGCGGATGGGTGAGGGTTCAGGACTACTGTTTTGTCCATTCCACCCAACATCGCAGGAAGGGAGAGGAGGAGGCAGTCCCCGCCCACTTGGGGAGTACTTACGTTGACGGACTGCTTCAAAGGGAACTCTGAGTGCCGGGTTTTCGAAATAGCCGCCCTACCTGCAATAACGCCTCAACCAATCATAGAGGGGCGAACTCTTTAAAGATGTGGACATTGAGGAATACTACACTTTATGGCATTTGAAAAAGTCGTTCTTGACGAAACACGTCATGCCTGTGGTGCTCCAATTAAAGCAAGTGCAGTGCTCCTAGTACCCGCATGGGCTCAATTCCTTTCGGCTGGAAGGAATATGGTCCTGGATAGTAGTGTGCTGCCACAGCACACATGAGTGCCCACCCCGCAAGTTGTCCGGCATTTCAGTGGCAAAGAAAAGTTGGCTTTAATCATGGATTGAGGTAATATCAGACCACCGCAGATCAAAGAACTGTACTCATGCCTGTATTGGACCGTGATTTCACGGGAGGATTACACTCACTGAAGTGGGGATTCCGGGATGCAGCACTGATTCTGCAGAGGGGTGAGGGTCCAGGACTGCTATTTTGCCCATTCCACCCAACATCGCAGGAAGGGAGAGGAGGAGGAGGCAGTCCCCGCCCACTTGGGGAGTACCTATGTTGACGGACTGCTTCAAAGGGAACTCTGAGTGCCGGGTTTTCAAAATAGCCGCCCTACCTGCAAGAACGCCTCACCAATCGTAGAGGGGCGAACTGTTTAAAGATGTGGACATTGAGGAATACTACGCTTTGTGGCATTTGAAAAAGTTGTTCTTGACGAAACGCGTCATGCCTGTGTGTTCCAATTAAAGCAAGTGCAGTGCTCCTAGTACCCGCATGGGCTCAATTCCTTTCGGCTGGAAGGAATATGGTTCTGGATAGTAGTGTGCGGCCACAGAACACGTGAGGGCCCACCGCCGCAAGTTGTCCGGCATTTCAGTGGCAAAGAAAGTTTGTTTTCCTCATGGTTTGGGGTAATGCCGGACCGCCGCAGATCAAAGAACTTTACCCATGCCTGTATTGGACCGTGACTTCACGGGAGGACTACACTCACTGAAGTGGGGATTCCCGGATGCAGCGCTGATTCTGCGGAGGGGTGAGGGTCCAGGACTGCTGTTTTGCCCATTCCACCCAACATCGCAGGAAGGGAGAGGAGGAGGCAGTCTCGCCCACTTGGGGAGTACTTACGTTGACGGACTGCTTCAAAGGGAACTCGGAGTGCCGGGTTTTCAAAATAGCCGCCCTACCTGCAAGAACGCCTCAACCAATCATAGAGGGGTGAACTCTTTAAAAGATGTGGTCATTGAGGAATACTACACTTTGTGACATTTGAAAAAGTCGTTCTTGAAGAAACGCGTCATGCCTGTGGTGTTCTAATTAAAACAAGTGCAGTGCTCCTAGTACTCACGTGGGCTCAATTCCTTTTGGCTGGAGGGAATATGGTTCTGGATATATATATATATATATATATGAACTTTGCAGCAATCCAGTGCATCCATACAGGAGGACTAAGTACCAAGACTGCATCTTCCACAATGCCTTGCCTTGAGGAAACCGCCAAATTCTAGGGCGGGCAAACGCATTTAAAAAGGGAGGCAGTCCAGAGCACGCACCATCTCCGTCAGCCTCTGAAGAAGTCTAATGATGAAACGCGTCAGGCAATAACGGAGCGGCTGTCCAAGTATGAATATTGAAAAGCGGACTTGTGACCATACCAACAAATTGCTTTCTGCACGCCTTGGTGTGAGTGCTTCTTATCCGGATGGGTAAACTTGGAGCTTGCATACTTTGGCAGCAGCCCTGCTGCCAAGAACGCACCACCCAACCCAAAGATGGAGAGGGGCCACGAGGCTCGGTAACTACAGAGCTTTCTTTGTGGAGCCAAGGTGAAGGATTTAGGTGACAGTCTGCTGATTGAGGCCCATCCAGGGCTTTTAAATGAATTTTGACAGAAATCCAGTGCATCCATACAGGAGGACTAAGTACCGAGACTGCATCTCCCACAATGCCTTGCTAGAGGAAACCACCAAATTCTAGGGCGGGCAAACGCATTTAAAAAGGGAGGCAGACAAGGGCATGCACCATCTCCGTCAGCCTCTGAAGAAGTCTAATGATGAAACGCGTCAGGCAATAACGGAGCGGCTGTCCCATATGAATATTGAAAAGCGGACTTGTGACCATACCAATAAATTGCTTTCTGCATGCCTTGGTTTGAGTGCTTCTTATCCGGATGGGTAAACTTGAAGCTTGCATACTTTGGCAGCAGCCCTGCTGCCGATAACGCACCACCCGACCCGAAGATGGAGAGGGGCCACGAGGCTCGGTAACTACAGAGCTTTCTTTGTGGAGCCAAGGTGAAGGATTTAGGTGACAGTCTGCTGATTGAGGCCCATCCAGGGCTTTTAAATGAACTTTGACAGAAATCCAGTGCATCCATACAGGAGGACTAAGTACCGAGACTGCATCTCACACAATGCCTTGCCTTGAGGAAACCGCCAAATTCTAGGGCGGGCAAACGCATTTAAAAAGGGAGGCAGTCCAGAGCACGCACCATATCCGTCAGCCTCTGAAGAAGTCTAATGATGAAACGCGTCAGGCAATAACGGAGCGGCTGTCCCATATGAATATTGAAAAGCGGACTTCAGACCATACCAATAAATTGCTTTCTGCACGCCTTGGTTTGAGTGCTTCTAATCCGGATGGGTAAACTTGGAGCTTGCATACTTTGGCAGCAGCCCTGCTGCCGAGAATGCACCACCCGACCCAAAGATGGAGAGGGGCCAGGAGGCTCGGTAACTATGGCGCTTTCTTTGTGGAGCCAAGGTGAAGGATTTAGGTGACAGTCTGCTGATTGAGGCCCATCCAGGGCTTTTAAATGAATTTTGACAGAAATCCAGTGCATCCATACAGGAGGACTAAGTACCGAGACTGCATCTCCCACAATGCCTTGCCTTGAGGAAACCGCCAAATTCTAGGGCGGGCAAACGCATTTAAAAAGGGAGGCAGACAAGAGCACGCACCATCTCCGTCAGCCTCTAAAGAAGTCTAATGATGAAACGCGTCAGGCAAAAACGGAGCGGCTGTCCCATATGAATATTGAAAAGCGGACTTGTGACCATACCATTAAATTGCTTTCTGCATGCCTTGGTTTGAGTGCTTCTTATCCGGATGGGTAAACTTGAAGCTTGCATACTTTGGCAGCAGCCCTGCTGCCGATAACGCACCACTCGACCCGAAGATGGAGAGGGGCCACGAGGCTCGGTAACTACAGAGCTTTCTTTGTGGAGCCAAGGTGAAGGATTTAGGTGACAGTCTGCTGATTGAGGCCCATCCAGGGCTTTTAAATGAACTTTGACAGAAATCCAGTGCATCCATACAGGAGGACTAAGTACCGAGACTGCATCTCACACAATGCCTTGCCTTGAGGAAACCGCCAAATTCTAGGGCGGGCAAACGCATTTAAAAAGGGAGGAAGTCCAGAGCACGCACCATCTCCGTCAGCCTCTGAAGAAGTCTAATGATGAAACGCGTCAGGCAATAACGGAGCGGCTGTCCCATATGAATATTGAAAAGCGGACTTCAGACCATACCAATAAATTGCTTTCTGCACGCCTAAGTTTGAGTGTTTCTAATCCGGATGGGTAAACTTGGAGCTTGCATACTTTGGCAGCAGCCCTGCTGCCGAGAATGCACCACCCGGCCCAAAGATGGAGAGGGGCCAGGAGGCTCGGTAACTATGGCGCTTTCTTTGTGGAGCCAAGGTGAAGGATTTAGGTGACAGTCTGCTGATTGAGGCCCATGCAGGGCTTTTAAATGAATTTTGACAGAAATCCAGTGCATCCATACAGGAGGACTAAGTACCGAGACTGCATCTCCCACAATGCCTTGCCTTGAGGAAACCGCCAAATTCTAGGGCGGGCAAACGCATTTAAAAAGGGAGGCAGTCAAGGGCACGCACCATCTCCGTCAGCCTCTGAAGAAGTCTAATGATGAAACGCGTCAGGCAATAACGGAGCGGCTGTCCCATATGAATATTGAAAAGCGGACTTGTGACCATACCAATAAATTGCTTTCTGCACGCCTTGGTTTGAGTGCTTCTTATCCAGATGGGTAAACCTGGAGCTTGCATACTTTGACAGCAGCCCTGCTGCCGATAACGCACCACCCGACCCGAAGATGGATGTCGGGCCTGCTCCACGGGATCCGATCGATGAACAAAGGGGTCCACCTCCTGACGTTACCAACCCCCTGAATATGTACACAGGGGGTTCGAACCATCAGGCGAGGGATAAATAATGAAAAGAGACCGGGGACGGGTAGGGGTCAGCAGGGACAAGGGATCTGAAATGACAGAACAAAAGTTTTATAACACCTGCCAATATTTTGACTATTCTCAATTGCACTCAATAGACCGCTGAATACCTTAGGAGGCTGTACACAGTCCGCCAACAAGTCTAAAGGATTAACAGTCCAGCTTCCTGTAATGAAAGACAATTGTTAACACCACATTTCCTACACAGGGATATGCTCTAGAAACTGTACACCCTTTGAGAATACACACCATTTTATGTGGAATATGAACCTTTGGTAAATGATCCCTCCCTGGTCTAGAAACTTGTTCCTCTAAATGATTCTTTGAGATAAGCACAAGTTTATAGTTCAAAATAAATCTTAAACGAGTTTGCAGTAAATACCACACGTCGTCACTCTATCAAGCAAGGTTATGTCCCCAAGAAGTACTTTGAATATTCTTTAGTTATATATGGGTATATCCGTTGGTGTACACATCAGAAAACAAAGTCTTTACCCAATATAACGGCAACGTGTGGTTGTGACCGCCACTACGTTCCGCTACTTGAAGAAACCGAAATAACAACTCTCTAGCCGGCAGTAGGTAGCGAAGCACACCACTCTACTCCGGACAATACAAAACACAATGAATATTCTAGCCGGCAGCATGTAGTGGGCTCACCACTATACTCCGGGCAAGTCAGGACAAGATGTGCCCAAGCTATGAAAGCCTTCCACGGTAGCTTGCAGCAGCCGCCGCTAAGCTCCGGGAAACCAAAAACCCCGCGGAGCCGGGTTTTGAAATCGACACGCACCAAAACGGTGCGCTCCTCAGTGAAACAACGGTGACGGATTCTATGTTGCCGGTAGGCGCCCGAGGCCAGGGCTCCTTCCCGGATCCAGTGAAACAGTACCTTTGGCTGAAGCGGAGCAGGAATCCGAGCTCCCGCTTATCCACGGCGGCAACAGCTCGAAGAATGCCAGTCCTCCCAACAATACAGGAAACACAAACAAAGGACTCAGAATTACGTGCAAAGGGTTTCCTGCAAACACCACCCTTATACTTCCCCCCTACAAGGATCATGGGAGATGTAGTTCCTGATATTTAGGCAGGCGCGGTGATGCAGGAACCTGACAGTATGCCCTCTCTCCTAGCGCCTCCTAGGCCCTGGCTTGGCAGGAAACCTCCGATGAAATGCTCTGACAGCTACGGGAGCATGTACGTTCACAGATGGCTCCCAGGAGTCGTCCTCAGCCGAGTAGCCCTTCCAGGCCACCAGGTACCACAAAGCGCCTCTGCGACGTTTGGAGTCTTTCATGCATCGCACCACGTACTCCAGCCCATCGTCACACAACACCGGAGGGGGAGCCCTCCGTCGGGCAGCCAAAGCCGGTTTTAACAAACTACAGTGAAATACCGGGTGGATACGAAGAGAGGCAGGAAGCTTCAGTTTATATGCCACAGGGTTAACCTGTTTCAACACCACATATGGGCCAATGTATTTAGGATGGAACACCGAACGGAGCTTAAACCTGATGTTTTTGGTGGATAACCACACCTTGTCCCCCACCTGATACATAGGTCCCACACCTCGATGCTTATCCGCCCATTTCTTGTACTCCTGTTTGGCTTGAACCAAATGTCTGGTCACTTTCTTTTGGATTGCGTGCAGACGTCGAACCGAACCCAACACCGAAGGTTGATTACTCACTTCAACAGGAATGGAAATTGGTAATGCCCGGGCATCGAATCCATAGTTGGCATAGAATGGGGACACCCCCAATGAACTGTGCCATGCATTATTATAGGCGAATTCCGCTAGCCACAGCAGGGACACCCATGAATCCTGAGCCTCAGCCGCATAACAACGTAGGTACTTTTTCAACGTCTGATTGAGCCGTTCGGTCTGACCATCCGTCTGTGGGTGGAAGCTGGTTGACAAAGAGGCTTTGATCTTCAACGCCAAACACCAGGATTTCCAAAAGCTCGCGATGAACTGTGGACCCCTGTCTGAAATGATGACTTCAGGTATTCCATGAAAGCGAAAAACATTCGACAACAGCAGCTGCGCTGTTTGACCTGCCGTGGGAAGGTTTTGGCACGGTATAAAATGTCCCATCTTTGTAAGGCTGTCCACGACCACCAGGACGGCTGTATGGCCATGATCAGAGGGCAACCCAGTGATGAAGTCCATACTAATACTCTGCCATGGTTTCTTTGGAGTGGGTAGAGGCATACGTTTCCCCTTACTCTGGCACTGCGTCGTTTTTGCACGAGCACACTCCGCACACTGACCCACCCACTCTGTTACGTCTCGGGACAAGGTATCCCACCAGAACTGTCTTTGGACCAAAATCACTGATTTCTTTATGCCTTGATGACCAGACATTGGTGAAGAGTGACACCACTCAAAGGCCTTTTTTCTACCTTCCAGGGAAGGCAAGAACAGTTTGTTTTCTACAAATGGCAAACCCCGGATAAGGGATCGTCTGGTGTCTTTGCTACTCCATGACCTCCGGCTGCCTCGGTCTTTTGTCCCTTGATTGTCTCTAGGAAGACATCCGCATTGAGCACACAGATTACTTTGCTAGGCTCAATAATGGCATCCATTGGAGGATCGATCTTTACCTCTAAGGAGTCGCCCAAGCGTGACAACGTATCAGCTTTCTTGTTTTCAACACCTGGACGGAATGTTATCAGAAAATTGTACTCCGCAAAAAACAGCATCCACCGCATCTGTCTCTGTGACAGATGCCTAGCTGTTCGCATGTATTGCAGATTGCGGTGGTCTGAGAACACAGTCACTGGATGTAGGGCCCCCCAAAGGTACTGTCTCCATTCCTGGAAGGCCTTTTTAATAGCAAGGAGTTCTTTTTCTGCTATGGTGTAGTTTTTCTCCGCTTGGCTCAGTTTTTTGGAGAGATATGCTACCGGGTGGAGTTGTCCTGTTTGTGCATGCCTCTGAGACAAGATAGCCCCTACTGCTTCATCCGAGGCGTCTGCCTCTACAACATACGGCAACTCAGGTTGTGGATGTGCCAATATGGGTGCAGTAACAAACGCCCTTTTGAGAAGATTGAAAGCATACTCCGCTTCCTGTGACCAATCATACACCACCCCTTTTCTGAGTAGCCAAGACAGAGGTGCAGCAAGGCGCGAAAATCCATCGATAAACCTCCTGTAATAGTTCGCAAACCCTAGGAAACATTGAACTTCTTTCACTGTTTTAGGAGTGGGCCAGGACTGTACTGCTTGCACCTTCCTTTCCGCCATTTGCAAACCATCCGGACATAGCATGACCCCCAGGAATTCCACAGTGGTTACTCCAAATTCTATGTTGCCGGTAGGCGCCCGAGGCCAGGGCTCCTTCCCGGATCCAGTGAAACAGTACCTTTGGCTGAAGCGGAGCAGGAATCCGAGCTCCCGCTTATCCACGGCGGCAACAGCTCGAAGAATGCCGGTCCTCCCAACAATACAGGAAACACAAACAAAGGACTCAGAATTACGTGCAAAGGGTTTCCTGCAAACACCACCCTTATACTTCCCCCCTACAAGGATCATGGGAGATGTAGTTCCTGATATTTAGGCAGGCGCGGTGATGCAGGAACCTGACAGTATGCCCTCTCTCCTAGCGCCTCCTAGGCCCTGGCTTGGCAGGAAACCTCCGATGAAATGCTCTGACAGCTACGGGAGCATGTACGTTCACAGATGGCTCCCAGGATTCGTCCTCAGCCGAGTAGCCCTTCCAGGCCACCAGGTACCACAAAGCGCCTCTGCGACGTTTGGAGTCTTTTATGCATCGCACCACGTACTCCAGCCCATCGTCACACAACACCGGAGGGGGAGCCCTCCGTCGGGCAGCCAAAGCCGGTTTTAACAAACTACAGTGAAATACCGGGTGGATACGAAGAGAGGCAGGAAGCTTCAGTTTATATGCCACAGGGTTAACCTGTTTCAACACCACATATGGGCCAATGTATTTAGGATGGAACACCGAACGGAGCTTAAACCTGATGTTTTTGGTGGATAACCACACCTTGTCCCCCACCTGATACATAGGTCCCACACCTCGATGCTTATCCGCCCATTTCTTGTACTCCTGTTTGGCTTGAACCAAATGTCTGGTCACTTTCTTTTGGATTGCGTGCAGACGTCGAACCGAACCCAACACCGAAGGTTGATTACTCACTTCACTCCGAATTCACATTTACTAAGTTTACAGAACAGATTGTTCTCTCTCAGTCTCTGTAAAACCTGTATCACATGGTCGTGGTGAATCCCTTCATTACATGAATAAATCAGAATATCATCAATGTAAACCACTACACTGATGTCTACCAGATCTCTCAAGACATCATTCAGGAAGTATTGGAAGGCGGCCGGGGCGTTACATAATCCAAACGGCATAACCATATATTCAAACAACCCATAGCATGTTTTGAAGGCCGTCTTCCATTCATCCCCCTCCCTCATCCTCACAAGGTGATATGCCCCCCGAAGATCTAACTTAGTATAAATGCAGGCCTTCCGTACTTGATCTAGTAGCACCGGAATGAGGGGGAGAGGGTACCTGTTACGGACAGTGTTTTTGTTCAGCATTATGTAGTCCACACAAGCCCTTAATTCACCATTAGCTTTCGCTATGAAAAATAGGGGAGAGGCTGCCGGGGACTTGGAAGGGCGGATAAAGCCTATAGCTTGGTAATGTGTTAGATACTCTTTGAGGTGCTTGGTTTCAGGCACAGATAACGCATACACCCGACATGAGGGCATCAGGGCGCCTTCAACCATGTCAATGCAACAGTCATACGTACGATGAGGTGGTAGTTCATTAGCCAGCTGTTCGCTGAATACATCAGCAAACGACTGGTATGCACATGGTAATGATACTTCCTTTTCGGCCGCAGTCGCCACCTGAAAGGGAGTAGACAACTCTCTAGCCTGAGTAACAGGACGTGCTGACATATGTTCCTGACACCCCGGTGAAAGGAACCTCAATTTTTTCTCTTTCCAGTCAATATCAGGGTTATGATAGGAAAGCCAGGGCATACCCAAAATCACCTCATATTGCGGAGCCTCGATTATGTTGAGGGTTAACTTATCTCGATGTTCCCCTTCTGGTAACTCTACCACTAACAACACTTCTTCTGTCTGTTCAGTGATCATTCCTGATTTTAAGGGTTTCCCATCTACAGCCCATACTTCCTCTGGGTGTGCCCTGGAAATGCGTTTTAGGTTTAATGATGAGACCAATCCGCTGTCTATGAAATTGCCCGTGGCCCCAGAATCAATCATAACCAATACTTGGTGGCCCACTAAATGGCTTTCCAAACACATGGACAACACGATGTGGGACACAGAGTCCTGAAGCACCTCGCAAACCAACGAAGGTAGCTTTAAGGGTGTCTGATCATCCCTTCCTTCCGTATCTTTGTCATATGACTCGGTGCTGGATACCGCTAACCTTTTCTTGACCCAACTCCCTGTATTTTTTGGCTTGGAGGGACATTCTCGCACGTAATGACCTTTTCTCCCGCAATACATGCACAGCCCCTGGGTTCTGCGGGTTTCCTTTTCCTCTCTGGTTAAGGGTGCTCTCACTGCTCCTATCTCCATAGGTTCATGGCTCTCCCCTATGGATGACGGCCCCTTCTTACTGAAGTACTCTGGCCTAGAGGATCCTCTGTCCCATTTTCTCCTGTCACCAGACCTCTCGGACATTCTGCCATCGAGTCGCAAGGACAGGTTAATCATACCAGCGCAGGTAGTAGGTTGGGGGTCTATTTGCGCTATAACATCTTTCATCCCATCCCGCAACCCTTGATAACAGATGGACATCTGTTTCTCTTCAGGCCAGGAGGACTCGGCCACCAATCTATTAAAGGAAGTTAAATAGGTAATCAATTCGTTACGTCCCTGTCTTAACTCCATCAATTCTTTGTCAGCCCTGAATGTAGTGGCCCTTCGATCAAACACCCTCTCAAACTCTGTTCTGAAAGCCCCCCAGTCAGAAAGAATGGCATCGTCTCTCCTTACCAGTGGGACCGCCCAACTTGCTGCATCTCCTATCATATAAGAGATGGCGAATGCTACTCTTGAATGGTGGTTGGGAAAAGAAGCGGGTTTGCAAGAGAAATGCATCATAATCTGTGTGAGGAATATCTGCGTCTTAGAAGAATCCCCAGAATACCTCTCAGGGCTTGCCAATGGTATAGGAGGAGGTACCGTTACTTGTATACGAGGATTAAGAGTAGCAGCATCAAAGGGATTACCAACAAGCCTATCCACTCTTTCCCTTAATGCTGTAGCTTCTGCCCTGGAGGCTGTAGCCTCTGCTCTAGAAGCTACCAACTCTTGTTGAACTATCACCAATGCTTGTAGCACTTCCTCTAGGGTAGCCATGTTTGTTCAACAACCGTATCAGGTGGAGCATAAATCTTGGGCACGTAATTCTGTCAGGGCCTGCTCCACGGGATCCGATCGATGAACAAAGGGGTCCACCTCCTGACGTTACCAACCCCCTGAATATGTACACAGGGGGTTCGAACCATCAGGCGAGGGATAAATAATGAAAAGAGACCGGGGACGGGTAGGGGTCAGCAGGGACAAGGGATCTGAAATGACAGAACAAAAGTTTTATAACACCTGCCAATATTTTGACTATTCTCAATTGCACTCAATAGACCGCTGAATACCTTAGGAGGCTGTACACAGTCCGCCAACAAGTCTAAAGGATTAACAGTCCAGCTTCCTGTAATGAAAGACAATTGTTAACACCACATTTCCTACACAGGGATATGCTCTAGAAACTGTACACCCTTTGAGAATACACACCATTTTATGTGGAATATGAACCTTTGGTAAATGATCCCTCCCTGGTCTAGAAACTTGTTCCTCTAAATGATTCTTTGAGATAAGCACAAGTTTATAGTTCAAAATAAATCTTAAACGAGTTTGCAGTAAATACCACACGTCGTCACTCTATCAAGCAAGGTTATGTCCCCAAGAAGTACTTTGAATATTCTTTAGTTATATATGGGTATATCCGTTGGTGTACACATCAGAAAACAAAGTCTTTACCCAATATAACGGCAACGTGTGGTTGTGACCGCCACTACGTTCCGCTACTTGAAGAAACCGAAATAACAACTCTCTAGCCGGCAGTAGGTAGCGAAGCACACCACTCTACTCCGGACAATACAAAACACAATGAATATTCTAGCCGGCAGCATGTAGTGGGCTCACCACTATACTCCGGGCAAGTCAGGACAAGATGTGCCCAAGCTATGAAAGCCTTCCACGGTAGCTTGCAGCAGCCGCCGCTAAGCTCCGGGAAACCAAAAACCCCGCGGAGCCGGGTTTTGAAATCGACACGCACCAAAACGGTGCGCTCCTCAGTGAAACAACGGTGACGGATTCTATGTTGCCGGTAGGCGCCCGAGGCCAGGGCTCCTTCCCGGATCCAGTGAAACAGTACCTTTGGCTGAAGCAGAGCAGGAATCCGAGCTCCCGCTTATCCACGGCGGCAACAGCTCGAAGAACGCCGGTCCTCCCAACAATACAGGAAACACAAACAAAGGACTCAGAATTACGTGCAAAGGGTTTCCTGCAAACACCACCCTTATACTTCCCCCCTACAAGGATCATGGGAGATGTAGTTCCTGATATTTAGGCAGGCGCGGTGATGCAGGAACCTGACAATGGAGAGGGGCCACGAGGCTCGGTAACTACGGAGCTTTCTTTGTGGAGCCAAGGTGAAGGATTTAGGTGACAGTCTGCTGATTGAGGCCCATCCAGGGCTTTTAAATGAACTTTGACAGAAATCCAGTGCATCCATACAGGAGGACTAAGTACCGAGACTGCATCTCACACAATGCCTTGCCTTGAGGAAACCGCCAAATTCTAGGGCGGGCAAACGCATTTAAAAAGGGAGGCAGTCCAGAGCACGCACCATCTCCGTCAGCCTCTGAAGAAGTCTAATGATGAAACGCATCAGGCAATAACGGAGTGGCTGTCCCATATGTATATTGAAAAGCGGACTTGAGACATACCAATAAATTGCTTTCTGCACGCCTTGGTTTGAGTGCTTCTTATCCGGATAGGTAAACTTGGAGCTTGCATACTTTGGCAGCAGCCCTGCTGCCGAGAACGCACCACCCGACCCAAAGATGGAGAGAGGCCACGAGGCTCGGTAACTACGGAGCTTTCTTTGTTGAGCCAAGGTGAAGGATTTAGGTGACAGTCTGCTGATTGAGGCCCATCCAGGGCTTTTAAATGAACTTTGACAGAAATCCAGTGCATCAATACAGGAGGACTAAGTACCGAGACTGCATCTCACACAATGCCTTGCCTTGAGGAAACCGCCAAATTCTAGGGCGGGCAAACGCATTTAA
This sequence comes from Lissotriton vulgaris, assembly GCF_964263255.1. NCBI lineage: Eukaryota > Metazoa > Chordata > Amphibia > Caudata > Salamandridae > Lissotriton > Lissotriton vulgaris. The sequence continues at coordinate 2,062,913,287 of NC_141689.1, read as the reverse complement.
AAAGGTAGACAGTCCAGAGCACGCACCATCTCCGTCAGCCTCTGAAGAAGTCTAATGATGAAGCGCGCCAGGCAATAACGGAGCGGCTGTCCCATATGAATATTGAAAAGCGGACTTGTGACCATACCAATAAATTGCTTTCTGCACGCCTTGGTTTGAGTGCTTCTTATCCGGATAGGTAAACTTGGAGCTTGCATACTTTGGCAGCAACCCTGCTGCCGAGAACGCACCACCCGACCCAAAGATGGAGAGGGGCCACGAGGCTCGGTAACTACGGAGCTTTCTTTGTGGAGCCAAGGTGAAGGATTTAGGTGACAGTCTGCTGATTGAGGCCCATCCAGGGCTTTTAAATGAACTTTGACAGAAATCCAGTGCATCCATACAGGAGGACTAAGTACCGAGACTGCATCTGCCACAATGCCTTGCCTTGAGGAAACCGCCAAATTCTAGGGCGGGCAAACGCATTTAAAAAGGGAGGTAGTCCAGAGCATGCACCATCTCCGTCAGCCTCTGAAGAAGTCTAATGATGAAACGCGTCAGGCAATAACGGAGCGGCTGTCCCATATGAATATTGAAAAGCGGACTTGTGACCATACCAATAAATTGCTTTCTGCACGCCTTGGTTTGAGTGCTTCTTATCCGGATGGGTAAACTTGGAGCTTGCATACTTTGGCAGCAGCTCTGCTGCCTAGAACGCACCACCCGACCCAAAGATGGAGAGGGGCCACGAGGCTCGGTAACTACTGAGCTTTCTTTGTGGAGCCAAGGTGAAGGATTTAGGTGACAGTCTGCTGTTTGAGGCCCATCCAGGGCTTTTAAATGAACTTTGACAGAAATCCAGTGCATCCATACAGGAGGACTAAGTACCGAGACTGCATCTCCCACAATGCCTTGACTTGAGGAAACCGCCAAATTCTAGGGCGGGCAAACGCATTTAAAAAGGGAGGCAGTGCAGAGCACGCACCATCTCCGTCAGCCTCTGAAGAAGTCTAATGATGAAACGCGTCAGGCAATAACGGAGCGGCTGTCCCATATGGATATTGATAAGCGGACTTGTGACCATACCAATAAATTGCTTTCTGCACGCCTTGGTTTGAGTGCTGCTTATCCGGATAGGTAAACTTGGAGCTTGCATATATATACAGATATATACATATATTCACTGAAAAAACCATAGGTTTCACACCAGTTATAGTTAGCTGGAAATTTTACTGACATAAAACCATTGAAATTCCCACGTTATAGTTAGTTGGACTCACTACAACTTGCGCGTGCAATGCACTGCTGATGACGTCACATATTACATCACTCATGACATGGTCAGTGACATCACTCATGACATGACTGATGACACCATCCAGTGAATGTGTGTCTTTCTGAAACATAAATATTAGTTAGTAATGTTTAAATTTTTAAATATATGTATTAGTGTTTCACTTTGTGTATAAGTAGCTGCATGGGTTGGTGAGTAGCTACATGTGTATGTACAAGGGTTATTAGATTTTTTTTAGTATCAGTATGAGTGTCTATATGGTTTGGTGGGGGTATTACTTAGCACATAGATGCATGATTGACTGACTCTCTGTTTGTATAAGTTTTGAAGACAGCATATGTGCAGGACTGTATGGGTGAATGAGTGTGTATATGTGTATGTTAGTGAGTGAATGACTGTCTCACTATTGTCTTTATCAGTAACTACATATGTTTTAATCTAGTATATGTGAATATTGATGTATATAAGTGAGTATATGTGAGAGTAAGAGATTGTAAGAGTTCCTGTTTAAATAAGTATGTGTTTCTATAAGGGATTGTTTAAGAGAATAAATATGTTTTAATTTCAATAGAAGTAAGGTGGTAGTGTGTGTATAGCTCTATATGCAAATAAATGGATGTTCAATTGTTTATTTGCATGTGTGAGTATGTGTGTGAGTAACTTTTGGATGACTGTCAGTGTGTAACAGGATGTATAGGTGTATCACTACATATGATGAGTGAGTATATGTATGAGTGAGTATATTGAACTGTTTGTGAATGAGTAGATGTGTATATAGATGGTGGAATTACTGAATTGGTTGTTGTAACTGATATGGTTATCTCCATTTTAAAAAAAAATGTAAGTTTCTATTTTTGAATATGTGTTTCAAGGGTTACATTACAGTGAAAGGAGGTCTGTCACTCTGTCACAAGGATGGTGTCATCAGTGATGTCATGAGTGATGTCACTGACTATGTCATGAGTGATGTAATATGTGACGTCATCAGCAGTGCATTGCAAGCGCAAGTTATAGTGAGTCCAACTAACTATAACGTGGGAATTTCAATGGTTTTATGTCAGTAAAATTTCCAGCTAACTATAACTGGTGTGAAACCTATGGTTTTTTCAGTGAATTTAATAGGTTTTTTAAATGCTAATTGCTAACTATAACTGGTGTGAAACCTATGGTTTTTTCAGTGAATTTCAAAGGTTTTTTAAATGCTAATTCCTCAGTTTATATGTAAGACTGTTAGCGCTCTAGTTGTTCTTTAAAACGGACTACATTTGTTTTTTTTGTCTCTGGTGGCCATTTTTGGGCTACATTGGGCTACATTTGGGCTCTAACATATATATAGCCCAATGTAGGCCAATATATATTTTTTTTAAAGTTAATTTTCGTAAAAACCACTTGAGCATATATCTTGAGACATAGCAAAGGCACATCAAGCTACTAGTCCCTACAATTTTGCCAAATTTTTTTTGTATATTTTTTTGTATTTTTATTTTTTTTTGCCTTGGAGCGCTTCCGGTGCACGCCCCGGTGAGCGCCCCGGAAAACGTTTTTTATGAAGCGCCCCGGGGCGCGCACCGGGGAGCGTCCCGTAAGCGCCAATATCGCGAACGAAAACATAATCGTGACGTATCGCGTAGCCGCGTCCGTGTGATACACACGGCGTAAGCGCACCCGGAAGCACTCGAGCTAATACGATCGTGCAAAGTAGGCATCCGATGCGCTTACGAGACGCGCCCTGGGAGCGCCCCGGGCGCGTAGCGTAAGCGCGTCTGGTCATGTGACCTGAAAATAACACTTTTCATTGGTTAATAACAGTTTTTTTTCACAAGTGGGGAAACACCCCACCCATTTCCCTCACAACCTCTTTGCTTTTGCTGAGACAACACCTCTTGTCAGTTCCTGCAAAAAAATCTAATTCAACCTTGGCTCTTTCCCAGAACCCTTCCCAGGACCAGTCCTCAGACTCTTCGGATGGATTCCTGCCTGAGGCCCCCCCACAGAGAAAAGTGAAGGACCACTTCATATGGAAGTTTTTCTCTTTTCCAGAGAGGGAGAAAAAATGCAATGCAGCCAAAGTCACCTGTAAAATTAGTGACACTGTCCTATCACGTGGGGATCCAAGTTTGGTGGAAATCCATTCAGCCGTTCGGGCTAAAAGTGAGTTTGACCGCCCTATGGAAATTAACATGGAGAAAACACATTTTGGGACCCCATTTTATCTCGGCCCCCGGTTCACGAATCTCCCCCAAACTTTCAGGGAAGGACTGGAGCTCAACGAGGCAAATTTGAGGAAATTTTCAGGCAGATTCGTCAACCGACGCCAAAGTTATTCACAATAGAATTTTGAGATTTTGCATTGAAAAAAATCCTAACTATAACTACCTACTGGGAACCGCCAGTAGGTAATATATATGTATGTATATAATATATATATATATATATATATATATATATATATATATATATATATATATATATATATATATATATATATATATATATATATATATATTTAATTCAATTCGTGACATGGTCAGTCTCAAATGACATCACTGATAACATCATCAAGTGACTGTGTGTTTGTTTAAAGCTTAAATATGTTTTATACATATGCCAAGGTGTATTGAAGACGAATGGGTGTATTATTGTCTGTATGGAGGATTTTAGTATGCGCCTGACTGACTGTTTAAGTGAGTGATTAAATGTGTCTTACTGAATGCATAGGTCAGTGACTAAACTATGTGAATGTCTGTATCAGTCTGTCTGTTGTATAAGCTGCTGCATGGGTTGGTCAGTAGGTACATGAGTGTCTATATGGGTTATCGATTGGTTGCCTGAGTATTTGTATGGGTGCCTGAGTATGTGTGTGGGTGGGTTGGAGGTGTGTGACTCTGTGCATAGATGTTTGAGCGGTTGATTCACTGGGTGTATGGGTTCAAGAGTGCATGTGGAAACAGCTGTATGGGTGGATGAGTGTGAGTATGGGTGTGTTGGTGAGTGAATGGATGTCTCAGTGGTATATGTCCAAGTAACTACATATATAAAAGGCGGTGTACGTGAAGGTTGGAGTATATTAATAACTGTATGAGAGAGTCAGTGATTGTGAGAGTGGCTGTATGGATGAGTGCGTACTTGTATCAGTGATTGTATTAGAGAGTATTTATGCATTTTGTTTCTCTTTAAATAAGTGATGTGGTGTGTGTATAACTGTATAGGTCGGTAAATGGAAGTGTGATTGATTCTTTGCATGACTGACTAGGTGTGTGAGGAAATCTGGATGAGTGGTGGTGTGCGAGTGTCTGTATAGGTGTATAAGTGCATATGATAGTGTTGTATTGACGAGTGACTGCATGTATGAGTGATTGTGTGGGTGAATGAGTAATTGTGTGTGTAAACCTAGGAATCAGAGAGTGCGTATGTAGTAACTGGCATTGGTGTGTCAATGGTTTCGAAAATGGTAGTCTGTATTTTACAGTCAAGTCAAGTCAAGTCAGAGAATTTATATAGCGCACTACATACCCAGAGGGTCTCAAGGCGCTTGAGGTGGGGTGGGGACTTACTTGTCAAATATCCACGTTTTAAGTTGCTTTCTGAATGCTAGGTGGTTCTGGGTAAGGCGAAGGTAAGTGGGAAGTGAGTTCCAGGTTTTAGCTGCCAGGTAGGAGAAGGATCTACCTCCCATGGTGGTTTTGTTGATGCGAGGTACAGTGGCAAGGGCTTGGTTGGAAGATCGTAGCTGGCGGGAGGGGGTGTAGAAGGACAGTTGTGTGTTGAGGCATTCTGGTCCGATTTCGTAGAGTGCTTTGTGTGCGTGGGTTAGGAGCCGGAAAGTGATCCTCTTATTGACGGGAAGCCAGTGGAGGTTTTTCAGGTGACCAGAGATATGTTCTTTACGCGGGATGTCTAATACGAGCCTGGCTGAGGCGTTTTGGATTCGTTGGAGTTTTTTCTGGAGTTTAGCGGTAGATCCGGCATAGAGGGTGTTTCCATAGTCCAGTCGGCTCGTGACCAGAGGATGGGTGACCGTTTTCCTAGTTTCGGTGGGGATCCAACGAAATGTTTTTTTGAGCATGCGAAGAATGTTGAAGCAGGATGAGGAGACGGCGTTGACTTGTCTGTTCATTGAAAGTGAGGAATCCAGGATGACGCCCAGGTTCCGTGCGTGGTCTGTCGGGATGGGTGCATTTCCAAGGGCTTCTGGCCACCAAGAGTCGTCCCATGGGGCGTATCAAAAGTTATATTAGGGTGTGAGGAGGTGCATCAGATTTTCACGTGGATGATGTCATCAGTGATGTCTTTTGAGATGTCATGAGTGATGTCATCAGTGATTTTACTGACCCTGTCATGAATGATGTAACATGTGACATCATCAGCAGTGCATTGCGGGGGCGCAAGCTATAGTTATCTGAACTAACTATAACGGCCGAATTCCTATGGTTTTGTACAGGTGAAATGTGCAATTAACTATAACGTCCCTGAAACCTATGGTTTTTTCATTGAATTTCTAAGGTTATTTAAATGCTAATTTCTAACTATAACGTGCCTGAAACTTATGGTATTTTTCAGTGAATTTCAATAATTTTTTAAATGCTAATTTCTAACTATAACATCCTTGAAACCTATGGGTTTTTTCAGTGCATTCAATAGTTTTTTAAATTAAAATTTCTAATTATCATGTGCCTCAATCCTATTCTTCTTTCAGTGAATTTCTAATGTTTTTAAATGCTAATTTCTAACTGTGACATCCCTATTAAGTCCCCTTGAATCCTGAAGGTCCCTGGTGGCCGAGTAGCCCACCAGATACCTCCAGTAAGCGCCACAGAGCTGCCTTGCAGAGAGGAGTTCCTAGGTCACACCCCTTTTTACACCACGCTGCAACGCAGCTTCTGGCGCACTGCTGCTCGGAGGATGAATTCCACTTGTGTACTGAGGTCCTCAGGACACAAGAGTACCTCATCTCCCCACCAGCAATTCTCCAGAAGAGGCTTTTGCAGAGAGCCCTGTAGCAAAAAGAGGAAACCAACAAGGCAACGTAAAAGAGTAACCCCCCAGAAAAGATTTACATATTATGTATTGTAAAACTATAAATAATGTATTACCCTAACAAATATAAACTAGAAGAAGAAACCCACAACACTGAGCCACCCCTCTCCCTAGCCCCAACCAATGTCCAGTAAATAAATAAATGTCCATGATTGTCTACGTCAAGAAGTTCAAGAAAACCCAAAATTCCCCCAACTCCCAACATTCCACCCACACAAAAAAATATAAAAAGGGGCAAGGGTGAAAGACTGAGGTCTAGCGGTGGGAGTGCTGGCAAGTGTACTCCAGGACTTCCTCTAGACTGGCCTCTAGGCGCGCCATCCAGAGGAAGTTCCTGCAGGAACAACAGGGGTGGACAGCAGTGGATGATGAATTTGATGATGGGCGGCTGCCAGAACACAGGGTTATACCACCGGAGGCACATGGGGGCCTAGCTGGGGCCCAGGGCATTGGAAAAAACTGCAGCTGTCGCCTCCTCCCCCACGCCAATCAACCGGCGATATTTTTGAATGATGGTCACCAGCTTCCTTTGCCAGGCCCTGGCTGCTAACTCCTGACTGTTGGGTTGGAAAGGAGTAGCTATATCAAGAAAGAAAAAAGACAATAGTAACCAATACTTAGCAAAACAGTAACAGAAAATTACAAACATAAAAATTATAGTGGCACAGTATAGTGGATGTAATGATTAAACTTTCAGGGACTAGGCATTAAGGAGTAGACAAGTATTCTCCTTCTCTCTATGGTTCAGCAAAATTATTCTTGTAGGCATGCCAGCTCAGTGAGCTTGTGCCCTAGACAGACATACTCGTGCTGCAGACTCACATTACTTTACTATTGTCTGCAGGTGGGGCAGCTGTACTACACAATGATCTATTTTTCTATTACGGCCATACTGTTATATTAATGGCAAATGCTCAATTTCACTTTCATCCTGACTACAGCAATAAGGCACATGACATACTAATTTGTAAGTAGTTACCATGCAACCGATAGGCCAACCATGGATGACTCTGTCTCGTCCTCCTGCTTCCACACCGTCCCCCTCCTACATAAGACCTTCAAATGGATCCACCTTGATCACAGAAAGACCATCACTCACGCCCGGGTCATCAGCAGACTCTACTACGGCAATGCACTCTATGCCGGAATAAACAAAAACCTCACCCACAAGTTACAGAACATCCAGAACACTGTCTCAAGACTGGTCCTCAACCTGTCAAGACATTGTCACATCTCCCAGCACCGGTGCACACTCCGCTGGCTCCCCATCGAGGCCAGAGTTAGCTTCAAGATGCTCACCCACGCATACCAAGCCCTCTACGACACCGGACCAGCATACTTGAACTGCAGACTCAATTTCCACGAGCCCCACAGGACCCTACGATCATCCCAGCTCTCGTATGCTGTGGTCCCCCATACCAGAAAGACCAGATTGGGAGGCCACTCCTTCTCCTACTTTGTAGCCAGAGCCTGGAAGGCCCTTCTGCTCTACCTCCGACAGATAACATGGCTTTCCATCTTTTTGTAAGAAATCTCAAAACCTGGCTCTTCGACCGACCCCCTCCTTGATGGTCTGGAACCTGTACCACCCTCCTACCCCTAGCGCCTTGAAACCCTTACGGGTGAGTAGTCACACTTAACAAATTGCCTAAATGATTGATTGATTGGAAATTACATGGGTAGGGACTGAAGCAGAACAGGGCCTCAGAGTCGGAGGGAGGAGATTGATAATGGGTGGGTAGGGTACATGATAGTCATGCACAATATATATGTTGTGCTTGCAAACTACTGTGAGTCAAGGGAGTATTCCATTCTGAAATACAACCTCAAACCTTTGAGTAAGAGTCAAAAACCTTGCAAAAAACAGTCCTTATTCTTCCCAGGGCTTTTTTTGATTGATCATTGCATTGCTCTGCTAGCATTATTTTATTCTTTACCCTTGGCTTTGGTACTCTGGCATGGTTTAATTTTCTTTTACATTCTCTTCATCCAGTCTGACTCTTCTCACCTATGATACCAACAAGGCATCCATCCATCCAAACATGGCTATCATAAACCTTTCACCTACAACATACATTTGTCATAGATACAACCAAGCACCACCCATGTGTCCTTGTTTACCTTTGAGTTTGACCCCTCAAACCCCCGGAGGATTCCTTTCACGTATACAGTTTCACACACACAGGCAGGCATCCTTTCCGCTATCTTTCACTTTTTACCCATCCTTCAACTACCCATGCATCCTAGCATCAGCCACCTATATGCATCTGGGGTCCCTCCCTTCACCCACACATCCTTCGCTGCCAGTCATATATTACATGTCGTCTGACTCTTGGTCTTCATCATAAAACTTTCTCTGCTGAGGTTGAAGACAGAATAGACTAGGCCGTCAGTTACTCAACCCTGCGGCTCATGCTAATGTTAAGTAAAGGGTGTCTTCTTCAACTGTTCAGTTTTCAGAACAACTTAGTCTCAGCAGAGGTGCAGTGTTCTGATTTTATACCCTTACAGCAAGTGTTTTCATAATTCTCAATAAGTAATGACTTATCACCGCCCACCACTTTCATCTGGCTCACCCCCTGCAACTGCCGCATCCGCTCCCTCCGGAGTGACATGGCCTCACCGCTGGCCCTGAAACTGATGGTCAGTGCATTTCAAATTTTTTAGATGCCATATATGCCTCCCCAATTTTTGTTTCATTTGCAAGATTGAAAATACATAATTAATAATACATACACCACACACACCACTATATACAATTCGGATTCTGGAGTAGAGTAGACAGTATGTCCTATAAAAAATAACAATATAATATTTAGTTGGGCATTTTGTTGGTGGCCATTTTTTAAAAGATCTCTCAAAACAAGGACAACCCAAAGGACTAGACTCAGTGGCTAGAGCTATTGGTGCATCTCTTTTTTAAAAAGAAGAAAAAGTGGCCAACTGGGGAGACATGAGGTCTCTCTTAGTTGGAAAATAATGATGCCCTCCTCCTCATACTTACTTCCTGCCATGGTGCATGATAATCAGTTCTTCTGTGTTCACCATGAGCTGCTGCTAATAAAGAAGTGCTAGGCCTGGCCTGGAAAAAGTAAAATGCACCAAATTTGGGTGTCCAGCGGGAGTGACCACAATTTACTGATTGAGCATGAGACAGTCTTCTCATCTCACAAACCTGCATAGAATATCTTACTTGGGCATGCACTAGCATAGCAGATTAGTGCTACTAGTACTAGTAGTAGTAAGGAGTCCTTACTATTACTAGTACTAGTATTAGCCTAGGACCAATGGGTTCTCTGATTCTTACATTACCACTACTAGGCAATCCACATAAATAAGAGACGAGGGAAAGCTGAGTGTAAACCCAGAAGAACGCAAGCTACAGACAGACTAATACAGGGGTTAATCAGAGGCAGTTAGATTTGATGTAAAAGAAAAAACAGGCACTAGAAACAATGGGCCCGATTCACAGAACTAACTTAAGACAAAATGCTAAACTTACTACCATTTTGGTATTCACAGAAGGCACTTCCTCATTTTGGTATTCAGAGAAGGCACTTACTCATTGATGAGCTAGTGCCTTCTGTTAATACCAATACGAGTAAGTGCACTTACTCATTTTGGTATTCACAGAAGGCACTTGCTCATCAATGAGTAAGTGCCTTCTGTGAATACCAAAATGAGTAAGTGACCTCTGTGAATACCAAAATGAGTAAATGGTAGTAAGTTTAGGATTTTATCTTAAGTTACTTTTGTGAAACGGGCCAAATGTTGGTAGTAATTGAGCAAAAACAAGAATTTAAAAACAGACAGATTGAAGAGGATTTCGGAAAAATTAAAATTAGGAAATGGAAATAATAGAGCGGTAAAAGTTAGGGAAATATTCAGCCGCAGCCGGTAGTGGGAGTTTCGGCCAGGCTGTGACGTGTTAACAGGTAAGTAAACATAAAAATAAATAAAACGTATTTTGTTGCGTGCACTGCATCGCATTTGGTCAGTACAAGCAACTACATTTGTTTTATTTATTTTTCTGTTTACTTACAAGTTAATGTCGGTAATCCATAGATTACTACCTCCACCCTGCCCCTCCCCCTCCCCACGTCACCATCCGGCCGGTACTCCCACTACCGGCCGCAGCTGGAAATATTACTATAACATCACCAGGAGGACTTACTGGGGCCAGCAGCAGAGCCATCTGTGCCCGAGGCTGTTTCATGCTGCTCCTGGAAGACCCCTCTGGCTCCTGCACCCGCCTCAGCACTGCCAGCAGACCCAGTCTTCTTCTTGCCCCGGGATGCTGATCATGTAAGACATAATTAAAGAGACAAAAAATTATTTGTGTTAAATGAATAAAAATAATCGCTCAAAAAATATTTTTAGACAGGGAACAGCAATTGCAATAACATTGACCTACCTTAAATCAGATCGACTAGTAGTAGACTAGTACCACAGTTGAGCACCTTCCTATCCTTATTATTGCACAGTTCAATTCCGATTCCTGAATCCTAAACATACCTAGCCTGCCTATTCCAGACTTTGTAATGAATTGCAAAAAAAATATATTTGCTTCTAAGTTCGATCTCATTCGTAATCATCTCTCAATCTCAACTCCAACCACCTTTGACAGGTCAATTACGCATTTATTCTTCTTAATGCATAGATGGACGCATGCATATTGCATTTGCATACACCAAATTGATTGATTGCTATACCCTCACTATACAAACTACAAAAGGTTCTTCTAGGACTCAAGTCATACGAGAGAGCGCGCCACACAGGCAGAGTGACAGGACAGGCCAGCCTGAGAGGACAAAGGAAAGGACTGGATTACCTAACTTAAATTCTCTAAAGTCTCTTATGGTGCGGAGCACCGGTCTGGAAGTAACAATCTTACCATATAAGATTTTTAAACATAAGTTACCTTCATGCTGCACCAGCATGTAAGCTATTTGTGAAAAAATAATATTCGCAATAACACAGAACAGAAGAACACAATTGTAATATAATTAGCTACTCACCAAGCCCCGGGACCTCAACACCTAGCAGGTCCAGCAGGTCCTGCTCTGGGTCCAGGATGTGGGACAACCACTTGGTTATTGCTGTGCCAGACCCCAGAGCAGCGGAACACTGCCCGGCACACCCTCTCCCACCGCCGGTAATACTCCCAGAACCTGTACCCAAATCCAGGCCTGCCGCCTGATGCCAGGGTTAAGGGGAGGATAAGGTCTGTGGCTGCACCCCTTCTGGGTGCCGCCTACCGCAAGGAAGACCGTTGTGGCTCTCACTCCTCGACCACTTCCCCTGGCCCTTAGTCTTTCTAAGACTCTTCACCATGGTTCTGTGTAGGCAGGGGTGGAAAAGAAAATGTAGGAAGTATGAAAAACACTTTTTAATAAGCAAGTAATAGAAAAAGAGTGAAAAATGCACTAAAACCCACAAAAAGTAGAAAAAAACGCAAAATATACAATCAGGAATAGAGAGACATAGCTATTAAATAAAAATGATCAAAAAAAATTCTAGAAAGAAAGGATTGAAAAGATATAGGCAGGATAGAAAAACAGGCCCAGAACCATAGCAAAAAGTGAAAAACAAGATTGGCGACTGCATGGTGGGGTTTGCGCGATATTTACCCCCGAGCATGCAATAAGCGTCCCCGAACATGCAATAAGTGTTCCTGAACATCAAAAACGCATCGCAGACGGGGGAAACAAGCAACTATGACTATGGCACACACTCTGCACTATGGTGCAAATTTGTTTGTGTGGTGTCATGCAGCCAAATTGAGTTCCAGCATATGAGAAGATAGCATCAGCATTAAATTGCAGTAGACATGGGGTTGTTGTGCTCGCTGCCTTTCACCCGGTGCTGCACAGCTAATTTATGGCAAAGGCCTGGAGATAAAACATGTTTTGACCGGCACTATTTCATGTCCTTGGTGGTAAATTAAGGTTGTGTTTCCTCCAAACACGTTTTATCACTGCATTATGGAAACAGAAGGTGGTAAAGTATGACAAGAGAGCTTATGCACATTTGTTGTGTGGCATTTTGTTACAGTAGTGGTTTGTTATGTTGGTTTTTGAGCTACTCAGTTTTGTGCTGAATTATTGCAATGTGATTTTGCCTTCTCATCCTGCAGTTCTTATGTTGCATTCCCTTTCGATTGTTTTTTTTATTTTGGTATTTTATGTTTTATGTGTGCATTGATAGTGCTTTATGTGTGTTACGTTGTTGTGATCAGTTTTAGGATTTAGATATGGATGGAAGTGAATTAACATTTGTTCACAGTTCTAAAGTAGCCATAGAGTTCAACATTAATTAAAATGGCAACACAACAAAAACATAACATGGTACAACACAACAAAAAATTCCAGGGACAATGTGATAGAGCAAACACAAAAAAACCTAAAAAACATCTTGCATTAAAGCAAGGGAAAGATTCCGCACAACAACATAAGAATAATGCAATGTCACAAAGCAAAGTATCACTCTAAAACAACAAAATAACCACACAACATGACTACAGAGCTACATCAACCCAATGCAATACAATCGTATCACAGTAACACACTTCTACCCTTTCCTTTTAGAAAAACACAACAAGGCAACACAACACAGACTAAAAACACAATCACCTGTGAATATTCAGATTGTAAAAGATCAAAAAAATTGTTTTTTTTTAAAAACACAATCACAGCAGAAGAATACTGCACCGCAATACCAGTACACAAAAACACAACACAATCTAAAACAAGCAAGCTTCAGTTTCTTGTTGTTTTGTGATGGCAGTTTGTCTTAAGGTACATTGATCGCAGCTGGGTCGAAGAGTGCCTCCAAAAGTGGTGTTCCTCTGTCTATCAGGGTGGCAGCCATAATGTTTTCTGTATTCATGAAAGACAGGGGGCAGATTTACAAGAAAGTGACGCATCTGTAGAGATTTTTTCTCTTTCCCTGCGCCACCATGCAAAACTCTTGCGTCACCATGGATGGGGGAAGTTAACACGTTAGTACCACATAATACTCAAGTGAATTTGGATAACCCCTGTGTGCCACTAGTAAAAAGATTTTCGCGTATTGATCTTCCTCCTGAATCTATCCCCTATGTGGTGGTACTGGTGGGGGTCCCTCCTTTAAGTCATGATAAAAGGGAGGAATACAGGGACCTCAAGAATAAGTGTATCCATTGGCTTAATTTCAATCGCCCATTGCCTGTGAAGATATCGGCTGAAATCTTGTTCGCAAGGTGTGTAGATTGGGTGGGTCCTTGAAAAAAGTCGATTGAGGGAGACTGTATAATCGTTAACTTTGGGGATAGAAGGGCTGCAGAACATATTTGTGAATGGCCTGTGGCAAGTATAGCTACGTCAATACATTCCTTACCCCACCTATTTTTATCCAGCATTACATCAGACCCCAGGATATATGTTGCAAGCTAGGGGGATAGAGTCTTGGGGTAATGAAGGAGGAATAAGGTTGTTTAATAGGTTTGAAAGGCTGTCTGGGTTGAAGGACTGTGATTGACGGTCTCCCTTGTCCGTGCCCAGGTGTAGGGTATATACTTCAAAGCCTAGCCAGGGAAAGCCAAGTACGAGAACAAACTCAACTGTGGGTAGTATTAACGGCCATTTTGGGACATTAGCCCCCAAACCCCACGGTATTGTATCAGAAGTAGGGAAACTGTTCTGAGCCACCAGCATGTTGAGATATTGCCAAACCCACCCATGGGATCCTACCTGTGGGGCCGGGTAATGCAAATAGGCAATGTGATTTTTTGTGGTGGGTTGTCTGGTAAGAATGGGACTACTTCTATGGTGTCATGGAATTTAGCAGGTTTGGGTCCCAAATTGGTTTCACCTGAGTGGTCTGATTTTATTGAAAAGTTTGACATTTGTCTCTTTCAAGAGACATGGTCAGTAGACCCTGTCTTCCGCTTGGGTTACCTTAATTTGTATATCCCAGCGGGAAAGAAGGATAGGGGCCGCCCGACAGGTGGGCTAATTATATGGGTTAGACAGGACCTAAGCTGTAATATTCAGCTGCGTCCTGTATGTAATAACGATATACTTGTAGTAAGATTCAGTATCCCCTCTGGTATTAGTCTAGATATTTTTAATGTCTATGCAAGAGGCCTCCCAGGGGGAAAAAAATCTGAAGTTTTAACTGCCTTGGAAGAGCTGTTAGTAATTATGCCCTCTAACTCTTTGCCTCTTATAGCAGGGGATTTCATTTTCAACACAACTTAAGAGCCATTAGGGCATGACGACCAAGGCCTCACAGAGGAGAAGTATTCTAGGTGGGACATCCCCTGTCTTGAGTTGGCACCTATAAAAAAATGGACCAAGGCGGCCATTCAACTAAAGGGGCTGTGTATGGGTAATCTCCTGAAGGCAGCTAATGGGCACACACTCTCAGATAGGCAGGGAATCAACACTTATGATAATGGTCACAGGTCCAGTCGTATAGACTATTTGCTTGTTCATTTAACACTGTGGCATTATCTTTTGGATATGATGGTAATCGGCCGTATAGAGAACGACCATAATCCTCTTACCTCTATTTTTAATTCGTCTCTAGCTGAGGGTGCATCAGCACCACAGGATTTTATAGCCTCAGATTTTATTTTAGCCAATGACATGCGCCACCTAAAATGGAGTAAAATTACTGACCATCCAGAAGCTCTGGCCGCAATTAAAAATTATGTAACTAATGTATTAGTTGCGCTGGGGTCCAGTGATGCTAGTGTGGATTCTCGCTCTTTTGTGATTGATCCCCACACAAAACTCTTTGACCGCTTAAAATCTTACTTTTGTAAGCCGAGCACAGGTAGGATTAAAAAGGGTAAAAAACCTGTGGGGTGGTATAATGAGGCTTTCTGACAAGCTCGGGTTAGCCTTGGTAGGGCCTTGAGAACAAAGAATGTTTGCATAGTAAGGGCAGCTCGGGCTGTTACAGGAAAACCCAGTTGGAGGCAAACAAGTTTTGGGATGAGGATAAGTGGAAGGAACCTAAAGATGCATGTGCGGCTAAGAACCATAAATTGTTCTGGGACACATTTAAATGGGACAGGGGGTCTTCCTGGATCGCCCTCAGAATAATGTGGCCCAGCATTTATGGGTCGACTATTTTAAGCCACAGTATGCCAGGAGTAGTGATGAAGAGATAGATGGATCTTTTTTTTATACCTAATATGATGGGGTGGCTTTTACTCCTGATGATGTTGATAAGGCATTAGAAGCCGTAACTGGGGGTAGAGCGCCAGGTATGGATTGTATCCCCACTGATGTTTTTTTAAGCGAAAAGCAAATCTGGCGATTATACATTGCCCATATTGCAAATGCAATTGCCCAAAGAGCCTATGTCCCCCCTCATGGAAGGGGGTGGAAATCATTCTGGTGTTTAATAAGAGTGACAAGTCCGTTGCAGCTAATTATAGACCAATTAGCCTAATCGACTCTGTGCAGAAGATTATGGGCAGATTAGTTTTGTGCAAGGTGCAGGCCTGGACAGATGACAATGATATCTTGAGCCCTATGCAGGCTGGCTTCCACCGCCTAGCTAGTACAATTGATCAAGTTTTTCGCTTTATCACTTTGTACTGGAGGATGGTGGTATTGGGAAAGGGTGCCCTGTATGCTGTGTTCGTTGATCTCAGGGCATCTTTGTACCTAGTACCGCGTAGTAAATTATGGCAGGTCTTG
Source organism: Lissotriton vulgaris (assembly GCF_964263255.1). Classification (NCBI taxonomy): domain Eukaryota; kingdom Metazoa; phylum Chordata; class Amphibia; order Caudata; family Salamandridae; genus Lissotriton; species Lissotriton vulgaris. Next base: position 2,062,897,282 of record NC_141689.1, on the reverse strand, counting down.
GGAGAGATGGGTATGGCCCCGGAGTTGCTGACCCTTATCGTCCGGTTACATGAGGATAATTTTGCCCGGGTTCAGTGGGGGGCACAGGGTGAGGAGTGCGACAGAGATGGGTTATGGAGCCTACCCTGTTCTTGCTCTTCGTCAATGGGGTGGCTGACTTTCTTTCCCTGGCCCCACGGATGCCCCTGTGCTGGCAGGCACCCGTATTCCAATCCTCATGTTTGCGGACGATACTCTGATTATCTCAAAAACCTTGAGTGGTCTCCAGAAGGCCCTCCATCGATTTGAGGATTTTTGCCGTTTGCGCAGCCTGGAAATAAACACTGCCAAGACCAAATTCATGTCTTTCAATGAACACAAATCCTCTAGAGGTAGTGTGTACATGAACAAATCACCTCTCGAACAGGTTGAAGCTTTTACATATTTGGGTGTCACTTTACAGAAGGATATGCGTTGGAACAGCCAACATGATTTCGCTGTTTTGACAAATAAACAAAAAGTGGGTTTTCTTCTAACCAAATTTAAAAATTCCCTAACTAAACCGATTAGCCCAGTGTTAGATATCTATGGAATGAAGGTTTTGAGCTTGGCCCTATACGGAGTCGAGCTGTGGGGGTTTGAAAATCTAAAGTGCCTGACTTTGTTGGAGAACGCGTTTTTACGCAAAGTTACTAGTCTCCCTCAAAGCACCCCTCTGAGACCATTATTATTGGATCTCGGCAAGAAACCTGTGGAAGATCTAGCCAAGCTCAGCCCTCTTCTATATTAGCATAGGGTATGGTGTACAGAGGAACTCTCACACTATGCAAAAGGCCTTATGGATGTTATAAAAACTGACTCATTTCACAAAATCAAATGACTGAAGGAGATCAGATGACTGCTAGTGAAGTTGGGTATGTCAGAACTATGGGATGATCCTTTAAATGCAGTGTTTCCCTCTAAAAAGTTCTTGAGGCGAAGGTATTGGGAACTGGTATTTACATCAGCACGTTCTCAAGGTCTTTCAACTCATCTTTCTGGTTGTTTCTTTGAATTTAAGTCCTGTCCTGTGTTTGAGAAGTACTGGGATCTGATTGAGAAACCATATGATCATAAATTGTACTTTCAACTTAGGGTGGGGACTCTCCCAACGCGGAAATTTACTTGTAATTGGCGGGGGGTGGGGCGAACAATGATAAATGCTGTAGGTGTTCTGAACAACGGGGAACAGTTGGTCCTATACTGTTTTTTTTGCCCACTATATGCCGCACCACGTAGCAGGTGGATAAAGCCTGTTTGTGGGGCAATAGGCATTAGAAGATATGCCGTGGCCTTGCAAATCCTGTGTTCAGACCCCACCCCTCCTATAGCTATAGCTGTGGCGAAGTTCTTGAGTTGGGCATGGTCAATCCCTTAAAAAATGTTGTCCCAAGTAGCCAGCGACTGACTGTCTATGAGATTCCGAGTACTGAGAGGACTTTGTATTATAATTGCCCTGTATATTTGATTAAGGTAATGTGTTTCCCTAGGTTGCGCCAGATTTCGGCACCCTCTCTGGAGTTATTCTTCATTCTGTATAAATGAATTATTGATTGTTTTTATTTCTCTCGTCACAATAGAGTATTTCTTTTTTTTTTAAAGTATTCAATGGTTATTAAAAGATTTAATTGTATCTTAAATATTTATTCAATTGGTTTTAAAATTGTATTTTCTAAACTGCTGAAATATGCCTAATGTTTTTATGTTGTACTTTTATGACTTAACTGTCGAATAAAGTTATGAAATTGGAATTGTCATGCATGTTTTGGAAGAAACGGGAATACTGAAACGAATAAAATGGAGTATCACAAAGTAGCAATGCAAGAGGAACTTTAAAAAATCATTCTTAGAAAGATAATATTGGCATGGTGTCTCCTGAACACAATTTTTTTTCACAATATGAACCTATTTCTCACCCAATTTGGTACTTCGCCACGTAAGATTAAGCAAGCAAACATCACTGATCAACTGAATGAGCAAATATATTTCCAATTCACGTGTTGCATGCATTACTTAAATAATTAGAACATAATACTGCTAATGAACCTTTTCATCAATGAATTTTGCCACTTAAGAATGCGATCAGAATCTTTAGAGACGGCAGATGCTACAAAATCCCCTTGCATTTTGCATAAGCATAATTGTTATTTCAAATGGCCAGCAGCATATCATAAAGCAAATGCTCTTTAAGGTTGATTTAAAATTATAATTTCCATTCAGTCGTTTACAAAATATTGCAGATTAGTCTGCCTCATTGCCCCGATGGGCAATTAGTGTGTTCTTGAAGCAAAGAAGGCAGATGGGTTCTTGGAAGATGGACAAGAGCTTCCTCAAAGGACAGTCTAAATGAACAAGGAAAGCAGTTATATCTTTAGTCAATTGTATTTCAGTATTAAATGAAAATACAGCTTACTAATGTAAAACGAAACTGTAATGATGGTCATAATGTAAGTGCTATGATATAAGCATGGCAAACAATGAAATAAAATGTATGGCTATCATGTTAAAACGTATGCAAATTTATTGAAATACGTAAACAAATAGACATTTAGGGCCAGATGCATCAAGCTAAAAACCGGTCGCAAAGGGGCAGATTCTCAGAATATTATTTTTGCATTTGGGATGCATCATCTCAAATGCAAAAATCGCAAATAGAGAATTCGCTAAATTGCGATTGCTTGCATTTAAGGAATCTCAAATTGAGATTCCTTAAATGCAATGCATGAACATTTCAATAATAGCGAATTTGCTAATAGGGCACGCAAATTACCACGATGTACAACTTCATGGTAATTTGCAAAAACTTTGAAAAATGCACTTTTGTGCATTTTTCAAAGTTTCATGTTGCGCACACACATGCCCTAAGGGCATTTGTGTGAGCAACATATGTGCAAAGATCAAATTCAGGGGTGCAACAGGGTGTCCTTTGGTCACCCCTGCACCCTTGAACTCGCAATCTCAATTTGCAAATCGCTAATTGCGATTCGCAAATTGAGATTGTCTTCCCATTCATTCCTATGGGCCTCTAGGCCCATAGGATTGAATGGGGAGGTATTCATTTTTTGCAACTCGCAATTTGCGAGTCGCAATTAAGGAATTCTAAGGAATCGCTATTTTTGTAGTGATTGCTTGATGCATTCCATTTTGCTATTCCTTATTAGCGATTACTTATTTTTCGCTAATAAGGCATCGCAAAATGGATGTTTGATGCATCTGGCCCATAGTGCTACATTCCAATGCAATATAGCCATTCGCTCAAGCTCTAAGGCTGTGATTTCGTGGAGTACTCCCAGAATATAATAGAAAAAATATCAAACTACAAAAATACTGTAGGAAAAATATTGACTACTAAGTTGTTTCCTACATCTATAGTTATAGCGCAGTATAAGTTTACTTTACTTAACTCTACATATATGCATGATATATATATCTTGGATATATATTTTCAGCGTGGTGTCAAGAATAGATACATATTTACCATGAAGAAAATTTGGTAGTTGATATTTTGGCTACAATATGTTTGTAGCACAGCATGTACGTTCTTGAGATTCTGACATACAATCAAATGCAATTTTAATTTGTATAGACATCATTGCGCAAATGTGCAAAGAGGAAACAAATACACTGAAAGTGACAAAACTAATTTGAGCCAGGTGACTAATGTCACTTTTGCATGCCCACCCCAACCTGCATTGTGGTATTGGAATGGGGGTATACCCAACACAGTCAATGGGACCTGGGTTCTATGTGATACAATTACTGGTGATTCCCAGTGTAGGACCATAGAAGGACACACAAAATCCAAATTTACAATTCAGAATGACATAATTTCAGAAGAGTTATTAATGGATTCCAATGTTAACTTTAATTGGTAGGTTCAATATTCTTCAAAATTAGACCAAACATACAGTGCAGATTGTTGAGGAATGCTAGTGTAGAGTGAAACAATATCGCATGTAACTAGGAGTTGTTTTTCCACATCAAAGGGCTGACCATCAAAAATATGTATTGTTTGCATTGTGTCTCGAAGGTAGGTTTGGGAATCTTCAACGATTTGTTTAAGGAAAATGTCAATATATTTACATAAAGGCTCCAAGATAGAACCACACCCGGAAACGATGGGCCTACCAGGTGGGTAACAGGATCTTTGTGTATCTTGGGTAATGTATAAATAGTTGGCAGCCGTGGGTATGCTTGATTCAAAAATTGATATTCATATTCACTTAGGAAGCCTTGTTCAACCCCCTGTTGGGTAAGGGCCAGAATGTCCTGAGCTAACTCCTTGGTTGGGTCGGAGTTCCGCTTCTTATAACTGACCCCATCATTCAGCTGACGAAGAATCTCTTGCTGATAATTGGACCTATCTTGCACAACTATGGCCCCACCTTTGTCTGCTGGCTTAATGATCACGTCCTTATTCTCTTTAAGGGAAGTGATGGCAAATTTGTCAGCCCTGCTGATATTGTATTTTGTAAATCTCGGGGTATCCAAAATTTGTCGCACATCTCTTGTTACTATGCTCTCATAAGCTAGGATTCTGCTGGACATAGCATGTCTGGGAGGTACAAAGGTCGAAGGAGGTCGTAAGCCTGTAAAGGAATTCTTGGGTTGAGCAGCGGAGTTCCTAAAGAAATATCGTAATCTCACTTTGCGGAAAAAATTGTATAACTCCGATATGATGGTAAACTTGTTGGGTACAGCAGTGGGTACATTGGAGAGACCTCTACTGAAGAGCCTGAGTTCATCATCCTTAAGTTTGTGGGAGGAGATGTTGATCACTGGGTGGCTTGTTGAGCTCACCACTGGTAAACCTTCCTCCGGGTTGATATCTCTCCGTGTTGCTCCGGCTGGAAACGGACTTGCTTCGTTCCTCTCGCACGTCCTGTTTCCCAGTTCATATTGGGTGCATATTGTCCTCGTTGGTTGCCTCGCGGCCAGAAGTTTCCTCAACCCCTTGGGGTCTCCATCCACCTTGCCCTAAAAAAGATTGTGGGCCTTGTTGTGGTGGGCCAAATGATTGTTGGCTGTATTGTAAAGGACCGTATTCCTGGTTTCTGCATCCCGTGTTGGAGCTTCCTTGTGCACCGTCGTCTTCAGAGCTATACGATGATTCTGAAAAGATGGTACCCACCAGTTTTATCATTGGTTTATTGCAAATTGCGATGATGCGCAATTTTTTCATTTTTCAAGAAACTTTCTATTTGCAGACGAAGGGAGTAGCCATTGGTGCGACTTTTGCTCCAGATCTGGCCATAATCTATATGGACCATTTCGAGCGCACCCATGTGTTTAATCAGAACAATCCCCACATAACCCGAATAAATTTGTGGAAACGTTATATTGATAATATTTTTATCATCTGGACAGGGACAGCGACGGATTTAAATTAAGCATGGGCTGAAAATTCGTTCCGCTCGCGGATTTTCCGCAATTTCGCGATCCGCGAATCTTGCAAAATCGGGGTAAAATCTGCGAATCAGCGGAGACGAATTTTCAGCCAAGCACTTACAGGGTTACAGCAGCAGGTGCAAAAGTTGAAGCTAATTTTTTGTAACTTTTTACAAAAGGGTTACAAAGAAATTAACTTCAACTTGGGCACCTCTGCTGTAACCCTATAAGTGCTTTCTGGCGCCTCGTTGCCTACTTGCAACTATTCTCTGACCCATCTCTGACCCTTGAAGCAGGGTCAGAGAATAGTTACAAGTAGGCAATGAGGCGCCTGTCACGAAAATTAAACCTCAACAGGAAGCACTGACAGCAGCGACGGCTCGTGGAGGGAGTTACGGTGGGGCTGGAGGGTGGGGAGGGGGAGGGGCCGGGTGGAGGTTGCTAAAAACCGGCATATGGATAATTGCAGGTAAGTAAACAATTTAATTAATAATACGAATTTCGTAGTGCGCCTTGCATCGCAAAATGCAATGCAGTGCGAGCTACGAAATTCGTTTTATTAATTAAATTGTTTACTGCAATTATCCATATGCCGGTTTTTAGCAACCTCCACCCTGCCCCTCCCCCTCCCCACCCTCCTGCCCCACCGTAACTCCCTCCACGAGCCGTCGCTGACTGACAGATATAAAAACAAGCATTTTCAATTCAATAGGTCTCGCATTAGGAACGTTTGAGCTATTGGTCTTGTAAATGACAATTTTTTTTATTTATGTGTTGGTTTTGAAAATAGCTAAATAATAGCTTTGTCATTTACAATGCCAATAGTTATAACTTTCGCAAATGTGACACCTATAGCATTTGTAATGCAACATGTTTTGTATTTATGTGACTTAGATGTATTGATATTACAAATTACAATGGCTTTTAATTTTTTTAAATAATTAATACTCAATAAAAGTGTTTTTAATTTATAATGGCAATAGCTTAAACTTTTGTAAATTACTTTTGTGAAGATTATGTTCAGTGTATTTTATTGTGACGAAAATCCAAGAACAGAAGTGAAATATTAACATCTTTTTGTGACATTTGTAATAAAGCTTGAAACATTGAGAGGGCATATTTGAACCAGTTTTTGTTGAATGGTTGGGCAGATTGATGCTGGGGTGGCGCAAGTGGTGCTGGGGTGGTGCTGAGTGGTGCTGAGTGGTGCTGTGGTGATGCTGAGTGGTGCTGAGTGATACTAGGATGGTGCTGAGTGATGCTGGGGTGGTGCAGAGTGGTCCAGTGGTGGTGCTGAGTGATGCTGTGGTGGTGCTGAGTGATGCTGTGGTGGCGCTGAGTGGTGCTGTGGTGGTGCTGATTGGTGTTGTGGTGGTGCTGTGTGATGCTGGGGTGGTGCTGAGTGATGCTGTGGTGATGCTGAGGGAAAATGTGGTGGCGCTGAGTGATGCTGTGGTGGCGCTGAGTGATGCTGTGGTGGTGCTGAGTGGTGCTGTGGTGGTCCTGAGATGTGCTGTGGTGGTGCTGAGTGATGCTGTGGTGGTGCTGAGTGGTGCTGTGGTGGTGCTGAGTGATGCTGTGGTGGTGCTCAGTAATGCTGTGGTAGTGCTGAGTGATGCTGTGGTGGTGCTGAGTGATAATGTGGTGGTGCTGAGTGATAATGTGGTGGTGATGAGTGATGCTGGGGTAGCTCTGAGAAATGATGTGGTGATGCAGAGAGCAGAAAGGCACAAAAAGCAGTCTAAAAAAGGGCAGAAAGGCAGAAAAACAAGGGAAAAACAAGACTAACAGAGGGCAGAAGGGCACAAAAAAATAGCCTAACAGAGGATAGAAGGGCAGAAAAACAAGGGAAAAACGAGTCGAACAGAGGGCAGAAGGGCACAAAAAATGAGTCTAACAGGGGGCAGGAAGGCACAAAAACGAGTCTAACAAAAGGCAGAAGGGCACAAAAAACGAGTCTGACAGAGGGCAGAAGGGCACAAAAACAAGGGAATAACAGAGGGCAGAGGGGCACAAAAAACGAGTCTAACAGAGGGCAGAAGGGCAGAAAAACAAGGGGAAAATGAGTCTAACAGAGGGCAGAAGGGCACAAAAAAGGAGTCTAACAGGTGGCAGAAGGGCAGAAAAACAAGGGAAAAACTAGTCTAACAGAGGGCAGAAGGGCACAAAAAACGAGTCTAACAGAGGGCAGAATGAATCCCACCCTGCATGTTTGTCCACGAAGAAGCCACCTTTTTGTGCAATACCTCTACTCAACTGGAGTACTTTCTACTGTCTAATCAGTAAGTGCTCCCTCGTTGGCTAAATGTATAGGGGCAGATTTACAAAAACTGGCGCATCCCCAGGGATGCGCCAGGTATTGTGCGCAGCAGCTCCACCACCCATGGTGCGCCGCATTTACAATGAGGCGCACCATGTGGCAAAAACAGCACAGATGCGTCACGCATCTGTGCCATAAAAGCAGCGCATTGCTGGAGCTGCATCGCAAGCGTGACGCAGCTCCAGCAATGCTCTGGGGGGCCCTATCTCCCCAATGCTGCGTCAAGCATTGCGCCTGCATCAAGCAGGCGCAGGGTTTTGACGCAGCATTAGCCTAAAAGTGACTGAGTGAAATCTTGTATATTCCTGCACAGGAACGCCCTCCCCTGCGCCGGAACGCCTTCTGATGGCGCAGGGCTTTACAACGTGATGCATCTCTCAGATGCGTCACGTTGTTAATACCCAGCACCATGGTGCATCTTTTGTGCTGCCGCTGCGTCACAAAAGTGACACAACTGCGGCGCAAAAGAGGTGCAAGCGGCTTGTAAATCTGCCCCATAGTGCTTTTACTACACTATAGCTGCGTAAAGGGCCAGAAGATGTGTCTCCAGTGAACATGTGTGCCTGTGCCTGTGTTACAGGCACACATGGTCACTGGAGACACATCTTCTGGCCCTTTACGCAGCTGCAGTGTAGTAAAACCACTATACATTTACCCAATGAGGGAGCACTTACTGGATTAGCTAGTAGAAAGTACTCCAGGGCAAATCACAAAAAAATCTGTGATTTTGTGGGAAAATTCGCGAATTCGTGGATTTTTTTGTGATTTTGCGTAGGAAATCTGCAAATTTGCGGAACGCGAATTCAAAAATTTTGCCCATGCTTAATTTAAATTCTTTCCATTCATGGTTGAATCAACTAAGCCCAGACATTCAATTTACCATTCAGTCTGACTCTTACAAAATGACCTTCTTGGATATTACTATTTATGTTGCAAATGACCACCTTGAAACAACATTATATCAGAAATCTGCTGACAGAAACTCTCTCTTGCAATATACCAGCCATCACCCTCATGGTTGAGAGATAACCTACCGTTTGGCCAGTTCTTACGAATTAGGAGGAACTGCTCAAATAAGGAAAACTTCATGATTGAATCGCAAGATCTCATCAACCGCTTGATTGAGCGTGGGTACCCAAGAAGACTGGTCCGAAGAGCACGCAAACGAGCTTGGATTAATCCTAGAGAGTCTTTACTACAACCGAAGATACGTGAGGACACTGCCAATCAGAGAATGATCTGTGTATCTACTTTCTCTACTTGCAGTAACAAAATTAAAAAGGTGGTTAACAAACACTGGGGCTTGATTTTTGATGAGATAGACCATCGAGCGCTTCCTTTACACTCCTTTAAGAAAGCCAAAAGTATTAGGGATGAGGTTGTTCGGTCCTTTCTAGATACCCCTGCTCAAAAATCTACACAATCAATGTGGGATCTACCACCAATCCCTGGCCACAACCGCTGTGGGAATTGTAAGGCGTGTCCTATGACCATGCAGGTCAAGGAGTAGGAATACAAACAATTGAAAATACAGCTCAAGTCTTTCGCTAATTGTAATATGGACAAAGTCATTTATCTAATCTTGTGCCCGTGGGACCTAGTGTACATAGGCCAGACACAGCAGAAATTCAAAGGCAGAATCTTGCAACATTGCAGCAGGATCCGGTGTGAAGACCCTGGGGCACCCCTAGTTGAACACTTTATTACCAAGGGGCATACACCTGAATCATTACGCTGGTTCATTCTGGAGAAAGCTACTCTTGGCCCCTGTGGTGGTGACATCCGCACTATTCTGAATGTTAGGGAGTCGAAATGGATTTGCCGCTTTGACTCGGTCTCTAATGGCCTATATGAATTGGAAGGAGCCAGGCACAATTGGCCAATCTGTAATTTCATTGTATCTTGGGGTATTCTCTCTTAGGTTGTTCTGGACCCTTGTGGTCCAAGCACTACTTGAGATATCCTTCATTAATAGACCCCTCTGTTGTATCCATTTATCCTGCTCTGGCAACTCCTGTTTCAATTACCCAAGCCCTCCTGTGTTGAGAGGCTCCTGTGATGTTTGGTCCATCTTTTGGGGTATGTTGTCTTAAAACCTGAGTGCATCTTTGAGTTGGGTCTCCTCTGGTCTAATGCAATTATGTGTAAATGTATATGTATATATTCACTTATTTGAATTGATGTGATAACCTTTATTAATATGATCCAATTCAATTCAGTTCAAAAGACCTTTATACGAATTTCATAAAATTCATAAAAGCAACATATACAAAAAACAGTTCCATACATTTTTTTTAAATCTATTTACAATACACAGAATTTGGATTTATTACAGCTCTCACATATTTAGTTTTCACGGATTTTCCATCATTTTGCGGGCATGCGTTATCAGTTTAAAAAAAGTGCTGGTGCGAAAAACTAATTCATCAGTGTCCAAGGAAAGTAAAATTAGATGAGAGTCTTTTAGTGAAAGTGGTCTTCGTTTTCTAAAATACGGTGATAAAAACCATTTGATATATTTTAAATAAAATTTCCAGAAAAATTGGAAATGCAAATCGTTTTGTGTACTTATTCCATCGCAAGGGCAGGGTTTAGGATATAATGTCTGATAAAAATCCAAAGGAAAACACAGCAAGAATTTTACAGTGCCAGCCCTTAGGCGAAACAGCAACGATCTTTCCCAGTTGGTCATAGGGAGGGTAAGATATAATGGCAATGGTTGCCTAAACAGTTCATTGCCCATATAAGTCACAACTGATGTCTTAAGTCTTTCCTTTTCCATTCTTTCAGATTTATAGAGTGCGTATAGTGCATGTTTTAACTCATGCTTATCTTTAGGCTCTATTCTGGATGGGTCGGAGAAGAGGTCACCCCTGCCCACGGAATGCAAGGTCTTAAATACTCCCGCGAGCCAGGGGATTACTAAACCTTTTTCACAGCCAAGGCAATCAGTTATAATATCCTGCGTTAAGGCAGCCAAATTGTTCTTCCATATCCTGAGCCAGAATAAAGCCAGTCTAGTCCTGATAAAATCACATATATAGGTCAAGTTAAGTTCCTTGTGACAAATGAACTCAGATGATGAGATTGGGGCACCCAAAATCTTTCTGCAAAAACGATTTTTTCTTGGTGGATGCTAATGCTTTTACCCAAGCCCCAAACCTCTGCCCCATATGTGGCTACAGGTACGCACTGTGAATAAAAATGTTTTTAAATAGCTTCAGTGGCACCTATTTTCTATGGGCAGGGTAGGCTCAGAATAGAGTTGATGGCTTTTGAGAACTTGCCCGTGGCATGGGCCAAATGCCCACTCCACGAGTCGTTCGCAGCAAAAACCATCCCCAAATATGGGAATGTGCTCACAGAGTCTAGCTTGTCAGTTCCCACGTATATGGTGTTGAGCTTCCGTTTCCCTGGGCCACATGACATTATAAACTATTTTTTAAAATTCACTCACAGATCTAATGCCTCCATATATTGTACAAAAGTTTTAACAAGTGTACGTAACGCGTTTGGGGTGCGGCCCATTAGGACCGCATGGTCTGCGGATAATAGAACCGGTAACAATTGCCCCTTAATTATGGGGACGTCTGAGGTTACTTGTTTTAGGGATTTGGTTAGCCCATTGATATAAATAATAAAAAGCAGGGGTGCTAAAACGCACCCCTGTCTGACCCCTCTTCCTACTTCAATGGTCCCCGAAACTTCCCCGCCCATCCCGATTCTAACTTGCGCTTTGAGGTCAGTGTTCAGATAAGCCAAAAAGTTTACAAGGACCTCATCTAGCCCATAATCCAAAAGAATAGCCCAGAGTTTAGATCTGTTAACCAGGTTGAATGCGGATGAGAGATCCATGAATGCGACGTAAATCGGGGCCGATCGAGCAGTGTTATACTTATCAATCACCAATCTCAAATTCAAATATTGCTCCACCGTGCCCACCCTGCTTCTAAATCCCATCTGACAGGGGTCCAGCAATCTGCAGTCTTCCGTCCACTCCAATACCCTATTATAGAGAACATGCCCTAGGATCTTTAAGGTGTTGTCCAATAGCGAAATGGGTCTGTAGTTAATCGGGTCTGACCTATCGCCCTTTTTAAATATTGGGACAATGGTACTGATGGACCAAGTGTCTGGTGTCTGGGCTAGGGGCAAACTGTTAAAACATTGAGTAATATTGGTGCCCATAGATCCATACTCCCCTTGATGACATCTATAGGAAGTCCATCAGGACCAGGGGCCTTATTTCCGAGGCTCTGTCTAATAGCTACTTCTACCTTCTGGAGACCAATCTTCAAACAACACAATTTCCCAGGTGAAAAACGTATTGTTTCCTCAGTTGGGGTAGTATATACTTTGGAGCAATGGGCCTTCCAAGGGCTACTGGTTATGGTACAGCTAATTGCAGTTAGTTGTTTGCCCATATCTCGCATTTTTCTGACAGCAGACCAAAAGTAGTTACTGCTCTTGTTGGTTGCACTTCTGACCAGCGCTTCCCACTGCTCTATCAATAGTGCGGCCTTACGCTCAGCAATTTTAGATTTATAAATTTTCCTTGCTGCCTGTACCTCTATTGTGCTTCTGGGTTTTGTAGTTAAAGCCCTACGCTGTGCCCTATTCGCTGTCGAGCAGGCAGAGTCGAACCACCTTGGTTTTTTCTTTATCTTAGCTAGAGGAACTGACAAGGACTTTTTTATGGCTAAACATAATTTAACAAATTCCGTAATTATCCTTGAGCCGTTCCCGTCAGGGGATAGGCAGGAGCTGATTAAATAGGGATGTTCCTTTTTCACGGTTTCTAATATTGCACTGCTATCAACTCCCCTCCATTTCAGTCGTATACCATTTCCTGAAGGGGTAATGTCTCTAGCTCCATGGGATTTAGCAAATACTGGGCTAGAGCCTATGCATAAAACAACTATAAGTGGATTGTGGTCTCCATATGACGTTTCCTGAACTTTGGTCATTGTTATAAGATCTATTAAACGAGGGGACATAAAAATAATATCAATGGTCGAAGAACAACCTCTACCTCTAAAAGGAGGAACATAATAACTGCTGGGGGTATGTCTTGCCGCCATAGCATTGCTAAGAATGTGCTTGGTTAGAAATTTATCTAGCTCTAAGCCCCTACGCTCAGCTTGGTCCAGGTGGGATTTTTCCTTGGCCCAATAGTTCTTTAGAATTTTTGCATTAAAATCCCCCTCAATAAGGAACCCTGTATCCTCCTCTGTAACTGCATTGTGTTCCAAATTTAGTAGAGCATTAGAGAGGTCTACAAAGTTTTTATTAGTGACAAAGGAAAAATCGTTATTGTAAAAATGTATTATGTAAATCCGAATATGTCTCTTATATTCTAAAACCTGTATGTTCGGGTTCATAGTTGGTAAATCCCTGATGGTTCCACCCACTGATATTTTAATTCCAATAAATAAGCCGCCTACCACATGACCAAAGTCAGGCTTGGGTGCTGTCGTACTAAAACAATGCTAACCCTCTATATGCACATTATCTGTGGCCCATGTCTCTTGAAACATGATAATATCTTTGTCATTCAATAACTGTACCCACTGCGGGTCTAACAGTCTTGATTGTAACCCAGCAACATTCCAACTAAGGATTGTCAGGTTGGCTGATCCTGAGGGTTTTTCCAAATGTGACTCTTCCGTAAATCCCAGAATTTCTATTTTTCCAGGCGCTTTAATGCCTAATGATAATTTATCAGTCATAGCGCATTCATTATCTACTGTGCAATAGATTGTCGGTCTATGTAGGGTGAGATTCGGGGATCCAGCTGATTGCCGTCCTTTAAGTTAGCCTTTTGGGTTTGTGGGTTTACTGATTGCTTTAAGGCCTGGTGGGCTCCTGGGTCCTGGGTAGAGAGTCAGTCGACTCCTTCCAGCCCGGAGAGCAAGGAGAAATGATTATATATAGGGATATTAAAATCAAGATCGGGGCCATTGAAACCAAGATTTTTCCTAATAGTATGCCCATGGAGGGCCCTAGTTCGTGAGGGATGTGCCAGTATACACTTAGGCCACTCTATTCGGACATAATCATTTCCATTAGAAGGTTTCCCTTTCGCCCTCCTGCGAGAGTGGCGCGGGTACGATTCCTATGATTGATCCCTCCATATATATATATTTCTATCTGCATTGTTGGTAGTAATGTATAGCGCAAATCGCTATAATACAGCCATGTGATTGTGTTTTCGGTAATATTTACTGCCATATATCCTTTGAAACGGGAATCAAATTATACACCCTTTAAGTTGGGGTCTATAATATAAATATATTTTTATTTCCCACCCCTCTTTTTTGCCGTATTCTCCGGGTCCGGTATGTCATAACCTGACCCAAGCATGCCGGACGCATAGGTTGCTATCATAACTACGACGTAGGCATATTCGTTCCCATTTACCACTCCCCACTCGGGCGCTCTACATCTTTATGTGAGCCACACGTTTTGAGGTTGGGCGCACGGCTCGTTACCATGGGAACGACGCAAGCGTGTGCATCCCCGCCCTTCTATTCCGCTTTTAAGTGGCCCCATTGCAGTGATTCTGCCTCTTAGGACGAAACCGACTACTTTGAGACCCTGAAATTCTGAAGCATCGGTAAGTTAGGTGTACCATTTTTCTTTTGATCTGATGGTATTCAGGCAATTTCTATCTGACGCTTTTTACTGATACTGGTTCTGTTTCATTCTATTGTTCTTTTGAGGAACGCGAGCCCCGACTTGGTCAGGAGGCCTCGGCGTTTCACTCTACTAGAGTCCAATGTAGTGAGTATTCAGACCTTCTAACTCAAGTTTTGCTCACTTGTCGTGATACCAGTGCGGTCACGTGGTTACATGACATCTTGCCCTTGGGTGCATGGAGCGTTTTCACGCACAGTTCCGGTATTCGTTTTTGAGTTTGAAATGACGCAACTAACAAGTGCAATTACCCTTTACTTAGATTCACTTGACGCAATTAACCACTGCAACTACCCTTCACCTAGACTTTCACCTAACAGGGTGCATGTGGGGTTGTTTCGGCACCTATATTGCATTTAGGAGTGTCCCATCCCCATGTCACCCATTTGGTTTAATTGAATTCGGGATGCGATGGGTGACTTGAGACTATGCTTGAGGCTCCTTCTGATTTACAGTACATGGACTTTGCTCCACCGCCTCTACCAGGATCACTCACAAGCATGCTTTTTTGCTTGATACAATGTTCTGGGTGACATCTTACTGGATATGTAGTTACATCATGGCTGTACCCATTGGTCATATTTATGACCCTATGCCCTTTTACCTCCTTAGACAATCCACCACAACCAGCCTTTGGCGGAGTTACCTGGTATTGCTCATCATACCCCAATATGTGAGTATACCCCTTGGTCTGTGCTGGCCATTTTTCATGTGTATATTGTGTGTATATATCAGAATTATTTGAATTTAAAAACATTTATTCAGCGCTCTTTTACCAAGCGGTTTCATGGTGCTATGTGTGATGCAGTGGGCGGCAGCAGCTGGGAGAGGCTAGGCAGTGTAAGCTCGCACAAATAGGAAGGTTTTGAGATCCTTCCAGAACTGTAGATAAGAAGGCAATGTGCGGAGGGCAGCAGGAAGGGAGTTCCAGAAGACTGGAGCAAGAACAGCGAATTTCGCTCCACCAGCCTTCTGTTTTTTAAAACGGGGGTAGCTAAAAGAGCCCTATGAGTGGAAAGAAGTTCTCTACCTGGAAGGTAGGGCTTGATAGCTGAGCATATGAACTCGGGGGCAGTGCCGGACCTAGCCTGAAAAGTGAGGCAGCCAAGTTTAAAAAGGCCGCGCTCTCTCACCGGAAGCCAGTGTAGTGCTTTGAGCAGTGGAGTGGCCCAATGGTATTTAGGTAGGCCATGAATCAGGCGGGCAGCCTGGTTCTGTACCAGCTGCAGGTGGTGGATCGCATAGGCAGGAGCCCCATTATAGATTATGTTGCCATAATCAATGCGTGAAAGTACCATAGCCAGCACGATGATTTTTAAAGCCGAGGGGGAAAAGAAACGGGAAACTTTCCTAATTATTCTAAGGGGAAAAAAACAAGAAGAGACCACTGAACCGACTTGTGAGTGAACAGAAAGTTGTGAGTTCAGGAGGATCCCAAGGGTTTTAACTTTAGGTACAGGGAGTGGAGGGACACCAAGTGATGGGGGCCAAAAGGAGGGGGACCCCGGACTGCAACCACCTCTGGTCAAGACCAGCTCAGTCTTGTCCGGTTTGAGTTTGAGGTGGTTGCAGTTCATCCAGTCCTGAATGAACGTCATGACTATCTGGACATTCTGGGCGGATGAAGGTGAGTGGGAGAGGTTGAAGATTAGCTGGAGGTCATCGGCGTAATTAAACACCGTGACCTCCAGCTGCTGTAACATAAAAATAAGGGGGTAAATGTATAAATTAAACAAAAGAGGGGAGAGTGATCAGCCCTGAGGGACCCCGCACTCCACCTTACGGGAGGCCGCGGTGAAGCCAGCCAGATGGACCGCTTGAGCTCTCCCGGCTAGGAAGGACTCGAGCCATGAGAAGGCCAAGCCCTCTATGCCCGCCGCCCTGACACGGTTGAGGAGGATGGAGTGGTCCACCGTGTCAAAAGCGGCGGACAGGTCCAGGAGGATCAGGGCTTGCGGAAGGTTGGTGTCAATACCTTCACGCAGCTCGTCCATCACTGAAATCACCACCTTCTCCGTGGAGTGCAGGGGGCAGAAGCCGGCTTGGCAGGAGGAGAGGCAATGATTTGCCTCTACGTGAGTGCTCAGGGTGGTCGTGACATGGGTTTCGAGAACTTTTGCTAAATAGGGCAGAAGGGAGATAGGGCGGTAGTTGGAGGGGGAGGATGGGTCGGCATTTTTTTATGATTGGAATGACAACTGCTGATTTATGTGGACTGGGAACAATGCCGTTCCTGAGCGAATCGTTAAGGAAAGTCAGGGGCGGGGTAGGGCAAGCTAGATAGATTTCCCTAATTCCCTAAGGATGTGGGCTGGGGCAAAATCCAGGGGAGAACCCGATTTAACCCAATGAAGCAGCGGGGGGAGTGTGTCATCGGTTAACAGCGGAATAGTGGTCAATTTAAGGGCCGTAGAGGGTGGGGAGGGATTAACAAATGTAGGGGAGGGCGGGGGGATGTTGATTTTGATTTTGGCAACTTTGTCAATGAAAAACTCGTTAAGCGAGTTGCAGAGGGACTGGGAAGGGGGGATAGTGGTCATAGCTCTGCTGAATGATGTCAGTTCATGGACAGTAGCGAAGATTTCCTTCGAGTGGGACTCTGCTGCCATTATCCTGCTCGTATAGAACTCTGTTTTGGCCTCAAGAATGCCCTTTTTATAGATTTGTAGAACAGACAAGTAGATTGTCTTTTGCGCGGGGCAATAGGTTCTTCTCCAAGCTTGCTCGGCTCTCCTTGCAGCTAATTTCTTTTCTTTTAGGTCTGGGGTAAACCACCGATTGGCTGCGTGGGCCCGCTTGACTGTGAATACTCTCCCCCTTTTCTTTAGATTTCTTCCTATATTTCGCTCACTTGGAGCTACGGCCCAACAACACCATGAAGTGATTGAACCGTGAATCCTAATGATCCACGGTAATAATTGTATTGGCCAATGATTTTTAAATCCCTTTCCCTCCCTTTATTTATCGTGTAAAGATGCCTTACTCTGTGC
This sequence comes from Lissotriton vulgaris, assembly GCF_964263255.1. NCBI lineage: Eukaryota > Metazoa > Chordata > Amphibia > Caudata > Salamandridae > Lissotriton > Lissotriton vulgaris. Next base: position 2,062,879,870 of record NC_141689.1, on the reverse strand, counting down.
CCCTCTTTCCTCTTTAGGATGCCCTCCCCTTTCCACCACTGTCCTGATGAAGACCCCAGCCTAAGGGTTCCAAACTTCCCTAGAACATCGGGGGTCGAAACGTCGACAAACTCTATTGCACCCACTGTTTTCCACATTTTGATAATGATCAAAGAGGTTCATTTGTTAGGAGGCTTTTATGTATGTTGATTATCATTCATGTGCTCAATGTGGCTGAATATGAGAGCCAACATGTTTTGTATTGTGTTTAAATGAGTTGGGTCCTATTGACCAGTGTTATATTACCATTGGTGTTCCTTATCCTCACGTATCCTTCACCTTTCCCCCTTTTCACTTTCCCTTTCCCCTGGGGCATTGTATGTTTGGTCTAATTTTGAGGAATATTGAACCTACCAATTAAAGTGTAATTTTATAAGCATATTGTGCTTCTTGTGGATTCTATGTGATTAGTTAACATTGGAATCCGTTAATAACTTCTGAAATTATGTCATTCTGAATTGTAAATTTGGCTTTTGTGTGTCCTTCTATGGTCCTACACTGGGATCACCCCAACCTGCAAGCAGTCACCTTAATTAACCATACAGAAAATGTTATTCGATTGCCCAAACACTTAAAAAAGTTCTTAAAAAGCGATTGACCTGTAACAATATCGACTGCACAGTATTGATTACCAGTCTAGCATCAGGGTAAGTATGTATCGATTGAAATTAGATTTACTAATCTTAGTTCTGGAGTTAAGGATTGGTAATCTAGGCTAAGATATATACTTATCATGACTATATAATGGTAGCTGAAATTATGCAGTTAATAATGTTGAATCTAAAAAGTCGATGTTGTGGCAAAACACTGGTTATTACATGTTCGAAACACCATATGATTTGTAACCAATTTAAAAAACATTACACTTAATATTGTCATAAAAAACACGTTGTTGGAAAGTGAGTTATTAGCAGTGGTAAATATGCCTCTTCCACTGGCAATAAGACCACTAACATAATGTAGGGCTCAGAATATGTTTTCCCTTGCTCAACACTTGGCAGCTTGGCTGCGAGCATGCAGGCTTAACTTCAAAGACAGTGAAGCTCTCAGCCAGTCTGGATGTGGTGAGTGTTTATGTGTGGCAAACAAGGACCCCCTGATTAGGATGAATTTCCTGGGGCAGGGCAAACAATTTTAGGTAAGGTAACAACCCAGGCAAAATGCAAATACTGGCAAGGTTCAAAGTAAAAGAAATAGATGTGTAATGGACATAAGGAGGCAGTGAAATAACATACAATGATTGTATTTAATGAATCTAATTAAAAGTGTTATAAGGATAATCAACACATAGAAACAGATAAAAGTACATAAAAAAGTTTATACAGTCAATATTCATTAAGTTTATATTATTCTTTATAAGTAAAAGAATTCCCAATGATCTTTCCTTCACATCATTGGGAATTCTTTTCCATTCTATGGGAATCTTTGCTGTGCAAAGTGAAGAGTTTATTATATTATTAAAGATGGGATTGACAATATCGATGAGGACCTGTAATAGGATGTGGGGGCAGGGATCAAAAGGAGAGCCTGATTTAATACAGTATAGCCAGGTGAGTATCCTCCAGGCTGATCGGCAGGAAAGTTTTCATACAGGCTATATTTGTGCCTGCAGTGATCCCCTCTTCTGAGATCGATGGCAATGGAGGGGGAAAAACTTTGATAAGCGTCAGAACTTTTTCTTCTAAAAAGTCTTCTATGTTGTTACAAAGACTCTTGGAGGGGGGATCTCTTGTAGCAGACTTTTAGGAGTTCGTAAATAGATTTATTATCTTAAAAATCTCTTTCTGTTTATTATTAGTGGTTTTTATGGCTTCCGTGTAGCAGTTTATTTTAGCAGTCTTGATCAGGGCATGATATTTTCTCCGTGTGGATTTGTAGATGCTAAGATCATTGCTTTCGTAATTTCTGCGCTATGTACGTTCTAGTGCCCTTACTTCACCTTGCTTTTCTTTTAAAAGATGTGAAAACCAAGGTGCAGACAGTTTCTTTTTAAGTGGCCTATGACTAGAAACTGTGGGACCCAACTGATCACTTAATCCGAGCATCCAGTGCCCGAAAAGCTGGTTGTCAGTTATATGGTTTCCCGTCATATTGGGTCTGCTTTCGAGAGCTTTAGGAATAAGATCAGGAAGTCCTATGATTGATTTCCAGTAGGGTTTATCTTGTTGGGAAATTATCTTTGCCTGTGAAACTATCCTTAATCATAAGTTCAAAGGGGATGAATTCATGGTCAGACCATATTTGCGTGAGTGGGGGCTTTACTTTGAACAAAATGCACAGCAGAGACCCTAGCACCTCACAGCAGAAATTGCCAGAAGGGTTTCACAAATATCTACCACAGCGTAAGCTAAACAATTATAGAAGCAGGGGGAATGGTTAGTTTGTGCTGCTGGTGCTGGTCGATACAACTATCACTCATTTTAGAGGGCTTGTACTCTTTAAGACAGACCATTATTATTGCATAAACAGCACAAGATTGATGTTACCCTGTTTACACATCACTAACAGGCTGCAGTATTTCCCTGGTATATGTTTCCCTATTTCCTACAACTGTTTTGTTATCCCAGGTGTGTTTCTGTGGTTTTTGTTTTAGGGTAACTTAAGTATCTTTTATAGGCATACGGTGAACTGAGTAAAAATGATCTTACCACAAGCTCCTCTCATCCTGGGTCTCTCTGATCAGTGAACGGAACAATGGTCAAATTTGTGCCAATTGTGATTACAATTATAAAGCAAATTGTGTGAATAAATAAAACATTTTTTGAAATATGGGAAGTACCAAGTGAAAATGTTTCAAGGGAGAGTCCCCACCTCTGCCCCCAGCTGATCTCCTTGATAGAAATTGTGTTACTTGTTATCTGTGGATCCTGAAGAGAATGAAGTGTCAATTTGACAATCAATCTTGGTCACACTCTGAATATTTCCCATGGCCCCAGGCAGTGCACTGCAGATATACAAGGTTGCCATGTGAAAATGGACAGGTGAGGTTGGACCTGACATCCTTGGGTGTTTTCTACAAATTTTTCCGTTCAATCCTCATGTTTTTGCTGACTTTGTTTTTGCTTTCCTTGGGACTCTGCTCACATTACCACAGCTACACAGTTTTAAAGTGTCTGTGCTCCATCCCTTATACATGGTAGAATTGGCGTACACCCTCTTGACATATTTGATTACTTCTGAGTCCCTATTAAAAAGGAAGTACATGTACACAGGGCCTGTAAATTAAATGTTGCCAGTGGAGCTGCAATACTTATTGTGACACACAGTTAAGTAGCCTTTAAAACTTGTCTCATGTCTGCCATGGCATCCTGGTCATGCAGTGTTATACTGCCATTTCGACCTGGCAAAATAAACTTTTTTTAGGCTTAAACCTTCCTTTTTAATATATTTAAAGCACACCTTGGTTAGGCCCTAAACAGGCTAGTGGGCGGGGTACAGTGTATTTAAAGGTCGTACATGTACATTTAACTTTATTTTCTTTAATGGTAAAGTTAGATTATAAGTCACAAGTCTGAAAATGGCACTATTAGAAAGTTAAAGACACACAATTTATAAAACACACAATTGCTGAACGGAATGCAGAACAAATCAAACTATTAACCCCCAAGCAACAGATCTGGGTTAAATCCATCATTCTTTTGCTCACTATGACACCCCAATTTAGATCGGGCCATATGCAAATCAGTTTGGACCATGTCCCTCATGGGAACAGTCCAGCCTGAACTGCCAAGCCAAGTCCTCCCTGGTCCGAAGCAAGCATCCTCGGACCGGTTGTTGTATTTCGCCCCTCATCAGCCAGGATAGCTTGAATCCAGTGGCACAGTGAGCCGGAGACTGAGACCTATGACTAGGCATGGCTGGCGCACTTAGGGTGAGGGTCAGAAAGCAAAAGAAAGACAATTGATGCAAAAATCAAAACATTCATCCCCAGTCAAGAGATCTCGGATAAATCCATCATCCTTCTGCTCACGACGCCACCTCGGTTTAGACCTGGCCAGATGCCAATCAGTTGTGACCCTGTTCCTCATGGGAACAATACAGCCCGAACTACCTAGCCAGGTCCTCCCTGGACCAGAAACAAGCATCCAAGGACTGGTTTTGAGGTTATACCCCTCATCAGCCATAATAGCTTGAATCAAGTGATACAGAGAGCCCAGGAACCACTTCTGGGCATACATAGAGCACTTAGGGTGAGAAAGCAAAAGTCAAACAATTGATGCATGGAATGCAGAACAAATTAAAACATATACCCCCAGTCAAGAGATCTGGATTAAACTGATCATTCTTTTGCTCACCATGCCACCCCAGTTTAGACCTGGGCATATGCAAATCAGTCTTGACCCTGTGCCTCATGGGAACAGTTCAGCCCAAACTGCAAAGCCAGGTCCTCCCTGGATTGGAAACAAGCATACTCAGAAACGTTTCAGATTTTCAACCCTCATCAGCCAGGATAGCTTGAATAAAGTGGCATAGTGAGCCCGGGACACATGTCTGGGCATACAGGACGCTCTTAGGGCAAGAAAGCAAAAGACACAAAATTGTTGGATGGAATGCAGAACAAATCTAAACATTAACCCCCAGTGAAGAGATCTGGGTTAAATGCATCATTCTTTGCTCACCATGCCACACCAGTTCAAACCTGCCCATATGCAAATCAGGCTTGACCCTGTGCCTCATGTGAACAGTCCAGCCCAAACTGCCAAGCCAGGTCCTCCCTTGACCAGAAACAAGCATCCTTGCTAGGACCAGTTTGGGGGTTTCAATCCTCATCAGCCAGGATAGCTTGTATCCAGTCACACAGTGTGCCTGGAACCCACGTCTAAGCATACCTGGAGCACTTAGGGCGAGAAAGCAAAAGACCCAGAACTGATATGCGAAAGGCTGAACAAATCACAACATTCACCCACAGTCAGGAGATCTGGGTTAAACCCATCATTCTTTTGCTCACCATGCCACCTCAGTTTAGACCTGGCCATATGAAAATCAGTCTTGACCCTATGTCTCATGGGAACAGTCCAGCCCGAACTACCAGGCCAGGTCCTCCCTGGACCGGAAACAAGCATCCTACGAAAGGCTTTGGGGTTTCACCCCTCATCAGCCGAGAATCCTTGAATCCTGTGACACAGTGAGACCGGGACCCACGTCAAGGCATGCCCAGTGCACCTATGGCAGGAAAGCAAAACAAACAAAATTGATGGACAGAATCCACAACAAATCACAACATTCAACCCAGTCGAGAGATCATGGTTAAAACTATCATTCTTTTGCTCACCATGCCACCACAGTTTAAACCTGGCCATATATAAATTAGTCTTGACCATGTGCCTCATGAGAACAGTTCAGCCCGAAACGTCAAGCTAGGTCCTCCCAGGACCCGAAACAAGCATCCTTGGACCGGTTTCAGGGTTTCACCCCTCATCAGCCAGGATTGCTTGAATCTAGTGGCACAGTAAGCCCAGGACTCATGCCTGGCTTTACCTGGCGCTCTTAGGGCGAGAAAGCAAAAGACAGAAAATTGTTGGATGGAATGCAGAACAAATCTAAACATTAACCCCCAGTGAAGAGATCTGGGTTAAATACATCATTCTTTGCTCAACATGCCACACCAGTTTTGAGCTGGCCATATGCAAATCTGTCTTGACCGTGTTTTAGGACTTTACCCCTCCTCAGCCTGGATAGCATGAATCCAGTGTCCCAGTGAGCTCTGGACCTAAGTCTGGGCATACCCGGTGACCTTAGGGCAAGAAAGCAAAAGACACACAATTGATGGCCGGAATGCAGAATAAATCAAAACATTCACCCCCAGTCAAGAGATCTGGGTTAAATACATTATTATTTTGCTTACCATGCCACCCCAGTTATGACCTGGCCATATGCAAAACAGTCTTGACCATGTACCTCTTGAGAACTATCCATCCCGAACTGCCAAGCTAGGTCCTTCCTGGACCATAAAAAAGCATCCTAATACCAGTTTAGGGGATTCAAACTGAAGGACTGGGTTCTTTAAGACCCAGCGGTGCCAGGGCACAACACCTGAAACCTTCGTGGGTAACCTGCTCCGGCGTACGAATCACAGAGACACGGGACACTTCCTTCAACGTCAAAGATTCAAGGTTTATTTGCTGCAGGGAACACAGAGATCACGACAAGTACACAACGTGCAACTTGGGGAGACTGCTTCAAATTGGTTCTGTGGACCGCTCCTTTTATACAGTTTTTACCCATAGGATAACATTGAACACAAAAGTTTACAACCCGGTTCCCACAATTATCCCCCAGAGGGGTCACTTTGGTCACTTTAAACACATAAGGTCCGGAACATAAGTGCGGAAACATTTGGCGGTTCCCAACTGTAAAAACCCATCTTCCCACCATTAGCAAATTCCAATCAGCAGTAAAACAGATCGAAATAGGAACAAGGACAGGTGTAGAGGAAGACGGAGACAGTGGGGAGATCGGAAAGGGTGTAAAAGGGGAGGTAACGGGAAACACGAGATACAGGCATCAAAGGGACGTGCCTAATGAGATGCACGGCTGAGACAATAAGCCCGTGCGGCAAGATGAGCCTCGAGCGGCGCCACCTGCCTTACAGCAGCGACCCCCTCGTCATAAAGACACTTACAAAGAACATGTGTCTTTCCGCAAATATCTTGGGAGTCCCAGGGTCGCGAAGCGGACAACGTCCGTTCGCTGGCTACTTAAGGGCAAGAGACAAAATGGATGCCGTATCCAAGATGGAACCCGTGGGTACAGATGAAAAACCCACATTACAAACGAACGGTTTAAGTTAGCACAGCGAAACTGCGCACACTTACTAAACTCGTCATTTGCGGTTCATAGATACCAGACTCGACCATATTCGTGCGAGTCGAAAACACCACTTACAATTGTCACGGAACCTCAGACGCTCCTTTTGCCCTCATGTAGGCAAGCACTAGTCGGAATCATATTCGATATTCATCAGACCATCGAGATGTTGCTGTAGCATAGCTCTGTCCAACTGAGTCCCCTTGGTAACAGGTGGTTGTCTCATACACATTGTAGCACAGAGGCCACATAAGGCAGGACCACACTGCACACAAAGGCAACACGTGAACAGGAACACTACAACGACTCCGATGATCATCAGAATCTTCCAACCCCAAGTCGACATCAGGCCCCAAAACCATCCAAGTAGCGTCCAATCCCCTACATCCACGTGTATGGATTCGGAGATCTTATGCAACCTCGAAATGGCTTGATAGACAGTAGGAGCATTATCTGGAATGAAAATGCAGCAGCTCGAATGGATCACCTTACATACCCCACCACGATCTGCTAAGATGACATCTAAAACCATACGGTTTTGTAACGTCATAAGTCTCTCCGCCTGAAGTTCTGTGGTGATATTACCAAGGGCACTGGCAGTAATATTAGCTGTCGATTCTACCACTCGAGTCAACTGTCTCAGGTTCCTACTATTGACCATAGGTCCCCAAAACGGGAGGAAACCCTTGAAAAAGTCTCCTGCCTCTTGACCGGCAGTATCCTCTTCGCTAATTACGCCTCGTACAACTCTAGTCTTATGATAATCGGCATCTACAGTAAACGTCGGAGGCAACAAATTTGCAATGAAACATGAGCCCATGAAGTCAGCGGGCAACCATGTGTATGCACGATCATAGCAGATAAAGTATGTACCCTTGGCAGCCAGAAACACAGGGGACGAGGACATTGGCAGAATGTAATTTTCAGTACAAGCACTTGCTCCAAGTCGGGCTTGCGATCTTCGACCACGACCCATAAGACAAAAATTACCAGTGTGGGGTACGACCCATATCGGAGGCGAGTTTTTAAGCTGCTTTTCGCTAGTGAACACACTATATTCACCTCTACTTAGGACTCTATAGGCCTGTACCTCTTCTTCGGGAATAAGCGAGGGATCATAGATATCACTATCTAAATCCTCTATGGCTATTGACAAAGGCTTTTGATACGAGGTAGGACCAGAGTAGGGGGAACGTGGTTCTCGAATGGGGTGGAAACCCAGTGCGCTTCGAAACATTGTTTGAAATGCTCGAGCTGACCCTTGGGAACTATACGGTAACACCAGATATGGAATTCCCTTATCCGTAGTATGTGGCATCAACCCACACACCCAACAATTAGTAGTGTTAACCACCAACTGATGCTGATGGAGGAGCTGAATAAAGGAATTGTTGCGGAATTCTACACGTCTAGCCTGTTCGTGTTCCGGTAACATATGAAAGGAATGGGGAGAAGCAGTAGAGGTTAGATTAGGGTAAGGAGTAGGAGTAAGTGTAGCAGGTAAGAAGTAAGACATCGTGTAATACACCCCACCCGCCAATAATGCAGAAGCAGTCAAAAACAATACAAACAGTTGAAATATAAAACATTTGGTACGACTGAGTTGCTGCAGCTTGAATCTGTGGACTTGAGCTCCCTCCAAATCATTCAGCTTCGAGAATGCCATTCCCTACGACCGTCCGCAACGTTTCTTGACGCACTTCGTTCTGTGCAGCAATAGTCAATCCCTAGGAGTTCCCAGGAACCGACGGCCTTTAACCTAGCGTCAAGACCCACTGTCCAGAAGGAAGTACGCGCGCGGCCCTACGGCCTTCAATGCACAATATATATGTATGCAAAACAAAGTCTCTCAGCTGTAAAGGCAAAAAGATACAGGGAGTGAAGCTCAAAATATGTGTACAAAATAATTACAGTAATACGAAAGTTCAAAACTGATCACGGAAAACGGGATAATGCAGTTGTCAATTCAGCAAAGCAAGATTTTTTTATTTGTCCTTAGTGCGTGATCGGAAAAAGTATCGGGTTTTCCCAGGACGTGTCTGCTCGTCGAACAAAGGATCCGTTGAAGAGACAGCGTCTTGCTGATCAGTTGAATGTTCTGGTCTTGAGTCTTTTGATGCTAATTGTTCAATACTGTCTTTCTGCTGCGCTGGGGATTCTCCAACAAGCTGTGCGTCGCTAAAAGGCACAAACGCCGGCAATGTTTCTGTTTCAGATGACGCAATGCCTCTCCTTACCCACGGGTCTGCCGGCAAAGGGATGGGGACTCGTTTGGTGTGCGTAGCATGCACCCAATTCTTACGTCCCTCGAGACGAACAGCAGTCCTCGTGGCCAGGAGCACCTGGTAGGGTCCGGTGAACCTCGGGTCCAGATTATTTTTGCGTGAAAAGTTCCGTGTCACCACCCAGTCTCCGGGCTGGAGCTGGTGGCCTGGACCCTCCGTCTGCGTCGGCAATGCGTCGTAAACCTGTTGGTGAATTAACCTCAGTTTAGCAGTCAAGTCATGCAGATAATCAATCAACATTGGGTACTCAAGATCAGAAAACATTCCTGGCCTAGGAACCCCCCACACATTCGCAGGGCGGCCGAACACTATTTCATAGGGACTAAGCCCTACTCGGGAGTGTACAGTCGCCCTAGTTGACAGTAATGCTAAAGGTAAAGCGTCAGGCCACGAAAGACCAGTCGTAGCCTGAATCTTCGCTAACTTTAGCTTAAGGGTGCCATTGTACCCTTCAACCAATCCAGCTGACTGAGGATGATTGGCGCTGTGGAATTTCTGATTAATTCCAAGGCCCTTACACACACTCTTCATCACACTTCCAACAAACTCACTTCCGTTATCTGACCACACGACTCTAGGCATTCCATACCGAGGAAAGTATTCCTTCAGTAGGATTTTCGCAGTAGACAAAGCAGTATTGTCTTTGAGGGGATAGGCCTCGATCCATCGGGAGAATGCGCAAACCACAACTAAAACGTATTTCAGGTTATTGCATCGCTCCATATGGATGAAGTCCAGTTGAATTACCTCAAAGGGATACGAAGGGGGAGCAAAACTGCCAGGAGGAGTTGAGGTTCCTTTGCCAGGATTGTACATTATACACACCATACAATTCTTCACCAGACGTTCAGCACATTTCGTAATGCCATCATTCTTCCACACAACAGCCAACAACTTACAAATACCTTTCGCGCTAATATGTGCTAACCCATGCGCCATTGTCACAACGGCCAGCACATACGCATCAGGCAACAACCATCTTTTCTGATCCGACAAATCAATCCAACAACCATTCGCATCCAACTTTCCCGTACTTTCTTTCCACTTCGTCTTTTCAGTCTCGGTGGCCTCATTCTGAATTGCTTTCACACTCTCGATAGTGTCCTCACACATACTCGATTCTGTAGGCCACCTAACCGAACTCGTCACATACATCCGAGTGCTAAGGTTCCGGGCAGTCTCCTTAGCAGTCTCGTCCGCAAACGCATCACCACGACCAATATCATCCGTCACCTTACGATGCGCACTACATTTAACAATCGCAACTTGCGTAGGCAAAGTCAGTGCATCCAAAAGATCATTCACAAGCTGGCCATGCTGAATCTTCGTACCGTGCGACGTCAAGAAACCTCTCTCTCTCCACAATCGTCCAAAACTATGTGCAACACCAAACGCATATTGACTATCAGTAAACACATTTACACGTTTCCCTTTCGCTAACACACATGCTCTAGTAAGAGCAATCAGCTCTGCAGCTTGGGCAGAATTCTGATTCAACCTTGCAGTCTCAACAACAGTATTCAATGTTACAACAGCATAAGCAGTAGTCACATCGCCATTCGGCAACTTAAAACATGACCCATCCACATACAAAGTGCCATCCGGATCTTTCAATGGGGTGTTTTTAAGGTCCACTCGACCTTTTGTTTCCTCTTCAGTCCTCAAGTAGCAGTCATGTTCTGCCACTTCATCTGACTCTGTGCTAATTGGTAACAGAGTTGCCGGGTTCAAAACGTTACAACGTTTTATCTGAATGTGGCTTGCCAAGAGCGTCAACTCGTACCCAGACAACCTCGCACTCGTCAAGTGCTGAGTTTTCGTTCGATTCAAAAGAGTATCGACTGCATGCGGAACCATCACCGTAAGCATATTATCCATGACCAATCCTGCTGATTGTCGGATGGAGACCGCAGCTGCCGCTGTTGCTCGTAAACAACTCGGCGGTGCTCTAGCTACTGGGTCCAAGGTCGAGGAAAAATATGCACATGGACGTTGCTTACCACCAAAAGGTTGCGTTAAGACACTCAAAGCACAACCTTCCCTCTCGTGAACATATAACGTGAACGGCTTACTGTAATCAGGGGTACCTAACACAGGAGCCGAACACAATGAATCACGCAGTTCAGAAAAACTTTTCTGACATTCTTCCGTCCATGGTAAAGGAGTTGAAACATCCTTGCACGTAAGAGCCACCAATGGTTTCGCTAGCAATGAAAAGTTAGGAATCCATTGCCTGCAGTACGACGTGATACCTAGAAAGGCACGCACATCTCTTTGGGTTTTTGGCACAGCCATTCGCGCAATCGCTGCAATTCTCTCTGGGGTCAATCTCCTTCCCTCCTTTGACAATAAGTGACCTAGATAGGTTACTTCTTGACAACAATATTGGAGTTTAGAAGGTGACACCTTGTGATTCAACTCACAGAGATGTTGCAGCAACGACACTGTAGCAATTTTGCAAATATCCTGAGTATCAGCAGCCACCAATAAGTCGTCGACGTATTGGATCAAGGCCGCACCAACCGGCAACCTAAATGCATCCAATTGACCCTTCAAGGCTTGACTGTAAATAGATGGACTTTCACAGTAGCCCTGAGGAGCGCGTTTGAACCGGAAGCTACGTCCACCGAGAGAGAAACCGAAAAGGTCCCTGCTCTCTTCGGCAATCGGGATGCTGAAAAACGCATTTTTCAAGTCAATCACCGAAAACCATGATGCAGAAGCTGGAATCAGAGTCAGTAGCGCCGTGATGTCAGGCACAACAGGAAATTGAGGAACCACAATTTTATTTACCTCCCGTAAATCGATAACAAAACGATAAACAGGTGGTTTGGAAGGATCTGTACGTTTAAGAATGGGCAGCACAGGGCTGTTGCACACGTTTCCCCGAGTCTCTTCAATAACATCTTTCTCGATCAAATCATAAATGATCGCCAACAGTGCTCGTTCACCATCAAGGGAGATACGATATTGGGGAATACGTGGCAGTCGCACATTAGATTTCAACTGAACAACATAAGGGGAGATATCAAGCAGGCCCACATCATTTGGACCTGTTGCCCACAAAGACGCAGGAAGAGAACTCAATTCCGGTGGGAGCTTATCGAGGGACAAATACATGGGAGAGACAACCCTCTCTCCTAACGTAAGCTTTACACCCGCAGGAGAACAATACAAAGTTGCGTACAAACGTTTAAGCAAATCCAGGCCCAAAAGATTTTCACCACAACCCGTGGTTAAAATCAACGGAGCTTCTAGCTCACGTGGCCCGATTTGAAGAGGCAGAGGGCGTGAAACTGGATTGCTAACAGGGGCGCCAGAGAATCCAACGGAAACATTTGTTAAGCCAGACAAAGGTGCGCCAGGGAGTTTCGAATACATGATAGAACTTTTCGCTGCACCAGTGTCCAACAGAAAAGGCTCAACGACGCCCGATGTAGCAACTGCGACGTAAGGCCCTCTCTGATCAACCGGAACTGATACCACTCCCTCTCCTTGTCTATGGCTGTCCTAGTAATTACTGTCGTCAGTTCCCTGATCGACGTAATAATCGTCTACATTGTACTGCGCAGATCGTCCTTGCGAAGATCCACGTCGATCGAAGCAATTATCGGAATTGGATGAGTTATCTGAGCGATCGTTCTGAGCACCACGGCCTCTACCACGTGGCGCCTGCTGTGAAGCACCACGACCCCCTCTAGACGAGTTACCATTGCTACGCTCATTTAAAACAGGACAATTAAACTTAATGTGTCCCTCCTGTCTACAATAAGCACATTGATTGTACCCTAACGAGGATCTTTGGGAAGAGGAATCATTACGAGTTTGGGATCTGTTCGATTGTGGCTGTGACCTATTCTGTTGGGGTGCATTCTGATTCGAACGTGGAGGATACGCTTGTTGCAACAACACTTTAGTTTTGAGCTCTTTCGTCTTTTTATCGGCACGGTCGTTCTCTTCTTTCTCTCTATTCTCATAGTATTGTGCCGTAGCCAATATCTGAGCCGAAGTAGAAACGGCCCATGCACTTTCCGAATTTCTCAATTTATTGCTCAAGTCGGGCAATAAATTCGAAACAAATTTATCCACAAACAATCTCTGACCACCCTCGGTGCCCATATCCTGACCACTATGGTCAACGAATGCTTCCTCGAACCTCGTAAAGAAGTCGGAAACACTCTCATCTTTCTTCTGCTTACAAGCTGACAATTTGTCCCAATTGACTCTCATAGCTGGCATAAGCGTTTTCATTAATGTTATTATTCTTTGAGGGAGAGCAGCAATCAACTGTTCAGGCTTAGCGCCACCAACTTGCAACCCATCTGCCGCTAAAATGGCCGCCCAATCACCACCTAATTCATTTGCGTGATCTTCCTGACGAATCTTAGCCCATACCGGTTGCGGTACGACATTGCCAAACAACATGTCGATATCGGCAAGATTCATTACCGTAGCATCTACGAGCTGCGATAATTCTTTATAATACCCTGCAGGATTTTTGCGAGGGTCAGGCAAAGATTGCTTCACCTGTAACACTTCCGATCGTTTCCATGGGAGGTGTATCCATACTCTCTGGAAATACGGCGGGACCGGAGGGGCAGCTGCGGGGTTACCAGGCATCCAAACCGGTGGAACTTCACGCATGGGGTATTGACCAGACTCGTCTGGTTGTTTTTCAATATCCTCAACAAACAATGCATGAGGGATTGGAGCGGGACGAAAAGATAGCAAACGCTCAACAGCACGTCGAACGTTAGTATCCACTATCAGCCCATTTGCGAACTGAAGCTGGAGATCAGACAGAGCGGTGAGCACCTCGTCAGGCGCATCGGCCGCTATCTGATCGTGAAGGAATTTACACATTTCATTAAACACATATCTCTGGGTCGGTATATTAAATTGACAAAATGTTTCGAGGACAACACGGGGTGGACATCTAAGAGGATTCACCATCCAACCCATCGCCATATTATATAGCGCAACGCGTTCTCTGTTTCCAGGAAGCTGACTACGTCTCTGAGGACCATCGGAACCAGCGGACCCATGAACAGGTCCGAGCGAATGAAAGAAGCTAGTCGCAAGAGGAGAATTGCGACTACGAACAGAGGGAGAGGAATAAGACACAGGGCTAACAAGAGAAGGAGTAGAAACAGTAGCAACAGCGGGAGTTAACAAAACAGGAGCAGTAGCAGAAGTAGTAGCGGGAACAGGAGTATGTGGAAGCGGAGGAGCAGTAGGAATAGAAACAGACAAAGGAGCAGGAACAGGCGGAAGAACGGGTGCAGGTTGAGGAACAGGCGGAGGAGGAATAGGCGGAAGAACAGGTACGGCAGGGACCACAGGAGCTGCGGGACCCTGTACGTACGGAGGTGGCGACTTCATAAGATAAGACATTAAGGGATCCTCAACTGGCTCTTCCTTCTTTTCCGACTCCGTAGGCAAAGCAGGATAACATTTATCTATAGTCATATGCTATAATCTATCAAACACTTCCTTATCCTTAACCTCCTTATCTCGCTGAAATTGCTCTGCTTTCTTCACTATGGTAGCTACATTATCTCGCTGATTACGTTTAGTCTGTCTGATTTCTTTCTGTCGGGCTTCTTTGCGCCACAACCGAAAGGCATCAAACATGGCCGGCCTTGACTTTCTTTCGAACAATTTAATCTCTAGATTATCTAAAATCGGTGCCTCGAAGCTACCATGAGGTGGCCAACGAAGGTCGCCGTCCTTTTTCGTGTATTTAATCCAGTAATCGTTAAAGGTAACTGGGCCTAGCCCATGCTTACTATAGAGCTCATACGTGGGAGTTCCAACCGGAGGTATCGGACACGAGTCCTCCAATCGGGAATCCATACCACAAGGCTTGAAACAACTAAACAAAGTACTACGACCAGGCATCTTGCACACTAGCCGAGTTTCACAAACTTCAAGGGTTACGGGATTTACCAAGTCCCAGCAAAGAACAAAACCCTCGGTCTTTGGCGGCTGCAGTCGTCAAACAACACAACAAAGTACGCTAGCAAAGTGTCACCGACAAAAACACTCACACAGCGTGTACAACAAAAACACTCGCTAAAGTGTCAACAACCAAGAACTATGGGAGCGACCCACAAATACTTAACTCAAAAATCGATGGCGTCACCAGGAAGGCCCGTCAATCGTCTCGCTATACCAAGGTCTACGCCAGGCGCCAAAACAGGTCTACAGTCAGGGCAGCAGTCCGTCGCAGCCGTCCGGAGGCGGGAATCTTCGCGGGAAAAGTCTTCGGGCCACTTATTTCGACAACAGGATCGATGAAGCAGAGTGCACCTTCCCTCGGAGATTTCACACGAAGTTCCTCACGATCGTCGGGCTTGGACCGGTACCACTGATGCAGCCCTACGTTGGGCGCCAACTGAAGGACTGGGTTCTTTAAGACCCAGCGGTGCCAGGGCACAACACCTGAAACCTTCGTGGGTAACCTGCTCCGGCGTACGAATCACAGAGACACGGGACACTTCCTTCGACGTCAAAGATTCAAGGTTTATTTGCTGCAGGGAACACAGAGATCACGACAAGTACACAACGTGCAACTTGGGGAGACTGCTTCAAATTGGTTCTGTGGACCGCTCCTTTTATACAGTTTTTACCCATAGGATAACATTGAACACAAAAGTTTACAACCCGGTTCCCACAATTATCCCCCAGAGGGGTCACTTTGGTCACTTTAAACACATAAGGTCCGGAACATAAGTGCGGAAACATTTGGCGGTTCCCAACTGTAAAAACCCATCTTCCCACCATTAGCAAATTCCAATCAGCAGTAAAACAGATCGAAATAGGAACAAGGACAGGTGTAGAGGAAGACGGAGACAGTGGGGAGATCGGAAAGGGTGTAAAAGGGGAGGTAACGGGAAACACGAGATACAGGCATCAAAGGGACGTGCCTAATGAGATGCACGGCTGAGACAATAAGCCTGTGCGGCAAGATGAGCCTCGAGCGGCGCCACCTGCCTTACAGCAGCGACCCCCTCGTCATAAAGACACTTACAAAGAACATGTGTCTTTCCGCAAATATCTTGGGAGTCCCAGGGTCGCGAAGCGGACAACGTCCGTTCGCTGGCTACTTGAGGGCAAGAGACAAAATGGATGCCGTATCCAAGATGGAACCCGTGGGTACAGATGAAAAACCCACATTACAAACGAACGGTTTAAGTTAGCACAGCGAAACTGCGCACACTTACTAAACTCGTCATTTGCGGTTCATAGATACCAGACTCGACCATATTCGTGCGAGTCGAAAACACCACTTACAATTGTCACGGAACCTCAAAACCTCATCATCCAGGACATCTTGAATACAGTGGCACAGTGAGCCTGGGACCCACGTCAGGGCATACCCAGCGCTCTTAGGGCAAGAAAGCAAAATACTCACAATTAATGAAATGGAATGCAGAACAAATCAAAACATTCAATCCGAGTCCAGAGATCTGGGTTAAATCCATCATTCTTTTGCTCACCATGCCACTCCAGTTTAGACATGGCCATATGCAAATCAGTCTTCACCCTGTGCCTAATGGGAACATCCCAGCCCAAACTAGCAAGTCAGGTACTCCTTGGACCAGAAACAATTATCGTAGGACCTGTTTCAGGGTTTAATCCCTCATAAGCCAGGATAGCTTTAATTCAGTGGCACAGTGAGCCCTGCACCCACGTCTGGGCATACCCGTCGCACGTATGGCGAGAAAGCACAAGACACACAATTGATGAAGGGTATACAGAACACATCAAAACATTCACCCTAAGTCAAGAGATCTTGTTTAAATCCATCATTCAATTGCTCACCATTCCACCTCGGTTAAGACCTGGCCATATGCAAATCAGTCTTGGCTCTGTGCCTCATGGGAACAGTCTAGCCCGAACTGCCAAGCCAGGTCCTCCCTGAACCGAAAACAAGCATCCTAGGATGGGTTCCGGGGTTTCACCCTCATCAGCCAAAATAGTTTTAATCCAATGGCACAGTGAGGCGGGGACCCATGTCTGGACATACCCGGGGCATTTAGGGCAAGAAAGCAAAAGACACAGAATTGATGGATGGAATGCAGAAAAATCATAAGATTCACCCCAGTCAAGATATCTGGGTTACATGCATCATTCTTTTGCTCACCATTCCACCCCAGTTTAGACCTGACCATATGCAAATCAGTCATGACCCTGTGCCTCATGGGAACAATTCAGCCTTAACTGCCAAGCCAGGTCCTCCTTGGACCGGAAACAAGCATCCTAAGACCGGTATTGAGTTTCACCCCTCATCAGCCAGGATATCTTGAATCCATTGACAAAGTGAGCCCGGGACACACGTCTGGACATGCCTGGCGCGCTTAGGGCGAGAAAGCAAAAGACACACAATTGATGGAAGGAATGCAGAAGAAATCAAAACATTCACCCTTAAGACAAGAGATCTGGGTTAAATCCATCATTCTTTTGCCCACCATTCCACCCCAGTTTAGACCTGGCCATATCCAAATCAGTCTTGACTTTGTGCCTCATGGGAACAGTCCAGCCCGAACTGCCAAGCCAGGTCCTCCTTGTACTGGACACAAGCATCCTAAGACCAGTTCTGGGGTTTCACCTCTCATCAGCCAATGTAGTATGAATCCAGTAGCACAGTGAGCCCAGGACCCACGTCTGGGCATACCAGGCGCACTGAGGGCGAGAAAGCAAAAGACACACAATTGATGCACAGAATGCAGAACAAATCAAAACATTCACCCCACTCAAGAGATCTGGGTTAAATCCATCATACTTTTGCTCACCATGCCACCCCAGTTCAGACCTGGCCATATGCAAATCAGTCTTGACCCTGTGCCTCATGGGAACAGTACAGCCCGAACTGCCAAGCCAGGTCCTCCCTGGACCGGAAACGAGCCTCCTAGGACCAATATTGGGGTTTCATCTCTCCTCAGCCAGGATAGCTTTAATCCAGTGGCACAGTGACCTCTGGACCAACATCTGGGCATTTTTTATCTCAAGCATTTGGCATCTGCAGCCTGTATCCTCAATCAAAAAGACTAGGTATAGGAGACAGTTGGCCAAGGGAAAAGTAGGTGTTGGCAGGATGTGGCGTCTCTGAAATAGGGACGGCTATCACCTCATTTGTACTTCACAAAGACCTACCTCAGCACACTCACATAGGTTTTTTTCACACTAGTTCTTTGTGCTCCTAGACAAACTAACTGGGTACAGAGAGGGAGAAAGAACATTCCAAACACCTCTTGGGGTGAAACCCTCTAGCAAGTTCTTCCACTTCAAAGCTGGCAGTAATGATAAATAGTGGTCCCTCATACCCAACTCTTCAGTTTGCATCTGGACCTGTGGAAGAATCAGAAGGACTGCTGTTCTGCTCTGCTGCAAGAAGGACTTCTAATCTGGTGCTCTGCTGCCTAAGTGAGAAGACCTTGTCCAGTATCTGAAACCCAATAGCACCAGGGCAACTTAATGGTCTAGTTGCCGGCCTCCTATTCAATAGCTGAGTGACAGAAAAGGCTATGTCCACCCTGAACCCTACACCTGGACTCTGACTGCTTTAAGTCCTGCCCCCCAAGGGGTAACACCCCAGGTCTCCATCCTTGAAACAGGGTCTGAAGGTGCTCTACCATACCAGCTGTGGTCTTTTGGGCAGAACCAATGCAGCACGATATCTCTCCTTGCAGCTCATGCAATAAAAACAAATAATGGAAAGAATGCTAAACCATGTTAAACACTCACCCCCAGTACAGAGATTTGGTTCTAAATCCATCTTTATTTTTGCGGCCTGTGCCATGCCAGTTTGTACACAGCCATATGCAAATCATTGATGACTCTTCTTCCCTGCTTTACGTGATTTTTTTAACAGAAAGGAAGAGCCCAGGAGATTCCAACTTCCTATTACTGTCCAGCAGACTTCTCACAGGTCTTTGTCCATCTGCTGGCCACTTTCATTTGGATTTTGAGCTGGAACAATCACTCTCCTTGTCTGCTGCATATCTACTATTGGATCTAAGGACTTTGGGTTTGAGATTTCACAAGCAAGTTCAAAAACCTGTGTATAAGGGAGTTTGTTTGATTGGGGGCACACACCAGAATTTATTTGTACCTTTATTCGATTTTTTTAAATTTATTGAGGTGGGTGGCATGCAGTTTCAGTAGGGGCTTAGATATGTTTTGGCATGCAATATTTCTTCTTTTGTTAAGCAAAAATGTTGCACAGTTTAGTACATTATCTTCATGTTTTTTTATTAAATTTGCAATATTCATTTAATTTATTATGCGGCCTAGTCTGCCAATGGGCCTTTCAGCAGGAGGCCCAGTAGAAGTCATGGGTGCATGAAACAACTGTTTGATGCCATGGATGGTATTAGATTAAATTACAAAATGTGTTTTGGGGAAATATTCTTTTTTTTAGGTGAAGTAATTATAGATGATGTCTTTGGAGGATGGGTGCTGTTGCAAAAAATATTGACCAGTTAATTTTCGTTTTTGGCATTTCTGAATTAATGCTGTTTTTCTGTGTTACCATGCCTCTTTTGTCTGACCAGTGTGTGAGTGTGTTTTCCCTAGGCAACCATTTGTCATTGTTCCCCATACCATGTGGCCAGGGGCCATTTTTTGTATAGTCATTGTCCATAGGCCTGCATGTCTTCTTTGTTTTCCATGCCTCCTGTTCGTTGTATTTTGCTTATGAGACTGGTGGCTATTTTGTGTAGGTAGACAGTGTGCTTTTGCCACAGGTCTGCATGTGTTCTTTGTTGTGGCCATGACTCCTTGCCGGTTGTGGTTGCTGTTGTGACCATTTTGTGGCTGGTGCCCATTTTGTGGAGGCACCAAATGTGCTTTTGCCATAGGCTTGCATGTTTTCTTTGTTGTGGCCATGCCTCCTTGCTGGTTGGTGTTGTAGTGACTGATTGCGTGGCTGGTGGCCTTTTTGTGCATGCAGCCAGAGTTCTTTTGCAATAGGCCTGCAAGTCTTCTTTGTTGTGGCCATGTCTCTTTCCTGGTAATTGTTTTTGTTGGTGTGACCATAAGGCTGGCAGGCATTTTTTTGTAGGCAGCCAGTGTACTTTTGCCATAGGCCTGCATGTCTTCGTTGTTCCCCATGCCTTTTTGCTCAGTGTTGTTTTTGGCCATGTGGCACAGGTTGGCAGCCATTTTGTGCGTCCAGCCATTGTGCCTTTGCCATATGTTTGAATGGAAGGAGGAGATAATACTTTAAAATATGCTTGAAGATACGTTCACTTATTTTGAATTTTGTGTAGTTCAATTCTTTAGTTTTATTTCTTAATTTAAATATTTTAATTGTATTTATTTACTGTTTTTAATGTCAATGTGATTTTTAATGCAACTTTTTAACTTATACATATATATATATATATATTTTTTTTTTTTTATTTGTTTGAATAGTAAATAATTCTTTTTGTTTTGCCTCATCCATCCATCCACCAAAGGTAAACAGCTGTGCAACAGCATTTAGTTTTTTAGGTATATCATTTAATTTCCTCCTGGCCACTCTGGCTGTGGTGCACTTGAAAGTAGACATAAGCATCATTCATTTGTGTAATGATAATGATTGATATTCCATTCCCCCTGGACCATATTGCTTTGCAAAGGTGCAATCTAACCACCATTTTTTTAAAAAGATTACAATTCTATTTACCCATTTAGTCCTTGAGCGTCACAGGAAATAGCTCTATAGTGAAATATTTTGATGGGGAATTATGGTATGGAGGTGTGGTTTGACTTTAAAGTGGTAACCTAAGTTGACAAAACAACCACACTAATATTGCCTTTGTCGGTACTATTTCAAGCTGCAAACAATGTCATGTTTCGCACTAAGGGGCTGCCCGACACCATCTTTGTCTTGGGACTGACCGACCTCTGGTCGGCGGTCCTGACCTCCTCATTAGGATATGACCCAACACTGTTTGGTCACATTCCTGCATTTCCCTATGGTAGCATGCATTACGGCAATCAACTGGCCTTAATACATGCCCCAATAGGGAAATAGGAAGTGCTGTTCATCCCTGTACCCTGTGGCAGACACTTTAAAGTGCATGACACGGGGTGCAGGGATCAACAGGGGGACACCATAGCCTCCCCCTCGACCCCCAACTGCACCAAAGATATCCCTGCTCTGGGCCCCCATACACATTTTCTAATATGGTTTCCATGATAGACAGGCCGGCATGGAACCCATGCCCGAATCATTCATTGTAATCCCAAAGACAGAAAGGCCCTCCCTTTGAGATTATGAGCCAGTTCTGACTGGCTCACGGGCTCATTGATCCCATCGGAAGCCAGCCAGATTAACCTGCTGATTTTGTTCCTGACTGCCAGCATTGTAATGCAGTGGTTGGAAAGTAAACCAGGCAGCCAATTATGATGCGACCCGAAGGCTCCAACCATCAGTCTGATTCTTTATGGGCCACATCGTAATCGGCCCTCAAATGTTTTTTTTGCTTGTTTACTTTTTAGTGCAAATTCACTCACAGTACTGCCATATAAAAGGCCTGCACAGTCCTCCAATCACTTCTACTTGTGCAGCTTGTTGCAACTGCCAACTGAGAGCTTTAAGATGGCCCAAAAGAAAGATATTTCCAAGAAAGGGGTCAGTGAGAAGAAGCAGCTTCCCACCAGTGGAATGTCACCCCAAATCTTTTTAGACCACCATGCCGTGTGCCTGTTGCACCAGCCTCTAGGGAGCAAGCTGAGAGCAGTACTCCTGCAACAACAGCACCATGCTAACCTAAGTCCAGGACCATGTCTATCAGTGAGTCATCCACTGCAATCATGTTGACACTGAAGAGTAGTGATGTTGAATTGGATTTGTCACTTTAGCAAAGTAGTACACATTTGTTTCAGGAAACAGAGCAAAGTGGACAGCAGCCAGCAATAGTACATTTTGCCTATGTTGGAGCCAAACAGGAGGTTGAACATCCTTCCAAGCAAGAACCTCCTCTTTTAGAATCATTGGCTCCCAGATCTCCAGCAAGGAAAAGGAAAAGTACTACTTCACCACCTTCTCCAAGCACCACTTCTGATGATTATGATCGACACATGGAGTGGACCCCGGCAGAGTCCGAGAGACAACAGGTGAGGCAAGTGAAAATGAAAGTCTTTTAAAGACTTAGACTTATGAAAGGGGATGATGAGGAGGATGACAAAGATGAGGCATTCATTGTGGAAGGTGACACAGAGTAGTCTAACATTGCTCAACCTGCTCAGAGGGATGTGGCACAGCTAGCACCAGCTCTCATATTTGCAAAGCCCCAGCTGTGACCGCACCAACCCGTACCTCAGGAGAAGCAGAGAGGCACATGACAACATGCCCAACTACCTCCAGTTGTTTTTCAGGCATTTGCAGAGTAAAAACGTACTTCTTTTTGGTTTGGGACTTTTTTTACAGTTAGCAATTGGAAAAACACCATCCAATCAAGTGTGAGGAGCACCTGAAAAAAGTTGCTGAGAGTGATTGTGGTGGTGAGGAGAACTGGGGAACATCAGCTACAAGTCTAATCACGTGGAAGGTGATGATGAGGACGAAGAAGGAGATATCTTCAAGAAAAGAAGCCCTGTCTCCAGCAGTGCAGTGTCAGAATCACCTACCTCAGAGACTTCACAATATCACAAGATTCTGAGTGGCATGGAGACACAACAGCATTCATTGACTGCCCCGCTGCATGGCACATTGAGTCTGCCACCACCATCTACTGCCTGGTCTTGTACGATTACATATCCTGCTGGATAGCAGATGGATCATGGTGCATTGAAGAAGCCTCCACAATTCTTACATGACATTGGAGACAATACCTGCCCCCTCGCATGCCTGTCGCCTAGCCCGATTTACATGAAATAGCACTAGCAGGTTTACCCTAGAAGATTGTTGATTTACAAGAGTGCCTGCAAAATTCAAATATGTTTCCTGCATCAAATATGAATGCCTAAATCCTTAAATACCCGTGCTTGGAATGGAAGAGGTAACAACACCTATTCCAATGGTGAGTGAGAGATTATGTGAGTGTTGATGACTGATGATTCAATATGCGTGGCTTACAGTGAGGGAGGATGTGTGTTGAACTGCAATGCAGAAACGTTCTCGAGATGATTGATTTGCAATGTTTGGGGCCGGAGTGATGGGTGATCATTTGTTGCGCTGGAAGTGATTGGCCTATACAAATTTTCTTAGTGAAAATTTATTAACCTGTATGGCTCACTCCTATGATCCCTCTGCTTTTTTCATCAGCTAGGATGGCTGCCCCAGACAATTGTTTGATTTACAGAACTTCCAAATTCCAATATGTTGCTTGCATTAACGGGAGATAGTGTAACTACCACCGGCTTGGATTGTAAAAGGTAACTATTGCATCAATGAGTGATTGATTATCGAGTAATTGTGAGTGGTATTTGATGATTGATGTGGTGACTGACAGGGAGGAAGTGTGTGTTGAACTGGAATGCAGGAACTCTATTGAGATGATTGATTTGCAGTATTTGGGGCATGAGTGATGGGTGTTCATTTTTATCCCTGGAGGTGATTGGCCTTTGAGACTTAGCCAGATTTAATGGCAGTGTCCTATCCTTTTAACAGGTTCTTCAGAGATCAGAACAGTCACTTTAGTTAACAAACAAAAACCTATGCATAATTCTGCAATTCTGTTTCTCTAAGTGTTTTTCAACTGCAGCATGCCACACATCTATCTTGCTTGGTTCATTATGACTGATATGGGATGGAGTTACTCAGAGTCAGGAGAAGGATGGAAGATCTCAGGGCGGGAGCTGCAGGACTACAGCTAGAATCAAGAAGTTATCGACTTCGGGTCAAAGGTAAACCAAGAGTCTGAGGCCTCGTACTCAGCTATGTGGAATGGAGAAAACCTACAAACAAAAGACCCTATCTAGGTCCTTCACCGGAAATGCACCAACATCTGGAATGCCATCCCCATACATATTAGAACAAACTCCTCCTACAAAGCCTTCAAGAGCCAGCTCAAAACGTTCTTCCTCAATCAAGCCCTCACAAAGTAACAACGGATCTGCTTTAATTACCGTCCACAAGACAGAAGACCCTGCAACTACGTTAAAGTCACTTCTGATTTCACTTCCCCCTACTCTGAACATTACTTACCCCTACCTGAACATTAAACTCTCAAGTCTGCATCGATCACTACCAGACGTATACGAATTAATGAACCTCCTTGGACCCACTATTTGCCGGGACACTCTTGGTGTTATAAACTGTTATGAACAAAGGTTGTAAAGCGCTCTCATACCTTCGGGTCTAGCTAGCGCTATAGAAAACTCCAAAATAAATACAAATAAAATATATTTTTGAAATGTTGCAGTGTGTGTGTGTGTGTGTGTGTTGGAATTGAGGCAAAATTGATAATCTGAGTCTATTTCTGGTGTCGATTCTTTTTAAAGCTTTGATATAATCCACTAACTCAGTCTTTTTATTTTTATTTAGTTGCCTATGATGTATAATCAATCATTCAGATGAATCCTACAGTTGGAACTCACCTGGGTAAAACTGCAAGCGGGACCACTCTTTTGAAGTTTTGATTTCTTCTATATTATTATTGAAAGTAAGTAACTAAATGCTACTATCGTTTATCTAGGTTGTTGGAGACAATATAGGTCATGGCAGCAATGGTCAAGATAGTTAGAGAGGTATAACTCTATAACTATGCACTACCTCTCTCTTACATGTACATTAACAAGCTGGGTAAAAGCCGAAGGCAGCAATGCAAAGTAAAAGTAAATAAACTACTTCAGGCATAAAGTTTGATGAAATAAAAGTTCACCCTTATTTTTTTTTTTACAAGGAAACCTACTCTCTCCATGCAAAAAACATGCTCATCCATCTCCCCATACAAAATTGACCCAAGCCCCAATGTCCCAAAATTCAAAATGTCCAAGGAAAGTCAGGCCGAGTCCAAACTCTGCCCCCTCACATTCTGAAAGAAGTGGGTACCAGCATCCCCGGGGGCCTACTTTCCATGCTGAACGGATCACTTATTCACGGTAAAGTCCCAAAGAACTTTAAAAAAGCCCTCCTTATTCCCCTTATATAAAAGGCAGGAGCCAACCCACTAGACCCGCTCAATTACAGACCTATATCTCTGTTGCCATACTGTGCCAAACTTCTGGAGTCTCATGTTTGTGACAGCATCTCCACATTTCTGGAAAAATCAGAGTACCTTGCACCTAATCAGGCTGGTTTCCGCCCTTGCCATTCTACTGAGGCGGTCATTCTCTCAGTGCAGAATACTCTGAGGCGGAACGCGGATGAAGGGATCCATCAGGCTCTGGTGCTACTGGACCTCTCTGCTGCGTTCGACACGGTCGACTATACCATCTTAGTCGACCGTGTTGAGCAGGCAGGCCTCAGGGGCCCTGCTCTGAGCTGGATCCGCTCACTCATCACTGATCGAACTCAATCGGTCAGACTGGGTTCCTTCACGGCTCCTACCATATCTACCATCTGTGGAGTACCTCAAGGCTCCTCGTTATCTTCCCTGCTTTTTAATTTGTACCTACGCCCTCTTTTGTACTCCCTCAGGAATGCTAAGGTAACCATTTTCAATTACGCCGATGATTTGCAGCTCATCTTTCCTTTGAACACCAAGGACTCTGTGGTAGAATTTCAAAACACCATGTCCCACATTCTGAGCTGGATGAGCTGCAATCATTTGAAACTTAACCCAGGCAAGACCGAACTGGTCTTGCCTGGACAGAGCACACTCAGTTGGAATCCCAGTTTCTGGCCCTCCTGTATGGGCGCCCCCCCATCTAAGTCATCCTCGGTTAAGAGCCTTGGTATCTTCATCAGCGAGGATCTCTCCCTGAAAAAACAGGTTGGAGCAGTTGTTTCTTCCAGCTTTTTTCAGCTGAAGAAAATAAAAAAAATTGCATGCTTCTTCTCCTCAGCTGCCCTCACTCAGATCGTCATCTCCCTGGTTTTGTCCAGATTGGACTTTTCCAACAGTCTATACCTTGGGCTCCAAACTGGAGAGCTCAAACGCCTCCAGCTGGTTCAAAACCAGGCAGCCAGACTTCTTTTGAACATCCCCAGGAGGCAATCAGTCAGACCTGGCCTGAAACAGCTTCACTGGCTACCGGTTTGAGCAACGCGTGGCCTTTAAAGCCGGGTGCATCCTTTTCAAGTCTTTACATGACACTGGTCCCCTATTCATTAGAGACTTATTTAAAAGATACAGCCCCTCCCGCAACCTCCGGTCCACCCATAAATCCCTCCTGACTGTCCCTCCGTATAAAATATAAAAAAGGGTTAGAAGAGGGCATTGTGGATATTGGTCCAGGGCTGTTCCAGGCTCTGCTCTATTGTGTTCAGCCCGCTCTCGATAGTGTCAAGCCTCTGTAGGATGCTGCTCAGCAATGGCCTGTTGTCAGTGTGAGAGGGGGTGGCAGCAGTTGGTGATCTCAGCTGGCGGTGGTGATGGCGAATGGATGACCAGGAGGCTGGAGGCGGAGGGGCACTGGCTGCAGTGGGGCCTGTCTGAGAGTCATTAGTTTTCTCATCCTCCACTTCCAGGACCACCAGTCACCAGTATTCTTGCTGGATTTGCTGCCACAGATGGGCTGCTATCTCCTGCCCATTGGGTCCTACTACGGGTGGACCAGCAGGAACAGATATATTGAGAAAAACAAAAAGAAAAAAGACAAGTTGTAAATAATGCTCTGTGCAGACACTTGTTTTAAATTACTGGGTGGCACAGTTGCAGTACATTGCAGGCCATTGGAATTTGATGTTATCATAATTCAGGGAATCACATGGCTAATATTGTTATACCCATACACGCCACGCATAAAAAGCTGAATGTGTGACAGAAAAATATGAATGAAATAATGAAATACCAGCAATTGTAAAGTGCACAGCTACCTTCGGAGAGGTGTCCTAGTGCTGGGGGCCGTAGGGAAGATTATGTGAGCTATTGCCCAGAGTCACATGGTGCTGGGCTAACCTGCCACCGGCACTTGGGATCGAACTTTGAACCCGTGGTCCAGAGTCATGCACCCTGGCCGCTGCACCACACCTCTTCCACAAATGCAAACTGCCACTGGAATCAAGCTATCCTGGCTGAAGAGGGTTGAAACCCCGAAACCGGTCCTAGGATGCTTGTTTCCAGTCCAGGGAGGACCTGGCTTGGCAGTTCGGGCTGGACTTTTCCCATGAGGCACAGGGTCAAGACTGATTTGCATATGGTCAGGTCTAAACTGGGGTGGCATGGTGAGCAAAAGAATGATGGATTTAACACAGATCTCTTGACTAGGGGTGAATGTTTTGATTTGCTCTGCATTCCATCAATTGCGTGTCTTTTGACACCTCTTCCACTGGCCGAATAACACCAGATTAAAAATAGAGTGATTTGATTTTTTTCTTCTAAAGGCTTTTCAAGTAGCTATAAACAGACGCTTTGAGCAGAAAATAAATTACCTCTCAATAATAAGTATAGCATTATGCACTATGGAGTAAAAGGTGTGCTAAAATAATGAAACCTTGCTTATTACTAGCCAGCGCATTGTGTATGTTGTTGCTTATGTTGTTTACTCTTTCTACCCTGACTGCAAAGAGGCAGATGAATAATAAATAGGATACTTTGTCACACTCCTCATCTAGAAAATGCGATCATATTATCCTGCCTGCCAAAAGTTGACATTGGGGAAAATGATTGACTGAACTACAAGGAAAGGAACAGGCTATACAGATTGTATTTAGCACATTTGTCACAGTGTATCCCATATTCCAAACTCATCATCAAAACTAACCTCAGGTGGAGCTTTTGGAGTGCAGCTACGGGGAGTTCCACGGAGTTGAGGTGAAACTCTGTGGAACTCCGCTCCGCCACCTGCCTCCACCCCGCTTAAATTAAAATTCAACTACACATAATTTAAAAATAATAAAAGTCACTTACCTTATTGCAGAGTCCCCGGGCTGCTCTCCTCCTCACCATACATCTTGCATGAAATACGCATGCGGGGTGGGGGCCCAATTTAGCATAGGGGGTGGCTAGCTCCACTCTGATGCAGAGTTAGTTATTTCCCTAATCCACATACTCAGTGGAGCACGGAGTAGGGAAATCTTCACAGAGTCTGCTGGCAGAGCGGAGTTCTCCTCCGGTGCCTAAACAAATCATGCCCTAACTCCCACTTCACTCAGTGGACTTGCCCACCACCACATATTATTTCCAACAAATTAATTTGCTGGGCAGTAAGCAAGGAAAGGAAATTTGACATACTCTACTGCAGGGTGGAGTAGAAGGATTTGGTGTGCAGGATAGAGCTTCTTTGATATAGAATAGAGTGGCCACTACATGGATCATCGATTCATCATCTTTGGCTTGTTCGGTCACTGTAATAGCTGATGGAAGTTGAAAGGGAAAAATCTGAATTGGTGTAAAATAATCTGTTATGGGAAACCATGACATATATTCCAGGATGGCTTCACATGGTTAAATAATCAAAAGTGGCACATGCCAAAAAATAATGTTCCAATTTGGTAGCCTGGGAAGGAAGAACTTAGGGAAAAGTGAAGTAGTGAAGTACTAAGAGGTGACTGAGTGAGCGATGGGAAACAACACACCTTGTGTGTTTGGTTTGCAGTGCATTGAAAACATTGCACATGCCGCATTAACTGAAGCAGCCGCACATTGCTCAGCCAGCACTGCACTGCAGTCCCAAATTGAACCATACTGCACTGTGATCATATGTAGCAAAATGCCATGGGCAGGGAGGGGGGTGATGAATGATGGGTGGGATATATCTGGCTCACTTAACAAGTATAGCAAGTTAAGGAGTAGAACAAAAAATAAAAAACACCTCCACTTTGAACCATAGCTTTGATAACCCTGCCTAAACAAAGTAAGCGAAGTAGGTGAGTCTCATGCTCCTCAATGAGAAGAGCCGCCTTGCTTATGTATCCAAACAATCCAAATATTAATTCATACTTTCAATCTCATTCACTCACAGCTGCCATGATTAAGCTTTACTTTCTCTCATCCAGCCTTTCACCAATCATTTCCAACCATTATCCAGCCATTCTATATCCACCCTTTCTTTCAACCATCCTTTTGCCCATCCATCCTGGCCTCTACCCACCCATGCACCCTTTCACCCACCCTTTCACTCACATACCATTTTCCTTTATTTTAACCTTCTGTTGTTTCACGTTTCCCTCAAGCCACCAACGATCATTATGTGAGATTTTGTGAGTTACAAATAGAAGAGGCCATAATAATAACTCAACCACCGCTGTAGCTGCTAAAGCTGGAGGGTTCTCTGTCACTTGTTGATGACGCCCTGGTAAAGGGTAATAAGTATAATAGTAATTACAAGAAATTATGTGACTTACAGTGCCTTTCCCTGCTGCCACTTCTCCCCCTCCAAATCACTCTCCTCCTGCAATAGATAAGTGAACTAGAACCTAGAGTAGAGACCAGAAAAAAATCATCTAATAAAAAAAACCATATAATTTAAGGAAGAAAAAAAGATGATGCAGGGATAACAGGAATGAAACAAAAATTGAATCCATTGTGCTTTGCACTAGTGAGTTTGTAATCATATCCCATCCTCGTTGCCATGTGGAAGGAACACAGCAGATAAGGGTGTCAGAAAAACTGTATTTCTTACTAGCAACACCAGTCTCCAGGCAGCAACTCCAATCCTGGAACCCTGCACCAACATTCCAATAACCCAAGATTCTACCCTAAGCCCACAAGAATAATAAAACCCAACATTAGGGAAAAATGATATTAAATATTAGGAAATACTGGGGTTTGCAGAGCCCTCTACAGCGGTGCTGATGGTCGGCATCTCCTGCGGTGAAGCTTCTCCCGGGCCTTTGATGCCCCTCTTCTTGCCCTTAGGTGCAAATGTAATAACTGAAAAAGAACAGGTCTTTTATAGTACTAGTTTTGACTGAAGTCTATCGACTAAGTATCACTAAGTTGCCCATCATACTACTCACTGCTGTGAAATAGCTTGAAACTGTGCAAGATACATAAACAAAGTCAGAGAGAATGCACTTCTCCCTGGTATCACTGATTCACTATAGTGAAAGGAGGACAGTCTGCATTGACTTCTTAATTACTCAGTCATAGTGAGTGCCAATGATGAGTGCGATTAGGTAGCCCTGAGCACGTGTCTAGCAGAAATTAAAAATATGGATCACGTAATAATGTTCCAACGTAAACTATACGTAACTTACCTCTGAGTGTGAGCAGCATGCTATCTGGAAAATATGTTCTTGTAGAACTCAATCACAACAAATAATAATTAATACTTTAATACTTTAATACTGACCAAGCCCCAGAATCTCGAAGCCTAGCAGGTCGAGCAAGTCCTGTTTGCAGTCCAAGATATCCACCCAACAGTGCTTCAGCAGCTAGACGGTACTCCAAACCTGGCTGGTGCACCTCATGAACCAGCACTCCCTCCCTCCCCCAGCACAGCCAACATTCCCGCAGGGGATAACTGATGCCAGGTCTGCTGCCAGCATGGAGGGGAGGTGGCGCTGCACAAATAAAATAAGTTTTGCCACCTCCTCCTCACTAAATATCTCCCTATGCAGCGATGCTGTCTGCAACGCAGCCACCCTCACTCTGCCATGGCGCTGGGAAACACAAAATAAATGTTCCCAAAATGTATATACACAAACACAAAGACATACACGAATATAATAAATAGAAATGAGGGGTAGATACGTTTTAAATAGGGAGGATTAAACATATTAAGATAGATTCAAAAATAGGCCCAGCACCATAACAGAGAATAAAAAACAAGATGGCTCTGCCAATGCGAACCGCCTGGTGCAGTTCGTGCCTGATTTCCAATGTGAGGACACATAAATACTGTGTAATGCTGTTCAAACACTATTTGCAATACAAGGACGCAGTCCACAATGCACATGGTAATGCGATCAGGTGCCCGGCAAACTCTATCCACACATGGAACTCCATGTAGTGCGGCAGAGTTTTTTAACCACTTCGCAGCAGAAGTCTGGGAACTCTGGCCAGGCCTAGTTATAAGTGAGGAAGGTAGTAAGATTTTAATTTACATTAAATACGCCTTACAAACTCACTGAAAAAAGCACTACCATTTAAAAACAAAAAACAACTGTGAACCAGTTATATTGAATTGGCATAAGTATAGCTTGCATCGCTGTGATGTTCTGCCTAAGACCTCACATATTTAATCACTGATGACATCTGAAATCTACGACTGTGCATGGTATGCTTATGTCAGTCCAACACTTTCCCTACTTTTGATCATGTTGGAATGAGAATACTAAATATAACCACTCCCAAGTCCAAAATGTTCCGAACACTTGCTTAAACTGGAGTGGGAAAAGTTAATCTAACCCATCCAAAGCTCAGCACTTTCCCTGCTTTTGCTTTAAGAGGAATTCATGTATTTAATTTGACTCCTTTGAAGACCAACATTGTTGCAAGTGTTGTTTATTTTTGATTGTTGTTATATTTTTAATATTATATTTTTAATATATAATTTTTTTATTTAACTTTCATTTTTTTAAGTTAATTCCTACATTGTTTATTATTATAAACAGCATACTCGCCATGCACTACTAATTACCTCCCTTATTGCATCTCTCATGACCTCCTTTCTGACATCACTGATAAGATCACTGTAGCATTTGCCATTAAATTATTGATGAGAAAACTATGCATGGTGGGGGCATGAGCTATTGCTACCTTTTAGCACAACTTATACTTACTTGCGATAACCATAACTATAACAGGTGAATTACAGTGCTTTTCTAAGTTTATAAATGTTATGTTGTCATTGAAGATTTCACTCACCTATTAAATTACTTTAACTTTTTTTGCTGAAAAAAACATATGTTTCAGATACGTTATAGGTAGAAATTGTGATTGAAAAAACCTTAGAAATTCACTGAGAAAACCATACGTTTTGGGGACGTTAAAGTTAGCTGGATATTTCACTCTTACAAAACCATAGAAATTCCAACTCGCACACCCGCAATGCACTGCTCATGACGTCACATATGACATCACTCATGACATGGTCAGTGACATCACTGATGACATCACAAATGACTTCACTAATGACATCACTGATGATATTATCAAGTGATTGTGCTTTTCTGTACAGTTTAAATATGTTTTATATTTATTCCAAGGTGCTAATGAATGAGCGGGTGTATAAGTGTCTGGATGAAGGATTTAGTAGGTGCGTGACTGACTCTATAAGTGAGTGATAAAATGTGTCTTACTGAATACATGGGTTAGTGACTAAACTGTGTGAATGTCTGTATCAGTCTGTAAGTTGTTGTGCAAGCTGCTGCATGGGTTGGTCAGTAGCTACATGAGAGTCTATATAGGTTATTGATTGGTTGTCTGAGTAATTTTTTATGGAGATTTAGTGTGTGTGTGGGTGGGTGGCAGATGTGTGACTCTGTGCCTAGATGTGTGAGTGGTTGATTCACTGGGCGTCTGGGTTCAAGAGTGCATGTAGAAACAGCTGTATGGGCTCAAGAGTTTGTGTATGGGTGTGTTGGTGAGTGAATGGAGTGGTGCATGTCCAAGTAACTACATATGTAAAAAGCAGTGTATGTGAGAATTGAAGTATATAAATGACTCTACATAATAGCCAGTGATTGAGAGACTGGCTATATGAATGGTTGTGTACTTGTATCACTGATTGAATAAGAGAGTAAGTATGCATTATTATCTGTATGAATAAGTGAGGTGGTGAGTGGATAATTGTATAGGTGAGTAAATGGGAGTGTGATTGATTCTTAGCATGACTGACTAGTGTGAGTAACTGCATGGATGAATGGTAGGGTTGGGCGGAATTTGCGTAATCGCGCTACGCAAATATCCGTGAAATGGTAAAGCCGACCGTTTTCAAACTGGATAGCATCTTCCGGGTGATTGTCCTGATGCACCCTGGCTGCACACTCACCCTCTCAGACTCGATCGTTCACCTTTATGGGCAATGGAAACTATTTCCCGGAGTCGAATTTTGTATACGTGGTGAGTAGTTGGCGCTGCCGGTGGGCGGAGACAATTGATTTTGCATCAACTTCAAATAGAATGGCACCGTTCTCCTCCCTTCCAAGTGGGCTTGGGTGCGTCTCTGGGAGGGCGCTGCCGCTCTCGGATATCAACCAACAAGCTTACCGATTCCTGTAACCATGAGCCACACCAATCCAAGTATGTCAAAAAAGTTATTTTATTATTTAGGGCAAAAAAAGACATGTTTCGAGCTATCCAGCTCTCGGTCACATGACCTCAGTTCATAGTTTAAAGTTTTTATACATTTTAGTGAAACTAAAGAAAAGACTTAGGATTCAATTCATCTCCCATCCAAAATGTTAGTATTATAATACATTTCATTCTGTATGTGTATTCATATTCTTTGCATTATTATTGTTACAAAAGAATATACATGGATTTGGAGGAGCAAGATGGCGGGCTGAAGACGCCACAGAGTTGCAGCCAGGTCCCCTGCTCCCACGAGAAACTTAGAGACAGGCTTGTATAGCGATGGCTTTTTAGCCATAGTCTGAGTTTACGTTTTAAAGAAGGAAATAGAATAGAAAACAACTTGCCTTGTGCCTCTGCTCTTCCTCGGCGGATGTTGCACTTTCCTGGAGGACGATTCGGGTGGTTGTTGCGGGCTGCCCGTCTACCAATCCTGCTGCCGGTTGGTCAGGGCTCAGCTGGCCGGGCCCCGCGCTGTCGGTTGCTCCAGCGGCTCTGACTGCAACGCTGCCTGACAGAGCCACATCGTCTATAGCACCATGAGTTAGGATGGTGCCTAAGAACGTCTCCAGGGGGACCGGTGCGGGAAAAAACACCACCACATCCGAGCCAGCTTCTACCACTGAGGGAGCAGACATCACGGCGGCGGGATCGGCGGCAACCGCGGCAACTGCAGCAACGGCAGCAACACCACCATTACCTCTGCGAAAAAGTGGCCAGCAATCCGGTAAGCAGCTGCTTCGCGCCCCATTATTTGTTGCCTCAATTGACTCTTTAGCTGCTAATGGGGGAAAGTTGATTTCAGGAAACAATGTTGCTGCTAACAAGAACCTTAACAATTCTGTGAATACAGCCATTACCCCTGTGAAAATCACCTCCAACGTTACTAGTTTGGCACAGCCTACAAGCAGCCGCCCTAATCTTACTTCTCCTTCAGTTAAGCTGTCTGAAGCGCTCAATATTCTGAAGTATACCGCAGGAGACAAAACAACTAAGGCTGGTGATGTTAGTCTGAGGGACCAGAACGATCCCGGGAATTAAAAAAAACAGATATTAATGACTTAAGAACCACTGACCTGACAGAACCACTTACAGAATCATCAGATAAGCCAGAATCATTACCTGAATCTCTTCTGGAAACAGATTTGATAGAGACATTAAATACATTATATTCGGGGTGTCCCTCTATGATATCTTCCACTGAGGCTGAGGGGAGCAAATCAGTGGTACTGTTAGTGGCAGAAAGGGCATCCCTGGCTATAAACGAGACGCCTGATGCTACTGGTGAAGGGGGTGAGGTATGCTCTAACGACGACTATGAGGAACTTACTGAAGAGGTAGAAGACTCAGCTAGCTCCCCGGAAGATGCAGCTAGACTTTCTGGCTGTAAGAAGGGGAAGAATAAAGTCAAGAATAAATTAAAGAAAGGGAAAAAGCTCAACATTACTAACACCTCTATCTCTACCTCAACATTACGATGGCAACTCATTGTCGATAAAAGCCCTCTTCAGAAGTTGATTCAAGTAAAAGGGGTGATCAAGAATATGGCACTGCGCCTCTCCGGCACCAGCCCCACGGAAGAGATTACTTGAAAGACCGCCCTTTATCTAATGGCTCTACCATACCTTCTCTACCCACCGTGCATGTAGGCATAAAAAATTCCTTACCTGTATCTAGAACTATGACGGCAGTAACAGCAGCAACTACACTAGGGCCCGATTCAGTGGTCACTTTAGGGGTGAAAAACCATATTTCAAGCTCCGATTTAACCCAAGCGGTCACCCAGCTTACAACCAGTACAACCAGTGCGATTGCTCCTGAAGATTTAGAACATACTCATTCCCCACTTAGTTTGATACTACAGACATTAACTGATCATCGACAAGAAGCACAACAACACTTCCTGGAGTTGAGTGAAGATAATAAGAAAATGCAAAATTCCTTACTAGAGATGGCTAACAAGCTAGGTGGAATAACCCAGGAGATCGAAGAACTGCAACAAAGGGTAGTGGGGGTGGAAGAAGCGTCTGCTCGCACTAAGACTTTGGCAAATAATCATCAGGCACAGATTGTGAGCTTACAGATCAAGCTGGAAGATATGGAGAACCGACAAAAGAGACAAAATCTTAGACTCTTTGGAATACCAGAAGGGTCTGAAGGGGCAGACCCGAGGGCATATGTAGTCCAATTGTTCCAGAAGGCTTTTCCGGATCTGTCTGACTGGGACTGGGTCTCACAGCTCCAAAGTGTTTATAGATTACCGCTAAACCAGAGAAACCAGGCAGGCCAATTTCCTCACCACTTCCTGATCTATTTTGGGAACTTCCTATTGAGACAGGCAGTCTCATTGAAAGCCAGACCAAATTCCCTACAATAGAATCTGTCTCCTTTTTTGTACTATCTGATCTAAGTAAAGCAACGATGGAAAGACGCTGGAAGCTGCACCAGCTTATAGATCAATTTAAATCTCTGGGGGGGGGGGGCAAGCTTTCCTCCAAGAACCCACTCGTCTAAAAGTAATAAAGGGCGGTCATACATATTTTTTTACGGATGATAAGGAAGCGGAGCAAGCCCTCTCTAAATTAACTTCTTGAAGACACTGTGGGGTGACAACAATTTTTTCTCAGTACTTTAGAGAGTAATTACTCTGTAACTTAAAGCTTATGTATGCAGCTCTATGAAAGGCTTACTTAATGGTGATCTGCTCTGTTCTATTCTTTACCCCTTTTTCTATTGTTCTGGTGTTCTTAGGTAAGGTCCCCACTTAGGCAATATGGTATTTTTCCTCCTTTTTAGTCAATTACAATTATAATACACTATAACTTAATTGATAACTGTCAGACAGATTTTTTTCTTTTTCCTTTTCTTATTGATGTAGGGTTGCAGGGGTGACCTCCAACACTGTCAATCTGCAGGGCTGCCCAGCCAGCGGCAGCAGGAATTAGAGGGGTATCCTTCCCCAAGGGACAAGCGGGTGGGGTTCGGGGTGGGTGGGCATATGGGGGTTGGCTTCATGAGGGGGTAAAA
This sequence comes from Lissotriton vulgaris, assembly GCF_964263255.1. Classification (NCBI taxonomy): domain Eukaryota; kingdom Metazoa; phylum Chordata; class Amphibia; order Caudata; family Salamandridae; genus Lissotriton; species Lissotriton vulgaris. The sequence goes on along the minus strand of NC_141689.1, from coordinate 2,062,843,431 downwards.
ATTTTAAAAGTTGCAGCATGAGAATGAGGTTGGTAAATCTGATAATAGTGAGACAGCTATATGTACGGTTAGAATGGAAGGGGACAACACATGATTGACATGTACTGATTGAGATGTTTAGCCTGGAATGTAGCAGGTCTTAAAAGTAGGAATAAGAGACAGCTAGTTTGTGAGGAGCTAAAAATGTGTAACCCTCAAATAGCTTTCCTATCATAGACTCATATCTCCGGACCGGAAGTTACTGGGGCAATTAGGCTATGATGTAATACTCTGCTCAGCACTGAATGTCTCAGTACGAGGTGTTGCTATTTTGAAACAGAAACAATTTAGAGCAGAAGTTGTTAAAACTGCACTAGATAATGGAGGAAGATGGGCTAATGCTCACTTAGTTTTGGAAAACTGTAGTTACGTATTCTGTGTTATATATGGACTGAATACAGATGATCCTTCTATTATTGACTGGTTGAACATTGAACTGTTGGAATGGGAAGGAGAGCGTATAAATATGGGGGATTTTACCTGCCCAATGACTTATGACATAGATACCAGTAGACAGGGAGCTTTCCAATGGATGCGCAGGTCACGAGCTGCCATTATAGAACTGGGACGCATACACAACATAAAGGATGCATGGCGTACAATACACCCTAATGTAGCAGGGAATACTTATTACTCTGCACCACATAAGTTATATACGTGCATTGATATGGCTTGGGCTTCGGATAAGATCTTAGAAACCAGTATTATGGAGATATGACAAAGGGTCACTTCTCACCACAATCCAATCCTTCTCTCTTTCAATATTTCACAAAAAAGGCAGGGTCCAAGGCCATTTTCATTTCCTAGATATTTATTATCAAACAAAGAGTTTATCTTACAACTTAAGAAACATCTGATAGAGTTCATCAAAATAAATACTAATTCTGCTCTACCTACTGTGGTATGGGATGCCTGTAAGGCTAGTATAAGGGGGTCCAGGCAACAGTTTGTTTGGAGGCAGAACTTAGAGTGTAATACAGTAACCAGTACAACGATCACTAATATATTGTCACTGGAAACTTTATGTCAGGGCTCAAAAAATATAGTTGAATTGGGTTATATGCTGGCAAATTTTAAATCTGCTCTGAAAGCCAATTTTAAAGAAAAAAGAAGTGTAAAATTGCATAAATATCACTTGTCTCAATACGAGAAAGGGGATAAAATTGGCAAAATTCTAGCATATAAAATTGCGGATGATAATGCTAAAACATTGATGAAGACAACAAAGGGATCTAATAATTTGGTATATAGCCAACCTGTACGGATACTGTATCAGGTTGTCAATTACTATAGAGCCCTCTATACTCCAGAAAGTTATCCTACTATGAATAACATACACAGGTACTTGGATGGTAGTATAATAAAAAATAGAAAAATAGAAGGATCCGACTTATGGACCAAGAATATAACTATGTCAGAGATTAGACTTGCGATTGCTACCTTGCCATCGGGTAAAGCTGTCAGAGAGGATACGTTACCATTAGAACCATATAAACTTTGTACGGACAAATTACTTCTACTCTTTAGTCAGGTAATCAGCTCAATTGGCGCTGGCGGAAAAGCCCCCAACTTGTGGAATACCACAAATATTGTATTTTCTTTAAAAAAGAATAAGCCAGCTGATGAGTGAGGGTCATTTAGACCCATCTCACTCATAAACACTGACGCAAAAGTGTTTGCTAAAGTTTTAGCTACACGACTGGCACCACTTATCCCGAATTTTGTAACCTTTCAACAGCACGGATTTGTTATGGGCAGAGATACAACAGCTCATCTACACATGGCTATAACAGCATTTGATGTGGCTGAGATAAATTTCACCCCTCTCAGTATGATACTACTGGATGAAAAAGCTTTCGATCGAGTGGAGTGGGACTATCTCTGGGCAACAATAACAGCACTTGGCTTTAAAGGTCAATATTTAAGTTGGATACAAGCTCTATATGACAACCCAACTGCTAAAATTACTATGCAGGGATGATATCCCCTAGTTTTATAATATCTTGGGGTACTCTGCAAGGGTGCCCTTTGTCACCCTTGCTGTTTACACTTTCTATGGAGCCATTTCTCTTTGCCTTACAGACTCAATCTCGAATAGCTCCTTTTGATTTCGGCCTGAACTCATTAAAAATCACAACTTATGCTGACGATATTACGATATATCACACAGATGTGGTAAAAGCTCTACATGGAATAATCGAGGAGGCAAATAGGTTCGGGTAGTGTCTGGATACAAATTAAACACCAATAAAACACAGATATTAATGAATTATACATCCCATGTCTCAGTCTCAGTACAAGGGGTATGTAGAACAGCTACATATGCAGGTGTCAGTATTTATGCTAAAATAAGCAAAATAATTGTACTTAATTATGAGACTTTACTTAAGGAAACAGCCATTACACTGAAAAAATGGCATAAGGTACCACAATAACTTCTAAAACATTGATCGGATCATTCTAATTAAAATGAAGGTACTGCCCAGATTTATTTATTTATTCAGGTCCATCCCATTACGTGTTAATAATTCCTTTTTTAAATGGTTAGACTGGATTCTTAGCAGTTTCATTTGGGGGTATAAAAAAGCTTGTCGATCAATTGCTTTGCTTAAGCTTTCGCTAAAGCAAGGGGAGCTTAACGTTCCTGATTTTAGGTTATATTCTTTCGCAGCTTTTCTTGGTCGTCTCCGTAGCTTATTCAATCCAAATAACCAATATTGCTTTTCTAAATTTATGTTGGGTGAGGACTCCAATATGTTTTTAGCTAAAGTGAATGACCTTAATTACTTAAAAAAGGCCAAATTTAATACCGCAAGAGAGAGCGTTAACATTTGATTTTTGATTCTCACTATATGCAAGACTTCGCTTTTTCATTCTAAACTCCCTTTGTGGGGCAATCCAGGACTTCCATAAATTTTTCATGATTGGGCTTGCAATATCTGGGCTACTTCTGGAATAAAAACCTTGGGGGACCTTTATGGTAATAATGGCTTTATGGACTTTGAAACATTAAAGATTCTGTATAATCTCTATAATCTATAATATGACTGAAGCTATGCGGTTTAAATATTTACAAATTTGCGATTATTTTATACGCAGTATGAATCTGAGAAATATTTCAGACTCAGATATTTGGAATTACTTCTATTCGGTCAAGATTAAATCAATAATTAGTGAGGGGTATAGATGTCTCAATTCCTATAAGGCTATTGACTATGTGAAAGTGGCAGAGAATTGGAGTATAAGATTGTGCACAAATATAACTGTTAGTAAGATCTCTGCTGCTTTTGGCAGTATCAATAGGTCAGTACAATTCTCCAGCTTAAGGCTACAACAGTATAAAACAATATGCTTTCTGTATTATACACCAGAAAGAATATCAAAATAGTCCCTAAATATCCCAACCAGCGATTGGTCTAAATGCCCCAAATGTGATTTATTAGCGGCAGATTTGGAAGATATGCTATTCTCATGTTCGGAACTGGCTGAGTTTTGGCTAGGAGTTGAGCACGTTCTGAATCAAAAACTTATTAGACCTCTCTCTCTCTCTCACTGCATCAACTGTATTGTTAGGTGTACAGACTCTGAATAGCTCACAGAAATATCTTATAACTATTTTACTCACATGTGCTAGATTGATTATTGCCCGGGAGTGGATATCACGAAATCCTTCCCACATTATGGAATGGTGGTCATTGGTTAAAGAAGCATATGCTATGGAGTCCTCGTTAGCTAAAATAAGAGGAGTACGATCATTAATGAAACTGGACAAAATCTGGGGTACTTTCATTTAAGATTTTATCTTTGTATTTTATGTATCTGCTACTTTTGTCTTGTAACTGATTGATTTTGTTTAAAAAAACATTTGTTTTGATGTTTAACCAGCTTACCCCCTTTTTTTCTCATTTTCCCTGGTTTTTTTCTTTAATCCCTATTACATATATGATTGGAATGTATCTCTCATGCTATTAATAAAAAAATGTAAAGAAAAAAATATATATTTTAAATAATACTCTGCGTGCACATTGTGAATTAGCATGTTGCATATATATTCTGCTTGGTGGGGATGACCAACTATTGAGCTGCACTCCAACACAAGACAGTTTCCCCCATAAGAAACCTTTATTTGTGGTATTGAAAGTCGCTTTCACCAGTCCTTTCAAGCATCAGACTGCACCCAACGTGTTTCAAGAGGTTTCTCTTTATCAAGGGTGATGCAGTCTATGAGCGCATGTGCTGCTTCAGCTTCCTATAAGTGATCTTGCATTCCATGATTGGTCGCCCTGTTTGAAAAATGCACCCTAGCTTGGTGGATGTGCTGCTGCTCATCGCAGTCCGTGACTCCACGGAGAAATTCAGGAACACTGCATCCATGTTTTTCAGGCCTAAACCAACATGAACCAGTGTGGCTAAAGGCGTTGGGGACTCGGGAGAGGAAATTGCTTTTACTAACAACGTTCTGCCACAGATCACAGCAGTGTTCTTCATTTCCCCAGATGGGACACAAGAGGCTGAGCAAAGTAACTGACCTGGCATGCGGTGAAAATTACATGTTGGGACTTGTAGTCAGCAAACGTGTCTGAAGGTCTGATTTTCAGAATGTTCCATAGCATGCACATAAATAAATACATATATATATATATATATATACATGTATATATATATATATATATATATATATATATATATATATATATATATATATATATATATATATATATATATATATATATATATATATATATATATATATTACCTACTGGCGATAGCCAGTAGGTATATATAGTTAGGATTTTTTCTCTATGGAACTTTTGAAAATTCTATGCCTCATAACTTTGGCGTTTGTGGACGGAATTGGCTGAAATTTTCAGGAAAATGGCACATTTTGTTTCTGAGCAGCTCCTGGAAATTTGGGGGGGGTTCGTCAAGGGGGGGCCGAGAAAAAGGGGGGTCCCAAAACACGTTTTTCCCATGTTAATTTCCATAGGGCGGTTGGCCTCACTTTTAGCCCGAACGGCTGAATGGATTTCCACGAAACTTGGCAAAATTGTAGGGACTGTTAGCCCGATGTGCCTTTGCTAGGTCTCAATATATGTGCTTCAGTGAATTTTGAGAAATTAATGTTTAAAACAAGATATATATCTGTAACAGCGCTCCGGGCAGCGCTCCGGTTCGCGAACTTTTCGCGTATCGGAACTTTGCGAAGCGAAGCTGATTGGCTCTCCGGTGTCTGTCAACATTCTAAACAGTCCGGAGCGGCCGCCATCTTGTCTCTCGGTAGGATCGTGAGACAAGAGGAGGCCAAAACAAAGGGGGAAATGAAGGAAAGGGAGCAAGGTAGACCCCTTCTGACCCCCTAGGATTGATGAGGGGGATATTATAAAGCCACGCGGGGCCAAAAAAAAAAAATCCGATTTTTTCGCCGTAGAGACGCGTCTTGGTACGGGAACCGGGCAGCTAACCGGGCAGCTAACCGGGAAGCTAACCGGCAGTGTAACGGGAGTCTGAGGAGAAGCTGATTGGCTGTTATCATTGTAAACAGTCTGGAGCGGCCGCCATCTTGTCTCTCTGTGGGATCGAGAGACAAGAGGTGGAAAAAAAAAAGGTGTAAATGAATGAAAGGGGTAAGGCAGACCCCTCCTGAACCCCTAGGATTGATGAGGGGGCTATTAAAGTTCCCTGGGGGGTGAAAAAAAAAATTGCGATTTTTCGCGGTAAAGGTGCTTCCTGGTACGTTAACCGGGCAGCTAACCGGCAGCGTAACGGGAGTCCGACATATTGTGTTTTTTGAACGTTTGTGATATGTGCACGTGTGGATTTTGTCTAATTAAGGTTAAAAAAATATATATATATCTTTAAGCGTGTACTGGCGCGCTTACGTTTTGGGTTTGGTTTGCGCTGCAGAGACGATACGTCACGGTTATGCGATGCATCATGAGGCGTCTCACGGGCTACGTGATACGTCACTTAATAAAGAATATATTTTACAGCTATAGATATTAGCTTTTAAAAAACCAATGAAATTCACAGAAAAAAACATAGGTTATAGACCATATATAGTTATGAATTTGCATTTACAAAACCTTGAAAATTCACTGAAAAAACCATAGGTTATAGACCATATATAGTTAGGGATTAGCATTTAAAAAACCTTATTTTATTTGCACAAAACCATTGAAATTCCATATATAGTTAGTTGCACTAACTATATATCGCGGACCCGCAATCCACTGCTAATGATGTCACATATTACATCAATCATGACATGGTCAGTGACATCACTGATGACATCACTGATGACATCTCAAATGACATCACTGATGACATCACTGATGACATCTCAAATGACATCACTGATGACATCACTGACATCTCATTTGACATTACTGATTACATCACTGATGATATCATTTATGTGATAATACATCTTCAGACTCTAATATAACCTTAGATACACTCAGTGTAAACAGGCACTCACAGACTTTCACACATCCATGGAGTTACTCACACACCTAGTCAGTCATGCAAAGAATCAATTACACCTCCATTTCCTCAACTATACAGTTATACACACCTTACTTATTCAAACATATACTAACACATATTTACTCTCTTATACAATCCTTGATACAAGTTCACAATGATTCATACAGCCACTCTCACATTCACTGGCTCTTATGTTCAGTTATTTATATATGTCAACTCTCACATGGAGTGTGTTTTACATATGTACTTACTTTGACATGTAGAACTGAGATATCCATTCACTCACCAATATACTCATGCACACAGTCAACTGTCCATACAGCTGTTTCTACATGCACTTTTGAACCCATACACCTAGGGAATCAACTGCTCACACATCTATGCACAGAGTTATACACCTCCCAGCCACCCACACACATACTCAGTCTCCCATACAAATACTTGGGCAACCATTCAATAACCCATATAGTTACTGATAAAGCTACTGATTTAAACATGCAGCAGTTTACAGAAGAACATAAATAATGATTGCCAAATTAAGACACTTTAATCACTAACCATGCACTCAGTGAGACACATTTAATCATTCTCTCATACAGTCAGTCATGCACCTACTAAATCCTTCATCCAGACACTTATACATCCACTCATTCTTCAATATGTAAGACATATTTTAACTTTACAGAAACATACAGTCACTGGGTGTTGTCATCAGTGATGTCATCAGTGATGTCATTTGAGATGTCATCAGTGATGTCATCAGTGATGTCACTGACCATGTCATGAATGATGTAATATGTGACATCATTAGCAGTGGATTGCGGGTCCGCGATATATAGTTAGTGCACCTAACTATATATGGAATTTCAATGGTTTTGTGCAAATAAAATAAGGTTTTTTAAATGCTAATCCCTAACTATATATGGTCTATAACCTATGGTTTTTTCAGTGAATATATATATATATATATATATATATATATATATATATATATATACATAACCTACTGGCGGTCGCCAGTAGGTGTTATAATTAGGATTATTTTCAATAAAAAATCTCAACATTCTATTGTGAATAACTTTGGCGCCGGTTGAGGAGGAATCTGCCTGAAAATTTCCTCAAATTTGCCTCGTGGCACACCGGTCCTTCCCTGAAAGTTTAGGGGGATTTGTCAAGCTGGGGCCGAGATAAAAGGGGGGTACCAAAACGTGTTTTCCCCATGTTAATTTCCATAGGGCGGTCAACCTCGTTTTTAGCCCGAACGGCTGAATGGATTTCCACAAAACTTGGCAAAATTGTAGAGACTGGTAGCCCGATGTGCCTTTGCTATGTCTCAAGATATGTGCTCCAGTGGATTTTGAGTAATTTAGGTTAAGAAAAATATATATATCTATGGCCGCGCTCTGGTACGCACACGGGGAGCGCTCCGGGCGCGCTACGCGACTTGCAGGCGGAAAGCCGATTGGCTCTCGGGTGTCTGTAAACATTTCAAACAGTCCGGAGCGGCCGCCATCTTGTGTCTCGGTAGGATCAAGACACAAGAGGTGGCAAAAACAATGGGGGAAATGACCAAAAGGGGGCAGGGCAGACCGCCCCTGAACCCCTAGGTTTGATGTGAGGGCCATAAAAGAGCCCCGAGGGGCAAAAAAAAAAAAAAAAAACATCGTTTTTCGCGGGGGGAGCGCCCGGTACGCGCACCGGGGAGCGTACCGGGGAGCGTACCATGGGGAAAAAAGTTTTTTTTAAAAGTAGCTGTTTAAAAAAAATGTTCATTTTGTTGTTTTTTAAAATTTTTTATTTAAGTACCTACATGTAGGTACCAATGCAGAGACTTAAATTTAATGTACACCGTCTCCTCTGTAGATATCTTGCATGTTGTTATAGAAGTTATTGTGGTATATGGAATCCATACCATAGTCTGTCAGGAAAGCAGAAACAGATCCTTTAAGCACTCCCTGAGAAGTCCTAGGGGATCATGGGTAGTCTATCCTGCTCCCTTGTGATGAAAAAGATATGTAAAATACACATTAGAGATAATATAGTGGGAGAAAGGTAGTAACTATGAGTAAACTTACTATGTAACACAAAAAAAGTTGCACAGTATACTATAAGTCTCACTTTATAATATGATCATTTTGGTAGTACTTCATGAATTACATATAAAAATGAATAATGTCTCAAACAATTTAAAATTATTAAATATAAATGTATTCTTCTGATTCTTTTTCAAAATTTAATAAAACTTCTAACATATTATTGTCCGGAATTTCCTCATAATTATTAGTACATGATTCTATTTGTTCCAAACATTCTATTAACTGTTGGTCCAAAGATTCATCTATGAAATCAAATTCATCTTTTTGTTCTTCTGGATTTTCCACCTTTACTTCGAAAGAAATAACAGTTGATTGTTTTTCTCCTTGATATGATATGATGTGGTTTTTATAAAGCGCGACTTACACTCCACGGAGCATCTTGGCGCTAGTCATAAACGTGTCACAGAGGAGAAGAATGGGAGGCTACACAAAACAAGGAGAGGGGAGAATTTAGTGGATCTGACAAGAGTTTGTAAGGAGTTAGGGTTAGATTAGCGCTAGACATAGGGTGTCAGAGGCATTAAAAATCCAGGTTTTGAGGGCCTTTCGAAACAGGTTCTCTGAGGGGATCAGACACATCTGGGCTGGGAGTTTGTTCCAGGCTCTGGCTCCCAACACTCCCAGGGTTTTTCCTCCTTTTGTAGTGAGTCTGAACCTGGGGACCACCAATAGGTTTAGGTTAGAAGATCTGAGTGAGCGGGAGGGAGTATATCTTCCAAACCTTTGAGACAGATAGGTGGGGCCCGACTGGTGGTAAGCCCTGAAAGTGATTAGTAGGATTTTGAAAAGCACTCTCTTGTGAATAGGTAGCCAGTGCAGGGTTTTAAGTGCTGCTGAGGCGGATGACTTCCTAGGAAGTCTCAGCACTAGGTGGGCAGCTGCGTTCTGAACCATCTGCAGTTTGTGTAGAACAGCTTTGTTGGAACCTGCATAGATGCTGTTACAGTAATCTAGACAGGATGTAATGAGGGCTACTGCTACCGTCTTTCTGGCTGTTAGAGGGAGGAGGTCAAAGAACCTTCTGAGGCCCTTGATAATGTTGAAGTAGGACCCGGCCAAAGTACCTGCTTGTTGTTTGAAGGATAGGGCTTCATCAAACCTTATCCTGAGGTTGCGGGCCGACTTGATAGTGTTCGGCGGGACTTCGGCGTCTTGGGGCCACCAGTTTTTAGGGGAGAAAAGATTGTTTTGGCCAAAAGGAAGGATTTCAGTTTTGCCTGAATTGCACTTGAGGTCGTGGGTCCTCATCCATTCGAAGGTTGCGGTGAGACAGTCTCTCAGATTTTCTTCTGCTTTAGTCGTGTTGTTGTCAAGAACAAGGATGAGCTGAGTGTCATCAGCGTAGGACATCGTGCTGATGTCGAAGGATGTTATGAGCTCGATCAGAGGGGTCATGTAAAGATTAAAAAGAATTGGGCTCAGGCTGGAGCCCTGTGGCACCCCTGTTTTTAGTTCTTTTTCGTCTGAGCAGTGGCTTCCTAGTATGGTAACTTGCTTCCTATGGCGGAGGAAGTTTTTCAGCCATTTAAAGGCAGTTCCTCTTAATCCTGATTCTGCCAGGCGGCCAATTAATACGGGGTGTGAGACCGTATCAAAGGCCGCCGATAGGTCAAGCAGGATCAGGACGCCCTTTTTTCCTTGATCCATTGCCATCTTGAGAGTCTCCACTGTATGTAGAAGAGCTGACTCCGTGGAGTGTCTGGCTCTGAAACCTGCCTGGTTGGGATGAAGGAGGTGGTTATCCTCCAGATATTTGGTCAATTGTTTGTTTACCGCCGCTTCAGTAAGTTTGAACAACAGTGGAAGCAGTGAAATTGGGCGAAGGTTGGAGAGTGTGGTGGGGTCAGCTAGGGTTTTTTTCTGCAAAGGTTTAACGGCAGCAAGTTTCCATTCAGGTGGAATGTCGGCCGTGGCCAAAGAGGAGTTGATGATGGCGTTTATACTTGGATTGACCGTGTCCACTAAAGTGCGAAGCAGCAGAGGGGGGCACGGGTCAAAAGGGGAGCCTGACTTGATGGAGAGAATAGCTTGACGAGTTTTGTCAAGGCTGACAGGGGTAAATTTGCTTAGCTGAGTTTTTTTGTTAGTTGGTGGTAGATTATCATAAGATATGGATTCTGGAGCATCTGGGAAGTCTTTGATAAGATTTAGAATTTTGTGCTCAAAGTAGTTTGCTATGGAATTGCATAGTGCAAGTGAGGGCGGAATCTCTTGTCTAAGGATTCTGGGGTTCATAAAATCATCAACTATTTTGAAGATTTCTTTCTGTTTGTTGTTAGACAGATTGATGACTTCTAGAAAGTAATCTTTCTTAGCGCTTTTTATCATTGCATGGTATTGTTTTCTAGCAGTTTTATAGGCGAGAAGTTCGGTTGTATCATAGGTATGGCGCCATTTCTTTTCAAGGGTTCTGACCTCTGAGCGTTTGTTTTTTAGAGGGGGGGAGAACCAGGGGGCGGACTTTTTGTTCTGTTTAGTTCTCACTTTTTCTGAGTTTGTAGGACCACAGAAGTCTGTGATCCATTTACAGAAATTGTTGTAGTCTGTTTCGGTACTTCCCGTCAAGGGAGGTTTAGAGTCCTCAGCAATAAGGTGCAGATTTGGGGATTTCGCAAGCTTTTTCCAGTCTCTCTGTATCTGGACGTCGAATTTTGGATTGGCTGTATTGGATCTTTTCTTTTTGATGGTCAGTTTGAAAGGGATCAGCAAGTGGTCGGTCCATGTTTGAACCAGGGGAGTTTCGACGGCTAGGATTTTAATATTGGTACAGACGCAGTCCAATATATGACCTGCTTTGTGTGTAGGCATTTTAGTCAATATTTCCCGCCCCAGGACATCAGTTAGATCACTGAGCCATATAGTATTTGGATCGTTGGGTTTATCAAGATGGAAATTTAGGTCGCCTAATACTGTGAAGTTGGCGTATTTCAGAGTTAGAGTGCTGAGTGCCTCTTCAAAGCTTTCTAGAAAGCCCTTCTGAGGTCCTGGTGGACGATAAATTAGAGCACCAGCAAAGGTGTACTCCTCATTTATCTGGACACAGAAACCCATGCTTTCTGCCCCCTTTATGTCCGAGAGTTCGAAAGTGGAGCATTTCATGAAGTCCCGGTGAATAATGGCTAAGCCACCTCCTCTTTGTTCTTGTCTATCGGTTCTCTGAATGAGGTAGCCTTGAGGGACTGTTTGGGCTATAATCGGGTTGCACCAAGATTTTAGCCAAGTTTCGGTTACAAATAGCATGTCAATGTCATTCTCCGTGATCAAGTCATGAATGTGCGCCCCATTCTTGCATATTGATCTGGCGTTGATCAACGCTCCTCGGAGAGCGGTCGAGCCTACCATGGTGGATGGCTGTTTTTCCGGGGTAAGGAGAGCTCTGCAAGTGTGACAGCATAGTGGTCCTAGCCATTTCTCAACGTCAATCATGTTTTGACAGTGAATATTGACCTGATTTAGGGAGAGAATCTTATCTCTGGTAAGAGTAGGTATTAGGTTAGTACATACCATGGGTTGGACAGCGTGACATGCCCTAGGCCCGGCCTTGGCACGTACGGGCACAGACGGGCTTGCCTTCGGCGCGCAAACGGCGCGCCCGCTGCGCTCGCCCGCTGCGCGTTCGAGGGAGGCACATATTTATGGAGGTGAAAAACGCCTGGAGAGGGCGTGGCCTCAGAAAAGGGGCGTGGCCGTGCTTTGCGTTGCAAATGGCGTGGGGTGGGTTTGTTTGTGCTTGTTCACGTTACAGCGCTAAAATCCGCTGTGCCGGTGAATTGGTAGCCTGGATGCAGGTAGGGGAAAGTCTTTCCTTAAAATACACAAGTAAATCGTGACAATCAAATTTTAAAATTAACGTGCTGTGCAGCTCCCGGCTTCCGCCTCAGGAGACACGATGTTTACAAGTGCCGCTTTTAATCAGTGGCGCTTATATACTGGTTAGCAGTGGGCATGGCCTCAGAAAAGGGGCGTGGCCGTGCTTCGCGTTGCAAATGGCGTGGGGTGGGTTTGTTTGTGCTTGTTCACGTTACAGCGCTAAAATCCGCTGTGCCGGTGAAGTGGTAGCCTGGATGCAGGTAGGGGAAAGTCTTTCCTTAAAATACACAAGTAAATCGTGACAATCAAATTTTAAAATTAACGCGCTGTGCAGCTCCCGGCTTCCGCCTCAGGAGACACGATATTTACAAGTGCCGCTTTTAATCAGTGGCACTTATATACTGGTTAGCAGTGAGCGTGGCCTCAGAAAAGGGGCGTGGCCATGCTTCGCATTGCAAATGGCGTGGGGTGGGTTAGTTTGTGCTTGTTCACGTTACAGCGCTAAAATCCGCTGTGCTGGTGAAGTGGTAGCCTGGATGCAGGTAGGGGAAAGTCTTTCCTTAAAATACACAAGTAAATCGTGACAATCAAATTTTAATAATTAACGCGCTGTGCAGCTCCCGGCTTCCGCCTCAGGAGACACGATGTTTACAAGTGCCGCTTTTAATCAGTGGCGCTTATATACTGGTTAGCAGTGGGCGTGGCCTCAGAAAAGGGGCGTGGCCGTGCTTCGCGTTGCAAATGGCGTGGGGTGGGTTTGTTTGTGCTTGTTCACGTTACAGCGCTAAAATCCGCTGTGCCGGTGAAGTGGTAGCCTGGATGCAGGTAGGGGAAAGTCTTTCCTTAAAATACACAAGTAAATCGTGACAATCAAATTTTAAAATTAACGCGCTGTGCAGCTCCCGGCTTCCGCCTCAGGAGACACGATGTTTACAAGTGCCGCTTTTATTCAGTGGCGCTTATATACTGGTTAGCAGTGGGCGTGGCCTCAGAAAAGGGCGTGGCCGTGCTTCGCGTTGCAAATGGCGTGGGGTGGGTTAGTTTGTGCTTGTTCACGTTACAGCGCTAAAATCCGCTGTGCCGGTGAAGTGGTAGCCTGGATGCAGGTAGGGGAAAGTCTTTCCTTAAAATACACATTTAAATCGTGACAATCAAATTTTAAAATTAACGCGCTGTGCAGCTCCCGGCTTCCGCCTCAGGAGACACGATGTTTACAAGTGCCGCTTTTAATCAGTGGCGCTTATATACTGGTTATCTGTGGGCGTGGCCTCAGAAAAGGGGCGTGGCCGTGCTTCGCGTTGCAAATGGCGTGGGGTGGGTTTGTTTGTGCTTGTTCACGTTACAGCGCTAAAATCCGCTGTGCCGGTGAAGTGGTAGCCTGGATGCAGGTAGGGGAAAGTCTTTCCTTAAAATACACAAGTAAACCGTGACAATCAAATTTTAAAATTAACGCGCTGTGCAGCTCCCGGCTTCCGCCTCAGGAGACACGATGTTTACAAGTGGCGCTTATATACTGGTTAGCAGTGGGCGTGGCCTCAGAAAAGGGGCGTGGCCGTGCTTCGCGTTGCAAATGGCGTGGGGTGGGTTTGTTTGTGCTTGTTCACGTTACAGCGCTAAAATCCGCTGTGCCGGTGAAGTGATAGCCTGGATGCAGGTAGGGGAAAGTCTTTCCTTAAAATACACAAGTAAATCATGACAATCAAATTTTAAAATTAACGCGCTGTGCAGCTCACGGCTTCCGCCTCAGGAGACACGATGTTTACAAGTGCCGCTTTTAATCAGTGGCGCTTATATACTAGTTAGCAGTGGGAGTGGCCTCAGAAAAGGGGCGTGGCCGTGCTTCGCGTTGCAAGTGGGGTGGGTTAGTTTGTGCTTGTTCACGTTACAGCGCTAAAATCCGCTGTGCCGGTGAAGTGGTAGCCTGGATGCAGGTAGGGGAAAGTCTTTCCTTAAAATACACAAGTAAATCGTGACAATCACATTTTAAAATTAACGCGCTGTGCAGCTCCCGGCTTCCGCCTCAGGAGACACGATGTTTACAAGTGCCGCTTTTAATCAGTGGCGCTTATATACTGGTTAGCAGTGGGCGTGGCCTCAGAAAAGGGGCGTGGCCTTGCTTCGCGTTGCAAATGGCGTGGGGTGGGTTTGTTTGTGCTTGTTCACGTTACAGCGCTAAAATCCGTTGTGCCGGTGAAGTGGTAGCCTGGATGCAGGTAGGGGAAAGTCTTTCCTTAAAATACACAAGTAAATCGTGACAATCAAATTTTAAAATTAACGCGCTGTGCAGCTCCCGGCTTCCGCCTCAGGAGACACGATGTTTACAAGTGCCGCTTTTAATCAGTGGCGCTTATATACTGGTTAGCAGTGGGCGTGGCCTCAGAAAAGGGGCGTGGCCGTGCTTTGCGTTGCAAATGGTGTGGTGTGGGTTAGTTTGTGCTTGTTCACATTACAGCGCTAAAATCCGCTGTGCCGGTGAAGTGGTAGCCTGGATGCAGGCAGGGGAAAGTCTTTCCTTAAAATACACAAGTAAATCGTGACAATCAAATTTTAAAATTAACGCGCTGTGCAGCTCCCGGCTTCCGCCTCAGGAGACACGATGTTTACAAGTGCCGCTTTTAATCAGTGGCGCTTATATACTGGTTAGCAGTGGGCGTGGCCTCAGAAAAAGGGCGTGGCCGTGCTTCGCGTTGCAAATGGCGTGGGGTGGGTTAGTTTGTGCTTGTTCACGTTACAGCGCTAAAATCCGCTGTGCCGGTGAAGTGGTAGCCTGGATGCAGGTAGGGGAAAGTCTTTCCTTAAAATACACAAGTAAATCGTGACAATCAAATTTTAAAATTAACGCGCTGTGCAGCTCCCGGCTTCTGCCTCAGGAGACATGATGTTTACAAGTGCCGCTTTTAATCAGTGGCGCTTATATGCTGGTTAGCAGTGGGCGTGGCCTCAGAAAAGGGGCGTGGCCGTGCTTCGCGTTGCAAATGGCGTGGGGTGGGTTTGTTTGTGCTTGTTCACGTTACAGCGCTAAAATCCGCTGTGCCGGTGAAGTGGTAGCCTGGATGCAGGTAGGGGAAAGTCTTTCCTTAAAATACACAAGTAAATCGTGACAATCAAATTTTAAAATTAACGCGCTGTGCAGCTCCCGGCTTCCGCCTCAGGAGACACGATGTTTACAAGTGCCGCTTTTAATCAGTGGCGCTTATATACTGGTTAGCAGTGGGCGTGGCCTCAGAAAAGGGGCGTGGCCGTGCTTCGCGTTGCAAATGGCGTGGGGTGGGTTAGTTTGGGCTTGTTCACGTAACAGCGCTAAAATCCGCTGTGCCGGTGAAGTGGTAGCCTGGATGCAGGTAGGGGAAAGTCTTTCCTTAAAATACACAAGTAAATCGTGACAATCAAATTTTAAAATGAACGCGCTGTGCAGCTCCCGGCTTCCGCCTCAGGAGACACGATGTTTACAAGTGCCGCTTTTAATCAGTGGCGCTTATATACTGGTTAGCAGTGGGCGTGGCCTCAGAAAAGGGGCGTGGCCGTGCTTCGCGTTGCAAATGGCGTGGGGTGGGTTTGTTTGTGCTTGTTCACGTTACAGCGCTAAAATCCGCTGTGCCGGTGAAGTGGTAGCCTGGATGCAGGTAGGGGAAAGTCTTTCCTTAAAATACACAAGTAAATCGTGACAATCAAATTTTAAAATTAACGCGCTGTGCAGCTCCCGGCTTCCGCCTCAGGAGACACGATGTTTACAAGTGCCGCTTTTAATCAGTGGCGCTTATATACTGGTTAGCAGTGGGCGTGGCCTCAGAAAAGGGGCGTGGCCGTGCTTCGCGTTGCAAATGGCGTGGGGTGGGTTAGTTTGTGCTTGTTCACGTTACAGCGCTAAAATCCGCTGTGCCGGTGAAGTGGTAGCCTGGATGCAGGTAGGGGAAAGTCTTTCCTTAAAAAACACAAGTAAATCGTGACAATCAAATTTTAAAATTAACGCGCTGTGCAGCTCCCGGCTTCCGCCTCAGGAGACACGATGTTTACAAGTGCCGCTTTTAATCAGTGGCGCTTATATACTGGTTAGCAGTGGGCGTGGCCTCAGAAAAGGGGCGTGGCCGTGCTTCGCGTTGCAAATGGCGTGGGGTGGGTTTGTTTGTGCTTGTTCACGTTACAGCGCTAAAATCCGCTGTGCCGGTGAAGTGGTAGCCTGGATGCAGGTAGGGGAAAATCTTTCCTTAAAATACACAAGTAAATCGTGACAATCAAATTTTAAAATTAACGTGCTGTGCAGCTCCCGGCTTCCGCCTCAGGAGACACGATGTTTACAAGTGCCGCTTTTAATCAGTGGCGCTTATATACTGGTTATCAGTGGGCGTGGCCTCAGAAAAGGGACGTGGCCGTGCTTCGCGTTGCAAATGGCGTGGGGTGGGTTAGTTTGTGCTTGTTCACGTTACAGTGCTAAAATCCGCTGTGCCGGTGAAGTGGTAGCCTGGATGCAGGTAGGGGAAAGTCTTTCCTTAAAATACACAAGTAAATTGTGACAATCAAATTTTAAAATTAACGCGCTGTGCAGCTCCCGGCTTCCGCCTCAGGAGACACGATGTTTACAAGTGCCGCTTTTAATCAGTGGCGCTTATATACTGGTTAGCAGTGGGCGTGGCCTCAGAAAAGGGGCGTGGCCGTGCTTCGCGTTGCAAATGGCGTGGGGTGGGTTTGTTTGTGCTTGTTCACGTTACAGCGCTAAAATCCGCTGTGCCGGTGAAGTGGTAGCCTGGATGCAGGTAGGGGAAAGTCTTTCCTTAAAATACACAAGTAAATTGTGACAATCAAATTTTAAAATTAACGCGCTGTGCAGCTCCCGGCTTCCGCCTCAGGAGACACGATGTTTACAAGTGCCGCTTTTAATCAGTGGCGCTTATATACTGGTTATCAGTGGGCGTGGCCTCAGAAAAGGGACGTGGCCGTGCTTCGCGTTGCAAATGGCGTGGGGTGGGTTAGTTTGTGCTTGTTCACGTTACAGCGCTAAAATCCGCTGTGCCGGTGAAGTGGTAGCCTGGATGCAGGTAGGGGAAAGTCTTTCCTTAAAATACACAAGTAAATCATGGCAATCAAATTTTAAAATTAACGCGCTGTGCAGCTCCCGGCTTCCGCCTCAGGAGACACGATGTTTACAAGTGCCGCTTTTAATCAGTGGCGCTTATATACTGGTTAGCAGTGGGCGTGGCCTCAGAAAAGGGGCGTGGCCGTGCTTCGCGTTGCAAATGTCGTGGGGTGGGTTTGTTTGTGCTTGTTCACGTTACAGCGCTAAAATCCGCTGTGCCGGTGAAGTGATAGCCTGGATGCAGGTAGGGGAAAGTCTTTCCTTAAAATACACAAGTAAATCATGGCAATCAAATTTTAAAATTAACGCGCTGTGCAGCTCCCGGCTTCCGCCTCAGGAGACACGATGTTTACATGTGCCGCTTTTAATCAGTGGCGCTTATATACTGGTTAGCAGTGGGCGTGGCCTCAGAAAAGGGGCGTGGCCGTGCTTCGCGTTGCAAATGGCGTGGGGTGGGTTAGTTTGTGCTTGTTCACGTTACAGCGCTAAAATCCGCTGTGCCGGTGAAGTGGTAGCCTGGATGCAGGTAGGGGAAAGTCTTTCCTTAAAATACACAAGTAAATCGTGACAATCAAATTTTAAAATTAACGCGCTGTGCAGCTCCCGGCTTCCGCCTCAGGAGACACGATGTTTACAAGTGCCGCTTTTAATCAGTGGCGTTTATATACTGGTTAGCAGTGGGCGTGGCCTCAGAAATTGGGCGTGGCCGTGCTTCGCGTTGCAAATGGCGTGGGGTGGGTTTGTTTGTGCTTGTTCACGTTACAGCGCTAAAATCCGCTGTGCCGGTGAAGTGGTAGCCTGGATGCAGGTAGGGGAAAGTCTTTCCTTAAAATACACAAGTAAATCGTGACAATCAAATTTTAAAATTAACGCGCTGTGCAGCTCCCGGCTTCCGCCTCAGGAGACACGATGTTTACAAGTGCCGCTTTTAATCAGTGGCGCTTATATACTGGTTAGCAGTGGGCGTGGCCTCAGAAAAGGGGCGTGGCCGTGCTTCGCGTTGCAAATGGTGTGGTGTGGGTTAGTTTGTGCTTGTTCACGTTACAGCGCTAAAATCCGCTGTGCCGGTGAAGTGGTAGCCTGGATGCAGGCAGGGGAAAGTCTTTCCTTAAAATACACAAGTAAATCGTGACAATCAAATTTTAAAATTAACGCGCTGTGCAGCTACCGGCTTCCGCCTCAGGAGACACGATGTTTACAAGTGCCGCTTTTAATCAGTGGCGCTTATATACTGGTTAGCAGTGGGCGTGGCCTCAGAAAAGGGGCGTGGCCGTGCTTTGCGTTGCAAATGGCGTGGGGTGGGTTTGTTTGTGCTTGTTCACGTTACAGCGCTAAAATCCGCTGTGCCGGTGAAGTGGTACCCTGGATGCAGGTAGGGGAAAGTCTTTCCTTAAAATACACAAGTAAATCGTGACAATCAAATTTTAAAATTAACGCGCTGTGCAGCTCCCGGCTTCCGCCTCAGGAGACACGATGTTTACAAGTGCCGCTTTTAATCAGTGGCCCTTATATACTGGTTAGCAGTGGGCGTGGCCTCAGAAAAGCGGCGTGGCCGTGCTTCGCGTTGCAAATGGCGTGAGGTGGGTTAGTTTGTGCTTGTTCACGTTACAGCGCTAAAATCCGCTGTGCCGGTGAAGTGGTAGCATGGATGCAGGTAGGGGAAAGTCTTTCCTTAAAATACACAAGTAAATCGTGACAATCAAATTTTAAAATTAACGCGCTGTGCAGCTCCCGGCTTCCGCCTCAGGAGACACGATGTTTACAAGTGCCGCTTTTAATCAGTGGCGCTTATATACTGGTTAGAAGTGGGCGTGGCCTCAGAAAAGGGGCGTGGCCGTGCTTCGCGTTGCAAATGGCGTGGGGTGGGTTTGTTTGTGCTTGTTCACGTTACAGCGCTAAAATCCGCTGTGCCGGTGAAGTGGTAGCCTGGATGCAGGTAGGGGAAAGTCTTTCCTTAAAATACACAAGTAAATCGTGACAATCAAATTTTAAAATTAACGCGCTGTGCAGCTCCCGGCTTCCGCCTCAGGAGACACGATGTTTACAAGTGCCGCTTTTAATCAGTGGCGCTTATATGCTGGTTAGCAGTGGGCGTTGCCTCAGAAAAGGGGCGTGGCCGTGCTTCGCGTTGCAAATGGCGTGGGGTGGGTTTGTTTGTGCTTGTTCACGTTACAGCGCCAAAATCCGCTGTGCCGGTGAAGTGGTAGCCTGGATGCAGGTAGGGGAAAGTCTTTCCTTAAAATACACAAGTAAATCGTGACAATCAAATTTTAAAATTAACGCGCTGTGCAGCTCCCGGCTTCCGCCTCAGGAGACACGATGTTTACAAGTGCCGCTTTTAATCAGTGGCGCTTATATACTGGTTAGCAGTGGGCGTGGCCTCAGAAAAGGGGCGTGGCCGTGCTTCGCGTTGCAAATGGCGTGGGGTGAGTTAGTTTGGGCTTGTTCACGTTACAGCGCTAAAATCCGCTGTGCCGGTGAAGTGGTAGCCTGGATGCAGGTAGGGGAAAGTCTTTCCTTAAAATACACAAGTAAATCGTGACAATCAAATTTTAAAATGAACGCGCTGTGCAGCTCCCGGCTTCCGCCTCAGGAGACACGATGTTTACAAGTGCCGCTTTTAATCAGTGGCGCTTATATACTGGTTAGCAGTGGGCGTGGCCTCAGAAAAGGGGCGTGGCCGTGCTTCGCGTTGCAAATGGCGTGGGGTGGGTTTGTTTGTGCTTGTTCACGTTACAGCGCTAAAATCCGCTGTGCCGGTGAAGTGGTAGCCTGGATGCAGGTAGGGGAAAGTCTTTCCTTAAAATACACAAGTAAATCGTGACAATCAAATTTTAAAATTAACGTGCTGTGCAGCTCCCGGCTTCCGCCTCAGGAGACACTATGTTTACAAGTGCCGCTTTTAATCAGTGGCGCTTATATACTGGTTATCAGTGGGCGTGGCCTCAGAAAAGGGACGTGGCCGTGCTTCGCGTTGCAAATGGCGTGGGGTGGGTTAGTTTGTGCTTGTTCACGTTACAGCGCTAAAATCCGCTGTGCCGGTGAAGTGGTAGCCTGGATGCAGGTAGGGGAAAGTCTTTCCTTAAAATACACAAGTAAATCGTGACAATCAAATTTTAAAATTAACGCGCTGTGCAGCTCCCGGCTTCCGCCTCAGGAGACACGATGTTTACAAGTGCCGCTTTTAATCAGTGGCGCTTATATACTGGTTAGCAGTGGGCGTGGCCTCAGAAAAGGGGCGTGGCCGTGCTTCGCGTTGCAAATGTCGTGGGGTGGGTTTGTTTGTGCTTGTTCACGTTACAGCGCTAAAATCCGCTGTGCCGGTGAAGTGATAGCCTGGATGCAGGTAGGGGAAAGTCTTTCCTTAAAATACACAAGTAAATCATGGCAATCAAATTTTAAAATTAACGCGCTGTGCAGCTCCCGGCTTCCGCCTCAGGAGACACGATGTTTACATGTGCCGCTTTTAATCAGTGGCGCTTATATACTGGTTAGCAGTGGGCGTGGCCTCAGAAAAGGGGCGTGGCCGTGCTTCGCGTTGCAAATGGCGTGGGGTGGGTTAGTTTGTGCTTGTTCACGTTACAGCGCTAAAATCCGCTGTGCCGGTGAAGTGGTAGCCTGGATGCAGGTAGGGGAAAGTCTTTCCTTAAAATACACAAGTAAATCGTGACAATCAAATTTTAAAATTAACGCGCTGTGCAGCTCCCGGCTTCCGCCTCAGGAGACACGATGTTTACAAGTGCCGCTTTTAATCAGTGGCGCTTATATACTGGTTAGCAGTGGGCGTGGCCTCAGAAATTGGGCGTGGCCGTGCTTCGCGTTGCAAATGGCGTAGGGTGGGTTTGTTTGTGCTTGTTCACGTTACAGCGCTAAAATCCGCTGTGCCGGTGAAGTGGTAGCCTGGATGCAGGTAGGGGAAAGTCTTTCCTTAAAATACACAAGTAAATCGTGACAATCAAATTTTAAAATTAACGCGCTGTGCAGCTCCCGGCTTCCGCCTCAGGAGACACGATGTTTACAAGTGCCGCTTTTAATCAGTGGCGCTTATATACTGGTTAGCAGTGGGCGTGGCCTCAGAAAAGGGGCGTGGCCGTGCTTCGCGTTGCAAATGGTGTGGTGTGGGTTAGTTTGTGCTTGTTCACGTTACAGCGCTAAAATCCGCTGTGCCGGTGAAGTGGTAGCCTGGATGCAGGCAGGGGAAAGTCTTTCCTTAAAATACACAAGTAAATCGTGACAATCAAATTTTAAAATTAACGCGCTGTGCAGCTACCGGCTTCCGCCTCAGGAGACACGATGTTTACAAGTGCCGCTTTTAATCAGTGGCGCTTATATACTGGTTAGCAGTGGGCGTGGCCTCAGAAAAGGGGCGTGGCCGTGCTTTGCGTTGCAAATGGCGTGGGGTGGGTTTGTTTGTGCTTGTTCACGTTACAGCGCTAAAATCCGCTGTGCCGGTGAAGTGGTACCCTGGATGCAGGTAGGGGAAAGTCTTTCCTTAAAATACACAAGTAAATCGTGACAATCAAATTTTAAAATTAACGCGCTGTGCAGCTCCCGGCTTCCGCCTCAGGAGACACGATGTTTACAAGTGCCGCTTTTAATCAGTGGCCCTTATATACTGGTTAGCAGTGGGTGTGGCCTCAGAAAAGGGGCGTGGCCGTGCTTCGCGTTGCAAATGGCGTGGGGTGGGTTAGTTTGTGCTTGTTCACGTTACAGCACTAAAATCCGCTGTGCCGGTGAAGTGGTAGCATGGATGCAGGTAGGGGAAAGTCTTTCCTTAAAATACACAAGTAAATCGTGACAATCAAATTTTAAAATTAACGCGCTGTGCAGCTCCCGGCTTCCGCCTCAGGAGACACGATGTTTACAAGTGCCGCTTTTAATCAGTGGCGCTTATATACTGGTTAGCAGTGGGCGTGGCCTCAGAAAAGGGGCGTGGCCGTGCTTCGCGTTGCAAATGGCGTGGGGTGGGTTTGTTTGTGCTTGTTCACGTTACAGCGCTAAAATCCGCTGTGCCGGTGAAGTGGTAGCCTGGATGCAGGTAGGGGAAAGTCTTTCCTTAAAATACACAAGTAAATCGTGACAATCAAATTTTAAAATTAACGCGCTGTGCAGCTCCCGGCTTCCGCCTCAGGAGACACGATGTTTACAAGTGCCGCTTTTAATCAGTGGCGCTTATATGCTGGTTAGCAGTGGGCGTTGCCTCAGAAAAGGGGCGTGGCCGTGCTTCGCGTTGCAAATGGCGTGGGGTGGGTTTGTTTGTGCTTGTTCACGTTACAGCGCCAAAATCCGCTGTGCCGGTGAAGTGGTAGCCTGGATGCAGGTAGGGGAAAGTCTTTCCTTAAAATACACAAGTAAATCGTGACAATCAAATTTTAAAATTAACGCGCTGTGCAGCTCCCGGCTTCCGCCTCAGGAGACACGATGTTTACAAGTGCCGCTTTTAATCAGTGGCACTTATATACTGGTTAGCAGTGGGCGTGGCCTCAGAAAAGGGGCGTGGCCGTGCTTCGCGTTGCAAATGGCGTGGGGTGAGTTAGTTTGGGCTTGTTCACGTTACAGCGCTAAAATCCGCTGTGCCGGTGAAGTGGTAGCCTGGATGCAGGTAGGGGAAAGTCTTTCCTTAAAATACACAAGTAAATCGTGACAATCAAATTTTAAAATGAACGCGCTGTGCAGCTCCCGGCTTCCGCCTCAGGAGACACGATGTTTACAAGTGCCGCTTTTAATCAGTGGCGCTTATATACTGGTTAGCAGTGAGCGTGGCCTCAGAAAAGGGGCGTGGCCGTGCTTCGCTTTGCAAATGGCGTGGGGTGGGTTTGTTTGTGCTTGTTCACGTTACAGCGCTAAAATCCGCTGTGCCGGTGAAGTGATAGCCTGGATGCAGGTAGGGGAAAGTCTTTCCTTAAAATACACAAGTAAATCGTGACAATCAAATTTTAAAATTAACGCGCTGTGCAGCTCCCGGCTTCCGCCTCAGGAGACACGATTTTCTTTCTTTTCATTTTCTTTCTGAAAATTGCATAAAAATTAACTATATTAGTAGAGTTAGGGTACTGTTGGGTTTAAGTTCAGACAGGTACTTCTGAGTTTTTAACAGTGAAGTAATTTTTGGGCAGTGTATGGTTTCAGGCAGGAAGTAGAACTATTAAAAAGTGCATGTGATGAAGCCTAAGTAAATTCATAATTATACCAGAGAAGCCTAACTCAATCCATAATTATAACAGATAAGTCTATCTCAATCTCTAACTCTTATAGAGGGACAGTATATAACTATCAGAAAATGTTTTCCCAAATTAACTTAAAGTGCACAACATAGTTCCCCTTCCAAATTGACAACTTACCTTTTTCAAAGTAGTTGAAGTTTTCTGTCAAAATTCTTTCAAAATGTACCTCAAGTAGTATTAGACAAAATGGCTGTGTTTTCCTCTCATTTTTCATATATATTCATGTACTTAACCAATCAAATGTCATTGTCGTAAACTCACAATTTTGGTACCAGTGAACCGCAAATGATCCATTTAGCATATCCTGGTGTTTTCGCTATGCTACGAACAAGAGCACTCTTGTTATAATCACATTTCTGATTCACCCATGGCATCCATTTTAGTTATGGCAGCCATTTTGTATTCTTGCCCTCACATAGTCAATGGACACACAGTGACCTCTGATCAACCCATTTTTCACTTAAGGACACGTAACCTTTAGCCGGCGATTCACCTTGCTAGTGACACGTGCACCTTAGGACAGAAACGCTGTGGCCACATGACTCGGCAAAAGCTGCCTCCCCGGCCTGAGGCCAGTCCTGCTATACTGGTTCTCGTGTTCGTTGGCCAGATCATGATTAAGCGGCCGAAACTGGTAGCCTTGCCCATTTACGACCCAGAAACATCTCTTATCCTGTTTTTCTATCTTCTGCACCTGGCTCTGTTCCTTTCCTTCTGGGTCTTTATTAGGGGGAGGTAACGAAATTTACGATGAGGCGGTCCGGCTCTTGAATGAAAAGTTGACATGGGATTATGATGGAACAGTGAGAACCCCTCGTTCGTAATGTTTTGACATCAGATATTGTTGACGATTCCTGTGTAATGCCAAATATTTATTGTTTAGGACATGAAGGTTTAGAAACGTACTAGCATGTGAAGAATGTTGCCCCAAGCTAAATAATTTGTATTTAAGGAGCAACCCACTTTGTACAAATCGAACAGGCTCCTAGAATCTGCCCGTGTGTAGTTTCTGTGACTTCTGTGTCCCTGCAGTAATAAACCTTTGGTCTTTGATGCCACCATCGAGAAGCCCGTGTTTCTGTTCATTTGTGCACCGAGACAGGTAGAACTCAGGGGTCTTCGGGTGTTGTCCCTGACACCTCTGGACAGTATCAAAAAGTCCAGAACTCCAATTGGCGCCCAACGTGGAGCGACGTCATTCGGTACCGGTCCAAAAGCCTGAAGAGTTCGAGAAGCTTCGTGTGAAGATTCCAGAGGGAGGCGCCCCACTTCATCGATCCAGGCATATTGCAAAAGTGGCCCGACGTTCTCTTCCACGAGGGTTCCCGTTCGGACGGCTGCAGTGGTCCGCTGCCTTGACTGTCGCCCTGTCTTGGACGGCGAGACGAGACGGGTTTCTCCTTGGTGACGTCTTCAGTGCCTCAGTTAAGTATTAAGTGGTTGCTTGCTAGTTGTTTGGTTACTCCGTAAGGGTTTGCTCCTGTTTGGATAATCCTTTTAGTTCCTTGGTTTGGTTTGGTTTCGTAAGATTATCACTGGTTGTTCTAGTTACGATAATTCTTTTTGGTTTAGTATGGGTATCGATACATTTGTTCACTTTGGTAGGCCTAAGTTCTTGGTTCGAGTGCGCACCTTTGTTTGTGTTTGTTCTGTGTTCCGGTTTATAAAATGGTTAGTCGGAAAAACTGTATGTTGTCATGTTTTGGTTGCAACAGGGATTCCCGGTTGGAGGACTCATGTCTGGTTCCTCCGATTGGAACTCCTCTTTATGATCTGTATTTTAAGCACGGTGTGGGTCCAATATCTTATAACGAGGTATGGATCGGCTACACGGAGAAAGATGGTGTCCTTAGTTGGCCACTGCATTGTAGTTTTGAACCCGAAATTCTTGATAATTTAGAAATGAAATTGTTTAAGAAGAAATCCCGGCCGGTAATGTTTGATTCTTTCCGTTATTGGCGCAAAGAATCTAAACAGAGAGAGACTAAAAAGTTGAAGAAAGATCAAAAAGAGCAAGAGTTGACTTTAGAACAGTCTGCCAAGCAGCTGCAACTCAATGAGTCTGAGAAAGCAATAGAGGTGGCCAATAGAGAGCGTAATTTAGCGATAGACAAGTGCTATCCTGCCTTTCTATTGAGTGCAGCTAAGATAGTAGAGGACCCTGAAAAGGATCCCCTGCTGTCTTACCTGTTGAGGTCACCCCCACCGTATGCACAAGGTGCTACAGCTCCACCCTTGCCGAATGTTCAATTACCGGTTGCTGGACAGCCTGGTATACCTGCTCCTGCTCCCCTGAATCAAGCTCCTGTACTTCCAGTAGTCAATATTAATGTTCCTCCGGCACCTCCTCTGCCAGGGTTGCCAGCTCCTCTGCCTATGCCTGTACCACTAATACCTGTTGTTTCACAAGCTACTTTGCCTGCTACCCCTGCTATTGCTGTTTCTTCTGTCCCTACTACTACTCTCCTTCAAACTTCTGCAAGCTACGTGACTCCACTTTCTGTTTGTCGGAGAATCACTGATTCTGTCACTAATATTCTATCTCCCTTTTACAAAACTTTGATTAGGAGTCCCGTTCAGAGACGTAGTCAGCTTCCTAGTAGTGAAGAACGTGGAATATTAGATTCTACTGCCCTTAGGTGGATTTCGAAAGTTGGAAGGTATAATGTTTAAGATGTATTAGATACATTCATGCAATGGAAGGAACCGACACAGCGCTACGTGTTTGATGTCATGTGTTCTTTTACATGAAGAGTGGGAGGAGAGCGAATCTGAACAAGTACCGGATGAATTAATCCAAGTTCAATAAAAATTTGCTGCAGGTATGACAGTTGGTCAGGAGATAAAAGAAGCAATGGAATTAATTTTAGATTTTAGATTCGATCCTTCCCTCCGTTCACCAAGAGATTTAGAGAAACGAAGCACAAAACAAGGTCGTCAATATCCAATGAGGGAAGTTCCTCCGATTTGGCGCAAAGCTGTACAAGCTGATGCGGTCCATGGTATTGCAGCCGCTCCGGCCCAATTCCAGAGAGTGTGGATACACATTCCGTGGAAGCGAGCCGAGGTGTTAGTAGTAAAACAGGCCTTGCCAGATCCGCGTAAAAATCCAGCTGGATATTACAAAGAATTGGCCCAGACGGTTGAAGCTTGCGTAATGAATTTAGCGGACATTGACATGTTATTTGGCAATGTAGTACCGCAACCTATTTGGGCTAAAATTCGTAAAGAAAACCATCCAGTTTCCCTTGGTGGTGACTGGGCAGCTATAATAGCGGCAGATGGTCAACAAATAGGTGGTTCTAAACCCGAACCTCTAATTGCTGATTTGCCTGGGAGAATAATCGATTTAATGAAAACTCTGATGCCAGCATTTCGCGTTAACTGGGACAAGTTGTCCGCATGTAAGCAGAAAAAGGACGAAAGTGTCTTCGACTTTTTCACCAGGTTCGAAGAAACTTTCGTAGATCACAGTGGTCAGGATATGAGCACGGAAGGAGGACAGAGACTAATTTTTTGATAAATTTGTTCACAATCTGTTACCAGAGCTTAGTAATAAATTAAAAGATTCTGAAAGTGCGTGGGCTGTCTCTACGACTGCGCAAATACTTGCAACTGCCCAGTATTATGAAAATAGGGATAAAGAAGAGAAAGAAAAGTCAGAAAAGAAAACAAAAGATTTAAAAACTAAAGTCCTTTTGCAGCAGGCATATCCGCCTCGCACGAATCAGACTAATACACAGCAAGGGCCATATCAGAGGACCGACTATGGTTCTCAGAGACCGCAATATCAATGGAATCAGTGTGCTTACTGCAAAAAGGAAGGTCATTATAAGAATGAGTGTCCAGTATTAGCACAAAATAATGCTGCTGCAGCCAAGAGAGGTCGTGATGGTTCTACGCAGAATTATAGAGGTCGAGGACGAGGTGCTATGCCTCCACAAACGAATGATCGCCCTTCTAATTATTTTGATCAACGAAACGGACAATCCGCCCAACCATCCAGATCTCAACAGTATCACGTTGAGGATTACTGTGAAGTTAGTGAGGAATTTCAGCAAAATGAATACTAGGACAGCCATGGACAAAGAGAGGGAGTAGTATCAGTTCCAGTAGATCAGAGTGGGCCTTATGTCGCAGTAGCTACATCAGGTGTAGTCGAACCGTTTCTGTTGGATACTGGTGCAGCAAAAAGTTCTATCATACATGCGAAACTCCCTGGCGCTCCTTTGTCTGGCTTAACAAATGTTTCAGTAGGTTTTTCAGGCGCCCCTGTTCACAACCCTGTTTCTGGTCCTTTGTCTATTTCTGTTGGGCCTCGTCAATTGAAAGCACCCCTGATTTTGACGACTGGTTGTAATGAAAATCTGCTTGGTTTAGACTTGTTAAAACCCCTGCATGCGACTTTGTACTGTTCTCCGTCAGGAGTACAGCTTACATTGGGTAAGAGAATCATCTCCCCGATGTACCTATCAATGGATGCGCTCCCACTGGAGCTGCATTCTCTCCCTGATACTCTTTGGGCGACTGGTCCTAACGACGTTGGTCTTTTGGAAATTCCACCATTTGTAGTAACTTTGAAAGCAAATGTCAAATTTCCACGAATTCCACAATACAAGATCTCTAGTGAAGGTGAACGTGCTCTCTTATTGATCGTGCAAGATTTGATCAAGAAAGACGTAATAGAGGAAACTAGAGGAAATGTCTGTACCAGTCCTGTACTGCCTATTTTAAAACGCACTGATCCTTCAAAGCCTCCAGTCTATAGATTTGTAATCGACCTTAGAGAGGTTAACAAAATTGTGATCCCACAGTTTCCCGTGGTTCCAGACATTACTGCATTGTTAACGTTGATTCCTGCTACAGCCACATGGTTCTCAGTTATCGACTTGAAGAATGCCTTTTTCAGCATTCCGATAGCCGAAGAAAGCAGAGATATTTTCGGCTTCTCTCTAGGAGGCCGAAGCTTCAGGTTTAAACATGCTCCACAAGGCTATTGTGAGAGCCCATCCATTTACAGCCAGGCATTAAAAAGTCAGTTAGATTCCTTTGTACTTCCTCCTGGTTCTGCTTTAGTGCAATATGTTGATGATCTTCTAGTGGCTGCTGATGACAAGGAAACTTGCAAAGCAGCTACAATTTCCTTATTGCATCATTTGTCTGATTTAAATCACAAGGTGTCACCTTCCAAAATGCAATACTGTTGTCAAGAAGTGTCCAATAAGTCACAAAGTGAGGGGCCCCCCAAGAAGGATGAGAGGCAGATCTGCGGGGGAAATAGTCAAAATTAGAGAAAGAGATAGATCTGCCCCTTTTCTGATCAAAGATAGGCTCTTATGGAGTCCAATTTCTTTCAGTAGTCACCCATTTAAGCGCTCACCAAAGAATCAGTGCCAGATTAGATTCAAACAGAGACATATTTATAAAAAATATAAATCATTTTTATTATTATTTTCTTCATATTTTTAAAGTACATATGAATATAATCATTTATTAGAACAATTCAAAATCACAAGATAAAAGACAGACACCCCATCAGCCTTCCAGCATTCAAACAAAAACACATTCAAATATCACACGCAGTCATTCTCATACAGGATTCATTCATTCAGCTCAGATAAGGTTTAAAAGCAGTTGCTCTGAGAACATCCTGAACAGTCCTCGCAGCCATGGGCCGGGGGCAGATCTATCTCTTTCTCTTTCTCTAATTTCTCTAATGTTGTCAAGAAGTGACCTACCTAGGTCATCTCTTGTCAAAGGAGGGAAGAAGGTTGACCCCAGAGAGAATAAAAGCAATTACGCAGATGAATGTTCCTAGCACACAGAGAGAAGTGCGTGCCTTTTTAGGTATTACCTCATACTGTAGGCAATGGATCCCAAATTTTTCTCTTTTGGCAAAACCATTGGTGGCCTTGACTGGAAAACGTGTTCCGAGTCCGGTGCCATGGTCTGCCGAATGTCAGCAAAGTTTTTCTGAGTTACGAAATGCACTGTGTTCAGCTCCTGTGTTGGGTACACCCGACTACAGTAAGCCATTTACACTCTATGTCGACGAGAGAGAGGGTTGCGCGTTGAGTGTTCTGACGCAACGATTTGGTGATAAACAACGCCCTTGTGCGTATTTTTCATCAACATTAGATCCGGTAGCCAGAGCGTTGCCTAGTTGCTTGAGAGCAACAGCCGCAGCTGCAGCGTCCATTCGACAATCTGCTGATTTGGTCATGAACAACATGCTAGTGGCCATGGTTCCACATGCCGTGGACACACTCATGAACAGAACCAAGACACAGCACCTTACCAGTGCTAGATTATCAGGCTATGAGCTGACACTGCTAGCAAGTCATATCCAGATTAAAAGATGCAATGTATTGAATCCAGCAACATTGTTGCCGACTAGTCAGGAGTTGAGTGATTCTGAACCACATGACTGTTGTTTCAGAACTGAGGAAGAGACAAAGGGACGGATTGATCTTAAAGACACTCCATTATCAGACCCAGATGGCACGTTGTATGTTGACGGGTCTTGTTTTAAATTGGAGAATGGTGATGTGACAGCTGCCTATGCAGTAACGACTTTGAGTACGATTGTGGAGACTGCAAGAGTGAGTCAGAATTCTGCCCAAGCTGCAGAATTAATTGCATTGACTAGAGCGTGTGTTTTAGCTAAGGGAAAGAGAATGAATGTGTTCACAGATAGTCAGTACGCGTTCGGCGTAGCCCATAGTTTTGGCCGGTTGTGGAAGGAAAGAGGTTTCATTATCAGATCCAGCATGGTCAGCTAGTCAATGACTTGTTGGAATCTCTAACCTTACCGACTGAAGTTGCGATTGTGAAGTGCAGTGCTCATCGAGCAATCACGGATGATGTTGGTCGTGGAAATGCCTTTGCTGATGAGACCGCTAAACAGACAGCTAGGAATACGATGAGTAGAATGTTTGTTGCAACGTCTGCAAGATGGATTACTGAATCAGGAATGTGTGAGGATACAGTGGAAAGTGTGAAAGCAATTCAGGAGGAAGCGACTGAAGAGGAGAAGCTTGAATGGAAGGAGAATACGGGTAAATTGGACTCGAGTGGATGTTGGATTGATTTGTCGGAACAACAGCGTTGGATGTTGCCTGATGCGTATGTGCTTGCGGTGGTAACAATGGCGCATGGAGCAGCGCACATCAGTTCTAAAGGGATTTGTAAGATGTTGGCTCCAGTCTGGAAGAACGATGAAATTAGTAAGTGTGCTGAAAGAGTGGTGAGAAATTGCATGATATGCCTGATGCATAATCCTGGCAAGGGAATCCCCACACCCGCTGGTCACTTCGCTCCTCCTTCCTGCCCCTTCGAAGTGATTCAGTTAGACTTCATTCACATGGATCGTTGTAACAACCTTAAGTACGTTCTAGTGGTAGTAGGTGCTTTTTCTAGGTGGATTGAAGCATACCCACTAAAAGACAATACTGCCTTGTCCACTGCCAAAATCCTTTTAAAGGAATACTTCCCCAGGTATGGCATGCCACGGTTTGTATGGTCAGATAACGGAAGTGAATTTGTAGGGAAAGTTATGCAGAGTGTGTGTGCAGGTTTGAATATTAAACAAAAATTTCACAATGCGAATCACCCCCAGTCTGCAGGTCTAGTTGAGGGCTACAATGGCACCCTCAAGCTGAAACTGGCCAAGATACAAGCCTCCACGGGCTTGTCCTGGCCAGATGCACTGCCTTTGGCCCTGTTATCCACAAGAGCGACTGTGCATTCTCGAGTAGGGCTTAGCCCCTATGAGATTGTGTTCGGTCGGCCTGCAAATGTTTGGGGGGTACCTAGACCGAGGCAGTTCAAACAACTGGAATACCCAATGCTAATTGATTACCTTTTTGACTTGACTGCTAAATTGAGTCTCATTCACCAACAGGTTTTCGATGCATTGCCAAAGCCTCCGGAAAGTCCAGGTCATCAGCTGAAACCCGGCGACCACGTCGTCATTAGGAACTTTGGACAGACCAGAAATCTGCAACCCAAGTTCGTCGAGCCGTTTCAAGTTCTTTTGGCGACAAGGACTGCTATACGTGTGGCTGGCAGAAAGAATTGGGTCCACGCGACACATGCTAAGCGTGTACCCCTTCCACTCCCTTATGATAACTGGGTGAGAAAAGGAATTGGCTCCTCTGAAACCGAACCAGTTCCTAGATATGTTCCTTTCAGCGATGCAGAACTGATAACTGATTCACCGAACTCTGACTCCCCTTCTGAAACTTCTCCTTTGAACACTGAACATTTGTCCTCTGCATCAAAAGAACACTTGCCATCTGCGAACCCGAACATTGTAACTCCTGCTGAAAATACACTATTTCTGGATCAAACTACTCCAGGAAAACTGAGATACAACCTACGTTCTCATTCTAAGAACTAATAAAGCAGGAAACTGCCTATTTTTCATTTTTTGATTTGATACATTGCTCCAGCCAGGAAGTTTGCTAATATTTTGTATTTTTCTATGTATATTATGTTGTTTTAATTACCTTGCCGTCTGGGTAGCCGTGGGGTCGTGGCTTTGTGCCTAGTTGAATCTGCGGGGGCCAGACACAAGGTCGGTCTTTCTGTTAGTTCTGGGAACTCCCAGGGCTGATAGAGGCATTTTCAACTACGTACATATCATCAGTGATCGCGAGCGGTTGTAGAAGATGGAGCTTCCTGGGCTGCACCGAGAGAATGTAATTTATGTTCGCAGAAATAGACTCTACAAGATTCTTCATAACAAATGTTTTCTGATGCAATGTGCAATTACGTTTTTGATTGTTTTAATAACGTTGGTGGGTGGAATCGTCTTTGGTATACATTTAATTTTTGCACCGATAACAACTACAGTACCTCCCCTTGATCTTGGTTCTTCTACTGTTGCTTCTTTTCATTCCTTTCACCCGTTCCCTGAACATGAGCAAGCTCGACGCTCAGAATTTATAAATACCACTTTTGTACAACTCTTGCATCAACACCAACTGGTAGTTAACACAACAGACTGCTGGGCATGTGGGTTGATACCACACAGTATGGATAAAGGCATTCCCTATCTGGTCTTGCCTTTTAGCTATAATGGATCATGTCGGGCCTTCCAAACTGTATTTGTCTATGCTCTCGAGACCTATCCCCCGCGTCCTCCACGTTCCGCTAAGTATACATCCGTTAATAAAGCCTTGATAAAGGGAATAACTGACATGATTAAAGACGTCAATAACTCCCCATCTGTCCCTAGAGATGAACTTCGGGTTTATCTGAGTTGGAATTCTATGGAGTATAGTATTAGTTTGGGTGAAAGCAAGCGTAAGAGCTCCACTCCAGTCTGGGTCGTACCTCACCGAGGTCAATTCTGCTTGTAAGGTAATGGGAGAAATCCAAGAGCTCGGCTAGGGAGGAGTGACTGTGTTGAGACTTATGTGTATCCGTCGAACTCCTCCCCTGCCTTCCTAACTGCTAAGGGTACCTACTTCATCTGTCAGGATAGAGCATATACATGGCTGCCTGCTGACTTTTCAGGTTCATGCTATATTGCTCGACTGTTGCCTCCGACATATACTGCTTCCCCAGATTATCACAAGACCAGAGTAGCAAGAGGTGTTTTCAGCAAAGAAGATACCGCTGGTCAGGAAGCCGGAGACTTTTTCAAAGGTTTCCTTCCATTCTGGGGGCCTATGGCCAATAGTAGAAATCTACGTCAGCTAACACGGGTAGTTGAATCTACTATTACAGAAACTGCTGGTGCCCTTATTAATTTAACAGCTGAGCTCCAGGCGGATCGTCTCATGACGTTGCAGAACCGTATGGTTCTTGATGTAATACTTGCAGATCGAGGTGGGGTATGCAGAATGATCCAATCGAGCTGCTGTGTTTTCATACCCAATAATGCTCCGACCGTATACGAAGCGATCTCTAAGCTACACAAGATTTCCGACTCTATTCACGTAGACAAAGGAAATTGGTCCTTAATGGAGTGGCTTTGGACTCTACTATCAGCGTGGGGATGGAAGGTTCTGATGGTCGTTGGTATTATCTTAGTATTCCTATTCTCGTGCTGCCTTATTATCCAATGTGGTCCCGCTTTGTGTAGCCTCTGTGCTGCAACCTGTTTCAGAAAACCGCCTGTGTTTGGAGACAAGGTACGAGAAAGGATGATGATGCAACAACATATCACTGACCTAATGAACATCGAGATAGACTCTGATATAGACTGAGTAATTGCCTATGTAAGGGCAAAAGGAGGGTCTGAGGTTCCGTGACGATTTGAACCCGTGTTTTCAACATTGTGGTAAACTCACAATTTTGGTACCAGTGAACCGCAAATGATCCATTTAGCATATCCTGGTGTTTTCGCTATGCTACGAACAAGAGCACTCTTGTTATAATCACATTTCTGATTCACCCATGGCATCCATTTTAGCTATGGCAGCCATTTTGTATTTTTGCCCTCACATAGTCAATGGACACACAGTGACCTCTGATCAACCCATTTTTCACTTAAGGACACGTAAGCTTTAGCCGGCGATTCACCTTGCTAGTGACACGTGCATCTTAGGACAGAAACGCTGTGGCCACATGACTCGGCAAAAGCTGCCTCCCCGGCCTGAGGCCAGTCCTGCTATACTGGTTCTCGTGTTCGTTGGCCTGATCATGATTAAGCGGCCGAAACTGGTAGCCTTGCCCATTTACGACCCACAAACATCTCTTATCCTGTTTTTCTATCTTCTGCACCTGGCTCTGCTCCTTTCCTTCTGGGCCTTTATTAGGGGGAGGTAACGAAATTTACGATGAGGCGGTCCGGCTCTTGAATGTAAAGTTGACATGGGATTATGATGGAACAGTGAGAACCCCTCGTTCGTAATGTTTTGACATCGGATATTGTTGACGATTCCTGTGTAATGCCAAATATTTATTGTTTAGGACATGAAGGTTTAGAAACGTACTAGCATGTGAAGAATGTTGCCCCAAGCTAAATAATTTGTATTTAAGGAGCAACCCACTTTGTACAAATCGAACAGGCTCCTAGAATCTGCCCGTGTGTAGTTTCTGTGACTTCTGTGTCCCTGCAGTAATAAACCTTTGGTCTTTGACGCCACCATCGAGAACCCGTGTTTCTGTTCATTTGTGCACCGAGACAGGTAGAACTCAGGGGTCTTCGGGTGTTGTCCCTGACACCTCTGGACAGTACCAAAAAGTCCAGAACTCCAGTAGTTTGGTGAAAAATAGTGAAAAAAGTTAGAGTAAAATAATCATTATGAGTGATCAGAGGTAGGGTAGCCCTGAAAAGAGATTTTGTGTTCTGTGTCTGATTTAGGAACCTACAAGTAGGTTCCAATGCACAGTCTTAAATTCAGGAGGAATATTCTATTCCCCTCATCTGAGAAGTGCACAACATCTCCTCTGTAGATATCTTGCATGTTGTAATGCAAGTTATTGTTGTATATTGAACCCATTCCATAGTCTCTCATGTAAGCAGAAACAGATTTATTCACATGTTTCCGTGCTTTCTCAAATTGTGGACAAAATTGGTTGGACCAGTTCCATTTCTGTCTTTGACATATATTGAATTATACCAAGGCAGTTTGTGGAAAAAGTGTCATCAATTGACCAAAAGTGTCCTTTAAAAGCATTTCCAGACCTACCCCAGTCAAAGTGCCCGAGTCATTTCCACCACAGTGCACTATTAAGAGGTCAGGGTTTGGCAGATGCAAAAAGGTTTTCACCAATGGTATCAATTGGTGACATCTCAATCCTCTCTGGCCAATCCACTTGATTTCCACATTTGATAAATCTAGGTTGTGAAAATTTCTGCTAGCTGCATACCTTTGAGCCCAGTGGATGTAGCTATGTCCAATAATCCAGACAGAATACATGGTGAGAGATGGTTCTGGTGCAGTCAGATGAAGTGTGGGAATGAAATGGCAGTTGGAACAATAGGAGCTTACAAAAATATAATTGTGGAGTTTCCCTGCTCTTGAATCACAAGCAATGATTGGTGGATTTAGATAGTTGAAAACTAAAAGTTAGGGTGCATGGTTGTGTTTTGTGAAAGAAGCAATTTGAATGGTTAAGAAAAAGTCAATTAAAGCAATAATGCACCGGATAAGCTGGTGTATTGAGAGGTCAAACATCCTTGCTGACTTCATTTGCAACATTGTAGAATAAACTTTTGAACCTGAGAGTTCAGTAAGGAGGGAGTTGCTATGGTAACAGGTAGAAAGGTCCGAGGGGGGAAGGGTGTTGGTTTGAAAATAGTGAGGGAAGAGTTTTGATTGGTTGAAAT
Source organism: Lissotriton vulgaris (assembly GCF_964263255.1). NCBI lineage: Eukaryota > Metazoa > Chordata > Amphibia > Caudata > Salamandridae > Lissotriton > Lissotriton vulgaris. The sequence continues at coordinate 2,062,807,419 of NC_141689.1, read as the reverse complement.
GAGGCATATGTGTGTAGAATTAGAGGTTTTCTGTGCCAGTCATGGTTGCAGTGTCTTGGTGTGTGTGTCTGACACTGTTCTCAATCTCCCAAAGCATTTGTAAAGGTAAGTAATGATTCATTTAATTTAGATACAGACGTGTTTGCTCTATGGAGAAGATTTGGAAGCAGATAGTGAAGTTTCAGTAGTGAAATTGAATGCTTGTACATAGGACCTGTGCTGTGTTTGTAAAATGTTATTTAAAAAACGATTTTGGGGTAAATGAATGGCTTTTATATTTTTGAGAAGGAATTAATAGTGTCTGCCTCATTAAATAAATATATTTGAACCTTTCACAATGATGTCACCTGCGTTACCTCAGATTAGGAAGCAGATTGAGCTTCTTTCTTGTTGGTTTGTATCATGTTTTTTGATAATGCTTGTTAAATAGATTTTGCTGCATAGAGGAATTGCATTATGTTAAATTGAGAAGTTTCACTAGTGACATGGAATGCTTGTACATAGGACCTGTGCTGTGTTTGTAAAATGTTATTTAAAAAACGATGTTTGGGTAAATGGATGGCTTTTATATTTTTCAGAAGGAATTAATAGTGTTTGCCTCGTTAAATAAATATATTTGGACCTTTTAGAATGATGTCATCTGTGTTACCTCAAATTAGGAAGCAGATTGAGAATCTTTCTTGTTTGTTTGTGGCATGTTTTTTGGAAATGCTTGATATTAACTTCTGCAAGATAGAGGAATTGTCTTTTGTGAAATAGTGAAGTTTCAGTAGTGAAATTGAATGCTTGTACATAGGACCTGTGCTGGGTTTCTAAAATGTTTTTTAAAAACGATTTTGGGGTAAATGAATGGTTTTTATATTTTTGAGAAGGAATTAATAGTGTTTGCCTCATTAAATAAATATACTAGAACCTTTTACAATGATGTCACTTGCATTACCTCAGATTAGGAAGCAGATTGAGGTTCTTGAAATGTTATGTGAAAAACGATTTTGGGGCAAATGATTGGTTTTTACATTTTTGAGAAGGAATAAATAGTGTAGATGAGGTGAGGCCTGTCCAGGGGTGCAGATGAGGTGAAGTCTGTTCAGGGTTGCAGATGAGGTGAGGCTTGTATAGGGGTGCAGAGGAGGCGAGGCCTGTGTTCAAGAGTGTAGTGGGGGAGAAGCCTGTCCTGGGGTGCAAAGGAGGTGAGGCTTGTGTCTAAGAATGCAGTGGGGGAGAGGCTTCATGAAGTCCATTCCACTGCATTCTTAGACACAGGCCTCACCACCTCTGCTCCCTTGGACAGGCCTCACCTCCTCTGCGCTTCTGGAGAGGCCTCACCTCATCTGCACAATCTGCTTCCTAATCTGAGGAAACACAGAACACAGGTGAAACGTGCAATCATGTAGATATGTCGTGAACTTGTGTTTATATCGTTTTTCCTTTCTTCACTCATTGTACTGCACTTCACTCAGTCCTTCCCTTAGTCCTTCTGTGTACTTACTTCCTCACTCCTTTTCAATCTATCCTTCTATATTAACCTCACTCCCTTCATCCCTTCACTCTGTGACTCCCCTTCACTCACTCTCAGTCATCTTCCATTCCTCTTTCTTGTAAATGGATCCTCAATCAGACTCCTTTCCCTTTCACTCATTCCCCTTTTACTTACTCCTCTTTCCTGAATTAGTTTTGGTATCTCACATTCTTTTAGTATCTTACTTACCTTCAGTAATTTGCTCTCCTTCTATTTCTTTTTCCCTCTTTTTTCCTTCTACATTACTTTATTTCCGTTTCTGTATCTTTCACTCTTGCTTTATTTCTTAGTACACTTTTATGATTTTTTACCTCTTGACCTGTCTCTTCTATTTTAAAATATATATTTGACTAATTATAACTTATTTTTTCTTTTGTCTTTCACAGATACAAAGTGTAGTTTAAACATGCAATTAGGTTTACATTAGTTATATGGTAAGTGTGACTAAAAAAATGTAGTTTGTCATCACCCTCTGCTTTAACCTCACTAATTTTCTCTCACCCTACCTCTCCCCTGTTTCCTTACTCTGCTTCCCTCACTTATTCGTATCCTCTATGTTTACTTCTCTTTTCCTTACTTTCCTACCACATTAAACTTCTTTCAGTCTCCCTGCTCACCTACACTCCCTCACTTACCTTTTTTTCTGGTTCACTCAAACCCTTTCTGTCACTCCTTCCTTTACTCTGTCTGTCCTTTCTCTCTTTTACTTCCCATGTCTTTCCTTTTCTCAGTTACTTCCTCTAACACCTTTTCTCTGTCTTACTATCTATTACACAGTCCCTCTGTATTCCTCCCTCAAGGTCTGTTTCTCTTAACACCACTCTCTCTGTCCCTTTTCTTCATAATTTTTTTTTCTTTTTTTTTTGGGTGCGCTACCGGGACGCTCCCCGATACGTGCACGGGGCGCGCCGGAATACTGCGCTCACCGGTGAGCGCCCCGGTACGTGCACCGGGAGCGCTCCAGGGCAAAAAAATATGAATATACATAAAAATAAAGTAGTATTCCATAAATTTACAATATAGGATTCATTATTTTAAAAAATATTACATTTCATAGCTATAGAAATTGGTATTAAAAACCTTTGAAATTCACTGAAAAAAACATAGGTTTCACACCAGTTATAGTTAGGAATTAGCATTTTAAAAACCTATGAAATTCACTGAAAAAACCATAGGTTTCACACCAGTTATAGTTAGGAATTAGCATTTAAAAAACGTATTAAATTCACTGAAAAAAACCATAGGCCAGGATGCAGTGCGCCTGAGACACGCCCATAGAGGCAGGTGAGAGCTATTTGAGTAGACACTATCAGAAACTGTTTGATTGTCCTTCACGAACATTGCCTCTGAGGAAAGGGTTAACCCTGAAACGCGTCAGGCTTTTATGTTCGAAGGAGACTATGAAATCTGCTGGGAAGCGAGCAGTGAAATGGATTCAAATAAACGTGCTCATTGAAAAACTTTGTGTGGCAGTGCTTCGCTTAAGGCTACCTGTTATGATTGAATATATATATATATATATATATATATATATATATATATATATATATGCCGCTCCAATTCTCCTCCCCAGTCGGGAAAGAATATATATATATATATATATTCCAAGAAGGGAAATGCCCAAGGGCACGAAGACGCACACCACAGCAGTTGTGATTGTAGAAATCCTTTTAAGAAGCAAGCGGGCGTCTGCTCTCCAGTTTCAATTTGAATCCATTTCCCTGGCGCGTTTCAGAGATCCCCTGGCTCCTTGTTCACAGAGTTACAATGGAGGTTTGAAGTATGTTCGAGCACTGGATTTACTTTCAATTTAACACAATTGCACGCCCTCTGGTGGACCTAGCAGGTGAGTGGCAGTTCCAATGCTTTGTGCATATATATATTCACTGAAAAAACCATAGGTTTCACATACGCTATAGTCAGCTAGACATTTCTCTCATACAAAACCTTTGAAATTCCCACGTTATAGTTAGTTCAGCTAACTATAATGCGCATGCCCACAATGCACTGCTGATGACGTCACATATTACATCACTCATGACATGGTCAGTGACATCACTCATGACATCACTGATGACATCTCAAATGACATAACTGATGACATCACTGATGACATCATCCTTGTGAAAGAGTGGCAGACCTCCTCTCAGCGTAATATAACCATAGCAAATAAACTCCTGCTTCCACATTAGAACACAGTTTTCTTATTAACTTAAATTGCACAACATAGATCCCTTTACAAATTAACAACTGACCTTTAAAAATGCTTTTGTAGTTTTAAAACAGTGTCAAACATACACCAGAATTTCTGAAGCAGAATCTCTGAATTGTGCACCAGTCACTGGAGTAATAGAATGACATAGCTTCCCTCTCATTTTCCACACTTATTCTTGAAGATAACCAATACAATTTCTTCCCACATGAATTCAAAACCAAACTAACATTTTAATTGGTTCTACATTTCTACACTTTTAAACTCACATAATGTTCAACCTTCCCCCACAGCTCTCTTTGCCTGTTACTATGGCAACACTCTATAGAACACCTAACTGAACACACAGGTGAAAATTTAATCACCAAATGTTGCAAACCAAATCAGCAAGGGTGTTTAACCTCTCAATAAACCAGCTTATCCTGTGCAATGTACCTTCCAATGACTTTTTCTCAACCAGTCGCATTTCTCCTTCTAAAAAACAATTGCATGCACCCTAGCTTTCAATGTTGAATTTTAGAAAACCCCCAATCACTTCCTATTTTTCAAATGCACTGAATCTCATCCACATTTTTTTCTTAACTCCTACTTTTCCAACTGCCATTTCATTTCTAGAACCCATCTGAGTACAACCAGATCTCCCTTCAAGATGCTTAGAGTGTGGATTATAGGACACAGTTATATTTTCTGGTGTGAAATGTATGCAGCAAATAGATGCTTTCTCAACCTTGATTTACCAAATGTGGATATTATGTGGATTGGCCAGAGAGGATTGAGATGTCACCAATTATTACCATTGGTAAAATCCTTTTTGCATCTCCCACACCCTGATCTCATAATTGTGCACTGTGGTAGCAATGACCTAGGCACTTTGACTGGGGTAGGTCTGGAAATGCTTTTAAAGGACACCTTTGGGCAATTGATGTCACTTTTTCCACATACTGCGTTTGTATATTCTAATATATGCCAAAGGCAAAAATGGAACTGGTCCAACCAATATTGTCCACAGATTGAGAAAGCAAGGAAACATGTGAATAAGTCTGTTTCTGCTTTCCTCAGAGACTATGGTATGGGTTCTATATACCACAACAACTTGTGCTACAACATGCAAGGCATTTATAGAGTGTACATTTCACAGATGAGGGGAACAGAGTCTTCCTCTTGAATTTTAGACTCTGCATCGGTACTTACTTGTAGGTACAGAAAACACTCAATAAACACAACGGCTCTTTTTAGAGCCAACCAACATCTAAACACTCAAACTCGTTATTTAACTGTATTTTTTTTAACATGCGCGCAACGTGCACGCACCTCGCCAAAAAAATTAAAAATGTTACCTTCGGGGTCCTACAGGGAACCCCTGAGAAGGCCTAGGGGGTCAGGGAGTCTCTACCCTGCCCCCTTTTCACATTTTCCACTTTTGTTTTTGGCTCTCTTCTGCCTTTGACACAAATTGGCGGTCGACACTTTCTGGTTTCTTCTGATTAGAATATTGACAGACGTCTAACAGCAAATCAGAATTCAGCTCGCGCACACCCGATTCGCGCACCGTGAGCGCACCATGCGTGCTTATAGATATATATATTTATTTTCTCCAAATTTTCTCAGGAACTACTAGAAGGATTTACACCATTTAGGCAAAAGGTTGATCTGCGAATCAGACTCTACCATTTTGCCAAATTTGGTGTAATTCCGTTCAGCGGTTCGGACTGTAGCCGTGTCTAAAGGTCCTATGAAAATTAACATGGGGAAAACATGTTTTGGGACCCCTCTTTTTTCTTGGCGCCCGCTTCATGAATCTACCCGAGACTTTCAGGGAAGAAGCGTAGCCGAACGGGCCATCTTCTTTGAGAAACTCGAGAAGCTTCGTCCACCGGCGCCAGAGTTATTACCAAGAGAATGTTGCAGATTTCCTATGGAAACTAGGTCCTAACTATATCTACCTACTGGCGACCGCCAGTAGGTAATATATATCATGAATGATGTAATATGTGACATCATCAGCAGTGGATTGCGGGCGCGCGTGTTATAGTTAGTGCAACTAACTATATCGGAGGAATTTTAATGGTTTTGTACGAGTGAAATGTCCAGCTAACTATAACACCTCTAATTCCTATGGTTTTTTCAGTGAATTTCTAAGGTTTTGTAAATGATAATTTTGAAATGTATTAATACTAATTTACTAGGTATTTTATTTTTTAAATGACATTATATATACATTATACATTACATTACAAAATATACTTTCTCAGAATGAAGTACTTTAGATTAAATACTTTGCAAATAGGCAATAGACTTTTAAGTACAGTAGTTACAGTTATTGCAATGGGCAACACAATTTCAAACACAATGCAACATTGAGCTCAACGGGAATTTCTAGTAACATGCAATTAGTCACTTTATGGTTTACTTTTCTAACCACAGGACTGGATCCTAGATTCAGTTCTGGGACATCTCCTGTAAACAGTTGAGTAAAAGCGTTTTGGTTACAGTAGTGATTTTTAAGGAATGTTATTGTATTTTAAAAGTTGACAGAAACTTTTTCACATAGAATCACCAATGTTATCCTAGGGGAGGAAATTCACTTAGCAGGTAAGTAGTGTTATTGTTACTTTTTCTTACTCAGTGGTGGATCCTGGATCCAACACTGGTGCATCTCCTATAAACAGTTGAAAGAATGTGTTTAAGTCATACAGGCGATTTTCAAGGAATATTTGTAGTTTGTGAAAATCAACACTTAGAAACTTTTCTGGTGAAAACCAGACAATGGATTCCTATTGAAGGAAATATAAGTTACTGGTAAGTACGGTTAGAATTACATTTCAGGGTCAGTGTTGGGCTAAAAGATGCAGTACTAGGTTCTCTCCTGATAACAGGTGAGTAAATCGGAATTCATAGTTCGGCAGATTTTACTCGGTCCAGTATATATAGAGCCACTTTCCTACACCATCCCCTCCTTTCACCACTCTGCAAACACGCCCTGTGGCACGCTTTAAATTAGGGAACGTATCCCCCTTCAATCCTAAAGGTCCATAGAGTCCATCTAGCCCACTAGGTAAAACGGAATGCGTTGTTCTGGTAACTACGGTTAGAATTACTTTTCAGGGTCAGTACTGGACTCAAAGATGCAGCACTGAGGTCTCTCCTGATAACAGGTGAGTAAATCCAAATTCGTAGTTCGACTGATTTTAGAGGAACATTTGTAAGTTTCAAAAATCGACACTTAAAAACTTTTTCAGCAAATAGCAGGCAATGATATCCTATGGAAGGAAATTCAAGTTACTGGTAAGTACGGTTAGAATTACTTTTGAGGATCAGAGTGGGCTCAAAGATGCAGCACGTATGTCTCTCCTGATAACAGGGGAGTAAATCGGAATTCATAGTCGGCTAATGAGGAATATTTTAAAGTTCCAAGTGAAACAAAATCATGTTAGCCTTAGGAAGGAAATTCAAGTTACTGGTAAGTGCAGTAAGAATTACTTTTCAGGATCAGTACTGGGGTCAAAGATGGAGCACCGAGGTCTCTTCTAATAACAGGTGAGTAAATAGGAATTCATAGTTCTGCTGATTTTAGAGGAATATTTGTACGTTCCAAAACTCCACACTTACAAGAATTTCCAAGTGAAACCAGTCAATGTTAGCCTATGGAAGGAAATTCAAGTTACTGGTAAGTACAGTTAGAAGTACTTTTCAGGATCAGTACGGGGCTCAAAGATGCAGCACTGAGGTCCCAGTATAAGTCAAAAATGGCTTTTGTCAATTTATATCTTGGCAAGGACAGCACTGTGCTATTCCTATGCTTAAAAACTTTGCTGTAGAAATGGCAAAAGACTTGGCGTGTATAGCACTTTGCTAATCCTACGCTTAAAGACTTGGATAGAAAAGCAGACATTTGATGTCTCTACTTCTTTTTTGCATAATTTATTCATCACTCTATGTCTGAAAGGGTATTTTTTTTTACTTATTCTGGGTGCTCCCTTGTGTCTGGACAAAGCTACACCTCTCTGAAGAGCTCTAATTAGAGCGAAACACTGTGTCAAGTGTTACTTTTATTCATTTCAGGTTGGCTTGGTTGGTATTTTACCAATTCAAAGCTGTCATATTGTGCCTGGATTGATAAATGGCTTTTGTCATTTTTCAGTTTGGCAAGGACAGCACTGTGCTAGTCTTATGCTTAAAAACTTTTCTGTAGAAATGACAAAAGACTTTGTCCATTCCTATCTCGGCGTGGATAGCACTGTGCTAAGCCTACGCTTAAAGACTTGGATAGGAAAGCAGACATTTGAGGTGAGCAGATCTAGAGTCTTTCTGGTGTTGAGAGTGCGCCATTCAGGAGCTGCCTTCCACCTAAACTTGCAAACTACCCAGAGTTCTCAGCTTCCTTTTTGCATATATATATATATATATATATATATATATATATATATATATATATATATATATATATATATATATATATATATATATATATATATATATATATATATATATATATATTCGATGAAAAAACCATAGGTTATAGACCACATATAGTTAGGAATTTGCATTTACAAAACCATGAAAATTCACTGAAAAAAACATTGGTTATAGAGCATATATAGTTAGGGATTAGCATTTACAAAACCATAATTTACTCGCACAAAACCATAGAAATTCGCATATATAGTTAGTTGCAATAACTATATATCCCGCACCCGCAATCCACTGCTGAAGATGTCACATATTACATCATTCATGACATGGTCAGTGACATCACTGATGACATCACTGATGACATCTCAAATGACATCACTGATGACATCTCAAATGACATCACTGATGACATCACTGATGACAACATCCAGTGACTGTATGTTTCTGTAAAGTTTAAATATTTCTTACATATTGAAGAATGAGTGGGTGTATAAGTGTTTGGATGAAGGATTTAGTAGGTGCATGACTGACTGTATGACAGAATGATTAAATGTATCTCACTGAGTGCATGGGTTAGTGACTAAACAGTCTTAATTTGTGCATCATTATTTCTGTAGTTCTGTAAACTGCTGCATGTGTTGATCAGTAGCTATATGAGTAACTATATGGGTTATTGATTGGTTGCCCAAATATTTGTATGGGAGAGTGAGTGTGTGTGTGTGGGGGTGGCTGGGAGGTATGTGACTCTGTGCATAGATGTAAGATCAGTTGATTCAGTAGATGTATGGGTTCAAAAGTGCATGTGGAAACAGCTGTATGGGCGGTTGACTGTCTGCATGAGTGTATTGTGAGTGATTGGATTTCTCAGTGCTACATGTCAAAGTAAGTACATATGTAAAACACAGTACATGTAAGAGTTGACATATATAAATAACTTTGCATAAGAGCCAGTGAATGTGTGAGTGGCTGTATGGATCATTGTGAACTTGTAACAGTGATTGTATAAGAGAGTAAATATGTGTTAGTATATGTTTGATTAAGTAAGGTGTGTATAACTGTATAGTTGAGGAAATGGAGGTGTGATTGATTCTTTGCATGACTGACTAGGTGTGTGAGTAACTCCATGGATGAGTGACAGTCTGTGAGTGTCTGTTTACACTATTGTATCTAAGGTTATATTAGAGTCTGAAGAGATTCATCGTATTATCACATGAATGATATCATCAGTGATGTGATCAGTAATGTCAAATGAGATGTTATCAGTGATTTCATCAGTGATGTCATTTGAGATGTCATCAGTGATGTCATCAGTGAAGTCATTTGAGATGTCATCAGTGATGTCATTTGAGATGTCATCAGTGATGTCATCAGTGATGTTACTGACCATGTCATGAATGATGTAATATGTGACATCATCAGCAGTGGATTGCGGGTGCGCGATATATAGTTATTGCAACTAACTATATATGCAAATTTCTATGGTTTTGTGCGAGTAATTAAGGTTTTGTAAATGCTAATCCCCAACTATATATGGTCTATAACCAATGTTTTTTTCAGTGAATTTTCATGGTTTTGTAAATGCAAATTCCTAACTATATATGGTCTATAACTTATGGTTTTTTCAGTGAATTTCATTGGTTTTTTAAAAGCTAATATCTATAGCTGTAAAATATATTCTTTATTACGTGACGTATCACGTAGCCACGTGAGACGCCTCATGACGCGTCGCATAAACGTGACGTATCGTCTCTGCAGCGCAAACAAAACCCGTAACGTAAGCGCGCCAGAGCACGCTTACAGATATATATATATTTTTTTAACCTTAATTAGACAAAATCCACACGTGCACATATCTTGAGGCCTTGCAAAGGCACATCAAACAAACAGTCCCTACAATTTTGCCAAGTTTGGTGGAAATCTATTCCTTTAAATTTTATTTTACTGTTTCTCTTGGTTTTCCCCTTGTTACGCTTACCGGAACGCTACCAGGTACGCAAACCGGACGCTCCAAAAACACAAGATGTCGGACTCCCGTTACGCTGCCAGTTAGCTGCCCGGTTGGCGTACCGGGAAGCGCCTCTACTGCGAAAAATCGCAATTTTCTTTTTTTTTCTTTTGCCCCGCGGGGCACTTTAATATCCCCCTCATCAATCCTAGGGGGTCAGGAGGGGTCTACCTTGCCCCCTTTCCTTCATTTGCCCCTTCGTTTTTCACCACCTCTTGTCTGTCGATCCTACCGAGAGACAAGATGGCGGCCGCTCCGGACTGTTTACAATGTTGACAGCCAATCAGCTTCTCCTCAGACTTCCGTTACACTGCCGGTTAGCTGCCCAGTTAGCTGTCCGGTTCGCATACCGGGACGCGCCTCTACGGCGAAAAATCGCAATTTTTTTTATTTATTATTTTTGCCCCGCGGGCCACTTTAATATCCCCCTCATCAATCCTAGGGGGTCAGGAGGGTTCTACCTTGCCCCCTTTCCTTCATTTCCCCCTTCGTTTTTCACCACCTCTTGTCTCTCGATCCTACCGAGAGACAAGATGGCGGCCGCTCCAGACTGTTTACAATGTTGACACCCATTCAGCTTCTCCTCAGACTCCCGTTACACTGCCGGTTAGCTGCCCGGTTAGCTGCCCGGTTCATGTACCGATTTGCGCCTCTACGACAAAAAAATCGCAAATAATTTTTTTTTTTTTGGCCCCACGGGGCACTTTAAAATCCCCCTCATCAATCCTAGGGGTCAGAAGAGGTCTACCTTGCCCCCTTTCCTTCATTTCCCCCTTCGTTTTGGCCTCCTCTTGTCTCTCGATCCTACAGAGAGACAAGATGGCGGACGCTCCGGACTGTTTAGAATTTTGACAGACACCGGAGAGCCAATCAGCTTCGCTTCGCAAAGCTCCGTTACGCGAATAGTACGCGAACTAGTGCGCTATCCAGGACGCTGTCACAGATATATCTGTTTTTTTAAACGTTAATTTCTCAAAATCCACTGGAGCACATATATTGAGACCCAGCAAAGGCACATGGGGCTAACAGTCCCTACAATTTTGCCAAGTTTCGTGCAAATCCATTCAGCCGTTCGAGCTAAAAGTGAGGCCAAACGCCCTATGGAAAAATGAAAGGGAAAAACGCGTTTTGGGACCCCCCTTTTTTGCATTGTAGGGTCCGGTAGCCCGATGTGCCTTTGCTATGTCTCAAGATATGTGCGCAAAGTGGATTTTGAGTAATTTAGGTTCAAAAAAATATATATATCTAAAAGCGCGCTCCGGTACGCGCACCGGGGCGCGAACCAGCGCGCTACGCGAGTTCGTGCGCAGAAACATGATTGGCTCTCGGGTGTATGTCAACATTCCAAACAGCCTGGAGCGGCCGCCATCTTGTGTCTCGGTAGGATCAAGACACAAGAGGTGGCAAAAACAAAGGGGGAAATGACCAAAAGGGGGCAGATTAGACCCCCCCCCCTGACCCCCTAGGTTTGATGTGGGGGGCCATAAAAGGGCTCCGTTGGGCAAAAAATTATTATTATTTTTTTCGATTTGCGCGGAGGGAGCGCCCGGTACGCGCACCGCGGAGTGTACCGGGGAGCGTTCAATGGGGAAAAAAGAATGACAGAGTTTTTAAAAAATTTAGACTTTTTTTATAAATTGGAGGTAGTTCTAAAAAGAACTGTTTTTTTCTTCTTTTTGTTGTTTTATATTTTTTTAATGCTTTTTTGAACATTTTGTACTTTTTTTGGCTTTTATGAACAATTTTATGTTTTTTTGTTATTTTTATGTGGAGAAACAAAAAACAGGGAATTGTAAACAGCTCAACTGGAGCAAAAAAAAATCAGGAAAACTTTATTGTTTTTTGGGGCAATTGTGGTTGTCACCAGCGCGGTTGATGAGCTTTATGCTTTGCTCACCATAGGTGATGGTCTTACCACAAAAAATACAAGTGATCTTGTATTGTCCAAACTGGGGTTGTATGTTTGGGACCATCTCCCTTGTCTCTGGTCCCGATGGAGTGAGTTGCTTTCTTTTGGAGGTGCTGGATGACGATTGGGGAGGGTTTGTGGCCAGTTCCCGGACCTCTGCCGCAGCATAGTTGTTGGGATCCCTGTGCTGCATGTGGCGAATCATGGTGTTATTGCCAAATGAGTATTTTTTGTTAGGGTTCCCCCTTGAAAGTTCCATTTTACAGATTAGGCAAGTCACCTTTGGCGCATTCACCTTTTTGAAGCCACTTGTGATGGAAAAAAACTCCCATTCAATGTGCTGCTTTGGCCTATATGGGGTATTGTCTTCTGGCAGGAATGTCATCCTCCCCTCCTCCTCCTTCTCCTCCTCCTCCTCCTCCTCCTCCTCTTCTTCATCTCCACCACTGTGGTGTTGTGGTGGTCCTCTTTGTCGTAGTGGTGGCTGAGATGCTCCTGCTGCTGCTGCTACTGAAGCCATTTTTCAGTCCAAATAAGTACAGAGAGGTCTTTCAACAGGTCTTCTATACTCAAAGTACAAAGTGAGAATGAGGAAAAAACGTTCGGGGCTTTCATCATTAGGAAAAAAAAAATGTCCTGAACCAATCAAAAGTGTTAATTTCAGGTCACATGACCAGGGCTTTCATCATTTGGAAACCAAAACTGTCCTGCACCAATAAAAAGTGTTATTTTTAGGTCACATGACCCGACGCGCTTACGCTAGGCGCCCCCGGGCACGCCCTGGGGCGCGCCCAGGGGCGCATCACGTAATTGTGTCGGATGCTTACGTTGCGCGATCGTATGCGCTCGAGTGCTTCTGGGTGCGTTTACGCCGTGCGTATCACGCGGACGCGGCTACGCGATACATCACGATGATGTTTTTGTTCGCGGCAAAAGCGCTAACGGGACGCTCACCGGTACGCACCCTGGGGCGCGCAGAAAGAATGCGCTTTGCGGTGCGCTCACCGGGACGCTCCAGGGCAAAAGAAAAAAAAAAACAGGAACAATATACATGAAAAAAATTGTATTACATAAATATACAATATAGGATTCATTATAAAAAATACTACATTTCATACCTATAGAAATTTGCTATTAAAAAACCTTTGAAATTCACTGAAAAAACATAGGTTTGAGGCCCTATATATAGTTAGGAATTAGCATTTAAAAAACCAATGAAATTCACTGAAAAAACCATAGGTTTCGCACCAGTTATAGTTAGGAATTAGCATTTAAAAAACCTAATAAATTCACTAAAAAAACCATAGGTTTCACACCAGTTATAAATAGCTGGAAATTTTACTGACATAAAACCATTGAAATTCCCAAGTTATAGTTAGTTGGACACACTATAACTTGCGCGCCTGCAATGCATTGCTGATAACGTCACATATTACATCACTCATGACATGGTCAGTGACATCACTCATGACATCACTCATGACATCATCCAGTGAATGTGTGTCTTTCTGAATAATAAATATGTTTTATATATGTATATGTAAAGGTCGATCGACGAATAAATGTTTAAATAAGTGTGTAAATGGATGTTTATTTTTAATAAAATATTGATTGGTTAACTGGCTTATAAAGTGTATCTTAGTGAATACATATATTAGCGAGTAATTTTTAAATATTTAAATATATGTATCACTTTGTGCATAAGTGGCTGCATGGGTTGGTGACTGACTCACTGTTTATATGTGTTTTGAAGACAGCATATGTGCAGGACTGTATGGGTGGATGAGTGTGTATATATGTGTGTTAGTGAGTGAATGCCTGCCTCACTAGTATCTTTATGAGTAGCTACATATGTTTTAATCTAGTATGTGTGAGTATTGATGTATATAGGTGAGTATATGTGAGAGTGAGAGATTGAAAGAGTTCCTGTTTAAATAAGTATGTGTTTCTATAAGTGTTTCTATAAGTGATTGTTTAAGAGATTAAGTATGTGTAAGTTTCCTTAGAAGTAAGGTGGTAGTTTGTGTATAGCTGTATATTCAAATAAATTGATGTTCAATAGTTTATTTGCATGTGTGATTATGTGTGTGAGTAACTTTTGGAAGGGTGTGTAACTGGATGTATAGGTGTTTCACTACATATGATGAGTAAATATATGTATGAGTGACTATATAGAACTGTTGGTGAATGAGTGGATGTGTAAATAGATTGTGGTATTACTGAATTGGTTGTTGTAACTGGTATGGGTATCTCTATTTTTTTGAAAATGTTAGTTTCTATTTTTGAACATGTGTTTCAAGGGGTACATTACACTGAAAGGAGGTCTGTAACTCTGTCACAAGGATGGTGTCATCAGTGATGTCATAAGTGATGTCACTGACCATGTCATGAGTGATGTAATATGTGACGTCATCAGCAGTGCATTGCAGGCGCCCAAGTTATAGTGAGTCCAACTAACTATAGCATGGGAATTTCAATGGTTTTAAGTCAGTAAAATTTCCAGCTAACTATAACTGGTGTGAAACCTATGTTTTTTTCAGTGAATATATATATAATATATATATATATATATTCATATATAGTTAGTTGCACTAACTATATATCGCGCACCCGCAATCCACTGCTGATGATGTCACATATTACATCATTCATGACATGGTTAGTGACATCACTGATGACATCACTGATGACATCTCAAATGACATCACTGATGACATCACTGATGACAACATCCAGTGACTGTATGTTTCTGTAAAGTTAAAATATGTCTTACATATTGAAGAATGAGTGGATGTATAAGTGTCTGGATGAAGGATTTAGTAGGTGCATGACTGACTGTATGAGTGAGTGATTAAATGTGTCTCACTGAGTGCATGGGTTAGTGACTAAACTGTTTTAATTTGTGCATCATTATATCTGTTGTTCTACAAACTGCTGCATATGTTGATCAGTAGCTATATGAATAACTGTATGGGTTATTCATTGGTTGTCCAAGTATTTGTATGGGAAACTGAGTGTGTGTGTATGGGTGGCTGGGAGGTGTGTGACTCTGTACATAGATGTGTGAGTAGTTGATTCACTATATGTATGGGTTCAAAAGTGCATGTGGAAACAGCTGTATGTGCGGTTGATTGTGCATGAGTGTATTAGTGAGTGAATGCATATCTCAGTGCTACATGTCAAAGTAAGTACATATGTAAAACACAGTACATGTGAGAGTTGACATATATAAATAACTGTGCATAAGAGCCAGTGAATGTGTGAGTGGCTGTATGGATCATTGTGAACATGTATCAGGGATTGTATAAAAGAGTAAATATGTGTTAGTATATGTTTGAATAAGTAAGGTGTGTATAACTGTATAATTGAGAAAATGGAGGTGTGATTGATTTTTTGCATAACTGACTAGGTGTGTGAGTAACTCCATGGATGAGTGACAGTCTGTGACTGTCTGTTTACACTGATTGTATCTAAGGTTATATTAGAGTCTGAAGAGGTTCATGTTATTATCACATGAATGATATCATCAGTGATGTGATCAGTCATGTCAAATGAGATGTTATCAGTGATTTAATCAGTGATGTCATTTGAGATGTCATCAGTGATGTCATTTGAGATGTCATCAGTGATGTCATTTGAGATGTCATCAGTGATGTCATCAGTGATGTCACTAACCATGTCATGAATGATGTAATATGTGACATCATCAGCAGTGGATTGCGGGTGCGCGATATATAGTTAGTGTAACTAACTATATATGAAATTTCAATGGTTTTGTGTGAGTAAAATAAGGTTTTGAAAAGGCTAATCCCTAACTATATATGGTCTATAACCAATGGTTTTTTCAGTGAATTTTCAAGGTTTTGTAAATGTAAATTCCTAACTATATATGGCCTAAAACCTATGTTTTTTTCTGTGAATTTCAATGGTTTTTTAATAGCAAATATCAAAAGCTGTCAAATGTCAAGTACGTGATAGGTAAAAACTTTTTCGTGTTTATGCACGCTGATGTGCTTTGAACGCTGCCCCCCCCCCTCTTTTCTCTTAGTAGTACTCTCTCTTTGCAGATAGTGAAGAGTAGTTAACGCAGGCCTTTACCCCCGTTGTAATCCATCGTGCCTGCTTGTCTCTCCATTTGATTGATTGTTATCCAAGCATTTACTGTTTTACAATTGATTCTCTTTGGTTCATTTTCTATTTACAAACAAGCACAAAGTCGCAATACTCTGTTTAGTCTTTGCAGATAGTGAAAAATCGTGAAAAATCATGTAAAAAAATAAAATTAATCGAGCAAAATCAGTAGGCCACTAATTGGATCTCTTTTTGACCTCGCTAAAATAGAAATATTAGGAACAACCCTTCATGAGAAATACGAAAATAGTGAGATGAACTGAGCTCCACACCATGAGGGCTGCAAGACAGCTCGGCTCCGTCACCCACCCCGCCCAAAATAACGACAAACCCTATGCAAATATTAAAAATATATACAACACACCAGCAAAGAAACAGGGTAAAACATTTTAATAAATAACTATTTACATAACTATTTTATACTTTTTATTGCCCGATCCGGCTAGCTCAATCGATCGAGCATGAAACTCATGCACTCTGATAGCAAGCGTTGCTACTGATGCTATGCAGACCAAAACTGGTTTTCAGTTTGTAAATTTTTCTAGATTTTTCCATCCAAGGTTGGTTGAGTTTGTAGAACGATGGCTTCAGATTTTCAACATACGGTGTGGTGGCGCGGACTGGGAGGGGGCGGTTCGCTCCTGCCCCCTCCCCAAGTAAGATTTTCAGACGTGAAAGTACGTTAATGGTTTTGGTCCCTGAGTTGCTTCGATGTCACTGCCATTCTCAAATGGCATAAGTTCTGGATGTTGGGTGCCATAGTTCAGAGTTCTGAGCAGTGCTTGTAACACTGTCTGAAGCTTATTTCCACCTACTGCAGCTTCACTATTCTCAAAGTAAGTGAGGGTCGTTTGTGGACCTGACTGCATTTGAAAACAATGTGATATGGTACCTCCCTAAACCGCTTGACGGAGGCCCCCGAGGGGCGGTGTGATGGCACGGACTCGGAGAAGATGCTTGGCTCCGACCCCCTCCCCAAGTCTTATAGCACCGGTTTAGCCTGAGATCGCCCCCGACATAGGCGGCCGGCTCCCGGGGTCCGGCGGAACTTTTTGCCTTTTGATGACTCTTCCATTCTGGACCTTGTCCCACAATCCGTTTGACCTGAAGACACGCTGTAGTGGGGCGCCCCTTTACCGTTTCAGTTGCCATTCCGCCCGTTTTTGCTACACTGTGCCTCTTCCGCCATTCAGCTGTTTACCGCCCGCTCTTGCGACTACAGCGTCTTGCTCACCAAGTAGTTGAGTTGCTCCCGCTCTTGCGATGCAAAGATAAGCGATTGCCACAGGACTCTCAAAATGGCGGCCGGCTCTTCAGATTTGGGCGTGGTCCACTAAAATGGCCCTGGGACACCTTGGAACTCGGACGCTTCCCTGATAGGGCTTGGGTCCCATTCCCAAAAGCGTCCCCTCAGCCGTGAAGATTCTACAAAAGTCTTGGGGGCCCCCGACTCCCGCAGGCTTCTGGTGGGGAGCGGCTGCCATGTTTGCTCGTGGAATGGCCACGACGGACCTCCAACATGGTAGTGCTCTCATGCTGACGCCAACTTTAGTCTGTAACATCCAGAAACACTGTAGACTACCAATTCGATCAGTTCCGGTATAGCCCCAACATGACCCGGTAGAGAAGAACTTGCCCTCCCCTCTTTGACTGATGGTTCTTGTTGCCTGTCCCCTCTGTTGTCATTTAACAGAACTTTTTGGACTGCTGAAAGGGGTTGTGTTCCGACCGCTGGTTGGTGGAGACATTTTGACTATATTCTTGACCTACGTTGTCGCGTAATGCGTTATATGACACGCCGCGTTAGCGCACCCGGAAGTGATCCGGGGCGCGGCGCGCAGCGCGTAACGTAAGCATAACAGGTCATGTGACTTGTTAATAAAACTTTTTATTGGTTCATTTTACTTTTGTTATTTTAATAAAGGAAAGCTTGGTCATATGACCTAAAAAATACGCTTTTTATTGATTTCGAACTTTTTTTTTTTAAACATATATATTATAATATTCCAGGCTAATGTACTTTCCCGGAAAATTTACAACTGTCCTGCAAGTAAAATATATTCCTTTTTCGAGAAAAAGGGCGTTTCTTCGTTCCATGACGGAGCCGTTGATTAAAAGAGACTCGGCCTGCTGTCTTAGTCGCCGATACGCCTGATTATCAGATTCTTATCGATCACTTTATGTTGCAGGAGTGGAAAACACAACTGCCCTTGACCATTTATCTTTACTGCGTTCCTACGTATTATACCTTTTATCCGTCATGTAATTGGACTGCTTTATTTCACTTGCCTTTTACTGATTCGAAAACAGTGACTAAAAGTAAAAACTTTACCAATGTGAATACTACTACCATGTTTTGTTTTAAAAACCTTTATTGAGAAAATGTCAGTATACAAATACGGGCCTATAACCACGTGAGCCGGCCACGGAGCAAACTGAAATCGTATATGATGAGGAGACATTTACATTATAGAGGAACGTAACGAGCGGGCCATTAGGTTGCAAGAACTAAGGTATCTACCAGTTGCGGAATCGGTGGACGTACATTTTGTAATTAAATTACGACAGAGCCACTTACAAAAAAATCATCTAGATATACATTTGCGGGCAAGTACCATAGGTGACGTTAATTCGAACTTTCAATACTACAGTAATCAATTACACATCAGAACTTAATATCAATAGGGATGTCAAAATATTCAATCAATTCTCGTCTCCGCCCGCCAGGAGCATCAAAACTGCATTCATATCTCGTGATATCAAAGTTGTTCAACCAGTACACAACAAGGAGTTACGAGTCCCATTTATACCGGCGCCATTTTGGGCGAGGCCGGGCAGGTCCAAGATATAGTCAAAATGTCTCCACCAACCATCGGCCAGACCAGAACCCATTTCGGCCCTTTATGCTACAAGATGGTGTCTTCCATTCAGAAAATATTGTTGGCAGCATTTTGAAAGGAAAGATAAACAGCCGTTCTCCTAGTGAGTCTCACATTGTTACATTTAGGAAGAATGTTGAAGAGTAGTATGTGGAAAATCTGAAGCCATTTTTCTACAAACTCTCAATCAGCCTTGGATGGAAAAAAAAATCCTGAAAAATGTACAAACTGAAAACCAATTCTTGTCTGTATAGCATCAACAGCAACGCTTGAGTCAGCTTTGTGTGAAGCCGCCATTTTGATTCAATCAATAACGTCCCCCTGCACACATTCAGGGACCTGGTCGTGTCTTCAGTTGAAATGGATTGTGGGACAAGAAGCAAAAAGGAAAAGGAAAAAAGTTCCGCCGGACCTCGGGAGCCGGCCGCCTATGTCATGTGCGATCTTTGGCCACACCAGGGCAATAGGGAAGCTGCAGCAGGTGCAAATAAACTTCATACAGTCTTACAAGCACTGCTCAGAACTCTCAACTATGGCACTCAACATCCAGGACTTGCCATTCGGATCTTGGCGCCTTGTGCTGGTTCCGACCTATTCACACATCGGTCCACTACTGACATCACCTCATAAGCCAACGGGGCACCCCACGCCGACTTTCGGCGCAGCATTGGAGGATGGCCACACCAGTGCGGCAACTTGCCGGACACCACCTCGGTGCCATCCGGAACTCGGCGCATTCGAGTCACTGTACCGCAAGAGCGGGAGAAACTCAGCTGGACACGCCGTCTTTCAGCGCAGCATTGTAGGATGGCCACACCAGTGCGGCAATTTGCTGGACACCACCTCGGTGCCATCCGAATCTCTGCGCGTTCGAGTCACTGTACCGCAAGAGTGACCGCAACTCAGCTGGACACGCAGACTTTCGGCGCAGCATTGTAGGATAGCCACACCAGTACAGCAGCAACTGGCTGGACACTAACTCGGTGCCATTCGGATCTCGGCGCGTTGTGCTGCCTTCGGCCTATTCGCACATCGGTCCGCTACTGACGCCGCCTCACGTGCCAACGGATTTTCTACGCTTTTTGTAGCCCTATGCCGCATAACAGGTCATGTGACTTGTTTATAAAACTTTTCATTGGTTCATTTTACTTTTGGTTTCCTAAAGATGGAAGGCTTGGTCATATGACCTAAAAATAACACTTTTCATTGGTTTAGAAATTTTTTTTTCCCAAACGATGAAAGCCCCACATTGTTTCTGGATATTTCAGACTGAAGCTGGCGTCAGCATGAGAGCACCACCATCTCGTGGCTCCGTCGTGGTCATTCCGCGAGCAATCATGGCAGCCGTTCCCCACCGGAAGCCTGCAGGAGTCGAGGGCCCCCAAGACTTTTGTAGAATCTTCACGGCTGAGGGGACGCTTTCAAAATGGAGCCCAAGCCCTAGCAGGCAAGCGTCCGAGTTCCAAGGTGTCCCAGGGCCATTTTCGTGGACCAGGCCCAAAACCGAAGAGCCGTCCGCCATTTTAAGAGTCCTGTGGCAGCCGCCTATCGCTGCACTGCAAGAGTGGGCGGAAGTGAACTACATGGTGAGCGAGACGCTGTAGCCGCAAGAGCGGGCGCAACTCAGCTGGATGGCCGCCACCTGGGGAGGCCCGTTCACGCCGCCTCCCCCACGCCCCCCCCCGGGCCGCCCCACGCCAATTTTCGGAGCAACATTGTAGGATACCAAAACCAGTGCGGCAGTTTACTGGACATCACCTGGGTGCCATCCACAACTCAGCGCGTTCTGCTGCCTTGGGACTATTCGCACTTCAGACCGCTAATGACGAGGCTTCCCCCCGCACCACCCGGGACGCCCCACGCTGTTTTTCTGAGCTGCATTGTAGGAAACCAAAAACCAGTGCGACACCCAGGTGACATCACCTGGGTGCCGTCCAGAACTCAGCACGTTGTGCTGCCTTGGGACTATTCGCACAAAAGACAGCTTCTGACCATTGTTGCTTTTTTTTGTCAAAAAATGTTTAAATGTATTTACAGTTTTTGTTGCGTTCGTTATATTTAAAAGTTAATAAAGTTTTATAATCCTACTTTGTTGGAGTGCTATATATTTTTAAAAAATCGGGTGAATGGGGCCTTGAATCGGGTTATTGTCATGTGTGGGCTTTGCAAGTGTACTGCTACAGGATCGGACATTTCAAACTCAAATGCACGTTCTTTTTCTTACCTTTCCGAAGCATGGAGCGCAATAACAGGCAGAGAAAGGGTGATGCAAGTGTTGAACACTGCCTGGCCTGGCAAGTTGCTGGCAGTGCCCCCCCCCCGCCCGCTCCTGAAAGAGGACACACACACACCGCCGCCCCGAGTACTTCACAGATCTTTAAAAGACCATGCGCTTGTTCATGAGGCTTAAATGGTTTATCACCCCTTCTAGAACCCCTGCATCGACCCTCTGACGTTTCCTGGAAGAATTACCACGTAACACAATACCAAGCCCTGTCACCTGAAACCCCCAAGGAATCGTGGGGCATATTATCAAGGGGGTTTATCTCCGCTTTTTTGGCTTTAAAAGCCAAGAAAGCGGAGATAAAATTATCTCCCTATTTCCAAGCTGTCGCTAACACCAGTTAGTGACAGCTAAAAGGAGATAGCGACCATCTTGGGCCCCGCTTTGCATGTCAGTGATATTTATCACTAATGACATGCAAAGTGGGCGTGCCAAGATGTTAGCGACTGGAAACAGTCCCTAACATCGCTATCTCCTATTACCAACTTTTGGAGATATTCGCGCTAAGCGCGAATATCTCCAAAAGCTAACACCTGCCCTGAGCAGTTCTTAGCCATGTTATCCAATGGGAGGTGGATAACATGGCTAAGAGCATTTGCTCGATAATGCATGAATATCGCTGACTTTTCAGCGATATTCATGCATTGCAGCCGTTTTTTATCGCATTTGCGATAAACCTTGCTAATAGCAAGGTTTATCTGCGATAAAAATTGCCGATGTGCGGCGATAATTTTTGTCTCTAAACAAGTTAGAGACAAAAATTATCGCTAGTTGTTGGTAATATGCCCCCGGGTTTTTGCTTGCAGAAATCGGGAGGCGGGAGACTAGCACTGAAATCAGTAGTCTCACGCCTGAATCGGGAGGGTTGGCATGTCTGGATTCTCTACAGCTGGGGCCATAAACTACATCCGCAGGGCTAGGTGATAGCCTGGGACCGGCCTGGCATCTAAAATGGCTGCCGTGCAGGACAAAATTGTGGCATTGGAGAAAAGGCAAGATGGCGCAGACAATGTTTATCAATAAGGATTCATGTATAACAAAATATTTTATCGCACTGACAAATTGGCGGTCAACACTTCCTGATTTCCATCGAATCGAACGTTAACAGACGTCACGCAGCAAAAAAAAAAAAAGCTCACGCACAGCTGCTGGAAGACATGTATCAACATATATGAGCCTCCTCAGCCACCCTCAGAAAGCATAAGGGATCAGGATACGTCTCCCGCACCCCCTTATACCTAGTAATTTATTTAAAACAAAACACAAAATGGCGAATTCCCGTTTCGCTACCAGTTTGCGGCCCGGGAAGCGCTTCTACCGTGAAAAATCAATTTTTTTTTCCCCACGGGACCCTTTAATAACCCCAACATCATACCTAGGGGGTCAAGAGGGGAATACCTTGCCCCCTTTCATTAAATTCCCCCTTCGTTTTTCACCTCTTCTTCTCTCTCGATCCTACCGAGAGACAAGATGGCGCACGCACAGCCGCTGGAAGACATATATCAACATATATGAGCCTCCTCAGCCACCCTCAGAAAACATAAGGGATTAGGATACGTCTCCCGCACCCCCTTATACCTAATAATTTAATTAAAACGAAGCACAAAATGGCGAATTCCCGTTTCGCTACCAGTTTGCGGCCCAGTTCGCGGCCCGGGAAGCGCTTCTACCGTGAATCAATTTTTTTTTCCCCACGGGACCCTTTAATAACCACAACAACATTCCTAGGGGGTCAAGAGGGGTATACCTTGCCCCCTTTCATTAAATTCCCCCTTCGTTTTTCACCTCTTCTTCTCTCTCGATCCTACCGAGAGATAAGATGGCGGCCGCTCTGGACTGTTTAGAATGTTGACAGACACCGGGGAGCCAATCAGCTTCGCATCACAAAGTTCCGTTTCGCGAAAAGTAAGCGGACCGGAGCGCAGCCCGGAGCGCTGTTACAGATATATATCTTGTTTTGAACGTTAATTTCTCAAAATCCACTGGAGCACATATATTGAGACCTAGCAAAGGCACATCGGGCTAACAGTCCCTACAATTTTGCCAAGTTTCGTGCAAATCCATTCAGCCGTTCGAGCTAAAAGTGAGGCCAACCGCCCTATGGAAATTAACATGGGGAAAACGCGTTTTGGGACCCCCCTTTTTTCTCGGCCCCCCCTTGAGGAAACCCCCCCAAATTTTTATGGGCTGCTCAGAAACAAAATGTGCCATTTTCCTGAAAATTTCAGCCGATTCCGTCCACAAACGCCAAAGTTATTAGACATAGAATTTTCAAAAATCCCATAGGGAAAAATTCTAACTATATATACCTACTGGCGACACGCCAGTAGGTAATATATATACATATATATATATATATATATATATATATATATATATATATATATATATATATATATATATATATATATATATATATATATATTCCATATATATATATATATTCCTTGTACTCGTCTCACACCACCAGGAATTTCTTTCCAATAGAGACACGGCGAACCCAATTGCGTGCTGAAATATTTTATTGTTCCTTTTCGCCCAGCACCGCAGCCATAATATATATATATATATACACATATATATGTATATATGTATATATGATTATATGTATACATATATATATGTATACACACTGTTAGAACTGGCTATTTCTGCTTGGCTAAGGCTGACGCCAAAGCTAGGCAGAAACCACCATTCTAGTCAGGGCAAGGGAGTCACAGGCCAAGATAACCTCTGCTTACCCCCTTGGTAGCTTGGAACGAGCAGACAGGCTTATCCCGGAGGCAATGTGTAAAGCATTTGCGCATGCACACAACAGCAACAACATCCTAGGCACACCACAAAAGGAACTCCACACAAGGTTATATAAAGATAACTTTTGTATTGTTCAAACACATCAGATAGATCACACAATATACATTATGCCAACTGGCACGGGCAATATTCACAAGGGATTATTTACAGGACAGGGCCACATGGGCCACTGTCAGAATCAACACTTTTAGACCTAGAAATACTGTTAGAAATAGCACTTTTGAACATATAACAATCAGAAGTTTCACACATGATGCATGGAACATTCTGAGGTATAGGAAAGACACATAATGTATAAACATACATTCAGCGGTGTAAGAACAAGGCACATGATGCATCAAAACACATTCAGAGGTGCAGCACAGGAAAAACACATGATGCATAAACCTACACATTCAGAGGTGTAAGAACAAGGAAGACACATGATGCCTAAAAACATTCAGAGGTGAAGGAAAAACCACAAAATTGCACCATACTTACATAAGTCACCACCTGTGGCAGTCCCTTGGCCAACTGGCCTTGTTGGGGCTAGGATCCCTATGTCCCAAGGTCACGGGCCTAAACGAAGCAGCTGCCCACAAATTGCTGGGCAGCTGAGGACAATCCCAAGCGCCTAAACGGTGCAGCTGCCCACTAAATGCTGGGCAGCTGGGGAGGCAAAACTACGACAGGGCCTTCAATGGCCTTAGAACAAAACTGCGCCCAATCGTTGGAGCCACAAAGGCTATGACACAACACTGCGCAGAACGTTGGAGCCCTCTGGCTCTAGATCAACTGCGCCCTAGGAGCCCACTGGCCCCCTACAGAATCCCGGGTGCCCCCAAACGTTGGAGCTCTCAGGCTCTGAAAACTACTGGGGCGGAACACTGGCCTACTGGCCCTCGGGACCCCCACTGGGGGTCTTTAGACACTGGTGCCCACGTGGGAGCCACTTAGGCTCTGGGAAACGGCGGGGCGGCCCACTGCCATCCGGGACCGCCATTGCGCTGTGAAGCACCAAAGCCACACGGGTCTTTAGGAATATTACTGGCCCCCAATGTGGGAGCCACGGGCTCTGAAAACAAGGTGGGGCGGCCCACTGTCATCTGGGGCGACCTGACTCAGCACCCTCTCACTGACACCAACAGCAGCCCCACGGAGTCCCCCCAGCCCTTTCTACTCACCGGGCTGTTCTTCAGTGGGGCTCCTCGGGGCAGGCGTAGCGGGAATTCTCTGCCGGGGCTCCCTCAGGACACGGGAGCCTCGCAACACCTTTCCTCTTCTCGGTTGGCGCTTCCCGCAGGACTCCCTTTGTACTGCGGGGTCTCGCTGGCATCTTTCTAGATCGCGGCCCGCTCCGGCCACGATGCTGCTGCACGGGCTCCTTGAAGCTCACGGGAGCTCCGTTGACCTAACACACTCTCTCCGCTTCTGGGACCCGGGGCTTCCCGCCGGCACTCGGGGAGGTGGGGTCGGTTCCCGACCTCCATGCTCCAAGCCTACTTTTCTCACGGGGCTTCCTTCCGTCCTGGAAGCCCCGCCCATGTTCTCACGATCGTGCCTGACTTCCAGGTCGCGCTGTAGCGGCCAGGAGCAGGCCCTCTCTTCAGGCAAACCGCGGGGAGGGCACCCGTCCTGAATTAAAAAAAATTGGAAATACGGGCATATTTAATATAAGCGCTTCCAGGCGCTAGGGCAAGAAAATAAAGCGCTTCCAGGCGCTAGGGCAAATACAGCACTCTCAGCGCTAGAAATACAAATAAAGTGCTCAGGAAACACAAAGTCCAGCCAGAATAAAGCTCTCTCCCAGGCGCTAAGGGGGCAGAGTCCATCAAGCCCCCAAGGCAAAGACTCCCATAGCAAAGGGGTCCCAGCATCCAGCAATCTATCAGGTATCCAGAGGCTGGGCAGGGCCCAGGGAGGCAAGCCTTCCCCTGGGCCCAAGCAGCAGCACGCCCCTGGCAGGATTCAAGCCAGAAACAAGAACATTTTGTAAGGGGAAACAGCCCCTTTTTATACCATAAA
Organism: Lissotriton vulgaris; assembly: GCF_964263255.1. Taxonomy (NCBI): domain Eukaryota; kingdom Metazoa; phylum Chordata; class Amphibia; order Caudata; family Salamandridae; genus Lissotriton; species Lissotriton vulgaris. The sequence goes on along the minus strand of NC_141689.1, from coordinate 2,062,781,249 downwards.
ATCCTTTGTCTAGCAAGGTGCAGGCAATGTGAGAACCAGCCACAACTGGTTATAGGGAACTCCTTTCACTGGCCAGGCTGGAGACATCAGACACACCACAGGGGGTGGAGCCAGCATTGTGTGGGGAAAGCCCAGCCCTATGCAGGCCCAGGTGCGCCCCACCCCTCACATCCGCATGCTAATCACTCCATTCACCACCGGGGCAGACCCACCCAGACTCTTGGAGCCATTCTCACCAGCCAGCTTCAGCCAATAACACGCCAGACACAATTCACACAAATATGCCAACTTCTAGAAGTGGCACTTCCACACTAGACACAATCATGCCGCATATATCATTGCGCAGCATTCAATCTCACGAGTTCGTACATACCAAACTCGACCCTGCACTCCCCACACATCAGGAACTACCTTGGGCATACATATTCCCCATTCATTCCTATGGGAGGGCAGGTCACTCTCACCACACACACGGAGAGCTCACGCACTTTACACTGTACCACAGTGAAAAAGTGCGCAGAGGCCTAAAATCACCAACACCAGGTCACAGAAACAGGCTAGGAAAAAGCAAAAAGTTTCGGGGTGAACCTGCCAAAAAGGGCCAGGTCCAACACACACACACACACACATATATATATATATTCACAGAAAAAACCATAGGTTTTAGGCCATATATAGTTAGGAATTTGCATTTACAAAACCTTGAAAATCCACTGAAAAAACCATTGGTTATAGACCATATATAGTTAGGGATTAGCCTTTTCAAAACCTTATTTTACTCACACAAAACCATTGAAATTTCATATATAGTTAGTTGCACTAACTATATATCGCGCACCCGCAATCCACTGCTGATGATGTTACATATTACATCATTCATGACATGGTTAGTGACATCACTGATGACATCACTGATGACATCTCAAATGACATCACTGATGACATCTCAAATGACATCACTGATGACATCACTGTGTCAACACCTGTGTTAATTTCCATTGCAGGGGTGCTACAGGGTGTCCTCTGGACACCCCTGGCACTCTTGTACTCGCAATCTCATTTGCGATTAGCTAATTGCTAATCGCAAATGAGGAATGACTCCCCATGCATTCCTATGGGCCTTTTGGCCCATAGGAATGCATGGGGAGTTATTCCTTATTTGCGATTAGCAATTAGCTAATCGCAAATAAGGAATCAGTGGGAATCGCAATAAATATTGCGATTCCTACATGATTACCGTTTTGCGAGTCTCAAATAGCGATTCCTTATGATTCGCTATTTGAGCCTCACAAAACGGCCCGTTCATGAATCAGGCTGCAAGAGTCTTGTGATGGTTTTGAAGTGTAGTATTAGGGCGTGGTCAGTCTCATAGTGAAGTCAGGGCAGTTTCTGTGGTGGTGTCTTCTGGTGTTGAAGATTTCTTGATTCTCTAGAGCATTCAAATATTCTGAGTAAGTTACTTTATTCCTTTTACCCTGAATTCTTCAACTGACTCTTTAACTGCACAACTAGTTCACTTACTTATCTCTGATACCAAACTTTTGTACCATCACAAAATTCTGAAAAGAGAAATATGTACACAAACAACTTGAAAACACGTTTCAAAGTTCGTAGTTAGTTATGTTTTCACTAATAACTGTTAATGTCTTTAAGTTTTCTTTAATTTCTTCCAAGCTTTTTTACTATGAAGAAATGTTCCAAAAATTGTTCTTTAAATGTTGCTAATGAATATTCTCCAGCTCTGTGCTGTCTTATGGTGGGCGCCTTAAATAAGAAATATTTCACTTAGCTTTGTCTTTTCCTTCCACAGGTGACCGCTGTAGAGCTGCGCTGCTGTCCAGGAAGTTGCAGGAACAAAGAAGGCTTCTTCAAGATTTCTCGCTGGGAAGCAGGTAAGCAGATAGTTGTCTCTGTGACAACTACCGGAAGGCTAAGCACCTTCCAGAAGTCGGGTGTGGCATTTTATAATCATGCCACACCCAAGATGGCCACTACGCCGTGCGCGATGTGACGTGCAGCGTTCTCCCTTTCTCTTCATTGGAACGGGTCTATCTCAGAAGCACTGACAGCAGCGCTAGTTCTGTTGCCCTTATGTTCATCTTCAAAAAGTGCTCTAATCATGGATTTGCTACAATATTGCCAATCCTAAGGCAACAAGCCACTGGTTCATACTGAAAAGTCATTGCAATAAAACCCTATTTCGACATAGAAATCAAACAAGCATTGGTACGTTAAGATACAATAAAAGCACAGTCAAACATACATGAATATCCCAAGCTTTAGATATGCAATTCCTTAGTATATACTGATTCTTGCCCATTGAGATAGGCTAACTAACATTTAACTATGGAGTGCTGGTTGGCATGGAACAGGGGAGGGTTTTAATCGGGGAATGGTATTTTTACAGAGACGTGTCCTGCACTTAGGTGTCATTTGCATCTTGTATGAAAGTGTTGGTTGAGCAGGGACGTGAATCATGACAAGAGCCTGATGCTTTGAAGTCACCCTTCTTCAAAGGCACATTTCGGTATCAGCAGTGGCACTCTGACCCTACCAAGTTAGTACGGTATTGGACCTGTAAAGAACTCTGCCAGGAGTAAATGCTGCTGTGCTACAAGGATTGCCACTGTGCTTGACTGCTGCAGTGCATGAACTGATGTTATGCTTTACTAAGCTGCCATGCTGCCCGCTGATCTCTGCTCTGCTGAGGAGAAGGACTGGACCTATCTCACTTGAATCCATAGTGACTCCAAGGGCTTGCTTGCCCTCTGTTCTGAGTCCTACCCTGCCAAGTGGTGCCAGTCCGGTCCTGGTCCCTTGAAAGGTAATTTCTGCTGTCCAGAACCGTCAGAATCAACACAGTGATTGCACTGATCTTACACAGTTCCCTTCAATGAAGACACAGTGCAGATCCAAGGACATCCCTGCGCAACTTGACGATAATGCAGGACCCAGCTGAGAGGTTTGACATGAGGAAAAGTGGAAAATGACTCACTCTCCCCACCAGGGATCTATCCAGAAGTTTGCATAATAAAGCCGCAAAGGAATTGACAGCCAGTCTGTAAAATTAAAAGACATCTTTATTATAATTAATTATGAGGCTTCGTCGTCCAACCGTAGTTTTACAATTGAAAGAGGGAGCCTGCCTGAGCTTTCTCAGGCAGGCTTTTTATACAAAAAGTTTGCCCCTAGGCTCACATTCTTGCTGTGTCACACATCATTGTAGGTCGCTCCCATGGTACCATAACAAAGCAGGCTATAATTATGAATTCCATTCTACTTGCCCAAACTGACCAACCCATCTTCCATCATGAACATATGTCAAGCTTCACATATTTTCCTGTGCAGGCCGAAGAAGCTCACAATAGAACTGGTTTCCTCCCCATCATATAAACAGTCACCTCCCCATTGTAAAAGCCCAGAAGCAGAGAAACAGAGCCAGGTGTGGAAGATAGAAATGTAGGATAAGGGATGCTTGTGGGTCATAAACAGGCATGGCTACTGTATTCGGCCTTCTAATATTGCTCAGGCCAATGTACACAACAAGTTGCTCAGATCTTTAATATAGATTGACTAGAGGGCATGGACTGGTTTGGTGAGGCCAACATCACGTAGGCAGATTCAGCCTGTTCAGATCAAATGGGAGTCAGGAAGAACTCAAGCTAAGGAATACGTGTCCTTTAAGAATCATTGGCTCATGTATATGCCTATGTAAAGGGCAACAACTAAAATGGACGCTTGTTCACAACCTGGGGCCTGTGGGCTCAGAATGAATTTGCCAATAACTCCTGCATGCATCATTGTATTGTGATGAAAATACACACACATATTAAACTTGCCATTTTCGTTTCTCTGATATCAAAATCATAGCAGAATAATGATATTTTAAACACAGGTTCAGATTTCACAGAACCTCAGACGCCCCTTTTGCCCTTACATAGGCAATTACTCAGTCTATGTTAGCAGCTGTGTCCAAAATCCGTTATAAGCCTCTTGGAAGGCTTCTATTGTCCATCAAATCTGCTTCCATCATCTTCTTCCGCGTTGGGCCTCTCGATCCAGGCCTTTTCATGCTCAGTAGGAGTGCCCTCCTGGAACACCCACAGTTCATTCAAAGTCTCAATGTCTCAAAACAAATGCACCAGTGTCTCTTCTCTGTGACACCTCAGAAAATGTGCTCTTCATAGATCAAGGGCACAAAACATCTCGTGCAGAAACAAGCACCACTGAGAAACAACCTCTTCAAGATCAGCAGCACTTTCCAGACTCCAACACTCGTCATTTAGTGTCAGAAGACGCTCAAGCTGCTCTCTCATGGGCACCAGAAGGTAGTGCCTTTTTCCAAACGTGGATCCTTGGGTGCACTGCCATTCCGCTGGTGCAAAGGGAAAAGAGGTGTGTGTGGGGAAAGGCCAAAAACTCAGGCCAAGGGGGTCAGGGGACCGCGCGCTGCCAGAGGTTCAAGCACATGACAGTTTGAACAAATTGCACAAAGTGGATGACAGTCCTGCCATCAAAAGCAGGGATCCTTCGCATCTTTGCACTGAACTTCTGAGGCAAAACAGAAAATCAGCTCCTTTTTTCTTTTCTTTTCACAACGCCTTCTGATGAAACAAATGGCTTGCTTAGGAGGTACCACTGGAGGCACGCTGATGATCGCTGTCCATGCTGATGACCGCTGCCCACGCTGCTGATTGCTGTTCACGCTGCTGATTGCTGTTCACGCTGCTGATTGCTGTCAGGAATTGCAAGGCCAAGAAGTCTGTAGTCGTCTGCCATGTTTACTGATGGGGACCAGGCTTTTTTGATCACCGGTCTGCAGGGTAACATTCTTCCTTTTTGACTCTGGAAGATTCCTGCAGAACCTAGTGATATAGGAAGTGTAACACAATTGTTAGTTTCCTTCAAGTCAGATATAAAAACAGTTCATGGGTTGGCTTTTTGACAAGAGAGCTGCAAGCAAGTGGCCTGCAATCTGCAAAGGAGTGGCAATTCGTCATGGGAACCTAAATGGATGCCCTCACACAGTGGCATTATCTAATGGGATACATTATTTAATGGGGTAAATACATATTCTCCTTAATGATGAAGCCTAGGTGTTCCTAAACTCCTTATCTAGAACATCTCAAATAGAGAAATGACATAATACACATTATCAAGGACATGAAGAAGTCCCTTCTTTAAACAATGTGCATCAAATGCGCTATGTAATACAAAGGCTAATGATCAACTGTGCAGGAAAGAGGACAAGAACTAGAGAGTCCTGGTATCTGCATGATTAGAACACATCTTATAAAAAAATTGAAACAGCAGAAACAAAAGGGAACTGAAAAATTAAAAATAGACATAAAAATATGCCGTACTAAAAAGAATGTAAACTTGAGATATCTCCTATTGAGATGGAAAATCTCCTATTGAGATGGAAAACTTGTATTGGGTCAATTAACCAGGCTATCACTATCCTGACAGTCAGTCTGAAAAAGACATTTGAAGTGGGCCTAAAGAAAATTCTCGAAAACTAGTCTGGTCACACAAAAGGGAATGGTATGTAGCATAAGGGGGGTTCCTAATACATCACTGCAGTCTAAAAGTGTGAACATGAACAATACACCCATAATAATAAATGGGCTGACTGGTGAAAGGAAGATGGAGTAGGGAAAATGGAAGTAGGACACAACTAAAATCTTCAATAACTAAACATGATGCAACATTGGTCAGGGAAGGAGCAAAAAAAAGGAAAATCTATAGGAAGGACAAGAGTTTGCTTGGGTGGCCTAAGGCATGTGACACAGCACCAAGAGCACGGGGATACATGAAAGACCAATGTTACACCAATTTAACTCTACCGCTGACAATCTATACCCTACACGGTAATTCTAACTAATGTTCAGTTGTCTCTTCAGGGAAAAAATGAATCCATAGGCTTATTCAGGAATCAAAAAGTGCGATCAAAAAAATGCGATATCGAAATTAGGCCACCTTTAGTCACGGATCTATAATTCCATCCTTAGGCCCAATCAAGGATACATAAATGCAGAGCTGCCTGTCCTTAAGGAAAAAGGCAGTAAGTGACTAAGAACGGATAGCACACTTTAATCCAGTATATCATTTTAGTTTTCTTAAAAAAATCATTACAGCCAAATTTAGGTATGCACTGGAAAAACTGCTGCCTTACTCGCTCACAGTATGAGGTCCATATCTGTGAAATTTATCTTAATACAAATTCATCCAATTTATTGTGAAACAATGCATATCGTCATATGCGTTCCTTCACAGCACAGGGGAACTTGTAATTCAAAGTAGCACCATAGAACAGAACATACACACAAAAAATTAAAAAATAAATACACATATCAAGCCATCTCAAGCCATAAGATATACTTGCTGTATATCAAGCACAAGGAAAAAATAGCCCAGACAAACAAACAGCATATATGAATAAACGGTCATGCACAATATTATGGCATATGTACTTTACACTATAAACCTGCAGCTCAATCTCAATTGTCAAGTATTCCCTTCTTTTGACAGCAGGGCATCAGGTAATTGATACTCTGCTGTAAAATATAATGTCGCTGTGTCAAATAACGCGTTTCAGTGGACCAAATGTATAAATGAAACATAAACGCACACATTTTTCTTAAAGAAATTACGCAAAAAAAAAAAATTTCTCTTCAACCAGCCAACTCACGTGTCTTGTGAATTAATCCATGAATTATCTGTAGGAAGAAGCAGAAAAGATACACAACACACACATTTCTCATAATACAACATCAATTATAACCCTTTTTATCAGACTACAAAACATGACACAACGTGACATACAAAAACTTTTCATTACTTACCTGTAACTTTTTCCATGTACCTTTACAAAAACGCCCATTCTCACTCAGGCCTAAAGCCTTTAAGTTGCAGAATTTTGGGGAAGGGCTTCTACTTATTGCCTATCTAAAACTTAATGTAACACTTCGTTTTTCTTTTTGTCAAATACACTTAACTAAAAAAAGATTAGTTCCTAGCATGGAGACACACATATACCAGTTCTACAGATCATTTAGCAGAATGTTTGATATTTTTTTTTCAAAGAAATCACTTTTGCATTTGCCCTTTTGAAATCATGTTTCCTCATTTTACACAGTGCTTAATTTGTAAGACATGAAGTGCAGGTGCTACAATTTTGCATGAGGAATACCTTTCCTATTTGTTTATTATCTCAGATGTGCGCTTTTAACGCAGATGTAATGTGAATGCGGCAAATGAGAACAAGCCAGCCTGCAATGAATGAAGGTTACATATTTAAATCATATACAATCAACTACATCTCATATAAAGCGCTTGTGTGCAGCATTTTGAAAGCAACTGGGAGCTATGCAAACCACGTGTGGGCTCTACAATCCTTCAGGGTATTGAAAAATGAGGCTGCAGTTTTACAAATTAAATAGTGTTCCTTTTATTATTATTAGCGGGATGCAATGCTGTGTCAGCCCTGCCGTATTTCTAATTTGAGATAAATGTGTTGATGACATAATTTACCGAACAACAAGCGTTTTGTAGGAACATGCTGGAGCTATTATTTTATTCTTTGGCTAAATGCAATCATCATTTGCTGTACATGTGCCCTGCATCCTTTGCTCATTTTAGTTCCCAAAAACGAAAATCCCATCCCAGCTAATGTCATATTTGTAACGCTCTAAGAAGATACTTTTAAATTATAAACATGAGCAGGAATTAAATTTATCGGAGCAAGTCAGGCTATTCAAATGACCTCAGGTCAGGACCGTGGCAGGGGCAGGGATTTAAATACAAAGAAGCAGCTGAAGTTAGCGTCAGATGCATGTTTAACCATGTCATGCTGCATTCCACAGGCGAGGCCCTAATTAAAAGGTCACAAATGTCAACAAGACAGCCTTACAAGATAACATCTCGGCCGCTACTGCTGGAACACGTTATACAGGTTCTGCCAGTCCCCTGCTCCTGGTAACTGAAGCTGACAAGGCCAGTAAGTTTAACCACTTCCACATAACCTGCAATATTTCACTATATTTAAAACAATTTCTATGACACATTGACTCGCTGAATCATAAGAAGGCACAACCTGCAAACATATATATTAAGATCTAAATGTATGTATTTACTAAAGAGACACTTTAAACAGGGGCCCTGAAACCATTTAAAACAGTCTATTTATGTGAAAATCGACTTTTGTATTCTGGATACTAAGAAAAAATATTCTATAATTTTAGTGCATACTGGGTATCACTAGAATATCTAATACCTAATTTATGAGTCATACTTTTGAAAATACTAAGTTATACCTTATAGAAATGAGCTTGTTTGCGCCTAGGGTAAGGGAAATTGCGCACAGAAGTGTTTGGTCATTTTCGTGGTACATCATAACTTAAATCAAACATTTTAATGCTAGGGGGTCATAGTATGAGTGTTAAGCTTCACAAATATTAAAAAACGATTTTTGTAGCACTTGTTTTTTAATAATTATTTTTAATAATTAATAATTATTTTCTCCTAATGAAGCCTAATTATTGCTATTTGTGACTGTTCTACATATAAAAATGCTCACTACATCCCTTGCCTCTTATTTAGATGCATTAACTCACAAACCTGAGCGCATATACCTAACTTAAAAAGCGTCACATTCTGCGTCATTTTTTTTGGGCCTCTTTTATGTAAAAGGGCCTTCATGCAAAATTCGACCTGTGTTTAACTGTAAAAAAAAGTGCTGGCTGAAGAAACATTCCTATCAAATATACTGTAGCTAAAAACGTTTGCCTGTGAACATCTAACACAGTGCATTTAAGTGAAAATGCTGTACATTAATTTATTTTTGCAGAAACATGTAATTTCGTTTTTGTCTAGGGCTTCATTTATATCCATTAGATGTGAACCACCCACATTGAGCTCATTTCAGACATAAACAGAAAGGGGGAACAAACACTCAGGACACACAAAACAGCGCGCTCTAACCATTTCTTGTACATAGGGCCGTCGCAATTTACAACAAAACCCAAAAACAAAATAGACATTTAAACACACATTTTAACCCATAGGTCAACGCTTAGGACAGGAACAAGGAACAGCCTACAGACTGTGTTCAAAAATAACCTGCCAAAACTAGTTGTAAACCATATTTACAACAAAAACGTTTTAGTTCCTATTTTTTTTTTTTTTTTTTTTTTTTTAAATTCTTCAACAGAGAGCTCATAAATTGGAGTTCCAACCGAAGGTATCAGACGCGAATCCTCCAACCGGGAATCCTTTGTTGCAACCTAGTCAATACTAATACAAAACAAAATACCGCGACCAGGCATCTGCGCTCACTAGTCGGGTTTCAAACTTCATGGGGCTATCTCCAACGATATACACGCAAATGTACGTGACCCACGGTTTTTGAATACTGCAGTGTTCAAATAAAACTAAGGAACCAATACTGAGGAAGATTATCCAACGGTAATCTGAACCACAGCAACCAAAGGCCTACCAAATGTACCGGTACCCAAACCAAAGCGTCACATTTCTGCGACCAATAAATAACTAAGGACTGCGTCACATTTCTGCGACCAATAAATAACCAAGGACTGCGTCAAATTTCCGCGACCAATAAATAACTAAGGACTCAGAACCAAAAAAGAAAAAAGGACTGGGAGCGACCCATTTTTATTCTTCAACTAAAACAGATGGAGAAAATATCTCTTCAACTGCCTATACAAATTGCAATTTGCATATACACAAATATTTGTCCAGATTATAACTGTCAATTCCCCACTGCACTAACAGTCTGTTAAAAAATACTTACAGCAAAAAAAAAGAATGGGTTCCTTAGTCAGGAGTGACATATTTAGGAGAGCTTTAAGTCAGAAAAATCAAAAAACATACTGGGCCACAGAGACAGATAATCCCCCAGAAAACCCTGTGCCCAGAGTACCTCTTTTTGGTAGAATTCTGTCTTGTCTTCCCCAGCAGTTTTTCCATCCTTTGACAAAACACTCCTGCAGATAACCACTCCATGATAAGGCCCCGAGTTGGGCAGCCAACTGAGGAAAAGTGGAAAATGACTCACTCTCCCCACCAGGGATCTATCCAGAAGTTTGCATAATAAAGCCGCAAAGGAATTGACAGCCAGTCTGTAAAATTAAAAGACATCTTTATTATAATTAATTATGAGGCTTCGTCGTCCAACCGTAGTTTTACAATTGAAAGAGGGAGCCTGCCTGAGCTTTCTCAGGCAGGCTTTTTATACAAAAAGTTTGCCCCTAGGCTCACATTCTTGCTGTGTCACACATCATTGTAGGTCGCTCCCATGGTACCATAACAAAGCAGGCTATAATTATGAATTCCATTCTACTTGCCCAAACTGACCAACCCATCTTCCATCATGAACATATGTCGAGCTTCACATATTTTCCTGTGCAGGCCGAAGAAGCTCACAATAGAACTGGTTTCCTCCCCATCATATAAACAGTCACCTCCCCATTGTAAAAGCCCAGAAGCAGAGAAACAGAGCCAGGTGTGGAAGATAGAAATGTAGGATAAGGGATGCTTGTGGGTCATAAACAGGCATGGCTACTGTATTCGGCCTTCTAATATTGCTCAGGCCAATGTACACAACAAGTTGCTCAGATCTTTAATATAGATTGACTAGAGGGCATGGACTGGTTTGGTGAGGCCAACATCATGTAGGCAGATTCAGCCTGTTCAGATCAAATGGGAGTCAGGAAGAACTCAAGCTAAGGAATACGTGTCCTTTAAGAATCATTGGCTCATGTATATGCCTATGTAAAGGGCAACAACTAAAATGGACGCTTGTTCACAACCTGGGGCCTGTGGGCTCAGAATGAATTTGCCAATAACTCCTGCATGCATCATTGTATTGTGATGAAAATACACACACATATTAAACTTGCCATTTTCGTTTCTCTGATATCAAAATCATAGCAGAATAATGATATTTTAAACACAGGTTCAGATTTCACAGAACCTCAGACAGCAACACAGCACCTGCATCGTAACAGGTTTGATGAAGCTCCGGACCCGGCAGCGAGATCGATGACTGCACATCTACCTGACGGCGTGAATCGAAACTGACGCATTGATTCTTCGATTCAGACACTTGCTCCATTTAATGTACCTTTTCAGCTGGTCTTGCGTGAGTCCCATAGCCGACCTACCATCCATCAAGGTCAGCTAGAACATTAGATTTACCCTGGACCAGTGCAAGCTCAAGTAACCTTTAAGCACTAATGACTTCTAAGCTCGACCTTTTGACTTATTCTTTAAAAATTCCTAACTCTGGTTCTACTTATTGGATTTTTGTCATTTTGGTCTTGTTTTACTCATAAAAAGTATTCTCTAATGTTCTAACCCTGTTGGGGGTATTTGTGTGGTGTTTTCAATGCGTTACTGTGTGGGTTGCCCAAATACTTCACACATTGCCTCTTTTGATAAGCCTGACTGCTCTGTGCCAAGCTACCAGAGGGTGAGCACAGGATGTAATTTTGTATGAATCTAGCTTACCTTTATCAGTATTGTGGATCCTACATGGACAGGGTGCATACCTTTGCCAACTCGAGACCCAATTCCTAACATTGGTGATCAGGGGTTAGAATATGACTTGTGTATGTGCAAAGCTATATAGTAACTTATTGTTCACTACAACTCAATTTTAAGACCAATTCAAGGTTTTTTTTCTATTCTCCACACTGTGCTCTACAAGGGACTTCACAAGGAAGGTTGAGCTCCAGAACGCCATGACCCAGTTTGCAGGGGAAGATAATCCAGGGAAGGAGAAGAAGGAAATTCCTGAGGACGAGGATGACCTGATCCTGGATTCCAATGTTGATATGAGACTGTGTGTAGAAGGGGCCCATGACTTGTCAGGATCCGTAGTGGTTCCCAGACAAGGGAGCAGTGTCTCCTCCAGGAACCTATCCCCAGAGGAGCTGGCAGACAGGAGGGAGCAAAACAAAGCTCAATTTGGAGCTTACCAAGATGGAGCAGGCACAGAAACTTGCTTTGGCTGAGTAGAAACAGGCTCTAGAGGAAAGAAAACTAGCCATGGAGAAAAGGATGATGTCCCATGAGCTCAGTCTCAGAGATCTGGACATAATAGCCCTACAAGTGGGGTCCAGAAACAGCAATCTTGGCAGCATCTTGGCAGTATCCACTGGTGACTCCAGAATCCGTATAACCAAGTATTCGGTGACCAGTTATGTGGTGAGGCTGACATAGACAAATGATGTGCACCTTATGAAGTGGCTTTTAAATGTGTAAAAGGTCCCAAAGGAGTTCTGGGATGGTAGTATATGTAAGTACATATCCACGGTGGGGAGGGACACACTTCTTACACCAGAGGTAGAGGAACTAACATGCTACAATGCTATGAAGGCCGTCCTAGTCAGTAAATCTGAAATGACCTTTGAGTGGCATAGGCTCAGATTTATGGGCAGCCACAAGATCTCAGCTCAAACATTGGTGTATTTTATGGTTTATGCCAGCAAGGCATAGGGTAAGGGGCGGCAAGTATGATGATTATAAAGGGCTGTACCACTTGATTTTAAAGGGGCACATCCTTCATATTTGTTTTCCAGTGCTGCTCCAACATTAAGGGCCACATTAGGATGTCGCTTGGAAAGCCTCCGACTGCAGGTCGGAGACTTTCCAATCAACATCCTTGGTTTGACTTCCAACCGCCTCATTATGATTACAGATGTCAAACCGGAGGTCATTCCGGCTGGCTTCTGACGGGCTCATGGAGCCAGTCAGCCAGTCTGAAACCCACCATAATCCTGTGCGATGGTATATCTGCCATTGGGATTATGATGTCAGTTTCCAATAGGGTTTTCATGTCGGGCTTACCCACATGAAAAGACTGTCATAAAGTGACTTGTGAGGCCCCTAGCGGAGCCCACATGCCTCTGCAGCTCCGGTTGTGGGCCTGGGTGCCCCCTGTAAATCCCTGCTCCATGTAGCTGGCACCGTGTGGTGCCTGCCACATGGTGCAGTGATCTACAGGAACTTCCATTTCTCTATGGGAGCTTGTGCTGTGGCTGGTTTCCAACTTCTTTACAAGCCCCAATAGGGAAAGTGGAGTTTGCAACCACACCACTTGAGGTCACATTGCAATAGTGTGTTTGAAACCGTCGGCCCATGGTCGGTCAGTTCCCACACCAAAACGTTGTTGGGCAATTGTAATTTTTAGTTGTTAGCAAGCTTGCTAAGGAGGCAGACATCTGGGTCAGCACCAGAGTGTCCAAAAAGGCATTTGGGGCAGACTCTCAAAAGGGTGATCAGGGTTCCTACCAGAAGAAGGAGGTGGCAGTAAAAATATAGAGGTGTATATTTATAAAAATAAATTGTGCAGCACTGTAGCAAATGTTTCAATGCCTTATCATTCAGAAAAAGCAGGGATGCACTGTATTTACAAGAATACAGCGCACCCCTGTGTAGCTGCCTAGGGCCAACACAGGCTCCTTTGTGCCATAGTGCAAGGGGCCCTGTGTTGCAGGAATTCATCCCTGCAATGCAGGCACCATTATACCATGGTGCAAGGGTGACTGTGCTGTAGGGAATGATTGCTTATGTGCAGGAAGGTCATCTTACTGCTTTTTATGTGTTCTGAAAAATGCAGCACACACAGAAAGAGCAAAAGGAAGGAGAAATAAATGTATTTCTCTTCGTGCCAATCAAACATCTGCTTTTTTATGGCGTTCATTTTTGGCGCTGCATCAGATTCACAGATCCTTGTAAATCTGGGGCAGTGTCAAAAAGCAATGGGTGTTGTGGTGGAATACCAACAACATTACACGCCCCTTCCATGCAGAACACTTTGTGAAAGGGTACCATATTTACAAAGAGGCATTAAACCACGCAAGTGACTTAAAACCGCGATGTAAATATGGTGCAGGGCATTGTGACAGCGGAACTTCTAACAACGTTTTGATCGGGCAATTCTCTTTTAAACATGCCCCAGAGTTCTCTAAAGGCCCCTAAAACAACTCACTTGGGAAATGGCCTGGTTCTCATTCCCAATCATGCCGCTAAAAGGAAAACTACCCTGACAAGAGTCAGTTGCCCAAGCCAGTCAAGTGCTATGACTGCTAAGAGCATGGACACTACAAGGAGAATTGTACAATAATAGCATCTCCTCCCACTGAAGGAACTGCTGCAGGGGTGGCTAGTATAGTACTGGGGAAGGAGTTACCCTAGTCTCGCTGGACGACAGAGAAGTGGTTCCTAAGATCCATTTGCCCTCAACTACAATACTACCAAGTATAGGCAATGGGCCGCCATTAATGGGGAAGGTGTTGAGGCTGGTGTCCCCAGAGCAAGTGATTCCCAATGCATTCCATCAAGTTGTTGTAGCTGACAACAGAGAGAATCATTTCCCAGTTGTCCATGTTCCATTTGAGTGGGGTGGTCAGGTCTTCTGAGGATTGCTGTGAGCCCTGTCATACCTGAGGGCTGTTTGCTTGGTAATAACCATGAGCACATTATCTGGAAGGAAGTGAAGCCAATGCTCAAGTGGAAATATTTGGGTTACCTGATTGGATCTGTGCAATGGCGAGGTCCATGAAAGCCCAGGATGGGAGTCATACAGGGCTGGAGCCAGGAACAAAAGCCCAGCCAGCAGATGAAAAGGGTAGAGGCATTGGGTGTGGGTAAATAATCACGGAGTGCCTTCCCAGTGAGGTGAACGGGACACCTGCAGTCGCTGCCCCAGAGCCCACTGAGGTGGGCACTGCTTCCCTTGATGGCCAGCCTAGAATTTCTGGATGGCATGTAGAAGGAGAAACCCATAAAGGAGAAGTTATATAGGGCACAAAGGGAGTGTCCAAACCATGAGTGCATCAGACATCAGGCTGAAGCCCAAACAACTGATGATGTTTCTTAGAGTTATTACACTTACTGGCAGGACAACCTCCTTTACAGTGAGCCTGAGGCTTCTGTGCACGGGACAACAAGGCCCCTTGTGGTTCCCCTATGCTAAAAGGCCTTCGTGCTGGAGCTGGCTCATTTGATTACCCTGGCAGGACATCTGGGCCAAGACAAGACCTTTCCAAGACTTGTTCCCCACCTTTATTGGCCTTGGATAAATAATTCTTCAGATGCATTCCATGGGACTCGTGTAACCTGCCAGACCATTGGAAAGACTGGGCAGAGGTTGACAGCACTTCTTAATCCCTTGCCAGTCTTTGGCATACCCTTTGAGTGGGTGGGCATTGACATTGTTTGCCCCATGGATCACCAGACTGTTACAGGCAAGAGGTTTATCGTGGATCTGGTGGAGCGTTACACTAGGTACCCAGACACAATCCCTCTGAGGACTATGACTGCACTTGCAGTGGCAAAGGCCCTGATGGGGATATTTTACTGGAATGGGTTTCCAAAGAAAGTTCCGTCTAACATGGTCTCAAACTTTGTGTCTGCACGTATACAGCCCATGTGGAAGGAGTATGGGGCAACCTAGACGTTCTCCTAACCATCCACAAACAAATTGGTTTGTTGAGAGATTCAACATGATCCTTACAAGTTCCTTAAGGGCATGAGGCCCTGAGGAATAAGTAGGACATCTTCTTCCCTTGCCCGTTTTTTGCCTTAAGTCCTTTCGAGATTCTAAATGGGCACCCTGTCAGAGGACCTCTGAGTTTGGTCATCGAAGTGTGGGAGTAAGCTCCCAGTAAGATTCCCCAGGATGTAGTGAGCTACATGCTGGCCTTCAGAGAAAATAGCTAAGTTGTGGAAGCAATCTTCTGACAACTTAGAAGCCAGTCAGGTTGCGGTATGACCACAATTCTTCCACTGTAAAATGATGGTCTGGGCAGAAGTGTGGGTGATGGAACCTGGGGCACATAGAGCCCTCGGGACCACTGGACTGGGCCCTATGAGGTGATTGAGAAGAAGGGTAAGGCCACCTACCTGGTGGACCTTAAGACCTCCTGGAAACACCACAGGGTGTTCCATATCAATCTCCTCAAACCCCCTTTGAGAGATCAGAGCTGACCATGCTGTTGGTGAAAGATGGATAAGAGGAAGAGGAGAGTGAATCTCTCCCTGACCTCTTAGTCTCCAAGGAGACGTATTGGAAATGGGGTCTCTAGTTGGCAGATGTATACACACTGTCCCAGGAAGGCCACTTCTCTAGCCAGGGTAAGTCAGATACACAACATACATTAACCTATGCTTACCCTCTGGTAGCTTGGCACAGAACAGTCATACTTAACTTAAGAGGCAATGTTTAAAGTGTTTTTTGCAACACATTAATTGGAGTAACACAGTGAAAACACCACAACATGACTCCACACTGGTTTAGAAAGATAGATAATAATGTTATGAGTAAAGCTAGATTAAATTGACAAACATCTGATAAGTAGAACCAGAGTTATGAATATTTAAAGAATAATTTGAAAAGTCTTTAGGCCCTCCTTTATGGGGCAATACCCAATCATGTGACAAGGAGTAGACACATCTCACTTGAACTCAGTGTGACTCCAAGGGCTTGCTGGCTTGATGGCTTGCCCCCTAATCTGAAGTCTCAGTGGTATCAAAGACTTCCTGTAATATTGCCACAGCACCTGTACTATGTCATCTGGGAGTCCTACCGTACCAGGTAGTACTACTCCTGTCCTGGGCTGTGGAATGGTTATTTCTGCTGTCCAGAACCATCCGAATCAACGCAGCAGTGACTTTACGTTGGTCGGAATTAACACAGTTCTCTTCGATGCCGATGCAGTGCCATTCCAAGGACATTCCTGCGCAGCTTGTCAACAATGCAGGATCCAACTGCAAGGTTCAACAGTGATGCTGCTCCTACATCATAACGGGTTTGCTGATCATGCAGGACCCGAATGTGAAGCTTATTGACAAAGCATCTGCATGAATTGGAACCGACGCATTGAATCTTTGACAACCAACACTTGCTCCATTTCAGGTACTTTTTTAGCGGGACCTGTGCAAGTCCCTTAGCTAGCCTACCTTCCATCGTGGTTGGCCTGAACTTTGGATTTGCCCCTGTCCAGGTAACACGTAAGCGCTATTGTCTTCTAAGCACTACTTTTTGATGTATCCTTTAAAAATTCATAACACTAGTTCTACTTATTGGCTTTTTGTCATTTGGTCTTGTTTTAATCATACAATGATTCTTTCTTTTCCTATACCTGTGAAAAGTATTTTTGCGGATTTTTCATTGTGTTACTGTGTGTATGTGTTGCGCAAATACTTTACACATTGCCTGACTGCTCCGTGCCTAGCTACCCGAGGGTGAGAACAGTTTATCTTTTAGTGTGTATTTAGCCTACCCTGACTAGTATTGTGGTCCCTACTTGGACAGGGTGCATACCTCTGTCAACTAGAGACTGAATTTCTTACAGGGATGTTGATGTGCCGCTCATCTACCTGATGAACATTGTTGTTGTTTAGTGTTTGTCTTTGTCACGCCTTTCCCGAACTACGCACTCCCATCCATTCAACAAACACCAAAACTTCTTCCCTCACAGTGTGTGACATATACTGAGGTGTGACTTATGAACTAACACCATAAATGGATTACAAACTTGGTTGGGCAGATGTGGTAAAAGTGATGCCAACTTACTGCTTGATCTCCTATTACCTGAGCAATATCCCACACCAGCCCCACTTACCCACCTACGAATAGGGATCATAATTTACATATATACCATAATTCGTCAACATCATCATTCAGGCCTTCTGTTACGTACATGCTTGACCTTGCCCTGAGTTCACTTCTCCTGGCTCGAGGATTCTGTAAGTTTAGTTTTATTAATTTAAATAAATGAAATACTAGCTCCCTATTGCTCAGAAGCAGTTACTACTGCTATTCATTGTTATAATATCAAGTATTTGTGTCATGGTTGTAGTCTGGTCTCAGTCTTTGACACGTTATGATATAGATAAATAACCCACTTAATGTGTATTCTTTCAAGTTGCCTGTGAAGGATAATCCTTTGGAATCATCCTACAATTGCAGTTCACCTGGGCAGGTGTGGGACCTCGCTTGTGATGCCTACCATGTTAGCACGCTAAACTGATTCTACTGCCACTACCATTAAAAACTAGAAAACAACACAGGGTCTTGGCTCTGACCCAGTAAGGCTAAGCCCTATGTAATAAAAGAACAACACTATTGCCAGTACTGGACTAGACTTTCCATCTTCTTAGAAATGACCTTTATGAATGAAACATACCGGTCCGTTTTATAAATTACGTCACTAGTTTATTTATTTCACTAATGAAAAAGTTCTTTTAAACCATTTTTTCATGTTACAGGAAGTTTTTTTTGGTGCATATATTTAGAGTCCGACTTCGGCGGACCACGATCACATGATTCCCTTCCAAAAAGAAAAGTGAACAGAGACGTAGGACTTCGACTTGAACAGAGCGCGGGACATAGTGTATTGAGCCCGAATGACTGATGCAATCGGGCCCCATTCAATTGAGACCCCAACCAATGTCCAAATAATAAAGAAAATAAAGTCCAACTGCCCTTCCCAATTCCCACCCTCTCCACCCACAACAAAGTCCCCGCCCACCAAAGGAAAGAATAAAAAATGGCATCACTTTACGAAGCAGTGCCTGCCCAAGTAGGATGCGGCATTGGAAGTGGTCTTGGTATAATGATGAGGAGTTATCAGCAGTGGTGGAATCCAGCTGCTAATGGTGTTGCCAGGATGGAGGAGCTGCCAGCTTGATGGAGGTACTTGGTTCCAGGGCAGAGGCAGATGCCTCCGTCTCCTCTAGATCCACCAGCCAGCTCCGTCCATTACCACCCCAGCCAGGATTCTATCTCATGCTGAGATGGTGGACCAGCAGCAACAGCTATATCAAGAAATAAATAAAAATTTAAAAGACAAATTATAAATATTGCTCAGTGCAAACACTTGTTTATATTTTTTAATTTAATTTAAAGGAGCTTGTAAAGCGCCTGGTGACGCCTCCCGGCGTGTCCCCGCGCTGTGGAGAGAATGTGAGAAAGGTGTAGAGGAAAACCCATCACCGAGTAAAGAGGCATGTTTTCAATTTCTTCCTAAACAGGACTTCATTATTCTCCATCCTGATATCCAAGGGAAGAAGGTTCCATTTCCTGGCGGCTAAAGTTCGGAAGGATCTGCCTCCCATTCTAGCTTTTTTGGGGCACGTGGTTCTCAGCAGACTCATACCTTTAGATCTGAGCGACCTGCTAGGTTCATAGACAGAAGCCAAGTCCGCCATGTAAGCCGGTGCTCTGTGATGAATTATTTTATGGCACCAGAGCATAGCTTTGAAATCAATCCTCTTCCTGATAGGCAGCCAGTGAAGGGCTACGAGGGAGGGGCGTGATGGAGCTCGGCGAGGGAGCCTTAGGACCAGGCGAGCTGCCGAATTCTGTAGCACCTGTAGCTTTTTAATATTTTTCTCAGATGTGCCCATGAGCAGCACGTTTCCGTAATCAATACGGGACGTTATCAGTGCTTGCGCCATGGTGCGCCTGGAATTGATGGGTAGCAGGTCTAGGGTGCGATTCAGAGTTTTCATCACCCCAAAGCATTTGCCCACAGTTTTTCTTATGTGGCTATCAAAGGACAGTTTATTGTCCACCCACACACCCAGATTCTTCGCCTCACGAGAGGGGGAGGGCAAAGGACCAAGGCAGCTGGGCCACCACTCAGTCGTCCATTTAGCCTCATTGCCTCCCATGATGAGGACCTCTGTCTTAGTCCCGTTAAGTTTCAGACAGTGGTCGTTCATCCATGTGGCAAGTTTAGTCATGCAGGCATTGAAATTATCAGCTTCCTTGGAAGGGGCTTGGGTCAGAGATATTAGAAGTTGCGTGTCGTCGGCGTAGGAGACAAGCTCCACGCCGAACGACTGCACTACCTCTGCCAGAGGGGCCATGTATAGATTAAACAGGGTGGGACTCAGGGCCGAGCCCTGAGGGACCCCCTGCTCAAGCCTCACCCTATCGGAGAGAAAACTCCCCCTTTGGACTTGAAAGCTTCTGTTAAGCAAAAAAGCCTTCAGCCATCCCAGTGCCTTATCGGTGACTCCCGCTTTATTTAGACACTGTAGCAAGATGGAGTGTGCTACAGTGTCAAAGGCGGCACTGAGATCAAGCATGATGAGGGCCATTGTCTTTCCCTCATCTGCTCCCTCACGTAGGGTTTCTGTGGCCCTCAGGAGAGCTGTCTCCGTTGAGAAACCTGATCTGAAACCCGACTGGGATTTATGGAGAACATTGTGGGTCTCAAAATGTTCTATCAGTTGGGTGTTAGCGATTTTCTCCGCCAACTTGGCCACATACGGTAGCAGGGATATGGGTCGTAAATTATCCATTACGTCCAGACTGATGTTGGGCTTTTTCTTAATGGGGAGCACTATTGCCTGTTTCCATTCCTCCGGGAGACAAGAGGTTGAAAAAGAAGTTAGTAATAGGTGCCTCAGGTGAGGTTCCAGTACTGAAAAAGCTTCAGCAAAAATTTTTGGTGGAGCCGGGTCTCGGGGCGATCCTGATTTGATCTTGTTACACATCTTGGACAGCGTCTCCTGGGAGGGAACTTCAAAAGCTTTGAGACAGACCGGTGTGTTTACAATATTCTCATTTTCAGCAAAATCTGCGGCCGGGGCTCCCTGTTTAGAGAAACTGGTATAGATTTTGCTAATTTTACCAGCAAAATACTGAGCAATGTTATTGCAAGCTTCCACTGAATCATTTTGGGTGGACGAAGACATCTCCACTATGGATATCTCCTTATATATTTGAAACAGTTCCCTAGAGGAGTTGGCTGCTTCCGTGATACGAATATGATAATGCTCTGCTTTTGCCAGGCGAACGGCTTTGTTGTATTCTTTCTGTGCTGTTTTGTACTGTGTTTTTATGTCTGCACAGAAGTTATGGCGCCAGGCTCTCTCCAGTTTCTTACAGGCCGTTTTCAGGGTCTGTAGTTCCTGTCCGAACCAAGGAGCAGTTTTCTTTGACCTCCTAGCATTGGACATGTTGCGGCTAGGGGCTGTGATGTCCAAAGCTTTGGTGACGATATTGTTTAAATTATCATTGGCAGCCTTACAGTCAGCTCCTTTCGATGGACCTTCATCTTGGACAATTTGAGTGAAGGAGTCTAGAGTAAAATTCTTCCATTTCCTGCGTTTGTAACTCAGAGCTTGCTGACGAAAAAGCTCCGTTTTGTCAATTTGAACTGAGATGGGGACAATATAGTGATCCGACCAGGGTATGGGTATAGGATCGGTAGTATGCACTCCCAGCCAGTTACCAAAGACGGGGTCTAACAAATGTCCTAGTTGGTGTGAGGGTTCTTTATTTTTAAGGTCAAATTGGACCGATTGCAGTTCCATACGAATGTCCACTGCATCTTTATCTAAATGATCATATAGTGGCACAGTAGAAGTAAATTGCTGGTCCCCTAGGGCCATTGGACATTTTGAAGTGAGTACTCACAGTGCCAAGTTTTCCTCACACAAGTATCACCTAAAATCAATGGCTGGCTTCAAGGAATTAAGTCAGAATACCACCAGATTAAAAGTAAGTGATGCCTTTATTTTCAAGGATTTCACAGTACAAAAACTAAATAGACACTTTGTGTGTAAAAAGAAAAAGAAATGACCTCTTATTAATGAATAAGGCATTAAGCAGCACAATTAATAGTATTCTCGTTGTGAAAAATTAAAGGAAGCATGCTAATGTTGGGTACTTTGCTACTCTCTGCGGTCTGCAGCTGGTCAATGTATCATCCTACTTTAATCCTAAAGGATCTACTCTTCTTTGACTGTCTTTCAATTCTATCCAGAATCCAAAGAGACAGATTATATTACCACTGTGTCACACACATTGCGTATAAAACGCGGATATCCTGTCTGCTGTATGTAGAGAGCGGGAAAAACTATGCAGTGCAGTACAGGGAGAGGATCTGGTTTTGTTTGGCACATTCATCACAGAGTATTCCAATAGCCAAACTCTAAATCAGGCATTTAGTCCTACTTTACTCCCTGGCCTCGCCCTCCACCAAATTATTTTTCACAAATACTTTCGCTTGGTAGTAAGAAAACGTATTATACTGCAAGGTAAGTTAGAGGGATTAGGGTAGGTAGAGGTTTTGCTATAGAATATTGGGGTATCACTGATCATCAGGTGCTAAGCATTGGCTTAGTCAGTCACTGTAGTTGATGAATGATTAAAGGTAAAACTTTTAACAGGCATAAATCCATTATGGAAGCCATAAAATATACTCACATAAATCACTTGGCTAGAAAAATTTCACACCTGCCAAGAATGTAATTGTCATTTATTTGGTTGGCTGGGACAGAACTTAGAAAACAATAACGGAGTGAAGTACTAGTAGATGGTGACTGAGTGGGCACTGTTGAAAAACACCTTGTTTTCAGTTTGTAATGCATTGAAAACTGTGTAATGCTGCAATAACTGAATAAAACACTTATTGCTCGGCCAACACTGCAGTGTCGAACTAAACCATGCTGCAGCTAGGTCACGGGTGGCAAAATGCCATGGGCAGGGAGGTGATGGATGATGATGGGTGGGCTATCTGCCTCACTGAACAAATACAGTATACTTAATTTGTCAATAAGCAAGCAATGTGATTTACCAACAACCAGGCCTGCTACCACTGGGACTCCCCCTCCAACTGCCTCCTGGGTCGCCTCAGTCGCATTTGTGCTGCTGATCTTTCCGGCCACAGCAATGGTGGTCTGTGCACATGTTAGATTCCAGTTTTGACTGCTAAGTAAATATTATTATTCATGAACAAAGTACAACCGCAATTCCTCACTACAGTTCGATTAGCAGCATCTTCTTTTCGAAACTATGACTTTGGGAGGTTTGTTGGTTGACAATGTTAGAAAAGCCAGGTAGTGAAGCCAAACAAAAACTTTTTTTAATGGAGGGAAATACCTATGAAGACTAGAGTCATTGAAGTGCATTGATGGGGTGTAATGGTCAATAAAGTACATATGGTCTTGGTAGGCAAATCCAATTGAATCTTATACTCCACTGCCATGCTGCACTGTTAACTGAATAAAATAATTGATGACACAACATCAGGGGGGGATCCATGGCCTTGGCCACTCTCTTTTTGACTTTCTCAACAGGAGCAAGAAAGTCTTCTCAACAAACATATGTGGTGAACTTAGGTCTGCAACCTTCACAGTACCACAAATCTGTTCTCTTAGTGCTACCATTCCACAAGATATAAAAGGGGAGAGGGAAAGCTTATTAACAAGGCAGAAGAAAGCTACAGAGTAAAAACAGGAGGAAGCCAGCTTCAGAAACATGAACTATAGAAAAAATGATAATGCAGGGATGAGAAGAATTAAACATTGGATAGAGTTGAAAAAAGGAGAAAGTATAAAAAAATAAACAAGGTAAAATTATTCTAAGAGTGGAAAGGAATATAAAAACAGGGACAACACATTAATAACAGGCCAGTAGAACCATTGGCCGAGGTGCTGGTGGTTCCACCTGACATGTCACTGGTGGTGACAGACCATTCAACCACCTTGTGATGTCCTTGGGTGCTGATGTAAGAAATCTAGAAGATAAAAAAAAGATTTATAGTACAGTTAATCTCCCCAAAAACATTTTGACGGACAGACTCAGTGTAATTGCACTTTTCTAGATCAGATCGCCTGTAGTCCTAGTATTTATTTGATCTATTCCTAATTTCCAAAACCTAAGCCCTATTCCTAATTTCTTAAACTACATTTTTAACTACTAATGCATTGCAATGAATGATCTTTGCTTCTCAAACCCCTTTGATGGGCCAACTCAGGCTCTCTTTTCAGTGCATAGACTACACAGTGCTTGGAGATTGGGACTAAATGAGCTACATGAAGAAAGGCACAGAGAACGCTATTTCACTGATGTACTGCTACTAACTTACTGAGAGGGTAAGAGGCTGCATGACTTCATATATTTTCAGCCCAAGTCAGCGCCGATGAGTACAAGTAGGTGGTGCCCAGAAACTGGCTAGCTCAAGCTGGATCAGATATTAATTGTAACATAAAAATAATTTACCTCTGAGTTTGAGCAGCATCCAATTTGAAAGAATATATTAGCATTTTTCGAAAAAATACATACATATTTTCTCACTGAGCCATGCAACCTGGACACCCTGCAGGTCGAGCAGATTCTGATCGCAGTTTAGCTGGTTCACCCAGTGGTGCATCAGCTGCTGTATTGTGTGCTGCACCCCAGTGCTATAGCACACACACTGGTGAACTTCCCCACAGTAGCCGATGCTCCTGCAGGGCGTACCCTCACCCAGGCCTGCTGCCTGCATGGAGGGAAGGTGGCGCTGCATAAAAAAAAGCAAGCACAGTCATGTCTTCCTCCCAAACAATGGGGTAAGGCTGCCCTCCTTGGTCGGGCCAAGAACCACAAGCTGTGTGGCTTGTTGTAGCAGCACTGGAGCCACCGTTTGATGCCTCTTGTTGAGACATGGCGCTGTGGCGAAAAAAATAAAAAAAAGTGGGAAAAAGTAAACAGCAAAGCACAAAGAAAAACTAAAGAAAGTAGAACACGGGGAAAAAAAGAGAAAACAAAACAAAAGTACAAAAAGTCATGGAAAAGGTAAAAAAAAAATACACACGCAGAAAGACACACACTGATAAAAAAAGGTAAATGAGGGGGTCAATGATTGTAATAGGGGGAGGCTTGGAAGAGATTAAAACTAGAATCAAAAAGCAGGCCCAGCACCATGCACAGAACAGAAAGTAGGTAAAACAAAATGACAGCACCCATCCAAACCATGCTGATTTGTCAATGTACAACTCGCTACTGGCCAGAAAACGCAGCGTGAATAGGCGGATAAATAATATCTCGGTGTCCATGGAAGACAGAGATTTTGAACACATGTCTGGGACAATCTACAATCCCATTTTGCCAAAACTGAAAATGATTTTTTCTGGTGGTCATCATTACAAATGTCCATAAGGAAGGGAGTGCATGTCATAAAAATTGCAGCTGCACCAAGCTAACATATTGTTTAGGAATGTTATCCCTCCAACTGTTGCAATACATTGCCAGCAGAATACAAAACCTTTTCTGGGTCGGACGCAAACCGCAGCTTTGGCCCCCAAAACCACATGTTTACACAGTGTCTGGAAGCCTAAGTCTCTCTGACACTTACTCATACTGTTTGATGATCTGTCTCAGCTCTCGTATCTTTCCCTTGATTGCGCTGAATCACTCATCTGGGCAGTCACTGAAGGGGTTGAATTACTCAACCTACCCATCCACAACGGTTTTTATTACGAGGAAAAGGACCTCTCCTTCCCCGATGGTCCATGCCATATTGGGCCCGTAGACCATAGCTTGAGGGTCACAAATAACCCTGTCATGGACAATACGGGGTTTAGGATGGGGTAATGTGATTGGATGTCATTTGTGGCCACTCTTGAAGATCACACTTTGGATGATTTACTACACGGCGACTCTATAAAACCCTTTGATGATGTTTACTTTGAATGTGACAGCCCCTTCCTTGAAGAGCTGGCAACAATGGCAACTGTTGCACTCTCTGAGTGTCAGGCTTGGCATGGGCCCATTTCACAACAGGTCTCCCCAGTGCTGTACTAGGAACAGAAATGGAGTAAAAACAAGAAGGTGATGTCAGCATTGCGTAACACAGTTTCACTCTACAGTGGGGGATCATAAATCTTGGCTCAGATGACCGACCCTTTTATACATGAAGTACTCAATAGATGACTGAGCTTCACCGAAGTGAGCTTTAAGTATACGTATTTCATGATCCTAATGGTGTTATTGATCCCCTGCCAAACCTCACAGGGCAAGTTGAAGCTTGAGCCAGATTGATCTTTGTTGGAGATGTGGGTCAAGAGTTACTATTTGCTTCACATTGTGACCCATGAAAGCCCACTACTGACTACTGACAAGGAGGCTGGCGTCCCCTTCTTGGCACAAGAGGCTTCCCTTTTCAAACATAATGTAAATTAGCTATGCTACATGATACTTTAGATTTGGAAGACACCACCTCCCATTGGTACCAATGGATTGCCGCAGCTCTCTACACTGACAAGGTTTGCATTTGTTGTCATTGGGCATCAGCTAAGATCCCCACTGTTGCAAAATAGGTTTTGTCCATTTAAAATGCCCAGATTATTTGTTTTTGGAATCACTAGTTTTAGACTTATTACTGTGATCGAGTCTCACTACATGTGTCTCACACACAGTAATCACATACCAAATGCACTGCGCTTGTGTACCTCCAGAATCAGGCCTTTAGGATAAGGCCTGCGCAATGCAGCATGGGTAAAGGGCACTTAGCTCATTACACATGAACATGTGTGCACACATTTGTTCACATGTGTGAGGGCTGTGAATGTGAGGCTACTGTGAGTAACTGCACACAGATAGCCTGGTGCAGAGGTGGCTCTGCAAAATTAGATACTGACCTGGGATAGAACATAAAATGTTAGTGCACACTCATAGAGAAAGTTTGGTTTACTGTTTTATCTGAAGTGATACTTAATTATACACTTAGGGGGAAAACTGCCTTAGAGTGCAGTTTTGCTTCCCCTTGGCCCACAGAGTCCAGTAACATCAAAATGGGGTAGAACATGTGGAGAAGTGTGGCTCACTGGTTAGAGGAGGCAGACCTGGAAGCAGAGGTCAGCCCGGGACCAGGGTTCAATTCCCGGCTCGGCGGGTCTTGAGTCCTAAAATGTCCACGGACTGGACAATTCTCGCTCCGGTGCCTACTCGATTCATGGGTTCACACTCTGCGACTCTGGGCAATAGCTTGCTTAATCTCCACAACAGCCCCTCACGGTAGGATGCCTGGCTTTCACCTTGTGGATACCCTGCCGGACTATCTCACAGGGAATACCAGGACAGGTTCCCTAAGCAAGCGCTTAGATACCGGGTCAGTGATTTGCGCTATATAAATACATTTACATTTACATGTGCACCAATATCAAATCTGCAAATTCCAAGATGGTATTCATAGTCATCCAGAACTGTCATAAATCTCTGTCTCAGCTAAGGGTCAGACCCCAGACCTTTTGTCAGACTGCTGGACCAAGCTAATTAATTGTCTTCCAGTAGAAGGAACAAAGGAAGCCCCTCACAAAAGAAGTAATTACTAGTGCTACTCTCAGCTCCTGATCAGAAAGGGGTTAGGATGAAAATCTTCATTTGTTATTACCTGCCATACTGTACCAGAGACAGGGACAGCCCAGGCCCACTGAAAAAAGTAGGAAGCTCAGAAAACTGGAGGCAAGGTTTGATACAATTGTGGAGAGGTGATGTGGCATCCTAGGAATGCCTGGCTTCTAGAACTTTCCACCCCCATTTAAAAAAGTCTTGCACAAGTTGCTTTTTTTTAAACCTGACACTGGGACGGGACAGTGGTAGCCATGGACAACTGAAAGGAGGAACCCTCCGATGCCCACCTGGGCCAAAGGTCTCGTCCTATAGTTGACCCCACAACCAGTTGATCTCTCCCTAGAAACAAGGAAAGTCGTCCCCTTACATCCCTTAATGACTAGTTGGGGAAACATTTCTGATTCAAGGACGAGAGAAGTACCAGAGGAGAAAAAGGAAAAAGGATGGTGCAGGGAGCCAGTGGAATCAACTCTCTGCAAATTGTACCAGCTTGGAGGCTAGGAGACCTAGGAGAAGGGCTCCAAGTGGCCAGGGCATGCCACCAGGAGTACAATGAGGCGCAGATCAAATAAAAGGGCCCAATGGTGCACAAGATATGAGGAGAATTTTTTTTGACTTTTGAACACCCAACAAGGACATTGATTGCATGGACCTCCCCTGGTAAGTCTTAAATACCCCTGAGGCGGGCCAGGGCAGGGGGTTGGTTCAATGATTATTCGTAGTTTTTTATCCTGGAAGGGGCGTGCAAAGCTTAAGGGGGCTCCAAAAAGCAAGAACCTTCGGCCCTTAAAACCAGGTTTGTTCATGTATTTCGTGGCCCATCTTCCTAACTTCGGGCCTACGATGCTGCAGAGAACAGGAGTGCTCCGTTGCACAACCCCCCCCGGAGAAGACTCGAGGAAGTCCTGGGATCCCCACCTCTGCGAACCACATGGAGAAAGGAGACACTGCCATGAAACCCCAGATGTTTTGGGCCTGCCTCGCTCCCCATGCACCTCATCTGGGGAACAGGCAGCTACCACCAAAAGCAAGTGCCCTGTCTACAGGAGCAGGCAGGAGAGAAGAAATGCTGGCTCTCACAGCAGCCCAGAGAATTGCGGCTCACACAAGGATCCATGGAGCTGACTTGAGCTCCCTGGTCTGCCCCTAGTGCTTAGATATAATAGGGGTGCCCATGTTCTGACCGGGCAACACCTAGATTTGAAAACAAGAAAGAGGAATTACGTTATGTTTCTCAGTTACACATATATGTATTCTCTGATACTCGTATATATGTACTTATTTTGTAGGCTCAAGGTACCATTATTTAATGGCACTGATATGGGTTGCTATATTGGTACATTCCACTCCCCAGCCATGCGCTTCTAGTTGGCACCTCCCAGTTCAGAGGAGGCTGCTTTAGAATATTGTGATGTGGTGCTTTACAGATGGAGAGAGGAGCAGTATAGAATTAAGGCTTTTCAACTATCCTCCTGCCTGCAGTCTTTTTATCAGTGGCGACGATCTGTGTAAGGGGACAGATGGTTCCTGCTCCTCCCCCTTCTGATTGAACTCCACCACCAACTCTACTTCTTCATGTAAATTAGCCAAATCGTGGAATAACTTCACTTTCACGTCTTCAAGCAAGCCTTCATCGAACACCTGTTTCCTTCACCTACTTCCTCAAACCAGCTGCTGAGGCCTTGTTTAAGTACCTTTCTGAGAACTTCGTTGGTGAACATTGTCACGCCTACTCTCTTTCATTGTGGGAAAACTTTGCCTTTCCCGTACCATCCTGGGCGTATCAAGACATTTATAAAAACACCATTCTACTAAGAAGCATCTCCTCTTTTGACTTTCCTCAGGGAGCTCTGCCTCTTGACACCTTACCCACCCTTATTCACACTTGGGTAGGAACATTTATTCAAGTGTTTCGCCAGCAACCGCATTAGGGCCACGACCCTTACCCAGCCCTAAGTAACTCACCTTCTAACCTTGCCACCTCTGCCCTCCCTCAGCCGCATTGCCTTCACAGCAGCTCGCTCTATTCAGCCCCTTACCTCTACAACCTTCATCGGAGCTTTCCCACGGGCTTGCCATACAGCTCACCAATGCCGTTTCTCTTGTGACTCCGGCTCTGGGGGTCGGCACGCTATGTTCTTCTCAGCGGCAGGGGACATCAGCAACACCTCAGCGGCGCCTCGCTCCTTAACGGCAGCTCAAGGCGGGACACAGCAACCTCCTCAGCAACTCCTCATCTGCAGGGATTCCATCAAGGGGGGTGACTTCATTTGCACGTGTGGAGATCCTGTTCCCAGACGGCAGTTGCGCAGTGCGGTCTCTTCATGAACCGTTGCTCCCGACGCTATCTCGTCACGGAACACCTCCGGTGCCCCAGCCTCCTTAGAACCGCTGCCTAGATTCTATTCTGAGGTATTCCCCAGAGATACGCACTCCATATGCATGTCAATAACTGGGAGCTTGCTTATCCCTTGCGGTGACACGCACACCTGTATTTTAAAGTTTTTTCGCCTAAGGTGTTTTCACGCACGCCTCTCTAGGTATTTTGGCTGGCAATCTTCTTGGTGGCACGCTCTCCTTATTTCCTCAGCGTGTCTATGCCTGATGCTTCATTTATGTGCACACTTATTTGGCATCAACGTTATACTTACTAAAACTTCACTCCACTGTGATACTGAGTGATTCAAATGCACTAATAATTATTTTCAAGCCAATACAGTCGTTGAAATACACTATTAGTCATTTTCAGGTCATAATACAATTCAATTTGTGGGTTATTTTAGCTCTTATTGGGTCTTTGGCTATACTTATTTCCTGGTCTGTACAGAGCTACCTGTAGTAAAATTACATTGTTGTGTCCCTTAACCGTGCTCCTGTTTTAGCTACAGGTGGTTCATGGTACATTCCCCTCCTGTTTTCATACCCTCCCTGGTCTAACTTAGCCCTTCTAGTCACCTACCTAGTATTCACCATGGCAGCTGCCAGTATGTCACAACCAGCGCCTTTTCTAAATGAATTTAGGGAACCCAGTGTCCCGTGGGAAGATTGGGAGAACATTTTTGAATCCTACCTGGTGGCCATCGGAGGGCAGAAATTCAGTGCATTCAGGAAGCAACATATTTTATTGCACAACTTAGGTCCCACTGGTAGAAAAGTGTTTGAGTCACTTCCTGAACCAGAAATAGAGTATGAGGATGACGATGCATACAACGTCTCCCTAATTAAGTTACGCATTCATTTTGGAGACAAGGTGAATGTGGTTCTAGAAAGATAAATTCTTCAGTCGCATTCAGGGAAAACAAGAAAGCATTTCCACTTTTGTTGCAATCCTCAAGGGTCTCAGTAAGCTGTGTGAGTTCCGGGACTTAAATGATTCTTTAATTAGAGACCAATTAATATGTTGCTCAAACAACAAAGAAATTCAAAAGAAGTTGTTACAAAACCAACCAGATCTCCAGGAAGCTATTAAAATAGCTAAATCCATTGAACACACAAACATTTGTATTAAAGAAATAAACACTGATCCTAGTGAGAAAGTGGCAGAAGTAGTCAACATAGAAGAGGAATCCGAAATCTGAAAAATAAGAAATGATCACTACAAATCCAAGAAAGACCACGGGCAAAACCATGCTGGGGACAAGGAGAAAATAAAAGTAAAGTGGTATCATTGTGGGTGCAACAACCACTTAGCTAATGATCCCAATTGTCAAGCGATATCTGCTTAGTGCAGGAAATGCAACAAGAGAGGGCACCTGTCCAGGGTGTGTGGATGCTTCCCAAGGAAAACCTGGAGCACAAACCCAGTGATGATAGAACTCAAGTGAAGAAAATAATTCTCCAAGTCAACAAAGTTGGGGCAGATGAAAGGAAATATCCTGAATGCGAAGTAAACATTGAAGGAAAAAACTTTAAGATATTTGCAGATTTTTGTTACCTTTTCACCCTGGTGAATTACTCAGATTTCAAATCTTTAACAGGTCATGATCAAAACAAACTCTCCAAAGCTGACATAGCCCCCAGTGGTTATAACAGGGACCCCATTCCCATGAAGGGAATGTTCAAGTCTATCATTTCTTTCAAGAACCGTTCCACCATTGGCAAAGTCTATGTGGTGGAAAATGGTTCTAACTTGTTGGGTTCGCAACACCAAAAACAATTGGGAATCAAGCTAGACCCCAACGATCCGGAGCAAGTATTATTCACCAACCCTGCAAATAATAGTGAACGCATTATCAAAGAATTCCCTGAAGTTTTCTCTGAAAAGTTAGGACTACTTAAAAAACTTCCAACATAAAATTCAATTGAAGCACAACGCATGTCCTGTGGTTCAAAAAACAAGACCGATTCCTCACCTGATGTGGGAACCATTAAGGAAAGCGATAACAAGACTGAAGGAGTTGAACATCATTCAACCAGTGGATTGCTCAGAATGGTTTGCCCCCATTGTCATCGCTAAGAAGAACCATAGTCAAGACATCAGGATGTGCATCGATCTACGTCATTTAAATAACAGCATTTTAGTGGAAAGACATCCCTTACCCCGCATCCACCAGATGTTGAGCACTATTGGGAAGGCTACGCATTTCAGCGTTCTGGATCTCTCCATGGCCTATCATCAAGTGGAGCTACACCCTGATTCAAGAAAACTCACCCCTTTAAGAACCTTCATGTTCTGTCGCATGCCGTTTAGGCTAGCTTCGGCGGCAGCTATCTTTCAGAAAATTATGCAGCACATTCTTGGGGGAATACAAAAAACGCTATGTTTTTAAGATGATGTTTTAATATATGGTGCCAGTGTTGAAGAACATGACAATATCTTGAGACAAGCACTGCAAAAATTCAAGGAGGCCGTTCTAAACCTAAAAAAAGAGAAATGTCAACTAGGAGTAGAGTCGGTGGAATACCTGGATAAGAGTCGTGTCATGGTAATGTCATGGTATTGTCAGAGTCATCGTAAAGGTATGAGGATCCAGCCAACACAGGTAGAGAAGATTTCGGGCCATCACAAAAAAATGGCAAACAATTCAACAGAGGTACGGAAGATCTGGAAAATCTGGGGAGAGAAGACCCTGGGATACCATTCAACGGGCCACAAAAACATGCCAACCCTTTAACAAAGCGTGAACGTAAGAGACTGAGGAAATCCAGACATAATAAGCACCAGGGTAAAAAAGAAATAGCCCCATATAATAGGTGTCAGGAGGATCAAGATCTTAAAAACATCATTAACCCAAATATGACCATAGGTACAACATCGCAAGGACTGAATCGTAAAGAACTGCTCAACATGGATCAGGAAGAGCAAGGGGACTGCGGGCGGATTCCCCTGCCTGTGATTCCGCTCCTGGAAGTCACATCAACAGAAAACGTCAGTAACCAAAGAGCCTCGAATCGAATACAATATCATACAACAACGCAACTGGCAGTCGGCCCACCAGCGCAGAAGCTGCATGCAGAACAGAAAAGTATCTCACACTATTTTCTGAAAATGGTAATGGTATAAAAAGAAAACCCCCCAGCAACTGAGCAGCAGCACAGATTCGCCACTCAAGGCCCAGAGTGCCCAAGACCCGAGCAGCCTGCTTTTGACATCAAGCCAGTAATCCAGTCGAATGTCCCAAACCATGGCAGACCAGCCAGGACATCAAAAATATTCAGGCCCGTGGATCAGAAAGAGGAGCTAGATACAACCTACCCAGCCGGCTCAATAACACACGACATAATCCTGCATTACAGCTCTAGGGGGAAGCATGACATTCTTAACCGGAGTGCCATTTTAAAACTCTCTAATCTGTTTGAAACTTTAAAACATGTGAACACAAACCACGTAGAAAGCATTGAATTCAAACCAATCCCTAACATAAACGGGAGAGAAATGACAGTGGCGACATGGAAGGACCCCAAAATAGCCAAAGAAGTTTGGCTACACAGAGAAGAATTCGCTAAATGGGGAATCGAAATCAGACCAGTGCCACTAGAAAGATACCCGGGGCTACTCTCAATGTTGGCGGAAGAAAGATCCAAACCAGACGGCGGAATACTCAGGGGGGCTGTTGGTGGTATGGACAGCAGTAAGGGAGGATGGTCTAATTTACGTATCATCCATCATGGCCCGTCAGGAGGATCCAAAGAGTGCCGGAAAATCCTACTCCCAACGCTAAACCCACCGGAAATAAGGAGGGTGGAAGCATGAACACCGACTTTGAAAGCATGCTCTTGGAGCATAAATGGATTGGGGGGGGTAAAACAAACGACGCAGAATTAATGGCATTTTTTAAACAATTTGACATCATTCTACTCCAAGAAACCTGGCTAACTGTATCCCAGCATATAGATGGCTTCAAAGAAATCCAACTACATGCCATCAAAAGAGGCCTTTCAGGAAGGGCAGCTGGAGGCCTATTGATTTACTTGAACACCAGTATCCCTTGGACCTATGTCACCATCGACACAGGACCACCATGGATCCAGTGTATCAAAATAGAGCTGATGCATGACTCCGGCAAAGGACCGCAGAGGGCCCGAGAGGCTTGGTCAATGATAATCTGCAATATTTATATACACCATGATTCTAAGAAGAAATCAGAGAAAATCTTGACCTTGGAAGCCCTCATTAAATCAATGCAATCCATCTACCCACAGGCGGGGCTGGTTGTGTCAGGCGACCTGAACATGTTCTTACTACAAAAGGACAATGCACAAAACATGAATCAAAACAAATGGAATGGTAAACCCATCCCTCCAAGGATAACAAATCATCGAAAAAAGGACAAGATCGGTCAACAGTGTGCCCTAATGTTTGCAGAGGTCGGAATGATTGCCTTGAATGGCAGTTTTTCACAAGATCAGCCAGCATCCTCAACTAGAATAGCCAAACAGGCTCAAGCTGTCCTAGACTATACCATAGTGGACCTAGAGGTTTTACAAACTATCGCTACCTATAAAATAATCCACAAATTGGAGAGAGATCACAGTCTGCAATCATTTGAATTTATCGTCTAACACACAAGGGCCCCAGCATGTAAAGCTTTGACTGAATCTCCAAGTCTCTACAATCTTAAGGAACTAGCATGGAACATAAAGAACGTAAAAGAGATAATGATACATGTAAAAAGAATGCACACAGAAGTCACCCGTGAAGATCCATCAGCACAACAGGATAATTGGGAAAAATTGATTATTAGCCTAACAGATAGATATGGCCATCAAACTTGCAGTTACAAAAGAAAATCATGCAAAGTACCCCAGGCGCTACTGGGCTCAATAGTGTGCAAGAAAAGGATTTTAAATCAAGAAATTAGAAAGCTACAAGCAATAGCCAAGACTACGGGAGAAGACTCAGAGCGACAAATCTATAAACTAAGACAAAACTATAAAAAAGATGTTTGGGCGGAACAATCAAAACACCAAACAGAAACTTGGCAATTTTTACTATAAGCTAGTAAATCTAATAACAACAGGAAATTTTGGGCAGAAATCAATAAAGTAGCAAACAGTGCTGGCCAGGTTTTCAACGCAAACATTCGACAGGAAGATTGGATCCAGCACTTAGAGCAATCTCAAAAAAATAACTTCTCAGCATGGAAGCCAGACCATCAGACTCATCATCAAAATGAAAATCAAGCAGCAGATCAACAATTCGATGAAATCTGGATAACGCCATCCCAAGTACTAATGGTACTTAAAAATCTGAGGTCAAAAGGGGCGCCAGGCCCAAATGGTTTACCAAACGGACTTTTCAAACAAGACCAACATTTCTGGGCAGAATATCTTACGCCACTATACAACAATGCATTTCAAACTGGAAGCATACCTCCATCATGGAGAGGCAGCATTTTACATCCAATCTTTAAGGCTGGCACAAGGTCTGATCCAGCAAATTATAGACTGATCGCGCTCATAGTCGTAGAGGCCAAAATATATGCCTCAAATCTTTTGAGGGCTCTGGAAGACTGGGCAGTGCGAACAAGATTCTTCCGATCACTCTGACGGGTTTCAGGCTCGGAACCAATACATCATGCAACCTGCTTGCATTAAACCTTTTGGTAGATAAATCAAGGGGAAAGTCTACCAAGCTGTACACCTGCTTTCTTGACCTCAAAGCGGCGTTCAACACAGTTCAGAGAGAGGCTCTATGGCAAAAGATGGCCAATTGGGGAATACCATTGAAGCTGCTGCGGGCCATCATAAATCTATATTCATCCACCTTGGTTTAGGATAAAATTAGGCTACGGCAACAGTACAACAGAAAAAATCCCTACCCATGTTGGCCTCATGTTGGCCTCAAGCAGGGATATGTGTTGGCACCTACCCTCTTTAACATGTTCACAGCGGACTTGGACAAGTGCATCTCGGAGATACAAAGCGACCCCCCGAAGTTAGCCCACCACAACATCAGGAGCATACAGTACGCATACGACATCGTACTTTGCAGCCTGACCCCTTTGGGCCTACAACGTTCCATCATGAAGTTTCATGACTACATCAGTGCACAAGGGTTGCAAATTAACTATAAGACAACGAAGATCGTCTGCTTTGCATCGCGGCCGGGGAGGCAATCTTTCATATGGCACTTTGCATGCAATACAATAGAACAGACCCTCTCTTACAAATACCTGGGAGTAGTGGTCGACTCGAGGTGGACTCTAAAAGATCACCAATCATACAGCTTACTGACCCCCCCTTTTCAGTGTATTTGGTAAGATTATAGTCTAATCTAAATCCAACATACTGATATTAGTAACTTTGCTTTATTGTGTCATCATCGTTTTTTGAGTCCTGCGAATACTATTTCCTGTGACATTTGCCTTTTAAACCCTGAGTGGTATATATAAAAAAATAGAGAGGCTCCCAGCACAATAAGTTATTCTGTCGACCGTTTTTTTCATCTACAAATGGTAATATATGTTCACATCCATTTACACTCTGCTTTCAATCTTGGCACCATGGTGACTGTCTGAATAAAGGTTTATTAGGCACCATGTTAGTCAATTTTACTTCACCACTCTTTCTATAACACATTTGTTTTCAACACTGCAACTTCTTTTCACCTCCCACAGCCCTCCAGACTTTACTTTCCATCATTGGTGTACTCAATACTAGTGTTTGTACTCACATTTTCATCAAGGTGAGACACCTAGTAGACACCGGGTTGGAGCCTCTTAAACCCAAAGGATGAAGTTCCGCCAACGGGTGGGCTGATGGGTTCACGTTTGATCTCCTCACTCATTTTCACAGCCTATACTTTCTTGCCTTATTGTGCTACCTAAGGTATGGAATTCAAGTATCATTTTGTGATGGTACGTATGATTTTGATCCCTTACCTTGTAGGATTGTTTCACATCCCTTGCCCCAGAAAAAGCACTTGAAGTCAGGCAAGTTGTGGATAGCGTTTCTTTATTATTTGACTAGGTGGAATCAGCATATAGATGCTGGAGACCCCTGGCTCTCCTCTTGTCCCAGTGTCTGCATGGAATGTGTGTGCGCTTGCAAGGGTGCTACCCTGTAAATCCAGCTCCACCCCCTCTGTCCGGAAGCAGTGTCATGTGTGATGTGCAGTGACATGTGTGTGCAGGGTCTTAGGACCCTGCCGCATTAGGTCACTGTGACAGATTGCTTCTTGAGATTTTTAGAAGTTTACTTGAGCACCAGTTACATTACAGATGGACATATTCATTTTTTGGCAAGGCATAGGGAGATTAAGTGATTTGCCCAGGATCACAGAATATTGAGTGTTCCAGCAGAGACTGATAGATATGGCCATCAAACTTGCAGTTACAAAAGAAAATCATGCAAAGTACCCCAGGCGCAACTGGGCTCAATAGTGTGCAAGAAAAGGATGTTAAATCAAGAAATTAGAAAGCTACAAGCAATAGCCAAGACTAAGGGAGAAGACTCAGAGCGACAAATCTATAAACTAAGACAAAACTATAAAAAAGATGTTTTGGCGGAACAATCAAAACACCAAACAGAAACTTGGCAATTTTTACTAGAAGCTAGTAAATCTAATAACAACAGGAAATTTTGGGCAGAAATCAATAAAGTAGCAAACAGTGCCGGCCAGGTTTTCAACGCAAACATTCGACAGGAAGATTGGATCCAGCACTTAGAGCAATCTCAAAAAAATAACTTCTCAGCATGGAAGCCAGACCATCAGACTCATCATCAAAATGAAAATCAAGCAGCAGATCAACAATTCGATGAAATCTGGATAACGCCATCCCAAGTACTAGCCGTTAGGCCACATTCTCTCCCCAATATCGAGATAGTTTAATATAAATATTTAAAAAAATAAGTGTGACTGTAAAACAAATATTTGCCTGAGAATAATATCTGAGGATCTGACAAGACAAGCAGGGAGAGTAGCAAATATGTTTAAAAAACTGAAATAGTCATGGATTCTGCAAGGCCATGTAGTCCTCGAGGGCTCCTACAAATAGACAGTAAAAATGTGATTGAAAATTAGAATGTACCTGTACCTCAAAGGATAGTACATTGGTCTCCAAGAACACACATGGGATAGTAGCAAGAAACTTTCAATAATGTCCACGGGCTCAAATGAGTGCTTACATTAATTCCCCCCCCTCCCCCTTTGCCGCACCGCTCAGCTCCCTCTATTATCCCCTGTGAATGCTTATTAAAGTGAAAGATTTTTTATGGCTATTAATCAACTAACAAATGTATGCAGACACATTAGTGCTTGACAAAAATGCGCAACAACTCAAGCAAGGGGAGAAAGAAGGCACAAAGAATACAGTTTGACTGCAGTGGAGCCCTACAATTAAAACACATGCAGGGGAAGAACTGAACCCCCCGAACCAAAGCAATGACACTGTGCAAAAAATAATATAATTGAGGAAAATATCTGTGCTCCACACAAGACTACATAACCCCCAAGACTGCAACAGGAAAACTGGAAACACAGAAAAAAATGTGAGTTTATGAGATCAACTCCAATATCCCACAGGATTGAAAATGGTAGAGTGACAAAAGATAAATACAATTTAAATTAATACAACCAAGCATGACAAGAACTTAAATCATTTCAGGACAATAGTAGGAAATTTGAGCA
Organism: Lissotriton vulgaris; assembly: GCF_964263255.1. Classification (NCBI taxonomy): domain Eukaryota; kingdom Metazoa; phylum Chordata; class Amphibia; order Caudata; family Salamandridae; genus Lissotriton; species Lissotriton vulgaris. Next base: position 2,062,743,018 of record NC_141689.1, on the reverse strand, counting down.
AAAATCTGTAAAATGATAGATAATATCACCAGTCATGTACAAAACATTGCCACTACCCCTACTTCAGCCTGATGAAACTTGATTTTTTTTAGAAATAATCTTGCTTAATCAAATCTGCTCATAACAGTGTTATTAATAAATCAAATGACTACTGGTGTGAATTTTTTATAGTTACATACACAGGGATATTTGAAGGTATGACTTGAAAATGTGCAAGAAAGGCACAAGGTGTTTAGTAAAAATATAAAAGCTGATTAGCTGCAATGCTTAACATGCTGAAAGTTGAAAGCATGAAAATTCTATGAAGTGTTTTTACAAAGGTATGGGAGCGAGAGAGACATGAAGAAATATGTATTTAGAATTATGCACCTAGAAATTTAAAAATAGTAACATATAGAAAACGCTTATAGAAAACGTTTTGAGAAATGTTTATCTTATTTACATAACAAGAAAAAAAATCATAGTTTGATTATTGAAACTATATTATACTTCTGGATCTAATTAAGATACTGAATCTTTATTTCCTATTTCTTTATGTGGTTTTCTTTCTTTTGCTAAAATATTAATCATGTGTTATTATTTCCTCCAAAATTATGTGTTCTCTACGAAGGCTTCAAACTTCACTAGAGTAATTTTCCTTTCCTTAACGTAGGCCAAAGAAGAATGTATGTTTTCCTTGATTATTTCTAAAACGCTGAATTTTCTGTTTAGCTGTGCTTAGTGTATCACTAGGTTTCCTCTCAGCAGACTATTTGTTTCTATGAATACTTGTGTCAGCTAGTGTTGCAAGCTGATGTGGAAACAGACACAAGTACAATAAGTTAACTAATATTCTTCCTGCTTCCGAAGATCTTTTCCTAACAAAGAACTTTAACAGAGAAAATCTGGATGAACTGACTGAGGCAATGATCTCCTAAATTGGCCCAATCGAATTGCATGAAAATATGAAATTGTAACTTTAGGTGGATAGAACTTTTTAGCATTTGGATATAATTATTACAGTGAGAAAAGAACCTTGGAGTAGCTGTTTCTATGAGACTCTGGCAGGCTATATTTCCTTCAAAATCCTGAGGAACACTGTCCTTTATCTCTTGCATATCATCGGCTAGTGGTGTTGCTTAGGCTATCCCATTCGACCGAAGGCTTAGCTATTTCTGACTATTGCACGCTGTGCATTAGTATTTCTTTGATCTACGTTCATATATAATCTGAATTGCATTCTGATTTTGCAATGATTTCTTCTTTGTTTCTCTCTCCTCTCTCAAAGCTTTTCTTGATTATATGATGTATTTTTTTTACAGAGTTTTATATAGGGGGCAAATTTGACCCGAATCGGGTATCAGACCACTCCACATAGCACCAGTTGCATTACATGAAGATACATTCATTTTTGTTAGGCACAGGGAGATTAAGTGATTTGCCCAGAATCACAGGATGTTCAGCGTCATTGACGAGACTCGAACTCAATGCCCCAGAGTCAAGGTCGACTGCACTAGCCATTAGGCCAACTCCTCTCTCCAATTTGTCTTTGAACGGTATTTCTTTATTGGGAAGTTACCTGTAATATTGAAATAACAGAATCTATGATTTTCATATGTACTTGTGTACTGACCATTCATATTTTGAAATACTTAGATAAAGTGACTTGATAAGTATTCAGTGTGTCATTAATAGTGAGTTTTTCGACATAATGTATACTGTGATTACTATTGTTGGACAAGCTTTTCCTTCATTATAGATTCTCATGAGGGAAATAGCGTCCATCTCTTAATATCAAGTTCCCATTAGCTCTACCAAAGATTTATCGGAGGACCTGATGTTTGTAAGTAGTTAATGAGTTACATGAGCCCGAACATTTAGTTATAGGAAAGTTTCTGATTGTAATACATTAGGGATATAGAGAATGAATATTTAGGGGGCAAATTTGACCCAAATCGGGTATCAGACCACTCCACATAGCACCAGTTGCATTACATGAAGATACATTCATTTTTGTTAGGCACAGGGAGATTAAGTGATTTGCCCAGAATCACAGGATGTTCAGCGTCATTGACGAGACTCGAACCCAATGCCCCAGAGTCAAGGTCGACTGCACTAGCCATTAGGCCAACTCCTCTCTCCAATTTGTCTTTGAACGGTATTTCTTTATTGTGAAGTTACCTGTAATATTGAAATAACAGAATCTATGATTTTCATATGTACTTGTGTACTGACCATTCATATTTTGAAATACTTAGATAAAGTGACTTGATAAGTATTCAGTGTGTCATTAATAGTGAGTTTTTCGACATAATGTATACTGTGATTACTATTGTTGGACAAGCTTTTCCTTCATTATAGATTCTCATGAGGGAAATAGCGTCCATCTCTTAATATCAAGTTCCCATTAGCTCTACCAAAGATTTATCGGAGGACCTGATGTTTGTAAGTAGTTAATGAGTTACATGAGCCCGAACATTTAGTTATAGGAAAGTTTCTGATTGTAATACACTAGGGATATAGAGAATGAATATTTAGGGGGCAAATTTGACCCAAATCGGGTATCAGACCACTCCACATAGCACCAGTTGCATTACATGAAGATACATTCATTTTTGTTAGGCACAGGGAGATTAAGTGATTTGCCCAGAATCATAGGATGTTCAGCGTCATTGATGAGACTCGAACCCAATGCCCCAGATTCAAGGTCGACTGCACTAGCCATTAGGCCAACTCCTCTCTCCAATTTGTCTTTGAACTGTATTTCTTTATTGTGAAGTTACCTGTAATATTGAAATAACAGAATCTATGATTTTCATATGTACTTGTGTACTGACCATTCATATTTTGAAATACTTAGATAAAGTGACTTGATAAGTATTCAGTGTGTCATTAATAGTGAGTTTTTGGACATAGTGTATACTGTGATTACTATTGTTGGACAAGCTTTTCCTTCATTATAGATTCTCATGAGGGAAATAGCGTCCATCTCTTAATATCAAGTTCCCATTAGCTCTACCAAAGATTTATCGGAGGACCTGATGTTTGTAAGTAGTTACTGAGTTACATGAGCCTGAACATTTAGTTATAGGAAAGTCTCTGATTGTAATAAATTAGGGATATAGAGAATGAATATAAAAACGTACACTGCTTCCGCTGCATCAAGCCCTTCATGTCTCTTTAAGCCCGTGTAGCCTGTCACTTACTCAGCTCACATCCATATGTCACAGCTTCTCCAGCAATAAATGCACAGTAAAAAAAATACACAATGAGAAACAAATAATTTGAGATGCCTTTTATGCTTACCTGAAAATGGCTTAAACTTGCTAAATATGTTACAAAGAAGTAGGAAAAATCACTATTTTGATTCCCTAAAAAACATAAGGGACGATACAAAGAATGTCTTATGCTTTTCTTCCAGTAACCAAATCCAAACTGACCAGCTTGTCAACAAAGATAAGAGGGATTCATTTGGAGGAGAGAAATAAAAATGCACCAGCAATTACAGTTCCTAGTTCTCTCAATAGAGATTGTGCAAGGGAAAGCACCCCACACCAGTTGCCGCTGACATGGTTCATGGGTGGGGGGCAAGCAAGTAGTCCAGAGGGAAGGGGGGTCGTGCGGGGAGGGGGGACTTAAATAATAATAAAACAATTTAAACTTACCTTTCCCGGGTCCCATTTTCTTCATGTAGGCTGCATGCAGAGTGCGCATGACTGGTTTGGTTAGCCCTAAAGGGCCGACAAAACAGTAAGCGCCCTCAGCAAAGGGTAAGCCAGTCCTCCTCTGCCCCAGAGCTGACCCGCCCACCTGCCTTCCCCCAACCAAACCCTTCTGCGTAGTTTTACCATTTTAAGTTTCAGCTTCTCGCACTGAGAAAAAGCAGGGGGCGACGCTCTTCTGCCCTAGTGGAGGAGCCGCCCCTACCTCAAACAATGCTAGTACATAGGAGCTGAACCTCAGACCCACGGTCTGAGGCCCACTCTTCTCCCCAGAAGCTCCACCATGCTCTGCAGCTCCTCCTTGCCCTGCTGTGCCGCGCTCTGATCACGAGCCCCACCCTGGACGGGTTCAAGACCGCTGGTGCCGGTGCTTCGGTGCTTATGCTCTTTGCTTTTCCTGACCCTTGTATAATTTTTCTGCCCTGCCAATTTCTTTCACTGCATTGTAGTCACTAATTGTTAACTATTTTGCCACTTGTTATGCTCCCTCACTGTAGTGTAACCTCAGTTTCTTTTCCCGCTGTTCCCGCCGTTAATCTTCCCGCTGTTTCCGCCCCCACTACCACCTCCCAGCTTCACATCCCTCCCCCCCCTACTGATGGGCGAGGCTCAGTGGGTGTAAACTGGTGCGCCAAAGGTAAGCTCGTCAACACCCGTATGCGACCAGACCGCGACTAGCGCCAGGACCCCTGGACCTTCGCTCCTCCAATGCTATGACCAGTCAACACTCCACAGTCTCAACCGAGGCCGCAATAACAACTGCAACCTAGCCTCACCATCCAACACCCAAGGACCCTTCAGCTGCCTCCACTGCCGTCAAACCTACAGCACCGCTAGTGACTCCGACAGAGCACACCCCGTCAACAAGGAAACATCTGAATCAAAAACACAACAGTGCATACTCTCCAACGTACGATCCTTCCACAAACACACCTCCGAAATCTGGGACCTCCTTGACAGCACCACTCCAGACGTAGCATTTTTCACTGAGACCTGGACCAACAACACCTCAGGACCGGACATCGCCATGCCATCCCCCAAGTAAGCAAGATCACCAGGAAAGACCACCACGACTGGCCAGTAGGAGGAATCGCCATCGTCCACATATCCACACTTTGCCTAACCCCTCTCCCTGATGAGCCAACTGCCTCAATGGCACATCTGCACTTCAAGCTACAGACCAACCATACCACCACCCTCTGAAGAAATGCTCATCTACCGACCCCCTGCCCCCCGCAGACCATTCTCCAACACCATCGCAGACATCATCTCCCCGCATGTCATCATATCCACCAACTACACCTTGCTGGGGGACCTCAACTTCCACCTCGACAACTAACTTGACCCCAGCACCACAACCCTCATGGACAACCTCCACAACATCGGACTCCGCCAGAACGTGACCGAACCCACACACTCAGCAGGACACACCATTAACCCCCTCTTCACAACAGGGAACTCCATCACCTTCAGCCACACCACCGAACTCCCATGGACCGACCACCGAGGCATACATTTCTCCTTCAGAGCACCCACCACTCAGAGACACCACCACCTGCTCCTACGAAGAAACTGGACCAAAATCACCGAAGATCAACTCAACTCCTCACTCAGCAACCCCCCAACCATTGCGGAAACCGATGACCCCAATACAGCAGCCCGGAACCTGCACAGATGGATTTCCGAGTGCGCTAACACCCTAGCCCCCCTCAAGAAACCCAACAACACCCACGCAAAGAAAGCCAGATGGTTCACTTCCAAACTCCGAGAGTCCAGACGCACCTGCCGCCGCCTCGAAAAAGCCTGGAGGCACACTAAATCCACTGAATCTCACAACAACTTCAGAGCCGCCACCAACGCCCACCACCAACTAATCAGGAAAATGAGGAAAAAAGCAATTGAAGAATCTCCACACATGCACACAACAGCAAAGAACGCTTCAACATTATAAAGGATTTTGTCCAACCAACCATTGAATCGACTGACATCCCCATCACAAGAACTCTGTGAGAAACTCAGCACCTTCTTCCAACACAAAATCGAGAGCATCTACGACAACTTCGACGAAGACTGCCAACACATGGATCCCACACCAACCACCCCCGAAACCCGGAAACCAATGCTAGACAACTGGACAGCCATCACCACCTATGACAGTCTAAAAACAATGAAGTGAATCCACTCCGGGCCCCCACAGACCCTCGACCCCCCATATCTTCAACAGATCCACCAACACCATTGCACACATGCTCCGTCACACCATCGAGAGCTCCCTGGTGACTGCCTCTATCCCTGACGACTGGAAACGCGCTGCGGTAAACGCCCTCCTGAAGAAATGCTTGGCGGACCCCACCGACCTCAAAAACTACAGACCCATTTCCCTGCTCCGGTTCCCAGCGAAAGTCATCGAAAAAGCCATCAACAGCCAACTCGCCACTTTCATCGAACGGCACAACATCCTCGACTCCTCCCAATCTGGCTTCAGGAAAAACCAAAGCACGGAAACCGCCCTCCTCACCACACCAAACGACATCCGCACCCTACTGGACGAAGGTGAAACAGCGGCCCTCATCCTCCTCGACCTCTCAGCAGCCTTCAACATAGTCTCCCACTGCACCATAATGCGCCGACTTCACGACGCAGGGATCCAGGGCAAAGCCCTCGACTGGACCAACTCCTTCTTCTCTGGCAGAACACAGTGAGTCAGACTCCCCCCTTCACATCGCACCCTACTCCAATCACCTGCGGAGTCCCTGAGGGGTCCTCCCTCAGCCCGACCATCTTCAACATCTACATGGCGCCGCTCGCCACCATCGTCAGATCCTACGGACTCCACACCGTGTCATACGCTGACGACACCCAACTCATCCTCTCCCTAACCAACAAACCTGACACCGCCAGACACAACTTCAGAGAAGGCATGGAAGCCTTTGCCAAATGGATGAAAAACAACTGCCTTCAGCTCAACACTAACAAGAAGGAATTACTCATCATGGTACCAAACCCCAATGCCTGGAACGACACCTGGTGGCCCCACCCTCTGTAACCCTCCCACCCCCACGGACCACGCACACAATCGGGAATCATCCTGGACTCCGAGCTCAAAATGGACCGCCAGATCAATTCAGTCGCATCCTTCTGTTTCCACACCCTCCGCCTCCTATGTAAGACGTTCAAATGGATCCACACTGAACACAGGAAAACCGTCACACACGCCTTGGTTACCAGGAGACTAGACTACGGCAATGAGCTTTACGCCGTAATACACAAAAACCTCACCGTAAGGTACAGAACGTCCAGAACGCCACCGCAAGACTGGTCCTTAACCTGCCAAAACACAGCCACATCTCCCAGCACCTTCGCACACTGCACTGGCTCTCTGTCGAAACAAGAGTCACCTTCAAGATGCTCACCCACGCATACGGGGCCCTCCACGATACAGGACCAGCATACCTAAACAGCAGACTCAAATTCCAGGCACTCGAAAGAGCCCTGCGATCAGCGCAGCTTCACTACGCCGTGGTCCCACGCACGAGAAAAACCAGATCGGGAGGCCTCTCCTTCTCCTTCCTCACAGCCAAGGCCTGGAACGCCCTTCCGCTCTACCTCAGACAGACAGCAGCGCTCCCCACCTTTGTAAGCAATCTCAAAACCCATCTCTTAGAAGGATCCCCCCCAGTCTCCCGAGGCGTTGGAGCCTGCTACCTCCCACCCCCAGCACCTTGAGACCCTCACAGGTGAGTTGCGGCGCTCAATAAACGCCTGATTGTTTGATTGATGTGTTGATAATCAAGTGCCGGCACCGAGCACCAGAAACCACAGGCTCAAATTAAGCAGGTTTGAAATAAAAGTGATGGTTCAGAAACCACTCATTTTTCAAACAATAGCAATTGAACATGAAAAGCTACTTTTCCATGACATTAATTCCAAAATTGGTAATGTAAATATTTCAGGTGCTGAGAATCATACTCTGACCGAATCTAGTTGAAATTTCAGGGGTTGTGAAGTAGCAAACTAAGCTTAGAATTTTTTTTTTTTAATTGCAAAGAATTACAGCCGACTCTACCTTACTAAAAACATGAATCACCATTGTGCTTTAGCAGTTGCTTTCTGGGGGAAGTTCCTTGCAAGGGGCACAATGAATATGAAATGAAAAGTGTTTTTCACAAATCTAAAAAAGCTGCAGGTCACTTACACAGTCAAGCAGATGTGCACGCAAAATTTACTTCGTCTTGTGCTTTGCTTTTGGTAGACTATGCAGCAAAGACGAAAAAAAGTTATTCTGAGCCGATTTTGCTTCTGAACAGTCCTTCTAGTGCAGTGATATTCAAACATTGTAATGGCGCCCCCCAACCCCCCATACTCCTCTCTGGGGAAAATATCATGGCTTCCCCTCAAAATTGTTTTACAATTATTCTATTAAACTTGCAATGTTTGCATTTGTCTAGACTCACATAACATTGCAGTTCAGTTAAATTCTGAGACGGTTTTGAAAATGCTATCAAATACATGATTGCCATACATACCATTCTGGTCAGGCAAGCCTTACTAATGTGTAAAAGTATTCACTGTGTGATTATCAGAAAGGGGGGTGGGGGTTTTGACAATAATTTGGAGTCCTTTCATTTTTGACAGCTTCTCCCAGCCAGGATAAAAATGGCAAAATATGTTAGTGATGGCCCATTCAAGAGCAGCTTACCGTCACTGATTTTTCTCCACTGAAAATAAAACACTGTTATCAGAACACTGCTTCTTTTGGCTAGAGCCTGGTGCCCCGCACCCGGGATCACCTGCAGCCCCCTTTAGGGGTGCACTCCTCCCAGTCGGAAGATCCGTATTCTAGTGTCAGAGATCGAAAATAAGCAACCAGTAGCATCGCGCCCGAGCTGCCCAGCCTCTTGCCAAAAAAAAGAAAATGATATCCTGAAAACTATAAAATAGCCTAGAAAAAATAAACAGACAAATGAAAGGAGGCATTGATTAATGAGTAATATCTCCGAAGTGCTCCTCTTTGCATGGTAATATATGCACATGCGCCTATGCTAAAATGCAGTCACTCGCAGTGAGCCAATCAAATGGCTAAAGTCGGGGAAGTCATTGCCCCATACATTATGCGGTGGCGGGCGGAAGAAAATTGTGCATGACAACTGAACAAATTAATGGACAAAGCCCACTGATTCAAATCCCCTATATGTATGTATGTATATAATTATGTATTTTTTTTTATTACATTTTCAAAAATCACACCCAGACAGCTAAAGCTGTCTCTAGGCGACACCTAAACAGTGTAACAAGTTTCTGTAAGGTAAAGGTAAATAAATATTACTCACTCCTAACGAAATGTAAAGAATGACCTTCAAACAGATATTACACATGCCCTTTACTGTACTGATATTCATTTCTGTGATGTAACTTAGAGCATTTTTAATTTTCAATTCAATGCGTATGCCAACGTCCTTTTCAATAACTTTAATAAATATAAATTACAAATATTCTTGTTCACCATTTTCACCCAAAACCGCCTCTGTTGCATCCCGCAAAGATAGCTGCATCACACCCTGGACAAAGCAGATTGTTGATCTGCTAGTCAGCTGCGTTGCCAACATACCCTTCAGTGATTTTAATTGGGAATTAATCAGTGAAGTCTTAATTCCATTTTTATCCCTGAAATGTGCAAAGGCCAGTGGAGAAAGGATAACATTCTCGCATTAATGGGTCCCAGAGCTACCCTTCAACACAAATCTTTCAATCCCTAGCATACATTTCGCTCATTAGGCAGCCGGGCAGTGTAATGCCCGCAGACTACATTATCACAGTCAAGTATTGACAAAGATGTTGGAGACTGCAGAGTCTGCTTGGAACCTGTTGCAAAGGGGATTGCATTTATTTTCAAATAGCTTATGTTGGTGAACCATGTGAACGGCTCTGAGCAGCCGGGCTGCTCTGCAGAGATAAGTTAACTTTGATACCCAGATATAAGCCTTCAATGCCTCTGTGACCTGCCATTTTCAATTTCAAATCCTACACAATAGAAATAAGCTTTTACTTTTTAGCTCAAGACAATTACTGCATTTCAGAAAGTCCGTGCTACCCAAGAGAACACTAGCAACACCCTTTAAGTTAAGAAAAGCAACCAACACTGGGTTTGGATTGGTCCTTTCAAGTTAAATCCTGTATCTGATGGTTAAGATTGTTTACAAATATAGCGCGTTACCTTAAGGTGTTCCAGCTGTACCCTTGTCATATGAGGATGACCGTTACCATCGGTCTTCCTCATCCCAATCTCTTCTTTTTTAGACTCACTGCCTCCAAAACGCTCCTTTATACGACTTTTATGTGGGGAGAGAATTACATAGTTTCAAGTCATGCTTTTTAGTCTTTGTTCTTTCAACATTCACATCGCTCCCTGCTTTGTCCTCGTGACTTCCTGGACTTTTTCTCCTGTTTCATCGATGCCAGATAAAAACACATGTTATGTCAACTTTGCATTTCAATTTTGGCCTGTGTATTATGTATAAAATAGTTTGGTGGTTACATTATGACCCTGATTACGATGACTGTCGTGTCTGAATGATAACCGTCCAACTAGTAGTCAACTGTTCCATCTGACGAATTTGGATGCGACTACCCATGAGGCAGTCGGAAACATTCATTTTTCCAGTGCGGCTTGCGCAGTGGCCCGAAATGTAGTGCAGCACAACCCCATTGGAAAAATTGATGTTTGCAAACATCAATGCTCCGTGTGGCAGGCACGATGTGGTTCCTGGCAATCGGGACATGGATGTTGGGGGTGGGGGGGGGGGGGGCAACTATATCCAGGCTTCATAGTGGAGGCAGCAGAGAGACAGGGCCCCTGCTAAGGGCCCCAAAAGTCTGTTTCCGACAGCCTTTCAATGGTGGTCGACCACCTTTGAAAGGCTGCCTGAAAGGGAAATCGTAATCCCTGCCGCATGCATGAGCAGGCACCACCACATTGTAGGGGATTACTTTCCGACCGATGGTCCTCGGTTGGTACCTCTGCTTGCTGCCTTTGACTGCCGCACATCTTAATGTGGTGATCGGACCTCAGCACTAGATGCCAGTCAGACTGCAACCGACAGGCCATTGTTTGCTGTCCGACTGACATCATAATAAGGGCCTATGTTTGCAAAGCAGTTAAAGTAAAAAGCACAGTGATCTCTCACATGTCTCATTTTTTTATGAGCAATGGTGGGGCAGGTAGGGCTTGGGAGACTGTGCGCCACTGCCATACCAGCAGAGTGACCACTCACCCATTTTCATGATTTTTTCATGTTCTCTTACAGCACAACTGAATCGGTTTGAATTGGTGGTAATTCTGGGGCAAGACACAGAGACTCTTATTAGTCTTCTCATAATCTTTACTACTCACCAGCAGGAAAGAATAATGTAATAAACATTATTTGAATATTAAGTACATTTCTGATAAACATGTAGTATTAATAAACAGAATGCATTAACCAAACAGATGTCCTTTCATTCTATAATGATCTTTCCTTGAAAGTGTTTGACCTCTTTTCTTTGCGGCTCACTGGCTAGAGATAAGTGCTGTATGTTCAAAGGTGAATTAATATGTATTAGAACATTGGAATGTTGGGAGCTACATTGCAGACAATGGAGATGCTTCTACGGGCGGGTAAAGGCCCGTGTAGACTTCGGGGTAAGGCCTTAGCACGTGGCAATATTGTACATAAGGAATGGACACAGACTCTCATGCTGGTTAGCCGGAAAGACCCCGAGCGGTCTTCCGCATCTTTATTTATACCCCGGCGCGAGCCCGCCCCGGGGTTGTGCGTGCGTGCGTGGGGGAAAGATACAATGTAGTGGAGAGCCCGAGTGGCTCTCTACATCCCTCCTTTGTTTTAGTTCGTTCTGCCCCAGACGCTCGGACCACAGTTCAAGGAGATGTCCATGCAAAGTCTCCTAGCCGTTGGCTGGGCATCAGATTGGGCCTCAGGCTGTAGCGATGATTCCGGGTCCCTGATGGTTCGACAACCCCGGCCGGGGTTGTCCTTGGATCTGCGCTCACCTCTACTGCCCTTGGTTGACTCGGCTCGATGCTGAGGCCGGGTGACATTGGCCTCGATTGAATCTCCCCTCGTGATGGTCCTGGCAGAGAACTCGGGGGACTGGGATAGTTGGAGTCTCCCAGCACCAGCTCCTCCGCTTCCGTTTCTTCCCTCCGCTGGTGTCCAGCGGCTGCTTCCGTTGTCTTCCTGAAGCATGAGATATTTCGTGTCACGGTCTGTCCGTTTCTCTTTGCTGTGACCATTGTCCCTTGGATCTTGTCCACTCTCCACACTTCGGGTTCAAATGGCGTTAGAAACTTCCATCCGGGATGGCGATCCTTGACGACCACTGCATCCCCTTCTCTGATATCTGGTTCTTTGGCACGGCGATGCAGGCTTGCTATGGCGTTGGTGGCCTGCCTCCGTGCTTGGGTAGCCTCGGCGTCTCTCTCTTCCGGCATTCACGTGCTCGCCGTGGGTATGCTGTCTCTAGGGGCCCGCTTGAACAGCACGTGGGCTGGGGCGCACTTGGTCGTCGAGTGTGGTGTCTGTCGGTATGCCCCTAGAAACTGGTCCAGGGCCATCTCCAGATCTTCACCATTGTCCACCGCTATCCGAAGGGCTCTATTTATCGTTCGCATCAGTCTCTCCACTTCTCCGTTGGCTTGAGGCCACAGCGGGGTGATCTTTCTGTGTTTGATTCGGAGGGCCTCCAGATGCGATTGAAACTCTCCCTTGAAAGGGGGGTCCGTTGTCGGACTTGATTTCCTCGGGGAGACCCATCGTGGCGAATGCTGTGGATGCGATGACTTCTACTATTGGGAACTTTGAGAAGGAATCCACCAGCACCAGCATGTGCCTTCCGTCCGGGAAGCTGCCGAAGTCGATACTGAGTTGAGTCTAGGGAGCCCGAGGCGCTTCCTCTGTGATTACGGGTGCTGGAATTGGTTCGCCCCCGGTGATCGTGCAGGCGTGGCAGGATCGTATCATCGCTTCCACGTGGCTGTCCATCGCTGGAAACCACACCTTGCTCTTTAGGCGCGCTTTCGTTTTAGCCATGCCTTGGTGTCCCACGTGGGCTAGGCTTAACGCTCGTTGTTGGAGGCTTTCTGGCATGACTATGAGGTGCCCTCGCAGGATCACTCCTTCCTCTCTGTTCGCTGCGTATGTGCCATAGCTGCTGTCTAGCATGGCTTACTTCTGGTCGGAGGCTAGCGGCGCCATCAAGGAAGCGGGCCCAGCGATTTTCCTCGAGGGCTCGGCGGACGTTCGTGAGAGTCTCATCATCTGCAGTGGCGTCTCCGATCTCTTGGAGCGACATGTTCTCTGGACACGCGGCATGCGTGACCATGTGTACAATCTCTTCCACTTCCTCCCCGTCCTCGGTGGGTAGCTGCTGTGAGGTGACGTCCGGGTGCCGCGACAGGTAGTCAGCGGGGTTGTGAGCCCCAGGCCGGAACACAACCTTGAAGCGGTAGCCCTGCAGCTGGACGGCCCACCGTTCGATCCATGGGGGAGCCAACCTTGAGGTCCCGGCAAAGAGGGGCAGGAGAGGCTTGTGGTCCGTGACCACCGTGAATTCGTGTGCACAGAGGTTGAGATGGAAATGCTGGCATACTCACTTGATGGCCGGGGCCTCCCTTTCTATCTGCGCGTACCGGGTCTCCATGTCCGTCAGTGCCTTGCTGGCATAGGCGACTGGTCTCCACTCTTCCGGCCCATACTCTTGCAAGAGAACGGCTCCTAGTCCCACGGGACTGGCGTCCACAATCAGCTCGGTCTTTCTCCTTGGCTAGAAGTAGGCCATGGTGGTGTTGTCCAGAAGACCAGCCTTGACATTCTGGAACGCTTTGTTTGCAGCTGCCGTCCAGTCCCATTTCTGATCGGCTCGGGTGAGGGCCCGGAGAGGTTCCGCGATGGCGGCCAGGTTCGGTATGAACCGGCCGCAGTACGTGGCCATGCCCAGGAAACTGCGCACTTCAGTCGGGTTTCGAGGTGTGCTGGCAGCTTTGATCGCCTCCGCTTTCTTAGGGTCCACTTTGAGGCCTTCCCTGGTGAATGTGTATCCGAAGAATTCCACCGATTCCTGGTAGAAGGCACATTTGGCTCGGTGCAAGGTCAGCCCGCTGTGAGCAAGCCTCTGTAGGGTCGCTCTCAGGTTAGCGTGGTGTTCTTCGAGGGTCGTGGAATACACGAGAATATCATCGCTGAGGGTAATTACTCCTGTCAGGCCTGACAGCACCTCGCGAATGGCGTTTTGAAAAACCTCGGCCGCAGATGAAACGCCGAAGCTGAGCCGGGTGTAGCGACGCAGCCCTACATGCGTCGAAAAGGTGGTGATGTACCTGCTGGCCGGCTCCAACTCCAGCTGGTGGTAGCCTGAGTTGAGGTCCAGCTTCGAAAACCACTTTGCCCCGTTGAGGTCCGCTATGATATCATCCATGGTGGGGGTGATATGCCTCTCGCGCTTGACAGCTGTGTTCGGAAGTCTCATGTCCACGCATAAGCGAATGGCTCCTGGCTGCTTTGGTTTGGGGGCGACGACCAATGGGGAGACCCAGGGTGTCGGTCCCGACACTTTCTCGATTACCCCCAGATCTTCGAGCTTCCGCAGCTCCTCTTCTACTTGTGGCCGGAGATTGAAAGGCACTCGCCTGTGCCTGAGTGCGACGGGTTTGACGGTCGTATCTATGTGTAGTTTGAACCTCCGTCCCTTGAGTTTGCCTAGGCCCTTGAATAGCTCGGGGAAGTCCTTTAGCATGAAGTCCGCGTGTGCCTGGTGCACCTGGTTGGCAAAGAATACCAGGCCAAGATCTTCCGCCGTGTGGCAGCTCAGGAGGGTGCCCTTTTTGCCCTCCGTGATGTGGAATTTGGTCTCTGTAGAGTATTCCCCATTGATTACGGTCGTTTGGATCACCCCTCGAAGAGGTAGAGGCTCAGTCCCTCCATAGGTGTAGATTCTCGCTACAGATGGGGTCAGTGTCGGTTTCGGGGACATCCTTTCATATTGGTCCGAGTCCATGACGTTGACGGACGCTCCGGTATCCATCAGCGCGTTGATGCTCGTCCCGTCAACCGTTATGGAGCACATGGGTGGCGGCCTCCTTTTCGTAGATGCTCGGCTGACATAGGAGACGACGTATACCTCGTCATCTTCGTCGTCCTCATACCTGGGCCGTCTGTCTTGGGCCTCGGTGTCAGGTGGAGGTCGCTCCTGATCAAGCGATAGCTGTTGGATTCGCTGTGTCACCGCTCGGGCACGTGGGCCTGCCGATCTGAACTTTCCTCCCCTGCAGACGGCGGCAAAATGATTTAGACGCCCGCACTTGAGGCATGTCTTGCCTTTGGCGCCACACGTGGCGGTAGCAGGGTGGTCTTTGCCGCAGTACCCGCATCGGCTGTTTCGAGGTGGGCCTTGCCTCTGCCTTACTGGCGGGAATCGTCTGTGAATTGCGTCTACTCGCTCCTCTTTGATGGTCGGGGTTCTCGCCGCTGTCGGGGCGATGACCGGGGTGCGCAACACCACCTCCATCTCTTCGGCCCTAGCATCGGACAGTTCATGTGATCTGGCCAGAATGAGTATCTCGTCAAGCGATATCCCTGGTTGCCTGAGTATCAGCTTTCTCAGCAGCTTTGATTTGCATCCGACTATGATTTGATCCCTGATTTCCTCTCGTGGGTCGTTGAATGGGCACGTGCTTGCAAGGTGACGGAGCCGAGCGTAGTACATGTCGACAGATTCGGACTCAGTCTGCCAGGCCGCTTGAACTTGAACTTTTCAAAGTCATTGTTGAGCTGTGGGTCGAAATGTGCGTTGAGGGCCGCAACAGCGGCGTCGTAGTCATGCTCAGGCCCGGTATTGGGGAGCGACTCAAACAGATCGTAGATTTCTTGACCTCCATATAAGATGAGGAGTGACCTCTTCACTGTCCCATCCGTCTCCCTGGTGCCTTTGAAATATAGATTGAGGTGTCCGACACACGCTCTCCAGCGGAGCGCGGCCGTGGCTGGATCTGACGTTTCGCTGAAAGGCGGGATGGGTGCTGCGCCGGCATGTAGGTGGGCAGGAGGTGCAGGTGCAGGAGGCGCTTGGGCTCCCGCTTGTGCTTGGGCCTGTGGGAGAACTGCAGGCGCCGGTGGCGGTGGCTGGACCGCTGGGGGTGGAGGTTGAACAGCCCCGTCCTGGGCCGCCCCTGTTGCATTTTGATTCATGGTGGGGCACTATGCGAGGTGTTCTGGTGCTTTCCGGGATCGTGAATGCGCGCAAAGCAGGGCGCTTAGGGCTCCGGGGAATGGCAGGGCTTGGGATAGTTTGCTGATGCAGGTGGCCCTTGTGGTGGGTTTTGTTCTCCACTGCCACCCCTCACTGTGATGTGTCCTTAATTCCACTTGGTAATGGCCTTTACTTTATTATTATTTTTTTTTTTTGTGTTTGAGGATCGCCTTTGCCAGTGTTCATTGAAAGGATACTCTTTGAGGCTTGCATTTGCCAATGCTTATTGACAGCTCGAGTGCCTTCGAGAAATGTCTTCGCAGGCGCGCTTGAGCGCGAGCAGGGCCGGGTGTGGGGCCTCGCGAGTACACGGGGCAGAGGAGCCGCTCAAGCGCCGTCTTCGAGGGGCGGGACCGCTGCGGGCCGCTGTCACGTGGTTCTGCAGCAAGGCCTCGGAGGCCGCAGGCACACCTCCTCCGCGCCGGCCGGCGAATCGAGGAGAGCGCGGTGAACGCGCAGGCGGGGCAGAAGGTACACTCACCCGCAGGAAGATGAGGCTGCACCGTGGCTCCACGAGTCCCGCCAGCTGAAGGCGCTCCCTCACGGGAGACGCGTGGGCGGGTCTCGAGCAACGGAGGACGCGGCATGACGAAGCGGGTGGGCACCGCTGCAGGATACCAGCAGGACAGCGTGCCGGAGGCAGCAGGCACGCGTGAGGAACTACCGGCCTTGTCGCCAGTGTAGACTTCGGGGTAAGGCCTTAGCACGTGGCAATATTGTACATAAGGAATGGACACAGACTCTCATGCTGGTTAGCCGGAAAGACCCCGAGCGGTCTTCCGCATCTTTATTTATACCCCGGCGCGAGCCCGCCCCGGGGTTGTGCGTGCGTGCGTGGGGGAAAGATACAATGTAGTGGAGAGCCCGAGTGGCTCTCTACATCCCGCAGAGCAACATTCCAATGTTTTACAAAGGCTTCTCGAAGCTCGAGGGGATGAGCTTCGAAAACCCTTTCTTTAATTTGTTAGAACATTCTGCCCTCTAGTGGCAGAATGTTCTAATAGCCTTATAGCCCTTTGTAGCAGGGCTATACCGACAATTAAAGTCCGGCTGTCTCGTTAAAGTCCCTCGCCTTCGGCTCGGGCCTTTAACGATTCAGCGGGCCTTTAATAGCCAGTATAGCCCGCTATGGCGGGCTATAAGGCTATAGTATTGCTGGGAGGCATTATCATACAATGGTCTTACAATACATGGAGATGGACGTTGGATTCAACAACAATAATCCTTAGCTCAGTTCTGGTAGTGTGGCAAAGAGTTGTCAGAAATTACTGGAGGAACATGTGTTGAGCATCTTACAGTACCATTATGGCGCATTAGCAATTGAGATGACTCGAAAAAAATCCAACACCTATTTATAAAGCTAGAGCTTGTTTATATATAAATATAGAAAACAAAATTAACGTTGTATTATAAATACAACCAGTGTTGTGAATTTTTAAAGCATACAAAAATATATGCAGTAAATATGTCAAACTGGTCTCATTGAAAATAATAGGGGAAAGCATAGGTGACACTCGGTCACTTGCAGGGTGAGTTCAAACAAACCCTCTTGTGGATAGGGCCATGGGGGACCCTAGATCAAGTTCCAACAGTCATTACTTGCCCGGGAGTATGGGTGCAGAGGTGACCTTGCTGTCTTTGGTACTGGAGGGTATCCACGGGAGCTGTCAAACTTGCAGCACTTGACAAAACCACACTCGGAGATGGAATGGCACTCTATCACCGGAGATTAGAGACATTTAGGTTCCCATTACCCGGTTTCAACAGCTGTTTCTCTTCTACTTTACTCGGCAGCTCTTGGTGTAGTGGTAGCTCGCAGCTGTCAATCACTGGGGCAAATTGTGCCAAAGATTCTTTAGCATACTCTCAACGACTCTTACTTCAGGATGTAGAAACACAGCAGCGGGGTCATTGCCTGTATCAGTCACTGTTGCTGTTAGGTGCTCTCAGGCTGCAGATGTCATTCAAGTGGTCGGTCACCCGACTGGTGATTACCAAGCCTTGGCTGCTCCAAATGTAATCCACAGTTACTTCTGCAGCTGGAGGTCAACAGGAGTGGAGTAGCGGCTTGAGACTTAGTGAAAGCTTAGCTACCACTCCTGGCTTGCAGGACACCACTTCTCTCTGGGCTAACTCTAAAAAGGCCTATCAGGTCGCAATTCTTGTCATGCAGCATGTCTATTTTCTTGCAGCTTCTTAGGGACTGGTTCCACCAACTCAAGGAAGTCTGCTTCTGTTTCTGACATCCACTGGAGTTTCTCTTGCTGGGAGAAATTAGCTTTTGCCACAGACACGTCAAACACTCTGTTGCAGAATATGGTATCTTCAGGGCACTTAAGTGTTCCATAATGGAGCTGGCTATCCCGAATTTTCTAGGTGGCGATCCTGTCGAGCAGACAGGCTGCTTATGCAGGGCTGAAATTGCAGACCTGCAGACACGCTTTTACTTGGGTCTCACAGGATGACACAATACAGTGCTGCAGCCCTGGTGACCCCTTTACCACCTATGCCCTGGGTACCACTGGTCTGACACCTGATCTGAATCGAATCAAGGAGCAGCGAGCAGTGAGAAGCAAGCAGAAGCTGCACGGCGGAGGCAGAGGCGTAAGGCTGAGAAAGGGGCTGAGAAAGCAAGGAGGGATCTACCCCTGGAAGCCAAAGAAACCGAAAGCCTTTGGCCGAAACGGAACGATCCCGGTGTTTGGCGCTAAGTGTCGGAGCCTGAGCCGGAGCCGGTGCCGGTGCCTGATCCTGTGCCTGTGCTGGTACCCGTGACTCTTTGCGGCCCATTTGCGGTGTGATGGGCGGCGTTTGGTGAGCGGTTAGCGGCGTGCTGCGAACGCGGGCAGGTGAGGTGAGTTTGCTGTGATTCTGTGTCTCCCTGCTCGCGGCCACTCCGCTCCGCCCCGCCAGCCTGCTCAGCTTGCACACGGCATCTGGTGTTTGGCGCTTGGCGCTGTCACTGGGGGCCCTTAGGCAGCGAGGGGAGAGGAGGTAACGTTCGGTGGGAGCGAGTGACTGAGACTTGCCCAGGCCCTCATAACCCACCTGCCAGCTCTTTCCCTCTCACGTCTCTCAATGCTTAGGGGCTGCCCAGCAGCAGACCAGCAGCGGGGGGTGAGATAAGCAGGAGGGAGCTAGCTCCATTCCTCCATTCTTTCCTTCCCCTCATCCCCTCTCAGAGTACTTTTCTACCATTTTTCCTGTTAACCGCCCGAAACGGCCAAAAAATACAATGCCTTAAGGACAAAAGGGCAAAAGCAAAAGCAACCAAAAGCAACCAGAAAATAATAAAATAACAAACTGCAGTGACCAAGCTCGAGCACAGAGCACAGTGATCAGAGAACAGAGACGACAGTAACGATAGAGGCGGCCGGAGAACAGGCAGGAAAAGTGGCCGGTGAGCACTATTTGAGAACTATGAGATCAGGGAAAGTCAGACAAACGACGACAACTAAAAGACAAAAAAAAGTCAAAACAAAAAAATCCTTTGAAGAAGCCCCGAACATAAGTCGTAAGGGAGTAGAATTAAAAGCTAGAGAGAGACTGGTTTCACTATCCACTCCAGATGTAACTGTGGTGAGCCCAAAAAGGAAACACAGGATTCAAAAATTATTTTTCCTAAAAGACCCAATGGCAGCAATCTATGCTCCTTCAGCAGAGGCAACTAAACTCCCTAGCCCAATTCTCCCAGACAGACAAAACGCTCCAGCAATCCTTGAAGACGGAAAACAAACTTCAACAAAATTAATGGCAGATCTGCCAGTGAGCAACCTTGTCACAGTAACAGCACAGGTCCATCAGAGTAAATGCACCACAACTACAAGGGAAATGAATAAAAGTGATCAATACAAGGAAATTAAAGAGGAACATATGGAGGAACAACTAAAACAGAAAAAACAGTCCAGAAGCTCAAACCCTGGAGAAAATTCAAATGAAATAGAATGTAGGGACGACCCCAAGGAAGGTCCATTAAACAGATCAACATCGGATAACATTGGAATACAGCACTATCCCAGTGCCGAAAGACATCCAACTGAATTCGTCATTACCAATAACAATATCATCAGTCAGCATGATAGATCAAGTATCAGGGAAATTAGGGAATTGCAGTAAACAACTCCCCAGCATGCAGTGGAGCCAGTCCTTGTTAGGCTCATTAGACCAAGCTATAAAGGCATTGAACTTTCAATCTGACAAAATGGATGTACAAATAGACCTTATAAACCTCATTGCCACGCACATTTCCAGTATTAATTCTAAAATGGATCTGATTACGTCCCTATTACAACAAAGGGGAAACTTGGATCAACAAAGAAATAAAGATAAACAACAGCCCGACTGCGGCTGCGGGAAAATAATAGAGAAACTGGCAAGTCTTCCCAACATTTTGATGGACATTTTGATGGACATTTTAGGGGTGGTAAAATCAACAAAATCGATAAGTAACAAAAAAAAGAATATGGAAATTTTATACGGGACAGACACGAAGGCATCTGCAACATGTAATAATGTAAACATAAGCCTAGACAGTGAAGGCAAAGGAGATCTTGAGCAAGCGGAACTCGGTGACCAAGTAGATAATATAGTAATACCAATGGAAGCAACACAGAATGCCTTTGAGACTTCACCCCCCATAAAACCCACCAAAAAGGCAGAGAAAACGTGCAAGGAAGGCCAGGTTGAAGCACAAAAAGCAACAAACCCAGAACTCAGGGAAGATACTTCTAATTTTTGAAATCAAAACTTCTCTAATGAGAAAAAACGATTAGTTGAATTCATCACCGGGCGGGCCGGTTACGATTAACACAGCCCAAGTGAAGCCCTCTGAAGATCTCAAGAGTAAGGAGAAAAGCTCCCGTTCCACTGTTCATTCCATCTCTAACTTGCATACAAATAAAAAAAGCAGAAGCACTGCCCTGTTACAGAAGGAAATAGACCAGACCAACGCTCCCTGCAGTAAAACATATCGAAACACATATAGAGGAGACATAGTCACAACTCGGGAAGAGAGAGGAAAGCACCACCAGGAACAAACAAGGAAATATGACCGATCCAAAAAGTAAGAGGTGGACACAGGAAACAAAAAATAGCCCCCTCGCCATGCACAACCTGATAAAGGTTATCACAAGAGGAAAGAATCGAAGATGTAAGCTCCCCACCATGGAACCGGAACTCGAACCAACAGGGACAAGGACAACATATAACTCAAACACAATTATGAAGAGGGCTCATGGAAACTACGCGAGTCACGTACCCAGCAAAGCACAAAATTCATCGACAACTAATTACTCGTTATCCCCGAAAGAAAAAATTGCACAAGTTCCCAAGTATTTTCAAACAAAATCCCACGCACTTGAAATAAAATTGACATTTGTCCCTGAATATGCAACTAAGGGAAGGCAAGACATTTTGAAACAAGGTAACCTGCTAAAGCTATTTAAAGCAGTCCCAGAATTAAACAGAATTTCCTCACAAGACTTAACAGCTGTCGAATTTCAACAAAAAGGGTCAAACCCAGATATAGAACAGTCAATGACAACATGGTCCTCAAAGGAAATAGTCGAAAAGATTTTCGCAGTAAATGCAAGATTCAGAGCCTGGGGAATCACGCTGATGCTGCATAAATGTCCAAGATACCCCTATCCCCTCCTACACAGTTCAGAACACACAAAACAGGAAGGCTCACTCGGGAAACAACAAGACACATGTATACGAAGAGCACGATCTACTACATCAGTCACATCATTGACAGAGAGTGGGCTCACAACATCAGCAAACGGGCAGAGGAGGGAAGTAGAAAATTGGACAGGCTGGACTGGTCGGGTTGCCACTGGTACTAAGTAAAAAACATACCTAGCAAAGAGGCAACACTAAACATAAGAGAAGAGAATCTGGCTGTTATCAAAGAGGGAAAGAAGTATGACAAACTTTTGATCTGTTCCTGGAACGTTCACGGGTTCAAAGATATGGACCAGGACCATGAAACACTAGTTTTTTATCAGCAATTAGATATAATCATGCCTCAGGAAACCTGGAACCTGACGCCAGCAGCAATTCCTGGATTTAAGGAACATCATATCCTCGCGGAAAGATTTTCAAACTTTGGGCACCCATGAGGAGGCCTGTCACTATACACCTCACAAATGTATAACTGGCTAACTGAAGAACTGGACGTGGGGGTCAACTGGGTACAAGTGATTAAAATCTCCGGAAAGTCGACTCCAAATAACCCAAAGTGGCAACTCCTACTGAATGTCTACTGAATGTCTATGTACACCCTGAGAGAAAGACCAAGCAGGAAAGATACTCCACTTTAATCAACCTGATCAAAACTCTGCAAAGGTCTCATGTGCAATGCCACATGTTTATTTCCGGGGACTTTAACAGCAATCTCATAAACAAAGACCAAATAAAAGGAAAGAGGTTAGGGAATCAGGGAGGCCGAACACTAACGAAAAAGCTAAAAGAACTGGGACTGTCCATCTTGAATGGAAAAGCAAAGGGGAACACACTGGTGGCAATAACGTATTTGAGTGGTAATGTTCGCTCAAACCTAGACTTTACAATTGGCAGTACCGATCTACTCACCTGCATTGAATCTCTTCGCATCATCCAGCGCACAGAAAGCGACCATTTTCCTCAAATAACAACAATGTCTAATTCCATTACATGGGCTGAAAAAATTAACTCCCTTACACAACCTTCTGAAAGGTTCAATATGCGGAATCTGAAATGGCGAGGTGAGGTTCTGTAAATTACGAATTTGTTCGTGCTCAGCCTCCATTTTGTGATCGCCGCCATTTTATGTTGCCCTCACTCAGGCAGCTCGGCAAATGCGTTTTTTTTGTCGTCCCTGCTTTGCGTGTCAGGTGGCTTCCTCGCGTATGTTTACTAACGAGTGTCAGGGTCTGGCCGAGTACACTAATTCCTGTCTGAGCTGATTAATCCCCGTCTGGACTACATGTCATTTCACACCATTGTTTCCTTTAAGGTATCTTACCTGCTGTCCTTTGCTACATGTCTCATGCATTCTCCTGTTTCTCTACTGTCCTTCTACAACATACAGCTGTGTTTTCTCTGCTTGTAAATCGAATTGTGTGGATTCACTTGTGATTTATTTAAGGGGTCGAATGACAAATAGAACCAGGAACTTGAGTTGCTTTGGTCTTAAAACATTGTCTGTAACGTTTGCCTATAGCTCATGCTCGGGTGTGATTGCATTTTGCATTGTATTGTATATAAACCTGTGCGCCACGGAGTTAAGTGGCAGTCTCCTTTGAACCTTGTTGTACTGACGACTTCGAAGAGCACTGTACTAGCTGCAGCTAATAAATACCATCTTCTACGCCAGACGAAGAGTCAGTGTCTCTGTTTTGACAAGCCAGGTGAATCCAAGGGATTTCAGGCGTAGCCTGCGCCGCCGGGCATTAAGGCTGCTGTTCTCCAACTGGCGCCCAACGTTGGGCGACTTCAGCGGTAGCGGTTGAGCCCGAGGGTCGTGAGGAGCCCGCAAGAAAACTACGGAGGAAGCGCACCACGTGATTGACCCCTGTATGTCGGAAGTGGACCGAAGGTCTTTGACGGTGCAGCTACTCCTCTCCGATGGCTGCTGACGACTGCTGCCCTGACTGTCGCCCTGCCTTGGACCCTTCTGATTAATTTTGGTAGAGCGAGAAGATAGACGGACCTTCGCTGGTGCAGAACGATTCTTAGTTAAGTATTTGATGGGTCGCTCCCACAGACCTTTGTTTTGTTTTGTTTTTGGGTTTTTATTCAGGTATTGCAACAATGAAGCCAAGGAGTAAGTACGATTGTACTGTTTCACTGATCTATACCCCTTGTTGTTTGTGATCAGTCTAGAGAAGTGACGATGCCTGGGCTGAGTAAGATTAAAATATTTTGTTGTTTGGGTTGTACAAGGGATTCCCAGTTGGAGGAATCATGTCCGATCCCTCCAGTTGGAACTCGCACTTATGAGCTCTATTCGAAACATGGTATTGGTCCCATTACCTTTAACGAGACATGGGTCCGATATACGAAAAATAGTGGGGTTTTGTAATGGCCCCAGAATGGTAGCTTTAATCCTGCTATACTAGATAATTTGGAAACAATTCTGTATAGAAGAAAAGCCCGGCCGGCTATGTTTGACTCCTTTAACCTTTGGCATAAAGAAGCAAAACAGAAAGAAATAAAACAAGCGAAAAAGGATAAGAAAGCACAAGATATGTAAATTCTACAGGCTGCCCAGCAGTTTAAAGACAACGAAGTAGAGGATGCGAAAGAAGGTATTAGAGAGACAACATCATATGGCGATAGATAGATGCTCTCCGATGTTGCCTACTTCCTCTTCAGATAAAAGTAAGGAATTAGAAGAAAATTCCCTCATGTCTTGTTTATTGAATTCACCTCCGCCTTATGTCCAAAATGCGAATGCACCCCCGTTACCCCCTCCAGTCGCTCAACAAGTGGTTGCACAATTACCGATTGTCCAGCAACCGGCTCAGCCCCTTAATGCCTCTTTGCCTGCTTCTGATCTGCCCTCGCAGCTTGTACTTCAGCCCCCACCTTCTCCCGCTCCTACTCTTCGGTCTGCTATGTTTCATTCTCCGTTGCCTTATACATCTGTAATACCTCCTACAGTCTCGAGGGACTCTCCTATTTCACAGAGGAGGATAGCAGATACTCTTTCAAGTTTCTTTTCCCCTTTTGTTAGGTCTATAATAATGTCTCCAGCTTTCTCTAGACAACAATCTCGTGGTCAACTTCCCCTTGCGGACGAGAAAGTAATTTTGGGTTCTCTTGCTCGTAAATGGATTGAGCATGGACCAGAATATAGTACTGAAGATATCATGAGTTGCTTTCATCAATGGGGAGCCCACGCAGAGATATATTTTCAACATTATGTGTCAAACTCTTATTAGAAGTTGGGAAGATATGGAGTTAGTTATAGTTCCTTTGGAACTACTGAAATTACAAGCTGATTTTGATAAGGGTTTTATTGTAGGACATCGAGTTGAGGAGGCAGTGAATAGACTTATTGCGTTTCGAACAATATTTCTGTCCCTGTCCTTTTCCGAGGCTGATCCCGCCAATAAAAAAGGTAGTAAGAATTATCCGAAGAGTGAAGTTCCTCCCGTATGGAGAGAAGAGGTGATTGGTGTACCTCAAGTCCCTGCTCATTTCCAGCGTATATGGGTTCATGAACCCTGGAAAAGGTCTGAAGTGTTGGCGCTTAAGCAAACTCTTCCCGACCCCCGTAAAAATCCTGATGGATATTACATAGAATTGTCCCAAACAGTTTACGCTTGTATTATGAATTTGGCTGACATCGACATGTTATTTGGAAATGCTGTTCCGCAAGGTATATGGACACGGATTCGTAGGGAAAATCATGTGGCTGAATTGGGTGGTGATTGGGCTGTTATTAGAGCTGCAGATGCGAATCAGGGCGGTGGTGCAAAGCCTGAGGATCTGATTACGGCTCTTCCAGGTAGAATAATTGACTTGATGAAGATAATGATGCCTGCGGTGCGAGTAAATTGGGATAAGCTGTCCGCATGCAAGCGAAAGAAAGATGAAAGTGTCTCGGATTTCTTCACTCGTTTTGAAGAAACGTTTATAGATTACAGTGGTCAGGATATGAGTGTAGAGGGTGGTCAGCGGTTGTTTGTGGACAAGTTTGTATATAATCTGCTTACTGAATTCTCGAATAAATTAAAAAGTTCTGAAAATGCATGGGCTGTCTCTTCTCCTGCTAAGATATTGGCTACTACAGAGTATTACGAGAATAGGGATAAAGAGGAGAATGAGAAGCTATAGAAGAAAAATAAAGATTTGAAAACGAAAGTTCTTTTAAAGCAGGCTTATCCGCCTCGCTCGAATCAGCATCAGCAAAAATCTCAGTTTCAGCAGCCTCCACAGTTTCAGAGACTGTTGCAGAAGCCTGAGTATTTCACGCTGCGACCTTCACTAGGTCCTAATCAATGTGCATATTGTAGGGAAGAAGGACATTTCAAGAATAGTTGTCCGGTCTTATTACAGCGTAATAATGGGATGTCTGCTCCCCGAGGTCGTGGTAACTTTCAGACATGATCTAGAGGTAGAGGACGAGGTGCGCCCTCTCAGGAGCAGCGTTCTCTTACCCCATCTACTTCAAATTACTTTGATCAACAGACAGTTCCGTCTACGCAGTATTACAATGATGATTACTACGTTGAAGAGAGGGCTTTCAATTTTCAGACTGAATAGGACAGCCATGGACGAAGTGAGGGAGTTGTGTCGATTCCAGTAGATCAAAATGGGCTGTATGTCACTGTCAATGCAATGGGTGTTTCAGAACCGTTTCTTTTGGATACTGGTGCGATGAAAAGTTGAGCTACCTCAGAGGCAGCGCAAAACAGAACAACAAACCTTCCCAAAATAATATATTCCCTCAACAGCACACTAGCTGAATGTTCAGAGATGTGGCAACCAGCTATGTATAAGGAAGGTAACTCGCACATCAACAATAATTTACACAATGCCAAGACTACCGGAGATATGCTATACCCAACTCACTACACAAACCCAAAAAAAATCTGTGTGTGGATATAGTATTGATACGTGTAGTGTACTTCACAATGGACACAACCATATTATCTCAGAAACTGAGTCATGTAGCTGTGTTGTTCCCCCCCCCCTTGAAGCAGAAGCGGAGTGGACTGGTCCAACGTACGCAACTCCAGTGTAAGAGTATAAATACATAGGCTACGCCTTGGGCATGATTCACTTATGCAAAGACAAAAGACTCTGCCACAGCGAAGGTCCTCACCCTGCCACGAAGTTGCCGTCATGACCACGTGCCTCCTGGATACAGGCCCATTATGAACTCAGCGCCACAGCTCCGCAGACTTATGTCTGTATCGACTACTGCCTTCGATCTACACTGCAGACAGCAGGGTTCACAACTTTAATTCAGATTTGGCTCTACACTACAGACAAAATTGAATTAAGCCTTGCTTTATTCAATGCGGAGACAATTGTACTATATCTCTTCAGATTTTGTTAAAGGATGTGACAAAAAGCATTCCTCAATGTCTGTCCTGACTACTGCCTTCGATCTACACTGTGGACAGCAGGGTTCACAACTTGAATTCGGCTTTGGATCTACACTACGGACAGCATTGAATGTAGCCTTGCTTTATTTAACATAGAGACAATTGTACTCTACGTCAATGTTCCCTCTAATTTTTTTCCTCTGTGTGCGGCAGTGTAGGGTCTCTGTGCTCTGCAACCATGGCTCTGTGTGCCAGGAACCAGACCGCGCTTGTGCGCAGCACCAAATATCACTCCAAACTTTTGCTTTAAAAAACTGAAAAGACAGAGCATTTCCACACATGCAACCCACGTTAAGGGGCTAGAGGCAGATTTGCAAGTTGGATACACGCCATGACATGAATTGGTTAATCAGGCAAGTACACTTCAGGTTGCGGAAAAGCACAAGACTCAAACGGCTGAGGGTCCATAGACTGCCTGAAGTTCTTGCAGTTTTTCAGCTGATGGTTAGAGAGAGATGGCATGAAACAACTTCCCTAGAATTTAGAAAAGAGCACGGAAGAAGGAGCGGGAAGAGAATTAAATAGAAAAAAAGAAGGCACAAGTGGACGACGTGCTCATTCGGAATAACCATCGATGAATATTCTGCCTCGTTGTCACACACTTTCACATGTATTCAGCAGTGTGCTGCTCTCTCTGGGTGTGTGCCTATAAAAAAACCATACATAGAAACATCCACTGAGGGAAGGTGACATGACAGCTTCAGATCAAAACAAGGAGAGAGATAACACGGCCATATGGGCCACAGTAACACATGAGCTGGTCATTCACATTCCAAAGGTCAATTAGAACTCAGGTTTTAAAGATGAAGACTGCCAAGGGTGGTGGAACTGAACGGGGTGGTGAAAAGGGTCAGACAGGTTTCTCCAACTTTTTGACCAATAAGAGCTACTTATTTTCAGAGAAAATCAGCCTCACTCACTAATATTAGTGCTGTAACAGAGAACACACCAGACACAATTATAATAGTGGCCCCACCAGGATTGCAAAATAGCATTTATCAGTGAGAAACCTCTCTACCTAGGTAACACTTAACAGCCATAGCCGCATTGCAACAAGATAAAAAAAAGTCTCCAACGCTGCATTGTTTATTACTCAGATATCAGCTCTAAATATAACATAACATAGCATCTGTATGGTGGTATCTTGGTGCTGAAATAATATGTGTATATGTTTAACAAACTGAAAGGTTGGAATGGTTAAGTTGGAAATTCAACCATTTTTCACAAACATCAACTTATGAATTCTGAAAATAATTTATTTGTCTCAAATGCACGCTTTAAAATTTTTGTATACTTATATTAGCCCAAGTCAGCGAAATCTTCTAATCTAGTGCACTGGGCATGTGAACTACTTACAGGTAGCTAGAGAGCTACCAGTAGCTCACGAGCTATTCTTTGGAGAAGCATGTGGTTTAGATTAATTGAACATATGTGAGCAGGACTACTATTAAAGCAGAATGCAGTCCCACAGTAAGGGATGCGATATCCTCCCCTGCAGCCAGGCTGTGAGAATGTGAACCATGTACACAGAAGATTAAATACTGACTTCCTTACTTTATCAAAGTGCATGAAATACGTTTTAGTTTAGCTCCTTGATCTGCAAAAACGAAGAGTGCCTGGAAACAGGTTAGCCCTCTAATCTCTGCAGTATTGTGGCTTCCTTAATGTAAAAAGCATTTTATATAGTCAAAGACAAATTCGTGCTAAAAATGGCATCTCACATTTCAAAGAACGTCCCAACCACACTGTACTGGTTGTTTATAACGGGGCCTCTCTTGCACCTCTTTTTATTCAGCTTTGTGATTGCAAAGGAAACTCGTCTGTGAGTAGATGAAGTGTAAAGTTTAATTCAAAATGCACTCCTTTGTGGCATGTTTTCGAGGTACTGGGATTTTCAGAAAAATACTCTGCATTTAGAAGTAAATCTTTTTGTGCTCAAACAAGACACCGCACGTTTAACCCTTGCCTAACAAATCAGCAGTACCCTGCGTTAATGAGTAGGCCTTGCGTTTTGACACGTTGAAGGCCTGTTTGCCAGCCTTGAGTTGAGTCACCGATGGCCGGCACCTCAGCTGATATATTTTGGCATGTTCCGAGACTGCAGCGGCACATTTACATACGCAATGACCCAGATTTGCATTTGAAATCTCAACCCTTCAAACCTTATTAAAGTAATGGAGCTTTCATACGGGGCACGCAAGGACGGGTTTCTTGCCTCAGGAGGCACAAACTGGAGGAAATTCTGGAGTCGCACCATGCGGAGACCACTAGGCGCTATTATGCTATACTGAGAAGGTTAGGCAATGCTCTCCAACAGTTACTAACGAAAGAGTAGAGCAAGTTTAAAAACACAGCGCTGTGTTTTTAAACTTGCTCTACTCTTTTGTTAGTAAAGCGCGGGCTGGGAAAACTGTGGGCTTTTGTTTAAGCTGTTAATCACAGCCCCTTCACAGCGCGTGAAGGGGCTGTGATTAACATGAATACCTAAACAAAAGCCCACAGTCTCCCCGCACAGAGCCACGCCAAAAACATACAGCAGGTGCCCCAGGCCAGCCTTACCTGCACTCCTGCTGGGAAAACCTCATCAAGGAAGTGCTTTTGGAGCCGCTCGCTTTCTAAAGCAGCAGTGCGAATTCTCTCGGGGTGTCCTTTTTGTGCGCGCTCCAGAAGCGGGAGTGCGGACAGGAAGAGAGGTGGGCACGCGCGCAGCATATTGGGAACAGTGCTCTATGTCCTCAGATTTTGTTATAGGATGGACAAAAAACATTCCTCGATGTCTGTGTCGACTACTGCCTTCAAACTACACTGTGTACAGCAGGGTTCACAACTTGAAATCAGCTTTGTATCTACACTATGGACAGTAGGGAAGTCTGCCTTGATTTATTTAATGCAGAGACAATTGTACTGTATGTCTTCATATTTTTTTTAACGATGTGACTAAAAGCATTCCTCAATGTCTGTGCTAACAACTGCCTTCGATCTACATTGTGAGGGCTCACGATTCAGGTGGAATGGCAATTGCACATGACGCATTCCAGTAGGCAAGAGACATTGTACCAGTGCAACTCGCCCAAACCACTAATCATCGCAGGGTACGCACACGCTGAGTTCTTCAGGTACCACTTCAGTAGGCAAAAGACATTGCTACCACTGCGGCTTGACCGGAGCACGCATCATCGTAGGCTCCACAGAACATTGATGCTTCAGGTGCCACTAACTCAGTGCACCACTTATCATCGCTGGTTGCAGACACTCTAACTTACCAATATTGTGCAGCTCTACTCAATGCCACCTGGCCGTGGGTTCTTGCTAACCGCTGCCTCCTGCCTATACTGCGGTCCTCAGAGCTCACAATTAAATAGATTCTTGATTAATTATTTGCAGAGTGCAGTACCATGCTAAGTATAATGTCCCTGAAACCTACACAATATCCCTTTAGTATCCTTTCTTCAAGAATTTCTTTTATATCAAATATAGGTTTAGTTCAATAACAAAATTCACCCTGCAAGTGCAAAGGAACAATGAATAACAATCTACACTGCGGACAGCACAAGTCACAATTTAAACTATAATGTTCCTGAAACCTACATATTTCAAAAACGTATTCCATATATGTTTGGTCTTTTATTTGAATCATGATTACAGATGATACAGTTCAGAGGCAACAGACAATGCTTCCAGTGCAGCTTGTTCGGACCACGCATCATCGCAGGGTGAGCACATGCTGAGCACCAGACATACCACTAACTTAGTACACCATAAATAATCACCATGTGGCCTTACTAAGGCAAAATTCAGAAGTCAAAAGGCATTCTTACCAGTGCAGTCTGCCTGGACCACGCATAATCGCAGGCTCCACACAAACTGCCCCTACCTCAGTGCACCACAACTCATGAACCCTTTACGATAGAATTTTCTGTGTATTATTTCACATGTAATACTCCTACCTTTGTACAGCAGAAGTCATAAACCGTGTATGATGGAATATCTGTGTATGATATGATAATTACTATTGTACTTGTTACCAACAGCAACATAGTCAAATGGAGTCGAGCGCATGTGCTCATATCCACTTCAACTATCTATCTGTGTCTGTGTATTCATTATGTTTGTAAAATGCTGCCCCTGGGCCCTACCACATTATATTGTGCTGTAAACAGCGTATGCAACCATCTTATCTCTGGCAGTAACAAAAACTTCAGGTATATAACTTTCTCTCTCTCATTCTACAAATACGAACATAGAAACTGAATCATTACAATACTGCAAGCAACGTG
Organism: Lissotriton vulgaris; assembly: GCF_964263255.1. Classification (NCBI taxonomy): domain Eukaryota; kingdom Metazoa; phylum Chordata; class Amphibia; order Caudata; family Salamandridae; genus Lissotriton; species Lissotriton vulgaris. The sequence goes on along the minus strand of NC_141689.1, from coordinate 2,062,711,641 downwards.
TATAGTAAATGTATAAGAGTGTGCTATTCTCGAGTTTTATTTTTTTGTAGCATATTTATATAGCACGAAGTCCACCCAAAACTATGTCAGCAATTTACATGAGCACCGTATTTACAGTACATTTTTAGGCAAGCGTAGATTTCGTGATTTGTCTAGAAAAACAGGATGCGGACGCGACTCCGAGGCTCGACCACTGATTTCCTGCACCAAGTTCGACAGTATACCCGAAAGACCACATACGGATATATTAGCTGTCCTTCATGTGCCAAAATCTGCAACCTAAAGCTTTCATAGCCCTGTATTACTACAGCAACAACACTCCACTGAATGCGCAACAAACATTCATATTCGCAGAAATGCGTCATGTCCACCATCGTTTATGCGTGGGACTATAGATGAATGTAGGGCCAGTGATTGCCCATACCTTCCATGTTGGCCACGGTGTGGGACTTCACAGACATAATGACACATTCGCTTTTAAGACCAGGGGGATGGCAGCACTACAAGACAGACACCCGAATCAGTTGATTTCTCATAGAGCTCGCAATGGAGCCATACCCATAGCTCCAGAGTCATTGTTCACAGCCTTGCACAGCACTGACATACATCAGACCAGCCCACTACGCTTATGCTTACAGGAAAACCCAACAACGCTACATGGCTCAGATTTTCATTGTGGTGATTTGCTAGTTCCAGGTCTAGTTGTCAGAACAACACACACGCGCTCCCTCATGACTGGTATACACACATCCAGCACAGGCGTCACAACACATGTGACCCTACCAATAAAAGAGACTGGGGCACGTGCTCTATTCCATTTTAGAGTTGCTCCCATCACAAGCGCTGTAATAGCCCGTCCTGGTGGTTCGAACGCCTCATGTAGGCCCGAACTACTGAAGAGGGGGGCCCACCACCACGGGCCGTGCCTCTTTGGTCACTGAGTTAGTGGTACCACAAGGACTGAGCGGGTGAGGAGCCTGCGATGATGATGGGTGCACAGGTATGTCCTTTGCCATAGCGATATCAAGACTCAGCACCAAATGTGAGACTTCTTGGTAGCAGAGCGGGACTGCATGATGTAGAAGGTGCTCTGTCCGTAAAAAGGTGAGCAGTGAGGCCTGGGTGTGCACCGGAGTGCACAGGGAGTAGATGCGATACAGCAGACTGGATACAAATAAAACAATGCAGCGATTTAGGCGTACGCAGTCCTACAAACCCTATCTTATTGCATTTGTATTTTTTTTCCAGTAGCAGGAAAGTTTTTATAGTCGGTCAAATGTCCGTAGCTCCCACATGCATAGCGAAGTTAATGAGTATTTATTTTTTTACACTGTGTACACTTAAATTTACCCTTGTATTTTGACAACCTTCCCGTTCTCAATTCATTTAGGACTCGCGCCTTCGTTGCTGTGCTGATTATGAATCCGAAACCGGTCCCAGGATGCTTGTTTCGGTGCAGGGAAGACATGGCTTGGCAGTTCGTGCTTGGCTGTTCCCATGAGGCACAGGGTCAAGACTAATTTGCATATGGCCATGCCTATACTGGGGTGGCTTGGTGAGCAAAATAACGATGGATTAAACTCAGATCTGTGACCGGGGGTGAATGTTTTGCCATTGTGCAACATTTCGTCCATCAACTTGTGGGTCTTGCTGTTCATGTTCACCCTATGTGAGAAGGGTATGGCCGGACGTGGGTCCTGTGCTCATTACGTCACTGGAGTCAAGCTATCCTGGCTGAAGACGGCTGATAGCCACAAAATGGTCCTAGGTTGCTTGATTCCAGTCCAGGGAAGACATGGCTTGACAGTTCGGGCTAGACTGTTCCCATGAGGACAGGGTCAATACTGATTTGCATATTGCCATGTCTGTACTGGGGTGGGTTGGTGAGCAAAATAACGATGGATTAAACCCATATCTGTGACTGGGGGTGAATGTTTTGCCATTCTGCAACATTCCATCCATCAACCTGTGCGTTTTGCTGTTCACCCTATGTGGGAAGGGTATGCCCAGACGTGGGTCCCGTGCTCATTACGTCACTGGAGTCAAGTTATCCTGGCTGAAGACGGCTGATAGCCAGAAACCGGTCCTAGGATGCTTGATTCCAGTCCAGGGAAAACATGGCTTGGCAGTTCGGACTGAACTGTTCCCATGAGGCACATGGTTAAGACTGATTTGCATATGACCATGTCTGTACTGGGGTGGCTTGGTGAGCAAAATAACGATGAATTAAACCCAGATCTGTGACTGGGGGTGAATGTTTTGCCATTGTGCAACATTACGACCATCAACTTGTGTGTTTTGCTGTTCACCCTATGTGGGAAGGGTATGCCCAGACGTGGGTCCCGTGCTCATTACGTCACTGGAGTCAAGCTATCCTGGCTGAAGATGGCTGATAGCCAGAAAATGGTCCTAGGTTGCTTGATTCTGGTCCAGGGAAGACATGGCTAGGCAGTTCGGGCTGGACTGTTCCCATTAGGCACAGGGTCAAGCCTGATTTGCATATGGCCATGTCTGTACTGGGGTGGCTTGGTGAGCAAAATAACGATGGAAGCTGCACGGCGGAGGCAGAGGCGTAAGGCTGAGAAAGGGGCTGAGAAAGCAAGGAGGGATCTACCCCTGGAAGCCAAAGAAACCGAAAGCCTTTGGCCGAAACGGAACGATCCCGGTGTTTGGCGCTAAGTGTCGGAGCCTGAGCCGGAGCCGGTGCCGGTGCCTGATCCTGTGCCTGTGCTGGTACCCGTGACTCTTTGCGGCCCATTTGCGGTGTGATGGGCGGCGAGTGGTGAGCGGTTAGCGGCGTGCTGCGAACGCGGGCAGGTGAGGTGAGTTTGCAGTGATTCTGTGTCTCCCTGCTCGCGGCCACTCCGCTCCGCCCCGCCAGCCTGCTCAGCTTGCACACGGCATCTGGTGTTTGGCGCTTGGCGCTGTCACTGGGGGCCCTTAGGCAGCGAGGGGAGAGGAGGTAACGTTCGGTGGGAGCGAGTGACTGAGACTTGCCCAGGCCCTCATAACCCACCTGCCAGCTCTTTCCCTCTCACGTCTCTCAATGCTTAGGGGCTGCCCAGCAGCAGATAAGCAGGAGGGAGCTAGCTCCATTCCTCCATTCTTTCCTTCCCCTCATCCCCTCTCAGAGTACTTTTCTACCATTTTTCCTGTTAACCGCCCGAAACGGCCAAAAAATACAATGCCTTAAGGACAAAAGGACAAAAACAAAAGCAACCAAAAGCAACCAGAAAATAATAAAATAACAAACTGCAGTGACCCAGCTCGAGCACAGAGCACAGTGATCAGAGAACAGAGACGACAGTAACGATAGAGGCGGCCGGAGAACAGGCAGGAGAAGTGGCCGGTGAGCACTATTTGAGAACTATGAGATCAGGGAAAGTCAGACAAACGACGACAACTAAAAGACAAAAAAAAGTCAAAACAAAAAAATCCTTTGAAGAAGCCCCGAACATAAGTCGTAAGGGAGTAGAATTAAAAGCTAGAGAGAGACTGGTTTCACTATCCACTCCAGATGTAACTGGTGAGCCCAAAAAGGAAACACAGGATTCAAAAATTATTTTTCCTAAAAGACCCAATGGCAGCAATCTATGCTCCTTCAGCAGAGGCAACTAAACTCCCTAGCCCAATTCTCCCAGACAGACAAAACGCTCCAGCAATCCTTGAAGACGGAAAACAAACTTCAACAAAATTAATGGCAGATCTGCCAGTGAGCAACCTTGTCACAGTAACAGCACAGGTCCATCAGAGTAAATGCACCACAACTACAAGGGAAATGAATAAAAGTGATCAATACAAGGAAATTAAAGAGGAACATATGGAGGAACAACTAAAACAGAAAAAACAGTCCAGAAGCTCAAACCCTGGAGAAAATTCAAATGAAATAGAATGTAGGGACGACCCCAAGGAAGGTCCATTAAACAGATCAACATCGGATAACATTGGAATACAGCACTATCCCAGTGCCGAAAGACATCCAACTGAATTCGTCATTACCAATAACAATATCATCAGTCAGCATGATAGATCAAGTATCAGGGAAATTAGGGAATTGCAGTAAACAACTCCCCAGCATGCAGTGGAGCCAGTCCTTGTTAGGCTCATTAGACCAAGCTATAAAGGCATTGAACTTTCAATCTGACAAAATGGATGTACAAATAGACCTTATAAACCTCATTGCCACGCACATTTCCAGTATTAATTCTAAAATGGATCTGATTACGTCCCTATTACAACAAAGGGGAAACTTGGATCAACAAAGAAATAAAGATAAACAACAGCCCGACTGCGGCTGCGGGAAAATAATAGAGAAACTGGCAAGTCTTCCCAACATTTTGATGGACATTTTGATGGACATTTTAGGGGTGGTAAAATCAACAAAATCGATAAGTAACAAAAAAAAGAATATGGAAATTTTATACGGGACAGACACGAAGGCATCTGCAACATGTAATAATGTAAACATAAGCCTAGACAGTGACGGCAAAGGAGATCTTGAGCAAGCGGAACTCGGTGACCAAGTAGATAATATAGTAATACCAATGGAAGCAACACAGAATGCCTTTGAGACTTCACCCCCCATAAAACCCACAAAAAGGCAGAGAAAACGTGCAAGGAAGGCCAGGTTGAAGCACAAAAAGCAACAAACCCAGAACTCAGGGAAGATACTTCTAATTTTTGAAATCAAAACTTCTCTAATGAGAAAAAACGATTAGTTGAATTCATCACCGGGCGGGCCGGTTACGATTAACACAGCCCAAGTGAAGCCCTCTGAAGATCTCAAGAGTAAGGAGAAAAGCTCCTGTTCCACTGTTTATTCCATCTCTAACTTGCATACAAATAAAAAAAGCAGAAGCACTGCCCTGTTACAGAAGGAAATAGACCAGACCAACGCTCCCTGCAGTAAAACATATCGAAACACAGATAGAGGAGACATAGTCACAACTCGGGAAGAGAGAGGAAAGTACCACCAGGAACAAACAAGGAAATATGACCGATCCAAAAAGTAAGAGGTGGACACAGGAAACAAAAAATAGCCCCCTCGCCATGCACAACCTGATAAAGGTTATCACAAGAGGAAAGAATCGAAGATGTAAGCTCCCCACCATGGAACCGGAACTCGAACCAACAGGGACAAGGACAACATATAACTCAAACACAATTATGAAGAGGGCTCATGGAAACTACGCGAGTCACGTACCCAGCAAAGCACAAAATTCATCGACAACTAATTACTCGTTATCCCCGAAAGAAAAAATTGCACAAGTTCCCAAGTATTTTCAAACACAATCCCACGCACTTGAAATAAAATTGACATTTGTCCCTGAATATGCAACTAAGGGAAGGCAAGACATTTTGAAACAAGGTAACCAGCTAAAGTTATTTAAAGCAGTCCCAGAATTAAACAGAATTTCCTCACAAGACTTAACAGCTGTCGAATTTCAACAAAAAGGGTCAAACCCAGATATAGAACAGTCAATGACAACATGGTCCTCAAAGGAAATAGTCGAAAAGATTTTCGCAGTAAATGCAAGATTCAGAGCCTGGGGAATCACGCTGATGCTGCATAAATGTCCAAGATACCCCTATCCCCTCCTACACAGTTCAGAACACACAAAACAGGAAGGCTCACTCGGGAAACAACAAGACACATGTATACGAAGAGCACGATCTACTACATCAGTCACATCATTGACAGAGAGTGGGCTCACAACATCAGCAAACGGGCAGAGGAGGGAAGTAGAAAATTGGACAGGCTGGACTGGTCGGGTTGCCACTGGTACTAAGTAAAAAACATACCTAGCAAAGAGGCAACACTAAACATAAGAGAAGAGAATCTGGCTGTTATCAAAGAGGGAAAGAAGTATGACAAACTTTTGATCTGTTCCTGGAACGTTCACGGGTTCAAAGATATGGACCAGGACCATGAAACACTAGTTTTTTATCAGCAATTAGATATAATCATGCCTCAGGAAACCTGGAACCTGACGCCAGCAGCAATTCCTGGATTTAAGGAACATCATATCCTCGCGGAAAGATTTTCAAACTTTGGGCACCCATGAGGAGGCCTGTCACTATACACCTCACAAATGTATAACTGGCTAACTGAAGAACTGGACGTGGGGGTCAACTGGGTACAAGTGATTAAAATCTCCGGAAAGTCGACTCCAAATAACCCAAAGTGGCAACTCCTACTGAATGTCTACTGAATGTCTATGTACACCCTGAGAGAAAGACCAAGCAGGAAAGATACTCCACTTTAATCAACCTGATCAAAACTCTGCAAAGGTCTCATGTGCAATGCCACATGTTTATTTCCGGGGACTTTAACAGCAATCTCATAAACAAAGACCAAATAAAAGGAAAGAGGTTAGGGAATCAGGGAGGCCGAACACTAACGAAAAAGCTAAAAGAACTGGGACTGTCCATCTTGAATGGAAAAGCAAAGGGGAACACACTGGTGGCAATAACGTATTTGAAAGGTAATGTTCGCTCAAACCTAGACTTTACAATTGGCAGTACCGATCTACTCACCTGCATTGAATCTCTTCGCATCATCCAGCGCACAGAAAGCGACCATTTTCCTCAAATAACAACAATGTCTAATTCCATTACATGGGCTGAAAAAATTAACTCCCTTACACAACCTTCTGAAAGGTTCAATATGCGGAAACTGAAATGGCGAGGTGAGGTTCTGTAAATTACGAATTTGTTCGTGCTCAGCCTCCATTTTGTGATCGCCGCCATTTTATGTTGCCCTCACTCAGGCAGCTCGGCAAATGCGTTTTTTTTGTCGTCCCTGCTTTGCGTGTCAGGTGGCTTCCTCGCGTATGTTTACTAACGAGTGTCAGGGTCTGGCCGAGTACACTAATTTCTGTCTGAGCTGATTAATCCCCGTCTGGACTACATGTCATTTCACACCATTGTTTCCTTTAAGGTATCTTACCTGCTGTCCTTTGCTACATGTCTCATGCATTCTCCTGTTTCTCTACTGTCCTTCTACAACATACAGCTGAGTTTTCTCTGCTTGTAAATCGAATTGTGTGGATTCACTTGTGATTTATTTAAGGGGTTGAATGACAAATAGAACCAGGAACTTGAGTTGCTTTGGTCTTAAAACATTGTCTGTAACGTTTGCCTATAGCTCATGCTCGGGTGTGATTGCATTTTGCATTGTATTGTATATAAACTTGTGCGCCACGGAGTTAAGTGGCAGCCTCTTTTGAACCTTGTTGTACTGACGACTTCGAAGAGCACTGTACTAGCTGCAGCTAATAAATACCATCTTCTACGCCAGACGAAGAGTCAGTGTCTCTGTTTTGACAAGGCAGGTGAATCCAAGGGATTTCAGGCGTAGCCTGCGCCGCCGGGCATTAAGGCTGCTGTTCTCCAACTGGCGCCCAACGTTGGGCGACTTCAGCGGTAGCGGTTGAGCCCGAGGGTCGTGAGGAGCCCGCAAGAAAACTACGGAGGAAGCGCACCACGTGATTGACCCCTGTATGTCGGAAGTGGACCGAAGGTCTTTGACGGTGCAGCTACTCCTCTCCGATGGCTGCTGACGACTGCTGCCCTGACTGTCGCCCTGCCTTGGACCCTTCTGATTAATTTTGGTAGAGCGAGAAGATAGACGGACCTTCGCTGGTGCAGAACGATTCTTAGTTAAGTATTTGATGGGTCGCTCCCACAGACCTTTGTTTTGTTTTGTTTTTGGGTTTTTATTCAGGTATTGCAACAATGAAGCCAAGGAGTAAGTACGATTGTACTGTTTCACTGATCTATACCCTTTGTTGTTTGTGATCAGTCTAGAGAAGTGACGATGCCTGGGCTGAGTAAGTTTAAAATATTTTGTTGTTTGGGTTGTACAAGGGATTCCCAGTTGGAGGAATCATGTCCGATCCCTCCAGTTGGAACTCGCACTTATGAGCTCTATTCGAAACATGGTATTGGTCCCATTACCTTTAACGAGACATGGGTCCGATATACGAAAAATAGTGGGGTTTTGAGATGGCCCCAGAATGGTAGCTTTAATCCTGCTATACTAGATAATTTGGAAACAATTCTGTATAGAAGAAAAGCCCGGCCGGCTGAGTTTGACTCCTTAAACCTTTGGCATAAAGAAGCAAAACAGAAAGAAATAAAACAAGCGAAAAAGGATAAGAAAGCACAAGATATGTAAATTCTACAGGCTGCCCAGCAGTTTAAAGACAACGAAGTAGAGGATGCGAAAGAAGGTATTAGAGAGACAACATCATATGGCGATAGATAGATGCTATCCGATGTTGCCTACTTCCTCTTCAGATAAAAGTAAGGAATTAGAAGAAAATTCCCTCATGTCTTGTTTATTGAATTCACCTCCGCCTTATGTCCAAAATGCGAATGCACCCCCGTTACCCCCTCCAGTCGCTCAACAAGTGGTTGCACAATTATCGATTGTCCAGCAACCGGCTCAGCCCCTTAATGCCTCTTTGCCTGCTTCTGATCTGCCCTCGCAGCTTGTACTTCAGCCCCCACCTTCTCCCGCTCCTACTCTTCGGTCTGCTACGTTTCATTCTCCGTTGCCTTATACATCTGTAATACCTCCTACAGTCTCGAGGGACTCTCCTATTTCACAGAGGAGGATAGCAGATACTCTTTCAAGTTTCTTTTCCCCTTTTGTTAGGTCTATAAAAATGTCTCCAGCTTTCTCTAGACAACAATCTCGTGGTCAACTTCCCCTTGCGGACGAGAAAGTAATTTTGGGTTCTCTTGCTCGTAAATGGATTGAGCATGGACCAGAATATAGTACTGAAGATATCATGAGTTGCTTTCATCAATGGGGAGCCCACGCAGAGATATATTTTCAACATTATGTGTCAAACTCTTATTAGAAGTTGGGAAGATATGGAGTTAGTTATAGTTCCTTTGGAACTACTGAAATTACAAGCTGATTTTGATAAGGGTTTTATTGTAGGACATCGAGTTGAGGAGGCAGTGAATAGACTTATTGCGTTTCGAACAATATTTCTGTCCCTGTCCTTTTCCGAGGCTGATCCCGCCAATAAAAAAGGTAGTAAGAATTATCCGATGCGTGAAGTTCCTCCCGTATGGAGAGAAGAGGTGATTGGTGTACCTCAAGTCCCTGCTCATTTCCAGCGTATATGGGTTCATGAACCCTGGAAAAGGTCTGAAGTGTTGGCGCTTAAGCAAACTCTTCCCGACCCCCGTAAAAATCCTGATGGATATTACATAGAATTGTCCCAAACAGTTGACGCTTGTATTATGAATTTGGCTGACATCGACATGTTATTTGGAAATGCTGTTCCGCAAGGTATATGGACGCGGATTCGTAGGGAAAATCATGTGGCTGAATTGGGTGGTGATTGGGCTGTTATTAGAGCTGCAGATGCGAATCAGGGCGGTGGTGCAAAGCCTGAGGATCTGATTACGGCTCTTCCAGGTAGAATAATTGACTTGATGAAGATAATGATGCCTGCGGTGCGAGTAAATTGGGATAAGCTGGCCGCATGCAAGCGAAAGAAAGATGAAAGTGTCTCGGATTTCTTCACTCGTTTTGAAGAAACGTTTATAGACTACAGTGGTCAGGATATGAGTGTAGAGGGTGGTCAGCGGTTGTTTGTGGACAAGTTTGTATATAATCTGCTTACTGAATTCTCAAATAAATTAAAAAGTTCTGAAAGTGCATGGGCTGTCTCTTCTCCTGCTAAGATATTGGCTACTACAGAGTATTACAAGAATAGGGATAAAGAGGAGAATGAGAAGCTATAGAAGAAAAATAAAGATTTGAAAACGAAAGTTCTTTTAAAGCAGGCTTATCCGCCTCGCTCGAATCAGCATCAGCAAAAATCTCAGTTTCAGCAGCCTCCACAGTTTCAGAGACTGTTGCAGAAGCCTGAGTATTCCACGCTGCGACCTTCACTAGGTCCTAATCAATGTGCATATTGTAGGGAAGAAGGACATTTCAAGAATAGTTGTCCGGTCTTATTACAGCGTAATAATGGGATGTCTGCTCCCCGAGGTCGTGGTAACTTTCAGACATGATCTAGAGGTCGAGGACGAGGTGCGCCCTCTCAGGAGCAGCGTTCTCTTACCCCATCTACTTCAAATTACTTTGATCAACAGACAGTTCCGTCTACGCAGTATTACAATGATGATTACTACGTTGAAGAGAGGGCTTTCAATTTTCAGACTGAATAGGACAGCCATGGACAAAGTGAGGGAGTTGTGTCGATTCCAGTAGATCAAAATGGGCTGTATGTCACTGTCAATGCAATGGGTGTTTCAGAACCGTTTCTTTTGGATACTGGTGCGATGAAAAGTTGAGCTACCTCAGAGGCAGCGCAAAACAGAACAACAAACCTTCCCAAAATAATATATTCCCTCAACAGCACACTAGCTGAATGTTCAGAGATGTGGCAACCAGCTATGTATAAGGAAGGTAACTCGCACATCAACAATAATTTACACAATGCCAAGACTACCGGAGATATGCTATACTCAACTCACTACACAAACCCAAAAAAAATCTGTGTGTGGATATAGTATTGATACGTGTAGTGTACTTCACAATGGACACAACCATATTATCTCAGAAACTGAGTCATGTAGCTGTGTTGTTCCCCCCCCTTGAAGCAGAAGCGGAGTGGACTGGTCCAACGTACGCAACTCCAGCGTAAGAGTATAAATACATAGGCTACGCCTTGGGCATGATTCACTTATGCAAAGACAAAAGACTCTGCCACAGCGAAGGTCCTCACCCTGCCACGAAGTTGCCGTCATGACCACGTGCCTCCTGGATACAGGCCCATTATGAACTCAGCGCCACAGCTCTGCAGACTTATGTCTGTATCGACTACTGCCTTCGATCTACACTGCAGACAGCAGGGTTCACAACTTTAATTCAGATTTGGCTCTACACTACAGACAAAATTGAATTAAGCCTTGCTTTATTCAATGCGGAGACAATTGTACTATATCTCTTCAGATTTTGTTAAAGGATGTGACAAAAAGCATTCCTCAATGTCTGTCCTGACTACTGCCTTCGATCTACACTGTGGACAGCAGGGTTCACAACTTGAATTCGGCTTTGGATCTACACTACGGACAGCATTGAATGTAGCCTTGCTTTATTTAACATAGAGACAATTGTACTCTACGTCAATGTTCCCTCTAATTTTTTTCCTCTGTGTGCGGCAGTGTAGGGTCTCTGTGCTCTGCAACCATGGCTGTGTGTGCCAGGAACCAGACCGCGCTTGTGCGCAGCACCAAATATCACTCCAAACTTTTGCTTTAAAAAACTGAAAAGACAGAGCATTTCCACACATGCAACCCACGTTAAGGGGCTAGAGGCAGATTTGCAAGTTGGATACACGCCATGACATGAATTGGTTAATCAGGCAAGTACACTTCAGGTTGCGGAAAAGCACAAGACTCAAACGGCTGAGGGTCCATAGACTGCCTGAAGTTCTTGCAGTTTTTCAGCTGATGGTTAGAGAGAGATGGCATGAAACAACTTCCCTAGAATTTAGAAAAGAGCACGGAAGAAGGAGCGGGAAGAGAATTAAATAGAAAAAAAGAAGGCACAAGTGGACGACGTGCTCATTCGGAATAACCATCGATGAATATTCTGCCTCGTTGTCACACACTTTCACATGTATTCAGCAGTGTGCTGCTCTCTCTGGGTGTGTGCCTATACAAAAACCATACATAGAAACATCCACTGAGGGAAGGTGACATGACAGCTTCAGATCAAAACAAGGAGAGAGATAACACGGCCATATGGGCCACAGTAACACATGAGCTGGTCATTCACATTCCAAAGGTCAATTAGAACTCAGGTTTTAAAGATGAAGACTGCCAAGGGTGGTGGAACTGAACGGGGTGGTGAAAAGGGTCAGACAGGTTTCTCCAACTTTTTGACCAATAAGAGCTACTTATTTTCAGAGAAAATCAGCCTAACTCACTAATATTAGTGCTGTAACAGAGAACACACCAGACACAATTATATTAGTGGCCCCACCAGGATTGCAAAATAGCATTTATCAGTGAGAAACCTCTCTACCTAGGTAACACTTAACAGCCATAGCCGCATTGCAACAAGATAAAAAAAAGTCTCCAACGCTGCATTGTTTATTACTCAGATATCAGCTCTAAATATAACATAACATAGCATCTGTATGGTGGTATCTTGGTGCTGAAATAATATGTGTATATGTTTAACAAACTGAAAGGTTGGAATGGTTAAGTTGGAAATTCAACCATTTTTCACAAAATAATTTATTTGTCTCAAATGCACGCTTTAAAATTTTTGTATACTTATATTAGCCCAAGTCAGCGAAATCTTCTAATCTAGTGCACTGGGCATGTGAACTACTTACAGGTAGCTAGAGAGCTACCAGTAGCTCACGAGCTATTCTTTGGAGAAGCATGTGGTTTAGATTAATTGAACATATGTGAGCAGGACTACTATTAAAGCAGAATGCAGTCCCACAGTAAGGGATGCGATATCCTCCCCTGCAGCCAGGCTGTGAGAATGTGAACCATGTACACAGAAGATTAAATACTGACTTCCTTACTTTATCAAAGTGCATGAAATACGTTTTAGTTTAGCTCCTTGATCTGCAAAAACGAAGAGTGCCTGGAAACAGGTTAGCCCTCTAATCTCTGCAGTATTGTGGCTTCCTTAATGTAAAAAGCATTTTATATAGTCAAAGACAAATTCGTGCTAAAAATGGCATCTCACATTTCAAAGAACGTCCCAACCACACTGTACTGGTTGTTTATAACGGGGCCTCTCTTGCACCTCTTTTGGAAAGGGGCGACCATTCGGTCCCCCCGAACGTATGGCGGAGTACCACGATCCCCCCGGGAAGCCATCTTGGGCGGGAGGCGAGTCTCGGCTGGTATGCCCGAAGCGGCGTAGCCGGGGCGCGCTTTTTCCCGCCCTGGAGTGGGCTGGCCTAGACACTGACGCGGCCAGCCACGCCCTTTGGGGCAGGCAGGGGCGGGTTTACGCCCGCCCTGAAGACGGATAAAAGGAGCAACAAGCCAAGAAAGCATCCTCTTGTTCCTGTGCTCTGAAGCTGCACCTCCTCGCTGCACGTGAGCTCGAGACGGAACGAAGAGCCAATTTTGAGCGTGGTAATCTTTCTTTTGTCTTACAGATATTCTGTCGGAGAATGCCTAAGAAAGTCGGAAAGCGAATGACTACCGACCAGATGCTGCGTATACTCATGAAAGAAGTGACCGATCTGAAGAAACAGATGGCGGATAGAGACGGGGAAGGGGGACCGAAACGACCTTTGGCAGGAGCAGCTCCGGGAGGAAAAGGCAAGAGGCCCAGAAGGGGAGCAGCTTGGGGGGACATCCCGGTTCCCTGTGCCCCACTCGAAGAGCCAACTCCGGTGCCGGCAGAGGGGAATCCGATTCCCGTGGTGATCACCCCCGTGTCCGGGGGGGATATGCCGCCCAAGCTGGCAGCACAATTAGCAGCGTGGTTGGGGAAAGAAAGCGAGGGCGCCACGGCTGACGACGCACGGGTGTTGATGAAGCAACTACGTGAAACGAGGGAGGCGGCGAAGGCATCATCGCCAGTTATCACGCCGGCTGCGGCAGTAGAAAAACCACCAGGAACAGGTCCAGCCGCAGATACAGCTTTCGGTTCAGGTAAGCAGCCATTGCCGATTGCGAGGGATGAGTCTGCACCTTCACGAAGGGAAAAGTTGGGTCAACATGTCCCTCTGGCTATTAAGGAAAAGATATGGGCAAATGAGTATATAAACATCTTCTCGTTGCTTACCGATCATTATGAGATGGAGCATGTTAAGAGCCAAAAGGAGCTCATGCATCCGAGTGTTTGGCGCGCAAAGATGGCCGCCTTTAAAGTTGATGAAAACATTGGCACTTGGGGGAAGGCGTGGGGAATTTTTACCTCCATCATGGGCGAACGTAGACCCGAGTTGCTGTCCGAATTGCCGATATACCAGACACGGATCATGGAATATTCCGTATCATATGGGGGCAATCAGTGGTTCTGTTACGATAATATTTTTAGAAAAGCAAAGGAACACGATAAAAACTTAACTTGGGATTGTTACGATTCTGTTTCGTGGTCAAAAATGGAGAGTACTGGTATGTTAAAAGTACCTTTAGTAGGGAGTAGCGGGGGTGAATCTTCCCGCCAATATGCCGGGACCCCCTTTCGATCGGGTACAGGTAACGAATACAACTCGAGGCCGAACGGCAACACAGGCAAAAGGGGGATTTGTTGGAACTTCAACAGAGGTAAATGTACGAGGCCCCAGGGGTCATGTAAATTCCGTCTCGAATGTGGAGGGTGTGGGCAGCCATCCCATCCGGAGTCCATGTGCAGAGCCAAAACGGGTGATAACGGGGGGAGAGGAGGCGCCAAACAGGTCTAAAATAGTCCGAGGGGCGCCTTTACCTACTCCGGTTGATACCATGGCAATGATTCCTTGGCTCAGCGAATACCCGGATCACGCTTCCGCTGGGGTGTTGAGGAACGGGTTTTCATATGGTTTCCGCATCCCAGTGGGGGAGTTTCGGGGTGTAAGAAAATGTAAAAATCAAATATCGGTCTTGCAACATACGACCGTGGTACAGGAAAAACTTGGGAAAGAGGTTACTCGAGGTCGAGTCGCCGGTCCATTTGATGAGCCACCGTGTGCTAACTTTGTTTGTTCTCCTTTGGGGGTGGTCCCTAAGAAGGACCCGGGTGAGTTCCGACTGATACATAATTTATCAGCCCCACGTGGTCTGTCCGTAAATGATGCAATAGACCCGGATGTGTGTTCGGTGCGGTACGCATCTTTCGATGAGGCCGTGGCCATGTTGAATCGCCTAGGGCCCGGGGCGCTGATGGCAAAGTCAGATATTGAGTCAGCGTTCCGGTTGCTCCCGGTACACCCAGACGATCAGCGTCTCCTTGGTTTCATGTTTCAGGGTCAGTACTACATGGATAGATGTATGGCAATGGGTTGCTCTATTTCTTGTGCATATTTTGAACAGTTCAGTTGTTTTCTGCAATGGGTCTTCACAAAGAAGACGGGTTTACAGCATGTCATGCACTATCTCGATGATTTTTTGTTTCTGGGGGCGGCCGGGGGTCCGGAATGTGGACAGGCTTTGAATGAATTTTGTACTTTAATGAAGCATTTCGGTGTGCCATTGGCACCAGGTAAGACTGTGGGTCCCTCGACTTGCCTCGAGTTCCTGGGGATCGAACTCGACTCTGTGGAAGGTTGTTTTAGATTACCTAAAGAGAAGGTGATAAGATTCAGGGCTGCCCTGGAAGCTTGTATTAGCGAGTCCAAGGTCAGGCTGCATCAGTTGCAACAATTGGTGGGACAGCTGAATTTTGCCCTGAGAGTCATGCCGATGGCCCGCCCCTTTTCCCGCTCGATCGCTCAAGCCATGGTCGGCCTGAAGGAGGGTCATCATCGCACACGGTTATCGGCAGAGGTTCGTCAGGACATGCGCATTTGGTTGGCATTTCTGGCGGATTTCAATGGTCGAATTGTCTGGAACAAACCGGCGGTGTCCTCCGAGGAGCTGGGGCTGTGGACAGATTCGGCAGGGAGCACTGGTTTTGGTGCCATATTCGGCACACGATGGTCGGCTCAAAAATGGCCGTTATGGTGGCATGAGTGTGGACTGACAAGTAACATTGCCTTTTTGGAACTTTTTCCCATTCTTGTGGCCCTGAAAACTTGGCCCGAAGGGTTCAGAGATCACTCTGTGGTGTTTTGGTCTGATAACATGACCGTGGTTGAGTGTATCAACAGCCAGGCAGCACGATGCAAATGGATTCTGAGATTGCTCAAAGAAATTGTGTTATTGTGTATGCAGTTGAACGTACTATTCAAAGCAAGACATGTGCCAGGGGTAATGAATAAAGCGGCTGATGCGCTTTCTCGTTTTCGTATGCAGGCCTTCTGGGGTTTTCTGCCCAGAGCGGACCCGGTGGCGGCACCCTTCCCCGAAGCTCTCTGGTCTCTCGGTGCCCCGAATTACAGAACCTCGTGGGAGAGAGTTTAGCACCCAGGACGAGGAAGGCATACCAAGGGGCGTTCCGATCCTACTGGGCCTTTGTGGGGGATGCTAGGAGGGAGCTTTGGGGCCAGGAAGAACTAGTAGTGGATTTTCTGCTGTCCTTACATCAGGCAGGCAAATCAGTGGCTACGGCCCAGAGGCATCGGGCCGCCATTTCCTTTATGGCGAGGGCTCATGGGATCCAGGACCCGACTGCGTCTTTCGTCGTGCAAAAAGCGCTACGTGGGTGGCAACGCCTTGAGGGTCGCAGAGTAGATGAAAGGCGCCCGATAGGTCTGGATAGGTTGGCTTTGTTGTTATCTGTACTTCCTGCAACGTGTTCATCCCAGTATGAAGCAGTGTTATTCCGAGCCGCTTTTGTGCTAGCATTCCATGGGGCTATGCGGGTAAGCGAACTAGTGGCAAGGAACAAGCAGGATACCATGGGGGGACTGTGCCGAGAGCACGTTCAGGTCAGGGGGGAGACAATGACTGTCTCATTTGTCAAGTCCAAGACCGATCAGGGTTCGATGGGGGACTGCATAATGATACAAAGGATTCCCGGGTCGTCCATGTGCCCGGTGGGTTGCGTTGAGGAATATTTAGCGCAAAGGGTGGCATCATGGGGGGGGACCTTGTTGAGACACGCTGACGCCACCCCACTGACGAGGTTTCAGTTTCAGCGGGTGCTTGCGATGTCGATTTCTGCCGCGGGCATGAACCCCGGCGAGTTTGGGACCCATTCCTTTCGGATAGGGGCTGCTACCGAGGCTACAGCCAGGGGTCTGAATGTCGATCAAGTAAAACGTGTGGGGCGTTGGTCCTCGAATTGTTATAAAAGGTATGTGCGGTTGCACATGTTGTGAAGCTGTAATGATGTACTCACGCTTCTTGTTTTTGTTTGGTTTCAGTTGCGCAAGCCTACGAGGCGGGGCGGACTGTGCAGTCGACCCAACACCTGGTCAGCGGTCAGACATCACCGGCTGTGAAAAAGGAGGTGTGGGTTGTGGGCCACTCATACGTGAGGCGTGCCGCGGACGTATTCAAAGCAGGTGACATGATTCACGTGGCTGGGGAATACGGGTACAGTGTGTCCTTCTACGGAAGGGGCGGGCTCTGTATTGACCAGTTTCAATCATTTTTTGAGGGTTTGTTAGGGCGGACGAGGTCACCGCCGTCTATAGTCATAGTACACCTTGGGGGCAACGATTTGGTGACCACTGGTAGACGACTTCTTCTTGAGGCGATGCTTTCCACTGTAAGTTGGTTAGCGAGAAGAGTTCCAGGGTGCACAATTGCATGGTCCCATATGATCCCACGAAAAGTGTGGCGGGGGGCTCTCTCGGTTTCAGCTCTGAATCATTCAGTAAGGAAAATTAATAATAAAATGAGTAGATTGTTCCGTTCAAATACACTGCATTCTATTTCGCATGGTTGTATTAAAGGGGACAGTATGTATTTAGGGGATGGTGTCCATTTGTCCCGGGTGGGGAACGAGTTACTCATAGGAGACCTGATAGCTTGGCTAAGGACTTTATGACATGACCTTTAGGCAGGAGTGTTGTGGGGGGTCCGGATAGCCGGTCAACTATCCGGCCTGTGGCGGTAAGGTCATGATCGGTGAGCAGTAATTCGAAGATCCCTAGGGGTGGGCGTCACCCATTACGGATGGGAGCGCTCGAGGGAGGTGGCCATTGGCCCCTCAACGGGGAGGCGGTCCCTTCTAAGGATGGGCCGCCGAAAGGAAAGGAAAGGCGGTCAAGGCCCCTTCCTGGGTAGGAGGGGTTACAGCCCCCTCCTTGGGAATTTCCCAGGGCCGGGACATCTGCGACGGCAGTTGTGGTAAGTTGTGTGGGGTTTGGGAGGGGGTCTACGCTACCTTCTAGATACCTCACACGAGTCCTCGGACGACCTTTAAATGGCGTCGAGTTTATTGGGGCCCCCGTCAAGTCAAGGGAAATTGGTAAATGCACTGGAGGTACGCCTCTGTGCGGTCGACCCTCACAAGTGAGGGTGATATGTCTGGTTTAGGGATCTTGACACCGGTTACGACCTTGCCGTTGGCCCTTAAATGTTAGGATGTACAATTTCAAGTTAAACGTTTGGTAGGATGTTAGTTCGGCTAGGAGAACCTTTGTATTAGAGAATATGTTAAGGTTAGCCAAACATCGCAATGTGGAAATGAAATTGTACATTAATATGAAACTGTTATTTTAATGTTTTAATTTTGTTTCATATTTTAATAAATACGGCCGGGAGGGTCACTCCCTCCCGTCTTCCAAAAGTTCAGAACCGTTTCCGGTTTCCCATTCTTGGGGAGTGTGTTGAGAGGGGGTGGCGGGTATCTCAGCCATATTATTCAGCTTTGTGATTGCAAAGGAAACTCGTCTGTGAGTAGATGAAGTGTAAAGTTTGATTCAAAATGCACTCCTTTGTGGCATGTTTTCGAGGTACTGGGATTTTCAGAAAAATACTCTGCATTTAGAAGTAAATCTTTTTGTGCTCAAACAAGACACCGCACCTTTAACCCTTGCCTAACAAATCAGCAGTACCCTGCGTTAATGAGTAGGCCTTGCGTTTTGACACGTTGAAGGCCTGTTTGCCAGCCTTGAGTTGAGTCACCGATGGCCGGCACCTCAGCTGATATATTTTGGCATGTTCCGAGACTGCAGCGGCACATTTACATACGCAATGACCCAGATTTGCATTTGAAATCTCAACCCTTCAAACCTTATTAAAGTAATGGAGCTTTCATACGGGGCACGCAAGGACGGGTTTCTTCCCTCAGGAGGCACAAACTGGAGGAAATTCTGGAGTCGCACCATGCGGAGACCACTAGGCGCTATTATGCTATACTGAGAAGGTTAGGCAATGCTCTCCAACAGTTACTAACGAAAGAGTAGAGCAAGTTTAAAAACACAGCGCTGTGTTTTTAAACTTGCTCTACTCTTTTGTTAGTAAAGCGCGGGCTGGGAAAACTGTGGGCTTTTGTTTAAGCTGTTAATCACAGCCCCTTCACAGCGCGTGAAGGGGCTGTGATTAACATGAATACCTAAACAAAAGCCCACAGTCTCCCCGCACAGAGCCACGCCAAAAACATACAGCAGGTGCCCCAGGCCAGCCTGACCTGCACTCCTGCTGGGAAAACCTCATCAAGGAAGTGCTTTTGGAACCGCTCGCTTTCTAAAGCAGCAGTGCGAATTCTCTCGGGGTGTCCTTTTTGTGCGCGCTCCAGAAGCGGGAGTGCGGACAGGAAGAGAGGTGGGCACGCGCGCAGCATATTGGGAACAGTGCTCTATGTCCTCAGATTTTGTTAAAGGATGGACAAAAAACATTCCTCGATGTCTGTGTCGACTACTGCCTTCAAACTACACTGTGTACAGCAGGGTTCACAACTTGAAATCAGCTTTGTATCTACACTACGGACAGTAGGGAAGTCTGCCTTGATTTATTTAATGCAGAGACAATTGTACTGTATGTCTTCATATTTTTTTTAACGATGTGACTAAAAGCATTCCTCAATGTCTGTGCTAACAACTGCCTTCGATCTACATTGTGAGGGCTCACGATTCAGGTGGAATGGCAATTGCACATGACGCATTCCAGTAGGCAAGAGACATTGTACCAGTGCAACTCGCCCAAACCACTAATCATCGCAGGGTACGCACACGCTGAGTTCTTCAGGTACCACTTCAGTAGGCAAAAGACATTGCTACCACTGCGGCTTGACCGGAGCACGCATCATCGTAGGCTCCACAGAACATTGATGCTTCAGGTGCCACTAACTCAGTGCACCACTTATCATCGCTGGTTGCAGACACTCTAACTTACCAATATTGTGCAGCTCTACTCAATGCCACCTGGCCGTGGGTTCTTGCTAACCGCTGCCTCCTGCCTATACTGCGGTCCTCAGAGCTCACAATTAAATAGATTCTTGATTAATTATTTGCAGAGTGCAGTACCAAGCTAAGTATAATGTCCCTGAAACCTACACAATATCCCTTTAGTATCCTTTCTTCAAGAATTTCTTTTATATCAAATATAGGTTTAGTTCAATAACAAAATTCACCCTGCAAGTGCAAAGGAACAATGAATAACAATCTACACTGCGGACAGCACAAGTCACAATTTAAACTATAATGTTCCTGAAACCTACATATTTCAAAAACGTATTCCATATATGTTTGGTCTTTTATTTGAATCATGATTACAGATGATACAGTTCAGTAGGCAACAGACAATGCTTCCAGTGCAGCTTGTTCGGACCACGCATCATCGCAGGGTGAGCACATGCTGAGCACCAGACATACCACTAACTTAGTACACCATAAATAATCACCATGTGGCCTTACTAAGGCAAAATTCAGAAGTCAAAAGGCATTCTTACCAGTGCAGTCTGCCTGGACCATGCATAATCGCAGGCTCCACACAAACTGCCCCTACCTCAGTGCACCACAACTCATGAACCCTTTACGATAGAATTTTCTGTGTATTATTTCACATGTAATACTCCTACCTTTGTACAGCAGAAGTCATAAACCGTGTATGATGGAATATCTGTGTATGATATGATAATTACTATTGTACTTGTTACCAACAGCAACATAGTCAAATGGAGTCGAGCGCATGTGCTCGTATCCACTTCAACTATCTATCTGTGTCTGTGTATTCATTATGTTTGTAAAATGCTGCCCCTGGGCCCTACCACATTATATTGTGCTGTAAACAGCGTATGCAACCATCTTATCTCTGGCAGTAACAAAAACTTCAGTTATATAACTTTCTCTCTCTCATTCTACAAATACGAACATAGAAACTGAATCATTACAATACTGCAAGCAACGTGTATAGTAAATGTATAAGAGTGTGCTATTCTCGAGTTTTATTTTTTTGTAGCATATTTATATAGCACGAAGTCCACCCAAAACTATGTCAGCAATTTACATGAGCACCGTATTTACAGTACATTTTTAGGCAAGCGTAGATTACGTGATTTGTCTAGAAAAACAGGATGCGGACGCGACTCCGAGGCTCGACCACTGATTTCCTGCACCAAGTTCGACAGTATACCCGAAAGACCACATACGGATATATTAGCTGTCCTTCATGTGCCAAAATCTGCAACCTAAAGCTTTCATAGCCCTGTATTACTACAGCAACAACACTCCACTGAATGCGCAACAAACATTCATATTCGCAGAAATGCGTCATGTCCACCATCGTTTATGCGTGGGACTATAGATGAATGTAGGGCCAGTGATTGCCCATACCTTCCATGTTGGCCACGGTGTGGGACTTCACAGACATAATGACACATTCGCTTTTAAGACCAGCACTACAAGACAGACACCCGAATCAGTTGATTTCTCATAGAGCTCGCAACGGAGCCATACCCATAGCTCCAGAGTCATTGTTCACAGCCTTGCACAGCACTGACATACATCAGACCAGCCCACTACGCTTATGCTTACAGGAAAACCCAACAACGCTACATGGCTCAGATTTTCATTGTGGTGATTTGCTAGTTCCAGGTCTAGTTGTCAGAACAACACACACGCGCTCCCTCATGACTGGTATACACACATCCAGCACAGGCGTCACAACACATGTGACCCTACCAATAAAAGAGACTGGGGCACGTGCTCTATTCCATTTTAGAGTTGCTCCCATCACAAGCGCTGTAATGGCCCGTCCTGGTGGTTCGAACGCCTCATGTAGGCCCGAACTACTGAAGAGGGGGGCCCACCACCACGGGCCGTGCCTCTTTGGTCACTGAGTTAGTGGTACCACAAGGACTGAGCGGGTGAGGAGCCTGGGATGATGATGGGTGCACGGGTATGTCCTTTGCCATAGCGATATCAAGACTCAGCACCAAATGTGAGACTTCTTGGTGGCAGAGCGGGACTGCATGATGTAGAAGGTGCTCTGTCCGTAAAAAGGTGAGCAGTGAGGCCTGGGTGTGCACCGGAGTGCACAGGGAGTAGATGCGATACAGCAGACTGGATACAAATAAAACAATGCAGCGATTTAGGCGTACGCAGTCCTACAAACCCTATCTTATTGCATTTGTATTTTTTTTCCAGTAGCAGGAAAGTTTTTATAGTCGGTCAAATGTCCGTAGCTCCCACATGCATAGCGAAGTTAATGAGTATTTATTTTTTTACACTGTGTACACTTAAATTTACCCTTGTATTTTGACAACCTTCCCTTTCTCAATTCATTTAGGACTCGCGCC
This sequence comes from Lissotriton vulgaris, assembly GCF_964263255.1. Taxonomy (NCBI): domain Eukaryota; kingdom Metazoa; phylum Chordata; class Amphibia; order Caudata; family Salamandridae; genus Lissotriton; species Lissotriton vulgaris. The sequence goes on along the minus strand of NC_141689.1, from coordinate 2,062,689,356 downwards.
TTCGTTGCTGTGCTGATTATGAATCCGAAACCGGTCCCAGGATGCTTGTTTCGGTGCAGGGAAGACATGGCTTGGCAGTTCGTGCTTGGCTGTTCCCATGAGGCACAGGGTCAAGACTGATTTGCATATGGCCATGTCTATACTGGGGTGGCTTGGTGAGCAAAATAACGATGGATTAAACTCAGATCTGTGACCGGGGGTGAATGTTTTGCCATTGTGCAACATTTCGTCCATCAACTTGTGGGTCTTGCTGTTCATGTTCACCCTATGTGAGAAGGGTATGGCCGGACGTGGGTCCCGTGCTCATTACGTCACTGGAGTCAAGCTATCCTGGCTGAAGACGGCTGATAGCCACAAAATGGTCCTAGGTTGCTTGATTCCAGTCCAGGGAAGACATGGCTTGACAGTTCGGGCTAGACTGTTCCCATGAGGACAGGGTCAATACTGATTTGCATATTGCCATGTCTGTACTGGGGTGGGTTGGTGAGCAAAATAACGATGGATTAAACCCATATCTGTGACTGGGGGTGAATGTTTTGCCATTCTGCAACATTCCATCCATCAGCCTGTGCGTTTTGCTGTTCACCCTATGTGGGAAGGGTATGCCCAGACGTGTGTCCCGTGCTCATTACGTCACTGGAGTCAAGTTATCCTGGCTGAAGACGGGTGATAGCCAGAAACCGGTCCTAGGATGCTTGATTCCAGTCCAGGGAAAACATGGCTTGGCAGTTCGGACTGAACTGTTCCCATGAGGCACATGGTTAAGACTGATTTGCATATGACCATGTCTGTACTGGGGTGGCTTGGTGAGCAAAATAACGATGGATTAAACCCAGATCTGTGACTGGGGGTGAATGTTTTGCCATTGTGCAACATTCCGACCATCAATTTGTGTGTTTTGCTGTTCACCCTATGTGGGAAGGGTATGCCCAGACGTGGGTCCCGTGCTCATTACGTCACTGGAGTCAAGCTATCCTGGCTGAAGATGGCTGATAGCCAGAAAATGGTCCTAGGTTGCTTGATTCCGGTCCAGGGAAGACATGGCTAGGCAGTTCGGGCTGGACTGTTCCCATTAGGCACAGGGTCAAGCCTGATTTGCATATGGCCATGTCTGCACTGGGGTGGCTTGGTGAGCAAAATAACGATGGATTAAACCCAGATTTGTGACTGTGGGTGAATTTTTTGCCATTGTGCAACATTCCGTCCATCAACTTGTGTGTTTTTCTTTTCACCCTATATGGGAAGGGTATGCCCAGACGTGGGTCCCGTGCTCATTACGTCACTGGAGTCAAGCTATCCTGGCTGAAGACGGCTGATAGCTAGAACCGGTCCTAGGATGCTTGATTCTGGTCCAGAGAAGACATGGCTTGGCAATTCGGGCTGGACTGTTCCCATGAGGTACAGGGTCAAGACTGATTTGCAAATGGCCATGTCTGTACTGGGGTCGCTTGGTGAGCAAATAACAATGGATTAAACCCAGATCTGTGACTGGCGGTGAATGTTTTAACATTGTGCAACATTCCATCCATCAACATGTGTGTTTTGCTGTTCACCCTATGTGAGAAGGGTATGCCCAGATGTGGGTCCTGTGCTCATTACGTCACTGGAGTCAAGCTATCCTGGCTGAAGATGGCTGATAGCCAGAAACCGGTTCTAGGATGCTTGATTCCGGTCCAGCGAAGACATGGCTTGGCAGTTCGGGCTGGACTGTTCCCATGAGGCAAAGGGTCAAGGCTGATTTGCATATGGCCATGTCTGAACTGAGGTGGTGTGGAGTGCAAAAAAGATGGATTTAGGCCCAGATCTTTGTACTGGGGTGAATTTATGACATTGTTCTGCATTCTGTCCATCAACTGGTATTTTTGCAGTTGTCACCCCGAGTGGGATGGGTATGCTCAGACGTGAGTCCCATGCTCTCCACCCCACTGGAGTCAAGCTATCCTGGCTGAAGACGGCTGATAGCCAGAAACCGGTCCTGGGATGCTTGATTCCGGTCCAGGAAAGACATGGCTTGGCAGTTTGGGCTGGACTGTTCGCATGAGGCACAGGATCAAGGCTGATTTGCACATGGCAATGTCTGAACTGGGGTGGTGTGGAGTGCAAAAAAACGATGGATTTAGGCCCAGATCTCTGTACTGGGGTGAATTGTTCTGCATTCTGTCCATCAGCTGTTATTTTTGCATCTGCCATACCAAACAGCAGTGTCCCGAGGGCAGGCACCCAAGACCCAGCTGGAGCCAATACTGGGGAGTGGTGTTCCCCAGGGCCCTCGACTGTCCCAGAATGGGGGCCACACAACCCCCCTCCCAAAATTTAAAAAGCCCCGGAGGGTGGTGATCCCCGGAGCTTAGAGGGACCTTTGAGCCTCCACACATTTTTTTTTAAATACCCAAAGAGTAGCGGTCCCCGGGGTTGGAGAGGGCCTTTAAGCCTCCCCTACCCAAGTATTTTACTGGGGGACTACCTTTGAGCCCCCCCACCCATTTATTTTGTAGCACCGAGGGATGACGGTCCCCGGGCTACAGGGCCTCTCTGGACCCCCATCAAATGTAATATTTTAGACCCCGGATTTGGCTCCCCAAGTAGCTAATTTTTAAACAAACACTAAAGCCCACACTTCGTTTTTATTTTCTACACGGCGGATCCATGCACCCTGCGCACATTTCTCAGTTTTTTCAAAAAAAATAAAAAAATATTTTTGGAGCCCTAAGGGTCCTTGTGGGACCCCCTAAGCACGTCTAGAGGGTCAAGATATTTCTAACCTACCCCCTTTATACATGTTGAACACCGAGGCACAAAATGGCTGCCAACACCTCCTGGTTTCGAATGTTGACAACCATTTGACAACCAATTAGCATTCATCGCGTGATCGGGATGGTGCGCTTAGGGTGCGCTCAGGATGCGCTCAGGAACTACTGAACGGATTTACACCATTTAAGGAAAGGGCACATGTCTGAACCAAGGATTACCTCTTTGCCAAATTTGGTGTAATTCCCTTCAGCAGTTCAGGCTGATCACCAAATTTAAGTAAGAAATAATGAGAGGTACCCCTTAACAAGGATCAAGGGAAGTAGGGTTAACCAACCGGTAAAGAGGAAAGATTCCCTTGAGCAAGGTATTACATTTATAAACTTAGTGCACAGAACCAATAACACAATTCATATATAAAGTAAAAGGCCACAATTTATTAGTCACACAATAATTTTAAAAAAGTGGACAATAGCACCACTTTGCACAAGTAAAAACAATTGAAACAATGAAGAAATTAAATTAAAAACACATAGGATTCAATAATGACCAGCAAAATTTATACAAAAAGTCAGACAACAGTAAGACATAGACTTGTACAGTACTAGACGTATATTCAAACTCTATCTGACACCCAAATTATGTGCACAATAGTATAATGTATCAACACAGGAATCCGAGTGTAGAATTATACTGGAGAATGCGTCGACGCGTTTCGGTGGTTGGTTTCAATTCTATCCACCTTTGTCAAGACAACACGTTCTCTCTGTCGTAATTCTGGGGTCAATAAAATCACCCTTTAAGGCCACTTTTGAATATAGTCGAATTTTATTTTGTTATAACGATATATATTCTGGGCTTTAAAGTGTTGGCATCATGTTTCCTTAATGCTATTCCGTCTCCAGGTTAAGCTAGCGGATAAATATCCTGATATATGAGCTCTGAGCCTTAGCAATGTTCCACAGTTAAACCTCGTCGGGTACTTTCATGTTCATTTAAAATAGGGAACGAGGGTCGCTTGCGTCATGTCCTCGTGGTGGAAACGATCGTTTCACTGTTTAACCGCGAAGGACTGCCTGCTTCTCTGGTTCCGTGGCGTTCAGCAGATCAGGGCTTAATCCATCACCGTTTTTAGCTCACTGCACCATCCCAGCTCAGAACCTGGCTACATGCAAATTAGTCTGTCCCTGGCCCAGTGAATCATGGGAACAGGGCAGACCAAACTACCAAGCCAATTCTTTTACTGGAAAGGAAACAAGCTTCCGGGGACCGGTTTCTGGCATTACAGCCGTCTTCGACCCGGCTTGCTTGAATCCTGATGGTGCAGTGAGCAAGAGACTCACATCTGAGCATACCCTTCCACGCTTATGGTGGACAAAACGATTCAGAAAAGAGGGTGGTGATGGTCAGAGTATCTGAATTCAACAGAATACTACTACCCAGTCAGCAGATCAGGGCTTAATCCATCACCGTTTTTTAGCTCACTGCACCATCCCAGCTCAGAACCTGGCTACATGCAAATTAGTCTGTCACTGGCCCAGTGCATCATGGGAACAGGGCAGACCAAACTACTAAGCCAATTCTTTTACTGGAAAGGAAACAAGCTTCCGGGGACCGGTTTCTGGCATAAACCGGCTGATCTGTTGACTGGGTAAGAGTGTTCTGCTTAATTAAGATACTCTGTCCATCACCACCCCCTTTTCTGAATCGTTTTGTCCACCACAAGCGTGGAAGGGTATGCTCAGACATGAGTCCCTTGCTCACTGTACCATCAGGATTCAAGCAAGCCGGGCCGAAGACGGCTGTAATGCCAGAAACCGGTCCCCGGAAGCTTGTTTCCTTTCCAGTAAAATAATTGGCTTGGTAGTTTGGTCTGCCCTGTTCCCATGATGCACTGGGCCAGGGACAGACTAATTTGCATGTAGCCAGGTTCTGAGCTGGGATGGTGCAGTGAGCTAAAAAACGGTGATGGATCAAGCCCTGATCTGTTGACTGGGTACGAGTGTTCTGCTTAATTCAGATACTCTGTCCATCACCACCCCCTTTTCTGAATCTCACTGGATGAGCCACTTATCACTTTATCAAAGCAGCCTGGCAAATCCTATTAAAACTATGACCAATGAGGGAAGAGAGCAGAAAAGCTGAATTTTGGATCACAGACTAGAACGTCTTATAACTCCTTTTCTGTATACTTTAGGATACATTCAACAATGACTTGTAGTTGGATTTATCAATACCATTCTTCTATGTTCTTGAATGATATTTTATTTCTTTCCTAGCAATATTTATGCATTCATAAACTATTGCCATGTTATTCTATGGGGCGAGGCACCTACAATGGGGAAACTGCAATGTGCAATTTCTCCATCATCAGGACATATCACATATACTTTATGAAGACCCTGCTAATAATTACATGACCTCCCTCACCACCCTAGGGATGCCTAGGGGTGACTTTAGGGGTCCTGAATATGCACACAAATGTGTAGATCCCCACTCCATAGGGCTCCTACAACCAAAGTCCTTTTTGGGAGATACTTTGCTTAAGTGTGGACATTGAAAAGTGAAATCTTTCTACGCCCAGGGTATGTAAATAATTTTTTAAGGGCCTCCTTATAATGACATGCCCCCCAACTCTGAGAGACATAGGGGAGACCCTGGGGATACCTAAAATACCAAAACATTGTAGTCTATCACTTCCTTGGTGCCCCTACCACCAAAGTCGAGTTTGGGCACAATTTACATTTAAAAGCAGTGCTGTAACACAGGGCTGCTTTAAAAATGACATTAGGCTCTCGGCAGTGCACACAAGCAAGTGCAAAAAGGGCTGCTGGCTACTAAACTGCCATGCCCTATTACATACTAGAGACTTGTATGAATTTCGAAGCCCCTTGTCCTATTATCTACTAGGGACTTGCAGGGTAGGTCATTCCAATTATAGGTTTACCTTTGTATAGTGTATCTCATGTATGTGTGTTTTTTCTGTGTGTTTTCAACATAGCACTGGCCGTGGGCCAGGTTAGACAGAGCCCAGGGACAGTCAGAGTCAGTTACCACCAGAACCAGTCAGCAAAAAATGGGGGTGCATCGGTCACAGAGGATGACTTGTAGCAGTGTCGTAAGCTCTGAACTGGTGCAAGAGCTACATCGGTGCCATGTTTTTAGTGTCTGAAGCATGGCAAGTTTGGCAAGGTTGCCATTTGCTCTCAAATGTCCAGGGCCACACACCACGCAATTAGTTTCAGGCCAGTGATTAAAGATGACGAATATTTTAAACTGCAGTCTGCACTGTTTCAAGGATGTTCTTCCACAGTGAAGAGAGGAAATGAAGGTGTACATTCCCTCTGCACAAGAAAGAAAACAGACCATCCTAATGTGTTCCTCCTTTCCATAAAAGAACCTTATCTCAAGGAGAAGCAATTGTGTAATCAAAATGAAACATCCAGACAAATTAAAAAAAGCTACTTAACATTTTTCTCTGAATATAACACTAAATTTGTGCTGTGAGCTCATTTCCTTTTTTTTTCATTTGAAAAGAACAACTATACACGATAGTTTTGGAGGGTATCTAATTTAACGAGTACATTTGTTATTTGTATGCATTGCTTTTCTTGTATGTGGCCCATCCGTTTTTCTATTTACTTCTCGTTAGCATTAACTCTTCACGCTAGGTTTAATAAAGCTGCATTTTTCATTACACAAGGATGTCCTTTTCCTTCCCCCACTCTTTTTTAAAGACTACACTAAAACATGCAATATACGTGCAGTTTCTCATTTCCGCGCAGTGCTCTCTCCTGCCCCTAGCATCATGAACAGATCTATTATCTACCTTTTGTACTACCTGGGCTTTACTGTCAGACAGACAGTGATACATTCCTGTTCTGATCGGGTATGGTTTTAAAATTAGGCTTTCTTTTTTTATCTCCCCAGGGAGACATCTTTTAATTAAATGCTACTGCCAGTTCTCAAAAGCATCAGCACAGACGTCTATGAGCAAAAGCGTGCTTTATTTATAGTCTATGTACAATTGTTTTGAACGCGCACACAGACACACACACTCACCACATCCCACACATTGTGTATTCTGATACTGTGGGTTAAACATACCCACACACACAATCTCACACACACTCATTTTGCATCATGCACATTGTGCTCTGACACGGACTATAAAGCCGAAACTAAAGGTATTTTTAGATTTGTTTAATGTAAAGGATTTTTACTGAATGTTACCACTTGACATTTGTGAGCAAAAGAGGTGCTTCAAAAAATCTACAATTTTTACTGTGATGGGAGGATATGTTATACGCCAGATGTGTAAAGCTCTATTTGTATGGTTTTGATTTATTTGCACTTTATTTTTTAGGTATGTACCGCATGATGTTCCTTGCAAACAGAAGGGGCCATTTGTACAAAGCTAAACATACATATGTAAATCTACTCACATAAAGAGCTACATATTCCTAGATATAGAGCTCCATTTTTTGCTTTTCACTGTTTCTGAGTAGAGAGCTACACCTAAGTGTGCACTTGCATGTCTCCACCCCCTCCAGGTAAGGGGTGGAGCTTGATATGGATACATTTGTGAGTGTAAAGTTAATACATATACCTTTTCACCTGTTGGTGCAGATGTTTGGCACCTGCGTGGAGATGTATTAAATGTCATCGATTAAAAAAATAATATATACATGTGTATGTACGAAATTAGGTTTTTGATTGAGGAGGTGATAACCCTACTCAAGCAAAAAACACAAAAGTCACTAAATTAACCTGTGCTAACCTTCTTGTTGCTTGGTGCAAAAGCAGTTAGGGTTAAGTACTTTTGCAGCACACAATCAGTAATAAAGTAAAAACACAACACAAGAAAAATCGCATAATTTTGAAACACAGAGAACATTTTAATAAATAAAATTACTTGAAAATAAATTAAATCCAATCAGTAGAATGCTGCAATGCACAGTATCCTGAACTTCCTAAAGGCTTGCTGCATAGGCTGAAATTAGTTCAAAATGCTGGCGCTCCTATGCTGACGAGTTTGTCCAAGCGTGATCATGTTAACCTGGCACTGGCAACCCTGCACTAGTGCATCTTTTAACAGCACATTGTTTAAATTAGTGTGGCTGGTACATATCTGGCTTACAAGTGGCTGAAACCATTACCCATAAGCTTCAAGTGGTATTATACTTTTTTGTCCAAAGATACACAGAACAATGATATTTTTAAGTGCAAACTTCTAAATGGATTAAGATTTGCAGGGAACGATTTCTCCAGGGCAGCTTAAACTCACTAGGATCACTATCCACTTATTATCCATCTATAACTCAATCTTTGACATTTAGGAAGGTCATGTAATTTTGTAACAAAGCCTACTATATTATATAGCTCAAGGTGCCTTTTGGTGTAGGATGCTGCACAAATCTAAAATGGAAAATAGTAATAGACCTATTCCAGGTTCACACCCTTGTTTCGTAATGACAGGAGATCTTGAATCATTATTTGCCATGCCATGTATCCCAATTCATACATTGGGCCCGATTATGATGCCGGTCGGGCGAACATCCGACCGGTATCGTTACAATAAAGGGACTGACCAACAGGTAGTCGGCAGTCCCAACTGTCAAATTAGGATCCAACCACTGCATAGGCTGTCAGAAACATGCCTCTTTGCATTAAGGCCTGAGCAGTGGCCCGGAAAAGGGCCACAGCACAGGCCCCAATGCCAAAAGGCATGCTTTTAAACATCCCTACACTAGTGACAAGAACCATGTGGTGCCTGCCACACGATGCAGAGATGTTTAGTCGTGCCCCCAGGGCCAATAGCAGAGGGGCACAGGGGCCCTGCTACAGGCCCCAATAAAGCATTTTTGCCCACCTTTTCACGTTGTAAGAACCAACGTGACATGGCTGGCGGAAAAGTGGATCATAATCCCCACAGCCTCCATTGTGGGGAATGGGATCTGACCAATCGCCCATCAGAAGCTGTCGATCAGTCCCTGGAGCAATGCGGTCCAACCAACTGCATCATAATGTAGCAGTATGATTGTGGATATAAATGTCAGTGAGATTCACACCAACGGCACGTCAGTGTCGGTCCCACTGACAACATAATCGACCCCTTTATGTTTTCATGTATTACCCCATATCAAAAATACCTTTTCACTGATGACTTTAATTTAAAACAATGATCATTCATAACTTAGTGTTAATTACATAATGATTTCACATTTTGGAGATTGCCAAATTTGCTGAATTTACCATGGAAGTAAACATGACTAGTTGAAAGGCATGGTGTCATTCGTTAGGATGGTGGAGATACAGTCTTTTTGCGATCTGTGCAAAGTGTTGTCAGACATGCTATTTATTTACTTTCACTAACATTCTTCATAACTTAGAGCTATTTAGGAAGAAACACATTTTTAAACATTTTTTTAAGTATATGTGTTAGATGCTTATAAGCCATTTTGAAGACCAAAAGAGTACATTTGAAAGCAGATTGATAATGTAAAGTTCACAGAATATGTCAATATAGAAAAGCGTGTAATAGTGAAGTCTATGCAACCTCATGGTAAGCTATGGTCAATTGGTTTCATGTTCAAAACAGGACTGCCGTCAAAATGACAGCAGGCGGGAGGAGCTTCGCTGCCAACCAAGATGGCCGCGTGAGCTCGGAGCTCCGAAGACCTCCCGATCTTCCGAATTAATCCTGCTTCCTATCCTGTCCCACGATGGTGGGAATCGGTTGTTAAGCCAGGCCTGATGCGGCACCCGTTTTCGGAATGAAAATTGGACATTCCTAGCCTTAGTTGTGTCGACGACTCCCGGAGGCTCCTCCCGCGTCGCTTGTGCCAGGGTGGGTAGCAGCGGTGTCCCTACGGAGTTTCTCCCTGCCAGAGCCTCTCAGACCCGCAGGGTGCTCCTGAGCTCCGATCGCCTTGCTGGACGTTCTTGATTCTGGACTTTGTTAACCTTGTGGTGTGCACTGGACGTACCCCGCTGGACTCTCTCGCCCCTGGTATTCCCCCCCGTCCCGTGATTGCCACCATGGCGGGCAAGGGTGGCTCGGATGCGGGCAAGACTCAGCGGATTACCAGGAAGCCATCTCAGTCCCAGTCCACTATTCCCGAACGCTTCTCCCAGTCTAAGGGGTCACCGGTGCAGGTGGTTCGCACGAGAGACCCGAGGAGGGATGAGTCGCCGGATGACTCCGAGATAACGCTCAGGGACGTCATGGGCGCGATATCGGGGGTGAGAACGGAGGTGCACACACTTCGCGAGGAGTTGTCCGGCAAGGTCGACTCCCTGAAAATTGAACTTAATCTCATCAGGACGGACCTCGGGAAAACTAATGACCGGGTGAAATCTTTGGACCTTAAGACGTCCAGCCTGGTCACGGATGTATCTGACATCCAGACGGAGGTGCGCAACTTGAAAATGGCTAATGGCGTGCTGGCGCGTCGGCTGGACGAGTTCGAAGGCCGCGCGCGGCGCCAAAATGTTCGCATCACCGGAGTACCGGAAAAGGCCGAGGAGGACTCAACTGAACTCTTCGTGGAAGAACTGGTGGTGAAAAACTTACAACCCGGGGGCCTGAGCAAGTTCTTCTCGGTTGAGCGGGCCCACAGGATCCCTGCTGGGCCGCCTAAATCGGGGGCTACCCCACGCCCCATCATTGCGAGGCTGTTCAATTATAGGGATAGAGACGCTATCCTGCAGGCGTCGAGGACCGCGGGCCCTCTCCATTTCCAGAACTCTGAAGTGAACTTCTTCCCGGACTTCACCCAGGCCGTTCAGAAACAGCGGCAGAATTTCACCGGGGTGAAGCGGAGACTTAGGGAAATGGGCCTGCGGTACTCTATGCTCTATCCTGCCAAGCTTCGCATTGAACGAGACCACCGGACTTTCTTCTTCGATTTTCCTGACGACGTGGGACACTGGCTCGACACCCTGCCCCAGGAACGGCCTGAATCGACCGACCAGACGGAGGAAACCACCGGAGGCGCGGCAGCACAGGAATGATTACTTGAGTACTTGTCTTCTGAGACCGGGGAAGCCGTGAGGTGCTTCGGCTTTTGACATTGTTGCTTTCATTGACTCATTTTGTTATTGATATGGGGGATGACGGGGGGGATGGGAAGTCTCCTTTCTCCTTCGTGGGCTTTTTGTAGGTTAGTTAAGGGGCGACAGGCACACTGCTAGTTGGGGTGGATTCTAGTCTGATGCAGGGGTGCAGGGTGGTGGGTAGTTGGGGTGTGTTTTTTTGTACTTTCTCTCTGTTTTGCCTCTTATTCTGGCTGAGGAACTTTTGGTATGTCATCTTGCTGCATTGGGCGCTGAGGTGGGCGGGGGGGGGACGCGATGCGTCATTGATGATGGGGGGTAAATTACTTAATTTGCTGAGCTGGAATGTAAACGGGTTGGGGGATCGTATTAAGAGGGGCGTTGTATTACAAATGCTTAAGCGTTGCTCGCCGGATGTAATATTCCTACAGGAGACCCACTTGGTGGGACATGCTTGCAAGGCCTTGAATAGACGGGGTTACAAAATGGTGGCACATGCGGGATTCTCTTCGGGCTCCAGGGGGGTGGGCATCATGGTGCGTGCGTCCCTTCCGTTGGAGGTGGAGTCTGTGCGGGCTGACGACAGAGGCAGATATGTGGCACTGGTGGGTAGATGGGAGGGCCGCACACTGGTTTTGGTTTCGGTTTATGTTCCCCCGGGGTTGCAGGAGACTACATTCAGGGACCTGGGTGGCGCCATTTTAGATCTTCCAGAGGGATTGTTGCTGGTGGGTGGGGATTTCAATTCGGTTGTCTCAGGGGATCTGGACCGCTTTCCCTCTAGGGATCTTCGCCCTTCCCAGTCTTGGATGCCTGATTTTGTATGTTCCATGGGGATGATTGATTGCTGGCGTTTGCTACACCCTGCTCAGCGACAATACTCCTTCTTCTCGGGCGCTCACGGTAGCTTTTCTAGACTGGACTATGTCCTGGCCCCGGCGGCCCAGGCACAGTCTGTTTCCACCGCGCGTCTCCTGGCTCGAGGTATCTCGGACCACTCTCCGGTCTGGGTCTCGTTTGACTTCCAGGTCCCCGCATCCTCGCGGGTTGCCCCCATTAACCCGTGGTACTTTCGCGACCCGAAGACCCGATCTCTCCTGACCAAGTCTATGGACCGGTACTTTGCTGAAAATACCGGCTCCGTTGCCTCCGCAGTCTCCCTCTGGGAGGCCTTCAAGACTGTTCTTCGTGGCGAGGCCTTCTCCCTGGTAGCGGAGGCACGCCGCCGCCGCGACGAGGACGTGGTGCGGCTGGAGACTGATCTCGCAGACTTGAACGCCCGGCTGGAATTGGGTCCGTCTCCCGACCTGGTCCATGCCATCTCGCTTAAGCAATCCGAACTCCGGGCCACCGCCACTGACGCAGCGAAGGCCTTGAGTAGGGAACAGCAGGGCAGGATTTACGATTCCGGTGACAAGGCCGGCAAGCTCCTGGCCTGGTTGGATAAGCGGGACTTGGCGTCCCGGGTCGTCCCGGAACTGACGGGTGAAGACGGTTTAACCTTGACGGACCCGGCGGCTATAGCCGGGTCCTTCGCTGAATATTTTGAAGGGGTTTATACCTCTGCGACTCCCCTCCCGGAATCTGCTTCGGCCTCCTTTCTGGATGAAATTGACCTCCCCTGCCTCTCGGATCTTGAACGTGAGGACATGGATCGAGATCTGACTGATGACGAGGTTGCCCTGGCGATTCGCTCACTGCGCTCCGGCAAAGCGCCGGGTTCTAACGGGATCCCGGTCGAATTGTACAAACTAAGGGCTGACGCGCTGGCCGCACCGCTACGCAAAATGTTCCTCGAGGCCCGCGAGCAGGGTGAACTTCCCCCGGACCAGAGACTCGCCACCATTGTGGTGATCCACAAGGAAGGGAAACCGCGGAATTTGTCCCGGTCCTACAGGCCCATTTCGCTGTTAAATGCCGAACCCAAGATCTTGGCGAAATTGTTGGCCAACCGGCTGGTGGGCGTGATCGGGGATTTGGTACATCCGGACCAGTCCGGGTTCATACCGCACCGGAACACGGCGCTTAACCTACGGAGGCTCCATGCAGTTATGGCGCGCGCCCATTTGCTTCGCGATCCGGCGGTCCTAGCCTCGCTCGACGCTACTATGGCATTCGATTCCCTAGAGTGGAACTACTTGTGGGCAGTCCTAGCCAAACTGGGCTTCGGGCCATCCTATATTGGATGGGTCCGACTGTTATACTCTGCACCGCTGGCTAATGTGGCTGTTAATGGCAGACTTTCGGCCTCCTTTACGTTGCACAGGGGCACCAGGCAGGGCTGCCCGCTCTCGCCGCTCTTGTTTGCACTGGCACTGGAGCCCCTAGCGGCAAAGATTAGAACGCACCCCGATGTTTCGGGGATCACGTGGTCGCCTGGGGTTGAGGACCGAGTGTCGCTTTACGCGGATGACATCCTCCTTTACCTCACCTCCCCTTGTCGCTCGCTTATCGTGGTTTTTGACCTGCTGGGCACCTTTGGGTCGTATTCGGGACTGGTGATTAATTGGTCTAAATCCTCACTGTACACATTGTGTGGAGATACCCCGCGCCTCCCCCGTGGATGCTCGATTCAGGTAGCCCAACGGGGCTTCCGGTACTTGGGCATCTATGTGTCGCGCGACCCCCGCGCCCGGTATTCACGTAATCTCCTGCCCCCGCTCGAGCGCTTACGGAGGGATGTCGAGGTTTGGAAGAAACTGCCTATCTCTTTGATGGGCAGGGCCGCGCTGTTCAAAATGATGGCGTTGCCTCGCTTCCTATACGCTCTGCAGAACTCCCAAGACCCGGTCCCGACCAAGTACTTCGGTGAGATCGAATCCTTGCAGCGGACACTGCTGAGGGATGGGCGCCCGAGGATCTCATTGCTCAAATTGACTATTCCCTGCTATGACGGTGGTATTGCACTGCCGGATATGCGGAGGTATTATTGGGCGTCCCAACTAGCGGCGGTTAACCACGGCCTTTATGGCCCTGCGGTAAGTCCGGGCTACGCTATGGATCGGTGGCTAGTTAACGACGGTAACTATTACAGAGCTCTTTACTCCAGGTCGTTGGACCGTAGGTTGACGGGGCCCACCAGAACGATGGTGCACGTGTGGCGCGCGGTCACCGACACCCTTGGCTGGAAGGATAAGATCACTCTGGCCACTCCCCTGTATGACTCGGACGTGTTGGGGAAACTGTGGAAGACTAAGGGTTTTGACCGATGGGACACCATCGGAATATCTAAAGTTGGAGACATGGTTGCACGGGGCAGGATCAAGTCGTTTGCCGCGCTGCAACTCGAGTACCAGCTGGCGTCGACGGAATACTTCCGACACGCCCAGCTCAGTCACGCCCTCTCCCCCCACGTATCTGACGGTGGTGCTATCCCTGAGTCATCGCCCCTGGAGGATCGGGTGCTGGACGGCCACATGCCGGACAGCGCCATTTCCCTGACTTATAAAAAACTGATCAACGTGAGGGTGGACTTGCTTGAACGACTGAGGATGCACTGGGTGAATGATGGCATAGAAATGGACGAGGAGGAATGGCAGTCTGCGGCCTCCTCCCCCAGGGAGGTGGCCATATCGGCGCGGTTACGGCTGGTCCAGCTGAAAATCTTACATAGAGTGTATGTCACCGGCCCCAGGCTCATCCATATGGGGCTTTCCACGGATGGCCTGTGTCGGCGGGGTTGTGGTGCGCTTGCTACCTTCCTGCACATCATTTGGGAGTGTCCTGGTGTGGCCCGGTACTGGAGGCGAGTGCATGAGGTGATGGAGGAGGTGACTGGTGTGGCCCTGCCGGCCGAGGCACGCCGTTGCCTCCTAAATGTGTGGTGTCCGAATGACTACAGCGTGGCCCAGACCCGATGGGTCACCTTAGGCAACATGGTGGCCAAGAGGGACATTGCCCAGAAGTGGGGTGCGCCCGCTCCCCCCTCCCTTAGCCTCTGGAAGACCAACATGGACTGGTGCATGTTGCGGGAGAAAACGGTGTATGTGGCCAGGGGCAAGCCCAAAATGTGGAGATCAGTGTGGGGAGCCTGGAATTCTTATCGGGGCGAATTATGCGAACCCCCGCTCGAGCTGGACCTGGACGTCCAGTCCTCCCCATAGACTGTAACCCTTCCCGTGGTTCCGGACGGAACATCCTGGTGCGATACTCCCCCATACCTTACTGCTGCAATTGATAGTCTGATTTGTGTTGGATGTGCGGCCCCTGACCCCCTCCCACTGCGCCCCTTCAAATACTTATGTACTGTCCTCGGCCACTTCCCTTCTTCTTTCTCTCTCTTATAATTTCCTTCGTGCCCAGGCACTTCGTTTTCTGGTGGCCTTCCGGGGCCCTTCTATTCTCTGGTTCTCCTTTCCAAGTTGTTAGTTCTTGAAAAATTAAACCTGACTGCTTTTGCGCACTGTTTTGTACATGAGCCTCCCTGTTATCGCAATGCTGCCTGGCCTCCGGGATGTATGGCTGAATAGCGGTGTACTTTTTCTACAAATAAAGGTTTTTCAAAAAAAAAAAAAAATGACAGCAGGCAACACAGCAGTGCACACTCCAGTACAGGAAATCTACTGGGCCTCTAAACCCCCTGCCAGAAGGAAGTGGCCCTTCGGGGCCACCCAGGTTATTTACAACCTCCTACTCGCCTTCTGCCAAATGAAGAGTTGGTTAGACAGTAGAGAATACAAATAACTATTTATTAGCAATACTCTGCAGAGGAGTCCAATCTGACCTGCACCCTAAGATGTCTGCTCAGAGTCTGAACCCTCAACAGTCTGGAATGCATAACCATTCCTCGCAAGAACCTCCAACCACGCCCACAGCGGAACGTTACCGGCTTGGGCTGAACATGAACAAAGGAGGCACATAAGGATGGGCTACGATCTGCTAGATGGGTACACATGATCACAGTCTCAAGGTTGCTGTGTCGGGTCTCAGCATCTCCTAATGTGGGAGCAGAGCTACACATATGGATAGGTATCCAAAGCAGAATGACCTATTCATTAGTAAGTCAGAAAGCCACCTTGAACAGAAAAGAAAATAATAACTAAATACAGTATTCAGCTAAGGCAAGCAAGAGGAATAACATGGACTAGTTCAGAACCAACCTAATGGGGTTTGCGAAATACAAAATGGAGTCACACTAGCTAACTGAAGCTCGCACATTACAGGGATAACTCAGTGGTTTGCATAACATGAATACGAATTAGGTCTAATTTAGCCACACACTACTAACCTACTATGACATGAAACAAGTATACAGTGAGAATGGAGTTTTCAAACCTAACAGTCCCTCCTTTTAGCAGTGGAGGCTAAATGCTTTATTGGCACATCTGGTAGGGTCTTTACAATTCTAAGAAGGGAAGAAAAGAATGCACATGTATATCAAACATCTTTAATATTTAAAAATGCCCTCATCGATCAACATCATATCCTGTATGTCTTGCATCATCATAGTGGTTTGTTTAGGGAATTTAGGGGTACGTGTGAGTTTTCTCTCACAATAGGTAAAGCATGCTGCACGGCAGTTGACACATAGGCAGCATGTGAAGATGATACCTGCTATAGCTACTAGAAAAATGATTATCTTCCAAACCCAGGATGATATCAGACCCGAGAACCACCCTGTCAAGGACCATGAAGCATTGTCTTGGTGAATATCAGATATAAGCCTAGGTAGCTTCTGGATAGGGGAATATACCTTAGGGGGAGGGGGTCAGTGATTTAAACACAGCAACAACTACAGATGAAGGGACAAGCTCCACCCCTATCTGCAAGGATAACATCTAAAACCATCCGATTTGAAAAGCAACAAGTCTGGTAACCTGGAGCTCAGCTGTAATGTTAGTTAGTATGCCTGCTGTAGTGTTGATGACCCCTTCCACAACTCCGGTGAGGTGGCAAATGCTAACACTGTTATGCATAGGTCCCCAGAAAGGCAGAATAGCCTTCATAGCATCTGTGAAATGCTGTAATGTAGTATCAGTCTGAAAAATGTCTGCTATATCAATAACTCTCCTTACAGAGAAAATAAAAGTGAGCACTCCCATGCTGCAGTCTTTGGTCTTTGTGATAGTCAGAGGGTGAAATGTAAACGGGAGGTAAAAGAAAAGAGAGATATCACTGGACCGACCATCCTCTGGGGAGCCAGGTATAGCATGTGCTCAACAAACAAAGTAGAGGTTGGGGGGTGTGAGCAAAGGTGGGCTACTAGTAGTGTTCAATTTATATGTGTAGTTACAGCTGCTAAGTCCACCTGGAATTTTCCCAGAACCATCAACACAGAGACTAGTTGCAGCATGACTGACATGTACGGGCATAATTTCATTTTCAGTGATATTTTGTACATGGAAACATTAAACGTATTCAGTGACATGGAGTCCCTGGAAATGCAGCATTTCATTTTGCAGCCATGTGACATTTCTGTTATTCTCAAAGACATCCATGCAAGCATCTGGATGTAAAGTACCCTCCTTGCCTCCTATCACCGGAGTATAACCCTGGTGTACCACTACATACTCTAATGCTGCTTGATAATCAGACTCAGTCATATCCATAGCATCAGCATGATAATGAATGTACACAACAGAAAACAACTGGAGCTATGCATCACAGCTTCCTAGATACGACATGGGTAAATACACCAGTAAATCATTCTTATCCATCAGAGAAGGGAGTAACCCGCACACTCAGCAATTCGTGGAATTTGACGTATGGTGTTCTTGATGGAGCATGCAGAAAAGAATATTCCGTATATGTTTATCCATGTCTCTCCTTGTGCGGGACAAATGCAATGAACAGGTGTTCAGGCGGAGGGGCGGTAGTTCCTATCAGAGTGTGTACTGGGTGTTTTTTTTCTGTATACCATACTACACCAAACATTATAAATAATAATGAGAAAGAAGATCACTACTACTATTTTACTTCTAGTGGACCAATTAGACCAACCAGGACTATTCTTCCCTAAAGGTGGGGCCGCTAAGGGCTGCTCCTCTTCCATGACAGCACGGTCAAATGGGTACATGTGAAGAGCCAAATCTATTGGAGCCACAAATACAACCGACCAGAGGGGCACAAGTCACCTAGTGTCCATCTAGAGCCTAGCTGGTAGGCTCCTATTATTCATCTTGTCTTTAAAAAAGGATTCCCTTTGAGCACAGACTCTTATCACATTAGGCCCTTTGTTTCATTGGACCTTGTCTAAACAGGGCACACCATATATTAGAACATACAAATCGGACAAATTAGATAAAGCTGAGGTTAAAAAGTTGTAACAATTATTTTATTTAAAAATATATAAACAATACAAATAATTCATACATTAAAAATCAATTATCTCACAATATATTACTGCATTACACAACAAATCCCTATATCTTATATCACATAAAATACAGAAAAAGAATACATCCACAATACAGAGAAAACACAAAATCAGACAGTTGCCTTTGTCATCAAATTGACATATCCTTTTGCATATGAAGGCGCAATCTGGCCACACTCTAATTTATGCGGTCCCACAACAGCATACCAATAGGATTATGTCATCACAGATAGCGTTGATGCGTTTCGATGGTTTTATTCCTTTACTCCATCTTTATCAAGACTTAAATTCAGTTTTATCAAATTACTCTCACCCTTATTCCAATTATTCCTTAAGTTAATTGGGGCTAGGATCTTGATATAACGGAGAAGTATAGAAATCTCTCCTTCAGGTGTTCCAGATTCATAGGTCTATTAATCTACCAGCCTTCACTACATTTTGTTTTCCTTTTTATTCCATTGTATGTCCTTGTTTTAAAAAATAGATTAAACAATTTTTCAATCTTAAAAACTAGGGGGGCTTCAGGGCTCTGTCCCAGCCTTTAAGCAATCCTGCCTTTATTATGAGTGTTGAAGGTTTTAATTGAATTGAACGTCCTGTTACAGCTTAAAGGAGCATGTTGATACACTTGTTAAAATGCAGCCAGAGTCCTGCAGAGTGTTCCCTCTTCTCGCAGATATGTGATATAAGATCCAATGAAACAAAGGGCCTAATCTGATAAGAGTCGGTGCTCAAAGGGAATCCTTTTTTAAAGACAACTTGTGTAGAGTACCTTATCCCTTTTGGCTACTTAAGGGGTCTCCCTCTCTTTTCAAACATCCTATTATTCATCAACAGTGGTGCGATGAAGCACTCCCTCGGAGGAGCCGCACGATCGCAGCCCTTGCTGAAAACAAATCCTTCTTCTGTCAGGATAGGGCTCCCTCCCTTCTGGGCAAGCAGCCTCAACAATCCTGTCCAGTGTCCAGAGCAGAGTACCAACTCAGCTCACCCTACTCTATCACAGCCACCTTAGACACAGTATCTACAACCTGAACTGTCCCTCTGGTGCACTGTCTTTCGCCAAGGGCACAGATTATACCTGGTCACTCCAGGCATTGTCTTATCAACAAAAAGGGGGTGAAACTCAGGATCAGGTGGGCATTGAGACTCACATTCTTGCGGATCAGAAGTGTGAGTATCTGATGCACCCCTTATATCTGCCGGACCACCTCGAGGAGGGCAGCATCGCTCTCTTTGTCTTTCTGAACGCACCCTAATCGACCGTCAGAGAAGGAAGCGAAACAGGGCACCCATTCCCCTTCCTAGTCTGCAATGCCGTACAGTACCCACTTATCATAGGGAAGTGGGAGAGGAACCTTCTTGCAGTGGGTCCCATGCACCCAGTGCTTCCAGCCGTCGAGCTTCACAGTTGTACGAGTGGCAAGGAGGACCAACAGTGGCCCTTTCCAAGGAGGCTCCAGGCAGCTCCTCCTCTGGAAGTTCTTGATGAGTACATAGTCTCCAGGCTGTAGCTGTTGTCCGGGCCCCTCTGGTAACAACTGCAGTGTCTCCTGAATATGTTGATGAATAGAACAAAGATCTTTAGTTAGTTCACACAGGTAATCCATGAGCAAAGGGTATTCTATCTCGGAGAAGCGCTTGGGCCTTGGAATGCCCCAGATGTTAGCATGGAGGCCGAAAACGACTTCATATGGTGACAACCCTGTTCTAGAGTGTGCTGTTGCCCATGTAGATAACAAAGCCAATGGTAATGCATCTGGCCATTGCAATCCTGTACTTTCTTGTCTCTACGCTAACTACAGTTTGAGAGTACCATTTTACTTCTCAACCAGGCCTGCTGACTGGGGGTGATTCGCTGCATGAAACTTCTGCTTAATGTGCAAACCTTCGCACACCAATTGAATGACTTTTGAATTTAAGTGACTTCCGTTGTCACTCCAGATCAAATGCGGCAATCCAAAACGTGGGAAAAACTCCTTTAGGAGTGCCTTCGCCGTGGCCATAGCCGTATTCTCTTTAAGCTTCAATCCCTTTACTGAATGCACAAATCACTACCAGCATGTACTCCAAATTGTTAACTCTTTCCATTTCGATGAAATCCATCTGGAGAACCTTGAAAGGGAAGGAAGGTGGTGCAAAGTTACCTGAGGGTGTTGCAGTACCTTTCCTTGGATTATGTGTCATGCAAATCTTACAATGTTTCCCTAAATGAGTGGCTGCTTTGGAAATATTGTCATTCTGCCACACTGGATCCAACACCTTCCATATTCCCTTGGTGCTAATGTGTGCAGGGCCATGGGCCATGGTGACTACAGGGAGTACCTAGACATTAGGCAGCATCCATCGCTGTTTCTCTGACTTATCAGTCCAACACCCATCCTCATCCAGATGCCCTGTACTCTCTCACCATATTGCCAATTTGTCTAGGGTTGCCTCACTTTGTATCTCTTTAACATTTTCTAATGTGGCCTCAAACATTCCATTGTCTGGGACCCACCTAGCAGGACCTGCCACAAACATATTTTTCATCTTTGATCTAGCTGTCTCTTTAGCTATTTGATCTGCAAACACATTTCGTCCCCCTACATCATCTGTTATTGCTTTGTGGGCACTAAATTTCATTATTGCTAACCATTCTGGAAGTGTAAAAGTTGACAAAAAGTCTATGTATCAGTGGGGCATTCTGTATTCTTAATCCATGTGAAGTCAAGAACCCTCTCTCCGTCCAGAGTCGTCCAAAATTATAAGTGACCCTAAAGGCGTACTGGCTGTCAGTGTAGATATTGACAGTCAGCCCCTCACTTAACTCACAAGGCCGTAGAAGGGCAACCAACTCTGCAGCTTGGGCTGATTGGTATGGGACTCGGGATGTCTCAACTACAATGCGTAACGTTGTAATTGCATATACGGCAGTGGTGGTGCCATCTGGTAATTAGAAACAAGAGCCATTGACATACAGTCCCCCTTGGTGGTCAGATAGGGGAACATCAGTCAGGTCTACCCGATCTTTCGTCTCCTCTTCTGTTCAATACACAATGGTGTGCATCTGCGTCATTACTTGTCGAAGGGAGGGGTAGTAATGTGGCTGGGTTCAGATTGGCGCATCTTTTGAACAATACTAGTTCATATCCAGTCAGACGCGCACTAGTAAGGTGCTACATAGTTGTCTTATTCAAAAGTGTATATACAGCATGAGGTACCATTACTGTGAACTCAGTATCAAGAACAAGCCCTGCCGATAGAAACTGCCACCACCGCAGCAGCTCTCAGGCAGCTCGGGAGAGCTCTGGTGACGTTATCCAACATGGCAGAAAAATAAGTGCAGGGTCTTTGCTTACCACCAAAACCCAGTATTCGGACAGAAAGCACGCAACCATCCGCCTCATGTACATAGAGCACAAAAGTCTTCTGGTAATCAGGAGTGCCAAGCACAGGAGCAGAGCAAAGCACAACTTTTAATTGCTCAAATGCTTGCTGGCATGCAGGGTGTCCAAGGCAAGGGCTCAAGCACTTCTTTGGTAGTCAGGTAAAGGAGGGGTTAGGTCAGTAGGGAATAATTGGGAATCCAGGGTCGACAATATGTGGTAATACCAATAAATGCACGCACTTCACATTGGGTCTTAGGAACAGGCATATTTGTGATAGCAGCTATGAGTTCAGGTGTTAGTCTGTGACCTTCCTTTGACAGAAGGTGACCTAAATAGGTGACCTCCTGTCGACAATATTGAAATTCTTAAAGGGACAACTTATGGCCATGGTGTGCCAAATGCAACAACAATTTAACAGTGGCACCTTTACAACCATCTTCAGTTTTGGAGGCCACAAGGAGGTCGTTAACATACTGCAATAACGCATTACCATAGGGAAGTACCAGATAATCCAATTTAGTTGTTAAGGCTTGGCTATAGATACTAGGACTTTCTTACTTTGAGGAGCAAAACAGAATCTAAAGCTCCTGCCAGCTAGGGCAAATCCAAACAGATATCTACTATCTGTATGGATCAGAATACTAAAGAAAGCATTCTTTAAATCAATCATGGAAAATAATTTGGCTGATGAGGAAATCAATATTGTGGTAATATCTGGGACTACATGGTATTGAGGCACTACAATGTTATTAACTCTGAGGTCAATTACAAGCTATAGACGTCAGGATGAGCATCAGAAGAGTCCAATGGTGCCTTCTTGAGAATCAGAAGGATAGGGCTATTACACACTTTCGCCGTTGTCTCCTCAACTACACCAGACTTAACCAGATCCTGTATTATCTGCAATAAGGCCTTTTCTCCTGCCTGTGAAACATTATACTGAGGAATACATGGCAATATTGCAACATCTTTGATCTTAATAGAGACTGAGGGAATCTGGAGTGACCCCATGTCCGTATCGCCTATTGCCAACAAGCTACAGGGCACCTCGTTGAATTCAGGGAAGAGGGGTGTATCTTTAGTGAAACATTGTTTTGTACGAGCCACTTATGGCCCAACCGTCATGTAAACACCATCTGGGTAACAAGAGATGGTGGCATGTAATCTCTTCAACAAATCCAGGCCCATCAAATTCTCTCCACAATTTGTCGTTAACAGAAATGGCAAATCTACCGTAAAGGGACCACTAGTCAGAACAAGAGGTTTGAAATGGGGTAAACACCGGGCATGCCGAAGAAACCTATTGAAACATTGTTTTGGCCAGACAGAGTTGACCCCGGGACCAGGGAACTGGAAACAGAGCTATTCATAGCCCCTGTATCAACGAAAATTTCTTGGCTATGTCTTGAAAATCTGCAGTGAAATAGGGTCCGTGCTGATGGGCCCCAGAACTGTTCCCTCTTCCCTGTCCCTGGCTCTCCTAGCTATGGGACAACCCTGTCAATTTGGCCATGTCATAGTCATCATGATAATACTGCCTCCCCTGGGTTTCATCAAAATAGTCCTTTATGATGATCATACGATGTATTTTCAGACTGCACCTCTACTCTGCCTCCTCCTCCTCTACCGCGTCCTCTAAAACCCCTTCCTCTCGGGCCTCAACTTTCTGCAACAACCCTGGAAACTCACTTTGCCAATGCCCCTCCTTTTTACAGTACACACTTTGGTTGTAACCTACGGGCACACCCGGAGTACTGTTCCGACTAGACTGAGACTCCCGCTGGGCCCAAACCTCTACCTTTTCCATTTCCCCTTATCACTTGCTGCATCAATACCCTCGTCTTCACCTCCTTTCACTTTCTCTCCACCTTTTCTTTGTATTCATTCTCTCTATGCTCATAGTACTTTTCCATACTCAAAATTACTGACAGGGATGAGGTGGTCCATGTACTTTTCGAAGCCTGCAACCTAGTTGCAATCTTGGGAAGCAAATTAGTGACAAACCTGTTAACGAACAAACAAACACCACCCTCTTGTGTCAGATATTGGCCACTAAAATCCCAAAACACCCGTTCAAACCTAGTAAAGTGTTATATACTTGTATTAATCCTGCTTTCTTTCTTGTTCTCTCGTGCTTGCAAGCACGAGAGATTCCCTCTGTAGTTCTCGAATCCTGACCTTCAGTCGTGAGGATTCCTCGAACGTCACTTTGAACGTTGGCTTCCTCACGACTGGATGGCTCTGGTTGTGGGTGCTTTACTTGGCAATTTAAACTTCAAATAAACCAAGCTTTGGACCTACGCAAGTCTCTGCCTTCATATTTAACATATATTGGCGACGATCGGGATTTTGCTGCACCCACCGCCAGTCAAGTCTTCAAGACTCACCGGAACACGACCACTGTTCGTTTCCTGCCTCTTCAGCCTCCAGTCCGACTTCTTTCACACCAGGTCATATGTTTTTGGACACTTTCCCCGTCCATCACCTGGCTCCCGGTGTGGATTTCTCTTCTTTCTGGCCCTTTTCCCGGCGCTGCTTGTCTCTGCCAGTTGCTGCCTCGCGCTCAATCATGCGCGCAACCTTCTAACTTCCTGCTCGCGCTGCTTAACGCGCGCTACGCTACAACCTTCAATCAAGCCCACTGCCTTTAAAAAATCACGTCGTACTGTAACCTTGACGACGAAGCCGGTGGCCATTTTCAGCGACCTGCTAAGCCTTCGTTCAACACTAATATTCAGCATTAAGCACGCTCCGCTTTTTATTTCATTTTCAACCACTTACTTCCTCTCTTTGCTGATTTCTTTCAAGTGACTACAGCGATAGGCACGCTTTATTGCCTACCATGTTCTTTTGACATCTAATTTTTACTTTGCAAGTCTTTAAGTGACTACAGCGATAGGCACGCTTTATTGCCTACCATGTTCATTTGATGTCATAATTTTCACATTTCAAGTCTTTAAATGACTACAGCGATAGGCACGCTTTATTGCCTACCATATTTATTTGACGTCATAATTCCACATTTAAAGTCATTTATTAACCACAGCGATAGGCACGCTTTACTGCCTACCATGTATATTTAACTTTGTATTTTCATTTTTCAATTCATCTTCAGCGATAGACACGCTTCATCGTCTATCACAAACTCCGCCACAACAGCGCTCCAAGTTATTTAACCACATTTTACTGGATTATAAAACATTTTTAAACCATAAATTTCATCTTTTCATTTTATTTCACCATGGCTTCTTCTCAACAATTCCAAACACCAGCTCCTTTTCTGCAAACTCCTGGAAAACCTACTCTTGCTTGGCGCAACTGGCTCAAAGGTTTTGAGAACTATTTAGTAGCCATTGATGCCACCAAATATGATCCTCCTCGCAAGGTTGCCATTCTTTATGGTGGTTTGGGAGTTGCTGCTCAACAAGTTTTTGAAAACTTACCTCATATTCCTTCTCCCTCTGGTGATTCCGGTGACAATTGGAATGTTTACCAAGAAGCCATTGCTCGCCTCAATAAACAATATGACGATGAGCCCAGTATCGTGTTAGAACGTCATAATTTTTTCAAACGTAAACAAAGTATTGATGAGAGCGTAGAAGACTATATTGCTCAACTCAGAATCCTGGCTTCTACCTGCGACTTTGGCGCTACTACAGATACCTCTATCAGAGATCAATTTATTTTTGCTTGTTTTTCTAAAAAAATCCAGGAACGTTTATTAAGTTGCAAAAATCCTTCTTTAACCAAAACAATTGATATTGCCAAGGGGATTGAACGCGCAACTTATTCCTCTAAAATTCTACAAGAAAGTATATCTCAACCTTCCGTTCATTTGGTCGACCAAACTTCTGGTTTCACTTCTATTGACCTTGTTAACAATTCTTCAAGACAACAAAATAGAAAACCCCTCAATTGCTACAGATGTGGATCAAGAAACCATCTTGGCAATTCTCCCACTTGTCCTGCTTCTGGAAAAAAATGTTCCTCCTGCAAGAAAATTTGACATTTTCCTTCTGTTTGCAGGGGTCGCAAAAGATTTACTAGAGTCAATAATATTAAGTTTCAAGAAAATCTAGAGTCTTGCTCCACCAGACTCAATGATGTTATGTTGTCCATTGAATGTGATTCTCTTGAATTTGCTAAGATTAAGAGTCCCTTGTGTGAATTGTTGATTGGTACAATTACAATCCAGGTCAAAGCCGATTCTGGTTCTCCCATCACCATTTTATCTGACCTCACGTTTTATGCTAACTGGAGTCATGTTGTCCTTTCCAAATCAGACGTCAATCCCAAGGCCTTTGGCGAAAAGGACATCGATATGTTGGGTTTCTTTTATTCTAACATTGCTTGTCTAGGCAGATACACCTTCACCAAAGTTTATGTTGCCCTCAAGGGCAGGGATATTGTAGGTTGGTTTGACTTAGCCAGAATGGGTTTGATTCTCAAACCTGGCTGTGATCAACCCATTGCCTTAGGCGACATCCCTCATGACTATTACACTAGTCATGATTCTGGGAACTTCAATATTTCAGATCTTTCCTTTCCCATAGTCAATATAGACAGTTTACTGAGTTCCTTTCCAAACTTATTTAAAGATAAGGTTGGTACAGTTCTTGGTTTTAAGCATGAAATTAGACTTAAACCCAATGCTCAGCCGGTTGTTCACAAAGTTCGTCCTCTTCCTTTGAGCGCTAGAGATGAACTTAAAAATGTCCTGAAAAATCTCTGTGATGAAGGAATCATTGCTCCCTGTGACTCGTCTGAGTGGGTTTCACCCATTGTTTTAGTTCGCAAGAAGACTGGAGAGGTGAGATTGTGCGCTGATTTACGCTCACTGAATAACAATATCATCGTGGATTGCCACCCCCTTCCCAAAATTCATGACCTTTTGGCTAATTTGGGTGGGGCTAAATTTTTCTCCCTCCTCGACCTTAGGTCTGCTTATCACCAAATTCCCTTGTCCCTCAGATCTCAAGAGTTAACAACGTTTGTCACTCCCTTTGGTGCCTTCAAGTACCTCAGGCTTCCCTTTGGCTTGGCCTCGGCAGCCAGCATTTTCCAAAAACTTATGGACAACCTATTTGAAGATATCCCTGGCGTGCAAGCGTATCAAGATGACATCTTGGTCTACGCCAACGACTCTTCTCAGCACAATCACACTCTTAACACCGTCTTACAAGTTTTGGAGAAAGCTGGCATGACTGTTAGACACGACAAGTGCAAGTTTGGTTTTCAAGAGTTAGATTACTTGGGCCACTCCCTTTCTCCCAATGGCATTAAACCCAAGTTCTCTTTAATTAAAGCCATTAGAGATGCCAAACCTCCCAAGGATCGCGATGCACTTCGCTCCTTTCTGGGCTTATCCGAATACTACGCCAGGTTTGTTCATGGTTACGCACAGATTGTTGAACCTTTGAGGACACTCTTAAGGAAGGGAGTGAAATTTGTTTGGTCTCAAGACTTGCAAAAAGTTTTTGACCAAGTCAAGAAGATCATTGAAGATTCACCTGCTTTAAATCCTTTTTGTGACGGCTCTAAATGTTTTATCACTGTCGATGCCAGTCTTACCGGTTTGGGTGCCGTTTTAGGACAATGGGTCGAGGGCAAAGAACATACGGTTGCCTTTGCATCCAGAACACTTCTTTCTGCTGAAACCAGGTACAGCACGATTGAAAGAGAAGCCCTGGCTTGCGTTTGGGCTATTCAAAAGTTCAAATCTTACATTTGGGGTCGGGAGTTTGAGATTTACACAGACCACAAGCCCCTTGTGCACATGCTTTCCGACAGTACTTCCAATAGGGCCTCTGCCAGACTTGTTCGTCTCCTTTCCAAACTCCATGAATTTCATTTTGTCATCAAACACATTCCTGGGGGTAAGAATTTCAGGGCCGATTGCCTCTCAAGAATGTCTTTAACTGATGATTCAATTGTTGATGATGATATTGAATGTGTTGTTGCCACCATTGATGCAGTTGCTGAATGTCAACCCATTTCTGAAGCACAATGGAATATAGCTTATAATAATGATGTTGTTCTATCCAAAGTTAAGGAATTTATTATCAACAAATGGCCTGAACGTAGAACCTTATCCTCTGAGTTAAAAGGTTTTGCAAATGTTTCTGAAGAACTTTCTTTGGTTAATGATATGGTCATGCGCAACGATTTATTTGTTCCTCCTCAGTCTGTTCGTGATCATATCATTCGTTCTGCTCATCAGGGTCACCTTGGTATTGTTAAAACTTGTCAACGCATCAAACAATTCTACTGGTGGCCTTCCATGGACTCTCACATTAGAAAGATGATTGATAATTGCACTCAATGCATCCTCTCTGATAAACATTGGAAAACTCTTTCCACACCTTTATGTCCCGTTCCTCTACCGGCTGGTCCATGGGACAAAGTAGCTTTGGACTTTTCTGGTCCATATGATGATTTACCTTCTGAGCACAAGTTTCTTATCCTTCTTGTTGATTACCACTCTAAATGGCTCTATTATTCCTTTTGCAACTCTGCTTCTACTGACAATGCTATTAAATTCTTACAGTCTGTTTTTGATGTATGAGGGCTTTCCCAAGACCATCGTTACCGACAATGGAACGTATTTTGTCTCACAAAAAATGTGCTCTTTTCTCAAGTGTCACGACATTTCTCACTACAAAGTTGCCTTGTACTCGCCCTCCTCAAATGGTCTAGTAGAAAGGTGTAATCGCATTATTAAGGAGGGTGTTCAAACTGCTATTTCTTCTAGGCTAGATCCCTTGCCTTTCGTTCATGACAAAGGGTGGGCCTACAATACCTCCCCACATTCTACTACTGGGGTCTCACCTTTTAGCTTACTTCGTAAAAGAAGAGTTCATTCTGTTCTCAATCCTAGTTGGTTGCATAAGGATTGTGATTCGTCTGATTTTTCTTTTTCCGTTCAAGATCATGTAAGTGCTAAACAATTGTCAATGAAATCACGTTTTGATGAAGGTAAACATTCTGTTAATCAGCCTTTGCAAAAAGGTGATATGGTTCTTATCAAGAATCCCAAAAGAGTTTCTAAAGGGAGGTCTAAATTTTCTTCTGCAAATTTGGTCACACAAGTTAGTAAAACCTCAGCTCTTCTTGATGACAGAGGGTGGTGGAACAAGCGAGCTCTTGTTAAGATTTCTCCACTTCAAGCCCACGTCATTAAGGAACATGCCACTTCAGATTCTGAGCACTGTGATTGGTTTGATTTGTTTTATGCTCAACCACCCTCTTCCAATCCAGTTGCTGAATCCCCCTCCAATTCAGTTGCTGAAACCTCCATGTCTTTTCAGGCAACTGCTCCCGCTCATTCCCTTTCTCCTTCAGATTCTCTCCCTTCCACTTCTGCCTTGCCACAGTCCTCTGTCCCAGCAGAATTACCTTTACCACACAATTCGATTTCCCAAGAGACTTCTGAAGTGGCAACAAAAAGGGCCTTTCGTTTGAAGCAGCTATCCTGCAGATTGAGAGACTATGTTTTAGAATAATTTTGCATATTTTGCAATTGCTTTTGTTTGCTTTTGTATGTTTTCTTTGTTACTCTTCTTAAAGGGGAAGATGTTATATACTTGTATTAATCCTGCTTTCTTTCTTGTTCTCTCGTGCTTGCAAGCACGAGAGATTCCCTCTGTAGTTCTCGAATCCTGACCTTCAGTCGTGAGGAATTCCTCGAACGTCACTTTGAACGTTGGCTTCCTCACGACTGGATGGCTCTAGTTGTGGGTGC
The DNA here is from genome assembly GCF_964263255.1 of Lissotriton vulgaris. Classification (NCBI taxonomy): domain Eukaryota; kingdom Metazoa; phylum Chordata; class Amphibia; order Caudata; family Salamandridae; genus Lissotriton; species Lissotriton vulgaris. The sequence goes on along the minus strand of NC_141689.1, from coordinate 2,062,660,123 downwards.
TTTACTTGGCAATTTAAACTTGAAATAAACCAAGCTTTGGACCTACGCAAGTCTCTGCCTTCATATTTAACATATAGAAATCAGACACACTTTCATCCTTCTTCTGACGACACGCAGTCAACTTGTCCCAATCCACTTGTCTCGGCCGGATAAGGGAATGCATGTTAGTGATAATACGCCCTGGCAAAGCTAATAGCTCCGCCTTGAGCTTGTCACCAGGCATGCGTTCCTTATCCTACGCCCTGATCTCATCCCAAGTTCCACCCAATTCCATTACGTGATCCTGCATAATCACCTGTCTCCATATATCCACTGGTACCAGCCGGCCAAAAAATAACTCTATATCAGCCAATGTCATTACTGTGGAAGATGCTGCTTCCGTTAATTCCCTATATTATGCAGCCGGAGTTTTCCGAGGGTCCTGTAACTGACCATTTAGAGATATTACCTCACTCCTCTTCCATGGAGTGTAAATCCATTGTTCCTGCAAACAGGCTTTCACCCGTAGTTGAGTAACAATATCATGGGCATCTTGCAACTCTGGTATTTCAGGGTGATAAATAGGATGAACTTCTCTCATGGGAAACTGTGATGCGGTTGTCTGGACCTTCTGAAGCAGTCTACCCCGATAATCCACCAATGTTGTCACATTTATGAAAACCTCATTGGGGGGCCATACCTGTAGCATATACCCCATCCCGAATGTCAAAGATAATCTGAGGTGCGATTCCCTTAAAAAACTGCTTCCACAATCCTATCAGCGTAACCGACATATGTTTAAGAGCATGTTGCTGTTTTAATGGCTCATAATCTTTCATCACACTCCACACATCTTCTACACTATATATCAGATTCCATGCCCATTGGGCAGCCTTTTCAGCCACCATCTTCTTCTCCTTGTTACCCACAGAAGAGCGCACCAACACTTTCTCCATGCGGTCATGTGCCGCTGCCCAATTACCTTAATGCACTCCACACACAGGTGTCATGGCATTGTGCAAATCCTGAGGTAACACACTCAAGGGAGAAAGAGCAGATGATGAAACGGGCACCATCATGAACAAAGACTGTGTTGTAGGAGAATGAAAAGGTGACGGCACCCACCCCTACAACTTGCGAAGATGAGGAAGAACCAGCCAGAGCTGGGGCCGAAGGAACAGAGCTAGAGACAGAGACACTAGGGATAGCAGAACCAGAGGCCAAAGACTGGGATGTTGGGATCATGGGGAATATCCATTCAGGGGCATAAGGAGGTGGTGGGTGAGAATCTAGTAACTCCTCAACAAAATCATCACCTTCCTTTATAGCAACAGAACATTTATCACTCTGTAATTGAAACCTCCTAGCTGCACGCTCTATGCCTTTCTCAATCTTTTCTCTGTCATAGGCCATTGCTTTCTGCATTATTGTTTGTGTCTATCCCCTTCGAGCTTGTTTCTCTACTCTCATCTGTCACTGTTTTGCCACCTTCTGCCATACCCACATAGAATCAAACAACGACTGCCTGCTGGTTTTGGCGAACAATTTATCCTGCAAGTTTACAGATAACATATACTCTGAGTTTGGTGTCAAACTGACTCTGTACACCCCCATCAAATATGTCAGCCTATGTTTTTGCATTAGCTAGCTTTCAGTGCCACTAGAATCTCCAGTTATCAGAGAGATTCGTTTTTTGGCAACCTCAGAACATAATAACCATGGAAACAATATACTACTTTCACCCAGTCACTCATGCTTGCTTGTTTTGCTCCAGAGAGATACACAGAAGAGAAAGTCGAGTGTGTTAACAATAATAATTTATTGTACCGTTGTTCTCATGTAAAATAAGTGTGCTGCTACAACTGTAACACAGTAGCAGAGATATAGAACCAGCAATACAGTGAATAAAAAGAAAAAGTATTGTTCTACCATTTTGCAATAGTCATGAACACATACATGAATATGAAATGCATTTATAAAATAAACTGTGTACTCCTAAGATGCCTGTGATGTACCTAAGTGTACCTAGCATGTGAGTAGGTGCGAAAGAACCTAAGTCTAAGAGCCTAACTCTAAGAGCCTAAGTCTAAGAACCTAAGTCTAAGAGCCAAGAATCCCACTAGGATTTAGTTGAACCCCCATAGCTGAATAGTGAGAGTGTGGGACTTCGTCCTGGACTTGAGCTGGACACCGCCCAAGGGATCGTCAGACCACTGTCAGTTGGAACGATGGCATGCCGGAGCCGCCGCTTCTCTGGTCAGTGTGTCGCTTTAAGGTCTTGGTTCCCTCCTACCTACTGATAGTAGGAAGTGCTGTATTTATACACTCTATATACCCGTGCTTCCCATTGATCAGTATGAGGATGACGTTGGGGAGTAAACCTTGTGTTTCGATGGCGGAGGTGAAGTGTATCTCCTGGAGAGTGTACTCATAAATTATTTAGATGTGCTAAGGATGAAGTCTTAGCAATATCAATTGGGAAAAACCCACCCTTGGCATGGAACTAGGTGAAAGGTTTAGTCCATAAAAGGCTACAGTCCTTATAAGGCGTTATGTCCATACTCAGAGTTATGTCTTATAAGGCCCCTTCATATGAAATGACGGGGAGATGATGTAGGGAAAGTGGGTGATGTTCCCTGGACCTATATTAGGGTAACAATATGAAATATAATATTACTTTACCTTCTGTTTATCAAATGTGCCATTAAGTGGCCACTGTTAGTCAGTATTGTCCCTCGTATGTTTATTCCACAACATGCTAAACATAAGAGGGGCAATGCAATGCTTGATGTGTACATCAAAAATCGTGGTACCCTCTGGAGGCACAGGCTGCCTCTCCTCTAAGCGAGCCTCAATGGAACAACATCGGCATCCAAAACACCCTAACTTACTTAGACAAGGCATCTTAATATAAGACAGATACACTGTCCCCAAGGGACAAGTATAACATCAATCCAACAAAACGGTTCAATAACCAAATCAGAACCAGTCCAAAAAACCACACCCTACAGTCCCCAGACTGCACCAAGGCAAGGCAGTCCATAGACTGCCCTAAGAAAAGACAAGAAGACAGGCTTCAGCCCCAGACCTTTTCAAAATTAGACCGAATTTCCATTCGGCCTGGCAGATTGCTTGCAATTAGTCTGAGACCTTTTCAAGAGTAGGCCAAATTTCCAGATGGCCTGGTAGACCGCTCATAAATACTCTGTGTCCTTTAAGGGTCTGCAAATCCACCAAGATCAAGATAAGACAGTCCGAAAACTGTACAAGACACAGCACGTAGGTTCATGCTATTCAACCATGGCACCACATTTTCCAAGAATTCAAATCACTCACCTGGTGCACTCAGATCGAGCAAGATTATTCACCACTGCTGACTCTTCGGACCAATCGGTCGAATCCAAGGTTTCCCCTTCTCAGGACCCCAGCCCGTGACCACTAGACAAAGAATGGCCCGATGATACGGGTGGGTCAGCCAAGAGAACCGGGCTCTTATTGTGTGGGGATCCCAACCGACCAGAAGCAACCCGACCCTGCAACCTGATTACGGGTGAGTCCGATCACCTTGCGGGGTCCCTGTTTGGGTCACCTAGGTTATTTACAACCTTCTCCTCGCCTTTCGCCAAATGAAGAGTCTGTCAGACAGTAGAGACAGTACAGAATACAAATAGCTGTTTATTAATAATACTCTGCAGAAGAGTCCAATCTGATCTGCACCTTAAGATGTCTGCCAAGGGATTGATCCCCCAACAGCCTGCAACACATAACCATTCCTCCCAAGAACCTCCAACCACACCCACAGTGGAAAGTTACCAGGCTCGGGCCAAACATGAATCAAAGAGGCAGAGAAGGATGGGCTACCACCTGCTAGATGGGTACACATTATAACAGTCTCAAGGTTCAAGGTTGCTGTTCTGGGTCTCAGCGTCGCCTAACATGGGAGCAGAGCTACACACATGGATAGGTACGCAAAGGCATAATGGCCTATTCATTAGTAAGTCAGAAAGCAACCTTGAACAGAAAAGAAAATAATAACTAAATACAGTGTTTGGCTGAGGCAAGCAATATGAATAAAGGGACCTAGATCAGACACAGCCTAATGGGGATTGTGAAATACTAAATAGAGTCACACTCTCTAACTGAAGCCCGCACATTACAGAGATAACTCAGTGGGTTGTATAATGTGAATATAAGTGAGGTCTGATTTAGCTGCACACTGCTAACCTACTATGGCACGAAACAAGTATATAATGAGAATGCTGTTTTCAAACCTAACATGACCTATTATATACTAGTGACTTATAGGTAGTATGAATCCCACTTGCCTTGTTATATGCTAGGGACTTACAGGGGTGTATTATTACCAGTTGTAATTATACTAACCACCATGTACCTTTAAAGAAGTGCAATGGCCCTAGGTCTGATAAACAGAGCGCAGGGCACAATTGGAGTCAGTTACTACCGATATCAATCAAAAAATGGGGGTGATCAGGGCCAAAAAGATGACTTTTTCACACGGCCTACCACCCCGGAAAAAAGGTGATCAGTAACTAACCTATACCCTGATAGTCCTCATCAGGTAAGTGTGAAAACTAAGGGTGGGCGTAGTTCGCGAAGTAGCGCTACGCAAAACTACGCGAAGTGCACTTCGCACTACGCGAACTTCACGTAGCACTATGTGAGCTGCGTAGTAGCATGTTCGCACTGTGCAGAATGTGTTTTCAATGATTGCACAGTGCGGACAAGCATCCGGCACTGTGCAATCATTAAAAATGGCATCTTGCACAGTGCGAGTTGTAGTTTTCTGCTGCTCGAGTAGATTATTACTCGAGCTGCAGCTTTCTCAACGCGAACTGGTAGTTTCTCATTGAGAGCGGTCGCGAGCATGCACAACCACTTACAATGAGAAACCTTACCTTCCCGCGTTGAGAGTCTCGCCGGGATGACATTTTGCTTGCTCGCGGTCGCGAACATGACGTTCAGGACCGCGAGCAAGCAAAAAATGAGCGCTGCACTACGCTACGCTACGCTGCACTACGCGTGTTCGCACTGTGCTACGTGCAGCTCACGTAGTGCGAAGTTGCGCACACTTCGCAAACTCCGCGAGCGTAGCGTAGTGCTTCGCCCAGGGTTAGTAAAAACCTGAAAAACCCATCTGGATTGGCATGGGCATTCCAAGGTCTGTATTCCAATGTGAAGTCCATACCCTGTAGGGAAATGGACCACCTCAACAGTTTAGGAATTCCCCTTCTCATCTGCCTGAGCCATTTGAGAGGTTTGTTGTCAGTTTGAACACAAACAGGATGTGCCAAAAATGTATGCCTCAGCTTCTTTGAGGCCAGACCACTCAAAGGCTTCACTCCATCTTTGTTCTCTGGAAACAGGTTACCTACTGAATAAAGTAACTGGCTGTTCAATCCCTTCCTCATTTACTTGTGCCAACACTGCCCCAATCCCTTGTTCTAAAGCATATGTGTGAACCACAAACTTCTTTGGGTAGTGAAATGAAATGAAAAAAGGATTTCTAAAGCGCCTGGTTACCCATAGGCATCCCCAAGCTAATGTCTGCTAACACACTGAGCTGTGACCCATTCATTTAAGGTAAATCAGTGTTTTATTCTGTCTCCGAAAGATGAGGTAGTTAGGTTGAGCACGGATCTGCAAAGGCAGACTGTTCCAGATTTTAGCCACATTATAGGAAAAGAGGCAGCCCCCACTCCGTGCTCTCTTTATTGTTGGTGTTGGTTAGGGCTCTATTTGGACGGTACAGATTGACAAGGAACTGAATAACCAAGGATCCCTTACCTGCAAGTGCCCTTTGGGCTGTGCATAATGCGTTAAACTGAATGCACTCACAGATGGGGAGCCAGTGTAGAGATGCCAAAGCTAGTTTAGCTGAAGAACGCTTTGGGATGTTTATGAGCATACGTGCAGCGCAGTTTCGAACAACTTGTAACTTTCGTATCGAGAAGCAAGGAGCTCCAAGATAAAGTGCATTAGCATAGTCAAGACTTTTTGTCCTTGCTCTTTAAAATCAAGGTTCTGGACAAGCCAAACACCCAGATTTTTGATTTGGTCTTTAGGGGAGGGAACAGGACCAAAAGAGGTAGGCCATCTTAGTCCAAGATGTGTCTTTTCTTTATTCCCTATGAGCATTAGTTCCATTTTTGATCAATTGAGTTTCAAAAATGAATCTTCCATCCACCTTGATACTTTGCCCAGACAAAGGACAAGACCAGAGTTGGAAGGGTCCCATTGGTTGAAAGAAACTGCCAATTGGGTGTCATCAGCATACGTGAGGATTTGGATCCCGAAAGGTAGCACCACCTCCACCAGAGGCCTCAAATAAACATTAAAAGGTGTGGGGCTCAGGGAAGACCCCTGGGGGACCCCACAGTTAAGAGGTATGGGCTTTGAGGAAATGCCTTCTTCAAGAGCTACGAAGGATCGGTCTTCTAAAAACGATTGCAGCCAATTGAGCATGGTCCCAGCAATTCCCACCTCACTTAGCCTTTTGATCAACAGCCGGTGGTTGACCGTATCGTAAGCCGCGCTTAAATCTAAAAGAATGATTACCGCGCAGCCTCCAGCTTCTAAGATTTTTCTAGACTCTTCCATTACCTTTAGAAGAGCCGTCTCTGTGCCCTGTTGAGGTCTAAAACCCATATGGGTGGGATGGAGATGGACATTACTCTCCAAGAAGGTGGACAATACCGAGTTCACATTTTTCTCAGCGATCTTGCTGATAGACCGGAAGTGCAGCAGTGACTTTGGTCCCCGTAACCTGTGCCTGGCCCAGTAAAGTGGGCAAACAACAAAGGTAGGCTCTGCGCTACCCGTTTGTGCAAAAGGCAACATTAGAAGCAGTTATTAACATGGTAGTTTAAAATAAAATAATTAGCAGCTAAGCCAAGCAAAATGTTCCCAGAATGAGCATCACCAAATCACATTGCAAGTGTGTGCAGGTAGTCTGGGGCAAATAACACTGATGCTGAACTTAAAGCAGCATTCAGAGTGTCAAAGGCCTTCCAACACTCTGGGGTCAAAATCACTTTCTTGGCCATCTTCTTAGAAGTGGGTTTTGTCAGGGGAGTCACAATGTTCCCATAGTTTTGAACAAATCATCTATAATACCCAGTCAGGCCAAGGAATGCCCTAACTTGTGTCTGCTTTGTAGGAGCTACCTAATCAACAATAGTTTGTTTCTTGAGCTGGAGAGGTTGCAAGTGGCCTCCATCTACATGGTGCCCTGTGTACACAACTGAACTCTGCCCTATTTGGCACTTACTGGCCTTAATAGGGCCTGCTGCAGGGCCTGAAGCACTTCCTTCCGGTGGAACAAGTGATCCTCCCAGGTGGAATTGTACATAGCTATATTGTCTAGATTACCTGCACTGAACTGTTAGAAACAGAAAGTCCCTGTTCACCAACTTTTGGAAGGTGACAGGGGCATTTTCTAAGCCAAAGGGCATTACTTTGAATAGGTAATATCCCTCTGGTGTGGAGAATGCTGACCACTCCTCTTCTACTTTAGTAAGAGCAATTTGCGAGTAGCATGAGGTCAAATTAATTTTACTCGGGTACTTAACAGTCCCTAACCTGTCAATGAGCTCATCGGCTATAAGTAGAGTGAGCATTAGTCTTAGTGACTGTATTCAGTACTCTGTAGTCCACTCAGGCCCTTAGCTCCTTCCTTTCCCCCTGATGTTTAGGTTTGGGCACCTGCATCACTACACTGGCCCTTGGACTGTCAGAGGGCTCAATTACACTCAATTCCAGCATCATAGTAACCTCAGCCTTGATGCTGTGTCTGACATGGTCAGACAACCGTTATGCATTTTGTTTTGGACAGGCAGGTTGTCACCAGTCTTAATGTTGTGTTTACACCAAGTGGTGATACCTGGGGTCAACGAGAACAGATACGCAAACTGCCCCAGGACCTGCTTGAAGACTTTGTGCTGCTGTCTGTCAGTTTAGGAGAGAGTACACACCCCTCCACTGGCCCATCTTGCACACTGTTGGAGATAAGGTGTGGGACTGGCTCAGTCGCCTCCTCTCCTCCCTCACCTGTAACCATCAACATATTCATGTCTGACCTGTCATGGTGGGGTTGCAATCTGCTGACATGCAGTACCCTGTGAGGGTTAATGAGGTGGTATGGTCTACCAGGTAGGTAACCTCACCCTTCTTCTCTCTGAATGGATAGGGCCCAGTCCACTTGTTCCGGGAGCCCTAGGAGCTACAGGCTCTACAGGCTCCAATACCCATACCAACTGTCCTGGAGCTTACTCAGGCATGGCAGTCTTCTGGTCATACCAGAGCCTCATGAAATCCTGGATGGCCTCCACTGTCCGGTCTGCTTTGGACATGTACTTTGACATGCCAGATCTCAGGCCTGGTGCATAACCCAGCACACTATCATTGGCTTCCTTGATAGGGTTTTCCCAAGACTCTTTCACCAGACGCAATGGCTCCCTTACAGGGAGCCCAAACAACTCAAAGCTGCTAAAGCCAACCCCTTTATGTGAGAACTCACTGTTAGCAAACAGTAAGCATTGGAGGAAAATATCACATCTCCTCTTAAGTTTGTCAGACAAACCACTAATTGTGCCTTTCAGTGTCTGATTGAACTTCTCCACCAGGCCATTAGTCTGGGGACGATATGGGGAGGTAAACTTGTAATAACACCACATTCATCCCACATCACCTTCAGATAGCTGGACATAAGGGTTGTGCCTCCATCTGAAGCCACCTCCTTTGGGAAAACCATTCTGGTGAACACACCAAGTAGGGCCCTAGCCAGTAACTTTCCTGAGGGATATTGCTTCCGGGTATCTTGTGGCATAGTGCACTACCACCAAGATATACTTGTTCCCTGATGCAGTTGGGGATTCTAGGAGACCAACAATGTCCACCCCCACCCTTTCGAAGGGAGCCCTAACCACTAGCAGTGGTATCAAGGGAGCCTTTGACTGGTCTGACAGGTCTGACAGGTGACACTGGAGTTACAGAACATCTTTACCTTTTCAGACATATGGGACCAGTAGAAATGGTTTACCAACCGGTTCCAAACCTTATTTTGCCCCAAATGACCTGCAAGGAGAATATCACGACTTAAGGTCAGGAGGAATTCTCTGTACCAGGTAACTCCTGGTGGACCCTCCTTTGAGGTTAATGGCCTCTGCATAGAGAACTCCATCCTCCCAGTAACTCTGTAGAATCCACAGTCTTCCCCCTCCTCTTACTTTGAGATGGACTTCCTCTCAAGGGTGGGAGACTCTCTCTCTCAGGAGGGTCCACCAGCTTCTATAGATTTCTTTGAAATCTGACAGACCTTGCAGGGCTTTAATCCCTTCCACAGAGGTCAGATCCTACCCCTGAATGTCAGATTCCTGCTGCACCTCTGGACTGACTGACCAGACTCACTGCCCTTGCCCACAGAGCTTGGACTATTGTGGTCCAGCATTTCCCTTCTGGGCAGCCTGTGACCTAACCACAGCACATGCCCACAAAGAAAGGTCCAGCATCCTTGCATGGACAATTCCCCCCACCACTCACCAGTCGGATGCTTCAACATCATCTCCCAGTAGACACTCCACTGGGATTGCAAGAGAAACAACTGTCTTCTTCAAAATACAAAATAAAGAAATAAATGGGGCCCTGTCACACCTCCCCATTCCAAACTCCCCATTGCCATGGAATGGAGTTTGGCTCTATTGTCCACATAGTTTATCTGGTGATATCCACCAGGTATTATCTGCACTGGAGAAATCAACTTCTCTATGACCATAATTACACTGGCTCCAGTATCCCTCAGAACCTCAACCTCAGTTCTATTGATTTTAGGCATCTGCCTGCACCTCTCCATGTTGAAAAACAGGGAGGCAATGGTTGTGATATGCACCCCACCCAAGGATTCCAAGGTTACCTCTGCCGACCCCTTCCCCAAATATGGGACAATCTCCACCCCCACAGCTGCACTATCAATACCCTAGGACTGCCCACTAGTGGGTGTGGTTCTTGGTGCAGAAAGCATCTCCTCTCTTGTGCACTGGCTAATTGCAGTCAAAGCACGTTCCCAATTTTGAGGAATCAAATAACCTGCTAAGCTTTCCCTGAAACTCCTTCCCCTTGAAGTTGAATTGGCTCAGGGCTGTCACTCCTTGTGCAGGCTTTTGTGGGTCTTGTGAGTATTCTTTCTGTTTTCGACCTTCTTTACCCTGGGCTTCCCTTGGAAAAGGACCTGTCTTCCCTTCTTCTGATCACCCTCCATGGTGCTGATTGGAAACCCACATTCTCCCCTACTCATCAGGTAGCTCCCCCAGCTCGCTGGGGCTAGCCGGCTTAGAGTCCATCACGTTCTGGCATAACTTCTCTTGTTTGGGACTGAGACACCACCACATGTAACCTTGCCATTCTGGACGTACTAAAGGAACTCCGTTTTCCGCAAGTGGTGACTCGCAAACAGGGATACCATCAAGACATAGCTATTCCAATACTATGTACTTTCTTCCCACTCCTTGAGCAAAATCGCCTTCAGAGTGATATCCCTCGCCCATCTCAGTTTAAAATTTTATGCAATTTAGGAATCTTTCCATTATGGCTTCCTGACAAAGGCTGCATAGACAAAACACACGTGGGTCCTACACCCTAAGCTATGGTGTATATGTAAATGTTCAATATTGACAAGGCAAAGCCACAGATACAAATCCAGCCTCTTTCCACCTTACCTCATTGTAGAAGGCCTTAAAGTATCAAAGACAGAAAAAATGTGATTCTTGTTGCTATAAATGTGATTTGCTGCAGATTATAGACACATAACATAATTCATCATTTCATCTTTATTTATGTATCCCTAACTGTCTATTTAGACCTAGAGGAACTCATATGAAAGCAGACATCTTCTATGGGCTCTGTTTTTGTTATCAAATCATTCAGCAATTATGTATGCACAATGGAAGGATGAGTTTGCAGGTATGTTTGGTCAATTATGCTTGTTTCCTTTACACCTTTGATGGCAGAATGAACTGCTTTTAAACAAATATTTATAAAAATGAAAATAATCTTCTTTTGAATCATGTATTTATTGGTTGTATATTGACTATGTGTACATATTTTCAGCTTTTTTGATACTAATATATATTTTCACATTAGATTTTGACCTGGGTGTCTGTAGTTGTTATAATGTGTGTTTGCCCAATTTCTTATTAGTTGCCTACGTAATCTCTTTTTACAATAACTTCTCTTGTACACAGTACATTAGGATGTGCTTTAAAAAAATGTAATTATACAACCCCTTATGAATACTTACTTTGTTGCCTTCCTTCCAGCTCTCTAGTGCCTTCACTATGATGTCCATAAAGTACACCCATGATCTTGTATGGTCAAAAGCCTATCCCTTCCAGCTACTGGAATCAAATCCCACAGGAGCATACCCCAGTATTTAGAGGTGGCCTTAATCATTTTATGGGCACTTTAAAATGTCATTTGTCTATGTCATACTCCTCCTGTTACTTGGGAACTATTCCCTTGGGCAGTCTAGGGTCAAACCCACCACCCAGGGACATCACATCATCTTTATCTTTGTCGCTGTCAACATTTCTTCTTGCTTTCTTGTCCTATCATTGCTCTACAGATAGGTCAGACTTTCTCTCTTATAGAGCTATCTGTGTCTCTGCAAGGGAAAGCTGTGGTTCCAGTGTGGAGGGACATCTGAACATAGTACTGGATTCAAGGGAGGAGCTATCATCATGCCACGCCTCTTGGAGGTTGTTGGCGGGGTTACTCTTGATCTAATAAAATCTGCCTTTCTAATTTTACTGGGTGTAGGTATTCCCCTGAACCTACACTAAACCTTAAGCTTAGCCACTGTGAGTTTGGTCAGATTAGCCCCATCTAGCTCATTGGTGTCTTTAGCTTTGGGCCACAACATTTTACCAATCAGAAATATAACAAATTTAGAAAAATTCAAAATGTAGATTAAATATCAGTGCAGTCCAAATCTAAAAACTTTTAAAATAAAATGTTTTGTTCTCAGTCAATTTAGAGGTTGTGTGAAGATCTCAACTTTATTTACTGTATGGTTTAATTTAATCACAAGTGTGTATCCTAACCACTGAACACCAAATGTTGTAAAGCGGATTATTAGTAGTTATAAGTAGTGACTTACAACTATTAATAAAGCCACAGCCACAATAATCATTCAGCTATGGTTTCAATACATTATTCTCTTGCTCAATCCTTGGTAACTGGCAGCAAGCAGGCAGGCTTAACTTAGGAGAGAGGTGTGTAAAGCATTTCAAAACATCAATACATTAAATAAGTAAGACAGAATACACAGTAAAAATCCAACATGAATGTATAAAAATAGGTTATATTTTTATGAACAAATAGACACCAAAACGACAAAACTCCAGTGTAGGGAACCAGAGATATGATGATTAAAACTAGTCCTTAGAAGCAAAGAGTGCTCAAAGGGTGAAAACAGGTTGCGCTGGAGTGCGACAAAGTCCAAAGTTCAGGCCACCCACAAAGTAACACTTTTACTTCGAGAAGTGTTTTTTGATGCAGGAAAGTGGTCCACAGCACCAGCCAAAGATTCAGATGCTCTGGTTTTCCACTTGTAATCTGGGACTACAACTCCCAGAATGCACTTGGTCAACTTATGGAGCATCCAGGAAGTATATTTGAGGGTTCAAAGTGTCCACAACACTAATACAGGAGTATATAATGTCTGGGGTGCCCCTTGGTATGTTGAAGCTACAATTCTCGGAGTATGTGAGAAAATGTACTAACATTTTTCTTGGCTTTTGTTTTGAAAGATTCCTCTTATATGGGTCCTGGTGTACTCGCTGGATGTCCACAGCCAAGTCCAGTTCCGGGGAACCCTTTAGGATTGTTTCTTTTAAGAGGGAAAACACAACATTTTGAATGTCTCCCCCCTCCAGATCTTTGGGGACATTTAATATTTACAAATTATTTTTTCTAGCATGATTTTCAAGATGCTCTATGTCATCTTTCAGGTCCCTATTTTGGTGGGCTAATTTGTCCATCTCCACTGATGAAGAGTGCAATGCTTTCTTGATTTTATGGATTTCAGATTCGAGAATATCTGTTCTCTGCGAAACCTCTTCTATTTTTTGTGCCAATACCCCAGATGAGGTCTGAATTGTAGTTTGATTACATTCTGAGATTGAGAATCTTCTCCCAATGTCCTCCTTTATGGCCAATAAGATGTCAGCTAGTGACCCGGTTTCCACAGTGTTGGGAGATAGCATTTGGTGGAAGTCAGGCGGTCTAGATGATTCAGTGACCGATGATGGTACAGCAACATCCACCTTCTCCTATACTGGAAGTGTGCCTGAACCGTTTTCTTGATTATCCTGTGCGATACTTCCACAGAGGGATGAATAATCACGTGTTGCTTGAACAATCCATCTACTTCATCCATTACCCCGGGGAAGCATGACGGGCTGGATATTTTCCGTAGGTGAGGGGAGGCCAGACTGTATGCTTATAGATGCCATAGTAGATTTTTTATTTTGCCCCCTTCCCTTTTCCACTTGCTGGGGAGGTATTCTCCGTGATCGCTTTCCCTTTGCCCTGCCTAGCGGTGACCCTTTTTTCCACAACCGGAGGCGAAACAGAGGTGGATTTAGCAGAGTCTAAAGCAAGTGTAGCAGCCCTTTATGCAAAGTGTAGTTATTTGATTTGCGGTGCTCTTTGGGGAGCGCTACAAGGGACACTTCTCCCACCGTTCTCCATGTAGTTCTGGGAGCTCACCTGCAGTATAACAGTCCCAGCCGTCCCTTTTACGCACTTCTGTGCAGCATACACCTCACTACATAACTTAAAGGCAGTCCAGACAGCCGGTGAGCCCTCATTTTGGAGAGGTTGGAAAGATTCCAAAATCTTATCTTTGCCTTGCTTAAACAAGCGGTGCACTTGAAGGGAAAAAAGGAGCAAATTCCCACTTTAGACCTACTTTCCGACACGCTACCCTGCGACCACTCACCACACCTCTTTGGAGCATACTCGCAGGTACTGACTCTGCAGGTGAAGACCCGGAACTGTAGACCGGGAGTCCACCGCCTCCACTCTCATGCTGCGCTGACAAACCGCAGCAACAAGAGCTCCAGGGGTGCCGCGCGGCCTCGAACCTCAACCACCATCCGAGACAGAGAAGGCACAACCTCAGACAAAAAGAGGAAATAGACCGTAAGCGTTTCTTCTAAAGAGAAATAGGAAAAAATGTATTCCGAGCTAGGGATAGTGTGGTGGGGGGTCCACTGCCATTATAAACTGCAAAATAATATTTCTATAATGCTCGTTGTGCTCCTTGGAAGGTCCTGGCAGTACACACCAGGGGAGCTCGACCGCAACGTTAGCTTCCAGCCACCATGTTCCCCATCTCTGCCCTGACGTAATTGAAACCGACAATCTCTCAAAACAAAAGCCAAGCAAAATTGTAGTAAATTTTATCACATACTCCCTAAAGGAGAAAATCTTATCCTTGGCTTTGAAAGCAGGTCTAGTTAAAAGTAACTCCTTCTCCAGCTCATTTTCTTTTTCTCTCAGGTCGGATGTCTCAGCAACAAAACAGTGGGAGTTAGTTAAACTAATGCCAATTCTAAACTCACTGGGGGCTAAGACACAACTGAGATTTCCGGCATCTCTCCGGATTATTTGGAACAATCACATGCATAATCTGTGTCAAATTGAGGAAGTAGATGCCCTATAGACAAAATAAGGAACAGGAGTGGGGTATAGATGGAAAAGGGGGTGAGACTATTCACTTGACTTCTTCAGTATTGATTGCATCTCTGGGTTATTTTGGAGAGACTGGCTTATTATTCATAAAATTGTGTTTTTTTTTGTGCTATGGTCGAGTCCAGGGGATCTCGCCCAAAGGGTCTTATGCTCAGAGGAGAAGGGGGGTCCCCATGGTATTGAGGGGTTGAAGGGGTCACTGGGGCAGGGAGGGGTAGAGGGGGGAGGGGGAGCACGGATGGGGATGCAATGGGAAAAAATCAAAAACATATCCTTAATCTCAATTGCGTTTTAAGATTTAAGCCATCCTCAGAATGCCTGTATAAAGTTTTATCAGGAGGTAGATGTCACAGCCTTAATGAGTACTCCAATTAAATTTATCTTGTGGAACATCAATGGGCTCAGATGTCCATGTAGCCAAAGATTAGTGATGACATTCCTTGAAAAATCATCCGCACAGGTCTGTCTGCTTCAAGAGACGCACCTGAGCCATCTAGAATGCAGGGCCATCTTTGATAAACTGGGTTGAGCATTTTTGTTCATCTGAACAGGCAGTTCATAATAAAGGGGTGGCCATTTTAATTAGATCAGGAGCTAGTGGCATTAAATCAGTTTTATCAGATCAGTCAGGGAGAGGGATTATAGTACAGCTGGAAATCGGAGGGACAAAGTTAACTATAGTTTCATTCTATGGTCCTAATGTTGATGATCCGGCTCATATCTATAAAATGCAAGCCAAATTAATAGAAACCACTACCCCAATAATTATTGGAAGTGATTTCAATGTCCTTCTCGCTCCCCTGCGGGATGGATCTAATCATAGTCATTATGTCGGACCCCGCTTATTCGTCGAGCAATGACTAATATGATCCATGATCTTGGGCTGGCTGATGTATGGAGGGCTAAAAAGGGTGATAAATCAGGTTTTACCCTTTTCAGCAAAAAACGTGGTCATTCCTCCAGAATCGATTATATTCTAACAGATAGGCTGGGCCTAGAGAATTTATTAGATATTTCCATTATTCCAAGTATTCTTTCAGATCATGCCTCTATCTCCTTATCATATTTAGGGAAAAGGCAAAGTCTTAGTCCTGGATGGACATTGAAAAGGGCAATGCTGTCTAATGCTGAAATAACCAGTACACTTAAAGTTTCTACACTGGATTATTTTATATAGGTTCAACCTCCTTAGACTTAGTTTGGGACGCATTTAAAGCGCATTTACGTGGACAGCTACATAGCCTGATATGATCTAAAAATAGGGAAGAGGCCCTGGAACATCAGAATTTGGAAAGGGAGATATGGAAGCTGGAAGGAGAAAGGACAAGTTGCCCTAAGACCCATCCCGAAAAATTGACACAAGTTCTTAATGATCTTGAACTTTTGCGTCAGGAATATAGGGGTAAACTTGAACAAAGGGTAAAGGCCCAGTGGTCAGCTCACAACATGCAAAACTATGAATATGGTGACAAGGCGGTGCCCTTTTAGCCTGGAAAGCGTGGGTGAATCGAGCTAAAAATAATATAAGCAAATTAACCATCGATGAGAGTGGGGCAACCTCATGTAAACTGGAGGTTATGCAAAGGTGCCTCCTTTCCCTATTCTCAGATCTGTATAGAGAAGAGACAACTCCTAGTCCTGAGAATATTCAAAAGTACATTTAATATAAATAACTACCGGTACGAGCACAGGGCAGCCAAGTTTCTCTCGATGCCCCTATAACTGAGAGCGAGATAAAATTGCATATAAATAGGATCAAGAACAACAGGACTGCAGGGACGGATGCTCTTCCTGGGCAGATCTATAAAGTCCTCCTGGATGTGCTAGCTCCAAGACTGTGCAAACTATTTAATTATATCTATAGTATGGAAGGTTGTGTCCCTAAATCCTGGAAGGAGGCTACGATCGTTCTCATCCTGAAGACAGGGAAAGACCCCCTTAAAGTCGACTCATATAGACCAATCTCCCCGCTCAATGCCAATTATAAGATCTTTATGAGCATTTTGGCAGGGAGATTGGTCAAGATAGTTCCGTAGCTGATAAACACGGACCAAAAGTGCTTCATCTCAGGGAGGTTTATCCAGGAGCAGACCCTGCAATTAATAGGCAGTATGGATCTAGCAGTGGCACGGTTGGAGCACTTGGCTTTGACGCAGCCTAGGTGTTTGACCGGGTCTGTTGGGTCTTCCTTTGGGAAACCCTAAAGATAATGGGATTTTGTTCAATCTTTATACAGACCTTGATCAGCTGTTATCAGGGCACCTCCGCAGTTATTCTGTTAAATGGCTTGTTAACATCAAGTTTTAACATAACAAGGGGAACAAGACAGGGTTGTCCCATCTCGCCCTTATTGTTTGATATATATATAGAGCCTCTCGCTCAAGCTTTAAGATTGGATGATTTAATAACTCCTTTTAGCGTTCACCAATATAGCAGTAAGTTAGCCCTATCTGTGGATGACTTGCTGCTGTATGGCACCTAGGTCTAACCATAGTTAAAGACCTGGAATATATCCCTCTGATAAACCTGAAGAAGGTGCCCAAAGAAATACACCACCTTTTGTCAAGATGGAAGAATCTACCACTGACTATAAACGGCTGGGTCAATTTGGTAAAGATGGTCATTTTGCCAAAATAGACATATTTGTTTAGTACCATCCCCCTTGATTTTCCCAGTAAGGAGGTTGGTAAAATCCAAGGCATAATAGGCAGCTTCATCTGGTCTAATAAAAGTGCCAGGTTATCCTGGAAAAAGCTAAGACTTAAGCTCTTGAAGGGTGGTCTTGCTCTCCCGGATTTGCTTTGGTATTCTTTTGCTTTTCAGTTTAAAAATATTTGGATGCTGCTTACTATTACTGGTGAAACCAATTAGGGAAGATATTGGGAGAGATGGTGATTTTTGAGGGGCGGGGAGGGCTTTCTATATAAGTTTAGGGCTCCAAGGTTTTTTAAAAAGGTTCATTTGAAAGTTTTAAGAACAGCTCTCAAAATGTGGTATAGGGTCAAAAGTGAATGGGGGATCAGCTATTATTCTGAATTCGCTCCCATTTGGGATTCCCCTGGGTTACACACATGTCTGGATGATAGCATCGCATTGCCTAATAAAAAGGCTGGCATCACGATCTGGTCTGATCTTATATCATCAGACTGAGTCCACCCTTGGGAGGTATTAAGATCAAAAATAGGAAGCTCTTTCTCAAAATTTAAATATTTACAACTGTCCTTCTGGTATACAGCTGAGTAAGAGTCTATAGGTGGAAATTGGGAAATTGAGCTTCGTCTTCAAAATGCAAAGCCCATAAAAAAGAAGGTTGGCTACTGGTACAAGAATCTATTGGATGCCTACGTAACTGCTCTCCCCCCACAGTATTCTGTATGAAACTTATCAGCCTTGGATAGTATAACTGTTGATTTGTGTGATCTTTCTCTTCAAACATTATATAAGTATGTTAAACTGGCAACCCTTAAAAAGAATAATTTTTATGTCATCAACAGACTATATATTATACCCCCAAAAGATTTGCCCCTCTATCCTCCCCAAAGTGCCCAAGATGTGACTTCTCCGCTGCAGACGATATACATATATTTTTGGAGTGCGCTAATTTAAGCGGATTTTGGCAGAATGTGGAGCATGCTCTATGAGCAATTTTTAAAGTCAAGATCAATCTGAATCTCTCTATAGTTATATTTGGTATTGATACTGAATTGATGAACTCGTTGGCAACTCAAAAAGGCCTGTTAATGTATCTGATTCTTATTGCCCGGAGGGAGATCTGCAAACTGTTAAAAGATTCAAGGCTCCCACTATATGAGAACTGGCTGAGTGCTTCATTTGGTATGGCTCGTTTAAACCAGGGACATTTGAATGATAATAACTTTAACATCTGATCACTGCTCTTATCATGGGGTAAAGAAATGCCAAGGCGGTTCCCCAAATACCCATGCCCCTGACACGATTGAGCAAGATGGTTTGGTCGACCGTGTCATGACCTTAATATGTCGACATACTATACCAAGTCCCATGCCATAGTATTTAGCCATAGAAATACTAGTACAAATTTGGGATAAAGGGCAATGACATTAGCAAAGTTGAGTACTTTACGTCGGATACTATTGGGCTCACATCATACATGGCAACCTTTGGTTGAAAAAATGGCACTGTTTTAAAAGGCAATCAATGGGATTAGCTCATTTTCTAGATGCCTAGGTCAATCTCATTTAGAGATAAAACTCAAAGTCTACAAAAATTTCAGTGGTTAGTTTTGGTTGTGACATCTAGGGATATCTGTCTGTAGCACCTTTACAGGTAGCTGAGAATATCTTCTTAAGAGGTCTTTTAAAGGTTCTGCAGGGACCCATCGAGTGAGATTGTCCATGAGGAAATCGGCCTGGAGTACGTTTTGGACTCTATTGGTTCATGTCTCCTGCTTTTATGAATATCTATTTGGCTAATGGAGGACTTAAAACTCAAAAGAGCCATAGTTTATGACTGCTTAAACCTGGACAATAAGGGGCCGATCAGGATCGCGGACGGACTTGCGTCCGTCCGCGACCCCAGAGCAGGAGGGAACCTCCGCATGGCATGCGGAGTTCCCTCCTGTGCAATTAGGATGTGACCGCCACCCTGGCGGTCACATCCTCTATTTTTAACATTGCGGCGGGTGCAGCTTCAAGCTGCACCCGCGGCAATGTTAAAAATGCACGCATTGCTTTTGCATGCAGAAAGAGGCAGGCACCGTGCGGTGCCTGCCGCTTTCTGCATGCAAATGCAGGGGGGTACCATAGGTACCCCCCATGTGCACCCCCCACCCCCCCTTCACCTAGGGGGCCCGCAACGGGCCCCCGCAGTGAAGTTCCGTATGCTTTTCCACGGCGGGAAACGCGCCGCGGAAAAGCATAATTCACTGCCCATCCTAATATGGTGGACGGTGTCTGAGAGACACCGTCACCATATTAGAGCTTTTCCGCCGCGGTTGTAAGCCAACCGCGGCGGAAAAGCTGCGGACGGAAACCAGGACCCACCAGCCATCCTAATGTGGCGGTGGGTCCTTGGTCAGTCCGCTGCGGTTTTTCCGCATCCTCGGGGCCGGCGGTGGCTTCCGCCGGCCCCGAGGATGCGGAAAAACCGCAATCCTGATCGGCCCCTTAGTCTTTAATCCCCTGGTTATCATTCATTAGTAGTTTTGCTGCTTTGGGTCGTCCTGAACTCTTTGTAGATCGAGAGCAGATGATGAAAGGGGGTATATTGTGGTTAAAGCAGGCCTTTCTGTCTAGGTGGCATCTGAGATTGAGGAATTTGCTCTGTGCACACAAATAATCTGCCAATTGGTTATTGTCAAAATGGTTATTGTGATGGAACCCTATTTGAATCTGAGAATGACCAGCTATCACAGTAGGTCGTCAACCTACTTTAGATTTAATCTGTTCCATCTACCATTACTTTCTAAGGGGGGCTGGACAAACGTTTTGGAGTTACAAACTTATATTTATGATAATATTCCCATCCCTGGTACTCTACACATCATTTTGATTTGGCCCAGATTTAATAGCTTGAGACTGGCGGTTTTGTTCTTACAATCATTACAATCACCTATGATATGCTACATGAACTCTTGCTTTCTCTCTGATATATTTCATTGGCGTTGAGCGTTTTTATGAGATTCTGAGATTGCACAAGCATGGGCTTTAGTCA
Organism: Lissotriton vulgaris; assembly: GCF_964263255.1. Classification (NCBI taxonomy): domain Eukaryota; kingdom Metazoa; phylum Chordata; class Amphibia; order Caudata; family Salamandridae; genus Lissotriton; species Lissotriton vulgaris. The sequence goes on along the minus strand of NC_141689.1, from coordinate 2,062,639,684 downwards.
GTGACTTAGTATTACGTTTGTGGCACTTATGCCATACAGATTTATACTTTGTTTGTACTTAGCACTTTACCCTGATGTATGTCAATGTAATAAGATATTGGGGAATCTGTTTTTATGTTCCTCTTTTTATGTGGTTTTACTGTAGTGTATGCAATTTTATGATGTTAAAAGAAAATCAAATAATAAAGTTAATACTGATAGACTAACTATTGTGTCTTAGGTCTACAAAACTCTTCAGAGTACTGATCTTCTCTGCTCTACTCAGGTACTAAAGATGGCAATGAGTGGAAAAATATCATCTCCATCTTTCATCTCTTGTAATCCATGAATAGTTACAGCGAGCAAAGGAGGCATTTTCCATACCTCTCTGCGCTGTATGACTTATACCCTTTGTTTCAGTACCTTAAGGTTTTCGTGGATCCCCAGTTTGAAATATAGAGTTGAATTTATTGTTTGGTGTTATATTTTATTTCAATGTTATTTGTTGGAAATAGTAACTCCACATATAGTACTGTGCTGTTGCGTCTCTTTACAATTTACCAAAGTGTGTTCTTTGACTGCACCAACTTAGTCATGTTCAGCTCTCTGGTATAGGTACTTTCATTACTGTTTGAAAACTGTAGAAATGGTGCAAAGTACTTTGTTGTGAGCTACAACTCCACATGCCCCATTCATTAGATATGCTACATGGTGTTCGGTGATCCAGTTTGTGTAATTCTATGTGAATCAGACATCTGCTCTCTGGACCCATGTGATGGTTATTGACCCACTATTCTTCTTTATGAGTTGGTGTTTATAAAAAAATTCCGTTGGTGGGCATTTCTTCCCAAAGCTGTGTGGCTTACAGTCAAGGTTTTCCTGGTGCGTTGGGGCCTTGGATACCTTTCTACCTTGGTACTTCAGTTTCTTGAGAATCCTTTTCACTTTGAAAAGTATTGTTGACTTTGGGAAATGTGGTCTGCCAAACCTCTTACTCTGTCACAATATTGGCAATGGCTTCCTATTTAATGGTTCATAAGTATCTATTCGTTCTTGGGGTCTTCCTCATGTGTCCTCAGACTGAGGTAGTCAATGACTACTTGCCCTGGGACTTCCTGCAGTTGTGTTTGGAGCATCAGTGTCTATTGAATTCTGTCCATGCGTTCATGATTCAGGCCCTCTGTTCTCTCCCCATGGAAGCAGGTAAGCACTGTAGATGGCCTGATCACCTTGAAAGATTTCTGTAGTTCCCAGGTTTTAAGTCCCATCACAGAAGCTGCTCTATGCTTCATCAAGTTGGGATACTTCTGTCTCTGATGGCGTTGTTCTGTTGAGTCTATGAGCTGTTGTCTGTTTGACACCTTCCAATTCTATGTTGTTTTACATTTCGTCTTCTGTTGTTGCGCCTCAAATCTTTTTTATTTTACCTACAACGTAACTGCTTTGCTCACTTTGCAGTGCATAATGACTCTGTTTAGAATGCCAGTGAGAGTAAGGCTCTCTTCAACCTTTAGCCTTCAGGACTGATCTTCACTGGTCCTCTGGATCTCATGCAGTTGACTTCGGGTCTTCACTTCTTTCTCCTTGGCTCTATCCATTGTCCATTTTATCCTAATCCTAATAGAAGACTTTACCGGGGGAATTGAAGGATGGACAGATTGGGCACCAGAAAAGAACATGGTTACTCCAGAGTTGTATTTTTTCTGTCCCAATGGACAATCATCTATCCTCCTAGATTCTTTGTCCACACTAGGTCCTGTATTTCTCCTGAAATTTCCCACTGGTATTACTTCCAAGACAACCCAAGTCCCCTTCAGGTAATGGACTTCTTGAGCCAAGCGCCAAGAATTCCACACTAAGATACCATTCTGGGTAAGTCTGCATTTCACAAATACATGTTATTCTATTCTATGTTATGTTATATTATGCCATGCTATGCTATGTTATGTTATGTTATGTTATGTCATGTTATGCTATGCTGTGCCATGTTCTGTTCGTTATGTTATGTTATGTTTATTAATTCCCTCTGGCTCAGACGGTTTCCAGTCGGCATGCCCTTTGGACTGCATTTTGGATTTGTTCTCTCTTCAGCACCTGGCTTATTGCCTCTTATGCAGTTATCCTTAAATATGTTTAAGCTTTAGTTTCATCTTGGTATCTGCCCCTGTTCTTTTAGGCTATGAAGGTTGCCCCTTTAAAAAATCACACAGTAAATCTCTAGATCATTCTTTCAATAAAAAGGTTTATTTGGGTAGACTGAGCTTGAGGTTTACTGGGCACACTGCTGTTCTGAAAGCCTTATCAGGCATTATTTTTCGATAAGTACTACTTTACTCTGCTTCTCCCTTTTCTGCAAATGTTTCTATGATGTTGATGTCAACCAGGATCATGTTCGACCGTTTTGTTTTACTGAAGTACCAGACTCCTTGGGGGTTCATGTTGTACTGTTTTGCTGTGCAAAGGGCTCTCTCTGTGTATGTAGCTGGTGCAGATTCCTTCTACATGTCAGATTGGAGTTATTGCAGATGGTTTTTTGTGTAGTGTGTAATACTGATTTGTCTGTTTCTTCATAAGCATGCATGGTGTCACTGGCATTCTACCTTCTGTGTGGTTTATATTGTGGGAGTGCAGCTTGTTTATTTTCTTCATTGACACATGTTAGGACAGGAGGAGAAAAATAGACAAGATTGATTACTTATCTGAAACCTGGATAACACCAAATATTATCAGAGTCCTATAATGCCAGCCTTTGCTGGTTTTGCCTCAGTATTTCACACATTAACTGCTAGAAGTGCTGTGGGCCAGAAGAAAATTATACCTGGGAGTGAAGGGTATTTTTATGGGGGGTTTAGCTTAGGAGCAAGGGAACTGTTTGATGAAATTAGCCAACAATTAGAGTGAGTAAGGTTGTAGCTGCATAATTGGGACATTAACTGTGGATCAAAAGGGTCGTACGTGGTGCAAGAATCAAAGGTTCCATTCTGAATTGATATTTTGTGCAATCTATGTTTGAATTGGTCATTTGGGGTAACCCATGATTTCCTTCTCTGGATTAGAATCTAACAAATGGCCAATGCATAAACAGAAGGCAATAGAAAGAGGACTGAAATGTCTCTAAGAGGGAGAGAGATTCTTCGGTGAGCGGCAGATCATGTCTGAGGATCATCTATTGCTCTGCAGCACTGTTAAAAATGATGCAGCTGAGCCATGGGGGCATATTTCTGGACTTTAAAATGTTTTTTGGGGCAACCTATACTTTCCTTTGGTCCTGATCTACAAAATGACTGATGTCTAAATCAAAGACGATTAAAAGAAGACTGTTCACTCATAAGGAGAGCACCAATTTCTAAATGGTGTTCTTTGACTGGCCCTGCAACAGAGAATTGGAAATAGAAAGAGGATTGGACACATGAAAGGGGGGTGGCCATCTGTGAACAGCACCAACTGAGAGAGAACTGGGTTCTAGCTGCCAATTTCACGATAATAGCTCACAATTTGGTAAGCTTCACTGTCACCATTGTTTGTGTTTTATTCCATCCATGGAGAATAGCCTTTTTATCCTCCTTGATTGGCTGACTGGCAACTTGGGGATCTAGCCAAGACGGCGATATTACAATAGGCTTTCACAATATATACACCCTGCCTATATGAAAGTTCCTTATTTTTGCTGATTAAGAGGAAGTCAAAGCCTTTACACAAACCCAAATCAGCACCCCAATCATTTGCTATCCAACAAGATCCTACCCCACTGTGGCTATCAGTAGAAAAAAGACACAAAACTTACGGGGACAAGGGTGACTCTATAAACGGCAATTTGGACACAAGGAGTATAAATAGGGAAAGAGTACCACTGACCTAGTTGCTGTTTGTTGCTTATCAACTACAAAGATATGGTCCTTTCTCCTAACAGAGGGGAACCAACATCAATGACGAGGAAAAATTTAATAAAAAAGAAAGAAAACCACTTACCAGACGCTCACCGCATTGCCGAGTCAGCGATAAGCAAGGCAGTGATTTTCTTTATTTTATTCTATTTTCTCTCATCGTCGTCTGTCAACTCCTCCCCGCCCCGCCCCATTGCTCTTACCTGCACGGGCTGATCCTGCCACCGCATGTATCCAAAAATGGAGCAAACAAATTTAAGTACAATATTCTCAGGAGCAACCCTGAAACTCCCAAATCTGACTCCTATTTTTGCTTCTCAAAAGGAGCCATTAAGACCAATCTGATCTTCTACACAAGATGCACATCAAAATGGCGTAATGCGCTTTACTCCTGCAAGACAGTCAATGACACACAGAATCTTCCCTATGCTCTCAAACTCACAATATCATCCTCCCCCTCACTAAAAGCTAAAGCTGCCATCTTAATTTACAAAAATGGCAACATCTTTATCCAAGCAGCAGACAATGAACTACAAATATTTGAATTATTTTTTATGTGTCCTGCAAAAGCCCTGAATTATCCTTCTCATACTTTGGGGCCCATTAGGATCTCAGGCAGATCACCACCGCCCGCATGGTGATCCGCCTGAGATCCGTTCCCGCCCGCCACCCATTCCCCCTGCCATATTACTATGGCGGGGGGGACCGCAGCAGATGGAAAGACTGTCCACCGCTTTTCGGCCCGGTCAACAAGTTGACCGATCGGGCGAAAAAGAGTTTAATATGGTGGCGGTGTCTGTCAGACACCGCCAGCCATATTGCCATTGGGGCGGAAACATGCCTTTCTGGGACGGCATTGCCGCCACGGAAAGACATGCAGTAAATTATTGCGGGGGCCCGTTGCGGGCCCCGCGGGACTCTGGGGGTGCACATGAGGGGTACTTATGGAACCACCCTGCAGTTCGGTGCCATGCAGTGCCTGCCATGTTGTGCATGGAAGGGCGCATCCTAATGTCCCCACGGGACCCCCGCACTTATGGCGGGCAGTCCCATTTCCTGTTAGGACTTTGTCCACACGCCATCCTAATGACCCCCTTTGCCTCCTAAAAATCACTTTAAACCAGTAATCAACCTTTACTACGAGTTTTTCATTCCGAATTCTATTATCACGCATACTTTCACTCCGCATATACATTCATTCCGCCAACTTAATGCATGCAATACTATTACTCCGCAAGTTGGAATATAGGTTACGAAGGGAAGTGAAGGTAAATGTAAATGTAGTATACTTGTAAAGCGCACAGCTGCCCCCAGTAATGGGGCATCCCGGAGCTGTATAACGCTGTGGAACCCTTCCTGGTTCTCCCTGTGAGATGCCCCTCCTGGGCACACCCAAGGTGAAGCCAGGCATCCCCAGTGTTGTTGGGGCCGTGGTGGAGATTAAGCAAGCTATTGCCCAGAGTTGCAGCGTGGGACCCATGATTACAGTAGGCACTGAGGTGAGAATTATCGGGTCCGCGGACATTCAGCCCAAGACGCTGCCTCGTCGGGACTTGAACCCTGGTCCCTGGCCTGATCTCTGCTTCAGAGTCTGCCATTCTAACCAGTGAGCCACACTTCTGTGCACACACTGAAAGAAGCACTGGGCGTGATGAATCGGTGCCTCATGTCAGGTGCAGCAACAGAAAATATTTGGTGTCTAGACATGGAATATGGCACCCATTTGGTAAGCACAGGTATGTATGTGTGTTCTTATATAGCGCTCGACTTACCCTAGGGCATCTCGGCGCTTGCATTGGGAACCCGTCCTGGCTTTTCCCTGTGAGATAACCTGTACTGGGCATCTCCAAGGTGAAAGCCAGGCATCCCGCCGCGGGGGCCGTTGTGGAGATTAAGCAAGCTTATTGCCCAGAGCTGCATAGTGTGAACTCCGTGGACAATTGGGCTCAGGACCCTGCCGCGTCGGGAATCGAACCCTGGTCCCGGGTCTGACCTCTGCTTCAGGTATGCCTCCTCTAACCAGTGAGCCACACTTCTCCACAGGTGCAGCAACAGAAGAGTGCAGAACCGTCCCTGATAAACCTGCTATGCGGAGTCATATCATGCATAGTAAGTAATGAATTCAGTGTCTACACATGGAATATGGCACACATTTGGTAAGCAAAGGAGCAGCAACAGAAGATTGCAGGCTGGTCAAGCAAAGTGAACAGATATTAATTTTGGTGATATTGCGGCGCGGCAGAGAAAGAGTGCAGCTATTTGTGTAACTGCTGTTTTTTAAAATAGCCGATGGTGCAGTGGGATTGTGAACCACAATTTACATGCTGAATGGAGATATTATAGCTTTCTTCCACAGGCACCAAAAGTAAAAGAATCGTCCCTGAAAAACCTGATCTGAAAACTTTGATAAATTACACTTATTGTCGTTACCATTAAAAACAGATATTTAGAATGAAAGAGACTTAACTTACTGGATAAATGTAGGGTGAATCTGGTCAAAAAATGGTGCACTGCCTTGTATATGAGAGATGGAGTATCTGTATATTTTAATTGTGCAAACAAAAAGGACAAAACTTATTTCTGGAAAAAAAATGGACGGAGCGAGTGAAAAATGATGTGGAGTGGCTAAAGAATTTTTCAGAACACGAAGCTGTTTACAAGGTAAGCCTAGAGTAATGTAGAAAAAAATGGTCGCTTTTTTATGTTTATTAATACTTTTGGCAAAAGCGGTAATTCATTATAATAATACTTTTACTTTGCAGACTGACTTCTAGGGGAACGGATGCAGTATAGATCTTCGGAAAGGTAAGTTAGATTTTCTTTACAGTAAATGATTAAAATTGAAAGAACGTTTTGAGGAAAGAATGAAAATAAAGAATGTATTTGTTTTTAAAAGAAAATATCTTTATTGATATTTAATAGAGATGCAGAATAACATTAATATTGGAACTTACAATAATACTTTTGTTCAATATTTGATTATAATATTTGATTGTTTATTGTAAGAAACTTTTGAAGAAGTATACAAAATCTGATTCTTGTTACAGATGAAGTTGATGGCTTAGTTCGTTGGAGTCTTCAAAGGTTTCTGCAAGTGTAATAATGTGGGCCAGCTGGATGAAAGATCTGCGTAAAGGTATGATAATTATGTAAAATAAAATGATTAAACAAAAACAGGCTAAATATAGTGTAAGGATAGAGGAGGGGGGTTGAAAGTTATGTAATATGTTTAAATATTTTAAAAAATGTATAAAAAGGTAACATATTCCGATGCATGTTGAATTTGAAATACATAGTATTCACAATTAGTAGTACACATTTTTAAGTTATAAGAAAAAAAATGTAATAAATTGTGATTAAGTTTTTAAATAAAATAAAGTGTACCTTTGAAAAAAAAAATTAAACTTTAAGAAAGAATATTCTTAAATGTAAAAAAAGACAGAGAATTTTTTAAAATAAAAGTTCATTTTAATATGAGAAAATAATCATAGCCAGAATAGAAAAAAGAGTGTAGATTTTTTATAAAAGAAGAAGATGAATATATTTTTAGTTGCCAGACAGAAATAAAAAAAAGTAAATTTAAATGTAGTGGAATATTCCATTTTTAAAAAATAGGGTTTTAAATAAAAAACATTGCATGTTTTATTAATTAAAAAAAAGTGTAAAAGAAAACAGGCATAATTTTTTTTAAAATTTTGAATTAAAACAGGCAAATAACAAGCAGATGAAAAAGGTTGTAGAATTAGTAGTGTAGGATGTGTCCCATGTTTTCCAGAAAGTCTGAAGCCACCATCAACGAAAACTGTTAAATATGTGCCAATAGTCGCTCCGACATTTCCTTTGTTTTTTTGGATGTACTTGGATTCAGACTTCCTGACAAAGATTGGGCAATCCTTATTTCTTAGAAACTTTGCTCCTTCCTCAAATTTTCCCAAAAAAGATAAAAATTGTGATGTGACTTACAAATTGATTTATTGAAGGAGTTGTGCCATCACTCAACAGCATTATTGTTTTTTGTGCCACCCTCTAAGCAGGTCATGTAGCAGTTCTAAATTTGGATAGGAAACCTCTGGTTCCTCCTGCGGCCTGACCTGCTTGGACGGCCAATACATGTGTCTTCGAAGTAGCCCAATTTATCGTCATTTGACACAAAATATTTACTTTCTGAAATTGATGTGTAGTACTCTTCTACAGAGTCGCGTGGAACAAAACACAATGTTGTGAGTTTCTTCAATTCAAACTGGTTTACTTTCAGTTATATACTCCTCAACTAAGGATGTTTTTTAATCTTACGCCAATAGGCCTGAGAAAAGTGGAAAAAATATCCTTGAATTTGGGTTTCCGTAAAGGTTTTGAATATGGTGTTAGTCATAGATAATTAATAGTTAATTATTACATTTCTCGGACTTTTGTTATTTGTTTTGCTTTTAATTACTGATAAAAACTCAGAATGTGTTGAAGAATGTTGATCTGGTCGTAAACTTTTATTATATATTTGTGAAAATGAATGGGGCATGGATTTAAACGTACCATCCATCATCCAGATATCAATACTTTCTCATTTTAGAAGGTTACGTGGTGTGCTAAAAATTATAATTCGCTTTTGAGGGTTTCCGTTGTCGTATAAGAGAAAGGTTTCATTAGTTACAGTTAGTGTTAGTGTTAGTTAATGAGGATTTAGAATATCAGAAAAGATCTGAGGAGTTATGCGTTGTGGGTCATTTGCCTGTTTTTGGCGTTGTATAATCCTTCTTAGATTGTGAATACTAGGCATAGAACTAACAGCATGCATAGGAATATGTTGAGATACCTCCCTCAAAATAGAACCACAGGAGTCATTGGAGGTTGATGCTAGATTTTTCATTTGATTTATATGTTTTCCTATTTTAATCTCTATTGCAGAGGCAGAGTGGTTATGTTCTGTGGTTTTCTCCACAAAGTTTCCCAATGTTACCACTCTGCCTCTGCAATGTGATGAAAGATATTGAGCACAACTCCAATGACTCCAGGGTTCTGTTAGTCTATCCTTACAATATAGATAGCCTGCAAAATTCAGTAATCTATTCCCTTTCACAGATGTAACATATTTTGCCTCTCTTGAACTGGTGATGGCTTCCAAATCTGTAAAAGAAAATTAGATTGTTTAAATTATGAATACAGAAGATTTTTGTATTACAGAAAATTATTTATTTTTAATAGCTTAATTTGGCACCACTACACTCTACAACACTTTCCCTCCTGAAAACACCCTCTGGTGTTAGAATAGTTATCTGGCACAACTACAATGAGCAACACTTTACCTACTGAAGACACCCTCTGGAGTTGGTATAGTTATCTGGCACCGCTAGACTGACCAATACTTTCACTACTGAAAACACCCTCTGGAGTTAGAATTGTTATCTGGCACCGCTTCACTGACCAACACTTTCCCAAATGAAAACACACTCTGGAGTAAGAATAGTGATATGGCACCGCTAGACTGACCAACACATTCCCTAATTAAGACACCCTCTGGTTTTAGAATAGTTATCTGGCACTGCTAGACTGACCAACACTTTCCCTACTGAAGACACCCTCTGGAGTTAGATTAGTTATCTGGCACTGCTACACTGACCAACACTTTCCCTACTGAACACACCCTCTGGAGTTAGAATAGTTATCTGGCACCGCAAGAATGACCAACACTTTCACTACTGAACACACCCTCTGGACTTAGAATAGGTATCTGGCACCACAATACTCACCATTACTTACCCTAATGAAGACACACTCTTGAGGTAGAATAGTTATCTAGCACCGCAACACCGACCAACACTTCCCTTACTAAACACACCTGCTGGAGTTATAATAGTTATCTGGCACTGCTACACTGATCTACACCTTGCCTACATTACACACCCTTATGTAGTTAGATTAGTTATCTGTTACCAATACATTTACAATCACTTTCCATGCAGAATTCACACATTGGAGTTACAATACTTATGATTGTCCCATATAGTCCATTTTATGAATCTCATCTGGAAAAAGAAATTGTTTGTATATGTTATTTTGGTTTAATTCTCACCTCTTTAATGAGATCTTGATGTTGTATTTGTTGTTTTGAAAGTCAATAACAGCATTGATGTTCTTGGTTTTTTGCACTTTGGTGATACCTCACTGCTGATTTAAAGGATTACTGTTGAGATAAAAGAAAAAATGTTACGTCTTATTTGCAAAAAAAAAAAAACTGGCACAGCAACATTGATCAACACTTTCCCTACTGAAGACACCCTCTGGAGTTAGAATATTTATCTGGCACAGCAACACTGACCAACACTTTCTCTACTGAAGATACTCTATGGAGTTAGAACACTTATGTGGCACCGATACACTGACAAACACTTTCCCTACTGAAGACACCCTCTGGAGTTAGAATAGTTATCTGACACCGCAAAACTGAGCAATACTTTCCCTATTGAACACACCCTCTGAAGTTAGAATAGTTATCTGGCACTTCTAAGCTGACAAACACTTTCCATACTGAACGCACCCTCTGGAGTTAGAATAGTTATGTGGCACCCCAAAACTGACCAACACATTCCCTACTGAAGACACCCTCTTGAGTTAGAATAGTTATATGGCACCGCTACACTGACCAACACTTTCCCTACAGAACAAACCCTCTGGAGTTAGACGAGTTATGTGGCACCTCTACACTGACAAACACTTTCCCTAATGAAGACACCCTCTGGAGTGAGAATAGTTATTTGGCACCGATACACTGACCATCACTTTCCATAATGAATACACCCTCTGGATTTAGAATAGTTATCTTGCACCACTTCACTGACCAACAGTTTCACTAATTAAGACACCTTCAGGAGTTAGAACAGTTACCTGGCACCGTAGTAAGGGTGGGCGCAAAATCTGTTCCGCTCGGGATTTTGCGGATTTTCGGCAATTTCGTGACTCGCGCGAAATTGCTGAAAAATCCGCCCGCGAGCGGATTTGCAAATTTAATTTTTTTTTAGTAGAGGGTGGCATCTTCGTGGATAAATATGCAGGCAGGACTCATTCTGGCATGATGCTCCTGTCACTTACTGATATACAGAAAAATTACAGACACAGATGGTCACTGGAGACAACTCTTCTGGCCCTTTACGCAGCTGTAGTGCAGCAATAGCTTTATACATTTACCCAACAAGGTAGCACTTACTGATTGGACAGTAGAAAGTACTCCAGTTGAGTAGAGGTATGGCACAACACTGTGGTATCTTCGTGGATAAATATGCAGGCAGGACTCATTCTGGCACGATGCTCCTGTGCCTGAGTTGAAGCTCAAATTCAGTAACGCCTTATAATCAGCCCAAATAACTAGTGAGCATGGTCGAGACTAGGCAGATGTGCTTCCTCCCCATATATACCGCCTACAATTAGATGTAATCCTTGATGGAGGACTTTGCATCCAGGAGTTTCTGGAGCGCAATCCCCATGTACTTCCTGAGACCAGGAGGCTGCTTCCTTCTCATCTGCTGCTCTGATCGGTCTCTGAACCTTCATAAACAAGAAGCATGTGAACTTGCATGGAAGCCCTGCTTGTTTGGCCCCGCCACACACACACTAGGGTACACGACATCACATTATTGCAAATGGCAAAATAATCCACGATTTCACGCGAAAATCCCCGAATTCACTGATTTTTTTGCCATTTCACACGAATTCGCGGACCCCGGATCCGCTAAATTCATCCATACTTACACCGTACCACTGATCTAAACGTTCTCTACTGAAGACACCCTCTGGAAATAGAATAGTTATCTGGCACCGCTACACTGACTAACACTTTCTCTACTGAAGACACCCTCTGGAGTTAGAATAGTTATCTGGCACAGATACCCTGAACATCACTTTCTCTACTGAAGACACCCTCTGAAGTTAGAATAGTTATCTGGCACTGCTACACTGACCAACACGTTCCCTACTTAAGAGACCCTCTGGTGTTAGAATAGTTATCTGGCACCGCTTCACTGACCAACACTGTCACTAATTAAGACACCTTCTGGAGTTAGAATAGTAATCTGGCACTGTAACACTGATCAAAACTTTCCCTACTGAAGACACCCTCTGGAGTTAGAATAGTTATGTGGCACCGCTACACTGACCAACACTTTCCCTACTGAAGACACCCTCTGGAGTTAGATTACTTATCTGGCACCGCTATACTGACCAATACTTTACCTACTGATCACACCCTCTGGAGTTTGATTAGTTATTTTGCTTCGCTATTCTGCGATTGTATGTGTATGTGTTCGCACTGCTTTTAAATGTAAACCTGTTACTAGTGTGTCTTTTTAAAACTTACATTACTAGTGTGTCTTTTTAAAACTTTGCCAGAACCTGCAGGGATTACCTGTTTATTTCGGTCGGCGCCTCGTTCCACCGCGGCAAGTGCCGTTTGCTGTGGAGGGCGGTCACGACCTTGGCCACACCCCCTGAGGGTGTTTCTTCGCCAGAGGCGGGGACGGTGCCTATTTAGGCTTATTAACATCTTCCCGCGCAGCGGACGCGCGCGGCGGGCAGCCGGCGGGTCGCCGAAGGCTCGCCAAAGGCGAGCCCGTCTGCGCCCGTCCGCGCTAGACCGTCGCCCGTCGCCAAAACCCCTGGTCAGTTTTTTATCTCATGGCCCCTTATGCTAAGGAGGAGTTACTGGCTCTTCGCTGTGTGGCTGCATGTGTGACCCACACACTGCACCCAGGCGGGCTCAGCCTACGATGCCCACACTGTGGTTTTAGGGCCACAGAAGTTCCTCTGGTTCCACCATCTGGCAAGGACTTGAACTGAATGAGTCTAAATTGTAGGTCTCTAGTAAAGCATCACGAGGATGTCCATGATCTTCTGGCAGATCAATCCCCTGACCTACTATTTCTAACAGAAACATGGCTCACGAATGACTCTTCGGCCATTCTAACCCTGACACTGCCTCCCGGATATCTGATACTGACCCAGAATAGACCTAAGGAAAGAGGGGGCGGATTGGCTGTGATTTTTAAATCCATCTATCCGTGCTCGCTCTCCCCCTTGAACATAACTAATTGTGAATGTGCCCTTTTTAAGATAAAGGTTTCTGACATTTTTACCCTTACAGGGCTCTTGATCTATCGCCCCCTGACCCTGCAAGCGCTTTTCAGGAATCTCTGATTTCTACTATTTCTATGCTAGTACTACAGTCTGCGAACTTCAACATATTGGGGGATTTGAATCTCCATCTCGAGCGCTGTGAGTCCCCTACTGTACGAGAGCTCCTGGGTGACCTTGAGGCATGTCAACTTTTCCAGCTAGTCAAAGGGCCATCCCACTTAGCTGGCCATCTGCTTGACCCGATATTCTCAAACATTCCTGGTGTCTTGGCCTCCAGTCCTAGTCCTCTTAGCTGGTCAGACCACTTCCTGGTTCAAATTTCGATTAAGATCCCAGTTGGCTCCAGGAAGCAGTCCCTCCCGCCTCTCTGGAGGCGCCCCTGGCACAAATTGGACAGTGCTTTGTTTGAGGCTAGTCTGAATCAGTCCCGTCCAGATTGGCCTGAAGATCTGGAGGAAGCCAACATACTCTATAGAGACTGGATTAATCTGTCTCTTGACAATTTGATCCCTAAGAAAATGTCCAGACCCAAGCGAGAGCAATCTCATCCTTGGTATTCCGCGGCATTGGCTGATCAGAAAAAGCAATGCAAGCTACTAGAGCGTGCTTGGAGGTGATCGTATGATCCCCTGGCAAAAGCCAACTTTAGATCAGCTACCAAAGCTTATCATAAACTTATAAAGAAAGTTAAGGCCAACTACTACACTGAAATGATCAGCTCTAGTACAAACCGCTCTAAAACCATCTTTTCCTTGGTAAAGGATATGACTAAGTCACCGGGGGGATGTAACTGCACGATAACATCTGACCAACAATGTGAAGAGATTGCTGTTTTTTTTGTAAATATAGTTCAGGAGATCTATAATTCTTTTAAATCTGACAAGTTCGTTCCGATTTCTAACCAAATGTCTGATTCACCTGAACTCCCACACTCCCTTCTCACCCTGCCTTCTATCTCACAGACCAACATGGAAAGTCTGGCTGTAAAGGTCAAGTCTGGGTCCCCGGAGGACCCTGTTAAACCTGAAATGTTTAACCTACTGCAAAATTCCATTCTGACGGAGGGTCGGGAGTTGATTAATAAATCCCTTCAATCCTCCACCATCCCTAAATCGTGGAAACACGCTAAGGTTGTCCCCTTACTTAAAAAGCCCACCTTAGACCCTTCTAAGCCTGAAAGCTTTAGACCGATTTCTCTACTCCCCTACTTGGCCAAGGTGGCAGAAGCGCACGTGAATGACATCTTGACCAATTATCTGGAGAGTAATAGGATTTTAGATGAGTCACCAAACGGGTTCCGGCCTAACCACAGCACGGAATCCGCCCTGTTGGCCGTGACTGAACATCTGAGGGCGACAAAAGATCTGGGTGGCACGTCGGCTCTTGTCCTGTTGGATCTGAGCGCAGCGTTCGACACGGTCTCCCATAGGATTTTACTCAGAAGACTATGGGAGATCGGAGTCCGAGGTGGAGCCCTGGATTGGTTTGCGTCCTTTCTATCAGACCGTTCCTTTCAGGTCCATGCCCCACCGTTCTCGTCCAACAGGTTTCCATTGAGCTGCGGTGTTCCGCAGGGGTCTGCCCTCAGCCCCACATTATTCAACGTATACGTCCGCCCTCTGGCAGTACTGGCCAGAGAACGTAAGATCAAATTAACTTCTTACGCGGACGATACGCAACTCATTTTTTCCTTTTCCAAGGACACCAAAACAGATCAAGCCAAGTTTCAAGACGATATGTTGGCCATCTCTAGTTGGATGAATGCGAACTGCTTGCAGTTGAATTCATCTAAAACTTAGGTTCTGTTGATTGGTAAGGAAACACACAAGTGGGATGAACACTGGTGGCCCTCCACCTTAGGTTCTTCCACCACCCCTAAGTTGGAAGTAAAGAACCTGGGTGTGACTATGGACAACTCCCTCACCCTAGAGTCACACGCAAAAAAAGTGGCTGGCGTGTGTTATGGTCGCCTCCGGTCGCTAAAGCCCATCTTGGGCTTTTTCGACCCATCGGTACGTCAGACAATAGTCCAAGCCCTTGTTTTATCACATATAGACTATTGTAACGTCCTAATGTTAGGTTCTAATCGGACAGCTATCAATAGACTCCAAAGGGCCCAAAATGCAGCTGCCCGTATTCTGTTTGCTTTACCCAAACACTGCCATGTGTCTCATATTCTGCGGCGTTTACACTGGCTTCCGGTGACACAGCGCATTCAGTTCAAGGCGCTATGCCTAGTTCATAAAATCCTCCATTGCTTTGGCCCTCCGATCCTGCAGGGTTTGTGTTCCTCCTATGTTCCCACACGCGCTCTCCGCTCAGCGGACCTCCACCTTGCCTGTACCATCAAAATCAGAAGGAGTAGAGCAGGTGGCCGTTCCTTCAGGTATCTGGCTCCGAAACTGTGAAACTCAATCCCCCTGGAGATGCGTGCCACTAACAATTACCTGTCATTTAGAAAGCTAATTAAAACATGGCTGTTTCCGCCTACTTAAGGCCCACTAGTACTGTCACACGTTTTATCCACGCCTAGTTGTTTTGTTTCTAATCGTCTGCAAGCGCTGGGACGCCCTGTTGCTGGGGTAGCCATGCGCTATATAAGCGTTTTTAACATAACATAACATACTGTTAGTTTCAAAACTCACGTCATTAAAGTGAGGTTCTTCTTGTTTCATTTTCTTTTCGACTTTTATTGGTGCGTTAATGATGTTGTAGTCCTAGTAGATTTGGATTCTTCAAAGGTATTAAAATGGTTTGCTGTTGATTTAAAAGAAAATTAATTTTATGTCAAGTAATTTCTAGTAAATAAGATACATACAGTCAATTGTTTTTAAATAGTTATTTGCAAAAACATCATTGTGCAGCTGTTTCTCTTCAGAAAACACTTTTTCTTATATAAACCTACATGTTATTATTTTTATTTTTTTCAAATACATTTTTGGAGTGATTCAGTAGTTGTAATCTTCAAAAATATTCATTCACATCTATTTTGAAAAAAAGATTATTTTAAACAAGGAATATTGTGTTTATTTTTTAAAAACAAAATGAATTATTTTCAATTAATAAGTTTTTTATAACAAATATCTTGTTTAACATAATTAAAAAGGAACACCTGTTTTTAAATATGTAAAAGAAGCTCAATTATTTCAAGACATGCTGAATGTGTATTTAAACAGTTAAAAAAGTCGTCTGAAAAATTAAAATATGATGCATTTCTTTAAAATCAGATTTTTTGAAATTCTAGAAAATAATATATTTAAAAAAATATATATATATATGAATATTCATTATTTATTCATCTATTTATTATACAAAATGATTTGCTGTTCTTGCAAATGTGTCTTAAAACAAATTCTTCCTGGGTTACATAATAAGTAAATTCATTGCTAAATAATAATATCCTATTATATCCTTTATTTATTGTACCATTTATTTTTATATGGTATCTTTTAATAATCCTTTTTTTAAAATTACATTTTATTATTTGATTTATTAGTAAAAAATAAATAAATTATTAGGTATATAATGTTTAAAGCTGTACTTACTCTTGTCAGTAGATGGCAGTGTCGTAATTTATATGTTTTTCATTGTGTAACAGTTTTTATTTAAAACATATAATTTGTAAAGCATTGGAAATTGAGAATCATTTGCTGACTAAAATTATATTTTAAATTGCAGATAATTAAAAATACATTATAAATACATATCTCTCCCATTTTCGGACCCCATTTTGTCATCCTAGTATGATATCAATATTAATGGAAATAGTAGATGGACTCTTTTTTAATCTACTGTGTTTGTTTTCTTGTCTCAGACGTTTTTTGAATGTTAATACTTTCCATTCTTATAAGTTTATTTTTAATCTAATTTTCTAGTAATTGTTTAATCGATTTTTTTTAATTAAATTCTTTTATTGCCAATTTAAAAAAAATATATATATTTTTAGATAACAAATCTCGACTAATATTTTTAAAAAAATGTATGGCACTTAATCATAAAGATGATTCTATTCTCAAACATGTTTCTGCAAAAAAACAAAAGAAAAAATGCCTGCTATCTAATCACAGTCTTATTTCAGGTTTTTAAAAAATATTAATGTGGATGACGTATTCATTATTTGAAATACTTCTTGAATATTATTTAAATAACTTACCCACTCAAAATCCCTATTTCCACCACTATCTCGTATACTTTTTAAATTACTTACCCACCCAAAACCCCTATTTTTTACACTATCCAGTGCCAGTACTGGAGTACTTTTTAAATTACTTACCCACCCAAAACACCTATTTTCCAACTATCCCATGCCAGTACTCAAGTACTTTTAAAATTACGTGCCCATCCAAAACCCCTATTTTTTCCACTATCCTGTGCCAGTACTCGAGTACTTTTTAAATTACTTACCCACCCAAAACCCCTATTTTTTTCACTATTCCAGGCCAGTACTCGAGTACTTTTCAAATTATTTACACACCTAAAACCCCTATTTTTCCCACTATCCCGTGCTAGTACTCGAGTACTTTTTAAAATTACTTACCCACCCAAAACCCTTTTTTTTACTCTCCCATGCCAGTACTCGAGTACTTTTTAAATTACTTACCCACCCAAAACCCCTATTTTTCCCACTATCCCGTGTCAGTAACTAAAATACAAAATGTTTTTTTAAAGCATTTCTAAGACTGTGATTTTCGTTGTGAAAGCAAACATTGTACAGAAATGAGTAATGAATGTAGTTTTACATGTTAAAATACATTTTTAGTTATCATTGCTTCGTTATAAAAAAATGCAGAGTTATGGTATTTGCGGACTTAAAAATGCGTTGTGATGGTATGAGTCATATCATGCGGAATAAAGTCATACAATCCTTTAAACCTACTAACTTTGACCAAAGACCGACACCTAATGTCAATCAGAGCCCTGTAGTCTACACAGCCCCACAGAAACACCAACTAGTCCTTTCTACAAACAGCTCTCACAGCCTGGGAGCCAACTACTCATCAACAGGAAGTGGACCAGTGCCCAGGGAGCATCTCCTGCCTCCTGATCATTACCTTAGACCTACTAACTGGGTCCAAAGAACTACACCCGATGACAATTATAGCCCTACAGTTGACACAGTACCCACAGAGATCCCAACTAGACCCTCCTACAAACAGCTCTCTCAGTCCAAGAAGCAACTACTCAACAACAGGAAGTGGGTTAGTGACAAAGAAACAGCCCCCAGACAAAGAACCAGTGATAGAAACAAAAACGCAGACAGGTCACAACAAATTGCAAACAATCACACAGAACGATAATGTTATTGTCAGTGCTCCACCATATAAACTCCCTGCAAACAACTCACAACTGCTCAGGGAAGATATAGAATGGTTCAAGAAGAAAGTCAACACTCTTCTACTCATCCAGGAGAAGATGTACACTCTCTCTATGAGCACACCAACTCCTCATCTTGCAGTAAAACTACAGACTCAAAACTCCCTGAGTTAACAAGCTTCCCCGTCCAAGAAGAAAGAGCAATCACCTCTCATAGGAAGAGTTAAACACTCTGCTAATGTGCTATCAGGGCCCACAGAAATCCTCACTTGACACAAAAGCCAACATCCTGATCTTCAAAACATCCAACTTCAAAAAACTGAGATACAACCCTCTTCAAGTCAATCACAATAACCTGATCCCTATTGCAGCAAAAACAATGTCTACTATAGGAATAACAAAATAGTAACAAACCTGAAATGCAGGCTATACAATTACAGATCAGCTGCAAGACAAGCAACTGATGTAGTAGATGTGATCTTAACACATGACCTGGATTTTCTTTTCCTAACTGAAACCTGGCTCAACCGAATCGCAGATCCAATACTGCACCTTCTGATCTCCCCAGATCTTGCCATCTTATTTCTAGGTTGCACATTGAAGCAGGGGGGAGATATTCCTATTATTAATAGAAACCCCCTAACCGTAAATTCACTTTTGCTAGAAAGTACATTGTTTGAACTCTAGGGAGCTGAAATCAAGCTTGAAAAGAGACCGATAGCAAAAACACTCCTTTTCTACCATCCACAGGGTAATATGGCTGAGATACCCGCCACCCCCTCTCAACACAATCCCCAAGAATGGGAATACGGAAACGGTTCTGAACTTTTGGAAGGCGGGAGGGAGTTACCCTCCCGGCCGTATTTATTAAAATATGAAACAAAATTAAAACATTAAAATATCATGTACAATTTCATTTCCACAGTACGATGTTCTTGGCTAACCTTAACACATCTCTAATACAAAGGTTCTCCTAGCCGATACTAAACATCCTGCAAATGCATTTCTAAAATTGAAATTGTACATCCTAACATTACGGGCCAACGGCAAGGTCGTAACCGGTGTCAGATCCCTAACCCAGACTCCCCCCTCACTTGTGAGGGTCGGTCGCACAGAGGACTACACCTTTGTGCCTATTTCCAATTTCCCTTGTCTTGACGGGGGCCCCATGTTAACTCGACGCCATCTTAGTGGTCGTCCGAGGACTCGTGTGAGGTGTCTAGAAGGTAGCGTAGACCCCCCTCCCACCCCACACAACTTACCACATCTGCCGTCGCAGATGTCCTGGACCCGGGAAATTCCCAGGAGAGGCCCTGCAGCCCCTCCTCCCCAGGGAGAGGCCTATGGCCGCCTTCCCTTTCGGCGTCACCATCCTTAGAGCGGACCGCCTCCCCGTTGAGGGGCCAATGGCCGCCTCCCCCCGGGCGCTCCCATCCGTAGTGGGTGACGCCCCCACCTCTAGGGATCTTCCAATTACTGCTCACCGATCATGACCTTACCGCCCGACCAAAAAATAAATACGACAATCTAAGGCTAAAGAGGAGAAAAAACAATTATACTTAAGCATTCAAAGTATAAACTCTACAGAACATCACTGCTCAACTCTGGTGCAACTACTTTTTAATAAACATGTTGAAAATGAAGATTATCATCTTTATTGCATATCAAGTCACCAACTTTATTCAGAACAACCTGTAAGAAAAACAATACCACGTCACACGACTTTATTCAAACAACTCGCTGTCATCAGGGGCTGGTGGGTGGGTCAAAATTGGCTCTTCGTTCCGTCTCAAGCTCACGGGCAACGGGGAGGTGCAGCTTCAGAGCACAGGAACAAGAGGATGCTCTCTTGGCTTGTCGCTCCTTTTATCCTTCTTCGGGCGGGCGTGGACCCACCTCCAATCCGCCTCCGGGGCGTGGCTAACGGCTTCGGTGTCTAGGACAACCCACTCTTGGGCGGGAAAAGGCGCGCCCCGGCTACGCCGCTTCGGGCATACCAGCCGAGACCCGCCTCCCGCCCAAAATGGCTTCCCGGGGGGATCGGGGTACTCCACCATACGTTCGGGGGGACCGAGTGGTCGCCCCTTTCCATATGGCTGAGATACCCGCCACCCCCTCTCAACACAATCCCCAAGAATGGGAATACGGAAACGGTTCTGAACTTTTGGAAGGCGGGAGGGAGTTACCCTCCCGGCCGTATTTATTAAAATATGAAACAAAATTAAAACATTAAAATAACAGTTTCATATCATGTACAATTTCATTTCCACAGTACGATGTTCTTGGCTAACCTTAACACATCTCTAATACAAAGGTTCTCCTAGCCGATACTAAACATCCTGCAAATACATTTCTAAAATTGAAATTGTACATCCTAACATTACGGGCCAACGGCAAGGTCGTAACCGGTGTCAGATCCCTAACCCAGACTCCCCCCTCACTTGTGAGGGTCGGTCGCACAGAGGACTACACCTTTGTGCCTATTTCCAATTTCCCTTGTCTTGACGGGGGCCCCATGTTAACTCGACGCCATCTTAGTGGTCGTCTGAGGACTCGTGTGAGGTGTCTAGAAGGTAGCGTAGACCCCCCTCCCACCCCACACAACTTACCACATCTGCCGTCGCAGATGTCCTGGCCCCGGGAAATTCCCAGGAGAGGCCCTGCAGCCCCTCCTCCCCAGGGAGGGGCCTATGGCCGCCTTCCCTTTCGGCGTCCCCATCCTTAGAGGGGACCGCCTCCCCGTTGAGGGGCCAATGGCCGCCTCCCCCTGGGCGCTCCCATCCGTAATGGCTGACGCCCCCACCTCTAGGGATCTTCCAATTACTGCTCACCGATCATGACCTTACCGCCACAGGCCGGATAGTTGACCGGCTATCCGGACCCCCCACAAAAACTCCTACTTACAAGGTCATGGCTGTAAACTCCTTAACCAGGCTATGAGGTCTCCTATGAGTAAAGAATTCCCCACCCTGGACAAATGGACCCCATCCTCCAGATACATATGGTCCCCCCTGATACATCCATGCGGAATCGAATGCAATGTACTTGTACGAAACAGTCTACCAAGCTTGTTATTCACTTTCTTTACCGAATGATTTATAGCAGACACAGAATTAGCCCCTCGCCATACCTTCCGAGGAATCATATGGGACCAAGCAATTGTGCACCCCGGAACCCTTCTCGCCAACCAACTTACAGTGGATAGCATCAACTCGAGAAGTACCCGTCGACCAGTGGTCACCAAATCATTGCCCCCAAGATGCACTATGACTATAGATGGCGGTGACCTTGTCCGCCCTAACAAGCCCTCCATAAAAGTTTGAAACTGGTCAATACAGAGCCCGCCCCTTCCGTAGAAGGTCACCCTGTACCCGTATTCCCCAGCCATGTGAATCATGTCACCTGCTTTAAATACGTCCGCGGCACGCCTCACGTATGAGTGGCCCACGACCCACACCACTCTCTCCTCAGCCGGTGGTCTTTGACCGCTGGTTCCCAGGTGTCGGGTCGACTGCACAGTCCGCCCCGCCTCGTAAGCTTGCGAAACTGTAAACCAAACAAAAACAAGAAGCGTGAGTGCATGATATCAGCTTCACAACATGTGCAACCGCACATACCTTTTGTAACAATTCGAGGACCAACGCCCCAACTGTTTTACTTTTTCCACACTCAGACCCCTGGCTGTAGCTTCTGTAGCAGCCCCTATCCGGAAGGAATGGGTCCCAAACTCGCACGGGTTCAAGCCCGCGGCTGTAATCGCCATCGCAAGCACCCGCTTGAACTGAAATCTAGTCAGTGGGGTGGCGTCTGCGTGCCTCAGCAAGGTTCCCCCCCATGATGCCGCCCTGAGCGCTAAATACTCCTCAACGCATGCAACCGGGCACATGGGAGATCTGGGAATCCGCTGGACTACTACACTGTCCCCGATCGCACTCTGATCGGTCTTGGACCTGGCAAACGAGACCATCATCGTCTCCCCCTTAATTTGTATGTGCTCTCGGCACAGACCTCCCCCCGTATCCTGCTTGTTCTTTGCTACCAGTTCGCTAACCCGCATAGCCCCATGAAATACCAATGCAAAAGCGGCCCGGAATAGCACTGTCTCAGACTGAGATGAACATGTTGCAGGGAGTACGGACAGTAACAGGGCCAACCTCTCCAGACCTATCGGGTGCCTTTCGTCCATTCTGCGACCCTCATGGCGTTGCCACCCACGCAACGCCTTCTGTACCACAAAAGACGCTGTGGGGTCCTGGATACCATGAGCCCGAGCCATAAAAGAAATGGCGGCCCGGTGCCTCTGAGCCGTAGCTACTGATTTGCCTGCCTGATGTAATGACAACAAAAATTTCAGGACATACTCTCCTTGGCCCCAAAGCTCCCCCCTAGCAGCACCCAAAAAGGACCAATAGGAACGGAACGCCCCTTCGTATGCCTTCCTTGTCCTGGGTGCTAAACTCTCTCCCACGAGGTTTTGTAGTTCGGGGCACCGAGAGACCAGAGAGCTTCGGGAAATGGTGCCGCCACCGGGTCCGCTGTGGGCAGCAAATCCCAGAAGGCCTGCATACGGGAACGAGAAAGCGCGTCAGCTGCTTGATTCAGCACCCCTGGCACATGTCTTGCCCTAAAAAGGACGTTCAGTTGCATACATAGCAAGACAATTTCTTTAAGCAATCTCAAAATCCATTTGCATCGTGCTGCCTGACTATTGATACACTCAACCACGGTCATGTTATCAGACCAGAAAACCACCGAGTGATCCCGAAACCCCTCAGGCCATGTTTTCAAGGCCACCAGAATAGGGAATAATTTGAGAAACCCAATGTTACCTGTAAGCCCATTCCCATGCCACCACGACGGCCATGTCTGGGCTGACCAGTGATTACCCAATATGGCGCCAAAGCCCATACTCCCTGCCGAGTCTGTCCACAACCCCAGCTCCTCGGAGGACACCGCCGGTTTGTTCCAGACCACACGACCATTGAAATCCGCCAGGAATGCCAACCAAATGCGCATGTCCTGGCGAACCTCTGCCGAGAGCCTTGTGCGGTGGTGCCCCTCTTTAAGGCCGACCATGGCTTGTGCAATCGAGCGGGAAAAAAGGGCGAGCCATTGGTATCACTCTAAGGGCAAAATTCAGCTGACCCACAGTCTGTTGTAATTGATGCAAATTCACCTTTGTCTCGCTAATACATGTTTCCAGCGAGGCCCTGAATTTTGTTACCTTTTCTTTGGGCAACCGGAAGCAACCCTCTTCGGAATCGAGCTCTACTCCAAGAAACTCGAGCGAAGTAAACGGTCCCACAGTCTTACCTGGCGCCAATGGTACCCCGAAATGTCTCATGAGATCACAAAATTCATTCAAAGCCTGTGCACATTCGGAGTCCCCGGCTGCCCCTAGGAACAGAAAATCGTCAAGATAATGCATCACATGCGTAAACCCCGTTATTCTTGTGAACGCCCATTGAAGAAAACTACTGAATTTCTCAAAATACGCAGAAGATATGGAGCAACCCATTGGCATACATTTATCCATGTAATAGCGTCCCTGAAACATGAAACCAAGGAGACGCCGGTCGTCTGGGTGTACCGGGAGCAACCGGAACGCTGACTCGATGTCCGATTCGGCCATCAGCGCTCCGGGCCCCAGGCGATTCAACATGGCGACGGCCTCATCAAACAACGCATACCGCACTGAACAAACTCCCGGGTCAATCGCATCGTTCACCGAAAGACCCCTCGGAGCTGACAAGTTATGTATCAACCTAAATTCGCCTGGGTCCTTTTTGGGGACTACTCCCAGGGGTGAACAAACAAAATCAGGAACTGGCGGTCTGTCATATGGTCCGGCGACCCTACCCCGGGTCACCTCCTTCCCAATTTTTGCTTGAACCACAGTTGTATTCTGCAGAACCGACAGTTGGTTCCTACATTGTTCTTTACCCTGAAAATTCCCCGCCGGGATGCGGAAACCATACAAGAACCCGTCTCGCAACACCCCAGCGGAGCTATGATCCGGGTATTCATTGAGCCAAGGAATCATTGCCACGGTATCAACCGGGGTAGGTAGAGGCGCCCCTCAGACTATTTCAGACCTGTTTGGCGCCCCCTCTACTTCCCGTGTCACCCGTTTTGGCTCTGCACATGGTCTCGGGATGCGAGGACTGCCCACACCCTGTACATTCATGTCTAAACTTGCATGACCCCTGGGGCCTTGTACACTTGCCTCTGTTAAAACTCCAGCATGCCCCTTTTTTACCTGAGTTGCCATTGGTCCTTGAGTGCTGATCATTGCCTGATCCCGCCCGAAAGGGCACCCCAGACGAGTGGCGGGAAAACTCGCCCCCGTTCCCCCCCAACAATGGCGACTTTGCCATGCCTGATTTCTCCATTTTTTGCCAGGAAATGGAGTCGAAACAATCCCACGTCAGAGATGTGTCGAACTCCTTGGACTTGCGGAATATGCTATCGTACAAGAACCATTGATTACCCTCATATGTCTGAGAAAACTCCATGATACGTGTCTGATACACGGGTAGTTCAGCTAACAGTTCGGGCCTTTGTTCCCCCATAATTGCGGTGAACATCCCAAACGCTCTGCCCCAATTACCTATCGTTTCGTCAACTCTGAAGGCGGCCATTTTCGCGCGCCAAACACTAGGGTGCAGAAATTCCTTTTGAATTTTCACATGCTCAATCTCATAATGATCAGTTAGTAAAGAAAACATGTTTACATATTTATCAGCCCATATCCTCTCTCTGACTTCCATCGGGATATGCTGAGCCACTTTTTCCCTCCTTGAGGGTACCGACCCCTCCCCCGCCATCGGCAATAGCTGCTTACCTGAACCGGTAGCTGTGACCGTAGTCGCTGCCGAACTCACGCCCGCTACTGGTTGTTCCACGGGAGCCTGCGGGAAAACAAGAGGACATGGTGCCTTCGCAGCATCTTTCGATTGCCGCAACTGCTTCATCACTGCTCTGGCCTCATCAGCCGTGGCCCCCTCGCTATCTTTCCCCAACCATGCTGCCAACTGTGCAGCCAGTTCGGGAGGCATATCGTCCCCATTCACGGGGGTGACTACAACCGGAATTGGTTGCCCCTCGTTCGGGACTGGGGTCGGGGCCTCAGTTGGTGTATCTGGGTGCGCCGGCGCCTCCCCCCCTGACGCTCCCTTCTTGGCCCTTCTACCTCTCCCGTTAGGGACTACCCCCGGCAATGCTGGTCCAACGACTCGCTTGGGTCCCCCCACACCATTCATTGCCGCCATCTGCTTCTTCATCTCGGCCATGTCTTTCACCAGCATGCGGAGCATCTGATCGGTACCGACCCGTTTTCCGACTTTCTTGCCCGGCATCGTCCAACGCTGACTTTCTGAAAGAATAAAGACAAAATTAAATCCTTCAAAATTGGCTCTTCGTTCCGTCTCGAGCTCACGGGCAACGGGGAGGTGCAGCTTCAGAGCACAGGAACAAGAGGATGCTCTCTTGGCTTGTCGCTCCTTTTATCCTTCTTCGGGCGGGCGTGGACCCACCTCCAATCCGCCTCCGGGGCGTGGCTAACGGCTTCGGTGTCTAGGACAACCCACTCTTGGGCGGGAAAAGGCGCGCCCCGGCTACGCCGCTTCGGGCATACCAGCCGAGACCCGCCTCCCGCCCAAAATGGCTTCCCGGGGGGATCGGGGTACTCCACCATACGTTCGGGGGGACCGAGTGGTCGCCCCTTTCCACAACACAGTCTTCCTATAGCAACTCATAGAAACGATCACAATTAATAATACATCAGCCTCTAATACAATATTTTTAGGGGACTTCAACTTGCACTGGAATAGTGACAGAGACCCCTCAGAGGCTGAACTCTGTAACCTGCTCAGCGATCCTGACATGATTCTGGCATGCAATGGGCCAACCCACAACAAAGGTGTCACACTTGACTTCATCATCCCCAAACCAGGACCAGGGAACATGCTAGACATCACCTCAACAGACTGGTCTGACCACCATCAAATTGTTTGTCTAATCTCTGCACAAGAAACTAAAATCAAGAGTCAAACAAGAAGGGACAAAATGTGGATAAGGGATTATAGCAGCATTATCAGAACAGAAAAGGTGAGGCTTTGCAAAACAACCTGGGCACCACGGACAGATAAAACATTGGCTCAAAAAGGACTCAAATCTGCAACATCAGTATGACTGTCATAGTTTGGAATGCTGCTCGATTACATCCAAAAAGGCAAAAGAAAAAAAACGTCAGTACTGTGGTTCAACTAAAATATAAACAATGCACGAAGACAGCTAAGACATATGGAGTGACTTTGGAGGAAGGACCCAAACACTATCCATCTTGAATTAATGTGGCCCCTGGGCAAACCAATGTCCAGAATAATAGTCCATGAGTACAGTAGCATTTCTTTGTTCTTTGTCACATGTTTCATCATTAGGAGATATAAATCAATCTCATATTTTTCCATGGATCAGTATTAAAATACAAGAACAAATCCTCCTGTTGTGTATATTTCTATTCCATATGGGTCACCAAACTAGTATACATGTAATATTGTTGTACTCTCCTTATCCGACACAAACACAAGATATATGTTGATGATACTCTAGCAAAATGTAAAAGAAATATTCCTTTCTGATAAACAGGAGATTGATTTATATTTCTCAACAATACATCGTTAGAGTCGGTTAAATTTAAAAACAGCCCTGATGAAGTCTAAGGTTTATGTACCTAATGACAAAAACACGTTTTGGCTACTGGAATTAACAGAGTGACTACAGAATGTGTTAAGAACATCTAATACAATGTGAAGAAGAAGGAACTAAACTGAATCTGCAGAAAACCTAATTTATTTTTTTCGCCCCACCCTTTAGATACCAGCAACTGTAACCCCTTCTCCCTTAACATCAAATCACTAAACTGCAGCTGGTCAATCTGCGACTCAATAAAAACACAAGGCATCACACTAGACTCAAATCTAAATGTGCAAGCTCACATTCAAGCTACAACCAGAAATTTTATTTGTATCTGCACGTTCTAAGAAAACTAAAATCCTTCATACTGCTAAGAAACCTCAAAACAGTGGTGCAATGTTCAGTGCTCTCAAGGCTGGTCTATGGGAATACCACACTCAAAGATCTACCAAAAGGACAATTAATGCAGCAGCAAGACTTTGAACTAGCAAATGGCATTATGATCACATCTTCCCATCATTCAGAGCCCTCGACTGGCTCCCAGTTGAAGACAGGATCCAACTGAAGGCTGCATGCATAACACACAAGCTCTAGACAATTCTAATCATACATACTTGGCAAGCTATCAGGAGGTGAAAGGGATTCTAGAACTGCTAATTCCCTCCTAGTAGAACCACCCAGATTCAAAAACAGGAAAACTCATGGCCACACATTTTCCGGAACTGCCCCAAAAATGTGGAAATTCCTACCACCTGCAACAAGAGTAATGACCTCTCTAAGGTTTTTCAAGAAGGAAGTAAAAGCCGTAATACTAGAAGAACATGTGTTTTATAAAAGAACAATTTTGAAACAGTCTTATCATCCTGCTTGGTTTTGCATCCTATTGTGTTATACCATGCTCTTCGAATTCTATGTTCAGCGTAGTTTAATTAACAGATGTTCTTATTGTACTGCAACCCTCATCCGCTCTCTCCTTGTACAACTCTCTGATACAATGATGGTCAAGTTCATGCTCTAGAAATACAATAAATAAATAAATAAATAAATAAATAAAAGTTAACTGTTTTCAGTCAATTGAGCACAATGTAAGTGTGATGTGTCCAGGCAGATTACGGAGCAAAGCACCCTCACAGCTGCAAAAGTTTTTAAATTGACACACATACTCAATTTTCCAAAGATTTTTTATTTTAAATTTCTTTATTGCATTTAATTGAAAAACATCAAGATAGAATCACAGTCCCACTCAAAGTCCCCCCCTCCCCCCATTCTGACATTGCGTTCGACCTCTGCTTACACATACTATTTGCATCTTCATGAAAAGTGGTATACACAGCCGTTTAGCCAACAACCCGGAACAGGGCAGGCGGCGCTTTACTGCATCAGTCAATAGCGTTGCTCTGCTCTGCTAGGTTCGCGACCACTATACCAAGGTAACTCTTGTAGACTTTCCCAGCCGATCCCCTTCGCATATCACCCCGTGTCCAATGTTTGTGTGGACCTTTCAGTGCTTACTTTGTTCGCTAAGTATGTGTGGTACAAGCCCCAGAGGTTTTTAGGCCTACTAGTGGGGGGTTGCAGTTCGCAATTATTTTCAGATTGAGTACAGCAGAAAAGCATGTCATGCGCCCAGCGCTTCGGTGTGGGCAGCGGGCCTCTCATCCAACAACAGGCTAGCACTTGGCAGGCTACTAGCAGGCCCATGTCTACCAGTCGCCTAACCGCCCTGTGTAGTTTTTTAGTGTATCCCAACAGAGATACCAGGGGATCAGGCATAATCTCGACCTCAGTCAGCTCGCTAATATCAGCAAATACCTTTTCCCAAAAATCCCAGATACTGGGGCACTGCCAGGCAAGATGTAAAAAGTCAGCATCTGGGGCGCTACATCTCTCGCAGCGGGCAGAGTCTCGCAGACCATGTCTGCAGAGTTGAGCAGGGGTGTAATACACTCGGTTTATGAATTTGAAGTGGACCAGCCGGTGACGGCCATTGAGCGAAACTTTCTTAGTAACAGTGCAGCAGTATCGCCACGTGTCATCGTCCAGCAGGGTGTCCAATTCAGTCTGCCTCGATAATCGCGCCTTAGTGTATGGGTATCGAGTACTCGTCTGTGTAAGCTTGTATAGACTGGACAGCAGCCTCCTGGGTGAAGTAGTTTTAATTACATGTGTAAGTTCAGGGACCTCAGGTGGTTCTGCCATGTCCCCGCCCAGTAAGTCGCCCAGAGCACTGCGCACCCTATGGTATTGAAATTGTGTCAGTAGTGATGGCGCTTCGCCGCCCAGTGCCTGCTCCCATGTCTTTGCCACTCCTTCAACAAACAAATCCCCCACATTGTGCAAGGCGTCAACTACTCCCTTTTCCATGAGCGGGGGCAGCCATCTGGCCCAGTCGATTGGCATCACATGTGAATACAGCAGCACTCCATTTTGCATCTGTGAGAGGCTATGCCATGCATGGTAAGTGGCAGTTAAAGAGTCCAGTACGCCCGTTCTGAGGTCCAGCGGCCAGAAGATTGTGTGCTGGAGCGTGTCCAGTGGTGCAAAGAGAGTCTCCATGCGTACATGGGGTATGTTTTGGTCCTCGTGCAGCCAGGTGTGCAGATGTGATGCCTGAGCTGCTCTGTAGTATGCCTCCAGGTCCGGGGCTCCAAGCCTGCCCATTGAGTACGGCATAGTGAGTGTCGTCCATCGGACCCGAGGTTGTCCGCCCGCCCAAGCTAGCTTTGTCATCTGCTGCTGCAGATGTGCAAAAAACGATTTGGGAAGTACCATTGGTAAGGTCATAAACAAAAACTAAAATCTGGGAAGCACAACCATTTTCATAATTGAAATGCGTCCCATTAAGGACAGGGGGAGTTTGCTCCAGTTAATCACATCATCTTCGAGCTTGCTAATTGCTGTGCCATAGTTGGCTCTAAAAAGGATGTCCGCATCTGTGTGCAGCTGTATCCCCAGATAGCGGACCGTGTCTGTGGTCCATTGGAGAGGGTATTCCATCGGCGCCGGCTTCGTAATCGGCGTGAGTGGAAAAGCCAGCGACTTGGTCCAGTTGACCTTTAAACCAGAGAGCGCACCAAAGCGGACCACCTCCCTGAGCACAGATGATAAATTGTTATCAGGATCGCGGATATACAGCAGGGTGTCATCTGCGTACATCGACACTATGATCCTGTAGCCCGGGAATCCTATGCCCTCGTTTCCGTGATATTCTCGCAGGGTGCATGCCAGCAGTTTTGCCACCAGGGCATATAGAAGGGTCGAGAGGGGGCATCATTGCCTAGTTCCTCTGCTAATCGGGAAGGAGTCCGTGACCAGGTCTCCTATGCAGAGCCGCGCCCTCGGCTCTTGGTACAACGCCCCCAGCATTTGTAGGAACGGCTGTCCCAGGCCCATACGTTGCAGTACTATACGCATGAAGGGCCACTCCACGGAGTCAAAGGCTTTCTCCATATGTAGGAATACAGCCAGTGCCTTCCTAACTGGTCTAACATGTTGTATCACTCCCAGGACAGTGCACATATTGTAGACTAGGTTCCTGCCAGGGACAAACCCTGACTGGTCCGGGGAAGCTAGACCTTCAGCAAGGAGGGCCAACCGAGTGGCCAGGACCTTAGCAAATAGTTTGGTATCAACATTTAGTAATGACAGGGGTCTATACGAGCTGCACTCGTCATGTGGCTTACCCGGCTTCAATATGGTTACCAAAAGTGTCTCCCTCATAGAATGTGGCATACGTCCCTCTACGCATATGTCATCAAAAAGGGTTGATAAGTGCGGAAGCAGCTGGTCCTGTAAGGTTTTGTAGAAACCCACCGTGAGTCCGTCAGCACCCGGATCGCTGCTCGATTTCATGCTAGCCAGCGCCTCTAGAATCTCATCCTTTTCGATAGGATGCATGAGGAATTCCCTGTCAGAGTTGGGCAGTGTAGGGATGTCTATGTGCCCCAGATAGTCATTAATTTCCTCTTCCATATCACCGCTTTTAGATGAGTACAGGTCCGAGTAGTATCCTTTAAAGACCTCAGCTATTTCTCTGTCATCTGTAGTTGGTTTTCCCGAGGAATCGTTCACCACTGTAACTAGTTGGCGCCGCAGTGCTCCCTTCATGAGGTTAGCTAGCACCGCGCTCGGCCGCTCCCCCTCACCATATATCCTAGCCGTGGAGTATTCATATGTTTGACCTCTCTGTCCGCCTCATCATGATACTCCGCTAGCAGGGTCTTAATCTCTGCACCTACAGCGTCATCTGCTAAACTACACTGTCTACCCTCCAGTCCCTCTAGTTGTTCCTCCAGGTCCGCCAGCCTACGCCGAATAGTCTTAAGAATGCCCGAAGTAGCTGAGGACCATCCTGACTTTACGGTGGTCATTCAAGCACCGTACGTTCCACGTGACAGCTTTCAATCTAGGCGTGTGGGTCGTCCCCCCATCTGTGGCGGTGTCAGCCATTGCACCATACGGTCGGGCTAGTGAACGGCAAGTGTCTATCGGTGCAAGCTATGGTCACAGAATGCAGAGTCAGATTAAACAGTTCCCCAAAAGTCCTGTAACAAACTCCTACCAAACATGACAGCACTGGCTGTCATGGCATTGTACCCTGCTTGTTTTTCCTAGTAGAGCAAGGTTTTCCCCTCCCCTTAACCTCCCCCTCCCCTGTCCTCCCCCGCCCTCTGCAGACCAACCCCAACACGGCCACTCACTCCCCCCAGAACCCCCCCCAACCCCCTCCCACAGCAGACCAACCCCAACTTGGCCTAGCAGGTCAATGTTCCCTTCCCAAAGCTCCCCTAGTAAACTCAGAAATTCCCCATAGGGGACCAACAGTGCACACAGCGCAAGAGCAGAGGTTGCCAGGTGTAGTAACCTCGACTTCAGCTGGTATTGCGTAATCATCTCCCCCGCCGCCACCACCAGAGATGATCATCCGAGCATGAGCCGTTGGGGTATTGCATGACTACTATAACATATCTTCAGGTTGGTGCGCCCTCCGCCCAGAGCGCTCCAGGCTGTGTCAGGCGTGTAATCTACGCTAGCTTGTGTGTAAGATATATCAGCTGAGCAGGTGCATGCAGTCTAAGTGTGGCAACAACAGGTAAATTTAAACAGTCTCGCCAATATGTCGAATCCTCTGGTCTCCCACGGCCCCTTCCCCAGAGTCACGGATATTGTGCACTCAGGAGCCCAGAATCTTCATGCGTCACTGCCAAGCCCCGAGTCCGAATCAGGGCGCCCAGCGAACAGCCAAGTCTCTACATGAGGCTCAACTAGGGTACCAGGTAACATCCCTAGTCTTGTTTCTCCAGTTGGCTGCTGTGTTCCTCATCTCAATTTTCCAAAGATTCAGATGCACTTCTGTTAAGTCCTGATCAGCTGGACTCCTTGTCTATATGGATCCTAGGTGCATAACTTCTTTGAGTTGTAATCTAGGCAGGTCATGAGTTAACTTTCTGCACCAACAAGGACTGGTAGATAAATCAAGGTCATTGTTAAGAGAACCCTGAATTAATGATTGACTCAGATTGCAAACATACTTTATTAAGGAACATAACATTTTATTTGTTTGGATATTTTTCTGAGAATGAGTTGCCAGCTTGTGATAATGTCAAAGTCCATTTGCACAGACATCAGCGGCCATATTTATGTCCAAGTAGCACAGTGCAGCGCAGCAAGTCTCCCTGCTGAAATAAAATGGCACTATTTAGAAGTCTCCTTGCTGTGTTGCACTGCTTGACATGAATAGAGCAGTAATGAGCCATATTTAGGTCAATACAGTGCACTCCTCCCTTCCACTGGTGCACTTTTGGTTGCCTAGCGTCAATGCAGACACCCTTGCACTTTGGTACAAGGTTGCTTGCGTTGTAGGGAGGAATATTTCTGTGCAGGAAGGGACACCTTCCTGCTCAAAAACAATCCTCTACGGTTTTTTTCTTCATGTTTGTGTGTTGCAAAATGCAGCACATATAAAAAGGGAAAGAATTAGGAGAAATACACATATTTCTTCTTCTTATACCTCACCTGGGGAGGTGTAGGTTTTTGGCACATTCCCAGGTCTTCCACTTCTGGTAAATCATAAATGAGTCAAAAGTCATGGATGTTGTGTGGGATCGCACATGCAACATCCATGGAAACACCTCCCTGGTGCATTCAATGCAGTGATTTGCACTGTGTTGCATTATTTGAGATTTATGAAGCCTTTCAGAGCCTTCCATAGCTTCATAATTCTCATA
This sequence comes from Lissotriton vulgaris, assembly GCF_964263255.1. Classification (NCBI taxonomy): domain Eukaryota; kingdom Metazoa; phylum Chordata; class Amphibia; order Caudata; family Salamandridae; genus Lissotriton; species Lissotriton vulgaris. Next base: position 2,062,606,464 of record NC_141689.1, on the reverse strand, counting down.
TTTAAGTTGTTTCGCTCCTGTACCACATTGCTTCGTGCAAGAGCGATGCAAATGGGCTCATACATATGCCCCCAGGTGTGGTAGAAACAATATACAAGAGACAGAAGGCAGTAGATCCTTAGATTCCTGAAGCATAATTTGAGACTGTCATCCTGCATTCTTCAATTGCAAATGCTAAACAATTGGATTCAGAGGAATCAGTTTTTAAAATGTTTATTTTTAAGACATTTTTAAATCACAGATAGTTCGATACAGCTCTGAACTGGGAGCCCTAGGCATGTGCACCCATGCTCATTTCAGGAATGCAACAGGGCGTCCTTTTGACCCCCTGCCACACTTGAAATTGAATTCTCAATTGGTGATTCTCTAATTGAGAATCACAAATTGAAAATGTCTTCCTATTCTTTCCTATGGTCCTTCTAGTCTATAGGAATGAATGTGGAGGTATTCCGTAATTGCGAATCGCAATTTGCTATTAATAATTAAGGAATATGTAGGATTCGCAAAATGTATTGCAAATCCTACATACATAGCGTTTTGCGATTCCCAAATAGCAATTCTCAAAATTTCGTGATTTGAGAATCGCAAAACCTAACATTGATACATATGGCCCTATGTCTCTTTTTTGCTTTTCTAGATATGTGACCTGTTTGGACAATGCAGCATATCTGGAGGGTAAAACTAGAAATAATGAAGATCACCTATAATTAATCATGCAGACACCATATGAAATAAAATGGCACTATTTAGAAGTCTCCTTGCTGTGTTGCACTGCTTGACATGAATAGAGCAGTAATGAGCCATATTTAGGTCAATACAATGCATTCCTCCCTTTCACTGGTGCCCTTTTGGTTGCCTAGCGTCAATGCAAACACCCTTGCACTTTGGTACAAGGTTGCTTGCGTTGTAGGGAGGAATATTTCTGTGCAGGAAGGGACACCTTCCTGCTCAAAAACAATCCTTTAAGGTTTTTTCCTTCTTCTTTGTGTGCTGCAAAATGCAGCACATATAAAAAGGGAAAGAATTAGGAGAAATGCACATATTTCTTCTTCTTATACCTCACCTGGGGAGGTGTAGGTTTTTGGCACATTCCCAGGTCTTCCACTTCTGGTAAATCATAAATGAGTCAAAAGTCATGGATGTTGTCTGGGATCGCACATGCAACATCCATGGAAACACCTCCCTGGGGCATTCAATGCAGTGATTTGCACTGTGTTGCATTATTTGAGATTTAGGAAGCCTTTCAGAGCCTTCCATAGCTTCATAATTCTCATATTTAAGTTGTTTCGCTCCTGTACCACGTTGCTTGGTGCAAGAGCGATGCAAATGGGCTCATACATATGCCCCCAGGTGTGGTAGAAACAATATACAAGAGACAGAAGGCAGTAGATCTTTAGATTCCTGAAGCATAATTTGAGACTGTCATCCTGCATTCTTCAATTGCAAATGCTAAACAATTGGATTCAGAGGAATCAGTTTTTAAAATGTTTATTTTTAAGACATTTTTAAATCATAGATAGTTCGATACAGCTCTGAACTGGGAGCCCTAGGCATTTGAAGTTTGGAGCCCAATTTAACTTGGGCATTAAAGTATAGAAATGTTGTGAGTTAGGCCAAGTGGACCGGGCAGAAAACGCTTCTCTATGGTGGTGGTGTCTTTCAGACACCTCCAGCCATATTAGCATGTGCTATTGTGAATTCCTTTCTGAGGTGGCATTGCCGCCACGAAAAGGCTTGTGGAGTCTGCTTTGGGGGTCCCCTGCGGGCCCCCATGGACTCCACGGGGGGTGCACATGGGGGGGTATGGTACCCCCTGCCTTTCAAAGAACAATGTGGCAGGCATCGCGCGGTGCCTGTCGCGTTGTGCTTTGAAATGCATTACATATATTTTAGCATTGCGGCGGGCGGTGCTTTGAGCACTGCCCGCCGCAATGTTAAGAATACAGGATGCGCCCGCCACCGTGGCTGGTGCATCCCAATTGCCCCCACCGGACCCCCGCCCTTATGGCGGGCAATCCCTTTCACTGCGAAGATGGCGGGCCGACTAGTCTGCCCGCCATCCTAATGGGGGCCTAAGAGAGTAAAAGAATGCATATACCAAAGAAAACTACCATAGAATGTTATAAGGTTTCTGTAATGTTTCACTCTTCAATGCCTGTGTGTACACCATTGAAGAGTGAAACGTTGAAATTTAAACATGCCTGGTAACATACATGTAAATGACTTGGAAAAAGAAAATGTTTTAGTAGTGCTTAATACTGTTATGTATTTCATAAACAAATCATATTTGAATTAATATGAAAAAGCTAAATGCATTGAGAAACATGTGCTCTTTTTTAATTTGTGATTTTACTATTTTCTGCTTAGGCCTTAAAGGATTTCTTTCCTTAGCTAATCCTAATTCAAAGTGAAACTGACATCCTAGCCCTATGAGAACCTTCTGTTTCCTTGCCAATGGACTCATTTCCCACATGTAGCACATTCTGTTGAATTGTAACAACTATGTTGCATCCCAGTTGAAAAGCACCTGGGAACAGACTGATGGCAGACGACGAAATGTACTGCCTACTTCCGAATATGTTACTAGACACTAACCAAAAGAAATATAATGATCCTAAAGGAAACATGGGAAAAGTCTTCTTCCGGATTTGTATATTTTACTCATCGCAGAATAACAGCCCATCGTGAGAGACCAATGAAACCCCATGGACTGACGAAATCAATACTTTAACGTTTGTAAACCTGGATGTATTTGAGTATAATTGCCCAAATTAAGGAGGAGTCTGGGGCTGAATGGCTGTCTGTCTGATTTTTCCTTGCTTGATATGCTATCTGGGTTTCTTTGATCCACACATGTTGTTTATCACAAGATTTTTCTTTACCTTGCCTAAATAGCTCATTCAGAGTGACATAGACTTTAATGAACAGAACTTTAAGCAAACTGAGACTTTACCCTGCTCTATTGCCAGCTGGCAAGTGGGCGCAGGGAGATAACCTTTCTCAGCTGAGAAGTTATTCTGACTCCTGATGTTGCAATCAGAGCTACATACGGACACAAACTGATTTCTAGAGCACAGAACCTGAAACAACATTGATTGGTTTGTATGTACATCACTGAACCTGAAATTTGATATACTGTGTTGTTTCCTTTGCATTCTTCACTAAATCTGATCTCAAAATGTATTTCTGATTTTACTGCATTCTTGAGGCATTAGAAAAATGTTTATACCTCTATCGATTCTGTCTCATTCTTTTGGTCATATTCTTCGTCTCTAGAAATCTATATTCATAGCTGATAAAAGTGTTAAGAGAGGGGGAAACATCAATGTGAAACAACAATTATCTATTTCAGGTCCTCCTAGGATAATTGTGCATTCCCTGAATATTCTAGTCCCTTATAGCTCAATGCAAGATCCGGAGGACTTATGTGATATTGGAAACAGTTGTTAGAAGGTTGTGTAATTGTCAAGAGTTATATGATGAAAAAATTTACCTGACGAATTGAGTTTTAGCATACCAGAAATGGACAAGTTGTAGTAAAAGGGTTTGACTCTGAAACAACCCACTTCCACAGGATGAACTGTGTCATAAGACTCAAAAGGCACACTACTCACAGTGGTTGATACCTGATTGTGATTGCTTGTGTTCCCATTTGGAGAAGACCTGGCCTTTGTTTTTGGGCTGTACTGTTCCTCCTGGAGCAGGACCAAGACTGGTTTCTGTCTGAGGTGGCACAGTGGACAAAATAATGATAGATTGAAATCTGCCCCAACATTTCCAGTGAATGAAATTAATTTGCGCATTGCACAAAGGGCCATATGTATCAAGGTGAATTGCAATTTCAAATGCCGAAATTTGCAGAATTTCATTGTTTGCGATCGCAATTTGGCCTGGTGCTATGTATGAAAGCACAACTGTCTTGCAAATTAAGGAATCGCAATATTTGCGATTCCTTATTTTGCGAATGCATATAAGGAATCGCAAATTGCGATTCCTTAAATGCAATGTATGAAGCACCCAAGTTGTGTGAATATGGCATAAGGAATCTCAAAGCACCACCAACTACAGGTTGGTGGTAATTTGCGATTTCTTCAAAAAATGTACAAGTTTGCATTTTCCAAAGTGGCATGTATGTGCACGTATGTGCGCCACATGTGCACCCATGCTCATTTCAGGAATGCAACAGGGCATCCTTTTGACCCCCTGCCACACTTGAAATTGAATTCTCAATTTGTGATTCTCTAATTGAGAATCACAAATTGAAAATGTCTTCCTATTCTTTCCTATGGGCCTTCTAGTCTATAGGAATGAATGTGGAGGTATTCCGTAATTGCGAATCGCAATTTGCTATTATTAATTAAGGAATATGTAGGATTCGCAAAATGTATTGCAAATCCTACATACATAGCGTTTTGCGATTCCCAAATAGCAATTCTCAAAATTTCGTGATTTGAGAATCGCAAAACCTAACATTGATACATATGGCCCTATGTCTCTTTTTTGCTTTTCTAGATATGTGACCCGTTTGGACAATGCAGCATATCTTGAGGGTAAAACTAGACATAATGAAGATCACCTATAATTAATCATGCTGACACCATATGAAATAAAATGGCACTATTTAGAAGTATCTCTAAATAAAAATAGGATTGATACACGGTCTGTCAAGAAATAATTAAATATTTTGATTTGAAGTTGTGAAAGTAGAGTGCACAATAGTCCCACCGTTTGCTGAATTCTATTTTATCCTGTTTCGAACATGCACAACTGGAACCCCGTCAAAGTATGTGCACTTTATTGCAAACTCTAAAGCACGGCCGTACTATAAATGTAAGTAATCGTTGGCAGCCACCAAAGCCTGATGTCGTGAAAGACATCAATCATCCTCCAGAAAGTGAGCATCAAGAAAATTGCTCCGTTTAGCTCTGATATTTAGCGAGCGTAATTAACGGTTTGCCACAGGAAACTACAAAAGAAATTGACATTTCAGAAAGGTAATTTTTCCTCTTCACAGCTCCAGTCTGCAACAATCTAACAACGGCCATCGTACAAGGGTTCTTGCGATTACTGACAAGACCCGCAGTGGGAGCTACGTCACTGAGAAATAGATTTAATTTGAAAGTTAAACATCACTTTGACCGTCCACATGAACTTTCATCCTCCATATTGCACCTTTCGTTCAGGTCTGACATGTGAATGTGAGGGCTCTGATAAATGAGTGACAAGCAATTAGGAATGGATTTAAAGAGTGAGCGAATAACTTCCATTGAACCTTATCCAAGGGGATCGAGAAACTGCAAAAGTTTGAACATGACGTTTTTCTCATCTTTCTAGTGTAAAGAAAGAAAATTCTCAGATGTGTTTTTAAACTTTACTATTTTGAAAGTGCTTGTCTTTAAGGATCAGATCCTCAAGGAAATGTCCTGGGCAAAAGCCACCTTAACCCCTTACCTGCTTGGCCTTAGCCCACCAAGTGCTCAGCCCTTTTTTTGCTAATTGGGGTCGTTTACACTTAGGGCTCCATCATTTTTTTTCCACACAAGGTATTCACACCAAATTTGTATCCTGTTTTTCCAGCATGCTGCGGATTCTATGGGATACCCAGGGCCGCATTTATGAGGCTGTGCGTCACTTTTACGCCGCCGGTGCATCACTTTTTGTGATGCACCAGTGGCGTAAAAAATGCTACGTTATTTACAAAGTGGCGCATCTAGGAGGATGCGTCACTTTGTAAAACCCTGCGCCACATTATACCTGCGCCAGGTATAATGTATGCAAGGGGGGAGTATTGACGCAAGGAAGGGTCGTAGAAATGACGCAGTGAAATCTATGAGATTTCACTGCGTCACTTTTAGGACGCTGTTGCGTCAAAATCTTGCGCCTGCCTCACAGCAGGCGTAAGACTGACGCAGGCCCTTTCACATGGGGCTTGCCCCATGTGAAAGGACGCATTGCTGGAGTTTCGTAATTTATGTGACGCACTCCAGCAATGCGTCACTTTTGCGCTTACAGATGCGTCAGAAATACTGACGCATCTGTAACTCCTTGCGACATGATGCGTCATACATTAAATATGACGCATCAGAAATGTCGCAAGGAATGCGCACTGAGAAGTGACGCATTGCTGCTTTCACGCAGCGATGCATCATTTCTCATAAATGTAACTTCCCAGGAGGAGGCTGAGAAATTAGCCAAAATATGAATATTTTGTTTATTGGGGGAAAAATTTTGAACAAAAACAGCAGAGGAAAGCGCCTGTTGTTATCCTACAAATGGCATCAACAAAAGTTTGCATTGATAAAATCGCCATCTTCCCAGCATTCAGGTACGGGCAAACTTGATTCAGAAAACCACATTTTTTAACACAGTTTTGATATTTTACTGGGAGATAGCCAATTGTTCCTATTTTTTGTGCTTTCAACCTCCTTCCATTTTTTGGTGGAAATGGGTATGAACCCCATGGTGGATCCTGGACGGCTATACATTTTCTGAAAACTAGACACAATTCTGAATTTCAGCAAGGGGTCATTTATGATCATTCAAGGTTTCACTGTACAAAGTAACAGTTGAAGTAAAAAACATATTGAAATTGAGTTGAAAAAGCAGCAATTTGTTTCTACGTTTTCATCTGTGACTTCTTACTATGGCAGATTCTCGAAAGCAATAAACCGTTACATCTGCTGGACTATTCTGGTTTTGGGGAAATATAGGACTTGTAGGTCCTCTCAAAAAATGGGTATGAATGGAAACTCTGTAATTTCTGAAATGTGCACTAGATAGTGAAGTTAAGAGCAGTGGTTGTTTGTACATCACTGAATGTATGGGTGCACATACTGGTATATGTTTCAATGGGCATTTTGTAAAATATTTTCTGTGTTACACACTTGCTTACATTTGAAACACACAAACGTAGAGATATTCAAATGGCAATAATAAATGCTCTAACATTATGCATTCCTACATGTCCCTTGATATTAATGGTATCCCACTTGTGTGGCTGGGCCTTGCACCTGCAACACAAAATACCCCAAAAGATGACATAGGAGACATCAAATTTCACCCAGCAGAATGCATGTTTTTTTTACAAGGTGACTAGCTGTGGATTTTGGGGCACCAGCCATACCAGGGAGTCCTAAAAATATTAAAAGAATGACAACTCCTATTCGGAAAAATAAATTACAGAAGTAAAAAGAATAACAATGGTTACATTTTGTTGAAGAAATTGGGTTAAAAAGTAGACTGTACGAAAGATCAACAGTCCAACACTGAAGTGCAAAGAGTAGAGTTTATGGTCCCCCAATGTATAAAAAGAAGTAAAGGGTTACATTGATCAACTGCCGGGCGTTAAAGTTAAAGTATGTAGTCTCCCTAATATAGCTCAAACTTTGCATAAAAAACACATCACATTTTTCCACTGAAATACAATGTGTTTTTTGCAATGTTGGTAGCTTTGGTTTTTGAACCCCAGTTCAGCCAGCGCCTAGGAAAATCTACTAGACCAGCACGTTTTTGAAAATCTAAACACCCGGTAGTGTCCAGGGTGGGGCTACTTGCATGGTCCTCACCAAGCTTTTTTGAACTAGAATGACCTGCAAAGCTCAAACTGTGCCTAAAAAACAAACTTTCATTTCATTTTTGTGAGGAAAAGACCTAGAATCTGCAGGCAGTCACAAATTTCCTACCATCCAGTATTTCTCCATGTCTTCCAAAGTGGCCATGACACAAAAAGGTGGCAAATGCGACGTAGACACATCACATGTTTCCACTGAAAAACTATGTGTGTTTGCAATGTGGTTAGCTGTGGTTTTTGGACCCCAGCTCAGCGAACAGCTAGGGAAACCTACCAGACCAGCAATTTTTTTTAAAACTAGACACCTGGGAGAGTGCAGGGTGGCTTTTCTATGCAGAAAGCCCTGCAAAGCTCAAACTTTGCTTATCAAACACATGTTCCTTGCAGTTCTGTGAGGATAAAGTTCTGAAATCTGCATAAAGTCACAAATTTCCTACCACCCAGCATTCCCCCAAGTCCCCTAAGAAAAATGGTGCATCATTTGCATGGGTACTCCTCATCACATGAAAAGACGCTAAACGCATAGTAGACACATCACATTTTTCCACAAGAAAACTATGGGGGTCATTACGATGGTGGGCGGATTACAGTCCACCCGCCATCGTAGCGGTGACTGGGAACGGCCGCCTGTAAAACAGCGGTCCCACATCACAGATTACGATGTGACTTTCACCATGGCGGTCGCATCCGGGCCATTTAACATTGTGGCGGGTGATGCTGGCTGCAGCACCCGCCGCGATGCTAAAGAGCCATGTCTTGCATTTCCATGCACTACTTGGCAGGCACCACACGGTGCCTGCCACTTAGCGCATAGAAATGCCAAGGGTACTACCCCTGTGCACCCACCACCTCCCCACACAAGGGTGGCCCTGCAACGGGCACCCAAATGCAATCCCCGTCAGGCTGTGAATGGCTATTTCACCACCGTACCCCGTCTGGCAGGGATGCAATATAGTAATATGGCAGATGGTGCCTGCTAGGCACCGCCACCATTTTAAAGATGCTGACCACTCCACCAGGAAATCGGAATGATTTCCTGTGGCAGACCAGTGGTGGACGGTCTTTGAGCCCACAACGTTCACAGTCAGATACCCCCACCATCCTAATTTGGCTGGGGAAATCACTGTCCGATGGCGGAGGGCCCGCCACCGCACGGCTGGCGGTGGCAAGCCTTCCACCATCATAATGAGCCCCTATGTGTTTTTTGCAATATGGATATGCTGCTGATTTTGGGCCCTAGCCCAGCCCGCACCTAGGGAAACCTACCAAACTATCACATTTTTGAAAACTCACACCCGGGGGATTCCCAGTGGTGTGCATTGTGTGGTTCCCACAAGGTTTTTTATCCACAATCTCCTGTAAAGCTTAACTTTGCCTACAAAAACGAATTCTCCTTGCATTTCTGGGACAAAACGTCCTGTAATCTGCAGGCACCCACAAATGTCCTACCACTCAGAGTTTCCCCATGTTTCCCGAGAACAACAATGCCTCAATCGTGTGGGTAGGCCAAGTGTCCATGAAATGAAAGGGTGTGAAACGCAATGTAGACACCACACATTTTACCACTGAAAGACTGTGGGCCTCATTAGGATAATGTCCGATTGGAACACCGCCCGCTATCACATCAGTGAGGAGAGCGGCTGACAAGCAGGCGGACCCGATTAGGATAAAACCCCAGTACTGGCGTTTGGAAAAGTGCTCTTTTACATTGTTGGGTGTTCTGCAGCCGAGGAAAAGAGCACTTTGTGCACATCCATAATTCTGTGCCAGGCACCATGTGGCGTCTAACATGGTACATGAATTTACATGGGGTACATATGTGCCCCCAGTGCCACTCTATAGTGGCCCATGGGGGACGGAAGCCCTGCTTGGGGTTCCCAAAGTCCATTTCCAGTAGCCTTTTCATGGCAGTCGGGCTTCCATGAAAAGTCGGTCTGAAATGGACATCGTAATCCCTGCGGCGTTGCCTGCGCAGGCACCACCTCCATGCAAGGGTTACTATTCCAATCACTGCCTGATGGGATCCTAGATCCTGTTAGAGGTCTTTTCCTTGACAGCTGATGGTATGACCGCATGCATAAAAATGCGGATCTCCACCAGCTTTCGTAATAAAGCCTTAACTGATTTTTGTAATTTGAGTAATTTGAGTAACTGTGGATTTTGGGCCTAAGTCAGCCGGTACCTACGTAAAACTACTAAATCAGCACGTTTTTTAATACTAGACATCTGGGGGAGTACAGGATGGGGTGACTTGTGTGGTTCTCACCAGGATTTTATACCCAGAATCCCCTGCAAAACTCAAACTTTGACTAAAAAAACAAATTTTCCTTGTGTTTCTGAGAGGAAAAGTCTTTGAATTGGCAGACAACCACAAATGTCGCACCACCTAGCGTTCCCCCAAGTTCTCATTTTTATGGGTGGGCCTAGTGATTGCCACAGGGAAGGGCTAAAAACGTATTGTGGAGACATAAACATTTTCTATCACATAGCAACCTGATTTTGCATCAAGGGCACCTATGTTTTTTGGTCCCAGGCTCGGTGGCCATCAAAGGGTACCTACCAAACCCAGATATTTCCGAAAACTAGACAACCAGGGGGAGTCCAGAGAGGTGTGGCTTCTGTGGATTCCCCAACGTTTTCTTACCCAGAATCACCTGCAAACCTCAAATATAGTACATTTTCCTCACGTCTTTGTGGGATTACCAGGACAGCAGAAATTTCCTACCAGACCGCATTCCCCCAGGCCTCTTGATAAAATGCTACTTTACTTGTTTGTGTGGGCCAACTGGCCACAACAAGGAAGGGTCCAAAACGTGTTGTGGTCATAATTATGGCAGTAGTACTAATTAGTGCAGGGGTACGCAAACATGTAGGGAAATCTATCAAACTCAGACATTTCTGAAGAGTAGACATCAAAGGAAGTTATGGGAGATGTTACTTGTGTGAATCTCTGATGTTTTGTTACTCTGAATACCCAGAAAAGGTGAAACCTTGAGCAAAAACACAAATGTTACTTGCATGCCTGTGACTTGAACAACAGGAATGAGCAGGGATCCACAAACTTTCCACCACCCAGTGCTCGCCCACCTGTCACATTACAAACACTGCCCCACTTGTGTGCCAGGACCTGGTACCCATGACAGGAATGGATCACATGAGGGTCAACGGTAGTCCTTGCATGAGTACTACTGTTGACCCTTGGGTGACAAATATACAACTATTCTCTGTGCTCTCAGCAGAGAGGCCAGATTGGACAAGTGTAACACCGTTATGAATGCTCAATGTGGGTCATGATTTATAGCTCTAGATATGTGTCTGAAGGCAGTGTGTGTTTTTTGCAGTGCCTGTCAGTGGATCATATAGATGCTACACTCATCCAATCTTGGCGTCTCTGGTGGGAGCACTAGGAATAGCGGTATCTTTGTCAATCAGAATTACCATTTTAGGTCAAAGTACGTATAGAGGGTAAAGAAATGCAGCATTTCTTTATACGTGTGTGTAAGAGAGGGGATGGGGAAGTGGGAGTGGCAAACAAAAGTATGACAAGAGCAGAAGATGAAGTGTGAGACATTTTGTTGGAGATAAACTTTAGAAAGAGATGTGAGGAGAAAAGAGTGTAAGCAACTGACAGAGTGAGGGATACTGCAGTGGAAAGAGATGTGAAGTGAAGAATACTCATGTATATGATATTCATAGAAGTCAGTGCTAATAATCAATGGTAAAGTCAAATGGTCTGACTTGTTTTATAGGTTCCTTCTTGTGGGCCCGTATATGTATTCGGGCCTGTCTGGTGGGTCATAACAGCTAAGGAACAAAGGCAACTACAGAATGATGCCAACACAATTTTCTGGTAGCGTGCTCTGACCACCAGCAGCCTTGACATCTTTCTTTAAATTCTCTGGCCACACTCGCCCATCGACTGCATGCGGTGTATAACTTACGTAGCGGCCGGATGTCTCACTACACTTCTGTGATGTATTTGCACTCACTAACAACAGAGCTGTTCAAATAATGAATAGGTGGCATGCCTTGAAAACACAGAATCTGAGCGTACATTTTAGGCTACGTCCATACTCTCATTAATGTGTCTCTTAGCTACTTTATTTTTGGTGGCAACCATTGTAGAGACCCATTCATCTTTTTCATCACACTTAAAGCAGTAGCTCCATTGCAATGGCTCATTTAAAAATAGTACTATTTTGGACTCCATCATGCTGCAAATTTATCAGCTATCAAACTATCTGTCAATAGTCCCAAGAGCTGGCTCAATGAGATGAGTGTGCCTCACCTGATCTAACTGGCTATTGGCAGGTTATTCATTTATGACAAAACATACATGCGTGCTACTGGTCTAGTGGCATGTGGCTATGACTAAGAAAGTAGCGTGTTTTGGAATCGATGTGTTCATACACAGAGGGAAAGAAAACCCATCAGCCCACCCAATGGCGGAGCATCATCATCTGGGATTTTTGTAAGAAAACTGGTATCTAATAGGTGTCTCACTGGATGTAAACTTGAGAGCAATCCTAGTGTAGATCGACCAGTGATGAGAAGCCAAAGAAAGTAGTGTAGTGGTGCTGAAAAATTTACAGTGCTTAGATTAATGAGACTAAATCATAAGTGTGAAACTTAAAATTGACTATTATAATGCCAAATGCCAAATTTGTATTACGGGGTCATTATAATGCCAAGATTAAAAACAGTGTGCAGATAGTATTGAAAAAATATTAACTATCATGTGATGGAAAAGGTCAACATGTTTCAGCCATACAAGGTCGAAAAGTAGACCAGAGGCTTTCTTCAGGACCAAGTTGATTACACTACTGCAAGAAGTATGGGGATTAAACAAAAATTATTCCTACCATATTGCAAATTCCAACGTGTAGATGAATTATCCTTGGAAGTGGATTTCTTCCCAAAGATTCTTGGGGAAAGACCTCACCTCTTCTGGCACTCGCTCAGGTAATGAGGCCCGCTCTGTCCGTCGGTACCCCAGTTTTAGGGGGTACATCCAGTGAGACACCTATTAGCCACATGCCATTAGACCAGTAGAACCCATGTATGTTTTGTCATAGATGGATGGGAGGATAGGTTGCAACTGGGTCTTTAAATATTTGTATCCTCTACTGACCCCCTGTCAAGTTTAGTATTTTAAGTTATTCATTTATCGTACATCTCTCCAACAATTAACCCAGACTAACAAATATTTTGCGAAATAATGGAAACGGTGAATAGGAGTCACATTTTCTTTAGGGTGCCCGTTCCTATGTCTGACCCTGCCTTTGTCCATATCCAGAGCGAATTTTAGACACATGTAAGCAATGTTTAAACGTCACAATTGGCCAACTTGCCTATGCAGGTCTGCACATACATAGTAGGTCGTATTTTAAAACTTTTAGAGCTAGCTATGCTTATTTTGTTGCACTGTTGCATGTGGAATTGATATATATATATTTGAATGGACTGCACAACAATACCTAATTTTACTCCTCAATAATAAAATTCTATTTTGAGTGATGTTTTCTCTTGTGTGTTTTTTGCTGCTTGAATTTATATTGTGTTATGCATGTGGTCGTGCTGTGTCATTTGTGTTGTGTGTGTCATGAAGAGAGTAATAGTTTATGCTATCATATTATGTTATGTTGTTATGTCACGTGATGTCATGCTATGCTTTGCTATGTTATGTTATATTGTGCTATGCTGTACTATGCTATGTTATGTCTTGTTATCTTATCTTATGCTATGCTATGCTATGCTATGTTATGTTATGTTATGTTATGTTATGTTATGTTATGTTATGTTATGTTGTGCTATGTTATGTTATGACGAGCTAAGCTATCAATTGTAAGTAAAGTCTTCTTGGCACTGAGAGGCAGGGATGAAACAGTTTTCCTGGAAATAGTTAACAATTTCATAAAAACAAATTTTGGGCAGTTTACACAACGGAAACAAGGTTAAACTTTGTTGTGCAGAGGTATGGGAACTGGATTTCATAAAGTTGCAGTCGGCATTAGAAATGACAATCTATTCCTGCAAGTGGTTTTGAATTTGCGAACTGTAAAATATTGGTGAAAAGTAGACCATAATCAAGTTTTAATGACGATGCTTATAAAGACGATTGCAGTTATAGAACATTGATAACTTAAAAGCACCCGAGGTGAGGGTGTGATGGTGTTTAGTTAGCTGAATGAGCATTTATTTTCTTTTAATGTATTATACACATGTCCTGGGATGTTTATCTGATACAGCTTTGGTTCAGGCAGTAGAAGAATCCACGCGTTCTTAAAGAGTGGAGGGCTGAGGGCCCTTGAATATCAATCAAAAAAGCAAAAGAGTGAGGGCTTTTTTTATAGTGTATGATTGCGAGGCTGGTTAATGCACCTAGGAGGATAACAAGTCATTTTTTTGATTTCTTAAAAAAGATTGAATATCCTCACCCTAGGTGAACAATTGCATCCGAAAGAGGAGAAGCGACCGGCAACTGGTGGTCAAGGTGGCCTGAGTGAAAGGAGACCTGTGGCCCCTGCATGGTGGCGAAGGAGCCTGAGGGCCACAGGGTGGAATTTCAAGGAAGGATCATATCCAAAAGAGCAGTGCACATGAAGAACAATAGATATGTCTTGTACACTGTGCTTCAGTATGTGCGTTCTTACACAGAGCTGTGCGTCACAATTAGCAGCATTTTATAGGCATTTTAAAGACTCTTAAATTGTCCATGATATGTCTTTATAAGGCAGTGCAGTATATTCCAACAAATATGTTAACCGGAACACATAAACAAAGCTGAGAACTGTTCTCTAGCAATGAAGTACGCTGAAAACTCAACCATTTATGAAGTTATTTGGGACTTGGATGGGAAGTGCTTTGAGCTCCTCTCTGCTGTGGTGCTCCTGTCAGGATTGGCTATTTAGAATTGTTTGTTTTGTTGTCTGTAAATGAGCGGTCGCTGTCACACTCGGCGGCGCCCAGGACTATCAGGGTTGTGCTGCCATATAAGGTCCGGTGTTTCAGCTAATAAACACGAGTGACACGTGTGCTGTCAAGATGCAATGCAATGACGTATCACTAGTACTTGGCCGGGGACTACAGCTGTCAACAACGTTTTCAATATAAGGAAGTTTGGTCTAGAAAGTCATCGGAGTCGATTTTGATCTGTAATCTCTCAAACTTGCTGGACAGGACTAACACATTGCTCTTAAAATCCAATATACACTGTCGAAAATCCGGCTATAAACAGATTTTAATTTGAACCCCTTTGACGTTAAAACAGTAAAAAAGTAAATTTTAGACAAAGGACTTCTAATGTATAAGGTGAAAGTCGACGCGTTTCTGTTATGCAGTCTATGGAAACTAACAAGCGATCACCACCTCAAAAATCTGACACAATGAGATATCAATGTGTACCTGTCGTTTCGTGAGCACAGGGGGTGGTGATATTGTTTTCAAAACGACAAGGAACTGACATGCCTCAAAATACATGAATATTCTACCAACAAAAACATGTTTATTTCGAAAAGAAGGCATCACCTACCGTATCCTCGCTGACCCCTAAACAAAGCACACACATTACAGTTCTAAAATGCAAATGACTCGACACTAGCATCGTAATAAACGTGGCTAGTAATTAAGAGCAACAAACCATTGCTTATCAAGAATTGAACATTTTAGATTGCAATTTTAGCAAGGCATATAATCGTGCAATCAGGGCACAAGTCCTAAAAAAAAGAAGTGGGGGGACTCTCCAAGTTAGGTAGTGTCACAGGAAGTGACATTACGGCAGGAAGTGAAATCACAGCCGGAAGTGACACCACAACAGGGAGTGGCATCACTACAGGAAGTGACATCACATGTGTAGCAGATCTATCATTTGCACTTTTGGCAAGATTTAACAATTGAAGCAGCTCAGTACTTAGGCCTGTATGGAGGAATTAAGAGCCCAAACGTGGATGAAATGTGGCGTACAACTACATTAGTCAAGCCATTAAGTGCTGTAAGCGAGGCATACTAAAACATGGCATAGCAAGTTTTCAGGATGCTTATGTGTATGGCTCCCCGTTTTCACAGATTTTTTACAGATAAATATAGACAGAAAACAATGTGTTTTCTGTCTTCCTTCATTTTTAAAAGTTGATAAATACAGTAAATTGTCCCACTTTAAGTGACTCTCAGTGCTGTCTTTCATGAATTATAGGCCTTCAGCTGGACAGCATGGAAAATTACAAAACCTCGTTTTATTTCTCTTCACAGTTTTTCTCGCCTCTCTACATTTCCCTCATAGCTGCATTTCATTCGCCACATTATTTCTAGTCTCATGGGGCAGATTTACAAGACTCTTGCGACAATTTTGCGTCACTTTTCCCATGTTAAAAGTGACGCAAAAGTGGCGTGAGCGACTTGTAAATCTGCTCCACAGTTTTTTATTCCTTGCTCCATATATCTTTTGACCACATCTCCCTCCTCGATTAATTTTCCTCCTCTCTGTATTCCCTCGTTGTTGTACCCCCCTCCACCACCCGCCGCTCCTGCCAGAGATAACTTGCTTTCTATTCATCAGCTCCCTCTGTGGTGGCTCTACCCAGGCTCACGCCCTCTACTTCAGGCCGAAATCTCTTCATCATGAAATCGGAATATTTTCAAAGGCTTTATTGTGGGGTCGAGGGTCTGCAGCGCAAACAGAAAGCGCCCCTTTTCAGTTCCGGTGAGGTTACTTCTCCTGGGAATGATTCAGGTACTGTATGGACTTTAAAGAAGAAAAGTACTTGGAAAGTTATAATTTCTAACAATCACTGTGTTCAAATGTTTTCCTCTGGTGGGTGAATTGTTGTGTGTAATGCCCAAAGGAACGAACAGCACAAAAGACACACGTGGCGCCTAAGTAAGAGCCAAAAAATGATAGCATAGTAGTCACAAGAAAGGGTTGAATTGAGAAATGAAACGTTCCACATTAACAAAGACTCAGGGCATCTGTTACCTGTTTGGGATTTGGTAATAAAATTATTACTCACCGGTAACATTCAATACTTCGAATGAAGCTCTCCTCATCCATGTCATAACCAGTGAGGTGGTCCAGCCCCCAGACAGCTCTTTAACACATCAGTTCGATCAAAATGTTAATCCTACCACTATTTTGGACTGCCCAATAACATCTCTTCCACCTGCTTGCACATACAGCTTACACACACAAAATCAAATTAGCTGTGCCCTATATGGGAGGAGGGCCACGACAATGAGACTGGAGCAAGGAGCTATTGGTTTGGAATAATGAAGATTACCTGCAAGTAATAGGCTCATTAACTCCTCATCAGTGCTCCTGTTTTCAGTCATAACCAGTAAACCTTCTATGACAAAATACTGCAATACACAAATATCTTAATACAAAAATATTGTGAATAAAATATTGGGAACCAAAGTATAAAGTTGTGTGTAAAATATACATATATTGAAAAAAATGCAATGGACCAGAATAGTCTCATAGAATCGGTAGGTATATTGAAATATCTATATATAGCAGTATTTTTTAATTTATTTCAAATATTATAGTTCAAAATAATATTATATTTGAACATCAGTATAAAAATACGTAAAATAATCAATGAAAAGCAGTAAATATCTCCAATAAAAATATAATAGTATGTAAACAAGTACAAATATATCACATAATTATTAATATTAACAAAAATAAAAATAACAAAATGTAGATAACAGAAACATATATTAAATTATAAATTCAATTAAAACCTACATTTATTAAATTATAACTTCAATTAAAACCTAAAGTGAATAAATACATTGCAAAAATGAAAATATAACTACAAAATTCCAAATACTTTGAGAGAAATAATAATAAAAAAGAACAATAATATTATTCCTAAATGAAAAATGGTAGGTAAAGTTGGACTATGGAAAGGCCATATTGACTATCTCCGATCCAATTTTAAAAAGTAAGGAAAGTGTTGGACTTTGTAGAGCTTAGATTTACTATTTACACTCCAATGTGAGCAACAGTAGGGAACGTTCTTGATTACAGAGGGGTCAAATTACTATTTCTACTCTAATTTAAACAAAAGCAGGAAAAGTGTTTCATTTTTGGAGGGGTTAGATTTACTGATCCAAATTAATTAAATTCAAAATAGCTTTATTCAACAGCATGTGTCATAAAAGCTTCGAATAGCATATCAATAAAAAGGGAAAAAGATCATGTAATACAGAGGGTGTTTTACCAGTCTCATAAGATAGAATTAATAGCAGCATATTTGGTTAAAAAAACATTAAACTAGTATCATAAAAGAGAATTCATTCTGGGGAACTAGGTACAAATAGGGGGCAAGTCAGTTGTAGTGAGCAGTGTATAGCAATGTGTATGGTGCTAGTGCTATCTATATTATAATTAATATTTTGAGAGTTACATTGCAGACCAATATAGTATCTAATTTAAACACATATAATACGTTTCGTATCTACATTAGGGTCACACCTTGTATGGCTCTATTTGTGATTAGTGAAAGAGACCTTACAGGTGTAAGGTGGAGCTCCTGAGCACTCCTATATGCTAAGGTAGATGCTGGTAATTACACAATAGTATTCAATGTCTCAAAGTTTTATTCACTTTGTTTTTTCTTGTTTCAAAATCAAGGTTTTTTCAACTGAGAATAGCTCATGTATATCAATTTTGAATAGTTCCACAACAAGGATTCAAAACAACATAATTGTTTATGTAAAGAAACGCGTCAATATCCCCAATGCATTTCGAGAAGTGAAGCTCTTCCTCAGGGGGTCCATGTGATCTAAAGGAATTATAAGAAATGCCGGATTTTACTGATGGTAGTGCCCGAGGTATAAGGCGAAAAGTGGTGGTTAATATACACTCAAATCATAGGGCTTGCTTCGAAGTGAGTGGCGGTGGACAGTAACTGGTTGGAGAAAAGACGCCGAAATTGTGCGTACTGGTGACTGCTAAAGGAATAACATGATGGGAAACATAAGGTGCGTGAAATAACTGATCGTGAACCAAAGTGATGTAGAAATAAAAAGTAAAGGGATAGTCACAACGACTAAAGAAATCACGCCGGAATCACCCTTGTAAATAAGACTGCGGGGTGAATAGCAACAGTATAGACCGCGT
This sequence comes from Lissotriton vulgaris, assembly GCF_964263255.1. Taxonomy (NCBI): domain Eukaryota; kingdom Metazoa; phylum Chordata; class Amphibia; order Caudata; family Salamandridae; genus Lissotriton; species Lissotriton vulgaris. The sequence continues at coordinate 2,062,587,772 of NC_141689.1, read as the reverse complement.
AAGTGAACTATGAGGAAAACGAAGAAAGTGAATGAACAAGCCTGGAACACATCACCAATGTAAAAGGTGGGGTGGAGAAACGCTTACCGATGGTGCAGAATTGTAGGAACAAGAAACAGGAAAACGCGAGGCTCCGAAGCGACGGGAGGCCGGCTTTGGAATACGGAAGTGAGAGAGAGTATGCACACACGCGTTAAACAGGGAGTATGAGTCATAGAAAGAGGACTGGTGTGATAAGACGTGGCGGCCCGGTGTAAAGAAAGCCAAGCGGGGGCAAAAGTGCTGGATTAAAAATAAAACAGTGGAACATGAGAACGGAACAGTATGTGGAACGAAGTACTGGGTGATGTGGACATCAGATAAATTCCTAGGAAAGAAATACTATATTGTCAAAAGTGACAACGGTACACATGGGTTAAAAAATAAATGCAATTGACACGGGTGAAAAAATAAAGCTGAAAAAAAGAAATGGAGGGGTGTGTGAAAGAGTGAGAATAAAAGTGAAATGTACAATACTCTCGAAGGTGACAATAGGTACATATTACTCAGAAAATACAGGGAGAAACAGATGAATATATACATGGGTGAAGGCAAAAAATGAACATGGAGAGATAGGAGTAGCGTGAAAGTAAGTGAAGAAAAAGAACCGTGATGGAGTAAGATACAGAAATATATCAGTGAAAGGAGGGTAAAAATGGGTAAGAGGAAGAAAAGACATAGGTATCATGGTATAGCGAGAAGGGAGCGAGAAAAACATACGTACAAAGGGGGATACAAAGAAGGTTAGGGAGGAAGGAAAAAGAAACTGGAAGATAAGTCAAGAGAGAGATGAGAATAAGAACAAGGTGAGTAGAGAGATGTTTGAGAAGAAAACGGTGGAAGGTGGGGATGAAGAGAGAGAAGGAAATGAAAAATGGGTCGTAAAAGAAAAAAGGATGTACAAACGGGAAAATGAAGAAAAGGATGCTGTCAAGAGAGAGCCAACAAGTACACGGAACAAGGTTAAAGGACATGTTACAGAAAGCTGCTGAACTCCAGTCTTTCATTGAGTCCTTTTTGGGTGGACGGAGCCCAGATTGTAGATTCAGTACAGATCTCTTTGAAGAAGGAATTTTCTTGGGTCTATACCATCACATTGGCAAGTCCACCTCAAAATTTACTATCTCTACATCGATGACATTTTCCTAATCTGGACTGGTACTGAACAGCAACTCATTTCAGCCATCAACCATCTCAATACCATTAACGACAGGATTCAATTCACCCATAACATCCACTCCTCAAGAATCTCATTCCTGGATGTTGACATTAGAATCAATGACACCAAACTTGAAACATTCATATACACAAAGCCAACCGACCGCAACAACTATCTTCATTATTCCAGTTTTCACCAACCCAGTCTCAAGAAACATCTTCCGTACTCACAACTATTGCGAGCGAAGAGAATTGCATCCACAGATGAGGCTTATATACACGACAGCACCATCATAATCAATAAATTCCTCAACAGGGATTGCCCCGATCAAGTGGTTAAAACCGCCAACAACAGAGTGATGACTATTGATCGATCCACCCTACTCAAACCCAAAGGTACTACAAGTTCTGACGAATAACGGAATGTCTTTGTTTCTAAATTTTCCCAAGCAAGTAGCTTGATCAAAAAATGTATCATTAAACATTGGCAGGTTCTGCAGCTTGAACCTGACTTTAACACGATCTTTGACCAAATCCTAATCTTCGCCTACCAACGTTCAATGAACCTTCGAACCATGTTGAAAGCTCGCACCATCTCATCCACCGTATTCAAAGGAACTATCCCTTGTCACAATTGCACAAACTGCCATAGCATAATTCCTGGGAATACCATAACACATCCCGCTAAAGGCACTCCTATCTCATTGCATGTCAATGTCACATGCTAGATAACAACAAGGGTTTTGGCGTAAAGCACAGTAAGGCTGCGCCAAGTACGTAATAAACAAAACTGATTGCCAGTACTGTGCAACAATTCAATACAATATCTGGTGAATGAACTAACAATTGCTCATCCCAAAGGACCACTCTTTCAGTCAAAAGTCAAGTAGAAAAATACATTTTTAATTTTTTGTTTTTAGTTCAGAGAACAGGATTATTTTTGTTCTTGTTTTCATCAATCAACATTAAGCAATTTAGACATTAAGGAGGAGTGGAAAATATTCAGCAAGGGGAAAGTGATTGTAGGGATAAGCTCGACAAACATAAGACATTATGCTGGACAACATGAATTGACTCAAAACAATGTACAAACATAAATTAATAGTGGGGGTAATGGTGAAGGTTGGTGGTGTGGCAATTTTTGAGTGGAAGAACTTATTCATCAGTTCTCTATGGTAGGCTCTGCGCTCGTCCTATTTGTCATCACAGATGTAACCTACTACACTAAATGAAATAAATGCATCAGTACAATCGCATTGACCATCTAGACCATCAATAATTCATAAATTGCAACTCGCATTTGCCAAGTAAAGATTGGTCTAAGCACTAAAAAGTGACACCACGGTCAACTGACACCTCGGTTGACGCGTTTCGAATCCCATATAAATCAAAGGATTCTCTTTTAAAAGGATTAGTAAAGCAGATCGGAAGTAGCGGGTGCCAATGTTGCTAAATATTGGTTTTATCCACTTGCTCCTAGCTGTAGCATATGCAGGCCAAGCAAAGAGGACAGGGGAAATGCACTCGACCAACGCTCCCCAGCACAGACAGTGCTCTGTCATGTTCTCGGCTGTATGCCACTTTGCCATGAGGGTGTTAACAGGGAGTGTGCCAAACCTAAACTGAATGTACAGGGTCCTATCTCGTGGGACCTGGATCACATTTTGTAGTGTATTTCCTATTTTCCCTATAGGCCCTGCGCATTGGAATAACATAAACAGCAGTATAGACGTAGAAGTGCGGTCTTCCAGGTCTCTACTGACTATGCTAAACTTAATTGGGTTGGTACCAACTAGCTCAGAGGTCACAGGAAACTTTCTTGACTGAATAGGAAGTGCTCAGCTTCCCTGGCACAGACAAGAAGGGATTCAGTTTTCCAACAACCGCATAAACATGACAACTTTGCTCCTTAGAATAAGAGTCAATCTCTAGAGTCGTGTGAAACAATAGACAGTTATTTTACTCAGTCATTTGTGCAGATTACTTTCACCAAGATGCAAAGAATAGAGAGACGGGCGTTTTCAATAAAAGGTATTATTTATTGAACAGTCTTTCTTCTCATGCAAAAGAAATGAATTGCCACAATTGCAAGACTTGTTATTATAAAAAGTGCGTACAGTAAAAGGAGGATTGCGAAATAATACTGTAAAAGCATTGATATGGTTTCTTAGCCATACAATGGTTAAAATGAATAAAATATATACATTCATATATACATTTAGCTAACGTACTCAACTGATGCTTCTAACTACGCCTACCCCAGTGTACCTGACCTAAGCCTAATACTTGGGAGGGAGTAAGTAGCAGTTTAAGTTAAGTTGGTTTTGCCAAGGATTTGCTTCAAGAATTCTCTCTAAGGGTTTAGTCAACACCATACCTCTGGAATAGAATGTTGGAGGTCTTGTATCTCCTTCCAGGACTCGATATCCCAGTCACTCGCAAGAGTATGCTGGAAACGCCGGAGCCGGATTTTCTCGGCAGGAGAAAAGACAGCGTCTCTCTCAGCGCGTCAAGGAGGAGGAAGGGCAGCGTCCGTGGGCTGCTTGCATCTGCTGGGCTCTGCAAGGGACAGCTGTTCGGCTCCTGTATTCACCACTCCATCGCGCTTGCTTAAGGCAACGTTGGTAATATTTATACCTGAAAGGTGCCTTGTTTGACGTATGTTTTTGGACATAAGACGTCAATAAAGATGTCACTAGGAAGTGATCGTCCACTCGGTCCCCCCGAACGTATGGTTGGGTGCCCCGATCCTCCCGGGAAACCATTTTGGGTGGGGGGCGTGTCTCGGCTGGTATGCCCAAAGCGGCGTAGCCGGGGCGCGCCTTTTCCCTCCCAAGAGGGGTTGTCCTAGACACCTACACCGATGGCCACGCCCAGTAGGCGTACCGGAGGAGGGTACACGCCCTCCCACAGAAGAATAAATAGAGCGGGAATCCGAAGAAGCGTCCTCTTGTTCCTGTGCTCTGAAGGCTGCACCCACTCGTTGCTCGTGAGCCCTCGACAGAACAAGCAGCAATTTTGAGAACTTGTAATTCTTGTGTTTCTCTTTCAGTTACTTAAAGGCGAAGAGTCCGGGACCGTGTTGTTCGACTCGGAGCGGATAATCGAAACCATGGCTGGCAAGAAGGCAGGAAAGGGTTCCGAGACAGATAAGGTGCTACGCATGTTGGTGAACCGAATGGCTGGCATGGAGCGAAAAATCTGACAAGTCCCAGCGATCGGTCGAGGTTTGGCGGACGTCAAAAAGCAACTGGCTGCACTGAGCAATCCTGGTAACCCTAAGAAGGTAATAGCCAGGCCTTGCCGGGAATCGTCCTCGAGGGTAGAGGGAAGCGGGTCAAGAAGAGGGCGGTTGCAGGGGAGGTTCCGGTCCCTGAGGTGCCCCCGGTCACCCCTGTCACACCAGCTAATGACCCGTTACCAATCCCAGACGCGGGTCAACCGATCCCGGTTGTGATCACCCCTGCTAACGATGAGGATATGCCTCCTGAATTGGCAACCCAGTTGGCCGCATGGCTCAATAAAAAGGCAGGGGGTGCTACGGCGCCCGGAGACACGGCCGAAGAGGCCAAGTTACTAATCCAGCAGTTGCGGCAGTCGCGAGATGCCGCGAAGGCGAATCTTCCTCTTGTTTCCCCACAGGTGACACCGGTAGGACTGGCAGTTGGTCTCGAGAAAACGGCGGGAACAACGACCGAACCGGGTAAGCTCGCTTTGCCAATGGCGGGGGAGGGCTCATTACCCACAAGGCGGGAGAGGGTGGCACAGCACATCCCTATTGCCACAAAAGAGTTTATATGGGGAGACAAGTATGTCAATATGTTTTCGTTATTAACTGACCATCGCAAGATGGAATATGCTAAAACACAGAAAGATTGTGGCACCCGAGCGTCTGGCGCGCCAAGATGGCGGAGTTCAGGGTGGATGAAACAATAACGAATTGGGCGAAGGCCTTTGCAATATTTACTGCAGTTATGGGGGAACGTAAACCCGAGGTATTAACTGAACTGTCTTGTTATCGAACTCGGATAATGGATTTTTATGCAATGTATGAGGGAGAGGAATGGAAAGGTTATGACATGAAATTCCGAAAAGCGAAAGAATATGATGCCTCTCTGACATGGGACTGCCTCGACTCAGTCTCATGGCATAAGCAGCTCCTGCCGGGGGCGGCAGGTACATCCTCGACAGGCGGGAGTGGGTCAGGGGTTTCCCGCCAAAGGCCCGCGGTGCCCTTTCGAGCAGGCGCCGGTGGCGATCACCAGCCGAAAACCGGCGGGAATGGTAGAAAGCGGGGGGTCTGTTGGGGCTTCAATCGAGGCAACTGTAACAGACCGCAAGGGACATGTAGGTTCAAACATGTGTGTGCGGGCTGTGGGAATTCCTCACACCCGGAGAGTTCATGTAGATCGAAAAATAACGGGGCGGGAGGAAAGGTAGGGTCCAAGCAGGAGTGAGGTAGATCGTTGTGACCAATTGCCTACACCCGTCGATCTCATGGCTATGACTCCTTGGTTAAACAAATACCCTGATCATGTCTCCGCTGGGGTGTTGAGGAAGGGATTCTTGCACGGCTTCCACATCCCGGCGGGGGATTTTCGAGGGGAATCCTTTTGTAAAAACCAGTTATCAGGCAACATAATCCAAGTGTGGTAGAGAGAAAAATTGCAAAAGAAGTCAGCTTAGGGCGAGTGGCAGGGCCTTTTCACCGCCCACCGGTGGCGGATTTCATCTGTTCCCCGTTAGGGGTGGTCCCGAAGAAGGACCCGGGGGAGTTTAGGCTTATCCATAACCTGTCTGCTCCAAGGGGTTTCTCAGTGAACGAGGCCTTTGATCCAGAAGTCTGTTCGGTGCGGTACGCATCATTCGATGATGCCGTCGCCATGTTAAATCGCCTGGGCCCCGCGGCGCTGATGGCGAAATCAGATATCGGATCAGCGTTCCGGTTGCTCCCGGTACAACCACAGGATCAGCGTTTGCTAGGTTTTGCATTCCAAGGGAGTTATTACATGGATAAATGCATGCCGATGGGTTGCTCCATTTCTTGTGCCTATTTTGAAAAGTTCAGCTGTTTTTTAGAGTGAGCATTCACCGAGGCCACAGGGCATAGGCATGTTATGCATTATCTAGATGACTTCCTGTTCTTGGGAGCAGCCGGCGACACGAAATGTGCGCAGGCGCTACATGACTTTTGCATCCTCATGAGGGAGTTTGTAGTCCCATTGGCATCAGGTAAGACGGTTGGACCATCTACTTCACTGGAGTTTCTGGGAATTGAGCTCGATTCTGTGGAGGGATGTTTCCGTTTGCCGGTGGGAAAGGTAGCCAAATTTGGGGCTTCCCTGAAGCTTTGCCTTAGTAAGGAGAAAGTGACCCTGCACCAGTTACAGCAAACAGTGGGTCGGCTTAACTTTGCCTTGAGAGTTATACCAATGGCCTGCCCCTTTTCACGCTCTATTGCACAAGCTATGGTTGGTCTCAAAGAAGGACACCACCGTACGAGACTGTCTGCAGAGGTTCGCCAGGATATGCGCATTTGGTTGGCATTTCTGGCGGACTTCAACGGTCGAGTGGTATGGAGCAAGCCGCCAGCATCGTCAGACGAGCTAGGTTTGTGGACTGATTCGGCGGGGAGCGTGGGATTTGGCGCCATTTTTGGTAACCGATGGTCGGCGCAAACATGGCCGGCGTGGTGGCACTCCAGCGGTCTCACAAGTAACATTGGGTTCCTGGAGCTATTCCCTAATTTTGTTGCTCTGATGGCATGGCCAGACGATTTCAGAGACCGCTCTGTGGTATTTTGGTCTGATAATATGACTGTTGTCGAATGCATTAACAAACAGGCAGCACGCTGCAAATGGCTTTTGAGATTGTTGAAAGAAGTTGTGCTGCTTTGCATGAGACTGAATGTACAGTTCAGGGTGAAACATGTGCCGGGCGTACTGAATCATGCAGCTGATGCACTCTCTCGTTCACATATGCAGGCGTTCAGGGGTTATCTACCTACAGCGGACCTAGTGGCGGCACCATTCCCCGAAGCGCTTTGGCTAATCGGTGCCCCGGATTACAAGACCTCGTGGCAGCAAGCTTAGCCCCCAGGACGAGGAAAGCATACGAAGGAGCGTTTCGTTCCTATTGCACATTTTTGGGTCTGACAGGGAATCAGAACTGGGGTCAGGAGGAATCCTTCCTGGGGTTCTTGGTAGCTCTACACCGAAAAGGCCGATCAGCGGCAACGGCCAATAGGCACAAGGCGGCCATTTCATTTATGGCGCAGGTGCATGGCATAAAAGACCCAACAGGTTCCTTTTTGGCGAAAAAAGCCGTTCGCGGCAGGCAGTGCCTTGAGGGTCGCAAGCAAGATGAGAGGCGCCCGATTGGCTTAGAAAGGTTGTCCCTACTCATGGCGAAACTAGTCGAGACATGCTCCTTCCAATTCGAAGCAGTTCTGTTCCGGGCAGCTTTCGCATTAGCGTTCCATGGGGCTATGCGGGTGAGCGAACTGGTCGCAAGGAATAAGAAAGACGTTGGGGGAGGCTTGTGCAGAAATCACGTCCTAATTAGGGGTGATTCGATGGTAGTCACGATAGCTAGGTCCAAGACCGACCAGGGGGCTACGGGAAATAGTGTTATTGTGCAGCGCATGCAAGGGTCCCCCACGTGCCCGATAATGTGTATAGAGGAATACTTGGCACTGAGGGCTGCTACATGGGGGGGGAGTTTGCTGAGGCACAAGGATGGCACCCCACTGACGAGGTTTCAGTTCCAGAGGGTGCTAGCACTGACAATCGCTGCCGCAGGCATGGACCCGAGCGATTTTGGGACCCACTCCTTTAGGATAGGGGCTGCTACTGAGGCTACAGCCAGGGGTCAGAGTACGGATGAAGTGAAACAGTTGGGACGATGGTCCTCGAATTGCTTCAGAAGGTATGTGCGATTGCACATATTGTAAGTCAATTGGCATGCACTCACGCTTCTTGTCTTTTGTTTGAATTACAGTTTCGCGAGCCTGTCACGCCGGGCGGAATTTGCAGTCGACCCAGTACCAGGAGACCAGCGGTCATGGATCACCGTCTAAAGAGAGAGTGGTGTGGGTCGTGGGCCACTATTACGTGAGGCGCGCCGTGGACGTATTCAAAGCAGGTGACGCGACTCGCGCAGCTGGGGAATATGGGTACAGAGTGACCTTCCATGGGAAGGGCGGGCTCTGTTTTGACCAATTCGAGTCTTTTGTTGAGGGTCTCTTAGGGCGGCAAAGGTCACCGCCGTCTGTAGTCATAGTACACCTGGGGGGCAATGACTTGGTGACACTGGGTAGACGAGTGTTGTTTGAGCAAGTTTTGTCTGCTGTTAGCTGGTTGGCAAAAAGAATCCCGGGGTGCACGATTGCCTGGTCCCACATGATTCCCAGGAAAGTATGGCGGGGGGGCCTTTTGGTGTCAGCACTGAACCATTCGGTGAAGAAGGTAAACAATAAAATTGGTAGATTGTTTCGCTCTGCGCAGTTGCATAGCATTCCTCATGGTTGTATTCGGGGTGATCACATGTATCTGAATGATGGGGTTCACCTGTCCCGGGAGGGAAATGTTTTACTCATAGGAGACTTCATAGCATGGCTAAGGGGTTTGAGGAAGCATGACCTTTAGGAGGAGTTTGGGGGGGCCGGATAGCCGGTCAACTATCCGGCCTGTGGCGGTAAGGTCATGATCGGTGAGCAGTAATTTCAAGGTCCCTAGAGGGGGGCGCCACCCAGTATGGATGGGAGCGCCCGGGGGGAGGCGGCCATTGGCCCCTCCCACGGGAGGCGGCACCCACTAAGGATGGGTCGCCTAAGCGGAGATGGCCATAGGCCCCTTCCAGGGGAGGAGGCGGCTATATGCCCCTCCTACTAATTTCCCGGGGGCCGGATATCCGCAACGGCGGATAGAGAGTGTGGGGATGGGGGGGAGTCCACGCTGTCCTTCCTACAGATACCTCACACGGGAACTCGGACGACCTTTAAGATGGCGTCGAGTGGAAAGGGGGGCCCCACCAAGACAAGGGAAATTACAGTTGGCAATGAGGGTACAGTCCTCTGCGCATGCGCCACTCACACCGTGAGGGCGAGAGTTTTGGTAGTAGTAATCTGACACCGGTTAAGACCTTGCCGTTGGCCCTTAATGCTAGGATGTACAATTTTAATTTAGAATGTATGCATTTGCAGGATGTTAGACTCGGCTAGGAAACCTTTGTATTAGAGATCTGTCAAGGTTAGCCAAAGAACATGTCTTCATCGAAATGTAATAAATGTAAAACTGTACATGATTATGAAACTTTTATTTAATGTTTTAAATTTTGTTTCATATTTTAATAAATACGGCCGGGAGGGTGACTCCCAGCCCGCCTTCCAAAAGTTCAAGACTGCGTCCGACTTCCCATCCTTTGGGGATTGTGTTGGGAGGGGGTGACGGGTATCCCGGCCATATGGAAAGGGGCGACCACTCGGTCTCCCCGAACGTAAGGTTGGGTGCCCCGATCCTCCCGGGAAACCATTTTGGGGGGGGGGGGGGCGTGTCTCGGCTGGTATGCCCGAAGCGGCGTAGCCGGGGCGCGCCTTTTCCCGCCCAAGAGGGGTTGTCCTAGACACCTACACCGATGGCCACGCCCAGTAGGCGTACCGGAGGAGGGTACACGCCCTCCCACAGAAGAATAAATTGAGCGGGAATCCGAAGAAGCGTCCTCTTGTTCCTGTGCTCTGAAGGCTGCACCCATTCATTGCTCGTGAGCCCTCGACGGAACAAGCAGCAATTTTGACCCACCCACCAGCCCCTTATGGCAATGTTTGTTTTGTAATAAAGTTTTGCTGTGATAGGCCCTTTTTCCTATGCATAAAAGTAAATGAATGTTTAGGTTGAGGATGTGTCTTCTGTCTGTAGGATACTGTTTTTTCTTTTAGGAGTAAACAGTCTTGATACAATTAGACATGCTGATATTTTCCTTCCTTAGTAGGTGAACAACTGTCGTATTTATTTTTTGGTCGGGCGGTAAGGTCATGATCGGTGAGCAGTAATTTCAAGGTCCCTAGAGGGGGGCGCCACCCAGTATGGATGGGAGCGCCCGGGGGGAGGCGGCCATTGGCCCCTCCCACGGGAGGCGGCACCCACTAAGGATGGGTCGCCTAAGCGGAGATGGCCATAGGCCCCTTCCAGGGGAGGAGGCGGCTATATGCCCCTCCTACTAATTTCCCGGGGGCCGGATATCCGCAACGGCGGATAGAGAGTGTGGGGATGGGGGGGAGTCCACGCTGTCCTTCCTACAGATACCTCACACGGGAACTCGGACGACCTTTAAGATGGCGTCGAGTGGAAAGGGGGGCCCCACCAAGACAAGGGAAATTACAGTTGGCAATGAGGGTACAGTCCTCTGCGCATGCGCCACTCACACCGTGAGGGCGAGAGTTTTGGTAGTAGTAATCTGACACCGGTTAAGACCTTGCCGTTGGCCCTTAATGCTAGGATGTACAATTTTAATTTAGAATGTATGCATTTGCAGGATGTTAGACTCGGCTAGGAAACCTTTGTATTAGAGATCTGTCAAGGTTAGCCAAAGAACATGTCTTCATCGAAATGTAATAAATGTAAAACTGTACATGATTATGAAACTTTTATTTAATGTTTTAAATTTTGTTTCATATTTTAATAAATACGGCCGGGAGGGTGACTCCCAGCCCGCCTTCCAAAAGTTCAAGACTGCGTCCGACTTCCCATCCTTTGGGGATTGTGTTGGGAGGGGGTGACGGGTATCCCGGCCATATGGAAAGGGGCGACCACTCGGTCTCCCCGAACGTATGGTTGGGTGCCCCGATCCTCCCGGGAAACCATTTTGGGGGGGGGGGGGGCGTGTCTCGGCTGGTATGCCCGAAGCGGCGTAGCCGGGGCGCGCCTTTTCCCGCCCAAGAGGGGTTGTCCTAGACACCTACACCGATGGCCACGCCCAGTAGGCGTACCGGAGGAGGGTACACGCCCTCCCACAGAAGAATAAATTGAGCGGGAATCCGAAGAAGCGTCCTCTTGTTCCTGTGCTCTGAAGGCTGCACCCATTCATTGCTCGTGAGCCCTCGACGGAACAAGCAGCAATTTTGACCCACCCACCAGCCCCTTATGGCAATGTTTGTTTTGCAATAAAGTTTTGCTGTGATAGGCCCTTTTTCCTATGCATAAAAGTAAATGAATGTTTAGGTTGAGGATGTGTCTTCTGTCTGTAGGATACTGTTTTTTCTTTTAGGAGTAAACAGTCTTGATACAATTAGACATGCTGATATTTTCCTTCCTTAGTAGGTGAACAACTGTCGTATTTATTTTTTGGTCGGGCGGTAAGGTCATGATCGGTGAGCAGTAATTTCAAGGTCCCTAGAGGGGGGCGCCACCCAGTATGGATGGGAGCGCCCGGGGGGAGGTGGCCATTGGCCCCTCCCACGGGGAGGCGGCACCCACTAAGGATCGGTCGCCGAAGGGGAGACGGCCATAGGCCCCTTCCAGGGGAGGAGGCGGCTATATGCCCCTCCTACTAATTTCCCGGGGGCCGGATATCCGCGACGGCGGATAGAGAGTGTAGGGATGGGGGGGAGTCCACGCTGCCTTCCTACAGATACCTCACACGGGAACTCGGATGACCTTTAAGATGGCGTCGAGTGGAAAGGGGGGCCCCCACCAAGACAAGGGAAATTACAGTTGGCAATGAGGGTACAGTCCTCTGCGCATGCGCCACTCACACCGTGAGGGCGAGAGTTTTGGTAGTAGGGATCTGACACCGGTTAAGACCTTGCCGTTGGCCCTTAATGCTAGGATGTACAATTTTAATTTAGAATGTATGCATTTGCAGGATGTTAGACTCGGCTAGGAAACCTTTGTATTAGAGATCTGTCAAGGTTAGCCAAAGAACATGTCTTCATCGAAATGTAATAAATGTAAAATTGTACATGATTATGAAACTTTTATTTAATGTTTTAAATTTTGTTTCATATTTTAATAAATACGGCCGGGAGGGTGACTCCCTCCCGCCTTCAGAAAAGTTCAAGACTGCGTCCGACTTCCCATCCTTTGGGGATTGTGTTGGGAGGGGGTGACGGACATCCCGGCCATACTTTCAGTGCTCATTAGAGTTCTATTACTAATCAAAACATAGCAAGCGGGGCTTTCCCAGGTTGCTGGGTTTTATCTTGTTGAAGAACTCGGAGTGTAATCTAGGAATCTAAGATAGTGGCTTCTGCTGTGTCATGTACGGTAATGAGCTGCAGAGGCGAGTTTCTGAAAAGTGGCTAAAATATGGCTCTGATCGTTGATGCCATTATAGGGATATGAATGGATTATAGCCGTATAGTGGCCTAAGGTCACAATATTGATCGGGGTCCTAGATTAGAACACAACAATTTACGTAAGGCTCCAGACATCTGACTTGCTTAAACAAGAGAAACTCTTCTGTCAATCTACCCAACATTGGCTTGCATAATTCTTGCCTGTCAAACCAGTCCCAATAGTATCTCTTAAGGTCCACTTTACACGGCGGAGTCTGGGTATCCCATGAATCTTTAAGGCCAAGTTGCATCATTGCTTTCTTCACATATGATAGCCACATGACCTTATGGTTCACATCCAGATTCATTACCCCTGTTAGGGCTAAGGCGTAGTTGGTAAGCTCTTAGGTACGCCTTAGGTGAGCCCAAAAGAGTTAAGGTGGCAGCCTGCCTATAGCTCCAAACGGACGCCTACCCATGTCGTACTTTAATGGTGTTAAAGGGGTGTTTCATGGGAGCGTCACCAAATCCCTCAGAAATTTGTGCTCTGACCTACTTATTTCGTCCATATTTTTGAACCCCCATAGCACAGCTCCATACAGAGCTAACTGCTTTTGCTTCATAGACTGCAAGCGCAGGGGCAACAGGCCTACTATATGAGGAGCGATGTTCTTTAATTATTGCCCCAGTCAAGCGTCTATGGTTTAATAGCATTTTGGCTATATGGGGCTTCCAGAGAATTTTATCTGAGAGCCATATGCCCAGATAATAAAAATTCCTGACTTTCTCAAGGGGGGTGTCAATTAGTAAAAAATTGTTCCTGAAGGATTTAGGAGGGTTAAAAGCCATAAACTTTGTCGTCGTAGTATTAATAACTAAGCCCCGAGCATCGCAGAAGGATTGATACCTATTCATCAATTTTTGTAGCGGAACTGGAGTCTTTGCTACCAACAATGTATCATCGGCGAACAGGAGTGTTGGCACTTTATTACCCAGTAGGATAGGCGTGTCGGCTGGGTCCTCCTGGAGAAACTTCACCACCCCATTCACATACAAGGAGAACAGGGTGGGAGCCATCACGCAACCCAGGGGCACTCCCTTGGCAACAGGAACCTGCTCCGTTAGCTGCCCTTGAACACCCCATCTCACTTGAGCATAAGTTCTTTCATGGAGACGTATTAATAAATTAAGATTTAATGGAGGGATGCCCATATCATTTAAAATCTGCCACAATTTGGTTCTCGGTGCCAGGTCAAACGCTGTTTTGAGGTCAATAAATGCCATATAGAGACTACCTTTCCCAATTACAACAAATTTCCAATATATGAGCATTAGCCTAATAACCTGATCGATTGTCCCAGTATTGGCCCTAAATTGTATTCTCTGCAGGAAGATCCTACCTAACACCTTTTGCATTACAACAGTTAGGCTTATACGCCTATAATTTGAAGGGTCTTCCTTTTCTCTAATTTTATAAATAGGAACCACTTCTACGCCTTTCCAGGAATCTGGAACTGGGCATCCTGCAGCTATGGCATTTAACAAAAGATCGAAATAACACGGCCACCTTCTAGGATCAGACAAGAATAAACCTCCTGGCAGACCATCCGGTCCTGGAGCCTTGGCGGGGACTAGCTTCAGAATTGCTGACTCTATTTCAGCCCGCGAGAAGCATTCTCATACAGGAAGGATGTCAGGGGTGCTGCATAGCTCCTGCCGACATCCATCCTCTGTAGGGGAATATAGGTTCGCAAAATGATTATACCGATCCAGTCCAGCAATATGATTGGGTATGATATTTAAATTCCTATCTTTTCCCCGACTCACTAGGGGCCAAAAGAGATTCTTGTTTTTCCTCAGACTAGCGTCCTTCAGCTCTAACCTATATCGTTCATCCCACTCAATCTTAGCTTTATGTAGGGCTACTTTATAACATTTCCTAGCCCTTTTAACTCTAGAACAATCTTTGTTTCTAATGGCTAGGTACAGAGATTGACTTTTGAGTTTGCAATCTAGGTTATACCAAAGATTTTGTGTTATATGGCAGACACGCAAAGTCCTGTCCTTACCAGGAGCCTGAAAATACGAACTGAGTGTCACTACAGTACTGGCATGGACTGTCGAGATCATATCGCACTTGGATTTATCTGAAGCCACAACACTAAGTTCTACAGTTTTCTCGGACAAGATTTTACGGATAGCCAATAAGGTTTCTTCATGCTAAGAGACCCTGTCCCACTTAAGATGCCTCTTGCAATTAGAGGGTATGATGTTATTGATAAAGGTTGCTGCCCTACTGGTCAAGGGATTTAATACAGGGGCCCAGGGGTTAGTCATGGTCATACATATTTGACAATAGTAGGGAAATGCTTGGTCTTTGCAGAGGTTAGAGTTACTATAACCGCTACAATTTAAGCAACATTGGCAAAAGCGTTGGATTTTGGAAGAGTTAGATTTACTATTCCCACTCCAATCTGAGCAAGAGATTGAAAGTATTAGACTTTGGACATGTCAAATGTCCTTTTCCCACTTTAACGTAAGAAAAAGCGGGAAAGGTGTTGGACTTTGGAGAGCTTACATTTATTATTGTCACGCCTACATTAGCAAAAGTAGGGAAAGTATTGGAATTTGGAGGGTGCAGATTTATTATTCTACATCCTAATTTCTTTTTAAAAAAGATTTAAATGTAGTAAAAAATTTAATAAATAAACATGCTGTAGAAAATATGAAACATAAAAATATTGTACAACATCAAGCAGCAGCAGAAACCACAGAGCTGTTTGTGGTTAATATTCAGTTTCGGCCCAACTCCCACACTGACACGAGCAAGGCAAAAAGTTCACTCAAGAATGTAGTGGAATACCAAACTGGAAAGGGTTTTCATGTAAAGGCCAACTCATGTCTTACAGGTTTGAAAGCATTTATGACATCAGCACACAAGTCCCCTAGCACACCCTCCCTGCCTTCAAAGAGATTGTTACCTGATTAGACAATGGTTTCATAATTGAATTAGCCCACAGCACACAGGTGCTAAATTAATCAATGGGTACAGGGAAGAAACTATGTTCTGTGCCACAAAATGCTCTCGGGCACACAATACTGCCGGCCCACATTCAGGTAAATTTCATCTACCATGAGAAACACACGCATTCATAGGCCAAAGAATGCTCTATCATCAAGCATTGTCAGAAGTATAATGAATAATGTGTAATGGTTTAGTTAAGAAATTTGGGGTTATGAGGTCACATGTATTTGAATGTTTTTCCATCTTAAATGTGTAACCTAAAAGTTATCTATTATTTACTATGTGTAATAAAGTATTGTATTGATTTGTATAAAAAAGCCTGTCTGTAAACAGGCATTTGGGAAAACCCCAGAGACAGCCTGAGCATGACTGCGGTGCAGTCCATTGTGTTTTTCTTCCTGTCATGGCAGTTAGTAAATACTGTCTTTTCATTGCCAAGAAGAGTCTGCATGTTTGTTCCAGTAATGGGAGTTTTCCCACCTTGCAACATAAATATAGAATAAAATAAAAAAATATATTTATTAAATATTGCTAGACCTAGCATCATTGGTGTTTTTTGCCCCCTAAGGGTTTGCCTTTAGACCTCCGGTTTTTGTCGACTTCGTTTTCCTGGCTTTCGGAATCGGCACATATTGTCATTGCTAACCAGTGCTTTTGCTTTCTTAACACATTTTAGAGTGGCATAGTTAATGTACTTGTAAGTCCCTAGTAAAATGACTCTACGTGTGCCCAGGTCCTATAAATTAAATGCTACTAGTTGGCCTGCAGCACTGATTGTAGCACTTTAAGCATGTCTGAGGCCTGCCATTGCAGCCTGTGTGTGCAGTCATAAACTGGCATTTCAATCTTAGAAAGTAAGCCATTTGCCTGACCCCAGACTTCTTTTAAAATGCATTTTGTCACCCTTATGGTAGGCCCAAGACAGCACAGAGGGCAGGGTGCAATTTTTTTTAAATGTGGGACATGCACGTTTAAGTTTTACATGTCTTAATAGTGAAAAACTGGGCGAACGAGCATCGCATTTCATGTGTTACATCGGATGCGTTACATCGCAGTCAAAACGCACGCGACGAGACGACGCGTGCGTTCACTATGCTCGCCATTGCATCGCAGGAGCCATTACATCGAGGGCGCTTTCACCACGCGGGCGCTGGGATACAGAAAACGGGAAGACACCGCTGGAACCATGACGAGAGACAGGTAAGTACCACGCTGTACTCGTGGTGTTTTAGGGTTTAGGGTAGTTGATGGGGAGTGTAGTGGAGGGGACTGTTTTAGGCTTTAGGGCTTATGGTTAATAGTGGTTAATGGTAGTGTTTTAGGGTTTAGGTTTAAGTGTTGCATATGGTAATGCTTTATGCTTTAGGGTTCAGGCTTAGTGTTAAGAGTTGTATATGATAGTGTTTTAGACTTTAGGCTTTAGGGTTTAGGGTTTAGGGTCAAGAGTCGTATATGGTACTGTTTTAGGCTTTAGGGTTAGGGCTTAGTGTTAAGAGTTGTATATGGTAGTGTTTTAGACTTTAGGGTTTAGGGTTAAGAGTCGTATATGGTACTGTTTTAGGCTTTAGGGTTAGGACTTAGGGTTAAGAGTCGTATAAGATAGTGTTTAAGTCTTTAGGGTTAGGGCTTAGGGTTAAGAGTCGTATATTGTAGTGTTTTAGGCTCTGGGGCTAGGGAGTAGGGTTAAGAGTCGTATATAGTAGTGTTTTAGGCTTTAGGGTTAGGGCTTAGGGTTAATAGTAGTGTATGGTAACTTGAGGGTAGTGTCAGGGGGGTCGTACTGTGTTTGGTATGTTGCTATATTAGGGGAATGTGTTGGAGCATTTTCTACACTTTACTGTTTTGTGTCAGGGCGTTGTAGTGTGTTTTGGGGGGCCGTTAGGGAGAATTTTGCGGTGTAATAGAATGCGCAGTATTTATGTGCGTTGTGAAGGTCTTTTGCCTGCATGTGGAGGCGGAGTGCGATATAATGGTGTGCGTGGTAAATGCATAAGATGTAACAATGCATGCGATGTGAAAAATGCCATGTGATGGTATGCATTGTTTTCATTTTGCGTTGCATCGTCATACATCTGAAAAACTCTCAAACTCGCTTTTTATAACAGCAAGAGCTACTTCTCCCATAGGAAAGCCTTGAAGTTACCTTATTCCATTTTATAAGTGTCATTTCCAAATGGGACCAGGTAAACAGTTTATGTTTGGTGTTTCTATAATTGTAGTGAAAAATCCTAACTTATGGTGAAGTTGGATTTTAATTAGAATTTTGAAAATTCTGCTTTTAGAAAGTTAGAAAAAGGTGAGCAACCCAATATACCCTTGCGGGCTTGGGCAGATAAAAAATTGAAGAATTGGGCCAGCAAGGGATTTTGTTTATGTTATCAAATCTCAGCTTGTGCGGGACTTAAATTGATTGAGAACTCACACTGTTCTGGACTAGTGGCTGAGGCAAGTAAATTTATAACTCCTTTTCCCGTTCAAAACTCTCACATCTGCAATAAAAAGATCTTTTGCAGATGGTATGAGAGCCATTGCAGACTGGATGTCAACTAACTGTCTGCAGTGCAATGTGGGGAAAACGGAGGTAATGTGTTTTGGACAAGCGGCAACATATTGGTCATCTGACTGGTGGCCTGTGGAGCTTGGCCCTGTCCCCACCCCCAAGAGTTCTGTTAGGAACCTGGGAGTGCTTTTCGATCAGCAACTCACCTTCAAGGGACATGTCAATCAGGTGGCCGGTACCTGCTTCCGGGCTATCGGGATGCTGAGACGAGTCTTCCCCTATTTACCAGACCATCATAGGAAAACGCTCGTGCAGGCTCTGGTCATCAGCAGGGTAGATTACTGCAATGGGCTGCTCCTCGGAGCAAACGAGGAGCAGCTCAGCAAATTGCAAGTAATCCAAAACACAGCAGCAAGGATTGTCCTGAATGTTCCAGCCAGGACCCCCTCTAGCCCCCTGCTGAAGAGACTCCACTGGCTTCCAGTGAGGAAGCGAGTCCAATTTAAGACTCTATGCACAATTCATAAGAGCAGGATAGGGGAGGGCCCGAAGTATATGACCAAGATCTTTCAGCCCTACATCCCGGGGCGTTCCCTGCGCTCCAGCCATCAGCAGCTCCTACAGACACCAAGAGTAAATAAAACCAGACAGGGTGGCCGTGCATTAGCTTATGCCGGCCCAATACTCTGGAATTCTTTGCCTCCAGAACTCAGATCAATTTCCAGTCATTTGTGTTTCCGGAAAAATTTAAAGACCTACCTATATCCCGACACATAAATAACTTTCCAGTTTCCGCACTCTCCATCACTCATGCTCTCGTAACTAGCACAGTTTCATGGTACAGTAATAGCGCAGAGATACCCCTTCGGGAGTCTAGTCTGGCCCTCTACAAGAATATAAAATAAATAAATAAAATAAATAAATGCAAGCAAATAATATTACCACACTAAAATCATGAAAAATAATACAATAATCAGGTATTTAGAGTCAAAAAAGTTTGTTATTTACTTGAAGACAAAAATATTACTCATAAAAATAGGGTACAGAAGAATGCATTTGAGATATACAGGGAGTGTATTAAATGTTCCACCAATATATCAGAAAAGAAAGTCTAAACTGCTGACAGATAAAAACACAATGATTTCAAATCAAAGAGTAGATGAAAATCAATCGTGGTAGGTGAATCGCGTGCAGAATTAGACACAGTTGTCGACGTTTCGGTCTTTGCGTTATTATTTTATAAGACCATCATCAGGACATAGATTTAGTGCATTTGAATGTTGACCCTCTGGAAAAATGTAACAAGATAACACAATATTATAACCTGGTTATATGATTAACATTTTATTTAACATTTCATTCATCGATGATACATTTAACATTTTGAAAAAAACGATTTTTAATTCCTACTTAAAAAAGTTAGTTACAAGAACAGTTTCAAGAGTCGGTGTGGCGACTTGATATCAAGTTTAATGTGGCTAGTCAATCACAGTCATCTATAACAGATTGTTTATGAATGGATCTCACTTACTTAAAATAGTATAACATACACTTCCTAGCCAGGTCAGTGAAGTTGGTTGAGAATAAATCAATTGATGAGGATACTTATTCGAAGTTGAAATCTGCGACTTCAATTAAGAGGACGCTATGGAACAAGGGTAACTAGTTTAAGTCAAAGATACTTTATGATTTGGCTACAACAAGTGAACCCTACTGACAGTAGAAGTTACCTTTGAATATTGGTTCAGAAAAGCAATCAGGGCTCGTTCAATGGCTGTAAATGCGTTGTCACGTTCTAAAAAGAAGGGAACAGTGGATTTAGTTCTCTTGTCTGACTTTAAGTCAATTATCTCGTATGTGTGCAGAGTTTAACTTAGTATTGAATGTTAACCAAAAGACCAGATTATTATATAAGGTAAGCAGCTGACAGTCATGCGTGGAACCTATGAAGTTGATTACTATTTGCCAGAGCGTGCATTCAATCCTTACTATCATTTTAATTATTTGTGGAAAATTGCGTGTTTTTTAGGATATCGCAACTAACCCTGCCAGATATAAGTGCAAATAACATTTGTATATGGGCAACACCCAAGATTTGAGAGTTATTATCGATGAGGGAATAATAGAGTGTTGTATCTTTAAAGATAAAACAAGCTGTGTTACATACAAGAGCAAAGTATCTAACAGCCGTGTAAGAGGGAGAGATGCGAATGCTATCTTGCTCATGAACGTGCAGTTATCAACAAGACGATACGAGACTGTTTAGCGTGTAAAGCCAGTGATACGCCAAAATAATGGCATCTGTTTATTTAAAATAGAACATACAATTTAACATACGGACCCGTGGTTAAGGACAAGACCGTGTGCCAGGTTACGCAGCAACTAACACTTACTTGACAAGTCGAGAGCTTAGAGCAACTTCGTTATCCGGGTCAGCCGCGGCAGCGTATTCGGAAAGAACAGCTGATATCTGCCGGTTAACCCAGCCCTTATTTATGTTGATTAAAGAAGGGGCGCGGGATGGCAATTCTCGCGAGATTACGTCGCGGGGCTAGAGAGTGCCTACTCTGTATTAAGTTTATCAAAAAAGGCAATTGCCTCTGACACCATGAATTGCACACTTAATTTGTCTCAATGTCCTATTTTATTGACATTGTAAGCAATTTGATTTTTGCATTTTTCTTCAAAATACTTTTTCAGTATTGCACAATAGGGTGATAGCACATTTGTTTAGAACATTTCCATTAGCAAAAATATACTAAACAGAAAAACAGTGATTAACTTAAATACTTTAAGACATTTCATAAGGGTAACACTCGACAAATTACAACATTTAAGGGAAAAACATTAAAGAAAAAACTCTGATCTTGATGTTATTATTCAGAAAACATACATAAAATGAACTTGCAGATTTATTATTGTACCACATTCACTAGAGCAGTCCTACTTTCTTTCTCTGAGTGAACTATTCTTTGAGGTATAATGATTTCCAACAAAGAAAAACAGTGAATTTTTATCCTGTATCGGGTCGGAGAAATGTTTTTTGAGGTTTCTTTGGCCGTTATTGTGAGATATGTCTCTCACTATATGTCCTATTGGTATATTAGGTCATAGGGCATCTAATTCTCCTGTCCCGGACGTTATGCCTACGCGTTTCAACCTTCTTTGAAATATCAGGATATGATTTAGGGAAGGTCTTCATCAGGGCTCATGGTAGCCTTGTGTAGGACATCATGCTACACCTGTAGGTTTGTAAGGAGTATGTTTTAGAGGGGGGATCAGAGGTCTTATATACACTTGCGTAAAGTACATTTTAATTAAAGGTCACGTACCCTTTGCGGTTGAGCGGTGTTTGCTCTTTAGCTTTGTCTTCCGTGTCTTTACGTGATATCAAATGATGGATCAGCCGGTAAGAAAATGCTTTCTTTTTGGTTGAGTCAGTGTTTGGGCGTCTTTGCCGGGAGGTTTCTGGAGGTCAACCTGGAGGCGGGATAAAGATGCGTGTTCAGATTTAATCAATTGTTGTGAGGCTCATATTTTGATTGTCTGACTGTATTAAAGGAATGAGCGTGTGTTTGTTTTCACATGGGTCTGTTCTCCCGTGGGGACGGAGTTATTGCCTGATAATTTAACCCACGTGTTAGATAGGGCGTCATGCTTAGCGTGCATCCTCGTGTCTTGAAATATGTAAGCAGCGGCGCATACAAGGTCAATGGTTCGTACCTTATCGTTGGTTTCTTGCTGCCTGGTATCTGGGTTTCTTTAAATCAGTTTCCAAAGCGTTCTCTCTCCGTGGCGGTAGTCCTCTGTGTCAGCATTTCCTCATTGACATGGGTTTCACAATGGAGTTGTCCATTGGTTGTTTTTATGGCTATTCTTTTGTGCTCATTTCTAATTGGTTCACGTACCCTCGCGTTTTGAGAGCTCCTTCCTTATTGGAGATGAGGCCGGTTTCTATGACGTGTTGAACTTTCTGTTGTTTACGGGTTGTCCTGACTGTTTTGCCAATGGCAGTTTGTGGTTTTATCGAGCCATATATAAAATAAATTGTCTCATATGTCGTTTGTGGTTCTTGTCAAGATTAGCGATATATAATCGAGCTGATAGCCGATTTTATGTTAGTACGCTGTGCCTCGCTTTACAGTGATTTCATTGGCTGCGCTACACTCAGGGTTAGACTCGGCTTTCCCGTTGGTCAGAGAGCTTGTTGTCATAGTTTCAGGAAGCTTTTGGTTGTCCCGAGTTATTGGAAGCTCTTTGTTATTGTTTTATTAAAACCAAATTTTTGTTATGATGCCGAGGTGTTTACGGTCATCTTAGAATTTTGAGAGGCATTATCGTGCTTTTTCCATGTTGTCACGTCCTGCTGGCATAATTGGGGGACGAGTATGTTGCTGGCATATTTCTTTGATGTATGAATAACATTGTTGAGGAGCCAAAATTTGTGGGGTGAGAGTTGAGAACTTTATTTAAGCAGGAAGAGTTGACGTTTTGTCTTTACCAGGCACGGCGAGTATTTTACTTTTCAAAGTGATATCAGCAGGTCCTTTTAAGTCTCATATTAATTGGCCGCATAATATCATTTTCTCCCTCGTGTCCATGGGGCATTGTTGCAAATATGGAATCTTTCTGACATGGTGTGTTGAGGCTTTATTAGACAAAACTGGAAATTTCTGTGAGTTCATTCAATCCGTTATCTACAGTACCGAGATACATGATTGTTGTAGCTTCCTGTTTTGATAGATTTTGCGCCACGTTTTTGCCCTTGATGTGTTTGACCACTGTCCATTTTATGTCATCTTGTCCGTGGTTCATGGCAATACAGTGTGGGACCATGGGGGCATCTACTTTCTTGCATCTGATTCTTGAGCGGTGTTGAGATATTCTTACTTTAACTGGTTGACTTGTTTTGCCCACGTAGACGAGATCACATGGGCACACTATGCAATATACAACATTAGTTGTGTTACAATTCGTAAAGTCGTCATGTTTGATTTGTTTTAGTCCATATGTAAATGTGGTTCCTTCCAGTGTGCTTGAACACGACACACAATTTCCGCATTTCTTATGCCCTTTAATTGGTGGAAGATTTAGGAGGGCATGGATGGTAGTGTTTTGTGGAGGTAGAGATGTGTCATGCCCTCCTAAATCTTCCAACAAGTCAACCAGTTAAAGTAAGAATATCTCAACACCGCTCAAGAATCAGATGCAAGAAAGTAGATGCCCCCATGGTCCCACACTGTATTGCCATGAACCACGGACCAGATGACATAAAATGGACAGTGGTCAAACACATCAAGGGCAAAAACGTGGCGCAAAATCTATCAAAACAGGAAGCTACAACAATCATGTATCTCGGTACTGTAGATAACAGATTGAATGAACTCACAGAAATTTCCAGTTTTGTCTAATAAAGCCTCAACACACCATGTCAGAAAGATTCCATATTTGCAACAATGCCCCATGGACACGAGGGAGAAAATGATATTATGCGGCCAATTAATATGAGACTTAAAAGGACCTGCTGATATCACTTTGAAAAGTAAAATACTCGCCGTGCCTGGTAAAGACAAAACGTCAACTCTTCCTGCTTAAATAAAGTTCTCAACCCTCACCCCACAAATTTTGGCTCCTCAACAATGTTATTCATACATCAAAGAAATATGCCAGCAACATACTCGTCCCCCAATTATGCCAGCAGGACGTGACAACATGGAAAAAGCACGATAATGCCTCTCAAAATTCTAAGATGACCTTAAACACCTCGGCATCATAACAAAAATTTGGTTTTAAAAAAACAATAACAAAGAGCTTCCAATAACTCGGGACAACCAAAAGCTTCCTGAAACTATGACAACAAGCTCTCTGACCAACGGGAAAGCCGAGTCTAACCCTGAGTGTAGCGCAGCCAATGAAATCACTGTAAAGCGAGGCACAGCGTACTAACATAAAATCGGCTATCAGCTCGATTATATATCGCTAATCTTGACAAGAACCACAAACGACATATGAGACAATTTATTTTATATATGGCTCGATAAAACCACAAACTGCCATTGGCAAAACAGTCAGGACAACCCGTAAACAACAGAAAGTTCAACACGTCATAGAAACCGGCCTCATCTCCAATAAGGAAGGAGCTCTCAAAACGCGAGGGTACGTGAACCAATTAGAAATGAGCACAAAAGAATAGCCATAAAAACAACCAATGGACAACTCCATTGTGAAACCCATGTCAATGAGGAAATGCTGACACAGAGGACTACCGCCACGGAGAGAGAACGCTTTGGAAACTGATTTAAAGAAACCCAGATACCAGGCAGCAAGAAACCAACGATAAGGTACGAACCATTGACCTTGTATGCGCCGCTGCTTACATATTTCAAGACACGAGGATGCACGCTAAGCATGACGCCCTATCTAACACGTGGGTTAAATTATCAGGCAATAACTCCGTCCCCACGGGAGAACAGACCCATGTGAAAACAAACACACGCTCATTCCTTTAATACAGTTAGACAATCAAAATATGAGCCTCACAACAATTGATTAAATCTGAACACGCATCTTTATCCCGCCTCCAGGTTGACCTCCAGAAACCTCCCGGCAAAGACGCCCAAACACTGACTCAACCAAAAAGAAAGCATTTTCTTACCGGCTGATCCATCATTTGATATCACGTAAAGACACGGAAGAAAAAGCTAAAGAGCAAACACCGCTCAACCGCAAAGGGTACGTGACCTTTAATTAAAATGTACTTTACGCAAGTGTATATAAGACCTCTGATCCCCCCTCTAAAACATACTCCTTACACCCCTACAGGTGTAGCATGATGTCCTACACAAGACTACCATGAGCCCTGATGAAGACCTTCCCTAAATCATATCCTGATATTTCAAAGAAGGTTGAAACGCGTAGGCATAACGTCCGGGCCAGGAGAATTAGATGCCCTATGACCTAATATACTAATAGGACATATAGTGAGAGACATATCTCACAATAACGGCCAAAGAAACCTCAAAAAACATTTCTCCGACCCGATACAGGATAAAAATTCACTGTTTTTCTTTGTTGGAAATCATTATACCTCAAAGAATAGTTCACTCAGAGAAAGAAAGTAGGACTGCTCTAGTGAATGTGGTACAATAATAAATCTGCAAGTTCATTTTATGTATGTTTTCTGAATAATAACATCAAGATCAGAGTTTTTTCTTTAATGTTTTTCCCTTAAATGTTGTAATTTGTCGAGTGTTACCCTTATGAAATGTCTTAAAGTATTTAAGTTAATCACTGTTTTTCTGTTTAATATATTTTTGCTAATGGAAATGTTCTAAACAAATGTGCTATCACCCTATTGTGCAATACTGAAAAAGTATTTTGAAGAAAAATGCAAAAATCAAATTGCTTACAATGTCAATAAAATAGGACATTGAGACAAATTAAGTGTGCAATTCATGGTGTCAGAGGCAATTGCCTTTTTTGATAAATTTTGACCTGATTCCAGCCTCTGACTACCTTAAACGAATCAAACCCCTGTCTAGCTTGCTTTACTCTGTATTAAGAGCAAGTTTGGCGGACATCTTTGAACAGGCAAAGGAATATGATAGAGCAACCTCGAATTTGGTTAGTTTATTTTGGATTGTCGGTTAATTAAATTTAAATTGGACACACTTACATATTTGAGGCGTGGATCGCCAAAAGGTCATGAGAAGACATGGCTGTATAATGGCTAATTTCACTTGTTATTCAGTGACTTTATAACCAGTATCCTTGTCAGTTGGATCATAGTGAACAGTCATTAATTTATTAATCAAACCTGAGCAATTAAGGAATGAACATATAAATATTTGAGCATACAAGAAATATTTCACATGAAAAGGATTCAAATGCTGTCGCTGCTCAATTGCGCGCACAATCTTGGTGTTTACAAAGGAAACAACATTATTATAAGTTTAGCATCAAAGTACATTTAAAAGGTTTATATCTTGAATGTCATTTGGCTTGTTTTATACCTGAAGGGTAAATCTAGGTTTCTCAGCTTACGCAAGGAGCTAGATAATGGAAAAGACATCAACTGAGGCACGCCAGAGTGTGCCACTCGGTGGATGAATTAATTCCATTTTTTATACTGTCTGCAGTTTCAATCCAACGGTTCTCTTTCAAAGTTAGAATTTTGTCTACATTTTTGTGTCTGATTGTTGGTTTGACCAGTTCATTGACCCACCAGGTCATTTCTTTTTCATAGTGTTGGAGTTGTAGATAATGGTCCACAAGGGGAGCATTTTCTACCTTGCAGCGTATTCGGGATTGATGTTGTAAAATCCTCTGTTTAACCATTTGTGTGGTTTTGCCGATGTAAAGTTGGTCACAAGGGTAGCGGATACAGTAGATCACGTTAGTGGTTCTACAATTTGAGAAATGTTTGATTAGAACTTTTTTGCCATTGATTTTAAAGGATTTGATGTTGTTGGTTGTATTACATGCGGTGCAATTGTTGCATTTGAAATGGCCATGTATAGGTATCAGCTGTCTCATATTGTCCACAATATTTGGCTCCTTTTTTTCATTGGCATGTACAAGCCGATCTCTTAGATTGGGCCCACGTTTGAAGGCAAACAAGGGCCTTTCTCTTAGCTCAGGTAGTTCGTGCAGGAGAGGCCAATGTTTGACGACAATGTTTTTGACCTGTTGACTGATAGTACCAAAAGTTGTTATACATACTAGAGGGGCTTCTGTCTTTTTTGGTTTGGTTTCAAGCAGAGAGTCACGGTTGTTATACCATGCTCGTTTTAAATAATTTTTTAGAAGCTTGTTGGGATAACCTCTTTCTGACAGTTTCATTTTTAGAATTTTTGCTTCTTGAAAGTAATCTGAACGTTTTGAACAATTTCTTCGAATTCGAAGAAATTGGCCAAATGGTAGCCCATCACGCAGTGCTTTGGGGTGGTGGCTATTGTACTTCAAGAGAGTGTTTCTCGCTGTAGGTTTTGTGTACAGGGTAGTATAGATGGTATTGTCATTGTTTACTCTGACGGTGATATCTAAAAAGTTCATCTCGTTGGTGTTGTAGTCAAGAGTAAACTGTAAATGTGGGTTAATGTTGTTGATCCACTCATGGAATTGTTTTAAAAGGTCAATATTGCCTTTCCAAATTAGGAACACGTCATATATATACCTAAGTCATCTGGAGATGTTGGCTAGGAATGGGTTTAAGGGGTGATAGATGAAATTCTGTTCAAAGTTGGAAACATAAATGTTCGCTATATTGGGGGCATAGACAGCCCCCATGGCAACACCTTTTAATTGTTGTTAATAGTCTTTTTCAAACAGAAAAAAAGTTTTCACACATAGAGAGTCGAATACAATCGACTATGAATTCAGTGGGTACATTGTGTGGCCTCACACGACTGTCTAGTATGTCATTTAGTATTACTAGAACATCCTCTTGAGGGATGTTTGTGTAGAGGCTTGTGATATCCATCGTTACTAGATATTCTTCTTCTGGGTTGAAATGGTGATTTTCAAGCTTGTTAATCCCTGAAGTAGTATCTTTGATGTACGTTTCTGATTCGATTGCAAAGGGTCTGATAAAGAAATCGGAGTATTGGGCAAGGGGTTTAAGAATAGAATTGCACCCCGAGACTATTGGTCTCCCTCGTGTTTGTGTGGCATGTTTATGCATTTTAGGGAGGATGTAGATTGCTGGTACTGTAGGGGTCTTATTGACTAGGAACGCTGCTTCCTTGTCACTCAGCCATCCTCCTTCAAATCCTTTTAAGCTTAAAGCTGTTATTTCTGCTTCTAGTCTTTTGGTTGGGTCAGATCTGAACAGTTTGTAGTTCTCAGTAACTGACAGTTGTTTTAACATTTCCTGTCTATAAGCATTGCAGTCCCACAAAACCAGGCCACCTCCTTTATCGGCCGGTTTGATTAGTGTGTCAGTGAGGGACTCTAGATTTTTCAGTGCAAGGTGTTCTTCTTTGTTTTGGTTGTTTTTAAAGAAGAACGTTTGTTTGAAAAGGTTTTCAACTTCAATGAGTACAGCACTTTCAAAGGTGAGAATATTTTTGGCTATCATGTTGTTTGAAGGAAAGAATGTTGATGGTGGATGTAGTCCTGTTAAGTTCTTTCCTCGTGTGTCTAGTTTGGAAGGAAAAAAGTTTTTAAGACGCACTGAGCGAAAAAATTTGTAAAGCTCAAGCTTAGTTTGGAATTTGTTGTTCCTGTGGGTCAGTACAAAAGAAAGACCAGATGGTAACACAGAGATTTCAGCTTGTGTAAGGGTATGTTTAGAAAGATTGAAGATGGGAATCACAGATGTATCATTTACCATTCGTAATGCTGGTTGCGGGTTTGGCGTTGTCCGGGAGTGTACTGATTCCGGTACCAGCCTTGCTTCGCTCCCCTTGCTCTTCGTGGAGGGCGTGATCCCCTCCTTTCCTGTTCTAAAAAAACTTGGTGTGAGGTAGATGGCTGTTGATCGTGCACTGGTCTTTATTGTCCGGTTGAGATCTGTTCACTATCAGTGTTAGAACCAGTGTCAGAGAAGGTTATTCTTTTCTGTTGTTTTTGCTGATTGTGGTTAGGACCTCGGGAACTATTCTGTGGTTGGTAAAAATCTTTATGTAAGTAAGGGTACGTTCTTTCTTTATTGTACCCGCGGATGTCTCTTTGTAGTTTGTCAGTTTTCTTTTGTGAATTGAACTCTTCGAATTCCTTGATGGTTTGGGCTATCTTGCCAAGAAGGGCTTTGGCGTTAGTAATAGTACAGTGGCTATTGATCTTATTTTCAAGCGTCTCTATCTCTTTGAGCAGTAGTTTAATTTGTTTAAATGCCGTCTCAATACTCAGCACCATCCAGGTGCGTGAGCTTTTGCTGGCTGCGTGACTAAAACCAATTTAAAAGTCACCGTCGTCGATAAATATATTCGGGATCTTACTTATTTGGAGGCCAGTTGGAATAATATTAGCACTTAGACAATCGGTGAGGAATTTCGCATGGATTTCAGTCCTTACAAGTTTCTTTTTGAGTCGTTCCAGTTGATTAAGGTCAGACTCTGTAGGTAGACTCACAAGTGTGCTTCTATTGCCAAGAAGAGAGGGTCCAGCCGCTATCTTCAAGATGTAGTCGTCAGTATAGGAGAGGGTCTTAAGCTCAGACATCCAAGCACAATTTGGATTCAAGCAGGAGAAACTGTTGTAAAAACAGTTTTACCACTGTAAAAATGGCTCACAGCAGATAGTTTCTGCGCGAATAAGAATTAGAAAAAGGTGAGCAACCCAATATACCCTTGCGGGCTTGGGCAGATAAACAATTGAAGAATTCGGCCAGCAAGGGAGTTTGTTTATGTTATCAAATCGCAGCTAGTGCGGGACTTAAATTGATTGAGAACTCACACCGTTCTGGACTAGTGGCTGAGGCAAGTAAATTTATAATGCAAGCAAATAATGTTACCAAACTAACATCATGAAAAATAATCTCTCTGTTAACATCTGGTCTTTCTTTTGTACCGACCCACAGGAAGAACAAATTCCAAACTAAGCTTGAGCTTTACAAATTTTTTCGCTCAGTGCGTCTTAAAAACTTTTTTTCATCCAAACTAGACACACGAGGAAAGAACTTAACAGGACTACATCCACCATCAACGTTCTTTCCTTCAAACAACATGATAGCCAAAAATATTCTCACCTTTGAACGTGCTGTACTCATTAAAGCTGAAAACCTTTTCAAACAAACGTTCTTCTTTAAAAACAACCTAAACAAAGAAGAACACCTTGCACTAACAAATCGAGAGTCCCTCACTGACACACTAATCAAACCGGCCGATAAAGGGGGTGGCCTGGTTTTGTGGGACCGCGATGCTTATAGACAGGAAATGTTAAAACAACTGTCAGTTACTGAGAACTACAAACTGCTCAGATCTGACCCAACCAAAAGGGTAGAAGCAGAAATAACAGCTTTAAGCTTAAAAGGATTTGAAGGAGGATGGCTGAGTGACAAGGAAGCAGCGTTCCTAGTCAATAAGACCCCTACAGTACCAGCAATCTACATCCTCCCTAAAATGCATAAAGATGCCACACAACCACCAGGGAGACCAATAGTCTTGAGGTGCAATTCTATTCTTAAACCCCTTGCCCAATACTCCGATTTCTTTATCAGACCCTTTGAAATCGAATCAGAAACGTACATCAAAGATACTACTTCAGTGATTAACAAGCTTGAAAATCACCATTTCATCCCAGTAGAAAAATATCTAGTAACAATGGATATCACAAGCCTCTACACAAACATCCCTCAAGAGGATGTTCTAGTAATACTAAATGACATACTAGACAGTCGTGTGAGGCCACACAATGTAACCACTGAATTCATAGTCGATTGTATTCGACTCTCTATGTGTGAAAACTTTTTTCTGTTTGAAAAAGACTATTACCAACAATTATAAGGTGTTGCCATGGGGGTTGTCTATGCCCCCAACATAGCGAACATTTATGTTTCCAACTTTGAACAGAATTTCATCTATCACCACTTAAACCCATTCCTAGCCAACATCTCCAGTTGGCTTAAGTATATAGATGACGTGTTCCCAATTTGGAAAGGCAATATTGACCTTTTAAAACAATTCCATGAGTGGATCAACAATATTAACCCACATTTACAGTTTACTCTTGACTACAACACCAACGAGATGAACTTTTTAGATATCACCGTCAGAGTAAACAATGACAATACCATCTATACTACCCTGTACATAAAACCTACAGCGAGAAACACTCTCTTGAAGTACAATAGCCACCACCCCAAAGCACTGCGTGATGGGCTACCATTTGGCCAATTTCTTCGAATTCGAAGAAATTGTTCAAAACGTTCAGATTACTTTCAAGAAGCGAAAATTCTAAAAATGAAATTGTCAGAAAGAGGTTATCCCAACAAGCTTCTAAAAAATTCTTTAAAATGAGCATGGTATAACAACCGTGACTCTCTGCTTGAAACCAAACCAAAAAAGACAGAAGCCCCTCTAGTATGTATAACAACTTTTGGTACTATCAGTCAACAGGTCAAAAAGATTGTCGTCAAACATTGGCCTCTCCTGCACGAACTACCTGAGCTAAGAGAAAGGCCCTTGTTTGCCTTCAAACGTGGGCCCAATCTAAGAGATCGGCTTGTACATGCCTATGAAAAACAGGTGCCAAATATCGTGCACAATATGAGACAGCTGATACCTATACATGGCCATTTCAAATTCAACAATTGCACCGCATGTAATACAACCAACAACATCAAATCCTTTGAAATCAATGGCAAAAAAGTTCTAATCAAACATTTCTTAAATTGTAGAACCACTAACGTGATCTACTGTATCCGCTGCCCTTGTGACCAACTCTACATCGGCAAAACCACACAAATGGTTAAACAGAGGATTTTACAACATCAATCCCGAATATGCTGCAAGGTAGAAAATGCTCACCTTGTGGACCATTATCTACAACTCCAACACTCTGAAAAAGAAATGACCTGGTGGGTCATTGAACTAGTCAAACCAACAATCAGACACAAAAATTTAGACAAAATTCTGACCTTGAAAGAGAACCGTTGGATTGAAACTGCAGACAGTATAAAAAATGGAATGAATTCATCCACCTTCAGATATAAAACAAGCCAAATGACATTCAAGATATAAACCTTTTAAATGTACTTTGATGCTAAACTTATAATAATGTTGTTTCCTTTGTAAACACCAAGATTGTGCACGCAATTGAGCAGCGACAGCATTTCAATCCTTTTCATGTGCAATATTTCCTTGTATGCTCAAATATTTATATATTCATTCCATAATTGCTCAGGTTGATTAACAAATTAATGACTGTTCACTATGATCCAACTGACAAGGATACTGGTTATAAAGTCACTGTATAACAAATGCAAATAGCCATTATACAGTCATGTCTTCTCATGACCTTTTGGCGATCCACGCCTCAAATATGTAAGTGTGTCCAATTTAAATTTAATTAACCGACAATCCGAAATGAACTAACTAAATTTGAGGTTGCTACATCATATTCCTTTGCTTGTTCAAAGATGGCCGCCAAACTTGCTCTTAATACAGAGCAGGCACTCTCTAGCCCCGCGACGTAATCTCGCGAGAATTGCCATCTCGCGCCCCTTCTTTAATCAACATAAATAAGGGCTGGGTTAACCGGCAGATATCAGCTGTTCTTTCCGAATACGCTGCCGCGGCTGACCCGGATAACGAAGTTGCTCTAAGCTCTCGACTTGTCAAGTAAGTGTTAGTTGCTGCGTAACCTTCCACACGGTCTTGTCCTTAACCACGGGTCTGTATGTTAAATTGTATGTTCTATTTTAGATAAACAGATGCCATTATTTTGGCGTATCACTGGCTTTACACGCTAAACAGTCTTGTATCATCTTGTTGATAACTGCACGTTCATGAGCAAGATAGCATTCGCATCTCTCCCTCTTACACGGCTGTTAGATACTTTGCTCTTGTATGTAACACAGCTTGTTTTATCTTTAAAGATACAACACTCTATTATTCCCTCCTCGATAATAACTCTCAAATCTTGGGTGTTGCTCATAAACAAATGTTATTTGCACTTCTCCTGAGGCGGAAGCCGGGAGGCTAGACCCCGAGTAGCAGAATAAGTGTTACTCCACTTAATAAGCCTGATAGGCATTGTTTTTGTTAAGCATTGTTTTTTAATAGCACTCGCGCTTTTTAAAATTTGCATTCTTCGTTCTATTGTGTTTTGCTAAAAATTACCTAAAACTGTTTAAATTCACTGCTATAACAACCGGAGTGAGCCGCTTCCTCGTGCAGAATAATTGCACGACTTGAAGCTGTTTTATGGCTCCCGGTCTGCCTTGTTGAATACACCTCGAGGCGCTCAATCCACTGTTGCCATCTTGGAACGGGGCCTGGACAGCGCTCTAGTGGCTGGGCGATTTGGGCCCAACCTCTATAAAAGAGCTCCCCACTGTCTCCACCTAGCTTTGTGATTGCACTTCTCCTGAGGCGGAAGCCGGGAGGCTAGACCCCGAGTAGCAGAATAAGTGTTACTCCACTTAATAAGCCTGATAAGCATTGTTTTTGTTAAGCATTGCTTTTTAATAGCACTCGCGCTTTTTAAAATTTGCATTCTTCGTTCTATTGTGTTTTGCTAAAAATTACCTAAAACTGTTTAAATTTACCGCTATAACAACCGGAGTGAGCCGCTTCCTCGTGCAAAATAATTGCACGACTTGAAGCTGTTTTAGGGCTCCCGGTCTGCCTTGCTGAATACACCTCGAGGCGCTCAATCCACTGTTGCCATCTTGGAACGGGGCCTGGACAGCGCTCTAGTGGCTGGGCGATTTGGGCCCAACCGCCATAAAAGAGCTCCCCACTGTCTCCACCTAGCTTTGTGATTGCACTTCTCCTGAGGCGGAAGCCGGGAGGCTAGACCCCGAGTAGCAGAATAAGTGTTACTCCACTTAATAAGCCTGATAAGCCTTGTTTTTGTTAAGCATTGCTTTTTAATAGCACTCGCGCTTTTTAAAATTTGCATTCTTCGTTCTGTTGTGTTTTGCTAAAAATTACCTAAAACTGTTTAAATTTACCGCTATAACAACCGCAGTGAGCCACTTCCTCGTGCAGAATAATTGCACGACTTGAAGCTGTTTTAGGGCTCCCGGTCTGCCTTGCTGAATACACCTCGAGGCGCTCAATCCACGGCCGCCATCTTGGAACGGGGCCTGGACAGCGCTCTAGTGGCTGGGCGATTTGGGCCCAACCGCCATAAAATGAAGTCCTCTTCCCATCCGCACAGTGGGCGGGCGCAGCGGGCGCGCCGATGGCGTGCCGGAGGCGCGCCAGAGGCAAGCCCGTCTGGGCCCGTCCGGGCCAGGCCGGGCACAGGGCCACTCACTATGCCCATTTCTAGGAATTACCGACTTGAATATTCACGGGACCATCTCCTACAATACCGTACGGCCGCATTACCCCCTATCCCTACACCGTTACTTCCAGGTGAAACAAGAGGGAAACCCAACCGCCATACGCCAAATCTTGTTAGTCTAGCTTTGTTGAACTGCAGATCTGCATCTAAGCACTCCTTAGAAATTAAACTACTAATCCAAGATATGAAGCTAGATATTCTTTTCCTTACGGAAACGTGGCTGACGCCCCATTCCGAAGCTGACATTGTCAACATGCTACCCACAGGCTACCTCATACTGTACCAAAACAGAACAAAGGGAAAAAGAGGCGGTTTAGCGATTGTGTACAAAAACACTCTCACATGCAGGATACAAGAGGGAGGAATTGAGGTCTGCGAAAGCATCCACTTCTCCCTCCAAATAAACCCCAATAAATCCCTCTCGGGAATTCTCATATGCCGTCTGCCCGCCAGCCTAGGAAACTTCGTTAGCTCACTGCTAGAGGCCACTATCTCCACTGGTACATCGACCTCCAACTTTCTCTTGCTAGGAGACTTAAATCTCCATTTCAAGGATAGCACAGACAAAATCGCAGGTGATCTTATTTCCGAATTAAAGGCATTTGATCTCCAACTCAAAAACTCTGAGGCAACTCATGCCAAAGGACACCTTTTAGATCCACTCTTCACCAACCTCCATAATATAGAAGTCTCTCACCCACTCCCCCTCTATGGTCGGATCATTTCCTTATCCCTTTCACCTGGCAAACCACTTTAGACACCCCCCAAATTTCAACCTCTAAACAACAGGAAAGAATCTGGTCCAAACTATCATTCGAAAACTGGACCCAGAAATTAACTCAATCTGCCCGATCCGCAGATCCAGACCCGGAAAAAGCAGACAAAAATTTTACTAGATGGCTCACCTCCACCTTGGATCAAGTTGCTCCCAAGAAAAATCTAAAGAAAAAATGCGCTACTTTCAAATCCCCTTGGTATTCCCAAGAATTGAGGAATCTAAGAAAAATCTGCAAAGTCCAGGAACGTAAATGGAGAAAAAAATGGGACCCACTCATCAAAGAAGAATACAAAAAATCAATGAAAACCTATAAATTAGCCCGAAAATCAGCACAGGCTTCCTTCTTTGAAGAAAAAATCAAATCTGCATCGAACTCGTCCAGTGAGACCTATAAAATATTTAAAGACCTACCTAAAATCCCCAATCCCCCCCCACTCAGGAACCCTCAGTTGCCAGATGCAATCAAATAGCAGCCTTCTTCCAGAACAAAATAACAACCATCTTACAAACCCTCCCTCCTAAAACTGACAATAACCCCTCTGACACCTCTCCACTCTCAACAGCCGGCCCATTCTTAGACAGCTTAAACCAGCTGACCAATGAAGAGTTTTTAAAAATCCTATCAGGCATGAAAAGTGGGTCCCCAAATGATCCAGCCCCCATCCATATCCTCAAACAAGTTGGACCGACCATCTCACACCTGGCCACCAACCTTATCAATGCCTCTCTCAGCCAAGGAGTGGTCCCCCCTAGTTGGAAACACCCAATAGTTAAAGCCCTACAGAAAAAACCAGGTCTTAACCCACTAGATTTCTCCAACCTTCGCCCAATTTCCCTCTTGCCAGGTATAAGCAAGATCACCGAGAAGGCTGTCAATCAGCAATTATCGGCTTTTCTCGAAGCCAACAACCTTCTTCGCCCTTCCCAAACAGGCTTTCGCCCTGGTCAGGGGACCGAGACCGCTCTCCTACAAGTGGTAGAGGAAGCCAGATGCATCTTGGATTCAGGAGGATCGGTACTACTGATCCTCCTGGATCTAAGCGCTGCATTTGACACGGTGGACCACAGGATCCTGATCCAACGATTGTTCAACATAGGAGTGAGAAACACGGCAAATTGCTGGCTCTCATCCTTCCTCAGGGACAGAACCTTTCAGGTCTGTGAAGGTAATGTGCGATCTGACCTTTTCCCCCTCCAGTGTGGGGTCCCTCAGGGCTCTTCATTGAGCCCCACACTATTTAATATATACATGGCACCCCTGGAGGAAGTGGTTACCCCCTTTGGGATAAAAGACGTCACATACGCTGATGACACCCAAATGGTTGTTTCATTCTCGCTAGAAAGTGTCCAACTTAAAAACCTCCATGACTGTCTCGAAGGAGTCCATAAGTGGATGTGTGACTCAAGGCGGAAACTTAATGGCTCTAAAACCGAGCTCATGTTACTGGGACACCAAACATCACCCCTCCCTAGCGCTATGTGGCCATCTTGTCTGGGTACCCTTCCGCAACCCAAGACAGAGCTCAAAAGTCTGGGTTTCTGGCTTCAACAGGACCTTTCTTTTAAAACTCAGGCCAAAAAAACAGCGGGTACTTGTGTAGGCCTACTCCGTTCGGCCAGGAAGATTCTCCCTCTGCTCCCAGCACTTTCTCAAAAACTACTCATCCAAGGTCTTATATCATCTAGGCTAGACTACGGCAATGCCCTCTTCCTGTCGGCCCATGAATCAACCATGAACATTCTTCAGAGAACCCAAAATGCCGCCGCAAGGCTCCTGACAGGCACTCCCCGAAGAACATCAGCCAAACCTGCCTTGAGGGCACTTCACTGGCTGCCGATCCGTGAAAGGGTCAAATTCAAGGCCCTATGCACAACACACAAAGCTCTACAAGACCAAGGTCCCCCGTTGCTCAAAAACATGCTCTTCCCATACAAACCTAATAGGTCCCTGTGCTCCTCCCAAGGCAACCTGGCTACGGTACACAGAATCAAGAAGGCCCGAACTGAAGGGTGCTGATTCTCGGTTGCAGCTGCAACATCTTGGAACGCCCTACCAATCCATCTGCGCGCCGAACCTAATCATATTAAATTCCGCAAGCTACTTAAAACTCACCTTTTCCCACAATAACCCCTGCACCCTCTTCCTTCCCCCGCTTCCCCCCTCAGTTGTTATTGCAATCCCAGTGCTGGGACACCCCCGGGCAGCCATGCACTTTAGAAATCCCGTTTTCATTTCATTTCATTTCACTTATATCTGGCAGGGTTAGTTGCGATATCCTAAAAAACACGCAATTTTCCACAATTAATTAAAATGATAGTAAGGATTGAATGCACTGCTCTGGCAAATAGTAATCCACTTCATAGGTTCCACGCATGACTGTCAGCTGCTTACCTTATAGAACAATCTGGTCTTTTGGTTAACATTCAATACTAAGTTAAACTCTGCACACATACGAGATAATTGACTTAAAGTCAGACAAGACAACTAAATCCACCGTTCCTTTCTTTTTAGAACGTGACAACGCATTTACAGCCATTGAACGAGCCCTGATTGCTTTTCTGAACCAATATTCAAAGGTAACTTCTACTGTCAGTAGGGTTCACTTGTTGTAGCCAAATCATAAAGTACCTTTGACTTAAACTAGTTACCCTTGTTCCATAGCGTCCTCTCAATTGAAGTTGCAGATTTCAACTTCGACCAAGTATCCTCATCAATTGATATATTCTCAACCAACTTCACTGACCTGGCTAGGAAGTGTATGTTATACTATTTTAAGTAAGTGAGATCCATTCATAAACAATCTTTTATAGATGACTGTGATTGACTAGCTACATTAAACTTGATATCAAGTCACCACACCGACTCTTGAAACTGTTCTTGTAACTAACTTTTTTAAGTAGGAATTAAAAATCGTTTATTTCAAAATGTTAAATGTATCATCGATGAATGAAATGTTAAATGAAATGTTAATCATATAACCAGGTTATAATATTGTGTTATCTTGTTAAATTTTTCCAGAGGGTCAACATTCAAATGCACTAAATCTATGTCCTGATGATGGTCTTATGAAATAATAACGCAAAGACCGAAACGTCGACAACTGTGTCTAATTCTGCACGCAATTCACCTACCACGATTGATTTTCATCTACTCTTTGATTTGAAATCATTGTGTTTTTATCTGTCAGTTTAGACTTTCTTTTCTGATATATTGGTGGAACATTTAATACACTCCCTGTATATCTCAAATGCATTCTTCTGTACCCTATTTTTATGAGTAATTTTTTTGTCTTCAAGTAAATAACAAACTTTTTTGACTCTAAATACCTGGTTATTGTATTATTTTTCATGATGTTAGTGTGGTAACATTATTTGCTTGCATTATAAATTTACTTGCCTCAGCCACTAGTCCAGAACAGTGTGAGTTCTCAATCAATTTAAGTTCAGCACTAACTGAGATTTGATAACATAAACAAAATCCCTTGCTGGCCCAATTCTTCAATTGCTTTTAGAAAGTTGGCATTTGTTTCCCTTAGCCATTTGGTGCCTGCAGCCTGTCTCTGGGTTACATTACTCTGTGTAGCTGACAGTTGGCTGTGTGTATTTCTCCTAGACAGCCACACACATTGGGGTGGTTATGTGTGGCTTGGTGGGCAACCACTGGCAGGGTTAGATGGAGGAGTTGAGCCAAGTCCCACTTACACTTGAATAGGCACTGTCTTGTTGTCACACAAAGGGCAGCTTTTTTCCAAAATGAGTTAGGAGCCCGGAAGGGGGGACACATGAGCACTTCAAAGGCATTTCCCCATAAACTTCTCACCACCTCAAAGGCACAAGTGAGTATAAACACTGGGCTTTAGACACTGCCTCGTCAGTACACTTCTAGACCTGTGGATACCAGGAAGAAGAGCTTTGTGCTGCTGAAAGGACTGCCATTCTGCTGGACTCCTGCTTTGAAGGAACTGCTGTCCTGCTGTATTGACCTGCTTCCCTCTTGCCTGGGTGACAGGAGAACTGGACTTGCAACTTTACCCTTATACCCAGGACAACAGAGTGACTCCAAGGACTAGTCTGCTGGCCTCCTGATCTGAGCCTCAGTGACATAAGAAAACTCCTCAACATCCTGTACTAGCCCCTGGACATACCTGCAGTGAGTCCATGTCCCTCAATTGGTGCCTCTCAGGTTCTGGGCCCTTGATTTGGCTCAGGGAGCTGCATTCAAGTGTGTAGGCTCTTCACAATATTGAACAAGCCTATTCGCATAGAGATCTTGCAGCTGGCATCATTAACAGTGTTAAAGTATTGACGACTGGATATTCAGCATACATAAGAAGATGAAAATGCCCCTCAGGATTGTTTTTGTGCAGGAAGGTATCCTGTAAGGTTCTGGATGCTGTTTCAGGAGAAGATGCACTTAAGATAGTCAGGGCCAAAATTGTGAAGTGCTTCAAAGACAATTATTAATTTCTTGATAACAACGTGCTTCTTTATGGGCAGCTGATGTAGCTCTTTAAGAGCCTTTGATGTCGACTGGAGTTAAGAGAGGAAGCCTGTACAGTAGGTATAGTAAGTACAGTAGATTTTTTCCGAAAAAGAGCAAATTGCTTAACCCCCTTCTGTGCCGTCTCTTTTTTCTGCGCCTATAATTCACAGTCGACTTCCTGTAGACTGTTCTGTGGGTATAGGGAGATAGCTGTGGTTATTGAACTCGAGCTTGAACCCTCTAAGGGGTTTTGCCCTGGTAATGTGAATTGCTGAATAATTACTGCTGGGCTCCCTTTCTTTTATCTCCCCCTCTGAGCTTTCAACTGTAGAGTCCAGCGGATGTGAGGGGGGGAGAGTTTTCTATTCTGGCCAAGTGCGCCACTTTTTTTGCCTCTCTGGCCTCTCTCACTTCTTTCGCCAACCGGCAGCTGGCTTTAGCCTTAGTGAGGCTAGAAGACTTCTTCATCTCTGGGGGGTCAGACATACTTTAAGATACTGCTTTTAATGTCTTGGCAGGTCAACTCCTCAGGCTTCGAGCACTATGTGTCAGCAAAAATGTCTCCAATTAGCCATTATAGATCCTCTAGCCACAGCCAGTGTTGAATGTCTTCCCCCCAGCTCCTCATTATCTTTTGCCCTTCACCCCCTCTTACTTTATTTTTCCTGTTGAGTTTTTGCTGTTAGGCACCTCCTCACCTCTGCGCAGGGGAAGGTCAGAGGTTTCACAAGGCATGGACTCGCCGCACTTAACTCCGCTGAAGCTCACCGAGCTCTGTGCCTCCATGCCTCTTCACTGCTTGCCGCAGCCTGCTGGGGTCACATTCCCACGAGTACTAAAAACCCAGATTTTGTCCGCTGCCTCCGTCCGCGGCATGCGGTTGGAAAAGAACGCGGCTCACCTTGTCTGACAAGTAACCATAGGAGAGCTTTGAGAAGCCACCAGTGTGAGAAGTTGGCCTGGTATATGATGCTCACTAGTTCTAGTGATCACCTTGTACCATGCCAAGCAACCCTTATGATGATCGGTTGTAAGTCAACCTTATAGACCAGTTATCCTAGTGGTAACGTGGACAAAGCAGTCTTAGGCTAAACTCTGAAAGGCATGTGAAGCAAGCTGTTTTATCATATACAACCCCCTTGAATACCACACAGATATATATTGTAAATATATTTATATTTATTAACTACAAATATCCCCTGAACTCTTTATGAGCACAGAAGCACAAGCGTTAAACAAAACACAGTTCAAAATACACAAAAGTTGCTCAGTATGGATGAGCC
Organism: Lissotriton vulgaris; assembly: GCF_964263255.1. Classification (NCBI taxonomy): domain Eukaryota; kingdom Metazoa; phylum Chordata; class Amphibia; order Caudata; family Salamandridae; genus Lissotriton; species Lissotriton vulgaris. Next base: position 2,062,547,277 of record NC_141689.1, on the reverse strand, counting down.
CTAAGGGCCACCTAAACCATATACTAAGAAAGTGGTATAAGAGACACCAATCGAAAAAGAAATAGGCCTAGGGCCTTGGGAATTGCTGGAGCTGATCGGGACTAGCAGTGACTAAGTCGGGAAAGGCCCGCGGGACTCGGGTGCAGTGTTTAAAGTGCACGCACTCACCAATGCAATGTCTATGGTGCGTAAAAGTCATAGAGTTAGTTATTTAGGAACCTTCCAAGTGACCTAGAAAGCTGAAATTTAAGACACAGACACTAAAGGTGTGTACCAGTGTGGGAATACCGGCGTTGCTGAGTTACCTCACCCACAGGACGCGGGTGCATAGGGTCGAAGTAGTGTCGGGTTTCGTCACGCTGGTCGATGGTGCTTGGAGCTGAAGATGCTGCAGGGGGCTCGATATGAAGAGTTCCGGTGGATCCAAGGGTGGATCTGATGTCGTGAAGACCTGAAAGCAGAGGGGACAATGTTCAAAGTCACTAGCCAGTGACTACCGTGGAACCAGATTGGAACCAGGCGATGTCGGGTGCAAACAGGCGATGAGGTGTAACTTCTCTCTGCAGCCACGTGGACACGAGGGGTTGAGGACGTCCAGGAGTCGGTCACAAGCTGTCCCACGCAGGCTTCTCGCTGTTGGCGGTGTGGCAACTTGATTGGAGCAAACAGGCCTTGGCTAATGCAAGCCACGCAGAAATCAAAAAAGGCTTATCACTCAGACCAGCAAGGTCAGAACGGGTGCTCCCTTTTACAGGAGCGAGGGCAAGTCTGGAGCAACCAGACCAGCAGTGTAGTATGTAGGTTTCATTGCCAAGATGGCCGCTGACCACGTGGCTAGTGGCCGGGATGGTGCATCGAGTGGCACAATCCAAAAGGGCCCCACACAGATCGTGGAGATGCTGGGGGCTGATCTTCGGTGCAAGGGCTGCTCGGTGGTGGGGGTTCTCAGTCCCCAAAGCACAATGTCGAGGGTGCCTCGGATGCAGCACAGTCAGCTTTTCGGGTGTCTTCCAAGGGGTCCTGTCCCACGTCTCTCGGTGCCTCCACGGATCCCATCTTTGCAGGGACTGTGGATCGGGCTGTGAGAAGTCTGGGAGTCTGGGTCTTGTCAGGCTCTGGGCTCGGGCTTTGGCGGGAGGCGGCAGCAAAGCAGACGTCGAGTTGCTGGTTGGTACCTGTGTTCACAGGGTGGCCACTCCTAGGCCACAAGGGAGATACACTTCAGTCTTCTGAGCAGCAGAATGTCGAAGTCCAGTCGTCTTCTTAGTTTCAAGTTGATTCAGAATGATCTGAGGGGCTATGGCACTGCTCCCACTCTTATTCCCAATCTGAGGGGTGGATCACCTGCGAGGTCCCTCCTCTGGTCGTAGTCATGGTAAAACCAGTACCACGTGACCAATGAGGCTGGAAAAAAGACTCAGTGTGTCTTGTATTTCGGGGAGATAGCGAAGAGTAATTGCTAGAAGGCAATGAATCCACTAAAATTAAAAATGACTGTGGAATCGAGTAAATGGAAAAGTCGACAGAACGACTGTCAGATTCATGCAGAGAGGGTGATTAAAAATCGGTCAGATCGAGTTCGTCATGTAATGTAGGCATATACAAAGACCAAGGGTCCATACAGGGCAAATTAAGGTGAAGGAAACAGATTGACATTACGGAGGAGTACCCCAGAAGCATGATATTGAACACATTATATTATGACACAATATACCCATATCAATTATTGAGGTGCATATGAGATGTCAAAGACAGATTGGCACGGCGTACCTGTCACATGATGGTAAAGACCATGCTGGCTAGTCAGAGATGTATTAAAATTAAATCCAGATATTGGTTGACACAATCCAGTACATGCTAGAAGGTAGAGTCACCGGTGTACCTGTCACATGACGGTAAAGACCTGGTATAGCTGGTTATTATCAGAGTATGGATAGGAATAATCGGTATTTATAGAGTCTCGGGGCAAAGTTGTCAATTGAGAGAAAGAACTGTCATGTTCATTAAAGCCTGACTGTATGGAATTAAAGAAAAACATCCATTTTACGCTCACGGATATTCAAGATGGTAGTGATATTACCCTCCCCCCCCCCCCCGGGGTCCCAGAGTGGCTTTTTCAATTATAACCCATTTAAGGCTCTCAGGGGGATGTGTTGCTGATCTGAAATGTTCCACCAGGTGTGCACCTACTACTTCACACCTAATTCTGCTCATGTGTTGCAGAATGCGTAGCTTGGCCTTCTGTTGTGTCTGACCAATGTAGATGAGATTGCATGGGCAGACAATGGCGTAAATCACGTCTGAGGTGTTGCAATTTGTCAGTGTCTTGAGTGATATTTTGGCTTGGTTGTGCTGGAATTCTTTTGTCTGTATAGTCGTATCACAGGCCTTACAGTGACCGCATTTGTAATGACCTGTGACCGGCTGGAGATTCCATAACGATCTTATGGTGGGTTCCTCCGTAGTGGGAAGGAGAGAGCGAACAACATAGTCCTTAACACTTTTCGCTTTCCTGAAGGCGTGGAGGGGATTTCCTGGATGTTTTAAGTCGTCAGAAATGAGTTGCCAATGGCGGTTGACGGTTTTCTTGATTTGATTACTCTTGGTAGAAAATGTTGTGACACAGACTATACGGTCTGATTGGTTAGTGGTGGAGTCTTTTTGTTTTAGATGTTCATCACGCGGGTAGAACCAGGCTCTTTTGCGGGCTTTGGTGACAAGTCTCCTGGGGTATCCAGGTACTTTTAGACGGTCAGCTAGATCTTCAGATTGTTGTAGATAATGTTCCTTATTGGAACAGTTCCTACGAATACGTAGGAACTGACCAAAAGGGAGATTGTCCTGTAGTGCCCGAGGGTGATGACTGTTATATTGGAGTAGGGAGTTCCTCTCTGAAGATTTCCTGTACAATGTTGTTAAGAGATGACCTTGATTTTCATATATAGTAATATCAAGAAAGTCAATGGTTTGGGTATCCGATTTAAGAGTGAATTGTAGGTGAGGTAGCTGATGATTGAGCCATGAATGGAACCTTATTAGTGCCGTTGATTCACCATTCCAGATTAACAGGATATCGTCGATATAACGAACCCATAGATGTAAATGGTCTCTGAAAGGAATCTGAATATTTAGTACTGTACTGTCCTCAAAGGCCGCCATATATAGAATGGCTACATCCGGGGCAAAAGGGGCCCCCATCGCCACTCCTTGGGTCTGTAGGAAAAATTCATTCTTGAATGTAAAGACATTTTTGGTCATGGCTATCCGGAGCAAGGCTGTAATGAATTCGGTGGAAACTTGCATAGGTGCCGGTCTTTGTTGAAGATATCTGGTAATGACCGCTAGGGCTTCCTCTTGGGGGATGCAGGTGTAAAGGGAAACCACATCACACATAGCAAGCAACTGGGTAAATGGATCAAATGGTAAATTTTCAACAAGATTAATCGTCTGCAAGGTGTCTCTCAGATATGTCTGTGTTGCCTCCGCTAGAGGTTTAAGAAAAAAGTCAATATATTTGCCGAGAGGTTCAAGTATGGATCCACAACCCGACACAATCGGGCGCCCTAGTGGGTCAACCATATTCTTGTGGATTTTAGGCAGTGTGTAAATAGTTGCCAGGCGAGGGTGTTGTTGGTTAAGGTATTCAAATTCATTTTTAGACAGGAAGCCTTGGTCAAGCCCAAGTTGAGTTCTTTCTAGAATTTCCAAAGCTATTGCCTGGGATGGATCAGATCTCAGTTTATGGTAGCTGACCCCGTCCATCAGTTGGCACTTGATTTCGGATTCATATTTTGAAACGTCTTGAATGACAATTGCTCCTCCCTTATCAGCAGGTTTAATGACAACCTGTGTATTATTGGCCAATGATTGAAGAGCAGGTTTCTCAACCTTGCTGGTGTTATATTTGGTGTAAGTTTTGTCAAGTAATATGCTGTTAACATCTCTCCATACCACTGCTTCATATGCCAGGATTTTGTTGGACATAGTGCATGAAGGTGGAACAAAAGTGGAGGGAATCCTTAGGCCAGTGTAGGATGGATTCTTATATGGTCCAGCGTTCCTGAAGAAGTATTTGAGCCTGATTTTTTTGAAGAATTTGAAAAGTTCAGTGCGGACTGTAATTGGATCCGGTCTAATCGTAGGGACATATGATAACCCTTTAATCAGTGCGCGTTGTTCATGTTCATTCAGAGTGTATTGGGAAATATTGACTATAAGATTAGTCGCAGATGTATCAGTTACCATCGATATGTCTTGTTGCGTGTGGTTCTTTCGCCATGCTGTTCTTGTTGAAAGTGAACATGTTTCTGAGCCTGGCCGCGTCCCGATTCCCAGTTGGTGGTATTCTGGGTCTGCCCGCGTGCTTGTCCTCTGTTGGAGTAACTCCCTCTTCCTCTTGGGGGTCGCAATGGTCCAGGGCGTTGTCCTAAAAAAGGGATGTATTGAGGTGGCTGGTATCCGTATTCTTGGTAGTTGTAAGGACGGCTTGGACCAGCAAATTCTTGCTCTCCCTCCGAGCTATAGGATGAGTCGGAGAAGGTGGTATAGTTTCTTCTGCCACGAAAATTCCCTCGTCCTCTGTTGGTGAAGCGACCTTGATTGTCTTGTTTGTAATAGTCGTCTTGAAGGTATGGATACGTTTTCTTTTTATCGTATAGCCTGATGTCTCTGGCAAGTTTTTCTAGTTTACGGTTCTGAGTAGTAAGATCAAAATCTTTCAATGTAGCTTCCAAATTATTAAGGGTTTCATTAGCACCAGCAAGGTTAGCATCTGCAGCAATTTCAGCTCTAAGTGTCTTAATTTCACTTGTCAGTAATTGAATCTGTTCGGCAGCTGTCTCTATGCCGAGCACCATCCAATGGCGAGAGCAGTTGTTTGATATGTGGCTAAATCCTTCCTTAAATTTGGGTACTTCCACAACGATAGCTGGTTCAATCTTTATCTGTAGGCCAATGGGAATAATATTCTCTTTCAGGTATCTAGTGAGTAGATGCCCGTGCCAACGGGTACGGATCAATTTCTTTTCAAGTCGTTCTAAGCGTTGAATTTTATCCTTTAGAGTGAAATCTATAGTGGGTAGGTCAGTAGATAGAAAAATGTTATCAGGATTAGCTAGGAGTTTCTCTATGTAATCTTCGGAATAAGAAAGTAGTTCACGTTCGACCATGGTGTGTAAATACCCGAGGGTATTGAATTCGATTCTAGAGGGAAGGACCTCGCAGACCAGCGTCTGGCTCCCGGATCCACCTTTCCTATTATGCCGGAATGCCCGATTTAGAAGCCAATGTAAGTCCTATTTAATTTTATATCCCTTATGGATTTATTCAAGCTTTTGATTATGGACTTACACATTGTTGGTATTTTCCGTAGGAAGCATCGCTCTCTCTGTGGATTCTTCCCGATTATTGACCATTAAGCACTGATTAATTCAGGTACGCTTTTAACACAGTGTGTTCCCACTTTACCTTAAAGGTTGCAACTATGACTATTTCTAACAAACAGAGAAATAATATATATCCACTATTCATTATTAATAGGTTGCTAGCCCCATCCCCCTTCGTCCTGATGAAGACCCCGACGCAAGGATTTCACTGATTCCTGCCTAATCTAGGGGTCAAAACGTCGACAAATCCCCTGTATAATACACAGCCCCCCTACCCACTACCTCTGAATTTTATGGAACGTGGGGCATGTGTACCATGAATTATTGTATTGAACTATGACCGTTTATTACACATTGACTACTGAATTTTTGTGATTTTTGATAAATATTTGCTTTTACTGTCACTATTCCCTACCTGCACTACCCTCACTATTTCGCATCCTCCTTACCTTCAGGGGCACCATTATAACCATAATGTTTGATACTATATCTGTTGGTCCGTCCTATAATGTGAATAAAACATTATAGACGCATTTTCTGTTCATTGGATTTAATTGTATGTATATTTAATCACTCCTTTGAAACTGGGACCCCTTCCCTCTTAGTGCTGATACTACCCAGGTCCCAGTGACTCGCTTTGGGTATACCCCCCTTTGATACTATCAGCTCCTCACCAGGCCTGGGTCTAGAAAGTCCCAGGACCGGTTTGGACTGGCTTTTGCACGAGGACACTTGTGTGCCCCGGGCATGTCTCAATCTATTCAGCCCTGTCCTACCCAATACACAAAATCCTGTCTGAGGTGGTGCTCGCACCTCCCAAGGCAGGAAACCCTTTGTCCAAGCCTCCCTCACTGGAAGGACTCCCAGCAGCAGGAGGTCAGACTTGTGTCTGTGGTGGCAGCATCCATTTTGTGATGCTGAGGCTCTGGTTAACTTTAACCGGGGTTTAGGCTATGTACATGTTGTGTCCCTCTAGAAGGGTGGAATGCTATCCCCGTCGACAGAACTGTCGAGGGGATAGTATTCCAAATCGTATGACACTTTACTCGACATGTTTTGATAAAGCCAAACCAAAGTTAGCATATAACCGCGAGGATTATAATGCACTTAAGAGTATATGGTATGGCAATATCCCGGAACAGCTAAGGGAGTTGTTCCCGACAGCTGCAGACAGGCTCAGCTCATGCTAGAGCACCATCTCACATATAACCACGCACTCTGCCCCCAGGATTGCAGGGGCATCCAGGAGTCGGCCACGAGCTGTCCCATGCAGGCTTCTCGCTGTTGGCGGTGTCGGCAACTTGATTGGAGCAAACAGGTCTTGGCTAATGCAAGCCACGCAGGAATTGAAAAAGGCTTATCACTCGGACCAGCAAGGTCAGAGCGCGTGCTCCCTTTTACAGGAGCAACCAGACCCGCAGTGTAGTTTGTAGGTTTTTTCGCCAAGATGGCCGCTGACCACGTGGATAGTGGCCGGGATGGCGCGTCAAGTGGCAAAATGCAAAAGGGCCCCACGCAGATCGTGGAGATGCTGGGAGGCTGATCTTCGGTGCAAGGGCTCCTCGGTGGTGGGGGTTCTTAGTCCCCAAAGCACAATGTCGAGGGTGCCTCGGATGCTGCGCAGTCAGCTTTTCGGGTGTCTTCCAAGGGGTCCGGTCCCACGTCTCTCGGTGCCTCCACGGGTCCCTTCTTTGCAGGGACTGTGGATCGGGCTGTGAGAAGTCTGGGAGTCTGGGTCTTGTCAGGCTCTGGGCTCGGGCTCCGGCGTGAGGCGGTGACAAAGCAGACGTCGAGTTGCTGGTTGGTACCTGTGTTCACAGGGTGGCCACTCCTAGGCCACAAGGGAGATACTCTTCAGTCTTCTGAGCAGCAGAATGTCGAAGTCCAGTCGTCTTCTTAGTTTCAAGTTGATTCAGGATGATCTGAGGTGCTATGGCACTGCTCCCACTCTTATTCCCAATCTGAGGGGTGGATCACCTGCTAGGTCCCTCCTCTGGGTGGGACCAGGAAGGGGGGAGGTTACACCCCCTTTCCTTTGTCCAGCTCCTCGCCAGGCCTGGGTCTGGAAAGTCCCAGGACCGGTTTGGACTGGCTTATGCACGAGGACACCTTGTGTGCCCCCAGCATGTCTCAATCTATTCAGCCCTGTCCTACCCAATACACAAAATCCTGTCTGGGGTGGTGATCAGACCTCCCAAGGCAGGAAACCCTTTGTTCAAGCCTCCCTCACTGGAAGGACTCCCTGCAGCAGAAGGTCAGACTTGTGTCTGTGGTGGCAGCATCCATTTTGTGATGCTGAGGCTCTGGTTAACTTTAACCGGGGTTAAGGCTATGTACATGTTGTGTCCCTCTAGAAGGGTTGAATGCTATCCCCGTCAACAGAACTGTCGAGGGGATAGTATTCCAAATCGTATGACACTTTACTCGACATGTTTTGATAAAGCCAAACCAAAGTTAGCATATAACCACGACGATTATAATGCACTTAAGAGTATATGGTATGGAAATATCCCAGAACAGCTAAGGGAGTTGTTCCCGACAGCTGCAGACAGGCTCAGCTCATGCTAGAGCACCATCTCACATGTAACCACGCACTCTGCCCTCAGGATTGCAGGGGCCTTCCATAGGAATGGCTTATAGGTTAACATGTGTCCAGTTAAGGTTAGGTATAGGTATTCTACACCTAAGCAAGAGGTGATTACACCAACTTGCCCCAGCTGAGTGATCAGCCAGTTGTGTCAAATATGGAGGCCAGGCCAGGGGTGGCACAATACAAGCTGCAGCCCCCGGTAGGCCTTGCAAACACCTATGCCCTGCTACCTAGGGTACACTGTTACAGGGGCCAATAAGGTGAACCAGTTCCAATTGTGTATGCACCTAAGGTACATGGAGTCCATTTTAAGGAGAGAGCAATCAGCCTGGGGCCCTGAATAGCAGGATCCCAGGCCAACTATGTCAAAAACCAGCTAAACACCAGGCAAAAAGTTTTGGGGTAACCATAGTCAGATATCCACCTTCCTACATAACCCCCCCCAAACAAAAGGAGATAAGGCTATCCTTGACCAGGTAAGCCTATATTGCCTAAGTGGCCATATAAGAAAGTACCAGCTCTGGCTTGGTTACCCCCTGTCTCATGGTCCACTAAGCAATCCCTCACCCTAAGGGTATCTGAGGATCTCCACCATAGGGAATCTCTACCTGTGGTGTGTCTTTGCAAAGTCAAAGGCTGGTGTGGGGATGGAGTACTGAAGTGAGATTCCTCTGTAGGACTCAACTTCCACCAATCACTCTCCACCATGTGTGCCTTTCTTTCTTTGACCGAGTTGCACTGTGCTCTCAGGGTCAACCTCTGGCTACCTAAAGCTGGAGGCTGGGTCCCTTTGTTTGGCTTACTGGAGGGACAGGTCAGGTTTGGGGCCCCAGGTTTGGCTGTGCCCAACAATATCCATCTGGGGGAGGTCCCTAACTACTTTTAAGGGGGATCCCTCAGGAGTTTTTAAAGTTTGCACCTCACTAGGGCTACTAGTTTCGGTGCCCCTAATCTGTTGATGGGTGTGCTTTATTTGACAGGGGGCCCTCTGGGTCTCACTGTCCTTCTTGTCTTCTGCAGCCCTGGGCTGACTAAGGCAAGGTAGAGAGGGGCAGGTTACCTGCTCCAGACTGGGTCCCACCTGAGAAGGGTCCACTGTTATCAGAGGCTCTGTCAGGCCAGGCCTAACAACCTCTGGGACAGTTCCTTCATCAGGGGTAAGATCAGTTCCCTGAGGAGGCTGATCCTTTCCTAATGTCTGGTGAGGGTGAGATTTCTCCTCCTCCTCCATGCTCTCAGTTTGGGTGGAGTGATCCATCATTTCAGGCTTCACTACCCATGTATCAGTTTGAGTTTGGGCTGTGGCCATCACAGCCCCACCAACCTTTTCAGGAGGAGACTCAGTTTGGGTATGGGCTGTTACCATCACGGCCCGGCTAATCTTTTCAGGAGGGAAGTTAGCTAAAGATGGGGCTGAGGTTTGCTCAGCCCTACCAACCTTTTCAGAAAGGACATCTTGGATTGGGGCTGTAGCCATCACAGCCCCACTAACCTTTCCATGGAGATTTACCATTCTAGAATGGGTTTGCTGTTCAACCTCAGCCCAGGCTGAGATTTCGAAATCATTACCAAGTAGGCAATCTTCAGGCAAGTTTGCTGACACTGCCACTCTCTTTGGGCCAGTGACACCTCCGCAGCTAAGATTGACTACTGCCATGGGATATTTGGTTTCTATGCCATCAATGTTTGTCACCTGATATGTGGCATCAGGTAAAAGTTGCCTTGAGGGGACTAGACATTCAGCCACCATGGTGATGCTAGCCCCTGTGTCTCTGAAGGCTTCAACTTTCAAACCATTGATGAGGGGCTCCTGTCTATACTTGCTCAAAGTGTTTGGGCAAGCAGTCAAATTGGCAACCCCCATGCCAGTCTCATAGACAAGAGTATCTGAGTTAGGGGACCTGGATAGGCCGGAGTCCACCTGTCCTCCAGAAGTAAACCCACCCAAATTCTTGGGGGTGCTCCCACCACCTGGGGGACCACTGCTAACAGTGACAGGAGGTGTTGGTTCCTTACCTGGAGGTATATTCTCCTTATTGCCATTCTTGGGACAACAGCTGTCTGTTTTCCAATGCCCAACCTGTTTACAGGCCTGGCAGTAAGGTTTCTTTTCTGTAGAGGAAGTGTTGTGGGGCCCACCCTTCCCATTGGAGTTTTGGGGCCCTGGGGAAGTCTTCTCTTTGGATTTATCCCCACCTTTCTCTTGAGGCTTGGTAGTCTCTTTCTTTTGGTCACCACCCTGGTTCTTAGGCCTGATCCTGGTTCTGACCCATTTGTCTCAGAGCACTCTTCAGGACCAGGTAGTTTCTAGAATCCCCATCACTAACTGTGAGGAGTCGGTCTCGGCCTCTACCTTCAAAGGAGAGCCACAAGATTGCTGCCCACTGCTCCTGAGGGATCTGCTGTACTTTGCAGGCTCTCTCAAGTGCAGTCATCCATTTGTGGATATCATCCCCAGCTTTGTAGGGGGGCACAATCTTACTCAGGTTTCTGTTATCAAAAGGCCTGTCTTTATCCTCGTGGATAATGCTGCCAGCAGTGGGTTCTATTACCCCACTCTCTCTAGGCTGTCTTGCTCTAGCAAGTTTCTCTTGGGCCAGGGCAACTTCTAATTCTTGTCTCTGGATCCTAAGTTCAGCCTCTCTCATTTTGGCCTCATGTTCCCTTCTCTGAGGGCTAGTCATCTCCCTTCTGGAGTGACCATGAGAACCTCTAGAAGCCTTGGAGGTATTGGAGTCACCTGAGTGATTCTTCCTCCTCCTGCGCTCCTGGTAAAATCCACCTGGGTGCCTGGGCAAGGTCATCCTTGCTTCAGTCCCAAATACACTTAAGTTAGCCTGGTTAAGCCTGCTGACTAACACCTGACTATTTCTGCCATCATCAGAATCACTGCTCCCCCCTTCTGTCTCCTCTTCTTCTTCCTCCTCCTCATCTACCTGAGGAGCTCCAGTGACTTGGTCACCCTCATCTACCTGGACTATGGGGACAGGGGCATCAGTATTGTCATCTTCAGTGGGAGAGCCTCCATCAGCAGTCCCTGTGGGGTCTGCTTTAGAGGTCTTTAAAGCCTCAGACTGGTCTAAGAGCTCTCTAAGGTGGTCTGTAGTAGGGGATGGCCCTGTCTTCAGACCTCTTAAGGCACAACGCTGCCTTAGCTCCTTAAAGGAGAATATAGCAAATCTGGATGGTGCCTTTGGAGGGTCACTCTTAACAGAGACATTCCCAGTGGAACCCTCTGCTCCAGACATTGCTATAGTGTGGGTGTATGTGTTGCAATCTACCTACACTGGTGTTTACCTACTAAACCTATCTAGTAGTTGTAGTCAGGGTGTGCTACTCCATATCCTCTACAACAACTAAGTTCAGTAGAACTTAAGTATACTAGTCTTGTTTTATATGTACCCAGCAGGTACCTGTATGATCCTTCAAATGATAATCTCAAAGATTGTAATGGTAAAACAAACAGCAAGCTCATATCCCACCGCTGCCACCAATGTGAGAAGTTGGCCTGGTATATGATGCTCACTAGTTCTAGTGATCACCTTGTACCATGCCAAGCAACCCTTATGATGATCGGTTGTAAGTCAACCTTAAAGACCAGTTATCCTAGTGGTAGTCTTAGGCTAAACTCTGAAAGGCATGTGAAGCAAGCTGTTTTACCATATACAACCCCCTTGAATACCAAATGAAAGGATACCACACAGATATATATTGAAAATATATATATATATTTATTAACTACAAATATCCCCTGAACTCTTTATGAGCACAGAAGCACAAGCGTTAAACAAAACACAGTTCAAAATACACAAAAGTTGCACAATATGGATGAGCCCTAAGGGCCACCTAAACCATATACTAAGAAAGTGGTGTAAGAGATACCAATTGAAAAGGAAATAGGCCTAGGGCCTTGGGAATCGCTGGAGATGATCGGGACTAGCAGTGACTAAGTCGGGAAAGGCCCGCGGGACTCGGGTGCAGTGTTTAAAGTGCACGCACTCACCAATGCAATGTCTATGGTGCGTAAAAGTTATAGAGTTAGTTATTTAGGAACCTTCCGAGTGACCTAGAAAGCTGAACCTTAAGACACAGACACTAGAGGTGTGTACCAGTGTGGGAACACCGGCGTTGCTGAGTTACCTCAGCCACAGGACGCGGGTGCATAGGGTCGAAGTAGTGTCAGGTTTCGTCACGCTGGTCGATGGTGCTTGGAGTTGAAGATGCTGCAGGCGGCTCAATGTGAAGAGTTCCGGTGGATCCAAGGGTGGATCTGATGTCGTGAAGACCTGAAAGCAGAGGGGACAATGTTCAAAGTCACTAGCCAGTGACTACCGTGGAACCAGATTGGAAACAGGCGATGCCGGGTGCAAACAGGCGATGAGATGTAACTTCTCTCTGCAGCCACGTAGACACGAGGGGTTGAGGACATCCAGGAGTCGGTCACGAGCTGTCCCACGCAGGCTTCTCGCTGATGGCGGTGTCGGCAACTTGATTGGAGCAAACAGGCCTTGGCTAATGCAAGCCACGCAGGAATTGAAAAAGGCTTATCACTCGGACCAGCAAGGTCAGAGCGGGTGCTCTCTTTTACAGGAGCGAAGGCAAGTCTAGAGCAACTAGACCCGCAGTGTAGTTTGTAGGTTTGGTCACCAAGATGTCCGCTGACCATGTGGATAGTGGCTGGGATGGCGCGTCGAGTGGCACAATGCAAAAGGGCCCCACGCAGATCGTGGAGATGCTGGGAGGCTGATCTTCGGTGCAAGGGCTGCTCGGTGGTGGGAGTTCTTAGTCCACAAAGCACAATGTCAAGGGTGCCTTGGATGCTGCGCAGTCAGCTTTTCGGGTGTCTTCCAAGGGGTCCGGTCCCACGTCTCTCGGTGCCTCCACGGGTCCCTTCTTTGCAGGGACTGTGGATCGGGCTGTGAGAAGTCTGGGAGTCTGGGTCTTGTCAGGCTCTGGGCTCGGGCTCCAGCGGGAGGCGGTGGCAAAGCAGACGTCGAGTTGCTGGTTGGTACCTGTGTTCACAGGGTGGCCACTCCTAGGCCACAAGGGAGATACTCTTCAGTCTTCTGAGCAGCAGAATGTCCAGTCGTCTTCTTAGTTTCAAGTTGATTCAGGATGATCTGAGGTGCTATGGCACTGCTCCCACTCTTATTCCCAATCTGATGGGTGAATCACCTGCTAGGTCCCTCCTCTGGGTGGGACCAGGAAGGGGGGCGGTAACACTCCCTTTCCTTTGTCCAGCTCCTCGCCAGGCCTGGACCTGGAAAGTCCCAGGACCGGTTTGGACTGGCTTATGCATGAGGACACCTTGTGCGCCCCCAGCATGTCTCAATCTATTCAGCCCTGTCCTACCCAATACACAAAATCCTGTCTGGGGTGGTGCTCGCACCTCCCAAGGCAGGAAACCCTTTGTTCAAGCCTCCCTCGCTGGAAGGACTCCCAGCAGCAGGAGGTCAGACTTGTGTCTGTGGTGGCAGCATCCATTTTGTGATGCTGAGGCTCTGGTTAACTTTAACCGGGGTGGAGAAGCGTGGCTCAGTGGTTAGAGGCGGCAGACCCGGAAGCTGAGATCGGCCGTGGACCAGGGTTCGATTCCCTGCCTCGGCGGGTCTCGGGCTCAAAAATTCCATGGAGTCGACAATTCTCGCTCCGGTGCCTACTCGACTCACGGGTCACACTCTGCGACTCTGGGCAATAGCTTGCTTAATCCCCACTACGGCCCCTCGCGGCGGGATGCCTGGCTTTCACCTTGTGGATACCTGGCCGGGATATCTCACAGGGGAATACCAGGACGGGTTCCCTAAGCAAGCGCCTTGCGACCCCTGGGTTAAAGTGCGCTATATAAATCGAAACACATTTACATTTACATTTACATTTACATTTAAGGCTATGTACATGTTGTGTCCCACTAGAAGGGTGGAATGCTATCCCCGTCGACAGAACTGTCGAGAGGATAGTATTCCAAATTGTATGACACTTTACTCGACATGTTTTGATAAAGCCAAACCAAAGTTAGCATATAACCGCGAGGATTATAATGCACTTAAGAATATATGGTATGGCAATATCCCGGAACAGCTAAGGGAGTTGTTCCCGACAGCTGCAGACAGGCTCAGCTCATGCTAGAGCACCATCTCTCATGTAACCACTCACTCTGGCCCCAGGATTGCAGGGGCCTTCCATAGGAATGGCTTATAGGTTAACACGTGTCCAGTTAAGTTTAGGTATAGGTATACTACACCTAAGCAAGAGGTGATTACACCAACTTGCCCCAGCTGAGTGATCAGCCAGTTGTGTCAAATATGGAGGCCAGGCCAGGGGTGGCACAATACATGCTGCAGCCCCTGGTAGGCCTTGGAAACACCTATGCCCTGGGTACCTAGGGTACACTGTTACAGGGGACAATAAGGTGAACCAGTTCCAATTGTGTATGCACCTAAGGTACATGGAGTCCATTTTAAGGAGAGAGCAATCAGCCTGGGGCCCTAAATAGCAGGATCCCAGGCCAACTATGTCAAAAACCAGCTAAACACCAGGCAAAAAGTTTGGGGGTAACCATAGTCAGATATCCACCTTCCTACAACCAGGAAAGAAAGGTTGCAAGGAAACGCTGCCGTCTACTACGCATCACCGCTCACCATTACTGAGGGGCGGAGGGAAGCATCATCTGGCTGGACGGAGGCGTGGTACTCCGTAGCCATCCTCCCATATCCAGGTAAACATGTCACTGTAGCCAAGTGCAAGTGCATTTCTTGTATGATTATGACCTCACTATCTGAAAGTCTAAAATATTCTAAAAAAAAATTCCTCCTAGTACTAACCCTAGGACTGTTAGCATTCATGGTTTGAACCTTCAATGGTCTAATATTCCCTGAATCACGCATCTGTTCCTTTTACTGAAAATGGTTAATTTGGACATGGCTGTAATCGGGAGTCGTCCAGGTAGTCATCTCCAGCTATTGAGGATTTTTTTTCACATATGCTCCCCCACCCAGTGCTTTGAAAACACTACACCTATTTTTACCATCAGTTCTCCTCCAACGACTCTCTGGGGAACCCTCCCTAATAACTATGAGTGTTCTCAAGTGGCCACCCAAATGAGCTCTCTCTTCTCCATAGTGTTACTAATTCGCTATCACTTCCGATGTGCTCTTATTTGCGGAACTAATAAACCTGCTTTCTTTGGATATATAACATTATGTTTTTTGTTATCCCACATGACTCTGAGGGTAGCAGGAAAATGTAAATGTGATGTAGCTCCTAGCTTCTTAAACTCAGGTATGTACTTTCCTTGCTCCCACTGCCTGTCTTGTGCAGTCCTGGAAATATCTGATCTGATACGGAATGACCAGTCATCTTTCATAAAACTGCCTGCCTTAACACCTTGGCTGCTAGGCGTTTTCCCCCCCTGTGCTGGAAATTCCTCTTAGGCTATATTCATGACGAGCTCAGCTCGTCATCAGCACAGCTCAACTGTGCATCATGACGAGCTGAGCTCGTCATCAGCATCGAAAGGGTTAAGTGCTTCTGAAAGTATTTTCTCCTTGAGGGAGTAGGTTTTAAAATTAACCAATATTGTCCAAGGAGTGTTCCTAGCAAGGCCTCTGGAAAATGGATCTCTGTATGCCTTGCTCTGTCTTAGGTATTTCGATACCAGGAAAGAATTCTAAAAATATAGGTTTTGAGATTCACCCCCCTAATCCTTCTAGTTCATTTAGTATCCGGATATTATTCCTTCTTGCATTATTTTTGAGTGTCTCTAATTCATCATGGACATCCTTGTCACTAGTTTTCAACTGTTGGATCTCCTTTTGATTAAATTCTAACTCCCTTGTAAGTTCTGTGAGAGACACCTTCATTATGTTAACTCTATTTATTAGGGAGTTCATTTTAACCTCTAATACCGTGGTTCCCAAACTGTGCACCGCAGCACCCCTGTCCGGCGTTATGCGTTGCCAGGGGCGCCGCTGCACAATGTGGGAAATTACAGTGGCAGCGCTAGACATTTAGAAATGACACCTGCATAATCGTTATAACTCCGCCACTTTAAGGAAACAGGAATATAAAGAAAGGGTAGTCTGATCTGTAAGCAAAATACAAAATGTAGCTGCAGGGGCTCTTGGAAGGGGTGAAACAACAGCAAGGCCTCATTAACCTGCAAATGGTCTTTAAAAGACCTGTGAAGTGCTCGGGTGCGGCTGCTTGTGTGCTCAGGAGGTCTTATCCACAGGCTGCCACACACAACTGGGGGAGGAGACTGGGGGGGGGGCTGAAGCCCTTTGAGTTCAGTGGGTGTTGCGCGCCTGAGTCTGAGGGCACAAAGAGAACAGGCATGGAGATAATGGATAGAGGCAGGAAGGGAGCAGACATTGAGGAAAGGGGCAATCTCAGGGCATGAAGGGAGAAGGCATGGAGGAAAGGGGCAGTCTCAGGGCACGAAGGGAGAAGGCATGGAGGGAAGGGGCAGTCTCCGGCAGTCTCAGGGCACGAAGGGAGAAGGCATGGAGTAAAGGGGCAGTCTCAGGGCACGAAGGGAGCAG
Organism: Lissotriton vulgaris; assembly: GCF_964263255.1. NCBI lineage: Eukaryota > Metazoa > Chordata > Amphibia > Caudata > Salamandridae > Lissotriton > Lissotriton vulgaris. The sequence continues at coordinate 2,062,530,763 of NC_141689.1, read as the reverse complement.
GCATGGAGGAAAGGGGCAGTCTCAGGCAGTCTCAGGGCACGAAGGGAGAAGGCATGGAGGGAAGGGGCAGTCTCAGGGCATGAAGGGAGAAGGCAAGGAGAAAAGGGGCAATTTCAGGGCATGAAGGGAGCAGGCATGGAGGAAAGGGGCAGTCTCAGGGCACGAAGGGAGCAGGCATGGAGGAAAGGGGCAGTCTCAGGGAACGAAGGGAGAAGGCATGGAGGAAAGTGGCAGTCTCAGGGCATGAAGGGAGAAGGCATGGAGGGAATGGGCAGTCTCAGGGAACGAAGGGAGCAGGCATGGATAGAAAGGGGAGTCAGAAGGCACGTATGGAGATGGCATGGACAGAAGGGGTAGTCGGAGGTCACGAAGAAAGGAGGCTTGCACAGAAGGGGCAGTCTGAGGGCGTGGAGGCAGGCATGGACAGAGGGGGCAGTCAGAGTGCAACAGGAAGTTCACCCGAGGTCAGGCTTACATCCCCACCCACCCGTCCACCGGTAAAAAAAATGGGGGGGAGCCATGGCCAACTGCCAATTAGGGCAAGGGAGCCACGGGTCAAAAAAGTTGGGGAACCACTGCTCTAATACCTCGCATGCCCCCTGGATTATTTTCTGGTTCCTTTCAGAAATTGAAAAGTTATCCCTGACTTCTTCTATCAGGGTAGCCAACATCCCCTCTAGGCTGAACTAAGGGGCATATTACCAAGGGGGTTTATCTCCGCTTTTTTGGCTTTAAAAGCCAAGAAAGCGGAGATAAAATTATCTCCCTATTTCCTAGCTGTCGCTAACACCAGTTAGCGACAGCTAGTAGGAGATAGCGACCATCTTGGGCCCCACTTTGCATGTCAGTGATATTTATCACTAATGACTTGCAAAGTGGGCGTGCCAAGATGTTAGCGACTGGAAACAGTCGCTAACATCGCTATCTCCTATTACCAACTTTTGAAGATATTCGCGCTAAGCACGAATATCTCCAAAAGCTAACACCTGCCCTGAGCATTTCTTAGCCATGTTATCCAATGGGAGGTGGATAACATGGCTAAGAGCATTAGCTCGGTAATGCATGAATATCGCGGACTTTTCAGCGATATTCATGCATTGCGGCGATTTTTATCGCATTTGCGATAAACCTTGGTAATACCAAGGTTTATTTGCGGTAAAAATCGCCGCAGCTCAGCGGTAAATTTTTGTCTCTAACCAAGCAATAGCGATAATTATCGCTATTGCTTGGTAATATGCCCCTAAGTTTCTTTCCCCCTGGACTGTATGCTAGGATCTTGAGTTGGAGTTAAGGACTGAGAATGGATCTCTTTGCCTGGGAGCCCTTCTAAAACTTAGAGCCTATTCACTGACTCAAAATCCTGCTTCGACTCTACTGTTTGCTTCTTACTCCCCAATTCCGCTGCGTCTTCAATCCTTCCTTGAAAATCAGACTGTGTTATGAAGTCCAGTGGAGTATCCGTCATGCGAGGAGGTTAAGGAGAACCAAATTGCACCCTTTTAGACTGCACACTGAAGTAGGAATGTAGAGAAAGAGTGATCTTAATTCTATTCTCTGCTTTAACGCCTTTTCTTCCTTACGCTTTAGGGATTGCTTTCTTGCCCGCTATCCTCAAAGCTTAGAAATGGGGTTGCCAAGAGGGTGACTTCTCCTTGTAAGCAGGCTGTTTTTGGGTGGGGTCCTCCTGATCAGTAATCATTATATCTGGGAGTGTCTCCAACTCCGTATTTACCCAGATGTGTCCATTTCTTAATGCATATCTTTGGGGCTGGGTTTTCAAAAAGTTCAGTTGCGGTTCCAAATGGCCCCTTCCTATCTCACTTTCCCCCTTACCTTTATTTTTTTCACTGCTTTCAGTTTTGGGTCTGTGGAGGGTCCTTTGCAGTTCTTCCTGTTTGTAATGTTCATGAGGACTCCCAGATCGCCATTGTCTTCATTACTCCCGTGTCCCCTCCACCTCCCAGGTCTGGTGAAAGCCAGCGCTTGTAGGCTCCAGTACTGAGTCCACCTGGACTGCCACAGATGCTGATCCTTGCAGAGGCCCATCATTCTCTAAAGCGCCGTCCAACGCTAGCTGCCGACACACCAACTCCGCCTTGAGTCTCAACTCAGAGCTGGGGGCCATCATACCCTCACTCATGTCAGAGGACAAGCAGAGGGAAAAAAGAAGGATTTACGGCTTTCCAATCAGCCACCACTTCACTGTAGGTAAGAGTCATCGATCACACCCTTACACATCTAGTTTAGACGCAATAGGAGGAGAGAGATGATCCCTACCACCACTAACCGCATGCCACCATGTTCCCCACTTAAATTTCAGAGCAACACCTTTCTTCTTGTAAGATGGGATGGTAAGCAGACTTGTCAATCCAGAGTGGAGGGATTTATTATCTGACTTTATTGACAACTTTACTTGGTTGAAGAGTGAGTCCTTTCCACGGATGGTTATGTGGGAAATGCAGAGACATTTTGAGGGTGAGCTTCAGTGTGTTTATTCATGTGAGTATACATATGCCTATGTGTTTCTGTGTGTAATCATGGCCATGGCTCTAGAAATTGGCATGATTATGCTTTCGTCTTCTGTGTTCCCAGAAAGAGAGTTTACAGGTCAAATACACCAATGTCATGCCAATAAATTAATTAAAGGCAAAGTTGGAGTGCTTAAGGATTCTTAAAGTATCACCAAGGTAGCAGGTGCTTTATTAAAAACACCACCATTTAATGATAAAGGCAATGGCCCAATGCATAACCTTCATCTCTGCATACAATAACATGTTTACAATAAGAAGCAGTAGGGAGCATGACCAAAATGACATATTAAAAATCAACAAAGATAAATTAGCAGTCTGGGGGAAATTGGAATAGATGAATAATAAAAGTAAGAGTAAAAAACTACCTGTAAAGCCACTGGCAAATGGCATATAATCATCATCAGAGGAATTATATTATATATAAATACTAGAGCATTTCGCACATTGAAATTTAGAAAAGGGAAGCTGTTTTGATTGTGTTTAGTCACTGACTGGCTGTTTTAAATTTAGTAGTACTCGAACTTTCCCCACACTTACTGAGCATGTGCGTGGGAGCCACTCCCAGAAATGTAAAGCATCCTGCAGGACATCATCAGAGCCAGAGCATGGAGCAGGTGTTCCGCTTGTAGGGTCAAAGGAAACCCCATCTGCATTCGTCAGTGCCTGCGGATGTATGACGTGACAACGCATACTGTTACCACGCATACCTTTACAACGCGGTATTTACAGCGCATACTGTTACAATGCATAGCGCTTAGAGGTGCTGGATAGTGGTAAGTATAATTTTATATTCCAACTCCAGTCCCCGTGGACACTAGGGAAGGTGTTGGATATAAAATTATACTTATTCCCTATCCTAGAGCGCCCCCCAGCGCAATGCGTTGTAATGGTATGCGTGATAATGCCTGCGTTCTAATGGTAGTGCGTTGTAAAAATTACGTTGTAAACGTTGTATACCGTGCCTGCTCAGTGCCCAGCCCATCCATGCTCCCCATTTCACCACAGGTAAGGGGTGTTAATATTATACAATTGAAGAGCTTGGTACACTCAACCAATGTAATATTAAGGCAATCTAAACGGTATCGATGACATTGATGCTGTCTAATGCTACCTACACGGTGTGAATGTCGAGCACAAACATCTGTAACTTTTTCAAGATGAATACGACAATGCCTGTGCAAAATGTAAATCACCCTGGCAAATATTGGATAAAAGTCATATCGTTAAATTTCTAAAATTATGCCATTATGTATAATTACATGCCGTTTGCAATAAGGATTAACTTCAAAAATGCAATTTGCAGTTAAAATGTACCATGAATGCACAGGAATAAAAGAATGCAAGCAGCTTTTGTGCACAGTGATTTTTGATTGAATGTATCTTAGTGCCAAAAATTGACACCAGGATGCATTTCACTTTAAAATACAGAGTTAAAAGACCAATTTGCATTTCATGTAATGACACAGAATTTTGCGTAATTACATGAAAGCAAATTATGTAAATTTTGCAAAACCCTAAATATAGCCTTGAATTGTGCCCTGCTAAATGTTAGATAAAAAACACCCCATATCTAACCGAGAACTGGCACAAGCAATACCAGATAGATGTCAGGTCATTAGGGCAGCTAGAGTAACTGGTAGAGAAGGTTGAGTAGTATTAGTTTTAAAAATAAATGTGTGGTTAAAATGATCCCAACCGAAAAGTTGAACATTGTAAAAACACTTTTACTTCTTCTTTCTTCTTTTTTTATTCACACACATGCTTAAAATGTTCAATATACTAATGGTAGTGGATTTTAATGTATGGGGAGAACATCATGCACAATCGTATTTAATTAAATTTCTCCACTCCTGCAGTTTGGAAGGACTGAAACAATTTGCACGCTAAACACTCACTCAACCTTGTTTTCTTCACAAAAGTAAACATACAATACCTTGAGAGTCTACGTATGGCATGGACCAACCACCTTTTCATTTTATTTTTCTGGGCTATCGGGATCCTAGTACCAGAAAATTGCTAAATATGCGGTCTCAAGGTTAAAAAAATGTTAATTCCACCTCTTTCTCCATAATCTTGAAGTGCACAAGATGGTTCTAAGACCAGAAACTCTCTCAACTGTGGAGGAAGCCAGTATAAGATTGAATCAATGGCTTACAGGGGACTAGATGTCAATGCCCCTCTGAAAAGTATTAAAATAAATGTGTCTGTCTTCTTGGGCCCTTTGACTTGCCAAAGAACATTGCTCAGCTGGCTAGGAAAAATTGTAAACTATAAGATGGCTTGTGGAAAATAATGCCATGAAGAAAATTAATGCATTTATTTACTCACTCTCAAAGATTTAAAAACAGAGTGCCCCATTACGAGTCTACCTGCCACCGTAACGGAAAATGGGACCAACCTCCAGAGGTGCGGCGGTCCCACACTGGTGGGCACATCCTGGCCTTTCACATTGAGTACAGCTCTGCTGGGTGCAGCTCCGTCTGCAATCTTAAAGGTGCATGATTTTCATTACAATGCACAAGGTGACAGGCATAGTGCGGTGCAGCCCCCACTCCCCCACCCCCCGGGGGTCCGTAACGGGCCCCCAAAGCAATTTATGCCGGCATTTCAATGGCGGCATCGCCGCTGTGGAAAGGCCTTTAAACTTGCACATCATAATATGCATGGCGGTGCCACCATATTATGCCCCAGATCCACACAGCAGGCAATCGTAACGCTTGCCTGCAGGCAGAAAAGCAGAGGAGGGTCTTTACATCCGCCGCGGTATTCCCCCGCCATACTAATATGGTGGGGGGGGGGGTAAATCAGGTACAGATGATGGGCGGATCGTCACCGTCCGCCTGCTATCATAGTAGGCCCCAGAGTGAGGCTAGTGAAAGACTTTACTTTCAAAAACATATCTCGAGTCCTCCAATTCATCTAAATAAAGTCTCAAACTCGTCAATTCAGGTATTAATTCTAGATGCCACAAAATTCCAGTGCCTAAGATTGAGGAGTTGTGATAAGCTTGCTGTTTTTTCTACGCATTATATTCAAGATCTCTAAGGCTTTTATTGACTCAGATAATTTGGTTGAGGAATGACTGGAAGCAACAACCCTACAGAATATGTTGTAGGGATTCTGCTTGCACAGAACTGTGCTTTGAGACAACAGAATGCCAAAATGCAGGGACTGTGTCGCTATCTGCCACATCAATGACTGCCAGTACAAATTTCCTGGCTAGCTCACAGTGCTTACCTGAACTCCTAAACTTCCCTGAGAAGCAGATCATTTTGGTACCTAGAACACAACACTCTAGTCCCTAAGAGGATCATGGAAACGGATCGTTCGCTTCCAACTCATGCATTTCCATAATAAACAAATAATGGCACAAAGAAAGTTTAGAATATTTATTGAAACCATCGAGCTCATTTATGAAGCAAGTGTGCTGCAATTAGAAAACATATACAACTAATGAAAGCAATCAACATTCCTGGCAAACTGTATACAATGGAAAATCCTAACAAGGCAAAACATGTAATATGCAGAACTAAGGGAGAGCCAACTTAGGCCCAGAAGGGAGCTTACTACAAGTGAACTCACTTCAGACAGATCTGAGCTGCTAACTCCCATCACACTACTTAAGTTACTGCTTTCCATCAAATCAGGGACACCTAGAGACCCCGGTCCAGCTCTGTGTTGGCACATGGTGGCCAATATGCTTGCCCTGCATTTAGTCCAGCTATGCAACCTTTCTTCGAATTCATGCAAAGTTCCTACAGCCTGGAAACAAGCTGTAATAATGATGTTATTATAAACACCCATTGCATACCTAACAGATGCTGCTGATTTCAGGCCAGGATTATTTTTACTCCTCCTAGTTAAGATTTCACAAAAGAATGTGAACAATGTTTTATCATCCCTTCTATATACTCAAGGTTCACTGGGTTCCAGGTTAAGGAAAGTGGAATAATAGTAGATAAGTGTTTTGATCTTCAGCTAGTAATACCACAATCACTAATATGATCAGTCAAGTTTCAATAAATTAATCCTTGCTCATCCTTTAGTAGATTAGCAAACGAGCAGTCAGGCTTAATTTAGGAGACAGGTATTTGTATATCATTTAATAACATCAATATTGTGAATAAGTAAAAGGCACAAAACAATAAAAGTCTGACAACAATTTATAAAAATAGAGAATAATTTTGTATCTTTAAAACAACAATATAATGACAAATTCCAATGTAGGGAGCTAAATCAAAAATTGTGCATTCTAGCGCCAAAAAGCTAAAAGCGTCACTTGTGGCTCTCTGGTAGCGCTTTTCAAGGACAAAGTCAAAGTTGTAGGCTGACTGCGATGGAGCACTGGTCAGATTGGATGAAGGCTAGGTCCCAGTCAAAAAATTTATTTTGGGATATTTTCTCTCATCAACAGGCTCGTCAGCAGGTCCTCAGGCTTCCAGGATCAAAGTTTGATTTGACGAGGGTGACCTGCTGCAGCGCAATGCCTTTGTCCTCAACGTCGATGGTGAGGAGCTCAAGAGCTTTCAGCAGGATAGAATAGGATAAAGTTTATAAGGGGCTCGAATGCCGAGGCATCGGGCACTAAAGTGAGACAAGAGAGGGACTACAAACAGCTATGCCGGCCGTTTTATGACCCGGGGAACAGCCAAGTTTTAACAGTTTCCTTAACATTAGCCTGTTTGGTTGAAGTCTCACAGTGGTAGGCAGTTGGTTCCATAGCCTGACTGCACAGTGTGATAGACTCCTACCTCCAAATCTGGCTCTACTAACTTTGATGGCACAGATGCGGCCCTTGTTTGAGGATCTGAGGCTTATCGTAGGAATGTACAAATTGAAACATTTACAGAGGTCGGCTCCCCCTCTGTCATATAGTGTCTTGTGAACCAGACATAAAGCCTTGAATTCCATATGCTGCTGTATTGGAAGCCAATGCAGGGATCTAATAGCAGCGGAGGTAGAGTGGTCTTTTGGGATATTCAATAATATCCGAGCAACTGCATTTTGTATAGACTGCAATTTAGCCTTCTGCGTCTTGTCTATGCCTATAAATAGTGCATTGCAGTAATCTATGCGTGCTAGATAAATAGTGCATTGCAGTAATCTATGCGTGCCTACCACTGTTTTTCTTAGCTCCTGCGGAATAAAAGGGAACTCCTTCTGAAGAAGCTTCAGTATGAAAAATCAAGTGCAGGTTATACAGCTAATTTAGTCATCAAAAATGATCCCCAAATTCTTCACTTTAGCAGATTGCCAGCCTCTATCAGCCACCAATTCTGGTACCATAGGGACGGACCGTTGCCCTTGTTAGTCTATATGGCTAGTAGCACTACAGCAGGGAAAACAACTTTGGCTCCTTTGCCCTACTAGGGCATATAAAAGATATTTTATATTGGCCCTGATTTTTAAAGCAATGCACCCTACCTTTGGGGCACCTACTGCAGACCTTAGGGATTACGTATAAGTTATACAAAAGGTGGTTTGGGGCTTTGAAAGTGCTTTTAATTCCACTGGCGAATTTGGACAGTTTTATTTTAAAACCAGCCTGTCACGCAGACATGAATTTAAAATGGCACCAGATGTACAGTGCACATTCAAGTGCATTAAGTCCACTGGGGTCTCTAGAATTACATGCACTACCATATACTATGAACTTACAGGTAGGCTGTCTTCGCCAATTGGAATTAAACCAAATACCATATACCGTTAGACGACAGAGCACTGGCAATGGGCCTGGTTAACGGAGCCCAAGGCACTTTCAGAATTAGTAACCACCAGCATCAGTGAAAAAAGAATGGGTGTGATTAGGGCAAAAAGTATGACTTAACGACATGAGGCAATCAAGATTCAGGCCACTCAATAACACGAAGACAGCCTTGATGGCTATAGTTGAAGGCATCAAGTGGATCCTGGAGGAGAGTGGATGTGCTGCCCTCATCATGTTAGATATATCACCAGCTTTCAATACCATCTTACATGATATGCTTCTGTCCAGATTTCACACAGTTGGTGTTAATGGCTTAGCATTATACTGAATCCAATTTTATCTTGTTGATAAAACTCAACAAGATAAACTTTCCAGAAGCTACCCAGTTACTCATGGTGCTTTACCGGTGCCCTCCCTTGTCACAATGTATTTAATATTTACATAGCACCTCTAACCAAGCTTATTACCTCTTGTGGATGAAAATGTATTATGTACACTGATGACAATTAGTAATTCAACAGGGTAGAAATTGTACTCTCAATAGCTCATTCTTTGAAGAGTGCCTTTCCCTAACATGAGAATGAGGAAAATAGGCAGCTGGACAACACCACACACTACACAAACTCTCCCACAACCCCTGTTCATCAGCAGCCACAAAGATCAACACTCAACTTTTGCATTGGAAAGAAGTGGGCCTCCTGTCTGACATGGAACATGACTTTCTCACAATCCATAACCTAAGATTTCCATGCATTTTTCTTCTGCCGAAGAGTCACAAGAAACAACCTTTTCTTCCGGAACAACCAATCATCTCTGGCATTGGCTCTATGACAGAAGCATTCTCCAAATTCGTAGACACTTTTCTCCAACCTCTTGTGATCAACCTACCCTCCTATGTCAGGGACAGCACAGACATACTCAACAAATTTGAAGACCTTGAATGTGATGACAAGATGTGGTTTGCAACACTTGATGTAGAATCACTCTACACTTGCATTAGAAGAGACCTAGGGAAACTGGTGATAGACTTTTTCCTTTCCAAAACACAGGCAACCCTCTATGACCACAACCTAATGCTACTAGACATGATTGATCTCATCCTCGACAATAACTTTTTACTGTTCAACAACACCTGGTATAAGCAGCAACAGGGGATGGCCATGGGATTCAAGTTTGCTCCATAGTATGCCAACCTCTTCGTGGCGTGGGTGGAACACATGTATGCTTAGTCAAGAGCAGCCTCATACTGGACCAGGCACATCCAGCTCTTGGGTCATTACATTGATGACATTATCATCCTTTTGACAGGTACTGGGCCCGAACTGCTAAAATATTTCAATTTCCTCAACCACAATACCCTCAATGTCCACTTTACTCTTGAGCTGTCACAGTCCAGAATACACTTCTTGGATCTAGATCGATACTCCCAGAACAACACTATTCAGAGTACACTACACAGGAAGGAAACTGCAGTAAACAGTATATTGCATTACAATAGCTCGTATCCACCCTCAACCAAAAAGGCTATCTTCTATGGAGAGCTACTGCGCATCCACAGGCAAACTGGAAAGAAGGGGTTATGATCAACGTGTACTTAAAGTGGCTGAGAACAGCCCAGGGCCATTAAGAGAATGGACACACTAGTGAGCAAGACCAAGGGTACAGACAAGGACAAGAAAAGGCTCTCAATCATCACTACTCACTCCTCTCTCAATCACAAAGTTTTCAAAATACTTAGAAAACACTGGACCTTGCTCAAAAGAGCACCAGGTATCAAGAGCATCATTTCAGACAAACCGTCCATGACTTTCAAGCGTAGTAGAACAATCAGGAACACCCTCTGTCCAGGCTACACTCTCAGCAAGGCACCACAATAGCAAAGTTGGCTTCATAAATCTTTGGGATTTCACATTTGTGGGACCAGCAACATCTGCAACAACACTACAACATTCACCTACAACACGAGTACGCAACACAGGATACAACAGTTTATTAACTGTCTTACCTGCTTTGTGATGTATGTACTGATATGTTGGTGAAACAAGATATATGTGGGCAGCACCACGAGGCAGCTCAGAACATGCATTCAGGAGCATCGCAGAGCAGCACTCAAAGGGGACATAGCATATGCACTTGTTTCACACAAATGCATAAATGGAGTAGACAGATCCAAGTTCTGTTTCCATGGGATAGATGTTGCTCCGATCAACAAGAGGGGCGGATACCAAGAACTTGCACTAAGACAATTAGAAGCAAAATGGATCTATTCTCTACTCTACTCCACACTGGGTCTCAACACAGACAAAGAAATGCATCATTTCCTCAAATGATTACTATCTTTGAGTTCAGTCTCCTAATTTGTAATCCTCCCTCTCTATCTGGGATTCTCTCACATGCGCCGGGACTTCTACTTCCACGTAGTCCATTACTGAACCTGTAGTACACCTTGCTGTCTGGTGCTCTGTTCTTTGAGCCTCCTGTAAATTTACATTTTCTCCGTCGCTCTAACCATCATAGTGGCACCAGTTTAACTAACTGTTTTAATATGCTCTCTAAAAGCTCTGGTTTGGTGGCACTGTTACTTTATTGCCAGCCAATTCCACAAGTTAATTTATAATATCTTAGCGGAACATATTGTTGTTGTCCTTGTCCATGAGCTGTGTGTGTCCTGTTCAGAGACACTGCGGCCGAACAATTGTGGGTACGTGACGCCATAACCTGACTGCGCAATTTGAATAAGCTATTCTGATGCTTATACTTGTAAAGGTATTATGTTTGTTCGTGTTGCCCTCGCATATTTTTTACCAACTTGACAACCCTTTTCACTCTCTGACCCTGCGGTTGTAATTCACTAATCTATGTGTATTAAACATGGGTTACCTCTGTATTCCAATGTAACCTTGCTTCATGGATGGAATCTCTCATATAAGGCACTGTGTAAATGTTTGTAAATATTTGTAAATATGTCAGACCTGCCTGGTTGCTAACAATTGCTAACTTGGCTATACCATGATGAAATCACCCTTAAAGTGATCTTGCTGTCATAAAGTTTTCCTATTTGCCACTGGCACTGTAACCTTTCCTTTCATTTTTCAAGTCCTTTCTCCTTCGATCTCCACTAATGCATCTCCATACCTTACACAGACACTTGCATCTCCGGTATCTTCTCATTGATTCAGTAATAACCCACCGTCCTCTCACATTCAGGATATGACCTTCTACTACTCATGCACCCACTCTAATATCTTAAAATGGTATTACTCTCCTTGTGTGCCTGATTTCCATGTACATTCCATATCTCTCTAATTTCTAACGCTGTTTGCATCGAGTTTAGCTGGAGCCTAGCCAAAACGTTCTCGTAATTGACGACCTGCAATGCCTGTGCAGATTTCATAGCACAGTTGGCAGATCGCCACCCTCCTTAAACTACAAGGTCGTGAGTTTGATTTTCGGACTATACTTTTCACACCAATTTGATATTACTTTTATTTATTTTTTTCCACAAACTTCTACATTTTTACTTTTTATTCCGTTGCTTGCCAGCATTTTACCTAGTCACGATCTCTAACCACTAGCACCAATCGGGCAGTTTCATAAATTTTAGACCATGTACGGAATGACTTGCGCATCCAGAAACCACCATCCTTCATAGCCCACCAGGGTGGTATTTGGTCTAGTTTCTTGCTAAGCGGAAGTAAGTTTACGCCTAACCGGCTACTTTATGGGAGTCTGCGGGAAGGATCCAGCTGTTTCCACTTCCCGTAGAGACTTGGTCTAGAGCCATACTCGGAACCTTCCACGCTACACTACATGATTCACACAGGTGAGTTGTGTGGTAGTTTGTGTGTTCTTTTTATCACAAGCGCAGTATTCACTAGCCTTTTAATTATGGATTTCTTGCACGTTCTTGCACCTTAACTAATTATCATGCTCTCCTTTCCATTTGTTCACAAGACAGGTGCATACTGCATTCCTCCAAACATAATTCACGCAAGGTTTGCATTAATATTTCATCACTACTTTTTAACAAGTACTTGCCCATCTAACTAGGGGCCAGTTCCTCGTGCTCGTGATTTGGGGGCTTAACGCATTTCCCCATTTCTAGTGCACGCCAGCATCACTCTTATTATTTCATCACCCTGTTTTCACAGTTACTGGCCCGGCTAACTGGGGTCTTCTGCAATCAAGTATATCTACTTGACCACTGTGCACGTTGCCGCTTACTACTGCATTGTACTTATATAGTAACCTAATCACATATAAATCACATTTGAACTTTACATGTTCACTGTTTGTATCTCAATTTATAAAATACATAAATCATAAACACAATACATAGAAATGATTCTACATATCTTAACTTTGAAGCAGTTATGATACAAATAACACATTTTTAAATCATGTAGGGAATAATCTCTGATTTCAATTTTCTTATATGCCTGTCCTATGCATTTTGGGCTCACGGCCCTTCATCAGGGGCAATGAATCTGAAAAATATCCAAAGCAGGGTATAATGTCATACATTTCAAAGCACAAGTAATATATCCAAAATACTGCATCGCTCACCTATTATATCCCCATTGGACAACACATTCTGGACAAGTGTATAGTAAAAGAATTGACTTAAACGGTTTTCCAAGGGACAGAAGCAAAAGATCCAGAAATTCCTGAAGAACCAGGCTTTTAGAACCCAGCGGTGCCAGGGCCACGCCCAAAGTCTTCGGATTCACCTGCCTTGGTTTACAGAGACACAGAATACTTCTGGGTGGCGTCAGAGACTAAGTTTATTAGCTGCAGCCAGTAACAGTGATCCTCGAAATACAGCATGGAAGTATTTCAGGAGACTGCTCAAATTCGTAGAGCAAGACATTTCCTTTTGTACACAATATTCACATTTACAACATACTCCCACTGCGCAAAAATCTGACCAATGAGGTACATTCTCAAACAAAGTATCACATGACGAAAAAAGTCAGTTTGCAACATCCCAACTCAAAGTTAATCATTGGGAATTTCCCAAATCCAATCTCCACAAGCAGGACAAACCCATAATTGAAAAGCACAATGCATGTAGTAAAGAACATAGGAAAGGAAACAATGTCTGATAGTGAGCAAGATAAGGCATGTGTAAGGAGACTAAAAGTTAACGATGTCCTGAACAATGATTGGCAATCTCAGACAACGATCAAACCAGGGAAATTGACTCGGCAGGGTCAGCTTTAGGTGAAGGAATGAGATCCTTGCAATTCACCTCGGAGTCAAGAAAGACCCTATTAATGTATACCAATACATGAAGGCCAGGCTGCTTCGTTCGTTCGACCATATTTGTCGGCCTGCGTGATGGCAAGACAAAATGGAGGCTCCAAAACAAAATGGAACCCATGTTCGAGACAAAATCTCCAAATACATGGTGAACTCGCTAACTAACGTGACGAATTCACTCCACATTAGCCACATTCGCTAAATACAGTTCGACATCACCAAAATCGTGACGGAACCATGGCCTAACGAGGCCCGTTTTCACAGAACCACATTCCCTGTCAGTGATGTACTCTCTGCGTTGTTACAATTACAAAAACACATGAAACTGTGCTCTACACCCCTACAAATACATACAATAATGAAACATGCCTCACCAGGCTAGAAAGTGCCTAAAACAGACTCCCAATGACTCTATACAACACCAGGAGATCAAACAATGTTGGACCAGCTGACTTATCTCTACCATTGAACTCTAAGATCACAATAAAGCTCTAGATAAAGCTGTTAACTGACCTTTCTGTAAAGGGGATTGTACATACTTTTTATTAGCAAGTGCAATAATTCCCCTCTACTTCACCTACAGCCCTTGAGATAAACAAACAAACATCTATGTCATTGTCTATCAGTCTGCCACTGCGTGTTCTGCATTGTGAGCAGGATCACTCCATGTAAATAATCCCAGAGTTTTAATATATATTCTGCCATATTTCAGATGTATCAAACTACTGAGGCATGATCTTACCGTATACGATTTATCAAAACGCTGTGTTATCCATTGCTCAATGGGATGGTATATCTCCACATTCGCTAGTGCTTGCTTTAACAACCACCATCTGACTGAGTTGCGCCACATGCCAACCATAAAAATAGAAGAAGGACCATGTTGAAACCTGCTTCTCCTCAGTGCCATATTAGAATGAAGTTCCCTAATGACAGATTGAACTAATTATAGAATATTCCGGAAGACCTCAACTTTCACCTATCCATCTTACTCGAGAATACAGAATAAACTCCAAGATACCCAAATGGAACATGCAACAACTTAACCATGCACACCACCATAGACTAAAGTGAACACCTATATGGAATGAGCGCCATGTTGAAAAGAAAAGTTACAAGTTGTGAGGTGATCTAATAACATACTATGTAGGAGGCCGATAGGCCCCCTTCTTATTCCGAGTCTCCTGTAGAGACCATGTGACATCACTAAAAACAATGCAAGCAATAAGCCCTCATCATCCCTATGTGAGATAGATCCAAGTGGTGAAAAAAGAAGATAAACACAGAACATAGAAAATGCCCTCTAAATAGAGGGATTGACATCATTCTTCTAACAAAATCAACAAAAACCTGAATTTGGTGGAGCTGACCCTCAGGAAATTACAACATCTTCATTGTCTAACATGTTTCTGATGCTATTGACAGTGAATCCGACGTAAAACTCAAACATGATTGTATGAAAACACCTGTCAGTAGTGAATACACAGTATGGGATGCCTAGTGCAAGCAGTCTCAAATGGCCATACGGATCTCTTCTTGTCATATCGATACAGAACATCATATATACAATCAATGTAATCAATCATGACATGTCATAAAAAGCAACCATAATCCACTTTTTTATTAAGACCTTTTGGATCCTGAGAGTCTAGTCACCGGATTCAGGATATCTCCTTCCCTGGAATGGGTACCACAACTTATATCACATGGAATTTCACCTGCGCTATTGTGTGTACTGATATCCTAGTTTTTACTTTTCGCTCTGTTTTTCCTACATAGTAGAGTCGACAGGGACATTTAATCCCATATATTGCATTTTTCGTTTTGCAATCTGAGTTGTGATGCAGTTTTATGCATTCTCCTGTATAAGGGTGGTTCATCCTGTTTCCCACTATAACATTATTGTAGCTTACACAGTTCTGACACTTCCTAGTGCCATGATATTCTTGAACAGTGGTAAACCGTGTAGTGTTTAACATTTCTTTGAGATTTCTGGATCTCTTGTATGCAAATAGTGGTCTGTTTTTGAACAAATTGTTGAAATCCGGCTCATTCTGTAGTATCTCCCTTCTGTTGTTGATTATCCTTTTCACTTTGTTGGAACTGGTAGAAAACTGGGATACGAACACTTGTCGTTTTTGTTCTGTTTTTGGTTGATTAGTCAGAAGAGTCCTATGGTCTAGAGTGTTCACCATCACTATGGCTTTATCTAGAATTTCTGAAGGATACCCTCTACTAATGTATTTTTCTTTCTGTATCTGTATATTCTCATCTAGTGCACTGGTACAGGAACAAATCCTTTTCATTCTCAGTAGTTGAGAATATGGTAGATTAAGAATTAAATTCTGTGGATGGAAACTTCAAAACAGTAGTGCATTATTCTTAACTGTGTCTTTTCTGAAAACTTCTGTGTGAATATCATTGTTTTCCCATTTAATAAGAACATCTAGGAATGCTATTGATACTTCACTGATGTTGTGGGTGAACTGTATATGTGTGTCGATTTGATTCAATTGTGCTATCTTCTCTTCCAAAATCTCTCGCATGTTGATCTAGATGATAAAAATATAATTAATATACCGACAATAAAATAAAAGGTTGTCTGTCGATTCTTGGTCTTTCACATACACCCTGTTCCTCAAACATGGTCATAAAGGTATTGGCGTATTCGGATGCCCCCACAAAGCCCATCATAGTTCCTGTGGGCTGTAAGTAAAAATGATTTCCCCATTGAGAATAACGATGGTTTAAACAAAACTGTAGGAGTTCCAAAAGAAACACTTTGTCAGCTTTAAAGTCACTTTGGCGAAGTAGCACCCTTTCCACTGCTTCCATGCCTCTAGAATGTGGAATTGATGTATAAAGTGACTTCACATTAATTGTGCTTAAAATGATATTGCTTGTAGGTTTGATGGCATCTAGTTTGTAGAAAAAACTAGTGGTGACCTTTACATATGACTTCCAGTTTTGTACAAAGGACTGTAGAAATTGATTTAGATATTGTCCTAAAGGTTCAAAAATGGTACCACATCCTGTTAAAAATTGGTCTGAATGGTGGGTTATTGAGTTCTTTGTGAATCTTGGGGAGCTGCGGTCTTCTGGGATTCATGACTGTCAGGTATGATTTAGTGGTGTTAGTAATCCATCCCATGTCTAAAGCTCTCAACAAATTTTTTTCCAATACTTCCATCATTCTATATGTGGGATCTTGCTCTAAGTCTGCAGCATGTTCATTTACTTTCTCCACGTAAAAGTTGTGATCCATGATAACAATGGCTCCTCCTTTGTCTGCCTTTTGGATAACTATTTCTAAATTGTTCTGTTGTGATTCTAATGTTTTCTTCACCCTTAGTGTAAAATTTCCTCTTTTTGAACTTTTCACATTCAGTTTTTGAAAATCTTTTTTTACTAACATTTCAAATGTATCCAGGACTTTATGCAGAAGAGTGTGGCTCAATGATTAGAGCGGCAGACCCTGATGCAGAGGTCTAGCCCAGGACCAGGGTTCAATTCCCCACCTCGGCGGGTCTTGGGCTCAAAAATTCCACGGACCCGATAATTCTCGCCTCAGTGCCTATTCCAATCATGGAGTCCCACTCTGCAACTCTGGGCAATAGCTTACTTAATCTCCACAACGGCCCCCACAACGCTAAGGATGCCTGGTCTCCACCTTGGGGGTGCCCAGGAGTGGACGCCTCACAGGGAAAGCCAGGATGGGTTCCACAGCGGTATTCGTACTAGCCCCTTGAGACCCTTGCGGGTGAGTAGTGCGCTATACAAGTATCAATTTACAATTTACATGCAAAACAGGAGCTTAGACTTTAGATTTCGGTCTGAATTCTAAAAATTCCACATCAGGAGTTTCTGTTTTGGGAGGTAGAATGTTGCTAAAAAAATGTTGTAACCTGAACACCCTCATGTATTTATAAAAGGCGATCTCGCATTCAAGCAGGTTAGTGTCATATGTAGGGACGAATCCCAATCCTTTGTTTAGTACTTTAGATTTCTCAGGTGTCAGTGCATGAGATGAAATGTTAATTATTAAGTTATTCTCTGACACCGTAGATTCGGTTGTGGCTTTTCTTTGACTTCTCCTTGTTTTCCTCCTAAATTTGTTCCCAGTGGTTGGCTGGTCTCAGCTAACTGCAACAAAAAAGATGTTGTGCTTGAAGAATGTGCTGTGCCCTCTTTTTCTGGTTCTTCTCTTGTATGTACTACATTTAGATCAGGTGACCTGTTGGTATATATGTTAGCATCGGTGACAATACTCTCCTCTGACGAGTTTGCGTGTTTTTCTTAAAATAAGCTCTTCTCTGTGCGTAGACCTCCGGCCACGTATACACTTCGTTTAATTCGTAGTCAAGAGTATCTCTCTTATATTTCCTCAGTTTTCCTTCTTGTAATTCCTTGGTATATTTCTCTAGTTTCTGGTTTATGTCCTCCAATGTTTTATTCCAACATTCAGATTCCATTCGGGTGTGTAAATCATCCTTTTTCTCATTGATTTCCCTAGAAATCTCATGTATGATCTTAGTGAGTTCCTTGATAAGTAACAAAATGAGATCCAATGAACATTTATTGAGTATTGAATACCATTTCTCCATGAATTCGTTATTGAGATGGAAGCAAAATAACATCGGTCTGATTTATAATCTCAGCCCTTGAGGAATTATTTTGGCTTTGTGATACTGAACAAGTGTTGATGCATGAAGACGCTGGTTTAGTTCTCTTCTTGTTAAGTATTCCAATTGCTTCAGCTGTTGTGATATGGAGCTTCCTTGTGCATTGAATACATTTCTGAAGCTTGTTCTGCTGTATAAGCTAGGGTTTTAGCCCTATTATCCGTGATATTTGATATAGCATCAAACGACATGGTGGGGGCTACCTCTCTGGAAGGCTGAAAAATATAACTGTATTTGGGAGGGGGGAAGCACTCCTACTTTTTAAATATAATCCTTAAATCAAATAATTCATTGGTGGGCTACAGTGGTGTGCATGCTGCCTAAACCATGCCTATCATGTACCTTCTGCAATTAAGTATATCTACTTGACCACTGTGCACTGTTGCCGCTTACTACTGTGTTGTACTTATATAGTAACTTAATCACACATAAATCACATTTCAACTTTACACGTTCACTGTTTGTATCTCAATTTATAAAATACATAAATCATAAACACAATACATAGAAATGATTCTACATATCTTAACTCCGAATCAGTTATGATACAAATAACGATTTTTTTTAATCATGTAATGAATAATCTCTGATTCAAATTTTCGTATATGCCCGCCCAATGCATTTCGGGCTCTGGGCCCTTCGTCAGGGGAAATGAATCTGAAAAATACCCAAAGCATAGTATAATGTCATACATTTCAAAGCACAAGGAATATATCCAAACTACTGCATTGCTCACCTTTTATATCCCCAGTGGGCGACAGTTTCTGGACAAGTGTACAGTAAAAGAATTGACTGAAACGGTTTTCCAAGGGACCGGAGCAAAAGATCCAGAAGTTCCCCGTCACCCATGTGCTCTCTGCATTGTTACGATTACAAAAACACATAACACCGTGCTCTACACCCCTACAAATACATAAAATAAGGAAACATGCCTCACCAGGCTAGAGAGTGCCTAAAACAGTCTCCCAATGATTCTAAACGACACCAGCAGATCAAACCTGTACAACAATGTAGGACCAATTGACTTATCTCTACCATTGAACTCTAAGATCACAATAAAGCTCTAGCTAAAGCTGTTAACTGACCTTTCCATAAAGGGGATTGTACATCCTTTTCATTAGCGTGCTCAGTAATTCCACTCTACTTCACCTACACCCCTTGGGATAAACAAACAAACATCTATGTCATCGTCTATCAGTCTGCCACTGCGTGCTCTGCATTATAAGTGAACAGTCTTAAACATGGCTATCTCACCTCAGAAAAATACAGTTTGAAATACATGACATTATGCTCTGCTTTGGATATTTTTCATATTCATTTCTTCTGACGAAGGGCCATGAGCCCGAAATGCATTGGGTGGGCATATATACGAACATTGGAATCAGAAATTATTCCCCAGGTGATTTTAAAAATGTGTTATTTGTATCATAACTGATTCAAAGTTAAGATATGGAGAATCATTTCTATGTATTGTGTATATGATTTATGTATTTTATAAATTGAGATTCAAACAGTGAACTTATAAAGTTGAAATGTGATTTATGTGTGATTAAGTTACTGTATAAGTACAATACAGTAGTAAGCGGCAACAGTGCACAGTGGTCAAATAGATATACTTGATTGCAGAAGGTACATGGTAGGCATGGTTTATGCGGCATGCACAGCACTGTAGCACGCCAATGAATTATTTGATTTAAGTATTATATTTAAAAAGTATGAGTGCTTTCACCCTCCCAAATACCGGCTAACTGGGGGCCATTCTGCACACCACAGCAACTTCACAAAGCTAATGTTCACATTAACCTATATTTCCGGAATTTACTTAAGCTGACCTAGTCTCGTCAATAGTTTTCTCACTGTTTTTTCAAACATTGTTCCAACAACACTGTGACC
Organism: Lissotriton vulgaris; assembly: GCF_964263255.1. Lineage (NCBI taxonomy): Eukaryota > Metazoa > Chordata > Amphibia > Caudata > Salamandridae > Lissotriton > Lissotriton vulgaris. Next base: position 2,062,510,688 of record NC_141689.1, on the reverse strand, counting down.
GTGTTAGGTTCCTCTCACCCCTCGACGTTGTGAGTCAGCATTAACTGTCCACTTTTGACCATGCCTCAAGGGCGCCTATTCATTTGTATATTCCTTCTTGTTTATCCCGCTTATTCATCCTACAATAATTGACCCAGTACGCACACCTTCTTTCCTGCAGCCTTTAAACACTGATCAGACTACACTGTGACAGTGTTCCCTACACGTCTCAGGAAGGGACCTGCATACGTATATTTCAGGCGGGATTTATAGAGTTCCCTGAGCACAAACAATATATAAACGTATCTGTGAGATTTACAGATAATGTCTATTCAAACAATGATTGTCCATATCTGTGTATCCAAGTTTTGAAAAAGTCCTTATTTTATTTTCTCAATCCAGATGATCACGAAGACTTGTAGGTACAGCAGTACAGTCTTGGTATAGTATACAACAGCCAAACGCCAACACGTGTTTCGTCAAGGGGCATCACCAATGACTTCCTCAGGGCTGTAAAAATAAATTATACCCTATTATAATCCCCATGGGGAACCAAGTCATAACAAAGAATACCACCACCGACCATTACACCAAGTGTACCAATTAGAGATAAAGATAACCTCATGCCAAACAATAGGTAATAAGGTAAGCAAATAGGAAAAGGAAAAGCCAAAGTACCAAAAGTGAATAAGACTGATTCCAGAACTGTGACAATATAATAGAACCCTGTGATATAGGTGAAAGGAAACATGCTAATAGGACCAAAAGAAAAAGGGTAAAGAGCCATTATACGAGCACCTATTTTAACCAAGCACGCTATCCAATTTGATTTATGATGCAACCAGATATCAGGTGAGTACCCTCACTGAGGTGTATATAGGATACCCAAAACCTATGACTTGTGTTAAACTAATAACTGAAACTCACCATGAAACTGTTATCACTTGTAGTTGCAAAACAAACAGGATGATATCTAGGACCTTTGTAAGACAATTCACTAGAAAATATAAGGTGGAAAAATTGGGGAAAAATGGGAGTTTATAAATAGTCTTAATGTTAGTATTTATAAGTCACTAAAGTGACAAAATTCTAAAAACAATTACCACATGCTGTTCAATAAGAAGTTCTCTTACCCTTCAAATGAACTTGCAAATATATTGCTGACTAGTGTCTTCAACAGTATAATCTTCTCGCCTAAGAGCAACAGGCAATATTAGCCTACGATTCTGGAACCATCAAGTGTGTCTAAAAAACGAAACCGAGCAGACAATTATTTTCCAAAGAAAGTATCCAAAGCGGATCGTATCAACACTATTAATATACCTAAAGCATTAGCCAATTATCGCGGACTAGCGCAAATTCACCGCTACAAGGATTGCCAAACATCACAATTGTGTTAACATTCCGAAGATCTTTGCAATATGCCCAATATCAAGTGCATGTAAGAATTCAGAGTAAAAGAGATGCCGACCCTATCACCCGCAACTGACAAAATATAGCCCGTAACTCCAGTCATGCGGGCATACGCTATCTAACTAATACCAAACAAACCTCAAATTACACTCACCTCGGGTTCCCGTGCTAAAGCGTAGTCCCGATCCTCATTGTTAGTACGGCGTGCTGCGCCCACGCCATCTTGGATAAGTATTATATACTGGAGCTTCAGCGGAGATAGAGAAAACGGACTCAGCACATGGAATAGAATATCTCAGTGCTTTCGGTCCACCAGCCGATAACGATTGTGGCCATAAAAATAAATTATTTAAAAAACGAGTATATTGTGTTATCATTACTTTGTAATTTGCTGTCTCTTGACAGCGGTGGGTGGTAGCTGTCCTTGGTTCCCTTGATGCCCTTTTGAGCTAATCATCTGTAGATTCATTGCTGCATAGGCTATGCGCTGATAATACCTCACCACCTACTCCTTAAAGTGTGGTATATTTCAGGCGGTCCCGCATGCCTAAGGTATGTTCTCTCCTGAATGTGCTCTTGGCTTACCTTCGTCCGTGGTGGCATTCATTTTCTCCACTTACTTATTGTTTTTCTCCAACATTAGGCCTTCATTCAACCTATCGTCCTACACTGGACATAACACTGATGTCATTAATCTAGCATGAGTAATACAGTGCCTCCTTCAGTTAGCTGGCATATTTTTAACTTCCCAGGTGACCTTTTTCACTTCCAGCACTTTGGTGTATTCTGTGGGACCGTAGGGCTTTACCCCGCTGCTCATATGAATAAGACACCTCACCTTTCGCCTTTAAAAAGTCACCCTCACTCTGTGTCTCGCTCTGGTTTCACAACGCACTCGCGGTAGCAGGTTTACCTTCGAGATCCTTCACTCTCTTGACCTTTCTCCTCCAATCTATCGGACCCTCTCTCTGATTCACTTCCTTTTATGTATGCTCTATAAATCACTGTTTTTCTTTTCAAAACCACATACTAATTAGTATCGTCTTCTCATAATGGATGTCTAAAATACCAACTTATTGTATGCCACTTACAGTCCTGAAGAAGCCCATGTTTGGGCGAAATGCGTTGGCTGTCTTTACTCTTACAAACTGTGTACATCTGAAATAAAGCAACAAAACACCACAATCAACAATTATCACTCACTTATCTCACTTATCTACCTGCATATTTGTGTCCATTTGTATAATAATAGTGCCTATCATCCCCCCTTCTTGCGTATCTATATGTGTGGTCAAAGCGGCAGCTGACCATTTGAGGTGGGCAATATTTACACTGCATGTGACTAACCCAGGTAGTGCAGTTTTATAGAATCCGGCGGGTCTTCATGTGTACCTCAAATTGCCTGTCCCCAACAGTTAACTGGGTGCATAAGAACTCCCTAAAATTGAACACTAACAAAACAGAGGTTGTGATCTTTGGACCCTACAATCTCAGGCCATTTGTTAATTGATGGAAAGACAAATAGGGGTTGTACTCCCATTCCAAACCAAACAGTCAATAATCTGCGAATACTGATTTATGATCAACTGTCACTGACTGCTCAGGTCAATAAAACAGTGTACTCAGGATTCATTTTCTTAAACCTCCTTAAGAAAACTCTATCCTTTCTGATGGGAAATGCTAAACGAATAGTGATTCAAGCGTTGATTTCATCAGGATTAGACAGCTGCAATAGTCTTTACTTAGGAATCACAAATAAGCTTCTCCTCAATGTTCAACTTTTACTACATTCGAGAGTCAGAATGGTCTGTAGATTACACAATCACAAACATCTGTGATTTGATAGGTAGCAGCTCAACTGACTTCTAGTTGAGAAATGAATCCTATGTAAGAAACTTTGGGGAGTACATCAGTCCCTTCACAGTTAAGGTCCAAAATATCTTCAAGATACATTTAACACATACATACCAAGCTGGTAGCTGTGTTTTCCCCAACAGATTAATGTGACAATGCCTTGGATACAAAGGTCATGACTGGGAGGAAGAACCTTCTCTTAGTTAGCTGCCCTGTATTGGAATGCTCTCCCTGTGTCTATTAAAGAGATCACATCTCAATCTCAATTATATAAGTGGTTGAAAGCGCATCCCTTCTCCTAATGTATTTCCTGATCTCGTCTTTTACATGGTTTATTAGAAGCACCAGCATGCCCATATAGGCAACAGCTACTCTACCAAACAACTCAAAATCCGGCCCAAAAACATAAACATATAGGGGGTAGATGTGCGTACACGTTGGCTTGACTGTAGTTTTTACAGTTGTATGCACAGATTTAACTGATATTTGCAAGTGTAACTAAAGAACATAAAGTCATGATATTGTGTCTGAAAGTGTGACCATATGATATGTAATGAGTTGCTTACTTTCTCCTATAGCGCATTGAAGAACCTTACTGAGGTACAGTTTCTGAATTTGGAAATGTCATCCAAGAATTCTATTTTAGCCTTGAATCTCGGCCAGGTATGAACAGAAAACGCCAGGTCTCTGGTCACTAAATACAGTTCAGAAAGTTCAGGGAGCTCTGGCTGAGTGATAGCTCGGAGTGATCATAGTGTGTATGGTGAGATTGAAATGAATATTGAAAAAACAGTTCATATGAGATAAATACAAAAATGATAAAAAGAAAAATACCAGCTGTTTTTTCTTATCCATTTTTGATTTTTGATTCTTGTTCTCATGTGTTTCATTTATTCTTTTTGTATCAATTTTATGCATTCGTGTATTTAAATTGTTTATATGACTTTTTCAAAACTTTCATTAAAGCTTATTTTGAACTTGAAATGAATATTGAATTACCTGCCTCCTTAGGCAGGTCTTGTGGTGGGGCGGTTGGGGGTGGGGCTAAAGCAATGAGCTGCAACATTGTTGCCACCTCCCATATCTGGGTGTGGCTCTGTCCAGTTTTTTTCTTATACGTGGATTGTTAGCTACTAAATAATATAGCAGTGTGAATTCTTTTTTAAGAGAACCAGGTTTCCATTAGGATGAAGCAGGCTATGTAGAAGATGATGAGTTGGCCACAAACGAATGGGGTGTTGTAAAATGTGAAATTAACATTCAGGTAGGTCCATGTGCAATTGTTTTTGAATATTTGATAGTGAACGGGGTCAACAGAAGTATAGCCTGAGAAAGATTCCATGAGTGTGATGCTAGAAGCGCTCTGCGACTACACAATTTTGCATCTACAGTGTTTTTCGCATAATTAGGCACTTAACGCCCCGTCATATAATACATCATCTGCAGCATAGTGTGTGTTAACCTGTTAAATAGCGGGATTATAAAGCCATAGAATGTGCAGCTTTATGCTGCATAATTTATCTTTTCTTGCAGTATACGTTTAGTCATTTCTGTAGCTCAATCTCGTTCTTTATTGCTACTGAATTCCAGTGGCCATGGTTACAAATTTCCAGGTGAAATAATCTGCAGCTACTCTTTCTATGCAGTTTATGTCATTAATGATGGACCACTTATTGGATGATGTGCAAACATCCATTTGCGGTCTAAAACTGTGTTGAATGGCATTTCTACGTTTGTCATTTATTTATTTTATGCCTCTAAATCAAACCATAAATTGACGAAAATCACATTAAATGAGAGACACCGTAAACCTGCTTGAAAGTGATAATATGAGTTTTTTTAAGCCTACTGAGATCGCTAATCTATATATCTAGCTGCTATTTGAAACAAACATTGAAAACAACTTAGTGAGATATGCCTAGAAACGGTGGCCAACTTTCAGGTGTGCCAGCTATGGTGTGTATGTATTTAATAGTTCAATATGTCACCATAAGTATCGGAAGACTTTACTGCTGCACTGCCTTTCCTGCCAGAGATGAAATCAGTCAGTGATGGTCGCTCACATCGTTAAATCGCTGACGGCAGCTCGACGAGAAGTGTTCTGATGGTGTATGCCTTGTGTGCCCCCAGACCTACTGAATCACAAATACCGCAGAGACTTCCTGAGAGCACCCATCAAGCCAGCAGCCGAGGCAATCAGCTACTCAGTCCTGATTGCATCACACCGCAGTATGCCACAACAGAGGATTGAGAGGCAGACATATTGTCAGGTAACTTCATTGCTCCAGCACTTCTAAAAGAAGTATCTTCCTTCAGCTAGAAATGCCTCTGTCTTTCGGTATTAAAGATTAACGCAAGTATCGAATCATGCGTCACCGTTCGCAAAGTGGTGGAAAGAGACAGCATCCCATATCATAGAAATTTGCACTGTGGAAAACACAGCAAATCCGTGTACATCTTTCATGTTTCTTCTGTTTCGTACAACGGGCAACAGATATTGTTCAGTCCATTCCACACGAATGTTTGTACTCGGGCAAAAAAAACTTTTCTTTAACTTTTGTCAAACTGACACATTTCAGAAGCGTGAACGAAAAAGAACTCTCGCTTCCGCAGGCAAGGGGCTCTAGTGCAGTCAGACTTTCAAGACCCAAGTGGGGCAGAACTATTGGAGTACCAGCAGTTCTACTCTGAAAAGTAAATATTAACGCAAAATGACCATGAGAAATTTAGAAAACCTCCTAAATCCTGCCCTTTTCATTATTACAAGTAAGTCCAATGCCCGGAATCTGTTAGAACCGTGAAGATATTGAGTGTGTACTATTAAAAAATAAATGAATGTCAAATCACATCAAATACGCCGTTTCCCTCACAGATGGAGAGTTTCTGTGATAGTGGTGCTGGATGAAGCACGCCACGAAAATCAGATACAGGTCCATTTAAAAGGAACACCAAACATCTAGTTTAGCAACAGAAAATCAATAACATAGAAAGCCACGTAGCATGTGTGAGTTATATATCAGAATATTCAATACGAAAACATTGGACTGCAAGAATATGGTTTCAAAAACACTGACAACCATAATATGGTGGAGACAAGAATAAACTAGTAGAGGTTTACTATTCTTCCGTTCTATATACCTTGAACATATAGAATGTCCAGCTATGTGTGGAATTAGATGTGGAAAACCTATACTAATCTATAGTTACCTTATTGATATGCAGTGGTCGATTTGTCTGCTATTTTTTTTGTCCGATATTTCTAAGTCGATATTCTGGCGCTAGCCTGCATTGGCCATGCTGTTAGTGAATAGAAGCTCGTTTTCGCGCCTGCACGCACAAACGAGCCACCTGGGACCACTTCTGCCTTTCGAACAATTGAATCAGGCTCCGGAGACATTGTGATGGGCGGCAAATGAAGATTCCATGAGCTGCTGACCCCAGACGCTCGTTTTACAGTAATAATCATGGCAGCTCCCCGACACCGCGTCATATGAGACAGGTGGTGAGAACCAGAAGAAATGTGCATTCACTTCAAATTGCGTTTCCATCACTCAGAGGTCTATGCTAGCTTGAGAGTGTTGTTTGAACACGAAACAGCACAGAGGTTTGCAATTGAAGTGACCAGAAATGATTGACTACAATAGAAAACAAAGATGTACATTTGGAGGACATATTTCACAGCGATCATATCCTTTTCATGCTGTGAGTCAGAGCTTCTCTTCAATTCACGAGGGGGCCATGGGGGCCCTACATTTGGTACAATGTGATGGCGCCTGCAGCACACGGAGCCACAAAGTTACCTGCGATAATGACTTTATGTAGATGAAAAATACTACATTAAAATTGCTGCCTAAGAAATCGTGCACCGTAGGACACAACACATATGAATAGAATGTTACATTCTGAGAGTGCCAGTTATTTAACTGTGGGAGAAAGGGTGGACCCACATGCAGGGGAGAGAACGGCCCTCTCTGCCAGGATATAGGTTGAGACTTCAGAGCAGGTCTGTCATGGCTGGCGTGTTACGCACAGTAAAGCCAGAGCATGCGCAGATAAATCACTGTCCCTATGGGTAGCTGTAAAGTTGAGTTGGAGACGCATTTTTAGGTAATTCCTTTTTTAACGAAACACTGGTATGCAGCATGCAGCAGAGAGAAACCTGCCCTCTTACAGCTCCAGCATCCACTACCAAATTCTAGAATGGAAACACTGGCGTGGATCAGAACCTGGATCGCATGCATAGAACATGGAACCAGAATACAATGAAGTAAACACAACACAACACATCTTCCCCTCTTACAACAAATAAAAACATATACTTTTTTTTTATCTGCTTGTCATCACAAATAAAATCTGTAATCCATTTGGGCTTAACACGTAGACATCTGTCGCGACCTTCCTTACATCTGTCCAGCTCAACACTCATACTACCAGAACAACCACCCACAGCAAGATTTTTCCCTGCTTGACAATCCTCCTTACGCCAGTCTTCCTCAACACCCAAACTCTCAGAACAACTCTCAGAACAATCTTCATTGGTAAAATCCTTCCCCACTTCACCATTGCTAACACTGCCAGGACAATCATCAACATCAGCAAGCCCACAGGTGCTAATACTAGGACTATTTACAGAACCATTACTGGAGCTATATACGTAATCCTCCACACCAAAATCCACAGATCTGTTGATATTATTCCCAATAGAATCAAACCGTTTGTGGAAAATGGCCACGTGCCACAAATTCTAAACCTTCCTATTACTTCACTGAACAGCATTTCTCAATTCCTTTGTCACTTTCAAAGGTTCAAAAAAGTGACTTTTCGCCTTTTTTAACCTTCCACATTTTTTTTTTACCTTAACCCAACATCTAATTTTGATTGATATTTTATTAGAACCATTCTTTAGAATAAAAGATTCTTTATATTTCTCATGTTTTTTAATTATTCTGGATCGAACAACCTACCATGGAAACTGAGCTGTTAGCAGCCTCCAACATCCACTCAGGATTACATTTTGTTCTTGCAGCACGACCTCACATGACTTCAGCTGGAGACACTTCCAAAGCTTTATGAGGAGTAGTCCTGTACATCCATAGTGTACGTGATACAGCCCGGTTCTCAAACAACCCTCCAAACCCATCACGGAAATACTCAGGAGTTATTACATGGTGGGGCCGATAGCAACGCAAGTCACTCATTCACACAAAACACACTGCTCCCAAGATCAGTGAAGACTAGAGGACAAGCTGCTGGACAGCGGAGTACCCTTATTTAACCTACAATTTTAATTCTATACATTATATACATATGCATTTTATGGACGTCTCCATTGTCTTTAGATTCATAAGAAATAACATCAAGGCACCCCACTGTATTGATCGATGGACCAACTAGTAGAAGTTAGTTGATGGAAATCAAGACCAGCTTAATTTACTGTTTCTCATTTATCTTTATTTATCTTATTATGTCAGTTATTTTGTCAATGCTTTTAAGTTTAAATTTCTCAAAAAGAAGAACGATTTCAATAAATTTGACATTTACTAGTAAACAATTTAGAAATAAGACATTTTAATGTCATATTACCGTTCTTCTTTGGAAGAAGAAAAAGAACCGGAATAAACGACGCAGGTTCCCAAATCTGCCACTCTATCTTCCTCAATGTCTACCTCCCATCAGGACTCCACATTCAATTCCATACCCCATCAAAAGTTAAAGTCAGGAAAAGTTTCAAATCTTTGCACCCCAAAAATCATTCCGTCCGACAGCATGTTGTTGTGCTAAAAAATAAATTCAGGAACAGCTTTTTTCTCTCTTTCGTGCTGGCTCTTTTATACCCTTTTTCACTAACTAACTAAATTTTGAAACTTGAGGGTCCATACTCAATCCTCATTGGTCCATTAGAGGGGTGGTGAAGAATACCTCATCTCTTCATTGTCCAAATTTTGCATGTTCACCTCCACGTTTCTCATGTGGTCATAATAGTTCATTTTTCGATACTCATCATCCTGTCCTTTATGTCGACAATTCACTCAATTTTCCCATGCTCACAAACTTGAGCATCTCTTTGGCATCAATCTGCTTTTCATGGCCAGGCTGACCTTGACAAATGCAAAAACTACAATTGATGGACAGAATGCAGAAAAATGTCATACATTCACCCCAGTACAGAGATCTGGGCCCAAATCCATCGTTTTTTTGCACTCCAGACCACCCCAGTTCAGACATGGCCATATGCAAAACAGTCTCACCCTGTGCCTCATGGGAACAGTCCAGCCCGAACTGCCAAGCCATGCCTTCCCTGGACCGGAAACAAGCTTCCGAGGACCGGTTTCTGGCATTCCAGCCGTCTTTAGCCCGGCTTGCTTGAATCCAGTGTTGGGGAGAGCATGGGACTCACGTCTGAGCATACTCATCCCACTCGGGGTGACAAATGCAAAAACCACAGTTGATGGACAGAACACAGAACAATGTCATACATTCACCCCAGTACAGAGATCTGGGCCCAAATCCATCGTTTTTTTGCACTCCACCCCACCCCAGGTGAGACATGGCCATATGCAAATCAGTCTGACCCTGTGCCTCATAGGAACAGTCCAGCCCAAACTGCCAAGCCATGCCTTCCCTGGACAGAAAACAAGCTTCCGAGGACCGGTTGCTGGCATTCCAGCCGTCTTCAGCCCGGCTTGCTTGAATCCAGTGGTGTGGAGAGCATGGGACTCACGTCTGAGCATACCCATCCCACTCGGGGTGACAAATGCATAAACCACAGTTGATGGACAGAATGCAGAACAATGTCATACATTCACCCCAGTACAGAGATCTGGGCCCAAATCCATCATTTTTTTTGCACTCCACACCACCCCAGTTCAGACATGGCCATATGTAAATCAGACTGACCCTGTGCCTCATGGGAACAGTCCAGCCCGAACTGCCAAGCCATGCCTTCCCTGGACCGGAAACAAGCTTCCGAGGACCGGTTTCTGGCATTCCAGCCGTCTTCAGCCCGGCTTGCTTGAATCCAGTGGTGTGGCGAGCATGGGACTCACGTCTGAGCATACCCATCCCACTCGGGGTGACAAATGCAAAAACCACAGTTGATGGACAGAATGCAGAACAATGTCATACATTCACCCCAGTACAGAGATCTGGCCCAAATTCATCATTTATTTTGCACTCCACACCACCCCAGTTCAGACATGGCCATTTGCAAATCAGTCTGACCCTGTGCCTCATGGGAACAGTCCAGCCCGAACTGCCAAGCCATGCCTTCCCTGGACCGGAAACAAGCTTCCGAGGACCGGTTTCTGGCATTCCAGCCGTCTTCAGCCCGGCTTGCTTGAATCCAGTGGTGTGGAGAGCATGGGACTCACGTCTGAGCATACCCATCCCACTCAGGGTGACAATTGCAAAAACCACAGTTGATGGACAGAATGCAGAACAATGTCATACATTCAACCCAGTACAGAGATCTGGGCCCAAATCCATTGTTTTTTTGCACTCCACACCACCCCAGTTCAGACATGGCCATATGCAAATCAGTCTGATCCTGTGCCTCATGAGAACAGTCCCGCCCGAACTGCCAAGCCTTGCCTTCCCTGGACCGGAAACAAGCTTCCGAGGACCAGTTTCTGGCATTCCAGCCGTCTTCAGCCCGGCTTGCTTGAATCCAGTGGTGTGGAGAGCATGGGACTCACGTCTGAGCATACCCATCTCTCTCGGGGTGGCAAATGCAAAAACCAAGCAAGCAAGCCGGGATTCAAGTAAGCCAGGCTGAAGACGGCTGGAATGCCAGAAACCGGTCCTTGGAAGCTTGTTTCCTGTTCTCCTCCGGTGAATCCTGTCTCTGCACTCTATTTCTGCAGATTTACACTGTGTGGGGTGGTGGTTGTGGCACCTGACTCTGCTGGTTAACTACATGTTGCTGTGGTGATGACTGTTGATTTATCTCATTCTGCACCTGTGGATTCAATGATTTAGTTTTGGGAATAACCTTTTGAGGTAAAATACACTTGTTCTTCCAATGCCCTATCTTGCCTCAGTTGTGACATGGCCACTTCTTCTTTGCCTCATCTAAATGTAACTGTCCATTTCCTTTGTTTAGATTACCTTTCATTTTTGCTTGACTTCCGTCATTATTTTGTTTACCAAATTGAGCGCTCTGTGGTTTGACTACTTTCACTTGTTCCCACATAGCTTTCTCTTTAAGCCTTCTTTGTTTGGTATCAAGTTCATCAGTACAATATTTTGCACATCTTAAAACTTCATCCACTGAGCTGGATTGCCAGCACATCATGTAGTGTTTTATCATGTCGCTTATTTCTGGTCTGAAACCAAAGACAAATTTATATACAAAATGACTCAAATCCTTTTCACTCAGTTCTTTATATCCAATGTATTGTTTAAACACTAAAAGTAATCTCTCGTAATACGAATGTACAGATCCTTTAGGTTCTTGCAAAGTCCTGTCAATTTTTACCCAATCTGTTTCTTTAGGAGGAATTTTATTTTCAAAAACGTTATTACTTGATCATACTTCCTCCTCACTTCGGGACCTGGAGCGCCTGTTTTAACATCCCTTGGATATTCTGTTTTTGGCCAGTCAACAGTAAGTTTACATTCTGACCATAAATCTGCTGGTACAACTATGTCAAATAATCCATCTAAATCTTCCCATAACACTTTTGAAACTTTCACAAAAATATCTAATTGTCTGTACCATTTTACAGGTTTTTCTCGCAATCTGGGAAAATCATTAGTAAAGGACAATATATCTTGTCTAGTCCAAGGTACTTGTACATAACCTCCTCCTGGTATTTCTCTCATGGGAAGTTCATTCACTACAAGTTCTTTTTCTTTAACCGGAAATGCTAATGACATTTTGTCACTATTTTCTTTCCTTTTCTTTACTCATTTGCTTCTCCATCGTTCCACATCTCCCAATTTCCTTAGTAACACAATTAATTCTTTTATTTGGGTCAACCTTCCTGAAGTATTTAGATTATCTGTATCCTTCTCAGTAAAGTCTACTCTGTAGGGGTTTTGTAACAGTTACATTTTTGCAAATTCTATTCCTAATTAATTTGCTGTTTCTTCTAATCTGTCATGCAGATTCTTAGCCCTCCATGTAATGCTTTTACACATAAACATGAGTTCATCATCTTGGTAAGTTTTTAGTCTTTCAGTTCCAATTGTTCCAATAATCAATTCTTGCATATCTATTTTTAATCTAACCACATCCAAAAGGTTAGGTTCCTGCTCTTTTAATTGCAAAGTTTTTACCGAATCACTCAATTCCTCTGCTGTTGGTCCTACCGGAGTTTTTGTCAGATCAATTGTATCTATACTTCTTTCGGGTGTTAAAGATTCTGATTCTGCAGCCATAGGAATCCTATACACAGGATTTTGATTTATAGTTAATTGAGGTGGTGTCGTACAACTAGTAGTCTTGACCTCAGTCAAATCTGGGTAAACATTTTTTCTTACTTTTTGTAAACTCGGATTCAAAGGGATTGTTAACGATGGTTCTTTTATCCTCTGATTTTTGAAAACAGGAATTACAGGACCTATGGTTACTGGCACAGTCACAGCTTCAATGATTTTAGTAAGTTCTTGTATTTTCTTAGTTAATTGATTAGTGGATCGCATTAATTCAGAGGTACTTGGATTTTCCTCAGGTTTCTGTTCTCTTTTATCTGGAATATTTCTAATTTCAGAATATTGTTTTGGAGCACCAGTAAATCTAGTCTCCATTGGTGGAGCATTTGGTGTCTCTACTACAGAATTTGGCTGATATGGAGGGGTCTTCTATTTAAAATCTCCTCCATCACCTCATCCTCTGTGTCCCTGATCCCACAACTCTTTCTCTCCATTTCCACAATTTTCCTTTTCTCCGTACATTTCAGTCCTACAACCTCATCAACTGTTCTCACCGGATACATTCCATCCCGAATGTCAGCATTTCTCCATCTTTTCATTCTACTCTCATGAGTTCTTGCCCATTGACCTCTCACATTACACCTTTGTTCTCTAAAACCTTCAAAGCGTTCTCGCTCTAACTCATGCATCTCATCTTCCCATTCTGTCAATGTCTCAAATTATGTCAGTCTAGGTATTGGTTCAAGCTTTGTAATCTTTTCTCTCAAATTTCATACAACTGCTGTACTAAATGAACCTACTTCTGTAAATGCCAATACTCAATCGTTTTTAGTGTACTTTGCTCAATTCTCTAACCAAATACAAGTGTGATAGCCATATTTTGTCATCATATATGATGCAGGCGTTTTAGGTGGAGGAAGCAAGTTTCCCTCTCTAGTGACTATTTCCTAGTCCTTTTTAAACAGGTTCTTAATTTTCTTAAACCATGTAGGTTTCTCTCTTTCTTCTACGAAATAAAGTTCAATTTTCCACAGATTTCTTGCTTCAAAACAACCGTACGCTCTTCCTCAAACTGTTTTGCTACACCAACATATCACAGCGCGATTCACACTAACGCATCAATCAGAATAGAGTACGTTGAAGTCACTTCGACCTATGCTTATGCAATTCTCACTAATGCACCAATCAGCACTCAAAATGTTTTATTCACGTGGACCTATCCCAGCGCAAAACTTTCAGCCCTACTCCGGCATCTGCTGACCCCTCCTTTACCAAATTTATCGGCACAATATTTCTCTATTTTACACAACTTAAATCAGTTGGTTATGACATAAAACATTTCCATTCGTGTTTTGCTAAAACCAAAGTGATAGTTTACTCAAACATACAAGAATTCTGTATTTCCAGTAGACAGAGCTTATCTCTTCTCTACCACAGAGTTTGAATTTCGCCGATAAAATAGCACTACTCTCTACTTTACCCTTCTCTCAAGCTTAGGGGAAAACTATATTACCTTCCCAGGGATAAGTTTTAATCAGAATACTCAATTGATTCCTGTGCTTAAGCCCAAGATTTTTTAGGTTGCCTTCACTATACATTCACCACTTTTATACGTAAAATGTCCCTAACTTGTAACACACGACGATGTTACCACTTTGAAACAGACTATGTAATGTGCCACTTTACTTGCAACATGTTCCCCTCTGCCTGCAGACAGAGTAACCAGCTTCTACTTCTCATAAGCTTCAAAATTCCGACTACACATAACGTAATACAAACTCAACAAATAGGGTCCGATTCCGGAAAAAACCGCTCCGAATAGCCGCTCGGAGCGTTTTTCCCGTATGAATCGTACCCTGCAACGTCCCCCGTACGTACGATGAAGTACGATTCGTACCAGGAGCCGTACTCCGTACGACTCGTACAGAGACCGTACAACTCCAATCTCCGTACGATTCTCCCTCGGAACCCACTGTACGTGACATCTGTACGGTTCGCGGCTGGTTTTTACGACCCAGCAAGTACAATACGTATCGGGTACGCACCATACGACCCTTTTTCTACGGGAGCTGAAAACAGCCATAAAAGCAGAGTTCGCGCCGAAACAGGTACGGAACGGCCCCCCGGGTACGGTGTGTACCCCCCATGATCGCAGGGGTACGCAAGAGGGGTACCCCATGTATGATGGGTGTACGAGCCTTACCCCATGTACAGTGGGTGTACGAGCCATACCCCATGTACGATGGGTGTACGAGCCGTACCCCATGTATGATAGATGTACCCATCGTACATGGGGTACGGCTCGTACACCCATCATACATGGGGTACAGCTCGTACACCCATCGTACATTGGGTGCGGCTCGTACACCCATCGTACATGGGGTACGGCTCGTATACCCCATGATCGCAGGGGTACGCACAGTACCCCTGCGATCATGGGGTGAACGGACCGTATGGTGTATATGTGTTTGTGTGCTTTTCTGTACGACTCGCCCTTACCTGATGTGGACCGTACGAATCGCGTCCTCATACCGCGGTCCGGATCGTACTCGTCGGGTCGTACGGCATGTGTATGAGTCGTACGGTTCACGGTTTGAGCCTTGCAATACATACGGATCGCGACGATTCGGACGAATTCACGGAATACGGATCGTACTGTGGTATTGGGTTCTCCAGGCCTACATACTCCGCAAAACCCGCTACACCATGAAACAAATCTTGGCACGGAAACTGGAAAATGCAAAAGACAAGTTTATTAAGACCCCATGGGGTGGTGGTACATTCCTACAACACCCTGTGGCAATGCAAGAAGTATCACACCGAACATCGGTGTGAGGCCTCTTTTATACAGTTTTACAGTAATAAAAAGAGTAGGCGGAACACATTTACTCAGTTTAGGTACATATAAGGTCATTTTTGGAACACAGCCAACTCATGGGAGGGGTTACAACACCACTGGTCAGTTTAAAGAACATTCCTAAGCGATGACTGTCCACTAGTACAGAGGGTTTAACTGCGCATGTGCAAGCTTGACCAATACTAAAAATAGCCTGTTGCTGGGCAAATTCGAGTGGTCAGTGGTACAGAGAAAGGACAAAGGGTATGCTGACCACGAGGTGACGCATTCATATAAAATGGCCGCCAGTGTGTTAAAAAATGGCTTCCGAACACCATAGTCAAGTTAAGGGGAAATTCGTGTAGCAAAGCTTAACGCTAACCCGATCACCGTCAAATTACGACAGACGACCCTTTTAGCGTTTAGCTGAAGCTACCTCATAGTGGACATAATCAGGGTATTCATCATTGATATCAATGGACATAATATTTGCTATTTCTCTATGAATCATTTGTTCATTCTTGACAATAGCTCGTTTGGACGGGATACAAGCAGAAAGGCACATGGAACATAACATAGGGCCACATTGAATGCAGAGACATAGGAAGAACAGTATTTCAATTATTACACATAGGATTGTCAGCAACTTCCAACCCCAAGTACTAAGTAACGTCCAAAACCACCCCGAAAGTGTCCAAGTACCATTATCAGGATGTATCTCAGCAGCTATCTTATGTAACTTAGAAATTGCATCATATACAGAGGGTGAATTATCTGGTACATACACACAGCAACTACTTCCGATAATGCGACATGCACCCCCACGGTCAGCTAATACTACATCTAGAACCATTCGGTTCTGGAGCATTACAATTCTAGTAATCTGAAGTTCCTCAGTCAAATTTCCTAAAGCAAAAACTGTCTCATTAGCAACAGCTTCTACAACACGTGTCAGTCGTCTTATTTTTCGGCTATTTAAGGCGGCCCCAACAAATGAGAAAAGACCTAAATTAAAATCAACATACTGTTGCAAAGAAGTGTCAGTTTGGTCTATTTCATTGAGAGCTAATGCTCTCTTCACTCTATTCAGTATAAAATCGTGATACAGGATAAAGTCATTATGGTACATAGGTGGGGCAATGAACACAGGGGGTAATACAAAGGATATATGGCATGTTCCTAACCATCCTATAGGGAGACGGTGATAACCTTTATTTCCACAGATAAAGTAAGTGTTTTGTGAAGCCACAAAGGTGATACCATTTGGAGTGTCAAAGGTGAGAGTAGTGTTACATTCACTTCTTCCAACTGGGATTGTACCTTTATTTCGTACACACAAGTCAGCTTTCATATCAATTACTGTTATTACATGCAGACTGGACATATTGACATTTCGTTGGTTACTATAAATTCGAGGCGAGGATACATTATCGGGTCGATATTCTTCCCATTCAAATTTAGTTCCTTCAGCTTGTGGATAACCATCTCGGTCATTAAAGCAGACTTTGTTGAGTCGGAAAAGTAGTCCACCTTTTGTCAGCCATCGCAAAGTGAATAAAAGAGTATACCAAGCATTACAAGGACCATTGTGAGAGAATGGGAGTGGGATAAGCGGAGTGCCTCCTTTCTTTTGATGTCCAGGCAACATCCCACATACCCAACAGTTCGAAGTGTTCGTCATATTATGGGTGTGATGCAAAATCTGGATGAAACTATTATTCAGATAAGTCTTTCTGTGTCGTTCTTCATGATAAGGCAGAGTAAAATGAAAATGTTCAGATGGAATCGGGGTAAATGTAAATGTAAATGTATAGGCATTTATATAGCGCACTACTTACCCGGAGGGTCCCAAGGCGCTTCGACCGCTGCGAAACCCTTCCTGGCTTCCCTGAGAGATGGTCCCTTAATGGGTATCTCCAGGGTGAGACCAGGCATCCCCGGCGGTCTCTGTGGGTCTGTTAGTGAAGATGAGGCAAGCTAATGCCCAGAGTTGCCGAGTGTGATCGCTGATCAGAGTGGGCACCGAGGCAAGAGAATTATCGAGTCCGCTGACCCTGGTCCAGAAACCTGCTGCGCCGGGATTCGAACCTTGGTCCCGGGCCATCCTCTGCTCTCGGGTCTGCCGCCTCTAACCAGTGAGCCACACTACTTCAGGTAGTTGGCAATAAATGTTCTCCTGCCGGCACCAGTAGTTCTACCACCCAAGTTATTGCTGCTATCACCACAATTGTCATAACAAAGAGTACTGCACCAAGAATTCTCTTATTTTGCATTGTAGAAGATGCCATAGTTCAAAGTTCAAAATGTCTCAAAAAAAAGCAACTAAAAAATAAAAATATGAGTGCTGAGCTCCGAGGTAGCCGTTGGTTTCTTCTCCGAGATTCAAGACGGGTGTCGCTACACTTGGCAGAACAGATCCCCCCCTTGATATTCCCGGCTTCCGTTTCACAAACCTGGAGCGGTAACTCAACCAGTCTCGCACAAAACAACTGCTTCTCTTGGTCGTAGATTGTATCTTTCTCTTCCAAAAACGGTGTTGTCCGGGAAGGCTCCCTCCGATTCGGTAGACGCAACAGCTGGGCTCTTCTCCTCGTCCAAGATGTCTCGATAATTAGACAGCACAGTTGGATTCACCAGATCCGGAGAGACGCGGCGACAATGAGTGGTATGCACCCACCGTTTCTTATTCGTAACTCGCACAGCCGTACGAGTTGCCAGAAGCACTTGCTCGGGTCCACGCCACCTCGGCTCCAAGCTGCTTGTACTCTCAAAGGATCTGACCATCTCAAAATCGCCAGGACGAAGATTGTGAGCTTCTCCAATGGAATTGTCGGGGAGCGCTTCTCGAACCTGTTGATGAATGGAAAGTAAATCATTTGTTAATCGTGCCAAATAATCGTTCATCATTATACAAGGCACATCATGTAACAATCGAGGCTTAGGAACTCCCCATATATTCATAGGCCTTCCAAACACCACTTCATAAGGTGTAAGGCCAGTTCAGGAATGGGGCACTGATCTGATAGATAGCAATGCCAGAGGCAGAGCATCCGGCCATTTCAAAGACGTGGATGCCACGATCTTTGCTAGCTTCAATTTCAGAGTAGCATTATACCTTTCCACAAGACCTGCTGACTGCGGATGGAATACAGCATGAAATTTCTGGTGAATTCCCAATCCCTTCATCACTTATTCCACAATTTTCCCAACAAAATGAGGACCATTATCGCTCCACAAATATTTACAAACACCATAGCGTGGGAAGTACTCCTTGAGCAAAACCTTAGCTGTTGTCAACGCTGTATTATCCTTCATGGGGAAGGCCTCAATCCATTTACTGAAAGCACACACCACCACTAAGACATACTTAAGGTTATTACAACGCTCAAGCTGGATGTAATCCATTTGTAGCACTTCGAATGGTGCAGTAGGTGGAACAAACCCTCCTTTTGGAGTATACGTCCCTTTTGCAGGGTTGTGATGCAAGCATATCAGACAGGTCTGCACTACTCTTTTGGCCGTATTGGCAATCTCAGGATGCTCCCAGACTCGCATAAGTAATCTAGTAATTGCGAGAGCTCCAACATGTGCCAATCCATGTGTCATTTGGACCATTGCTTGCAAGTAAGCTGCAGGCAATTTCCATCTTTCCATATCTTTGCTTCTCCAACAACCCTCATCATCTAGCACTCCCTCCGCTGCCCTGGTTGCGAGTTCTGTTTCAGACGCTGATTTCTGAATGTCTAGTATCTCCTCTCTAGCATCATGCCATCGCTCAGCCTGCGATTTCACTACATACATTGGCGAAGCCTTTCGTAACATAGCAGTTTCCCTCGCTATGCAATCTGCTAAGGCATTTCCTTGTCCTACTTTGTCTGTCACTTTCTTGTGTGCACTGCACTTGATTATTGCCACTTTCTTTGGACAAAGTAGCGCATTCAGAAGATCACACACTAGTTCTCCGTGCATAATGTGCACTCCGTGTGAAGTCTTGCAATCACCTAGTCATTCTTGCAATCCTTTCAGATGCATTGAAAAGACCTCCAGTATTAGAAGCTTTACCAATGTTTTATGGTCACTACGCACTTCGCAAGATTTGCCCCACATAACAGGGCAAAAATGTTCCAGGGCCCAAACGCATGCTACGGTTTCTTTCTCAATGACTGAAAATTTCCCTTCAGTGGGGGAGAAAGCAGGTGAAACGTGTGCAACTATATTCTCCTCATCATCAACATTGATTTGGGATAAAACGCCACCCAAACAAAGCATGCGGACTTGCGAATTCGCGAATTCGCGATCCGCAAAATTCTAGAATTTGTGCGAATTTGCGGATTTTTGTTTTTTTAACGTGTTCACGAGCCGCTTGCATAGCGAAGTTACCCATGCAGTCGTTTATGGGAGAGGGAGAGAGAGATAGATGGATAGATAGATAGATAGATAGATAGATAGATAGATAGATAGATAGATAGATAGATAGATAGATAGATAGATAGATAGATAGATAGATAAAGAGAGGGAAAGAGAGATAGAGTGAGAGAAAGAAAGAGAGGCCGGATCTCTGAAGGGCCAGATTCCTGAGTTGCCCCTACAGAACATGCAGCTTTTTATTTTTAGCAAAATGCATATGAAAATTGTGCTGTAAAGGTCTCTTTTAGTTTAACCCCTCCTGACAACTCAAAATGGGTGTATTTGCCATCCTCTCCCTTCTTCCTGTTTTTTATATCTGTAAGTGCTTCCTGATGAGGTTTAATTTCTTGGACAGGTGCCTCGTTGCCTACTTGTAACTATTCTCTGACCCTGCTTCAAGGGTCAGAGCAGGGTCAGAGAATAGTTGCAAGTAGGCAACGAGGCGCCAGGAAGCAATTAGCAGCAGGTGTCCAAGTTGAAGTTAATTTGTTTGTAACCCTTTTGTAAAAGGTTACAAAGAAATTAGGTTCAACTTTTACACCTGCTGCTGTAACCCTTGCTTGGCTGAACATTCGTCCCCGCTGATTCGCGGATTTTACCGCGATTTCGCGAGATTCGCGGATCGCGAAATCGCGGAAAATCCGCAAATTCGCCCGCGAAACGGATTTTATGCCCACCCTTAACCCAAACCCTTGTTACTGGCATCAACAGTAACAATGTTGTCCAACTCAGGATCAAATCCTTTGATAGCAGGAGCTTGAACAATAGCTCTTTTAATATCTTCAAATTCTAGATGGCACTCGTTCTTGAGTAATTGTCTAATGCAAAAAACTTTTGGGAAAAATCCTTAACAAATTTAGAATAAAATTCCACCAATCCGAAGGAATGATTTTACTTCATCCTCCTTCTTTGGACTAGGTGAATGCTGGATAGTGTCTACTAAAGAGGGCTTGGGGGAAACTCCATCACCACAAAGTACATGACCTAAATAGGTGATGGAGTTTACAGCAAACTTACATTTAGAATGTTTTACTGTCCACTCTTGATTCAAGGATTCCCAAAACTTCAGCTAAAATCATATTGTGTTCTTTCCTATCCTTAGCAAAAATTAAAATGTCATCTTTGAAAAAACTTACTTTATCACATTTACCAAAATACCGATACATGTGTCTCTGAAAAATTGCAGCTGCAGAAGCTAATCCAAAAGGTAACCGCTTATATAGGAAACATCCAAATTATGTAATAAACGCTGTGTATGATTTGCTTTCCTCACATAAGGAAATCTGGTGGTATGCAGCGGACATGTCGATGGACGAGAACCATTAGGCATCTTTGACAAGGGACAGCATTTCTGATATTTTGTGAAGGAGTAACTTGTCTTCAAGTATGCTGTTATTTAAATGTCTCAAACCTATGCACGACCTGAGTTTGCCATTACTTCGTCTGGTCACGACAATGAGAGAAATCAATTCAGTGGACTCAATAGGTTCAATATCGTTAGCTTCAGCTAATCTCTCTAACTCTTTTTCTACGTCCTTCCTTAATAAACCAGAACTATGTCTTACTTTATGTATTTTGGGACATGCATCAGGTTTTAACACAATACGATGTCCAAAGTCAATAAGATTTCCAATATTTCCACTAAAGACTTTGGGAAACTTCTTCAAAATCTCACTGCAAAGCAACGTATTGTCATTTAAAACCATGACATGATCTGTTCTGTTAGGATTTGAGATAACATCTAAAGATCCTTCCAGCCCAAATCTGCAGGTCTTTTTTACGCAATATACAACTTACCAACGGAATCTCTAGCTTTGAATTTGAAAACTAAAGATCTATACCCAACCATGTCAAGTTTTTTCACCGGAAAATCCTACTGGGTCAAAATCAGCTTCTAATAATTTATCATCAAACTGTTTGTCAAATGGGGTCTTCCAGGTCTCTTCATTCACAATAGCATAAGGAGTCTCGGAGTCTGCATACATTTGTACAACAACCCCACCATTTGACATCCAACATAGAGGTTCCTTCCGGTGTGTATCTCCCTTGTCACGAATTTTCCAAATTAACATTTCTTTAGAAATTAAATTTTCTTTCCCATTACCACAGTCTCTTAAGGAAAGATTTTTTGGATTGGACTCCTCATCACTTGAACTCTCTTCACTATCATCCACACATCACTCTCCTGCCCCCCTTCTTCCTACATACTTTAGCGAAGTGAACAGCCACACCACAATTGGAACATCTTTGTTTAAGAGCAGGACAGGATTCGCTACATGCGAAATGGGATGCATTATCACAACAGGAACATTTCAAATTCACCTTTTTCATGAACTCTTGGTTCTTAACCAATTCTTTCTTAGATTTCATCATACTCTTAACTTTGATTTTACTGAAAATCACTTCCGACACTTTACTAGTCTCTTGCTAAGCACTTTAGCACTGCAGCTGGACACTACAGCCTTTTTAACAATGGCTAAAATGTATTTTATATCAGTATCACCGTTGATCCATAATCTTTCCTGAATGGCAGGATCTTTAGCATGCATCACTACTTGGTCTCTGACAAATTGATCTTGTAGATGTTCAAACTGACAATCAGTAGCCAACTTCCTAAGAGCAGACACATGCTCATCCACAGTCTCATTTCCCTCTTGTTTTCTATGAAAGAATTTTTACAGTACTATACCTATGCACACTTTAGGTGCGAAATAATTACCAAAACCATTCACGATAGCATCAAAAACAGTGACATGACCACCCCAAGGAGTTTTTGTCATATAATAATAATAATAATAATAATAATAATAATAATAATAATAATAATAATAATAATAATAATAGTAATAATAATATTAATAATAATAATAATAATAATAATAATAATAATTCAGATACTTGCAAAGCTCAACAGCTACCTCAAACAGAGGTGTCTCGGAGCTAAGCATTCAGTAGTGCATAGATGGAAAGTCAGAAAGCCAAGACATTGGCCCATTAATATGCCCTAAAGAACCATGTCTTAACCCTTTTCCTAAAAAAGTTTCTATGTTGCGAAGATCGCTTGGCAAGGAGTTCCACAATTTTGCTGCTCCCACCGTGAAGGATATGCCCCCCATTCGAGCTTTCTTGAAGCGAGGCGTGTAGAGTAGATGTTGAGAATTGGACCATAAGGATCTGCTCTGTTTATAACTGAGTGATCTGTGTTTATGGAAGCTAGGACAGTTACCATGCGTGGCTTGGAATGCTAGCGTGAGGCCCTTAAATTCGATTCTTTTAGCCACTGGTAACAAATGGTGCTCTTTTAAATGCGGAGATGCATTCTCGCAGAAAGGTACACGCCTGATGAGTCTTGCAGCTACATTTTGCACCATCTACACCACAGCATGGATTTCCAAATCTAAAAAAATTCACATTTCCTCATACAATTTATGTCCACTAGGACCAACTGAATGTAATAAGATCCTCTTCCTTTCCGGTGTCATTTTACTATCTTCATCTACTGTAATTATAACATTTAAAAAATGTGCTTTCCACTCTGTTCACTTCATGCAAGGATTTCCTCTTGGTCCAGCAACTATGCACAGACGTTTGTGTGTACCTCACAGTGTCCTTTGTTCACCCATGAGGGAATAGTTCACTGCTAAATTCACAATGGAGAAAACAAAAATATGTTCTCAGAAAAATAGTATTAACCTTGGTAAAGAACAGTAGTATTCAGTATGTTCCCCCTGTGGCCACAAAGTCAACTTGTGAAAATGTAGTGTCTCACCATTTATGAAGTAAAAGGTGTGTGCGTCACTGCATTATGCCGGGGGCCTCATTTATGAAAAGTGGTGCATCGCTGCGTGAAAACAGCGATGCGTCACTTTTCACTGCGCACTCCTTGCGACATTCCTGATGCTTCATATTTAATGTATGACGCATCATGTCGCAACGAGTTACAGATACGTCAGTATTTCTGACGTATCTGTAAGCGCAAAAGTGACGCATTGCTGGAGTGTGTCACAAAAGTGACGCAACTCCAGCAATGCGTCCTTTCACATGGGGAATGCCCCATGTGAAAGGGCTTGCGTCAGTCTTACGCCTGCTCCCCTTCTTCCTACATACTTCTTCCTACATACTTTATCAGACGCAAGATTTTGACGCAACAGCGTCCTAAAAGTGATGAAGTGAAATCCCATAGATTTCACTACGTCACTATTACGAGGCTTTTTGCGGGGGAACGCCCCCTCTGCATACATTATACCTGACGCAGGTATAATGTGGCGCAGGGGTTTAAAATGTGACGCATCTACCTAGATGCGTCACTTTTTGAATATGGCGCAACAGGGCGCATTGTTTACACCGCTGGTGCGTCACAAAAAGTGACGCACCGGCGGCGCAAAACTGAAGCAAGGCCTTCATAAATAAGGCCCCGTGAATTTACTTTGATGTGGAAATCCAATGCTAAGGTGTGTGCAACACCATGAGCTTCTAAAAATCATAGAAAGCAGTTGAGTAGTAAAGTAAAGGTGTGCGCATCACCGCGCGCTGCCATTAATCCATGATTTGCGGAGCCCCTGGTGTGAGAACACAATGCAGAACCCAGAAATAGGAAGTAATATTTGCACTTTTGTACTTCCAAGATGGCGACACGCAAGGTCACGAACCGCGACCTGCTTTGGAATACTTGTGCCCCACAACGCACTGCAAAAAGAATGCAAAAGCCAAAGTTTGCCAAGCTGGACACAGAATATCAATGAAGGCTTGGAACTCCGAAAAAGAACCAAGGTAGATGCTGCGCTTGAGCGAGTGTGACTTTCAATTTAGCCAACAGTCACTTTTAACGGTAGGAACTACAATACTTATGATTTACTTAAAGTATAATGATATGACCTGAACTTGAATCCAAGATAAATGTACTCCTTGAGATGATGTATTCTCCCTGAGGATGTAGAAAAATCCTTTGTAAGTAAACGTGATCCGTATTAACAGCAATATTTGTAAAAATCCAATAGACGTGGGTTCTCCAGTGTTCCGTTCCCCTCTCGTTGCCACTTGTAAAGTTGATTCGGACACGTATTTGTAGGCAACTCCTTTATTAATGAAACACCGGTATGCAGTATACAGCAGAGAGAAACCTGCACTCGTCCAGCTCCAGCATCCACTACCAAATTCCAGAATGGAATAACTGGCGTGGATCAGAAGCTGGATCGCATGCATAGAACATGCAAACAGAATACCGTGAAGTAAACACAACACAAAAGTAGCAACAAAATGCAGCAGCTAATGCTCCCTTAACAAGGAAAGTTGAACAAGCATTGCAAGAAATTTAGGAGGCGGGGAAATAGCCATGTGATGAGGTATGGTACCTAGTAGTGCAAGGGAATATAATACCTAAGAGACTGACATTCCCAAGCGTAACCCCAGTGGGACTTGCATGCCACTGAGGCAGGGGCGCGGGAGGGAAATTCATCAGTAATCACAATGAAAACAAGAGGAGAGTAATATGGAGGGAAAGGACGGGACGGGCATTATGAATATGGGGCCAGGTGCGTCTTAGCCCAAAAGGCAAGAGGGAAAATAAGATGTGCGGGTTGCATGGGGGCTGAAAGTGAATGAATAAAAGAGTTAAATTATGTCTCTTTCAAGAGGGAGAGTATGGAAGGCAGCAAGATGGAAGTCTTGGGAGTTGCTGGTAGGACTATCCTGGCAGATAAACAGTGGCATCCAAAGTGGTATTACTGCAAAGGAGCAGGAGTAAAAAAGTTTAGCCGAGGAGCATAGTGTGTAGTAGAGCTCCTTGCTACTACAGGCCATAACAGTGGGGACAAAGGACGAGAGGCAGTTGTCAGTATATCCAGCATCAGGGAGGAGAGAAGCTTGAGGCAAATTACCCAGAATGTGATATGCAATAAAATTAATCAGGGGTTTAAAGTGCGCCACTCACCGGTGAGAGTCTCAAGGTGTTAGGGGAGGGGGATGCAGCTCCAGATCAGCTGAAGAGCCAGGTCTTGAGGCTTTTCCTGAAGGTCTGCAGAGTAGGGAAGCATCTGATGCTTACTGGAAGCTCGTTCCAGGCTTTGGCTGTGAGGTTGGAGAAGGCTCTTCCAACCTCTCTGATTCTGCGGATACGCGGGGTTTCTGCCAGGCGAGGTCAGCGGAGCAGAGGTTCCTATTGTGTACGTGGAAGGAGACTCTTTTGTTGAGGTATTTGGGTCCGCTGTTGTGGAGGGATTTGTAGGCATGGGTAAGTAGCTTGAAGGTTACGCTCTTCTCGAAGGGGAGCCAGTGGAGGTTTTTCAGGTGTTGGGTGATGTGCACATGCTGTGGGATGCGGGATACAGGAGGACTAGTCTGGTTGCGGTGTTCTGGATGGTCTGGAGTTTGCATAGCAGGGATTTAATGATTCCAGCATAGAGGGTGTTTCTGTAGTCCAGTCTGCTTGTTATGAGTTCATGGGTGACGGTCTTTCTGTTTTTGGGTGGGAACCACTTGAAGGTCTGGCGAAGGATGCAGAGGGTATTGAAGCAGGTAGGGTGACAGTGTTCATCTGTCTGGTCATGGTGAGGGAGGAGTCGAGTATGATGGTGAGCTTTCTGGCATGGTCCTTTGGGGTGTGGAGTGCCAAGGAAGGAGGACCACCAGGAGTTGTCCCACGAGGAGGGGGAGGGTCAGAGGACTAGGACTTCTGTCTTCTTTGAGTTGAGTTTCAGACAGCTGCTGCTCATCCAAGTTGTGATGTCTTTCTTTCCTTCTTGGAAGCTGAGTATGGTGGTTTGGGGGTCCTTTATGAGGAAGAGGATGAGCTGGATGTCATCGGCGAAGGATACAATGCTGAGTCCATGCTGTCTGACGATGATGGTGAGCTGGACCATGTAGATGTCGAAGAGCGTGGGACAGAGCGGTGATTCTTGTAGTACTCTGCAGTTGATCTCTGTGGCATCGGAGAGGAAGGGCAGGAGTCTGATCCTTTGGGTTCTGCCAGCAAGGAAGGAGCGGAGCCAGCCGAGGGCGGTTCCTTGTATTCCGGCGTCTTGCAGTCTGGTTGCGAGGGTGCAGTGGGAGACAGTCTTGAAGGCTGTGGAGAGGTCGAGTAGGATGGGAGCTGTGGTGTGCCCTTGGTCGAGGAGCTTGCAGATGTCATCTGTGGTGGCGAGGAGGGAGGTCCCGGTGCTGTGGTTGCTGTGGTATCCAGATTGTGATGGATTGAGGATCAAGTTCTCTTCGATGAAGTTTGTCATCTTGGCATTGACGATCTTCTCGATGACTTTGGCTGCTAAGGGAAGGGGAGAGATGGGTCGGTCTTCAGGTCCGTCATTTCTGCAGAGGGTTTTTTGAGGAAGGGCTTGACTTTTGCATGTTTTCCAGTCATCTGGGAAGGTGCCAAATTCGAAGATGGCATTGATGGTGCATCGTAGCTTGGGCATAATGCCGGCGACGGCCCTGTGGAAGATGAGCAGAGAGCAGGGGTCCGTGGGGTCTCCTGATTGGGTGCTCTTCATTGTAGTGGTGATATCTTCGATGGTGACCGAGGTCCAGGCGGTGATGGTGGGCTGACTGTCATTACTGGAGGGAAGGGTGATTTCTGGAGCCTTCTTGCTGAAGTTGTGGTAAGGGGCTTTGATTTTCAGGTGGAAGTAGGAGCCAAGCTTATTGCAGATGTCTTGGGAGGGAGTGACGCCTGTGGCTTCGCTGTGGGGCTTGGTGAATTTGCTGGATGATGTTGAAGAGGAGGATTTTGTTTCTGGTGAAGGTCTTCTTTGAGGATCTTATGAGTTGGTGGTAGTCTGTCATAGCGTTCTTCTAGGTGGTCAGGTCTTCCGTGGTTTTGCTGTCTCTCCATCGTTTTTTGAGACATCTGCAGGAGCGTCTGGCTTCTTGGAGGTCAGCGGTGAACCAGGTGGCCTTCAGGGGTCTGTCGGTGGTGCTGAGGGGTGCAGGCTTGTCTGAACAGTTGGTGATCCAGTGGTGTAGTTCCTTGGCTGCAGAGTTGGCATTGGTCAAGGTGTGGGAGGTCGTGGCTGAAGGTGGTGTTGAGGTGCTCCTCTGTGACCTTGCTCCATTTCCTTCATGGAGAGCGACAAGTGGGTTTGGGAGCAGTGGCTATGTTGAAAGAGAAGTGTATGCAGTGGTGGTCCAATCCAGAGGGGCTGCATGGTGTGGCTGAAATGGATGTTGTTACCGCCTGTGAAGATGGGGTCGAGGGTATGTCCTGCCTTGTGGGTAGGGGTGGTGACAAGCTGTTTCAGTCTGATGTTGACGAGGTTGTCCAGGACGGCAGAGGAGTTGGGGTCGCTGAGGTTGTCAAGGTGGAAGTTCAGGTCTCTGGTGAGTATGTAGTCCATGGAGGCGATGGCGTGGAGTGAGACAAGGTTGGTTATAGCAGTGGTGAACGAAGTGCAAGGGCCGGGGATCTGTTGGAGAGGGTGCCATAAAGAGTGGTTCTAGGGCTGGTCTGGATCTGGAAGTGAAGGTGTTCAGTGGTAGCGGAGGAGTCGTTTGTGGTGGAGGTGGAGAGTCGGAGGGAGCTCTTGAGTGCAATGGTGAGTCCTCCTCCTGGGTGGTTGGGGCCGTCCTTCCTCTGGATCTTGTAACCATCAGGAAAAGCGGTGGCGATATGAGGTGGAGGAGGCATTGGTCCAGGTTTCCATGAAGAAGGCGACATCTGGCATGAGGGTGTTGCGGAGGTCCAATATCAGAGCGCACATTGAGGAGGATACACTTCAGGACTTCCATGGTGTTGGCGTCTGGCGTGGGGGCAGCGGGCATGATGATGCGGAGGGTGGTGAAGGTTCGGTGGCAGTAGCAGCAGAAGAAAGGACCCAGAATGTGAGCATGCAGGTGACTGGTGGGTGGCCTGGGCGCAGCACAGGTCATCCTGTAAAAGGAGAGGTGAGAAGAGAGAGACCGGGTTTAAAAACTGGACCTGACTTTAGTTTTGAGAATTTTCAGAGAACTAGGCAGAGAAGAGAGTGGGGGCAGGAAGAGTAACTGGTGGACTAACGAGGAAAGAGCATACAAATTCAGCAGAGGGAATTACAAGGTGCACAGGAGCTGAGACGTGCATGATACAGATGGAAACTGAGTATAGCAGATGTGTGGGATTGAATACCACCTAGAATATGGCAAAGGACATACCACAAGAGCAAGGACGGTTTCTCCATGGGAGCGTAGGAGTGTCGCCCCATGCACCGCTTTGAGCCTCAATGAGCTACGGCATGTGGAATATAAAATAACTACTTATTATTATTTTTGTTTACATAGCCTGACAGGCACACTTCAGGCCCATTGAATTTTTGCTGCATTAGAAACCCAGGATTAGCTCATTTCAATCCTCCAGTGTCCTTTGGAGCATTGGGTTCACTGTCTTAATCAATCCTGGCTGTCCTGTTCTGCAGGCAGGTGTGGGAGAAATAAAGAACGTGACCAACCATGGGATCACTTTAGTTTGAAGCCACACAGTCATTGGCTGTGTTCTAGTCAAAGATCATGCAATGCTTATGCACAGTGCCACTGGAGGACTGGGAGAGCCCGTCACACTGGACAAGGAACAGCTTGCGATTTCTGAAGGACAGCTCCTCATCCTGTGATTCTCTGCAAATCACTTAATGTCCTTTGTGATTGGGTGTGAACAATTTTTTTAAGAACAGCCAGTGGTCCCAGGGACCACTGCCTGCCCTTAAAAAACAGAAACTGAAAAGTTTAATTTTTCTTTTTTGAAATGCATCCCGTTTTCCTTTAATTAAAATAGGCTGCATTAAAATAAAATTTGCTTTATTAAAAAAGCAGCCATAGACATGGTGGATTGCTTCCCCCAGCAGTCCACCATCCTTGTGAGTGCTAGCCATACTCAATGGGGTTGCAAATTGCTTCTGCCTCATGAATATCAATAAGGCATGCCATTTGCGACCCCATTGGGAATCGCAAACAGTGTCTGAGACACTGTTGTTCATTCACTTTTGCGAGTCACAAGTTGCGAGTTACAATTCAACGCAAGTTGTGACTCACAAATGTGAATGTTCGCACATCTGGCCTCTACTTCTTTAATGACATGTGTCTCTGCAATGGATGCCAGTCCTATTTCTTTCACTACATTGCTGAGTTTAAATCAAAATGCACAGGGTGACCAAGCTCAGACAAGGAGCATTCAATGGTGTGACATACGTTTTGCAACTGCTTGACTGCACTGTCAAAAACAAGTTCTTCAGAGTGGAGTGAACCACTGGATAAAACTAAAGATTGTTTAATGCTTGTGAGTAGAGAATGGGACTCCAAATTGCTCTCTTCTCAGTATTAGAACATTGTGGCAAGAGCCCCAAAAAGACAGTGCAAATATTATTTTGTGAAAATTAGTATAGTGAAGGTACATTTTGTGGAGCAACGGTCCACTATGGATGATGAATGGGAACACTGATATGCATAGCTGAGACTTACTGTTACAAGCAAATGTCAGCAGCAGATGCTAAACCGAATGCCCAATGTCTGCTAAATAATTTTTCGGAATGTACGCTGATCACTTCTAATTGCATTCAATCATCCACAAGTGCGGACTAAATTAAGTGCCTTATACTTTTTTTCACCAAAGAATCTTGTTCTAAATCCTTGAGCAAAGCTGACATACAGCGTGCCAATTTTAATGAATTTAGACATTTTAATGAAAAGTATAGTCACTTACTACAGTTTCTGGCTAAAACCCATCCCATGCATGCGGAATAGTAATCCTTTAAACAACCTCGAAGGTTGACACATTGACTTCTTGGTTGCACAGCAGACACAGTGAAGTCATTTATTTATATTGCTAACTAGCCACCATAGCTATTTGTAAGTTAAAGAAGGAACATGCGTTTTCATTGATTCCTTATGGTAGTCTTGGGATTTGGTAAAGACTGCATCAGTAATAATATAGAACATTGTGCATTAATCAGAATTTGCCTTAATTCTATTACTTGCTTCTCTTTTGCTTTTCAAATATTTTCATGGAATGGATCTCACCAAACCCTCCTTATGTCATTAGGGGTCACTTGGGTAAACCAAACTCGCCCCCATAATTAACATAAAGCAAGTTGGCCTGAGAGCAAGGAACCTACACTATTCAGCCCATTGGATAAGAATTGTAACAATTGTTACTGCGGAACATTACAGAGAGTAAGTATGAAATGGGGAAGAAAAAGAAGGGGGTAGGATATTTGAATTTCACATAAAAGGGAGTCGACCAGCATTTTGTAGACAGGTGGCATTTTGGAGGCAGGTGGCATTTCCCATGACAGGCGTTACAAAGTTGCACCACACGATAAGATATTCTGACCGAATACCATCAGATTTGCTGATCTAGATGTGCTTTCTAGATGTCTATAACAGCGTGATGATATTGCGTCAAAATGACCGAATTCTGTTTCGACTGCACTGATACTAGTTAATCAACTCAGAAATGCACAGAAGTATAAACAACATGCTTGCATGGTTCCCTTTGGAGCATAGCAATCAAAGCCTAGGCTGATCACACAGTTACAGCAATACTAACTGCTGAATAATTTGGCTGTGTTTTTATAAACAAGGGAGCCCAGATTTATGTAAGGGACCAGGGGTACAGATATTTGTCAAGGAACAAGTGGTCCATTTGTACAATTTATGGACTAAATAACAGACATTGAAGAACAATACATTTTGGGCCCGATGTAGGTAGGCCGTTACCGATCGGTAACGGCCGAAAATACCGATTTTCGGCCCTTACCGATCGGTATCCAGCCATCGAGATGTAGGGCAATGAAAATCGTCCAAATCGGTATATATACCGAATCGGAATAGTTACCGATTCGAAAATAACCCGAATCGGAAATACCCCGAATCGGTAAAAGAACGAATCGGTAACATACCGATTCGATAAAAATACCGAATCGGTACATGTACCGATTCGGTAATGACACCGAATCGGTAAAAATACCCGCACTTGGAAACCGGAGCTGCACGAAGCTCAACTCACGGCCAACGAACGGCCTTTAATACTGATGCTGTGTAACTATACACGTTAACCCTTGCCTGACAGGTCGGAAACCGAACATCATCGGTACCGCTTTCTTTTTAACAAAAAACACCCGATTAGGACCGGGTTGGAATTATCACCGGTCACCCGATAACTCGCCTCGATCATTAAGATCAGCCCTGAAGATTCACAGCCACATGCTGTGATGAAACACGTGTAGGCTAGAGTGACAGGCACAGTGATTCTGAGAATGAGAACACTGTTGACTAATAAAAAATTTTGAAAAACTTATGCTTGGTTTGATCTATCCCATTGACATGACCATTTGAAGATTGAAATTGGATTTGATACACTTAGTGTGCTCTGGATTTCTGTTCGGTAAAAATACCGATTCGGTCCATGTATCGAATCGGAAATAATTCCGAATCGGATAAACTACCGATTCGGTAGAGTTACCGAATCGGTAAATCACCGATTCGGACAGGGCAAAACTTTGATTGAGATGTAGGGAAGCATAGAAATACCGATTTTGGCTCAAAATCGGTATTTCAAAATCGGTATTTACCATGGATTACAATTAGGTGGTAACCAACTTCAACCTATAAAAATAGACCCAAAATGCATTGCAACTTGCAGGATGGCGGCTTTTTGTGTCATTGCAAGGCGGCTACGGCTACAGCAGGAAGGAGAGAGGGAATGGCAAAGAGAGGAACAGGTCTACAGACAGAGGATCACCCTGTTCATGCTCACAGAGGCAGAGATCCTACAGAGGTACAGGCTGGACTCAGACACCATTCTGGAGCTCATCAGACACCTCAAACCACTGTTGGACCACCCCACCCCAAGGGCACACGCCATCCCAGCGCACGTGAAGGTGCTATGCAGCCTACACCTGCTTGCGTCTGGCAGCTATCAAAGTGGAGTAGCTGCGGTAGGAGGGGTGACCCAGAGCAGCCTGTCAAGGTTTTTCCACAAATTCCTTGACGCCATGATACAGAGGATGGACCAATACATCTCTTTCCCTGCAACCCACGCGGAACTGGTACAAACAAAAGCAGACTTTTACCAGATGGCACAATTTCCCCAAATCATCGGCTGTATAGATGGCACGCACATTCCGATTTGCCCCCCTGCTGACACAGAATACATATACCGCAATAGGAAGTCTACGCACACCATCAATGTTCAGGTGATCTGCAATGCGAAGTGCACCATCACAGACCTGGTCGCAAAATTCCCAGGGAGTACCCACGACTCCTACATTTTTCAACAGAGCGGCATCTATGCACGGCTGATGGCTGGCAAATTTGGTGAAGGATACCTCCTAGGTGAGACACATCATCAGACCCCCATAACACAAAGTAGCTAAGTAAAATACATGTATGCATGTGAGTAATGTTACCCCTTTTCCTTCTAGGCGACAGTGTATATGCCCTCCGCTCATTCATACTCACCCCCTACCTCAACCCCTCTACACCCAGCCAAAGGAGGTATAACCGGGCCCACAAAAGCACAAGGAATGTAGTTGAACGGACCTTTGGCATCTGGAAAAGCAGATTCAGATGCTTGCACAAGAGTGGAGGTGCAAGGCAGTATACCCCCATCACCTGCTGCAAGATCATAGCTGTCTGTGCAATGTTGCACATCCTTGCGGTTAAGAAGGGCACTGAGGTGGAGTTGTCAGACTACGAGGACCATGACGACGACGTTGCTGTGCCACAAACACAACCTGCTGGGGTGTCTACGCCAAGTGATGGCAGATACAGATGTGAGGAGATTACAGAAAACTATTTCTGAGTGAGTATAGATGCACAGACAGGTCAATGGATGTTAGAAAAAGAAATATTTAATAATGTTGCAACAACGTTACTGCACTGATGTGCAACAAAAGAAAATGTAAACAAAATGTGGGTAAATGTCAATTGTCCGGGTTGCCTCACCCGCCCTGGCAGTCTTATTTCTTGCTGCGCTTAGCAGCCCCACTAGGATGTGCCCCACCCCCTTCTGCATGTCCAGCAGCCTCAGCTGAGCGCCTGATTCTCCGGCGCGGCTGCTGCTGTCCCCAGCCTCGCCCAGGTCCAGGGCTGGATTAACAACAGTGTTCGAAATGATAAGTGCCTCCATGGCGGTGGTAATGTGGGCCATGCCCCTAGTCACCTCTGCCATGTTCTGGGTGAGGCTGGCCTCCATGTTTGCCCCAGGTTGGCATAGCTGGGCGGTAGCAGCAGCAAGGCGGTTGATAGCCCTATTCTGCACGCGGGGATCCCTGCGGCGAGAGAGCTCGTGTTCATCCATTTTTGTACAGAGCTGGGTGATGGCAGTGGTCATTCTCCCAAGACCTGTTGCAATGTCCTTGTTGCTTTCAACAAATGTCTTGAACCCCTGTGCCATCTCTCCCATCTGCAGGTTATGCACCCGCAACTGGCACTGGCAGGCCAAGATTGATTTAGCCTGCATCCTCTGGATCTTTACCATACTGCCCTCCAGCCCTTGAAACACGCTGCCCTCCCGTGCTGGAAGTGCACTGCTGGATGTTCTTGGCCTCCAGGGATTGCTGCTGCCCTGCTGTGTGGGCTGGGGTGCCACAGGTGTAACTGGGTTGCTAGCTGGAGCCTGACCCGCTGCTCCCTCGATGGGGTTTAATGGAGCAACAATTATACTCCTGGCAGGAGATGTGGCAGGTGCAGGGTGGCTCTGTGGTGGTGAGTTCTCCGGGGAGAACTGCAACGGGGCGTTACAGACAGTCGGGGGGAGTGTGGAAATGTGAGGGAATGTCCAGTGTCTTCCTCATTTCCCAGGGCACTGCTGTTCTCCTCCTCCTCCTCCTCCTGTGCTGGTAGACTGGTGCTTGGCCCTGCCACCGCACTGGCAGATGGTGCTGGTGCTGGTGCTTGAGTAGCTCCTGCTCCTCCGCCTGATGGTGCCCCTAGGTATAAAGAAGCATTTGTGAACTGAGTGCTGATGTATTACAGTCACTACAATTAAAGCATTGCACATATCATTTCAAATACTTTGATTCAGTTTTACAGTTCTTATCATTATGCTTCTGCACTGGCATTTTTGCCTACTTCTGCTGACTACATTTACCATGATGCATTTCTCATGTCTGTTGGTAGCAGGATTGGGCTGGGGTTTGGCTGTGCATAGGGTCTAAAGGGGAGGTGTTTGGTAGGGTGTGTCAAGATGCGCATGCTTCTTACCTTTAGCTGTAGCTCTGGCTGAGCTATCCAGGTTCCCAACTCCCACCACACTCTCCCTCTCAATGGTAGTCGCCACAAGTTCCTCCAGGTCAGTGAGGGGTGGCGCCGGGTTCCTGCCTCCACCAGTAAGTCCTGCCTGCTTCTGCAGCTCTGCCAGTTTCCTCTTTGTGAGGCTGCGGATGTCGTAGAACCTCTTCTTGAGGTCGTCCAGGCTCCTGGGGGTGACACCAACAGCGTTTACTTTTTCCCATATTTCACTCCACAGCCTCCTCTTAGTGCTCTCAGGAACAGTGAGGGACAGCCTCCCAAACAGCTGCCTGTGTACCCTCACCACCTCCTCCACCAACACTTGCAGCTCCATGGTGCTGAATTTTGCCTTCCTCTTGAGCTCTGCCTTCTGGCTCTCAGTGCTGCTTGCCATGTTTCACAGTGCTCTGGATACTGCTACCACTGCCGCTCACTGTGAATGCTCAGCTCAGGCTGCCTCTACAGAAAGTTCTAATGAGTTGCACCTGCCTGGGTAGCCACTCCCTGCTAGGGTGGGGGAGGGTGGTTCCACCTCATTGGCTGATGTCTTTGGTTTCAGTTTGACTTGCTTGCCGATCGGCATTTACCGATTCGGTATTTACCGATTCGGATATTTCCGAATCGGATTTTACTGATTCGGTAAATACCGATTCGGTATTTACAATGCGTTCCTATGGGCCTTTTGGCCATGGGGGTGTATTGCGATTACCGAATCGGTATTTGCCGAATCGGTTGTAGCCGAATCGGTAAATTCCGATTCGGTAAATGCCGATTCGGTACATATCGAATCACAATACCGATTACTACCGAATTGGTATTTTTCCGATTTTTTTTATCTACATATCATTTTCCGATTTCAAAATACCGATTCGGTACGATTCGGTATTTTAAAATCGGAAAATGCATTTTACCTACATCGGGCCCTATATGTCAACAAAATTAAAGAATGAGAAAATACAAGTATTTATCTAATTATACAACACGAAAGGAACAAAAAAAATAAGAAGGTAAGTGGGACAAAAACAAAGAACTGGAAAGTAACTTTACAGCTCAGACGTTGTGATTGTAAATACACTGAACAATTTTAGCCACAATTGACTAGAGTTCTAATACTGTCAAATAGATACACCCAAGCATTTGTGATAGGTATGGTACTGCAGGTCAACCATGTTCCAATTCCACTTATAAATATGGGGATCATCATCAGGGCTTAATTTGATTCCTTAGACTGAAAATTCCTAATATCAACCACTGAAGAGAAAGAGAATTCCTCAGGCCGAATTCATGGGGTGTGGCAATTGCTGTTAGGTGAGGTAAGGGCACTTCACTATAAAATCAGAGGTCATGAGATTAAAGTAAATATGTCCATATATTCAGTAGGTTGTGGGGACAAGATTTTCCAAAAGGAGGGGCTCTAGCTGACAGCATGGTGGTGGTTTTGGCAGCACAGACAGGGGACAAGGACAAGACGCAAGAGTTTGTCTCCGTCTAGGGAGATCCTTGTAACCACGGTAAGGAATGAATCCTGGAGGGTCTTCGAAGCTGCTGTGTGTGCGGGAGGTAAAAGTGCCCAAGGTCCATCTTAAAATTTTGGGCAATATGACTGTTAGTGTAAAGCAAGCTTCCTTTCAGCCATCTAGGGAGACCTTAAAATTACCTGAGAGATATCCTGAGACTGAGAAATTTGAACCCTGTGAGTAGTACCATCACCTGCAAACAGAATGGAAAAAAAGGATAATGCTTGAGATATTTTAAAAAGAGGATAATCAAACATAGCTAATTTCAGTTTGCAAAACTATCTTGTGACATTGAACAAGACATGAGCAGCACACATATTTTCAAGAAAATTATACAAGAGGATAGTCAATTGCTGCAAAGCTTGTCCAAGCAATTTCAGCACATCGTGATGTACCTCTGGAATAGCAACTCTGGCAAAATAGGACTGGCTGGGAATATTACATTTTGGGTAGATGGCTGCCAAAAATTCACCGCTTCCACAAAAGAAAAAGGAAGGAGGTCCAGCGCTAACATTTTAGCCAGCTTTGTGTTGGACAAACGTGCCAGTGGGTGGTTGCGTTTGTACTGCTCCTCTGGCATAAACATGACAGGAATAGTAGCCTGGATTATTTTCTTTTCTGGTACCAGTAATGCAGGTGACTTCTTGAGAGAAGACCGCGGTAGGCTCAGTGTGAATCTCACAGTGGAAGTCACTGCATGCTCTTGCCTTGGTGTCTCGACTTGAGTCTTGTGCCATTGTGATGCTGCTGGACACAGGGCTGATTTGCGTACAAAAATGTCTCCCTCTTCTTCATTTTCCACCTTGATTAGATTGGG
Source organism: Lissotriton vulgaris (assembly GCF_964263255.1). Taxonomy (NCBI): domain Eukaryota; kingdom Metazoa; phylum Chordata; class Amphibia; order Caudata; family Salamandridae; genus Lissotriton; species Lissotriton vulgaris. The sequence goes on along the minus strand of NC_141689.1, from coordinate 2,062,473,301 downwards.
TTCCCTGCTCAGCCTTTCATCCCCTTCACCAATACCACTTGCAGATTTTTGGCCCTAAGATTCTACTCTTGCTGTACTGGGTTGTATTTCCTCAAATGGGTTGTTTGCCCTCCGGTACCATAGTTTGTAGCATGCTTACCCTGTCTAACACTTGCTCTTCAAATGGAGCAAATGGCAATGTTCAGCTTCTTCTTGCTAACGGTAAAAAAGTCCCAAACTTGGGAGGTCCATTTTTTGACATTGGTGCCACTGCCAATGTCTGATGAGTTAGGTGGGGATTTTAAGGTTTGCCTCCCTGCAGAGCTCAATTATTCTGATGTAGTTTTGGATGTAGGTTAATGCCAGGGCCTTGCAACTATGGCACCTGGTGGTGGTGGTGGAAGCTGTGTCAAATCCCTCAGTGCAGGTTGAAATGGGGCACTCGCGGTCTCCACTGAGGCTGGACTAACATCCAGGATGACTGCCTCATAGTTATCCTCCTATTCTACATCCATAACTCTAAGGCTTTCAGTAACCTTCCTTTTCCTTATCCTCTCTTGGTATGTCTCACTCTCAGACTGAGGCGTCCTGATCATCAGAGGCCCTTGAAGAAGAAGATCGTCAACTAACCCTCCTTTCTCTTGTTGGAGATCTGGAAGACAGCGGATCTTCTGAAAGAGTGGCTTCTTCTACTTCTGCAGTATGAAGCTCATTCTCCTGAACTGTTCCAAGTTCAGCAGTAACTACTATTGCTGGCAGCGGCTATAGTTGTCCACTTGTCTGAGTTTCCTGCAACAATTAGGTACTACTTTGCGAAAGAGATACATCCATTTCAAAGTCACTGCTCATCAGCACTGCAGTGATTTGACTGGCTGCCTCTGTGTCAGACATGGGCTGGGGCCTAGGTTAGGGTGAGTGCACTGATATGGGTGTGCTGCTCTCAGCTTGCTCCCCAGAAGCCGTAGTAGCAGGCACACTTTTGCTGAAAAAGTACCTGCCCGGCACGCCAGTGATGGAAATCAGCTTCTTCTCCCCCCACACTGGCCACTTTCTTGGCAGCATCTATTTGGGGGTCATCTTGAAACTGTCAGATGGCAGTGGCACTTAGCTTCACAAGCTGAAGAGATGTCCCTGTGTGTGGTCATGCACCACATTACGCTCAGGCCGTTTGTCTGACAGTACTGTGGATTATGCTGTTTCATATACACCTAAAAGCAAACAAGCAAAAGGAACATCAATGAAACATGGTATTGTTGCAGAATAATTAGTAGTACAGACAAATATTATCAGTTAGTGTGGTTACTTGAGTTATTATAAATAATTAACAATACAGTGTATCCATTCATAAAACCACACCAACATAAACTTTCATGGTGTGCACTCAGGACGGATTAGAAAGAGCAACAGCACCAATATCCAGGTGCAACTGTTTGCTTTATGTGCATCAAGTTGGGATGTGGCGCTCAGGGAGGTGCATGTGATAGTGGAATAATTCTTAGACACTGAATGGGGATGATGCCTGATGTAACTAAATTAAATTAAGAAATTATAAACATTACAAAATTAAAATAAAAACTGAATATATTTAAAAAAAATAAAAACCTAAAATTAAAATATATATATATTAAAGAATGTAGAAAGAAGGGACATTATCCTAAAGCATATAAATTATTAAACTGCTATCTCAACCATCCATGCAAGCCTATGGCTAAGGGGCACACTGACTGGAATGCACAATATGGCTGTCAGTCAGTGCCACATGGACAACAACAACACTGAGAAAGAAGGCATTGGGAACAAAGAGGACATCCAGGGCTATGGCAAAAGCACACTGGCTAGCTACACAAAATGGCCGACAGCCACATAGTCACAACAACAAGCAAGCAAGAAGGCATGGGGAACAAAGGAGAAATGCAGGCCTATGGCAAAAGTGCACTGGCTACCTACACAAAATGGATGTCAGCCACATGACAAACAACAAAACTAACCAGCAATGATGCATGGCCACAAACAAAGAACACATGAAAGCCTATGGCAAAAGTGCACCAGGTGTCTTTGCTAAATAGCCACCAGCCACATGGTGACAACAGGCAGGAGGCCTGGAAAACAAAGAACACATGACAGGGGGCACAAAGACATATGGTGGCCTATGGCAAAGACACTCACACACTAGCCAGATAAAGGAGGCATGGTAACACAGAGAGTACAGAATTAATTCAGCAAAGTCAAAAACAAAAATGAACAGGGCTCAAAATATGTATAACAACTCACATCCTCCAATAGCATTACCCTATCTATAAACTGTTTGCAGGAGAAAAAAAACATGAAATACCATCAAAAATGCATTTAGCATTTTAATCCAGATCCCTCCATGGCTTTAATGATGATTAAATTCAAACAACACCACAGAAACTGTTGTTTCATGCACCTATGACTAGTACTGGGCCTACTGAATGGAAAGCCCTTTGGCAGACTAGGCCACATAGTGAATTGAAATAATATTGCTAATTTATTTAAAAACATTGAGAAAATTGACTTAACTGTGCAACAGTTTCCTTTACAAAATAGGAGAAATTACATACATAAAGTAACTCAGCCCCAACTGAAAATGCAGGCCACCAAACCACAATAAATACTTCCTGGTGCATGCCCTCTATCAAATAAACAAAACCCTTATACAAATTTTATTAACTTACTTGTGAAATCACAAATACAAAATCCTTAAATCCAATGTTCTATGAAGCAGACACAAAGAGTGATCTTTCCAGTGCGAAATCTAAATAAAATATTATCAGATGATGGACAAAGCACTGGGAGGAGCCTGCTTGACAGTAACAGGAAGTTGGAGACTGAGGTACTTCCTTCCTACTGGTAAACAAAGTAAAAAAAAGACTCCTCGTACAAAACAACAATGCAAACGGTGCATTTGAGAATGATTTTGCTCCAAATTGTCATTTTGGGATGATTTAGATGCTTCTCAAGTATAGAATATTCCCCAGGCTGCAGTTGTGGTCAGTCGCACTCGATCATGATCCCGTATGTTACAAAAAAAGAGGCAGAAGTTGCTTGTGCTGCTTAAGCCATGTAGGCGGCCGCAAAATCTCGCAGGAGCTCGCGAATGGCTTGCAAATCTCGAGCCACTTGCAATTGGCTAGAAAATATGATCCGCACTTGAAAGCACCCGACAAGTCACTCCCGACATTTTGAGCGCGCCAAAAAAAAAAAAACCTCTGCTGGTTCGGAGTGCGGAGTTTATTCGTAACTCCAAGTTCTCCGCGGTATGCGGAGTTGCTGAATTCTGCAAAATTTGCAAGCAGAGAGAGTTTTATGCCCAGGCCTAGTAAACACCTCCTGTGACTCTGAAAAGTAGCTTGAGATTGACTTAGAATCTCACTCCATTGAAAGATCATCACAAATGTGGCACCTGCACATGTTGTGATGAAACAATAGTAGGTAGTGAGTTCATGCATGGAGATATAAAATGGGAACACGCTGAGTTTTCTAATTGTAGAACAAAGTATGTAGTGTATGGGATATGTTGTCTTTGCAATAAGTTGTATATCAGAAAGAAATACAAAGAAATGTAGCAGAGGATTATCCAACATAAATCCAGAATATGATGTGCAGTGCCTGGTGCTACTTTAGTGAATCATTGGATTGAAAATCACCCTACTGAAAGTGAATGCTGTTGGACAGTTTTGGCCATCATATTGCCAAACTCTAGAAAAGGTAATTTGGAAAGACGTGTCATGCAGAAAGAAGCATACTTGATCATTCGGTTCAATATTGTAATGGACGGGCTGAACAAAACGTCTGAATTTCTGAATATCTGAAGGTCCCACACTGGAATTTTTGTTTTGAGAAGTTCAGTCATGAGCCAACGATATCAATATCTATCATGAGGTTGTGATTCAAGGATTACATCCAGACATCGAATTTGGGAATGAAGGTATGTCTTAATACATGCAACTGATTTCCAACTATATAAATGTTCTTTTAAGACAGCCTAAACAATTTGTATTAGTAATTTGTCAATTTTTTTGCCAAACACTATAACTCTAACTACATGTCCAAAAATGCTTTGAGTCATTGATGAGTTTACATCGTCTTAGTGGCCCCTCCATTGAGACTAAGGGCCAGATGTAGGTAGGCGTTTACCGGGTGGTAACGGCCGAATTCGGCCGTTACCGATCCGGTAAGAGCAATTTGACATGTAGGTCCCTGTATTTTACAGACTCGGTAAATTTACCGATAAGTAAATTTACCGAGTATGTAAAATACCGAGTCGGTATCATTACGGATTCCGGTAAATTGGTATGTAGGTGGGACTCTTCTGAGTCCCACAAGCAGTACAAAATCGGTATTTTACCATCAAATACTACTTGATGGTAAAATACCGTTTCTGGTGTGCATGCACATGTGTGCATGCACACCTATGCCATATGACAGGCAGACCTGCCCTTAGGGCAGGTATGCCTGCCACATGGCACCCGAGCCTCTTTTGGGGGTGCCAGAGGGTGTCAAAGTGACACCCCCTGCACCCTTGTGACAGTCGGTATTTTCCGATGTGGTAAATACCGACCGGTAAATGCCCAATCAATCCTATGGGCTTCAAAGCCCATAGGAATGAATGGGCATTAACTGGTCGGTATTTCCCGCATCGGAAAATACCGACTGTTTCCGAATCGGTAATTGCACATCTGCATTTACCTACATCTCGGTACTTTTATTTTCCGACCTCTGAAATACCGAGTCGGTATGACTCGGTATTTAAGAGGTCGGAAAATAAAATTTACCTACATCTGGCCCTTAGTTACCACCGATTACCTTCAATGGACTAGACTAGTTAGGAATAGTAAGTCTACATTAGTGGGAATGCTATTTTCATGTCAGTTGAGGTGACTCCTTTGTGCTACATAGTTTTAGCACAATATTTGATATTAAGAGTTTTGCCCTTTGAGTCTGGTTCCCAGATAAGACGCTGGTTTATTGGAATTATCCCTATTAACAATGGCCAAACATTATTAGTTTTTTTTTTGTCATTTTTTTCAAAGTGCAGGTATTTTCACTACCTGTCCCATGGGCCTTTCTATGAATTCTCATTAGTGCTGTGACCCCCCTTTCTGAGGATGTTCAGAGCTCTCAGGAGAATCGCTGCCAGAAAGACCGATTGAGTGGCTTGGGGATTCTAAGCTGGTGACATTCCGTTATTTTTGACAGTCCGCTAGCTAGAGGATGAGAGTGGTTAGAATGGTGCGCGGTGCGGTGAGATCACCGAGACTGACTCCGTGCCTCCGTGTTCGATGCAGTCTCCGCTGCTGCTCACTCCAGCCCCGCTGCTGTACCCAGCTGCCTGTGGGGGTGTGAGAGTAGAATGGAGCGTGAGAGCGGTAGGGAGCAGAGCCAAGGACGAGGCCGCCATTGCGCTTCTGTGGTACTGGTGGTCTCCTCTCTGGATTTCTGCTTTCCCGCTTCCTCAGAATTCTTTCTGCCCGAAAGAAGGCTTGAGGAGGGAAACTCTGCTGTGCTGTGCTCCCGAGTTGCAGTCACTCCTTCTCCCACTCCCACTGCGAGAGCACATCTTGTGCAGAGAAAGCAGATCGTAGCAGGCAGGCAGGTAGGCTGTACCTGAGTTGTAAAACAAGCAGACAGACAAAGATAAAGACAAAGACAGATACAGACAAGCAGAAAGAGAAAATACTGTGTTACAATGTTTCTGCAGGCAGGAGGAACCCTGTACTGGTTTGGGTACTGGTACCGAGGTGATGAATAACTCAATTTCCCTGTGTCCAGCCAGGTGGATTTCCTTGTTAGCTCTTGAGCTTTGGAGCCTTGGAGCCTTTAACAAATGGAGGGGTTACCTGCATGAGCAGAGGCAGAGAGAAAGCCCCACTTTTTTCAGTGAGCAGCACTGCCCCCAGCCCTCCCAGCCCAGTGCGGTCTTGTGCAGCCAGAAAAGTCGTCATCGAAGTTGTCGTGGCAGGGGTAACTCGATATGTACCTTGTGATGGGGCAACAACGTGGAGATCAAGCAGAAGTGAAGTGAGGATGAGGGGTCGAGGGGGGCTGCATTTGTTTGCTATATAATCCTTGTCGGAGGTTGTTGGTGGTACCCAGAAGATAGAGGGTGCCTGCTGTATATGCATGTCTGATCTACGTTTTTTGGAGACAAGACGAGACGAGAGTACTGCCTATACTGCCTATATTGCCTATTGGAGTTAAGCGTAGTTCCTTTCCACTAGTGTATCTGTGAATTGGAGCTGAAGAGCGGAAAACCTACTTTCTTTCCTTGGTGTTGCATGAGCGGCGCATCTGTCGACTGGCGCATTGGAATTTGTTCCTCTTTAGCTGGTTGGCCTGACCAAGGGTCTACTACTCTAATAAGATCTAAGTTATGACTGCAAAAAAACTGCACTCTGGTAGACTGGTGTATAATAGGGCATGCAAAAAAAACTGAGCTAATCCTCTAAGGAACAATACATTGCAAATAAATATTCTGAAGAGTTTTACTACCATTCCATCTTTCTTTAAAAAAAAAAAGAAATGTCTTAAATCAGCAGAGATGCAGGAATCTCCCCAACAAGATGATGTACATCATGTTGAGGCTAAAGCTCATGCAGATCATATAGAGGCTAAAAATTCCATTGGAAAACTACTGCCAGCAGTTCCCTCTAATTCAATATCTGAAAACTGGGGTCCAAGATATATAGACCTCCAACTCCAGCCCTCAATTTTGGGGAGGCTGACTCCTTATTGACAAATTTTACTACACAGTCTCTAGCAAATGGAATCGCTGAATCTGAAGGGTACTCCTCTTAGTTCCAGATGTGGGTGAACATATTTTAGAAGATTTCACGTTACCTGATAGTAAGCTAGACCAGTCCCCTAAATTGTCCCACGCTTCTAACCTGGAATCATCTAGGATAATTAATGCTGCTATTTCACTCTCCGCTAAAAATTGCCCTGTCAAAATGCATCTGTTCAGTAGCACACCCAGCGGATTAGGCTCAATAGATTCACAGGCCTCCTTAACACCTGATTTTTCCCCAAACTTTCTGCCCTCAATTTAACAAACCAGAGACTAAAATGCAGATGTCAGAATCTCTAGTTTGTCTGGAAAGAGTGCTGTCCTCTATCATAGCTTTATTGGAGAAATGAGTAGGTAAATCTGACTTCATTCTGGACTCTGTTTTGACCTTGACGAAGTTTATAGCCTCTGAACAAAAATATTTGCCAGGCAAAGCTTGCATACCTCCCTCCTGTACAGCTAATATAGGGAAGGAATCATCTACTCCAGTTACTCCTCTACTATTGGAGGATAACTTAAACAAGTTAAATTAATTTCCAATTGACTGTTCCTCAAACGTTAAAAGGCGGGACTCTGGCATTCTGGCTGGGAAGCCTTTTTTAGCAGGAAAAATAAACCCAAATGGAAAGAAAACAAGGATCCTGCAGATAACCTACACTTATAATTTTTACAGCAGCTTTTTGATTACGAGCCATTAGATACACCGGCTGTATCCGTGTCCTGCCGACAAGTCAAGCCAGAAAAAACAACCACAAGTACATTTCGAAAGGTGTTCCCCATTTTCCTCAAACTGACATAAAATCTTCAACTTACAGAGGAAGTTCCGAAAGTTGGCTGTTCTTCTACTCAAGAATAGGCCACTAAGAATACAAGTAATACTGTCTGTAAGAAAAAAGAAAATGGAAAAAACAGAAAAATGCTGAAAGATTAAGAAAAAAAGGACAAAACGGTTATGCTTTGACCCCAATCCCACTCAAAAGATGCCTACAAAATTCAACTTAAATGTTTTAAAGAAGGAAGATGGTCAATTAGAAGGCAATTTATTGGACCACTGTTCCTCTCTTTCGAATTTAATGGTTCCAAGTGAATCTTCATAAGAAGCATTGATAACAGTCTTAAATGTTTCCCCTACTATCCAGAATACTTTGAACGCCAATGCTTCCATATCTGTTTCTTCTTTAGGTAATAACGTTATTTATAACCCAAATGAAAATATCTTTAAGGTGATCAATTTTGTTGATATCTCACAACTTGCCCCCAATACTCTGGATTTTTCATTTATTTTTCACTTCAAACTATATATGAATAGGACCTTCTTGTTGGGTTGCTTTGCCGAAATTCCAGTTCTTCAATTGATTGAAAGCAATGACATTGCCTTGTTTGAGGTTCAAAAATATAATAACTTCAGGGGTGTAAGAGTAACATTTATAACTAAAGCTATTTCACACATGATTATGGTACATAGTCATAAATTACATTGTTGTGGCATTGATGCTTTAATTCCAGATGTGGAGCAAGCATTCAAAAAAGTGGGCCAGAATAAGATGTCTAACATAGATTTAGAAACCTCCACACGGGTCAAACCTTTTTGGAGAGAGAAAGCACATTACAGGTCTTTCTTGGTAAGGAAGGTAGAAGGGTTTCTCTACAGATAGAGAAAATTATTCAGCATGTGGTCCCCGTAGAGGAGGAAGATAAAAAAAATGGAGTTGGCTTGCAAGTGCACTTCACAAAAATAGATCCCTACGCATCAAAGGTGGGAATTCTTCCTAGCAGTGACATTAGCATGATATCTTGTAACTCTGCCGGCTTAGGCACTAATAAAAACAAACTCTCTTTTTTAAAAGAGCAGAATGCCGATATTATATGCCTTCAAGAGACTTGGATCACAAAGACCTGGTTCACTGAAGATTATGTAGTGCTAAGCCACCCAGCGCTCCCAGTGAATAGAGGTCACGCTAAAGAAGGTATTGCTATTCTGTTAAGTACAGGCCTTAGTTGGTCATATAAGGAAATTCTTCAGGCCTCCAACTTAATTCAGGCGATTAAGCTAAATCGCAAGTTTGAACAAGACAATTTCGATCCCCTGTTGATCGTAAATGCATATTTGCCCCCTGATGTATCTTATTCTTACTTATTGAGTGATTTTCTACTTTGGAAAGTGAAGACTGCAGGTGCTTAATACTAGTGGGAGATTTAAATTCTAAAGTCTCATCTTATACTATAAAGGTATTCGATAATTTCGAAAAAAATGAGGCCCTAAATATACCCAAGGCTCAATTTCGGAATCAAAGTAGGACAGATAAAAGAGGAACCCTATTACTTGAAGGTTTGAGAAATGTAGACCTCATAATTGTTAATGGGAGGTTCGAAAAGGATATTCCAGAAAATTGTACTCAAAAGGCGCCAACTGGGAGATCTGGTATAAATTATTTAATTACTTCGGTGTACTTCTTCTGTAGTATAGAGGTTATGGGAAATGTTTTTAGTGGTCATATGTCAATTTGTTTTAAATGTGAATATAGTTGTGCTAAGGTAGATCCCTGGAACTTCAGAGGTAGTATAGCAGGGTTCTAAACGTCTAATGTTAGAATCCACTGGAACACTCAAGCGACCACTAAATTAAAAGCATGCCTAATAAATGACCAGCAGCAATCTATGATGGGTGAGTGTGACTCTTCCCAATTGGATTTACTTGAAGCCCTATTCTTACAATATAGGTTCCTTGGCCAAATCTTGTAAAATTTCGCAAGCTTCAGTTAAACGAAGATCATATTTTAATCCTTTACTTACTTTAAACAGGGAAATAAATAAACTAGTGAGGGCCCAGTTCTTGGATTTTTCTTACAAACAAAGTAATTTAATATATTTGATAAAGAGGAAAAGACCAAGAAAAAGACGCTGCTTAAGACGAATAAAGGAAGATGGAGTATGGGTGCAGCTAAAAGTGTCCGCATCTAAAAATAATTCTAAAAGATATTGGAAAATCATCGCCGACTGCTGTGGCACAAGAGTGAATCCTCTCCCTATTCCCATTAAAGAAGAGGATTGGAAAGTTCATTTGCTAGAACTGTATTCTGCAAAATATAATTCCATCAGTTCAATTATTGTGATATCCGACTTGTTTAAAACCCCTGAATTTAATTATGTACACTCAATTATTGACGTAGTTAGAGCACTTAAAAAAATGAGATCTTCTGGAGCAATGGGTCCTGTCGAAATTCCCATGACAATAATCAAAAAGGAGCTACTTCTGTGGGCTACTTATCTAGCTTCTCTGTTTAATTTGTGCTACTCTCAGGGGAAGACTCCTCCTTCTTGGTCCGGATGTATTCTAATCTCTTTATATAAAAAGGGTCCTAGAAAACTTCCAGGTAATTACTGGTAAATAGCCCTATCGGATGCTGCGGGAACATTTTTTGCCCGTAGTATCCTTGATCATCTTACGAAATGGGTGGTGGAGAAGAAGGTTCTTCCTTTAGAACAGGCTGACTTTAGGAAAAAACCCTCCACCTTAGATAATATCTTCATGCTGAAACTAAAAGAGGAGAAATACACAATTATTCGTAGTACAAATGTTTACATAGCCTTTTTAGATTTCTCAACGGCCTTTGATAAGATAGATCGACCTTTGTTATGGAGAAAAGTGCAAAAAATGGGCTCTCCCTCTCCACTGCTATCTCTAATTATCGCACTACATTCACAGACCTGGTGCAAGATATTAATGGGTGGAAATCAAGGCTTATCAGATGCTATCCCTACTGAAAATGTTGTTGTTTTGTTCAAGCTGACGGAGATGCTCCAAAGATAAGTAACCGGCATTTTGCATGTCTCCTATATGCGGATGATATTGTAGTAATGGATCTAACTCCTATTGGGCTGGATAGAAGGTTGATATCCTTGCAAAACTATACAGTCGATCATTTCTTGAGAATAAATGTTTCTTAAAGTAAACTTTAGTTATGAAATATAACAAAAAATGAAAATCATGTAATTTTAATTGGCATATTGGTTCTGAAAAGCTGGAGGTGATAGATTCATATCTTTATTTAGGGAAACTAATGGTGGGTAGTACAAAGAACAAACCCCATATTGAACTTAGCTCCTGCAAAACAGTATCTCATGCCAATGGGTTGCGTATATTTTATTATGCTAGGTGTAGAAGGCACTTTTTACATCAATTAATGGTGTTTAAAGTAAAAATTCCACCAACACTGCTCTATGCCATCAAGTCCATCCCTGTCAAGGATTGGTATTTTCTGGATAGAAGCGAAGGTCAGATATTACGAAACCTGTGTAACCTGTGTAACTTTAATACGTCAGTCACATCGGCTGCTCTTAGGCTGGAATCTGGCTCAATAAGTTCGTATATTCAAGGTATAGCTAGGGTTTTACGCTGGGGATACCAGTTGCAAAATAGCGAGCAAGATTTGTTAAGAAGTTTCATGTGAAAAGAAATTTTCGCTGTTCAGGCAATTAATTATTCCTTCTATCCTGATTTTTTATTTGCATTAAAAAACTTTTCTGTACAAGAAGAATTAGTGACGACTCTTCTTCCATCAGAATTAAAATCTTTCTTAAAAACATCTAGTGGTTAGACTAGTTTTGATAGAGGGATTGAATTTTGTAATTCCAAAAAGAGACTAGAGCTAGTAGCCGAGACAAATACACCAAACACTTAAAAAAAAATATGTATATTGCAATTTACAACATGGAACCCGATGTTTTCTCACACTTTGTCGCATGAATCTTGTAGCTTTAAGCAATCGAACAGCAAACTGGTCCCCAAATTAGAGAAATGGAAAAATCTGCAACCTTTGCAACCTAAGTTCTCAGCCCTTCGATCATGGCTTATTTGCATGTCCAGCATTGGCCGTTCTTACTAAATAGTGTTAAAAATGTAGCTCCAGCCCGCGATTATTTTACTTTGTCCAAAAAATGAAGTAATGTGTATAAAACGTTTTAATTATTTTAAGCAGTTTATGTATTTATTTTAATTGCTGTTTTCTGCTGCTGTTTGCACAAGAGGGAGATGCTGCATTCATTTCCCACTTTTGTTTTGCTGTCAAGCTGAAGTGAGTTCTGGATTGCGTTTTGCACATGTACTGCTGCTATTGAATTGTTGTTTGCACATATTAGGCCATGCTTTATAATCCCTTTTCTTGCTGCTAAAGCTGAACGTTTTGCTGAGAATTGATTCTGGATTTTATCAAGTACCTGAACTAGCTGCTACCTATTGCCTCTCGTACATTTTTGTATTTCTTAGGATATACCTTGCCACTTTATTCTGTTTGCTGTTAACTCAAAAAATGTGAAATGTGTTTTGTTATATTTCATTTCTTTTTGTAACAATTTGTATGCACTTTTAAGTGGACCTCATATGACTTCCAAATCTTAATAAATATTTGAATAGAATTGAGGTTGTTCACCATTTTCTAATAGTTTGGGCATTCAATAGTGTCCCATTGGATTACTAGCTGGGAATACTAAAATGTAAACGTAAGATTTCCAGCCTATTCCATTTTCTCAGTTTGTCTTCCGAAGTTTGTTTAGTTTTGACATCTGATTTTAGTCTGTGACTCTGTCATGAATGCTCTCAAAGGAGTGTTTTCGTATCTGATAATTTAAATTGGTTTACACGTTTGTTGTCGAGGTCACCTTGTCCTCCTTTTATAATATTGACAGACAAGTGTTGTTTACAGTTCGGCATTAATTCAGCTTTAATTTTTTTTATGTGTGCTGGGGTCATCGCCATGTTTTACTTTCAGATTGACATTTCAAGAAGAACGATAGCCCCCGCTTGCAACATAATTTTGGTTGCTTAATTCAAGTGAGTTTTCTTGTGTTTTCTTGGGAGTTCCGTGACTAAAATGAGTTTTTGAGCAACTTCCTATGCTTAGAATTGAACTTTTGATTTATATTTTCAGATTAACACCATATAGAAAAGTTATCGACATATCATGAAACTTCCTTTCGCAATTTCTAGTGACAACCATTGAGGTAATTCTGAAGAGGGAACGTTTTAGAGTAGTATACTAATCATTCTACACAATTAGGAGTTATATGTGATAAATAATGTGTTTATTTGTTTTGTAGTGTTCTCCAGTTCTGATCCCTGAGGAGAACCCCTTAAGTGGTGTGGGGCTCGAGAGCACTAACTTTAAACCATAACCAAGAAGTACTTTGGAGAGATGATTTTGATGCACAGAGGAGAAGTCAACACAATATTTTCATAGCTCGATCCATGGCCATCGCCATTTTAAAAAGACCTTTTTGCACCATATGGTTTTGACCCAGTAAGCAGGAGCCTTTGAATTGCAAAAAAGTCATCAGTATTGGCATTTTGTGTTTTTCTTGACTTTTAGAAAATTACCATTTTATTGTCCTAACCATTTGGTGCCTGCTACCTGCATCCTGTGTCACATGCCTGTTAATAGCATTGAAGTTGAGAACTAATGACTTTGGTGTTGTGAAGGCTTGACAGTTGGTCTTTGGGTATTACTCCCAGACAATGAGACAAAGGGCAAATAGATGTTAGCAGGATTTGCCATCCTGCGAATATAGGTGGGGCGGAATTGTTCCCTCTTGCCACTTATGTTTCAAAGGGCAGCCTCCAGTTAACACACACACACACAAAGGAACCTGACACCAGTCTATTTGTCACCCTAAACTACTGGGAGCCTTGGCAGGAAGGGCGGAACTAGATGTGGGGAGCCAGTATGCTACCCCTACTTCAAAAAGTTGGCATCTGGTATACATATTTGACCCCTGAACCACCTCTTCAGTACACTCCTGGACCTGTGCAATATTTTATTAGGTCTGTTGTCTACTCAAGAGGACTTCCCTGCTGCTTAAGGCCTGTCTTGTTCTTTAGAGGACTTCCCTGTGGTAACCAGAGGACTGCCCAGCTTCTTGAGGCCTGCCTTGCTGCTTTAAGGAGAGAAAATCCTCTACCAGAGTGACTCCAAGGGCTAGTTGGCCGGCATCCTGTGTGTGTTACAGGGACATTTCAAGCTCCACAGACCTTGAACACCGAACCTGTCCTCTGATGGAGTGAGACCTAACCCCCAAGGGGTGCCCCAGGTTCTGGACCCTTGGAAGAGCTGTTAAGGGTGCTGCTCCTGCCTAACCCTAAATGTTGGGACTTAAAGCAATTTTTATCTAAAAGCACCAGAAGAACTATCATAAGACCGGGACCTCCCTGCCAGCTGATCCACCCAAGCTGAATTGCTGGTTGATCTGATCTGATCTTTCAGTAAGTAACCCTTGCTGCGTACGTCTCTCTGCAGCAGGTAATCCTGTTCAGTGGGACCTCCAAACAACAGTATTCCACCTCATGGTGCCCCTTTCAGCTACAGCTTGCAGCTTCATACTTCTAGAGATTTTCATCTTCCGAAAAGAAGTCTAATTCCAAAGGTAAAACTCTTCACCGGGCTCGATGGTGACAAGGTCCCCAATGATAGAAACCATCTCTTCTGCCTGGAAATCCTGCATTGAACTCCCAGAGCTTTTCAGCATCATCATCGCCGACTTTACTGAGACCTCATCAAGCGGTCCTCGGTGACAACTACTCCTTGGATACAGCCTGCTACCTTTCTTCGCTGAACTCACTGCCCCTGGATTAAGAGCAGGGCGCACAACAAAATTTATTTCATTTATTTAATTGTTTACTTACCTCTAATCATCCATATTCCGGTGTTTACTAGCCCACACCCTGTCCCTCTCCCGCCCTGCCTTTCCGCCCCACGGAACTCCCATCAAGCTGAACCAAACCTCGTTCAATATAGATGATGTGCTACACACTTACCTAAAGCTAAAATCCTGACTGACAGCTCCATATTGGTACATTCCCCATCAGAAGCCACGAAATGATCAACATTAAACACCTCTCTAGACATGTACAGGTACAAGTGGTAAGAGTCACTGTAATGGCTTATTTGTAAGAATAGATCCTCTACGTTTAATGGGGGCAAGTTTTTATAGTCTTTTTATGTATCAGTTCCTCTTTAGTTTTCTTTTTTGTTCTTACAAGTTGTCATATTGATCTGTATAATTTGTCACATGAGCAAATAATAAATTGAGTATACCAGAGGTGCATGTACTGAAGATCAATAAACACAGTTTAATAAAAAGAACTTGTGAAATTGGAGTTATTGAGGCTTCAGCAACTTCATTTGTGTTGCAAACCTGATAAGTGTGAGTCTGGGGTTTGGATCAAGTTCTTCTGACTTTTCTATGGACTTTTCTATTTTGAATTTACCCACATCTACATATGTTCGGGTAACTCAGATTGTTAACAAAACATTATTGTCAGTTTATTAAGAATATTGCTGAGATAACCAGTGACATTACTCATGTAATGTCACTGGTTATAAAGCACGCTTTTTGCTGGAATGGCCAGAATAAAAAGACTCACTTTAAAAACTGTTTCCTCAAGCACCAATATTATGTCCTCCTGACACAGCAAATCGGTTAATGGGGAAACAAACACCTCTTAAGAAACAGTTGTGCAGTTCTATTACACGAATATGATGATTTCGAACTTTGCGTTTTTGATTTGTTTTATCTTGTGACCGGCATTGAATGGAAATATTCAGTACTTAATAGCAAACTCTTAGCCATTAAGGTAGATTGTACTAAATGGATGCATCTGTTGATGAACCATTCAAACTGAAAATTGTCATCAGAATATCTCATCGTTATGCAATCTTCTGTGCATTATTAGTCGTCAGGCAAGATGGGCATGTTTCTTTGCCCGGTATGACTTTGTTATCACCTGTATTCCTGGTTCAAAGAATGGGTTGGTGGATGCTTTGGCTCATCATTGTCCCTAATCATCACTTACATATGATCAGCCTATATATCCCTCTCAGTGAGTTGTTAGAATAGTGCAATCTTTTTAGACAGTTAATATGGCTCAGTCTGCTTGCACATGGATGTCTATCAGTAAAGGAATGGCAGGTGAACTTCACAGACTGCTGCTGCTTTCTGGACTGACACTGCGTGGGAGCAGAGGACATGCTCTATGACAACATGCTGGCAATTAGCTATGATTTCCAGTAGTGCACAAATTGCATGTGTTTGCAGAGAGTGGGCATCCTTCTAGACTGTTTGAAATAATGTCAGTCATAGTCCTGGCACCCTTTAGATATAAAATCATGCTGCCATGCTGCTGCAACCACCACTCAACTTGGATTCTGGATTTACCTGACAGAGACCATTGGTTCTTAAGGGATAGTTTGTAGGGAGCCTTGGATCACACGTAACTGTCCTGAAGTCATGTGGACTATTCTTTGAACATTCACCTGAACTCCAAATCAGTTCAGATGTAATATTCTACTGTTGGACTTCATGATTAAATGGGGAATACTCTGAAAGTGCATCATTGCATATGTGTTCTCCAATATCATGCTAAGGTAGTGTCCTTTTAGTAAGCACATACCATTGCTAAAATGAGAGAACACAAGATATTCATCATATTTGTTATTTTTCCAGAAGTCAAACAGAAACTGTAACTTGTGCTCTACAGTAGAGTGTTTAGTGACCAAGTTTAAAGTCGTTAGCCAAAGCTTAGGGATTAATATTAGTGCACATGTGTATCCTTAATGCTTATTGCTTGCATGCTTATTTTTCAGAAATAATCTGCTCTATAATGATGTATAGTAACACAGAACTAGAGTTCTGGTGTTACAATTTACCATTACAGTAACATTTAGGGCCAGATGTAGGTAATCCAGATTTACCGATTCTAAAATACCGAATTTTACCCATTCAATATTTTAGAATCGGTAAATGGGATGTAGGTATTCATTCTGTAAATTTTACCGAATCAGTAAGATTCGACCAATTCGGTGTTTCCCATTCATCCCTATGGGCCTCCAGGCCCTTAGGAATGAATGGTAATTACCGAATCGGTAAATACCGATTCGTTAAATTGGGGAACATATTCAAGGGTGGCAGGGTGTCACTTTGATACCCTGTTGCACCCCTGGATAGTGCATGGGTGCACATGTGGCACACATGCATGCCCTAAGGGCGTGTATGTCTGCCACATGGCACTGCTATAATTTGCAAAAATTTGCTTTTTTTAGGGTTTTTGATATTTACCACCAACTTGTCGTTGGTGGTAAATAACGAATCCTGAAATGGGAAAAGCACTCATTTGAGTGCTCCCTACATTAAGGATTCGGTAATTTACAGAATCAGTATTTTAAGGAATCGGTAATTTACCGATTCCTTAAAATACCGATTCGGTAAATTACCGAATCCGTAAAATGGCACCTACATCTCAAGAGCCTAAAACCGGTCGGTAACGGCCGAAATTCGGTTATTTCGGCCGTTAATGACCAGTATTGGGCGACCTACATCTGGCACTTAGTTCTCTGAAAAACCAGACACCATTTCCTTGGAGAAGTTCAATACATTCCACAGATCCTATTGAATAGGCAGCTGAGACAGAAGTGGTGGAGTACTGTGTGTCTCTCTTCCTTCTTATCCCATTCCCCTACTAATATTTCTGTATACATGGCCAGTTTTGAGGATGACTAGAGATGGAAAGCGACTTTGCTTCCATTGGTCCTGGAGCATAAGATTAGGACAACCAGACATGAACAAATTGATCTGAACGCATAGAAGAGCTGTATCTATAGACTTTTCGATTAAATTCATTGCATAAAGACATCAAGCTATTTTGTTCCAACTTAGGTATTGCAGGTGGTTTTACGAAGATGTATCATCACTTAACCATTTCTTGTCATGGGGAGGTAACAATACTCTGAATTCAGTTCTACATTCTTCTTGGTGGTATCCAAGAATAGTTTCTAACAAGTCCTATTTGTGCCCATTGTAAGATCATTCGATATTGCATGAGTTGCCTGGAGTTCTAGTATCTTGGAAAACATTTTTTTATAGATTTTATAGCAAATAGTACTCCTCCAGGAGATAAACAATTTGTCTAAATTGACAACAACTGAACAAAATGACCCAATGCATTTGAGTGATATTTTTCATCGTCATTGTTTGTCCTCCTAGTTTCTGGGAGAGATAATCAATATCTTTCAAGTTTTGGAGAGCTTTATGTAAGACTTTCAGAGCTGAACATGCTTATTGTTCCTATTAGCACGCACAGTTAAGTGAGCAAACTAAGTAAACAAAACAAATTTTGGAGCAATTTCTCTGGTGCTACTTTAATGGTACTCACTGTAATTACTTTTCCTATTTACCAGTTGAGTAACTTTCCTACAATAATATGGAAGTGTAGGGATCTGATCTCATTTTAACACTCCATAGGGATTGTTTTGTTTAAGATGCCGTTTTCAATTATTGCACAGTGCCGGATGCTTGTTCGCACTGTGCAATCATTGAAAACGACATCTTGCCCAGTGCGAACATGCTACCACGCAGTTTGCGAAGTGCTACGCGTAGCTCACGTAGTGCTAAGTGCACTTTGCGTAGCTTCGCGTAGCGCTACTTTGCCAACTACGCTCACCCCTAATTTATATGTGAGATGCACTTTTGCTTTTGAGAGATTTTTCAAGAATCACAGTAGATTAATACAAATGGGGTTATGTTTCCACTGTGTGTAAGTTTATGAGTGGGCCATTGTGAGTTAATATGTTGCATGCAGCATTTGTAAACTTCTGGGCTAAGTTTACAAATCACACAACACTGCAACCATAGTTGCTGTGTTGCGTTGCTTGAAAGCAAGAAAGCAAGACCGTGTCTCATCTATTAAGCTATGGCACTGTTGCTGTCTCCCTCAGCTCTAAAGCTCTTTAAGCTGTCTTCTGCCACTGGCATCATATCACAAGGGTGTCTGCATGATGTCTAGTGTGGGTGTTAAACTTGAAGGGTACACTACCAGTACAAACACTATGCCTAAACATAGTTAAAAACCTTTCCACCTGTGTGTGCTCTACAGTAAAAGACACATTTAAAAAAATTGGAGTACAAAAAATATTTTCTCCAATTTATATCTGGCCCTAGGAAGCATACATATTTGGTGCAGATCACTGTCTATAAATATTAGTAGATAGGGCTTTATGTTAAAATCGGTTAATGGTTGGTAGCGAACCCCCATCTCCCCCATGACATTCCTTCTTCAAATAAAGAGCCAGATTCCGATCTCGCTAGTAAAGCCCTCTGTACAACTTGACTCTTTAGGGCTTTATGGGCGAATTGCGCAAATGGAGTCCGAGCAAGTATGATCCATTCTTATGCCTACGTACTCAGTTCATTCGGACTCCCATTGAACTCTATGGGAGCCTGTATACTGGACGCATGCACAGGCTCCCTTAGCAAAAAATGGTGAGTGGGGAAAAGCGTACACCCTGTGGCAGGCACCCCATAGTGCTAATCACACTGTGCATTTATGGGAAGGGAGACCCATGGGTACCCCCCCCGGTCTGAATCGGTGGGCTCCAGGTGATGGTGTGCCTGCTACGGGCCCCAAAAAAATGATTCTGCCAGCTTTTTAGATCCAGACATACCGAATCGTGAAGGCTGTCCGAATCATGCATCGTACTTGCTTGCTCAGAAACAGAGTCCATAGAGCTGTAGGAAGCGGCTGTGTACGAGTTATACTACTGGATCGGGTTGAGAAACAATTTGCTTGACACGTATGCAAACTTTGCATTGTACTTGATCGTTCGGACCAGTGTCAAATAGGTTGGGAAAAAGGGCTACGAATCGGATCTGTTAAAGCCAAATCCGATTCGTAGGCCTTCAGAACAAGATCACAATTGACTCGAAAGTAGTGCAAAGAAGCTCAAAGGCCGACTTTGCGCTGGAATGTGAATGCTAAGTCAGCATTTGCACCAGATAGCATTTGGTGACAAATGTTGACTTAGCAACGGCACAAAGTTTAGATAAATCTGGCCCTTAGAGTGTTAATATGCATGAACATAAATAGTTTGTTAATGGTACCTACACTAGAATGTTTGATGTCCATCCATTATATAAGAAACCTTACACAGTCCAATGATAAGGGAATTGATCTACCCTATACAACCTTACATGCCAGCACTGTCATATTCCTTAAGTGTGCAGATATTTACAAAAACAAATACCATGATGTTTCAACTTAGCTGAGTGGAAAAAGAAACAATGAAAAATATGAAAAATTTGCAATAGTCAGACACCCAAAGAAAGTAGATGAATTTTAAGCTGAACTAGGAGAATAGTGGCAAGAAAGAATGCCTTAAACCAGTGAAAAAAGAATATGAGCGGGATTATAGGGAATAAATCAGTGGGTAGTTTGGTACAAGAAGCCTTATGTATGTATTTGAAAATGATACACAGCTACAGAACGCGAAAATCTCAAAATTGCAATATTTACTGCAAACTAGACAGACAGAATCTTGTAGACAGCCATATATACCGAAAAAAACTAAATAAGACTGAATAGCAAAATTGTCTAATGCTCTCCAAAAGGTTTTAGCATACCTTTCACTTGCATTCCTGTAGTCTCTTCATCATACAGTTTATGTGCAGGTTAGCAGTCATCTGTAAACGTACCTACTGATGTTCCATGTTAGCATCATGCCTCCTCTCTTCTTAGCAGATGGAAAGATCTTCTCTAAGGGCTCATTAAAAACTGAGCAAATATTGACTGAATATCAAACAAGCTCTGCCTTAGTTGATATAACCCCAAGGCAACTGAAAGAGTGAGGCCTGGAAAATGCATTTAAAATTATTGAAAATATAAATAATCTGAATATTGCTACACTATTGAAGGTAATATGAATGTGAAAATACCTAGAATTAACACCTTGGCTGCTAGGGGTTTTCCCACTGGGTGCTGACATTATTTGAATACTATAGTTTCGTGACAAAGCCAGCTCGTCATAAGCACAGCGCAGGTAACACTTATGACGAGCTGGCTTTGTCATCAGCACTGAAGGGGTTAAGATTCGATAACACGAAAATTAGAAAAAAGGTATTTGGCATAAGACATAGTTTTCTTTTCATTCAGTATACCTTTCTGGGAATTAATCAAATAATTATTTGAAAATAAGATACATGAGATAATGAAATAATAATTTCCTATGGCCTCTTTAATATCTGACTTTGTTCACTGATTCAAGTAGTTATATCATTACTGCATGAATGTCCTCGGAAGACTGCTATTGGATGTGACTGGCGTTCCATCATAAGCACATATGTGGATGAACACACACTGATGTGCAGGGTTTGGAAAAGATGATGGGCAGGTTTTCATAGAAGTCAAGCAACACAGCATAGCAGCAAAAAATGCGATGCTGCGTTGCGTGACAGGAAGGGAGCAGGAGAGTGCCATATCTACAGATATATGTCTTTCTCCTCCCCTCTCCCTAGTGCTGATTTCAGCTGCCGTGAGCCAGGCACACACCTTAGGTGCCATAGCTCTAAGGTGTAGCATAGGTTGTATACAGGATGGGTAGCCTTCTTGTACAAAATGCTATGCCAGACAAGTTTAAACACTTTTTCTACTTTGTATCTGTGCTGCACATTGATAACATTTCTCCTTTTAACGCTTCCTTGCAGATGGTGTTAACTTTTGGTGGCAAACCCTGCCTATAATTGTCTGTAGGGTTTTGCATCAAAAGGCATGAGTGGTTGATTGTGAATGCCCATGTACCACCTATTTAATGCCCCTTTGACACTAAGGGCCTGATTCTGATTCGGTTAATGCGGTTAGGAAGGCCTCCTAATGGCATTTGCTCCTTCCCGACCGAGGGCAAGATTACGATGCAGGTAGGAACATATTCTCCAATAGAAGTCAAAGGGAATCCAATCAAATCTTATCTGGAAGCATGCAGATGCATCATACTCGGTCGGTCAGACTCTCCAGATCCGAGTTGGTCGGAAACCATCTCCAAACTGATTAGATAGGGAAGCTTTTCAAACCGCATCAGAATCGGCCCTTAAGTGACAAAAAGAAATGCTTTGTGCTGCTTTGTGCTACTTTTGGGGTACTTTCCAATGCAAAAATAGTTGTGCCCTGGAAAGTAAATTGGTAAAGAAACAATTTGTGTTAGGTAGCATCACTTTTGTGACTCTAAGCCAGTGCAAAATGTTTGTAGATTTACCTCAATGTCTCTAGAGACTTTCCTGTGATCTGCCACATGTAAATACTCTCTGGTTGTGGGGAGGTGCCATTTGTGCTCCTCCCCAAAACTTCTTTGGTTCCCCACAGACACATCATTCCGGCTACTAGCCCTTGAGACATGTAACATTTCAGTTCCCTGTGAGGGCTCAGAAGGGTAAAGTTGTGGGTTCCTATTCACAAGTTACATTTTGTTGTGCATTTAGTAGTACTGCAATAATAGTGCTCAAATACCACAAAATGCTATTCACTAACCAACATGCACAGGTCTATGCCTCTTCTATCTTTTATGCATGGAGATCTCCTTCCTTCCTTCCTTCCTTCCTTCCTTCCTTCCTTCCTTCCTTCCTTCCTTCCTTCCTTCCTTCCTTCCTTCCTTCCTTCCTTCCTTCCTTCCTTCCTTCCTTCCTTCCTTCCTTCCTTCCTTTCCTCCCTTCCTTCCTTTTTATAGTAAATGTGGAAGGGACAGGGGGATTGGCTGGAAAATGGTAAATACTTACTACAAAATGGGAGGTGTTTGGAGAGGGCTAGCAAAGGATTTAGGGAGAGACATGCGCCCACCCCAAATGATTAAGTCCATTCCTATTCACAAACTGCATTTCTAAAGTTACTAGAGCATAAAAAGGCCTAAAAAGGTTGCAAATGTCCTCTAGCTCATCCTTGTATTGAGTGCACTGGTACTGCAACACCATCCCTTAGAAAATGCCAAAAACAAGAACACGCAGGTTTTTGCCTATTTTATGAACCTAAAGTCCACCTTCGACCGAATGCCCCAAAGTCTCTTTTTGGAAAAAATGGGCAAATGGGGCATTACAAGCAACTTACTGAAAGCAATCAAAGAATTACACACTGGAGCATTGGCTCAGGAAAAAGTTGGGGATGGCAACCGTGCGATGAAGAAAATCAACACAAGTGACTGATTAGAACAGGGGTGTGTGCTAGTCTTTTCAACTTATATCTAGCTGGCCTTGAAGAAGCACACCAGATAGCAAACAGTCACCCATCAACATTGGCCAAAGAGGAAATTGGATTCCTTCAGTATACTGATTATAATGTACTACTAAGCCAAAGTCCAATAGAATTACAATGCAGCATGAGCTGACTAGAAACATACATGGAAAAACAAGGGGTAGAACTAAATCTCAAGAAGACAAAAGTAGTTCGGTTGGTGGATACCTTGGATTTAAAGTTGAGCATAAATTGAGTTATAAACAGCAGCTAGCAACAATGTCGGCAAAAACACAATCGCTCCGCTAAGGTTTTAAATTATTTGAAAAAAAGAAACTAAGCTGCCCGTCATATGGCCATCTACATTTTGTTATGCGTGTCAAGTTGTTAATGGCAACGGTGACCTATGGAGGAGCAAAAATACAACAACATAAATCATTTCTGGGTTTCTATCTAAATCATACTATTGAGGAACTTTGCACTTGAAATTTGTAAAGCCATTCCTGAGCAGGGGGCATTTTATTGAAGCAATCAAGTCAACAATCAAATATCTGTCTTATACCAGAGATGTGAACACTCTATTGTGAAGAAGCCACACCTGGACAGTGATCAATTCATATATAAACTTGAAGCCTCAGAAATACTTAGCAGCTCACTTTTCAATGGCCATAAAACTTCAGTTAATGCTATTCCACTTCTGATTGTGGGAAACAAAGGATCTTATTCCTAACTGGAAAGATCAGTTTCAAAACCAAGTTTGGCGATTGTGTAACTATAAACAAGAATTTTTAAAAGATATTCTTTGCGTATGCCCAAAGTTCATGTTAGAAAGGATAATATTACTGAAAGATATATAATAGAATAATAGATTTTAAGAGAGCAGTTTGTATAAAGCATAAGCACTTTTTCAAGGACAAAGCACTTCGTGGACAATAGAACTGAATCTGTCTCTATCAAATTATCAAAAATTAATTATTGTTTTATATTTTTATATCTTTTTTTATCAGGTTCATCAATGGATATCACTGTGATTTTTTATTTAATAAAACATGATCCTCAAATCAGGAAGGTGAAAGAGAAACCTGGGGCACTATGCACTTTAACAAAGATTGCACTTTTTGACTATGACTATGTTTACATGTTCACCTTGAAAATTTTTTGTTTTTTTAAATAAGGATCACAGTTCTTCATGTATGTTGTTTTAGTATAATGATTTAAAAGACTGAAAACTTGAACAAACTTGAACTTGAACACCCTCCTTTAATGGAGACAGGGACTTAAATACCCTCTGGGAAATAATGATAACATTAATAATTATTTTATTGTGAAATTTAAAAATATTTAACAATTTAATTTAATAATAAAAATGCATATAAATAAAAAACAATTACTTACAAATACATTTAAGCACTTTTTTAATTGAGAAATAAATGTAATTCTATTTAGTTAAATATTTAAATATTTCAAATTAATTTAATAATTAAGTTTCACTAATTTGTAATACATAATAAATAAATAAGCATTTTACTTTAGATGAATTTTATACCATTATTTAAAAAAAGGAATTCATTTATTGTAATATATTTAATTTAAATATTTATTCAAAAATGTATTTAATAGTAAAGGTACTTTAAAAAAAATTATATGTTCTATATTAAGTGTAATAAATAGTTTTACTTTTCCCTTTACTTTACTATAGGAAGACTGCCACTGTGATGTGGAGTTCTCCAATTTGGGTACAGAGTGCCTAATTTATATTATGATTAACTAGTTTCTCTGTCAGGAAAAAGGATTACATTACTTAATCGCCCAGATAGAGTTGCCATCCTCCAAATTTAGAAATGACCGTCAAGCTAAAGGTTATTTCTAAACCATTAGCAGGAACTGCTGTCACAGTAAAGTCGCAGTAAGTCTACACCTTGTAGTAGGATATGGCTATTATAAAGGTAACTTTTTGGTTGAATTCTATTCTAAGGGCCAGATGTACGACCATTCACTTTTGCGAGTCACAAAGTGCATTGAATTGCTTTTTGCAAAAGTGAATGTACAACAGTGACTCAGGCACTGTTTGCATGCAAATTGCATGCTGCATTAATATTCATGAAGCAAGAACAATTTGTGACCTCATTGAGAATGACTAGCACTCCCAGGGATGGTGGCCTGCTGGGGTCAGCAGACCACCATGTCTGGAACTGCTTTTTAAATCAAGCAGTTTTTGTTTAAATGCAGCCCGTTTTCCTTAAAGGAAAACAGGATGCATTTAAAAAAATGTTTTTTAACTTTTCAGTTTCATTTTTTAAGGCAGGCAGTGGTCCCTGAGAGTGGTGGTAAAATGCGAGTGTTTGGCAGCCGCAAATGCGGTCGCAAAACAATAGTACATGGCAGTGAGTATTACTATTAGGAAGGGGCACCCCTTCCTACTAGTGAGATTTGCAAATGCTATTTTATGAGCCAGGGACTCAAAATTGCATTTGTTCATGCCAGTACCCTTTTTTGCGTTCGTAAGCGGTGCGATTTCCTGTTTGCGAGCGCAAAAAACGGTTGTACATCTGGCCCTAAATAATTTAAATTAGTTGGAAATAAAAAAGAAAGGATACTGTATGATGATGAAAGTATATCTTGTATATAGATACTTAGAAAGATGTTTAAGACATCTAACCAAAAGGAAGAATGATACATGCAAAATATGATCCACCATGAGACATCATCATGTATCCCCATTTTGGCAATACCTAAATAACTAACACATTTTGTCCTTTAGGCAAAATTTAATTAGCTAATTTCTAAATATCCTACAAAGAAAAGTCTCTTTTTTAAAGGCTTTTTCTACCATTATAGGGTCTTTAGGAAGACAGGTGCCGGCTACCTGCACCCGCTCATTAGACCCTATTCTCCTTTAAGGTGCCCTAGGTCCTCTGGGGCCTTATTAGCTCAGGTATCCACAGTGCAGAAATCTCACATTGGTTGGGTGCAGTTACTTTAGTTTTCGTGAACCTAATTAATGGAACTCTCTTCCACTTCATCTGAGGCAAATAAAGACAGAGGCTCTTTAGATAGGCTGTCTTTTATTTAGGCTGTTTGTGACTTTTCTCAGGAGTTAGACCTTCTAGCGCTGGGATACGTCTGTTGAAGTACCCATGCGCTTTGTAAGTTTTATTATTATTATTATTATTATTATTATTATTATTTTTAATATTATTATTATTATTATTATTATTATTATTATATGGAACATTTACTTATTTATTTATTTATTTATTTATAAAAACATTTGTAGAGCGCGAACGAAGGCCCTTGGGCATCTCGGCGCTAAAGTTGCTGCTGTGTTTAACCCTCATGAGGACAGAGGTTCATTGGTTGAAAAGCCAAGTTTTAAGTTGCTTGCGGAACATCCAGAGGGAGGTGCTGATTCTGATCGATTGTGGTAATGTGTTCCACAGTTTCGGTGCGGCTACCATGAATCTTCTGTCCCCCATGTGACAGATTTGGTTCGAGGTACCACCAACTCGTGCAGACTGGAGGAGCGTAGCGTTCTTGAAGGACAGTAAGGGATAAGGTTTTGGGTAAAGAATGCAGGTCCAACATTATGTAGAGCCTTGTATACCAGGCAAAGAGACTTAAACATAATTCTCTTTCTCACTGGTAGCCAGTGAAGCTGTCTTATGGTGAGTGCGGCCGATTGATGTTTGGGAATGCGCCCTAAAAGCCTGGCGGCAGCATTCTGAATGGCCTGCATTTTCCATAGCGCTCTCTCCTGGGCACCTAGAAACAAAGCATTACAATAATCCAGGGTCGACAAGACGAGGGAGCTCACCAGCGTTTTTCCGGCACTCTCCGGTAAGAAAGGCAGGATCTTCTTAATGAGCCGCAGTTTATGGAAGGCTGAGGAGGAGATTTGGTTGGCGTGTGGGAGAAAGTTTAGGTGATTGTCAAAAATGACTCCCAAATTCCTCACCTTGTTGGTCGGGTCCAGAGGTTGGCCCATAGATGATGGCCACCAGAGGGGGGACCACTCCGGGGATAAGTTGCCAAAAATTACAACCTCCGACTTATCAGAGTTCAGTTTCAGGAAATTCTGAGCCATCCAACTTCCAATAGCCAGCATGCCTTGGTTAAAGTTGTTGGCTATTTTAGGACCGTCATTCTTGACGGCAAGGACCAGTTGAGTGTCGTCTGCATAGGAGGTAAGGCTCATCCCGTATGCCCTGATGACTTTGGCAAGGTCCGACACATAAATGTTGAATAGTGTCGGACTTAGGGATGAGCCTTGAGGAACTCCACATGGCAGTGACAGAGGGGAGGATTCAAAAGGTCCTACAGTGACGACCTGGGATCTATTTGCCAGGAAGGAGGCAAGAAGAGTCTTGGCATTGCCTCGAATTCCTATGCTCTCGACACGGTCGACCAGGGTGATATGGTCGACCGTGTCGAAGGCTGCCGATAAGTCCAACAGGATGAGAACAGCGGTACCTCCGGCATCCCGGATGGATCTTATATCGTCCGCCGCTTTGACCAAGGCAGTCTCAGTTCCGTGAAATTGACGGAACCCAAACTGTGATTCGTCCAAAAGTTTGTGTTCCTCAATAAAGGAAGAGAGTTGGAGGTTCATAATTTTCTCCACTGTTTTTGCCATCAAGGGGAGACTAGCAATAGGACGATAATTTTTCAGTTCTTCCTTATCGAGGTTGGGTTTCTTAAGGAGAGGTTTTAAAAAGGTCTTTTTCAGTGTCTCTGGGAAAATGCCAGTGCTGAACATAGAGTTGCAGATTGCAGTCATGGCAGGAATAACTGTTTCCATAATTGGTCGTAACACCTTCAAGGGGCATGGGTCTAGAGCTGAACCAGATTTGATGGATGACACTGTGTTCTGTACCTGTAGACAGGTGACCTCGTTGAACTGAGAGAAAGTGTGACCCTGGTGGTGAGATGAAGGCATCAAGGGGGTAGTGGGATTATTGGTGAAGACCCTATAAATGTCATCAACTTTGCTAAAGAAAAAGTTGGACAGTGCGTCGCAGAGAGCCTGGGAGGGGGGTGAGTAAGGTCGACGGATAGACCGGCTAGTTGTTTAGTTGTCTCATATAGTGATTTGTTAGAATTTTCTGCTGTTTCTATCCTATCACAATAGTATTTCTTCTTTGCCTCGGAGATCATGGTTTTGTATATGGCCACTGATTCCTTGTACCTAAGTTTGGCTTCATCTATATAATTTTTCCGCCATAGTCTCTCTTTATTCCTACATAGTTGCTTTTGAGTGCGCAGTGCCTCTGAATACCATGGGGCCGACGGGGTTTGCCTGTTGCGGGATCGTTGTTTAGTTTGAACCAGATCTGTTGCTGCCGAGCTAACCCAATTGTGAAATTGAGTGGTGCAGTGTTGGGGTCGCCAGATAAAGTAGGAGAGGTGTCATCCAGCAGGGTTTGTAACCTTGTTACATCTATATCGTCCCAAGCCAGGTAAGGTTGGCGAGATATGGTTCTAGTTTTGTTAGCCAGTGGATCCTGCGCTGACAGGGTGGCCAGGATAAGATGATGATCGGTCCAAGTGAGGGGGAGTATTTGGGTGACTTGAAGACCCGGGGCATTAGTGAAGATGCCATCCAGTGTGTGGCCCCCGTCGTGTGTAGGAGCGTGCACCAGGGGGACGAGACCAAATGTGGACATATCAGCTAGGAGAGTAGCGGTATCAGGGTTGTCTGGTATATCAAAGTGAAAATTAAAATCACCTAATATGGTGAGGGAGTCCAGCCCAAACTGCCAAAACCATGTCTTCCCTGGCCCGGAAACACGCATCCTGGGACATGTTTCTGGCATTTCAGCCATCATCAGCCAGTCTAGCTTGAATCCAGTGGCAAAGTGAGCAAGGGACTCACGTCTGAGCATACCCTGCCAACTTAGGGTGAATAAAGTGATACAAAAGGGGATGATGGACAGAGCGTTTGAGCAAATAAAACACTCACCCCCAGTCAACTGATCTTGGTTTAATCCATCACCATTCTTTAGCTCACTCTGCCACCCCAGTTCAGACATGGCCAAATTCAAATCAGTCTGACCTGTGCCTCATGGGAACAGTTTAGCCCGAACTGCCAAAGCCACGTCTTCCCTCAACCGGAAACAAGCATCCAGGGACCGGTTTCTGGCATTTCGCGATCATCCGCCAGGCTAGCTTCGCGGGATGTGCGCGGGTGGTGCCGGGCTAAGCCCGGGCAAAGGGCGGGCCATCTGTGGCCGGAGGAGGCTGGGCTGGGCCACCCCCCTTTCGTCTTGAACTAAATGCAGTGAGCCTTTTATGTCCTAAAACTTATTATTATTTTTGGTTTTGTGGAATTTTATATCGTGCCATATTGTTTTTATTCTTTTATATTGTTATTTTATTCCCTGGTGTGTAGTTATAGCAGTCCGTCCAAGGAACGTCAAGAGGCTCTCATTTTGTACCACTGGGGGGTCTGTGTCAGGAACTCTTGACAACTTTATCACTAGAGCAGCAGTTGTTTTGGAACGGGAAATAGAACTGACCGAAAAATGAATATCATTAGAGCTTCTTCCTTCGAAGAGATCCTCTTTGGGTACCATTATGGGTGCTGTCTCACCTGCGCAGCCCCTGGTCAATGGTATTCTGTATTGGGGATCTAATACAGAGCGGGCGGGCCAGTTGGGTCAGTAGGGTCCCAGTCCAGTAGCTCACCTATCTCTTCCACCTGATAGTATTTCCATATTAGGGACAAGACCAAGACTCTCTAATACTCTTGACATTTCTTCCCAGTCCCGGGTTTCTGTGTCATCTTCGCCTAAATCGGGAAATGCTAGTAAATCTGTACCAGCCACAGGCAAAAGAAAGCGAGGGGGAAGATTGCAAAAGGGGGGGCGTGTAAAAGTGTCTAAAACGCATTCACCTATACCTGCTAGGGTCAACTCGGTGAACCCTGAAAACCCGACACCTACTATCAGGAATATACCAAAGGTGCAAAAATGTCCTTTGTCAGTTGAAAGCCAACTTCCCACGGGTTTCTTAGACACACTAGAGCAGTTATTAAAATCCCTGTTCCTTCCATTACTTGAAAGGTTTAAGCAAATTAATGTGAATATGGTGAAACTTGAAAGAGCTGTGATAGCAACTTCAGTTACTCTGGATACGGTTGCGGGGCTTAGTCAGGGTTTGAGGCCCCCGCCCTCTCCGAGTGCAGCTATTGTTTCATCTAATCCCCAGATAGCGTCCCAGCGGATCGCATCCAACAAACAAAAAGTGAACAAATCACCCATTGCTATCGAGATTGCTGGAGGGAAAACTAATGCTACGAGTGTGGGATCTGCGACTACCAACTGTGTTACTAGTTCAAAGTTGGTAGCCCCTGAACACAGTGTAGACCCACATAGTAGAGGGATAAGCAGTATGCAGATAACAGGCTCGCCCCAGAAGCTCCCGTGTATAAACCTACCCCCGGAGTCAATACCCTACACAGTCATTCTCACTGGTGTTCCTGGGATCCAATCGGATAGACTTGAGACCCACAGTGAACTTAAAAACAAGGTTATTCACTGTCTCAATTGTAATAGATCACCCCCAGCATTTATGAATGCCGAGATTTTGCATGTTAGAAGGGTGGGGTGGTTGGGGCATAGAACTAAGGATATCCAGGGGGATTGCATAGTTGTGAATTTTAGGGACCCCAGATTGGTAAGGGTCAAATGTCATGACTCTGGGTACAGGGGCACTAGTGGAATACAAACGCACGACCTGAGCTTTTTTTATCCCAGCTCTTTTGTTGGCGAAAGCTCCTCCCAGCAGTATGTTTGGGAGATGTCTAAAAGACGCCCATTCATAACTAGTAGGCAGGAGTTAAAACTCACCCTGATGAATCGTTTTGAGTCTTTACTCGGTCTGGAGGGGGTGGACTGACTGGGTTTTGGCTGTAGGGAAATTAGCCATGTCGGGCGTTATGTAAATAGAGCTGTTGTCTGGGCTCATTCAAAAGCTAGCACTAGCCCTATGAGGGTACCACCGGTTGCCGTTTGTATGGACCCATCTACACCCTTCAGTGGAAGTATAGATAATAATGCCGCTGCTACTGGGTTAGTCAATCTGGAGGGTTCCCCTTTGATAAAACAAGTTTGTGTTAGGTCCATTATGGGGTCGGGTAATATCAACTGGTTTAAACAGGTTAGACTCCTCTTGGAGACCATGGGCTTGAGCAATTTGTGGACTGACTCCGCAAATGCCTGTTTTCCTTCCAAGAAAGTATTTAAGAGCCTGTATTGGTCGGCTGTTCATCAGAAACGGATCGGCCAAACACCTGCAACTTCTTTGTCCGGGCTGTTTCTGGAGCATAAACTCGACCCTTTCTTGGAGGACTATTGGGATACCATCAGCAAGCCTAGCGACAGGAAACTGTTCCACCAGCTAAGGGTCGGTTTGCTCCCCACTGGATTATTTACCAAAAGATGGAGGGCCCATGAGGGTGCTTTTTGTCGTTGGCGCCCTACCCGCGTGGAATCCGTCGGACATATATTTTTTGAATGCCCGGTGTATGTAGCACCACGGGCAAAATGGCTCAAACCCATTTGCCGTAACATGGGTACCAGGGTTGGGTTGGAAGCTTTAAGGATTATGAGGACGGAGACTAGTGACCCTATTGTAATTGCGGTTGAAAGTTTTTGGGTTGGGTGTGGATTATCAGGAATAAAGTGTAAACCACCCGGCTGGTTTTTAAAAAGCCTTGTTATCTTGTTATCTTGACCGCCCTATGTAATTTTATACCTTTTCTATTTATTAATCTGGAACCATTTTTTGGCCTTATGTATATACATATTTATTTTGTTGTTTTTTAGCTTAATTCCTGTTTTTATCTTTTATAATAATTGTATTTTACTATGCACGTCTTTTATGATGAAAATATTCGAAATAAAGACATATGAACTGAACTGGTTCTATTATTTTGTTGGGCGGAGGGGCATTTGCTGTCTCTCTCAGCTGTTCACATTTGGGGTGGACAATGGTGTGGCGGATGCCCTCAGCAGGTGTTTCTATGCCTCCCAGGAGTTGTCTCTGACTCGAGAGGCTTTTCTGTTTGTGTGAAGGTTTGGTCTTCCTTATCTCGACCTCTTTGCTTCCGGGCACAATGCCCAGCTGCCCCGGTTCTGCTCCCGGGTCGGCAGGAGGGGGCTTCTGGGATTGTTGCTCTGTCCTTTCCTTCTCCTTCCCCCTCCTGTATGCATTTCCTCCTCTGGCTCTGATCCCCATGTTTTTGGCTCGCCTCTGTCAAGAGTCCCGGCTGGTGGTGACTTACCTGTGTGCATCTTGTTTTTGAGTAAATAGCGCATCGGGTTGATCCTGGTAATGAGGTTGGTAAGGCGTAGTTTGCGAGGTAGCGCAACGAACAGCTACGCGAAGTGCACTTCGAACTACGCGAGCTACGCGTAGCACTATGCGAACTGTGTAGTATGCTGTTCGCACTGTGCAAGATGCTGTTTTCAATGATTGCACAGTGTGGACAAGCATCCGGCACTGTGCAATCATTGAAAACGGCATCTTGCACAGTGCGTGCTGTAGTTTTCTGCCGCTCGAGTAGATCTTTTACTCGAGCGACAGATTTCTCAACGCGGACTGGTAGTTTCCCATCGCGAGCAGTTGCGAGCATACGCGACCACTCGCAATGAGAAACCTGACCTCCCCGCATTGAGAATCTCGCCGGGAGGTTTATTTTCCACACTCGCGATCAGCAACTTGATGTTGCTGATCGCGAACGAGGAAGAAAGTCTCACCGGGATGTCATTTTGCTTGCTTGCAGTCACCAACTTGACCTTGAGGACCGTGAGCAAGCAAAAAATTACCGCTACACTACGCGTGTTTGCACTGTGCTACGTGCAGTTCGTCTAGTACGAAGTAGCACAAACTACGCAGGCGTAGCTTAGTGCTTTGCCCAGGGTTAGTAATAAACAGAGCTTAGCCATTGTTCTGAATTCCAGGTCGTTGTCGGTGGCCCTTATTTTTGCTGGTTGAAGTTAAAATATTTGGCAGACCACATGGAGAAAGGGATGCCTCCCATTCTTTTCTTCCTTTATGGTGGCATGGTCAGTTGGAATGCTAGTCTGAACTGTAAGATTTCTGAAGCTAGGGTCGCCACCCGTCCAGATATAAACAGAATGGCTGAAGAAGCCACCTGGAGTTCACACTTCAGTCCAGAATTCAAACTGTGTCTGGGGACTTCATAGACGTTTTTGTTACAAATCAGCAGCGATTAATGAAAGACAAGAAAGCTGCCAGAAGGTAAAGCATTATGAGAGCTTTGCATTTTTTGTAAAAACTACAAAGTATTTCAAAAGGCAATGTGTAAGGTACAAGGGGCGGCAGTAGCAACTGGCTTCTGTAAGATATGTAGAATTCTGTCGTCATATGAAAAATGATATGACTTGTTTTCGCATTCACTGTCATTTAATGTTCAATCCGTATAAAGATGTTAGTGCGAGATTACTATAAGAAGACCCATTTATATAGCTCTCAATATAGCCAGCCGAATGACTCAGGGCCAGATGTAGGTAAATTTTATTTTCCGACCTCTTAAATACCGAGTCATACCGACTCGGTATTTCAGAGGTCGGAAAATAAAAGTACCGAGATGTAGGTAAATGCAGATGTGCAATTACCGATTCGGAAACAGTCGGTATTTTCCGATGCGGGAAATACCGACCAGTTAATGCCCATTCATTCCTATGGGCTTTGAAGCCCATAGGATTGATTGGGCATTTACCGGTCGGTATTTACCACATCGGAAAATACCGACTGTCACAAGGGTGCAGGGGGTGTCACTTTGACACCCTCTGGCACCCCCAAAAGAGGCTCGGGTGCCATGTGGCAGGCATACCTGCCCTAAGGGCAGGTCTGCCTGTCATATGGCATAGGTGTGCATGCACACATGTGCATGCACACCAGAAACGGTATTTTACCATCAAGTAGTATTTGATGGTAAAATACCGATTTTGTACTGCTTGTGGGACTCAGAAGAGTCCCACCTACATACCAATTTACCGGAATCCGTAATGATACCGACTCGGTATTTTACATACTCGGTAAATTTACTTATCGGTAAATTTACCGAGTCTGTAAAATACAGGGACCTACATGTCAAATTGCTCTTACCGGATCGGTAACGGCCGAATTCGGCCGTTACCACCCGGTAAACGCCTACCTACATCTGGTGAGGTAAAAAATATGTGACACGCAGGTAACAAGCATTAGTCCCGCCAAGGCCAACTTGAACTTTCATCCATTTAATGTTGCTAAGTTGTGTACTTCTATACAAGAAAATAGAATCATTTCTTATTCATAGGGCCTAGAATTGGCAGCAGTGCTGTATTTTATTTTTTAATAAATCAGTTTAATCATTTAAAAACATACTAATAAATGTGAATTGTTACCCAACCGAATGGTATTTATTCATCTCACATAATAAACACTTGAGTCAGCTCTGCAAAGATTCAGAACTATGCCTTGGTGGTTGCAAGCAGAGACATAATCCACTTTAGGAATTTGAAACCTAGAAAGTGTGCAAAGAGTTCTAAAAAAGTGGGGAAGACCTATGTTAATGGAATTCAATATTGTGATGTACGGGTTACACACAATGCTTTATATCAGGTACAATAACTATCTAAGGTATTCTCGGATTAGTCAAACCTGCAACGGATTGCACCCAGACATCCCTAGCAAGTGCTCCACATCCTGATCTTTCATGCGAGTATTAAACAATAAGTTGCGCAAGAAGGACAGATACCTGAAAAGGTGCCTTCCCCTACACCCATAATGCTGGTACATACGCACAATAGGTTAATATAGCTAGTAAAATACTTCTGGGTCAATAATCCTATTCCAGTAGAGCCAAGGTTACAGGTTCGAATCTTTTTGCAGCTAACAGCCTTTCATTTTTATAGAGAGAATAAAATAATCACCACTCATCTGAGCAATGATAACTCCAGCTAGGCATTGCTTCTTTTCTAGGACCATCGTAACACATGGCATGTCAAAACATAAGCAAAAGTATTTTAACAGGCACTTTTGTCTATAAAAAAGGGGATGTCACAAAGGGGCGGTCGCTTACGTGTGGCAGTTTAACTTATAGATCTTGCTTATGGAACTGGTGACAACCATACTTAAATCCAGTTACTTTTTAATTATTAAAATAAATAATTTTGAACTCGAACATGAAGGATCATTCAAAATACTTAAATATAATTGTTGTTTATGTATTAGTGGAGTGAGTAGAAGCCGTAAATGTGCATAGGAAAATGTAGGCCATTGGTATTATATTTTGCATTACATTACCGACCATGATTATATGATATTAAAATATGTGGTTAACGATCAATCAGCTTGTCACCATCCTAGGCCAACCGCATTGATTCCGGCTCCCCTCTCCCTTGACAAACTACTTCGTAGAATGAAGGTCTGAGCAGTAGTTATGCAGAAACAAATCATAGCAGAAACATGCACTTGGAGAGGGACACACTGGGGCAGATTTATGTTGTGAATGCGCCACGTTTGCGTCACGCAGCTGTGGCATAAACGTGGCGCATCCCTACGACCGATTTACAACGTGACGCATCTAGGCAGATGCGTCACGTTGTAAAGCCCTGCGCCGCTTGTGGGCGTTCCGGCGCAGGGTGGGCGTTCCGGGGCAGGTGCGCCTCGCAAAGGTGGCTCAGTGAAATCTATAAGATTTCACTCAGTCACTTTTACGCCAATGCTGCGTCAAAACCCTGCGCCTGCTTGAAGCAGGCGTAAGGCTTGACGCAGCATTGGTCAGATAGGGCAACCCCGAGCCTTGCTGGAGCTGCGTCGCGCTTGCGACGCAAGTCCAGCAATGCGTCACTTTTACGGCACAGATGCATGACGCATCTGTGCCGATTTTGCCCCATGGTGCGCCGCATTGTAAATGCGGCGCACCATGGGTGGCGTACCTGCAGCGCACGATAACTGGCGCATCTCTGGGGATGCGCCAGTTATCATAAATCTGCCCCATAGTGACGCACCCAGTTTGTGAAAAGGCAAGTAGAGCCTATCCCATTAACGCCAAGCATGACCCTCCTCTTATAGCTTTACAGCCCCGTTTTAATGTTCCACACCTTCACCTGTTGTAAGAACTCATATTTCCTACTCTTTAATATTGAATCTCCACCACCTCCTGTGTCAGTGCTGTATATGAGATTAAGCGACCAGGCGGCCTTCTACTCCATCTTTAATCATATTTTTTCCTGTGCCTCTTCGTCTGACCTTCCCAACTCTTCCCTCCCTTCTCCTGAGCTTCCCCTTTCGGCTAATAGAAAAACCCTCCCCAGAGGTGTATTTTCTGCCAACCCTCCCTACTGGGACCCCCTCTTACATTACCAGTCATTCAGCATCTCTTTCAACTTCAATACGTAAATTCGGTTTCCCAACAGCGACTGTGGTACAATATCTTGCCTAAACAACATAAGCCATTTAGAACCGACATCCACAATGATATGTGCCTCATAGAAATCCGCCACATACCTTTAAACTTCCTTGCATGCCTTCTAAATGAGGGCCCCCTTCCTGGCACACCAGCAAATTGTCCTGGACAGCAACTGCATTCATATTATGTATGTCCTGTTCCATCTCAGTTGAAGTAAATCATTTTCCCCTGATGGACTAAAATTATAGTGTAACAAGACCTGTTTCTACCCAGTTCCCATAACATAGGGAGTAGTTGGCTTCAACTCAGTGCTTAATTTGCAAAAAAATAAATGACAGGGCTCTTGTCGGGTGACCACTGCAGCTAGCACCACACATTGCCCCTACAGCGCCCCCAATGATTGTAGCAACAGAAATACTAACCATCACACTCCTACAAATGTGACAATTAATAACTAACTGTTATTGTGGTCATCTCTAATTAACCAGACACCGCCACCTTGTGGAAGACTGTCACACTTCAGTGCTTGTGCTGAGTGCCGGAAACCACTGGCTCAAATTATACACTGCTTCAACTCACCCCTCCTAACTCATGCCATCCCACTGATATCTTGTTGTTTTAAAACTGCTGCTAATTGCCATATAATTGCCCCTTTGCACAATGAGACAAGGTCCACTGGACAATAGCATGACCACATATTAGGGTGAGCAGATTTTGAGAAGAAAAAAAACCGGGACACTCCAGAAATAAAAGTTAGACTAAAGCCTTTAGTCTTACTTCTGTATCTGGCCTGTCCCCTTATTTTGTGTAGCCTTGTGGAAAAAAAGAAAAAGTATATCCTTTAACTTAGGATATGGCAGGACCTCCACCCTGAGCACCTCTCCACTCCTCCCCAGTCTGTCTGTCCTCTACTGAAAGCATCCAGTGGACTGTCTTGTGTGTTGCCTGACAGTAACAGATAGGTGAATTATTTTTATTATTTAGGACTGCTGTGGCTCCTGTGAAGGAAGAGCATAGCTTTCTATTCTGCTTTGGAGATTGACCTGACCTTTGCCCCAAAAACGTATTCATATATTTGAAACTAAGAAAAGTGACGGGACACCGGGACAGTCTGCAGAAAACCGGGACTGTCCGGGGAAATCCTGGACATCTGATCACCCTACCGCATATCCACTCTACCTTCATGCTTCTGGAGAAGAAACACAGCACATTAGAAATCACTGAGGACTCAATGTCATCTGTGTCTGTTATCTTTACATCTTCCCATCCAGCTACCAAATTTCTTCAGCCTGTTCTCTCTTCATCCCAGTCTGTGTGTCTCTTTCACTGCCACATGTTAAACAAATTCGTCCCTTAGCAATAATCTAGCATATCACCTAATCACAAACATTTTCTCAGCAATTCTATCACCTGGCTGTGCGCCACTTTCAGAGGCTGTTCTTCCACTAAGGCAGAGAAGTGTTGCCCCATTGCTTCAAAGCAGTGCAAACAAAAAATAAAATAATAATAATGAAGCATTATTATAATTTTATGTTAGGGCGGGGTGGGGCCCGGCTACCCTGACATCCGTCGAGGGAGGAGGAGTGGTGGCTGCACCTTAAGTGCGCATGAGGGTTTGGCCGGCCCCCTCAGGCCGGCTATACCATCAAGTGTACTGTGCATGTTCTACACAGGCTGTATTATACAGCCTAGGTGGAGAACATGCCCAACCTCCAAGCCCCTGTCTCAGCGCCGAGCCCTGGCACTCAGATCAATCCAAGGTTGCAGTAAAGCAGTGTTGTGATTTGTCATGGGATTCTGGGAGACTTGCTTTCTTTCTGGTTCCTGTTTGCAGGAGAGGTGGGGCAAGAGACGGCGACCCTAGGTAAGCTCCTATCCCAACCCACCGCCACCTGCCCCCACCGCCCTGCCACTTTCACTACTAGCAGCCACTGGCCACTTTACTATATTCTTGTCAACAAACATTCTCCCTCGCTGTTGTAAACACTCACTAAACTTTCTCTTTGCCTGACTTCTCTAGCTGATCTCAGAGCCCCAGAGCCAAATTAGAGCTGGTGGTTTCTGGTGCCACAGACACTTAATTCTCAACATAAGGATGTTTTGGAGTGTACCACATGGTGGAGGTATTTGAATAATTTAGAGACAAGTACAACAAAAGTTCAATATTAATTCAATATATATAAAAAATTAATTATAGCTGCTGCCCAACCCATTCTTATAGCTTTGAGGACCTGGAACAGACTGAATTGTCACACTTGTCGGTGTGTGATGGTTAGCAGGTGTGTTGGCACTGTCATTGGCAGCGCTAGTAGGGGCAATGGGTAGTGCAAGGTGTGAAGCCATTCTGGCTAAGGGCCCTGACACTTAAGTTGTTTTACAAATGAAGTACTGCAGAACTCTTTCATCTTTGGACCATTTGCCCTTCAGCACCTTCACGATCAACCTGACCTCCTCTATCCTGAAGTCCTCTACCTAAAGACCTTTGCAGCTCTTCATTCCAACAAATTCTGACATCGTAAATATGCCAAAAAATATAATTGAAATTATATCCCAAAATCAGCGAGTTACCCTGGTGGGTGAACATGCAACTCTGGCCTCATCCACTAACCCTGCAAGCCCTACTACCATAATTGTCTGCCAACTATTGCCAACCCCCCTCTTATTATGGCCAACTAGTCTAACACTTTTTTTAAAAACTTGTCTCCATTCAGCTCATAGACCTCAAAGGACTTAGAGAACTGACAAATGTGACCATAAAATCAGCAGCTAAAGGGGGCGGCATAGTCCTACCAGTAAGACTGCCAACAGGAATGCCTCTGTCTACTATGAGAGCAAAAAGACTATACAATTCTACAAGAAAGCCCCATAAAAAACTACAGTTGGATTTAAAACACCTAGTGGAAGTGGCGGAAGAAAGGGCCTGTGTTAGATCTGGGGGTCTCTAGTTGGCAATGGTATTCACATTTGTCCAAATAGGGATCCTTACTTCTAAGTCAGGATAAGGGGATTACACTCCTTAATAACCCCTGCTCACCCCCTTGGTAGCTCGGCACAAGCAGACAGGCTTATCTCAGAGGCAGTGTGTAAGCATTTGTGAATATACACAGTAATACAGTGAAAACACTACAGATGGACACAACACAGGTTTTATAAAAATAAGTATTGTTTATAAAGACTGAACACAAGACCACAAATGATAAAAATCCACAATACTACACTTAAGATTGGTTTAAAGATGATCTAAGTTACTTAGTTCAAGTTGATGATAGATGTGGCAAAGTTCTCAACAAAGTACCTGGATGCGTAACACAATGTAAACAAAAGGCTTGCAAAAGGGGAGATGTGTCGGTTCCGTGATCCAGGGGAGATGATGCGTCGTGCCTCAATGCTCGCGTAGAGTAGGGGATGCGTCGATAACGTTAACCCAGCAAACAGCACACTGGCAGAGGGGCAGTAAAACTCCTGCAGCTTCCTTGGTTCTTCTCCTTGGCAAAAAGTTTCTTGTTCCAGAAGTGATCTAATTTCTTGGGATCCGGGTCCCAATATTTATACCCCAAAATCCTTTATTCTCTGAAGGCAGAGAGGTCTCTGCCTAGTCCAAACCAGTTCCTGAGCACTTTGTTTACATTACTCTCTTCTTCCTTTCACTGTGCAGGGCAGAGACATCAGACGTCCCCCAGGAAGTGGAGCCAGTACAGGAGAGGGAAGGCACATCTCTGGAGTACTTTATTGGCAAGATTCCTTCTCTTCTTTCACAGTGCAGGGCAGAGACATCAAACAAATCACAGGAGGTGGAGCAGGCATTGTAGAGGGAAGGCCCAGCTCAATTCAAGTCCCAGGTGCAACTCCTCCCTCCCATCTAGATGTAGATCTCTCTATTCACCACTGGGCTGCCCCAGCCTGTCTCCTGGAATCCACCAGCCCTGTCATTCACAAACCCAGACAAGGAATACACAACCTAGCAGAGGCAGGCCTGGACAGTTAGGCAAGAAAATACCTACTTTCTAAAAGTGGTATTTTCAAACACAGAATATTAAAACCAACTTTACTAAAAGATGTATTTTCAGTTCAGTCATATTAAATTCGAATTTCCACCATGTTCCATGTGTCAGTTAGGATTATAAGATTGTAGTAATCTAACTGCCCATGCTAGTCTATGGAGAAGAGTTAGCCTTCAATAGTGAACAACGAAAATGGCTGTAGTTCACTATTAGGACATGCTACACACACCAGAGCATGTCCTACCTTATACTTACAATACACCCTGCCCTTGGGCCTACCATAGGGGTGTCTAATATGAAGCAAAGGAAAGGTTCAGGGACTTGCAAGTGGGTGCACTTGCCAAGTCGACATGGCAGTACTAGTTTGCATTCTAACAAAAATGAGGAGTGAAGGGTCAAAGGGAGTTTTAAGACCTGCCCAGGCTATTATCCCCTAATAGTCATACTGTAAAATACACGAAAGCCTGGGGGTCTAAATAAAAAGTCAACTATGTACTCTAAACTCGTAAGACTATAAGCCACAAAAATGCAAGGTAAGTAACCATAGAGTCTTACATATGATAGGCACACGCATGGTCTACAGGTAAACGTGGGCTTGATCCCAGTCCTACAGGGTGGGTCTGGAAGCAGTCTCAATGATCTAGAGACACACCAGCCCAACCTTTGGATGACCAGATGATATCATTAGATCACTAACAAGATTTTGATGGGAATCCATCTCTGGACTATGGGTCTCACCTACCTTTGCTAGTCGTTGGATGCGTTGGGTTGCCTATCATATGTAAGACTCTATGGTTACTTTCCTTGCATTTTTGTGGCTTACAGTCTTACGAGTTTAGAGTACATAGTTGACTCTTTCTTTAAACCCGAGGCTTTCGTGTATTTTACAGTACTAGTTCGCACACAGGCTTTGAAATGGCAGGCCTGAGACACACTTTACAAGCTGCTTTTGTGGGTGGCACAACCAGTGCTACAAGCCCACCAGTAGCATTTGATTTACAAGCCCTGAGCACACATGGTGCACTGTACTAGGGGCTGACAGGCAAATCAAATAACCCAATCATGGAATCATCAATTAGTACATCAATTTAATATAGGGAGCACTTGCACTGTGGCACTGAATAACAGTAACACATTCCCCAAAGCATATAACCAGCAAAAACATATCAAAACAGAGGAGGCAATCCGTAAAAAATGGAAGGGAGACTCACGTCAATGATGCCAGGTCTAACACGTTTCCCCTCCAGCTGAAATGTGGAGAATGACCCTTTCCCTTGGGAGTTCTCTTCACTAAGGCTGAAAAATCTGGACAGACCATCAGTGTTGGCGTGTTCTGTACCAGGGCGTTGTCCCACCATAAAGTCCATACCCTGTAGGGAAATGGACCACCTCAACAACTTTGGGTTCTCACCCCTCATCTGCATCAGCCATCTGAGGGGCCTGTGGTTGGTCTGAACTAGGAAGTGAGTCCCAAACAAGTATAGTCTCAACTTCTTCAGTTTTCAGACCATAGCAAATGTCTCAGGCTCAATTGCACTCCACCACTATTCCAGTGGGAATAAACTCCTACTGATGAAGGCTACAGGTTGGTCTAGGCCCTCTTCATTAATCTGTGATAGAACAGCCCCCACACCATGCTCTGAAGCGTCTGTCTGAACAATGAATTCTTTTGAGAAGTTGGGCGCCTGAAGCAGTGTGCTGCGCACATGGTAGTCTTCAGGGCGTCAAAAGCCTTCTGACAAGTGTCAGTCCAGTTCAATTTCTTGGGCTGCTTCCTGGAAGTCAGCTCAGTCAAGGGTGCAACAATGTTGCCATACCCCTTGACAAACCTCCTGTAGTACCAGGTGAGTCCTAAAATTGCTTTTACCTGTGTCTGAGTTTTTAGGGGTTCCCATGCCAGGATGGTATCAATCTTGGGTTGCAGGGGCACCACCTGGCCGCTCCCTACCTGGTGACCCAAGTACGCCACTGAACCCTGCCCGATCTGGCACTTAGTCACCTTGATCATGAGGCCTGCCTTGCGCAGTGCCATCAACACTTCCCAGAGGTGGTACATATGTTCTTCCCAACTAGCGCTAAACACCGCAATGTCATCCAGGTAGGAGGCACTGAAATCATTCAGTCCCGCCAACACCTGGTTGACCAACCTCTGAAAGGTGGCAGGGGCATTCTTCATCCCAAAGGGCATGACCCAGAATTGGTATTGTCCATCTGGTGTGGAGAATGCTGACCTCGCCTTAGCCCCATCAGTCAAGGCGATCTGCCAGTACCCAGACGTCAAATCAAACGTGCTAAGGTACCGTGCAGCCCCTAACCGATCAATGTGCTCATCAACTCAGGGGATGGGGTGTGCGTCAGTCCTGGTGACTGAATTGAGCCCTCTGTAGTCCACACAGAACCGGAGTTCACGTGTGGCACCCGGCATGGCAGCCTTTGGACAAGTTTAACATGTCCTACAATGAGTATCTGAACTCTTCCACATCTGGGGCAAATAAAAGTGGGAGACAAGCCTTTCAATGGTCTTGTTCTGTCCCAGATGACCAGCTAAAGGAACATCATGAGCCAAACCTAGTAGGAAGATTCTGAAGCTCTGGGGTGCCACCAGATATGGGCTGACCCAGGCTCAGCAACCTTTGGCTTGCAATACAGGAGACCGTTCTCCCAGTAGATCCAATGTGATCCAGACTGATCACCTGCTGCCTGATTTGTGGCCTGTTGCCTCAAGCCCATAAGAGAAGGGCCCTTCTGCGGCTCCTGACAAAATCCCTCCCTGGAGCAACCCCCTTCTTGCTACAATGGGTCAGCTCAGGCAGGTTCTCCAGTTCAAAAACTTGCTCCCCTGTAGGTTCCAGTACATCCCCCTCAAGGTCTGCCTCCCCCTGGACCATGGAAACAATTTGGGCTGATTTCCTGCACCCCCTACCTCTTCTCTTTAATGCAGGTCCTGGGCCATATTTTCAGACTCCAGGGTCTCTTGAACACCCTTAGCTGCCATAGACCGAGTGGTCACACACGCCCACTCAGGCAGACCCAACATCTCAAAATGAGCCTTCTTCTCCACCTTAACCCAAGGGGAGCTTTCCAAATCCTTGCCTAACCGACAATCAACAGGCATGGCTGGCCTCACAGCTACTTGAAGAGTACCAGAGACCCCCCACTCAAAGGGAACTTGAGACACTTTGCAATGGCTCTCTGTGTTGTCAGGGGGACCAACGGGGAAGAACACATTGGGGACCACCTGCTCTTCAGACACCAAGTGACACTTGACAGCTGTCACACT
This sequence comes from Lissotriton vulgaris, assembly GCF_964263255.1. Taxonomy (NCBI): domain Eukaryota; kingdom Metazoa; phylum Chordata; class Amphibia; order Caudata; family Salamandridae; genus Lissotriton; species Lissotriton vulgaris. The sequence continues at coordinate 2,062,429,780 of NC_141689.1, read as the reverse complement.
TGCTCTGCTTTCTCTCAGAGCCTCCACTCTATGGCCATTGATGGTCACCCACTGCCTGTATTTTTAAGTGAAATCAGGCAGTTGAGTTCTAGGGACCATCTCAAAATCTCCTAATGAGACAAGGGAGATTTCTGAGGGACCCCACCCACCTTGGGCACCCATCTCTTCCCTACAACAACAAATAACAAAGTATCCCTACCTTCAGTTAAAAAGCGGCCCCACAACCCCGCTCCCCAATCTTTCTCAGAGACCCAGTGGGCCAACATTGCTATCTCATAGGCTGCCATCCACTGCCCAATATCTTCACTCTTGTGGAAATCTTTGATGACATCCTTAGGAATATGTACCCTGCCTTCTGAAGGCACAGATGGTGCGCTGCCACCAGAGGGATTGATTTCTAAGCCCTTGGCCTTGATTTTTAACTCCCTCAACATCCTCTCATGTTCCGTTCTCAATCTCTCTCTCTCCAAAGACAACCTGGTAATCTCCCTCTGACTCTCCATCTTAAGTTTAGCCAACTCCAGCTTGAGTGCCCTTTTTCTCTCCCTGTCTTCCAACTCTCTGGGGGACAAGTCTTTGGAAGAGATTCTCCTGCCAGGTTGAGAGAGTCCCCCTCCCCTGGCTGAACACACTGGCTTCTCAATGGGCCCATCTGCATCCCCAACTGGCTCCACCTCAAGATCAGGGGCAATTCTTGCTTCTAACCAGGCCCTCAGTGCCTTTTGGTAATCATCCTTTTTAGAAATGCCCGGTGTAGCAACTTTCAATTTCCTGCACAGATGTTTGAGCTGTTTCACAGTGTAGGTATCCTACCTCTCTTCCTTAAATTCAAGATCCATAGATGCAACAGATGCTGGTTTACTCATGGTAGTAAAAATTGGGAGTTTTCAGGAAAATTAACAGTCCAAGGAAAAAGATTCTATAAAAAAGGTATGTGGTTGCGTTTGGTCTGCCCTCACTAGTAGTGTACACCAATCACTGTATAGGAAACACAAATGCAAAGTCCAAGGGCCATATGTATCAAGCCGAATTGACTTCGCAAACGCCGAAATTCGGTGTTTACGAATGCAATTTGGACAAATGGTATGTATCACGGAAATCGGCTTTAAAAAAAAGGAATCGCAAAATTTGCGATTCCTTATTTTGCAATTGCATTTAAGGAATCGCAAATTTTGCGATTCCTTAAATGCAATGTAATAAGCCAAAAAAATTCGCAAATTGGCCTTAAGGAATCGCAAATTACCACCAAAAGTTGCGAATTCCTTGAAAAATGCATATTTTTGCATTTTTCAAAGTGCCATGTGACGCACATACATGCTCTTAGGGCATGTATGTGTGCCACATGTGCACCCATGCATATTTCAGGGGTGCAACAGGCTCTCCTTTGGACAGCCCTGCACCCTTGAAATTATTCTCAATTTGCGATTAGCAAATTGCGAACCGCAAATTGAGAATTATTTCCCATTTATTCCTATGGGCCTCCTGGCCAATAGAAATGAATGGGAAAGTATTCCTTAATTGCGATTCGCAATTTGCTAATGGCAATTAAGGAATTCTAAGGAATCGCAAAAAAAATGTGATTTTATACCCATTTGCGATTCTCAAATAGCAATTCCTTAAAAATCGATTTTTGAGAATCGCAAATGGGTATCTTGATACATATGGCCCCAAAAATCCACAATACTACACTTAAGATTGCATTAGAGATGATCAAAGATACTTAGTTCAAGTTGATGATAGATGCAACAAAGTTCTCAACAAAGTACCTGGATGCGTAACGCAAAGTAAACAAAAGGCTTGCAAAAGGGGAGATGCGTCAGTTCCGTGATCCGGAGAAGATGATGCATCGTGCCTCAATGCTTGCGCAGAGTAGGGGATGCGTCGTTATCCTTACAGGTGCTGAGGTAATGCGTTGATCCTCGGCCTGTGGGCCCGTTGCTGTGCGCAAGATGGCGCCTTGATGCAATACAATGATCCGGTTGAGATGCGAGAAGATGGCGCCTTTGATGCAGTGATGCGATGATGATGTGTAGATGCCCTGGCAACCTTGCGACGACTCTGTACTTTGGAGCCGCAACAGGCCCTTACACACGCTTCTCCAGTGATGAGAGGGCGACTCTCTCGATGAATTCACACTTCTCCGGTGATGTGACAGCAGGCAGCTTCGATGAACACACGCTTTCAGGGAGATGCAGCGAAGGCTCGCTTCTCCGGAGATGCAACAATTTCAGCTGCGGTGGCGATATGCTTCCTCTCAATGCATCGCGCTTCCATCTCCCAGTGACACACAAATGTCTGACGTTGAGAATTCCCAGCAAGGAAATTCAGGGGGCAGCTGGAGATGAATTCTTTTGTCCCTGAGACTTCCCTGAGACTTCATCTGAGAATTCAGCAGAAGCCAAGCACAGTTCAAGCCCTTGGAGAATATTCTGAGGATAATGAAAATCCTTAAAAAGTTCCTTCTCCTTTCCTTGGCATTGAAGCGACCGCTGCAGGCCAACCCTGCAAACAGCACACTGGCAGTAAAACTCCTGCAGCTTCCTTGGTTTTTCTCCTTGGCAAAAGGTTTCTTGTTCCAGAAGTGATCTAATTTCTAGGGATCAGGGTCCCAATATTTATACCCCAAAATCCTTTGTTCTCTTAAGGCAGAGAGGCCTCTTCCTAGTCCAAACCCGTTCCTGAGCACTTTGTTTACATGACTCTCTCCCCTTCCTTTCACTGTGCAGGGCAGAGATATCAGATGCCCCACATGAGGTGGAGCCAGCACAGGGCAGGGAAGGCACAGCTCTCGAGCACTTTGTTGACAAGATTCATTCTCTCCTTTCACAGTGCAGTGCAGAGACATCAAACAAGCCACAGGAGGTGGAGCCAGCATTGTAGAGGGAAGGCCCAGCCCTATTCAGGTCCCAGGTGCAACTCCTCCCTCCCATGTAGATGTAGATCTCCCTATTCACCACTGGGCTGCCCCAGCATGTCTCCTGGAATCCCCCAGCCCTATCACTCACAAACTCAGACAAGGAATGCACAACCTAGCAGAGGCAGGCCTGGACGGTTAGGCAAGAAAATACCTACTTTATAAAAGTGGTATTTTCAAACACAGAATATTAAAATCAACTTTACTAAAAGATGTATTTTATCATTCTGAGTTCAGACATATTAAGTTCAAATTTCTACAATTTTCCCTGAGTCAGTTAGGATTTTAAGAATATAACAATCTATCTGCCCATTCTAGCCTATGGAGAACAGGTTGCCTTCAATAGTGAAAAACAAAAATGGCAGTAGTTCACTATTACGACATGCTGCACACATCAGAGCATGTCCTACCTTATAGATACAATGCACCCTGCCCTTGGGACTAGCATAGGGATGTCTAATATGAAGCAAAGGGAAGGTTTAGGGACTGGCAAGTGGGTGCACTTGCCAAGTCAACATGGCAGTACTAGACTGCACATAGGTTTTGCAATGGCAGGCCTGAGACACACTTATAAGCTGCTTCTGTGGGTGGAACAACCAGTGCTGCAAGCCCACCAGCAACATTTGATTTACAAGCACTGGGCACACATGGTGCACTTTACTAGGGGCTGACAGGTAAATCAAATAACCCAATCAAGGAATCGCCAATTAGTACATCATTTTAACATAGGGAGCACTTGCACTGTGGCACCGAATAGCAGTGGCACAGTGCCCAAAGAATATATCCAGCAAAAACATATCAAAACAGAGGAGGCAATCCGTAAAAAATGGAAGGGAGACTCACACCAATGATGCCAGGTCTAACAGCCTGGATTTCGAAAAAGGAAGAAGAATTTTTCATCACTCAGAATCCAAAAACTCCATACTTCTACACGCTACCAAAAATTCATTAGAGCAAGAAGGCTTTACCAGGAAAATTAATAGTCTCCGATATTGGGTCAATGCTAAAACCACTATCCCGGTTCTGCGACTTTTACTGAAAACCAAAAGTACAACAGACATCTATGTGCCTAAAGGATACCAAGGATTTGCTCTGCCTACTACAGGACATCGATTTCGACCCAACAACCAGTACTTTACTAACCCTAGACATAGAAAGTCCATATACCAGCCTTCCACTAGATGCTACACTGGAAGTAATAAAGGAGACTATGATCCAAGGAGAGATGAATTATACAACACAGATTCAGTACTTTTGCACAAAGTGTAGCAGGATTGTATGTATAACATTTTGAGAGCAAATACATTATACGTAGCAGGAATATACACAAAGAAAATATACAACTTTGGAAACGCTATATAGATAGTATCCAAGTGATATGGAAAGGGGACAACACATTGATGCATAACTTTTGAAATGGATTAATACATGTGTCCCCAGCCTAACATTCATGTTGCCAAATGTCACAACAATATATGCAGAGAATGGAAAACTTGGAACAAGAACCTATCAAAAACCAACTGATGAAAACACATTGTTTAAATTTGACAGCTTTCACCTCAGAGTCCTCCGGGAAAAACTACCATGTGGTTTATTTCTCAGACTGAGAAGGAATTGCTCAAGGAAAACAGAGTTCATCACTCATGCAAAAGTACTAAAAGAACATTTCCTGGATAGCAACTACCCAGAAAGAATCATCATAAATATCTACAAAAGAGCAAACAATTAAAACAGAGAATGCCTCCTAGATCCATCTGCAAAAAATAACAAAACCATCCCTATGACATGCGTAACAGCCTTTAACACGATTTCTAATGATGTAAAAAAAGGTCATCAATAAAAATTGGTTCATCATGAAAATGAGAACCTGAGATGGGAAAAAAACCTTTTTTTCTTTTAAAAAGGCAATGAACTTCAAAGGCAACCTAGTAAAGACTAGACCACGTATCACAGGAAGCGAAGTCAGAACTGCGGTTCAAAATATGTGGAGCCTTCCGGAGATGACAGTCCACCACGCTTGTGGCAACTGTTGCATCTGTCACTTAACAAAAACTACCAAGACCTTGGATTTAGAACCAGGAAAGACATTAACATTATGAAAGCATATGAATTGCAACACAATGAATGTAGTCTACCTGATAGTATATACCTGTGGACTAAAATGCTTGACCATGACAACAAGAAATATCAAAACACCAATTTTCTAACACCGGAGTAGTATAAGGTGGAAGGGGAATACAACGAAACTAACAGATCACTTCATCAACTCAGGGCATTCCCCGAATGACATGATGTGGTGTGTCATTGAACAATTAGAAGTTACCCAGAATAAAATATAGAGAAACGCCTTTTTGAGAAAGAACAACGCTGGATCTACCTGCTGTCCACTCACAAGGCAGGATTAAATAATAACATCCCTTGGAATACTGTACTGTTAGCTCAGCTGAAACATATGAACTACTAAGTACCACTGTGACCAATGAAGTATTAGTCTGGTTAGGCTAAGTACACAATTCTCATATTAATATTGACCAAGTGAAGTAACAAACTTGTAATAAACATCAAATGATCCAAAAAGATAGCCCAACCAGGCTCTTTTGACACAGAAATTCTTTTCTGGAAATAAAATATAAATCTGACTCCCTATAAGCCCAAATACCACACATTTTGATTAGCAAATACAGCTTGCCGACCAACAATTTTGGAGCAACATGTACATAAAGAGACAAAAAAATGAAAATTACGAAATCTGATATGATGTCTGCCCTTCGATGCACTCAACCTTGAGTTACAAAAGCCAAGAACAATAAAATAACACTTTGCCAAAAGACATATCCACCGCTCATGTTGGCTAACAATTATTACGGGACGTGGTCTGCCAGTACAAATGAAGATACAATATGAAGGTAGGCTATGATTGGCCTAAAAACTGTACTTGCAAACACACACATTCCGTACAGATAGCAGAACACACTGCTGCCACCATGTAACCAAATCCGGTATCCATGACAACAGGAAAACACAGAACGTAATCAATATGTATTTTGCCTGTAGGAATGAGCAAGACACATGTTGACGTCATCGCGTCACACACAGATGAGTGCAAAGGTCAAACCACACCCCCTAAGGACCAGCGTCGGCACACGTAACCACCATGGCGCGTGCAAGAGATGCCCACATATAAGCACAGCCTCCAGAAGTAGCCCACAAGATGCCGGACGACCGAGGCAAAGCAGGTATGACGGATGGAGAGATGCCATGAAAAAGTACGTGGGAAAACAATAGGGAGAGCCTGATTAAGAACCTCAGAGGCTGAATGTGACTTAAAGGGTTCTTCTCTTTCTTCAAAAAATGTAGCGTGGCCCTAAGTGGCACTAAGTCGACTGTTTGGGAATGAATCAGAATATCATCACTGACGTTAAGGACTCCTTGGAGTCCCGACAGGATTTCCTTCACTGCATTCTGGAAAATTTTGGCGCCAGATGATATGCCAAAATTGAGCTGCTTGTACCGGCGGAGCCCTAGATGAGTCGAAAATGTTGTTATGTATCTGCTTTCCTCCGCTAGTCATAACTGGCGGTACCCGCCATTGAGGTTGAGTTTGGAAAACCGCTGTGACCCGTTCAGGTCGGCCAGGATGTCATCAACCGTCGGCGTGAGATATCTTTCCCATTTGATAGCTCGATTGGGCATCCTCATATCTATGCAGATCCTAATTTGGCCGGGCTGCTTCGGTTTCTCAGCTATTACCATGGGCGACACCTACGGGGTGGGGCCTGACACCTGTTCGATGACGCCTTGTTACTCCAACTTCTGTAGTTCTTGTTCCACTGGTGGCCTCAGATGGAACGGGATACGCCGGTGCTGCAGTGCTACGGGCTGCAAGGCTTTGTCAATGTGGAGTCTTATTGGTTCTTTCTTGATGGTTCCTAACCCCTTGAACAATTGTGGAACCAGTTCCAAGATGTCTTCCGTCTGGAGTGTCTTCACTGCGTTCGCAAACGCAATCAGTTGAAGGTCTTCAGCGGTGTGACTCCCAACTAGCAAGTCTGCCTCCTTGTTGATGACGTGAAACGTTGTTGTCACCTCCTTGTCTTCCGCTTTAACTTAGATGACCATCTTTCCTCGGGGAGGAAAAGGCTTCTGGCTTCCATAAGTGAGTATTCGAACACGGGATGGGGTGAGTTGCGGTCTCGGGTTGAGGCTTTTGTAATGCTGGATGCCCATCACGTTGATTGTTGCTCCGGTGTCAATTACCCCAGTCACAGGTGATCCGTCTATTGCAATGTTGCACTTAGGTTGCGGACTCCGTCTTCGCTTGAGGTCACTTGCGATGGACATGAAATAGCATTCCTCGTCTTCATCCGTTGAGGAGTCATCCAACTGTTGTTGGCTGTGAGATGGTGTCTTGACGGGATGGGAAGTTGTCGGTTCTTCCAACGATACATGCCTTACTGCGGTGGTCACTGATCTCTTTCCGGCCGAGTTCTTGCCTCGAAATCCTCCCCTGCATATGCTTCAAAGTGGTTTGGAATTCTGCACTTGGAACACGTCTTGCCCCTCGCTGGGCACCCATCCTGGTTGTGTTCCTCTCTCCCAGAGTACCCACACGGGGCACGTTGTGCTTTTTTGGCAGACCACCTCCCTTGTCTGCTTCGAGTTGTCGTGCGGACAGTGTCTACCCTCTCAGTCTTGACGTGTGTATGCGCCTCTGCCTGCGGGTTGAGTGCGGCCTCCATCACCGTCGCCCTCACATCGGACAACTCATGTGAGCCTGCTAGTAACAGGATCTCCTCCAAGGTGATGCGTAGTTGCCGTAGAATGAGCGTCCTCAACAGCTTGTTCCGACAGCCTTGGATGAGCTGCGCCGTGACTTCCATTTTCTCATCGGCTTCGGTGCACGTGCTCACCAGTTCTCTAAGTCTTGCATGGAAAGCGTCCATGGTCTCTCCCTCTCTTTGTCTGGATTGCCAGAATTTGAACCGTTCGTAGTGAGGATCAAAGTGAGCATTCAGTGCTCTGACTGCAGCGTTGTAGTCAGTTGGTGCGCCGGTGTTTGGGAGGTGAGCGAATAGCTTGTAGATTTCGTCTCCACCAAAATGTAGGAGTAGCGACCTCTTCACTGCCTCGTCTGTTTCTCTGGTTGCAATGAAATAATTGTTCAGGCGCCCAATCCAAACTGCCCACCTCGGGCTGCTGTCGATGGGTCAATGAGTTCGCTGAAGGGTGGCTGCGCTTGAATCTGCGAGTGTGCCGGTGGAGGCAGTGGTAGGGCAGGTGCCGCAGCTTGCTGCTTCGCGGCATTCAGGTTTGGCTGGTTTGACATGGCATGGCCTTATGTAGTCAGCCCTTACTTAAATTTTTCTCTGTTGTGCCTTGTGTGAATGCTTGTTGTTGGTGCCCTCTGTAGTGTGACTGTCCGTTTTGCCTTTGCCACTGCTTGTTGTGTCGTGTGGTTGGCTATTTTGCCTCTTCCTTGCCTTGAATTATTGTCTTTTCCTTGCTTTTGCCACTGCTTGTTGGAGTATTATTGTGGGCTTACTGTGCTGTTCCTTGCACGTGCCAGTGCTTGTTGCCAATGCTGACTCTTCCCTCTGGGGGCGATGATAGAGCCAGGCCGTCTGGGGCACCTCCTCTTCCACGTGGCAGTGGGCGGCTCGAATGCTCGGCGCCTTTCACTCGGCCGGCGCGTTGTTAGCTGATTTCGGCTCTGTACTGCGCATGCGCGCACTCTTTAACTGGGCCGCGGAGCGTCTGGGCTTAAGCAAGGCCTTTTCCTCGCGATGCACGCGCTCTTCGCTTGCTGCCTCCGGTGAGTTCCTGCCGCTTGGCGCCCGCTTACCGTCTTGTCACTGCTGACGCGGCGCTTCGGCTCTCACTCCTCGCGGCGGCCGCTAATCTGATAGGGCACATCCCGCTCTTCCGCGGCGCTTTCACTTGGCGATATCCATCAGCGGGGCAGTTGCGGGTGCCGTGGGTTGTTGCATCCCACCCTCGTCGCCAGTGTTGGGAGCACAGACCTCAGATGGGCGCTTAGGGACAAACATGGGCCTAGGGGCTTAGACAATAATTCACAACCACACAGTGCTGGGCTGGTAGGGACCGGAAGTCACGATCAACCCTGGCCCGTTTATTTAAGCTCTCTGGCCATGCCTGGCCAGAGAGTGATACATTGTTTGGGGGTGCTTCCTGTCTTCTGCCTGAGGGCAGAAACACTAGACTGCTACAAGAAGCGCTGCCGAACTAATTTTGTACTCTAGTACCGGACACTCATAAAATGAATTGTCTTTGGTTCCAAGGAAAACAGAACAAATGTCTGATCTATGCAAGTAACTTGATTATAGAGTCAAAATATACAAACCTTAACAGCAGAGTACATTTAACCAATTTCCGGCCTAGATGTATGTTGAATTGCTGATTAGCCCAGACATGTGTCAACAATATTAAGCACATTCATAATAAGCACAGTCTAGATGGTGGAATACTTATGAAAAATATTGTATGTTTGCAGGTCTTGTCTGTAAAACGACTAATTTGTATGTAGACCTATGATACTCCCTGGCTGTCTGGTTTGTCTAGGAAACATAAAATCACATATGCATAAAACAGCTAATCCATAAGTAGATCCGTGACACCACCGGGCTGTATGGTCTGTCTATGAAACTAAAACTCATGTATGCTCATACATACGTCCTCTTATTTGGAATTGATAAACAAGATGTGTGAAATACAGCGTGGCAATTTAGTTGCGAAAAAGAACCAGAGGGGAAGGTGCCCATCTGGCTCTGTTGTATAGCATTTTAGGACCCTAGTGTAATTTTCACGATTCATGCCCCTATAGAGGTATAAATCACCTTATCCTTATAGGCATAGAAATCATAACTATATTTAGACATAGCCCATGCAGTCCAAATACAGGCATGGATACTTCCACTAGTTCTGAAAATCCACAACGATTTCTTGGAAAACTCGGCTTCAGCAGTCAGGGACTTCGCCTTGCTTGAAAATTGATTTGTCTAAGAACTCATGGAGTTTTCAAATAACTGAGACTCTTTGATTACTTTATTCTGTCCAACTTTACGTCAAACTCAGCACCTTCAAGGTATAAATATGCCCACACTTGCCCTAGCAAACACACAGTGGTTTGGAGCAGTTCGATTATCTACTTACCCGACGCAGCTTGCTACAGCAAGTGCCGAAGGAAGCCGACCCTCCAGCAGATGCACTGAGAGAGACGCTGTCTTTCCTCCAGCCGAGTAATCCAGCTCTAGTGTTTCCAAGCTCCCCTTGGGGGGTGTTGGGAAATCGAGTCCTGAGACTGAGAGATACCAGACCTCCTTCATTCTAAACCAAGGTATGGAGCTGATTAGACCCTAAGAGAAATCTTGGATAGATTCTTGGCAAAATAATACTAAACTTATGCTACACCACACTTACTCCTTCCCTCTTACTAGACTTAGGTTAGGTAGATCTGGGTAGGCGTATTTTAGAAGCACCAGTTGAGTACTTTTAGCCTTTATTTCTGTATGTATTTTATGGCTTAGAAACCATACCATGCTTTTACAGTATTATTTTATAATACTCTTCTTGCTGTATGCATTATATGTTACAGCCAGTATTACGATTGTAGCGGTTCATGTCTTCTGCATGAGAAAGAAGACTGTTCAATAAATACTTTTATTGAAAACGCCCGTCTCTCTCTTTCTTTGCAATACTGATGAAACGAAGCATGCACGAATGACTGAGTGAAATATCTATCTATTGTTTCCACGACTCTGAAGATACATTTTTACTTGGGAAACAAAGTTGTCATGTTTATGCAGTTGCCAGACACTAATCCCTTCTCAATTATTCGAGAACGTTTCTTGTGACCTCTGAGCTAGCTGGCACTCACAATTAAGTCTAATATATTCGATAGAGACCTAGTCAACCTAAGTCCTACGTCAAATCTATAGGATATTTTATTCCAATGCGCAGAGCCTATTGGGAATATAGGAACTACACTACAGCTCATCATTTATTTCTCCTATTCACTACTACTGCCTGTTTTTTACAATCTCTTTTCAGGTACAAAAAAAAAGCAGTGATTTTCCTGATAAAACAGTGGGTTGTAAGTCCAATCCACCCACCCAATTCCTGCATGCCTTAGAACGCATTGTGGCCTTTTCTTTTTGGTCCTTACGAAACCTATTCTGACCCTGAGAGGCACTATTGGAAGATGGCTGACACATGTATATCATTTTGAAGATAAGTTGGATCAAATTAATATCCTACTCATATCCTCCACTATTTTGTAACATTGCCCAAGACTTCCTTGATTAAAATCTATGTCTAATTGACTGGAAATATTGAGCCAATTTTAAAACTGCACTTTTTGAACTAATGAACTCACCATCATTGCCATCAAATATTCAAACCAACTCTGCTGTAATCAGGCGTCGCAGCACAACCTGGAAACATTCGGTGACTAGGATGGGAACCTAATGATGAAGCATGTCGCCTATTACGTAGATGAGTGGCGGTTCTTTTAAAAACCCAATGGGTTCTTAGGCTGTACCCCTAAAAGAAACATGAATAAGGGGTTAAAGGTATAGTAGCGAAGGATATAGGAGACCTGTTCTCATTACATTATTGTACTGATTACTTGGGAAGAGGAACAGGTTTGTCTTCTTGCTTCTCACTCTCAGAGTGTTGTTTAGATACAACTATTCCAACACTCTTTTTAAAAACTTGTCTCCAACCAGCTCATAGACCCCAATACAATTCAATTCAATTAGTTTATTTGTTACGGAACTCCAACGGAGGTCCACAAAAATACACCAATACAATAAAAAAGACATACTTTATAACAAATACATAGACCCCAAAGCACTTCCCATAAAATGCAACTTCAGCCAGCTTCACGGCTATTGTAATCAGTGATAATCCCTTTTCCACCATTGAAATTAAAAAATGTATAACATTGCCTCTCCTGCCTGTCATGCCTTCCTTATTTAGCCCACTGTCAGCCTTCTGTCTTTTCCTTTCACCACTTGTGAGAAATTCTATCCAAACTTGTATATTCAACGTCTTTGTTGAAACAGCAAGTTAAAATAATGCAAAACTCACCAACTTCATTTTCCTAGTTTCTACAGCTTCTCCAACATCATTTTCCCTGACAGGTCCACTTCTGGAGCCCAACCATTGACCCTTTACCACTGAGAATGAAGGAAACCATCTGACAACTCATTGTCAAGGTTGGTTTGTGTCTATCCCGCAGAGGCAGGTTCAGATGGAGGCCTCTCAGAACCAATACCCGCTTGTCACTCTAATGCAGTTTGTTAATCCCTTGATCACTTATCTCACCTATGTGCTTGTTAGCTCATCACACTGTCCAAATCCAAAAATTCAATGCTGTGTTTGTGTCTCTCCAACTCTCTCAGCCACCTTTCGGTGAACCATCATCCAATTAACGGCTAAAGCCTCCTGCTCCTGATTAATCAGAAAAGATTTCCATGCCCCAGGTGTACAGCTCCAGGTAGATTTGTATAATCACTCTATTGAAGTCATCTAGGAACTTAAAGAATGTCAACATGTTTGGTTTTACACTCTTTGCAATCCTGATCCTGTGGTGATGGTTCATCTATGTACTTATGGTCAAATCTATGTGCCTGCAGCGTGCCCTTCCTGGCACTACTATCATGAAGCATAGGTCTAGTGCCACAGTACATGTTGCATTTCTTTTGATACATATTTTCTCTAATCACTGCTTCCTTAAACATGTTTGTCTGTGGGCATATTTGATACCATCATCACAGAATCACAGAATCAATGTCTATGGCTTAAAAGGTCAGTGTCAGAGCCATCTACTTTATTTTGTCCAGTGCAAATGGACCTCTCAGACCAAAGACCACTTGTTACAATGTTCCCATCATGTAAGCACATTTGTTCTAGCCCCTTGTCTCTCCCACAAAATATTTTAACGTAGTGCAGCACTTACACTCCACAATTGTCTTTCCCATCCTTTCAAGAAAGGAGCTGAAGGTTTCAAACACCGTGTATACCATTGATTACCCAATGGGCATGGCCTAGGGCACATAAAAATCTGAACACAAGCTGGTACTTCAGGAGACGAACATCATCCAATCATGTACATAGTAGACAGAATACTGAAATGTGGGTTTTTCCCATTTCTGCTCATTAGCCACAGTAATGGCAAATTCTTCTCCATACCAAGATGAATGCTGAGTCAGTCTATCTTATTCTTTTGTCTTCTTAGGCATAAATCCCAAGAGACACTATCAGATTTGGGTTTGGGATTTCCTTATAAGGGCATCCTTTTCTTCCCACATTATCCTTTTTCATCAAATTTTTTTGCCCCATGCCGTCTGATTCCTTCAAGTTGTCAGTCCAGTGTAGTTGACCTGGCCTTGTGTATGGTATTCAGAAACCAACCTCTTACCATCTTTCAGCTTCTTCCTTCCTACTCTGTCCAGTATCATTTCAGCCACGTCTTCAAGGTCTGCAATCTAACCAAAGTTCTGGCCTTTTCCCAAACCTCCGGTAGCATATCCCATGCCTCTGAAACAGCCAACACCACCTCACCCCACAAAACATTGGACCAGTGAGTCAAACTAGCACAGTGACCTAAAAAAGACCCTTAATTAAAATTCAAGCATGCTCTGCCTGCTCTTTGCCTTGGCCCCATGCTCCCAAGGTAAGGTGATTCTGAAAGGGCCCATGAGGCAAATTCAATCAATTAGCATTGTATACCACCTCCCTCAGCCTGGTTGGATCATGTAGTGTAGCCTTTCTAACTGTCCCATGATATCTTGGGATATTATCTTCTCTGAGTTCTAAATTCTTCTTCATACCTCAGTCAGTCTAAACTCTTCTTCATACTTTCAGACACACCCCTAAAGCTTATCTGTGTTATCCTGAAATCCAGATATTTAAATAGAGCAACACTACTCAGCATGTACGGCTTTTAGATCATGAATGCTTCATCTATGTTTCAATATTGGTAGGGACACAAGGCTATTTCACCAGTTCCATCTCTTATGCTTTGGACCCTTCCATGCTACATGTCTACCTAAGTAACAGATTGAAAATATTCACCCATCACCAAATCTTTTCCTTGCTACTGACCCCCCAATTGGGGGCTATACCCACATAGTACAATCTTGCCATCAAGCCTCATCCAACTTCTATCTAACTTTGCCCCAAGCACCAGTCTTCTAGTCCTGCTCTACTACCCCCATATCGCCTCTGTTTTCCCCAGCACTACCCTCTACTACCGGCGGCAGACCAATCTGTGATCCGCTGGTTTTATCCACCCTTTGTGTGATCCCACAGTAAGATTCCTTAACATGTGTTGCTCCATCCTGTCTTCTCTTGTTCATCACCCCACCAATCTTCCTATTTTTTGTTGTTGATTCTTATAAAGCGCACATAGCTGCCCGGAGGCGTCCAAGCGCTAAGACCAATGGTGCTGTCTAGCGAGGCATGTCGGCCAGGGGAGGCTCTACTTATTGAACTGGAACGTTTTCAGTAGTTTTCGGAAAGAGGTCAGTTCCGGATTGGATCTTAGGTGGAGGGGGAGAGCATTCCATAACTTGGCCACATTGAAGGAGAAAGAACGACCGCCTGCTCTTGTCCTTCTGACCTTGGGCACTGTGGCCAAGAAGGAATTGGCTGAGCGCAGTTGTCTGCTGGGAAGATACGGGGTGATTAGAGGAAGGTTGATTGTCGGACCAGCTTCCCAGAATGCCTGATGGGCAATACATAAGGACCTGAAGCTGATTCTGTCCTTAACTTAAGGCTTTTCAGGCCGGGTTTAGCAGATTGCCTGTGAGGAATTTGCAATAAAGTGCGGACGGCACAGTTTTGAATTACCTGCAGCTTCCACAGAGTAAAATCAGAGGCTCCCAAATACAGAGCATTACCAAAATCTAAACGAGATTAGATCAGGCCCTGTATCACCGTTTGTTTGGCTTTGAAAGGTAGCAAAGGAAGAATCTTCCTAAGGACTCTGAGGAGGCCAAAACAGGTGGCAGACAGCCTTGTTGCCTGACAGTCAAACGTCAGAGACCCGTCCAGCCAGATACCCAGACTCTTTATTGTATTCTTAGGCACTGGTGGAGGGCCTAGACAGGAGGGCCGGATTGAGTTGATTGAGTCTGAGGCCAATAGGCCCAGCTACATGAGCTCTGTCTTGTCTCCATTAAGCTTGAGATTTATTTCTGAGATTCCCACCACTGCATCGGAAATCTCTCTGACTGACTATCCACAATTTCTCTTCACACAGTCGATTAAACCTCTGAGGCTGCAACCATCTCAACAGTTGCCTCATCTCTCAGATGTACCCTTTTTCTGCCCAAAAGGGGCTGCAGCTTAGAATTCATCTCCCTTCTCTTTCTCTCCTGGGGACCCTCAGACCACCCATGTCACTCTCCATCTCTTCCCTCTGTAGCACTACCATTGATGCCATTCTCCATGCCCATCTGCTTTTACAACTGGCACCTCTAGTTCCTCCTCTGATAATGAGCATCTCGACAGCTCTGCAAATTCCAGTCCCCTTGACAGGCAGCCCTTTAGCCGTCCTGTTACCCTTTCTTCAGAACCAGCCCTCGGCCTGCTGCCTAAAGCATTGCACTGCTCTGTGAAACTCACCCCTCTTTTCATCACTCTTGCTTGGGTCAACTGCACAGTTTCTTCTTGAAGGAGAGGAACGCTCATCCCTGTGACCCTCCATTGTCCAATATAGGTCACAGATGTCCCCTGCAACCTTTTTTGTGGAGCTGTACACCCTTCGAAATCCTACCTCTTCATGTTGGGATCCCTGAATGAACTTGGGTGCACTCCCATGTAAAAGTGCTCATCCTGTACCTCAGACCGGTCTCACATGCCATGACTTTCCATAGTCCAGAATTGTTCTCACTCCTTCTTTGCCTTGCCCTTGCCTTGGGCCATACTGGTGTCCCACAGCATCACTTTCTGTGGCGCCAACTGGTTGCTGCACCTACTTCACTTTACTTTATATCTATAGGTGTTTACAGAGAACAAAAGTGCGCAATTTGTGCTGGACTCAGAATCCAGTCACATGTAAACAGCATTTCTGCTCAATCCCAACTTTAACACAGGGCACTGATTTAACCTAATGTCTTTAGGAGGTTGTGGATTAAAGTAGAAATCATCAACTTGACCGCTAATCTTATTTTATTCATTTTTTGGTTGGTGTGGGCATTATCCATCAGGATAAACAAAAAACACACTGAGGATCTTAGAGAGAAGACCCAATAAGAGAGCATATCACTCCTAATCAATATAGAAACTAACAAAAGATATGTTCTCTCTAAAGGAATATGTCATGAAAGTACCTACTAAATAGCAATCACCTTCCAAGAAGTGTCAGAAAAAGGGGGGGAGGGGTGAAGAAAGACATTATCATTAAGGATGAGAACCCTCACTCACCCAAGGGTGGCATACATCATCATAGGACTTCCTCCTCACAACAGGGCTCCAAGGTCCCAGTTGTGGGCTACAACTCTTCAAAAAGTTTGTGTACAGAGAAACTGAAGTGTTTTAAGTAGGGGAGACTGAAGAAGTTGGTGAGTGTGGGGCAGAGTGCAAATGAAGTGCAAGGATTTTAAAACAGTCTTAACGGCACCCAATAACTTTATTAAATGACACCCTAAAACACCCTAAAACAGGATTTAAAAAAAAGAGGACTGGAGGTTATCAACAAATATACCCCTACTAGAGGTCAACATGTTTCCACAAAATGACACAGCAGGTCTGATCATTCTGCAGTGCCTGGTTTGCCAAAATAAAGGAAGAAATCAAGGTAGTGCATGCATCCCCGCTGGGTGTCATGTACCTAATTCTTATTCCAGGAAACTGCAGAAAGCCTTGAAATAAGTACATGAGATTGTGCAGTCCATTGGCAGGCATTTGTCATAGTAGTATGCATTGTCAAGTTGAAAACCCAGCAGGTGGTAGCTGTCCAGAAGAACAGGCAGTAGATGGAAAGCAGATTTGATGTCTGTCTTAGCTAACAATGCCCCTTTCCCTACCAACTTGAGTTGGTCGACTGCCTCACCTAAGGTAGCATAGGAAACAGAACATCTATCTTGGTCCAGCCCATCATTGACCGAATCACCTTGTGGATATGAGAAATGATGGATGAGGGGGTATTTCCCTCCTCTTTTTTTAGTAAAACAACCGGGGGGAAACTACCAAGTTGTCGATGGGTGGATCAAAGGGTGGATCTGAGAAAGGACCCTCACTTCTCCCTAGGTGGAACTCCTTTGCTACTTTTTGTCTAGCCATATCTGGATTCTCCCTGTCTGACGTCAAGCTCTGGCTAAGGTGATAGACCTGGGGGCCCCGGTAAGGGATATGGAAGCCTGCCACAAACCTGCTCGCTAGCAGTTGCCTGTCCTTTAGTCTAGGTTATCTATTCAGTAAATGTGTTAACACTCTGATCCTAATGGGTGGGGAGATACTGAGGGTGCATGAACCCCCCTTCCACGAGGCTCCGCCACAAGGCCACTATTTCCTGTTGCTGTTGTCCTGCGGTCCCCTGCTTCCTTGGTCATATCCCTTTTTATGCCAGGCTGGGTGAAAAAGGTGGTCCTGTGTGCTCACCCCTTCTCTGGCTGCTACAATATGATCAGTAAATCCCTCTACATAATGATGGTCCCATTTCGATGACATCTGCCAAAAGCCATTGTCATAGCGGAGCCGAGATTCCAATTGGTACTTGTACTGTGTTTCATGTACCTTCTGTTCATAAAGAAATACCGCCAGCACACTCTGCAAGAACTTCTCCACAAAGACACATGCTAGGGTTCTAAAGGCCCACAGCCAATTGATAATGGATTGCTGAACATGGCGGACGCAAGCTGGACGAGCTTCGGAGACCGCGCTGCTCTGCCCCAAAATCCCATCAAAAAACGTATGTAAATTAGGGGGAAGAAAGGTACCTCTGGTTTCCCCTCCCTTGTCAGCTCTTGCTGTCCATGTTGGAGACGATCAGGACGGTGGTGGAACGATGAGACGGCATAGCTTCTGGTGCTGAGAGGAAGCAGGGTCTGACGACGCTGGAAATACCAAGAGTGGCCTAAGGGGCGTAGAGGTCAGAGCCAAGTGACTGAGCTGCCACGTCACCCCCGTGACAGAGGGCGTTCTTCTGGTGAGGAAGGAGAAGAGGGCTAGCGGAGACCAGCGATCTGCCTCCTAAATCAGGGTAGAGCTTCGCACTACTCCGGCGCCTGGCCTGAAATCCACGAGAAAGGATGTGAGCGGGTTCTCGAGACAGGGCGTGGTTAGGCCCAGGCACACCCAGCAACTGTGCCCCGCTAAGAAGCAGTGTGGAGACTGGGGTGGGAGGAGACCCGGGGACAAGAAGTGTTCTTGGCTGAGGGCCCCCCAATTAGTAGATACATCGAAAGCAATGGGGCGTGTCCAGGGCACCGGGACTTCAAGGCTGGAGCCTGGAGCCCTGCTGCTCGGCTACAGCGGGTCGCAGAATGGGCCCTGGGACTGGCCGTGGTCTTGGGGCAGCCTATCGAACACAGAAGCAGGCCTGGAAATGAAAAGAGCCCCCGTGGAGGGCTGAGAGGGGATGCAAGTTTGAACCGGCGATCCCCCTCCCACTGCTGAGTCCTCCAGGACAGGGAGAGGAACAGAAACCTACCCGACGGTGCACCTGTGATTACACTGAAGGTCTGGGACCTGGAAGCTCCAGCCTGACGACACTCACAGTCTGGGGCCAGCTAGTGAGAACACTGCACCGACAGACCATGCGATAGGGACCCACAGGTGGGGAAGGGGGGTCCTGTACATTCCCTCCTAAAGCCCGGGAAGCCCGTTGAGGCAGGCAGCAGTGCGGGGTGCCAGAGTGGTTCAGGAAGCAGCCAGCAGCCAAAGTGGCCCCATAGCATCTTTCTATTAATATGACGGTGCTAGACATAGCACCTTTAGGCGTGTTTCCCTTGACTTTTTGATTTCAGACCTCCCGGTTTGCTGTTCAGTGTTAAAGTGCAAGTGCTACTTTTGCAAAATGTTATTATGGATTGGTTTTTCCATGATTGGCTTATTTGATTGACATGTCAGTTCCTAGGACAGTGCACCGTGTGCAACATGGGTTGTGCCATGCACACAAGCAGCCTGTAAATGTAACTC
The DNA here is from genome assembly GCF_964263255.1 of Lissotriton vulgaris. Lineage (NCBI taxonomy): Eukaryota > Metazoa > Chordata > Amphibia > Caudata > Salamandridae > Lissotriton > Lissotriton vulgaris. The sequence goes on along the minus strand of NC_141689.1, from coordinate 2,062,410,699 downwards.
TTGCCTGCCATTGCGTAGACGGTGTGCAGTCTGTTACTGCCATATTGAATGCCCTAACCTTCCCTTTTCTTACATGTCAGTCACCCCTGAATGGTAGGACTCACCCTGGTGTGTGTGGCATGTTCTGATAGGGAATTACTGCCGATTTAATATTTCATTATTGGAAGGCTACCTGTTCCCGTAGGACAGAATGGGCAGTGTGTTTATAACATCTTATGAGCATAACTTGTCCTAGGAACAAGGTAGAAAAATGAAATTCAGTCTGCCAGAACTCAGAATCTAAAGATGCATCTTTTAATGAAGGTGATTTTTACATTCTATGTTTGAAATTACCACTTTTAGAAAGTAGGTATTGTCTTTCTCAGTCATCTAGTGTGCCTCTGCTGGGTTTGTGGCTTGACTGCCTGGCTTTGGGATGACAGGGGCTGGGGAGGAGCAGTGGCTCCAGGGAGTCTAGATGTGTCAGGGATGGGCTGAATATACCTGGGCTGCATTTAGAGTAGGGGGAGAAGATTTCCTTTTACCTGAATGTGCCTGGTCTGCCTCTGACAATGCTGTCTCTACCTCCTGTCAAGAAGCTGCACCAGAGGGGACAGAACTGGTTCTGACTAGGCACAGACAATCTCTGCTTGAGAGGACGCAGGATTTTGGGTTATAAACCAAGGGACCCAAACCCTTAAACTTATTGAGTTTTTTCGAGGGCTTGAGGTAGAGCTTGCCCCCTGTTCAAGAAGTCTCAGGAACAGCAAAGACTTCAAGTTATTCTGCCATCAGCACTGGGGACTGTGTGTTTTGTGCTGTACCGAAGAAAAGTAACCGGATACCATCTACGATGTGGTTGCCGATTCAATGTCCTGAAGGCACCACAGAGGGCACCGCCGCAACGCCGCAACGCAACTCTGGTCTCACCGACGATACCAGCTGGTGATGCCCTGAGCCACTGCTTGCACTGTGGGCACTGCACTCCACACTGCCTCACTTTACAATGTTGCACTGGTATCCCTGATGCCACCGCTCCACACTGATATAGATGCCCCTGCTTGCAACGTGGTTCGAGGGCTCCGCTCGTAAGTTACACAATGCCAAGACCTCATCCCGCACTGCAGCCTGGCCTACCGATGCTGGCACCATTGGCCCCAGTGCATCAGCTCACAATAGTGCTTCAGCAATGATGACACCACTGCTTGCACGGTGACCTGCCAGCACCGCGACAAGCACCGCATCGCTTTGCACTGCAGAAAAGCAACCTAATGCTATCTACGATGCAGCTGCTGACTCTGTGTCCTGAAGGCACTGCAGAGGGCACTGCATCAACGCTGCACTGCAACCCTGCTCCCACAGACACTGCCAGATGACACCACCACTGCCTGCACCGTGACCTGAGGGCATCGCAGGCCGCACTGCGGCACTTGCACTGCAGCACCCGATGACTGCTGACGCTCCTGACTTCAACCGTGAGGAGTTTGATCTGCAACACGTGTGACTTCAAGGGGCCGACAACTCCTGCTCTGACCTCCGGAACTGACGCCTGTGGACGCTGTGCATTCGGAGCACAACGTGAAGTTGCAGACAACCTGCATTTCTAAAGGTACTGTTTTCCAGGTCTTACCGACACCATAGCTGGCCCGCTCAGCCAGAACTGTTTGGATTTTTTGTTCACGATGCCGTGATAGCCCCTGATGGAGCTATTGACTTCAAGAAACTTTATTTCAAGTCTATTTTGGTTACTGAAGATATCTAAGTACCGTATTGTGGATTTTTACCAATTTTGGTCTTGTCCTAAGTATATAAAAATATTGGATATTTTTCTAAACTGGTGTGGTGTGCTTTTGTGGCGTTTTCACTGTATTATTTTTGGTTATGTGCAAATGCTTTACACACTACCTCTAAGACAGGCCTGACTGCTCATACCAAGCTACCAAGGGGGGGAGCAGGGGTTATTTTAGGAGTGCAACTCAGTTATCCTGACTAGAAGGAAGGGTCCTTACTTGGACAAGGTGCAAACCAGTGCCAACTATAGACCCTCATTTCTAACAGGCGGGAGGCAAGGAAGTGGGGAAAAAGCCCCAACAGAGCAAAATGGAGCGCTATCTCCCCCTCCTGCCCAAGCAAGCCGAGAATGGGGCCTGGGGATCACACACCAGTTGGGCAAGGAGGCCAAGGAGCCATCATTGAGAGACATCGTGACTGCCATTAAGACTATCATGGGCACTCAGGTGCCTAAACTAGACTCAGTGGTTGCTGAAATGTCATTTTGTGAGAGATGAGCTTAATAAAGAGAAAGAAAGGCTCCGCGAGATGCGACATAAGGTCACAGGCATCAATGAGCCAACTACAGAAAAAAGTAGCCCCTCTACTCAAAGACAATGTCACTATGCAGGCTCGACTGGAGGTCATGGGAGGTAGATCAAAGCACAATAACCTGCGCCTGGTAGGGATTCACAAAAAAGCGGACCAACCCTGCACTGATATTTCTGTGGAACACTTTATAATGATGGAGCTTCGGCCGAAGGGCCTCTCTGAGTTCCTCTCAGTCTAGAGGGCACAGAGAGTACCTGCCACTCCCCCAAAACTGGGTTTAACCCCCTGCACCAACGTGGCTCGCATCTCTAATCACAGGGACAGGAATGTAATCCTGCTCAGCAAGAGGTACCCCGGATCTGAAATTTGAAGGAACTTCTGTCGCCCTCTATCCATACTGCACCCACAAGGTCCAACAACTACAGAGAAGCTTTACAGAAGTAAAGCAAGAACAACACAGTCGCAAAATCAAACGCATGATTCTCTTCCCTGCCAAACTCTGATTAATAGGAGAGGGGAACACATGGTTCTTTGGGTTCATAGAATATCAACCCCCAAAATATTCCCATACACTAATATCCATTTATAAATATTGATGTCAAAATATCAGCATCCTATATTTATAATGGTAAGTCCTAAAATATCGGAAACAAATATAGTTGTACAAAATATAAATTTTAATATATATATATACATATATATATAAAAAAGAATATTAAATTATAAAATGTACTGTTTTTGGGGGATTAAATCTAAATTTTAACAAATATAACAAATAAATGTAATTTAAAAAATGTAAACATACATATATAAAATGTAATATATATATATATATATATATATATGTATATATATATTTGTTCCCATAATGCTCGTCAGGTGGTGACTGTTGGGAAGCTTGCCCCCTGGTGGGCTCCGCAGTCGGCAGGGACAATGAGGCATGCTGGTAGGTGTAGTCCGCCTTCAACCTCGTACGTACTCCATGGGGGAGCGATGCTAGGAAACTTCAGTTTCATTTCTTGCAAAGGACACTCTCACCTCGTTTTGCCTATTTTAGAGGAAAAGAGGGCCATTTCCAGGGTCCGGTCCCTGGCGGCTTCCCCTGCCCAGCATTTGCTCCACGCAGCGAAAAGTTTTGGTCCAAGGTGTGGGCAGAAACGGAAAGCTCCTTTGGTGGCGGTGCGTTCTCTACGGCAGGACCAGCCGTTCAATATGCCTGGAAATCTTCCAAAGAAAGAAGGTGAGTCGCACACTGAGGGTGAACGGAAAGCTTTTATTCCGGTTTGCAAAGTTCAGCCAAACGTTACCCAATGCATTTCGGTCTGTTCACAGACCTTTCTCAAGGGGGGCTGTTCGCATCAGACGGGTGAGGAGGTTTCAGCATGCCGGCTCATTGATGATATGTTTGTTCCCATAATGCTCGTCAGGTGGTGACTGTTGGGAAGCTTGCCCCCTGGTGGGCTCCGCAGTCGGCAGGGACAATGAGGCATGCTGGTAGGTGTAGTCCGCCTTCAACCTCGTACGTACTCCATGGGGGAGAGATGCTAGGAAACTTCAGTTTCATTTCTTGCAAAGGACACTCTCACCTCGTTTTGCCTATTTTAGAGGAAAAGAGGGCCATTTCCAGGGTCCGGTCCCTGGCGGCTTCCCCTGCCCAGCATTTGCTCCACGCAGCGAAAAGTTTTGGTCCAAGGTGTGGGCAGAAACGGAAAGCTCCTTTGGTGGCGGTGCGTTCTCTACGGCAGGACCAGCCGTTCAATATGCCTGGAAATCTTCCAAAGAAAGAAGGTGAGTCGCACACTGAGGGTGAACGGAAAGCTTTTATTCCGGTTTGCAAAGTTCAGCCAAACGTTACCCAATGCATTTCGGTCTGTTCACAGACCTTTCTCAAGGGGGGCTGTTCGCATCAGACGGGTGAGGAGGTTTCAGCATGCCGGCTCATTGATGATATGTTTGTTCCCATAATGCTCGTCAGGTGGTGACTGTTGGGAAGCTTGCCCCCTGGTGGGCTCCGCAGTCGGCAGGGACAATGAGGCATGCTGGTAGGTGTAGTTCGCCTTCAACCTCGTACGTACTCCATGGGGGAGCGATGCTAGGAAACTTCAGTTTCATTTCTTGCAAAGGACACTCTCACCTCGTTTTGCCTATTTTAGAGGAAAAGAGGGCCATTTCCAGGGTCCGGTCCCTGGCGGCTTCCCCTGCCCAGCATTTGCTCCACGCAGCGAAAAGTTTTGGTCCAAGGTGTGGGCAGAAACGGAAAGCTCCTTTGGTGGCGGTGCGTTCTCTACGGCAGGACCAGCCGTTCAATATGCCTGGAAATCTTCCAAAGAAAGAAGGTGAGTCGCACACTAAGGGTGAACGGAAAGCTTTTATTCCGGTTTCCAAAGTTCAGCCAAACGTTACCCAATGCATTTCGGTCTGTTCACAGACCTTTCTCAAGGGGGGCTGTTCGCATCAGACGGGTGAGGAGGTTTCAGCATGCCGGCTCATTGATGATATGTTTGTTCCCATAATGCTCGTCAGGTGGTGACTGTTGGGAAGCTTGCTCCCTGGTGGGCTCCGCAGTCGGCAGGGACAATGAGGCATGCTGGTAGGTGTAGTCCGCCTTCAACCTCGTACGTACTCCACGAGGTTGAAGGCGGACTACACCTACCAGCATGCCTCATTGTCCCTGCCGACTGCGGAGCCCACCAGGGGGCAAGCTTCCCAACAGTCACCACCTGACGAGCATTATGGGAACAAACATATCATCAATGAGCCGGCATGCTGAAACCTCCTCACCCGTCTGATGCGAACAGCCCCCCTTGAGAAAGGTCTGTGAACAGACCGAAATGCATTGGGTAACGTTTGGCTGAACTTTGCAAACCGGAATAAAAGCTTTCCGTTCACCCTCAGTGTGCGACTCACCTTCTTTCTTTGGAAGATTTCCAGGCATATTGAACGGCTGGTCCTGCCGTAGAGAACGCACCGCCACCAAAGGAGCTTTCCGTTTCTGCCCACACCTTGGACCAAAACTTTTCGCTGCGTGGAGCAAATGCTGGGCAGGGAAAGCCGCCAGGGACCGGACCCTGGAAATGGCCCTCTTTTCCTCTAAAATAGGCAAATCGAGGTGAGAGTGTCCTTTGCAAGAAATGAAACTGAAGTTTCCTAGCATCGCTCCCCCATGGAGTACGTATGAGGTTGAAGGCGGACTACACCTACCAGCATGCCTCATTGTCCCTGCCGACTTCGGAGCCCACCAGGGGACAAGCTTCCCAACAGTCACCACCTGACGAGCATTATGGGAACAAACATATCATCAATGAGCCGGCATGCTGAAACCTCCTCACCCGTCTGATGCGAACAGCCCCCCTTGAGAAAGGTCTGTGAACAGACCGAAATGCATTGGGTAACGTTTGGCTGAACTTTGCAAACCGGAATAAAAGCTTTCCGTTCACCCTCAGTGTGCGACACACCTTCTTTCTTTGGAAGATTTCCAGGCATATTGAACGGCTGGTCCTGCCGTAGAGAACGCACCGCCACCAAAGGAGCTTTCCGTTTCTGCCCACACCTTGGACCAAAACTTTTCGCTGCGTGGAGCAAATGCTGGGCAGGGGAAGCCGCCAGGGACCGGACCCTGGAAATGGCCCTCTTTTCCTCTAAAATAGGCAAAACGAGGTGAGAGTGTCCTTTGCAAGAAATGAAACTGAAGTTTCCTAGCATCGCTCCCACATGGAGTACGTACGAGGTTGAAGGCGGACTACACCTACCAGCATGCCTCATTGTCCCTGCCGACTGCGGAGCCCACCAGGGGGCAAGCTTCCCAACAGTCACCACCTGACGAGCATTATGGGAACAAACATATCATCAATGAGCCGGCATGCTGAAACCTCCTCACCCGTCTGATGCGAACAGCCCCCCTTGAGAAAGGTCTGTGAACAGACCGAAATGCATTGGGTAACGTTTGGCTGAACTTTGCAAACCGGAATAAAAGCTTTCCGTTCACCCTCAGTGTGCGACTCACCTTCTTTCTTTGGAAGATTTCCAGGCATATATATATATATATATATATATATATATATATATATATATATATATATATATATATATATATATATATATATATATATATATATATATATATATATATATATATATATACTTTAAAACAACTAATAAACTATTATTTTAATGTATTTTATAATGTTATAAATGTATAAAAATCTACAAATAATTATATATATATATATACACAACTATAACATGAAATCTAATTTAAAAAATCCTATTACAAATTAAATCATTTAACTATTTAAATGTCTGTAAACTTACATTTTGCACTCCAGTGAGTGCAACAGTAGGGAAAGTGTTGCATAGCGGAGGGGTGAAACGTACTATTCCCACCCAGTGTGTGTAACAGTAGGGAAAGTGTTGGATAGCGGAGGGGTAAAAATTACTATTCCCACTCAAGTAAGTGCAACATTAAGGAAAATGTTGGATAATGGAGGGGTAAAATTTACTATTCCCACTCCAGTGAATGCAACCGTAGGGAAAGTGTTGGATAACGAAGGACTAAAATTACTATTATCACTCCAGTGAGTGCAACAGTAGGGAAAATGCTGGATAGCAGAGTGGTAAAAATTACCATTCCCACTCCAGTTAGTGCAGCAATAGGGAAACTGTTGGATAGCGGAGAGGTAAACAATACTATGTCCACTGAAGTCAGTTCAAAACTAAAAACAAACAATATTTCAACAGCAACACAAAAGATTTAAAAAAACAAAAAAGTAAAACATATATAAAAATATACAAAATTACAAAAGATAGAAACATATTATAATGTTAAATAGATGTTACAAACATCTAGAAAGATAAAAAATCCGATAATTTACAAACAACTATTTTTAAATGGAAATTATGTATAAATAAAAACAAAAATTATTACATACATTTAATTCTTGTTTTCCTACCCTAACACCTCACAAGTCACAACACGCATCTAAATGTTTTCTAAATGTACCTCCATAATTACATAATTAATTATCAATTAAAGAAATATTATTAATTAAAAAACAAATTTAAACAGAAAAAACAAATTTACTCCACAAACATTACCCCTATAAAACCAAAACCCACACACAAAATATAAATAGACAATTACCCTAAATAATTATCAATTGATGAATTAATATTAATGATCAACTAATTATTATTCATTTAAACATAAATTACTTTCAACCCTCCACCCCAATAAGAACCACATCCCACACTTCACAATCATTACACAATCGCCATAATTCATTTTAAATTAATAAATTCATATCAATTAACAACCTATTAATAAACTTAAAATAATGTACTTCCTAACCTTTTCCACTAGAAACCCCACAACTCACATCTAAAATTAAATACACAATTGCCATATTTCAATTTTAATTAATTAATTTGTATTAAATAACAAATATTTGTTAATTAATTATTTAAAAATAAATTGCTTCCCACCGTTTACCTCTATAAACCCCAGCACCTGCTCCTAAAATGATGTCATTACTAACATAATTAATTACCAATTAATTATGTAATAATAATTAACAATCAATTAGTAATTAACTAATAATAAATTACTTAAAAAGTATTAATGAATAAAAAATAATTATTAATGTATGATAATGATATTACTGCACACCTTATTCCCCTATAAACACCACCACCCGTTGCTAAAAAAAATGACACAATGTACATAATTACAAATTAGTTAATTAATAATAAATAAACAATTAATAATAAATTACTTCCCACAATTAACACTGTGAAATATAAATTAAATAGATATTAATAATTATTAATATATTTATTTATGTATTTATTTATTTTTTAGTTCAGAATAGTTTATAAAATGTTGTTAACAGATAGACAATATAAAAATCTTACAATAAAATACACAATAAGAAGATGTAACAGCTATCAACATCAATACAATTATAACAGTTAGAATATAATATATTATCACAGAAAAGAAAATGAAAGAGGGAAGGGGAGGAACATTATACAAATATAATTAATGAAAATAGGAAAGAACTACTAATGATCAAAACTGTGCAAAAATATCTATACAAATTTAACATATAAAAAATACAGGTTAAGAAGATAAATAGATATCAATAGGTTTCCAGAATAAATTAAAGGAATTGCAAATATGAATAACACCATTCAAGGATAAATGAGCTCCTCTTCTAGTAAAAATGACCCATGACTACAAAACATGAACAAATAATAATGAAACATCTTTCCAACATGAGGTAATAGATTTTAAAGCTACAGATAAGAACAAATTAAAAAGTTGACCTTCTAAATTAATCAATTTATGAAAAAGAACAACAGATTTACAAATGATCAAGTTAAATGATGAATCATCACGAATATTAAATATTTTTTGTATAACATCCCAAACATCAGTCCAACATTTTCAAATCGAAGGACATTCAAAAAGCATAAGCTTTAACAAACCAGTATTTAAATTACAGTGCCAGCAATTGGAAGGTGGAAGGAGTTTCGCCTAAAACAATTTCAATGGGGTCCATAAACAATTATACAAAATGTATGAGTTTGTCTGATAAAGTGAAACCAGTAACCATCCTGAAATACTATTAAGCCAAATAATTTTCCAAGTTGTGTAAGATAAAGTTAAAGAAAGTTCATTTTTCCAAAATGTTACAAGAGTGTTAATATGGTCACCTTTAAATGTAATATTTTATTAAATATATAATTGAAACAGCATGAGGCTGAGTAGGGAGAGTTTGAATATAAATTAATTAATCAGATTTAGCAGTAGATGGTATAAAAATAGGGAATGAATCTAAAATAGAATTGCATAAAACTTCATATTTAAGTAAATCAGAGGAAGGTAAATTCAATGTTTCTTTTAGGACATCAAAAGTTATAAAAGCATGATTCTTATAAATATATTTGATTTAAAAGATGCCAGTTTTAATCCATGAGTGCCAGTGTCTAACATTTTTAGTAAGTTTTATTTTTGAATTATACCATAACAACATATCTTCAGTGATGGACATAGGTGATTGAAAAATGAAATCAAAATCATGTAATATTAACTTAATGGATTTCAAAATAACAGATTTCTGAAAAAATATGGATTTATTGGACATAGTTAACAAAGAAGGTAAGGGAAACGGATCTATTAAACACTTTTCTATTGAAAGCCGTGCAGGAGGATTAATCAAATGAGAATGATTAAACCAAAGGGAACTTTGCTTTAATATAAAAGCTTTGTGATAACAAAAAAAATCTGGAATACCAAAACCTCCATTACATTTAGGTAATTGAAATTTTTTATAACTAATACGAGGTGATTTATTGCGCCAAAGAAATTTTTTAAGAAGCCGATCTACATCTTTATAAAATTTCATAGGAAATTGGGTAGGGATCATGTTTAGGGAGTAAAAAAATGTTGAGGCTATGGTCAGTTTTATGGATTCCATTCTCCCCCACCATGAAAGATGAAGTGGAGACCATTTAGATATTTTATCTTTAATATAACTTATAATAGACTCACAATTTAATGAAATTGTATTTTTCAAAGAAGATGAAAACAAAATGCCAAGGTATTTTAAGTTTTTCTCTTTGCAAAGGTATGTCTTTCATAAGTAACATATCTGTGTTACAGTGAATATTTATAGGATATAATTCAGTTTTACTAGAATTTAACTTATACCTAGAAAGTATGGAATGAAAAGAAATAATCTTGAATAACGGAGGAAATGAGGAAATAGGATTACTAATAAATAAAAGCACATCATCTGCATATGCTAACGTTTTACCAGTAATCTCCTTAATTTTAATACCATAAATACCATTACATTTCCTATTTGAAACAAGCCAGGGTTCAATAACAAAAAGAAATAGGAGCGGGAAGAGTGGGCAACCCAGTCTCGTACCTCTGAAAAGAGAAAATTGGTTAGAAATCTGGCCATTAATAAAAGAACGAGCTGTAGATGTAGAATAAAGAGCAGATATCACATGAATAAATATATCACTCAAATTAAATGCAAATAAAGTACGAAATAAAAACTGCCAATGGACTCTGACAAAGGCTTTTTCACCATCTAATGCTAACATACCTGCTGGTAAAGGTAATTTGGACCCTTGTTATATAACATGCAATAACGTTCTTGTATTATTAGCAGAATATCAATTTTTCATAAACCCAGATTGGTCTGGATGAATGATAGAATCTAAAACAGAGGTTAACCTAGTTGCAAGTATTTTGGCATAAAGCTTACAATCTTGATTTAATAAGGAGATTGGACTGTAATTTGAAACAAGAGTAGGATCTTTATTAGGTTTAGATAACACCACTATTAATGCTTCAGTAAAAGAACCTGAAGTAATCCCTGTGGAGCAGAAAAATGTAAATATTTAAATAAATGAGGAATAAGTTGTATTTGAAATTCATTATAAATCTATTTTATCTTTAGTTAAAGGAGACATTTTGGGCAAGCTACATGTAGATAAAAAGGAATCAATTAAAGAAGAGTCATCAAAATTAGGTTGATTATATAAAGTAGTATAAAAATTTTGAATCATTAACAATATCATTTTGCGTTATGGCAATTTTTCCCTTGGGACCATGAATCAAATTTATTTGGGATTCATCTTTTTTAATACGTAGATAACTAGCTAAAATCCGTACAGATCTGTTAGCATTAAAACAAAATTTGGCTTAAGAATTGGACAGTTGAATACCAGTTCTTCTACTAAGAATTCATATCTAAGTGTTTGTAATTTCATCCTATATTGAGGATCATTAGAAGTAATAAACAACCTTTCAAATTTAGCAATTTGTTTTTTTCCAATTCTTTAATTCTTTCATTAAAAGTTTATTTTTCATGTGCCATGCTTTTCCGCGGCGGCTTTTCCGCCGTGGAAAAGCATGTGTACCTTCACTGCGGGGGCCTGTTGCGGGCCCCCTAGGTGAATGGGGAGTGGGGGGTGCACATGGTGGGTACCTATGGTACCCCCCTGCATTTGTATGCGGAAAGCGGCAGGCACCGCGCGGTGCCTGCCTCTTTCTGCATACAAATGCAACACCTGCATTTTTAACATTGCCGCGGGTGCAGCTTGAAGCCGCACCTGCCGCAATGTTAAAAATAGAGGATGTGACCGCCAGGGTGGCGGTCACATCCTAATTGCACAGGAGGGAATTCCGCATGCCATGCGGAGGTTCCCTCCTGCTCTGGGGTCGTGGACGGACGCAAGTCCGTCCGCGATCCTAATGAGGCCCTTAGTGTCTAGACATAAGAAGACAACAAAATGTGTAGACTGCCTCCATTCAGTTTATTTCCTCATATGTAATTCCTGAAGGATTCCTCTACTTACAAGATGTAACAAATGTCACTACCTAAAGATCTCTGTATGCTGCTTTTGGTGAGTATACTTATACGTATTGTCTGTTTCAAAAATAGATAATAGATCGCTGAACTCTAGGTCTGCACCTGTCTCTCTTGTCTTTCACTTTCTTATCATTTGAGGTCAAATCTAGCCCTGTTTGGTGCACTTTCATGAGTGAGAAGATATCAATGTTCCCCTTGCACCAGATCCTTTCTTTAACTACAAGGGGAATTAGATTATCGAACCCAATTCCCCGTGTTGTGATGGGAGGAACCCCTGCGGTGCCCCTTGCTGTCTCCCTTCACTTGATCCATGTGGTCCACTAGCTAGTGGTGCTTTGTCGCCACTTGACCTAGCCAGTGCCTAGCCCTGGGTTCTTGATGACTGAAGTAGCTGTTGCCTAACTCGTGGTCTTCCCCACAAACCCCTGGCTCTGCCAGGGTTTGATTCCCGCCCAGGGTACTGGAGGGGAACCTGGTGAAATTGGGTTTCCTATCCTGGGCCATGGCCCCAAAGGCATTTTCAGAAATGGCAATTAAGACTGGATTTGTGCACCTAAGACCGACTGCCCCTATGTACCCAGGTCTCCTTGGTAAGAGCCCCCACTCAGCAGCACAATCTGACTGGTTTGGAGATGATTGGAGGGCCCAGCTGCCCTACAGCACCTTACAGTGTAGGTGGAATTGGTGACACCTTGCATGCCATAATATGTAATGCCTCCTAACCACCTCAGAGTCCTGCTGCTGCTTGTGATCATCAGTCTGCAAACCAGCCCCTGCGCTTTGAACCTACTGATCACCATTACTTATTGAGAGACTGTCCTCTATATCCACATCTAACGCTCTGGGTGCCACTATGCTGGCTACAGGCACTGCGTACTGGTTATCCCCGCTGTCCTCGCTGCTGCACAACAAGCAGTGTTGCATCCTTCCATTTGGACCCAGGTTGGTGCTCCTTTGTCATGTGTGCCCTGGCCCCTCCCTGGCCAATTTTTGCCTCCTGATTAAGGATTATTTTAGTAGTTCCGGCATTACACCTTCTGAAGGATGCTGCTGTTCTGGCTGCATGCCCCCTCCAAATGGGTTTATGGGCCCAGTTGTGCTTTTCAATCTTCCCTTTGGCTGGTTGGCCTGGGTCAGCCAACGCTTTTTGGCAGGCTTGTAATCCAGATATCCCAGTACCTGCTTGTTGACCCAAACTCTCCCCCTGCTAGCCATGAGCTTGCTTGCCTTCTCTAGCAGAATCTGTAGATCCTCATCGATGTCGGGCGTGTCCTCTTGCTCATTGGGAGGCATGCGCGGCCTCCCCAGCCCTTGTAACACCTCCTCATCTCCTCCTGAGTTCTGCCTGTACCAGGTGGGCTTCAATTTCTCCCTCCCTTTGATGACTCATCTGCTTCTGCTTGCCATGGTCATTGCACTACCCGCACCTTTCCGCAGCTGGTCTCCCAATTCGCTCACCCCTACCTCTCGATACCGCATTGCTATACAGTCGGCAGGCGAGTCCGATGCTTTGCTTGCCCGCCTCTAAACCAGTCTCTTCTTGTGCTTTGGATGCAGCCCAGTGATGGTGTCCTGATGCCAGTCACTTTGCTCCTTTCCGCTTCTCTGCTTTCATATGGTCACCAGAGGTCATGGGTCGAAGGGAAAAATCCTGTAGCTGCTTCCCTACTGTAATCTGGCTGTAGTCAATTGCCCCTTTGATGGTGCTGATCCTTTGGTGAGGTCACAAACAAAAGTGTAGAGGTCGGCTGGTGATCTCTTGACCACATCCTCAATGAAGTTCCAGGAGAGGTTAGTCCAAAGTAGAGAGGTCAGTTTGTTCCAAGGGTCCTGTTTCCTGCATTTTGATCTCTTGTTCTCCACACCCCCTTCACCTGGGTTGGGAGATTTGAAGCATATGACCAACTGTGTGCATTTTTGTGGGCTTTGCAGGCACCGATTCCTGACTTTGGCATAACTAGGGGGATGTGGGGGTTGTCCGCCCCTTGCAGCATGGGTTTTAGGTGTTGCAGCCTCCTCTCGCTCCTACCTGCCATCTCGGGCAGCAATAGCAACCCCCGCTCCTAAATGCGTTTGCTGTGGTTCAGCAAAAAGAGAAAACTCTCGCCAGCACCCCCACTCTTCACTGTAGACACTGTGGGGTGACAAACACAGGGACTGCCGTGGGCGGCCTGAGGGCTAGCTATGCCACTGATCCCATGGTGGTCCCACCCATGGTAGGTGTCCTTTGTGGCGCCCTATTTGGTCTGGCTATGCCTTCACTTCCCACAACTATTCTCCTTGTGATCATTTATCAACCTGGGATGCCGGACTGGGCCAGTCGGACTGCATCTGGGGATTCCTTTGGGCGTCTGCCCCCCACCCCACCTGCGATCTCTGCCAGTTTCTTCTGTTTCTCCACCTGGGCCTTGGGCTCAGAGACTTCAACCCTGCTCAACTCTGCTGCATGTTTTAGCGGTATGCATCCTGTTGACAGAGATGGATGGGTGACAGCCGGACAGCAGGCTTCTTGGGATTCAGGACGAATCCCAGCTACAGCAGCAGGTGCAACTGGGAGGTGAGGGCTTTGTGGCCAGCAGTTGTCTGCTGTACCTGCTGTTTGCTGTTTGTTGTTTTTGAGACTTGCAGGTGCAGATGTAGTGGTGCGGTGGTGTGGAGTGTTTTTGAAGTTGGTGGCTTCTTACGCACTGGCAATAAGGAAGTAGGGGAAGGTGGTGTGAAGGCAACCTCATTGCATCTTGCAGAAACCTCTGCTGGCAGCTGGTTACTAAGATGAAGGCAGCCCCTTAGCATGGACTGTAAGGAGTGGTGGAATGATTTTACCAAGGAGGACACTTATTGCTAGATTGTGGTCTTGCCAGGCCAAAATTTGCAGGAAATTTGCCTCAACAGCTTCCCTGATTTTACACATTGAGAATCCCCCCTTAAGAGAGTCTTAATACTTCCATCTGAGCTCCACAGACCTGGCCAGATCAAATTTTTAGCTGCGGAATACAATTACTACATGAATGAGATAGTCTTGAGCTCATGAAATTAAGTTTACATTATTTCTCCTCCTTTCCTCCCTGGTGCTATTTCGTCTACAGTTAATATGACCACATGGAAACTTCATTTGGGCAAAGTACTTGCTCACAGGGCCTGCAGAATAATTAAACCAAAACCTCTGTGGAATAAAGCAAGCCATGTGATTATTTTAAAAGGTTTGGCTCACATTTCAACTTATTTGGAGAAAGTGGACTTGGTCATAGGTTCCCCTGCGGGGGTGCCCTATCCTGGGGAACATGCTCAAAAAATGGAAAAGATGGTTGAAACATCAACTAAAATTACTACATCCAAGGAGGAAGTCATCAAGTATGATGCCTCTCTGCATTTAGCAAGTGCCCGTGGAAACAATGTACACCTGTCTATAGGGACACATGTTAACCTTATGAACAGTCCAATAATACAGCAGTGAAGAATGGACATCTCGTATCGGGTCTACAGCCAACTGCAGGCTTTACTCTACCAGATGTAAATGTGGCTCATCTAGTGAATGGGACACTACAGAAAGATCTGTCCTTGAAGCATCAGTGGCAAAATTGGATAAAATTGTACTCAATCTCTTCAGTAGTACTCCCGGTTCACATACCCCATCATTGCAGTCAAATTATAATTCATACCCAACTATTAGGCTTCCTGTTATATCCCTCAGTTTTCATGGACTAATCCCCTGGGAGATTATGTTCAGATTTTGGAATCACTCCAATGCTTGGAGAGAATTCTTAGTTCAATTTTAGCTCTCATAGAGAAATCCCATTTTATCATGTCCTTGAGACGTTATCCTCGATTCTCTAATGTCTATAGTCAAGAAACGAAGAGCCAAAAAAGTGGAATGCAAATAAATTCAAAGCTATTGTTATGGCTAAGTCTATCCACATTGGAGGAAATATGGTCCCCCTAGAGTACTCAGAGGAGATTGCATTAAAGAGGATGGATAAGAGAATAAGAAGAACGATAACAGAATCTTCTCAACCGGAAGAAGAAATAAAATAAGTTGCTCCAGTTACAGCCATTCCTTTATTTGCAATATTTCAGAAGAGGAGGAAGAGAGGATGTAGACTTATGGCTAGAGTGGTCGACCTCGCACCTGGGGAACCGGGTTCGAGTCTCGACGACAACACTCAACATCCTGTGATTCTGGGCAAATCACTTAATATTCCCGTGCCTAATAAAAATGAATGTGTTCTTCTGTAACAAAATTGGTGATCATGTAAAGCTCTCTGATACCCAATTTCTCGAGTCTAGTTCGCCCGATAAAAAACTCCCCCAAAAAAGTAAACAAGCATTTGCAATGCAATAGGTCTCGCATTTTGCGAGTTTAAGCTATTGACATTGTAAATGACAATGCCTTTTATTTATGTTTTAAAAACAAAACATAAATAAAAGACATTGTCATTTACAATGTTAATGGCTTAAACTCGTGTAAATGCGAGACCTATTGCATTGCAAATGCATGTAATTTTATGGCATACACTTGCAATGAAATAAAAGTAACTACTGCAGCATGCCAAGACCAGACCTAATAGCTATACCATTGCATGTTATAATTAAGGTTAAAATATCAGAGCTACTTTTTAATTATTTTTTTCTCAAGACTTATCTCACCCAAGCTAGAATTTATATTACCCAAACATTTTTTTTTAAAAAGGAAAAGAACACCAACTTATCTCCACCTATAAAAAGAGTTTTATAACTAAGAACTGCAAGCAGAAACCTGTTTCTCATGCCATCCTATCTTGTGTGCGACTCTCCCAATAATAATAGGTCGTACTAAACTGAACCTCATTCCACGGGCATTTGTCGTAAAAGAGTTAAAGCACCCTCACTCTGGGTTTAAATGTGGTGTTGCAGCAGCCTTCTTCCAAGTAACTGAACATAGGGCTAGAAAATTGACCCTCCGCCCTGTGGTGTGCAGCCCTGTTTCTGAAGGGTATGGAGACCTCAAAACTTTCCAAAACACAATTTTTGTGAGGGAGAGGCAGATAAGTGAGAAGGCAACATTGATCTTTCAAGTTATATGGTTTTATATTTTAGATACCCAAGTATTAAGTATTCTTCTGTCTGGGCTAGACATGGTTTGTGGAATAGTCTTTTTTGTACTGCAGTATTTTTACTGATATGGTAATTGTGGGGCATCCTAGAGGTCCTACCTCATTCCAAGAAAAAAAGAAAATGGAGAATTAAAGTACGAAAACCTCAGATTTGTGACACTAAAGTTTGGTGAATTTTTAAACTAAGGAAAGGGATTTGCCTTTAACAACTTGAGGAAATTCAAAACAAACAAAACATATCAGAAAAAGAAAACATAGGCCACCAAACAGGTTAGTAGAAAATGGGTAAGAGGGGGAATTACTAATGTATAGGTAGAATTACACTTGCGGAACGAGGATTCTGGTAGGAATAGAGGAACTAGAGTACAAGATATTCGAGTATAAGTGGGGGTACTAGGGTTAAGGGAGGGTTCAAGGTACGAGGGTATAGTTGGGGTACATAAGTATGAGAGAGGGTAGAGGGAGTATGCTACAGGCAGAGGTAGCTACTAGAGTAAAGTTACTAGTAGAGGTACTTGGTTACAGGGGGTGGTTGAGACAGGGGCAGAGAACAATGGAGCTGAGGGAGGAGGGACCAACTTTGGTTTAGGAAGAGGGTTCAATGAGAGAAAAGAGAGGAGGAGTCTGCCAGCCACAAACAAACAAAAATTGACTGGGATTCAGGCAATACATTAGGAACAAGAGACGTGACCTTCGATATAAAAGCTGCAGAATTTTGTTTGACCAGAAGGGCATTCACCTAAATGCATTAGACATCTTGGGAACCCTGTCTATTTTGCAACATTCAAGGAAAAAGGGTGAACTGAAAATGTTTCTCTGGAAAAGATTTGCTTGAATATGAGTTTTACTCCAGAACAACATATATATGGTAATGGGTTTCTGTCATCACTCTCAAAATCTCTTCTAATATGTACTTATAGGATTCTGCCCATGTGCATCATAGATTGTGCTCTCGGAAACATAATACCCTGGCAGGTACCTTGGTGCAGTTTTAGTATAAAGATACTTCGTAACAGTTACACTATCACCACGCCTTACTATACAACCACAAGAAAGGAGTAAGAAATAAAAGCGGTATAGAACACAGAGAATGATGGGTGGACGTAGAACAGTGGAAAGCTCGGACTGTGAAAAATAGGTCACAATCAAGTGTTCTCAGTCCAGTGGCATAACACAAAATGAGGTCTCCTACACCAAGAAGAATTTGGCGAGGGTGCCCCTAAAAATTCACTAGGTCAGACCTTCTTACAGATACACAAAGAAAAAAGCAGAGCAGGAGGCCTTGCACCCCCTCTTTCCACAAAACGTTCCTGTGCCAGTCTCTCAGCAATTATGAGAGAGCACATGCAATGTCAAAGCAAACAAACAGGCGGAGCAGACAAAAAGATTGGCGTGAGGATAAAATTGTCGCAGATTGCTGGGGAAACAACACTCACCTGGCTTTACATGGCGCGCGGAGAAAAGGAATGCTTGGAAACTGGAGGCGCACAATTCCCTGACAGTACCCATGGTAGATCTGATCTAATGCTCCTTGCATTAATCCTAACTATGGCAGCTTCCAAAGGGAGCTCCTGTAGACTTCTGTCTCACGGTGAAAGAGTGAACCCTTTTCCTAGAAGGCACCTTGGTCAGATGCCATGGTTATTTTTTTCAGGCTAAGGCATGGCCCTAGTGAAATATCACCAAAAAGGGTGCAATGTCCATAAAGTTCATGTTAAGTGTCCGGGGGAAACTTATAAGAGAAGAAGAAAATTTGACAAAATCTCTGGCCAATACTTGAATCCTGAACCGTTCCTCCACCTTATTCGACTGGGCAGATTCTCTATAAGCTCCAACTTTTTTTGCTCTCATTTCAACCTGCAAAGCATCTCTAGGTTTTGTGCACGAACTGGGACCACCCTCACAGCATCCAGGAGTGCAAAAAGACGTCCATGGGTTCTGAGAGTTCCGTGTGGGAGGTTGACAGAGACCCACCAAGGTTGCCCTGGTGTGTGGAGCAGGTCTTGCGATTCCTCAGTAGATGGTAGTTCTAGTCTCACAACTGGGTTCTTTAGGGCTCCGTGGACGACCACCTGTGTTTCCAGGATCTCCAGTATGATCAGTGGATATTTGAGGTTGACAAGCTGTATTTTTGCAAGTTGCGTCCTTGGGAATATTGGCCTTGTCCCCGGGGTCCTCGATGGTTGTCAGGCCCACTTAGAGCATTTCAAGCTCTCTGCTTCGTTCTGGCCACAGACTAAGAGCTGAGCAAGAGAAGGGCTTCCACTTTATTCCGGCAGATGAACTGGAGCTCCTTCTCAAGTGCAGTACAAGCAGACTGGCTCCCAGTCTCGAAAGCCCATGCACTGCAGTCAGCCAATCCCCTCTTTAGTCTGTACAACAGCAGGCCTCTGGGGCTGCTGACCAGTGGCTGGGGAGAGGACCCACCAAAGCAAGGAATCCGCCTCCGCAAAGTGACCACCACAACCTCCTCGGTACAAAAATGCACTATCTTTGCTTAATGTTTGCAATCTCCCTTAGTTCACTGTGCAATTAAAGGAGACACAAATGGCTCCTAACAGCGATCCGTTGCATAGCAACCAAAGAGTGGATCCTTTAATAAAACAAGACGTGCGCGGGATGAAAACTGCCGTGGGGCTGGACTTCCGTTTCCTGCTGGAAGCTTGCGCCCACGGAGTGGCTGGCCAGGAGATGAGCAGTGGTGACGTGGGGCTCCCATGCCCGAGGGAGAGCCCCACCGTGGCGGCTCAAGTCCGGAGTTGCGCCGATGCGGTAAGTGGGGCTTAGTTGTAGTGGTGGTGGCAGCAGGGGAGGGGGGGAGTGGGAGGTGTGTGTGCATGTAGCTGTGTGTGTGCACGTGTAGCTGTGTGTGTGTTCGTGTGTAGCTGTGCGTGTGTATGTATATGTGTGACTGTGTGTCTGTTAGCTGTGAGTGTGTATATGTTGGGCTGTGTGTCTGTGTAAGTGCGTCCTGATGCATTGTGCCTGTGAGGGTGTATGTATGTGTGTGTGTATGCGCATGCGTGAGTGTGACTGTGCCTGCACGCGAATGTGGGACAGGAGATGTGCATGGCGCCGGGCTGAGCGTGCGCGCCCACGAGGTCAATTCGCCAAGGAAAAGCGCGTGCACATCCCCTGTCCTCATTCCCGGCAAACCCACAACAATAGGTCTTTCGCTGGAGCAGCGCTATGCGCTGCTGACACTAGCAAGACCTAAAAAAAGAAGATTCCTGGAAAAATGTATATTATATACTTAAGCCCACTGGTATAATCACGTCTTCAACTAAAAAAAAATAAAAAATATTCTGAATCAAAGAAGTAGGACATTCTGTCAAATAAGTAGAAAGGGCGCAATGAAATTCTAATTTTCTGAATCTCTCAAAGTCACTGAAATCATGACAAAGGTCCAGGCAAAGCATGCTGGGATCTTATTCTTGAGGCCTCGGTCAATGCTTTCTCAACCCAGCCAGTTATCAGTCACAAGTGGCTGTTGTGTAGTTCCTACCAATCCATAGGACCTGCGCATTGTTCGGACAACATAAACTAAGGGCTTAGGGTCAAGACTGATTTCAGACACCCCTTCAGGATATGTTGGCCTAAAGACCATCTAGCTCACTGTGCCACTGTAAGCCCACCTAACCGACCAGGGAGCGAATAGTTTCTGGGAACCACTGAACCTGTCAACCCTGAATTGTGAAAACAGTACAGAACCTTTAGCTCAGTCCTTCGTTCTCACTTAGCGGGTGAATAGTCCAGCTGCCGCTTTTCTGCCGCACGGCAATCATTACGATTGCCAGCCAGGCGGAGCTGGGGAACGTATACCCATCCATATTATGAAGTGTGGTGTTCAAGACCTTTCCATGGCGGTGATGCCACCATGGAAAGGCTGGTGGGGATTTGCTTTGAGGCCGGTTGCCGGACCCTGGCAGGGTGGGGCGTCTGTACTTGTTGGGGTACCTATGGTAGCCCTCTACATTGCCATGCACAAGGTGGCAGGCACCGCGCGGTGCCTGCCACATAGTGCAAGGCAATGCACAACATAGCATTTTACCATTGTGGCGGGTGCTGCTGGCTACAGCACCTGCTGCAATGGTAAAATGCCAGATGCGACGGCTGCAGTGGCTGTCGCATCATAATTGGGGTGCTGGGACCGCAGCATGGAAGGCGGGCGGTCCCGTTACTGCTTGGGTGGCGGGCGGACTAAAGACTGCCCTCCATCCAAATAAACCCCTTATTATCAGATAAGTATACAGAGAATGCACAGTGGGACGTTTTTAATAATATTTATTGAACCAACAATATTCTTGCATAAAATACGTGTGCTGCAATGATTAGTAGACAGAAGCAGATAAACGTGAATACAAGCACCAACAACGTAAATAGTAGATATAGTTCTACCATGGTGCTAAACAGTTGTTTATAAACAAGGTAGTAATTAGTGTACTCCTACTATGCAAACCTTACTGAGTGTAACTAGACTGTGTGTAGGAGTAGAGCCAAGAATCTCCCAAAGTGTCGATCAATCACATTACCTGACGGGATAGAGTGAAGGACCCTGTCTTGGTCACGAAATGGACACCCCTCACTAGATGTCAGATTCGTGCGTGGCAATTTCTCAGCATGCAAGGACCCTCTGTGTCAGTGGAAGTACGTCCTGTGCAAATCTTTCGGGATGCTCATCTTTTATAATAAAAAACAGCCTTGCAATGTACACATTAGATTAGTGATGATGTGGATTTGTAGATAGCCCTGTCACCCCATGGATGAAAATAGCAACACCATTTGTATGTAGGAAGGAAAAAGACCTTGTACATGATGTTTAGGGCGTTGTGATAATGTTGTGTGAAGCTAGATATAAAACAAATTTAGCTTTAGAGAAACTAATCCAACATTGTTTTGCATGCAAAAGGTCACAGCTTTGAAATGTTCTTCGTGAGGACAGTGTAATAAAGAAGCTGCTTTGCAACATGGGCTAAATCCGGGAATATAACAGGGCACCTCTTTTTTAAGTAGAAACGATTCAGAGCCTTATAATCCCAATGTAGGTAATATTGTGGAGGAATTGGTGGTCCGGAGTGTTGCCACTGCAGCAGGATTAAACCCCTGGGAAGGTCCTTTTAAGCCCTTAGCTTTCAGGTATCCAAACTGCATAACAACCTCTAATGTCTCAAGTGATACATCTTGAAGCGCAGCTCTGATAAATAATTCAGATTCCCCTAGAGGATGATTTCCTAGGGCACAGCCAGTGGTAGGTAGAAAAGCACCTTACCACCCACTTGTAGATAGTTGTCCTTATTTATTATTTTTTGCACGGTCCTGAAGAATCAGCAATTGATCATTCACTGACGAGTTTGAGGCGAGAAACATGATGACCCCTTGGGAGTAGAGTATGCAGTTTGTCACATTAAGAAAAATTTGAGCTACCCTTCCCCTTTCTTTTTACTCAGGCAGGGTCCCTCATGGAATAAAGCATTAGCAATAGAGCACTCCCTCACCTGTTTTAAACACTACAACACACATCTACACTTAATTAGGTTCCGCACACCCACATGCACCCTTACTGCAAAGAACAGAAGATCTCCGATAAAGAGCCCTTTTAAGGGTGCCCGTCGGGCATTGCAGCGCCGGCTCAAATGATTAAGCATGACACCTAGCTTGCTGGATGTGTGAGAACCCTAGTTCCGAAAGGAGGAATTCCCCTCCTTGACCCCTGTAATTAATTTGTCAGACTTAATTAGCTATGAAATTTTTGGTGTAATTAATTACTTCACCAAGGAACATCGTACACCTTTCTTTGTTAACTAAATAATTCAGATAGCCTGGTGTATACTTTTTCCATGTTAGAGTTCAATTTTTTGTACACGGAGAATGACAGGGCAGTGAATAGATCTTTCTTATTATGTTGTTTAGCGGACATTCAGCCTTTGGCATTAATAAAGAGCAGTGACATCCAGTTAACCTATAAATTCCAATCAGACTTGGGTCCACGCACAAGAGTAAAATCTTACTTAGCGTTCATAGCTAAGTTGGTTATGGAGAAATGTAATTGCTTGATTTGTCAATGCATAAACACTGTCCCTCTGCTTCTAGTTAGGAGGAAGCCCCTATTTAACAAAGCCATACTAAATTTAGGTGAGGGTTCTACTACAAATTCAAATCATGCCACCAAAGAAGTGATTTCTCTCTGGGAAGTGCAGAATGCTGTTGTTACCCTGGCTTCCTCTGGAAGGATGGTGACCATCTTCTCTTTGGATGATCTGCCTCGCATATCTCAATATAGAGAAACCCAGTTTTGCACTGGTTTGCCAAATCATTTAATTATAAACAGCTGTTATCGAATAGATTTGGATCCAAACCCGGATACTGGTTTAAATACTGCCTCCTTGAACCTGGCGGGGGAAAAATTATATATTCAAAATTGGCACTTTTTTCCAGTCTGAAGGTGGATATTATTTGTATGCAGGAGACATGGAGCCTATCTGATATCCACTTTGATAAATATGTCATAACCAAAATGCCTGCTTCATCCTCGAGTAGAGACCATGTGAGCAGGGAAATTTAGATACTATTGAATACTGAGCATGTATGATATATTTTATGGCCTCCAATCTGGTAAAAGGTACAAGGTCCATAGGGCATCAACTACATTCATGTCATATACAAAGTTTTTCAGTTGCACATCTCTACTCCACATGGAGAAAGGAGTAACTCTCTAGCAAATCAACTGTTCGTCTATGTTAGACCTGGCCCTTTCTGCAGGGCCATCACTGAACCTTTTGCCTTCACCCTCCTGTTTTCTGAACCTGTTTTTGCTGGCCTTAGTACTCTGTGCACTTTACCACTGCTAAGCTGTTCTAAAGTGCTTGTGCTTTCTCCTTTAAATGTGGTAGAAATAGCTTACACCCAATTGGCATATTTAATGTACATGTAAGGCTCAATAAGTCAAATGCCACTAGTGGGCATGCATCAGCGATAGTGTCACCCACTTAAGTAGCCCTGTAAGCATGTCTCAGGCCTGCCATTGCAACCTGTGTGTTCAGCTTTAAACTGCCATTTTGACCTGGCAAAAAATAAAAACTTTTGCTAGGCCCAAATGTTCCTTTTTAATACATATAACTCACCCCTAGGGTAACCCTGAACAGCCCAGATGGCAGGGTGCAGTGTATTTAAAGAGTGGGACATAACCTTTGAAATTACACAGGTCATGGCAGTCAAAACTCCTAAAATTGTTTTTACTACTGCAAGGCTTACCACTCCCATAAGATAGCATTGGGTTACCTTATTACATTTAACAAGGGATAACTTTCAATTGGGAGCACGTCAGCATGTCAAGGTTGGTGTCTAAACAATTGTAATTTAAAGCCCTCTGTAATAGTAAAGTCAGATTTTTTGTCACAATTCTGAAACTACCATTTAGAAAGGTATCCTTTTTTGTCCCGACCATTTGGTGTCTGCTGCCTGTACCCTGGCTCACATACGTTGATGTAGTTGGCAGTTGGTCTTTGTGTATTTCTCCCGGATAGTGGGACAAATAGAATCTTGGTGTATGCAGTATGGGCCACTCTTAGTTGACAAGAGGGAGTAGCTGTCACCTGCCACACTTGCACATCACAACATCCCTGACTGGGCACTCTCACAAGCGGTTGTGACACTAGTCTATTGTGACCACAGATAATATGGGGCCATGGCAGGGAGGCAAGAAACCCCAAGCATATCTGGGGTGGAAACCTCTAGAAGCTTCTCCTATTTCAAAGTTGGTACCAGGTATAAATATTGGACCTCAGACCCCAACTCTTCAGTACACAACTGGACCGGTGGAAGACTCAGAAGAAGGATTGCTGTGCTTCCGTACTGCAAGATGGGCTGTCACACTGCTGTCCTGCTGTACTGCCCTGCTATCATGCTGCCCTACTGCCTGAGGGAGGACTGGACTTGCATCTTAAACCAAGGACCACCACAGTGACTCCATGGCTACTTGACTGGCTTCCAGATCAGAAGCTTTAGGGACAAAAAAGGCTACCTCCATCTTCCCTCTAGCACCTTGAGCCTGCTAGCTGTGATTCCTACCCTCCCAAGTGGTGCCAACCCAGACTGGGCTCTAGGTAGTGGGCCTGAAGGTGCTCTTCGAGTCCTAACTGTGGTCCCGGCAGAACCAATGATTTGGAGCTGCAGTGCGATGCATCGCTGACCAGACACTCTGCATCAGAGCCACTAAGAGATGCATCACCTCATCAAACTCTGTATTGGGACAAGCTTGTAGTTCGAAAACGATGCAGGGTATCACATCAGAAGCCCAACAGCTTCTTTGGAACCAGCTGGTGTGCAACACATCTCGACTCAAGAGTTCTCATCTCAAGCCCCCTCGTCCATGGCATTCTCAACAGCCTCACAATGCTGCATAAAGACTCCTAAGAATTTCTGCTGCACAACTCATCCTCGAAGCAGGACTCTGTATTGCTCTGTGACCATGATTCAAGTACTCTTTTTCAGCAGGCCTAACTGGGTCCCTGGAGCTCTATCGTAGTAGGCCTGAACTTGTGAGTTTGACCTGGCCTACCATGACCAGATATCCACAGTTGGCGCTTTGTGCTTTTTTGACAATATTTTAACTTAAATCAGCAAAATTATATATCTTTGATTCTACTGATTGGGTTTTTATCATTTTGGAATTAAAATACTTATTTCATTTGACTGTAATGTTCTAAATTGGTGTGGGATTCATCTTGCGTTGTGTCTCACTTTATTACTCTTTGAATACTGCATAAATACTTCACACATTTGTCTTAGTTAGGCCTAATTGCTTTTGTGTGTTAGGGGCACAGGTATTATTGTGAATTCACCCAAAACGGGATTGTGGTTGCTGCATGAGTAGGGTTTCACCTTCCCCCACCAGTAAACCAAATTGTCACTCTCTATTTGTCACACATGATCTTACCTGATGAGAGGGCATTGGCTATTATAGTAGGGGGCTTGAATGCTAAGGTAACTACCTATGCTTTGGTACACTATGAAGACAGTGAGAAACTGGAAACCCTGAATATTCAAAGCCCGTCATTTTCAGCTACAAAAACACTGAATGCAAGAAGGTGCATGCTTTTACATTTGCTGGGGAAAATGATTGCTTAATTTCTAACGGATGATTTGAGAATATTTCCACCAGTTATACTTATAAATGTAATACGTATTGTTTTATTTTAAACCATGTAATTATCAATAATACTATTTTTGGGTTACTCTCTTATTTTAGGGTCATTGATAACTCGCTGATTGCTCATAACATAATTTTTGTCAAAGTAGATATATCCATTGAGAAATTCCTCATGCAGAATCAACAGGGACCATATCTCACTAAACAGTTGCAATGGGCAATTCCCATTGAATTTAGGGTAGAGAGGTTGCCCTAAAGAGCTCTCTCTCAGTACGGCCTGAGAAGATCTAACGTCCATGTCTTTTAGCCCCCTGGAAAAGTATTCCTATTGGATGAAAGCACTTGTGAGGCAGAAAACAGATTAGTCAAGGGCCATTTTAACTGGGAAAATATTTCAAATGCATGCCACAATCAAGACCCTAAAGAGGTTAGAGATATATCTGGGATCATAAAATGGATGATTAGATGCCAATTCCTGTTTTACTCTTTTGTTCGGTGCAAAATAATCAAATCTTAAAAGAGAAAAAAAAGAAGTGTAGAGCAGTCCATATTCAAAATCAAGCTGATATCAAATGGCTCACCTTAGAGAGGCAGTAGTCTCCAAAAATATTAATATGTTTTGGTCCTTAGTAGGGAAAGCTTCTGAAAACATGGAATTATCTACTCTGCCATCCATCGACTGCTCATCCTGGTTGAAATACTTATCTGAATTGTGTGCTGCCAATGATAAAAGCGCTGGTAAAAACTTTCATATTGAAATCACGGTGCTTGAGTGCCATGGGGTCAGATGAGATTCTGATCTTGGTTATGAAAAAAAGATGCCTCACTTTGGTCCCTGTTTCTTGCTCCAATATTTAAATATTATTTTAAGCAGGGTGTAGGTGCATCTTCCTGGAAAGGCAGTATTATTATACATCTGTATAAAACGGGCACTAGAACCTTTCCCAGTAGGCATTGATGGTTTACCACAAATCCTTTTACCCACAGGCAATTACAACGCAGTCATTACAATGACCGCGTTGTAACAACGCATACCATTACTCCGCAAGTCAGCACAATGACTTGTAGAGAGGTCAGAAGGTGTTGGGTTTAAAATCCAACACCTTCCCTACTGTTGCCCAAACTGGAGTTGGAATACTAAATTATAGTATTCCAACATCCAGTGCCCCCCCAGAGTTGTTACGACTTGCGGAGTAATGGTATGCGTAGTAATGGTATGTGTTGTAATTGCCTGCGGAGAAAACGAATGCATAGTAAGGTGGCATATAATGCATCGACAAATAGTGCATTTAGATTGCAGGGGAAGGATATTTGCTGAAGGGCTATTCGACCAGTTACAAGGATTGATGGCCGACACAGGTGTTCTTCCTAGGGAACAGGTTTTAGGTCTAACTGTGCTACCCTGGTTAATATTTTAATTAACCAGGCTATCACAGAAAAGCATGTAAAGACAAGAGGTCAATTTGTCTATGCAGTGTTTATTGACTTATCAACGGCTTTTGACCGGGTCAACAAACAGACCCAGTGGAAGAAACTTTCTACACTAGGAATTTATTGCTCCCTACACCTCCTTATAGTAGCCCTTCATTCCTCTAAATGATGTCAAGTGCTCTAGGGGAGGTAATCAAGGCCTTTCGAATAAGATATTAACAATTTTGGGCGGTGCGTTTCAGCCAGCACACATCTAAATACAGAGGGCTGGATTTCGTCAACTCGATCGAGTACTTGAAACCACTGTCACGGAGGGCCAGCGGGAATACTACCAAATCTAAATCCAGCCCTAGATCTCATAAGTAATTTTGAGCTAGGCTTGGTGGCAGTATTATGTTGGGGCCTCCAACTGATCTAATTCGATGTCAATTCTTTAAGAATGTTACTTTAGAGTACCATTTTTACTCAGTAAAAGCAAAAAAGTATCTTTAGGAAGAATTTTTTATGTTGCTTTAGATAAGCTTAAGCTTTTTCTTAAAAATTCATGCCCAGTGCATATCATGTAATAAGATATGGCTTCCTGACACTCAGTTGGTAAATGTTATGTTGTTTCCACTTCTTGCAATACAGAGAGAATGCAGCCATATCTGAAATGGAAAATAGAGCATAACATTTGGTGGTTGATTCTTCTTGTCGCACTCCAAATGCTACCACTAAGGAGTATTACAGGAGTGTGGAAAAATATGTAGACATGAGCAAATTTGTAAATTTTGTACTAAGGTAATACAAGATTTTGTTCATGTGATCTTTGTATGTCCCGCTCTGCACACACAGCGTGTAAGGTTTTTAAAGTTTTTGTTTATCCACAATAGTTTTCATACTGTTGATAAATCTCTTGCACATTTATACAATCCAGAAATGTAAATAATCTGCTTTAAAAAATGTTAATAGTTTTTTAAAACTACATTGATGCTGTCTGAACTCTGGCTTTATGATATTTAGGCCCACATGCATCAAAATAAGGTTTAGCAATTTTCAAATAGCGAGAAATAAGGAATCATTATTAAAGAATCGTTAAACCGAATGCACCCAAAAAATCGGTAAATATTTTTGATTTTTTAAAAATCGCTAAAATATTTTCGATTACTTATTTACTGAATCTGTATTTGCAAATTCGCAATTACCGAATCGGTAATTGCAAAATCGCCAATCGTCTCATGTAGATGACATCACAAGCAGGAAGTGATTCCCTGAATCTACACACCTGTGCACAGGGAGAGACAGAGGAGGTGGAAGACTGTTGGTGCTCAGCCTCGAAAACACTTTTCCCTGCAGAAATTGAGACAAACAAACACCATGGACACTGGAGAAAACGACAAAAAGGAGAAAGCAGGAAGAGGAAGATTAAATTCAGCGAGAGGGAATTGGAAATACTCACTGGGGAAGTTGTGGAAAAACATGACTAACTGTTTGGTAAACTATCCCTGCATGTTGCAGAGTCAGTGAAGAGGAAGATCGGGCTTGGGATACAAGCCAGAGTCAATTTTGTGGGGATAACACACTGTGATATTACCAACCTACAGAAGAGATGGTATGACCTTTGCAGCTGGGCAAAAGAGAGTGGCTCAAAGGCTGGCCTCTTCAAGAAAAACAGGAGGGGGAACATCCACTCAGTCTGCAAACACCCCACTGAACGACTTGGTGAAATCCACTCTGCAGACAGAGGCAGTTGTCGGGATCACGCAGATTGACACCTCCGGACATGCGGTGTCACAGTGCACAACCAAACATATTTTCATGGAAATATAACCCAAACTGACACAAATGCAGACCCTGCATAGTGTAGCAGACATAAGTCCAGTCCACCTTTTACTTGCAACCCCCTAATGCATTGTGGGAGTTGTATGCATACAAATTTAATGGCAAAGCATGGAGGAAGTAGCACAAATCAACTGCATCAGAGTATAGCAAGGCATTCACAACAGTAGACTTTCTACAACACAGAAGTCAATTATTAGAACCCTGTAAGCCCAATATCACAAACGTGCAAAAAAAATAAATTAATTTAAAAAAAAAAATGATCTTACTTTTTTCCCCTCACAGATGCATCACAGGAGAGTTACGTGCCAGGCGTCCACGATTCTGAGGGACATACAGAACAGCCAGATGAGGAACAAGAAATGCCAGCATCCTCACCCCTACCTGTACCAACTCATCGCAGGAGAAGAGTCCAACCGCTGCCCGATTTGGATAGTGATGAGGACACCTAGACAGGAGCACACCCACAGGGCACTGCCCATACACCACCACCCCCATCACCAGAGGGAACAACCCCGCAACATCACAGTCCGTTCCGCAGGCAAAGGCCAAGTGCATTTCTGAGGTCTGCTGGAGACGATGGTGAGGCTGCCTGCAGGGTGCTGGAGTCCAAGAAGCTGAGGGTCCAGCGCCTGCAACAAAAGAACTTGTGTATTATGCAGGAGCAACTGGAAACAATGGTCACACACATGGGTGATATAAGTGACTGCATGAAGGAGCAGACAATTTCAGTTGTTGAGGGGCTCAGGGCACACAGTGAGAAACTTGACCGTGTAGCAACAGCCATTGAACAGATGTGCAGGGTCATCCAGGCTGAGCATGTCTCTAATGCCAGGAGGCAACACCAATCTATGGGGCGCATTCATGGATACACCAGGGCCATCAACAGGCTGAGTACTACAACATATCAGCTTTACAGGCATGCAGTCCGCATGCAGGTTTAGATGGCCCACTGCTGTGGGGATGTGGACAGGGGCCTAATCTAGGTCACCACTGCTGTGGAAGGGCTACAGGCAGCATCAGCCAGTGGGAACCTCATGCATGGAGGGAGGGACAGTGAGGAGTCCTCCAGTCTTAGAGGCCTCCTGGAGTCTGTGACACATAGCAGGAGGTGCTGTAGCAGGAGTCATGCAGGCACAGGAGGCACCATGTCAGATGTAGCTGGGCCTACTACAAGGGCCACAGGAGGGCGTCACAGGAGGAGTTAGACATTTGGACATTCAAACAATCTGGTGAGGCAACCAGATCTGCGTTGCGTATTCACACTGTAGTTGCAGTCCTAAGGCAATGGAAAGTAATTGTCTGTACATGGTATGTGTGCATTAACACAACTACACAACTGTCACATTAAACCTTCAAGCAAATACTGTGTTGTCATGTGCTTACTCACCTCAGAAGTAATTTTGCGTGATTTCTGCTCTTCTTTGTCTGCCCTCTGCTGCATTTGGGCTGCAAGGTGCATGGGGTGGTTGTGTCGGCTGTATGTCCTGTTCTGGCTCGCTATCAGAGTCCACCAAGGGTATGCCTCTATTAGTGGCTATGTTGTGCAACATAGCACACGTTGCCACAATCTTACTGCATTTCTCCGGACTATACTGTAATCCACCCCCAGTCTTGTGTAGGATGGGGAATCGCAATTGTAGTGCCCCAAATGTCCTTTCTATAGCATTGCGCGCAAGTAGTTGTCTGTGTATACCACTGTGCCGGAAGATGTAGGAGTCATGTGCACTGCCAGGGTAACTTGCCACTATGTCAGTGATTAGTGTTTTGGAGTTGCATGCTACCTGTATGTTGAGTGAATGGTTAGATTTCCGGTTGCGGTAGATAAACTCATTTACTGCAGGGGGACATATGGGTACATGCATCCCATTGATACAACCAATCACATGTGGGAACTGCGCAACCTGATAAATATCTAATTTGGTTTGCATCAATTCCTGTGGTGTCATGTGGAACCTGATGTGGTGGTTTATCCTCTGCAACATGGCATTTAGGAAACTGTTAAAAAAGTGTGATATGGCACGTTGGGAGACCCCTTCAGCTGCTGCAATCACTCCCTGGAAGGTTCTTGAAGCTAGGGGATGCAGGGAACACAGGACCTGCACATGGGTGGGTATGGCATGTGTCCTGCGGGTCTGCCACTGCAGTATATGGTTTAACTCAGCAATTAGATCTAGGATAGCTGCAGCATTCAGCCTATATTTATCATAGATCTCGTCCTCTGTCTGTCCTAGTAATGTGACGTCCATTCTAAATATTCTCTCCTGGAACCTCCTTCTCTTCTGTGCTGCTGCTCTCAGCCTCATCCTCCTCGCCACGACGTAGAGCCCTGCCATTGTGGTTCATTGTGATGCATTTTTAACTGTTTAAGTAGTTTGCTGATAATTTTCACCCGTTTTTGCTTATGTGTAATTTTTTCCACCTGATTTGATTTCTTCTAGTTTAAGGAATGCAAATAGTGATTTTTGGCTAGTTCTGTATTTGCGAAAACGTGATGCATCCCATTTTGCAAATTCTTAATTGCGCTTCATAAAATACAGAATCGGTATTACCGATCCTGTATTTTTTTAAGTGCTAATATTGCTAAAAAAAACGAATATTTGCAATTTTGCTTTATGTATCAGAACTATCTATTTTGTGATCGGAAACTGCATTTTTTACTGATTTGCAATGTTTCCAGTAGCAAATTAGCTTGATACATGTGGACCTTAGACTACTAGAACATTTAAGTTTCAAGCTATTGGATATTGTGTAATGTTTTTTGCGTTTTGCAACATGCAGGTGTATTATGTATACATATATATATAATCATACACTATAACAATTCTGCAATATATGTGTGCAACATAAAAAAAATCTTTCCTGAAATTAAAATGATCATTGTTTTAAGATTTTTGTTTACAGGTTATGTCTTGATGCAAAAAAGGGTGTGTTTCGTTTGTCTTATAAATGCTGCAGTTCTTTTAATATTGGGATTAAAACAATAAAGGATGTTGTCTGTTTTTCTTTAAGTACTCTAGCCGGTACACATGCACACAGAGATTTTGTTCATGCAGCAGCCAGATAAGTCTACATGGGAATTACTTTGCTGGATCAAGCAAGGAGGCAGATTTATCAACACATTGTGCTAATGCAAATACACAATATAGATGAAAACCAATGAAAAATGCGTATAAAGTACTTTGTGCTAATTTGCTTCATGGGGTTCCACGGCTGGTAAATAAGCATTACCACCTTACTACCCAAGGTTTTTAATGCAAAGCCCTATATACTCTCATATACTGACATTATTGCTAATTAATTGGTTGCTTTCTAGTTATGGCATTTAATGTTGCGTTGCAGGTCCGGCTGAAACTTATGAAGATCTGAACTTTGAACCTTATTAGTACGACAGTATATTGCCCTGAAGAAGGGTTCAGAGTAACCCGAAATGCATTGGGATTTTCTGTAATAACTTTAATGTACATATTTGTGCTAGAACACACACAGCGTGCTTCAGATTCAATTCAGTTCAATTCATTAAGATGTTGTCTCTTTCTGTATATTGAATGAACTGTTATTCAATGATGTACAGAATTATTGATTTGTGGATTTAATAATGCATTTTGGTTGATATGTTTTGGATAAATATGAGGGTGGGGGGGGGTCGATGTTTACATTATAAAGATCATGGTGACTCAGGTAAATTTGTCGGTCAGGGGTGGCATACTGATGGGTGTCTTTAGAAAGCCCTCACCCACCAACCTAGTTGGTGGCATGCTTCATCATCGGGCCCACCCAGTGACACCTAGCGTGTCCCGGGTGTGCTACGACGCCTGAATACAGCGGAGCAGGTATGTCACTGTGTGTGCGGTGAGGGATGTTAAGATAGTGAGTTTAAAACGGCTTGGCGGGGGTCCCTGTAAAGAGACTTTATTAATAGGGCCTCCGTCAGCGGTTAAAAATAAGGCAGTGGGACGTAAGAGGCGAGTTACGACCTCTCACGTCCTAAGAGTGTCAACATGTTTCAGCCAGTGCCTTATTGATATGCTGGCTTTCTTCAGGACAGTTAAAATGGGTGTGGGTGTGATTAAAACTAGTGGGTGTGTCGTGTAGGCTATGTGTCTACACGCCCTAAAGTGTATCTAACTGTGAGAGGGGGGGATTCCCTTCTCAAGATCACCTGTACACGTAACATGAAGGACAAGGACAAAACATACAAAGGAAAAAGAGTCACTCAGAGGTATGAACCAATTATCATGGCAGCCGGCTAAATAGCGGTAGGTGCTGGCTATAAGCGGCTCAAGTGTAATGGTATTGGTGGTACCATTATGGTGACAAATCGCACTAGAACTTCGTTTGTGAAGTGGTTTTGTAAAAACGAAATAGCAACAATGGTGAAAGAAGTGAAAAACAAAGAGGCTTAAGGACTGTGTCTTACGCTAGTTTTAATGGTATCCTCTTCAAGGTTATAATGAAGTGGCAATGGGTGGACCCTATGGGGGAGATAAAGGGTGGACCACTGGGGTTAGGAGACCTGTAGGGAAAAAGAGGTTGCGCTTACCCAGGTAGTGATGGTAGTGACAGCATACTCACAGGATTTCTGGTCCGTGCCGGCTGTGGACCTAATGTGCCTCCTTCGTGGAACCGGTGAAGTGTGGCCGTTGGTTCCAGGTTATATACTGAGGCTAATTGGGTGCACCTGGAGAATGAGGGAAATAATGGAAAGACTCGTATTGCCGAGTCATGGTCGCGCTAGGTGGGGAGCTGGCTCTTCTGCGTAGGTTCGCGGCGTAGTGGACGATCTCGGCGCATGCGCGGCGGAGATCGGTGCAATGGGCGCATGCGCGGCAGACGCGAGCTGCTGCGCATGCGTGTGGAGGGGATATTGCCTACCGGGATCCTGTTCTGATGCGCTCGAGTTCAGCGCGACAGTTGCCAGTGTACTTGTACTGAGATCGGGACTGTGGTAGTTAGTACGAGTGTCCATAAAGTGAAACGCACCTGATGTTGGGCATTAATGTAGTATGGATGTACGTATACACTGGGGGGCATAATGGTTAGAGCACGAGTCGGCTCCAAGGGTAATACTCATCTATTGCAGGTGGGTGGTTAAAAAGGGGTGAAAGCGTTCAGGCTGGAGAATAAATATGTGCACTTTCCAGCAAGTCTGTAGGTGCAAAGCGAGCCCATAGCGCAAAGCGAGCCCATATGTAGAGCCATTAGGCTCAAGAGGGTGGTGCAAAGGTTAGTACTGGTAGGGGGGCACAGAGTGGGGGACCTGGAGTTACAGGTTGGTCAAGGAGTTCCAGGGAATTGCGTCATTCAGACCGTGTGTAGCAGTAGAGAGGCGGTATATCCATCTCTGCTCTTTGCTGAGTAGGTTCTTGTCATTGTTGGTAGGGCTTTCAGGGATTTGCTCAATGACTGTCCAAGTGAAGTCATTGGGAGTGTGGTTGTGGGTGATGAAATGGTTGGTCAGTTTACTGATGTTTTTCTTGCACCGCATGGTGCTGCGATGCTCAGTTATCCTGGTTCTGACCTTTCGTGTGGTCATCCCCACGTATCTGAGGCCACACGTGCATGTGAGGAGGTAGATTACATTCCGTGAATTACAATTAGTGTGGCTCTTTTGAGACCAGGTCTTGTTAGGTTCAAGGTTCAGAGTTTTGGTATGGGAAGTCAGGTGGCACACACTGCAGTCAATGACACACTGCATTCAATGACTGCAGTGTGTGCCACCTGACTTCCCATACCAAAACTCTGAACCTTGAACCTAACAAGACCTGGTCTCAAAAGAGCCACACTAATTGTAATTCACGGAATGTAATCTACCTCCTCACATGCACGTGTGGCCTCAGATACGTGGGGATGACCACACGAAAGGTCAGAACCAGGATAACTGAGCATCGCAGCACCATGAGGTGCAACAAAAACATCAGTAAACTGACCAACCATTTCATCACCCACAACCACACTCCCAATGACTTCACTTGGACAGTCATTGAGCAAATCCCTGAAAGCCCTACCAACAATGACAAGAACCTACTCAGCAAAGAGCAGAGATGGATAAACCGCCTCTCTACCGCTACACACGGTCTGAATGACGCAATTCCCTGGAACTCCTTGACCAACCTGTAACTCCAGGTCCCCCACTCTGTGCCCCCCTACCAGTACTAACCTTTGCACCACCCTCTTGAGCCTAATGGCTCTACATATGGGCTCGCTTTGCGCTATGGGCTCGCTTTGCATCTACAGACTTGCTGGAAAGTGCACATATTTATTCTCCAGCCTGAACGCTTTCACCCCTTTTTAACCACCCACCTGCAATAGATGAGTATTACCCTTGGAGCCGACTCGTGCACTAACCATTATGCCCCCCAGTGTATACGTACATCCATACTACATTAATGCCCAACATCAGG
Organism: Lissotriton vulgaris; assembly: GCF_964263255.1. Classification (NCBI taxonomy): domain Eukaryota; kingdom Metazoa; phylum Chordata; class Amphibia; order Caudata; family Salamandridae; genus Lissotriton; species Lissotriton vulgaris. Next base: position 2,062,375,118 of record NC_141689.1, on the reverse strand, counting down.
TGCGTTTCACTTTATGGACACTCGTACTAACTACCACAGTCCCGATCTCAGTACAAGTACACTGGCAACTGTCGCGCTGAACTCGAGCGCATCAGAACAGGATCCCGGTAGGCAATGTCCCCTCCACACGCATGCGCAGCAGCTCGCGTCTGCCGCGCATGCGCCCATTGCACCGATCTCCGCCGCGCATGCGCCGAGATCGTCCACTACGCCGCGAACCTACGCGGAAGAGCCAGCTCCCCACCTAGCGCGACCATGACTCGGCAATACGAGTCTTTCCATTATTTCCCTCATTCTCCAGGTGCACCCAATTAGCCTCAGTATATAACCTGGAACCAACGGCCACACTTCACCGGTTCCACGAAGGAGGCACATTAGGTCCACAGCCGGCACGGACCAGAAATCCTGTGAGTATGCTGTCACTACCATCACTACCTGGGTAAGCGCAACCTCTTTTTCCCTACAGGTCTCCTAACCCCAGTGGTCCACCCTTTATCTCCCCCATAGGGTCCACCCATTGCCACTTCATTATAACCTTGAAGAGGATACCATTAAAACTAGCGTAAGACACAGTCCTTACGCCTCTTTGTTTTTCACTTCTTTCACCATTGTTGCTATTTCGTTTTTACAAAACCACTTCACAAACGAAGTTCTAGTGCGATTTGTCACCATAATGGTACCACCAATACCATTACACTTGAGCCGCTTATAGCCAGCACCTACCGCTATTTAGCCGGCTGCCATGATAATTGGTTCATACCTCTGAGTGACTCTTTTTCCTTTGTATGTTTTGTCCTTGTCCTTCATGTTACGTGTACAGGTGATCTTGAGAAGGGAATCCCCCCCTCTCACAGTTAGATACACTTTAGGGCGTGTAGACACATAGCCTACACGACACACCCACTAGTTTTAATCACACCCACACCCATTTTAACTGTCCTGAAGAAAGCCAGCATATCAATAAGGCACTGGCTGAAACATGTTGACACTCTTAGGACGTGAGAGGTCGTAACTCGCCTCTTACGTCCCACTGCCTTATTTTTAACCGCTGACGGAGGCCCTATTAATAAAGTCTCTTTACAGGGACCCCCGCCAAGCCGTTTTAAACTCACTATCTTAACATCCCTCACCGCACACACAGTGACATACCTGCTCCGCTGTATTCAGGCGTCGTAGCACACCCGGGACACGCTAGGTGTCACTGGGTGGGCCCGATGATGAAGCATGCCACCAACTAGGTTGGTGGGTGAGGGCTTTCTAAAGACACCCATCAGGTGCCACCCCTGACCGACAAAACTACCTGAGTCACCATGATCTTTATAATGTAAACATCGACCCCCCCCCCCCCCACCCCCATAGCTAGTCTCTTTTTGATTAATCGACATATAATCCGGGGATCTGGACTAGCTATCTGGTCCTCTCTCTCCCTCTTGATACATGCACTTGGATAAATATGAGACAATCATAAATGTATGATTCTTAATCGAGAAACATTGGTGTAAATGTATTGAAGACACTAGGTGTCCTACGCAGTGCGTCACGCGGGCAGTAGTCTCCAGTGCCTCTCATTTGCACCCCACCCAGAGGGGCATGTTATCCACCCCCACTGCCACCCCACCCATAGGGGCATGTTACCCACTCCCACTGCAACCACACCCATAGGGGTATATTACCTATCACAGATGCCACCCCATCAGTAGTTGCAGCAACAGACAGACAGGTGGTGGTGTCAGTGGAAGAGCAAGTACGAGTTCGGGAGGGCCTGAGCTTTTTGGGGATGATGTATCTGTGGGTGGGGGAACCGGGACAGGGAGTGGCGGGGGAACCTGTGGTGTGCTAACCTGGGGGATGGAGGAAGGAGACTGTGCTGTGGAGCTGGGGGTTGGGGGTGGGGTCTTTCTCTTTCCTGGTATGGGGTGACTTGCGGGTGGGGGCCTCAGTCTGCATGCGCGTGGGGGAGGGTGTTCGGGTGTGAGGGGCACTCTTCTCTGTGTGTGGAGACTTCCCCTTCCCCCTGTAGTCAGGATCTGCTAGATCTAAGGGGAAGAGGCCTAGGTCACACAAGAAGAGCCTCTTAGGAGATAGGGTTGCAGGTGAGGCAAGGGACGGGCTCTTGGAGGGAGAGGGATCTGAGGACTACAGAGTGGTTGTGAATGCCTGTGTGTGTGTATGCGACCTATCCCCTGTGTGTGTGGTATCAGTCCCCTGACTTAGCTTGCGTGCACGTTTAGTCTTATGTTTGGGTGATTGTGTGCTGTCTGTATTTGTGTGTTTGGGTGACCGTGCAGGTGTGTATGTGCTGGGGATAGGTAGGGTGCTAGGAGTAGTTGATGTGGCAGAGGCTGAAGGGGTGAGGGACTGTTGGAGGAGGGATACTGCTGCCGTCAGTGAGGAGGCCATGGACTGATTGGAGCTCTGTAGGGCAGACATGCCATATGAGATGCCCTCCATGAACGACACCAGTTGTGTCAACAGACTGGTGTGTGCATGGAGGACACTCAGCATTGATGTCTGCCCTACATAAATCTGTTTAAGTAGGTCCACAGACTCCACACTCAGGGCAGCAGGGGACACAGGGGCAGGGGGTGCGGTGCCTGGCAGGAAGGAGACATGCTCCCGAACACGGGGGCTGCCACGGACCTTTGGGATGGGAGCTTAGGGGAGGGTGGTGTTAGTGGTGGTGGCGGTGGCAGGGAGTGCCACACTATCAGTTGTTTCCTGGCTGCTGACACCCGCCCCCACAAGGGAGTCATCCTCCAAGCTGCTGTGGTCCTCAGCTGAGGTGGATGGTGCTGAAGACTCCTCGGTGTGGCTCCTTTCACCCTCTGTGCCACTGGGCCCCTCCGACTCCTCAGTCGCTGGCCCAGGCTGGCTCTGCAGCTCCTGTTACGTGGCACTGTCTCCTGTGCCCCTGGATGTATCTGTATATAAGTAGGAAAATAACAACCACATTAGTTGCCTGCACTGACTGCACACAACACTGTTAATACGCCACATCACAGGCCATGCACTGGCATCTTTAGCTGATATGTGCTCATAATGCACACATAGGTGTTCATAGGGTAATAGCAAGTCTGAACATCAACCATGGCACACAAATCCCTCCTGGACCTGTACACATATGTATGTTGCATGCTGGCTGATGATACCCGAAAGTGCATGCATGCTGTTGTTGAGAATGCAAATGACCATGTGGAAGTACAGTACTATAGACAAACATCACATCAAATGCCAATCACTCAGTACAGGGGTCTGGATGAATGTATGCTCAGACTCACATTTCCCAATCTTGTGAATCCTAGCAGCACAACACACAATGATGTTCTTACGTCCGGAAAGTTAATGACACAATGGGGTGCATGGAGCACCTCTGACTCCAATGCAGGATCTCTCATCTCAAGTCAATGCCCTGGCACAGACATGCGTGGTAATTCAGTCTTCAGTGTCACATTTCATGGGGCAATGCATCCGGACAACATCAGTCTGCACTGCGTCCCATTCATAGGTCAGGCCCATACCAAACTCCGACGTTGACAAATGCACCACTCTGTCCCCTGCCACACACTGTTCTTGGACTATGATAAACCTACATCACTCAACTTTAACATATGAGTGACTGCAAATACAACTACATGAATATGAGTACCTCACAGTCTGCTGACAATGACACACAGCTGCGTGAAAGTCACTCTTGCATAAAGCATTGTGCACATTCAACTAACCACACCCCTATGTGTTACACAGGTATGATCACCATTGTCATAGCTCAGATGTCCTGCTGACACTAAAATCCTCAACACACCAGTTGTCACAAAAAGGAAGCCACAACACAATGACCTTGTGTCAGACACCTGATGGCACAATTCAGGAAGCACAATCAGTTGATCATACACGTGAGTTTGAGTACAGACTCTCCCAAGGCTGTGAAGTGGGCATGAATGACCAGGTAATCCTAAAACAGTGTATTGTCCTGGACAGTAGGCAGGTGTCTGGGCAAGTGTGACATACTTCCTAAACATACTCCTGAGGACATTACATGGATTCACCTGATGCATGTGCATGTTTTTAAGAACCCCATCACACATGTTGTGACTCACACCAGCAATTTGAATACATATGAAAGGCACACACAGAACACATGTCAGAGACCAGGCATAGTGCAAAGAAAAGACACACACGATGCACACTTCAGAGTCCCAGTAACATATGCTGTGCAGGACCCTCACCATAGTAGAATGAAGGGACACAGTGCCCAAGTTAAAAAACTGACAGACTGTAGGGGCCACAACTGTGGATCAGATGAGGAGTGTGACTGAAACAATTGAAGGACAAAGTTCGGGACTCCAAAACCAACGTAATGTGCAGTATTACTAGGCCATAAGACTGCAAATGGCATGTCAGACATGTTCAAAGATCAGGCATGGACTTACCCCCTCCTTGCTGTTGTCTGGCCTTTAGTTGCCAATCCATGTCCGGGAAGACCACCGCCAGGATCCTGAGCATGTGGGGGGTCAGGGTCTGATGTCCGCCCCTACGGCGAGGAGGCGACTGCTTCAGCTGGACCCTTGTAATCCTCCGGGTCCTGCAACCTCTTCTGGCAGTTGCGGATCCGGCGCTTGTAGACCCCCACTGATCGCACTGCCCAGGTGATGGTCAGCCAGATTTCTTGCTTCTGGTGGGCATCAACTTGGGAGGATGATAAAGTGAAGAGGACATAACCACACATGCCACATAATTGTGCTGCATACAGTTGAGTATACATGTAGTCATCACAAAGGTAAAAGAGGTACACAGGTAGTGGGCCCATATGAATGTGCATTTGTGCTGTAGGTCTGACATGGCAACACTGGCTAGGATTTTACGGCTAGCACTCCTGCACTACTGCAGCAGGACACCTGTTTATCACATCTACCCACTTAAATAGGTAGCTGAAAGTACTCAGTGAATATGCCTCACACTGCTGTGCACACTTTTATTACTTTTAGTCATACAACTTGCATAAAATGATGGGAGTGGACTGCACCTGCTTCCCTGGTTTCCCATACAGCTTGCTGTACTCTGGGAGGACCCCATCCAGCAGGGCCTGGTTCTCCTCCTAAGTGCTGGGGCCCGCTCCAAAGTACGTGCCATTGCAGGCTCCAGAGGGAGCACAGACAGCAGCAGCAGTGGATTTGTGAAAGTGGTCCTGTATAAGCATGGGCTGAAAATTTGATCCGCTCGCGGAATTTGCGGATTTTCCACGATTTTGCGATCCGCGAATCTCGCGAAATCGCGCTAAAAACCGCGAATCAGCGGGGACGACTTTTCAGCCAAGCACTTACAGGGTTACAGCAGCAGGTTTAAAAGTTGAAGCTCATTTTTTTGTAACCTTTTACAAAAGGGTTACAAAGAAATTAACTTCAACTTGGGCGCCTGCTGCTGTAAGCCTGTAAGTGCTTCCTGGCGCCTCGTTGCCTACTGGCAACTATTCCCTGACCCTGCTCTGACCCCTAAAGCAGGGTCAGAGAATAGTTACAAGTAGGCAATGAGGCGCCTGTCGCGAAAATTAAACCTCAACAGGAAGCACTGACAGATATAAAAACAAGCATTTACAATGCAATAGGTCTCGCATTAGTAAAGTTTGAGCTATTGGTCTTGTAAATGACACATTTTTTTATTTATGTGTTGGTTTTGAAAATAGCTAAATTAATAGCTTTGTCATTTACAATGCCAATAGTTATAAGTTTCGCAAATGTGACACCTATAGCATTTGTAATGCGCAACATGTTTTGTATTTACGAGACTTAGATGTATTGATATTATAAATTACAATGGCTTTTAATTTTTTTAATATTTAATACTTAAATAAAAGTGATTTTAATTTATAATGGCCATAGCTTAAACTTTTGTAAATAACTTTTGTGAAGATTATGTTCGGTGTATTTTATTGTGACGAAAATCCAAGAACAGAAGTGAAATATTAACATCTTTTTGTGACATTTGTAATGAAGTTTGAAACATTGAGAAAACATATTTGAACCAGTTGTTGTTGAATGGTTATGCATATTGATGCTGGGGTGGCGCTGAGTGGTGCTGTGGGGGTGCTGAGTGATACTGGGATGGTGCTGAGTGATGCTGGTGTGGTGCTGAGTGGTGCTTTGGTGTTGCTGAGTGATGCTGTGGTGGTGCTGAGTGATGCTGTGATGGCGCTGAGTGGTGCTGTGATGGTGCTGATTGGTGCTGTGATGGTGCTGAGTGATGATGTGGTGGTGCTGAGTGATGCTGTGGTGGTGCTTACTGGTGCTGTGGTGGTGCTGAGTGATAATGTGGTGGCGCTGAGTGATACTGTGATGGCGCTGAGTGATGCTGTGATGGCGCTGAGTGGTGCTGTGGTGGAGCTGAGTGTTGCTGTGGTGGTGCTGAGTGGTGCTGCGGTGGTGCAGAGTGATGCTGTGGTGGTGCTGAGTAATGCTGTGGTGGTGCTGAGTGGTGCTGTGGTGGTGCTGAGTGATAATGTGGTGATGCTGAGTGATGCTGTGGTGGTGCTGAGTGATGCTGTGGTGGCACTGAGTGGTGCTGAGGTGGTGCTGAGGTGGTGCTGAGTGGTGCTGTGGTGGTGCTGAGTGATGCTGTGGTGGTGCTTAGTGATGCTGTGGTGGTGCTGAGTGGTGCTGTGGTGGTGCTGAGTGATAATGTGGTGGTGCTGAGTGATAATGTGGTGGTGCTGAGTGATGATGAGGTAGCGCTGAGTGATGATGTGGTGATGCAGAGGGCAGCAACGCAAAAAAGCAGTCTAACAGAGGACAGAAGGGTAAAAAAACAAGGAAAAACGAGTCTAACAGAGGGCAGAAGGGCACAAAAAAACAGTCTAACAGAGGACAGAAGGGTGAAAAAACAAGGGAAAACCAGTCTAACAGAGGGCAGAAGGGCACAAAAAACGAGTCTAACAGGGGGCAGGATGGCACAAAAACGAGTCTAACAGAGGGCAGAAGGGCACAAAAAACGAGTCTAACAGAGGGCAGAAGGGCACAAAAACAAGGGAATAACAGAGGGCAGAAGGGCACAAAAAACGAGTCTAACAGAGGGCAGAAGGGCAGAAAAACAAGGGAATAGTGAGTCTAACAGAGGGCAGAAGGGCAAAAAAAACGAGTCTCACAGGGGGCAGAAAGGAAGAAAAACAAGGGAAAAACGAGTCTAACAGAGGGCAGAAGGCAGAAAAACAAGGGAAAAACGAGTCTAACAGAGGGCAGAAGGGCACAAAAAATGAGTCTAACAGGGGGCAGAATGAATCCCGCCCTGCGTGTTTGTCCTCGAAGATGCCACCTTTTTGTGCAATACCTCTACTCAACTGGAGTACTTTCTATTGTCTAATCAGTAAGTGCTCCCTCGTTGGCTAAATGTATTCTCAGCAGATTTACAATAACTGGCGCATCCCTAGGGATGCGCCAGTTACTGTGCTCCGCCAATTTACAATGAGGCGCACCATGTGGCAAAAACTGCACAGATGCGTCACGCATCTGTGCCTTTAAAAGCAGCGCATTGCTGGAGTTGCGTTGCAAGCGCGACGCAGCTCCAGCAATGCACTGTGGGGCCCTATCTCCCCAATGCTGCGTCAAGCCTTGCGCCTGCTTCAAGCAGGCGCAGGGTTTTGACGCAGCATTGGCCTAAAAGTGACTAAGTGAAATCTTGTAGATTTCACTCAGCCACTTTTAGGAGGCGTTCCTGCGCAGGAACGCCCTCCTCTGCGCCGGAACGCCTCCTGATGGCGCAGGCCTTTACAACGTGACGCATCTCTCAGATGCGTCACGTTGTTAATACCCAGCACCATGGCACATCTTTTGTGCTGCCGCTGCGTCACAAAAGTGACGCAACTGCGGTGCAAAAGAGGCGCAAGCGGCTTGTAAATCTGCCCCATAGTGCTTTTACTACACTGTAGCTGCGTAACGGGCCAGAAGATGTGTCTCCAGTGACCATGTGTGCCTGTAATGTGTGTGATGCTCCGTCCATCACCACCCCCTTTTGTACCGCTTTGTTCTCCATAAGTTTTCAGGGTATGCTCAGACATGAGTCCCTTGCTCACTTTGCCACTGCATTCAAGCAAGCCAGGCTGAAGATGGCTGAAATGCCATAAACCGGTCCTCGGAAGCTTGTTTCCGGTCCAGGGAAGGCATAGCTTGGCAGTTCGGGTTGGACTGTTCCCATGAGGCACAGGGTCAGACTTATTTGCATATAGCCGTGTCTGAACTGGGGTGGCAGAGTGGGCTAAAGAACAGTGATGGATTAAACCCAGATCTTTTGACTGGGTGTGAGTGTTAGATTGGTTCAGATGCTCCGTCTATTACCACCCCCTTTTGTACTGTTTTTGGCCACCATAAGTGTGGCAGGGTATGCTCAGACGTAAGTCCCTTGCTCACTTTGCCACTGGATTCAAGCAAGCCGGGCTGAAGACGGCTGGAATGCCAGAAACCGGTCCTCGGAAGCTTGTTTTCGGTCCAGGGATGGCATGGCTTGGCAGTTCGGGCTGGACTGTTCCCATGAGGCACAGGGTCAGACTGACTTGCATATAGCCGTGTCTGAACTGGGGTGGCAGAGTGTTTGATTGGTTCAGATGCTCTGTCCATTACCACCCACTTTTGTACCGTAATGTGTTACAGGCACACATGGTCACTGGAGACACATCTTCTGGCCCTTTATGCAGCTGCAGTGTAGTAAAAGCACTATACATTTACCCAATGAGGGAGCACTTACTGGATTAGCCAGTAGAAAATACTCCAGGGCAAATCGCCCAAAAATCTGCGATTTCACGGGAAAATTCGCGAATTCGCAGATTTTTTTGCAATTTCGCGTGGAAATCCGCAAATTCGCGGAACGGGAATTCGCAAATTTTGCCCATGCTTAGTCCTGTAGCAAGTAGTGCAGGCAAGTGAGTTGCCTGGGGGCCTGCCAGCCTTAAATCAGTGCTGCAGAGGCAGATTCTGTGACATTGCCCCTCACTGATAGGCCAGACACGGTTGCATTCTATGAATCTGTCCAATCCATGGAAATGTAAGACTCCTACACGTATTCCTCATCGTTCAAATCACTCACCTTCAGGACGCCCTAAGATTGCAACATTGTTGTACGCATCCAACTGTATTTCCAGCGCACGACTCAAACGTTTTTTGAATTTGCGTCTGTCTCCATGACAGCCCATTGCCAATGAGTATGCACGGCTCGGTAAACTGACGTGTATTTTTTTAACAAGGCGCATCCGTCAGGATACGATTCTATGGGCTATGCGTGCGCACAGCTCGGTCCATACCTGTATGATGCGTCTGCTTGCAAGTTACCCGCGTCGGGTCAGATTGCATACGTGTCCAACAAGCATGAACGGAGCCGTGTGCACGCATTGTCCATTGGCATCAATGTGATCAGATGCGGGGACTGTAATGCATATTCATCGTGCAGTCAATGGACAACGTGTGAGCACGACTCAGTCCATGCATGTATGGAGCGTCTGCATACAAGACGGTTTAAACACAGATTTAAGTGCCATGGCCACACCTTCAACACCACAGCATGTCCCACACTACATCCCATGGCATGTTAGGCTGTTTCACCTGGGGTGGGCAACATTTCTATTCTTGAATGGCACTTATGTCAAGCCACTCCCAGGCTGCTCAGGGGTTAATGGGGACAGATTTGTTTTGGTGTGGTGCCCCTCACAAATGTAATTTCAAAGTGTTGGATTATGGGCATGAGTAATGGACACAGTACCAGTTTTGAGATGTGTATGACCTGTCACATACACCATGAGTACAGGGTTGCATGTCATGTACGTCACAGCCAGACCCATGGCTACAATAATGATCTATATAAACAAAGGAAGGAGTATCACCATTGGACCAAAAGAGGTCCTAATGGAATGTGGGGTGAGATCAAAAGAAAATTGTTCTTTTGTTAGAAGACCCCTCACTCACCAACCTGGTTGGTGACATGCTTTATCATCGGGGTCTCACCCGGACAGCCGAGCGAATGTGCAAAGGTCTACATGTTTCAACCTGTAAAGGAAAATGCCAGGTTTTTGTTAGGACCAAGTGAAGGGAGACCTGGGTGGTATACATTTGCTAAGGTGCCTCCAACCCTCGGCCCCAGTAGCCTAACTGTGTACTTACAGGTAGGTGTCCTTACATCCAAATAGGAGAAGGAAAAAAGGAAACCTGTGGAAACAAAAGTATTATCACAAACATACATGATACATGCCTGTAACGTGGTTTCTCAGTGGTTAAGTGCTCCATGCTCTCCCCTTCATGCGTGTGACTTAGCGCCAGTATAATGCATACTCTATAAGTGGTGGCTATAATGCTAGTATGAGCTAGCAGAGCGCTCTCGGTATGCATAAGTTACATTCCTGTAATTAAATAGTTTACTGGAGTATTAGAATCCAGGTGATGGGTTCTATTTGAAGGGCTGAGTAAGCTGTGACTCTGCAGTGTCTCTCATACTCACACGATATCAATATATGTGCGTTGGTGAGCATATCATTTGAACTTCACTTTCATACACATTTGAAAGTGGTTCCAAATGCTCACCTAACTTTGTGCAAGCGTAATATCAATGCATGCAAAGTAACTGATGGTAAAATCAGGCATCGTCAGCTCAAGGTGGGGGTTCGGGTGGTTGTTAAAAACAAGGTAGGTGTTTATTCGAATATCAAGTTATTAGTGCCTCATAGGAGTTTGGGTCAGGCTGATACTCCTGAAGCACTATCTGTATGAGATGAAAAGGAAAAGGGGAAAAAAAGGAGTCGTTTAAGGTACACCGGGTCAAGGGAAAACAGCGCGGTGCGGGGCAGGACCGAGTAAAGTAACGTGCACTCTCCCGCCTAGGGCTCCCGTATCCTTACTCACTGTGCCAGGTGTGCAGGTAGGCCCTTGTGCCTAAATGCCGACCTCCGCTCCCCGTCGCTAGGGATGTGAAGAAGGGCCGGTGTTAAATGGCAGCCTCCTCCGGGTGGGGGGGCGTGGTCACGTCATAATGTGTAAAACGTGACGACAATTTGAAGATATCAACCCAGGCTATCTTGTAGGCAAAACACTAGCTATGTCAAAACATTATAATATACCAAAAACATTACTGCCGAGATACATCTTCGGCTTTTACGCGCCGCAGCCACGGAGCTCCTCACACACGAGCCGACTTTTTGTGGACGTAATTGGAGATTTAAAGAGCAATAAAACCAAGTTCCATCAGAAAAATTTGGCTGCAAATAAATTTGTCCTGATGAAGACACCACGACGTGTCGAAACGCGTTGACTGACAGACTACAGCCTCAACAATACTAGATAGGATAAACATCAATGTTTTTCCCTTTTGGTTTTTACTCATATGTCTTATTTATAAAGAATATCTGTTTTATTGCATTAATTTATCATGTATACAAAACTTGTTTGTGAAACTAATCTCTTTTAATTAAAACCAATTATTTTTGATATCAAGTCTATCGTTGTGTTATAGTCTATGACTGTTTTTGGTATATTATTATGTTTTGACATAGCTAGTGTTTTGCCTACAAGATAGCCTGGGTTGATATCTTCAAATTGTACGTTTTTCCCTGACCCAGGAACTTTATCCTCACCAGGGGGCCCTTGTTACTTCACAAAAAAAAACAAAAAAAAAACGTGACGACGTCATTGGGTTAGCGTGGAAACCTGTGACATCAACTTCAGAAGCTGCCTGTTTGGAAGCTTGTTGAAGCGAGCCTTTTACAGTATAAACTATTAATGTTCCAATAAGTCCTTAATAGGAACGCGGCATGAATAAGTGTAATTTAAAGGAGGGAAAAATGAGAATGCCACCCAGAGATAATTAATGGGGTATATGGACAAAAATGGCTATTTGAAGCTAACATGTTGGGAAAAAAGACTGTTTGTATGGTGAAAAACATAGTCTATAAGATTAGAAGGCTATACACTGCCGAGAACAAATTAGTATAAGTTTCGTAGAAGGCAATGTTGTTGTATGGAGAAAGTACCATAGAATGTTAATGGTAGATTAGGTCAAGTGTGTCTCCCTCATAGGTGTCACATCAACATGAGTCACATAATGGTAATGACATTGCTGTAGTAGTCGGCATGCTCTGTGTACTTTAGCATTTCATCAGCTCCATGACACATACCAAGTTGAAATCACAACATAGGCAAGTATAGTGTAATAGTGATTTTATTTACATACATGTGTGGAGATAGTGCTGTACATGAGGTTTAGAATCCGAAGTTCACACATGAGTTAGGTAGTATTGGTAGATGAAATATCAAGGGTGTAGTCCACATTCATCTTCTACATTGGTACAACATGGACCCTCCATGTCATGATGGGGACTTGTGTAATGTGCAACAAGGTAAACGCTTTGCACACAAAGACCAACATCCAAAACAGGTTCTGGGGTCCTGGGGGATGTGCAGGGACAATTGTGGCTCACTTGTCATTCTTTGATGACCCCGCTTCTTCTTCTGGGGGGATCCTCAGGAGCAGGCGCTGACGGTGCATCGGACTCTCCACCAGATTCATCCTCCCTCCCTATGGCATTTGCAGATGTTGTGGGCACACAGGGAGGTGTGGACAGATTAGGCTGATCAGACATAGACAGGTCAATATGTCCATATGCACCACCGTAAGTTTGTCCCACTTGGCCTCCATGCGGGCATGATGGGCAGCCTGCTCTTGTTGCATGTTCTTGATGACCCCCACCACCTGGCTGAATCCTCCGGTGCTATCCTGGTACGCATCTATGATGCGTACCAGTTGTGGGTCAACAGGCAGTCCAGGCCACTCTGCAGACTGTGACCTCTGCCTAACACCACTCCCACCATCCCTAGACACATGGGCTGCACCTGTGGTGGCAGGAACAGTTGACCTGGGGCCCCCTTGGCTGTTGCTACTGGTGTCATTGTTGGTAGCATCCTGGGTGGCCGGGCCCCCATGCTGTTTCAACTTGGTCTCCTAGGTTGGTCCATGTTGGCGGGGGTGTTACGCCTGTGGCCAGATGGTGTTGACATGGCTGCAGAGGGTGCAGGTGTTTCTGATGGTGGGGCTGCCTGATGACTCTCACCGGAGGTTCCAGGTTGATTGTTGTCATCTGAAGAGGACAGAGCCAGATCGACACCAGAAAGCTCCTCCTCCACCAGAGCCTGGGCCAGGGACTCCTCTTCACTTGGTGCTGAATCCCCAGTGGCACCTGAGTGTGAAAGAGACAGACATTGTCATTATGTTAGTACAGACATCAATGGTTGACCTATGTATATTGCAAAAGGGAGGGGGGAACAGGTACTGATACATTCATCTTGCAATGTGTAGTACTAACTGTAGGAGAGTAGGGTCTGCTCCCTATGGTCACCCCCACTTTTTGCTGTGATTTTTCTGGTTTCTCGACTTTAGTGTGGCTATTCTCTCTCTAAATTGATATCATGTACTTTAGGTACATACCAGATTGGGTATTGGGTCCCCTGTGTGAACCGCTGTATCAAAAAATGGCGTGTAAGGTGTCAAACACTTTGGAATACTACCCCCCACCAAATCTTGCGGCGGGGGTAGCATTCCACACTTCTAGAGGGAAAAGACATGTATGTTACTGCTTTACCCGGTTAAAGTTAAACAGAGCCTCAGCATCACAAAATGGATGCTGCTGCCACAGACATGAGTCTGACCTCCTGTTGCTGGGGTAAACTCCAGCAAGGGTGGCCTGGACAATAGGTTTCCTGTCCAGGGAGGTGCCAGCACCTCCCCAGACAGGGGGTTTGTGTATTGGGGCAGGGAGGGCTGCATTCAGTGAATGCATCTAGACACTGCCTGGGGCACACAAGGTGCTCCATGCATAGCCCGGTTCAAACCAGTTGCTGGGGCACTCCAGCCCCAGCTCTGGTGCGGAACTGGACAAAGGGAAAGGGGTATAACCACCAACTTCTCAGGTCCACCCAAAGGACGGGCCTAGGCAGGTAATCCAGCCCCTTAACTCAGTATAAGTATAGGAGCTGTGTCCCCCAGCACTTTAGATTATCCTGGAAAGTAACTTTGATACAGAACTCTTGGACCTTCGACATTCTATTCTGACTAGAAACCTCCTTGGATTGTTCTGTTTGCGGGTGCCTGAGGAGACCTTCTACTTGCCACGGGATCTCTGCCTTCATCACCGCACCGTCCAGCGACTTGCCGGACCCGCTGCGCGGGTCCCGCGGCGCCTGTGAACTCCCTGTGTGGCGCTGGTGGGGAGCCCAAACTTGGAAAACTGACTGGACCACCAGCAGGGCTGCAAGCAGGCTATCAGGGACTCCATTGTCCAGGAGTCCCTGCGTGTTCCACCTGTGGCCGCTCTCCCTGCCGGCAACGCCCCCTGACTGCAGGACTTAAGTGCAGCGTTTCCCTTGCGAAGTGGGAAACCTCCTTGGATTGTTCTGTTTGCGGGTGCCTGAGGAGACCTTCTACTTGCCACGGGATCTCTGCCTTCATCACCGCACCGTCCAGCGACTTGCCAGACCCGCTGCGCGGGTCCCGCGGCGCCTGTGAACTCCCTGTGTGGCGCTGGTGGGGAGCCCAAACTTAGAAAACTGACTGGACCACAGGCAGGGCTGCGAGCAGGCTATCAGGGACTCCATTGTCCAGGAGTCCCTGCCTGTTCCACCTGTGGCCGCTCTCCCTGCCGGCAACGCCCCCTGACTGCAGGACTTAAGTGCAGCGTTTCCCTTGCGAAGTGGGAAACCTCCTTGGATTGCTCTGTTTGCGGGTGCCTGAGGAGACCTTCTACTTGCCACGGGATCTCTGCCTTCATCACCGCACCATCCAGCGACTTGCCGGACCCGCTGCGCGGGTCCCGCGGCGCCTGTGAACTCCCTGTGTGGCGCTGGTGGGGAGCCCAAACTTGGAAAACTGACTGGACCACCGGCAGGGCTGCGAGCAGGCTATCAGGGACCCCATTGTCCAGGAGTCCCTGCGTGTTCCACCTGTGGCCGCTCTCCCTGCCGGCAACGCCCCCTGACTGCAGGACTTAAGTGCAGCGTTTCCCTTGCGAAGTGGGAAACCTCCTTGGATTGTTCTGTTTGCGGGTGCCTGAGGAGACCTTCTACTTGCCACGGGATCTCTGCCTTCATCACCGCACCGTCCAGCGACTTGCCGGACCCGCTGCACGGGTCCCGCGGCGCCTGTGAACTCCCTGTGTGGCGCTGGTGGGGAGCCCAAACTTGGAAAACTGACTGGACCACCGGCAGGGCTGCGAGCAGGCTATCAGGGACTCCATTGTCCAGGAGTCCCTGCGTGTTCCACCTGTGGCCGCTCTCCCTGCCGGCAACGCCCCCTGCCCTCCTCTATATCTTAGGGCTGAGCATCCGCTGCGCGGGAGCGACCGGGGCGAAGACCGGGCAAAGAGCGGGCCGTTTGAGGCCGTTCGAGTACGGCAGAGTCCGGCCTAGGCCCACCCCGCCTGGTCGTTTGGAAGGCCATAAGGTAGGCGGCGGATTCCGCACTAATATCTCCCGTTCCTTGGTGTTGCTAATACAGCCTGACATTATTATACAACCCTGCCATCTGTTTCCCCTGCAATGACGTTACGGTCAGGCAAAGAACGATCTGTGCAAATTCACACTTCCAAGGGAGTCGTGTCTGGTCCTCTTGACGCTTTCATAACACGGGCTACTGGAATCCTGGAGAAGGAAATTGCAATGGTAGAGAAAAGACTCTCAATAGATCTCATCAGTGGCAAGCGATCGTCATTGAGGGCCTTAGCCAACTCTACCTCCCCTGTGCCCTCTGCCCCCCATGCTGCCTTTAACTGCGTCCATATCACTTCTACGGACGTAATCGTCCATCTAGAAAGCATAGGGGCGAGCCCATCGGCTGATATTCTGAAGGAAGAACGGCACAGTATAGAAGCTTCTCAATGCAGCCAGGGGGATGATGATGACAATGACTCACTGATTAGTGGGGGGCCTGATCCAAGTCAGCTTTCGGGATATCTCCCCCTTAACCACTCTAATAACTCTATTCCTGCTGAAACCCCTAAACACCCTGTACCCAACCCTGGTCCCAACATTAAAAAGAGAAAGTTGGACTCTAGGTTATCGGGGGAGAGAGATTTAAAAATCCCTAAAGTAAATGAAGCCCAAGATCACATGAGACAGGGGTCTGAGCTTCCCCCAGACGCTCTAATCCCCTCTGTATTCACCAATATGCTATGCCCTTCCCTCTCGGCCTTGGGCTCTTCAAGCACCTGCCCCATGTGCCTTAATAGTGACGAAGTTTTGTTAGCAAAAATGGAGGCCATGTTTAAAACTTTACTTCTACCTGTCCTGGAGCGGACAAGGCTCATGACCTCAAAAATTGATAGTATGGAGGCCCTGATTAATTCAAACCATGCGATGCTACAAACATTACTTAGCACAAACCACACGGGTGCCAGCAAAACACTGATAACGACCACGAATAAGGCCCCTAGTAACAACAATATGGTAAGGGGTAAACCACTTTCTAATAAAGCATCAGGGCCGAACAACACTACCATGCTTAAAGGGGGAGAAAAATCTAACACTACATCTTCTAAACCAGGCACTAGCACCCATGTCCAGGCACCAAAGCTATATTCAAAAACTTTGGAAAAACAAAATACTGGTGGGCATCAATCCATGGGACCTCCCCCACAACCTTCTTCAAACCCTGCCCCCCCTAGCACGCAAAGAGACCAACGTACGGCCCCCACTAACCACAGGGAGGGGGGACGTAAAAGACCAACTACCCCTTGTGTTGATTTACCACCCGAAGCAGCTCAACACACGATTGTCCTGACAGGTGTAGCACCGCTAAAACCAGGTACCAGGGAGTCTTATGGGGACCTTCGTAATAAAGTCATTTTCTGGTTAAATAAGAATTGCCCGTTACCCCCCTCCACCCCCACGGAGATCCTATTCGTGAGGAGAGTAGATTGGGTGGGACACGGGACCAAAGACTTGGAGGGAGATTGTATTTTAATCTCGTTCAAAGATATGTGGGTGGTAGATGCCATCCGACGAGAACAGAGGTTTGCAAGACAGGGGGATGTCCAAACATTAGCCTTATCGTATTTTTACCCACATAGGCAAATACCCCCCCAATCTTACCCCTTATTTCGTCAGGTCCCACCAGTAAGACACCCCTTGGCATTAACCCCTCTCGACTGTCAGCGTCCCTTTCTCTTTAATCATTTTGGTCCCCTCTCTGGCCTTGAGGCTATCGATTGACTCAACGATCCATCCAGCGAGCCTTTCCCTGTTAAAGCAGCAGCCCAAGAGCCTATTGAGTACAGCACGGTGAGCCCATACCAAGCCAGTAATTTAATAGATGAGGCTGGAGGTCCAGTTCCTTTGCTACTTAATCCATCTCCCAACATGGTTGCTCAAGAGATCCCGATCAAGGATAACTCCATAGTTCCAATTGACCATGTTAGGTACATAGAGGTTAAAGATGATAAAGGGCGTTCACAGGGAGTTACACAGCCCTTACCTTTGCAACCTCCCTCCACGGTCCACTTGAATGACAATTTGAAAATTTTGTCTTGGAACATAGCGGGTATTAAGGCCCGCCTTGCCTCTACTGATTGGTCGAACTTTGTGGACAATTATGACATCATTCTGCTGCAGGAAACCTGGGCAACTGAGCCTGTCTACAAGTTGGGTTACATTAACTTTTTTAAACCTGCAATTAAAGGGGGCAAAGGGCGGGCCTCAGGTGGCCTGACGATCTGGGTGAAACAGTCTCTGGGGTTCCACCCAACCGAACTCCCTGCTGAGCATCCAGATCTCCTCCAAATCAAACTAAGCAAAGGGAATCAGCAAAATGTGAACATCCTTAACATCTATGCTAGAGGTCTGCCCGGTGGTCGAAGTCCGCCTTTGTTGAACATCATCGACCACATAACTTCGGAAATGGACAGCGGAAATGTCACTATTCTTGCTGGTGACCTAAATTGCACCATAGAACCACTGTTTGATATGGGAGACACCTGGAGCATGGCCGAGGATTCTGCTTGGGGCATCCCCGACCTAAAAGTGGCAAAGAGGGCAAAAGCAACAGAGGCGGCAGTGTCTTGGATGGCATTCTGCCTACAAAAGGGCTTTCGTGCATGTAATGGCCTCTCCACTTCGGACTTCAAAGCAAATTGCACTTTTGACAATGGGCAGAGGCAGAGTCGCACTGACTATATCTTGTTGAATATGGAACATTGGCAGTTACTAATTGACATGGCAGTGTTACAGCGTCCGGAAAGTGACCACAACCCGCTAGGTCTAAAGAGACAGGAGGAGCCCACTGCCACTTATACTGGGGATGCCCTACTTACTAACGATAGGAGGAGATTGAAATGGTCCCGGGTCATGGAGGATAAGTGTCTATGGGACAAAATTAATACTGTGGCAAAAAATGCGTTTAATGAAATGTCGCAAATGGACTTGTTGGGGGCGGATTCTGGTTTGGCTAATAATGTGATGGGACTGCACATTAAATGTTTTGATCAGTTGAAATCCCTGCTCTCCCTCCCGTGCCGAAATGCTGCTACTAAAACAAATCCCTTGCCCCAGAAATGGTACAATAGGAAATGCAGGGAGGCACATACAGCTCTCATCTCGGCCATTAAAATACGGGATATGGCCGCAGTGAAGGCTGCAAGGCTCAATTACAGGAAAGCTCTTAGAGAAGCTAAACGGGAGTGGGAAGATAAGTTCTGGTCAGATCTTCTGGAGGCATATTCCTCTAACAACCAAAAAAGGTTTTGGGACTTAGTTAAATGGGGGAAAAACTCGGACTCTCAAACTCCGGGAAACAATGTGCCCCTTGAAGATTGGGTATCATTTTACTCTGCCCAATTCAGAGCCGAAGACCCCGAAGCTATGAATCCCCCGGGCAACACACTCTTGAAGACCCCCAAGGGGAAAAATTAACCTTCACAGTTGCTGAGGCCGAGCTGGCCCTGGCCTTGACTCTCCGAGGGAAAGCTCCTGGCATGGATCTGATCCCGGCGGATTTATTTAAATCGAATCCCGCCTTGTGGCTCCCGTATATAACTATGATAGCCAACACCATAGCCGATGGAGCCACAGTCCCGAAATCGTGGAAGGGAGCTGAAATAGTCCCGATCTATAAAAAGGGCGATAAGTCCATCCCAGGAAATTACCGCCCTATCAGTTTGATTGACTCAATCCAAAAGATAATAGCACGTATGGTCTTGGGACGGGTCCAGGGATGGATTGAAACAGAGGGCATTCTATCTCCCATGCAGGCGGGCTTCAGATCAGGAATGAGCACCATAGATCAGGTATTTAGATTCTGCCTGATCTATTGGAAGGTGGTCCGGCTCGGCGGCGGTACCATCTTTGCTGCGTTCATTGATCTGAAGTCCGCCTTCGATCTGGTGCCAAGGGATAAATTGTGGGGTGTGCTGAAAAACTTGGGGTGCCCATCAGAACTGCTAGACCTCATTGTTAGACTCCACGAGGACAACTATGCGAGGGTAAGGTGGGGTGGCCAGGGACAAGTGACGGAGACATTTCCCGTAACTCGAGGTGTCCGCCAGGGCTGTGTCCTGGCCCCAACACTCTTCCTCCTTTTTATAGATCAAGTTGTCAAATTCTTCATGGACACCCCCACCGTTGCCCCAATGTTGGCTGGGATGAGATTTCCTTTTCTCATCTTCGCGGATGACACTTTAATCCTCTCAAAAACACGTAGCGGACTCCAACGGGCCCTGGCACGCTTTGAGGAGTACTGTGCCGTCAACAACTTGGTGGTAAATGTGGGGAAAACAAAGTTCATGGTTTTTACTAAAAATTACCCAGTTCGGAGTTCTGTGAGGTTGAATGGGGTAAACCTCGAGCAGGTCGATACCATGACCTACTTAGGGGTTACCCTTGATAGCCGTTTGAGATGGAAGGACCAAATTAACATTCAACATCTCAAACTTGCAAGGCTGACTGGTTGCCTTATTAAAGAGCAAAAGGAATCAATTACAAAGCGGGTACTACCGGCTCTTAAAATCTATGATGTCAAAATCTCTACCGCCATTTTATATGGCGCGGACCTTTGGGGCCATATGGACTTGCTTAACCTGTTTAAAATCCAATGTAGATTCCTCCGCAATTTGGTAGGCCTACCACAGTCGACCCCTTCGATCCCCCTCTGCTTAGACCTTGGTTCCCCTCCGATCAACGAGATGGCTAGATTTAGGCTGGTGGCCCTGTGGAGACGTATATGGACGTCCCCAGATCTATTGCTATTTGCAAGAGAACTGGCCGAAGTTAGGTCTATCACTGGTTCGGGGAAAATCCCATGGTTTTCTGCTGTCAAAACTATCCTTATTGACATGGGCTTAGAACATCTTTGGTCATCCCCCCAATCTAACGTCTTTCCCTCTAAAGATGAGTTCAAATCCCTGTATTGGGCCACGACTCGCCTAAAAAGAGTCCTACTTTCCAATAAAAATAGCCTCACAGACAGGTTCTTAACATTTAAACTTGACCTATCGCGAGAGCCCTATTGGGATATAATAACCAGACCGCTAGATAAAAAACTGTACCACCAGTTTAGAGTGGGTTCTTTGCCTCTGAACCCGTTCGCTAACAAATGGTCTACAGGGTCATCGCCCAACTGTACATGTTGTCCAGGTCATATTGAATCTGAAGGACATTTTCTTTTTGCTTGCCCTAGATATGCTGCACCCCGGAAAAAATGGTTAAAACCCCTTTTTCAAAAACTACCATTCAAAACATCTATGGAAGCAATTTGGGTGCTTAGGACCAATACCTCCGAACTTTTTGTTGTAAGCCTGTCAAAATATCTGGGTTGGGCTTGGCTCCTAAGGCTGAAAAATAAGAAATAAAACATGCCATAGTTCCCAGGCCAACCAAAAATGGCTCGCAATCTGTTATGATCTGTTTGATTATGTATCAGTTAAACGGTTTGTGATTATAATTAGCTTTTCCATCTGCATTTCTTGTAATCCAGCCTAGAAAGGGCCCACTGATAATGAATACGAACAGTAACGTCTCCTTTTAACATATTTGATTGGTTCTTAAATTATTCAGGTTCTTCATTATTTGATATTTAATTCTCTTTTAACCATTTGTCTTAAATGCCTTTTTTTGCTTGTGTTTTGATTGATGCTTATTTTCTCTATTTTTGTACAGTTTTCTTTATTCTTGCTGTTTTTGTTTAAATTTATTGAATTAGTTAAATTCCCCCTGTATTTTAATGTGTCTTTTATGATTTGATAAAAATCGAAATAAAGACTTGAAACCTGAACCTGAACCTGACTAGAAGATGGAAGACATTTCCCTTGTGGTCAAGGAGTGACCACCCTGTGCAAACAGGCACCACCAGTAACATGCCGGTCTGCTTTGTCAATGCTCCCATTAGAACCCGAAGACTCAGCGACACAGGAACTAGACTCTCAGACTTCTCCGTCTCCAACCCATATCCAAGCAAAGCTGAGACCCGTGACAGACACTAGAGACGTGAGACCGGACACCCTGGACATCCTGCATTTTGCTAACAGCTCAACTTTCGAGGTACCCTCGCAGTAGTGCATTGGGGTATGAGAAGCTTCAGACCCGAGTGCCATTTGCATTGAAGCTCATCCTTCCAGACTCCACGAGTGCCGCGTGGTTCCCCCTCTTGCATTTCAGCTTGAAGCGTCTTCCTGGTTCCTGGTTCATTGGCTAGTGAGCCCCGTAAAGACTTTTCTTTTGAACTAAACTGCTTTTCTGGTTGCTCCAGGCTTGTTCTAGCTTCCCTTCAAAGGAGAAGCGCCACAAACCTTGCTGGTATGCAACAGAGCCGATATAGACATTCTGCATGGGTTGCAGTTGCCAAGGCTTGTTGGGTCCAATCCGGATACCAAAACTGCAGTCAACTACATCCTGTGTGGGACAGCACGAATCCAGCACCTGGTCATCGTCAATCCCTCCTGGATCTCGTGTCTGAAGAGACAAGCTCACCTTCTTCACCTTCAAGCACACAACATCGTCTGGTTCCTTCCTGGTCACTAGCTAGTGACCCAGACTCTGTCCCCTCTGCTTTCAGGTTCTTCACATAGTCGATCCACCCTTGGATCCACCCGGACACTTTTCCTCTGGTCTCCTGCAGCACTTCTTTGCAGCTCTCCATAGAAAACGATGACGAAACCTGACACCCAAAGGCACCTATGCACCTGGCTTCCCCGGGTGAGGGAACACAAGTTCTCCGGTGCTCCCGTGGGTCTTGACTCTCGAAGTCTCCTAGTCTAAAGGGGTTTCATCGTAGTCAATCCAGAAGTGTCCTTAAACAGTAACTTTGTAATAACTTTGTTTCCCGTTATAAGTCAATGTTAACTTGCAACTGTGTTTAGACACTGCACGCGTCTCCCGTGGGCCTCCTACTTCCTAACAATTAGTTCTTTAGTGTAGTCCCAGCGATTCTACAGGCCCTTGGCCTGCTGTCTAACTCTCAAGTGGTTCTTATACCACTTCTTTAGTATATGGTTTGTGAGGCCCCTAGGGCAGACTGTATTTGTGCAACTTATCGTATGCTAATTGAGTAACTTGTGATGTATTTTTACCTCTGACCTCATAAAGAGTGCAGAGGGGTTGTGTTTAGAATAAATACATATATCTTTGATATATACCTTGTGTGGTGTCCTTTCATTTGGTATTCAAGGGATTATAATTGGTAAAACAGCTTGCTTCACATGCTCTCTGAGTCTTAGCCTAAGACTGCTGGTCCATGCTACCTCTAGGATAGCTTGTCTATAAGGTTTACTTTACAACCACCATCAATAAGGGTCGATTAGACTGGTGCAATGTGTCCACTAGAATAGTGGATATCATAAGCTAGGCTAACTTCTCACACTAACAATGAAGGAGGGGCAGTGGATCACTCATCCTGTTTAGCCGTGATATGTACATGATTCATTCCATAGTATATTCCCTCCTATACGTATACAGGAATAGCCAATTCCCAGCAGGGCCTTGTACTGCCCACAACTGAGCCTAGTCCCAGGGTACCTGCCAGCCCATTTTCACCCCCTGTGAGGTGAGCCTGGTGCAGTGTGATCTTGCTGGACAATTTGGGTGGCTGACGTTTGTGAGTGACTGCAAGTTCCAGCATGCTCTGGGCTACGCCCCCCTCCCCAGCATGCCCCCACTTCCCTCCTTCTGACTCTGCTTCCCTGTGAGGGGATGTGCCTGTACTGACAAGATAGCTGACAGTAGAGTTCAGTTGTTTGGTGATGGCCGAGTCCCAGCAGGGACTTGTGTTGCCCACAACAGAGCCCACTCCCGGAGTACTCTGCCAGTCCATTTCCATGCCCCTTTGAGGTGAGCATTGTTCAGTGAGGTGTTGATGGTGCAATTGTGAGGGGGTGCATAATCTGTGACAACAACACCATTATGCTTCGGTATACACTCCCTTTGCAAGCATACCCACTATTCCTTCCTGTCAGTCAGCTTCACTGTGACCTATTGGAGGTGGTGGCAGGGATGTCTGACGGTGTTAACTCAGATTAGCGCCACTGCTTTGCCCTATTTGTTGGTAGGTTTGTACATGTCATGACACAGTTACAATTCACTATGATGTGGCCATTATTGGGTTTGTCTGACTAGCATAGACTTCTTGGGCTGATTGACTTTTGTTTCCTTACCTTTTCTATCACTGCATATTTTTCACAGTCCCCTTAACGGTGCTGTGTGTATTGCGACACAATATTGGGCATATTGGTTGTGTTCTCACCAGGCTCTGATATGTCAGGCAGGCCATGGATGTCCTCTGGTGATAGGATGTCCCGCACCTTCTCTTCCCAGGACCTGAAGTAGACTGGTTTCGCAGGAGGGCCAGTGACCTGGCTCAAGGTGTGTTCCTTCTGGAGGAGCTTCTTGACCCTCTTGCGCACGTCAAACCCCCTGTTTTGGATGTCTGTCTTTGTGCAATATGATGGTTCTTGTGTGTTCACCTTGTCCATGATTCTGTCCCACATCTTGGTTTTCTGTGACATGGGGGTGCTTTGTACCAATGTAAGTAAGTAAATTCTTTATTGTATGATTATTTAAAATCTTATAATATTTCAAGTACAAAAACATATTCAATAAATACAATACAATAAAAGCAATTATATCCTAAAAAATTTCTTTAAAAAATATTCTTAAAAGCATTTTTTCTAATTTATTCTCCCAGTTTTGTAGATGCTATCTTTAGGAACTTTACAAAGGCAGCGTTCATGACTATATAATTTGAATGAAGACAGATTTTCAGTGCCTGCCTACATGTCCTTGTTCCACGCATATTAAAGTGAGGTTTAAGTAATGTGCATCTTTCGTTACGGAGTCTACAGAATGTGCTGCTGTTGGTTTTTTTCCACGGCGGGGCGTGACTAAGGCCTGGTAGTATTCCAAATCTTGCTCTCACGAGACATTGTTTACTTTTTTTAGACCAGGGTATCTCCAAGTATTCTCGTACTTTCTTTTTTTCGTATCCATTTATTACTGACCACGAATGCTTTCTTTTTGCCAGCTTATCTTTGTCGTTTACAAGTGATGGGTGATTTGTTGTTCGATTTACTATTTTTTTAAATGATCCATTGCTTATCATAATATTTTAGATTGGCATTAGTGCAAACTCTTCTACTGCCTCATTGAGATATTTCCATGCAACTGATTTCGTATTCTTATTTATTTCTTGCCAAAGTAGCTGAGATATATGATTATCAAGGTCATTTTGAATCCTATACCAGGTTTTAATAAATTGGCCTTTTCTTGCAAAATCTTGATTGTTTAACCCGAACTCCAGTCTAATTTGTGCTGGTGAAGCATTATTTGGGAGATAGAAAAGAGTTTTATATGTTTTGGAAAGGACCTTGTTTATCAATTCTGCATCCATCCCCATTAATGCCTCACTACCATATGTTATTGTTGGGAGCAATTTAGCCCATATAATTTTCAAAAGCGGCCAATAGGTCAGATTTCCAAGCGATTTCTGTGCTATCTTGAATGCTGCAGTTAGTGAATTAGCTTTTCTATGTATGCCCAGTTTTTGTAGTTGCTAATGTCCTTTCTGGTCAAATAGTACACCCAAATACTTGTACACTTCTATTTGTTCCAGATGGGTATTTTCCATATACCATTTGTTTTTTTGTCTCAGTTTGATGTTCCTAGTGACCACCATGATTTTTGTTTTGGTTTCATTTATTACCATTCCATTTTCTTGAGCATACAAAACTGTTCTGTTAATTAAGCGCTGAAGACCGATTTTAGTATGACTTAGAAGGATGGCGTCATCTGCATACAATAGGTTAGATATCAGTTTGTCCCCTAACTTCGGAGGATGTGCATTAAGGGGCCGATTTTTGAGGCCCTTGTGCCACGTTCACGCCACTGTTGCGTCACGCAAGGCGGCGTAAACGTGGCGCATCCCTACGAACGATTTACAACGTGACGCATCTAGGCAGATGCGTCACGTTGTAAAGCCCTGCGCCGCTTGTGGGCGTTCCGGCGCAGGGTGGGCGTTCCGGGGCAGGTGCGCCTCGTAAAAGTGGCTTTTAAGCCAATGCTGCGTCAAAAGCCTGCGCCTGCTTGAAGCAGGCGTAGGTCTTGACGCAGCATTGTTAAAATGGGGCACCCCCGAGCCTTGCTGGAGCTGCGTCGCGCTTGCGACGCAACTCCAGCAATGCACCACATTTCCGGCACAGATGCGTCACGCATCTGTGCCGTTTTTGCACCATGGTGCGCCGCATTATAAATGCGGCGCACCATGGCTGGCGGAGCTGTGGAGCACTGTGGCGCATGTTAACTGGCTCATCCCTGGGGATGCGCCAGTTAACATAAATCTGCCCCTAAGTTCGTCAAGGTTCCCTGATAGATCTCCAAGGAATAGATTAAAAAGGAGGGGGGCCAACACACATCCCTGCTTTAGCCCTTCTATTGCTGGAATCTCCTTTGTTAATGATCGGCCATCCCCCATCATTACTCTTACCCAGGTTTTACTGTGTAACAATTGAATCAGTCTTAATAGTTCAATTGGAATGTCTTTTTCAAAAAGTTTTTTCCACAATAAATTCCTTTGCACGCAGTCAAAAGCAGATTTAAAAACTACAAAGCATAGATACAAGGGCTGTTTTACTCTGAGTGATAACGCCATAATGTTTGTCATTGTTCCAAGGCCCTTAATAAAACCAGTTTGATTCAATGGAAAAATCTTGTTTTCTGATACCCATTCATTTAGTTTAATTAGTAGTACTCCAGCAAACAGCTTAGCATCTGTGTCTTGTAGGGTGATGAGTCTATAGTTCTCCGCAAGCGCCCAATTACCGCTGAGCCTGGTTCAGGTGAGGTCGCCCCCACACCACTGCTACTGCCCGCTGCCTGCCTGCCAGCACCCTGCGGCTGCCTTCCTCTGCCCGCAGCCCGCCGTCCGCCTGCCGTCGCTGCTCTGTCCTTCTCCCCCCAGCTCTGTCCTCCTCCCCCCAGCTCCGCCGTTAGTGCCCCCCCCTCCCCCAGCCGCCGGACGACCCAGCCACCGCTGAGCCGCCCTCGGCCCTCGGCCCTTTCCCGCCAATGCCCATTGCCGTCACCGCCCCCCCTCCACTGCCCATTGGCCCCGATCCCGCCACCCAGCTGACCCGCCCTCCAGGCTCCTCATTTATGACGCCCCCAGAGTGACCGCCCAGCGAACGCGCGCAGCGGGAGCACCGACTGAGCGCCGAAGGTGTGCCAAAGGTAAGCCCGTCTGCGCCCGTCCGCGCCTGGACCGCGCCCAGCGCCAGGACCCCTGGCCCCCGCAGACCCCTGCCCAACCGCCGGACATACGACGCCGCCACCCTCAATGCACTCAACACCGGCCGAATACCGGGATGCTACCGAGCAACCCCGGGACGCACCCACGGACCCTTCAGCTGCCACGCCTGCAAGCTCACCTGCATCCGGACCTGCACTACACCAGCACCCGCCAAGCCGAACACCAGCAGCAACCACCTCAAGTGCATCCTGCTCAACACCCGCTCCGTCCACAGACACGCCGTTCAACTCTGGAACCTCCTCGACACCACAGCTCCTGACGTTGCCTTCCTCACGGAAACCTGGATGAACGACTCCTCAGCGCCCGACATCGCCATCGCCATCCCAGAGGGCTACAAGATCACCGAAGAGACCAAGACAAACAGACGGGAGGAGGCATCGCCATCATCCACAGAGACACCATCCGCATCACGACCAACACCGACGACACCCTGACAACCGCCGAACACCTGCACTTCCAGATACACACCAACCCCAAGACCACCCTCAGAGGCACCCTGATCTACCGACTCCCGGGACCGCACTCAATTCAGCGAAGACATCGCCGACTTCATCAGCCCGCACGCCCTCCCCTCCGCCGACTACATCCTCCTCGGGGACTTCAACTTCCACCTGGAGAACAACAACGACCGCAACACCACCTCCCTGCTTGACAACCTCGCCAACCTCGGACTCAAGCAGCTTCTCATCCAGCAAGGACATCGTCTTCAGCCACGCCACCGGACTCCACTGGACTGACCACAGCTGCGTCCGCTTCAGCTTCAGAAGGACCACAATCCACCACCACCAGCAACAGGTTGCACGAAGAAGCTGGAACAAGATCACGGCCGGCCAACTCGCCACATCCCTGAGCCAGCACCCTCCCGCCAGCTCAGCGAACCCCAGCCAGGCCGCCGACAACCTCACGAAGTGGATCAACAGCTGCGCAGACGACCTCGCCCCACTGAGGACCCCACCCAGCCGACCCGGCAGCAAGAAGGCCCCATGGTTCACCGACGAACTCAAGAGCTCCAAGAAGAACTGCCGAGCCCTCGAGAAAGCCTGGAGAAAAGACCCAACACCGGACAACATGACCACCCTCAAGCTCGCCACCCGAAAGCACCATCAACTGATTCACGCCACCAAGAGAACAGCATTCATGGAACGACTGGACAACAACGCACACAACAGCAAGGAACTCTTCAACATCGTGAAAGAGCTCTCCAACCCCAATGCCGGAAACAACGACATCACCCCTTCGCAAGACCTCTGCAACTCCCTCGCCTCCTACTTCCACAACAAGATCGCGGACATACACAACAGCTTCAGCACTCAACCGACGAACACCACGACCGAACCACCGCCCCCCACCACCACCCTCCGCGCCTGGACTCCGATCAGCACCGAAGACACCGTCCTCACGATGAACTCCACCCACTCCACTCCGGATCGCCGACCGACCCCTGCCCTCACCACGTCTTCAACAAGGCCGACGCTATCATCGCACCCCACCTGCGGGACATCATCAACACCTCCTTCGACACCGCTACCTTCCCGGAGAGCTGGAAGCACGCCGAACTCAGCGCTCTACTAAAGAAGCCATCAGCCGAACCCACCGACCTCAAGAACTACCGCCCCATCTCGCTGCTCCCGTTTCCTGCAAAAGTCATCGAGAAGACCGTCAACAAGCAGCTGGCCGCCTTCCTCGAGACGAACGGATCCCTCGACCCCTCGCAGTCTGGCTTCCGGGCCAACCACAGCACCGAGACCGCCCTGATCGCAGTCAGCGATGACATCCGAGCACTGCTCGACAAAGGAGAAACAGCGGCCCTCATCCTCCTGGACCTCTCCGCGGCCTTCGACACTGTCTGCCATCGTACCCTAGTACAACGCCTCAGCAACGTCGGAGTCCAGGAGAAGGCACTGGAGTGGATCATCTCCTTCCTCGCCGGAAGGACACAGAGAGTCCGGCTCCCTCCGTTCAGATCTGAAGCCACCGAAGTCATCTGCGGCATCCCTCAAGGCTCCTCGCTCAGTCCAACCCTCTTCAACATCTACATGAGCCCCCTCGCAGACATCGCACGCCAGCACAGCCTCAACATCATCTCCTACGCCGACGACACCCAGCTGATCCTCTCCCTTACCAACGACCCCGCCACCGCCAGAGCCAACCTTCACGAAGGGATGAAAGAGGTAGCCGAATGGATGAAGAACAGCCGCCTGAAACTGAACTCAGATAAGACGGAAGTCCTCATCCTGGGATCCTCACCCGCCGCTTGGGACGACTCCTGGTGGCCCCCCGCCCTAGGCAGCGCACCCAAACCAACAGACCAAGCACGCAACCTGGGCTTCATCCTGGACTCCTCCCTCTCCATGACCAGACAAGTCAACGCCGTCTCCTCGTCGTGCTTCAACATCCTGCGCATGCTACGTAAGATCTTCCGGTGGATCCCCACCGAGACCAGGAAGACGGTCACCCAGGCCCTCGTCACCAGCCAACTGGACTACGGCAACACCCTCTACGCCGGAACCACCGCCAAACTCCAGAAGAGACTCCAGCGGATCCAGAACGCCTCAGCACGACTCATCCTGGACATCCCCCGTCGCAGCCACATCTCCGGACACCTGAGAGATTTGCATTGGCTTCCGGTCAACAAGAGAATCACCTTCCGTCTCCTCACCCACGCACACAAAGCCCTACACAGCCAAGGCCCAGGATACCTCAACAGCCGCCTCAACTTCTACGCTCCCAAACGCCAGCTTCGATCGACCAGCCACACCCTCGCTGCCATCCCCTGCATCCGTAGAGCCACCACAGGGGGACGGTCCTTCTCCTACCTCGCCGCCAAGACATGGAACTCCCTCCCCACCCACCTCTGCCTGACCCAGGACCACCTCGCCTTCAGGAAGCAACTCAAGACCTGGTTGTTCGAGCAGTAGCAGATCCCCCTCCCCAGCACCTTGAGACCTTCTGGGTAAGTAGTGCGCTATATAAATGCGATGATTGATTGAATTACCTTTCTTGAATATGGGGGAAATTAGAGATGCTCGCCAGGACTCAGGGATGTTACCTGTCTCTATAATTTCTTTGAATACCTTTTGCAAATAGCTCGACCAAAAGTCAGGGTTTTCTTTAAAAAGGGCAAACGGTATCCCATTGGGGCCTGGTGCCCCATCCTTCTGCTTCTTTATTAGTTTTACTAGTTGTTCTTTTTGAGATTACAAATTGTTCTTGCATCTCATCACTGATTATAGATCTGTGTTGTATGTTCGCAATGATTTTTATAGCTCCATTACTGTTTAGATGCTTTTCAAGAAAAGTAGCCCATTCTTGCTCAGTTAAAGTTGATGAAACTACCAATTTGTTCAGCCGTACTAATTTGTTTATAATTTTCCAAAATTCTCTTGCGTTTGCTTGTTTGCTTGCATGAAATTATTTAGACCACATTTCCTGTTTAGCTTGGTATTTCTCATTCCATATTAGCTTCTTCATGTATTGATTTAATGCTTTTAGATTGTTCAAGATTTCCTCATTAGTTGCTGTGGTTTTTATTTGTCTTCTTATTCTGTTTCGAGCTCTTTTTAACTTCGTTATTGTATACGGAAGATTCATATATGAGTCATTTCCTTCTTCTTTCCGTTTTACACTCCTTTTGTTGGGGTTAACCTGGGTTTGGGGTTTCACTAATTTCTTAGCAAATTCCACCCACTGTTCAACTGCTGTTTCCGTCGTATTTTCAGTGAAGCAGTTCTTTATAATGTTCTCAACTTTTTCATTCATACTATCCTTATTTAGATTAGTCCAAATTGGTTTTTTATAATTTATTGTTCCAATGTACCCCGGCACAGTATGGTATGGTTGGTTAATATTGTTTCTAATGTTGGTACTTATTATCTGCTGGCAATGGTCACTATCTCCAACTTTAACTAACCTATAAGAGTTTATGTTTTGAAATATATTGAGTGAAACCATTGTATAGTCTTTCCTAGTGCTTGCAATATGTGCGATATACGTGTATGCGGGGGGTGTATCCTCTTTAAATCGGCCATTAAGGACTCGCAATCCCAACGCTTCTATATCCTTAATGAGTGTTATACCATTTTGGTTTTGTGCCTGATTATTCGTGACGCCTTGGTGGTCCTGCTGCGGAATTGACCACTGAAGGTCTTGTGATTGTGATACATCATCCCTTATGAACGGTATTAGTAAATTAAGGTTAAAATCCCCAGTCATCACATAGTCCACTAATGGATTTTCTAGCATTTGTTCCAATAGTATGGTGTTAAGGGTTGCACATATAGTTGCTCTACTTGTTTTTGTTGTGTGGATATATACATTGATCATAATTAATGACCAATCCTTTTGCTCTGTATTTTTATATTTCAGTATGACTATAAGAATGTTTTTACTATGTGATACAAGTTGCTCATGTTCAGCTTGTATGCCACTGGAAATAAAAGTAGCTAACCCCCCACTCAGACGTCCATACCTATGAATTTTACTTGCATTTTCATAGTATCCTACATAACCCTCCAATACAAAAGGGTGTGCTTCCCAGGATTCCTGGAGGAATAAGATGTGACATGGTAAAGGAATAGACCTTATTTGTGCATTGGAGAGCTTTGTCCCTACTCCATTTATGTTCCATGAACACATTCTCAACTCAGTTACTTTTGTTTGGGGGATTGGAATGTTATTCCTTCATTGTTCTACATTACTATGCAGAGCCTGTGCAATCCATTTTTCATTTATTCCTGAAGTTGTTTCTGTTGTGGTAGGTGGTGATGCCACTCTTAATGTGCTAATGGATCTTCCCGGGCATTCCTTAACAC
Organism: Lissotriton vulgaris; assembly: GCF_964263255.1. Lineage (NCBI taxonomy): Eukaryota > Metazoa > Chordata > Amphibia > Caudata > Salamandridae > Lissotriton > Lissotriton vulgaris. Next base: position 2,062,343,517 of record NC_141689.1, on the reverse strand, counting down.
TGTTCCTTTTTGTTTTGTATTTTTTTCTGTTTGGACCAGATTTGTCTAATTAATAAATGGAGTAGGATAGACTTTCGGCGCCTGCTTTGTGATGAATATTCCCCAGGCCTTAAATGTTGAAAACTCTTTTAATATTTGCTCTGCTATTGACATTGATTTTAATGTTACCAGTGTCAATTCTTGGGTACTATTCTTATTGGCAATGAATTCAATAGAATTAATATCACCGTTCTTAATGTTGTCTAATGCTGGAATTGATTTAAATAATCTAAGGATGTTCCCTCTATTCAATGTGTCATATCTACCTCTGGATTCATATTCAGGTTTAAATATGAGCTGTATTTTCTCAACTGACAGTTGGTTTTCTTTGTATGAGGCTTCCGTTATGTGATTTGTTCTATATCTAATTAGTTTTTCTCCTTCCCGTCTTTCAATTACCAAATGATCCCAATACGGAAATGTGATTTTAGGCTCTACTGTTCTTTCAATACTCAATCTTGCTACATCATTCTTGTTGACTTTCAAACCTGATTCTGTGTTCACATTGTGATGCTGATATTGTTGCTCGCTTGGTTTTATCGTTATTTTTAATGGCATACTGTCAATCATTCCGTTGATATGATCGTATTTTAAATTGTCCTCCTGGATTTCATCTTCTTCCCTTATTTTTTCTGTAATCAGTGGTGGATTCGTTGTAGCCATTTGGTTTTTTTTCATCACTTCTTGTCCTTTTTTAGCCTCTTCATTAGATGCTTGTTCCAGTAATGGTTCTTGTACGAATATTGGGAATACTTTTTTAGGCTCATTCTTAGTTATTGGAGAACTTTTTTCTTCAGTTGATATTTCTCGTTGCAATCCATTATTTTTTGTTGTACCATCAGTTTTTGTTGACTCCTCATACTTATAGTAATTAGGCTTTTGATTTTTCCTTGCTTTGCTTTTTTTTTTCCCTTTGTCGTTTTGACATAACATAACCGTTTGGGTCATGTTCTTTACAATCATAATCTACCTTTGTTACTATACTAGTTGCTTGCTCGTGTGTTTCATCCCTTAGTTGGGTTTCTATTGACAAGTCTCTTTTATCCTGTACATTTTTTTTTTCTTGGGACTTCCTCAATGTTGCTAATTCTTCTTTATCCACTATTGACGTGGAGTTCTTTTCCTCCTTTTTTGCTATTTCCGTCTCTTCCCATTTATATTTCCTTATGTTCACTTCCTGGCCAATTTCTTTTTTTATAGCCTTTTTTGTGTCTTCTATTAAGGTATGCAAACATCAGGTATTGCTACAAGCTTATCCATAAGTGGGGTGCAAATACATTCAATGTCAGTTTTTTGTTTATCATTTTGGACTCTGATTATCAGATTATTAAGCTGTGCGAGTTTGTTATCTTTCCCTGTAACTGCATTTGCCATCATTGTGAGTAGGTCAATCTGAATGTCCATCTTGTTCGATTGATATTTTAACACTTCTAGAGTTAGTGTCCATGTTTGATAGAATATGTCCCAATTTATTCCAACATCTGGCATTTTTGTTTCTTTTAGATCACTTTCAGTTGACCTTCCGTTTATTTGTTCCATTAGTAAAGCACAATCTGATGTAAGGAAGGTGTTTGCTTTTGGGAGCACATCCTCAATTGTTTTATTATTTTGCCATATTTTCAGCATTTCATTTTCTTCTTTTTTATCATACCCAGTATTGTGACTTAGTGTACTAGTTGATTTGGTCTTGTTTTCATCAACTGATGACTGAGGTTTTTTCATAATTTCCACATTTACTTCTATGGGAATTACTGCTAGCTTTGTTTCCATCGTGCCGCTTTTAGTAGGTACGTCTTGTATATCCTGTATATCCAGTATTTCTAAATCCTGTAGATCAATTGGTTTATTATTTTTTGTATCAGGATAGATGGTTACATTTAAGATAACCTGGTCTGTAATTTGGAATTCATGCTCCTTCTTTTGTAGGTTACAATCTCCGTTTTGAGGAGTACTTTGGATGATTTGCCTACTGTATTTTTCCATACTCGTCGGCTTTATTGGAGTTTGTAGTTTATCGTTTTCCCTATCCTTATGCATAGTGATAAGAGCACCAGCTGCATCTTTCATGAACTCAAACTAATCCGGGATTTTTCCTGATTTTGCGAACATTCTGGCTATTGGGGAAATTAAAGTTTGATTTGCTCCTGCAATATTTGCTTTCACCTTTGGCAGTTGAATTTTCTTTGTACGTCTGACAGTTGTTCCCGTTGTTCTCACTTTGCCAGAGCGCATAATTCCTTGAATTTTTCCTATAAAGTCTGCACTTTATCCCCGGTCCCCGGTTTTGACGAGGGCAGTGTGCACAATTCTGTTAGATTTCAAGCTGCTGCTAACAGTTTATTTGGAGATAAAAAGTTCTGATCTGGCAAACACACTATTGTTCTAAATTTGCGGCCTGTGAGTTACAGCGGCGTTGTTGTCACAGCGCTTTTTTCTCAGCACTCACGCCTGCATTCAACCCACTTACAGCCTGACTTATAGCCTGACACCACCTGTGGGCTACTGTGTACCAGGGGATCTTCAATTTGCAGTGGCGTTGTTTTCCCAGCGCGCATCTCCGCGCTCACGCCTGCATACAACCTGCGTCCCACCTGCGTTCCACCAGTGCAAGCCCTCGACCCCTCAATTTCTTATTCTTTTAATTCTTCAATAAGAATCGTGGGCAGGCTTCTCCAATATCAAAGTTTGTCGTGGGTAAAGAAACTGGGTGGTATATATACCTCCCATTGATGACCCCTCAAATTTGCTACCCGTCTCTGCCTCCCGTTCACCCTTGGGCGCTCACCCTCCCAAGCCCGTCTGCCCTATAGATAATGGACGATTCAGAAAAGGGGGTGGTGATGAACAGAGTGTCTGAATTGAGCAGACCACTCTTACCCAGTCCAAAGATCAGGGCTTGATCCATCACCGTTATTTATCTCACTGCCCCATCCCAGCTCAGAACCTGGCTATATGCAAATCAGTCTGTCCCTGGCCCAGTGCATCATGGGAACAGGGCAGACTAAACTACCAAGCCAATTCTTCACCGGAAAGGAGACAAGCTACCGGGGACCGGTTTCTGGCATTTCAGCCGTCTTCGGCACGGCTTGCTTGAATCCTGATGGAGCAGTGAGAAAGGGACTCATGTCTGAGTATACCCTGCCACACCTATAGTGGCCAAAAACGATTCAGAAAAGGGGGTGGTGATGAACAGAGTGTCTGAATTGAGCAGACCACTCTTACCCAGTCCAAAGATCAGGGCTTGATCCATCACCGTTATTTATCTCACTGCCCCATCCCAGCTCAGAACCTGGCTATATGCAAATCAGTCTGTCCCTGGCCCAGTGCATCATGGGAACAGGGCAGACTAAACTACCAAGCCAATTCTTCACCGGAAAGGAGACAAGCTACCGGGGACCGGTTTCTGGCATTTCAGCCGTCTTCGGCCCGGCTTGCTTGAATCCTGATGGAGTAGTGAGAAAGGGACTCATGTCTGAGTATACCCTGCCACACCTATAGTGGCCAAAAACGATTCAGAAAAGGGGGTGGTGATGAACAGAGTGTCTGAATTGAGCAGACCACTCTTACCCAGTCCAAAGATCAGGGCTTGATCCATCACCGTTATTTATCTCACTGCCCCATCCCAGCTCAGAACCTGGCTATATGCAAATCAGTCTGTCCCTGGCCCAGTGCATCATGGGAACAGGGCAGACTAAACTACCAAGCCAATTCTTCACCGGAAAGGAGACAAGCTACCGGGGACCGGTTTCTGGCATTTCAGCCGTCTTCGGCCCGGCTTGCTTGAATCCTGATGGAGCAGTGAGAAAGGGACTCATGTCTGAGTATACCCTGCCACACCTATAGTGGCCAAAAACGATTCAGAAAAGGGGGTGGTGATGAACAGAGTGTCTGAATTGAGCAGACCACTCTTACCCAGTCCAAAGATCAGGGCTTGATCCATCACCGTTCTTTATCTCACTGCCCCATCCCAGCTCAGAACCTGGCTATATGCAAATCAGTCTGTCCCTGGCCCAGTGCATCATGGGAACAGGGCAGACTAAACTACCAAGCCAATTCTTCACCGGAAAGGAGACAAGCTACCGGGGACCGGTTTCTGGCATTTCAGCCGTCTTCGGCCCGGCTTGCTTGAATCCTGATGGAGTAGTGAGAAAGGGACTCATGTCTGAGTATACCCTGCCACACCTATAGTGGCCAAAAACGATTCAGAAAAGGGGGTGGTGATGAACAGAGTGTCTGAATTGAGCAGACCACTCTTACCCAGTCCAAAGATCAGGGCTTGATCCATCACCGTTATTTATCTCACTGCCCCATCCCAGCTCAGAACCTGGCTATATGCAAATCAGTCTGTCCCTGGCCCAGTGCATCATGGGAACAGGGCAGACTAAACTACCAAGCCAATTCTTCACCGGAAAGGAGACAAGCTACCGGGGACCGGTTTCTGGCATTTCAGCCGTCTTCGGCCCGGCTTGCTTGAATCCTGATGGAGCAGTGAGAAAGGGAATCATGTCTGAGTATACCCTGCCACACCTATAGTGGCCAAAAACGATTCAGAAAAGGGGGTGGTGATGAACAGAGTGTCTGAATTGAGCAGACCACTCTTACCCAGTCCAAAGATCAGGGCTTGATCCATCACCATTATTTATCTCACTGCCCCATCCCAGCTCAGAACCTGGCTATATGCAAATCAGTCTGTCCCTGGCCCAGTGCATCATGGGAACAGGGCAGACTAAACTATCAAGCCAATTCTTCACCGGAAAGGAGACAAGCTACTGGGGACCGGTTTCTGGCATTTCAGCCGTCTTCGGCCCGGCTTGCTTGAATCCTGATGGAGCAGTGAGAAAGGGACTCATGTCTGAGTATATTTCTGAAACTGGGATGGTGCAGTGAGCTAAAAAACGGTGTTGGATCTAGCCCTGATCTCTTGACTGGGTGAGAGCTTTCTGCTTAATTCAGAGACTCTGTCCCTCACCACCCCTTGTTGTAAATATTTTTGTCCACCCTAAGCGTGGAAGGGTATTCTCAGATGTGAGACCCTTGCTCATTGCACCATCAGGATTCAAGCAAACCGGGCCGAAGACGGCTGTAATGCCAGAAACCGGTCCCCGGGAGCTTGTTTCCTTCCCAGTGTAAGAATTGGCTTTTGTAGTTTGGTTTGCCCTGTTCCCATCATGCACTGGGACAGGAACAGACTAATTTGCATACAGCCAGGTTCTGAAACTGGGATGGTGCAGTGAGCTAAAAAACGGTGTTGGATCTAGCCCTGATCTCTTGACTGGGTGAGAGCTTTCTGCTTAATTCAGAGACTCTGTCCCTCACCACCCCTTGTTGTAAATATTTTTGTCCACCCTAAGCGTGGAAGGGTATTCTCAGATGTGAGACCCTTGCTCATTGCACCATCAGGATTCAAGCAGACCGGGCCGAAGACGGCTGTAATGCCAGAAACCGGTCCCCGGGAGCTTGTTTCCTTCCCAGTGTAAGAATTGGCTTTTGTAGTTTGGTTTGCCCTGTTCCCATCATGCACTGGGACAGGAACAGACTAATTTGCATACAGCCAGGTTCTGAAACTGGGATGGTGCAGTGAGCTAAAAAACGGTGTTGGATCTAGCCCTGATCTCTTGACTGGGTGAGAGCTTTCTGCTTAATTCAGAGACTCTGTCCCTCACCACCCCTTGTTGTAAATATTTTTGTCCACCCTAAGCGTGGAAGGGTATTCTCAGATGTGAGACCCTTGCTCATTGCACCATCAGGATTCAAGCAAACCGGGCCGAAGACGGCTGTAATGCCAGAAACCGGTCCCCGGGAGCTTGTTTCCTTCCCAGTGTAAGAATTGGCTTTTGTAGTTTGGTTTGCCCTGTTCCCATCATGCACTGGGACAGGAACAGACTAATTTGCATACAGCCAGGTTCTGAAACTGGGATGGTGCAGTGAGCTAAAAAACGGTGTTGGATCTAGCCCTGATCTCTTGACTGGGTGAGAGCTTTCTGCTTAATTCAGAGACTCTGTCCCTCACCACCCCTTGTTGTAAATATTTTTGTCCACCCTAAGCGTGGAAGGGTATTCTCAGATGTGAGACCCTTGCTCATTGCACCATCAGGATTCAAGCAAACCGGGCCGAAGACGGCTGTAATGCCAGAAACCGGTCCCCGGGAGCTTGTTTCCTTCACAGTGTAAGAATTGGCTTTTGTAGTTTGGTTTGCCCTGTTCCCATCATGCACTGGGACAGGAACAGACTAATTTGCATACAGCCAGGTTCTGAAACTGGGATGGTGCAGTGAGCTAAAAAACGGTGTTGGATCTAGCCCTGATCTCTTGACTGGGTGAGAGCTTTCTGCTTAATTCAGAGACTCTGTCCCTCACCACCCCTTGTTGTAAATATTTTTGTCCACCCTAAGCGTGGAAGGGTATTCTCAGATGTGAGACCCTTGCTCATTGCACCATCAGGATTCAAGCAAACCGGGCCGAAGACGGCTGTAATGCGAGAAACCGGTCCCCGGGAGCTTGGTTCCTTCCCAGTGTAAGAATTGGCTATTGTAGTTTGGTTTTCCCTGTTCCCATCATGCACTGGGACAGGAACAGACTAATTTGCATACAGCCAGGTTCTGAAACTGGGATGGTGCAGTGAGCTAAAAAACGGTGTTGGATCTAGCCCTGATCTCTTGACTGGGTGAGAGATTTCTGCTTAATTCAGAGACTCTGTCCCTCACCACCCCTTGTTGTAAATACTATAGATAATGGACAGCTGCCGTCAGGGCGGGAGCAAGGACAAGGGCAGGATGGAAAAGCTGAGCACTGTAGCAATATAGCAAGGGTCCTTGGCGAGACAATGGTGACCCTTTATGTTGTCCACTTCGCTCACCAGGACCAGCACACTTCTCCCCCCCAACCTCCAACCTCCAAGTTATCCAAGTTATCCAAGTTTTCGAAGATCTTTCCAATGCCTTTCTCCCCCCCTGCAGCTCCCACATTACACAGTACACAGTTCACAGTATACAGATCACAGTCACCCCAATTTCATTACAAGACCGGAGGCTACATTATGCATTTATCCTTTAATAGCAACTCACACAGCCGCACTACATCATAAAGGATAAAGTTCTAGAGTCATAACAAAGGATGTATCTAGGAGATGATCTGCCTCTTTTAAAAGCGGCTCGCCAGCAGATAAGTCACTACTTTCTTTCTCTCTCATATCTTTACTTGATACGCTATTTTATGGCAATTTTTCTTATATTGTTTAAGCTATTTTGGGCTTATATCTTTATCTAATGCCCTTTTCATATTGTATTGAGGGGATAGACTAATGTCGTTTTGCTAATTGAATTGTTACCCGGGTGGCGCTGGTTCTACCTCTCCCCCACCCCCTCCATGGACTTCCAATTTATGGTCGTCCTTCGCTTCACACTCTGACCCCGCAGCGTCCCCTTCGCTGCCCGCCTCTCACCCGTCTGAGACCTTTCTCAGCGCTTTCACCTTCCACAGCGTCCCCTTCGCTGCTCGCCTCTCACCCATCTGAGACCTTTCTCAGCGCTTTCACCTTCCCGACTACTTTGCTTCTTTTCTCCGGTTTCCCGGAACAAGCGCCGCTTGGAGGAAGGCACCTTAGCAACGCCCCCGTTGCGTGCCTTTCCTCCCAAGCGACTTTCCTCTCCCCGGCGGCTGAGCTCGAGCACTCCTCGGCAATTTTGCCAGTTGCTCCGCTCCAGCCGCCGGAGAGACTTATACATTGCGCTAGCGCTACAAACTCCATAAACATCCCCCCAAGGCTCTTTAATTAACAGTATTTAAACCGGATTGACTCCCCTTACATTATTTAAACCGCATTGACTCCCCTTACATTCTGTAACTGCCCTTTCATGCTTAAACCCCCCCTTTACCCTGTGATATATTCCCTGATTAGATTTACACGTCCCTTATAAATAGACTTACCCCTTACAAAACAAAACAATACCCAAAAAAAAAAAAAAAAAAGGAGGTGATAGAGGAAGGAAAAGTTAAAGAGGAGAAGTTGCTTACTCTACCTGCTAATACCCTCTTCTGACCCTACTACACCATGTCTGACATGGATTCCGACGATGCCACGGCTAGTTCACCGGCCCCCCTTGACAACTCCCTCAAAAAATTCCTTCAGCAGGAAATTAAAGCATGTATGATGTCTTCTCTTAAAGAAGTTATGCTCTCCAAAATACTGTGTGATCCTTAGGATCCTCCCCTACACGGTAAGAGACCCAAAAAGACCAAACATTGCAAAAGCACTGCGGGCCCTAGCGCCTCTCACAGTACAGGAGGTCTTAGCACCTCGCTTTGGATGGGTGGCCATCGCGCCCCACTTGAACCTGATGTCCCTCGGGACACTACCCTGATCGGTGCCCATGGCGGCACAAATGTGTATGGTGTCCCTCGCGACACACTTTGGGATAGTGCTAACGAAAAAAGGAAGAATGTTGGTCTTGACTCCTCCTCATCCTCCTTTGATGATAATGCCTCCAAAGACCTTTCAGACGAATTCGTCTTCGACCTGGATGAGGTCCACCATGACTTTAACTCCCAACCTGACCCGGAACCGAATATTATTCTCAATCCTGTCGGAGAGGAGATGTTCTCCCCCCTGAACATCTCTCACCCCAACAGTTCTAAATGGTTCCCGCAAGATCATGTTTCTAAATTCGTTTCTCGTTGGTTGAGAAACCTTTTAGACAGAAACACCAGGAATACTATGAGGTCTGAATCCCCCAGACCTACCATCGATGACAGGGTTTGTCAAACCCCCAACCTAGATCCTAGTCTTATCAAATTCTTGTTTAAATTAGGGCGAGACCCCAGAAAAGGATTGGAAAGAGCCCTTAAAGGCTGCCAAGACCGCCTCCTGGACGTCTTGGGACCCCTTGTTAGGATCCTTGATATGGCCGAGCAATCCCACCTCTCCTCCACACCCTTAAATACTGATCTCGTCCGAGGATGTAGCCAAAGGGCCATTGTCCTCCTTGGTAATGCCAACTCGAGCTTAAATGTTGAACGAAGAAGGTCCATTTTGAACAAGATTGACCCTAAATTAGGTGATATGGCTGAAAAAGAGCCTTCCCAGAACCCCAGGGGCCTCCTCTTCGGAGAGGACATTATCAAAGAAATTGGCAAATACGTTTCCACCTTCACCGCCCTCGACAGAGCCCAAAGTAACCTGAGGCGGGTGTTCAACAACAACCTTTTTGGCCAGGCCGGTAGAAGGGGTCGCTCTTCCGGCCGAGGCAACCAACGACCCTATTCATCCTTCAGAGGAACAGGCAGGGGCTTCTACCCCCCTAGACAACCCTTCTTTCCCCAGAGAGGAAGAGGCCCGAGAAACCGCGGCTCAAGAGGTTGAGGTACTCCCAACACCTCCAACTCTACAAGTAAGTACTACTCCTTCTTCTACCCCTCCCATAGTAGGGGGCAGGCTAAAACAGTTTTATCATGTTTGGGATTCAATTACCCAAGACCCATGGGTTTTAGAGACCGTCATGGGTTTCAAGATAGATTTCTTACAGATTCCCGTCCAGTCACACTTACCCCGCCCCTTTGTCCTCTCAGAAGATCAAGAAAAGATCGTGGAGGAAGAAATTGCTTCCATGCTCAAAAAAGACGCAATAGTGGAGGTTCCCTGGTCCAATGCAAGGTTCATAAGCACTCTGTTTCTCGTTCAAAAAAAGGACAAGGGTTGGAGACCCGTAATAAACCTTCGAGAAGTCAACAAATTCCTAGTTTATCGCCATTTCAAAATGGAGGGTATCCACCTCCTGAGGGATCTCCTTCTGGAAGGGGACTGGATGGCCAAGTTAGACCTGAAGGACGCTTACTTCACGATTCCCATGTACAAGGAACATCAACCCTTCCTTCAATTTGCTTGGAAGGAACATCTCTACCAGTTCCAAGCTCTTCCCTTCGGCCTCTCTTCTGCCCCTTGGTGCTTTACCAAGATCATGAAGTGCGTCGTTACAATTCTAAGAGAGAGGGGTATCCGCCTCATCATTTACTTGGACGATATTCTTATCATGTCCCAATCCCGTTCAGACCTCCTAAGAGACCTAGAAACCTCCATGAACCTGATAGAGAGCCTTGGCTTCATCATCAACAGAGACAAATCCATACTCACTCCCTGCAGAACTATAGAATTCCTCGGCTTCACTCTAGACACCACGAAATGTCTCCTCCTTCTTCCGGCCAAGAAGATTGCCAAGATCCGGAAGGAGATCAGATCTGTTCTGAAACAAGAGTCTTTAACTCTCCGCGAACTAGCCAGACTACTTGGGCTCCTTTCCTCGTCCATCCAGGCCATTTTTCCCGGCCCTCTGAACTACCGCGCACTTCAGAGAATAAAAAGGAAAGCCCTCAATTCAGGTCTGTGGTATGGGGACCTTGTCTCTCTAGATCCGGATGCGAGAACAGAGCTTTTTTGGTGGCTAGAGAACTTAGACGCCAGGAACGGCAAAGCTATCTTTGGCTCATCCCCGGATTTTGTCCTAGAATCAGACGCCAGTCTTCATGGCTGGGGTGCTCGTTTTGGAGACCAGGACACCGGTGGGGTTTGGACCCTATCGGAATCCTCCCGACACATAAATTTTCTGGAGTTGACGGCTGGCTTATACGCTCTTATGAGCTTCAAACACTCCATCCAAGGGAGGTCCGTTGTTCTGAAGATGGACAACGTCTCCGCTGTGGCCTATATCAATCGCCTTGGAGGGACGAGATCTGCGGATCTCTCCAACCTTGCCAGGAGACTTTGGATGTTCTGTCTGGAACACAAAATCTCCCTCAGGGCGGAATATCTCCCCGGGAAATCGAATATTTCAGCAGACTGGAATTCGAGATTCCTTATAGACTTCTCGGACTGGAAACTCGACGTGAATGTCTTCAATTCCCTCTCCCACTTTTGGGGTCCCATAGACGTGGATCTATTCGCCAGCAGGCTCACCTTCCAACTTCCCAACTACTTCAGTTGGATGCCAGACCCGGGCGCTCTTGCTGTGAACGCGTTTCTCCAACCCTGGTCCCACTTCCTGGGTTATGCCTTTCCTCCTTTCGCCATGATTCAGAGAGTCCTTCAGAAGGTCAGATTGGAGCAATGCTCCCTGATCCTGATAACTCCCTTTTGGCCGTCCCAAGCCTGGTTCCCGACAGCCCTGGAACTAGCATGCGACATTCCCTTTCTGATCCCAGCCTCTCCAGGCCTGGTCTCAAACGCAGACGGGGAAGATCACCGTCTTATTCTCGAGGGGAATTTGAACCTTCTTGCCTGGAAAGTGTCAGGCAATCTAACGAGCTGTCTGGACTTTCGTCAACAGCTCTCTCTCTCCTTGGAGAATCTTGGGCACCTGGGACACACCTTAGATACAACAGCATTTGGAAGAAATGGTTTCATTGGTGCCTGGAAAGGAGTCTGGATCCCGTGGAGACTCCTGTCGTGAATATCGTTAATTTTCTAGTCGAACAATTTGACAGAGGCCTTTCCTATCGCTCTATTAACTGCTTCAGATCCGCAATCTCCGCTGGTCACGCTCCTATCAACGGTAAATCGGTAGGTAAAAATCCTATCATTTGTAGGGTCCTCAAGAGTATAAGACTTAGGAGACCCCCTAGGCCTAAATACCAGACCCTTTGGGATGTCAAGTGCATTTTAGACCTTTTTTGTTCCTGGCCAGATAATTCTTCCCTTAATAGAAAGTTCCTCTCCTTTAAGCTTGCTACACTCTTGTGCTTAATTTCCTGTAGGAGGGTTTCTGACATCAGAAGTTTAGACATTTCTAATAGATGTTATGATATGTTTGGTGTCAAGTTCGAATTACTTAGAAGAACCAAAACGATGTCAGATTTTATCTTCTATTTTGACACCTTACCTAAACTTTGTGTGGTTGCTTGCATGAAAGAATATGACGCTAGGATGTCTCTCCTGCGCCCCAATGGCGCAAATCAACTCTTAGTTTCCTTTGTGAAACCTTTCAAACCTGTTTCTTCCACCTCCATTGCTAGATGGGTTAAGTCTACCATGAAGCTCGCTGGTGTTGACCTCTCTAAGTTCCAAGCTCATTCTGTCAGAGGAGCTATGGCCAGTAAGTCCTTCTGGTCTGGTGGTAAGTTGGATGATATTCTGAAAGCTGCTGACTGGTCAAATGCTAATACCTTTGCTCGTCATTACTGTAAGCCTATCGAGCATATGTCTGAGGTGGTCCTTCGGGGCTACGAACATGCATAATGTAGCCTCCGGTCTTATAATGAAATTGCGATTCTCCTATTAACATGACCAGAGAATCTGGATTTCATTAAAGACACGGAGGCTGACATTATCCCTCCCTCCTCCCTTTCACAACCTCAGGGTTTAACTCATTACATCTACATCTTTGATGTATTGTATTTGTGCATGACTTTATGAATTGCTTCAATTGGTTTTAATCTTTTCTATAACCATGTGATGAATTTACTCTTCAGGCTCTTGGTTCTTACTCATTTCTTTCTTTCAGGCAACTCCGTTTAACCGGCTGGCCTTTGACTTGCTGAAGTTCCTTCCTTGATGTTTCATCTCATGAAGTTGTTTCCCGTTACCGGATCTCTCAGTTCCTTTTGAAGTTCTTCCTGCTGCGATTCTTTTAAAAGAGGCAGATCATCTCCTAGATACATCCTTTGTTATGACTCTAGAACTTTATCCTTTGTGATGTAGTGCGGCTGTGTGAGTTGCTATTAAAGGATAAATGCATAATGTCAGCCTCCGTGTCATGTGGTCATGTTAATAGGAGAATCGCAATTGCACTCACTTAGTTGTATCTGTTGAGGTGGAGAGCACCAGGCAAAGGGTGGTAGGCTCACTGGCTCATTGGCTCTGACGTCACAATAGCAATTGCTTACTATTGTTTTCCCATTTTTTTTTTACCAATGTGCCAAACAAATGTGGCTCCACTCTGAGGATCTCATCTACCAATATTTCTAACTCTGTCTCTGTGAAAGGTGGATTCTTCTTAGGGGGCATGGTAAAGGGTGGTGGTGGAGTGATCTGGATGGGTGGGTGTGTGGGTGTTTTGTTTGTGTAGGTGTATGTGTGAGAGCTTTTGGAGGAGTGCTGATAGTGTGTGGTTTGTGTCATGGGTGAGTTGTGTGTGTGTCTGTGGTTGGTGCCTCAAATTGTTCTGTGATGACTGCTCTGTTGTATTTGCAAAGGATCATGGTAGTGTAGTTTTGCCTTTTTATAGGTGGAGTTGTGGGTGTGTCTGTGTTTTTAAAAAAATGTTGTGTATTTATTGACTTTGTCATGGCTTGACTCGTCCTTTTTTTGTGTTTTTGGCATTGTTTTTGGTGGGCATGTAGGAGGCGTTCTTCTGACCAAGTCGGACTCTCATGTTGGCTTGTGCGGGCTGCTCCGTGTCTTTCATGCTGATTGGGTTCTGTGTTGCATGCCAGTCTATCGACATGGTCTCTCTCGCTTCAGGTACGTTTTCGGTCCGGGTCAGTCAAGCGGCTTGGGCTCCATACAATTCGGTCAGATTTAATGCGTTTGGCATCATAATGTGCGGCTCGGACATGGAGGGTACGTATCGGTCGGGTTCATTCCAAGTTTGGTTCGGTCGGTGCGGCTCGGGTCCATTTTCTGGCCGGATGGCTGAATTTTTTGTATGACTTGGTCATACGGCTTGGTTTCCGTACGGCTCATTGGTAGATCACTGGCTTTGCATCGTACTGCACAGGTCATAGGGTGCCGGTAGGTGTCGGTCGGACTCCATTCTGGGTACGAGTCGGTCAGGCCGATTTCCGACCCGAATCGGAATCGGCCCCTCATTGTCTCCTCGAAGAAGCCAATACTTGCATAAAGCTTTCCATTTGCTTTACCTTTTAGAAATTGCCTTTTACCAGCACTGTAGAGCACACGTTGAATGAGTAAAACATTTTAAACAGTGAAGGTATAGTAGTTTTTACTTGGTGGGTACCCCTCCAGTGCAAAACCTATGCGAGAACGGAAGCATACAAGTGGAGGCATGAAATGTCTTCAGGAAGGAATGGGCAGATAGGGGAATCCAGGCCACAGATGAAGTGCTTTGAATGAGAAGATACACTGTTTTCAAAGTCTGCCTACAGAATGTGAGCTAGATACTTACTTGGCCGCTCCTATCTCAGTTGAACGGTAATGTTAATCGTTGTTTATTTGGTTGCTATCATCACAGTTCCACAGTAAATTTAGTTGACACTTTACTCCACTTGATGACTTGATGAGTTGATCCTAGACTCAATTGCTCCCCACAGTTAAAATATTGTACACCAAAGACTATAAACAATGGTTCAATGCAAGACTTAAAACAGAAAGACGCAATCTGAGACTTGCTGAACGTAAGTCGAGATTTTCTCCGTCCCTCGATCACCTGAAGCATCTGAGATCACTGAGGAACTATATCTATAACAAACATCAGAAGCTTGAACGGGAACTTCTTCAGAAGCCAGCTAGATACAGCTAGAAACTGACCCAAAAAACTATTTGTGCTCCTAAAACTTCAATCAAATAGCCAAGCAAACGCTACCCCTACTGGGCAATCAAACAGCGAGGATTTTGCCTCCTTCTTCCTGGAAAAGACTGAAAAATCTTCCAAATTGAGCTGATGGACTCATCGCAACCTACCCCAGTCTGGATCACTGAGGGGGGGCCAATACCCCCAAAAAACAACATCTTGTGGAACTCATGCAAATCCTATGCGGAAAGTGACATTCTCAAAATTCTCACAGCTCTGAAACCTTCAAACCACTTTAACAGCCATCTGCCATTATTTCTTCAATGAGATCAAATCGTCCATACTCCTTCTCTGGACATCAAGGCACTATCCCAGATTGCTTAAAGTCTGGACAGGTAACGCATATTTCGAAAAAACACCTGGCAGATCAGGCAGACCTAAACAATTTTCACCCAATCACTTAAACTCTGATCCAGGCAAATCTCCAGGAGAAATATTTTCACAACCAACTAGGCAACCACATAGAACAATTTCAACTTTTAGACCAATTCCAATATGGTTTTCACCAAGGCCATATCACTGAATTGATGCTAGCCCACATAGTAGATGATCCACCAAAAATGTTGGCTGAAAAGGAATCCTGACTTCTAATCCAACTTGTCCTATTGTCAGTTTTTGACATGTTTAAACATGACAGTCTCCTAGTCTAACTGGAATGTAGAATGGGGCTCTCTGAGTCCATCCTAAATTGGTTCACCTCATTCCTCATCAACAGATCATCCCCTTCTAATTCTCTACCAGTCGCACTATGATTCTTATGGGGATCAACGCTTTCATCCACCCTCTTCAACCTGTTCATGGAACCGCTAACTGAGATTCTGACGCAATCCAACATCTACCATCACATGTATGCTGATGACACCCAATTAATCTGAGAATCTCTCACCCTGAAGATATCCAATCTCTTAACACAACTCTTCAAATAAACTCAAAACTGGCGGACATGCAACCACTTCAAACTAAACACTCAATAAACTGAATTTCTCTTAATTGCCCCACCCAAACAGTCCTCTGATATCGGAGAATGGATGAAGCAACTAACAGCTCTTGATTTCCTTCCAAACAATATAGATTCCACAAGATCACTAGGAATAATCCTTAACAAGAACGTGAACATACAGGAGACTATCAGCACTGCCACTAAATTCTGAATAAACATCCCATGGAAAATAAAAACCCTTCCTCCCCCTCGATGACTTCAAATCAGTATTTCAAGCCCTATGGAAGTGAAACCCTCTGTGGCCTACCTTGGTCAACTTTGGCTCCACAAGGGGCTTCTCTTAACTCTGCTGCAAGTCCCATCACTGGATCCAAAATATACGACTACATCACTCCTAATCTGCAGGCTATAAATTGGCTCCCTTATGAGGCAAGGATTAAGTTAAAAATTGCCTGCATGGCTCACAAAGCCCTGCACTTTCACACCTTGAGGTACTTAGCACAAAAACTGGAGATATCTGGTGGCTGTGATATTCTAGAAGAGCTAACACCTTACTGATGAAACCACAGAAATTATATAAAAATAAACTTACAATCAAGCCTTCTCGGGTATTGCCCATAGAATTTTGAACTCCTTGCCCCCTGAAATCAGACAGAACCCCTCAACCGTATCATTTAAAAAGGAAGTCAAAGGGCTACTATTTTGCTTTGAAGCTCATGTACTCTATGAGCCGGTCCATTAGGCCACATTTCCAAAACCCATGTAAAATTTTGGACTTCTATGATTATGTATATTTAGTGGGGGCCTCTTGCCTCAATTTGTGACCCACATCATACTGTTTTGCTCTGCACTATGTTATTTGTTTTACTGTTTTTTTCTTCTTGACCACTTGTAAAGTGCTGTAATACCTTCTTGGGTCATGTTTGCGCTATATGAAACTTTAAAAATACATAAATGAAGGACAACAATGGAGGTACTGTCAACTGAAGCATTGCCTTACACATGGGCTAAAATAAAAGAAACAACCGCTTAAGACCCACCCCAATATACAAATACATTAAAAAGCGTGACAGCTGCAAAGGTAATGCGAATGGACTCTACAACATGATGTTAGCAATCTTATACTTGTCGCAAACCCATTAAAGAACCCAAGCAAGATGGGAGGGTATTATAGAGGTAGACTACACAACAGAAGAAAGGGTTGTTCTTTTGAAAAATGCATGACAAGGGGCTGCAGAAATCTAGGCTGAAGTTCACATTAAATAATATATTGCATGACTGGTATTGGACTCCAGCCTGTTTGGTGAGGGTGGCTATAGGAGGAGAGTTAAAATTTTATTCATGGAGGATTGAAGTTGGCATGTTAAGTCATATATTCTGAACATGTATTAACATGTCTCATATCTGGGGTACTTTAGCCACATAGTTTCCAATGGTGGTTGGTGATAAGTGTATGAGGAGAAGAAACAGGAGAGTGAGAAATACCGAGCTGCTGAAAATAACTTCCACTTGCTGCTTGGTGACAAATCTGTCTGGCTCACCCTTGAGGCATATGCCAGGGCAGTGACAACTGATGGATTTTGATGCCTGGGACAGCATTCGTTTTGGGGGATTATTTGTAATGGCCCTAGTTAACATTAGCAGAGCTCCTTAAGCAAAAGAGCGGCAGGTGGGGCAGACAGATAAAGAGATTGTAAGAGTGGGTGTGAAAATGGCCTCTGCCACTTAACTGCTGTTGTGGTTTATCATGAGGGGACGTGGGCCTAACAGAGGAGCACAGTGGATTCCTTCCACATTATGGAAGCTAGGAAAGTAAACGTTGGTATATCCAGGGCCCCGAGGTCAGATCTACAAGCATGCCCACCAACAATGTGGACCGGTTTAATCGGCACAGACCGGAATAGTCACTTAGTCTGTGTGTGGTGTTGCTTTTTGATTGTCGTGGTTGACCTGCTGCTGCCCAGGGTGAGCCGCCCCCCGAATCTTGTCTGCGGCCTGTGCTAATGCTGCCTCTACTGTGACCCTGCCACAGAGTTCCTAGGCCCTCAGTTTTGCGACCAACCATCGACTGGAAGAGCTAAGTTACTGTGAATAGATGTGAAATTGATAAATACCGCAAGATTCTAGTGGGGGGAGGAG
Organism: Lissotriton vulgaris; assembly: GCF_964263255.1. Taxonomy (NCBI): domain Eukaryota; kingdom Metazoa; phylum Chordata; class Amphibia; order Caudata; family Salamandridae; genus Lissotriton; species Lissotriton vulgaris. Next base: position 2,062,325,883 of record NC_141689.1, on the reverse strand, counting down.
GTACTGGGAAAGAGCGTTGGGATAAGCGCAGTTTAAGCTGAGCTGATGCTTAGCACTTATGATTCAATAGCCTTTAATTAATCTCAACCACAGTTGCATTTAATGCATTGAACAAAAGATGGCCAAGAGGTACTTCAGGCTATTGAACCAGCTTTTATCAATTGATTCACCCCTAAGGATCTTGACGGCAGTCAGGTTGAAGGGAAAGAGGACCAGAGACACTATCCTCAGATGGAATGGAGCTGCTTTGGACCTCTTTCTCTTTGGCCTGACTGCCTGCTAGATACTGAGTGGATGAATCAGTCGTTAAACCTTTCAGGGGCGAGCTCTCCTACCTAAACCATATCCAGGTCTCCACCTGATTTTGACTGTGTGGCCACATACCTAAGCTCTTCGGTGAGCTCCAGTCACTGATCTTGGCTATGCACGCTGGTAGAACTGGAGGTGGGTGAGTCATCAAATTAACAGGGAGAGCCCCGTCCTAAAAATATTTGGCATACCAACAAACAAGTTAGGTTTATCATGGTGTTTCAAAATTTAAAAAAGTGTATTTCTTCATTGCATGTCAATTTAGCACATTGGATTATATCGGTGCATAAAGAAGTATTTGCTAAAAGTGAGAACTTTTAATGCTGCCCTAAGAAACATTTCTTCCCCCACAGTGCTGACAATATATATAGTAAACTAATGTGGCCGAGAGTATTTGAAGGTACTCTCATATGCGATTAGCAGACATTTGATACAGGTAGGATGAACTTGGGGTGCACTTTTTCTTGGGTTTGTAGTTGTGCCTGGTTCAGGGGCTGTAGCCCATTTGACAAGCAGACCAAGTTTATTCCTAGTAAAAGTTATGAGTTGCTTCTAATGTAGTCTTAGCACTTGTGCTGTAAAATGCTACATTTGGAGCTCCTTTTTTTCAAAATTTTTAGTAACTATATGCAGTAAAATCTATAATAAGAATCAAAATTTCATGCAGGGGAGATGAGGGGTTGGTCATTCCTAAGTACTGGTGCTCAGACGGACAGGTAATCAAATAACCAATTTCTCGCTCTTACAATTGGTAAATCTGTTTTGGACCCATGGTCTGTCTGTGCCTATATTCACTGTCTTGGAATCAATTATACATCATTTAGGGTTACACGTCAATTGGAAGTCTTAGCCTTTTTATAGTTTTTATCAGACAATGCACAGACATAGGTTGATGGATAATAGAGGAATAGAATAATCGCATAAGAGGATAGGCTTGAGGCCTGCCCTTGATTGTATGTTTTTCACCCTCTTTACCCACAGAGTGGGGCCTCTTTTTCTGAGCTGTGGCCAGGTGAGGTGAGGTCCGATCTTCGTAAATCACGGGTGAGCATTTTATGTTATAAATATTCATCCAGGTAATAATCGTACGCAATATGAACAATGAAAGGTGCGTTTCACATTCTAGCAGTTTGTTTATGTTTTTGAGTGGCATTGTTTCTCACAGCCATATAATTTTTTTACAGGTGCCATCAGCATCCAGTTATTTGTGGGGGATTAGTATGCCTGGATTTCAGATTTTTTGGTTGTATTCATTCCAACCTTGTTTCTAAAGTTTATAATTTGATTTCTGACACAATTCGTTTTTTCACATATTCAGTAGCAAAAGTTATGCTGTGGTCCTGAAGAAGGCCTTGGACGATTATATGTCCAGTTGGCTGAAACACGTAGACCCGATTGTTCGGCAGTTATTTTGTTAAAACTGGTCTATCATACTGGATAGACACTATAGAGCTCCATCTAATAGAGCACATTTGAAAACATCTGCGAGCTCCTTTCTGATAGACAGAAGGTTTTAGCCCTTGGTTACCTTAGTGTGTAACCAGGAGGAGATCCCAGATGATGAACCATGTCACCTAGGTGAGTGATGGGAATCCGTCCTCCTTTTAGGATTTTCCTTATAGTTCTTTGTTCTTGTTGAACAAAAAAAAAAGAAATCCTCCTTTTTAACTCTCTGTCTGTGAGATCATTGCGACTCCGTAAGGTTACCTGGACCTGATCGACCCGTGGACTTTTGCTAGTGTTTATTATCCGGAAGGTTGCTCAAGTGTGTATCCGAAAGGTTGCTCAGTGGTGTGTATCCGAAAAGTTGCTCAGTGGTGTGTATATACAGGGCCGGACTGACTACCGGGCAACTTTGGAATGCTGCTGAGCTGGGGGCTGCTTTCACTGGGGTGGGGGCATATTTCGTTCATGGAGACCTGCATGTGCATCGAAATAATTAATGCAAAACTAATTTCGTTTAGCACACGCAGGTCTCCAAGAACTAAATCACCCCCCAGCTCAGCAGCATTCCAAACTGCCCGATAGCCAGTCCGGCCCTGTGTATATAGAAGGTTGCTCAGCAGGTGAATATTTGACCACAGCACTTTGCTTCTGTATAGAAGGAATTTAGCACACAAATATTTGAACAGCATATTGCTTGTGTGTATAAGGACTTTAACACACATTCTTAATGCGCTCTGACGCCCTCTATTCAGTTTCAAGACGCATGTTTCTGAAGATGTGGTTCAAAAAATTTCAATTTTTTTGTTATGTTAGGGGCATTTGTAATGCGCACTGTTGCCAGCGAGGGTTTCCTGGCACTGAGCAGGTGTGTGCTCGTAGCCCTGCCTATAGTCGGTAAGTTTATTGAAAAACCAGGTCCTCTGCTTCTTGGGGCCTTTAAGTTTGCAACAGAATATATTCATCAGTGTTATGGTCTGCTGGACTATTGGCTCCACTGTTAATACTGCTGTTTTGATAAATTGAGAAAAAATGAAGTCAATTGGAAACCTTGACGGTTAAGCACCACTGGCCAAAAGTGGAATTTCTGACTGTATTGGGCTTAAAGCAATTTTACCATCACAGTGGCACTCCATAAAATAACACCACCAAAAAGTAAAAAGATTGTGTACTCTGCCCCGTAATCATTGGTAAACCAAGATCCCCACTGTTCCTGTTATAAGATTTTCCTTTCTGGAATATTACATGAGATTGAATGATTACTTGGAGTCATACTTTCTGCTCTTTGACGACTGGTCATTTGATAGTTTTCCATTACCAACTTTATGCTTCTATTTGGTAATCTCGGTATACGCTGTAACAATTTTGGACTGTAAAAGCTATATTCGTAAACAATTGTTCAAGCCGTGAGCCTTTTGACACATGCATATAAAAAAGAATAACGCGGTGTTCCCACCTGCTTGCATTTTCAGTGCAACACTCGTCTCCTGTACAGCATGGAGTTCTCAGTCCCCTGCCAGGAGTAATCAGCTCATGCAGCCTTCACTTTATACACCCAATCAGCTCAAGGTGGTGACAGACAGAACGAATTTCTGCAGCTAAAGGGGAGCAAATGGCTTAGGTTCTGTAATGGTTGCATCACAATCTGGATTTGATATCCATTGTTGTGAGGCTCTTTTGTATTTTGCATAATTTTGCTACATGCTAACGAGAATACGGTTTAATTGCCTACGTCATCAATGTGGGATTTCCCGGTGGTAACCTGATATTGTTTGAGTCTAAGGTCCAAAGATAAAATATCTTCCACTGATTTCATCACTCTTTCATTGGAGTCACCTGCATACCTAATATATGTTATGCAGTAGCCTGCGCGACCTTTTAATAGACAAAGAGAAATCATATACATGTGAGTATACATCAAGAATTAGACCTTTGATTGGCATAAACAAGTGTACCAACCCCACTACAGGTTTTGTCGATTCATAAAACTCAGTTCAAAAATACATGAGATATATTTACAATGAAATTACGCAGCACAGCGCTGCAAGCAAAACTGCTGTGCCAAACTGCATGATATCAAAAACACAAGGGTGCACAGTATGTACAAGAATACGGTGCACCCTGTGTTTTCCCTTGGGCTGGAGCAAAAAAAAGTTACCTAGCACCAACACAAACATCCTTCTGCCATAGTGCAAGAGTGCCTGCATTGCAGGTATGATTTCCTTCAACACAGGCACCCTTGCAATATGGTGCAAGGGTGTCTGTGTTGCATGGAATGATTGTTTATGTGCAGGAAGGGACACATTCCTGTACATAAACAATCTTTGGAGCAGTTTTGCTCTTTCTATGTGTGCTGCAAAATTTGTTTGGATTGAAGCGTAAATAGTAAATGTTACCGGTTTAGTATCAAATACCTTCCCCAAAATAGTTTGCAGTTGTACTTGAGTATGGTGTTTTGAGTTTTACAATAATAACCAATACATGTCAAGCTTTTTATATTTGTTTATGTATTTTATTTACTTTATTGAATGTGTATTTTTATATCTGCGTGTGGGTATAGTTTAAGTATTATTATTATCATTATCTGTTCAAAGTTTAATTTTGTGTGAAGAGTATTTGTTAGTTTTTACTTTGCTGTGCGTTACAAGTTCATAGTAAGTTGCACTTCATTTGTCAGGTAGCAGTGCATAAATGAGGGGCATGTGAATTTTATGAATTTCACCATGTATGATTCACATTTGTGTGACTGTTAAAGAGCACATTTTAAAAGTTCCTTCCATCATCCACATTTCACATAGCCTTAGGGGCCGGTTATGAGATTGGTGGTCCTCCTGTAGGACTGCCACCACTGCGCTCCCAGGAGGACCCCAAGATTTTGGTGCATCCGCCCACCAGATTTCGTGTTGAATACAGGGCAGGCGAAATGGTGCAGTACCGCAGTGGTATCATGGCAGCAGTCTGTTAGGCTCGTAGGAGAGCCTAGCAAGTAGACCGCCGCTGTGATGGTGTCTACTGTACGTGTACTGCATGCCACATGACTTTCCTGCATGCAACCCCATGGGCAAATTCACCCAGGAGTGCCATTGGCCCCCTTACTTGCATGTCTGCCACGCTTTTCATGGCAGGTTTACCGTCATGAAACGGTTGGTGGAAATGCAACTTGGAGGTGCTGACATCGGCACCACCAGTATTTTCATACCGGTTTCCACACTGCCACAACCATGGGATTCTGAATCCTGGCAGAGGCGGTGGTCCTGTTACGTTCCAGCTGCCACACCCAATATGGTGGCCGGACCCATAGGGGTGGTGGTGGTTCACCCACCATCACACGTTAACCCCCTTAGTCTTAGAAGGGTATTTGCAATTGCAAATATTATTATTCTTCTGTTGTTATCCAGGGTATTGTATCGGAATTTGCAGTCTTTGGTATCTTCTACAGGCAGCAAGGGTATGACTTGTGACTTTTTTAGTGTGCAATACTAGTCATTAGTAAAAATTGCTTGGTAGCTGGTATGTAATATCTTCAGGTACTTTAGGGAGTATGCCTTTTAACATTTTTGTAGTAGATTTTCAGGAACCAGAGCTTGCCTCTTTTAAAGTGTTTGCCTTTCGTCTATCTCTGTTTCACATGCGTTGTGGATGTGTTCTCTGACGTTAATTGCAATATAGGTTTTCATTGTAGCCCTCCCATAACAAGCTTTTGCATAATATTTAAAACATTTCCAATTCACGTTCCAGTACTTGTGCTTTCCTGTCTCTATTGGTATCATAAAATGAGGGCTACTGGAATTACGTGGCAAATGAGGGCCAAAATATGCAGCAGGGTAGAGTATATTAATGCTGCTAGAAAAGGCAAATTATGTGGAATAACTCAGTGCATTTTGCTCCTTTTTTTGGATTTTGTACACTTGTTCATTTTGTCTAGGCATTGGCTGTATCTCATTACTTCCAGTTTAGCACCAAACGTAGCAATCAGCAACAGAAAGTTGACCAGTCAACCATTACAAAAGACTTTCCAAAATGCAGCGATACATGTCGCTGGTTTTTTAGTAAGGTTTGAACAGTTTGATCTAGAAAAAAAATGTTTTAGCTAAAATCTGCGGACTATGCAGCAGATAATGGATTATGTGGCAAAAGCGGCACATTTATAATCATGCAAAAAGTTCAAGGGCTGCAAAAATTGCATGATTCCTGTGGCCCTGCCTAAAAATGTAATAGACATTGTTTGCCTTTCTGTGATGTGATTCTACCTGAATGTTGTATAACTGTAACATTTATCATTGTGTTATAACTGTTTATTTTGTTTGCTAATGCAATTGAAACATGCTTTAAAATGTTTTACATTTTACATTGACACATTTGCTTTTGCTTTAGGTTGCTTTAAGTTGCATTTCTTCCATTTCTCTTGGATGTCATCGAGAGTGGTACCAGTGGTCTTTTTTTACTGTTGGTGAGAAAATATTTGTTTTAGTTATACGGTAAAACTACAGGTTTGTTTAGATTTGGGGTTGGCGGGGTGTTAGTTTTAAGTTGAACCGATCAGGGTTGTTTTATTTTTATAACTGTGTTTATTGTACTTACTTTTAAAGTGACTTTTTCCAGGTTTACAGGTGTTCAGCCAAAAAACTTCAGTGTGAAGCACTTTATTTTTGCCGAAGTGCTAAAACAGAGAGATTAGTGATTCAAGTATACGATTCCAACTTTAAAATATGTCATGTTACATTGTACTTCATTACATTTTTAAATACGCTTATGAAGGTGCCTTGTAATTTCCTTGAAGACTTCCTTTTGGTTTTTCTTTGTGCAGTCCAGTAGGATGTTTTTTATTCATTTGTTATGATTTTTCTGTGAAAAATAGTGAGATTTTGTGCTCTTTTTATAGTGGCCACTTAATAATGTTTGTATTTAATTAATTTGTTTGTTTAACAATAATGTGCATTGGCTAATTGGTATGAAGTTTGATTTCTTTCCGGTTATCATGTTTAATTATGTTTTTTATGTGTGTTTTAATGTTTATTTTTTGTAATTACTTTTTTTTAAGTGTTCATTTTTAATAGCATATGTATTGTGAATAGATGTGATTTTATTTATGAATAATTTTATGTTTGATTTTTAACTGTGTTTATTGTACTTACTTTTGAAGTGTCTTTGTCCAGGTTTACAGATGTTGAGCCAAAAACATCAGTGTGAAGCAGTTCATTTTTGCTGAAGTGCTAAAAGAGAGTGTTTAGTGATTTAAGCATATGAATACATCTTTAAAATATGTCATGTTACATTGTACTTCATTACTTTTTTAAATACACGTATCAAGGTGCCTTGGACTTTTCTTGAAGACTTCCTTTTGGCTTTTCTTTGCGCATTCCAGTAGAGTGTTTTTATGCATTTGTTATGATTCATCTTTGAAAAATAGTGAGATTGTGTGCTCTTTTCATAGTGGTAACTTAATAATGTTTGCATTTAATTAATTAGTTTGTTTTAGAAAAATTTGCATTGGATAGTTGGTGTGCAGTCTGATTTCTTCTGGTTATCACGTATAATTTTGGTTTTATGTGTGTTTGAAGGTTTATTTTTTGTAATTACGTTTTTTTTAAGTGTTTAGTTTTAATAGCATATGTATTGTGAATAGATATGATTTTATGTATGAATAATTTTATGTTTAAATTTTTATGTGATTCTTCTTAACTTTTGAATATATATATTTGTTGGATTGTTGGATTAGGAATATATTTTAAATGGTACATTTATTTGATTTATTTTTAGTGTGTGTAGAAATATTTTTTGTGATAGATCTTGTTTTTTTCTAAATGTGTTTATTTTTAATATCAAATGTATGGTGAATAATATGGATATATATATATGTGAATGTTGCGTCTGTTTTATTATAGCATTCATTTTTGTTGGTTTTTATATATAATTTAAAAAAGGAGATAATGATGTAAAATATAATTTTTCCTATTTCAGCCATATAATTGTAGTATATAGTTTGCTCTTTGATATTTTTGTTATTTCAGGTATATTTAAATTGTAGCCAATATTTTGTGTTTCGATATTTGAGTGATTAATATGGGTACATTTAGGTATATTCAATGGTGACATTTTTTCATCTATATTTGTGTTACTTTTAAATGTAATATAGTAATATTTTTGTAATAAGTTAGACATGGCCCTTTCTTTAGGGTCATCCCGAACTTTTTGTTTTCACTCCTCTATCTGTAAAGATCTGCTCACTTTACCCTTGCTACTCAGTACTAAATCGCTCATGCTATTGCCTTAAAACATGGGAGCATTTGTTTAAACCCAATTGAAATATTTAGTTTACTTGTAAGTTTCTAGTAAAGTGGCAATACCTGTGCCCAGGGCCTGTAAACAGAATGCTACAAGTTGCACACCGATTATGCCACCCTCTTAAGTAGAACTTTAAACATGTCTCACGTCTGCCATTGCAGCCTGTGGATGCAAATTTAAAAATGTTTTTTGAACCTGACAAAACAAACATTTTGCCATGCCCAAACCTTCGTTTTTAATATATATAAGTGACCCCAGAGTAGGCCCTGCACAGTCCAGATGGTAGTCTTCAATGTTTTTAAATAGTTCAACATGCACTGTTAAGTTTTACAAGTCCTGGAAGGAAAACCCTTAAAGTTGTTTTTCACTACTAGAGGGCCTACCACCTTATCATAACATTGAAGTTGCCTTATTTCCTTTATTAAGCTGTTATCACCAAATAGGAGCAGGTACCCAGTTCACGTTTGGTGTCTTTGGAATTGTAATGTAAAACCTTTACTTATGGTGAAGTCAGATTGTAAATTACGATTTTAAAAATGGTTCTTTTTGAAAGTTGAAATGTTTCTGACTTAGCCGTGTAGGGCCTACAGCCTGTCTCTTGGTCACATGACTGGGTTTAGTTGACAAATGGGCTTTGTATATTTCACTGAGACTGCATCATACAATATGGATTTTAGGTGTTTGTCGATGGGCCACCACTGGCAGGATGGGAGGAAGGAGCTGGCCACAGCCCCTTTTACACTTGAACAGACTGTGTCCTGTCTCCACACAACTTGCTGCATGCCCCCTGTAGTTCATCTGGAGCCAGGGCCAAGAAGGCAGGGCACCTTTGCACTTCAAAGGCATGCCTCTATAAGCCTCTCCCAACTACAAGGCACAACGTTGTATAACTACTGGAACTCAGACACCAACTCTTCAGTGCACTTTTGGACCTGTGGATCCTCTCCCAGGAAAAATGACTGCTGTACTACTGAATTTACTGCCACTCTACTGGACTGCTGAATTGGATGACTGCTACCCTGCTGTAATTACCAGGTAGCTGCTCCCCTCTTGCATGGGTATGAAGGACTGGATATACATCTGTTGAATCCAGGACCAGCAGAGTGAGTTCAAGGGCTAGTTAGCTGGCCTCCTGATTTCAGCCTCAGGGACAAAAGGCTCTAACAACCTCGACCCCAGCACCTAAACTCTGCCATTTGTGAGTTTCCCTGCAAAGTGGTGCCACCGCAGTCCTGGACCCTTGGAAGTTGGCCTAAGGTTCTCTGTCAGCCTTTGTTGATCCAACGGAACCAATGCATCTCCTCTTGTGTACAGCTCAACCCTGCACAACACTGACGAATCTCCACTGCTGCATAGATTGGACCAATTCCAAAGACCTACATCACCTCCACAGCCTCTTCGGAACTGCAGGTGCCTCAGCAAAGACCTTGCATTCCTCGTCGATGGCAGCCTCAATGACAATGCCAGACTTCGCATTGCAGCTTCGAAGCTCCTCACAACTGAAGCTTTAATCTGACTAAGTAGCACATCCTTGATGCTAGACTCCACATTTCAAGACCTCATGGATGGTATCAACTTATCGCTTTTGCTGCGCAACACATCTTCGACATGGATCCATAAACCAGGATTTAAGGTGCTTTGTTCACTAGGCCTAACTGGGTCCCGGTAGCAGGCTTGTGCTCCATTGTGGGCAGCCTGAACTTCTGATGTTTTGGTCCAATTTCACCTAAAATCTTTAAAATTGCATATCTCCGGTTCTCCTGATTCGAGTTTTGTTGTTTTGGCTTTCTTATAATTACTAAAGAAGTATGTTCCAACTTGACGTGAAATCCTTTTGGAATGGTGTTTTTCACTTTAACACTGTTTAAAGTGTTGCTCAAATACTTTACACATTACCTCTAACTTAAGCTTCACTGCTCTGTGCCAAGCTACCAGATTGTTGAGCACAGGATAATTTAGGGTTGGCTTGTGCCTCACACTGGCAATGATTTTGCTTGGTGCTTGGCCAGGGTTCACACCCCATTCAACCAACAGCCCAAATTCTTACATAATCAATATTATTTTGACAATATTTTGGTGAGTCAATATTGTTTTTCATATTATTATGTGATATAGCCACTTTAAAGCATTTCCCACGTACTGTGCTGTACAGTTTGTAATTTTGGGGGATGAAAATACAAATGCAAATAGATATCGGTGTTACATGGGAATGCCCATGTACCACCCATTGAATGACCCGCTGATGCAAAATACCGCGAAGTGTCTGAAAGTAATTCTTGCATTTTTCCTAGACAAGTTTGCAGGCAAAAACGTTTTGAGCTGGGGCGCTAGAGGGCGCACTGCGGGATGGCTGGCGTGTGAGTCAGCTTCGCCGGACGGGTGCGGGAAAAGCGACCTTTATACCCCCAAACCTGATGCCAAAAGAACGACAAATAGACATTTGGTAATCGGAAGATGTAGTCGATAAGCTTCTTGAACTACATCTCTGCTGAAACGACCTCAGAGGACAATATTGTCGAAAACCGAAGAGGAGACGAGTGGCGATTCATAATGGCCGCGCCCGATGTACGGAGCCGCCGACACTGCAGGCGATGACCATCCCCATTCGAGTCATGGGCTGCAGAGCTGCTACTCCAACGATGCGGAGACGGATTGCAAATGAGGACAACGAGCTGTACTCTACCGAAAACTACGAAAGGGCTGCGGAAGGTGTTGCGTTCCAGGTAACACAAAATGGCGGCGGCGGTGGAACGCAAGGATGTTGCAGCCACACAAGGTAATACGGTGACTGCGATGACACAGGGCTGCATCTGGGCGAACGAAGAGGTGAGCACGAGGGTAGAGCAGCAGGGAAGGAGCGGCGGAGCATGAAGAACTAATGGTAGAGGGTTCGACTGCAAGGCGCTCCACTCGGCAGGCGATTGCGCGCCATTAACAGGGAGACACTGCAGCCCCCGGGAAGTGTACAGCGTGCACAATCTATAGCGGATATAAAGTGACAACGGATACAAGGCTCCTAGCTGTTGAGACTTGGCTGGGGGCCTGAAAGACAACATCAAGGTGCGCAAGCAAACTAACGGACACTGATTTACTAAAGACAGCTTGGGTCTGCGCTGTGCTCCCCCCGTGGATGCTATGTTGCTGGACATTACTAGGAACTGCCAGTTCCAAGACCAAAATTAAGCCAAAATCGACTGACACAAGGCACACAGTGCCTGGCGTGGCATGCGAGGAAGTGTGTGAGGCAACACTGCGCTATTAACGGACTACCCGAAAAGTGCATGAACAGGTGCTAGGCAGAAATGTGGGTTTGCGGATGGTCAAATGCATAGAACTACTACACAGTGGGCGGCGAGAACACTTCAGCATCGTAATCGGCCTACTGCGGAAACCACGTCCGTAAGAAGCCCAGGGACACAACGTGGTAGCCCCTCAACGAGTCCTAGCGTGATGGGGAAACCTGACAAACAGCAGACTAAACTGCCCTTCGAAACAAGGAAGCAGGCTAAAAGTAACGTGACCACTTCGGACGTGGAAGGCGAGCAAGAGATGGCCGACGGGACCGGCATGGAGTCGGTACTGCGGGCCATTCAACAAAGTCTGCAAGAGATGAACAATAAACTGGATAATGTGATGCTGCGTGTGGACACCATGACAGCGAAACTAGAGAACCACGACGAGCGGCTGGTGGAGGCTGAACAAAGGATCTCTACAGTGGAGGATGAGTCCAGGAGCACAATGAAAGCGTGCGGTAGCATCGAAAAGACTCTGGAGGGCCTACGTGCGAAGGTGGAGGACCAAGAAGCGAGGTCTCGAAGAAATAACGTCCGTATTTCGGGACTGCCGGAATCCACAAACACGGGCAAGATGGAGACCTACGTAGAGACAATGCTGAAGGATATATTTAATGCAGGGAGCTTCTCGGCGGGTTTCCTCGTCGAACGTGCGCACCGCTCCCTGGCGCCCACCCCGAAACCGGGAGCTGCCCCACGAATGATTATTGCCCGCATGCTAAACTACAGGGACAGGGACACAGTCCTCAGACTCGCAAGGGAAAAGGGCACAGTCACATATCAAGGGAACACCCTGGAATTCTATCCAGACCACACAATGGCAGTACAATTGGCGCGAAAAGAATTCACCACAGTGAAAAAGAAACTCCAGGAGCTAGGAGTCGAATATGCGATGCTGTACCCCGCAAAACTAAAAATCACCAATGCGGGCAAACCTGTGATTCTCCCGACTGTACAGGCTGCGCAGGACTATATCAGGAAACTGGGAAAGCGCCGAAAGGATCGGGAACGAGAAGACAGGATGAGTGATAACGACTGAGGCGCTAAATGGCTGAGACAAACAAGGTTTGCTGGGCTTTCATGAGACTGGTGGCTTTTGCTACTACGCCCCATTTCAAGTGATTTAGAGACAGTACAACGGAACATGGACAAGTGTGGGAGACATCGCATGCACTGTCTAGAAGACTGGAATGCAAAGCGGGAAACGAGCGAATGATCGATAAAGGCACGCTGAGCACGAACAATGGTACTGAACAGTGAGTAAAATAGCACTCCCCTGTGCTAGGCAAATGTGGATGACTCTTGAGGGGGGTTCCTTCAGGGTGCATATACAGACATCGTATGAAGATGAGCCTCTGGACCACTGCACTGGAGTTCATATTGCAGGGGTAGGCCCATATGGGTGATCCATTGTGTACTGCATAAATGTGTCCTATACACAGATACGATGTTGCTGAAATCTATGCTTTGACTACATGCATATGGCGGGATGGGAAGGGGGAGGAGAGGAAATGATGACTACTATGATGATCTGAGCACCCGTCCACATCCACTATGTGGGTGGAGACGTGTGCACCTGGCGACACCCCCAAGCGGGTGTGCCCCAATTTAAGTTACGATACTGGTTTGATATTAATACGGGGATGGCTTTGGCACAGTTTGGGCGCTGAAGTGGGAGGAGGGGGTAAGGGATGTTGGGAAAAGTTCAAATAGATGCACTGTGTCTGAGAGGCATTGCGACCTCCTTAATTGCAAACTACACTGTTGTTCCTATGTTACTCATCACCAGAAGATTTGTACTGTCACGCGCACTTAGGCGACTAGTTTACGGGCTATCTGGTATAGCAGGACCCGGCATGGACGGTCAACAACCAGACCTAGCGCTATGACGTGACATAATACACAAAAATTCATCACGTGGAACATTAGAGGCTTAGGCAACCCAAAGAAGATAAGGCAAATGTTTGCGTTCTTTGACAGGTTACACGTAGATATTGCCTTCCTGCAAGAAACGCACTTGGCACCTGGCAGCACATCAACATTGGGCACTAGGTGGGCGGAGTCGGTTACTAGCTCAAGCTACTCGACATATTCAAGAGGGGTTAGCATACTGATAAGAAAAGGGACACCCTTCCAGATTTCGAACATACACAAAGACACAGAAGGCAGGTATGTCATAGTAGTGGGTAAGGTGAGGCAACATCAGGTTGCCTTGGTAAACGCGTATGGCCCTAACATAGACGACCCTCAGTTTTATGAGACTCTATGGCACGCACTTGCAGACATACCGGCTGAACATATAATATGGGGTGGCGATTTTAATGTAACGTTAACAGAAGGACTGGACAGAACACTACACACGGTGGAGCCCCATGTAAAGGCAAGGGCGATGCTCACTGATGCGATGGAAAACCTACACCTGGGCGACATGTGGAGGATATTACATCCGGGGGAACTAGTGGCGACGCACATAAATGCGTCTCATAACAGCTGGTCTAGGCTGGACTTCTGGTTAGGCAAACAAGATGTACTATCGTGGGTAGTCAATATCAAGCACCTCCCCAGAACACTTTCGGACCACAGCCCTGTGCTCCTGGAGATACAAGTCCCTCATTATGTACCACCGCCATTCACATGGCGTTTTAATGCACAAGCATTGCGAGACCCATTATATGTTGACACCATCCAGAAGGCAATATTAGATTATTTTGAACTAAATTCCCCCACAACGGAAGACCCATGCCTACTATGGGAAGCTTTCAAAGCCACAATACGGGGAGTATGCATAAGCACGACCTCAGGCATTTTAAAAGATATAAGGCAACAATTAAAGGCTTGTGAGAAGGACATACAAGAGCTGGAAAGGCGATACACACAAACTGGGGACACCGCCTTGCTGGGCGAAATACAGGCACTACTGACAGAACATCAAAAATTTACAGAGGACAAGCTAAAATATATATTCAAACGAACAACTGTAAGGAGGTATGGAGAGGGGGGATGACTGGGTAGGGCCCTGGCTGAAAAGATATGTACAGGCAGAGCACCACAACACGTCACAGCGATTAAAACCCAGGCGGGCACACTCACACATGACATCAAGAACATTATGGTAGAGTTCATGGGCACATATGGATCTTTATAAGAGGCGCGACCGTTGATACCGCAAGAAGAAATGCTGGACTACATGACGGATGTGGAGCTGGCGTGGTTGGCAGACGAACATAGGGAATACCTAGCTCGCCCCATTACAGTGCAGGAAATTGTAGACACCATCAAGCGGCTGCCGAACGGAAAAGCTCCGGGACCAGATGGTTTTGTAGTCGAATTTTATAAATCATTCGCGGACCTACTCGCTCCACATCTGGTAAAGCTATATGAAGCGGCACACGAGGCACAAACACTACCGTCGTCGATGAGGGAAGCACTGATCATTGCATTATTAAAACCAGGCAAGGACGAAGAACACTGTGACTCCTATCGCCATCTCTTGCTCATAAATGTAGACACTAAAATCATAGCGAGCATATTGGCTGACAGACTGAAACCACTGATGCCGCTGGTGATTAGGCCCGACCAATCCGGTTTGATACCGGAAAGATCAACCACACATAACACCCGCACGTTGTTTGACCTGGCGCACTATCTAGCACCTGAAATAAAGGCTGTAGCAGTTTTGTTAGACGCAGCCAAAGCAATTGATACGATAGACTGGCCCTTTCTCCACGCAGTACTTATACGAATGGGTTTTCCACCACTGTTAATTGGATGGATAACGATGCTATACACAAACTTAACTGCACGCGTTAGGATAAATAAACATCTCTCGGACCCAATCGCAATTTGTCGCAGTACCAGGCAGGGGTGTCCGCTATCACCTATGCTGTTTGGCCTCATCCTTGAACCATTGGCTTGCAAAATCAGACAACACCACCACTGCTCAGCCATACAACTCCCAACACGCCCCATACACATATCATTGTACGCTGACGATATAGTGCTGTATGTCAAAAACCCGGAACAGCATCTTAATCCATTATTGCGCGAATATATAAAATTCGGCCAGCACTCAGGGCTTCAGATAAATTGGAATAAGTCCCATATTCTGTCACTGACAGATGGTACTCACCCGACAGCCCTGGACTATCCTCTAGAATGGCAAGATGATTCGACCAGGTACTTGGGAATATGGTTCCACATGGACCCGGAAGTGGTTATTCGTACTAACTGCAGGAGAGCTATATCCTCAATGGAAGACAATATCAAACGGTGGAATAAGCTGCCGCTGTCACTGGCAGACAGACTTGCTATTGTGAAAATGGTACTGCTCCCCAAGTTCCTTTACTTGTTCAACAACATTCCTATCAAGCCTCCTGCAGAGGTATTCCGTAACATCAAAACCCTCATACTGAACCTAATTTGGGCGGGGAAACAAGCCAGGTTAGACTTACACACGATGGCACTACCATATGCTAAGGGAGGCTTCAAGGTCCCAGATCTCTATCTTTATTACCTATGCGCTCAGGCGCAATTTGCGCATTACTGGTACAACGAGATACCTTTCCTGACGCATGTTGCGGTAGAAAAGGGAGATGCACACCTAATCCCGCTGACAAGTATTTTGCCGCATAAGAGAGTAAAGTTACATGAGCGAGACATAAACCCGGTCAACACCACAACTGAAGCGTGGAGACTATTGGGCAAGGTAGCACAGAGCCTGCCACTCTACGCTCATGGACTACCACTAGCCCACCATCGGCCCTATCAGTTACGCAGGATCGGGTTGGAATGGATTTACTGAGGCACGTCGGCATAGACAAAATGGGTGACTTATATAGAGATGGAATGTTTCAGACTCTTGACAAGCTCGATTATATTAGCAAGCCAACACTGCTGTTTAGTTTCAACTACTATAGGTTGCAAAGGGCGATGAGAGAATATTTTCACACCTTTCCGGAAGAACCTCAGATGCTAGCCCCTTTACAGCTAGTTCTCACAACACCCACAGCTTCTCATTTAGTGTCCAGGTTATACACTAGCGCGCAGACAAACATTGGAGGGAACACTGAGGGGACAAGGGAAAAATGGAGCAGGGCATTAGACGATACACTTTCGGAAGAGGAATGGGAAACAACATGCCTGCTAACGGGCTTGCTTACGCCTAATGGCAACCTAAGGATCATCCACTATAAATATCTCCACCAAATGTATCATACGCCACACAGGTTACACAGGTACGGCTTAAGAGACAACTCTAACTGTATAAGATGTGGGCAGGAAAATGCAGACTTTATGCACTTAGCATGGCAATGACGCCTTGTGGCGCATTACTGGGAGCAAGTGGTGCAGGCCCTTAATGACATACTGGGGGCAACTTTGCAGTGTACGGCCAAAGTCTGTTTATTAGGTATAGTGCCGCAGCTAAGAGCGCAGAGGCGTAAACTTTGTGTAGTAGCCCTCTTAATGGCAAAACGGAGAGTGTCCTTACATTGGAGCAGTAAATTGAAGCCCAAGATGAAAAACTGGTTGGAGGATTTAACGTATTGTTGTGACACACTCGCCACATTTGAGGAAGAATTGCCAGCAGGTTCACGCCCCAGAGATTACTGGGCTCCGTTTCGACAGTACTTGTTAACAAATTCATTAGAACAAGATGCTTCTGGGGTGCTGGGTTGAATCTAGCTACATGACGATGAGTACGGATATATGTTGTGTATGGGGGGGAGAATGCTGTGACACAGTGCTTTGAGTTCTAGGGGTTTTCTTAATTTGTTTCTTTGTTTTACTATAGTTCTATATAAAATACAAAAAATGTAAGAACAAGAACGTCGCTGGCCAGGATTACAGCATTGTTTTGCTTCACACATGTCTGTTAATTCACGAAACGCCGCCGGACCTAAGGTTGTCGGCTGATGGGCCGTGTATGAAGATCGACACACTTACCAACTCATATAAATGTGTAGCCGGCCTCATATGGTTGTAGGCGACGAAAGTGTACTTTGCTTCTACGACAAACGGCGCCGGGAACCACAAGAGGGAGAACGAGCTTAACCAGGTGCACCCGCCTGTTTTCCGTTTCTGAGCGTAACAGCTATAATTCAACTCTCCTCCCGGTTATGGCCCCCTTATGAACACAATAAGGTATGAAACAAACCACGCGCCTATAGCGCTTTCCCCATACTCTCGCCCTCCTGGGCGCTTGGCCTCAACACTTAAATCCCGTCTTTTCTCGCAAGAAAGGCCCTGAAGATTCGCAGTCTGTTTCCCTGCGATGAAACACGTGTTGGCCACAACAAGAGGAACAATAAAGTGTTTTCATTAAGAAGAATTCTACTCCATTGCGAACTTTCTTTCTGGGCACATTGTACTGACTTTATAACATGGTTAATGTGCTTTAGCCAATATTGACACACCAAACAGAAACCATTGAGTTCTATTTACTTATATCCAAGAGCAGGGGCTTCTGTTGTTTTTGTACTTTGCTTCTGTGTCAATGTGAAATAAATATCTTACACCAAAAAAAAAAAGTTTTGAGCTGGAAAACAAATGTTTTTTCAAGGCTTTTGCCTGTTTATGTTACTTTTAGACCCTCATTTACAAGAGTCCTGCACCACCAGTGCATCAGTTTTATGATGATCTGCTGACACAACCCTTTCAATCATAACTATGAGTCTACGCATAGCCAACCACAGTGGTGTTGCATAGCCTTATAGATATAGAGTGAGGCAAGCAGTTTGCGCTGCCTTGCCTAGTCTCTATGCCAAGAAGGCATTGCATGGGTGTTGCTGTGAGTATTCACACTCAACACCCATGTAATTCGACACTGCTCCAGATTTAAAACATCCTGTAAAACTAGGAAAGTAGCAAAAACATACACATTCCCAGAGCAGGTGTAATGAGAAAAAATGCTCAAAACGTTCCTTGTTTTGTCCTCTTTCCATATATTTTGCATTCTGCAGCACACAGCGAACGAGTAAAACAGTAATTGTGATTGTTTTAGTGCAGAAAAGTGCCCCTTCCTCCACCAAAACAATCATGTCAACAACACAGACACCCTTGCAACATGGTGCAAGAGTGCCTGCATTGGGGCTCAGCTGCAAATTGTGCGCCGGTGCTGGCTGAAAGGAGGGGAATGCACTGTATCTTGTAAATACGGTGCATTCCAGCACTTTCAACACAACACAGCAAAAAGACTTATGGTACTGCAATACTCCAATGTTTTTATAAATGAGGCCCTTAGTTTCCATACACTGGTGCAAAGCCTTGACAAATATGCCAGTCAGTGTACATTCAGGATAAAATGACCTGCCTTGTCAGGCTCTTTCTTTACTGGGTGGTCTATATCTAAACTGCAGTAAGTCAACATGGTGAAGCAGAGGTCAGACCCGGGACCAGGGTTCGATTCCCGACGCGGCAGGGTGTTGAGCTCAAATGTCCACGGACTCGATAATTCTCGCTTCGGTGCCTGACCTAATCATGGTTCACACTATGCAACTCTGGGCATTAAGCTTGCTTAATCTCCACAACGGCCCCCCTGCGGCGGGATGCCTGGCATTCACCTTGGGGATGCACTGTAGGAGCTATCTCACAGGGAAAAACCAGGACGGGTTCCCAAGGCAAGCGCGGAGATACCCCTTCGGGGGTCGATTCTGGCGCTATATAAGAAATGCAACAATAATAATAATAATAATGTTTCACTGTGCACCACTTCCTCTACAAGGACAATTCTGTGTATGAAATTCTGTTTAGTACATGAAACACCAAGATGTATTCTGAATATTGACTCATACATGACCTGACACTGGTGTTCGTTGAGGGATGTTGAAGCAATGTGTAGGAAACGTCAACTCTATGAAACATGACCAGCCATACATGTGTGTGCTCACATGGTGGACATCTGTCAACGGCTGTTGTTATAATTTATTTTAAAAAAAAACTCCCTAATGGTTTTTATCCATGTATATGCATGTGCAAACTTGGATGGTAACCCCAGAGTGCGTTCCGATAATGTTTTGCAAAAATCAAGGAAAATTGTCCTCGTTGCTAGGGTACACATGCGCACACCCACCCGGGACTATCAAGGAATGTTTTTTCTCTCATAAAAATCAGCAAAATACATTACATGATGACTGCGCATGAATGTGCATGCCTATGGATGCACAGAAGACCATCTTGGAAATCTTTTGTTAACCCTAATGGTTAACTTAGCGTTTTGATGTCCATTTTCAAAAAATTACATTTGTATGCAATATCATACACATAAATGCAAGCGAACAACCTCGTTGCAATGTGCAGCTGCCAGGTCCTTGCAATTTATTTTTACAAAAACAGGTGAGAAAGTGGATACAGAGAGGAAAGCAAGAATACAGAGAATGAGGTACAGGGAAATGCAGAAGAATAGTTAACTGCAGATGAAGAGAGAGGTACGTTGGGGACAAAATAATCCCTTGTTCACATATTTCATAGGAGGTGGAATAAAACAAAAAAGCTGATAAATTAAACATGAGATGACATAGCCATTTGTCTGTGGACGTATCTAATATGTGACGACTGGAAAAGGAAGAACACTACAACTCAATGGCTGAAGTGGTCTGAACAAAGCTAATACTAACCAATTGTTAAAATATTGAATGCAATTGTCTTTTTCAACGACAAAGAGTTAAAGCTTTCTGACAGTAAAACCTAGAAGTGACCCCCACATTCAAGATTACCAACCCCTTCATAAAGGGGTGCCCGCCACAGGGTGTACGCTTTCCCCACCCACCCCTTTTTGCTATGGGAGCCTGTGTACGCGTTCGGTATACAGGCTCCCATAGAGTTCAATGGCAGTCTGAGCGAACTGAGACACCATATGGGTGCATCGTACTCGGTCGCTCGGACACGCAGAAAAGTCCTCCGGATCCGAGTCATACACAGGGCTTTCCTAGCGAGTTCGTACGGGGGCCCTGTGTGGGGTTTACCAATGGTAAGTATGTTAATCGTTTTTGAGATGTTATTTTGTCAGGACTCGTGCCCTATACTGACAATGTATTTCTGTTCTTATAATTCTATAATTTATTGGTGTATTCAAATGTAGCATCCCCTCCATATATGGCATTTCTATGCTAAGTGCATACAGTACTTCTAGGTGCCATTATAGTATGGTTATTTGAAGAGGCTTGCATATTACACCCTCTCGTTAATTCTCCTTTCCTGGTGACCTCTTCTTGCAAAGATTTATAGATATCATTGTCCCTAATATATGGGTCTAAAGATCTTCTTGTTAACCATACTATAAGGGCATATATAGGAACTATAGCCACTTAGCCTGGAAATGCTGTACAAGGAGGGGATGCTAAATTTGAGTACAGCAATAAATTATAGAATTATAGCCCTTCATGGCCCTGGGGACTGCCACCACCCAGGGCCTGGACCAGCATTGTCCCAGGGGCCCACCTCCAGAACATTGAAGTTTGCTATGGCTTGGCGGGAGCAGTGCTTCTGCCAAGCCATAGAAAGCAAGTGCTCTGCTTTCAGCAAGTGAGAGCATAAAATGCTCTCTCTTGCTAAAAGCAGAGCACGTCCCTGTTTCCCTGTCTGCTGTCATGCGAACAGTGAAACAGACACTTTGCTTTGGGACCCAGGGAGCAGCTCACGCAATTTTGGCGCCGCAGGAGGCGAGGAACTGGAAGGGACCATGACGACCTTGAGATTTTCCCCCACGGTCCCCAATCATAAAAATATGAGTGCTGTGGGTGGGACCAGGGCACCCACACTACATTCAGGTCCTGGGGGATAGGGTGTTTGGGGCCTATATTGCTGGGAAAGGGGTTCGCTCGGCTACCCGCACTTCAAATGAAAAAAGAATTTGAAAAAAGAAGACCGGGCCCCTCACTTCTTTAGAACATTTGTTTTAAAAAGGGCAGGCCCCAGGGGATGGGGTCCCCAGGGCCCATAACAGTCCAGGGAAGTTGGGGCCACTTGCCTTCCTGGGCTGTATTGGTGCCCACTGTGCGCCGTTACTGGGGAAAAGGACAGAAAGGTGCTGTATCTGATAGATACAGCGCATTCCTGCCCTTTTCTTTTGCTGTAGGGCAGCGCAGCAGGAAGGCCAGCAGCGCTGTCCTACGGCAACACCTCATAAATGGGGCCCTACGTTTGGTTTACAGTGGTGTCAAGCTCCCAAGAGCCTCGTTCTGAAAGTAGATAATTAGTCATTAAGGTGAAGACAAATATAATCGGCATGAATATGTCATTTTGTATGCCACTTTATCCTTTTCCGTGTGGCTTGAGGTGGCCTGCCTTGTCCATTACTTTGTTGTCGTATTCAGATACTTTTGATTCTATTGTAATTAATGTTTTAGGGAATAATAACATTTTTATTTTTTAATGGTTCGGCATGTCCCCAAAGAAAATATGTTGTGTCAACTCTTGTTGCTTATAAAACCAAGTTTGACAACGGAGGATGGAAACGACCCAAGCATTCATTGGTAAGCAGATGTGTGTCTCGATTTAATAAATGGAGCATTGTCAAGGCTTGCACAATATGCATACTCTAACAATAGCATTCAGCGTGGTTAAATCCAATAGGGAATGGGATGCAGAAAATCGCAATAAAAACAGTGTGCAAAAAGAAAATTAGTCAACTATGGAGCAATCCCACCATCTAGTGGTTAGATTTCAAAGTTCACTGTTCCAACCAACAGTGTGAACATTAATCGCTATATATTTTAATCTACAGCTGTGGAAGGAAAATGCACGTGTTTTACTACCTGTTTGCTTTGTTGGAAAGGAGGGTAGTGCTACTCAAGAAAAGCTGAGCTACAGATTTATCCTTGTCGATTGATTGTGATTTGAAACTGTTCTAGAGATATATACACGAATACCCACCAATTCCAAATATTTGTATTTATTCTAAATATCATCACGAAATCAAAGTGCTTAGTTTTATTTTAAGAGTAGACCGTGGGCTACATATGATGTCTATCTATTAGATAGATACATCACCGCAGCTTAAACAACACTGTTTGTGTTCTACTGTCTTTCCTCCTTATTTTTCGTACTTGTTCATAAACTGGGCTAGTATTAGAGTAATAGAGAGGTTTTTTTAGTATTTATTTTCACACAAACATAGCTGGGGAGTAATAGAGCGATGTCTTTTGTTTGGATAATAGGACAAGAATCCAACAATTTTTACATAAAGTGTTTTTTTTTGCAAAGCAATAATAAATGAAACAGATATACAGATGAATGACTATATATATATATAAATATATGTATATATTTGTGTGTGTGTGTGTGTGTGTGTATATATATATTCCAAACAAAGGAATGAAGAAGCACTCTGCGGGTTTAAGTAATCCAATTTATTGTGCTATAGACGTGTTTCTACAACATGCCTGACAAGCTTTTAATTAAGTCTCTGTGTACTCTCATTGGAGAGTGAATAATGGCTAGAGATAGTGGACTTTTAATTCACTATGAAGCGTTGTTAAACATTGTGCCACCATCATGTCAATATAACTTCACGTTAACCTTTATTTTTTGCAGAGGATTTCTATATTTTTTTTTGGTGAAGTAGGATGTCCATTACAGTGCGTGTGCAGGGTTGGGCACAGGGCCAGGCCTGTTGTCAGGCCCTGTGCCCAACCTCTGCAGGTACCCAAACCCTTGCTGTGTGCACAGTCTTTGGCTGTGAACGTTGTTGGTTTGGGAGTAGGGCCTGGGCTGTGTGGTCTGGCCCTGTGTGTAACTCCCATGAGCTCTTCAACCCTTACAGCACCCGGCCATTAGCTGTGCACGGCATGGGGATGGGTGCAGTGCCCAACCCCCACAGTCATGCATGGCTAACTGTGTGATGTATTAATATAAAGGGTGTCAGTGTGTGTTATAAAAATATAAAAGGTGTCATTTTAAGTAAAGTAAACGTATTGATTTTATCAAAGGGTCAACTTGTCTATTGGCTTGATCATGGGGTCAGCACATTTACGTATAGATACAAATCTATTTATTATGTCAAAAATCAACAATAACTATAATCAAATGTACATTTTATAAATTAACAAACTGCAATGTTTTAAAAAAGTGATTGTCTTAAAATGTTTCTAATAAAACTTTCTTTTTAAAAAAAAATCTCTACTTGTCTTGAGTTTATTAAATTTTATTTTCAAGGCCACAAAGTGCAAACATAGAACCCACCAAAAGCGGGCGCTCGACCCCAACTGAGGAGCAGAGCATAGAACTCCAGCTTGGAGAGCTTTGAAAAATATGCTAAACTCTCCTAGAGTCGTGGATTTAATGACTGAGGAAATTATGGGGCAGATTTATGTTGGACTTGCGCCACGTTTAAGCCGCCGTTGCGTCACGCAACGGCAGCGTAAACGTGGCGCATCCCTGCGACCCATTTACAATGTGACGCATCTAGGCAGATGCGTCACGTTGTAAAGCCCTTCGCCACATGTGGGCGTTCCCGCGCAGGGTGGGCGTTCCGGGGCAGGTGCGCCTCGCAAAAGTCCCTGCGTGAAATCTACAAGATTTCACACAGGCAGTTGTAGGCCAAAGCTGCTTCAAAACCTTGCGCCTGCTTGAAGCAGGTGTAAGGCTTGACACAGCATTGGACAGATAGGGCCCCCAGAGCATTGCTGGAGCTGCGTCACACTTGCGACGCAACTCCAGCAATTCGTCGCCTTTACGGCACAGATGCGTCACGCATCTGTGCCGTTTTTGCCCCATGGAGTGCCGCATTGTAAATGCGGCGCACCATGGGTGGCGGAGCTGTGGCGCACAATAACTGGCGCATCCCTGGGGATGCGCCAGTTATTGTAAATCTGCCCCTATATTTATTTTTGATATTGCTGGGGGCTGCTGCACTTCCTGCACCCTTCCACAATATTAAAAAAAATTATGGGGCATATTACCAACAACTAGCGATAATTATTGCTATGTTGGTTTAGCGGCGATATTTTTATCGCCGAGCTGCGGCGATTTTTATCGCTTAGGAACCTTGCTATTATCAAGGTTTATCTCCTAAGCGATAAAAATCGGACGAAATGCATGAATATCACTGAAAAGTCAGCAATATTCATGCATTACCGAGCTAATGCTCTTAGCCATGTTATCCACCTACCATTGGATAACATGGCTAAGAACTGCTCAGGGGCAGGTGTTAGCTTTTGGAGATATTCGCGCTTAGCGCGAATATCTCCAAAAGTTGGTAATAGGAGATAGCGATGTTAGCGACTGTTTCCAGTCGCTAACATCTTGGCATGCCCACTTTGCATGTCATTAGTGATAAATATCACTGACATGCAAAGCGGGGCCCAAGATGGTCGCTATCTCCTACTAGCTGTCGCTAACTGGTGTTAGCGACAGCTAGGTAATAGGGAGATCATTTTATCTCCGCTTTCTTGCCTTTTAAAGCCAAAAAAGCGGAGATAAACCCCCTTGATAATATGTCCCCCTGTGTAGTGTCCCTGCCCCTTTTTAGAGCATCACCATGAACCATAAATTACTATTTAAATCCCTACCAGGGCATTATGGAGCTCTCCCCCGGCAGAAGCACTGAATATGAAATGAGCAGCTACTCTGCTCATTTCATATTCACTGCTATGCCCTAACTTTTTAATTTTAAACTAGCGCAAGGAGCCTATTCCGTCACTGAATCCCTTTATGCTTTTGCACCGATGGCGGGCGGGGAGCCCACTTTCACACTTCTGTGACCTTTCAGTTTTTAAATGGTAGCATGGGAAGCCCGCTCCCACACTGCCGTACATCTTTTAATTAAATATGGGGAGCACACTCCCGCAGTATCATGGAGGCTGTCCCCAGGTCCCTTCATAGCGCTGATAGGATCCAACTTCTCTTGCAGCCTGATTCATGAACGGGCCGTTTTGCGAGGCTCAAATAGCGAATCATAAGGAATCGCTATTTGAGACTCGCAAAACGGTAATCATGTAGGAATCGCAATATTAATTGCGATTCCCACTGATTCCTTATTTGCGATTAGCTAATTGCTAATCGCAAATAAGGAATAACTCCCCATGCATTCCTATGGGCCAAAAGGCCCATAGGAATGCATGGGGAGTCACTCCTCATTTGCGATTAGCAATTAGCTAATCGCAAATGAGATTCCGAGTACAAGGGTGCCAGGGGTGTCCAAAGGACACCCTGTAGCACCCCTGCAATGGAAATTAACACAGGTGTTGCACACACACATGTCCAAAGGACATGTGTGTGTGTGTAACGTGCAACTCAGAAAAATGCATTTAAATGCATTTTTCTGAGTTTCCGCAATTTACCACGAGGTTTGACCTCGCGGTAAATTGCGACCCGAAATTGCGATTTCGCAATTGTAAAATGGATGATGAATTACATTTAAGGAATCTCAAATAGAGATTCCTTAAATGTAAATCCTCGCAAATATGCGAATTAGCAAATAGCGATATTTGCATTTGGGATGTTGAATCCCAAATGCAAAAATCGCACTCGCAAAGGGCCAGATTCTCAGAATCTGGCCCTTTGCGAGCCGATTTGGCCTTGATGAATAAGGCTGTTGATTCCTCCCTCTGTGGGTGCAATCTTCTGCCATTCTCACAGGGGGAGCAAACCTCGATTTCCTGCCGACCAAAGCAATGTTAGGAAAAAAGCTCTGATCAGGCCTGTCCAAAGCTTTTCTGATCCCACCGGGCTGGATCAATGCAGTTTCCCAGCCTGCACTTTGGTGGGGTAGGGAATTAACAGTGCCCCTGGAGCTGCCCCCCTCCTTCTCTCCTGAAAGTGGAGCAGGCTCCAGGTGAAGGTATCGCTGGGTCAAATATTATATGTTTTTCCATGGTCAAAGAGACAGGTTGGAAGGGAAGGATCGAAAGAGCCATAATGTTAGATCAGATTACACATGCTGAAGATTTTGTCATTTAGAAATCTCGGGATCAGTTATAACTTGCCCACGTATTAAATTTCAACAACAAAAAAGTGATGAATTTAACGCTCAAATTAATCTCAGCCTCCCCTGGGGCCTCATTTCAGTCCATCATTTTCTTAAATTTAGCAAGATGATGGAAATACTGTCCATTGAATAATTTCAGATAAAGAAGAAATGTCGAAAATGTGAAGCTGGTTAATAAATATAGAATAAGCCGGAAAAATTGAAATGGACAAGACATCAGACAATAATTTTTTTAACTCCAGGGAGATTGGTGCGATGTCAGCATTATCGAAAATAATCTATGTATGCAGCAAAATCTTAGGCAATACTGGTGCCCTGCAGTTATAAATACATTGAAGCTTACAAGTGATAACTGCCGGAAATTTATGTTTATTATGTGTCTAATTGAAAATTATCAGTAGAATGAGATTGTGGAGAAAGGTAAGTGGTTGGAAAAAAATGATTGAAATGTATTACTGATTATATTTAATTGGATGGAAGAAGATAAGTGCATTAGTGAAAATAATAAAGTGTGAAGCAAAAAAGTTCAATCAATAGGAAAAGGGATCTTTTTTAGGTAACTGATGATTTGTAAAAATAGCTAAAATGATTGGGTGTTTGAAATTCATGACCTGAACACCATGCAAGAGTGATCTACAGATTAAAAAATATAGAAGCAATCCTTGACTATATATGGAACAAGTTAATTGAACTATATTCCGAATACAGATGTTTTAAAACATACTCGCATAGCTGTCCAAGACGAGACATTCTATATGTTAATAGATGGAAATTGAATCACTATAGCTCAATGTTTTGATGTATTATAAAAATCATTTTGAAGTATAGAGTTACTTAATCAATTTTACTATATGTGATGCTTTAGATTGTAACTCATTGAATGCCATTTCCTTTACTATAGAGTTGCCTAAACTTGTATTTTTGGAGTTGTGTAACTATTGTGTAGAGATAAGGTTTATATATGCAAAATAAAAGATTTTTATATATTTCTTTCAGTTAAAATGCTATTGTTATGGAATAGAATGCATGTTAATTTGTATTGGAACTTATATATGCAAGACGTCTGTTTTATGTATTTTGTGGATACGTTTTTCTAAGTGATATTTCGATGAAATGAATGGGTGCTTCAAATGTTTAAAGACCGGTGCTACGGGAAGTTTCATGCAGTATGTATTTCCTTTCATGCCTTCCTTTTATTGTCTGCTCTTTGAATTATTTTGAATTTTGATGTAAGATTTATATGTTTGTACGTTGATTTTTGGTTTAGAGCCTGAGATAAACTCAATTTAGTTGATTTCCAGTACAACTCATCACATTGAATCCATTTCTCCCTCTCCTTACCTCACTATGATCATGGAAATCTAATTGTCCAAGGGCCCTGCTACACTTGCTTTTTTCTAAATGAACACATCCACTTTCAAGCATACATCCTACTGTGCAATCATGTGTTGCTCAGTTATACTCCTTCTAAATGTAAATGTAAAAAAATAAGTTTGTAAACAAAACTTTCATGACCTTACCAACAATCCTTTTTTTGTTTTCTTCAAACTACTTTACAAATTACTTCATTGTGTGCGCCACAACCATTGAATTATTTTTTAACATCTCAATATAATCTAAGTTAAGACGATTTATAAAGTCCCTTCCAAACATGTGGAACATGATAAAACTACTCCTCTCCGATCAGGAATTGTAGCTTAAAAGTGTATTAAGGAATTTCCAATGCTGGCGTATGAGAGGTGTATGTAGTGATCAATGAACTAGGCTGTTTGTCACTACCAAGACATGCAAAACATAAAGGTATATGTCCTACCTTTTACTTATATAGCACCTTGCTCTTACTGTTACCAATGGATTACCTTAGGGGTAACTCATATGTAATAGAATGGGAGTGTAAGGCTTGGCAAGCAGTATTAAATGCAAAGTCAAAGTGGCAATAAACTGCACACACAGGCACTGCAGTGGCAGGCCTGAGACAGGTTTGAAAGGCTACTTCTGTTGGTGGCACAATTAGTGTTGCAGGCCCACTGTTAGCATTTCAAGTACAGGCCTTGGGCATATGGTACACCACTTTACAAGGGACTTACCAGTACAATAAATAAACCAATCAAGTATACACCAATGGCATCATGTTTGGGGGAGAAGCACAGGCACTTTAATACTGGTTAGCAGTGGTAAAGCGTGCAGAGTACTAAGGCCAACAAAAGAATCATCAGCAAAAATGGGAGGCAAAGGGCAACAAGTCTGGGGAACTACTGCCTCAAGGATAGCATGCCTAAACTAGAATAACTATGAACGAACTAGTGTGTTTTCTCAGATTCTCTTAGATCACTCTATTACCACTGTTCCATCTGCCCTCTTGAGTTCCCTGAGAATCTTCTAGACCTCATAGTTATTTCTGCCTCACTGACCCACTTTCTTACCACCATTGGGGTTTCTTCTTTTGATCTCACCCTTATCCACATGATAGTGACTAAATTCCTCCTTGCAATCAAAAACTACAATTTGCATGACAAATCATAAGTTGCTACCTAACTCAACTCCTCCAAATCCTGCCTAGATTCACCAGGATGTGATTTCCCTTCTCAACTTCAAAATATTTCCCTATTTCAATATTACTCTAAAGTCATTTTTTGACTCAGAGTAACACCTATGCTATTTCAACTTTTCTATTTAACACTTTTCTAGTTTACACTCTCTGTAGACCCTGATGTGTATTCATCTCTCCATGACCTTATTGCTCCCAACTCCAATTACTATCCTGCATTGCATAACCAACTATCTGCCACAACAATGCCATTATAATCACTCCACAGTTTTTATGCATGATTATGCTTCCCAGTTTGCCTCCTAAATCAACTTTCATAAAAACACCTGCGAAAGACTCTACATCTATCCCCACTCTCCCACATACATCCTATACCACCCTGCTCAACTCACCTGTTTGCTCCATTTCTCAAATATAGTGTATCTGTCTTGGAAAGTATGTCACCTACTTGTGCAGTTCATCCGACCGTTCCAGTCCAAAGCATATTAAGCACCGGCTCTTTCTTCTTGAGACTTGTTCTGCTCCTCCACACTCTTTAAACATCCACTCCCCTCTGGTACTTTACCAGAATGTTCTAAACCTTGAGTGGATATATACCTTTGCTCTAAAACCCATACAGTCCATCCATTTTATACTGGTAATGACCTGCTTCTTAGCTTCACATTCAAAGCGCATCGCCTCCACTCATCCAACTTTATTGCATTTAACTTCTTGATAAAGTTAAACTCTGTTAACTTGTCCACAGTACCAACATTTACATTCCTAGGAATCTCCAGCACAGTGCTGGGTTGGATTTCTTGCCATGCCTGAACTGTTTCTCTGTCTTCTATCCATATACTCCTGGAATCTTCTCCTCTTTTCCATATTTGCTACCTTCTGCTGTGGTATTATCTGCTCCTTTGTTTTTTCTTCATCACCTCATTTTTTTCTTTAGTCCATCGTGTATGTACCAGTGTTCACATTTGAATACCATTTGCCCAGAAGACTATCAAAACTCGATGAACCTTCGAGTGCTCATGTGAAATTCCTCTAAAATCAAACAGCTCTACTTACCTACATCCTCACAAAAGCAAGCCCTTTCAACTCACATTATCTAATTGATTGTATGTGTGTATGTACTTATGAATGTATACATGTGTAAATGCTATTAACGTTTAATAAAAGTTATACCAATTACAAAATTCCCCATGTAAAACATAGTTGAATGAGCTGCCACACCATAAAACACAGAAATTAAAACATATACATGTGGCATAGAAACCATTATAGTGACTTAAGGCCCGATGTAGGTAATTAGTATTTACCGATTCGCAAATACCGAATTTTACCTATTCGGTATTTACAAATCGGTAAATTCTATGTAGGTATTTTTTCCAAATTAATTACTGAATCGGTAACATTTGGTAATTACCGAATCGGTATTTACTGATTCGGTGATTGCCATTGAATCCTATGGGCCTTGAGGACCATAATAACCAATGGCAATTACCGAATCGGTAAATACTGATTCAGTAAAATTACCAAATTGACAAGGGGGACAGGGTGTCACTTTGACACCCTGTTGCACCCCTTATTCAGGCTTATGTGCCATGTGGCACACATACATGCCCTTAGTGCATGTATGTGTGCCACATAGCAGAGGTGTACATGCACAGATGTGCATGTACACAGGAATTCGTTAGGTACCATCAAATAGTATTTGATGGTAAATAACGAATTCTTAGGGCCTGTGGCACTGTTTTCAGTGCCACCTACATTCCATATTAATGATTCTGTAAATTTACTGATTCGGTAATTTACAGAATCTGTAAATATACCGATTCGGTAAATTTACAGAATCAGTAATATTTAGGCCCCCTACATCTGAACCTTCAAATACCGGTCGTCAATGGCCGAAATCGGCCGTTACCGACCAGTATCTGGCCACCTACATCTGGCCCTATGACTTTCAGTTTATTCAAATTGATGAAACACTCAAACCCCTAAAATGAAATCAATAAAATCACAACAATGTACCTTTAATTTAAGGAGTCTTTTTTCATAAGTGCCACTGTTTCCTTAGAAATAAATCAATCAGCCTTAAATGTTGCAAATTATCCATCTTAATGCAAATTTGTACACCCTAAATATATATCAGAAAACACTAACCTTGCAGTCTGGATCCACTAGGAGTGATGTATGTTTCCACTCCTCTCTGAATCCACTGCCAGTCATATACAGAATAATATCTAGGTTGGATGCAGGCCATGGAAAAGGAATCAGAAAAGATAGAACAGATACACTGGATATCGAGAATCTGCCTTGACATTCAGCTTGGCACAACCTTCAACTGTATAACCATTGCTATCTAAACGAAAAAGGTCTTTAGTGTCATATCAATCACGCTACTGCAACTAATTTCTGATGGAGCATATTATATACTTTCAGAACATCTCTATACTTCCAAACCTCTGAAGCTTTGTGAATCACTTAGTTTTCATACAGCTTAAACAGTTATTATCTTTGAAATCGATGATACAAATATTCAGAGCTAAGATTCTTTTCTTACTGATAACAGCTACCTTCAGTATTACAAGAAGACACTCTGTAATTTAAATAGTTTGCAAAGTGACAGGATCATAAATTTCGATATAATAAAGATGCAGTAGGTTTATTAAATTCACCTGACTACTAGCAATCACTTCCCAAACCTACACTGATAGCTTAATACAGTACAGGTGTCAAAAAGAAATGTTATCAACGTCTGTGGAGAGATGAGGATCCTTTCCATTTCTTACATGGAAAAAAGGTATGCAAAATACAAATTCATAATCCTTAAAGTACAGCTCCTGGAACAGTATTCAGAAATTCAGTTTAAATCTTTGACCATAAATAGGTTCTGAGAATACATCTCTGTATACAGATTGGCACTTTGTCAAGTTAAAAAAAAACTCCACGGAAGGTGAAGAAAATTTCAAAGCCTGTCTTACAGTGGTCTTCAAATAGATAAAAACAACCACCTCCGTTGTAATACGGATAAGACCAAAATCCTATTGATTGGGAAAAATAATCCCTTTCAACCCAAGCAATGGTGGCTGGAAGAGGCAGCAGACACCCCATCCACAGTGCAAGTGGCAAAAAATCTAGGGGTGTGGTTTTATTCTTCCCTTTCCTTCAAACCCCACGCACTTAAGGTGGTGGGTACATGCTTTGGCCTAATTAAAGCTTTGAGAAAATTCTTTGAGTTGATCCTGCTGGTTGCAAGGAAAACAGTGGCAGTTGCCTTAATACTCTCCCGCCTAGACTACTGTATAGCCTCCTGGCAGGGGTTAACAAATCAACCCTGAGGAGACTACAGGTAGTGCAACATGCAGCAGCTATATTGGTCTTAAAGCTTCAGTGGCCTTGAAAGCACTCCATGGGCTCCCGTTACAGAAAATAATTTTATTCAAACTACTCCTCACGATCTTCAGAGAAACTCGCCGATTAGGGCCGGTATATCTCTCCACAAGATTTACGCCATACTTGGCAACGAGGGCACTCAGATCCACTTCTGCACATCTTCTGAAATTGTCAGGCTTTAAACTCAAAACTTAGGGAGGGAAGTCAGTTACTGTGTTAGGGGCCAGGGCCTGGAACTCTATGCCAAACAAATTGAGATCAATAGAATCTGAAGAGCAGTTCAGGAAGGCACTAAAGACATGGATCTAGTGAAACACCTGATGAGTACGGCTTTGGACTCATTTAGATTCCAACTCCTTACTGCTGAAGCTCGTTATCTGGCAGCGCCAGGAGGCTCCTTTGGGAGTGACAGTTTGCGCTTTATAAATGTCACATTTCATTTCATTCAAATTCAAAGTAATCAGAACAATCTTCAAGATTTCTTTAAGTTCTCAGAACAAGATATTGGCTGCATGAAGTATGTACCTCTCTCTACACTACAAGGAACCTATACTCCTATAGCCTGTGCACAGGTGCCTGCATTGGTGCTAGGCAGCACATAGTGCACCAGGACACCAAAAATGAGACATATCTTAGTTGATATGGCACATTTATGACGCCCTTTCATACAACGTAGTGGAGCCACTTTGTTTCCTGCCACACTTTGTGTGAAGTGTAAAGAAAGAAGCCCCTAAACATCAACACAGAGCAAACTCACTGTACACACACCATGGGCCAGATGAACGATGCTTGCATTTTGCGACTTGCAATTTGCGACTCGCAAAATGCAATGTTCAACAGTGTCTCAGACACTGTTTGCGATTCCCAATGGGGTCACAAATTGCATGCCTCATGAATATTCATGAGGCAAGCGCAATTTGCAACCCCATTGGGAAAGGCTAGCACTCACAGGGATGGTGGTCTGCTGGGGTCAGCAGACCACCAAGTCTGTGACTGCTTTTTCAATAAAGCAGTTTATTTATTTTTAAATGCAGCCCGTTTTGTTAAAGGAAAACGGGATGCATTTAAAAAAGAAAAATGTATCTTCTCAGTTTAATTTTTAGGTTGAGCATTCGAGACCTCTAGTATATACTTTAGTATATACTTATATGTGTATGTACTGTGCGGGCGTTAGAGATCTGCCCTAGGACTTGTCTGCTTCCACTTAGGGACTTTTTTTTCAGTTCAACTGCCTTTATTTAACTTTCTTGATAGAAAACGAGCAGCAGAGGTCAGTAAATTACCAGAATCACTTTAGCATTCTCTAGATTACGGTCCATAGAA
The DNA here is from genome assembly GCF_964263255.1 of Lissotriton vulgaris. Lineage (NCBI taxonomy): Eukaryota > Metazoa > Chordata > Amphibia > Caudata > Salamandridae > Lissotriton > Lissotriton vulgaris. The sequence continues at coordinate 2,062,292,378 of NC_141689.1, read as the reverse complement.
ATTGTCTTCCAAGAGCACCCGTCGACAATGATATTTTTTTCAAATATGGTATTTTCAGTGATATGACCACCAAAGGCCCTGATTTTATATTAAAAACAGAGCTTTGGACCATTCCATTTCCTGCTGAAAGGCAATATTTTTCTCCATGTGTTCCCATACCTAGCGTGTCACACAGTTTGGTGCTTACTTTCCCTCCATGTTAAATAACAGTAGATGTTTCAGCACCCAGGCTAATCTGCTGCATAGCTAAATACATATAAGGTCCCAAAGGCGAGACCGATTGCATTGCAAATGCTTGTTCAAGGGCAAGCAGGGGTTCTTGGCACCACTGCCTACTCTTAAAAAATATTTTCGCACCCATTCACAATGTGTAGGGCATCTCCTGGGGTCACCTTACTGTTTGCGAATGGTTTACCACCTACTTCAAGTAGGTGGTAAACTATGAGTATTTTGCGGCTGCAAATGTGGGTGCAAAACAATGGTAAATGGCATTGAGCCTCACTACTAGGAAGGGACGCCCAAAATAGTGTTTGTACATGCCATGACCCTTTTTTGCAGTCGCAACCTGGCCGTTCACCTGTTTGCGAGTGCAAAAAAGGGTTGTACGTCTGGCCCCTAATCCTTTACTAGAGACCGACTTGGCTGCTTTTCTAGATGAAAAGGGCACTCTACAATTACCAAGCCTTGTCAGTAATAAAGCAATTTATAGAACCCTCTTTCCGTATGGAGCCCTTTATCTTCTCGGGCCACTTCACTAGTAAAACAAACCGCTCCCTACTATCTCTCATTCAGGATTGCATCTGAAACTCATTTCAGACAGCAAGAACATCATTGTTGAAAATTGGTTCTTTCTTCGGGATCACCACAGATATTTGACTTCTGTAGCTGAACCCATTTTTGTTGGCATGGTGATTCTCCAAATTTTAACCATTCTAACCAGTGGTACAATGTTTGTGTTTCCCCCTTTAAACATGGTTAAATTAGTAAACAACTGATTGTTACATTCAATTTTTTTAAAAGTCCCTAGTACATGGTACTATCTGTTGCCACCAGAGTCTGTGGAATTCCTCAGTGGGTTGGAGTGGGCAGTTGGTGCTATTTTCTTACCGTAAGGCTGCTGAGGGGTATGCCCTGCTGGGAAGTGGTTTCTGAACTGGAAAAGAAGCTTTAATCTGCAGAGTTTTTTAGACATAGAGGGACTTCTCTCTCTTCCTGCTCTGTTTAGAAATCACAGCAATGCACATCCTTCGGCACACTAACGTACTCAGTAGTCATCAATGAAGGGTACATAAGGGCATCAAGAGGTATGCCCAGCAGTGCATGCCCTTGGCACCCTACATACTCTGCATTAATCACTACAGAGTATGTAAGGGTGCAGAGGAGTAAGCACTGCAGTGCACTCAATGGTTTCTAAATTTGGCCGGAAGAGGGAGCTGTGCCTCTCTGTTTAATAAGCATTGTAGAATAAACTTTAACCTGCAGTATTTGTTAAATATAGAGGACTGTTCCCTTTCCTAGCCTGTGTAGATACCCTCCATTGCAGATTAATTCTGCCAGCAGAGCAGCAGACTTTTATCAGTAATTCTGCATTACAAGAGTAACGCAAAATTACCAAGGGGCATATCAGCAAGGAATGGCGCTGAATAACACAAAGCATGCTTAGCGCTTTGTTATTCATCACCGCCTATCTCTGGAATGTATCGCTCTGGTAGCGCGTTATCAACAAAGCGTTGCACCAGGGCGATAAAAATTCCATAGATAGTGGGGGAAATCGCCGTTTTGCAGGGAACATCGCTGGTTTTCCTGCGATGTTCCCTGAAAAAGGGCGATAACCTTGCTGATACGACCCTGTGGTCATATCAGCATAGTCCAGCCTCTATGATAGGGATGGGTAAGTCAGGATTCCAGCAGACATTAGTTTTTGGAGAAAACAGCAGCCTTGTAAATATAGCGAGTGCACATCAGCGATATTTGCAAGGCTGTACTGCCCAGTGACGCCCACTTTGCATCTCATTGGAGATGCAAAGGGAGGCGTCGGGAAAAAGGGTGCTAACATGTGATTACGCATGTTAGCACCCTCTTGTAAATAGGTGATAGTTTTATCTCCACTTTTTTGGCTTTTAAAGCCAAAAAAGCAGAGATAAAGCCCTTGTTAATATGCCCCCAAATTCTTCTAGTTCCACCGGCGGAGTAAAACATCTGCTCAGCTCTAATCTTATCTCACCTACCCTCTCATAGCTCCATCGTGCTATAACATACACACACAATGCTAACAGAAATCTCAAATTGGAAGGAGCTTTTCACAGATGAAAGTCAGAGTGCCGGCTGACCAATGCCTCCGGGTAGGGGCATGTGTTGAATACATAATGTCTTAAGCAATAAATAAACTCTGAATCATTGGTATAGTTTCTTCCACTGTGAAGCAACCATGCAGGACCTTTATGGCGAAGCTCAGTGGCAGTAGCGTGACCTGATTCCTAGCATAATGTGGCAGTAGGCCCATCATCCAGAATGGGTAATCAGTAAAGATTTCTAAGCAGCGTTTTGGTCCTCAGGGCTATCCTATGTCGCTGAAATTGTCGCCTGGCAAGCGCAAAGCTGTAGGTGATTTTGTGCTGGTCCCCGGTATGATGTGCTTCACAAAGAGGGATATATGTAGTTTGTTGCATTGTATAATCTTCATGCACGTGGGGTACTACATTCTGTATGGGAAACTTGTTTGCTGTAGTTTGCCTTTTAGTGGAAGCCACTCGCAGGGCACGGCCGAACAACTCGAGTGAAGTACGAAAAGACAGAGAGAGTGTTTCCTTCATAAAAAAGAGAATATGCTTCTCCCTTGTGAGCTGGAGGACCATATCTCTGTATCTGTAGTGAAAGACCCTGGCTATGATGGGCTACAGAGGGGCACCCAGAGGAAGCTGAGGCCCTAGGGAGTGATGCACATGCTCCACAGCAAAGAGGGGGCAAACGGTGTTGGCCCCAATACTTCCTTTAGAAGACTTTCTATATAGTCAGCCATATTGCCTGTATTGGTAAACTCTGGTGGGACCATCAATTGCAGGTATTACATTGTGACCATGCTTCCAAATCCATGTCCTTTGATTGGATGACCTTCAGGACCTTGGCCATGTCAAGCAGTTACACATTATGCCCTGTTGTGTAATTTTCAAGTCCCAAGATCTTGGCCTCTGCATCAGAGTGTGGACAGATTATCATGTCAAAAATATCTAGGATCACCATATCGAGAAGCTAAGTGCAAGTAGGTAGGTATAAATTTACTATTTTAAACTCCACATCTACGTACCTTGAAGATATATATATATATATATATATATATATATATATATATATATATATATATATATATATATATATATATATATATTACCTACTGGCAGTCGCCAGTAGGTGGTTATAGTTAGGATCTACTTTCCATAGGAAATCCGCAACATTCTATTGGGAATAACTTTGGCGCCGGTGGACGAATCTTCGCGAATTTCTCAAAGTAGGTGGCCCGCTCCGCTCCGCTCCTTCCCTGAAAATGTAGGGGGGATTCGTCAAGCAGAGCCCGAGATAAAAGGGGGGTCCCAATACGTGTTTTCTCCATCTTAATTTCCATAGGGCGGTCGAACTCACTTTTAGCCCGAACGGCTGAATGGATTTCCACCAAACTTGGCAAAATTGTAGGGACTGGTAACCCGATGTGCCTTTGCTATGTCTCAATATATGTGCTCCAGTGGATTTTGAGTAATTTAGGTTAAAAAATATATATATATCTATAGGCGCGCCCCGGTACGCGCACCTGGGAGCGCACCGGGCGTGCTACGCGACTTGCGCACGGAAAGTTGATTGGCTCTCGGGTGTCTGTAAACATTCGAAACAGTCCGGAGCACCCGCCATCTTGTGTCTCGGTAGGATCGAGACACAAGAGGTGGCAAAAAAAAAGGGGGAAATGACCATAAGTGGGCATAGTAGACCCCCCTGACCCCCTAGCTTTCATGTGGGGGGGTATAAAAGGGCCCCGCGGGACAAAAAAAAAAAAATCAATTTGCGCCGGGGGAGCGCCCAGTACGCGCACTGGGGAGCGGACCGGGAAGCGTAGCATGGGGAAAACCCAGTTTATTCACTGCGTCACCTCTACGACCCTTTCTTGCATCAATACGCCCTTTTGCATACATTACACCTGACGTAGGTATAATGTGGCGCAGGGGCTTACAAAGTGACTCATCAACCTAGATGCGTCACTTTGTAAATATGACTGAATAAGGTGCATTTTTTACAGCACTGGTGCATCACAAAAAGTGACGCACCAGTGGCGTTAAAGTGACGCATGGCCTCATAAATGAGGCCTTCAGTCTTCTAGTCATGCGTCAAATTAAATATATGACATATTATGTCGGAAGTACTTACAGATACGTCAGTATTTCAGACGTATCTGTAAGCGCAAAAGTGATGCATTGCTGGAGTGTGTCACAAAAATGATGCAACTCCAGCAATGCATCCTTTCACATGGGGCCAGGCCCCATGTGAACGGGCCTGCATCAGTCTTACACCTGCTGTGATACAGGCACAAGATTTGGACGCAACAGCGTCATAAAAGTGACGCAGTGATATCTCATGGATTTCACTGCGTCACCTCTACGACCCTTTCTTGCGTCAATACGTCCCTTTTGCATACATTACACCTGACGTAGGTATAATGTGGAGCAGGGGCTTACAAAGTGACACATCTACCTAGATGCGTCACTTTGTAAATATGACTGAATAAGGTGCATTTTTTACAGCACTGGTGCCTCACAAAAAGTGACGCACCGGTGGCGTTAAAGTGACGCATGGCCTCATAAATGAGGCCTTCAGTCTTCTAGTCATGCGTCAAATTAAATATATGACGTATTATATCGGAAGTACTTACAGATACGTCAGTATTTCAGACGTATCTGTAAGCGCAAAAGTGATGCATTGCTGGAGTGTGTCACAAAAATGATGCAACTCCAACAATGCATCCTTTCACATGGGGCCAGGCCCCATGTGAAAGGGCCTGCATCAGTCTTACGCCTGCTGTGATACAGACGCAAGATTTGGACGCAACAGCGTCATAAAAGTGACGCAGTGATATCTCATAGATTTCACTGCGTCACCTCTACGACCCTTTTTTGCATCAATACGCCCCTTTTGCATACATTACACCTGAAGTAGGTGTAATGTGGCGCAGGGGCATTCAAAGTGATGCATCTACCTAAATGCGTCACTTTGTAAATATGACTGAATAAGGTGCATTTTTTACAGCACTGGTGCGTCACAAAAAGTGTCGCACCGGTGGCGTTAAAGTGACGCATGGCCTCATAAATGAGGCCTTCAGTCTTCTAGTCATGCTTAATATTAAATTTATGACGTATTATGTCGGAAGTACTTACAGATACGTCAGTATTTCAGACGTATCTGTAAGCGCAAAAGTGATGCATTGCTGGAGTGTGTCACAAAAATGATGCAACTCCAGCAATGCATCTTTTCTTACCCTTCCACACCCCCGTTCCTTTTCAACATTTTCTTTGAATATCCACATTCCCCATGTTCACTCTCCTTCTCCTTACTTTCCTTCCCAACACTCACCTTCTTTCAGTCCCCCTACTTCACTTCCTTTCTCCTCTCATACCTTTCTGTTCTTTCTTACTCATTTTCCTTTCCATTATCAATGCACTCCACTTCACTTACTCTTTTTCATTTTTTTAAGAATATAGCTCTTTGATGAGAATTAGAGGTAGTTCTGAAAAGAACTTTTTTTTTCTTCTTCTTTTTTTTTTTTAAAACAAAAACAAAAACAGGGAATGGAAACTGCTCAACAGGAGCAAAAAAAACAAAAAAAATTAAGGCTGGGAAAGGCAGCGAATGGTTCTCCAATGCTCGAACCATGAGCAGAACATTTTGCTCCCCAAAGGTAAGTAGCTGATCGCAGCATCTGCATTTCAGGACGCCTTTGTTGAATGCAGGCTGAATGTTTGGAACCAGCTCTTGCGATCACCCCTTCACTGAAGTGGTTGCTCCTCTGGTGGATGTAGAGGCCCCATCACTGGGAACCTTTTGTGCCAGAGCCCTGACACTTTCCCGGGCAAAATTTTGGGGGTGCTTCCTCTCCACATGGCAAAGCATTGTGGAGTTCCCAAAAGAATATTTCGTAGTGGGGTCACCCCGTGACAGGACTGTGTGGCAGATCCTGCACTCCACTTTTGGAGCATTGACCTTCTTCTGGTCATCTGGTATGGAAAAAAAATTCCAGATGAAATGCTCTTTGACCTTCGGCTGAGGAGGCTCTTCATCAATGAATTCAGGCTCATCTTCACTGCTGGATGGTCTGGCAGCCATATCCAAGAAAGATCGAAGAGAAAAAAGGCAGGTCTTTCAGTCACAAAAGTGAAAGAAGAAGTGAAGGAAACGGGTGGGGATTTCATTCTTTGTAAAAAAAACTGTTAGCAACCAATGAAAAGTGTTATTTTAAGGTCACATGACTTGACGCGCTGACGCTGCACGCACCGGAGCGCTTCCGGGGGCGCATACGCGGCGCGAACGTAGGCACTTCCGGGGGCGCATACGCGGCGCGAACGTAGGCGCTTCCGGGTGCGCTTACGCGGCGCGCCGAAGTGACGTTTTGATAGTTTCACGGAAATGCAAAATTATTTTCATTTCCTTATTCAAAAAAACTGCTTTTATATGTATGGTACTAAATGTCTTGCGTTATTATTTACTTTTCATTCATATTTTTTTACACGAACGCAGGTAGCGCTCTGGGTGCGCTTTCCGGAGAGCTTACCGGTGTGCGGACCCAGAGCGCCCCAAGAAAAAATTATTTAAAAAAAAATAAAAAAAATATTATTATAAAAAAAATAATACTAATTAATACTCACACAAAACAGCAAATAAAAAAAATCGTAGATTACAAACTCGATATAGAAAGGAATTAGCATTTAAAAAACCTATGAAATTCACTGAAAAAACGATAGGTTTCACACCAGTTATAGTTAGGAATTAGCATTTAAAAAACCTATTAAATTCACTGAAAAAACCATAGGTTTCACACCAGTTATAGTTACCTGGAAATTTCCAACCATCCAGTGAATGTGTGTCTTTCTGAAAAATAAATATGTTTTATATATGTATTTGTAAAGGTGGATGGAAGAATAAATGTTTAAATAAGTGTCTAAATGGATTTTTTTTTTTTAAATTGATTGATTAACTGGCTTATTAAGTGTATCTTAGTGAATACATACATTAGCGAGTAATGTTTAAATATTTAAATGTTTGTATCAGTGTTTCACTTTGTGTATAAGTGGCTGCATGGTTATAGTATAGTATCAGTATGAGTGTCTGTATGGTTTGGTGGGGGTATTACTTAGCACATAGATGCATCAATGACTGACTCACTGTTTGTATGTGTTTTGAAGACAGCTTATGTGCAGGACTGTATGGGTGGATGAGTGTGTATATGTGTGTGTTAGTGAGTGAATGACTGTCTCACTAGTGTCTTTATCAGTAACTACATATGCTTTAATCTAGTATATGGAGTATTGATGTATATAAGTGAGTAAATGTGAGAGTGAGAGATTGTAAGAGTTCCTGTTTAAATAAGTATGTGTTTCTATAAGTGATTGTTTAAGAGAGTAAGTATGTGTAAGTTTCCTTAGAAGTAAGGTGGTAGTGTGTGTATAGCTGTATATGCAAATAAATGGATGTTCAATAGTTTATTTGCATGTGTGAGTATGTGTGTGAGTAACTTTTGGATGACTGTCGGTGTGTAACAGGATGTATAGGTGTATCACTACATATGATGAGTGAGTATATGTATGAGTGACTATATAGAACTGTTGGTGAATGAGTGGATGTGTATATAGATGGCGGAATTACTGAATTGGTTGTTGTAACTGGTATGGGTATCTCCACGTTTTTGAAAATGTTAGTTTCTATTTTTGAATATGTGTTTCAAGGGTTACATTACACTGAAAGTAGGTCTGTCACTCTGTCACAAGGATGGTGTCATCAGTGATGTCATCAGTGATGTCACTGACCATGTCATGAGTGATGTAATATGTGACATCATCAGCAGTACATTGCATTGCATTGCATTGCAGAGGTCAGCCTGGGACCAGGGTTCAATTCCCGGCTCGGCGGGGTCTTGAGTCCTAAAATGTCCATGGACTCGACAATTCTTGCTCCGGTGCCTACTCGATTCACAGGTTCACACTCTGCGACTCTGGGCAATAGCTTGCTTAATCTCCACAATGGCACTTCGCGGCGGGATGCCTGGCTCTCACCTTGCGGATACCCTGCCGGGGTTATCTCACAAGGGAATCCCAGGACGGGTTCCCTAAGCAAGAGCTTGGAGACCGGTTGGTGATTTGCGCTATGTATATAAATTCCTGTACATTTACATGTGCGCAAGTTATAGTGAGTCCAACTAACTATAACGTGGGAATTTAAATGGTTTTATGTCAGTAAAATTTCCAGGTAACTATAACTGGTGTGAAACCTATGTTTTTTTCAGTGAATTTAATAGGTTTTTTAAATGCTAATTCCTAACTATAACTGGTGTGAAACCTATGTTTTTTTCAGTGAATATATATATATATATGTATACATCATCAAGGATCAAGGTACCTATATACTTGTTGTTAAATATAGTAAAACGTTGCTTTCTTATAGAAAAATACATTACCGATATTCTTGTCAAGATATTGTCCACTTAATTTTGTGGACTAATTATCAGTGAAGGCAACAGGACCTTCACACTACAGCGAGTGCCCGTGATACTTTCCTGCTCCTCGCGGCTACCTCCAGCACTTTCAGGACTCTTTACTGGACTGAACAGGTAACTTTGCAGCAGGACTAACCTGGTCTCTATATATGACCCATGCTCCATCGCAGTTTGCCAGAACCTGTGCCTTTCTATTTGTCTCGTAAGACCAGAGAGCAGCGAGTGGCGCTGTGGGCTTTTTGGTGCTATTTTCGCTTACATCTCTAAAATTACATTTCTCTGATACTACTGATTGGATTTTGTCATTTTGCTCTTGTTTTATTTCTTAAAATCTACTCTATTATTCTAATCTGGGAGATCACTTTAGTGATGTGTTTCTATTTTATTACTGTTTGAAGTGTTGCACAAATACTTTACATATTGCATCTGAGATAAGCCTGACTGCTCTGTGCCAAGCTACAATAGGGTTGAGCACAGGCTTATCTCGAATTCGGTTGTGGCTCACACTGACAAGCATAGTGATTGCTGCTTGAATAAGGGTTCTTCCTCAAACACAAATGCAATGTTTTATACTGCTGATCAGCGGTGAGGACTTGAGCTTGTGTTTGTACAGTGCCATAAATCAATTTTGTGTTACACTACTATCCCATATAAATATTTTGATATCAAGTCAAGCCTTTTAAAATTCCCCTTAGCTTTCTGATTGGCTTTTTTCCCTTTTTTTAAAGTTCAATTTTTCTTTTTCTTTGTCTCATACCATGGAAGTGGAGCAGCTCAATGTGGATAGCATCATCATAGCGGAGCTGCAGAAACTCTGCAAGGAGAGGGGGCTATGTACAGGAGAGAAGGCAACAAAGCTGGAGTTTCAGCTAACCCGCTGTGCCAATGAGGAAGTCACTGGCATGCAATCCCAGCCTGAGGACTCTGAAGATGAAGATCTGAATGTGGAGGATCCTGATGCAGGGAACTTCATTTGAGAATGTAGGATGACCTGAGTAAGTGACCTGAGCAGGACCTCCCAGATGAAGGAGGTCCTCTACCAACTGAGAGAGAGCCCTGTGGGAAGGCAGGGACTTCCAGGAACATGTCCCAAGAGGAGTTTGTGGACAGGAAAGCAAAAAGGAAGATCGAGCTCCAAATGGTTGTGCACGAAAATGGAAGAAATGAATGCTGAGAGGGCCTTGGCTGAAAAGGAGCTGTTGCTGGAGCATGAGAGGAGCCTGAAAGAACTGGAGATTAAAATTAGACAAACCTCAGAATCCAGCAGCAATGGTGACAGTGTACCTATAGTGTCTTAAGGTGACAAGAAGGTCTGCATACCCAAAGAACTGGTGCTAGGTGGTGGAAGATGATATTGATAAACTGCTTGCTGCATATGAGGTAGCCCTGAGGATGCACACGATCCCAGAGGAGCACTGGGGAAAGTGGTGGCTCATGAAAACACATACCTGCAGTGAGGCACTAGAGGTAGATGACCAAATTGAGTTACCCCCCATGAAAGTCATCCTTGTCGCCAAATTTGGGCTGATTCCTACGAAATATCATCAGTTTTTCAGGGACAGCCACGAACTGTCAAACCAGTCTTGGGTAGATTTATTGGATTAGTTTAGTAAGGCACTGAATGGCTGGGTAAGGGGCAGCAAAATCAATGACTGTGTGCTATACAACCTCCCCTGGAGGCTACGCCGATCGGCCGCAGAGGATTTAATGTGAGTCTGGTTTATAAACAGATTTAAAAACAGACGCGCTCCTGCACATTGGTCTCACGCTGCCGAGCACCGGATACAGCTGTGTGTGCTGAGGAGCTAGACATTGGTTGACTGGGCATCCCCCCTCATTTTTTGCTCATCTGTGCGGACATTTGTTCACTCATTGCTCATTGACGCTTGCTCAGTCTCTGTCTCCTTTTATGACCGAGTGGGCAATCCAGGGTCCCCATTTTGGGGTGCGTGCTCTGGAAGCATCCTCAGTTCATTATCCTCAAAATGGCAGCCATACCAATTACATTTAGAAAGGACTACTAACCCCGCACTAATAGAGAGAAAGAGACATAGGACTTCCTTACAAGACACATTGCAAAAACTGAAATGAAGGGCCAACCACTGCACTTTGCTCCATAGAAAGGGACAGAGGACTACATCCCAGAGAGACTCCCCCTACAGTCTCCCTCTGCCAATTTAGCCTTTCCCGAAGCCCAACATTTCTGGCATCATAACCCCACAACTACCCCTTCCCGACCTTTTCTCCCTACCCACTAGGATTATTATTTGCCTATTCAAGAACTACCTATTAAACAAAAATACCCTCACCTCTGTGAACCCATTCATGGGGCCCCTTCTTTGCTAGGGCACACTATCAGAATGATGATCAGTCCTGACCCCTCAGGATACAATGCCCTCACTATCAACTACCCACTTCAGTACAAACAAGGGTAATATAGTTAATGACCTCATCTTATATACCAGAAAATGAGCATGCTGGCGGAATGCGATATATTCCATGCTTCGTATATCAGGCACTAGGAAAACACCTCATTGTCTCAAATAACAATATCGCCCTCACTCACCTTCAACAGTAATGCCACTATTACCATCCATAACAATGGTATCATCAATGATGACATTTTAAAAATGCTCGACCAAAATGAATCCTACCTCCTTATCCTCCTGGGTCTTTCCTCAGTGTTTGACACTGTTAATCATGACAACCTCCTATCCATTTTTAAGCACAGGATGGGCCTTTCTGGTTCAGTGCAGCAATGGTTCTTGTCCTTCCTCTACCACAGATCCTCTCTCTCCCAGCCATCACTAGTATCCATGGGGGTCCCCAAGGGTGCGCCCTATCCCCCATACTCTTGGAACCTTTAGCTAATGCTCTAAATTCCGCTGACAAGCTCTTCCATATGTATGCAGATGATACGCAACTCTATTTGAAAATCTCCTCCCCGAATAACCTCACAGCACTCATCTCTACCCTAATAAATGCTCAAAACTGGTTAACTGAAAATCACCTCTTACTCAAGACCTCCAAAACAGAATTCCTTCTCATCTCTCCCCTGAATCACATCCCCAAGATAGACCTTTGGATGAACCACTTCACTACCTTCAACTGCTCCCCTCTCACTGTTGACTCAGCCAAATCTCTCGGACTCACCCTAGTCAAGCATCTGAACATGAAAACTCATATCAGCAATGTGTGTAAGGGAGTGAATCAACTTATGAGGATACGCAGGAATCTGAAACCTTTCCTCCCACAAGCTAATTTCAAGCAAGTGGTCCAAGCGCTTGTTTTGCTGAGGCAAAACTATGACAGTGCTACACGCTGTGGCCTCCCCAAATTTACCTTGGCCCCACTAAGGGCTTCACTTAATGCTGCGGCCAGACTGTCACTGGGTCTAAAAGAAATGAGCACATTTCCTTAGTCTTAAAATCCCTAAATTGGTTGCTCTATGAAGCAAAAATTCAGCTAAAGGTTGCTTGTCTATCTCACAAAGCCCTTCATTTCAAAACTCCCAGTTATCTAGCGCAAATGCTAGAATTATCAGGACGGGGTAGACCTTCTTGGAGTGCTAACTCTCTCCTCCTGAAACCTCAGATCTTTCCCAAAAAGACAACATGTCACTGAGCTTTCCCCGGCTCTGCGCCAAAGATCTGGAACTCTCTCCCACCGTAACAACGCAGAATCTCCTCCAAGGTTGCCTTCAAATTGGAAGTAAAAAGATTCCTCATGAACAAGTTCCTACCATAAAAGGGTCTCGGATTCTCTGCTCTAATGGTTTGGACCTACAGTCCTGCGTTTGGTGTTATTCTGCTTTATTAGTCAATTGCTCTCCTCCCAGTTCGCTATGTTCCCGTTTTTATCTAACCCTTTATTGTCCCTTTCGATTGTAACCTTTTGTTTGATATGCATATGTGATTTGTTTAGGTTGGTACCCCTTCTGACGAATTTACTGCAACTATACTTTCCTTTCCCTCAAATTGTAAAGCGCTCTGATATCCTTCGAGATCATGTTTGCGCTATATAAAACTTTATATATAAAATAAAATAAATATTTAACAACCAGATTCAGAGAGAGGACATGCTCAATATTTGTTTTACAGGTCTGCTTCAGAACCTGGTGGATAGCAAGCCTTCTGACCCAGTAAGCTTGCCGAGGAGGCAGACATCTGGGTCAATACCAGGGTGTTCACGAAGACATCTTGAGGATTCTCAAAAGAGTGGTCAGTGTTCACACCTTAGGGTAGAGAGGGGAGGTAAAATCAAAAAGGTGTTCCCATAAGCCCTCCCAAAAAATTTCCAGGGGAAAGGGAACCCTTCGCAATCTTTCCACCAGAAAAAAAGGCTTCAGATATAAGAATACTGGTAAGTTTGTCCTAAGTGCATTGACTGCTACCAGTATGGGCACCTCAAGGGAGATGCTAAGTGCTCCTAGAGCGCACAGACCCCCAGTGGTGGAAATTGCTAGTGTGGTGCTTAGGAAGTAGATAGTCCCAGTCACTGTGGAGGGGACAGCTAGGGTCAAATTAGTGTCCCTTGGAGAGATGGTATATAAGGCCCTCATGTCTGCCAATACTTCCAAATACAGGCAGTGGATCTCTATCAATCAGCAGAGTGTAGAGGTTCTAAGAGACACAGGAGCCAGTATGACTATTGTCAGGTGCAAATTGGTGTCCTCAGAACAGGTGATACCCAATACATTTCACCAGGTTGTAGTAGCAGACAACTGTGAGAGCCACTACCCAGAGGCTCTGGTTCCCTTCGAGTGGGGTGGTTTCAAGTTCTCCTATGGTAGCTGTGAGTCCTGCCATACCCGTGGATTCATTGCAAGGGAATGACTTGGAGTGCACTGCCTGGAGGTACGTGGAGCTCAAGCCACACCTTGAAATGTTGGGGTTGCCTGCATAGGTCTGCATGCCCACTCGGCCTACCGCTATCCAAAATGAGAGTCAATTGATCCTGGAGCCTGGGAGATTTATCCAGGCATCTGTAAAGAAAGGGAAAGGCTGGTTACCCCCCTCTGAAGATCATACAGCACTGGTGGATAGAACGCCAGAGAAAACATTGTTAGAGCCAACCAGAGTAGGCATTGCCTCTCTAGGTGACCTGCCTGAGCTTGTTGAGTAGCAAGTTGAGATGGAGATCACAAGGGGAGAGTTCTACAAAGCCCAGAAAGAGTGCCAAACCCTAGAGGGTCTGAAGCAGCATACCTAAGCGCAGGCAGCTGTTGACACCTCTGGAGATCACCTTATTTACTGTGATATCAACCTAATTTACAGTGAGCCGGAGGCGCCTGTGCACGGGGCAGCATGTGCGCTGATGGTCCCTCAGTGTTATAGGGCCTTCTTACTGGATCTGGTTCACAACTTACCATTAGCAGGGCATCTGGGACACGAAGAGACCTTTGACTGGTTTTGCTTTTATTGGCCCCGGATGAGGAAAGTCTCAGATGCTTTCTGTAGAGTTTCAGCCTGAGAGCGATTGTTTAAAAAATTGTTAGTTTGGGTATGTATTTTCTCATTATATGATTCATTTATTATGTTTTGTGTCCAATCGGCAGTTTACACCACACCTCAATAAAAGAAAAAGTTTTACAAGCTGATGGCTAACATTCACATCTTTTTCTAATGTCACCTCATGGTTAACTTTGTTCATATGACATTAGATGTTGCGCTGATTGTATTAGGATTCAATCACATTGTCATCTTGTTTTCTTTATGTTTTACTAACATTTGGGCGCAATATTTGCACTTTAATCACAAGACTGCGATTTAGCATCACTTTTGTCAAGTAAGGTAGCTTATGTTGTGTAACCACACAAGAGAGCATGATTAAATTCTCAGGTGCACAGTGGTCATGTTGGCGTGTTGAGAGAATTTCATCTGTTCCCGTCAAAGCGGGTTAGTTCAGGGTCATGTAGCATACATCGACTTCAGTTACTTTAAATGAAAACCCTAGTTGCATTTTATTTTGTAGAAGGAGTGAGAGGGTGAGGCGATGTGCATGGGGTGGCATCCGCATATCACGGGATCGCTTTAGAGGCATTGAGTGCTACACTATTTTCTGCGGGCAATTGATTGAGTGTTCCAGTCATCATGAGACACTTTTTGAGAACATGCATACCATAAGTTATTTAATGGTAATGTGGTGTAGTAGCTTTTTATGCTGTTTATTTTGGTGGTGGGTTTTGGGGCACAGAGCATGTTCTATATGCACGGAAATTCACTGGATTTATTTGCAATTATTTGCATGCGGGTTAATTAGGATAAGATGTTATTACTCTTGAATTCACTTTATGAGCTCTTTTGTTTTGTTTTAAAACTCAAGGCACCATTTATTTTATTTTATTTTCATTTCGGTCCTTAACCTGTTCTGTACGCATGACGGTATTGTTCCGTCATGCGCCACGGAGCGTGTGTGGAAAGCAGAACCATTCAGTCCTCTGCATATAAGCACCAAATACCTCTGCTCTGATTTCCTTTCATTGTTTTAGCCTCAGGAGGTGGGTAAGTGCTTCCCCAGAGGCATTTTTTTTCAGTGTAATGACAATCAGCGCCCATGGAGTGCTGATGTTATTACACTGAAAGTGAAAGAGAAATGACACGATCAGCTCATTTTACTTTCAATGCCTACGTGCTTGTGGGGCTATATCAGCCTCCCAACAATGTAGACAGACGATAGAGATATCATTGGAAAGGGGAGAAACTCCCCTTTCCAATGGTATCCTTCTCTGGTGGACCTCTGCTCAGGGATTGCTGATGGAGTGTGATCCCCAAGCAGGGATGCTCCCAATAGACACTAAGGAGAGGAGAGCAGCCCATTGGGCAAGGGATTTTGCTCCCCACATATATTATGGCTATGCTCAGTCTTTCTGCCCCGAATGGCGGGAAGATGGGGCCAGTCCCCCTATCATCTCCCCCTATCATCTCCCCCCATGTGGCAGAAAGCACATTAGACATCAGGGATTATTTATTTGTGAATACTTACGGGTAGAGGCTGCCTTAAATGGCCATTAAAACACCCCCACCCCTCCCACAACTGAACACAGTCTTTCTTACCCCCCCTTTGGTGCAGATGGGGGCAATAGCCTCTAATATGCCCCACTGGGTGGCGGAAAGCCCACTAGACACTAGTTTCTTTTTTTTAAGATAGGTTTGGCGGCTGCCCACAATGACGGTAAACGCGCTTTCACCTCATCACCTCAGACCCTGATTTTTTCGCATGATAAAAGCAACCTATACACTGGCATGTTTAGCATGATTTGTAGCACGAGTTCACCTCTTCACCTCGCATTGCGCGCACACTACCCTTCAGAATACTCACACTAATCGGAATTTACTTTCTTCACGTGTAGAGATATCCCCTGACGAAGTGCTGCCAGTAAAGCCCGAAATGCATTGGGAAAGATGAATCATTAACATGTTTGGGCATTATTAACAATCTTCGGTTACAACCATGAAAATAATGTGTTGAAACATAAGAAATGAAGCAACAAAATGGAATAAAAAGTTTCAAACTTTATACTTGTTGATAAAACTTGATCAAATTGCAGTATAAGACTATCAGACTTCCTAGTCCTACAAGCAGTGCACGGAGGAGTCTTCCCCTCTGATAGGGGCAGCTTTGTATTAGTCTATGTAATCCCCGACGTTGTAAGGCTCAGACAGCGATCCCACTGGAGCATGCAAATCTATTAACTTTTCAGGTACAATAGATAATCCAAAAAGCTGTGCAAGTCTCATCACTTCTTGGCTACCCACAATGGGCATGCCCATGCTGCCACGCCCCAGACACTAATAATAACAACAGTGTTTCTGACTCCAGGGGAGGGCAGATGGGGGTTATTACTCCTGATCTACCCCCAGGAGAGCAGAAATCCCACTAGACACCATGGATTTATTTTTATGACAGAGGGGTGGGACCTGCCCAAAATGGGCCTCCACTCCCTAAGATAATAGGTACCATCTTCATTCCTCCCTGAAGGCATATGGGGGCAATAGACCCCCATATCCTGCCTGGGGGTCAGAAAGGCCACTAGGCACCAGGGACTATTTTAATTTCATAGTGTAGGGGTAGAATCTGCCCAGAATGGGCATGCCAATGTCCCCACACCTCCAAAATGAATGGGAACAGTCTTTCTGCCACCCTGGGGGCATAGCCGGCAGTAGCGGCAGGGGGGTAGAAAGCCCATGAGGCACCAGGGACTAGTGTTCTCCTTGTGCATGGGTGGGAATGCCAATGCCCCCACCCCTACATAAAAAATATGCACAGTCTTGTGTGCGTGTGTGTGTGTGAACTGGATTTCAGCTGATTTTCACCAATTATTGGTGTTTGGCTGACTGCATGTATGCTGGCATTTTGCTGCTGGTGTTTGTGAATTTGCACTTGGCTGGTGGTGTGTGTAGACTAGTGCTTGGTAGTGATTGTGTGGTTTAGTGTTTGTCTGGCGGTGTGTGTAGACTGGTGCTTGGCTGGCAGTGTGCGCTGGATGGTGCTTGGCTGGTGGTGTGCATGGACTGGCACTTGGCTGGCAGTGTGGGCGGACTGATGCTTGCCTGGCGGTTTGGCTTGCATGGATATCTAGGGTCTTCTTACCTAGAATTCACTGCAGACCTCAAATTTAGCTATAAAGTCAAATTTTGCTCACATGTTTGTGTGGAAATGCTGAAGGATCACAGTACCGGCACAACATCCTCACCAGCCAGTATTCCCATTGATCTCATGATAAAAATGATCTCTCTTGTGCGGCTGCCCAAAAGAGAGTCAGCCTAAAAACATATTTAAAAAACTGTCCTTATGGACACTCTTTGGTACCCCCTCAGCCCCTCAGTTTTTCATTTGATACGTTTTTAGGCTGACTCTGCTTTGGGCACCCACACAAGGGAGGTATTATTTTTATTGGGAAATAAAGGGGAATGCTGCATGGTAGGAAATGTGTGCCGGCACGCTTGTGAGGGAAAATGTGATTTTATTAGCTAAATTTGGGGTTTGCAAGGGATTCTGGATAAGAAAGAATTGGGGGATCCACACAAGAGACACCTCCCTGGACTCCCCCAGTGGTTTATTTTTCAGAAACGCCTGAAAATTAGTTGCTTCACCTAGATGACCGACAAGCCCGGGAACAAAAACCCATGTGCCCCCTATCTATCACAAAACAACCTGTTTTTCGCAAAGGAGGCTCATGTGTTTTAGTCCGGGGCTCGGCAGCCTTCTATGGAAACCTACCAAAGCAAGATATTTCAGAAAACTAGACACCCTGGGGTCCAGGCATGTGTGGCTTGCATGTATCCCACAAATTTTATTACCCAGAATCTCCTGCAAACAAATAATTTAGCTAAAAGCATCCCATTTTCCTCACAACTGGACTGACACAAATTTCCTGCCACCCAGCTTTTCCCAAGGTCTCCCAATAAAAATGGTACCTCACTTGTGTGGGTGGGCCACGTGCCTGTGACAGGGAAGGACCCAGACCGTATTGTGGAGCCATTCAACTAATCACAGAACAACCTGGTTTTGCAAGGCAGGCACCTGCGTTTTTGGTCCCAGGCTCGGCAGCCTTCTAGGAAAACCCACCATGCCTAGACATTTCTGAAAACTAAACACCAGGGGGAGTCTAGGGAGGTGTGGATTATCTGGATCTCCCAACATTTTCTTACCCAGAATCCCCTACAAATTTAAAATTTTGCTAGATAAATCATATTTTCCTCACATTTCTGTGCAGGAAAGTGGTGGGATCTCTGGCCCAACGTAAATTTCAGATCACCCAGCATTTCCCCAGGTCTTCCGATAAGAATGGTACCTCACGTGTGTGGGTGGGCCACATGCCGGTGACGGGTAAGGGACTAAAATGTATTTTGGTGATATCAAAATTATCTATCACAAAACAACCTGGTTTTCCAAGGGGGGCACCTGCGTTTTGGTCCTGCCCTCAGTGGCCATCTAGGGAAACCTACCAAAACCAGATATTTCTAAAAACTAGACATCCGGGGGAGTCCAGGGAGGTGTTGCTTGTATGGACCCCCAAAGTTTTCTTACACCAAATTCCTGCAAAACTGAAATTTTGCTAAACAAAATCATATTTAACTCACACCGAGCTAGGGTACAAAATTCCACAGCTAGGCACACTGCAAAAAAAGGGTCAGTTCTCATTGGAAAAATGTGATGTGTCCACACTACCTTTTTGAGCATTTCCTGCCACGAGTACTAGGCCTACCCACACAAGTGAGGTACCATTTTTATTGGGAGATTTGGAAGAAGTTACAGGTAATAATGTATGTAAAAAGAACAATTAATGGACAGAATGTAGAACAATGTCATACATTCACCCCAGTACAGAGATCTGGGCCTAAATACATCATTCTTTTTTGCTACCCATGCCATTCCAGTTTGAACCCAGCCATAAGCAAATCAGCACCCAATGGGAACAGTCCAGTCTGAACTGCCAGGCCAGGTCCTTCCTGTACTGGAAACAGGCATCCTGGGACCATTTTCGGGGTTTCACCCCTCATCAGCCAGGATAGCTTGACTCCAGTGCCATGGAGATCACCGGACCCACGTCTGGGCATACCAGCCCCATTCAGGAAAGATGACAAATGCAA
Source organism: Lissotriton vulgaris (assembly GCF_964263255.1). Classification (NCBI taxonomy): domain Eukaryota; kingdom Metazoa; phylum Chordata; class Amphibia; order Caudata; family Salamandridae; genus Lissotriton; species Lissotriton vulgaris. The sequence continues at coordinate 2,062,273,040 of NC_141689.1, read as the reverse complement.
AAAGAGCAATTGATGGACAGAATGCAGAACAATGTAATACATTCACCCCAGTACAGAGATTTGAGCCTAACTCCACCATTTTTTCGCTCACCATGCCATTCCAGTTTGAACCCAACCATATGCAAATCAACCTTGACACTGAGCTCAATGGGACCATTCTAGCCCAAACTGCCAGGCCAGGTCCTCCTGGGACTAGAAACAAGCCTCCTAGGTCCGGATTTGGGGTTCAACCCCTCATCAGCCAGAATATCTTGACTCTAGTGCCATAAAGAGAGCATTACCGAAGTCTGGGTATAGCCGTCCCACTCAGGGTAACAAATGCAAAAAAGATATTTGATGGACAGAAAGCACAACAATGTCATGCATACATCCCAGTACAGAGAGCTGGGCCTAAATCCATCAATTATGTGCTCTCCATGCCACTCCAGTATGAACTCAGCCATATGCAAATCAGTCTTGTCCCTGTGACCAATGGGAACAGTCTAGCCTAAACTGCCAGCCCAGATCCTTTCTGGACTGGAAGCAAGCCTCCCAGGCCTGGTTTTGGTGTTTCACCCCTTCACAGTCAGGGTAGCTTGACTCCAGTGTCATGGAGAGCACGGGAGCAACGTCTGGGCAAACCCATCACACTCGGGTGATGGGCAAAATGCATAACAATGTCATACAATCACCCCAGTACAGATATCTGGGCCTAAATCCAACATTTGTGTGCTCCCCATAAACTTCTAGTTTGAACCCAGCCATTTGCAAATCAGTCTTGACCCTGCGCCCATTGGGAACAGTCCAGCCCAAACTGCGAGGCAATGTACTCCCTGGACTGGAAACCAGTATCCTAGGACCAGTTTCGGGGTTTCACAACTCATAAGCCAGGATAGCTTGACTTCAGTGGAATTAAGAGCATGGGACTCATGTCTGGGCATACCCGTCCCCCTTGGGGTGACAAATGCATGGAGAACAATTGATGGACAGAATGCAGAACAATGTCATGCATTCACCACAGTACAGAGATCTGGTCCTAAATCCATCATTTGTGTGCTCCCCATGCCATTCCAGTTTGAACCCAGCCGTATGGAAATCAGTCTTGACTCTGCGCCCAATTGGAACATTGCAGCCGGAACTGCCAGACCAGGTCCTTCCTGGACAGGAAACAAGCATCCTAGGACCAGTTTGGGGGTTTCACCCCTCAGCAGCCAGGATAGCTTGACTCCAGTGGCATGGAGGGCACGGGACCCACGTCTGGGCAAACCTGTACCACTTGGGGTGACAACTGTAAAAAGAACGATTGATGTATAGAATGCAGAACATAGTCATACATTCACCCCAGTACAGAGAGCTGGGCCTAAATCCTTCAATTAGGGGCTCCCATTCCATTCCAGTTTGAACTCAGTCGTATGCAAATCAGTCTTGACCCTGCTCCCAATGGGAAAAGTCCAGCCCGAACTGCCAGGCCTGATCTTCCCTGGACTGGAAATAAGCATCTTAGGACCGGTTTTCGGGGTTTCAACCCTCATCAGCCAGGATGGCTTGACTCCAGTGGAATGGGGAGCATGGGACCCACGTCTGGGAATACCTGTCCCACTCGAGGTGAAAAATGCAAAAAGAACAATTGATGGACCGAATGCAGAACAATGTCATTCATTCACCCCAGTACAGAGATCTGGGTCTAAATACATAATTTTTTAGTCTTATTTTGGGAAAAATGTATGCACAAATTACTGTTTTTTCAAATCAATTTTGATATTTTTTAATTTTACTGTTAGTTTCTAAAACAAAACCTTGAAAGTTCAACATAAATGACCCTGTGCTGAATTCAAAATGTTGTCTAAGTTTCAGAAATGTATAGCCATTATTGGTTTCAGGCCCATTTCTACCACTAACTGAGAAGAGGTAGAAAGCACAAAAAAATAGGAAAAATAGGCTATGTCCAAGTAAAATGCCAAAACTGTGTAGAAATTTTGGGTTTTCAGGCAAACGTCAGCCTGTTCCTAAATACTGGGAAGATGGTGGTGACTTCAGCACCACAAACCCTTTGTTGATACCATTGGCAGGTAAAAGAACAGATGATTTCTTCTTCAGCACTTTTCTCAATTTTCCCCAAAAATCAAAGTTGTGTATTTGGGCTACTTTCTTTGTCCTCTCTAGAGGAATCCACAAACCCTGGGTGCCATTTGAATCCTCGGGATGTTGGACAAAAAGCACTCAAATTTGGTGTGGATACTTGTACTATGTGTACAGAAACGTTAGAGGGCCCTAAGCACGAAGTACCCCAAATAGCCATAATAAGGCTTAGCATGGGGGGTAGGAAAAGGCCTAGAGCAAAAGTGGTTAATTCGTTTGTAGCAGAGTTGAATTTGGTTTTGATACTGGGGGCATTATTCAGGCAATAACATGTGTATAGTAGCATGTCAAGTTACATTGAGTGTCAACCATCAAGGGGAAACATGATGTAATCATGTTGAGTATCATGGAACTCTTTCCTCTATGTATTTATGCTAGGAAGAGATCCTTCTAAAAATGCTTTGGGTACCCTTGCATTACAGATCAAAACTTGCACTGTTAAAAGCAACAGGATAAACTTTAGTAGAATGTCATGTTGTTGGAAAAATCACTACACCAATACAATATGGAAGATTTGAATGTCTACGATTCATCTTGTTTAAGTTTGGAGTAATATGGACACGACTGATAAGAGAAAATGATTATTCAGTGTACCTGGACTTACATGAGCAGACAAGAACTTTCACAGGCTTGTTGCAGGGATTGCGCTTAGAAACATAACTATGCCTGGGACCACAGAAAATCAGTATGTAGGAACTGAGTCACCATACCACATCAGTACCTATTGGCCCATATCCAGATAAGCTCATAGTGCTTTGCCCTTCTAACCTTTCCAGAGAAATAGGCAAATTAGCTCCCCAGAACACAACACTCCAGAACCTCCCAGAGATCGCAGTAGCAGACCATCAGCTTTCCTTCTCTCACTCATACATAGCACAATAAACAGAAAAGAGACACAAAAAGCTTACAATACTTATTAAAACTATTGTTCTCTAATTTCTAATAACTGTGATGCAATTAAAAGACATATACATGTCAAAAATGTGATTATCATATTCAACAGACTGTACACAATGAAAAGTCCTGATCATATTGAAGGATAGATTTTCCTAAGGATACCTTCACTATAGAGATATAGGGTTATTTTAACACCTTGGCTGCTAGGGGTTTTCCCGCTGTGCGCTGGCACTTGAGATATCCCATTGTTCATGACAAAGCCAGCTCGTCATCCGCACAGCGCAGGTAACACTCATGACGAGCTGGCTTTGTCATCAGCACTGAAGGGGTTATAGATCTCTGGGATTAGTGGAGGAATTTATACCTTGCATACATAGGTATGTTTTTGTTTTTTTACAGAGTTTTATATAGCACAAGCTTGACCCGATTCAGGTATCAGAGCGCCTTACATACACCAGTTGCATTATGCATTTGTTCTACATCTCAGGCAATGGAGCTTTCTTTCATCTTGGGACCTTTGCTCAGTAAGAATGTGTACTCTGTTTTAAAAACTACAAATCCCAGCTTATATGAGAAGAATTGCATGATCAATAAGAGTAGCTGGACTTCTTTATTATGTCCAGGTGTTAGTAACCGACGACAAATAAAAAAGAGCACAGTCTTTTTTGACATTGTAATAAATGTTCAGTCTGAATCCCAGCAGAAGAACTAAACAACAAAAACATGTGCAACCTATTTGCAAGTGTGTTCTTTTGTAACATATGCAATGCAAATGCTGGCTATTACTTGCAGTTGGGCTTACATAAGGGAGAATACACAGTAGGCCTCTAAGAAATACAGAACAGGCTGTGCACCCTGTGACTGTTGAACAGTTCAGTGACACAACATCGGTCATAAATATCAATGTAAATAATATTGAGCAATAAAATATAGACTACACAAACATTGACTTCTCTACTTAAACAGGCAAGTAAAAAAATATCAACTAAAATATAATGATGCAAAAAATATAAATGTATAAATATGGACTTTTATATAACTATAAAATAAAATAATATATGTAAATATATTAAATATTGAAATGAATTATAACAAAATAAAATGAAATAAATGTAATATACATTTTAATAAAATACAACAAATAAACAATTAAAAAACCAAACACAAAAATAAATATTTATACATATATATTTACTTTAAAACAATTAATAAACTTTTATTTTAATTTATGTTAAAAAAATCATATAAAAAAAAATAAAATATTTATCAATAATTTCAAATATAGAACAAGAGAATTATATAAGAAATCAAAATTATAAACTATGAAAAAATATTTAAACTTACATTTCACAATATAGCTGGTGCAACAGTAGGGAAAGTGCTGGATATCAGAGAGGTAAAATGTACTATTCCCAATCCAGTGAGTGCATTAGTAGGGATAGTGTTGGATAGTGGAGAGGCAAAAATTACTATTCACACTCCAACAGTTAAAAAAATATATGTATATTAAAAATAAAATAAAATAAAGATAAAAAATATTAAAAATCAAATATATTAAATATATAAAAAGAAAACATATTATAATATTAATTACATATAACAAATACCTACAAATATTATATAAAAAATGATAAATCGAAAAATTATTTGAAACATTATTTATTTTATTTCCTACTGTAAAACACCACACCAATAACAACAGACTTCAACATTTAAAAAAAAATACTTCGATGATTAGCATAACTAATAGTCAATTAAAAAAAAAATTATTAATAATAAAAAGAAAAAGTAATTAACTACACACACTTTAGCACTATAATGTCCACAACACTCACCTAAATAAATTATAAAATAATAAAACACAATTAAAACGTAAATTAGAAACTATTAGTATTAACATTTATTTATAAAGTAATTAAAATGTATTTAATATCTACCCTGTACCTCTTTAAAAATAAAAACAACACACAAAAAAGTAAATTACCTAAAATAAACATCAAATAATTAACATTAATCAGCAACAATATATTAATTAATTAAACACAAATTACTTCCTAACTTTTACCCCTATAAACACCACAACACACACCTACCGCTCTTCAAGGGGTGTCTCCCCCTCCCCCCATACTGCCGATCACTCCTCTTCCCCCACTGAGGAGGGGGCTCAGCCCTGTCCCATCTAGCTCTGTGTCGCCTGCTCTTAATGTGGTTGTGGCCTGGTCCAAGTAATGCCACGGTGCAACCTCGCCCCTTGCCTGCCTCAATGTAGACAGGGACGCCTAACGTGCTAAGGCTGATAGTTAAGAATCACACTGAGTGGCCGTTTGCCTAGAGCGCCCTCTCTCACTAACTCGCAATGTGGAACCCCTACCGGACTCCCTCACTTTCTTGGGTTTGGAACACGTTGCGACAGCGGCTGCCACACCTGCCGCCGCCGAGAGGGCCGGGCACACCGCCTCAGCCGCCTCCGAGACCAGCAGATCCAGCCACCTGGCTTCCTTTAAGAGACGCACGGCCTCCCGGAACTTCGCCTTTGCCATTACCGGTTACTAGGCCGCAAGTTATCTCTACCCTTAAGACTTACACACAAACTTACGCACTACTGGTAATACCAGCATGCTATGAACTGGTAAGCGTAGACAGGGAAAAGAAAAGGGGAGGTGGCATAGCAATTATATAACGCTCCAGCTTTAAAGCTATTTTTGACCCTACCCAGCATCTTGGAGTAGAAGCTATGACCTTCAATTTCAAAATTAGTATTACTCATCATTCTCTGAACTACTCCTGTACCATTCACCTGGGGTTTTCCCTGCAAATTGTATCAAAAAAGGGTTTGTGGGGCTGAAATCACCATTTTCCCAGCTTTTATGGGATGACAGACTTTTGTCAGAAAACCAACATTTTTTACACAATTTTGGCATTTTTCTGGGACATAGCCTATTTTTGCTTTTTTTTTTTTATTTCAACCTCCTTAAAGTAAATGGTAGAAATGGATATGAAAGCAATAATGCATCCTGGAAAGCTATACATGTTAGAAAAGTAGACAACATTCTCAATTCAGCACGGGGTCATTGTGTAGATCCATCAAGGTTTCTTTATAGAAACTAATAGTTAAATATAGGAAAAATTGAAAATTAGTTGAAAAAAAAACAGCCTTTTGTGTCAACGTTTTCCCCTGTAACTTCTTCTAATTATGACAGCTCTTTGCTGTCATAATTATGACAGCTCTTGCTCATCATGAACACAGCTCCACTGTGCCTCATGATGAGCTGAGCTCGTCATAAGCATGGAAGGGGTTAATCTATACCTATAAGATTGTGTTCTACTGAACCAATCTGTGTTACATTCCTTCTGGGCTAAACCTGAAGGCTTCTCTCCACAGTTACCGCTTTATGAGCTTTGGAAGGTTGTCTAAGACCACTAAAATCACCATAAGGTTGTCTGGATCAGTGCAGGTTGTCCACTTACATAAGTGTACATCATATACTGAGCCAGTTTCTCATACTAACCAATGGGGTAAAGGTTCCCAGTGGCAACCCTACCCACTTGTGCAACACTTCCTGTGTTTACTTCTGAAAGCAATGCCATCATGCCCCTTTCTGCCTCAATCCATAATAAAGAAACCCTTCTTCCCTCTGTGGCTGCCCTAGAAGTGTGGTCAGCTAAATGAGCAACCCCTCCTCTGTGATCACTCTAAACTAGTTCAGGTAGCAGCTCCTATCCCACTTGGATTGGTGTCTGCCTGACTGGTGGAACAAAGAAGGGCTCTGTGCAGGTGTCAGCTAGCAGCTGCCTGTGACAGGTTAGGATTCTTTGAAGTTAACAAGTTCCTGGGCACAATCGGCTTTGCTACAGTTAAAATAGCTTTTGGGACTTTTCACGGTAATGACATGTGTAATATTAAACTTTTACATGTCCTACTTTTAAATGCTATGCATCCTGCTTCATGGGAAGTATGACCTACTCAGGGTTATCTTATTAATATTTCAAAGAAAGGTTTTGACCTGCAAAAGGGTTATTTTGACAGGTTAAAGTTGCAATTTTAAGCCACCCAGTGAGGCTACAAATGGTAGGCCATGCTTGCACTGTCAGTGCAGTGGGTGGCACAATGGGTGCTGCAGTTCGCTGGCCATATGCACCCTATGGGCCCTGGGAACACTTTATACCATATAGTAGGGATGCATAAGTATGTTAAATGTACCCTTCCATGTTGAAATGAAGACACAGGCATTTTGCCACTGGTTAGCAGAGGAAACATGCACAGAGGTCTATAGCCAGCTGCAAAAACAGGGGCACACCATGCAAAATATGGTATTTTCGAGCATATGTCCCTCACAGCAGAATGTGCCTCCCCGTGAGAGTTCTCATCACTTAGCCGAAAAAACCTGGATTGACTATCAGCACTGGCGTGGTCAGTCCCATGGAGCTATTCAACTGTAAAATCCATGTCCTGTAAAGCAACGAACAACCTTAGCAGTTAAGGATTCTCATCATTCTGATGCATCTGTCTGCACAAGGGATAAAGTGAACTGTCTTCAGTACTGGTGCAAAACACATTGCTTCATTCAGGGTGACAAATGCTTTTTGACACACCTCTGTTCAGATCACCTTCTTTGGCTACTTCTTTGTAGTCACCTCAGTTAGAGGAGTAACAATAGTGATATCTCCTTTAATATCCAGTGAGACCTTAGAAAGCTTTCACTTGGGTGCGGGTCTTAGGAAGCTCCCAAGTCATAATTGTCTGGATCTTGGAATTAAGAGGAGGCACATGGCCTTCACCAACTAGGTGGTCAAGTATAGCACAAAGCCCTGTCATATCTGGAATTGTCTGTCCTTGATGGTCAGACCTGCCTGTTGAAGGGCTGGAAGCTCTTCCCTGAGGTGGTGCAAGGGGCCATTCCACCTGGAGTTGAAGACAGTAATGCCATTCCGATAGGCTGCACTGAATTTTTCAAACCCAGCTAAAACCCACTTGACTAATCTCTGGAAGGTGACAGGAACAGTGTTTAACTCCAAGGCATAACCTTGAGCTGAATATGCCCCTCTGGGATGGAGAATGCTGACCTCACCTGCCACATCATTTAGAGCACTCTGCCAATGCCCTGATGTCAAATCAAAGCTACTAAGAAACTTGGCAGGCCCTAACCTGTCAGTGAGGTTATCAGCTTTAGGTATGGGATGAGCATCAGTCTTGGTAACTGAATTGAGTCCCAAGGGCGGCCATTCTGGGTACCACCTCAAAAACAAGACTCTGTCTGGACCATAGGTAACTGAATTGAGTCCCCTGTGGTCCAGACAGAGGCTTGATTTTGAGGTGGTACCCAGAATGGCCGCCCTTTTTTACGAAAACCCCTTGGCTGGACCAGGGACAACAAGGGGGCTCAATCACTCCCCCCTTTATCAGACAGTCAGCAAATTCTGTTTTTGGCAGACGTGATCCCCGGTATCAATGTTCAGGTGTGGGTCACGCACTCCACTGTGTGATTAAGGTAAGCTGGTTGTGGTGTGCTTCAAAGATATCACCCCCTGACAAAGAAGGTGTGGAAATCAAACTTATGGTTGGTGACACCTAGAGTAGGTGCCAGCTCTCTGAGCACAACCTCAGTGAAACAAACGTGTTTCTTAAACAAGTGCTTCAAATGTCGCAATAAATTAAACCAATTTTGTGTTCATATTCTTCATGTTTAATTCACATGAATCTCTCATCAAAATCCATGAAGTTCCATTTCATATGTAAATCCAAATTCATTTTGTACATAATGACATCATAGCCCAATGCATTTCGGACACATGGTCCTTCGTCAGGGGAATCCTAAAAAAATAATAATGACACAATCTAAGTATGATCCACCGAGTAAAAATTAAATGTACAAATGCTTTGCCTTAATCATCAATGTGTCTTATAAATAGTAGCGGATAGTGAGCATATCGTGAAAATGAAAGGCACCCGAAAACGTGTTTGCCCAAAGATCAAAGGTTGTGTAGTACACTCAAAACGAACCCACACTGTGAGTAAATACTGATGTCTAAACAAAACCAGATAAACCAAGTGTCATGGGAGAAGAAATCCCAAATGGTTAAGCAATCACCGTGAGCAAATAAACACGTTACATGCAAAGACAAAACCGCAAGTTAAGAACCGAGTCAAACGCGTTGCGTGGTGTATCAACACTTACAGAGAGAATGAAGCAAGATCACGCGTCCTGCTGAATGCGCCCTTTGCCATTGAGTGTGAACCTGGCGTTCCGTATATACGGAAGTGTGTTAGATGATGTAGTGTGTATGGAAAGAGGACTACAGATGTGGCGGCCATGTTGGAATGGTGACAAGAAGTAACGAAAGGAAACAAGTATAGAAGGACAGTATATCGTGTATAAAAATCAGGAGAGTGATCACAAAGAAGAGAAATTAAGTAAAACAAATATTAAATAGAATAATACATCATGGTTAAGAGCAAAATTCGTAATGAAACAAAAGAAACAGTACATGTCAAAGTCGCTTCTCTACAGATAACATTGAAATTCCATCCGATCATTGAGACCAGATGGTTTCATAGACTGAAGAAATGTAATCCAATGATTTTCACGCTGCAATAAAAAGTTATTGTTGTCTCTGTCATCTCGCTTATTGACCACTTCCACAGCAGCGAACCTGAGCTGACTGATATTATGTCTGCTGTCTTTGAAGTGTAGAGCCAAGTTGGATTTCATGTTAACAGTTCTTATATTGCTCTTATGTTTGTTTATTCTCAATTTTAATTTACGTGTGAATTTCCCAGTTTTCACAGGTAACTGAATTGAGTCCCCTGTGGTCCAGACAGAGGCTTGATTTTGAGGTGGTACCCAGAATGGCCGCCCTTTTTTACGAAAACCCCTTGGCTGGACCAGGGACAACAGGGGGGCTCAATCACTCCCCCCTTTATCAGACAGTCAGCAAATTCTGTTTTTGGCAGACATGTGATCCCCGGTATCAATGTCATGGGTACACCAATTGGTGAGCCCAGGTTAAGGGGCAAAAGTGAAGAGAACAGTCCTAGTCTATCTAGATTGCTCTTTCCTTTTCTGCTGACAGACCTAGCGCCGGGACACCCCCACTGGGGGTAGCCGCGCGCTTTACAAGATTCGTAAATAATAATAATAACTGATGAGAGTGCTGGAACTTCCAGGTGGGTTTCCCATGTCTCCTTCTCCTCCTCTTGCGAGCAGACACCTGGACACTTTTTCAGGCTGTACGGCCTTTCCAACCTGCCATGGATTTTTGGGCAACTCCATAACCTACAGATGAGGGCCTGACCTCAACCACCTTCCAGATGGTGTTCTCCTTTTCATTCCTCAGGAGACAGTCTATAGGATCTCTTGTACTTACAGCTACTCTAAGAGAAAAAGAGATCCCACCCACTCCAGGGAACCAAAGCCACAGGATAGGGGATTATCTGGTTGGCTTCTGTCACAACCTGCTAGGGTACATCAGGGATAACTTGCTCTGAAGACACCCGATGACATGTAACAGTAGGGATGCTGGCTCCTGTGTCTCTCGGAGGCTCCACCCTCTGCCCATTGATGGCGAATCACTGCCTGTATTTCTTAGTGTTGTCAGGCATGTGTGCTTTAGGTACTATCTCTCTGTTACCCAAGGATACAACAGTAACTCCTGTACTACCACCCAACCTAACAGGGACAACCTCCTTCCCCAGCAATATTCTGGCAATTACCAGGTGTAGGCCCACCAATGGCCTAACTGCTTATATTTGCAGCTGATTGCATCTCCTCTCTTGTGCTCTGACAGGAAGCAGCAATAGCACTGAGGTAAGGATCCATGTGTTTTTCCCCCCAAAAAACCTTCTCAGCATCAGAACAGAAAAATGACTCCCTTCTCGGTGGATTTTTGGGGGGCGTCTTTAGAGAACTCTTTTTCGTTTTTCCTGCTTCAACCTTCCATTTGATGCCGTGGGCACTACCCACTTCCCTTGTGTTCTACCCTAGCTACCTTTTGTTACACTCTGGGGCTAATTCAGAGGTCAGACTCTTTTCCAAGCTCTCTGGGTACAGTTAGCTTGGAATTAATTAGGTGCTGTCAAAGTCAAAGTCAAAAACAGCTTTATTCGATTTTGATAGAAGAAAAATCATAAAAGCCCAATAAAAGCAATAAATAAACATTTGCCTCCTAAATCATATAAGTATATTAAAAAAGAGTTAAAAACATTTAAAAGGGAGAGTTTACCATGATTACAAAATTTATATTAAATCAGTTCATTGAGATCCTAGTTCTAATTATAGTTTTTAGGAATGATGGCACAAGGTACATGATCAATTCGTCTTCCAACATTTTCAGTCTCAATAGCGCTGTCCTACATTGTCTTAGACCCCACTTTCTCAGGACTGGGATTAAAAATATTTTCCTTGAGGAACTGTAAAATTTGCAAAAAAGTATACAGTGTAAAGTGGACTGTGGTGAAACATCATCACAGGGGCATAATATCAGATTATTGAAATCAGGAAACGTAACCAATCTAAAAAAGGCCCCCTCCCCTAAATCGTGTGAGTAGCATGTGAGAATAACAGCTTTGCACCTGAGTCAAATACGGCTCGATGCATTGCCCTTGGAGAATCAAATGGTTCTCCATGACTGAGATCCTACATTTCTCAGTCATCCATCACTTGTTCTCTAAAAAGTGCAAGCAAGTTTGTTTCAAGCTGCTTCCTTGAAACAGTCGCAAGGCAACTCGGGGAGTCAAAACATTCCTCATGTCCAATATCGGCTAAAAATCTTTTGACATACATGATCCAGGGAATCCTTGTGATCCCCTCTAACTTAAGGCAATCCAAAATTACATTTCTGTTCAGGCCTGTCTCATCACTCGACCACACCTTATGCCACAGTAATATGGGATCGACTTTAATAAGGTCTGAGATATAATGAATACCTAGTTCTTGATGGCACACATAGGTAGAAGTGGACTGCGAGACGGCTAACAGGTAGCGGAGGAATGCGTTCTCACACAGCTGTAATGTGTGATTATCTTTAATCCCCCATAACCCTGCACCGTATATTGCGGTGGACACACATTTTGATTTGTAAATGTCAAATAATACTGGGACTGGATGGCCCCCCTACTTGTTAGCGAAGTTTCGGACAGCCACGATTGCTGATGAGAATGCCAGTTTTCTAGCCTGGGCTGCCGAGGTCCAGGTCCCCCTCTTATCAAAGTTAATGCCCAGTTAAGAAAAAGTGTCAGTCGTATCTATTTTTGTGCCTGAAAGAGAGATTTTACATGTTGGGGACTTCTTCATAGTACAACACATAGTGAAGGTCTTACTTATGTTTATCTTTAGGCCTCTATCACTCATGTACTGTGAGAATTTGATGAGCAATCTTTGAAGGCCGACTTGGGTCTGTGTCATGATCACTGCATCTTCTGCATATAATAAAATGGGGACAGAGTATTCCTAATTTTGGGGTAATCCTGCGGCTCTTCCGTAAGATGAGAGGCTACACTGTTTATGTATAAATTAAACAGGAATGGTGCAAGTATGCACCCCTGTCTCACTCCCTTTTTTATATCAAATTTGGAAGTACATTCGCCCTTGTTTCCGTACCTTACCCTTGCCCCAGCCCCCCCGATATAGTTCCTTTATAAAATTTAGCAGATTTGGATCAACACCCAGTTGCAGTAATATGGTCCAAAGTTTGTCATGGTTCAAATAGTCAAAGGCTGAGCTTAGGTCTACAAAAGTTTTAAAAATATATATATTTTTTAGCCGCTACATACTTGGTTATTATCAATGCTAAGTTCAGCCCTTGCTCGGTTGTGCCAAGTCCTGCCCTAAACCCCTATTGATACTGTGAAAGTATACCGTGGTCTTCCACAAAAAGTTGCAATCTGTTAAGTATAACCCTCCCAGCAAACTTCTGAGTGAATCCAATAACGAGATGGGTCGATAACATTTTGGTTCACTTCGGTCGCCCTACCTAAAAATGAGGATCACAATGGCCTCATGCCATGTGTTAAAAAACCCATGTTTATTACAGCTGTTTGAGACATTTGTTAAAAGTGGGGCCCATAATTCTATGTTGGATTTGTATACATCTACCGGCAACCCATCCGGTCCTGGTGCTTTCCCTATAGCGCTATTATTAATGGCCATTTCAACCTCCTTATGTGTAAATTCAATATTTATGGGAAAAGTTACTTGTGCCACATCAGATACTCCATCAGTGTGTTCTAGACTCAGAGCCTCGTTTAAAACATCTGCCTGATAGAGCTCACCAAAGTAGGTTACCCATTTTTCCTCGGTAATTGCCACTTCTATCGAATTAGTTTCATTAGCAGAGAAAAAAGGGGCATTTACGGCCTTCCAAAACCCAGTACTGTCTTCGGGCAGACAGGCTTGATGTAGCGCCTGCCAGGCTTCCTGTTTCAGTTCTCTTTTACCAGTTTTTACTGCCTGTTGATAAGCAGTTCTGGCTGATCTTTTTTCATCCGGGTTTCTTGGTTCACTTTTTAGAGTTACCATTAAATGTGCATGCGTCTTACTGCACTCTGAGTTGAACCATCTCTGGATCTTTGCTTTGCCAGGTATCTGTGAGCTTGTAAGAAGCTGTCGGATTTCTTCGCTAATTATGAGCAAGGCCTTACTAACTATGGCATCATCATTATCCGCATTGAGACATGTTTCAAATTCCCTGTATTTGTTTTTAATGAGACTTTCAAAGAAGGCAATTGGCTCTACTTTGTTCCACTTAATGGCGTATCCATTCTTCTTAGCAAGGCTTAACTTATAACTGTATAAACTTTCAGTTAAATTATTTACTTTACCTTGGCACCTTGCAAAAGAGAGGGATAGGCCAATTGGGAGATGATCACTCATTGCTATCTCACATGTGTTATAAGTGAGAACGCAACTAGAATGCCGCTTGGATATTAGGGCAAAGTCTACGACAGATTTACATCCCCCCCAATATATGTTGGCCTAAAGGGAACCGAAGGAGAGCATAATTCGTTTGTAAAGCCCAAGTCTAGTTTAAAAACTAAATCGTTAAAGAGATTGCCCAAAGTAGTATGGGGGAAATGTGCGCAAGTATCTTCTTTACCTGAGCCCAAGCCACAGATGTTCAAGTCACTATGTGGGCATAGGAGACACTTAAAATTGCCCACCCATATAATGCATCTGTCCCCTGTCTTCTTTTCTTCAATGCTCTTTATGGTTTGGGACATGTCCTCTAAAATCTTGCTTCTCTCTGTTTTTAGAACATTATTGTAAAAATTTATCAGGACTATTTTTTGATTTTCCCCAACCGTCATCTGCAATATCTGGTAGTATTCAGAGACGGATTCGAATTTTACTTTTACGTTGTTTAGGAGATTAGAAACGTAGGTGCAAAGGCCTCCCTTGTTTCTTCCCCTTGCCACACGAGTAGCAGGGGTATGGAAAGTGCAATAGCCATTTATATGGATAGGCTCCATTACCCAGCATTCCTGTAAACAAATGATTGAGTATTCTCTGATAAATGATAGGCAGCAAGGATCCCTTGTCCTGGCAGATAGCCCTGCGATGTTCCAAGACATCAGTCTGATGTTGTCTACTAGATCTAAGTTGGAAGCTGTTAACCTATCATCTGTCTGTAAAGGTATATCAGCTGGCGGGACACCGGTATTTCTATAGCATACTAATTGATGGTTACTATGGACCCTAGCCTGTTCATTGAGTACTGGAGGTACTTCCCCTACTGTTGAATTTGTAAGTAAATGTAACTTACACGAGTTATCAGCTTTGTAATGTATATGATGATTATTTTCTATGATAGTGTCGGGATTAAGTCCTTTATCTGTTTTATTTCTTATATTCTTGGCAAGAGGGATTTCCAGCTCATCCAGGATCCTATTAGGAGATTGTTTTTTTTAGATGATTCCCGCTAGTTTTTATTTCCTTTATCTTTTGCCTAAAATTATTAGCAGTGGGGGGATTTGATGTCAGTCAGTCAACCATGTTGAGGGTACTATATCTGTTACTTGTTGAAAAACTCATTTCCAGCCCATGGCCCTCAAAACGTATTCTATTTCTAGGATGCTCTAGTCCTGTATTCTCCTCCAGGTTTTTCCCCTTCAGAACATAATTTGACCTATTTGTTTTAGGGCTATAAAAGTAAGTAAGATCAAATGGCTGTATTCTTGTTTTTGTCATATGGGGTCACCCTTCACAGATGTACAGAGGATCTTGCATGTCTCCGAAATTTATGATAATACAATCTCCTGGGATGTTTTTCCTGCTCCTCCCCACCCAACTGACCCTACGTAAAAGCAGAATCTTACTGTGAATGTGTGGGGTAAGGGTCTATTAGCGGTAAGCCAATGTATGGTCTTATTTTTTAGTTCTACATAAGATTCCAGGGAACCTTTCCCTAGTTCAGGGACCCCTGTCAGAACAATGACATAGGGGGTAGATTCAGGGGGCAGGTCTATGGTTGGTAACAAACATCCTTGTTCGTGATTAGTATCAAAACTTCTCCCCCCCTTCCTTCAAGGTTTTAGTTATTCCCTCATCGACCGGATGATTTATGTCCCTTTTTCCAGAAGTATTGTCAGGGTTCTTGGTGTGGAGTGCGGCTTCAGCACTTCTTCGTGGTGATCCTGGCATTAGAACAAAACCGGATAACTAAGATGTGGAAGATGGCACCAGGGCATTCCTTGTCTCTTTTAATTGGTGAGGTATCTCCTGGATCACTGTTGACATTATCGGATGTGTCTTTTTGTTGAGCTCGAGATTCGATAGAGTCAGTTGCTCGAGTTTTTTGAGTCTTTCTTCCATACATATCAGTCTATCCGTAATGGGCTTGATGGAAGATGTTACGATTTCACCCACTTTTAACCAGAAGCCCTCACCCAGAAACGTCGAGGGGCAGACCGGCATATTAACAGAAGTGCTGCTTATTCACAATGCATGTATATCAGGTGTAGTTTGTATGACCGATGTCACAATATCTTTATTAGATTTTACGTTTTTTTGTTGCCTTCCTTTTTTAGAGTCCACCACCTTCTTCTGTTTGGGTATTGCTCCCGGTGTATGACTCGACAAGGTATGAATTCCCCCTTTCTCGGCCAGGGTTTGTGCACGAGTAGATACTCCACCTGGAAGGATTATCCCTTTGTCTGCTGTGTTTGAGGACTGTGTATTGGTGATTCCACTAGCTATAGTAGTTGTGATGTCTTCGATTGTATCGCTATTTAAATTTATAGTTGCTGAGTCATTAGTGGCATTAGTATTTTCACTTTCCTCTGGGCTGGCAGACAATGCGAGTTTTCCCAAGAAAGACTGTTTATTAAAGGCTGGGTCTAACGAGAGACGACATTCAGTTAGATCGATTTCACGGCGCGGGGGCTCGCCTTGCTTTTTATGCGCCTCCGGGCACGGAACAGGTGTGTGCGGCTTCCTGCCGCTAAGGACACTGGTTGATGTAGTCTCCCCCTCCCTGCGGCCGCGCCGAGATTTTCTAGAGGCTGCGGCGGCGGGGGGAGACCACCGTCAGTGGCAGGAGCGTGGGCAAGAAACCAGTGACTGCCAGGAGTTGCTGCAGAGTTTTCGCTGTGAATCCAAAGGTAACGATAGAGCCCCCCACTTCTCTTGTGTTCTAACCTTGCTACCTTTTGTTACCCTCTGGGGCTAAATCAGAGGCCAGCCTCTTTTCCAAGTTCTCTGGGTACAGTTAGCTTGGAATCAATTAGATGCTGTCAAAGCTCTGAAAAAAAATTGCTCAGTATTTACTCCTTTACCATCAAAGATGAAAGCCAATCATTTACTTTGCTTCCCTCCACCCACCCAATCAGTGCCTTCCTAAAAGAATACACAAAATCCACCAACGACTTGTATGATAACTCAGGCTATCCATGACCATCAGGTGTTCCTTTTCAGAGGTCAAATTCGACGTAAGCACATCTAAACTGGTCAGCCAACTCTAGGGCCACTAAGGCATCCCTCTCTGCAATTGGCATGTGCTTCCAAAGGTCTGCCTGCAGTCCTACTCTGAGATGCTGAAGACAGGGAGGACGGGCCCCCTCACTCAAAGGCCCCATGCTATGGAACTCTCTGCCTCCTCAGCTGAGACAAATCCCTAATCTCCTCTATTTCAGAAAGAAATTAAAAACATACCTTTTCACCCAAGACTGATCCCCTCCAGCTCACCTACACTGCCATGCCCTAGTATGTTTCTTATCCCTTACAGAAGCTACGCGCGGAGATACCCCTTCGGGGCTGATTCAGGCGCGATATAAGAATATAAAATAAAAAAATAATAATAATAAATGCTTTGCAAATACCGGGTCACTTCACATGCTGCAAACCACTTATCAAAGGCATCTCCCACCACATAGCTAGACCCAAGATCTTTGGGGATTTGGACTCCTTTACCTCTCTTGGTCACTTCACTTTTGATGCCACCATCATCACTAGACTTAGGCCTTCAGGGTCAGTTATCTCTGGCCCCTCTCATGAGCCAGAACAGCTTTCTTCTTCTCTAAGGTCTAGGCTAACCTCCTCTACTCCAGTCCTGTGTTATTCTCATCCATGTCAAGGGACATCAGTTGTAAGTTCATTTTCTTTTTGCTTGTCTTTCCTCTATCTCTGACTGGGTCAGACTGTGAGTGGACACACTGCTCCCTACTCTGGACAATGCAGGTGACCAAGCTCTAAAGGGCAATGCCACCTTCATCCTTCTCCATTTCTCCCTCTCCGTCTTCCTCTGCCTCATCACCCTCTTACTTCTGTGTGCTGTACTGTAGCAGGCAGACCTTCTCCTATACTCTGAGGGCATTCTGGAAGTCCCCGTAATTGGATCCCTTTGTCAGCTTCAGCCCTACCTCTTTGCCAGCTTTCTCAGATCTGCAATCCTGAGGCTCACGATGCAGCTTGAATTCACTTCCATCCTTTCAAAAATCACTGGTGCCAAATTTTGAGGCAGGAATGGAAATTAAAATCAATTTGAAAAAAAAGAGTTGATATTGATATCAGATTACAAAGAAGATTTTATCTTAAAACACTGAATGGTGCTCAAAAGAAATGTCTGGGACCCCATCAGTGAACATCAATGTAGGACACTTGTGCATTAGTTGAGGGTAGTAAGTACTGAACTCAAGTAATAACGACAGCCCTTGCCACTGTGAACTACGAAAGTCACTAAGTAAAGCTGAGCTGCCCCACCTGGTAGCTATGGCACAAAGCAGGCAGGCTTAACTTAAAAACGATGTGTATTTGTCCATACCCAAATCAGTAATTAAGTCAAACCAAAACACAAGAACAATCCTAAATCAGTTTAGAACAATGGAGTACCAAATGACATCAATCAAATAAGGGAAACCAGAATTATGATTTTTTAAAGTTTAACTATAAAATGAATGCCAAAAAGAGTTCAGCACCAACTCCAGTCATCTAATTGTACTTGACCAGTAAGTAGGTGTAAGTTAATGCCAACCGTAGCAGAGCACTGGTTAGGTACAGTAGCCAGGTTTAACCTAGTTGGAAGTTTTACTATTGGATTTAGGGCCTAATTCACAAAGGTAAGTTTACTTTTTTTCATTATTTACAAAGCAGTGATTCAATAGCAGGTTTATGAGTGCTGAGACTCCGCAGTTGGGGCAGAGAACTCTGGACATAAAATTATCGGTCTATCCAGCTTTTTAAGTGCAATTTTACTTTTGTGAATCAGACCCACAATTAAATATAAGTCAGCAATCCTTACTGGGGCAAGGTACAAGGGTGTTGCAGAAGAGGGCTCTGCAAATTCAGACATCCACTGAACAAAGTCCTGATGAAGCTGTTGACTTTTGGCAGAAAAGCTCTGAGTGAGATGAATTTCAAGTACACAAGAAGGTCCCTTCCAGCTAAGTACTGTTGGCAACTTCTCCGGGTGAATATTGCAGCATTTGGACTTAGTCACGTTTTTTGAGCTCAGATTCTTCCAGTGGGGCAAGGTTGCAGGTTGCAGCCAAAGAGGGCTTGATGAGGCCAGTTGCCTTCTCAGCGTGGTCCAATTAAATCAGATTTGCTAGTGCGTAACATTTTCAAGCCGAAGAGACCTCAAGTTGTGATTCAACAGTAACGCTACTTCATTGAATTGGATTGGCAGGTTGGATCCGGCCCTCTGGGGGTTCCTGAAGCCAAAGTATTTTAGTCCCAGGTCTCAGCAGATGATAGGAGAAATACACTTTGACTCCAGCCAAATGTTCCAGGACATCGGAAACAGTACTTGGGGGCCAAGAACACTCCAGAAGAGGCCAGCAGCAGGGTCCAGGTCAGGTCCAGTTGCAACTGGTCAGCTGGGCGTTTAAAGGAAAGGCTTGTTGTAGTTTATTGTGTCCTGTGGTTTATGCACAAATTCTGCCTTATCAACCATGGAGTTCATGTCTTTGTCTGAAATACGAAAGAAAGAGCAAATCCAATCTTCTAGCCACTTCTCAAGTCACAATCAGCAGGCCCAACCACGATAAGGAAATCAGCGCTAATCTACGCGTGGCCTGCAATTCACACACGCCAGGCAAGAAAAATCACTATACAAGAAGAAAAAAAAAACAACAACTGCGAAGCACAATGGAGGTAGTAGGAGTAAGTACAGAGGACAACCAGAACCCCACAAGCCCCATGGAGGACCAGCCTGGGACCTCGGGGTAAGGGAAGGGCAAGGAGAAGAAGAAGAGGAAGATGTGGTTCAGTCCGCAGGAAAACAGGATCCTGATAGCGGATGTGATAGAACACCATCAACTACTGTTTGTCACATCCACTCTGTCATTCACAACAAAAAATGAAATATGGCAGTCCATCGTGGACAAGGTGAATGCAGTCGGAGTGCTGAGGAGGACAATGGAAGAGGTCAAGAGGCGCTGGAATGATGTGAAGCGCAAACCAAGAAGAAACTCAGCAACAACCAGAAGGCAGCCATGCATACTGGAGGTGGGCGTCCAGCGTCATAGGAGGAGCTGGATGAGATGGAGGAAATGATGTCCATAGTCATCGGTGTGGAGACCGTGGCTGGAGTTGGGGGTTCAGACACTGCTCATCATGAACTAATGCAATAGCAACAGATTGAGTAACGACTAGAGACTGGGGTGACGGGGTAGATGGGCCCAATGGCACACATGCACAATTAAGTATAGCACAGTGTACACCCACAATGACTCTGGATCATGTCCCTGATCCCCTTGGTACACTGCAGCACACCTAGAAACAGCAAGTAGGCCCCCGTCGATGATGTGCCCATAGGGGGCCCTTCCCACACACCAGTCATCTCACAACCAACCCATGCAGATGTGCTAAACCCAGCAAAGCTGTGAGCAACACTGACAATGTAAGTCACACTGCATGACGAATTGAATTGCTGCAGTCAATATATCATGACATGTTGCGCACCACAACACTGAGTTGGCTGAGTGTGGAGCACATCCGTAAAGGAGCAAGTCACACTCTGACATATCTACATTCACAAACAACCCCTGATTTCAACAACACATCAGCGGACAAACCCTGCCCCAGACTCCCAACTCCCACCAGAGCCCAATGTACCCAAGTATGCAACATCTCAACAATGTATAAGCACAGAAGTCAAAGGCACAGCACATGAAAGGGATAAGGGGCAGCAAAATCAGAGCTGCAGGGGCAACTCTCTCAAAATGCAGCACACACACATAACATTCAGAGCACATCAACATTGACAACAATGTGGTACATTGGGCACAACTGGTGCTGCTTGTGTGTAGAAACTTACCAATCACATTTGGCATAGCAGGGAAATGTGAGTTGATAATGTACAAGTACAAACACACATCTGTGATGTTGTTGAAATGTCCACTATCCTGCTTCAAATAGGCAGCTTCTCCCAAACAGTCACAATGTACATTGTGTCATGCAGTCTGTATGTAAACATGTACAATGCGTCAATATACATGTGAACACAATGGTAAACTGCACCTCCCTCCCCCCGAGCCTACTTACTTATGTGCGCTGCACACTTGCATCACTTGCACTCCTATGACACGCCATTGTCATGACTATCTGCGCATGCCCACAAGCCTGACAACAGCACTAGGATATTGCCCATTGAAGGTGGTCGGCCACGTGTGTGTAGTCCTATGGTCAGTATATGGCGGACACTGAGACTCATGCAGTATTTACTTTGTGGGCAATCCCGGAAGTGAACCAGGCATAGAGCCTAGGGCTAATAATTCCCACTCCTACGCTGGACTGGCGTACGCCGGCAGAGCCCACTCCCCTTATGCTTACAGGGGGGAGGACATAGCTACATGTCCAAGGTCTTAACCACTGCCTGAGGTCTCATTGTTGCATCCAATGTCCACAACACTACAAACACCAGCAGTATATGTCCACATGGACATGTCTGTGCTCTGCATTCTGAAGTCTGTCCAGCACATCACCACCACACTTGCCATTGTGTATAGTCTTATTCATTGGTCACTTGCCTTCTTCGCACATTCTTGGTTCCCACATCTCCCCATATTCAGCAATTGTGTGGCAGTGGTGCCATGACATGGATGGTTTGTCTACATGGCTGGCCACTGTTACCATAGTTACCACAGTTACTTGTGTTGTCGTGTCTGGTAGGTGGGCATGTTGTATGTGATTTTGTAACTTGTGCATTCTCACAGTTGTGAGTTACATGATTGTAGAGTTGAGGTGTGTCCATTTGGCATTTACCAACGAGCAGTGCATTTTCCTAGCTGGCATCCTGGAAGTGCTGGTTGATGATGGACTGTCAGAAGATGAAGGAATCATGCACACTGCCTGGGTAGTTGGTGACAACGTTGGTGAAGAGTCCCCGGTGTTCTACTATTGCCTGCACATTGATGGAATGCGGGTGCTCTCTGTTGCGGTCATTGTGTGCAGTGTTGGCAGGGGGCAAAAGTAGGACATGTGTGCAGTCAATTGCCCCCAACACATGCAGGAAGCCAGTTATGGCGTAGAAGCCTTGCTTAGCCTCTAGCTGTTCCTGCGAAGTGTGGGGGAAGTGAAGGTGCTGGGGTACCAAGCTGATGATGGCATCCAAGACAGGTGTCAGGAACTTTGATAGGGCTGGCTGTGAGACTCCTCCAACTCTGGCAGATGTTGGTTGGAAGGGACCAGAGGCAACCAGGTACAGCAAATCCAGCGGCTTTGTCTGCGGAGGGATGTTTGTTCTCCGCTGTGTTGGTACCGTCAGCCTGTGGGCAATATGGGTCAGGATGTGGAGGATGGTTGTCCTTTTGAGCCTGTAGTGGGCAATGACATCCTCTGGCGTTAAGTCTGTGAGGCTGGTGCTTTTTCAGAAGGTCTGCTGTCTTGTCCTGCGCTGCCTCTGTGGTAGTCAAGGGGGGGTGGTCCGGGGGCTGAGGATGGTCCTGGGGGTGGTAGTGGTGAGTGTTGTGGTCCTCTTGGGTCTCCGAGCTGAATGACATTTGTTGGTCTACAGATGTGGCTCTGGGCTGGGCTCTCTTTCATACTGCTGGTTGTCGTCCTGCTTAACACCAGTAAAAGGCAGGTGCTAAATCCCTGCTGATAACGCACCTTTTCGCCTGTTTTTGGATCGCATCACTAATCTGGTTGGTCGTTGATATTGTCGCGAGGTGGTGTTTTTGTGTGTTTTGCACGGGAACGCCTACTTTGCATCTCAATAGCTCTAGTTGTCGCTCTCACCTGTAGCACTGTTTTTTTGTGGCAGCTGTCGCTGGAAACTGGGGATTACAGAAGTTAGCACCAGCTTGGGAATAGAGCGATAAATCTATCGCAACTTTTGCAGTGCTAAAGTGCCGATAAATCAGCGATGAGTCCTTGAGAATATACCCCTCAATGTACTGGATGGCACAGGGGGTACTGCAGTCTGCTAGTGACATGTAACTTACAGACCCTGGGGAAATTTTTTACCATATACTAAGGACTTATAGGTAATTTAAATATGTAAATCACGGGTAGAACAGTTTCATGATGATGAAAGAAAGAGCACAGACACTTTACCACTGGTTAGCAGGAGTAAAGTGCACAGAGTTCTACAGGCAGCGGAAACAGATAAGTCGATAATCTGGGGCTACACCAGACAAACAATTGTTATTTCCTTCAACCCCAGAGCAAAGCCCTTTTGCCCTGGTTCTGAGCAACGTTGCACTTAAAGCAGGCAACCAGGTAGTGCCAATTGCACTGAAGATCAGAGTAAAAATGAGATAGATAATGACTAACCAAAATTGACATTTAGGAACCACTGGTCACTAAATATTTAATGTTAACACTGGTGAAATACTGTCTTGCTCCAGACCAAAAAAAGGCTATTTGCATGCTCTGACCTCGAACGTTTTATAAAATGTTCCCTTCTTCACCACCATTTCACAAAAGCATTTATGAATACTATCTTATGCACTATTCCATGCCTTTGCCAATCAGTATCGGAACGTCGAATTCCCTATTACTAAAAGCCAAACAAGGACACGATTTTTACTAACCGTATTTGAATATTTCCATTTCATTACGATTTTGAATGTTTTGGGGTCAAAATGCATGCACGTTATTCCTGTTGTTCTTCTATTTAATAATTCATTATTAAAGCCAAACTTACTTTTTTAACCAAATGGCACATCTTATGTTTTCTCTTTCAAATTAACACGTGTACTGGCAATGACCTTACCAAGAGAATTTCGCTAAAGTGTGGCGAACATACTCTGCCCCTGCTGTAGACACAATTGAATTGCCTTCGCGTCAGCGAGAAGCATTCCAGCTCATGCTGTCAGCAGAGGGAGCCCTTTGTTCATTGATTGCAGCCGGAATGCGAGCCTGCTCCCCTTACCTACCGTGGACTTTGATGTCTCTGAAGAACTATTGATTCACAGTTCATAGTCAGCATGCCAGCAGGGTATCAGTAGAAATGTTTTCTCTTTTATAAACTGAAGCAAAAACCCAAGCCACTGATTTGCCAGAAACGTTTTCTCCAAGGAACGCAGAAAAATGTTAATCCGACATTATCTTTCTCCCTATCAGCAATGGTTTGCAGAGGCCTCGAAAACTTTCAGCAAAAGGCTGCAGTGGTCTGACTGATGAGAACAGAGCTTCTTTTTCTAGGACATGATATGGCATGTTTTGTGAAAATGGCTGTTTTACACACCAGTGTTGCTGTGTGCACTGTCTCATTCTGTGCACTCTTGCCGTTTAAGTGAGGGCTTCTTTGTTTATTGTACGAAGCACAAAAGGACATCATTATGAGCTCAGATTTCTGCACAGATTTTCGGGACGGTTTTGATCCACACAGAAGCAGGGATGTCTGCAAAGTAGAGCTTTTTCCAGGAGAATGACTTGGTAGAAGAAAATACTATGACGGTGAAAGGGCCCCAAAAAACTGCCTACCTGCAGACTGAACAAAGAGCACAGGTCGAGGCCTCCCCTTCACAAAGCACAGATTAATGTGAGGTCCTGTTACCTGCTATAATTGTTGTTTTGTTACGAGTGAAAGGTTTCTACATTCCTAATTTGTCTGAGGAATGGCCGAAGGGGAGGGGGGAGCCCGTCTGGGGAGGACTGAGGGCGAGACAGCAACAGTTCGTCATGGTGTGTTGAGCTTTGGACCAAATACATCAGAGCGCGTTCAGTTCAAAGTGATGGCTGCGAAGTATGCAGGTTGCAAGACAAGCACTAACTGCACGACGCGGCCCCTGGGGCGCTCCTGACTGACACACTTACCTTGAAGAATGCGACATTTTTACAGTGATTGAAAACGAGGCATCTTTTTAATGACAGAGCTGGAGACAGCACAACTGTGAAGTTACAGCAGGTTGGGGAGCGTGCAGTCTGCAAGGGCCGGACACTTCATCTGAAGTCAGGTCTATAGAAATGGACAAAGCATTCTACTGCTTTAATGTAAAAATACGATGTAACAATTATAGAAACTAAGGTATTGGTGCTTACAATGACTAATAAATAGTTCTTAAAATTACTTTGTTTTGCCCAACTATGACAAACACAAAACTCGCGTCAAGTTTAAGGATATTTATCTTATTAAACGTGCGCATGGTTGACATTCCTAGCATTGTCCATCGTGATATGTACAACGTAGTGTAATTGCATTATTTAAATGTAGAATGTGCTAATTGTATCCCGTTGCTTGTTCCAATCACATACTAGGGTTTCAAGAAATTGACGCATCGATCGTTAAAGCAGCAATGAGCCAGTTTACTTGCGCCTACATCAGAACCCTTGCGCCAACATAGATGCACCGGGGCAGGTTTACAAGCCCCTTGCTACACATTTACGCCGCCGTTGCGTCACTTCTGTGATGCAGCGGCGAAGTAAACCATGCGCTATGTTGCGCCTTATTTACAACGTGACGCATCTAGGGAGATAGGTCATGTTGTAAAGCTCTGCACAACATTAAACCTGCATCAGGTTTAGTGTATGCAGGGTGGGCGTTCCGTTGGAAAAGCCTCGGAAAAGTGATGCAGTGAAATATACAAGATTTCAATGAGTCACTTTTCCGATGCCTCTGCGTCAAAATCCTGCACCTCCTTGAAGCAGGTGTAAGGTGTGATGCAGCATGTTAGGTATGGGCAGCCCCTGAGCTTTGCTGGAGCTGCGTTGCGCTTGTGTCACGCATCTGTTTATCCTTGCGCCACGATGCGCCGCTTTGTAATATGATATGCAGGGATGAGCCAGTCGTTGTAAATCTGCCCCACCGTATTTACACATTGGTGCTCCATGGCAAAGGGTTTTTTGGTGTATTGCTGGAGTTTGTGAGAAAACCAATGGAACTCCAGCAATGGGTCAGGGTAGTCCATTGAATGGGGACCAATGTGTTAGAGCGTGAATAGGTGACAAAGTCACCTTGGGCTTAAACATATTCATCCTGGATGTGACAAAAAATGGGCATAGTACTCACTTGTATGTGTGACATCAGCACGCAATGTCACAAATTGTGAGATTAGCTTCACATACCTACCTTCTGTGGCCCACTGACCTTGTGACTTGATTGCATTTTGCAATCAAGTCAGTGCAGCTGCTGTGGTCCCATGCGCTCAGCCAATGCATCATCCCTACACCTTGGTTTAGCAGGTGTAGGGATTGTGATGCATTGGCAAAGCAGCAGCCCACAACAGAAAAAAAAGTAATAAATACCACTGCACCACTTTTACTGTAGCGCAGCTGATTCTGACACAACTGACACCATCTGAGTCTTCAAAAAAGTGATGCATTTGCATCCATGTAAATGTGGAACAAATGCAAGAAAAAGTGACGCACTGGTGTTACAAGGTGGCTCAGCGGGCTTGTAAATAAGACCCCTAGCTTTTAATCAGGGTGAATAAATCTCAATCTTACCAGTAGTTTCTTTACTCTGAATCCTACTCCTTTGCTTCATTTTATTACACCTTGAAGCGATCCATCCTCCAGAGATGCCACAACATCTAATCTCCCGAGTAAATACACCCCCCTAGGGGGGCGCTAGACGGCACACTGCGGAGCAGCTGCCTTGTGAGATGGCTCTGCCAGTCAGGCACAATCATTGGCGGTAAAATCAGACCTGCAGATGCAAAACTGATCGATAAAGGCAGAAATGGACTTCGGAATGGAAGGTCGCTAACTTATGCGGGACGAGAGACCTGTGGAGAAGAGTGGAAACTGTAATATCGCAAATACAGGCTTGGGTGAGGTGGAGACTGTACCACACTAAATGGCGACGCCCTGAGATGCAACCAAAAAGTGGGTGCTGAGGGCTGTCGTGCGGCCCCAACACTAGCGGCAAGTTGGTTGTGCGTGCGTCAGACTTTTTTGCCCCCACATTACGCAGGAGGGAGTTATTGCAGAACACGGTGGAAGAGGTGTCAAGGGGAGCAAGAACTGGCGGTGTGACGGATTCAAGCAAAATGGCGGCACGCTGAGCAACAGCCAAACCAGAGAGAATGCGGAGCTGGGAGCGGTTGTGTGAGGCGACAGGGACGAGAGTGCTTACTGACTTTCCTGCACCAAGACGAGAGACTGTTGCTTTATGTGCCGCTCGGAACATAACAGCGTGATTGGCAGATGTGGTGAGATTATGGATACCCCTACAAAATGGCAGCCACAATAACGGTAAACCTGTATACGATGATTGCTGCTCTCCACAGGTGACTTACTGACAGATGCAACTGCAAATGTTAAGCCTTTCGGCCCTGCACTATTAGTCAGACTGCCCCGCTGCTAGAGAGGTGATCTGCTGGTCTTGTGCTGTCTTTGCTGGCAAGTGTTACAGCTCTGCTATGTACTCTGCACCAACTGTGCCACACTGCTAATTGGGATCTTGATGCCTGAAGATCTGGGAAGGAATAGATCTGGTGCTGTGCTGGGCACATGGTGGGGAACAGTGTTATGAAGCTATGCTGGTGCAAAAACTACAGTGCATGTACAGATGTCACTGCTGGTGATGCTGCTTGATGGATGTGCGACTTGTGGCCTGTTACCTATAATTAGATAGAGCTACTGGAAAACGCTATAAGTGACAAAAGGTGGTGCCTGGAGGAAACCTATAACGAGATATTGTAGGCTGGTTTAGATGCAAACCGTTTCTGCATACATGTCCTGCTCTTGCTACCAATAGAGTATACGCTGAGTTGTGGAGTCTGTGATCTCTGAAGGGTGACAAAATAACGTTTCTGGAGCGCAACAAGCTGAGAGGTGGTGAAGACATACAGTGCTAACATTGATCTGCGGTGATCTGAGACGACCCTCATCATACCCTGAAGTGTCGGCTAGCGACATCATGGGTAAGCCAGACAGACAACAATCCAAGCTGTCATTTGAAACAAAGCGGTACAAAAGGGGGTGGTGATGGACGGAGCATCCGAACCAATCAAACACTCACACCCAGTCAACAGATCTGGGTTTAATCCATCACCATTCTGGCTTGAATCCAGTGGCAAAGTGAGCAAGGGACTCACGTCTGAGCATACCCTGCCAACATATGGTGAACAAAGCGGTACAAAAGGGGGTGGTAATGGACGGAGAATCCGAACCAATCAAACACTCACACCCAGTCAACAGATCTGGGTTTAATCCATCACCGTTCTGAAGGAACCAAAACATTATAACAATGGACTATACTCACCATTTGCCCGTATACCTTATTCATAACTAATAAGTCAGTTGGCAATGGAGAAGGTCCAATCGTTTGTTATGCAAATACAAGCCCTGACAGGGGAGCCTCAGTCTACACGACCCTCGGAGGTGCACAGAGGAAGCTGACTACATACAAACAGGGCAAAGCATAAATATGTTTCACACATAGCACGATGTCACCTTACTAAGAAAGATACAACTTGTCAGTGAGCCAAAAGGAAGAGCCATATAAGGCACAATTGATTGCTAGTAGCTAGGCCTAAGCTATTCCGGGGGCAGGTCAGTAAGGTGCCTTCCTTTCTATCTGTAGCTCGGGGAGTGCAGGAACGGGATCTGCTAGAATTTGCGCATCCCACAAGAAGGCCAGGTGTGACCTTGGGTTTCCCTGAGCTACAAACTAGCGAGTGGAGCAGACAGCTAAGTCTGCCATCGTGGCTTTTTGCAGAAAGCTCAATCACGTGATTTCAAGGAAACAGTACTTGAGACAGAGAAACGAAACAAGATGGCTCCGGACACACCAATAGGTTTAAGCAACACTAAAGTGAATTGTTCTTAACTTTAATAGTACAATGTGAATAATGCAATGCTAACTAGCGGTTATAAGGTTATATTGTATATATTAGGCCAATAACATGTATTAATTGTATTTATATCCCATCAGACGGCCCTTATGGCCTACTAAAGCCAATATAACTAGATTTTTTCTACAAATACTCCCTCATCGATCTGCATAAGATCTGAGACCTCTTTCTGGATCATTTGCTTGTCGACTTTGGCCTGTCGGGAGATGTTCAAGGCAGACGTTATTCTAGCTGCACAAAAAGAACAGCAAGCCGGGCCACAATGGAGACAGAGACAGCAAGTAAATATGACTCCAAAGGCTCCAGCAAGAATCATGAATATCTTCCAACCCCAAGTAGATAAAAGACCCCATAACCATCCATTAAGGGACCAAGTACCATTGTCGACATGTGCTTCACTAGCTAACCGGTGAAGTTTCTGGATTGCGAGGTGTATAGTAGGGGTCAAGTCAGGAATGAAAACACAACAAGAGCTGCCGATCACGCGACAGGCTCCACCCCTATCTGCTAAGTTGACGTTAAGAACTATTCGGTTCTGGAGCGAAACAAGCCTCGTAGCCTGAAGCTCAACAGTAATATTGGTCAGAATCACAGTTGTGGTCTGAACCACGTTTTCCACTATTCTCGACAGGCGTCTTATACTAGGGCTATTGAAAATCGGTCCCCAAAAAGGAGTGAGACCTTTGGAAATATCTTCAAACTGTTACAAGGAGGTGTCAGTCTGATCAGTACTATCAGTATAAAAACTCCTAATGTTCCTATTAGATTCATCTCTCGTTTAACTAGTTGATGTGTCTTATGATAATCAGATGGGGAAATATAAACTGGGGGGTAGAGGAATGAGAGGTAACACCGCCCTGCTCATCCTCGGGCAAGCCAGGTATATGCGTTTTTACCGCACACAAAATATACGTTGGAGGGGGTAATCACAGGAGGACTACTGTATGTCTGCAAGGTGTAAGTGTAATTACATCTACTGCGCCCTACCTTAATATGACCTCGTCCCTGTATATAAAAGGGAGAAGTGCTATTTATACTGGGAATTGGCAAAGCTTTGTCATTAGTGACATTTCATTCTTTAAAATGCTGAAAATACATGGTGGAGTTGAAAAGTTCAAAATCCTGCATTTCCTCTTGCAACCAGGTAGCATTTTCATATTCAGTATATATATTCATACAAGCATTTGGGTCCAGAGATCCCTCTCCTCCATTTCCTTCAGCATCAAATCCTTGGTGCTGCTCTATATATTTCAGAATGGCCTCATAGTCCTTTTCAGTATATCTTAGGTTCAGCTACATAGTGGGAATACATTAATGACAATAATTGGAACCAGGCTTCACAGCTAGCTAAGTGGGACAAGGGCAGGGAAATTAATAATTCATGCTGATGCATTACTGACGGAAGTAACCCACAGACCCAACAATTCGTCTTGTTGGTAGTGCTATTGGTCTGGTGTAACATTTTATTTTCGCATAAGTTTCTCTGTGTCTAGCCTTATCTGGAGATAGGAAATAAAAGAGATGTTCTTCTGGGGTAGGGGTAGTTCCTAGCAGTTTCTGTACAGGGTGCTGAAATTCTAAATACACAAATGCACTCATTATAATTACCGTAATTGCAACAATAAAAGCAACGAATGACACCTTCGCTCTGGTGGTCCATCCGGAGAACGATTGAGTATTATCAATATACAGTCGAGAGGCAATTGGTTGTTCATCATCCATGACACATCTGGCAAAAGGAAACATTCTCTCTATAAGTCCAATTTCTAACTCGGATCCTCACTAAAAGTCCAAAAACTAATCTTTGTATCCACAAATTACGCGCACCACCAGAGGGTTCCTTTTTCCACTGAGGGATCTTCTCCCTGTGTCCATTAGAGCCTCACAGGCAGACTCCTATCGTTCATTAAAAAGAACAAGCTTCATACTCCAGTAGTATGACCACGCCCTTAACTCAGTCTTTCTTTCTGAACAGAGCTATTTAACACAATGTTCCAAGCTCTCAACGGGTTCAGTCCAGTGTTTCGCTCAGTACCCCAGTAATTCTATCCTATGTTCCTCAACTCAAGTCTCTGTCTAGCTCCTACCATTGGAAGCTGGGGTACGGCACGTTTTTCAGGGCTGCAAGTCGTATTTACAATGGCCAGGTTGTTCCTGGTCAGAAAACAATTCTGCTGCAAGGGCATCTGATGCGTCCAAAACTTGTGGTGCCTTGGAAATGACAGCCTTCGCTGATTGATCTGTCTCACTTTCAACGGTGGGCAACACCTCATTTGGTCGCCCTACTTCTTGGGCGTCTGAAAAAGGCACGAAGTTTGGAATCAGCTCTCTTTCCTGCCTTGGAATTCCTTCTCGGTTTTGTAGATCAAATGGCAAAGTCAGCGGCAGGCGTTTTAGATGAGTGACGTGGATCCAGTGTTTTCTTCCATTCACTTTCACTGCCGTTCTCGTTACCAGGAGGATCTGATAGGGCTCTGACCACCTGGGCTCCAAACTCGATTTCCGTTGGTAGTTCTTCACCAGTACCCACTGGCCAGGTTCCAATCGATGTCCAGGACCCTCCGGTAGTGGCTGCAATGTGTCCGATACCTGTTGATGAATAGAACGCAAATCTTTAGTCAAGGCGTACAGGTAGTCTGTCATCAAAGGGTAATCAATATCCCTAAAGGATCGGGGTCTGGGGACTCCCCACACATTGGCAGGTCTGCCAAAGATCACCTCGTAAGGAGACAATCCAGTTATAGTGGGAGGGGTTGTTCTTAGAGATAGTAGTGCCAATGGGAGTGCATCAGGCCAATTTAATCCAGTACTCTCACAGATGTTAGCCATTTTCAATTTCAGGGTGCCATTATATTTTTCACTAGTCCAGCCGACTGGGGATATCCGGCGGCATGGAACTTCTGTTTTATCTGCAATCCTTTACAAACTCTCTGTACTAGCTGACCATTAAAATGAGGCCCGTTGTTGGACCAGATGACACGGAGCAAACAATATCGGGGCAGGTATTCTTTAACCAGGGCTTTGGCAGTTGCAACTGCAGTGGCTTCTTTAGTAGGGTAGGCTTCAACCCATTTGCTAAAAGCACATACCACCAATAATACATACTTTAGATTATTCACTCTTTCCATCTGGATGTAATCAATTTGTAATACCTCAAAGGGCAAGGACGGTGGGGCAAAATTTCCACTCAAAACAGATTCTCTACCTCCAGGATTATGGCTTAAACACACCGGGCAATATTTCACTATATGTGCTGTAGTTTTGGAAATGTTTGGGTTGTTCCATACTGGATCTAATACGGCAAAAATACCTTTCGCACCTATGTGAGCTGGACCATGGGCCATTGTCACTACAGCATATACTAATGCATTGGGCAGTAACCATCCTTGCTTTTCAGATAGATCTATCCAACAATCATTCTTATCTAGTTTTCCTACTTCCTGCTCCCATCTCTGTACTTCATCTATTGTTGCTTCCTTCTGTAGTTCTCTCACACTTGCAATAGTATTGTCAAATAGGGATGTTTCTGCTACCCACCGGGCCGATGTGCTAGGGAACATGGGATTCATTCTAGTCTGGGCTGTTTCTTTCGCTACTGAATCAGCAAAAGTGTTTCCCTTTCCAGTGGAATCAACAACTTTTTTATGGGCGCTGCACTTGATGATGGCCATTTTTTCTGGTAGTGTCAAGGCAAATAACAATCGATCAATTAAGGGGCCATGTTGAATTTTCTGGCCATGCGTAGTAAAGAAACCCCTCTCCCTCCACAGCCCCCTAAAACTATGGGCCACACCAAAGGCGTACTGGCTGTCTGTAAAAATGTTCACCCTCAATCCTTCACTCAATTCGCAAGCTCTTTACAATGCTATTAGTTCAGCTGCCTGGGCTGAGTGATCGGAAATCCTTGCGGTCTCCACCACCACCTTTAATGTCGTGACAGCATAAGCAGCTGTCGCAGTGCCATCTGGTAACTTAAAACAAGAGCCATCCACATATAACTCCCCTTAAGTTTCAGATAAAGGGATGTCAGTAAGATCTACGCGTCCCTTCGTTTCCTCTTCTGTTCTAAATATACAATCATGGACGTCGTCTTTTTCATCGTTTGAAGGGAGGGATAGTAATGTGGCTGGGTTCAAAGTGGCACATCTTTTGATCGTGATGTGGGTGCAAACAAGGTTAGCTCGTACCCTGTCAATCTAGCACTCGTAAGGTGCTGGGTCTTAGTTCTGTTCAAAAGAATGTCTACAGCATGTGGTACCATGACTGTGAGGTCTGTATTCAAAACTATTCCCTCTGATTGCCGGATGGCCACCGCTACTGCAGCCGTGGCCCTCAGGCAACTCGGGAGGGCTCATGCAACAATATCCAAGACCAATGAAAAGAATGCACAGGGTCTTTGCTTCCCACCAAAACCCTGTGTTAACACTGAAAGTGAACAACCGGCTTTCGGTAATCTGGAGTACCCAAGACAGGTGCAGAACAAAGAGCAGACTTTAAAGAATCAAA
This sequence comes from Lissotriton vulgaris, assembly GCF_964263255.1. Taxonomy (NCBI): domain Eukaryota; kingdom Metazoa; phylum Chordata; class Amphibia; order Caudata; family Salamandridae; genus Lissotriton; species Lissotriton vulgaris. The sequence continues at coordinate 2,062,239,841 of NC_141689.1, read as the reverse complement.
GGCTTCTTGACATTCATCCGTCCAGGGTAAGGGTTCATGCACATCTTTGGTTGTCAAATGCAACAAGGGTTTAGAGAGAAGTGAATAGTTAGGAATCCACTGGCAACAGTAAGAGGTTATGCCAAGAAAGCACGAACATCACGTTGGGTATGAGGAACAGACATGTTAGTTATTACAGATATTTGCTCTGGAGTCAATCGTCTCCCCGCTTTCGAAAGTAAGTGGCCAAGGTAGGTCACTTCCTGTCGACAATACTGGAATTTAGACAGGGACACTTTATTACCTTTTTCAGCCAAATGTTTCAACAATTTAACCATGGCCTCTTTGCAGCCCTCCTCTGTGTCGGAGGCCACCAAGATATCATCCACATACTGGATGATCGTGTTCCCCGCTGGCATAATTAATTTGTCGAGGGCTGCTTTCAAGGCTTGGCTGTAAATGCTAGGACTCTCTGTATAGCCTTGAGGGGCGTGTGTAAATCTAAAACTTCGGCCAGCTAATGAGAATCCGAAGATATGTTTGCTATCAGAATGAATTGGAATGCTAAAGAACGCATTCTTTAAATCGATTACTGAAAAATACTGAGCTGTAGGGGGAATCATTGTCAGAATAGCAGTTATATCAGGTACCACAGAATATTGCGGGACCACAATTTTGTTTACCTCTCGGAGGTCAATTACAAAAGGATATGTATTTTTATAGTCTGGGGCACCATCAATTGGTGTTTTCTTCAAAATCGGTAAAATCGGACTGTTACAAACATTGGCAGTTGTCTCTTCCACCACCCCCTTCTGAATGAGGTCACGAATAATGTGCAACAAGGCCTGTTCACCTTCTGGTGAAATGTTATACTGTGGAATGTGGGGCAGCTGGACGTTAGGTTTCAAGGTTATTGACACGAGGGCTATTCTTAACAGACCAACATCGGTGTCTCCTGTAGCCCACAGCGTCGGAAGAATCATAGAAAATTCAGGGGGGAAGGTTCTCATTTTTGGCAAAATATTGGGCTGCATTCAGGGGTGGTTTCTGCATCATCAAATAGACACCATCAGGGGAACAATACATTTGTGCATGTAACTTTTTCAAAATGTCCAGGCCCAAAAGGTTTTCTCCACAATTTGAAGTTAAAAGAAAAGGTGCATGTAAAGAAATGGGGCCTACAGTGAAGGGCAGAGGTTTAGAAACAGGGCTTTCCACAGGTATTCCAGAGAATCCCACTGATACATTATTTTGGCCAGACAGAGCAGCCCCTGGGACCAGTGTATGGGCAACTGAACTATTCATTGCCCCAGTATCCACTAGAAATGTTCCCGATGTTCCCAACAGTTCCCCTTGTACATAAGGTCCCTCCTGGTCAACTCGTACTGTAAAGTGGCCCCCGCTCTGTCCTTGTCTGTCTCATGCATAATCCTGTCCGTTGTACCCATCATCCCTATAATTTTCGTTGTAGTACTGTCTGGTTTGGGGATTGTCAAAGTAATTTTTCCGAGAATCCTCATATTGCATCTCTTCTCGTCTCATACTATTTCGGTCTATATTCCCTCGACCCCTTCCTCGTCCATTCTTTGCCAGCAACAGAGGGCAATCTGCCCTCCAATGCCCTTCCTGTTTGCAATAAGAACATTGATTCATACCAATGTTTGGGGGACCTCCTCTACCTCTTCCTGCCATTGCACCCTTCTGGAATGAGCCACGCCCTCCCCGTCCTGTGCTCTGTCCTCTGCTAACTTGCTGCAACAGAACCCTAGTCTTCAAGTCCTTAGTCCTCTTTTCTGACTTTTCTTTACTTTCATTCTCTCGATGTTCATAATATTGGGCCATACTGAGAATTACTGACGCAGCAGCCGTAGTCCACGTGCTTTTGGCTGCTTGGAGACGGGACATAACTTCGGGGAGCAAATTCATAACAAACTGATTCACAAACAACCGTACCCCACCTTCCGTTGATAAGTCTTTCCCACTAAAGTCTATAAAGACTTTCTCAAACCTGGTAAAGAAATATGACACACTTTCATCCTTCTTCTGTCTACAGGCTGTTAATTTGTCCCAGTCAACTTTTCTAGGAGGGAGGAAAGTCTACATGTAAGTAATAATCTTAGCCGGTGCTGCTAGTACCTCATCTCTAGGTTTTTCTCCAGGCTTTCGTTCCTTGTCCCAAGTTTTTAATTAATCCCATGTCCCTCCCAACTCGGGGGCATGGTCCGTGTCATGTATTTGTCTCCAAATGTCTACCGGGATCAAAAGGCCAAAGAACAGCTCGATATCGGGTATTGTCATGATAGCAGAATTGGCGGCCTCAGTCAATTCCTTATAGTAAGCTGTGGGATTTTTACGGGGGTCGGGGAGCTGAGCTTTTAGAGTGAGGACCTCGCTTAGTTTCCAAGGGGTATAAACCCATTGTTCCTGAAGCCTAGCGTCCACGTGAGCCCTAGTTACTTGGCCACCGCCATCTCTTAATTCAGGTAGTTCAGGATAAAAGAGAGGATGCACCTCTCTCATGGGGTGCTGTGCTCCCCAATCGGCGCACTTTCGGTGCATTCGTTCACGATAATGCACAAGAGTTGCTACGTTCTGATATACCTCGTCAGCCTGTAGGTAGAATTTAAAAGCTCGATCTCTTATATCACGCAGTATTTGAGGAGGTATTACTTCCTCGAAACACTGCTCCCTTAGTGAAATAAAACGGATTGCCATATTCTCCAAAGCCAGTTGCTGCGCAACTGGTTCAAAATCTTTCATGGTCCTCCAAATGTCCTCCAAGGTGTAAATGGCGTTCCGCATCCACTGGGATGCCTGAATTACTATGGCCTTCCTTTCCTCCGTTCCCAACAATGACCTAGTATTGACTCGCTGATCACTCAAGTCAGGTCTAAGGCGCTTGGGCGTGGTATCCAGGCAAGCTGTGTATCGGGGATCTATGGCAGTCTGAGTCGGAGGGGAGAGAAATACAGGGTGCAAAGGGGAGGGGACAGCTGCGTCTGGCTGTGGGGATATCAAAGCTGAGGTAGTTGGCCGGAGAGTGGGAGGGGGAAGTAACCCACTTCGTACTGATCCGTCAGCAGGGGCCGTGGCAGCCGTTACCGGTGCTCCCGTGGCCGATGCTGCTCCAATTTGGCCCGTCCGTAACAAAGGCACGGCTGGGTACAATCACTGTGGGGCATAAGGAGGGGGTGGTCGGGCTTCTAATAAATCCTCTATTTAATCTCCAGTCTCCAGTCGAGTCATTTAACTTTTATCCGTCCCCAATCGGAACTGCCTATCCATTTCTGCGATATTTTCCTCCACCTTCCCTTTATCATAAGCTATAGCTTTCTGGGTGACTCTGTCCTGATTTAAGCTTTCCCCATTTCTCTTCTCTTATCCGTCGTGGTTTCGCCTCCTTCAACCATAGGTTCAAGGAGTCAAACATCGACTGGCGGCTTTTCTTCATAAATAGTTTGTTTTGGATGTAATTAATCTTTTTCTCGGCAAACGACCCCGTTAGAGGCCATTGCAAATCGGAATTATCTTTGTTGTACTTATTCCAAATTGTATTAAACAAAATCGGTGTAAGACCGTGTTTCACATACATATCAAAACTCGGGCTGCCCTCGGGAGGGGCAGGCTGTCTTTCTTTCAGCCGTTTATTTCGCCGACAGCAGCACCCGAAACATATTTTACTAAAACAAGACATTATTGTAATGTTCACACAATTCTACTCATTTACTCCAAAAACCATTCACATTTGGACGTGTCCTCCTCACCACTCACACTTTCATATTCTTGTATTTTTTCCAATAAAGTGCTGTAAAGTTTCGCAAGGCAATAACGTTACTTGTTCTATGCAAATGACATGTCTTCAAAACGAACAGAGCCCGTCGACTCCTGTTCGGGGAATCGATTCAAAAGAGTTCCGGACCAAAAAAATTCAACAACAAAAGGAACAGTCTCTAGACTGTTCTGAGATTATCTGGTAGGCGAACCATGATTCCTCTTACAGGCAGTCCCATGGTCCTGTTCTGGTTGGGCCGGGCGTCTGGGTATGTAGCTCCAGAACCCTAGCTTACCCAGTTGCTCCCAGGGCTTTCCCAAAGAGGATTTGGCAGAGCGAGTAACTCAGTACACCGCTAAGGCACCAGGTGTTGTCTCAAGTTTTCACCAAACAAGTCCCTGAGGTATATACCCACGCAGCCACTTTGCCGCAACGTCAGACCCTCAGATTCCCTTGTGGTCCAGCTTCCCCGGCCACCTTAAAAAAAAAACAGTTAACCGCTACCAAGGAGACACTTCTTCCAAGTGCTTCTCATCCAATACAATCAAAATTCACTCACCTGGTGCACTCAGGTCGATTGCGAATTCTCCACTGCCGACTCCTAGACAGACTGGCATTGTCTGTTTTTCTCTTGGGTTAAGCCCATAGGACTCCGGCGTATGGTCTTCAGCAGCTGGGAGGGATACTGGGCTTGAGAGTGGAATTTCTTGTTTTAGTACACAAACGGGTGTTTCAAATCAGGATTCTCTTTCTGTCCACCCACTCAGCCAGAACTCCTCCCTGTCTCTTCTACTCCTGTTTACAGGAGGGGACGACCCTATCGCGGAGTCCCGGCGGAGTCGCCAACTGAAGGAATCAAAATATTATACTAATGGACTATACTCACCAATAGCCCGTATACCTTATTCATAAATAATAAGTCAGTCGGCAATGGAGAAGGTTCAATCGTTTGTTCTGCAAATACAAGCCCTGCCAGGGGAGCCTCAGTCTACATGACCCTCTGAGGTGCGCAGAGGAGACTGACTACGTACACACAGGGCATAGCATAAATACGTTTCACACATAGCATGATGTCACCTTACTAGGAAAGATACAACTTGTCAGTGAGCCAATAAGGAAGACCCATATGAGGCACAATTGATTGCTAGTAGCTAGGCCTAAACTATTCCGGGGGCAGGTCAGTAAGGTGCCTCCCTTTCTATCTGTAGCTCAGGGAGTGCAGGAACGGTATCTGCTAGAATGTGCGCATCCCACAAGAATGGCAGGTGTGACCTTGGGTTTCCCTGAGCTACAAACTAGCAAGTGGAGCAGACAGCTAAATCTGCCATCGTGACTTCATGCAGAAAACGTAATCACGAGATTTCAAGCAAACAGTACTTGAGACATAGAAACGAAACAAGATGGCTCTGGTCACACCAATAGGTTTAAGCAACACTAAATTGAATCGTTCCTATCTTTAATAATACAATGTGAATAATGTAATGCTAACTAGCGGTTATAAGGTTATATTGTATATATTAGGCCAATAACATATATTCATCGTATTTATATCCCATCAGTTCTTTAGCCCACTCTGCCACCCCAGTTCAGACATGTCCATATGCAAATCAGTCTGACCCTGTGCCTCATGGGAACAGTCCAGCCAAAACTGCCAAGCCATGCCTTCCCTGGACCGGAAACAAGTTCTGAGGACCAGTTTCTGGCATTTCAGCCGTCTTCAGCCTGGCTTGCTTAAATCCAATGGCAAAGTGAGCAAGGGACTCACGTCTGAGCATACCCTGCCAACTTATGGCGAACAAAGCGGTACAAAAGGGGGTGGTGATGGATGGAGCATCTGAACCAATCAAAAACTCACACCCAGTCAACAGATCTGGGTTTAATCCATCACTGTTCTTTAGCCCACTCTGCCACCCCAGTTCAGACATGGCCAATTGCAAAGCAGTCTGACCCTGTGCCTCATGGGAACAGTCCAGCCGGAACTGCCAAGCCATGCCTTCCCTGGACCGGAACATGCTTCCGAGGACTGGTTTCTGGCCTTTCAGCCGTTTTCAGCCAGGCTTGCTTGAATCCAGTGGCAAAATAAGCAAGGGACTCACGTCTGAGCATACCCGGCCAACTTATGGCAACCAAAACGGTACAAACGGTGGTGGTGATGGACGGACTATCCAAACCAATCAAACACTCAAACCCAGTCAACAGTTTTGGGTTTAATCCATCCCGTTCTTTAGCCCACTCTGCCACCCCAGTTCAGACATTGCCATATGCAAATCAGTCTGACCCTGTGCCTCATGGGAACAGTCCAGCCGGAACGGCCAAGCCATGCCTTCCCTGGACTGGATATAAGCTTCCGAGGACCGGTTTTTGGCATTTCAGCCGTCTTCAGCCTGGCTTGCTTGAATCCTGAGGCAAAGTGAGCAGGGGACTCTCCTCTGAGCATACCCTGCCAACATATGGCGAACTAGCATTACAAAAGGGGGGGTTGCTGGACGGAGCATCCGAACCAATCAAACACTCACACCCAGTCAACAGATCTGGGTTTAATCCATCACCGTTCTTTAGCCCAATATGCCACCCCAGTTCAGACATGGCCATATGCAATCAGTCTGACCCTGTGCCTCATGGGAACAGTCCAGCCCTAACTGTCAAGCCAAGCCTTCCCTGGACCGAAACAAGCTTCCGCGGACCGGTTTCTGGCATTTCAGCCCTCTTCAACCTGGCTTGCTTTAATCCAGTGGCAAAGTGAGCAAGGGACTCACGTCTCAGCATACCCTGCTAACATATGGCGAACAAAGCGGTACAAAAGGGGGTGGTGATGGACGGAGCATCCGAAACAATCAAACACTCACACCCAGTCAACAGATCTGGGTATAATCCATCACCGTTCTTCAGCCCACTCTGCCACCCCAGTTCAGACATGGCCATATGCCAATAAGTCTGACCCTGTGCCTCATGGGAACAATCCAGCCTGAACTGCCAAGCCATGCCTTCCCTGGACTGTAAACAAGCTTCCGAGGACCGGTTTCTGGCATTTCAGCCGTCTTCAGCCTGGCTTGCTTGAATTCAGTGGCAAAGTGAGCAAGGGACTCACGTCTGAGCATGTCCTGACAACTTATGGCGATCAAAGAGGTACAAAAGGGAGGTGGTGATGGACAGAGCATCCGACCAATCAAACACTCACACCCAGTCAACAGATCTGGGTTTAATCCAACACTGTTCTTTAGCCCACTCTGCCACCCCAGTTCAGACATGGCCATATGCAAATGCCATAAACCGGTCCTATGAAGCTTCTTTCCAGTCCAGGGAAGGCATGGATTGGCAGTTCGGGCTAGACTGTTCCCATGAGGCACAGAGTCAGACTGATTTGCATATGGCCATGTCTGAACTGGGGTGGCAGAGTGGGCTAAAGAACGGTGATGGATTAAACCCAGATCTCTTGACTGGGTGTGTGTGTTTGATCGGTTCGGATGCTCCGTCCATCACCACCCCCTTTTGTACCGCTTTGTTCACCATAAGTTGGCAGGGTATGCTCAGACATGAGTCCCTTGCTCACTTTACCACTGGATTCCAGCAAGCCAGGCTGAAGACAGCTGAAATGCCAGAAACCGGTCCTCGGAAGCTGGTTTCCGGTCAAGGAAAAGCATGGCTTGGCAGTTCGGGCTGGACTGTTCCCATGAGGCACAGGGTCAGACTGATTTGCATATGGCCATGTCTGAACTGGGGTGGCAGAGTGGGCTAAAGAACTGTGATGGGTTAAACCCAGATCTGTTGACTGGGTGTGAGTGTTTGATTGGTTTGGATGCTCCGTCCATCACCACCCCCTTTTGTACCGCTTTCTTCGCCATAAGTTGGCAGGGTATGCTCAAACGTGAGTCCCTTGCTCCCTTTGCCACTGGATTCAAGCAAGGCAGGCTGAAGCTGGCTGAAATGCCAGAAACCGGTCCTCGGAAGCTTGTTTCTGGTCAAGGAAAGGCCTGGCTTGGCAGTTCGGGCTGGACTGTTCCCATGAGGCACAGGGTCAGACTGATTTGCATATGGCCGCATCTGAACTGGGGTGGCAGAGTGGGCTAAAGAACGGTGATGGATTAAACCCAGATCTGTTGACTGGGTGTGAGTGTTTGAATTGTTCGGATGCCCCGTCCATCACTACCCGCTTTTGTACTACTTTATTTGCCATAAGTTGGCAAGGTATGCTCAGACGTGAGTCTCTTGCTCACTTTGCTTCTGTATTCAAGCAAGCCAGGCTGAAGACGGCTGAAATGCCAGAAACCAGTCCTCAGAAGCTTGTTTCCGGACCATGCAAGGCATTGCTTGGTAGTTCCGGCTGGACAGTTCCCATGAGGCACAGAGTCAGACTGATTTGCATATGGCCATGTCTGAACTGGGGTGGCAGAGTGGGCTTAAGAACGGTGATGGATTAAACCCAGATCTGTTGACTAGGTGTGAATGTTTGATTGGTTCGGATGCTCCGTCCATCACCACCCCTTTTGTACCGCTTTGTTTCGCCATAAGTTGGCAGGGTATGCTCAGACTTGAGTCCCTTTCTCACTTTGCCACTGGATTCAAGGAAGCCAGGCTCAAGATGGCTGAAATGCCAGAAACGGGTCCTCGGAAGCTTGTTTCCAGTCCAGGGAAGGCATGGCTTGGCAGTTCCGCCTGGACTGTTCCCATGAGGCACAGGGTCAGACTGATTTGCATTTGGCTATGTCTGAACTGGGGTGGCAGAGTGGGCTAAAGAACGGTGATGGATTAAACCCAGATGTGTTGACTGGGTGTGAGTGTTTGATTGGTTCAGATGCTCCGTCCATCACCACCCCCTTTTGTACTGCTTTGTTCGGCCTAAGTTGGCAGGGTATGCTCAGACGTGAGTCCCTTGCTCACTTTGCCACTGGATTCAAGCAAGCCGGGCTGAAGACGGCTGTAATGCCAGAAACCGGTCCTCGGAAGCTTGCTTCTGGTCGAGGGTAGGCATGGCTTGGAAGTTGGGCCTGGACTGTTCCCATGAGGCACAGGGTAAGACTGATTTGCATATGGCCAGTCTGAACTGGGGTGGCAGAGTGGGCTAAAGAACCGTGATGGATTAAACCCAGATCTGTTGACTGGGTGTGAGTGTTTGAATTGTTCGGATGCTCCGTCCATCACCACCCGCTTTTGTACTACTTTATTTGCCATAAGTTGGCACGGTATGCTCAGACGTGAGTCCCTTGCTCACTTTGCTTCTGGATTCAAGCAAGCCAGGCTGAAGACGGCTGAAATGCCAGAAACCAGTCCTCAGAAGCTTGTTTCCGGACCATGCAAGGCATTGCTTGGTAGTTCCTGCTGGACAGTTCCCATGAGGCACAGGGTCAGACTGATTTGCATATGGCCATGTCTGAAATGGGGTGGCAGAGTGGGCTAAAGAACGGTGATGGATTAAACCCAGATCTGCTGACTGGGTGTGAGTGTTTGATTGGTTCGGATGCTCCGTCCATCACCACCCCTTTTGTACCGCTTTGTTTCACCATAAGTTGGCAGGGTATGCTCAGACTTGAGTCCCTTTCTCACTTTGCCACTGGATTCAAGCAAGCCAGGCTGTAGATGGCAGAAATGCCAGAAACCAGTCCTCGGAAGCTTGTTTTCGGTCCAGGGAAGGCATGGCTTGGCAGTTCGGGCTGGATTGTTCCGATGAGGCACAGGGTCAGACTGATTTGCATATGGCCATGTCTGAACTGGGGTGGCAGAGTGGGCTTAAGAACGGTGATGGATTAAACCCAGATCTGTTGACTAGGTGTGAGTGTTTGATTGGTTTGGTTGCTCCGTCCTACACCACCCCCTTTTGTACCACTTTGTTCGCCATAAGTTGGCAGGGTATGCTCAGACATGAGTCCCTTGCTCATTCTGCCACTGGATTCAAGCAAGCCAGGCTGAAGACGGCTGAAATGCCAGAAACCTGTTCTCAGAAGCTTGTTTCCGGTCAATGGTAGGCATGGCTTGGCCATTCAGGCTGGAATGTTCCCTTGAGTCAAAGGGTCAGACTGACTTGCCTACGGCCATGTCTGAACTGGGGTGGCAGAGTGGGATAAAGAACGGTAATGGGTTGAACCCAGATCTGTCGACTGGTTGTGAGTGTTTGATTGGTTGGGATGCTCCGTCCATCACCACCCCATTTGTACCGCTTTGTTTGCCATAAGTTGGCAGGGTATGCTCAGACGTGAGTCCCTTGCTCACTTTGCCACTGGATTCAAGGAAGCCAGGCTCAAGATGGCTGAAATGCCAGAAACGGGTCCTCGGAAGCTTGTTTCCAGTCCAGGGAAGGCATGGCTTGGCAGTTCGGCCTGGACTGTTCCCATGAGGCACAGGGTCAGACTGATTTGCATTTGGCTATGTCTGAACTGGGGTGGCAGAGTGGGCTAAAGAACGGTGAGGGATTAAACCCAGATGTGTTGACTGGGTGTGAGTGTTTGATTGGTTCGGATGCTCCGTCCATCACCACCCCCTTTTGTACTGCTTTGTTCGGCCTAAGTTGGCAGGGTAAGCTCAGACGTGAGTCCCTTGCTCACTTTGCCACTGGATTCAAGCAAGCCGGGCTGAAGACGGCTGTAATGCCAGAAACCGGTCCTCGGAAGCTTGCTTCTGGTCGAGGGTAGGCATGGCTTGAAAGTTGGGCCTGGACTGTTCCCATGAGGCACAGGGTAAGACTGATTTGCATATGGCCAGTCTGAACTGGGGTGGCAGAGTGGGCTAAAGAACCGTGATGGATTAAACCCAGATCTGATGACTGGGTGTGAATGTTTGATTGGTTCAGATGCTCCGTCCATCACACCACCTTTTGTACGGCTATGTTCACCATAAGTTGGCAGGGTATGCTCAGACGTGAGTCCCTTGCTCACTTTGCCACTGGATTCAAGCAAGCCGGGCTGAAGACGGCTGAAATGCCAGAAACCGGTCCTCGGAAGCTTGTTTCCGGTCCAGGGAAGGCATGGCTTGGCAGTTCGGGCTGGACTGTTACCATGAGGCACAGGGTCTGACTGATTTTCATATGGCCATGTCTGAACTGGTGTTGCAGAGTGGGCTAAAGAACGGTGATGGATTAAACCCAGATCTGCTGACTGGGTGTGAGTGTTTGATTGGTCCAGATGCTCCGTCCATTACCACCCCCTTTTGAACTGCTTTGTTCGCCATAAGTTAGCAGGGTATGCTCAGACGTGAGTCCCTTGCTCACTTTGCCACTGGATTCAAGCAAGCCATGCTAAAGACGGCTGAAATGCCATAAACCGGTCCTCGGAAGCTTGTTTCCGGTCCAGGTAAGGCATGGCTTGGCAGTTCGGGCTGGACTGTTCCGATGAGGCACAGGGTCAGGCTGATTTGCATATGGCCATGCCTGAACTGGGTCTGGCAGAGTGGTCTAAAGAACGGTGATGGATTAAACCCAGATCTGTTGACTGGGTGTGAGTGTTTGATTGGTTCGGATGCTCCGTCCATCACCACCCCCTTTTGTACTGCTTTGTTCGGCCTAAGTTGGCAGGGTATGCTCAGACGTGAGTCCCTTGCTCACTTTGCCACTGGATTCAAGCAAGCCGGGCTGAAGACGGCTGTAATGCCAGAAACCGGTCCTCGGAAGCTTGCTTCTGGTCGAGGGTAGGCATGGCTTGAAAGTTGGGCCTGGACTGTTCCCATGAGGCACAGGGTAAGACTGATTTGCATATGGCCAGTCTGAACTGGGGTGGCAGAGTGGGCTAAAGAACCGTGATGGATTAAACCCAGATCTGATGACTGGGTGTGAATGTTTGATTGGTTCAGATGCTCCGTCCATCACACCACCTTTTGTACGGCTATGTTCACCATAAGTTGGCAGGGTATGCTCAGACGTGAGTCCCTTGCTCACTTTGCCACTGGATTCAAGCAAGCCGGGCTGAAGACGGCTGAAATGCCAGAAACCGGTCCTCGGAAGCTTGTTTCCGGTCCAGGGAAGGCATGGCTTGGCAGTTCGGGCTGGACTGTTACCATGAGGCACAGGGTCTGACTGATTTTCATATGGCCATGTCTGAACTGGTGTTGCAGAGTGGGCTAAAGAACGGTGATGGATTAAACCCAGATCTGCTGACTGGGTGTGAGTGTTTGATTGGTCCAGATGCTCCGTCCATTACCACCCCCTTTTGAACTGCTTTGTTCGCCATAAGTTAGCAGGGTATGCTCAGACGTGAGTCCCTTGCTCACTTTGCCACTGGATTCAAGCAAGCCATGCTAAAGACGGCTGAAATGCCGTAAACCGGTCCTCGGAAGCTTGTTTCCGGTCCAGGTAAGGCATGGCTTGGCAGTTCGGGCTGGACTGTTCCGATGAGGCACAGGGTCAGGCTGATTTGCATATGGCCATGCCTGAACTGGGTCTGGCAGAGTGGTCTAAAGAACGGTGATGGATTAAACCCAGATCTGTTGACTGGGTGTGAGTGTTTGATTGGTTCAGATGCTCCGTCCATCACCACCCCCTTTTGTACCGCTTTGTTCACCATAAGTTGGCAGGGTATGCTCAGACGTGAGTCCCTTGCTCATTTTGCCACTGGATTCAAGCAAGCCAGGATGAAGACGGCTGAAATGCCAGAAACCCGTTCTCGGAAGTTTGTTTCCGGTCAAGGGAAGGAATGGCTTGGCCGTTCGGGCCGGAATGATCCCATGAAGCACAGGGTCAGACTGACTTGCCTATGGCCATGTCTGAACTGGGGTGGCAGAGTGGGCTAAATAACTGTGATGAGTTAAACTCCGATCTGTTGACTGGTTGTGAGTGTTTGATTGGCTCGGATGCTCCGTCCATCACCACCCCCTTTTGTACCGCTTTGTTGCCATAAGTTGGCAGGGTATGCTCACTTTGCCACTGGATTCAAGCAAGGCAGGCTGAAGACGGCTGAAATGCCAGAACCCGGTCCTCTGAAGCTTGTTTCCGGTCAAAGAAAGGCATGGCTTGGCAGTTCGGGCTGGACTATTCCCATGAGGCACAGGGTCAGACTGATTTGCATATGGCCATGTCTGAACTGGGGTCGCAGAGTGGGCTAAAGAACGGTGATGGATTAAACCCAGATCTGTTGACTGGGTGTGAGTGTTTGATTGGTACGGATGCTCCGTCCATCACCACCCCATTTGTACCGCTTTGTTTGCCATAAGTTGGCAGGGTATGCTCAGACGTGAGTCCCTTGCTCACTTTGCCACTGGATTCAAGCAAGCCAGGATGAAGACGGCTGAAATGCCAGAAACCCGTTCTCGGAAGTTTGTTTCCGGTCAAGGGAAGGAATGGCTTGGCCGTTCGGGCTGGAATGTTCCCATGAGGCACAGGGTCAGACTGACTTGCCTATGGCCATGTCTGAACTGAGGAGGCAGAGTGGGCTAAAGAACGGTGATGGATTAAACCCAGATCTGTTGACTGGGTGTGAGTGTTTGATTGGTTCGGATGCTCTGTCCATTACCACCCCCTTTTGTACCGCTTTGTTCGGCATAAGTTGGCAGGGTATGCTCAGACGTGAGTCCCTTGCTCACTTTGCCACTGGATTCAAGCAAGCTCTTCTGAAGACGTCTGAAATGCCAGAAACCGGTCCTCGGAAGCTTGTTTCCGGTCGAGGGTAGGCATGGCTTGGCAGTTGGGGCTGGACTGTTCCCATGAGGCACAGGGTCAGACTGATTTGCATATGGCCATGTCTAAACTGGGGTGGCAGAGTGGGCCAAAGAACGGTGATAGATTAAACCCAGATCTGTTGACTGGGTTTGAATGTTTGATTGGTTCAGATGCTCCGTCCATCACCACCACCTTTTGTTACGCTTTGTTCACCATAAGTTGGCAGGGTATGCTCAGACGTGAGTCCCTTGCTCACTTTGCCACTGGATTCAAGCAAGCCAAACTGAAGACGGCTGAAATGCCACATACCGGTCTTCGGAAGCTTGTTTCCGGACCAGGGAAGGCATGGCTTGGCAGTTCGGGCTGGACTGTTTCCATGAAGCACATGGTCAGGCTGATTTGCATATGGCCATTTCGGAACTGGGTCTGGCAGAGTGATCTAAAGAACGGTGATGGATTAAACCCAGATCTGTTGACCGGGTGTGAGTGTTTGATTGGTTCAGATGCTCCGTCCATCACCACCCCCTTTTGTACCGCTTTGCTCACCATAATTTGGCAGGGTATGCTCAGACGTGAGTCCCTTGCTCACTTTGCCACTGGATTCAAGCAAGCCGGGCTGAAGACGGCTGAAATGCTAGAAACCGGTCCGACAAAGCTTATTTCCGGTCTAGGGAAGGCATGGCTTGGCTGTTCGGGCTGGACTGTTCCCATGAGGCACAGGGTCAGACTGATTTGCATATGGCCATGTCTGAACTGGGGTGGCAGAGTGGGCTAAAGAACGGTGATGGATTAAACCCAGATCTGTTGACTGTGTGTTAGTGTTTGATTGGTTCAGATGCTCCGTCCTTCACCACCCCCATTGTACCGCTTTGTTCGCCATAAGTTGGCAGTGTATGCTCAGACGTGAGTCCCTTGCTCACTTTGCCACTGGATTCAAGCAAGCTGGGCTGAAGACGGCTGAAATGCCAGAAACCAGTCCTCGGAAGCTTGTTTCCGGTCTAGGGAAGTCATGGCTTTGCAGTTCGGTCTAGACTGTTCTCAGGAGGCACAGGGTCGGACTGATTTGCATATGGCCATGTCTGAACGGAGGTGGCAGAGTGGGCTAAAGAATAGTGATGGATTAAACCCAGATCTGTTGACTGGGTGTGAGTGTTTGATTGGTTCAGATGCTCCGTCCTTCACCACCCCCATTGTACCGCTTTGTTCGCCATAAGTTGGCAGTGTATGCTCAGACGTGAGTCCCTTGCTCACTTTGCCACTGGATTCAAGCAAGCTGGGCTGAAGACGGCTGAAATGCCAAAAACCGGTCCTCGGTAGCTTGTTTCCGGTCTAGGGAAGTCATGGCTTTGCATTTCGGGCTGGACTGTTCCCATGAGGCACAGGGTCAGACTGATTTGCATATGGCCATGTCTGAACTGGGGTGGCAGAGTGGGCTAAAGAACAATGATGGATTAAACCCAGATCTGTTGACTGGGTGTGAGTGTTGGATTTGTTCAGATGCTCCGTCCATCACCACCCTCTTTTGTACCGCTTTGTTTGCCATAAGTTGGCAGGGTATGCTCAGACGTGAGTCCCTTGCTCACTTTGCCACTGGATTCAAGCAAGCCGGGCTGAAGACGGCTGAAATGCCAGAAACCGGTCATCGGAAGCTCATTTCTCGTCCAGGGAAGGCATGGCTTGGCAGTTCAGGCTGGACAGTTCCCGTGAGGCACAGGGTCAGACTGGTTTGCATATGGCCATGTCTGAACTGTTGTGGCAGAGTGGGCGAAAGAACGGTGATGGATTAAACCCAGATCTGTTGACTGGGTGTGAGTGTTTGATTGGTTCAGATGCTCCGTCCATCACCACCCCCTTTTGTACCGTCATTCGAAACAAAGCGGCAAACAAAGGGTACAACTTCACACTCTGACACCGAGCTTGAAACCGAGACTGCAACAAGTAATGCAATGGAAAGTGTCCTTCGGGCAATACAACAAAGTCTGCAAGCATAAACGGGAAACTGGATACTATCACTCAGCGGGTCAACAACATGTCGGCGAATTTGGATAAGCAAGGAGAGCGTCTTGATGAGACCGAGAATCATAATACTGCAGTGGATGATGAAGCGCATGTCACGACAAGTAAATGCACAGGCATGGAGAAAATGTTGGAGGTTATAAAAAATAAAGCGGAAGATTTAGAGGTGAGATCTCATCACAATAACATAGGAATTGCAGGAATTCTAGAGTCCACTAACACAGGACGGATGGTGACCTATGTGGAGGATATGCTTCGTTCAGTGTTTGGTGCAGAACATTTCTCGACAGACCTTATAGTGGAGCGTGCACATAGATCTTTGGCCCCACGACCGCCACCAGGCGCACCTTCGAGGCCCACTGTTGCCTGTATCCCTAATTACAGGGATAGGGATAGAGTATTATGGATGGCCCAGGAAAAACACCCTGGCATTTTACTAAGAGTTTACGATGGCAGTACAACTAGCACAAAAGGACTTCAACCCAGCAAAAAAGAAGTTACGTGACTTATGTATAGAGTATGCTATGCTCTATCCCGCTCGACTGAAGGTGACATGGGAGGGTCTCTCTACAATTCTGCAAACACCAAGAGCAGCCCAAGACTTCATTAGGAAAATCGTCAGTAAGCGTAAAGAGCGGAAACGAGATTAACAGAACCAAGATTCGGAATAAACTAAAACTGAAAGGGCGCTTATCCAGAGATCCATAATAATATGGTCTGTTGGGATTGTGTGGCTCATTGTGGTACTGGTCAAAGACAGCGGAACAATCATGCTGTTTCTTAAGTCCCTGGTCCCGGACCCACATGGGAGTCATTGCCAGAGATTCCTGTTGGGCGACTGCGCTACACGGACTACATCGGGTCACAAAAGAACTGATCAGGTGTCATGCTGCTAGACCACCTATTTTTGGTAGAGAATGGAGATGCTGAAACATTCTTTGGTAAAGTATGCGGTGTACTTATAACGTTTTACAATGGAGGGGATAAGCATTGCAGCAACACCGGGCATAAAGAACAGTTAACTGCGCCTACAATATTTTGGGAAGCTGGTCACTTGATAGCTACAACAAGACGAACTAAGAACTAAGTGGATCTTAGTGAACAGTAATAAGTTAGCATCAGGGAGCTGGGGATGAACAAAGGCATATATTCGGGCTATGAAAGCCCCCTGCCTTTAGGAGAATAAGCTATGGCATTCTCTATTTGAACTGCTCTGAATTTGAGAAGGGGAGTGCAAAGTTTCTTTATACTGTCTAATACTACGTTGTGCATAAAAGTTAGGCGGTTACTAAAATAACTTCTGTGTTGTCGGAAACGATAAATCTGCATTTATAATGTAGACCTGACCACATCCACTATGTTAGATGGAGATGTGTGTACTTGGCGGACCCCCAAGCGGGTGTTCCCCATGAAGTTCTTTGTTATGTTGTGTTTTTGCTTGAGGGACTGTCTTTGGCATAGTTGGGATGCTGAGGTGGGTGGTGGGTGGGTGGGGGGAGTTGGAAAATGTTATGCAGACTATGGTACTTGAGATACATTGTGGATATCCAAGCTATTTTCATGATGTATATTGTTACCAACACTTTTCCAAAAATGAAAAACAAACTCAGGGAGGCGAAAGCTACAAAGTTACAATATCTTGCTCTATGTCTCTATGTCTAACTATTGGCCCTTAATAACTTACGACCAGCGCATATGAACTTGATTACATGGAACGTCAGGGGGCTTAACAACCCAAAGAAAATCCAATAAATATTTACATACTTTGACAGGTTACATATTGACATTGCCCTTCTACAAGAAACGCACATTGCTCCTCACTCTAACAGTCATATCGGGCGTAAATGGGCAGAGGCGATCCATAGTTTGATGTACTCCTCCTAATCAAGAGGGGTTCTAATCTAAAAAGGGATGTAATTTACTGTAGAAACTACCACTGTTGATGAACAAGGGAGGTATGTCACTGTCACAGGGAAGCTTAGAGGACAGTGGTTAGCATTAATTAATACATATGGCCTAAATACTGATGACCCTGATTTGTATCATACGATCTGGCATAAATTAAATGATCTACCGGGCAGGACTTTACTTTGTGAAGGGGATTTTAATCTTGCACTAGATGAACACCTTGCCAGATCGGGAACATCAACAGAACCACACCGAAAGGCAATGGGTAAACTGAAAGACATTATGACTGAGATGCACCTTAATGACATCTGGAGAATCAAGATTCCGGAACATATGGAGGCCACGCATGCAGCAGCTGCACATAACAGCTGGTCTCGTATAGATCACTGGGTGGGAACTGACGACACGGTACTGTGGACATGGTCTATAAATCACCTACCTAGAACATTGTCAGATCAGAATCCAGTATTACCTTCTGTGAATATACCAATTATGTGCCACCCCCTATAGTTGGAGATTTAATGCGAAAGCGCTGCTAGACTCAGTACACACCGATACCATCAGTAAGGCTATCACAGACTACTTTGTGTTAAATGAGCTCACCACTGAGGATCCTATTGTTTTTTGGGAAGCTTTTAAAACTACAATTAGGGGAGTCTGTATAAGTACAAACGCAGGAATTTTGAAAGAAATATGTAGGCAACTTAGTCAATGGGAGGACAAACTGAAACTATTAGAACGCGAATACGAGAGTTCACAAAATGCAAAAGTATTAGGTGCCATAAGAGTTTTAATGTCGGAATATCAGTCATACGCAGAAGACGAACTCAAATATATAGCTAAATGTAAAATTGCCAGATTCTACGGTGAAGGAGGTAGACCCAGTAAAGTATTGGTGTCTAAAATTTGTGAAGGACGTGCGCCACAGACAGTCCTAGCTATCAGGGATGCAAATGGAATACTACATAATGTTGCACAAGGGATACTGCAGGAGTTCATGAACACATATGGTGCATTATACACGTCACAGCCCAACGCCTCACCCTCGGAAATTGTGGAGTACTTAGAAGATGTGGTTGGCAGACAAACAAAGAGAATATTTGTCTTTGCCAACCACTGTGGAGGAGGTAACAGAAATCATTAAATCTCTTCCCAATGGTAAAGCTCCGGGCCCGGATGGGTTCACATGCAAATTTTATAAATCATTTATTTATCAATTAGTGCCCCATTTTGTTGCGATGTATGGTGAGGACCATGACAAGCTGTTATTACCTCTCACGTTGGGAGAAGCCATGTTGATTGGCCTCCTCAAACAAAACAAAGACCCAGAATCCTGTGAATCATATAGACCTCTATGACTAATTAGCGTAATCACAAAAATATTAGCTAAACTTCTAGCGGCCAGATTACAGCCCCTGATGACCAATTTAATATTACCTTATCAGTCAGGGTTTATACCCACAAGGTCAACAGCGCACAATACCAGAACACTTTTCGCACATTCACATTATATAATTCCAAAAATTAAAGCAGTCGATGTCATGTTAGATGAGGCAAAAGCATTTGATTCTGTAGAGTGGCCATATCTATATACAGTTTTATGGAGAATGGGGTTCCCTCCCGTCTTCCTGCAATGGGTGCAAATACTGTACATTAAACCAACAGCGCGTATTAGAGTTAACAACTACATCTCTGTTATTGTGTCAATTGCAAGGGGGATGAGGCAGGGATGCCTACTGCCCCCATTGTTATTCGCGCTAGCGCTTGAACCGATGGCCTGTAAAATTTGCCATGGGCATCATTATTCGGCTCTCCAATTCCCACAGAGACCATTGCATATATCTTTATATACAGATGATATGATGTTATATATGCGGGAACCAGAACAACACTTAGCCCCTCTACTACGGGAATATATTAAATTTGGGCGTCAGTCTGGGCTCCAGATACACTGGTCCAAATCTCTCATAACACCACTAACTGACACCACACATCCTCACCCTACGGAGTTCCCACTGGAGTGGCAATCAGATCCTGTAAAATACCATGGTGTCTGATACATCCAGGACCCAGAAGTTGTAATTCTTATGAATTATGGTAGGGCAATTAGTGTGATGGAAGATAAAATAGGGCGCTGGATTAAATTACCGTTATCGCTAGCTGACCGACTAGCCATTGTTCAGATGGTCATCTTGCAAAAGTGTGTATATCTTTTTAACAATATAGCCATTACCCCCCCAGCTGTAGTATTTCTCAGATTAACTTCCCTAGTGATTCATCTGATTGGGCAGGCAAGCAGGCCTGTATTAAACTATGCGCGCTGACATTACCATATTCCAGGGGTGGTTTTAAAGTTCTGGATTTCTCGTTTTATTTTTTATGTGCACAACCGCAGTATGCACATTATTGGTATCATCAAATCCCCTATCTCACACATGGTCAGGAAGGCTATTCCATAGAGTGGCCACTTTTACTGACCACGACTGGCCACCCAACCTAGAGCGACAAAACCGGGGAATGAACAGCAGGCGAAGAGAGGCAGAGCGAAGCGAGCGGCCAAAACCGGGGAATGAACAGCAGGCGAAGAGAGGCAGAGTGAAGCGAGCAGCCAGGATTATAAAAGGCCACGCACTTCTTGATATACGATGGTCCAGAATCATACAGGGCTTTATGGGCCATGGTCAAGATCTTAAATTAAACCCGCTGAGCCACAGGTAACCAGTGTAGGTCACGTAAAAGTAGCCTCACACTGTATCGTTTAGCGAGGTTAAATAAGAGTCTAGCCACCGCATTTTGAATCAATTGATGTTTATTCATCAGGTAGCCAGGGATGCCACTGAATAAGACATTAGCATAATCAAGTCTAGAGAGGATAAGTGCCCGGGCCACCATTTCCTTTGCTGATTGCGGTAGCAAACGAAAAAACTTTCTAAAAGTCTTGAGTGTGCCGAAACAGGTACCGGTAAGTTTTATGATATGTTCGGAGAACCAAAGATCTTCCCCGAACCATACCCCTAAGTTCTTGGCAGGGCTGCCCTCCGACGGTGGGCATGGGAAGTCCGGCGGCCACAAGGCCACAAGGCTTCTCTGAACAGCGGAGGAAATTTGCCATACAACAATATCTTCAATTTTTCTTCGTTGCACTTGAGATGAGCCTGGGCCAGCCAAGTAAACACAGCTGTTAGGCACCTCTGAGCACCTCCAGTATACAATTCAGATCCTTTCCAAGTAAATAGAAGCTGTGTATCATCGGCATATGCCATGATCTTAGCACCCAGCCCCTCAGCCAGGGCAATCAAAGGAGTCAAGTAGATATTAAAAAGTAGCGGGCTCAGAGTAGAGCCCTGCGGGACTCCTGTTGATAGCTTCCTGCCAGAGAATGAAAAGGGGGGCATCCACACCTGCTGGGTGCGCTCATTTAAGAAGGATTTTAACCAGGTCCACACCGCACCGGAGATGCAAATGGTGGAGAGCCGAGCGAGAAGGAGCCAGTGAGGTACCATACTGAAGGCGGCAGAGAGGTCCAATAAAATCAGAGCCACTCTGCCGCCCCCATCCAGACACTCCCTAATCGCCTCCGCCATCTCAACCAGCGCAGTCTCCGTGCTGAAAGATGTTCTAAAACCAGACTGGGCTGGGTGGAGTGCCCCAGATGTTTCCACAAAGGTCTAAAGTTGACGGAAGACCACCTTTTCGCACACTTTGGCCAGTGCAGACAGCAAAGAGATGGGACAGTAATTGGAAGGCAACAAGGGGTCAGCAGTGGATTTTTAAAGAAGCGGGAGGAGTCTGGCCTTTTTCCATTGAACAGGTACCATAGCAGAATGAAGTGAGTGATTGATAATGGTAGTGACTTTTGAATAGACACTCTCTGCTACCCCAGCTAAAGCTCTAGCTGGACATGGGTCCGTAGGAGAACTCGACTTTAGAGATTTAAGGATAGCAAAAATGTCAGAGTCCTCTGCTGGCACACACTGAGAAAATAAGGGGCTGGTAGAGTTACTAGACAGGGGAGCTGTAGGTGGAGAGGTCAACTGCTCCCTTTAGGCCGACCCTAAACTATCTTGGATAGATTGAGTTTTGCTAATAAAGAAGGAGGAGAGCTCCTCACACCATTGCGGAGAAACTGGGAGGGACTTTTGTTACGCACCCAGGGACATAAAACTTCTGACGATTGAAAAAGTCGCCTTGCTGTTATTATTGGCTTTCAAAATTCGCTCTGCATAGAAGTCACTTTTAACTTACTTGACCGCAGCATTAAAAACTCTCTGTGCCGCACGAAGCACTGCTTTACCCACCGGGCAGTATGCAGCATGCCACTGGTGTTCCAGTTTCTTGCATCCCAGCTTTAACTCTTTTAAAGACGTAGAAAACTGGGAATTCGAAGGGGAGGATCTATGATGTCTGTGAACCGAGGGTTTAGAGGAGGATTTAACCCCCAGACAGACCCATCTGCGGGAACCAGAAGAATATTACGAAGGGCTTCGGATAATGCAGGTATGTTAATCCTCCGCATAGAAGGGTCGTAGAATGGAGGGGAGGTAGAGGAGGGTTTCCCCATATCCTATGAAAACCTAACAAAAAAGTAATCATACCTTGGAACTGGAAGGGGATCCAAGACATGCAAATCAAAATTAGAACAGACCAAGTCAATCAAATGGCCACCCGTGTCTGTTGGCCCTCAACTCACTAGGTCAGTTGAGTCAGGTCAAGTAAATCCAGAAAAGATGTAGGGTCTAGAGCCTCTGGGTGTCTAAATGAATATTAAAATCACCCAAGAAAAGAAACTTGGGGAAGCGCAAAACATGAGGGACAATAATATCCCCAAGAGTCTTCAAAAAGGCTCCAGGAGGACCAGGCGGCCAGTACAACAGTGTGCCCCCCAAAGTGAAGTTGGGTGACAGGATGAAAGTAAAATCCAGTGCCTCCACCTACGTAAATTCCCTGACGGTTAGACATGTAAAGGCCCAGGCCTCCCGGAATCCTCATCATCCAGATTTATCGATCATGCAGGAAGAGGTGGGCATGGGCCTGCTAAAACAGGTGGGCATAGATACCATGGGGGAACTATACAGTAACAGCACATTTAAAACACCTCCAACTCTTACATATTTTAATAATCAAAATCAATTGTTTCGATTAACATACCATAGATTACAGGGTGCGGTAAAGAAATGATATCCCTCTCACCCAGCGGAACAGCTGCAATTGACAGTGTTACAATTGATACTTACTACGTCCAGTAATACACTAGTTGGTTTCAAAACTGTACACTACATTGCAGGAGGGCATAGCGGAAACAACACACGGGGCACTCAGAAAGTGGAATGATGTATTAGATGTCCCGGTGACGGAGGAGGAGTGGGCTATGGCTTGTTCTCTAACAGGAATGTTGATGCCCAATGGAAATTTACGAATATTGCACTACAATTACCTTCACCGAACCTATTACACTTCAGCCAGGCTTTGTAGGTATGGATTACGCACAGATTCGAAGTGTCAACGCTGTAGTACTGAACCAGCAGACTTTCTTGCATGGTCTTGTGCAGCAGTACATGACTTTTGGGAAAAGGTAACACAGGTGCTAGACAACATGGTGGGTATTAACATTATATGCTCTAGTCGCACCCGTTTACTGGGACTGGATTGGAATGTACGCGCCACTAAACGCAACTTTTGGATAATTGATTTTCTTCTAGCTAAGCACAGAATTTCAATGTGCTGGGGTAGTAGCGAGGCCCCTTAAGTTAAACAGTGGCTTCAGGATATGACGTATTGTAAAGATGTGTTGAAAACTTACGATGAAGAACTACCTACCGGTTCCAAGCCTAGAGACTATTGGAAATACTTGATTGAATATATGCAAATGCACCAGGTTGATTAATTGTGTATAGTAACTGTTTTTTTCGCAAAGGTATTTACAGGTAACATCAAAAAGTTGTTGCAATTGGATGAAGGATGTTGTAGTACAACGGTCTGTATTTTGTTCAAATGTTTGGACATTGTATGTCTTTGAAACTGCTAATAATGTTTTTTTTTAAATACACCCCCTACACACACACATTCACATTCCGAACCTAGGTTGTAAAAAGCCTTGTGGGTGAGACAGAGGGCTTTAAACAGGATTCTCCGGCCAAGAGGGAGCCAGTGCAGCTTACTAATAGTAGACAAGACTAAATGGTGTTTAGGAAGGCCCATCACAAGTCTAAATGCTGCGTTCTGCACCAGCTGTAGCCGATGTTTGAGACCCTTGTTGATACTCAAGTAAAGAGTGTTACTGTAGTCCAATCTGGACACTAGGGCAACAACTGCCTACTTTCGAGAGGAAAAAGAAAGGAATAGAGAGATCTTCCTGAGAATCCTGATGGTTCCAAAGCAGATGAACACCGTTCTACTAATCTGGGGGCCAAGGGAAAGGGAGCTGTCAACTATAATGCCAACATTTTTTGCTGTGGACCCTGGGCAAGGGCATGAGCCAAGCATGTCAGGTCACTAAACATGTGACCAGATATCCTGTTGATTCCCGAAAATCAAAACCTCAGTTTTGTCTCTGTTAAGTCTGAAAGAGTTCTCTATCATATAGGAAGCCCCTGCCTGCATGCAATTTTTAAAATTGGTTGCAGATGCTTCTGTACTGTTGGCAATAGACACCATCATTTTGGTGTCATCAGCAATAAGACAGCACTTCCAGCCCAAACGATCTTACGACCTTGGCTATAAGGGCAACATAAATGTTAAAAAGGGTCGGGCTCAAAGAGGAGCCCTGGGGGACTCCACAAAATAATGATTGGGGGCTGAGTAATATTGATCCATCCTAACTATTTGTGACCAATCAGTAAGGAATGAGGTGAGCAGCTTCAGGGCAGCACCCATAATCCCCGTTTCTTTAAGACTGCACACCTGCCTTGATGGATATATAGTATCGAAGGCCGCCGTTAGGTACACAAGGATGAGAAGTGTGGTATGACCTGCATCCACCTGACCTCGAATGTTGTTAATTACAGACGTTAATGCCATCTGAGTACTGTGATCACTTTTAAAACCATGCTGCGAGCCATCGAGCAGTCAATGTTACTCCAGATAGGAGCTGAGGTGAGAATTCAAATGTTTCTCCAGAATTTTGCAAGAGAGAGATGGGGCGATAATTTCTAACTCAGCAGGGTTCAGAAAGGGCTTTTGTAAAAGGGTTTTGACCACTGCATTCTTCCAGGAGATGGGTACTGCCCAGAAGAGATAACTGCATTAAGTATTGAGGTGAGGTGAGGTACAACAGCCTCCCTTCCTAATTTCAAAATCTTCAAAGGGGAGGACTCCAGCGGGGTACCAGACTTGATTCCACTTAACAAATGATCCGTGTCCTCTTGCAATAAATGAGGGAAGGTAAATAGATTATCTGCCTTCACCAGAATTACGGGGAAATTGGAAGAGAGATGGGGCATTGAATGACCTACTTTGATGGTCTCAGCATTAAGGAGTTCCAAAGCAGCATATATTTCCGTGATTTTGGAACAGAAAAAACTCACCGTTCTATCCAGGGAGATGTCAATATGAGCTGGGGCTGAAGGGGCAGAAAGAGACTTAATCACATTAAAAAGTTCCCTTGAAAATCTCAAGGATTCTTTCACCTTGGAGAAAATTAATATTTTCTCCTCTCTGATGGCACTTTTATATTCTCTTAGTCTTTGTTTGTGCCGGTCTCTTTCGGGAGGATTGAAATCTAGTTGCCAAATCCTTTCTTGGTGCCGACATACTTGCCTAGGTTTCCTCAGTCTTTTTGAGAACCAAGGGAAGATGGCTTTTTTCTGGATGCATAATGCTCTTTAGGAAGGGCTGGGAAGTCGAGAGCTGCTAAAAGCCAGTTGGAAAACTCAGTATATGCCAAATTAACATCCGAGTGAAAGGGCCATTGATGGCTATGGAGCTTGTTAAGAATGGCTTCCTTACTAATAAGATTGAGGTTTCTCCTCTACTCCACCCTCTTCTTAATGTTAGAAGCTAGATGGGATGCTGGCATCTGAAGCCTAAAAGGAATAACGTAGTGGTCAGACCATGAAAGTTGAATGGGTTCCTCAAACATAATTCGAGAGTCGTTAGGGAAGATGCCATTTGAAATATGGCCTGCCTAATGAGTAGGGCTTATGACCTATTGAGAAAAACCACAACAGTTCATAGTTTCTAAAATGATTAGCATTTCATTACCTAGAGTCTTATCCAGGAGAAAATTAAAATTAAGTATGGGTTGAAAATTCGTTCCGCTCGCGGAATTTGCGGATTTTCCGCGATTTCGCGATCCGCGAATCTCGCGAAATTGCGGTAAAATCTGCGAATCAGCGGGGACGAATTTTCAGCCAAGCACTTACAGGGTTACAGCAGCAGGTGCAAAAGTTGAAGCCAATTTTTTGTAACCTTTTACAAAAGGGTTACAAAGAAATTAACTTCAACTTGGGTACCTGCTGCTGTAAGCCTGTAAGTGCTTCCTGGCGCCTCATTGTCTACTCTCAACTATTCTCTGACCCTGCTCTGACCCTTGAAGCAGGATCAGAGAATAGTTACAAGTAGGCAATGAGGCACCTGTCACGCAAATTAAACCTCAACAGGAAGCACTGACAGATGCAAAAACAAGCATTTGCAATGCAATAGGTCTCGCATTAGGAAAGTTTGAGCTATTGTAAATGACATTTTTTTTAATTTATGTGTTGGTTTTGAAAATAGCTAAATTAATAGCTTTGTCATTTACAATGGCAATAGTTATAACTTTCGCAAATGTGACACCTATAGCATTTGTAATGCTACATGTTTTGTATTTACGTGACTTAGCTGTATTGATATTACAAATTACAATGGCTTTTAATTTTTTTAAATAATTAATACTTAAATAAAAGTGATTTTAATTTACAATGGCAATAGCTTAAACTTTTGTAAATAACTTTTGTGAAGATTATGTTCAGTGTATTTTATTGTGACGAAAATCCAAGAACAGAAGTGAAATATTAACATCTTTTTTGACATTTGTAATAAAGTTTGAAACATTGAGAGAACATATTTGAACCAGTTGTTGTTGAATGGTTGCGCAGATTGATGCTGGGGTGGTGCTGAGGGGTGCTGTGGTGGTGCTGAGTGGTGCTGTGGTGATGCTGAGTGGTGCTGTGGTGGTGCTGAGTGATACTGGGATGGTGCTGAGTGATGCTGGGGTGGTGCTGAGTGGTGCTGTGGTGGTGCTGAGTGGTGCTGTGGTGATGCAGAGTGGTGCTGTGGTGGTGCTGAGTGATACTGGGATGGTGCTGAGTGATGCTGGGGTGGTGCTGAGTGGTGCTGTAGTGGTGCTGAGTGATGCTGTGGTGGTGCTGAGTGGTGCTGTGGTGGTGCTGAGTGATAATGTGGTGGTGCTGAGTGATGCTGTGGTGGTGCTGAGTGATAATGTGGTGGCACTGAGTGATGCTGTGGTGGCGCTGAGTGATGCCGTGGTGGCGCTGAGTGTTGCTGAGTGATAATGTGGTGGTGCTGAGTGATAATGTGGTGGTGCTGAGTGATGCTGGGGTAGCGCTGAGTGATGATGTGGTGATGCAGAGGGCAGAAATGCACAGAAAGCAGTCTAACAGAGGGCAGAAGGGCACAAAAACCAGTTTAACAGAAGACAGAAGTGCAGAAAAACAAGGGAAAAACGAGTCTAACAGAGGGCAGAAGGGCACAAAAAACTACTCTAACAGGGCATAAAGGCACAAAAATTCGTCTAACAGAGGGCAGAAGGGCACAAAAAACGAGTCTAATAGATGGCAGACGGGCACAAAAACAAGGGAATAACAGAGGGCAGAAGGGCATAAAAAACGAGTGTAACAGAGGGCAGAAGGGCAGAAAAACAAGGGAAAAATGAGTCTAACAGAGGGCAGAAGGGCACAAAATATGAGTCTAACGGGGCAGAAGGGCAGAAAAACAAGGGAAAAACGAGTCTAACAGAGGGCAGAAAGGCACAAAAACAAGGGAAAAACGAGTCTAACAGAGGGCAGAAGGGCACAAAAAACAAGTCTAACAGGGGGCAGAATGAATCCCGCCCTGCGTGTTTGTCCACGAAGATGCCATCTTTTGGTGCAATACCTCTACTCAACTGGAGTACTTTCTACTGTCTAATCAGTAAGTGCTCTCAGATGCGTCACGTTATTAATACCCAGCACCATGGCGCATCTTTTGTGCTGAAGCTGTGTCACAAAAGGTCTCGTTAGAGGGTAGGAGTGGTGAACCAGAGGGTGGCAGGGGTAAACCAGAGGGTGAAAGTGCTGAGCCAGAGGGTGGCAGTGCTGAACCAGAGGGTGGCAGGGGTGAACCAGAGGGTGGCAGTGATTAACCAGATGGTAGCATGGGTGAACCAGAGAGTGGCAGTTGTGAACCAGAGGGTGACATGGGTGAACCAGAGGGTAGCAGTGGTGAACCAGAGAGTCGCAGTGGTGAACCAGAGGGTGGCAGTGCTGAACCAGAGGGTGACAGATGTTAATCAGAGGTGCTGTGAAGAACTAGAGGCAGGCAGTCGTGAACCAGAAGGTGGCAGTGGTGAACCACAGGGTGACAGTGCTGTACCAGAGGGTGGCAGGGGTGAACCAGAGGGTGCTGTGATGAACCAGAGGGTGGCAGTTGTAAACCAGAGGGTGTCAGTGGTGAACCAGAGGGTGGCAGTGGTGAACCAGAGGGTGGCAGTGCTGAACCAGAGGGTGACAGTGGTTAACCAGAGGGTGGCAGTGGTGAACCAGAGGTGCTGTGATGAACCAGAGGGTGACAGTGGTTAACCAGAGGGTGGCAGTGGTGAACCAGAGGTGCTGTGATGAACCATAGGGTGGCAGGGGTGAACCAGAGGGTGACAGTGCTGTACCAGAGGGTGGCAGGGGTGAACCAGAGGGTGCTGTGATGAACCAGAGGGTGGCAGCGGTGAACCGGAGGGTGGCAGAGGTGAACCAGAGGGTGGCAGTGGTGAACCAGAGGGTTTCAGTGCTGAACCAGAGGGTGACAGTGGTTAACCAGAGGGTGGCAAGGGTGAACCAGAGGTGCTGTGATGAACCAGAGGGTGGCAGTCGTGAACCAGAGGGTGACAGTGGTGAACCAGAGGGTGACAGTGCTGAACCAGAAGGTGGCAGGGGTGAACCAGAGAGTGGCAGTACTGAACCAGAGTGTGGCAGTGGTGAACCAGAGGGTGGCAGGTGTGAACGAGAGGGTGGCATGGGTGAACCAGAGGGTGGCAGTGGTGAACCAGAGGGTGGCAGTGGTGAACCAGAGGGTGGCAGTGGTGAACCAGAGGGTGCTGTGCTCATACACGACTGCATGGGTAACTTTGCCATGCAAGCCTCCCGCAAACACGCAAAAAGCCCCGCGAACACGCAAAAAACCTGCAAACACATAAATAAACGTTAACACGCAAAAAACTAAAAAATCCGCAAATTCGCATGAATTCGCGGATTTTGCGGATTGCGAATTCGATTTCGCGTGAATTCACTGAACGCGAATTCGCAAATTTTGCCCATACTTAAATAAAATCACCCAGCATTGTGAAATTGGAACTTGCCAGATATCGTTCGATAAGATTGCTTAAATCCTGGTTGAACAAAACTCTTGGTCCGGGTTGACTATCGGTCACAACTCCAGTGAAGCTTTCGGTCGGGAAATCCTTCAGGAAAAAATATGGTGCCTGATACAGGTGGGAAGAGTGAGTGGCTCAGTAGGGCAAGAGTAAACATCTTTGTACAAAATGCCCAGGCCCTCTCCCATTCTCCCTATCCGGTCAAATCTTGATAGAGCATATCCAGTGGGGATTGCCTCTACCAGGCCTGGACCAGAGCAATTGCTGGCCAAGTTTCCGTAATAAAAACCTAGTCATGCTTACGGAGGGACACAAAATCCCTAAATTCTACCTCATTCTTGATGAGGGATCTTGCATTAATAAGATAGTCCAGGAAAGAGTAAATTAAAAGGGGGCAGAGGAGCAAGTGATTCCCTATGGAGATGTCGCTAGAGCCAGTCATCGGAATGTGCACGTTACACGCAGAACACTCATAGGCCTGTCAGCCAGCGAGAGTTTTGAGGCTCATGTACTTACAAAGGGAATCGCCCTGCCTCTGCAAATCAAGGAGCTATTTTGTTGAATAAATAAGAGGAATAATCAGATCTGCGGAGGAACGGCTAGTGTTCCTGGTGCATGGCGCAGTCTGGGAGCGGACGGGCGTGGACGGTGATGTACCAGAAATCCTCAAAATCCTTCTCAGGGGTCTTACCAAAAAGTAGTCCATTTAAAAGCAGCAAAGAAATCAACAGAGAATCTGAAATATGAAAAGAAATCTTTATTACAATTAATTGTGAGGCTACGTCGCCCAGTCACACCTAAAGCAACTGAATGAGGCAGCCTGCTGAATGGTCTCAGCACAGACCTTTTATACCATTTATTATGCCCTAGGCACACATTTTCTCTTTGAAGTACATTATTGTTGGTCACTCCCAGGACGTGCATACAAAGCACTGTATGATGACAAACCCACTTTCAAGATAAGTCCAGGCCATAAACAATGTCCACATAATGCGTACATTCTCTAGCTGACAAGGCCGGATAAACCCAAAACAGTAAGATCACAGCCCATGTCATAAATAGCTTGTGGAGGCAGGAACAGGAACAGATGGAAGTAAGATAGGCACGTTTGTGTGTAGTAAATCTTTACAATGTCCTGTGCTCTGATCTATAATCTTGATCGGCTAAAGGGCAGGAACTGGCTTGGCAAGGTTAGCCTCAAGCAACAGGGTCAGCTTTCGCCAGGTCATGCAGGAGTCAGCACAAACCCATGCTAAGGTTATGTCCTTAAATACTTGTTCTGCCACAGTGAGGGCCGACTGTAAGGGCAATCCACAAAATGGCTGCTATGCACAAGATGGAACCCGCGGGTTCAGAACAAAACCTTCAAATACACAGTGAATCCCTTGGTGTAACATGACGAAAACACTCGCACTTGCTGAACTCACTGTTTACGGTCTGCTGTTACCAAATTCATAACAGAATCATGATATTTAAAACACAGGTTCAGAATTCAAGAAACCACAACGGGCGCAAACGGGCTTGCCTTTGACACGCTTTCGGTTTGCCGGTGATGCGCCCGCTGGGCGCATATGCTGTGCTTCCGACCAGCATGCCCTCAAATAAAATGGGCTGGAAAAAGCTAGAATGCAAACCCCCCACTGAAAGGAGTGGAAGTGAGTGGGGGTACAGATTTAAATACTCACTTCCCACAGCAACGGCGAAGCCGCGGCGGACCAGGAAAGCGAGGCATGCCCGCTCTGAAGCCCCAGAATAAAGTGCAGAAATAGAGCTGAGCAGCTACCCTCTAAAATAACACACAGCAAGTTTAAAAGCAGTTAAAAGAGCAAAGTGTTAAAAAATGTTCAAGTTCAGTGCCAACAGCATAAAGCAGCATAATACCGTAGCACCTCAAGACAGAAGCGGCTGAGTCCAAACTGTGGTGGCTGGTGAGCAAAAAAAAAAGTTGGATTTAACCCATATCTATTACTGGGAGTGAATGTTTTGCAATGTTCAGCATTCTATCCATCTTCTTTTTGTATTGCTATTTTCCGGTCTTATCCATTTGGTACCTGCAGCCTGTCTGTGGGCGACATGGCTGGGTGTAGTTGTCAGTTGGGCTTTGTATATTCTTCTAAGACAGCCACAGACAATAGGGCACTTAGGTGTGCCTGGATGGGCCATCTCTGGCAGGATGGGAGGGCGGCCAAGCATATCCCCATTTACACTTGAATAGGCTGTTTCCTGCCTCCTCATAAAGGACTGCATACTCTCTGTAGTTAGTCTGGCCCTGGGCTGAGAGTGCAGGGCACCTGTGTATTTCACAAACATGCATCTAGAAGCTTCTCCCTACTTCAAAGACACAACTGGATATAAGAGGTGGACCTCAGACATCAACTCTTTAGTTTATTTATGGATCTGAGGATACTCTACCAGGAAGAAGGACTGCTATGCTGCTGTAAGGACTGTCACTCTGTTTCACTGCTGCTCTGAAAGGCTGCTTCCTGGCTCAGCTGCCCTGCCGGCCTGCTGCCCTCTTGACTGGGAGAGAAGGATTGGTCCTGCTTCTCTTGAACCCAGAATTGCAGAGTGACTACAAGGCCTAGTTGGCTGGCCTCCTGATCAGAAGCCCCACGAACACAACAGGCTTCTAAACACTGACACCATAACTCTATCCGAAGACCAGGCAGACTCTTGTATACTTACCCGAAACGCCTATATCAATTAATTCTTTTAAACCTTTGAGCACCGGGAACATAATAAGTCACAGAAGGATTACCCTGGTTGGAAACCTCTTCAATTATCATACAAGAGTGTTTCCAATCTTCCCCTTGGTGATAGGCCTCAGCATTACTACACTACAGTCTTGTAAATCAGCAATGCTAGGATTTACAGAACATAAAGAACTATACAAATGAAATCGTTTATAAATAGTCAAGAAGTACCAGCCCCATCATATATAGATCGCTGGTTCATATCAACACAGGAATCTGTGGCTCGATTCCCAGAAGAAGGCGCTGTCATAGCGCCGAAATGCGCGCCACACAACTATGTACTAGACTAGATAAAGACATATCTCTGATTTTAACTGTATTATTATAATTGTTTATTTTGTATTTAAAATGTATTGCATGCTTAGTGTTTAAAAATTATTTGCAAAACTTATTGTATTTTTTACTTTGCCATGTTTTAATAAATACTGACTTTTTTATGAAAAATCGCCCACATTTATTACAGTCTAGGAAGATATTTACATTGTTCTAAAAATCCAACACCAGCACTTGTAATCTTCCTTTTATAAGTCTACCCTGCCAAATGGTTCCACCCCAGTCCTGGACCCTTGGAAGTGGGCCCAAGCTGCTCTGCCATGCTCTGTGGATCCAGCGGAGCTAATGCATCTCCTTTGCTGCGCAGCACAACCCCAAGCAAAACTGATGCATCGCAGCTTCTGCGTGGATCGGGCCTGACACCAAGACCCACACCGCCGCCACAGCCTCTTCAGAACAACTGCTGTGTGATGCATACTCCGTGCAGTCCCTTACATCTCTCATCGACAGTAGCTTTGCCGATAATGACAGACTTCGCATTCAAGCCTTGCAGCTCCTCGAAACCGACGCATCACATCAGCTGTGTGACACATCTTTGCTGTGTTTTCTCGCAACACTCTCCAAAATAGGATTGATGGTACTTTGTTTTGTGGGCCTAAATGAGTCCCTATAGTCAACCCCCTCCAAGTCCTTAACTTGTTATTTTGTCCCGGTCTGTCGCAACCAGCAATCCCCAGTTTGCTGTTTTGTGACGCTATTTTAAGTTAAACCTTTAAAATTGCATATCTCCTTTTCTACTGATTGGAGTTTTGCTGTTTTAGTTTTGTTTAATTTATCAAAGAAATGTTTATTTTTCTAAATTTGTGTGGGATCCTTTTTGTAAGTTTTTTTTAATACTTTATTACTGATTGAAGTGTTGCCCAAATACATTACACATTGCCCTTAAGTTAAGCCTGACTACTCTATAGTAACCTACCTGAGGCTTGAACACATGTTAATTGAGGGTTGGCTAGTGCCTCACCCTGACTAGGGTTGGGGTTTATGCTTGAGCAAGGCACACAGCCCAAGTCAACCAACAACCCATTTTCTCATTGCTCGATAAATGTCCACTACAGTGAGACTTTTCATCTGAAATGTAGCCTTGATTTTCAAAACATTATTTACTCTCAGTTATGCCGTAGGTTTCCTAATGTAACATGAACATTATGATGCGTTATCTCCCTCTCTGTGTGGCTATTTCCACTATGCCTGACCAACCACCTACTGAGGAGCATGCACATGAAGACTAATGTGCTGACATGCCTCCTGTAGATGACAACATCTTATTCATCATTTTTAGAAACACCGTTAGAGCAGAATGTTGCCCAAAGTGACACTGTTGGAATGAAATGCAACCCAGTTCTCAAAGGACAATAAGTACATACACAAAGAGATCTAACAGAATGTTAGATTTGAATGAATTTGATGTAAAAATACATGCATACCAGGAAAAAACTCGTGAACCATTGATAGAAAGTTTTTCTAACTTGCATTATGATCTCAAGGACATAATAGAATGTTTCAATCCAAGCAAGTCAGTATCAGACAAAAGAGAAGATCTGTATTTTTTTTGAGTGGCTTCTACAATTTCCACATGGATAACATGAAGATGTATTGTCAATTAATAAAATTGTGAGTTAATACAAAATCTCGTAGGTTCCTACTTCCTTTTCCTCAAAGAGAGATATGATGTTTTGATGCTGACTTCACAATCTAACCTCATGATACCGAAAGTAGCAATCTGTGAATGGCCTGAGACAAGATGTGAAAATTATCATAAGTGTCAAGGAAAAGATGCTTGCCATTCATGTAAATATTGCTACTGCACTTAAAAGAATTATCGCCCACTGGAAGCAAGATTACTGTCTGATCCTTTGCATTCAGCTTGTCAAACAGCATCTTTGCCTCAACCTCCAAATGTTGATTGTTAAAAGCTCGGTACAGCCTCCTTGCTGGCAGACTTCAGAAAGAGACTCAGCACTTGGCTCTTTGATAGAGACACAGTGCCCAGATACCCCTAGGGGTGACAGTGCTGCACTTTACAAATGTGGTTTGATTGATTGATATAATGTATTTGTAATGCACATACCTACAGAAAATTTCTACCAGACATCTGCATTTCTATTTTTCGGTATTGTAATGATAACCCAATTATTGACAGGGTAAAACATAAATGTTTACTACTTAACCTGTGATTTGCTGTCTGGCAGCTTGCCACACAGCCTTAACATAGATTTCATTTTTAAAATAACATAACAAGACGCAATCATTTATACACAACCAAATACCTCACACAGTGTTATGATGTTAGTAAGATAAAATCTATCATTTGCAGGAAATATTTGAAAAAGTCTAACCATTTTAGCTTCTTTGAGGCAAAATCTCTGTAAGTCTAAGTTTCATTCCATGGCACTCAGTTCGGATACAAGAAGCAGGGTATTCTCAGTGGAACTTTTGCTTGACATTAAGTAACTTGTGTGGAAGTAGTTCTCATTAGTTGAACACTACCAGGGGCAGGCTCCAATCTGGATCAGAAGTTACGCTCATATACTGTGCTTTCGAGTAGCGTGTGTCCTCAAGGTTATGGTGGGAAGTTAGAGGCTTTCAATGCAGCCATGGAAAAAGTCCAAGGACGCAAAGTCAATATCCCTGAGCATAGAAGGCATCAATAACAATGTGTTTGTGCTGCCAGTTTATCATTGTGTAGTCCTGTACAATCCTTTTTTTATTTATGTCTGGACAGTTCCACAGAGGCAAAATGGCCACTTGATATACACTGGCAATTGTAAGTCAAATCAAATCAAATCAAAACAACTTTATTCGGTTTTTCATAGAAATACCATAAAAGTTCATATCATACATTTTATACACTTTGCTCAAGTTAAAAAAAGGGAAGAAAAATTATTTAAAACTTAAAATACAGTAGTCTCTATACAATAAAAAGACAATATTCAATAGAAAGTATCAGTTCATAAAAATCTCAATTCATAAAAATTTGACCATTTCATGCAGTTTTCACAATATCTTCGTCGGACTTCGATTTAAGCAAATAGATGAATTTATCTTTTTCAAAGATTTACGCGATGGCGTATACAAAATTTTAAAAAGCGCGCCATCGCTTTTGCTATCTTTTCATCTTCGAGATACTGAAGCACCAAATATGCTGGACGGCATTGGCGCAAGCCCCAAAATTTCAATATGGGCAGTAACCAGCGCTTTCGTGGTTCCATATAAAATTTACAGAATAGAACTGTATGGATGGTCGATTGTGATGAAACATGATCGCACGGACAGGGGGTTGATTTTGATGACCAATCATTTTCCATGGGAAAAGAGCCCATTAAATGAAAGATGTTCAGTCTAAAACGTGTCATCAAAGAGTTTTCAAATTGGGTAAATCTGTATGTCAAATAAGGTTCAAGGGAGAACACAGTCTGAACTAGTAGGCCCTGTTAAACAGATGGTTTCTGTATCTCTTTTAACAGGCGTATCTGACGCAAATGGGCCAGACATACTCTTTTTAACTCCGCCTTAGAGATCTCAGTTAGCGTTGATGGTTGTACAAAAAACTTTTCGTACCCTAAATCTGTTAATAGAGCTCTAACATATGTTAGCCATTTGATCTTTCCACAATGATCAAGTTTCAAAATATCTTGTATAATTGATCTTGTTAGATGACATTGTTCAGTTACCCATATTCGACTTCACAACATTACTGGATGGGTTTTTATGATGTCTGATATGCAGTCTATGCCCAACTCTAGATGACAGGCATATGTGGAAGAACTTTTCGGTACACCTAATAAGTACCTTACAAAAGAGTTTTCTATTTTTTGCAATTCATCCACATTTACAAGGCCCCATATCCCCGCCCCATACGTGG
Organism: Lissotriton vulgaris; assembly: GCF_964263255.1. Taxonomy (NCBI): domain Eukaryota; kingdom Metazoa; phylum Chordata; class Amphibia; order Caudata; family Salamandridae; genus Lissotriton; species Lissotriton vulgaris. The sequence goes on along the minus strand of NC_141689.1, from coordinate 2,062,204,081 downwards.
CTGTACTAACACATTTAGCATTATATATCTTTAATAGTTCCACTGGTGGTCTCTGACCCAATCTTTGTGCAAATGATTTTAGCGCTGTTGTAGCTTTTAGGAAGGCCAATTTCCTTGCGTTAATTGCCGCCTTCCACCTAAATTTTTCATCTATTACAATCCCCAAATATGGATATGTTACAGTTCTGTCCAGTGCCTCTCCTTTTACATACAGTTTTCTAGTCTTTACAGTGCTTTTTCCTGCGTTTATAGTAAATGTTTTTTTAACATTCAGGGTCAGGTTTAGACTTAGCATAAAGGCACAGTATCTATCTAGTGTTCGCTGCAACTCAACAGGAGTTCTTGCTAGTATAACCGCGTCGTCGGCATATAACAAGGCTGGTATCTGCCAACGACCAATTGAAGGGAGATCTTTACTTCCTTCTAACATTGCGGCCTCTAGTCCGTTTGTGTACAGGGTGAATAAAAAAGGGGCCAGCACACAACCCTGTCTGACCCCCTTTTCCACCCTAAAACTGTCAGTGAGCTCCCCTTTGGTTCCAAATCTCACTCTTCCTGTTGTTCCGGTGTACAGTTCCCGAATGAAATCTACAATCGGGGGGTCAACACCCATGGATAAAATGATTTTCCTCAGCCTCGAATGTACTACACAGTCGAACGCTGCAGATAAATCAACGTACACCATGTGCAGTGTAGAAAACTTGGCCTCCACATATTTTCCTGCCAGTAATGACAGGTTTAATGCTTGGTCTACTGTACCTAGCCCCTCCCGGAACCCGTATTGTATTTCAGAAATGATGTTCTGACTCGTCCAATCCTGGAGTCGGTCGAGAAGAATACGACCTACCATCTTCCCGAGCGAGTCCAGGAGCGAAATAGGTCTATAACAAGATGGGCTATTTCGATCCCCTTTTTTGAATATGGTGACCAGTATGGACGTTTTCCAAGATTCTATTAAGTCCACTTTCATGGTAGCATTTAGGACGTTAGTCAGTAGCGGGGACCAGAGATCTGCTTCGTATTTAAAAAGGTCCACTGGAACCCCACCAGGGCCTGGGGCTTTACCTAATTTCGAGGTTTGCAACGCTTTTTGTACCTCGCCATGTGAGAAATGCAGGGTTATCGGATAGGTAACTTGGGTCAAAGGATCGATATGATTCATTTCTCGAATATTCCCTTTGCTAAAAACTTTGGAAAAATAACTCACCCATTCATAGTCACTAATTGCAACACCAATGGATGGTAGTTCATCTCTACCTGTTAAAAAGGGGGATCTAATTACTTGCCAAAAAGTTGTACTATCTTTTAATTCCGTACTTTTACTCAAGCGCTCCCACAAGTCAGCTTTTAGCTCCTGTTTTCTAATTTTTCAAACTGAAGCGTATTCTTTTCTTAGTCTACCACAAGTCAGCTTTTAGCTCCTGTTTTCTAATTTTTAAAACTGAAGCGTATTCTTTTCTTAGTCTACTAATTTCTCCTCTATCCCTCTTTTCTCTGCTTAAAGCTTCCTTTAGCTTTGAGTATGCTTTTGTACAAGCCGGGCTAAACCAGCCTTTTTCACCTGGCTTTTTTGTTTGTGCACCCTAGTGAGTTCTCTCTTGATGTTTTGTGCAATAGTGTTGAAGCTAATCAAGATTTCTTTAGAATTTGTCCTATAGTCAAGACAGTTAGTTATGTGTGCCTGACTTTGCCTAACTATTTTCTCAGTTACAGCTACCTTATCAATGTTTCCCCATTTTAGTGTATAGCCGTTCAGAGATCCTACTTCAAGCTCTTGTTTTTCTAAGATATTCATAATGGCGTGTTTTTTTGTTGTGAGATTTTGCTTCACATAAAGCGATAGTATTTGGAAAATGGTTGCTTAGTGGGTTTTTAATTACCTCAAATAATTCAATTTTCGATCCTTTACAAGATGAAATGAATACATAATCTATCAAGCTCATTAAGCCCCTGCCATTAAATGTTGGCATAAAGGCCACTGGGGAGGTCTTTAACTCATTGGCGAAACCTAATTCCAATTCTATCAAAATTTCGTTCAATTTTTCACCTTCAGTCGAGTGAGAGAAGTTTGTTATAGCGTTACCATCCTCATCAATGATACCGCACTTATCAGTATCGTTATTTCTACATAAATAAAGGTTGAAATCTCCACCCCATACAATTGTACATGACTTCTTCATATGATGTGTTCGCAGGTCTTGAAGGGCAATGGAGATCTCTGAGAAAAGGTTAATCAGGTCAACTGTATTTAGTTTATTATAAAAATGTACTATTGCATATATCTCTTGTTTGGCGCACTGTAGGACTATTAGCTGATAGTTATGTTCTAGTTTTAAAGGAAGGTTGTCCTCACTATGTAGAGTGTTTGATATATACGTGGTTAAACCACCACTACATCTTCCAGAAGAAGATTTTTTTGCTTCAGAAAAAAAGGTCTTATAACCCAGTATGTGTATTGGGTTTATAGCCCAGGTTTCCTGGAGGCAAATGATGTTACTCAAATTAACCTGCATCAGGAAGTTAGGGTTTGTCTGTTTAGAAGACAGGCCAGCAATGTTCCAAAATGTAAAATGTATTTGGGAGCTAGTTAAGTTAGAAGGAATTACTATGTCTATTAGGTTATCCATTGTCCAGAGTTAAGGAGGGATTGGTGATGAAATTGCCAAATCATCAGACCAATGTTGTGGGGAAACTATAGACGTATGTGTACCAGAAGTAAGTGCAATATCTTTTTCCGGTATCTCAAAAATTTGCTTTGTTAATGGTTCTCCTGTTTTTAATTTATGTACATTTACCCCGTTGGGCCTGGCATTATGCAGTCAATCGTTAAAGTCCAGACCAGACAGTGCATCAAATCTATTATGAGTTGGAATACTATAAAGATTAGCTGGTGCCGCACCCACCTGGCGCCTTCGAATATCTCTGTGCTCATAGTGTGGAATAGAGGACAGGTAAGGATGGGTTGATGGAAGTGAATGGATTTGGCTTTGATGCCATTGTACTGGGCCGTTCGGATAAATAAATTTAGAATTCTGGTGAGAGAAGGGAGTGTTAATCTCAGAAGCCAGATATTGATCATGAAAATGAGTGGTCGGATTGGTTACCATAGTTGGATGAGTTGTAATCAAGTGTCTATAAAAATAGCCCAGTAGGAGAAGAGTGGTGTTAAATTCCCATGTGGAGGGCCGAGGGGCCTTAGCCAATGTCTTTTCGGCCCATTGAGGGTTCTTGAAATTGTTGGTTATACAGTCCCCCTCAAATTTTTTCCACAGTGGACCTATCCAGCCTACTCTTTGAGTGTTGATAATCTCTCCTGAACATTCCATTGGGAAATTGCAATTGGCAGTTAGCCAATGTAAGATCTTGTTTCTTAATGAGGAGGAGGTTTCATCTTGATCAAATCTAAGTTTTGGAACATTTACCAGAAACAGCACATTAGCCCTGCACTCAGGGGGCAGGGTAATACGTGAAGGAATCTGCCTTGAATTATAAGGTTGTTCATGGGAGACCTGGAACCTTGAAAAAGCTAGCATTGTCTCATCGGGTTGTTTAGTTGTCTTTCTTCCACTTTGAGATGTTGTATGAGTATTTCCTGCCTGCGTGTTTATAACATGAATATTTGTGTTGACATTAGGAGTCGAATTAGTAGTTGGTACAGATTTATTAATGGTGATTTCCTTACTTGTAGAGATAGTGGGTTTTGCCACAATGTCTGGGACTGTAATAGCTTTTGGTTGAGAGGTTGTAGATTTACTAGTAGCTATCTTCACTCCTGCAATAGTTTTTGGAGCTACAGTAAGAGCTTTTTTATTATAGATTATTAGTTCTTCTAGTTGTTTTTCTATGCGGGCAAGACGTGATTCGATTGGCGAGACGAAAATTCTTAAAAGGTCGCCAAATCTTTCAACTAATTGGTCATTAACTATAGTTGTATAGGACTTGTCCTTATGCACATGGGAGGTCTCCTGATTGTGTTCGCCTATTGTCTCTATGGGGTGATTTATTCCGTTAGCATGTAGGTGTTTAGTGGTACCTTTTTTATGCTTTCCTTTTGGTGCATTGCTTTTTGGTACATTACTTTTTTTAGCCGCAGATAGGACAGGTTGAATTAACTGTTTGGTTTGCTTTCGAATAGCGCCCTCCTGCCTAACTCTTGTATCTATGTCATTATTGTCCTCCATTAGCTCTGGTGTGGACTCTATGTTAAGGTCCGGTGTCCTTTCAAATTCGCTGCTCAGATCAGAATCAATTAAGGGATTAGGGGCCCGATGTAGGAGCCCTAATACCGGTCGGAAACGGCCAATTTCGGCCGTTTCCGACCGGTATTAGGGTTTTCTAATGTAGGAGCATGCTTTACAGAATCGGTATTTTACCGAATCTGTATTTACAGATTCGGTAAAATTACCGAATCGGTAAATACAGACTCGGTTAAAATACCGATTCTGTAAAAGCACATGTAGGTAGCACATCTTTGAGTGCTGCAGGCCTTTCAGATTCGGTATTTTACCACCCAATCCAATTGGGTGGTAAAATACCGAATCCAGGTGTGCATGCACATCTGTGCATGCACACCTGTGCAATGTGACACACAGACATGCCCTTAGGGCATGTCTGTGTGCCACCTGGCACACAAGTCTGGAATTGGGGTGCCAGAGGGTGTCGAAGTGACACCCCCTGCACCCTTGCAAAAATCGGAATTTACCGAATCGGTAAATACCGATTCGGTATTCACCATTGATTCCTATGGGCTTCAAGGCCCATAGGAATCAATGGGGGATACCGATTCTGTATTTACCGAATCGGTAAATACCGAATCTTACAGATTCGGTATTTACCGATTCTGAAATACCTACATGTGCCCCCTTCTATTTTACCACTTCTTAAATACCGAATCGGTAAAATTCGGTGTTTTAGAAGTGGTAAAATAGAATTACCTACATCTAGCCCTAGATGCCGATAGGTTGACCTCGCTAGGAAGAGTATGGAGGTCAACTCGAGTTTCACGAGTGCAACTTGTGTGTACATTTTTTGTGCTGACTGGGGTTTTTGCTAGTTGGATGTTACCTAAAGAGGAGCGTTTAGCAATTTCGAGGTCGCGTGATACCCTTCGTTCAAGGAGTGAAATACTAAGATCGATTGCATCATTTGTCCTTGTAATGAAGCTATCTATTGGCCCGATCATAGATGTCCCTCCCGCAGCTGTCTTACTTCTACTACCTCTGGTAGACATGTTAAGATAAATATTGTTGAATCAGACAAATGTTACACTAACGCAGTGACCATGCATCAATCTTTTACAGTTCTAATAATATTCCATATACAAATAGTTAATTATAATGATGGTGATGTCTTGGACCGTAATTAGTATAGTGCACAGGATGTTAGAGGGATGCACCCAACCGACCTCTTCGTCCTCTGAGGACCTCAGAGGGCCCGCCCTTTGCCCGGGCTTCGCCCGGCATCCCGCGAGACGGGGTGACGTTTGTTTTAAGCGCCTCCTGGCGCGCAAATCGGTCTCAGAATGCCGCTAGGGTTGATGGGGGTTGTAGTCCTCTGCCCCGCCCACTCTCCGCTCGGCGGCCAAGTTCCACGATGGAGTCTGGAGCGAGGCGGCGGGAGGTGGGCAGGCAGAACCCCGTGGCACGGTCTCCCCAAACAGCGAGTAAACACAGGTAGGACTTGTGGCAGCAATTCAACAATTTGGCAAAAGAGCCCTGTGATGGGACCACGATCCCTACCTCGCCGATGCCACGCATCCCCTCCCGGTCCTGGCGGCAGTCCTCCGTTGCACGGGCGTCCATAACAACCAGGACTCCACCCCTTTCCTCTTCCTTACAGGAACCAGTCCCAACGAGGGAGAAACCGGAAGTGCTTTCCCGTGACCCCGGAAGTCCCTCCCCCTGTCCAGAGGCGGACCACAGAAAAGCCGGAACAGCGGGCAATAGGGCGTTCAAGCAGGAAGACTCGTGGCAGGAGACGGCGTGCGACGAACCCCGGGAGCAGAGCGAGGAACCAGAAGCAGGAGACGACGTCTGGACGGAGGACTGGTGGAGTCCAGGGGAGGAAGCTGGAGAGCGGCCGCAACTCGCGGACAGAGTTGCGGCGGGCCAAGCGAGTACCAGCTCCCCCTTAGTGTAAATAGTACAGCCTGTAAATATAGTACCTGTATAGTAGCTCCTCCCTCACCATACACCTCGCACTGTGAAATAGTGTATATAGCTGTGTGTGGCACTATCACGATTGTGTATATTACCCCTCACATACCGGCACAGAGTCACCCTCCTCCCTACCTGTGCTGCCTCTTCCCATCTCGTACCTCTCCCCTCCCTACCTCACGTTCGCTTTACTTCCCACACGCCCGGTGAAGGTAAATGACAAAATATTAGTTCTGACCAGAAGAACTAACGGCCACTTTTTCTCTCTCCTTTACATACCTCCGAGGAGCCACCGTCCCGCGGCTGAACCGACCATTACCTCAGCAGACCAGCAAACGCAGCTTACGACCCGTGATCATCCCCAATTGAAGAACCATCACCTCAGAGTCGGAACCAGCCGCAATCCAGAACCCTCATCTCCCTTGTACCTCATCCCTTGAACACTGTACCCTAATAAATACCGGCTACGAGATAGCCCACTACATACGGCCTCCACGCCTGTTATTCCGGTCCGCTCCCACTCCACGCTTATGTTGTACTCAAAGAGAAGATGGATACTTCAAGTAGGATTGATCAAGTTACTTTATTTAAGTTAATTGGTTAAGATAGAAAGGAAACCCCATCAGGAGCAGCTGTCCTGCTGCTCAGCCCTCACTCAACTGACATTCACAGCACAGCAACATTCTAATCATTCAACATTCTACATGACATGCATACCAGCTGAGCAGCAGGGAAACACAAGTTATAACATATCTCCCTTCGTTATGGGTACAATTGCAAAAAGCAATAAAATAGTTGTCAATAAAATGCACTCTAGTACACATAGTCAAAGATATTAAAACAATGCACCAAAGTACAAATTGACAACACAATAAAATATTTAACACATCCTGCACACTACAGTCCAAGAAGGATTACGCATTACTTCCTGAAATGAATAACTATCTTCATCCTACATCCTTATGCCACTAATTATACAAGTTGGTCAGACCAGTATAACAAGGAAGACACAAAGGAACAAACTTAACGCAGCAAATATCAGGAAACAACACGCACACCATAGACTAAGAACAAACGCTCGCACATCCATACCGCGGAAAACCACGCACACACATGAAGCACACCTCAGCACCACACGTGCACACAACAAGCAGGACATATGCAGCAAACAACTGAAGTAGCTGTGATGTAAAATATATTGCATGAGTTCCATGATGAAAACTTGTAAATCCATGGGTTTTTCACTGTGTACCAAGGCAGTTTCTAGTGCTTCCAGTCCCAAATCATGAGGTATCGACGTATATAGAGAGTTGACATCAATAGTACATAAGATCACAGGTTGATTGGGTTGTATGTTAATGTTTTGGAGCTTGATTAGAAAATCTGTGGTATCCTGTATGTAAGTGGACATGTTTGTCACAAATTTTTGCAAATGTTTATCGATGTACTTGCCGGTTGGTTCATGGATGGAATCACATGTGCTCACTATCGGTCTGAAAGGTGGCTTGGTAGTGTGCTTATGAATTTTGGGTACAAGATAAATGTATGGTATCTGGGGGTGATCTTTGACTAGAAATCTTTTGTCTTTTTCGGTGATGGTTCCAGATGAGACAGCTTTGGTAACAATGGTAATCAGAACCTGCTTGTACTCGTAGGTAGGATCAGTATTCAAGAGTAAATATACATCAGGGTTGTTCAAGTGTTTGTCTAAATGAAGGTTGTAGTAGCAGGTGTCTAAGGCTACTAGTGCTCCTCCTTTGTCTGCCTTGCAAATTTTTATATAGCTATTAGAAGAAAGTTGTCTTAATGCTTGAAATTCGTTAGTTGATAAATTGGAACGGTGTTTGGGAGACGTTTTGAAGATAGTGTGAATATCTTGTTGTACAGCTATTTCAAATGTGTCCAACACTTTATGACTTGTAGGTGGGATAAAGGAACTCTTTGGTCTTAATCCCATTAGGGTACTTTGATCTTGAGTAGTTTGTGGCGGACATACATTGGTGAAAAAGTGTCTTAAACGCAAGGTTCTCATGAACTTGTAAAAAGAGATGGTAGTGTCAAGTTCATTGGTGTGATACGTTGGTACGAAATTCATGCCTTTCTGGAGTACTTGTTGTTGAATGTTAGTTAATGGAGTTTGTGAAATATTTATAACTAAATTCTGTGACTCCTGGTGGATTTCGCCGGTGGTAAGTCGGTGGGTCCTGCGGGACCTCCTGGGTCTGTGGTTGATGCTTGGCCCACTTCTAAAAAAGAAGAGGGTGTTATGTCTGTACGGTTTCTTGGGTCACTTAGTGAGCTAGAGGTTGACGGCTGGTCATATGGTTTCCCTTTACCTTCCAGATTCCCCCTGAAGAAGTGCATCTCAGCACGAAATGCATCGGGGACTGCTTTGAATGTATAACCTCACAAGAAATGTAAAAATTTAAATTCATTGGATCATATGACTATAATATGATGATGAAATATTGAATCGTGATCAACTGAATACTATTATGAACAAGGATTGTTGAAATAAATCAATCACAAATCACGCTCAACTTTGAATTCAAAACTTTATTGAACTTACGCACCAAGGTGCCTATCAGAGTGCCTAGGATTCGTCCTTACCTCCTGTAAGGCTCATTCTGTTTTCATGTTATATGCACCTTTTGGACCAGGAAGGTGACTTCCTAAGCACCTACAAACCAGACTACTGATCTTACTCAGTTTAAGTATCATCTTTCACCCTGGAGTGCAGCGGTTTCTCACCAAGCAACAATCTAAATGAACATACGCCGACTCTATCCAAATGGACTTACGCCAACTCCTCCTCCTTGGCTGTCTTTTTTTTTTAATAGAAAGATGCCGCCACACAAAGTACTCCGCACTTTTCCATTTCTCTCCTTCTTCCTGCTCCCATTTCTTCTACGAACGGGGTTGCCTAGCAACGCCTTTCCCAAGATGTCCGCCACGTTTCTTTGCGACGCGATTACGCCGCTTCCGCTTCCTGCAGCGCCGCTCTCAGGATCGCAAGGATGCTTCCACACACTGCACCATTCCACAGATTCAAACAGTGAGTTCTTTGTTGGCACGCGCCTCTCCGCTCGAGCCAGGCTTCTTTTGGTTTACTTTCAAATAAATGTTCGAAATCACCGCTACACCCAATGTGCCGATTTCTTCCTTTTTTTCCCTTAAAAATATCCACGCAATGCCAATACGCCAATCAAAGTTTCCAATCTCTAAGCGCTAAACTCTTCTGTCCTGCCAAAGTTTCATTTTCCTTTTTTTTTTTTTTTACAGTCACAGCGCTTAACTCTTCTGTCTGGCCAAAGCTAATCTCTTCTGGCTTGTCAAAGTTTTATTTTCCTTTTTGACAATAACAGCGCTAATCTCTTCTTCCTTGCTAAAGTTTTGACATGCATACCAGCTGAGCGGCAGGGAAACACAAGTTATAACAGCTTACAAGCCCCCACTCGACCGGGCAGAACCCCGTGGCACGGTCTCCCCAAACAGCGAGTAAACACAGGTAGGACTTGTGGCAGCAATTCAACAATTTGGCAAAAGAGCCCCCACTCGACCGGGGTGACGTTTGTTTTAAGCGCCTCCTGGCGCGCAAATCGGTCTCAGAATGCCGCTAGGGTTGATGGGGGTTGTAGTCCTCTGCCCCGCCCACTCTCCGCTCGGCGGGCAAGTTCCACGATGGAGTCAGGAGCGAGGCGGCGGGAGGCGGGCAGGTAGAACCCCGTGGCACGGTCTCCCCAAACAGCGAGTAAACACAGGTAGGACTTGTGGCAGAAATTCAACAATTTGGCAAAAGAGCCCCCACTCGACCGGGGTGATGTTTGTTTTAAGCGCCTCCTGGCGCGCAAATCGGTCTCAGAATGCCGCTAGGATTGATGGGGGTTGTAGTCCTCTGCCCCACCCACTCTCCGCTCGGCTGCCAAGTTCCACGATGGAGTCAGGAGCGAGGCGGCAGGAGTCGGGCAGGCAGAACCCCGTGGCACGGTCTCCCCAAACAGCGAGTAAACACAGGTAGGACTTGTGGCAGCAATTCAACAATTTGGCAAAAGAGTTCTCATTAGTTGAACACTACCAGGGGCAGGCTCCAATCTGGATCAGAAGTTAGGCTCATATACTGTGCTTTCGAGTAGCGTGTGTCCTCAAGGTTATGGTGGGAAGTTAGAGGCTTTCAATGCAGCCATAGAAAAAGTCCAAGGACGCAAAGTCAATGTCCCTGAGCATAGAAGACACAAATAACACTGTGTTTGTGCTGCCAGTTTGTCATTGTGTAGTCCTGTACAATCCTTTTTTTATTTATGTCTGGACAGTCCCACAGAGGCAAAATGGCCACTTGATTCACACTGGCAATTGTAAGTCATCCACAGTCCTTTGGTAGCCTTTCCTTGTTGTTTCTACATCAACACTTTATACTAAAGTGTATAAATTCAATTTTAACTTTGGATTGTAGTAATACACTCTCACTACAGCCAACAGTCTAGCCTCTGCTAAACAACTCTTGAGGGATATGCCTACTCCAACAGAGCCCAGTGGCAGGGTCAGCTCAAGATTAGTCTTACTTTGTACTAATTAGCAGGAACAATGGTTTATTTCCTGAATATGCACTTATGTAGCTTATGTTGGTCTTGTAGCTCACATATACCATCAACCAACTGACCTTGCTATTCTGATGTCCTTTTGATAAGGCAAGCAGGTCCTGTACTCCTTCTGAAGTTAGGCAGATGGCCATTGCTTTTTCAGAGTCTTCAGAGGTTAAGGAGTATTCTGATTTAGGTTCCTGCCCTTGGAACGTATATAGTCATTGACTGCATATGGTTGTTTCACCAACCCTTTCCGTGACCCTATACTCTTCTGATCAGTTGCTCTCCATTCCCTGAGCTTGCCTCTAGCGTAGCTAGTGATTCAAAGGCATGTGGTAGTAGCCTGGTGTCAGGTTTCTTTGTGTGTATGGGGAACAAGCACCTTTGATGTTTAATGTCGAGACAGCCTTTATTCAGGGAAGTCAACAGGCCACTCCTCAACTCTATTACAGCCTGCAATTGTCAGAACTCCGACATGTTATTATGGTTTTAACTGAGTGTGTGCAACAATGAATGTTGCAGTCCACTATTATTTGTTGGTACAGAGGCCCTCAGGTCACAAGGTATCATATTATAGGACATTTTAAGTAACTAACATGGGTGTCATGGGTCTGTCAATGCTAACATGTTTAAAAGGACGAAGCACACACACTTTAACAATTTGTGGCAGAGTTAATGTGACTAGAGTAATAATGTAAATCAACATATTTGTTTTTACACTACATTCTTGATTTCACTTATGGCCCCTTAGCAAAAAAGTAACCTTTCTTTCATAACATGTTGGATAATATGCAATACTCTAATAAAATAGTTCAAAGATTTTAATGGCAATTTTATAAACAGAAACACACATGAGGAATATATGTGAATATTACATCAAGAAATAGGGCCTTATTCTGAGGTTGGTAGTCTTTGGTTGGGACAACCACCACTGCAGTCCCAAGAAAACCGCCAAACCCATGTTGCACCAGCCTGCTGAAGTATAATCCAGGGCAGGTGGTGTGTTGGCGGTGTCTCAGCAGCAGGTATGTTAGGAGAGTCTATACAGCATACCGCTGTCATGACAGCACTGAATGCTTGCCCGTTCATGATGTGGCATATACCGTGTCATGCATGCCCTATGGTACGCACACAACCATGCATTTTTGGGGTGGCGAATCATGTGCCTCCTGCATACACACCCTTGGGCATATTAGCACAGGGCCCTAGTGGGGGTTCTTCCTTACCCTTCTGCCAGCTTTTTCATGGCGGGAGCACCACCATGAAAACGCTTGCAGAAGGGCATGTCGCAATATGGACAGACAAGCTGAAATTGGTGCCACCTTCATTCGTCCTCATTTTACACAGCACCGACCCCTCCAGATCTAGGATCTTAGTGGTGCCAGCAGTGTTGTAGCGGGTTGCTGGCAGTCCGGACACCGTACTCGTAATACGGCTGATGGACCACAGTGGTTGGACGGCCACAGTGAGTATGTTGGTAGCCACCATATTTGTAATAAGGCCCATATTGTTTTGTGTATGTGGTGTTGTAGTTGTGTGATTATAATTGTTTGTAGATTGTTTGACTGTGTGTTCCTTGGTCTCTTTGTTCTTTTGAGTGTACAATGGCTAAATTAAGCCTTGTTGGACCGATTCACACAACTAATTTGAGATAAAATCCTAAACTTACTACTTTTGGTATTCACAGAAAGCATTTAGTAGTAGTAAAGTAAGGACTCCTAACTTTACTACTAGTAAATTCCTTTTGTGAATACAGAAAGTCATAAAGTTAGGATTTTTGTCTCAGTTTAGTTGTAGTAAAGTAAGGAGTCATAACTTTACTACTACTAAATGCCTTTTGTGAATACCGAAAGTCATAAAGTTAAGATTTTGTCTCAGTTTAGTAGTAGTAAAGTTAGAGGTACTAACATTACTACTATTAAATGCCTTCTGTGAATACCAAAAGTAGTAAGTTTAGAATTTTATCTCAGATTAGTTCTGTGAATCGGCCCCTCTGTGTTGAAGTCTAATTTCAAGAAAAGATATGGTGATGTCATTAACATATGTAACCAGACTTTCATTATTCAAAATTACTTTCACTTTTACAAATGCATTCCATACATTCACACAATAAAATTATCTATTTGAAGAAAATTCGAATGTATTATTTTATTTTCACAGCGCAACCCTGTTTGGATGACAGCCGATCATTTAAAATTCTTTGGTGATTAAAAACACAACATAAAGAGAAATTAAAATGTACATTCCTGTGATGATTTCACACGCATGTATGTAACAGACTTATGAGTTCCTTTGACACATTTCAACTTTCACTGGGAAATAACCCCGAAGGACGGCCAGATTAAACAATTTGAAGAGGTCCTAGTATCTCTAGGACTTACTCAGCTGGTGGGGGAACCTACACATGAGAGGGGTCATACTTTGGACCTGATCTGGTCATCTCGCCCACTTTTAGCCCCGCTCATGATCTCCCCTTGTCCCTGGTCAGACCACTATTTGATTGAAGGTCAATTTCCACTTTCTATAAGACAGTGGGAAGTTAATCCAGATTGGAAATGGCTGCACAGTTGGAACCAGGTGAAAGCTTCTGACTTAACAGCTATTCTATCACAATCTGCTTATCCTCCGTCTTTGGTGGTTGACCTGGAAAGTGAAAGTATTGCCCTGGTGTCTATACTTAAGGAGGCTATTGAGGTAGTTGCTCCGGCCCATAAAATCAGACTGAGAGATAAGGGCAAAGGAGCAATAATGCTCTCGGAGAACAAAAACAAGTCCTCTGCCAACGCGAGAGAGCTTGGCGTAAATCTCACACGCCTAGCGCTCTGGATGCATATACTGTGCAGTTCGCAGTATATAAAAAAGCCATCCGCCTGAGGAAGGCCGATTTTTATGAAGCAGCAATCTCGGAGGCGGCCAACCTGCAGAAAGAAGTATTTAAAGTCTTAAATGATCTGCGGATGGTGAAGGGGCCAAATCCGACCTTTAATTTAAAGGACTGTCAAGATTTTCAAATTTTCTTTATGAATAAGATAAAGGACCTGATGGTAGAAAATATACAGACCCCTACTTTTCCTTGCGCTAACGAGCCGCCCTCTATTCCCCCGAGGCCAATATCGAATTTCTTGATGGGGTTGCCAGCCCTTACCAAAGAGTCTTTACTCACTATAATGAATCGGGTCTCTTGGCGGACATTCACAACGGACCTTACCTCTGTGGCGACTGGAGTTTTGGTGGTAGCAGCCTTGTCTCTGTTGTGCTGCACAGCGACCTGTTAAAGCTAGCGGTACCCGCTGCGCGGGTCCCGCGTCGCGTGGGTGAGAACAACTTGCACCCTTGTGTCCCCTGGGCGTGGAGGGACTTGAGGATCCTTGTTTCTGCAGGGCTGCGAGCAGGCGGGAGGCGCAGGACTACCTGTCCCAGGAGCGCCCGCCCGCCCTAACTCATTCCACCTGGTCAGCTCTCCCTGCAGGCTCCTCCCCCTTTTTCACCCTAGTATCCTATAAACAAGGACGACAGTCCCGCTGCGCGGAAGCGCGCGGGAGCGCGCGGGAGAAGCCCGGGACAAGGGCGGGACCGTCCAAGGCCGTCATCGGCCGGAGTAGGCCGGGCTGGGCCCACTTTCTTGGTTTCCCATATTGCGCAGGTATTTACTGGACTTATTATTTTGTTGCACCCGCCCTGGGAGGTATAATTGACTGACCCTCCCGGAGCTTAATCATGCCCTCACCAACAAGGGAGAGTACCCCTCAGAAGCCGGGTGGAGTGAAAAGCGGGACTCTTGAAAACTATTTTGCACGGGCTGTGGGGGAGGTGGACAAAGAGGGAAATTTGTCAAGGTTAAGGGCGGAACGGAGACGATCAGTGGACAACCTGAAAAACACCCCCATGGGAGAACAATCTATTACATTAAGGGAGGAGTTAACTCGAATTGAGGATGTTCCACTCCTGTTAAGGGAGGGTATGAACACCTCCCCAGCTGAAATTACGAGCACAGCTCTACCTATTAGCTCCAGCCCCGTTAGGGGGATTACGGATTTAACCTCACAACCGCCCACAGCCCATAAAGATAGGCATCCCAAATTGAAAGTAGTCACCACACAAGTAATCCCGGGACCCCCCCCAAAAAAACGCAGGAGAAGGGCAAAGGGAGTGCAGGGTGGTAGTAAACCCAAGACTCTACACCTAGACTTTGGCAAATCCCTAAAACACTCTGTATCCACAGTAAAACCACTGGCAGAGTCACACCCTAAATCTAATGTGCAGGACGTTATAGTTCCCGCCTTGAGCAAAGATGCAGGAACTAGTAGTGTTAATGTCCCCCTCTCTGTTGTGCCGCTGGGAAACTTGGAATTTCTCTTAAGGTCACTGTTACTCCCGATCAGCGAAAGCGTAAAAAAGATCGAGATCAGACTAACCATACTGGAGGCCACATTGGGAAGTCTGAAAACTCGCGGTGGTCGACAGGAAAGCGATTTAGCACCCATCACCACCCCTGTTGCCTCGCAAGGGTCAAAACACAGGGTAGCTAACCCAGCGCCAGTTCCATCTCAGGCTGTAAATGGGGTAGTCCCCCAAAAACCCCTAAATCCAAATCCTGTAGCTACCAATTCACTTCATGCCAACACGCTTAACCCCCCCCTTGTATCAGTACCTCAGGCACATACGATAGACAATAACATTCCGGACCACCAAAAAATGCCCCCCGCAAGACCCCGTCGCCCTAACCTACCCCCCGAGACTAATGACCTTACAGTAGTTATGGCAGGGGTCCCGCCACTTGATGAAGGAGAAGTAGAGGATTTTTGTGGCCTAAAAACTAGGGTTATTAAGTGGTTAAATAAAAATAGACCCCTCCCGAGACACCTTAACAATGAGATTATAATGGTAAGAAGGGTCCCATGGGTGGGGAGAACCCAGAAATCCATCACTGGGGACTGTGTTCTGGTGAGTTTCAGGGACAAGGGCACGGTGTCGCATATATGCCAAGGGGAAAATATATCAAGGGAATCTACCATCCATACCCTCCGTGTGTCTTTCTTCTTCCCTATTACCCCCGGCCCACACCACCCACCCCCAAATCATGATAGATGGGAGAGAGTCAGAAGAAGTGGGCGTCACCAGGCTTCTCATCCCTGGCCACTTTTGGGTAGACCGGCACCTTTTCTCCCAATTTATAATCGGTTTAATTGTCTAAACGGCCTAGAGGGGGTGGATTGACAAACAGATAAGGCCTCTAAGGAGATCACAGAAAAGGGCGCCCAAGCAGAAACACCAGAGGGGCAAAGACATTCGGCCCTGCAAACCCAAATAGTTAGGGCGGAGGATCCTATGCTTGCAGTTAATAAACAACCAACATATACTCAGACACCGCCTTTAGCTTCTTTAGGGGAGGTGGAACTCACTCCATGTCGGTTCCTTAGCTGGAACGTGGCGGGCACTAGAGCTAAAAGACTAGATCCCACATGGATAGACTTCATAGCCAGTAACCACGTAATTGCCCTCCAAGAAACATGGGACACCGCACCAACTTTCTGGTTGGATGGGTTCACAAGTTTTACTATACCTGCAACCCCAAGTAGTGCAGGAAGAGCTAAGGGTGGACTAGTTCTCCTCTTTTCACTTAAACTGGCAGGGACGTTTAAACAACTAGAGTCTGGCTCCCCAAATATTTTAATGGTAAAGTGGATTATCTCACCAGGGCGGGTCCTAGTGGTCTCTAATTTTTATAATTCCTGGGTTAGACAAACAGACACAGCCCATGTGGACCACTTGGAAAATGTTCTTAACGATTACAGTCATAAATCTTGCACTAATTTCGATTTCATAATTTTAGGTGATTTTAACATTCAAAAATGTGTTTTAAAATGTAACTTAGGCAACCTGGAGGGTCAGACTGAAAATGGCAATCTGCACTTCGCTCACACCAAAGCGGGGGAGGCGCTTGAATTTTTCCTTGCTAGCCTTAATATGTTTGAACCCCTCAGCACTGGTAGTGACGAATCTTTGCCCACTTACAAAGGGTCTGAAAGTGGGTCTGTGATAGATTTCATTTTTGTTTCCCAGGGTTTAACCTCTAAGATGGGGATATATGAGGTAACTGCCTCCCCACATAGTGACCACAACCCAGTTTCTGCACAGGTTCACTGGAGTGACTTATGGAGCAAACACCTGGGTTTTCCTAGGGCTTGCACATCGACGGTGCCCAGCGACCAGGGCAGACGGCTTAAGTGGGGTAAGGTGGTCCAGGAAACCTTCATGGCTTCCCTGTGCCCAAAGATAGAGGAACCCATGTGTATTTGTCTAGACCAAAATGCCACTAGCAAAGAGATTGTTTTAGCTTTTAACTCTATTTGCTCACAAACAGCTAAAGAACTCACAGTTCCCAAATCCAATTTGCCACCCAAGCCTCATAAATGGTTTGACAGAAATTGTTCTAAAGCCCATAAAGACCTGAAAAATGCACTCAAAACAAAGCCGAGGGATAAAACCTTAATCTCTAAATTAAGACGGGAGTATAAATTGGCTATCAAAAATAGGAAAAACACAATTAAAAAAAATGCCTGGAATGACTTGCTTGACGTGGATATACTACGTAATAGTAAGAGATTCTGGGACATTATAAATAACCAATTCTTCTCTGGGGAGATTAACACAATCTCGGACTGCATTATCAGTGATGAGAAATGGGTTGATCATTTTAAAAACATATACGGCGGTAATGATTCTGTGAATGGAAACGATATAGGACTGACCAGGGGGCTAGCGGCAGTAGAATTCTGCGAGGAAGAGGTATATAAAGCTATAATGGACTCCACGAAGAATAAGGCTCCGGGCCCAGATGGAGTCCCGGTAGACTTTTTTATATACGCCCCAACCACCTGGTCTAAAGTCCTCACAAATGTTTTTAGGGCAACAAATGATGGATGTTTTCCAGAAACTTGGAATACATCTGTCATAGTACCCATTTTTAAAAAGGGAGATAGGGAGAATCCGGGATGCTACCGCCCAATTTCTTTAATAGACTCTGCCTTTAAGATCCTGGGCAGAGTACTATTGACCAAATTGAGAACAAACCTGGAGCTCTGTGGGGGCCTCGCAGAGATTCAATATGGCTTTAGGGAAAAACGGGGAACCTTAGAGCAATGCTCAAATTTACATCTCCTAATATCTAAGTACACGGTGGCCGGGGAGGGCTCACTATATTTAGCCTTTATGGACCTCTCCTCGGCCTTCGACTTGGTTAATAGGGCCAAGCTCTGGGCTATACTCCGTGAGCTTGGTATCGAGGATTCCTTGGTGGCCCTCATAGCAAGTTTGCACCAAGGACTTACTGCGAAGGTCCGGGTAACCAGGGAAGGGCGATGCTCTGATAGCTTTAGGTCAAATAAGGGTGTTCGCCAAGGCTGCATTTTGGCCCCACTTTTATTCACCATTTATATTAATGATCTAGGGAAGTCCTTGTTAGCAGGCAACGCTGATGTCCCGCGGGTAGGTGGGAAGCAGATTCCGGCTCTCCTATATGCGGATGATGCTGTTCTCATCGCCCGCACGGGCATTGGTCTACAGACCCTTTTGGAGCTTTTTGGTTCCTTTATGGCTAAATTAGATTTAAAAATCAATGTGACCAAATCGCACACAATGATCGTGGGTCAGCAGAAAAATAAATCACACACAAAAACCTTTTTCTGTAAAGGCGAGGTTCTCTCCAGGGTCCCTGTTTTTCCATACTTAGGGGTCCTGTTTGATGAGAAGGGCTCCTGGGTCCCGCAAATTAAGGCCAAGCATATTTCTTTAGCCCGGTCCACAGCAGCCCTGATGGATTTCACTAAAAGACTAGGGGCTAAACCAATGGAAGCTGTGTTAAAAGTTTACAAAAGTAAATGCATTTCTATAGCCTCATATGGTGCAGCACTGTGGGGTTATACCAATCTGGACAGTATGCAGAGGGTAGAGAATAAGCTTATTAGGAGAATCTTGTCGGTTCCAAACTCCACACCTACCTACTCCATACATGAAGAAGTTGGCCTACCCTATATTATAGACGGATTGAAATTGGCCCCTTTACTTTTTTGGGCCAATACCTGGTTAAATACTGAGTTGTCCTTAAACCACACAATTCTTAAAGATGTGACTGCAAGGGAGGGGGCAATGAATATACCCTGGTTGAGATACATAAAGTCATCATTCACTGCCCTCGGGAGACCTGACCTTTATACAACACCGTCAATAATTAGGAAAGCAGACATTGCATGGATTAAGAAGGAATTCCAGGGGAGGACACGCTTAGAGAGAGAGGAGTCTGAAGTTAACAAACCACTAGTAAGAGCACACTTGGTTTTGTCCTCTTCCCCCTCGATGGAACCATACCTGCAATATGTTTCTAAACCCTTGCACAGATTTTTGCTAACCAGATTTAGAATGAATCTGATCCACTATTCACTAGGCACCTTCCCTACGTGGGGTAAACCGGAGCATGCACCACCCTGTGAGTGTGACCAGTTTTCTAATCAGGACACTCTCCATTTTCTGTTTTTTTGTGCATTTCATATCACGGAGAGGAGAAAATATCTAATTCCCCTCCTGAAAATTCTTGGCTTCATACAAGTGAGACCAGCCTTGCTTTATCTTCAAAGTTTACCGGATGCACACGTCACTTTTTGTGTAGCAAGTTTTCTAACAGCCGCATACAGAGGAAGAAACAAAAGAATCCCTAGAACTGTACTGTTTTAAACTAAAAACCAATATATTAATTGTAACTTCATTTTATATATCATGGTGATTAATTAAGTGACTCTTTTACGGACACTGTGTAAAAACAAAATGAATTGTGGGTATTTTTAAAATGTTTTTAATGTATGTATTTCCCTTGCCTTTTATGATTTTAACAAAAATCGAATAAAGTGTATTTTGACTGACTGACTGAATCGGGTGAAATCAGGCTCCTCAGCGGACCCCTGTCCACCCAGGATCTTCAAGTTGGTTTGGCCTGGGATGGAGGACAAAGTTCTTGCCCTGCTGAATCGCTCTTTAGAGGTGGGACTTGTTCCCTCCAATTTCAAAGAAGCACGGGTGGTCCCCCTTTTAAAGAAACCAGGTGCTGATTCTAAAAATCTAAAGAACTTTAGGCCCATCTCTCCGCTACCCTTTCTTGCTAAAATCTTGGAGCAACATGTTTTGCATTCTCTCACACACTTTCTCGAAAGCAATCATCTTCTTGAGCCCAATCAGGCGGGTTTCAGAGCTCATCACAGCACGGAATTGGTGATGCTCTCCGTGCTGGATGACCTGAGACTTAAGGCTGACAAAAAAACCCTTGTGCCCGGGTCCTCTTGGACTTATCCGCGGAGTGCAACACCGGGAATCACTGTCAACTCCTATCGCGGATTAAGGATCAAGGGATTCAGGGCAAGGTCCTGGCCTGGTTGACCTCCTTTCTCAAGGAACGCTCATAACGGGTTCAACTGGCTGACCTATTGTCAAGTCAAGTCAAGTCAAAACAAGCTTTATTCGATTGTTAAAATCATAAAAGCACAATCCAGCAATAAAAATACAGTGTCACATTTTGTCAATTTAAAAAGACATTAAACTTTTATGATGATATCAATACATACAGAAGTTATTAAAAATGGGCATGCTAAAAGGACAGTTTAAAAACAATAGAAAGAACACCAAATATGCGATCACCCCACCAGGTTATTCGGGGATAGCTTCCTGGTTTTAACACGCATAGCAGCTACCAGGAAGTTAGCAACCCCGAAAATTACCCTTGTGGATCCTAGTAACTGTAGGTAAAGGAGAGCTGGGCGTACTTGTGAAAAACCTGCATCTCTTAGGATTGGGGCTAAGAACCGTCTTCTGCCCTCCTTGAAGTGATCGCAGAACATTACAAAGTGCATAAGAGACTGCTCTGAAAAATTGTCACAACTACATGGGTTCAGTGTGTCAGGTACCCCCCACACTGGGAAATCACCTAGGGAGTATTGTATGATGTTGAACCTGAATCTGATGAGAAGGTGACGGTGGAATGGTTTACTGACAATTTTCAAATAGGGTTCAAGAGAGGGAGTAGTTAAGAGCAAAAAAATCGCTCTTACTTTTGGCTTAATTAGTTCCTCTTCTTCCCTGGCATGGTTAACCCTGAGCAAAAAGTTCTCCTTAATCCATTTTACGTCTCCTTTAACTATGGTGTTTGGGTGGTTATAAAGATCTGGCCTACCCATTTTATTCAGTGTATTCTTAATGTATGCTAGCCAGGGAATTTTAGACACCTTGTCTAGCGCCATGCAGTCTTTAAGGATGCAGTGGTTCAACTGAATATCCCTGTTTAACCAAGTTTTTGCCCAATAGACTAGAGGGACCAGTTGTAACTCATCGGTGACATAGCCTATGCCTAACTCAGTATGCTGGGAGAAAACTGGTGTTGATTGTGGGACTCCTAACAATGTTCTGAGGAAATTATTTTCCGCGATTTAAAACCTGCCAAGTTGATGTGTGACGTGCCCCAGGGTTCCGCTCTTTCGCCCCTGCTCTTTAATATATATCTAAAACCTCTGATTGCAGCCCTGAATCAGATGGACTGCAGGGTTTACAATTATGCCGACGATACTCAAATTTTGATCCAGATTGAACATTCATCCACGGCTTACCTGAGAATGCAAGACATTCTCAACTTCACGATCAATTGGATGTTGTACAATTCTCTTAAAATAAACCCGGACAAAACGGAAGTCCTGGCAGTTACCACAGCAGCCAAAGCATGGAGTGATCTGTTCTGGCCGGCAGAACTGCGGCCGTTTCCAGAACCGGTAGTGGCAGTAAAGAGCTTGGGTATCAGAATTGATGCCCTGCTATCTATGACACAGCAGGTGTCGGCGGTGGTAGGCACCTGTGTTACCTTATTACGTCAGCTCAGGAAACTATCTTCACTGTTATCCTTTTCCACCCTCCGGCTGGCTGTCTCTGCCCTGACCCTGCTCGGCTGGACTACGGCAATTCCTTATATTATGGTCTGCCAAATAACCTTCTGGCCAGACTTCAGGTGGTGATGAATGATGCGGCTAGGCTCATCTTCAACAAACCTAGGCGAACCAGGGCCACGCCCATACTTCAGGCCCTACATTGGCTGCCAATTGCTCAAAGAGCTAAATTTAAGAGCCTCTGTATTGCATATAAAGCCGACATGGCTAAGCCCCTAGTTACATCAAGGACGAGCTTATTAAATACACGCCAAGTAGGACCCTTCGGTCCATTGAAGCATGTAATTTGATGTGTCCTCGTTTCAATCTTGTATCCAAGGGTGGCAGAGCATTTTCAAGCACTGTCCCCCGAGCAAGGAACCTTCTGCCAGCTAAACTTAGGAAAGAAACTAATCTTCTCTTCAGGAAGAATCTGAAGACTGTGCTTTTCTTGGAGGCATGGGGGCCCCTGTGAGCGGCTGGCTTGGTGTCCTTACTGGTGTTGTGTGTTCGCTGATAGCGCTTAGATACCTCTGGGTGATAAAGCACTCTACAAGATTATAAAAACATAACATAACATTTTGTGTGATATGCTGTACATGTTAGAGACAGTCACATAGGGATTTTAGCATCGACATTTCTGTTATTGTCTGATATAATATAAAATCAGCTTACACAATATGTAAATTACATTGTGATTATATTTCTTTGATTCAAGCTCAATAAGAAGATTTGATCATAATTAATGAAAAAAAATATTCATATATTTCATTCCTTTTATTATGTCTATCATGTGAATCCATTTCTACATTTAGACTGACATTCATATTTGACATGGTGTATAGACTGTCAACAGTGTATGGTTCTTCCAATATATCGATTTTACCTCTAATCGCCATTTTGTGTAAGATGCAATATATAACAATCATATTGCACACTGCTGTTAGCCTACACAAAAAAACACCCACCAGAAATATCCAGACATAGGAATCATGACTTCAATTCACCAAAGCAATGCTCAGCTCAATGATTCCTCTTGTCCTACAATGGGCAGTGTTATATGCTTCCTCTACAGAATTTGGAGTCATTAACCATAGCCTTAGAGCTTATTTTTGATCACCTTTGGAAAAAATAAATTAAGAAAGCATTAAAACTGTTCATTGTTATGATAAAAAACATAGGTTAAGTTTTATAGAAAACATCGGAGCATATTATCAAGGACGGCAATAAAATGATCGCTGGTTTAGCGGCAGAAAACTGCTGCAAAAGCGGCGATAATGGGCTTGATAATATGCCCTGGAGAATTCCAATAGAAGCCCATGTTCACATCAGAACATGGATAATTTTTAACGCCGTTCTTGATAATATGCCCCCTGGTTATTACATAGAGAGATAAGTATAACTACTTTTCCTACAACAAAACCATAATGAGAGGCATGGTAAATATTTTCCACTATAAAACAAACAAAACATATAGACACCAAATTTATATCACATACGCTGATGAGTTAAAACCAAGAGTAAACCTTTATGTAACATCACTGTAAATTTACAATACTTGAAAGTAATTTGACTATGCATTTATGTATTTGAATATAAGTGATAAAATCCCTGTAGAAGGAATAAAGAAAATACAACTTCACCTCTAACTTAAGACACATATGCATTCCAAGCAGTACGCTTGAACATAAAATTCACTTTAAAATGTTCTTTGATTCTGGAGTGCTGAAATTGGAAGGCATCATGTGCAGAGCCAGGAAATTTTGCACCTAAATTAGTAAAACAGTAATTGTCATCACAAATGGTCTCTAGATTGATATACTACACATATATGTGATTGCTATACAGATGAGTTGTTCTAGATGGTGAAAGTACATTGACATGAGTGCAATATATTGCACCAACAACAACATATGGCAAATTTACAACTTGGTAAAAACCTTGGGGCAGATATACAAGCCCCCTGCACCACCAGTATGTCACTATTTGTGACGTACTGGTGGCGTATTTCACTGCTCCTGCATGTCTTTTCCTTTCCTTGTAAATATGGCCCCTTTTCACGCAGTACCTTGCATGAAATGGGATTTCCATGGCATTGCTGTAGGTGTTCCAACACAACACCCATGGAACAAGACACATTTCCAGATTTACAAGGAATCGTAAATCTGGAAATGCATCAGTTCGCCCCGCCACCCTAGAGGTGGCGTAGCGAGGTGCAACGAGGAGAAAGGTTTTCATTTCTCATTGTTTTTTCCTCAATGCGTGGTGCATTCTACAGCACGCATTGAAAGAGGAAAATGCCTGTAGTGATTGTTTTCGTGCAGGAAGGTGTCCCTTCCTGCACAAACATAATCTCCCCACGGCACAGTCATCCTTGCAGCATGGTGCTAGGGTGCCTCCGCTGGCACATGGCTGCAGTTTGTGCCCCAGAGCAGGGGGAAGCACAGAGATGCAACATATTGTTGTAAATATGTTGCATTCTTGTGCTCTGAAAGTGACTCAGTGCGGCACAGCCAAATGGCTTGCGGAATGCACTGAGTCACATTCTCGTTAATCTGCCCCCTTGTTTCTCCTTTTCTAATTTGTAGACCAGGTTTGGTGAAGCTGATGTGCTGCAGTGCTAGTTTCAATATATAGCCTCCAAAACTGTTGCCAGAAAGGCAAACTGGGGACCCAGTGACACACCAGGCAATGCAGCGACTGTATTCTAGAAGAATCCACAGGCTAAAAGATGTAGCACTGACATTAGTTTCACATGTGCTGGTATGGAATGGGATTTGTTAGCCGAAGGTTCAAGTGCAGTACCAATTTGTTAAAAAAGACATACAATCATGTCCCGAATTAGTCAATTTAAAAAAAAATATCTTCCTCGTGCTGGTCAAAGAATTACACCCTCTGTTTGAATATTTTCTCCATGCACTGTCTTCATCCTTCTGGCTCAATTAGACGACACCTATATCTTACAATAAGTATCTCCACTTGGCTTCCCTTCTGATGATTCTTTTTGTTAAACATATATATATATTTTTTTTAAACCTTTTTTATTCAGATTTTTACAACATGTTATTTAAAGTCCTTGGTTCCCACCCACGCCCCACCCCCCATGAGGACAGGTATTTCTAATATTATTTACAAAGAGATTTACATTACACAAATACAAATTCCTAAAGAGGGGGTAACAGAGAACAGAAAAAAAAAAACATATTAACATCAAAACCCAATACACTATTGATCATACATTTCATTTTGCGATGATTTAATGAGACAGGTATTGGTATTCTCAATGAGGTTCAGTTGCGTTATTTGGTGGATGAAATTTTTTTGCATTTATCCAAGGCATTTTTGAATCCTATATTCAATGCGCCTGTATCCAATCTAGCAAAGGTGCCCAGATTTTCATGCCTCTCTGCCGAATATTACGCCCCTTTTGTTTATAAATGGCTACCTCGAGGCTACATGTCGCAAGTAATCTAGCCTTCCATTGGGAAAAGGATGGTGGAGTGGGATCGAGCCAGGCTGATGCGACACATAGTCGAAAGATTGCCATTGCCACGAAGATCACCCCTTGAACTTGTCTAGGCCGATCTTTATTAGTGATGCCCAGTATAATCTCTTCAGTTGTTATGTTAATTCCAGCGCCGGTGATATCAGCAAGAAACCCAGATATTTCATTTATAACGTTTGATAGAATATTACACGTGGCGAACATATGCACAATGTCTGCAGCAGGAAATGCACATCGCGGGCAAGTAGTGCCCTTACCTGTCCCCCATTTAGCAATTTTATACGGTGTATAATACAGCGAAAAGTATGTTTTATAGAATTGTGCCTGTAATTTTAAGGACATTAAGTAAGTAAGTGACAGGTCATATGCCATAAGTGGAATGCTAGGTGGAACTTCTAGTTTAATTTCCATTCCGCCCCATGTTTGTCCGTATCATCTGGGAGCAAGGTATTAAAGTTTTCATAAATCTCGCCAATTCTTGGGGGCGTGTTGTTGCGCATATTTTCTATCATTTGGCATATTTGAAATTTAATACTACCACCCCCTTTTTTTAGCAGGAAGTCTCTCACTTGAAGATATTTAAAGAAATCCCTGTTGGGGATGTTGTAGTCTTTTTTTAATTCATCAAATGATTTCAATCCCTGAGTAGAGTAGAAACATCCGAGTTGCTCTATCCCTAGTGTACACCAGCTTTGTATATAAGAGTCATGAAATATTTTTGGAAGATCTGAATTCTGAAGAACCGGTGTGTAATGTGAAAATCGCCCAAGACCAAGTAATTTCTTGACCTGTCTCCAGACTTTGACCACATTGTTGATGGTTTTGAATTTCACCCTTTTAAGGTGATCATCATTAACGTGCCGCCAGAGACAGCCAGTACTCCCATTCCCTAGGATAAGTTCTAGTGGTGTAGGAATACTCAGATCATCTGGGTTAGATTTTAACAATCTTGTGCTGTAATTCATAACTGTAGCCCAATAATAAAGCATGAAATTAGGTAACGCCCACCCCCCACGCTCTCTAGGTAGTGTGATCCATTTTAGTGCTCTCCGAGGTTTACTATAACCCCATAAAAATTGTGAGAACATTGAATCTATTTTCTTAAATACATGTGGTGGGAATTCCAAGCAAATTGCCCTAAAAAAATATAAAAACTTAGGAAAAAAAAACATCTTCACTAAATGTGTTCTACCTCCGATAGACAGATGTAGGTTATCTAACCGTGATTCTCTCTTAGTGTGTAGCATAAGTGGCTCCAGATTGTTATTTACAATATTCTCAACATTGGCACTAATGCTAACACCCAAGTATGTTGCTTTATCAGTTATTCTCGGGTCTCTCATCTTAATCTTAGTATTAATCATGAGCAGTGTCTTGCTGGAATTTAGCTTGTACCCCGAAGCTCTACCGAAGTTCTGTGCTTCATTTTCAATGACATTCATAGCAGTTGTAGGATCCCCTGTGACAATAGCAATATCGTCAGCATACGCTAAGCATTTTGTTTCTAAACTGCGCACACTTATAGGGGCAATTAACACGTTTTTTTCGAGCCTGTGTATGAACCCATCTATGTAGATGGCAAAAAGGAGGGGCGAACAAGGGCACCCCTGTCGTGTCCCCCTGTTAATTTTAAAATTGTCGGTTAACTCCCCGTTAATCAATACCCTAGCACTGGGATCAACATATAGCTGTTGGATCGCTGTAATATATTTCTTACCTATGCCACAGTTTCGCATGGCGGCCCACAGGAACTTCCATGAGACCCTATCAAACGCCTTCTCTGCGTCGAGCAGTATAAGCGCCATAGGGTCTCCTGTTAAAGATATTTTTATTGAGAGAATAGAAAGATAGAAAAAACAGAAGAGAGAAGGGATGAAAGCACATGAATTACAAATCAAAGAAGTGCCCACACAGGGGCCAATGCAAAAGGCCGAGCTGCAGTAACTGTAATGAAGGGCCGAACAGCGTCATCAGTCAGGGCAGGAAAAAAGAGTTCAAAAAGAGTACAAAAATCTGCCCGAAAGAATGTCAAGCCCCCCGAGAAACCGGAGGGGAAGCCCGCACTGACATCGGCCACGGCTGTCCCAATCAAAGGCCTAGTCGACCAAGTCCATGTGCGCCTCCAAGCGGATCGGCCTGAAGGAAGACAACGCTGCATGGAAGATCATCCAAAGTTCAGATCGTCCCCATCCCCCACCAGAAAAGAAAAACAAAACAAACCTCCCCGGTGCATCCTACCCCCCCTTTGGTGGCAGCCGGACAACAACCATTCGCACAGGCACAGTTCACACCTGAAACAGATGTAGGGCGCGTATGGTGAGCGGGCAAACCGCCGACGGCAACCCTCTAGAGAGAAAGCGGACCAACGGGCCCCATCTGAAAGTAAAGTTCTTAAAGTTATTTCTGAAAATGTCCGCCATACGATCCACACTCAGCAACCTCCATAACCTAGCGAACCAAAGGGAAAGAGCTGGGGCCTCCCTCTTTTTCCATGCAGCAGCCAGAGTCAATTTGGCTGCTCCCAAACAAAGCCAAAGGATGTGCTTGTCAGCCCTGGTTTGGTGCTCCAGAAGCGGGTCCCGAAGGCCCAGGAGTACAAAGCCAATGGAATCTGGAATCGGGTAGCCCAGGATCTCCTTAATATCAGACAGAATCTCCTCCCAGTAGGGGCGTATGATGGGGCAATCCCACCAGATATGGCGAAAGTCTCCCAGGAGACCACAGCCTCGCCAACATCTGTCAGACGCGGAAGGAAAAATCTTTTTTAGCCGGGTCGGATACAGATACCAATCTAACATGGTCTTCATATGTGCCTCTCGCAGATCAACAGAATGATTAAATTTGTGCAGATCTCGCCAAAGATGAGACCACTCTTCGTCGGAGATATCCCGCCCCAGGTGCTCCTCCCACAAACCCATGTATCTAGGTCGGGGTGAGATAGCCGTGGTTAACAGTAAATCATAGAGGAAGGAAATCACCCCCTTCATAGATGATGTGCGTGTGCTGTAAGATTCGAAATCCGTGGGAGGCCTCGTCGCGGCGTCCCGCACCTCAGGAGACAACGCCCAATGCAGCAGCTGGGTGTGCCGGTAGTGCTCAGTAGGTGGCACTCCATAGTCACGCATGCAATTTTGGAAGGTGAGCGGCTCATAGCCATGAAACAAATGCGTAAGTGCATGGCAGCCCCCCGCCTTCCACCCATCAAAGGGCCCTTCAACAAGAGCCGGCGGAAATGCTGGATTAAAATGAATAGGTGTGAAGGGGGAAGGAAAGGAGGTCCATCTGTCGTCACTAGAGACCGAATCCCAGACCTTCAGAGTGGTGCTCGTAGGGGTGCTAATGTATGCGTTGCGAGGCCAATCCCCCTTCGCCTTCCAAACTAGATCCCATATAGAACGACCCGCCACACTTCTATCCATATGCAGCCAGTGCTTCTCCGACTCCATTTGGGTCCATTCAGCCAGCACCCGGAGCTGTGCCGCTTTGTAGTAAAGAAGCATGTCTGGAAGACCAGCCCCACCCTTCCTCAACGGGCGGCGTAGCGTAAGAAAGGAGAGCCTAGCGCGGCCCCCTTGCCAGATGTAACGCAGAACCATAGTCTTTAGGCGTCGAAAAAAAAACCCGTCCAAGGTAATGGGGAGGGCTTGGAACAGATAAAGAAGCTTGGGTAGCAGCGTCATTTTGACAGCATGCACACGTCCCAGCCAAGAGATAAACATAGGCTTCCAGCGATTCAGCTCAGCCTGTATCTGAGTCAGCAGAGGAGGAAAGTTAGCTGCATACAAGGTGTCGATGGAGGAGGTCAGCCGGACCCCGAGATATTGTATGGAGGAGCTAGACCAGGACAGGGGCGTAAGCGGTCGAATGCGCTCTACCTCAGAGGGTGGAAGTGTGAGATTGAGAATGTATGATTTGCCGGGATTCACCCGAAAACCCGCCACTGCTTCGAACTGGGACAGCACGTCCTGCACCTGCGGGAGGGAAGTCCCGGGGTCAGCTAGCGATAAAAGGACATCATCAGCAAACAAAGATATTTTGTGCTGTTCCCCGGAAAAGGGGAGGCCCACAATATCTGGGTCCTCTCGAACCCTAATGGCGAGAGGCTCTATGCTGAGCGCAAAAAGTAAGGGAGATAGGGGGCAGCCCTGCCGTGTGCCTCGGGAATGAGCAAAAAAGGGTGAGACGTGGCCATTCACCATAACTCTCGAGCGCGGGCCATGATAATTGGCCCGAAGCATATCTATAAATTTGGGAGAAAAGCCAAAAGCCTGTAGAGTACCAAAGAGAAAGTCCCAGTCCACCCGATCGAACGCCTTTTCAGCGTCTAGGCCTAGCAGGACAGCTGGAATCTTAAAGCGCTCAGCCTTCTCGATCAGATGGATCAACCGTCTGGTGTTATCATGGGTCTGGCGACCCTTTATAAAGCCCGATTGATCCGGATGGATGAGGGCAGGCATAAGGTCCTTGAGTCGGGTGGCCAGGATAGACGAATACAGTTTGGCATCAACATTCAGTAGGGCTATGGGCCGGTACGATTCACATTTAGAGGGGTCTTTCCCCGCCTTGGGAATGATCGAAATCATAGCCTCCGCCATAGTACCCGAAGTATGGCCCGCCTCCCTCATGTTGTTGAAAAGAGTCACCAAGTGGTCACCCAACTCGGATGCGAAAGTCTGATAGAAGGAAGCCGTATAGCCGTCCAGGCCCGGGGCCTTTTGCGGTTTGAGGGATCGGATGGCTGACAGCACTTCCTCCCTAGTAAAGGGGGCCTCCAAGAGCTCGTTCCATTCCTTGGAAACCTGCGGAAGCGACAGGGCCTCCAAGTATGCTCGTTGAGCGGCCGGCACCAGGCGGTCTGCCGAGTATAGTGCGGCATAGAAGTCGCCGAAGAGCTCGGCCTTAACCGCATCCCTGTGTTCCACTACTCCGGAGGGGGTCCAAATGCCACCCACATATTCCCTCTCACGTTTATCACGGAGCTGCCGAGCTAGGTGCTTCCCCACTTTGTTGCCCTGAGCATAGGAGAGGCGCCGTAGGCGCAGGAGGGTATATTCAGCTCGATTATTATAGTGCGCCCTAAGCTTCCCTCGCACCGCAGCAAGAGGGCAAAGGGTCTTTCTAGAAGGATTCTGCTTATGCGCAGTTTCCAACGTCGTCAGTTCTGCCTCCAGCCCCTCCCTCTCCTCGCGATGAAGCCTATTCAGGGCGGCGTTCAAAGCAATGCATGTGCCCCGTGTCGTCGCCTTGAAGGCATCCCATTGGGTGAAGACCGAGGTGTCACCAATCTTATTAAGCTCAAAGAATTCACCAATGGCCGCCCTAAGCTTCTTGCAGGATTCCTCATCCCGCGTAAGGGATGCCGGGAAATACCATTTGCGGTGAGGGGACGACTCTGGGGCCCGGATCAAGCACGTCGCCAAAAGGCTATGATCAGAAACTGAAAGTGGAAAGATTTTGCTATCGCGCAGGTCGCCCTGTAGAGATTGATGCACAAAAATATGGTCAAGCCGGGAATAAGTGTGATGAACATGTGAATAGAACGTGTAATCTCTAGTGCGGGGGTGGAGGGAGCGCCAGCTATCAATAAGGCCCAGACTCAACAAAGTATCGCGCAGCTCCGGGGAAAAGAGACCCGTCTCCGTCCTCTGTTGATGTGAACAGTCAAGCCCTTTATCCCAAACCAAGTTGAAATCCCCCATCACAATCAACGCTCCCTCCCCGAAGTCCCCAATCACTCCCAGAAGTGCCTCAAGGAACCCATGTTGGCCCGCATTCGGAGCATAAACAACCACCCACGTGCAGAGCTTACCCATGAGCATACCCTTCACCATCAACCAACGCCCCTCCTTGCCCCCCCGCACCGCCAAAGGCTGAAACTGAAGGGAAGAGCGGAACAAAAGCGCAACCCCTCGGTGCTTAGTAGTGGCTGAGGATTTATAAATCAGGGGGTACTGCCTGTGCTTAAGTCTAGATTCATCTTTACGGGCCAAATGAGTCTCCTGCAGGCCCACCACATCTAGCTGATGATCAAGAATATACTTCCACACTTTCTGGCGCTTTTGAGGAGAATTGAGGCCTTTAACGTTCCAGGAGCCTATCGTAACAGGCGACATCGAGTCCAACATCCCCCCCCATCGCTCCAATCAATGCTGCCCACCGCCAGATACAAACCAGACATACCACAGCCATACCAGGTCCCCAGCCACCACCACTGGGATCCCTCCCCATCAAGCCTACCTAAACCCACCGGAGCCTCAGAAACAAAACACAAAAAAGGAAAAGCAAAAAGTAGAAAGAGAACAATGAAAGTCGGACATGACCGTAAGGGTCGGGGGTAGAAGACCCTGGTAATGCCCCCCCCGAATCCAGGGTCGGGGTAACCCTCCAGCGGAGAACTGTCCCACAGAGTACCTGAGATGGTAGAGCCCCCCGGCTCCCACGAGCCACTGTTGAGGGGGGCCTAGGCCGCCGAGGAGCTGTCCACTCGGCTCGACTCAGTCGCCTGGGCCACCGAGGCCAAAGCTTCTCCCCTTTCACTCTGGCTTGCCAATTGAGATGGCCCCTCTGCTACGCCATGTCGGCCCACTCTTTGCCATGCTGGGGATCGGGAACGGGGACGTCTTCTCGGAGAGGAGCTGGCGTCCGCCGACGCAGTTGTTTCCTCCATTTCAAGCAGCTCCCTGGCGGCTGCTACTGTTCGCACTTGCACTAGTCTGTTTTGCCACCGGAAGATAAGCCGAAAGGGGTGATCCCAGGAGTAGGACACCCCTTGCTCCCTCAAGAAGGCCGTGATTGGGCGGAAGTCCCGTCGCTTTTGCAGGGTGGAAGCCGCCAGGTCTGGAAAAAGTTGAGGGCTGTGCCCACGAAAAAGCAAGTTGTTGGTGTCCCTCGCCTTCCGCAAGATCGTCTCCTTCAGCTGAAAGTCGTGGACACAAGCCAAGATGTCGGGAGGCGCCAAGCGCGCGCCACGTGGCAGGCCCACCCGATGCACTCTGTCCATCCTGATTTCATTGCGATCATCCTCAGCCAAAATGTGCAGAAAGAGAGCCTCCACATATTCCCGCAGGTTTCCACCGTCTCCATCCCACGGCACCGCTCGTATTCGAATATTATTGCGACGGGACCGGTTTTCCAAGTCCTCGCAGGGGGTCTGGAGATCCAGATTTTGCTCGCGGAGCTGGAGCAAATCTTGCTGTAGTTGATGGACATCCCCACTGAGGCCCAAGTCGTGGTCCTCTAAGGCCGCTACCCGCTCGCCAATGCCGTCTACATCGCGGCGGACCTCACGGAGGTCGGAGGCTAATTGTGCTTTCAGCTCCGTAATGTCCTCTTTGATGGAGGAAAAAAGCTCAATCAGGAAGGCCTTCGTGACCGGGCCATCAGCGTCGTCTTTGGTCGGCGACTTGCTAGGGCCGGGGGGCGATCCAGATGCCCCCTTACCGGGACCTTCCTTCCCCGGTTTATTCAGGCGATTCCTCGTCGACATGCTGCGACACTGCAACTCAGATCGTGAGAGGCAAGATGGCACCACCTCTCCGTCCGTTCGTCGTCTGCGCTATCCAGTAGAGCTCCAGACAGGCCGGCGCCTCCCCGTCACCTCCGCTCGGCGACAACAGCCAGCTAGGACGCCGGGATCATAGGCAGGCTCGCCACAATCCCAATGTGGGGGACTCGCAAAACAAGCGCTCAACTCGACAACTTGCAAAAGTCCCGAGTGCCCTCGTGTGGAGAGTCGATGTCGCCTAGACAAAGCCCCGTAGGCCGCTCCGATGCTCGTGCGTCACCAAAGTAACACCTCAGCTAAGTCCGCCATCCCATGTCGCAGCTCGACGGGAGAAGGAGCAAACCGATGCAGGACACCTCAGCGAGCCCAGGAGAGTCAAAGCCGAGGTTGAAATCGCCCCAGTGCCGCTAAACAAAGCTATGAAAGGCTCGGGGTGCCGGAGGAGCTCGCGGGCACGTCTTACTCCGTCGCCATCTTGGCCACGGCCCCCTGATGATTCTTTTATATGATGTTCCATTTGTAGTCTCTTTTTTTGCAGTTGTTGTGGTAAGACTACTTTTGCCCCCGTTTTGTATGTGCACTATTTTTTTGACACAAATTATGAAGGCACTATTTCATGTCTATTTGTGTGAATTTTGTAAATAGTGCTTGCGTTGAATTATTTCCATATTTGTTAAGAAAAACAACGCCCAACTTTTTTTGCACCATGCAATCATAAAAATATGAGGCAAACAGATTTTGTGCTTCATTGTAAATTGATGCATGATTTTGCCATTATTTGCATTACGCAAAATCGCCCGCTAAAATCTAGTAAATCTGGACCCAAATTCATAAGGAGATCCTTTGTATAGAAAAGCTAGGCTCCTCTTGGTGCACTCTTGAGCATAAAGCCCATCAGTCATATTATTTAACTAAGCTAAAGTGTGTCAAGTTTTACTGCAGAGTGACAACATTAAAGTTAGGGGTATTTGGCTTGAGACACTCAAACAAAATCTCACATCTTACTTTCTCTGAATTCTAACATGGACTTGGGCATTGTTTAGGGAAAGAAGCTCAGTTTGAATTTGTTTGCCAACCAAGGCAATTCAAATTAAAGTCTGATGGTGAGTTGGAACAGCAAGTGTGATCTCTACGCCAAACATAAAGCCAACAGCACAACCGTGTATCCTAGTATAGAAAAGAATGAATAATTTTGCTACTTACAGACTAATGGCTTATTTCTTGATAAGTGACAAGTGATACATTTAACTGATTCCTTCCCAACATGGTATGAATAATTTATGAATGGCATTCATCATTTATGAATAATGTAATAAACACCAAACTCTGACATGGCTTTTGTATAGTAGGCATCACTCATTTAAACTAACATATCTATTTTTTGCGAGCAACGTAATTTGGATGTAAGATACCACCCAAAAAATCTAATTTGTATTTCCAACAATGGTCACATAAACCTCCACATTCAAATGTTTGTATTATTTGGAGCTGCTGCTAGGGAGGTCATAAAATACACCTATGACTGTTTGCAAAGAGGATTCTCAGACAAAATGTCTATATGCAGCAATTACAACTTGTCTGCATAGTGATCAGAACACAACAGACAAAGCACAGGAGCAATGAATGGCATTCAATACCTTAAGGGCACAGGAGTAATAGTGGTCCTGTATCCCACACACCCACAGTTGGAAAGCTTTTATAATAAAGTTATGGAGTACCAAGCACATAAGCATACAGCAATCCTCAGAGCGAGATTTAAACATTATCCTGTTTTGATAGTGGGAATGAGGCCTTACAGTCTGACTTCAATGGCTCTGAAATCTAAATAATAAGTATTAGAAAGTCGATTATTAGTTGGGGTGGATGGTTGTCCATCACAAGAGATTATGTCACTATAATTTCTAGGGGCAGTAATGGTTTTAGTAATAGAAACCTAAACTCAACCAATTGTATTTACGTCACACAGCACAGAGGCTTAACTTAAGAAAATATGTAAAGCATTAAGAAGTACTAAACAGTTAAAGAATCAAATAGACAATACAATAAAATCCCCACTCCAATTTAGAAGAATAGAGAAAATGTCAAAGAACAAAATGACACTTCCATTAAGGGAAACTGAAGGTAGGAATTTTAAACGTTTTAAATGTAAATAGCGCCAAAAAGCACAAAGTGCCAACGATAGCCGATTGGTCAGTCTGACCAAGACAAGGGAAAGTTTGAAGGCTGACTGTGATGGTGCATGGGTCAGATTATTCCTGGTTGGAAAATTACCTTCACAAATGTTCCAAAAGGTAGAGTCCTTAGAGGGGCAAGGCTGCAGGCTGGATTCGAAGATGGGCTTCACAACAACAGGTTAATGAAGGACGAGGTCTGGGTAAGGCTGTTGACGAAAGGGGGAAGCTCAGAGTGGGAAATGTCCAGAGTTTGCACCTAGAGTGTGGTCAAAGTTGATCCGATGCTGCTTGGCATAGGGCCTGGTGAAGATTTCTACCTTCAGACTTTGATTGTTTTGTGGAAGTTGGATTTCCTCAAAGAAGCAAGTCTGCAGTCGAAGAAGGTTTGATGTCTCCGGATGCTGGTCTGTGTTAGCGCTCCTGAAATGGATTTGTTGCCCCCTTGGCAGATCAGCTGGCTGGTTGGACCTGGTCCCATGATGGTTCTACATGCAAAAAGTAGGCAAAATATTGCTAAATACCAGATTTGCAGGTTTAGTTAGGTGTACACTCTGACACCAGCCAGGGGTTCCAGGACCTCAGATTTATCATTTGGGGTTTGGACGCACTCCTTTATAATCCACCAGCAAAGTCTAGGGCTGGTGTAGTTGAAACTGGTCAGCTGGGGTTTTTATGGAAAGGGGGCTTATTGCAGCAAGTGTGCCCCTTAGTTTAACGAGAGGCCAGCCAAATGACCTTTAGAGTCCATTTCTTTGCTTCCTGGGTACAAGTGGGAGCAGGTCAAGTAGTTATTGTTTAATCACAGGTCTCAATCGCAGGCACAATCCTTCTGTCTTCCACAGGTCTAGTAGTGTTCTGAATAGAGTGCCCAGGGCTGCCATATTTATTCCTGGCCTAGTCTGTGGGTGGGGGGGAACTCCTAGCCCCTTACTGACCAATAGGGAAAAAATTCCCAGGGATAACCTAACCACTTTTACAGAATTTCCTGTGAGCCCTACCACAAACAACCCCACAGTGCCTTTCACTCCCTAAAACAAGATAGCAGAACCTTGTTTCCCTTGTCCAGGAGCTTCTTTTTCCACCCTAGAAGTGAGGCCAGTGAAATGAGCAACTCCTCACGTGTGGTCAAAATCAGTACTGCTCTACTCCTACTGTGATTGTTGCCTTACTGAATAGGAGTACAAAGGAAGAGGGTAGGCCCAAGTGGTAGCTACATTTGCCTGTAACAGCGTAGATGTTGGACATTGGGCTATTAGCTGTGTTGCCATCACATGTAATAGGTCCACAATTTTCCTCACTGAGAACTAAACACCTCATTGTAGTACTTGACTCCCACAGGGTAGCAGAGCAGAGTAGTACATGGCCTACTCAAGGGAGATGGTGTGTGCTAGTAATCCCCAACCACTGGCACACAATAATACTACGCAGATATTTACAAATATGTACATTGTCAATTGAAACATACAATAGATGACATTGGGTCACCCAAACATCTCAAGTGAGTTCAATCATTTGTTTTATAATAAACACATTACTTTTGCAGAAATAATTTCACTAATGTGATAATCAATACAAGATCTGAGTTGTGATGAATCAATAAAACATTTGCAGTCATTATGGAAAAACAAAAAAATCATTTATCAGGCATAAGCATTGCATTTGTGTATTCTTTGATTTATTTGATGCCAAACTGCAATAATAAAAACAATCCCTAGACGGCATCACAGAAATAACATTGCATTGCAACCATACAGTCACCCCCTTAAGGGCATAGCAACATGAGCATTACATTTGTACATTGTCATGTTACCATACACACTGCACCTAGAGGGCACAGTGCTCCCTGCTGAACAGAAAGAGCTCCAGCCATGGGAGTGCTTGAAAAGACATAGCAATCCAGTGATGGTGATGATATTGGAGTCCCCCCAGCTTAGGTTGAGGACTCAGGAGATCCATTGGGGAAAAAATGGGCATCCTGCTGGAGTGATTGGTGGTGGTCCCACCATTCTCGGGCCACCGCAAAGGAAGATATGGTCAAAAATGTGGTAAAAAAAAACAAGGCTCGCAAAGTATTATGGGGCAATACTCACAGTGCAATGCATACTGTATCAGGGGCTCTCCTGCTGTGATGGGGAGAGCTGCATCTTGCTTTTTATTGCTGCGTCTGTGTATTTGGGGGTGCTCGGTCCCACCCGGGCACCCGAAGAACGACTCCCTCATTGGAGAGCAGCTCAGAGAGCTCCCTGTGTGGTCAACACACTGGTGTGCTGCCGGGGGAGCCTGCAGCTTCATTCTGTCTGCTCATTCCGCTTTTTGTGAATGGCCTTCCTGCTCCCCCAGACATGGGCACAGAGAGCGGGGTGGGCCAGCTACATGGGGGAGTGTGGCAGCCATCCACCTTTCTCTCCTCATGTTCCTGGGGCCTAGCGATGGGACCCTAGGCCCCATCTGCCTTCAGGAGGAATGCTACAGCACTCCTCCTGTGTCCCACAAGTTCAGGGAAGTGCATAGACACTTCAACGCATCTATCTGTGCTCGGGGTTCTGGGGATAGGGTCTGCACCCCTAATCAAAAAATGTCCAGAGGATGGCATTCTATCCCCCTCACAAATGGAAGCAACAAGGAGGGGGGCCAATACATGCCCTCTGTCACTTGTATAGAAGGATACAGCTTTGTTGTGCCCTACCCCAGCCCTGACCCACCCCAGGGGAGTTTCACCAGCCAGACAGTGGAGCTATATGCACTCTTAAGAAAAGAAAAGGCTACCCAACTTTAGAATGCTATACTATGGGCTGCCTAGTTGGGTCGATTCAGATGATCCTGGGCTTATTTTCCTCCCGGTGATGCTCTCTATCCAACAGGGGCCATTGCAACAACTCTCCTTACCTCTCAAGCGCTGGAGTTTTCAAAAAGCTGCCTTCCAGGTTCCCTGTTCCAGCTCTCCTTTAGTACTTTGTGGTGGGTGCAGAAATTCCAGTGTTTTCCTCCAACTGGTCCTCAGGTGGTTTAAGAGGGTGTAAGAGAGCCAGCCTCATTGACCCTTGGGGAGACCCATCAGTCCTGTCATCAATTGGGCAGAATCCTTGGTCCTGAGTGGGGGGTCAGGAGTTTCCTCCTTCCAGTTTTCCATGGCGATCCCAGGATCCAACAGCAAAGTGAAGAAAAACCCACAGGCAAGAGAAAGTCTTTCCCTTGTGTAGGAGTTTTTAAAGGGATGAAGAGGGTTGCTAGGGTGCCACATCACCTCTCTACCCTGTCCCACTCCTAGATCTCCTGCACAGCAAGCTGGGGCAGTTAAAGATGTTCTCATCGAAGAGCCTGTGGTCGCATCAGCTCCTGGGGTCTCAGCTCCACCCCTCACTGACATCACTTCCAGGGACTTGCACACTAGAATTTCAAAGAGAACACCTCCCCTCCCCACCCCCGGGTTGTCTTCTGTTGTCTGGGCATTCTCCTTTGTTCATTGGACTTGGGCAGGTACATCACCAGTAGAGTGTGACAGATGATTGATTGAAGAAGATCATTCTGCCTTACTCCTTTCCTCCTCAGGAGCTGGGGAAAGTACAGCTAATTGCTCTTTTTGTGTGGGGATTCCTTTCTTACCACTGCTGGAGAAAATCTAATTAAAAGGGCGCAGCAGGGTGACACAAGGTCTGAGCTCTAATCCTGAACTGAGCCAGGGAAAATGGAAACTCACGATGATCCATAAGATGAACAGCTATCATTTTAGAAGTAACATTTTTGGTTTTCTCACATAGGCTACACTCCGATTCAAGGCGTCAATGGTCTCTGTAGGCCAAAGGGAAGAATCCTTGGTCCTGAGTGGGGGTCAGGAGGTGTGGAAGAGGTGTGGCGCAGCGGCCAGGGTGACTCACGCCCGATGCTGTGGATCATGGTTCGATCCCCGGCACCGGCGGCAGGGGTCTGCCCAGCACCTTGTGACTCGGGGCAATAGCTTGATTAATCTTCCCGACGGCCCCCAGCGCCGGGAAACCAACTACAGGTAGCTGCGTGCTTTACAAATACAGGATTAATATTTATGTTTTATTTAAGGGACATGAAACTACACTCTAAGGCAGTTCTCTCCTTGTGTGCATAATATGGTGCCACTACAGGCAAAACAGTAAAGCACACCAACTTCCCTTATTAGGGTACATTACCCTCATAAGGCCTATCCCAGGTGAATTACTAATCCTCCTGGGTACCCATTGTACCAGGCTACCTGTACACTGTTACTGGTCTGCATGCAACAGTAGTTTCCCAAGTGCAGCCCACACACGTGCTCATTTATGTGCATGTGTGTTCATGTGTAACTGGCCAAGTGCCCCTTACACTTGCTTTAATGCAGCAGCCTTTTCTTAAAAGGCAGACACTGGCAGTAAACACACTCAGTCCATATGCCATGTAATTGCCAAGGGTGAGACACAGGTCACAAGGAGACTCACCCATAGTAAAACATTTAAAAACGGGTGATCAGAAATGCAGAACTCAGTGCAACAGAAGGTCTCTTTGAAGTTAGGATAAAAAGCACATCCCAGATGGTCATCAAATAGAAAGGAACAAAGCACCTCTCCACACCAAACACCTTTGGATCATCCATGTGAACAACTTCACACCTCATCAAGCAGCTATTCAACTCCTGGGTGACATATGGAAACCCATGCAAATGGTCTTTTGGTTGCTTTATGAAGGTTAAAGGTGACTTTTAAAAAATACCTTTTGTAAAATACAAATTCAACTTTACCAATGAATTGGACTTGAAATAAATATTTTAAAAAGCCTGAGAATTAACTTTTCACCTGGTTTCTAAATATTTGTATTTTTTCAAATAAAAAAATACTTTCATTTCAAAGCAAACCACTACACGTTAAAAAGTGGAGTGATTTAGTACTGCTTAATGTACAGTCCCCTTTCACAGACTGCCTCAACTGCAGCAGGAAGTGTCCCGGTGTTAAGAGTCAAAATGCACATTAGAAGCCTTATCTATGCCCTTTAAATCAGCAAGAACACAAAACAAGAGTATTATTCAGAATACTGATTGGCACAGTTCTGCAGGAAGTATATCTGGTTGTGTGCCTATGGTGGTCACAATCGGATATTCAGACCCTTCTAGGGTTTTCTCCGCGTTAGCGGAGGCTCCACATTCATGGCACATTTGTTTCACCTTTACAAAGACAGACACATTTGGAATGGTTACTTGTATTGTGATGTAGTGTGTCAGCAATCCTGTGCTCCGGCCAGCCACGCATGGCCTGTGGGGTTAAATAAAAGGGGAGGAACTCCACTTGAGTTCATCTCCTGATACTATCTAATTGTGTGTGCCTGAATTGCTTTTTGTAGTTATCCCTGCAATGTACTCTTGCCATTGAGGCCTACCGGCCCATACTCCCACAGTGCCGACTGTGGGACAGCACACTAGCGATGACGGGAGCTGTGGTACACGCTTGCGTCACTGGCCCTGTCTCCGTTCCACAGCCGGCGCCTTCAACAGCTGCAGTGCTGGTCATCAGGAGGCACGCTGCAGCACCTGCATTGATGGAAGAGCTGTGCACGCGTTGAGTGCTGCCCCCATCTAGGCGCTCCAGACATCCCATCTGCCTTGCGGTGATGCCCAACAATATCCCTGTGTTTTCTTCATCTCTGGGAGTTCGACCCAGCAGGTGTGTGCCGCCGCGCCACCTGCATGACATTGTCTGTAACTGCATGGGAGGAGCAGCCCAGCGGGAGACCACACACTCTTGTTCAACGCAAGTGCTTCCAAGGAGGAATATCTGGGCAACGAGGAGGGGAAACTGTGACCACAAGGCAGTGGAGCACCAGCGAGAGGCCTAGAGAAAAAAAAAGAGAACACAAGGAGGAAGACACACAAAGGACACAAACTGTACCTACAAACGGACAGACAAAAGGACAAGAAGAGAAGTGAAGCTACAGACAAGTATAAGGGCTAAGGTAAAATAAGGAAGGTTTACAGCACACCAGAAGCACGGCCGATGAAAACCAGGCACCAGCCCAGCAAAGAGTCCCATTGCAACATGCTCTCACTGGGGTACTACCACCCTTCCGTGCACTGGAAGCATCCCCAATGATGGGAGATCTGGATAGAATGACTAAACAACTACTTTGTAGCCATGAGGGAGACAGACTGGGCGGTGAAAAGGTCGCTACTCCTCCACTATGCAGGAGATGAGATATTCAATTTATTCAAACACCTGCCAACCACGGATTACGAAGTGGCGGTAGCGGCCTTAAATGCTCCTTTTGACCCCCAGCTCAAACCCCGATTTTTAACGATACAAGGTGTGTCAAGCATGCCAATGAGAAAGGAAGTTGATCAACGTATTCTATGCCCACCTGCGCATGCTGGCCAGCACGTGCATAACAGATGACCAGCAGAATGAAATAAGGGCCCAGATCATTCAAGGGTGCCATGAAAAGTTTTCTGAGAGGCCTCATTTTGCGCCAGCCACAGATCGCCCAGAAGACATACTCATATTGGCACAGACCCACTGCTTGTCAGCTGCGAGGGCAAGCGAGATTGACCAGGCCCTCCCAAAGAACCAGGACAAATCAGGAACCATCAAAACAGAGCATGCTGACGCTCTCCAGTGAAAGAAAATGAGTGATGGACCCAAGAAGACAAGGCCTGAAACCTCCAAGACACAGTGTGGATACGGTGGGCATGAGCCACATGATGCCAAGGACTGCCCCACTGCAAGGCAAGACCTGCGCAAATTGCGGAATTCGCACCCATTTCGCACCGGTTTGCAGGAGACAAACCAGAGACCGATAGACCTGA
Source organism: Lissotriton vulgaris (assembly GCF_964263255.1). Taxonomy (NCBI): domain Eukaryota; kingdom Metazoa; phylum Chordata; class Amphibia; order Caudata; family Salamandridae; genus Lissotriton; species Lissotriton vulgaris. The sequence goes on along the minus strand of NC_141689.1, from coordinate 2,062,162,412 downwards.
GGACAAAGGGTGCCTTCATGAGCAGTGCAACAGATGTGTATCGCAGACTCCGCACAGCAGGATGAGCCCCAAGGAGCCAACCAACAATACCAAGGGCTGGAAGACTCATCCTTGGAGGAAGATGAGATGGAAACATACCTAATCTTGTTCACACGAGAACTCAAGCACCGCAGAAGGCCGCAACCCACATGCATAGTCAGAATTGCAGGATCGGAGGTGAGAGCAATCATCAACACAGGGGCTTGAGTGAACGTGATGGACTTCCAGAAGTACCGTCGCCTTTAACCTTGACCACCGATCACCCCTCCCCAGGCGAAGATATTCACCTATGGGATCCAATTCCCACTGCAGCTAAAAGGAAAGATCTCCATTCCAGTTAGATCAGAAGACCAGGAGGTGATGACCATCATCCATTTCATAGACCGTGAAGCTTACACCCTAATCAGCAGTCACACTGAGGAGGACCTAGGATTGGTGTCATTTGCCAGGAGCGTCCAAGCGCATCAAGTGGACGAGATACTGCACCAGTTTCCGGAGCTCTTCCAAAGGCTAGTACACATTAAGTTCAACCCCATCAAGCTGTACATCGATAAGACCTTCACTCCTGTGGCACTATGACATCAGCCAGTCCCTTTCCACCTGAGGGTCCTGGTGGAAAAAGAACTTGAGAAGCTTAAACGGAAAGGAATAATCAAGAAGGTCTCAGTACTGATGCCATGGGTGTCCCCGATGGTCATTACGGAGAAGCCAAAGCAGCCGGGAGCGATACGCCTTTGCATAGACATGAGGCTACCCAATCGAGCAATCAAGAGACAACGCCATATAACGCCAACCATGGGTGACATAATTGCAGATATCAATGGATCAAGGTTGTTTTCTAAAATAGAACTTAATGACAGGTATCACCAGCTTCCCTTGGTGGAAGAGAGCTGTTACATTACAATTTTCAGTGCCCACCTAGGGTTGCATTGTTACAAATGGCTAAACTTTGGAATGTCTTTGCCACAGAGGTGTTCCAGAACACCATCTGAGAGATGCTATCTGGATTGCCTGGAGTTCTTAACATCAGCAATGGCACCTTGATCCACTCTGCCATTGCCGCTGATCATCACAGGCATCTGAGAAACACCCTGCATTGCTTCAGCAAACATGTCACATAACTTCACAGGGGAAAAAGTTTGTTCTTCCAACCATCTCTGGAGTTCTTCGGATATGTCTTCAACCAGGAAGACATTCAGGTGGATCTGAGGAAGTCTCAGGCCATCCAAAACTCCCCAGCTCCAGCCACACCTACCGAAGTTAGGAGTTTTCTAGGCATGGCCACAGATTGCGGGGTGTTCATCTCAGACCTCGCAACCTGCGTGAGCCACTGAGGGCTCTCACTAAAGCGGATACCAAGTGGGCCTGGGGATCACAGGAAGAGGAGGCGTTTAAGAGCATCATGGACGCAATGCTGGGGGAAGCCACGCTCGCCTATTTAGATCTGATGAAGCGCACAGAACTACTGGTCGAGACCAGAATGGTGGAGCTAGGAGCGGTGCTTGTCCAGGAACAGGAGCCAGGACGGGTGGGCGGCTTTGTGATTCACCAGCAAGTCTCTGACCCCCACCGAAGCAAGGTACGCTCAAATCGAGTAGGAGGCGCTTGCCATAAAATGGGCATGCAACCAATTCTACCAGTACCTGATGGGCTAGCCATTCACCGTGGTGACCGACCACCAACCTCTGGTTCCCCTCTTCAAAGGGTCATCCCTTCACCCATCTCCCCAGATTGAGCGATGGTCTGTGCATCTCCAGCCCTACCAGATGGGGGTAGTCTACCCACCCAGCGTGAAGAACCCAGTCGACTTCCTTTCCCAACACCCATTCCCCGGAGAAGAGACCAACGGTATCGAGGGGTCAGAACAGTACATAAGAATGATCTCTGTCGCTGCATGCCCCCAGGCGAAGACGCTTGAAGATATCAAGAAAGCTCCCAAACAAGATCCCATATACACCCGGACTCTTCAAGCAGTCCAGGTAGGGTCCTGGAAAGCTAACCTTCAGCAGGCCAACACGTGGGCACCAGAGGACTGTGAAGAGCTGACAAAGATATGGAGGGTGAAGAGCGAGCTGAACGCCACATCAGATGGAGTACTCCTGCGAGGCCCGAGGCTGGTAATACCTCAAGCTCTGAGACAATGAGCAACCCATCTGGCCCATGGGGGTCACCGAGGGGTTACTAAAATGAAGTTGAGAATAAGAGATAATTTCTTGGTTCGAGAACTCGAGACAAGGGTTGAGGACGTAGTGCGCCGCTGCAATGACTGTCAGATGACAAGCGCGCCCAAGCAGCCAGCCCCGGTAATCACAGAAGAGGCCTGCACCATTCCATGGTCGAAAGTGAGCATAGAATTCGGGAGTTTTCCCCGGAGTGAAGACTAGTCCTGATAGATGCATACTCCAAGTACCCCATAGTGGAACCAGTTCTGTCGACTGCGTTCGCTCATGAGGCACCCATCCTGGCGAAAGTATTTGCCACATTTGGATTCCCTACTGAGATCAGGAGCAACAACGGCCCACCATTCCAAGGGGCTGAATTCCCCACATTCCTCAATCAGTGTGGGATCCATCACTGGCGGATCAGCCCCAAATGGCCCCAGGGCAACAGAGATGTGGAATGATTTATTAGGACATTGAATAAGATGGTACGCATTACTAGTGTGGAACAAGCAGACCCCGTACAACACCTCCATGAATTCCTTAGGGAATACAGGAGTACCCCACACTGCACAACACTCTGAACTCCTAGGGCCCTTATGCTCAGAAGACCAGGGTGAGACCGAATCCCCACGTGCCCATGGTGGGTGACCACACCGCACGATGTGCAAGAAACTCAGGGAAGGACGGAACGGCAGAGCCCCCGAGCGAGTGTCCAACACCGCCCCATGCCCCGGCCCCTTCACCCAGGAGCAACAGTCATACTTAAAGATAGTCGACCCGGGGGAAGTTACGAACCGCCCATGAGTCAGGGACCTGGATGGTAGTAACCAACAATGGCACCATGGTAACTGCCAGAAAAGGTAGCGAGAAAATATCTTGAAACATCTCCTGGTTAAATGAGATTCCCTCTATATCCTCAAAATCGGACCCTCCAAGCCTGCCTCACCCTGACGGGGGTACCCTGTGCCAAGAGGAAGAAGATACCAGTGCCTCTGAACTCTCTCCATCAGGGATGGTGCCTGTAGATCCACCGCAGTGAGGTGGACCCTCCATATGTGGTCAGCAACATTGCTACAGCCTCTGACCTAATCTCTGACCCAACCAGCCCCTTCAGGACTTTGCCTGATTAACTCTCACAGACTGACATCCAGTCACCACTGGTGCTCATCAGATTTCAAGAACTGTGTTCAGAGATCCAAGTTGGGGAGGGATTTAGTGAGTCAGCGGTTCTGTCTTCAGGCAAGCCGGCAAGATATTGTGTGCATGTCATCCGCAGGCCAGGCGTGGCATGTGGGGTTAAATCAAAAGGGAGGAACCGCTCGTGGGTTCATCTCCCGATACTATCTAATTGTGTGTGCCTGAATTACTTTTTGTAGTTGTCCCTGTATTGTACCCCCTCCTCTGAGGCCTACCTTCCCAAACCCCCACAGTACCGATTGAGGGACAGCACATATCATATGCATCAGGGCTGCCCAGCTTTATATTATGTTGTGCCGTATTCATCACCGTCCTTATGGTGCACCACCCCTGGCAGTTAGAGATGGTGAGGAAAGATCGCTCTTCTACCACGGTGACCTGGAGGGAGGAGGCCCTCTGTGGAGACTCATGTGATATTCATCGTATTCATCGTAACCCCTTCTTGCCGGCAGCATAGAACGGCCACTCAGACTCGATGGCATGTGGTCATAGCCACCTCTTCCCGGAGGCAGAACCCCATGGACCCCCCTCCGTAGTCATCATACATCATTGTGAAGCCCTGATAATCGTAGATTTTGTTATAGAAATTGGGATCGTATGGCTACTCTCACCCTTTAATCGGATTCTCCGATTATCTTGACGCACTCCACAATCTTGTCAGCTTTTTCACCAACTAAAACAACTCGGTCGGTTGAATGGGGGCAACATTCCCGGAACACTATAACGCTGGTCTGAGTACTCTCTTTAAGCTCCTTGATTTTCACTCCTTTCACACCAATAATGCCGCCCACAAGGCTCTGATGAATCAACGTTCTCAGTTCACAGACTATGTTGCTTGCTTTCTGCTTTTGAGGCTGTGCATTATAGCCAAAATCTTTGAAAGTGAGGAGGATTTTCTTCAAGATTTCCCCAACGGCTTCTTTATCGGCGCTGATGCTCAGAATACGCTTGGACCGCTGCTACCTGTGATGGAGATGCTAGCTTTGTGATCTCTTCACAGCACTGTGATGTTTTTGCTGCAATTTCCAATCACTGCTCCGGCATTCCGGACTTGAAACATTAGGCGCACGTCAACCTTTTCGCCAGTGCTGCAAGATATTTAGCAGCCTGTTCTTCCTCGGTGTCGTAAGCTGGGCATTTGCCGTTGGTTTCGGTGAATTGAACCTCGCGGTCTGTCTCGCCCTCCATTTTCACTGAATGCTCCTCTAGTGGTAGCTGCAACCTCACCTGCTTCCTGAGTAGAGATAAATTATTATAAAATGTTACATTTTCCTCCAAATGCTTTCCTACAGAACAGTCTAATTAACCCTGCTACAGTGAAAATAGCTATTGGGGCGTTGTCACTGTAAGGAGTTTAACATTAAATTTTTACATGTCCTACTTTTAAATACAATTGTATCTACCTTATTGAACATTAAGATCTACATCAGGGTGACTTATTAATGAATGAAAGGAGGGTTTAGACCTATCAAATGGGCTATTTTTACAGGTTAGGTCTGCAGTTTAAATTCAGCACAGTCAGGTTACTTGTGTCAGGCCTGCAGTCAGGTTTGTCACGTTTCCTGTAGTTTTGGCACAATACATGATGCAGTCCTTTAGGGACATTAGGCATGCAGACTCTGGGTACATTTTCACCATGTAATAGGGACATATAGTACAGCCATTTTCAACATGTTTCAGCAGTCAGAGCACATGCACTGGGTCTGGTTAGCAGAGTCCCAGTGCACAGAGTAAATAAATACCAGCAGCATCAGTCGACATGAATCGAGGTGATCATGCAAAAATTGGCATTTTCTTACAATAAGATTCTCACAAGACAAAAATGTATAACTTCTTTGATTCTAAGGGTGATTTATTTGAAGCAGTCAGACTTTGTGTTACATAGATTTTATGGATAGCCTTTCAACTGACTCAATGTCTACATAATGTTATTGTTTTTTGCTGTAAGGAGTTTGGCTCAGTCAAGTAGAAGATCCTTTTTCTGGTCTTCAATAAGATAGGATTTAAAAAAAAGTATTGCAGTTCCATATATGACATGCTTAGTCCCCGATAGACCAACCATCTTTTCTTTTGCAGAGCACCGCCCAATTAAGTAGTGGAAATCGTAAGGGACGGGCACTGCCTTCATTGCTATTGACTTCTCTTTATTGTATTGAGCACAGGGGCCTAAAACCTGGGAGGATAAAAGGCACTCATATTGCTGTATGTATTTGATGCCCTAAATTAGACTTTGGAAAAAGGGGAAAGGCTGGGTCCTGTCTCTGACCGGCTGGACCACTCTTATTAGACAAACAAAAAAAGTGCCGGGCAGTAGAAATTGGTAGACACAAGTACACACCTAGTACAATGAATTGCTAGGCTGACAAACCATTTGTGTTTAGTCACTTGTATGTTTATGAAAAAAGATTATGAAAAAATGCCTTGGCATCAAAGGGTTCACACCGCATTTACAGAGGTTCACAAGTGCATTGAAAAAACCATAAACAATACATTAAATCGAAACATACACATATAACAATTGTGATGACAATGAATATAGACAACTGTGTAATGCCTCAAAGAATTCTCTTTGTTGAGGCACCAATCCTGGATGAAAAATAAACAAGTGGACAGCTAAGATGGCAAACTAGCCTACTTGTTTTCACCACCGCTAGATACACATTAATTGGTTTATCAAATGGTGCAAAAAATAGGAAGACACAAAACTATGCAGCAATGTAGAATTGTGTGTGAGTTATATTCCTATTGTGCCCTGATGATTCAGTATCTGGGTGGAGCAGGACGCCGACGCGTTTCGAACCCGTTCTCCTCAGGACAAGGATTGGGGAGGTCGTTGTCGCTTATGCTGGAAAATATCAGGATGCTACCTTGATGTTAAATGTACATGCACCTGTAAGGTGTCCCTAAATTAGACTTTGGCATGTAAGAAGATTGAGTAGGTCAGAAAAAAAAGTTAAATATGTCCGAGCTAAATACTCCTGGGACATGGCACCTCTGTAATCAACTAGAATTTGAGATTTAAATTTTACCTGGAATTGCTTCAATACCTCGTAATGCATTTGAGCAGAAGAGAAGACCACAGCTTCAGAGATCATATCCGTAACAATGTTGGAGCTGCAATTAAGAAGACTTAAAACTGGATAACTGTAACAACAAGTTGATGGATGGAATGCTTGAAGTATTTGGAGCCACTGGCAATCCCTCGGGCCCCATCCCAGTCCATTGTTGTTCACCCTCTATAACACCTCAATTTGGACCCATATGCAAATCAGTTTTGTTACAGCTCAAATTGGAAAAGTCCAGCCCAAACTGCCAAGCCAGGTTCTCTTTCAACTTGAACACAAGCAACCCATGAATGGCTACACCCTGATGAAGGCTCATTAGTCGGGTATAGCATAGTTCAGTGGCACAGTGAGGATAGGACCCACATCTGGGCATACCATTCGTACACAGGGTGTCAAATGCAACAACAAGATTATGGATAAAGTGTTTGAATTAATCGCAAAAAATGGCAATTGCTCTTGACCGCATCTCAATCCATCATTTTTTGGCCACCCTTCCTTCTCAGTTTGGATCCAGCCAAATGCAAATCCATCTTGATCCAGCTCCAGGAGGAACAGTCCAGTCCGAACTGCCAGGCCAGGTCCTCCCCATAGCAGAACACATGCAAACCAAGACCAGTTTCACCCTGGTTAGGACTCGTCAGTCAATTATGGCTTGGTTTAAATAGCACAGTGAGCACAGGACCCCCAACTGGGCATATCCTTCACACTTAGGGCATCAAATGCAGCAACAAAAAGGTTCCAATTCATCAAAAAGGAGGGAATTGGAAGTGCCATGGTGACATTGACAATGTTAGCTAGAGTTGTCTTATGTAAGTTAGATAATCAACTGTGAGAGATATGTAAATTGTGTCAGCAAATTTATTCTATTCTTTTCTCAACTCAGATTGAGGGAGATTAGTGGACTGGAGATCATGTATCAGAGAGAAATGTTGATAAAATGTCAGATGTGTATTGCAAACTGTAAGTAATCAGACTAATCTACCATAGTAGAATGGGTCTACAATCTTGAAGAGAGCTGTACTGCGTCCCAACGTGTATACATGACATGAATAGTACTTCCAAGACAAAGCAGGAGACATGTTTCTCCCTTTCCCAACAGGCATGGAATCTGCCTTGCAAGACCAGACAGGAATTTCTTCCAATCTCTAGTAGAAAGTGGTCAAATACGGATTTTTAAGTAGCAAACCAGCCAGCAGAGGTTATGAGGCTTAGAAAATCGTAATGAAGCACTAGATTATTAGCAGATTGGCACAATTGTTTTCATAGGAACAGGGTGTGCGGCTGTACAACTATCCTTCAATGCTATGATTTCGAACCCTTAGATGATGAACCGCTGGATCAACTTTTTGGAGCTCTCACTTGTACCCTCCCTTTACCTCTGGCCTGCCGCTTTTGCCTAGAAATCTTGAAAAGAAGTATTCTCCCTTGAGCCACCAGGAAGCCCAGTACTCCTCTATTGTCCGTTATAAACAGAAGAAGATGCAGAGAACTCTTAAGAAATTCACATGTTCAACGTAGTCACCATGTGGAAGATGTCGTATGCCAGGTAGAGAAGTGCATGCCTTTGAAAAAAATCAAGAGAACTCAAACTGAATATATATGTCATATACTCCAACTTTTAGAACTGTCATAGTTATAAAAATTGTCAATGTGCCTTAAATATTGGGAATATGTCCTGCTCTCTAGGCTGCACGAACAGAATGTGGTCTAAATATGATGTTATATTTTGGATGTGACAGAATAAACTATGTTCTTCTTCCTGGCACTTCCCTTCTTCATTTTGTACAGATGTGCAGGCACCATGTACACAGTCGATGTGCTAGAATGGATCTCAGCCCATAATAATAGTACAACTTTCTGTCCATTTAAAAAGAGCACATGTGACTATAGTCTGTTCATCAGTCCACTGACATTATAGAAGCCAAAAGACCACACATTCAACTCTGCTGTTCATGCAGTGAAGATGTAGCCAGTTTTCTGAGTCTCAGTTTGAAATGTCCAAAGACTGTGAACTCAAGTATGAAAAACAAATGCAAACTGATCGGCGAATATTTGGTTGTATATCACCTCAGAGTCTGATTTATTGTTTGGCAGAGAGAGACCTGGTACCTAGAAGTCTGCCGTTAGGTTCTTAGGTCGGCAAAAGTGCCAGTGTGGTGGAGCCCAGTATGTCCAATAGCCATACAGAGTTGAACTGATGTGGGTGAGACAGTTCAGAAAGCAGTTTGGGTGCATCGCACCCCTTTGAATAAAGGACTTCACAGATCTCTTTTTGATTGGATGAGAGAACACAAATATTAATAATAGAGACACTTGTGGGGCACGTACAGCTACCTCCATAGAGGTGTCCCGGCTCTAAGTCAATAGATGGCGTGCAGCCATAACCGCGCACCTCATGAACCTTGTGAGGAAATTAAGCTGCCCTGAAGAGCCAGGTTTTTACAGCTTTCCTAAATAGTAGTTCTGGCTCAATCAGACAAATGCTGTTCGCAGGGAGTTCCATAACTTGCATGCCCCTACCGAAAAAGAAATGCCGCCAAGGCGGGCTATCCTAATTTGTGGAATACAAAGCAGATTTTGCACATCGGACCTCAAATCGCGATTTTGTTTGTAGATACATAGTCGTTGTCTCAGAAACCTGGGACACTTCCCATGGAATGATCTGAATGCTAGGTTAGGGCCTTGAACTCAATTCTTTTTGCCACCAGAAGCCAGTGGAGCTTTTAATATGCGTAGAAATGTGATTACGAAATGGAACACGTCTAATCAGTCTTTCCGCCGTATTCTGTGCCATCTGAAGTCTCTTGATAAGGTACGCTGGCAAGCCCAAGTATAGGCGGTTAGCATAGTCCAGCCTAGATGTCACAGTGGCATGGACTACGACCCAGTGGTAATCCTCCAGCAGCAGATGGAGGAATTTCCGCAAGTGTCTCAGCTTGCTAAAACAGGAGGCTGCCACTTGCTGTATCTGCACAGAAAAAGAGAGGTCTGCTTCCCACTTTACTCCCAGGTTTTTTATTGTGCCTGCAGGAATGAGTGATGGGCCCATTTCCATAGACCACCACAGGTCCGTTGCATGTAGTTGGATCTTGCAGAAGAACAAGACCTCAGTTTTCTCAGCATTGAGTTTCAGTTTGTTGTTGTTCATCCAGAGAGCGGTGCCCTTCAGGCAGCCTTTGAAATTCTTAAAGGAATCTGTCGACTATTCTTCAAAAGGAAACAGCAACTGTGTATTGTCGGCGTATGATGTCGCCTCCACACCCCAGTTGGCAATTAGTGAGAACAATGGGGCCACATATATATTAAAGAGACTGATGGGGTTGTAAAGAAACCCTTTGAGTGTGATTTTTGAGAAACAACTTTAGCCAGGCAAGGCCTACACACCCAATGCCAGTGTCCTGCAAACGCTAAAAATCCAGGACCAACTTGGTTTCTGGGTGGTTGAAAGATAGGGAGGAACCTTATGTTCCTTTGAAAAGATTCTAATATACAGGTTAGTGATTGGGTGACGGTCAAAGATGGACATATTGGAAGAGGGCTCCTCAAGTTTAGGGGTTCGTTCAAGGTCAAGCAAGTGTATGAGTGGCCTGGCACCTTGGAGAATGGAAGTAAGTGGAATAGCTTTGTATCCAAAGGGAGGCAAACGTGAAAAATCCACTGTGGAAAGTTGTGAGGGGTGTAGTAGATTTATGTTTGTTGTAGATGTTGTGTCTAGTTCCATGGACAGGCGAGGTCAGAGACTAATGATGCTAGGAAAGTGTGTGCTGGAGGAGCATTGAAAGGTGGGAGAAGGGATGGTCATGTAATGAAAGTAAGAAAACCTCTGTCTTATCTGCAGGACTGTGTGATAGGACCAGCTTGAGCCTTGTTTTAGTAATCTTACCACCCTGTGTAGAGGGCATATTGTTTTCAATTTTAGTAACTTGTTTTGTTTAAGCAATTTCTTATTTCATAGGTACTTGGTGTTATGTACTCCCTTGTTTATTTATATGGGGTGAGTTGTGTTTATTTACATTGCTATGTTTTCGTTGTTTCATTGTTATATGAAAGGGGAAAGATGTATCATATTCATATGACTGGTCAGTTTATGTTAAGGCTGGCAGGGAAAGGTCACGTGGTGGCAGGCTGATTAAATAAATGCTTAAAGACATTCTGTGAGCGGATTATCGTAATTTACCACAGTGTACAGGTAAATATGATAATAAGCTTGGACGGGCACAGTGGTTCTTCACTAGGGCTCTGATTACAAGTTTCATGGTAAAGGGAGTGCAGAACATGCATGAAAAATTTTCTTTAAAGTGCGGTAACACAATGCCACTGCCTGGCTGTTTCAAGTTGATCTACTGAGAATGGATTAAAGATATGTCAGAATTTCTTTCTGAAGTATGCCAAACAAGAGTAGAAGTTTCAACAGAGGAAATCATGATGGGGGTAGCGAATGGTGAACAGCAGTTAAACATACAGGGATTGATATTTGTGGCTATGGCAATATTCCGACTTAGTATTGCCTCCGCATGGCTAGATCCTAACCCACCGGCATTCCAACAATGGAGGGCTAGACTATTAGCGACCTGCAGTCTAGAAATGGCAATCTATAGGAACAAAGGAGCTAAAAAAAGATTAAGGGGCATGCAGATCTGGGCACCTCTCTTGCTGTGGATTCAGAGACATTCATGATTGTATTCTGTTTGTTCATTTCTTTTTCTCTTTCTATGCTTAGGAAATGCGAATCGTAATGGATTAATTTTAGATTTATGAATGTAATAAGTCGTTTCTTTATGACATGGTCTTGGTCATGGTGTCGGGGGAGGGGTGGGAGGGAATGCATTTATTATGTAAAAAATGTTAATAAAAAGATTTTTTTAAAAAGGAGAATGGGGGAACCATGTGGGACCTGATTTACTGGTTGTAAAAACACACAGGGCCTCATTTATGAGGCTGTGCGTCACTTATATGCCACTGGTGCGTCACTTTTTGTGACGCACCAGTGGCGTAAAAAATGCGCCTTGTTGCACCATATTTACAAAGTGACGCATCTAGGTAGATGCGTCACTTTGTAAACCTCTGCGCCACATTATACCTGCGCCAGATATAATGTATGCAATGGGGGCATATTGACGCAAGGAACGGTCGTAGAAGTGACGCAGTGAAATCCATGAGATTTCACTGCGACACTTTTAGGACGCCGTTGAGTCAAAATCTTGCGCCTGCCTCACAGCAGGCGTAAGACTGATGTAGGCCCTTTCACATGGGGCTTGCCCCATGTGAAAGCATGCATTGCTGGAGTTGCGTCACTTTTGTGACACACTCCAGCAATGCGTCCCTTTTGCGCTTACAGATACGTCAGAAATACTGACGTATCTGTAACTCCTTCCGACATGATGCGTCATACATTAAATATGACGCATCAGGAATGCCGCAAGGAGTGCGCACTGAGAAGTGACGCATCGCTGCTTTCACGCAGCGATGCGTCATTTCTCATAAATGAGGCCCACAGATTGCTTGTAAGTTTTAACAAGGGAGAGCATCGCATGCTCCCTCTGCCGGAAATAAATCACCAAAGAAGCTTGACAGCTGCAGCCAAAGGCTCGTGCTATTTTTCCAGGTGGAATTATCCCCTGGTAAAATTGGGTCTGCTGTTCAAACACCTGGGAAAACGGGGTGTGGAAACATCTGCCCACTCAGAATCTGATGGAGCAGGATTCCATACAGGAGTTCCTCTCAGACTGACTTATGATCAGGACTTGGACCCCTTTCCTCGACGGAAAAATGTCATATTTATACCTTTCGTTCTTCCTGGCGCTTTAAACCGAACGCAAAAGAAGACAGAATTCAGAAAATTACCGGAGGACCGAAACATTTTTGACATAAATCTGAGCAAGTAATTCCTTCTCCCTCTGCACTGGGGCTTTGTTTAATTTCGGCCCCTAAATGACAGTCCCGATGATGGAATGATTGGTCCGCGGGCCTCAGTTTTCCGAGATGGATACAGATAGGGAGAGGCCAGGCCTGTTTCTGCGATGAGAGTGAACGCCAAATAGTTCAACCTGCGCCCTACCTTATAGCTGAATATCACATACTAAAGAAAAAGAGAACGTGGAAGATATATTTTTCATCGTTTGCTATTAAATGTATTTTTGTGGAATGTGTAACTACTTACTATATATTTGTACATGAGAGATTAGGATCCAAAATTAGTTCTGTAATGTTACCTAGAAAAAAAAAACTATAATTAATATTTGCTATAACTGTAAGAGAGGAATGTCTAGAATATATCACAATGCATTAGCCATGCACAATTTACAGTATGCAGTCAAAAGTAGTGGTTAAAATGAAAAAGAGAGATTCTGATCCTGGCAACATTATGGAAAGGCTACGACTAGTTTAAATAAATACGAAATATAGTAGGAAAAAAATCCTTCACGTTGTCAGACACACCTAAAAAAATAACCGAAATGGTTTAAAGCAAGAGACTGAGGTACTTAGCCTGAAATGTATATTTTGCTATTGTTCAGTATCCACTGTTGTTACAAATGTAATCAAAGTGCATTAGTCATCGCAAACAGATGCATGTTTCATTTTCCTCAACCCACTCAAACAAGAAATGTGAACAAAAATGTATAGCTGTACAGCATTAGGCCACGAGATGGCAACGTGAGAGCGTTATGGTGAGCTAGTCAAATCAAGGATGGACTGAACCCATATATAAATATTTCAAAATATGCATATCACCACCTTTTCAAATCTGATATTTACTTTAGAGTCTTGTTTCTCATAGTAGTGTTACTTTATCCTCTTTTACGTCACTCGCCTAATTTGTGCTACGCGTATTTAAAAAAAAGTAACAAATACTGCTGGGCTTCACTTTTTACTATTAATTCGGTACATACTGTAATTAGATATTTGTAAAACTGTGGGCGTTCCCTGCTGTACATTTTAAGAAAGTGTATGGAAACAGTTTCCCCTTTCAAGAAATATTTATCCGTTGAAGAAAAAGTAAACAAACAGATTTCGTGGAAGAATAAAAAGGCACAATGAAAGGTTGCTATATTTCAACAGAACATTTTGTTGTGGGAAAAAATCAGTCAAAAGTCAGCTTGAAGATTTGCTAAAGAAGATGCAAATGGCTTTCTCAGTCAGTCAGTCAAAATTTACTTTATTTGGTTTATCACAACCATAAAGTATACATATACAAAATTTCAATTAAATGGCAGAAGTTAAAAATTCATTTTCTTAAAATATATTTTCTTTTTCCTTATTATAAAACATTATTTCCAGACCCCGTCTTTAGTCTGTTTCAGCTTTTAAAAACTGAGTCTCTACAAATTTCATGAATTTTACCCCGTGGCATATTAAAATGTTTGAGCCTGCTCCCATCCAGCTGATAACTGCTTGCCTGCAGGTGCGCATCTGCAACATATTTAAAATTGGTTTCAATAAGGTTCTTCTCTCGTCTTTAGTAGACTCGCATATGGCTTTCTATGCGTCGGATGTTCGACAAAACAGGAACATTCCATCAAATGTGTAATTGAGGTTTAAATCTAAAATTTCACAATTTAATAAAATTGGAAATTGCATTTCTTAATTTTTCTCAGGTTAAATGTTAAATTTGCACAACCTTAAAACATTGCTCAAACTCTTTTCGTCAGGAAAACGCACTTCGGTATCTTGTCATGAGGCCAACTTCATTCAATTTTGTAGCTTTAGTTAATAGCACTATCCTTAGACTTATAGATTTGCTTTTCTGACTTTGAATTCATGCCTATAGTTTACAGCATTTTTAGGTCTGAGACTAGCCAGCGCATGAGCTGTCTCATCAGAGAGATGCTGTATACTTTATAGTGGGGGAAGCTCCACCTACTTTCCAGCCTTATTTTTTATTGGCTTGTTATTGCTGTTAGCATTAAGACTACGACTGGTTATAGATGACACTCATTGTACCACGTCCACTCATCCTCGTCATAGTTCCTAGTAACAAGGGTTTTACCCTCCACAGGACAGAAGCCAAGCAAACAAAAAGTAAAAAATACCCAATGAGTCTTGACCCGAGACCTACCCCCTGCACCAACCCTAAATCACATTAGTCGGGACAGCGCCATGGGCAGAAACAAAGTCTGTTTTGCAATAGTGGTGAGACCTCCACCGACTCACTGCTGGCAGCCGCATTTTGATGCATGCGGTCAGACCTTCAGCTGCCATTGCGAAAGATCTAGGATCCTGTTGGGGCGGTGGTTGGAATCGTATCCTTTTAATGGATTCTGGGGCCATATTCCTCCCCACTGGGATTGGTGCCTGCCTGACTGGGGGAATAAAAAACACCTGTCCAAGTGTCATTTAATATAAATGTCTGTGTAGGGAAGGCCCCTTTTAAGTAAAGGTCCAAATGGTCATCCTGGCAGTGCAACAGAAAACACCTTCCACACCCAGGCATTTGCCTCTACTCTGGGAAAAGTGTTCGCATGTCATTCAGGGCTTGCACATTCAGAGGGCTGCAGCTTCAGGCTAATACAATTAGCCTAGATGCATTTAACAGGGCCAGGTAAATTTTTAAAATGACCATTTCCTCAATATTTAATAAGCATTTGACTTTACCACTTTATTGGGCTTTTAATAAATATTACAAAGAGTCCAACCAGGATGTTTTGTAGATGTTTCCTAGCAAACATATAGCATTAATAAATGTAATAGTGCATTCCAGTATTTCTCTATGGAACATTCACCCTTGATACAGTGAAAATAGCACCCTGCCTTATGGATTATAAGGCCTACCTAGGGTGACATTAATATTTGAAAGAAAGGGTTAGACCTGTCGAAAGGGTTTATTTTCTGTCAAATTTGGTGTAATTCCATTCAGCAGTTTTTGCGTTAATGCTGTTCAATTTTCCTATGAAAAAATAAATGCGGAAAACGCATTTTGTTCACCCTCCTTTTTACCAGGCCTCCACTTGATGGATCACTCTGAAACTTTCCAAGGAGGAGTTGAGGTATATGAGACTTCTTTCGAAAGTTCTGTGAAGATTTGCCAAATGATGCTAAATTATAAGCAAACCAAAATATGCTTTCCCTATGGAAACATGGTCCTAACTGTAAGTACGTACGTATATATATATGCATGTGTATGTGTTTGTATGAATGTGTGTGTGTGTGTGTGTGTGTGTATCTATATCTATACTACTATTATAAAGTAAGAACTTTGAAACTTTGAGGCGGGTAAACTCGGGAACCACAGCTCCAATCCACACACCCGATACACCATTGTAATCGTCAGGGTGTGCAGATCGACATAGGCTATATAAACTATACAAATATGCGTTACTTAAAAAATTTACATTAAAAAAAAGTAGTCCCTCCGAAGTAGCGCCGGCCGCGGCCTGCGTGCTGACGTCAGGAGCGCGGGGAGGAACGGCGTCCAGGAGCGCGAGGAGGAGCGGCGGACATGGCGCGGGGGAGGCGCGGTGAGAGCGGCGGACAGGCGCGGAGGGGCGGCGGACAGACGGGAGGAGCGGTGACGAGCGGCGGAGCGGTGAACTGAGGAGCGCGGGGGAGGAGCGGCGGATGAGGTAAGGCTCCGGGGGACCCACAGACAATGTCAGGGCAGGCGGGGGTCTGGGCAGGCGGGGGTGAGGGCAGGCGGGGAACGGGGAAGGCGGGGGACGGGGCGGGCAGGGGCCCGGGCTGCTGGACAATGTTGGGGCGGGTGGGGGCCCGGGCTGCTGGACAATGTTGGGGCGGGCGGGGGTCACGTCATGGATAGAGCCAAACAGCAGCAATGTCACATCGCTCCAAAAGAAAAGTACACTGTGCTCAATACCAAGAGCCCCAAATAACAAAGGGCACTAATGATCGCGGCGGGGGACAATGTCGGGGTGGGCAGGGGTTGGGGAAGCCTAATTGCTCCCAGACAAGGTCGGAAAGGGCTGCTAGTATATATATATATATATATATATATATATATATATATATATACACATACAAATATATATGTATATATATATAAATATATATATATATATATATATCTATATATATCTATATCTATATCTATATATATATATATATATATATATATATATATATATATATATATATATATATATATATATATATATATATATATATATATATATATATATATATATATATCTGTATATCTACCTATTGTTTCCAGCAAAAGAATCCAGAAATAAACGATTCCAGAGCAACTTTGATCTTAGGTAAATAGTTTAATCTGCAGAAAGAAGATGCGTTTTGACCAAAGCCATGGTCTTGATCACATGACTCCCAGCCCGGGTCATGGAGATCTTAAAGGTGCAGTAGTCGGCGTCACACAAGCTTTAATCAGTGAAAAAATCTCTTAAACATCCATATTCTGCATAAAATGGTAACAGTACATCAGCAGCCAATATTTATGATTTATGTTCTGCAAACATTGTTGCAAAAAATAATTTAAAAAATGGGTTAAGCTGCATAAACATGAGATACGTCTCTTATAAAGATTATTCAAATTGACACAACTTTACTGGTTCCTAGAGCCATAGACAGAGTGACAGTGCAGAGATTATACCAGATCATAGTGACTGCATCATACATTCATAGCAGCAGTCCATTGAGAAAAAAACATGATGTGATTAGGAGACGGCAGACACCACAAGTAATCTGGGTATAGTAGCCAACATACCTTTTGCTCCCATCTATTGTTCTCGGTTTTTATCACCTAGGATTAATGCTTTACAGATTTAGGTACAGAACCTCATTACAACCACATTTAGTTATTTTAGAGAGCTATATAAATTTGACTATGAGTACTGGGAGCGGCGACTGTTCTCTGAAACATCTCTCCATCCCTGTGCACATACCTTTAACACTGATGGATCTGATGGATCCTGGATCCTTAAGTCACTCACTTCCTATAGCAGATAAGATCAAACATGTCATAATTAGAACCATAGTGAGACCCAGTAGTTCCCAGATAGATTAATGGTAATAACACATGTTTAAAAAATGCTGATGATGAAAACAAAAATACAGCCATTTAGTACAATGCCATATTGTAAAGTAGTAGATATTACAAGAGAGATAAACATAGTGGGACTGAATATTCAGAAAGAGCAGACAAAAGAAGCAAAATAAATCATATTTCGAAATCACACTCTAATACACCTAACTTGAAGATGAGAGTGAATTTCTTTATCGACATTGATACCATTGGTAAATTTAGTGCCAGATTGTAAAATAAATCGGGATGCGAGTCTACATAACAACGCTAGTTGATTCCCACCTCTTTGGTTTGCAATGACTGTATCTAAGCCAAAGTACTTGGCCTTTGTCCAATCCCCTGCATGTTTTTCCGCAAAGTATTTTGCTGTCTGTAGCTAAAATCTCTGTTGGTGATGGCTCTCTAGTGTTCTAGTATTCGTTTTTTTACTGGGAATATTGGTTGAGCCAATATACCACAGATTACAGGGACAGATGATGACATATACTACAAAATCAGTACTGCATGTGATGAATTTGGGGATTTTCCATCTGGTTCCTAATCTCTCAAGGGTAACCTCAGTGGTATTTTCACTGGAATTACAGGCTTTACAGTTTCCGCATTTGTGAAACCCATTCACTTTTTTTCAGCCAATTAGTCTTTTTTGCTGAGAGATGACTCTGGACTAAGAGATCCCTTAGAGAGAAATTCTTCTGCTAAGTTAAGGAAGGATTGGGACCAACTTTGTTTCTTAGATTAGGGTCTTCTCGTAGTATTCCTCCATCTATTTTTAAGTATTCTGTGTAGTTTTCCCGCTTGGCTATTACATTTAATATTGAATCGAATGGGTTCGGATTTATCCTTTGTGAGGGTACGGGAATTAGGTAATTGGAACAGGACCTATTATCTACGAAATGTTTCTACTCGGATTTCTGCCTATCTAAGAGTTTTTCTTGAATACCATCTCACCCTGAAATGTTCCATCATCTCTTGTTTGGTGAGTTGATAACTGTCAGTGGAAATACAATTGCGTAGGAACTCACTGTATGGTATGCCCCATAAGAAGCTTAGAGGGTGACAACTTGAAGCATGTCAAATCAAGTTCCCTGCAGTTTGCTTCCTGTATAATTCTGTATGGATGTTGTTATCTACTACTATAAGTTTCAGATCAAGAAAATCCACATATTTTTGCTGTGGTTCATGGTAATTTTCAAATTCCTATCATTGTCATTCAATGTATTTACAAACAGTTTCAGGTTTGATTCTGTACCTTCCCACATTAAGAAAATGTTGTCTATGTACCTTAGTCATATATTCATATTGTATATATCAGTGATGTCACTGACCATGTCATTAATGATGTAATATGTGATATCATCAGCAGTGGATTGCGGGCGCACGAGTTATAGTTAGCACAACTAACTATACCAGAGGAATTTCAATGGTTTTTCACAAGGAAATGTCCTTCTAACTATAACACCCATAAAACCTATGTTTTTTTCAGTGAATTTCTAAGGTTTTTTAAACGATAATCCCTAACTATAACATGTCTGATACCTATGGTTTTTTCAGTGAATTTCAAAGGTTTTTTAAATGATAATTTGTAAATGTATTTATTGTTATTTTTTATATTGTTTTACTTCATTTTTTTAATCTATTTATTTTCAGATATCTTATTTTTAAAATTGCATTACACATATTTAATTAAAATATTTTTTAAAAATTAAAAATATATATTTTTAAAATAATTTTATATTCTTTTAAATGTATTGCTGTGACTGATATCCTAAAGGCCGGGGCTTCGGAGCGCTTTGAAAATGTTCACAGTGGGATGGAAGAAGCCAGTTCCTATACCACATGGCGCTCTGTGCGCCTTGTACACACTTGGTGTGTTTAGCTATATATTACGCAATAGCAATAACTTGTTTTTTTTTGTTTTTCTGCGATTGCCAAGGCCTCAGGCAGCGCTTAATAAATGTCAGTGTTGTGTTTTATTTAAGTGCGTCCGTGGGCCCACCCAGAACTGTAGGGTTCAACTTCGAAAATATATTGTCTTCTTATAATGAGCCAGCAGTTGTTGTGTCTATGTAAGCAGATGTGCTTTGTTTTTTAAATCCTCTTTCAGGGAGGTGAATGACTACTGCTTGCAGGTTCATAAGAACTGGCGTAATCTCGGCTACACAAGCCAGCACTGTGTGTCCTTGGGCATTTCTGCTTAATCCCTCTGCCTCCCACTTTATCTGACAATATTAGGATGACCCACAGGCAATCTATGCTACACCTGCACTGTTAAAAAAAAATAAAAAAAATAATGAGGGGGAAACTATTGCAGGCAAACAAGCGTTTGATGTTCAACAAGGGTTCATGAAAAGGAATGACGTGGTCACGGAAACAGACCGACTAGTGACAAAAGCGAGTTAGCGACGCGTGCATCCGGGCGGGGCTACCTGAGCCTGTGGGGAACACAGGGTGCATTAAAAGGACTTCTACAAGGCACGTATTTTGGGTAGGAGGAGTGATAAGCATTGGGCCACAGCCAAAGAATTGAAGAAGTTCATGAAAAGCAACCCTGGTGGAAACAACCAGCTCCACCCCAGCAAAGAGGGAGGGGCTGAGAGGGGGGTTGGTGTGGGTGGGAGGGCGGAGCTAGTGCAATGAGGCTTCAGCCCCCCTGGTTTATGTTGTGCGCTCCTGAGTTACCAGTTAATAAAACGAATTTCGTTTTGTGACCTGCATCGCAAAATGCAATGCAGGGCGCGCTACGAAATTCATTTTATTTATTTAATTGTTTACTTGCCTGCAATCATCCATATTCCGGTGTTTATCACCCCCCACCCTGCCCCTCCCCCACCCCGCCTGTCTGCCCTACCGGAACTCCCTCCACGGGCCGCGTTTGCTCGGGCGCATCCCAGTACATCCATATTTTACACACCATGTCATCTCAGACGTATGCAAATCAGTGCTGACCCTCCTATAATGAAAACTAGAGCCCTACCAGAAGTCAAAGCAGCCCTAGCATTTTATCGTGTAGCCACCGGTGTGTGTAGAACTGCTGCTTTTGTGACTTGTGGCTGCTTTTGCAGCACCACAGCGAAATCGGCCCCAGGTAACAAAACCGGCCCCACTGCTGTAAAACCAGCCCCCACCCTTCCAGCCACCCGGGGGAAGCGCCTGATGCCTGGTACCACCAGTCCAGCCCAGATGAGAGCAACAGCCCAGCCCAAACTGCCAGGCCAGGGCCAGAGCACATCAGTGGACAGGTACCCTACTATACTGCCAGGGGTGCTTGGGAATCATAGAAAGGCAGTGTGGTGAAGCAGAAGAATCTTGATGGCATCTTAGAGTGTCCAGATCAGTGCTTTTATCCTGTACCATTTAATGGAGTGGAGCCAAGAAGACAAAAGAGAACTACAGCACACCAGCTATAAATTAATCCATTACCCCAACTACTGTGCAGGTTACTATAGACTTGTCTCAGGTAACAGTTGTTCACCCCTGGCACAGTGCTGCAGACTTCTACCATGCCATGGTCACCTAAGCCCTCTCAGGCTGCTGCCCTTTGCAGCTCAAATATTGACCCACGTGGTATTGTGGTGCAGGTGATGCTACTGTCGGACTGGCAGCTGGTCCTTATTTAGAGTTTGGAGAACAGGCTACTGCATCACAAGCCGCAAACATTTCGATGAACCTTCCCTCCAGAGTATCAGCCAAACCAGCAATCAAAGCCCTTCATTGGCTGCCAGTGCGCCAGAGGGTGGAATTTAAGGCCATGTGTACCGCACACAAATTGATGAATGGCGTTGGCCCCACGATCCTCAGTGACCTGGTTACTCCGTATAAGGCCCCCAGATCCCTTCGATCTGAGAATGAGCGGCTGGCCAACATCCCCAGGTACAGGAAGACACGGACTGGTGGCCGACAATTCTCCGGGTGGAATGCCCTTCCCCGTACCCTGAGGCTGGAACCTAGTTATCTGACCTCCAGAAAAAAATTGAAAACGCTCCTATTCCCAAAATAAAGTCCCTACTCTCCCTGCTCCCCCTCCTTTGGATACTACAAATATTATAGCGCGGGGATGCCTTCAGGTCACCAGGCGCTCTACAAAAAAAACCAAAAAAAAACAAAACGATTGTATTAGAGTGGCAGAGAATATAATACTCTTCTAATAAGGCAGACGGGATACCTGTAATGTTTGTGCTTGAGAAAGTCCTTTCCCTGATCCTACTAGGGCCATTGTATATAATGCATGTGTAATAAGGTGGACGGGATACCTGTCAGGTGTGAGATTGAGCAAAGTCCCTTCACTCATCCTACAAAGGCCATTGCATATAATGCTTGTGTAATAAAGCGGACGGGGTCTGTGTCATGTTTGTGGAGGGTTACCTCTTACCCCTGACAAGAAGCTCTAAAGCAGGTCCTTAAAGGCAAAACTCTCATTAGTGAAGTAAGTGCAGTGGCGACTTGCTGCATCATTGCCTCCACTGACCACTATAAAGAAAGGATACCACACGGTGAGCTCGTGGGTGCTGCACTCGCTGCCCAAGGCCGCTGTATATTTGTGAAGGGGCCAGACCAAGTGAACCCTTTGAATTACCTCACCGCATTTAAGAACAAAGAACATAATTTTGCGGGGTGCCACCAGAGACAACTAGGGAACAACAAAAGGTATCACTAATTACTCCTGTATAGTGCTCAATCTGCCATTAGCGCGGCATTGCATCGTCCTTTCGTCTCCATGAGGAATATACAGAAGCCATACCGTCTACAGTGCCGAGCTGGATGCTTTCTGATAGTTGGTGCTCAGCTGCTTCAAATGTTAAACTAGACAAGGAAGAAGTGAGAAGCTGCATGATGTTAGGTATAGTCAGGGGCATAATTTGTAAAATAGTGAGTGCAGATGCCAAAAGAGCTGCTCACAAGCTAGCCGGCGCTATTAAAAGCCAGCGTGCTGAATACCGCGGCCCTGTGGCCCTGAATTCACCCCAGGCTTCTGCCAGACACTGACTGCTCCTGTATCTCACTCTTGCAGATTCCTTCTTTCTTCTAGTATGAAGGGGTTTCCCTCTTTCTCTTTCTTTCCCGTTTCTGGTTTTACTCGCTCTCGGAAATGACAAATAGGAAACACAACAACCAGGCCCCAAAAATGTGTGCTGGTGGCCCCCCAACAGCTCAAATTAAGCACTGGTGTGTCCGTGGCACTGCTCATCCTTGCTGCTGGCCAGTGACACTATTCCATCAGTCCTTAGATGAGCGATAAAGGCGAGGGATTTGAAAAGGAGACGTTTTCCAGTTTCCCCCAGCGACCAAATAAACCCCCCAGAAGAATCTGTCCAGGAAAGTTGTCACTTCCGGAAGACAAGCCTCTCAGACCGCACTGTCAGTGATACTTATTTTGGGTCTTACATCTCGGGGTTTGTCAAGGTGCAGTGCTGCAGAACACAGACATTTTACCATTTGTTTTGATTGGAATGGGGACGTTATCAGCAGGCCTCGTGGTTCTGTTCTCACTCAGTGACCATCTGCATGAAAAGGAAGGCGCCTGGTGCTGAGGTGGGCCAAAACATCGCGCAACTCTTCATCCCACCTTGTTTGTTTCTGTATTGCTGGCTCAGCTCGTTAACTTCCGGGTCAGTAGGGGTCATGGGGCACTGCCATGGCACAAAATGATGCCCCCTCCCACACATACACACAATGCAAAAATGATCCCTGAATCTCCAATATCTCACAGGCTTTCTCTGGCCATGGGTTGAATGGGAGTCTGTGCAGTTGTGTTATTTATATTGTGCAGCCCGCCAAAGTACAGGGGCGCGAGTAAAATAGTTTGTAGAAGGCAAAACCCTTTTTAGAAAATTATAAATGTAAATATAAGACGTTGCAGTTGTGCAGGTGAATGTTAATGCATTTTTCGATCACCTTGGAAGGGTGAACTGCTAAATCTTCAGCCGGGATCATCGCTCTTGAGGTGCAGGTGACTCCAGCGTCAGTTTCCACCTTATAGATAATCCACCATGTTACTTGTTTGTGTCCTAGGCAGAATATAAACTGGGGCGTGCCCAAGAGCACCCCAATGCATAAAATACCGTTTTATAAACGAATCCCCGGTGCACAGGCCTTGTACTGCTTTAGTTATGGAAAAACATTTTGTGATATGGCAGTCTTCTAATTTCAATGAGGTTTGGTAGGGATGTTATGCATAAAAAAAACAGAACCACTCCCAAATGTAGAAAGTGAAAGCGGACACATTTACAGTGAGAATCCAAATGTCACGAGGGTATCTGTCTATACATATATCTATACCTGTTGCACATTATAAGGCGATATCCTCTGCCCTATGATGAACAAGGCTACTGTTGGCTTACATGGGGGGGGGGGGAACTGACCTCGCAAACGACGAGTGGGGGTTATATACTAGTCGCTCCAAGGCAGACCGGCCGAAATACAGAGAACGCCACGTGCCAAGTACTCGGAGCTCAAGTCACCCTAGTACTGGAGACAACTCTCCCATCCATGACACGCAGTGCCCCGAACATGGTGGCATCAATGCAATGTATGCGACAATGCAGTATAGCTCACAGACATGACACCCAAACCAGTGCACAATTTGAGCCGGTGTTTGCAGGTGGTGGGCACCACCTCTCATTTTTGGGGTCCGCAGCCTAGTTTGTTATTCATGGGTATTTGAGAGAGCTGCAGAAACAGGAGATTGGAGGAGACGAGAAAGATAGGAAAAGGCAACAAAGGGAGAACACGGGGTGAAAATAATGCACTGCAAGAGTGAGATAACGAGAAGTGAAGAGTAGGGTGGTGCAAGAAAAAGGCATGGAGTGAAATCAAGTATTTAGTATCAAGTATTTAGAATTAGTATTTAGCTGGCAGCGGGCTCCTAAGAAAAGCTTGAGACTTCTTCGCATAATAATAACACGATTGTAACCAATGTCAAGGCTCCTGCAGCACAGAAGAGACATTATCTACTTTTTTATATACTTTTTGTGCAGCAGGGGTGATAGTATGTAATCCTTCTCACGGCGCACACAGAGGTGAGTCCTGTGCATGGAAGAGTGCAGCATCAGGGGCGGGTGGGGCATGCGTCAGTCAATATCTTAAATATGCAATGTATTTTACCCGTAAAATAATGTCAAGTTATAGCGTGGCTCATGTGATATTGAAGTTCATGGATAACGTTCACAGGATCCCTTTACTGCAGCAGAAACAACAGTTCCCATTGCGTGTACTATGTGCATTGCGGGGGCGGGAGGGGCTATCAGCTTTTTTTAATCACAGTCCCCGGTGCATGAAGTAGAACATAAATTATACATTTTGGATTAAATAGATAGCTCTGCTGCCATCAAGGCTGGTGGTAGCAGCCTCCCTCTTTCCCCAGTTGTACTTCCGCACCCCTCAGCTATGCGCCCCAGTACTCACTTGGTGGTGGAGAGTATCTGCCCCCGTCCTTGGCCAAGGCCTCCCCATCCTCTGAGCTATCCGACTTGACTGAGATGCTGTCCATGGAGGCCGAGCCCCCCAAGGGACTGGGGCTGTCCCGTGCCCCTCTGAAGGTGGGGTGCGGCGGCTGCGGTGGGGGCGCTTCCCATGGAGAGCACCTCGTGTCCACCATCAGCACCTCCACAGAGAAGGGTAAGCTGGAGAACCACACCTTGTCCGAACTGTGGTTGGCAGGGACTGGGCTGCCCTCCTCGTCCGAAGACAAGTCCTCCTTGCCCATCAAAGACCACGCCATCATCATCCTCACTAATGCTAGGAGGAGGAAAAGTCCTGAAATCTTTCCAGGACTCCACAGAAACTGCTCTCCATCCCCACAGCCACGAGAAAACACAGCCCCAATGTGCAGCACTCAGGTCTGTCAGCTCTGTCACCTCCGACAAAATTCCCTCAAACTTTCTTCCTAGAAAGCCACGGGGGTGGCAGCCCCCGGGGCAGTGTGGTGTGGAATGGGCCCCCCACACTTTTTTTCTTCCTGCCCCTGGGATTTGGCCCCCCTGGGGGCTAATTAGCCTAATGCACATCCTGTGCGGATTTTCCCGATTTAAAAAAAAAACAACATGTTTTGGGCCTTGGGGGGTCCTTTTGGGACCCCTGAACAGGCCTAGGGGGTCAGGTTGTTTCTACCTGCCCCCTTTTTGCGTTTTGCTTCTTTTTTTATAGGTTTCTTGTGCCTCGGTTCTACTTGTGCACGGCAGGGTGCACTTAGGGTGCGCGGATCCTGCACGGCCATAGATATATATGTACTTTTAAATGTAATTTTCTCAGGAACTACTGAACGGATTTATACCATTTAAGAAAAAGGCATGAGTCTGAACCAAGGACTACCTCTTTGCCAAATTTGGTGTAATTCCGTTCAGCAGTTCAGGCTGTAGCCACGATAAACGGTTCCTATGGAAAATTGCATGGGGAAAACACATTTTGGGACCCTCCTTTTTTCTCGGACCCCTCTACTCGAATCACCCCGAGAAGGACAGGAGCGCCCCACTAGTTTTGAAAAATTTGCGAAGATTTATCATCTGGTGCCAAAGTTATTCCAAATAGAATGTTGCAGATTTCCTGTGGAAAATAGGTCCTAACAATAACAAGGTAATATATATATATATATATATATATATATGAAAAGGTTCCTCCCCAGCTTCGCTCTGCGCTCGCAGACACCGCCTCCACGCCAGCAGAAATGAGGACCGGACCATCAAAGTCAGCAAAATATGTTTTTTATTATCCTTTCAACAGAACCAGCGACGCGTTTCGAGCAAAAAGCCCTTGTTCACGCTGCCATATATATATATATATATATATATATATATATATATATAAATATATATATATATTACCTACTGGTGGTCGCCAGTAGGTAGTTATAGTTAGGATTTTTTTCAATGCAAAATCTCAAAATTCTATTGTGAATAACTTTGGCGCCAGTTGACCAATCTGCCTGAAAATGTTCTCAAATATGCCTCGTGGAGTTCCGGTCCTTCCCTGAAAGTTTGGGGGGGATTCGTCAAGCGGGGGCCGAGATAAAAGGGGGTGTCCCAAAACGTGTTTTCCCCATGTTAATTTCCATAGGGCGGTCTAACTCACTTTTATCCCGAACGGCTGAATGGATTTTCACCAAACTTGGCAAAATTGTAGGGACTGGTACCCCGATGTGCCTTTGCTATGTCTCAAGATATATGCTCCAGTGGTTTTTACGAAAATTAACTTTGAAAAAATATATATTGGGCTATATATATGTTAGAGCCCAAATGTAGCCCAATGTAGCCCAATGTAGCCCAATGTAGCCCAAAGATGGCCACCAGAGACAAAAAAAAACAAATGTAGCCCAAATATCAGCCAGATGTAGCCCAACTATAGCCCAATGACAGAATGTCCCAGAGTGTTCGAAAGAACAACTAGAGCGCTAACAGTCTTACTTATGACAAAAGTATGGCACACCTGAAGTCATCTTGATTGGAATAAAGTGTTAACACTTAAAACATTTAATTTGCAAAGGAACAAAATGAGGGGGTTTATTTTGCCATAGAAATTATGATTAGTGCTGAAGAAAGAAAAATTAGAGCACATTTTGAGTGACTTCTCAAATCCTCTTATATTTCATTAAACAAATTCTAATATGCAGTCTCCCAAGATGGCCACCAGAGACAAAAGAGCCCAAATGTAGCCCAAATATCAGCCAGATGTAGCCCAACTATAGCCCAATGACAGAATGTCCCAGAGTGTTCTAAAGAACAACTAGAACGCTAACAGTCTTACTTATGACAAAAGTATGGCACACTTGAAGTCATCTTGATTGGAATAAAGTGGTAACACTTAATACATTTAATTTGAAAAGGAACAAAATGAGGGGTTTCATTTTGCCATAGAAATTTTATATATATATATATATATATAGATATATATATATATATATATCTATATATATATATATATATATATATATATATAGAGAGATATATATATATATATATATATATATATATATATATATATATATATATATATATATTCACTGAAAAAACCATAAGTTTCACACCAGTTATAGTTAGGAATTAGCATTTAAAAAACCTATTAAATTCACTGAAAAAACCATAGGTTTCACACCAGTTATAGTTAGGTGGAAATTTTACTCGCATAAAACCATTGAAATTCCCACGTTATAGTTAGTTGGACTCACTATAACTTGCGCGTGCAATGCACTGCTGATGACGTCACATATTACATCACTCATGACATGGTCAGTGACATCACTCATGACATCACTGATGACATCTCAAATGACATCACTGATGACGTCATCCAGTGAATGTGTATCTTTCTGAAAAATAAATATTTTTTATATATGTATATCTAAAGGTTGATGGAAGAATAAATGGGTAAATAAATGTCTAAATGGATTTTTTTTGTGTAAAATTGATTGGTTAACTGACTTATTAAATGTATCTTAGTGAATACATTTATTAGCGAGTAATGTATATTTAAATATCTGTATCTGTGTCTCACTTTGTGTATAAGTGGCTGCATGGGTTGGTGAGTAGCTACATGAGTGTATATATGGGTTATTAGTTGTTTTTTTGAGTATCAGTATCAGTGTCTGTATGGTTCGGTGGGGGATATTACTTATAGCACAGATGCATGAATGAGTGACTCACTATTTGTATGTATTTTGAAGACAGCTTGTGTGCAAGACTGTATGGGTGGATGATTGTGTGTATGGGTGGGTTAGTGAGTATGTGTTTTTATAATTGATTGTTTAAGAGAGTAAATATGTTTCCGTTTCTGTAGAAGTATGTGTAGTGGTGTGTATATAGCAGTATAATCAAGTAAATGGTTTGGATGAGTATTAGTGTGTAACAGGATGTATAGGTGTATGAGTACATATGATGAGTAAGTACATGCATGAGTGACTATATAGAACTGTTGGTGAATGAGTGGATGTGTATGTAGATGTTGGAATTACCTAATAAGTTGTTGTAATTGGTATTGGTTTCTCCTTTTTTAAGAAAATGTTAGTTTCTATTTTTGAATGTGTGTGTCAAAGGTTATTTTATGCTGATAGGAGGTCTGCCACTTTGTCACAAGGATGTTGTCATCAGTGATGTCATGAGTGATGTCACTGACCATGTCATGAGTGATGTAATATGTGACATCATCAGCAGTGCATTGCATGCGCAAGTTATAGTGAGTCCAACTAACTATAACGTGGGAATTTCAATGGTTTTATGCGAGTAAAATTTCCACCTAACCATAACTGGTGTGAAACCTATGGTTTATTCAGTGAATATATATATATTTGTTAGCTGGACATTTCACTCCTACAAAACCATTGAAATTCCCCCGTTATAGTTAGTTCAGCTAACTATAACTCGCGCCCCCTCAATGCACTGCTGATGACGTCACATATTACTTCACTCATGACATCACGTTCTCTTCTGAGAAAAACATGTTGGGAAGTTGAGGAAATAGGAAGCAGTCATGAAGCGCTAGTTAAGGCGAGCTGTTGTTGCTCTTTGCCACCACAGATCCTTGGGAGTCCGACAGTCCCTCTGTCAATCACCCGTGTGCGCAGCCTGAGAGGAAAAGAGACATTGCGTCACGCGTGCAGGACTCAAAGTCACAGGAGCACTTGGGCCGCTGCAACACCTGGTCATCTCGCTGAGGCCCGCCCACCCTCCACGGACGCTTCATAGCGCCTCGCCGCACCCGCTTTGCGGGTGCCGCAGCGCTAGTTGGGGCGAGTTGTTGTTGCTCTTTGCCACCACAGATCCTTGGGAGTCCTACAGTCCCTCTGGCAATCACCCGTGTGCGCAGCCTGAGAGGAGGGGAGAGATCACGGGCAGCGTGCAAGACTCAAAGTTCCAGGAGCACTTGGGCCGCTGCAACACCTGGTCATCTCGCTGAGGCCCGCCCACCCTTCACGGACGCTAGTTAGTACCGTGAGCCGCTACATAGGAGCGTGTCCGGGAGAAGCCCGGGACAAGGGTGGCACTGTTTGTGACCGTTAGTGGCCGGGTCGGGCCACCCCTGTTGGGTTCGTGAACTGGTACTTACATAGTCTGTTATGCTTAATTGGCTCTCTTTGAACTAGTAATCAGTGTAAAAAAAGTTGTTAATATATTTAGCAATCGTTGTATACAGGATAATGAGTATTACCTCCTAGTACCTCTTATTGTGTAATTTATAGATTTGTTGGCGTCTGTTGATAGCACAGCACGTGTGCCCACAACACTAACCCCTGTATTCATAGTTGTAAAGAATGGGGAAGAATAATCCTGTGTTATCTGTTCCTGCCCCAAAACAAAAAGCAGTCCTAAATCCTCTGCTACCCAGTCTGACAGCAATTGACCATATGCTGCAGAAACCATCGGGGTGGTGGCTAATGCCATTCAAAATACAGAACGCCGCCTTTCGCTCCCTGCTGGCTCTCTTCCCCCTTTGCCATTTACCAATATATCAAGGTTCACAATTAACTCTCGGGACTCGATATTGGCACCATCTTTTGTTGCTCTTCCAGGGGTCCATCATATTTCAACAATTCAGGATATTGCCCCTACAATGGGCAATGTATCTCCCGAGTTTCTGCCCTTATCAACAAGGTTATCTTTGACCCCCACTACTTTAATAAATGAGGCTATTCCCGATCCTCCTCCTCAGGTAGAGGATCCTATAGGTAATGGGTCCTGTGACATGCCACTAAGTCCAATCTCGGTCTCTGCCTCGCCGCTGAGTGTAAATAGTGACAGCCTGTGGGTACAACCAGAGGGCAGAAGGCTAGGCGTAAGTCAAAACACACTAACAGGGAAGGCCTAACTGTAAAAAACGTTAAGGGGAATGTAGGTGGCAATAAACAAAAGAAAGTTGCTGCTAAACATAATGTAATAAAAGGGAAAAATGTTGATAACAATGTATCTGACACTGTATCCACCTCAACCAATGAGAGAGGTCCTTATGTCTTAATTTCAGAAAAAACAGTTACTCCCCCACCTTTCCACTTACACAACGAGGGACTTTTGGATAAAATTGAACTTCTCATGAAATCCTTAATGGCACCACTCCTGGAAAGGGTAAAGCGCATAGGCGAAAAAATAGATAACCTGGAGCAAGTAATGAAAAACAGCCCCACTACCCCAGGGCAACCAACGGATAGAGCACACACAAAGGCTACTGATCCACAACCGCGCCCTAGAGCCCAAAAAACTGGTACCAATAACACTATCCAGACATCACCTGACCGTAGGCCCCTAGTCGCTCAAACAATGAAGAACACTGAAAACATGGGTAGGCTTTCTCAGAGGGCTCCGAGGGCGGCTGAAGTTAAGGACTTGGAAATAGGGGAGGGTGTCTTGCGCAAGGCCACAGAATCTGCGGGACAGGCGAACAATAACCTATGCGCAGCCAAGGATTCTTCCCTGACTGCTAAACCAAAGAGGTCATTTCCACACATCGATCTACCCCCACAATCATCACCATATACCGTAGTGCTAGTTTGGTGTCCCGGAGCTGCCCCAAGAAAAATCAGAAACCTATCCTGAGCTAAGAAATAAAGCTGCACACTGGCTAAACAAGAACAGGCCACTCCCGTTTGATACATCTGGGGAAATACTATTTGCGAGAAGGTTAAGCTGGCTGGGCCATTGCAGAAAGGATCTCCCGGGGGACTGTATTGTCATCAATTTTAGGGACAGGTGGGTGGTCCAACATATATGCAATTGGCCTGCTCAGTTCGGTGAAAGCGAAATCCATACCAGGGACCTGAGTTTTTTCTATTCCCAATTTCCCCCTTCACCAACAACTACGCTTCACAGGGGATTAGCAAACGCGGAACTGATGGAAGGGATTAGAATCAGATACAACATCCCGACTTTTAATTATTTTGATAAGCTCTCCGAACTGGAAAGGGTGGATTGACTTCAGTCGGAGGGTCTGTCTTTTAACACCATGACCAACAAATCTACCCCTTGTGTACACCCAGATAATTCGGACCAAGATGGTGCTGTGAATGAAGAAGCTCCCCTCAATATCACCCAGGTTAGCCACTATGAAGAAACCACGGGAATGGACCCCGAACTTGTAATACCCGACAATTCATCCCTGAAAATACTATTCTGGAACGTTGCTTGTCTGAGTGCAAAGGTTGGCTGGATTTCGTTCACAACTTTAGCATTTTATGTTCACAGGAAACATGGGCGCCATCCGAATTACACATTGAGGGCTACAAAACGTATTTCTCTCCAGCACTACCTTCTCCATCTGGTAGAGCAAAAGGTGGATTGACTATTTTCGTATCCAATATCCTCCAATTCACAAGTATAGTCCCTATTAAATTGGATTAAAATTTCCAAATACTTATTCTCCATCGGAATAACACCAACGCCCTTTTAACTGTGAATTTTTATACCAACCTCCCTGTGGACAATTTAATAAAAGCTATAAAGGAAATACACTCCTGCCTCCATGAACTATCTAATAAGGTACATAAGAAGTTAGCCATAATTTGGGGCGGGGACTTTAATCAAACTTTTTGTAAGCAGAGCTTAAAAATACAGTCTGTGGCATTGTGGATGAAAACGGCGACCCGGTAACCCATTTTCCCCACACCTTAGTCGGGTACTGCCTGAACAAAACCATGTGTGGCCTTTTTCTTGCCCTTGCTAACGATCTGGTGAATCCTCCCATACCCGTTATACCTACTTTTAACGGTAGAGGCAGGCCAAGTGCAATTGACTTTATTTTTATCTCTGTGATAGCAGGAAAAGAATTACTTAATTGTAAAACTCATGACATCACTATCAGCGACCACTACCCAAACATTATCACCCTGAAAATCACCAAGAAACGTGGGAGGTTTAACATCAAGACGACCTTAAGTCAAAATAACCTAATAATAGATAGATTAAATGGCTATTCATTATGGTGGGAAAAAGTGGATTCGCTGGCCATTACAGCAAGACTGGTTTCAAAACTAAGACCAGTGATTGATAAATGTCTTGACCCAGTCACTACCAACGAGGGAATTATGGCAAATTTTGCAATATTGATAACATCAATAAAGGAAATTTTATTTGTTAATACGAAAACTGGCAAAATTAGAACTAAGGGATGGTTCGACAGTTCCTGCACAAAAGCCTATCAGAACCTAAAAGCAGCCTTAAATAAAAAGGATAGAAACACTAAGGAAATTGCAGCTTTCAGGAAGAACTACAATCAGACCCTAAAATGCAGGAAGAATAACCTGAAAAAAGATCTTTGGGATCAACTGCATAGATCATGTACCCTGAGGGACAGCACCGCCTTCTGGAAGGTTGTGAAGTTCCCATTTCTATCAGACACAACGGCTAATCCCAGTATTGACGTTGCGATTGATGAACAGCTTTGGGTTGACTATTTTGAGCGGATATTCAGCCTCCCCTCAACCGCAACACAATCGATTCTAGCCGGGTCAAATTCAACACCCTTTCCATTGTCTATCCATATATCACACGAGGAGGTGGAGCTCGCCCTGATGCCCAGTAAAAATGGTAAAGCGCCAGGCCCCGATGGGGCTCCAATTGATCGTCTTTAAATTCAACATGGATCTATGGTCGCCAATTTTAACTAGGGTTCTTGAAGCTTCCTGTGCACTGGGACTTATCGACTCGTGGTCCCAATCAATTCTCGTGCCCATTTTTAAAAAAAGGGACCGCCAATCACCATCTTGCTACCAGCCTATTTCCCTGTTGGATTCA
This sequence comes from Lissotriton vulgaris, assembly GCF_964263255.1. Taxonomy (NCBI): domain Eukaryota; kingdom Metazoa; phylum Chordata; class Amphibia; order Caudata; family Salamandridae; genus Lissotriton; species Lissotriton vulgaris. The sequence continues at coordinate 2,062,129,249 of NC_141689.1, read as the reverse complement.
CTAGGGAAAGTGGATGGCCGCGTTATTTTAGAGCGCCTCCAGCAGTGGGCATCAGACAATAACGCCCTATCTGACCTGCCATTTGGGTTTTGTGAAGGCCTGGGAACAACAGAGCAAGCCCTCAACCTATCTCTATTAATAGGCAAGTATGTAAATGCTAAAGGGGGGGCTCTATATATGGCATACATCGATCTCTCAGCAGCATTTGACTGCGTTAACCATAACAAGGTGTGGACTATCTTAACGGATATGGGAATAGAGAAACCCCTTATAACTTTTTTGTGCGAACTATATTCCGACGCCACAGCTAGAGTTAGATACGGCCTGGGGGGCGAGTTAACAAAGTCGTTCAGAGTAGAGAGTGGGGTAAGGCAAGGCTGTGGCCTGGCCCTGTTTTTATTCAATCTATATACCAAAGGCCTGGAAAAAGCCCTGGTAACAGGGTCCCAGGATATCCCCACCATAAACAATCGCCCAATACCGGTTTTACTCCATGCGGACGACGCCGTAATCTTAGCCCGTACCCCCATGGAATTACAGCGTGCCCTCGTTAAATATCACACTTTTATGGCCAACTTCGACCTGAAGGTTAACATTAAAAAACATTAGTTATGTCCGCTGGGTCGAGGATTAAGAACATTAAGGCCATGTACATTGAAAACCAAAAACTAGAGAGCACAATCATGTATCCTTATCCTGGCATTGTATTCAATCACAATTGCTCCTGGAAGTATGCCATTGAATCCAGGAAACTTACTTTCACGAGAACAACAGCTGCCTTGGCTAACTTTGCCAATAAGTTAGGCAGAAGACCCACGGTAGAACTCTTAGAAATCTACAGGGAAAATGTATATCCAGCGTAATATACGGGGCTGGTGTTTGGGGATATGCCAATGTCGAGGAGGTGCAAAGGGTGGAAAACAGTTTTCTGAGATTTCTATTGGCAGTCCCACGGGGTACGTCGACCTATGCATGTCATCTGGAAGTGGGTTTGTCTTATTTAACATTTGGTCGTCCAGCGAAACCACTCTCAGCCAAGGGTTCATAGAGGACTGTATTTCCCTAGATAATGCACATACGATTGGATGGATTGCTTATATCAAGAAATTTCTTGGCGACCTGGGCATGTTACAATACTATCACTCCCCCACCCTAATTGCTGTAATACAGAGAAAACAGTTTAAAAATGTTTGTCTGGCTCATTTAGAATCTCTAAGGCTGTCTAGCGAGGTCTCCAAAGTTACAGTCCAACACTCGCTACAAATCCAAACAACTATGGCGGTTCAGCCTTATCTTAATTTTAATCTCTCAGGCTACGAAAGATTCTTGTTAACCAGGTTCAGACTAAACATTTTCCACCACCTGGTCACTTTTCCCAAAATTAACATCTGGGAAAAATCCCTCCAACCTTGTTCCTGTGATGAAATTTCTCCCCAAACTACGATCCATACAACACTGTTTTGTAAATTCTATCAGGATCCGAGGAAACAGTGGCTTATACCAATTTTAAAGGTCTTGGGCCTACGCAGGTGCCGCCCTGCATTTCTTGCCCTTCAATTTTTAGATGCTGAACCGTTTGCCAAACTGATTATAAAATTCCTGAAACAGGTTGTTATGTATAGGCAGAACCTGGAATAACATGGGCCGCACCTCTCCCAACATGAGTTTCTCTGTAACTGTCAACGCCCATATTGGCTGCGTTTTGCATTAACTTTGGTGTATTGAATTTTTATATCTTGTTTTCAACTTGCTGTTTTTAAGATTATTGTCATTAATACGCACCTAGCACTTTATATATCTCATGTTGAAGCTCTCTTGTTAGGAGTCATATCTTAAGAAAACTATTTGTCTGTCTTTTATTGATGGAAGATTGAGAGAATTGTATGCTGCTAAATTGAACTCGTCATTATTACGACATTTTATCATGCTAACTACACCTTTTTAACCGTATTTTTTATGTATCTGCAAATATATTGTGCTTTTATGGCTGTTTTCTACAACCGAATAAAGCTTTATTGATTGATACATCACTCATGACATGGTCAGTGACATCACTCATGACATCACTGATGACATCTCAAATGACATCACTGATGACATCATACAGTAAATGTGTGTTTAAATATGTAAGTATCTGTATCACTGTCTAACTTTGTGTATAAGTGGCTGCATGGGTTGGTGAGTAGCTACATGAGTGTCTATATGGGTTATTAGTTGGATTTTTGAGTATCAGAATGAGTGTCTGTATGGTTTGGCGGAGGATATTACTTAGTGCACAGATGCATGAATGACTGACTCACTGTTTGTATGTGTTTTGAAGATAGCATGTGTGCAGGACTGTATGGGTGTGTTAGTGAGTGAATGATTGTTTCACTAGTATCTTTATGAGTAACTACATATGTTTTAAACTAGTATATGTGAGTATTTATGTATGTAAGTGAGTATATGTGAGAGTGAGAGATTGGAAGAGTTCCTGTATAAATAAGTATGTGTTTCTATAAGTGATTGTTTAAGAGAGTAAGTATGTGTATGTTTCTGTAAAAGTAAGTGTAGTGGTGTGTGTGTATAGCTGTATATGCAAGTAAATGGATGTTTGATAGTTTATTTGCATGAGTAAGGATGTGTGTGAGTAACTCTATGGATGAGTATCCGTGTGTAATAGGATGTTTAGGTGTATGAGTACATATGATGAGTGAGTATATGTACGAGTGACTATATAGAACTGTTGGTGCATGAGTGGATGTGTATGTAGATGTTGGAATTACTGAATAGGTTGTTGTAACTGGAATTGTTATCTCAATTTTAAAGAAAATTGTGTTTCTGTTTTTGAATGTGTGTATCAAAGGTTATATTAGGGTGAGAGGAGATCTGCCACTCTTTCACAAGGATGATGTCATCAGTGATGTCATTTGAGATGTCATCAGTGATGTCATGAGTGATATCACGGACCATGTCATGAGTGATGTAATATGTGACGTCATCAGCAGTGCTTTGCGGGCGCATGTGTTATAGTTAGCTGAACTAACTATAACAGGGAAATTTCAATGGTTTTGTATAAGTGAAATGTCCAGCTAACTATTATAACTATAATGTGTGAAACCTATGGTTTCTGTGAATTACTAAGGTTTTTTAAATGCTAATTCCTAACTATAACGTGGCTGAAGCCTATGGTTTTTTCAGTGAATTTCTAAGATTTTGTAAATGATAATTTTTGAATATATTAATTGTTATATTTTTTTATACTGATTTACTACATTGTTTTAAAGTATTATTTTTAGATATTTTATTTTTTAAATTACATGACATATTTTTATTATAAATTGATTTTTTTTTACAAAATATTAAAATTGTAATATATATATTTTTTATTTTATATATTGTTTTTATATATATTTTATATAGCAGGCGATGATATCCTATGGAAGGGAATTCAAGTTACTGGTAAGTACGGTTAAAATTACTTTTCAGGAACAGTAGTGAGCTAAAAGATGCAGCACTGAGGTCTCTCCTAATAACAGGTGAGTAAATCGGAATTCCTAGTTTGGCTCATTTAGAGGAATTTTTTAAAGTTCCAAAACTCCCCACTTAGAAGAATTTCCAAGTGAAATCAGTCAATGTTAGCCTATAGAAGGAAATTCAAGTTACTGTAAGTACGGTTAGAATTACTTTTCTGGATCAGTAGTGGGCTGAAAGATGCAGCCCTGCCTGCTTTAGTGAGCCAAGGGGAGGGGGTCCCTTGGACACTTAACTTGAGTTGGGCCCCAGGGGATGGGTAGCCCAGGGCCAATAATTGCCAATGGTAGGTGGGCCACACACATGCCCTCCACTATCAAATGGTTGGTGTCAAAAACAGGTATTCTTGCAGTGGAGCGACCTGTTCCTGTCTCCCAATGCAATGTTCTGGTGGAAGCTCTATGGGAGACTTTGTGCTCCTGTTTTCGGAAGGGTAAAGAGTCCTGATTGTGCAGGATCACTTTCAAGAAACAGTGGATTAACATTGAGGATTGCTACTATTCCCTAATCCTGATGAAGATCCTTTGAAGCATCTGTAGGTTGTAGTAATTTCAGCACGCTAAACTGTTGACTGTTATTATTTATGGATGTATGTACAATACACTCAATACGTGGATTTCACAGAAGAAGTTGCATTTACAATCGGTCGATGTTGGACTTTGCCCTTTTGGCAGGTTCACCCCTGAACTTTTCGCCTTTTAATATGACATAATTGTAGTGATTTCTGGTCTCTGCGCACTTTAGCACTGTGGGCGAGAGTAAAGTGGGTGCGCTCTCTGAGTGCTTGTGGTGAGATTGGCCTGCCCTCCCATAGGAACGCATGGGGGATATGTGTGTCCATGGTAATTCCTGATGTGAGAGGAGTGCGGGGGCGAGTTTGGCATGTGCGAACTCGTGAGATTAAATGCTGCTCAACAGTGTGCTCAGATTTATTGGGCCTAGTGGAGAAGTGCCACTTTTAGAAGTTGGCATTTCTATTTGCAGTGTCTGCCTGCCTGACGTGAATTGTATGTCTGGATTGTGATTGACAGGGTCTGACTGGTGTGCTGGGCTCCAGGAGCCAGTATGGGTCTGCCTGGCTGGTGAAAAGGGAGATCTGCATGCAGATGGGAGGGAGGAGTTGCACCTGGGACCTGAATAGGGCTGGGCCTCCCCTCCACAATGCTGGCTCCACCCCCTGCGGCTGATGTCCCTGGCCTGTCCTGTGAATAGAGGAGAGGAGCACAATAAAGTGCTCAAGTGTTCCTGAACCAGTTGTAACTGGTTCTCCACTAGCCCTGTGCTGTGTCACAAAGGGATTTTTCTGTATAAGGGGCTGTGACCCCATGAAGATGTTCTTGCTTGTGACTGGAATCTACCAGGGGTGTGCTGCTGCTGGGGCTCAGGGGAAGGTTTGCCTCCCGGGGCCCTGCCCTGCCCCTGTATGCCTGGAGGACTCCTTGGGACCCTTCTTCCTGGGCCCAGCTATGCCCTAGGACCCTTTTGCGCTGTTTTCTCTCTGGGGCTAGGTGTCTGTGTCCTTAGTGCGTAGGGCGCTTTATCCCAATTGGCCCTGCTTATTTTTTCACTTGCAGGTGCCCACCCTGCATTTTGTCCACTTGTTCTATGGTTGCCTATGCCCAGTGCGTAGGTGCTCACCCTGCATCTTCGTGTTAATTTTGTAATTGCTGCGGGTGCCCACCCTGCTTGTTGGAGTCTCATGTGGGTGCCCACCCTGCTTTGTAGGTTTACTGAAGAGGGAGCCTCAGCCTACCCCTCATTGTGCCCCTCGCTTCACCGCTGCAGCCCGGGAGAAGCACCGGAAGCAGCAGTCTGGCCAGCCGCCTGATTGTGGGCGGCCCGACGACGCAAGCCAGAGCCTCTCTCCCCAGCCGGGAGAAGCCGCACCAAGCCTCGTGGGCTCCACGCTAAGTCCCGGTCCCGCGATGGGGTACTGGGTGAACAAGGGCCCTGATGTGGCAGGGCTCCCATGAGTAGGGAGAGCCCCACGTGCCGCCGCACTCAAGAGGAGTCCCGGGTCCCAGAAGGGGGCCTGGATGAAGAGAGGCCGAGATCCGAGTCCTGTCACAGAAGCTAGGTGAGCAGGGCTCCTGTTCGAGGGTGCCTGGCAGAGGCACCTGGTCAGAGCGGCCCTGTTTGTGCAGCGGGTCACTCCAACGTGGAGATAGTCGTTTAAAGGGCCACCCCCGTGGGGGTCCTGAGGTCCCCGTGTGTCTGGGGCCATTTGAGGCGCATTGTGAGGGGGCCGCCCCAACGACAGGGGGCATGTTTATTTAAACAGCCTGTGTGGCTCTACCCTGGCCTTATTTATAACCCTGGGCAAAGAACTATGCTCCGTTCGCGGAGTTTGCGGAGTTTCGGCAACTCCGCGCTCCGCGGAGAACGCGAAGTTGTCGAATACTCCGCAAACTGCTGCGTAGCGTAGTTCTCGCGCGCTCAATAGCATTTTCGCGTGCACGAGGATGCTTGTCGGTAAGATCGAGTTGCCGAACACGCAGAAACTGCAATCTGGCACAGAATAACTTGTGAACACGTTAGTAGTGACCGGAAATAAGGGGACGCGAGCAGGCGGGACAAACCTCATGGGTAACTTCGCGTGCTACACATCCCGAGCATGCAGGCAATCAATCAATCAATCAATCAGGATATTTGTATAGCGTGTTACTCACCCAGAGGGTCTCAAGGCGCTTGGGGGAGGGGGGTCCACTACTGCTCGAACAGCCATGTCTTGAGTTGCTTCCTGAAGCAGAGGTGGTCTTGGGTCAGGCGGAGGTGGATGGGGAGGGAGTTCCAAGTCTTGGCTGCCAGGTAGGAGAAGGATCTTCCTCCCATGGTGGATCTTCGGATGCGTGGCACGGCGGCGAGGGCGTGGCTGGTAGATCGTAGCTGGCAGGTGGGAGTGTAGAAGGTCAGGCGGTTGTTGAGGTACCTGGGGCCCAGGTCGTGGAGGGCCTTGTGTGCGTGGGTGAGGAGTTGGAACGTGATTCTCTTGCTGACGGGGAGCCAGTGAAGGTCTCTCAGGTGTCCGGAGATGTGGCTGTGTCAGGGGATGTCCAAGATGAGTCGTGCGGAGGCGTTCTGGATGTGTTAGAGTCTTTTCTGGAGTTTGGCTGTGGTTCCGGTATAGAGGGTGTTTTCGTAGTCCAGTCGGCTGGTGACGAGTGCCTGTGTGACCGTCTTCCTGGTTTCGGTGGCGAGCCATCGGAAGATCTTTCGGAGCATGCGTAGGATGTTGAAGCATGATGATGAGACGGCGTTGACTTGTCTGGTCATCGAGAGGGAGGAGTCCAGGATGAAGCCCAGGTTGTGTGCGTGGTCCGTTGGTTTGGGTGCGCTGCCCAGGGCAGGGGGCCACCAGGAGTCGTCCCAGGCGGAGGGTGATGATCCAAGGATGAGGACTTCCGTCTTGTCTGAGTTCAGTTTCAGGCGGCTGTTCCTCATCCACTCGACTACGTCTTTCATCCTTTCGTGTAGGTTGGTTCTGGCGGTTCCTGGGTCGTTGGTGAGGGAGAGGATCAGCTGGGTGTCGTTGGCGTAGGAGATGATGTTGAGGTTGTGTTGGCGTACGATGGCTGCGAGGGGGCTCATGTAGACGTTGAAGAGGGTGGGGCTGAGTGATGATCCTTGTGGTACACCGCATATGACTTTGGTGGCTTTGGATCTGTACGGGGGAGGCGGACTCTCTGGGTTCTTCCGGTGAGGAACGAGATGATCCACTCCAGTGCCTTCTCTTGGATTCCGATGTTGCTGAGGCGCTGCACTAGGGTGCGGTGGCAGACCGTATCGAATGCTGCGGAGAGGTCCAGGAGGATGAGGGCCGCTGTTTCCTAGTTGTCGAGCAGGGCTCGGATGTCGTCAGTGGCTGCGATGAGGGTGGTCTCGGTGCTGTGGTTGGCGCGGAAGCCGGACTGCGAGTGGTCGAGGCTGGTTGGGCGAGCGCAATTGGTGATCCACTGTGTGAGGTTGTTGGCTGCTTGGTTGGGGTCCGTTGAGCTGGCGGGAGGGTTCTGGCTCAGTGAAGTGGTGAGCTGGTCGGTGGTGATCTTGTTCCAGTTCCGGCGGGGAACCTGTTGCGGGTGCTGTGAGGGTGTCGTCTGAGTTGGTCGTGATGCGGATGGTGTTCTTGTGGACGATGGCGATGCCTCCTCCTGTCTCGTTGACGCCGTCTCTCCGGGTGATCTTGTATCTGTCCGGGATGGCGACGGCGATGTCAGGCGCTGAGGAGGCGTTCATCCATGTTTCCGTGAGGAAGGCGACGTCTGGAGATGTGGTGTCGAGCAGGTTCCAGAGTTCCACGGCGCTACCGAAGACAAAAAATGGCTTGCGAACGGGTCAAGCAAGCTACTACGCATGCTCGCGGAGCTATGCGTAGTTCGCGGAGTGCAAGTGCATCTTCGCGTAGCTCCGCGGAGTGCGGCTACGCGAACTACGCCCAGGCTTACTTATTTATTTAAAGCGCCAGCGCACTCCACAGTGCTTGGGGGCATTATTCTCCTTTCAGAGCCTAGGTGGCTCCACAGTTTTGCCCCACTATTTCTAGAGCCTAGATGGCGCATTTCTGTTAAGAGCTACTGAGAGCCCCTGCCGCTTTTGTTAACTTTCACAGCTGCCCAGCAAGTAGTGGGAAACTGCAACGTTTAGGTTTTGTGCAGTGGCGCACCTTTGACCTTCGCTGCCTAGGCAGTTGCCGTGACTTTGTGGACATAGGGCATTTGAGCCACCTTTCTGAGATGGCCAGTTGGCCAGGGGGGATTGTTACATTTATAGGGCACCAGGCCCTAATGTGATTTATGTGCTAATGTGATTTTGGTGCTAGGAAATGTATTATGTATAGTATATTTTACGCACCCTATTTTGATACCTCTAAATTATGGGTTATGAATATGAGGTTGGTTTGCCTATTTTGGTTTGTGTCAGTGAGATTATACTTCACTGTGTGATTTACGCCCCTAGTGTGATTTGTACTGAGATGGTTAGGGTCTAATGTATTTAGACTTGTGGGATACTGTGCATAGTGTAGTTTATCTCACAGACTGATGCAAAGTACAGTGATTACCAGTGTTTACTGGTTGTACATTTTTTGATCTATTTTGCTTTTACCAGGTTCACCTTGTGATGGTGACAGTGCTCCATATGGCCCTGTCAGGTATACATAATCCCTTGTAAATATTGCCCCATGCCAGTTGGCACTATGTACAGTATGTGTTTACTATTCTAATGTGTTTTGAGAATAAAAAGGCTATTTTTGATATAACCTTGTGTGGAGTTCCTTTTATAGGATTTGTTTAGGGGGCAGCCGAAAATTTGGGCCCCCTATTTGGTCGTCTTATTTAATCGCATCCTGCATGGAGATGACCTGCGCCCCACGTGGCTAGGAGCAGAAATTGTCCCTATTCTAAAAAAGGGCTGCCCGCTTAACCCCTCTAATTATAGACCCATCAGTCTAATTGATACCTCGCAAAAGCTGATGGGGAGGTTTATCCTTGATAGGATTTACGGATGGATCGAAGAGAAAGGCATCCTTTCTATACTCCAGGCTGGGTTTAGGTCGGGAACATCTACCCTAGACCAGATATTTCGCCTGCAGGTCCTGTACTGGAAAACAGCAAAGGTGGAGGGTGGCAGCCTCTACCTTGTGTTTGTGGACCTGCGGGCGGCATTTGATCTGGTTCAGCGCGCCAAATTGTGGAAGGTGTTGGCAGACTTGGGACTCCCTCCATACCTACTAAATGTATTATCTAGGCTACATATAAATAATTTTGCCCAAGTTAGGTGTGGTAGGCATGGTGAACTCACAGATCAGTTTCCAGTCCAAAAAGGAGTTCGCCAAGGGTGCGTGTTGGCACCCACACTATTCAGCCTTTACATCAATGGCCTTGTGGAATACTTGAATGGTGTGGTTAACAACAATGCCCCATAATTGGCCACGGGTAGAGTGCCCGCTCTGATGTTCGCAGGCGACACATTGCTGTTGTCTAGAACATCATCGGGCATTCAAAAAACTCTTGATGGATTTGTCGAGTTCTGTGAGCTTCGGGGATTGGAAATCAATCTGGGAAAAACTAAGTTTATGATTTTCAATCCCCCTAAGCGGGTACGTCCAAACCCGGTCCTACATGGTACCCCCCCCTTGAAAGGGTGAAAACATTTGTTTAGCTGGGTGTTACTTTAACTGAGAATTTTGATTGGAAAACCCAGATTGCCAAGTCCACACTCAAGTTATCCCAGCTTGCTGGGGGTATAAGTAAATTCTTTAGGGAGTCAAAATTCAGGCCGGTGTCCCCAGCTCTGGAAATATACTGCTGTCAAGCTAGAATGGCAGCAATTTACGGGGCAGAACTCTGGGGGCACCAGCAGATAACGATCCTAAAACAGGCAGAACACTCTTTTGTGAGAAATCTAGTTGGGTTACCACCTAGTACGCCTATGATTCCTCTTAGGCTTGATCTGGGCATGGTCTCATTAGAAGAGATTATCAGTGCAAGACCAATCATGTATTGGAAGAGGCTGTGGTCAGTCCCTGAACTGGCCGCATACAGAGCAGAATTTTCTGAGATTTTGTCTCTTCTTATACACAAAAAGATCCCTTGGCTTCAGCACATTCGTGCAGTTAGTACCAGGCTAGGTCTTCCGGAACTGTGGGAAAACCCAGAGACTTATTGCCTAGGGATATCAAAGAAGGAACTTCTTTCTCATATACGCAAGCAGAGCGTTCAGATGCTATCGAGCTCTACATCACTGGGCAGGTTAACTTCTGAATTCCTCCAAGTAAAACTTGAACCCAAAATTGAGGAATTCTCGGACACAATTGAACCCCCATTAGCTCGTAAGCTAAATCTCCAATTAAGGCATGGTACTCTACCTATTGGGTCTTTTACATCTAAATGGGTAAAATCTAACACCGAAGTTTGCCCTGCATGTGAATGTGAATGTGAATAGGCTTTTATAGAGCGCGCTTACACTCCAGGGAGCATCTTGGCGCTGGACATCACTGTCCCGAAAGGAAGAAGGGGGGAAAGCTGAAATAAGGTAGATCGTATTCATGGATCCTGGTCCATGAATAGAGTGTGGGGTTAGATTAGCGCCAGGCAGAGTGAGTCTTCGGTTTTGAAGATCCATGTTTTGAGCGTTTTGCGAAACAGTTTTTCGGAATGGATCAGGCGCATTTGTGGTGGGAGCTTGTTCCAGGCTTTGGCTCCCAGTACTCCGATGGATTTTCCACCTTTTGTGGTTAGTCTAAATTTGGGGACTGCCAAGAGGTTTTGGTTGGATGATCTGAGTGACCGTGAAGGGGTATATCTTCCCAACCTTTGGGATAGGTATGACGGTCCTAACTGGTGGTAGGCTCTGAACGTGATAAGCAGGATTTTAAAAAGCACTCTTTTGTGGATGGGCAACCAGTGCAGGGTTTTGAGTGCTTTTGAGGCAGATGATTTTCTGGGTAGCCTCAGTACCAGGCGGGCGGCGGCGTTTTGAACCATCTGCAATTTGTGCAGGACGGTTCTGTTTGAGCCTGCATAGATGCTATTGCAGTAGTCTAAGCGGGATGTGATGAGGGCTACTGCCACAGTCTTTCTAGCTGTTAAGGGAAGGAGGTCGAAGAACCTTCTAAGACCTTTGATGATGTTGAAGCAGGATCCTGCCACTGTACCAGCTTGTTGCTTAAAGGATAAGGCTTCATCAAACCTTATCCCAAGGTTGCGGGCCGACGTGATGGTGTTTGGTGGAATTTTGGCGTCTTGGGGCCACCAATTGGTGGGGGAAAAAAGGTTGTTTTGGCCGAAAGGGAGGATTTCAGTTTTACCTGAATTGCATTTGAGGTGGTGCGTTCGCATCCATTCAAAGGTCGCCGTCAGACAGTTTTTTAAGTTTTCCTCAGCTTTAGAGGAGTTGTTATCCAGTACCAGGATGAGCTGGGTGTCGTCAGCGTAAGATATCGTGCTGATGTTAAAGGATGTGATGAGTTCAATCAGGGGGGTCATATAAAGGTTGAACAAAACCGGGCTACGGCTTGAGCCTTGTGGTACCCCTGTTTTTATGGTTTTTTCATCCGAGCAGTAGTTTCCTAGCATGGTTACTTGCCTTCTATGGCTTAGGAAGTTTTTAAGCCATTCGAGGGCGGTTCCTGCTAGCCCTGACTCTGTCAGGCGGCCTATCAACACGGGGTGTGAGACCGTGTCAAAGGCCGCCGACAGGTCGAGCAGGATCAGGACGGCCTTTTTCCCTTGGTCCAGTGCCATCTTGAGGGTCTCTACAGTGTGTAGGAGGGCTGACTCCGTGGAGTGTTTGGCCCTGAAACCAGCCTGGTTAGGATGGAACAGGTGGTTTTCCTCTAGATGCTTAGTTAGCTGCTTATTTACTGCAGTTTCGGTCAGTTTGAACAGTAGTGGGAGCAACAAAATGGGGCGAAGGTTGGAGAGCGTAGTGGGGTCAGGTAGGGGTTTTTTCTGCAGAGGTCTGACAGCGGCGAGTTTCCATTCCGCCGGAATGGATGCAGTGGCCAAAGAGGAGTTCATGATGGAGTTAATGGCTGGATTTACCGTGTCCACCAGGGTGTGGAGCAGCATTGGAGGGCATGGGTCAAACGGGGAGCCAGATTTACTGGAGAGAATTGCTTGTCGGGATTCCTCGAGGCTGATGTGAGTAAAATTTTTCAGCTGGGGTTTGTTGTTGGATGGTCGCGTTGCGTCGTATGGGGGGGGTTCAGGGGGGTCAGGGAAGTCTGTGGTAAGTTTAAGTATTTTCTGTTCGAAGTAGTCAGCAATATCGTTACAGAGAGCCAATGAGGGTGGTATTTCTTGCCTAAGGATTCTGGGGTTCATGAACTCATCTACAATTTTAAAAATCTGTTTTTGATTATTATTGGACCGATTAATTCTTTGAAGGAAATGGTCTTTTTTGGCGTTTCTTATCATAGAGTGATATAGTTTCCTAGCGATTTTGTAGGCAAGGGCTTCCTTTGGGTCATAGTTTTGGCGCCATTTCTTTTCGAGCGTTCTGATTTCTGTACGTTTGATTTTTAGCTCGGGGGAGAACCAAGGTGCGGATTTTCTATTCTGTTTGCCCCTAATTTTCTCTGAGTTGGCCGGACCGCTACACTCGGAGATCCAACTGCAAAAAGTTTTGTAGTCAGATTCTGTGTCCCCAGATAGCAATGGTCTAGATTTCTCTGCGGTGAGCAGGAGATTTGGTGAGCTAGCAAGCTTTTTCCAGTCTTTTTGCATCGGGACTTCGATTTTTAGGTTAGCGGTATTAGATGTTTTTTTGTTGGTGGTTAGATTGAACGGAATTAACCAGTGGTCGGTCCATGTTTGGATCAGCGGGTTGTCGACCGTTAGAGTTTTGGTATTAGTGCAAATGCAGTCTAGTATATGGCCTGCTTTGTGCGTTGGCATTTTGGTCAGTATTTCCAAACCTAGAATATTGGTTAAGTCCTTAAGCCATATGGTATTGGGATCGCCGAGTTTGTCTAGGTGGAAATTTAGGTCACCCAGAACTGTGAAATTTGCGTATTTTAGGGTTAGGGTGCTGAGAGCATCTTCGAAACTTTCGAAAAAGCCGTTTTGGGGTCCTGGGGGGCGATAGATGAGTGCTCCTGCGAAGGTATTTTCCTCATTTAGTTGGATACAGAAACCCATACTTTCTGCCCCTTTAACGTCAGATAGTTCTATGGTCGTACATTTCAGCGAATCTCGATGGATGATGGCTAGGCCACCTCCTCTGAGTTCTTGTCTGTCGATCCTCTGAATGAGGTATCCTTGGGGGACGGTTTGGGCTATGATCGGGTTGCACCATGGTTTCAGCCATGTTTCGGTTATGAAGAGCATGTCAATGTCATTCTCCGTGATGAGATCAAGAATGTGCTCCCCATTTTTGCAAATGGACCTCGCATTGATCAAGGCTCCTCGAAATGAGGTAGCATTCTTCATGTTGGGTAGCTGTTTTTCCGGAGTGAGGGGAGTTCTGCAATGGAGGCAGCAGGTGGGTCCTAACCATGTCTCGGTATTGATAATGTTAAGACAGTTATTTTTATTGCGGTTTAGAGCGAGTAGTTCAGCTCGGGTATAGGTAAGTACTTGGTTTGTATGAGCCGTAGGTTGGGCAGCGTGACCGGCCCTGGGCCCGGCCGTGGCACGGACGGGCACAGACGGGCTTGCCTTAGGCGCTCCCGCTGCGCTCGTCCGCTGCGCTTCCTGTGCATGCACATTTGTAGGGCGAGGGGGCGTGGCCTTTAGTGGGCGTGTCCGGCGAGCGCGCCTGCTCTAATGGCGGCCGCTTTGTTTTGGAGGCAAGCACAACAGCGTATGCACCGCTGTGTGTTACAAGAAGCGGTTGGCAATGTTATAAAAGCAGATAACAGTGCAAGTAAGAGTGACACCACACAAAGTATTTTAAAATTCAGTTTTAGCCAATGGATAGTTTACAGTACCTCCAGCTCCCGGCTTCCGCCTCAGGACTGGGTCAGTGATCGGTTTCGTTGCGCTGAGGATCAGCGTTTAAGTAGGCAAAGGGGCGTGGCCTTTAGTGGGCGTGTCCGGCGAGCGCGCCTGCTCTAATGGCGGCTGCTTTGTTTTGGAGGCAAGCACAACAGCGTATGCACCGCTGTGTGTTACAAGAAGCGGTTGGCAATGTTATAAAAGCAGATAACAGTGCAAATAAGAGTGACACCACACAAAGTATTTTAAAATTCAGTTTTAGCCAATGGATAGTTTACAGTACCTCCAGCTCCCGGCTTCCGCCTCAGGACTGGGTCAGTGATCGGTTTCGTTGCGCTGAGGATCAGCGTTTAAGTAGGCAAAGGGGCGTGGCCTTTAGTGGGCGTGTCCGGCGAGCGCGCCTGCTCTAATGGCGGCCGCTTTGTTTTGGAGGCAAGCACAACAGCGTATGCACCGCTGTGTGTTACAAGAAGCGGTTGGCAATGTTATAAAAGCAGATAACAGTGCAAATAAGAGTGACACCACACAAAGTATTTTAAAATTCAGTTTTAGCCAATGGATAGTTTACAGTACCTCCAGCTCCCGGCTTCCGCCTCAGGACTGGGTCAGTGATCGGTTTCGTTGCGCTGAGGATCAGCGTTTAAGTAGGCAAAGGGGCGTGGCCTTTAGTGGGCGTGTCCGGCGAGCGCGCCTGCTCTAATGGCGGCCGCTTTGTTTTGGAGGCAAGCACAACAGCGTATACACCGCTGTGTGTTACAAGAAGCGGTTGGCAATGTTATAAAAGCAGATAACAGTGCAAGTAAGAGTGACACCACACAAAGTATTTTAAAATTCAGTTTTAGCCAATGGATAGTTTACAGTACCTCCAGCTCCCGGCTTCCGCCTCAGGACTGGGTCAGTGATGTAATTATAAAAACGAGAATGTAACCCATGTATTGTTTTTTTGTCCTGCCTATTCTGCAATTAGAAAATGTTGGCTGATCCCCATCTGTAAGAACCTGGGACTCTTGCATTTTATGCAGGCTTGCAGGATTTTAACCTATGATACCCATCCTCCGATTGTGATTGCGGTCTCACGCTATCTTTTAAGCATGTGGCGCAGGAGACAAACTTTTTTTAAACTAAAGTAACTGTTGCATTTACTGCTTCTATCCTTGTACTCTGATAACTTCTAGTTTAATTCTGTTTTAACATTTTATGCCTATTTATTGTTTTATTGAACGTGCTGATGTATTTTATGTGCACTTTTATGGTCATCTGACCGAAATAAAGTTATCAAGAGCCTTTTATAGTGTGCCTGGGATGTTGTTGCTGTTGTGTGCGTGCGCAAATGCTTTACACATTGCCTCCAGGATAAGCCTGACTGCTTGTGCCAAGCTACAAAGGGGGAGAGCAGGGGTTATCTTTGGCGTGTAACTCCCTTGCCCTGACTAGAGTGGTGGTCTCTGCCTGGCTTTGGTGCAAGCCTTAGCCAACCAGAGATCCCATTTCTAACCGTCGACAGTTCATTTATTTCTGTGTTTCTATTACAAGTGCACCATTTATCACCATTGTCACAATTTCCATGCACAGCGCTGAATCAGATTAAGTTACAATTTGTAACCTACTTAATCAATAAAATTGAGGTAGGTTGTATTACAACTTAATCTTATTCAATTGTTTACAGACCAACCTAACAATACATAACTTAGTTCATAATAATATTTACTGCTTCACAAAAATAGTGATGACAAACTCTGACCAATATTTTGCGACCAGTATATAGTATATTTGGATTCACGAGCTGGTAAGGCTGCCCTAGATATAGACCACAAAGGCTGGCCTGCAGGGAGTTGTTACTGCCATGTTGTATATGCACAGAACACAGTGACTTGGAAGATGCTGCCAAACCATCCTCATTTAATCAGTGAGTAACTTTCACACTGCATTTTTCGTATCCAGAAAATAAAAACGTTCAAGTTATTGAAATAAAAACAGCCTGCTAAGCTGGCAAATGACTGCTGTCCATTCAATATCTGTACGCTCAGCCCACTTTGCAGTATCCATATCTCATGAGGGTGGTGTGGAACACTGCAGGACTACTATAGTGTGGATTGAAATCACTAGCAAAATGGAAGATACTCGTTAATTAAACAGAAGTCCTTTGGTGTCCTTACAAGAAGTGCTGGGAGAACTGCCCCTTGACAGTCCTGCGAAAGCAAAAAGGCAGGATAACTCAACAGCGTGCCCTTACTCTACTCTAAGTTATGTTTTCTATTCCCTCTCCTGTTTCTCTCATTTC
This sequence comes from Lissotriton vulgaris, assembly GCF_964263255.1. Taxonomy (NCBI): domain Eukaryota; kingdom Metazoa; phylum Chordata; class Amphibia; order Caudata; family Salamandridae; genus Lissotriton; species Lissotriton vulgaris. The sequence goes on along the minus strand of NC_141689.1, from coordinate 2,062,113,019 downwards.
TGCTCTTTTTACCACTCAAGGGTGCTGTATTTTTTAAAATTTTCACTGGATTGACTGAATACTGTTTACAGCATTGGACATGATTAATTTTGATTGTGGTTCTAAAAGAGGTTTTCAGGGATAAATAGTGGAAAAGTAGTCTAATAAAATATATGATGATGGAGGTTGAGTATCCATCACATTTTGGGACTTCAAAAAATTCAAATCCAACATAAAACACCAAGTTGAAAATTATATTTGAAATACTGAGCCTATACTAATTATTGAATGATGGAATTGCCAAGACCAACTTCACAAATACCAAATTACCCCTTTTCCACTAGCATTCCTTAATACACTGTACAGTAGCATACCCTTCAGCAGCTAAATCTGCCATATAAGATATACATTTGGATAATATATTTCAAATTTAGAACTCTAGTTAAGTTCTAGAACAATCATATATGTGTAAAAAGTAAGCACAGGAGATGCAAATTCCAGTGGCTCATTGCACACAGTGGAAATAGGAAACCATGGGGTACATCACAGATTTCCTCACTTCATGAATTTGTGATGTTGGAGAAGAACCACTGACATAATTTCGAAAGACACATTATAGTCATACAGAAATATTGATACAAAAATATCAAAAACACTAATATCGAACTCCTATACTTAACTAAAAAATTACAAAAATATCGGATACACAAAATCGACATACATGAATATCGCTACCACTAATATCGATGGCATATATATCGATATAACAAAATATCGACAACCATTACAAAAGAGACACAAAGTAAAAAATATCGGAAACAACATTATTGACAACACTAATATCACAAATTTTAAAATATCGACGAGATACTATAGGAACAAATACAAATATAAAACAACAACACTAATATTGTATTACTATAAATAACGACAATAATGATTAATTTACAAAACACTTCAACCACATTAAAAGTTAAATAAAAAATAAATAATACAAATATCACTACAAAAAAATACTACATTAATATTATTAACTTTATATATAACAATACCAAAAAATTAAATTATATAATATATAACGAAAAGTTTTTAAATAAATTATTCAAACTATACAGACCATACTACTAATACAATTTTCCTTATTGGAAAGTAACCACCTAAAAAAAATTAAAAATATACAAACTAACCAATAAAAACACTGCAAATTCAAATTAACCAAAAGTATACTAATTGCAACTTCAAAAACACTATGGGGTCAATTCCGATTCGGGAAAGAAAACCGTCCCACAATTCGTATTCGTAGCCGTTTCTATACAAAGCTGTCCGAATTGCATAGTACGATCCGTTTTCAAAGAATCCGTCTGAATGTTTACGAACCGTACGAAAAACAAGCGAAAAACCGTATGACACGGACTCGGCTAGTGAACCATACGATTTGTAAACATGCCGTACGACCCGCCAAGTACGATCCAGACCTGAACCGTGAACGCTATTCATACGGGAAAACGCCGTGGCGTATGAACTGCAATTTGCACGCAAAACATTGCGTATTAGCGAGCGGCACAATCAAATAAAAACCGAACCACCCCTCAACGAAGCGCACACGTACCCCGTAAATACATCACGTATGAGAGAGCCACACAATAAAGTATGAAACGAACCCCCCTCAACGAAGCGCATGTGCACCCGTAAAAACATCGCATATGAGAGTTTTACACAATAAAGTACGAAACGAACACCCCTCAACGAAGCACACGCGTACCCCGTAAAATACGTCACGTATGAGAGATCTACACAATAAAGTACGAAATGAACCCCCCCTCAAAAAAACACACGCGTACCCCTAAAACAGCACAAGGAGTGTGCAAACGAGTCACACAACACCACAAAACATATCTCCTGTGTACAAACCATTGCAAAACAATGACCTGGCCAAATCCAAAGTAGCAAACAAAGGGCCCAACTCAGACCCACCCCTTATAACACACCCACCAAAAATTCAAACTAAGCCACACCCACAAATGGACCAATAAAAATGGCCCACACACACAAACCAGCATCCTTTGCAACATACCAATTTACCTACAGAGACTGACAACACACCAACAACTGCACACATCCACCTTCACACATACCCCAATCACATTCAGACCCACACACCCCCTTTACATTCAGACCCACAACCCCCCATCCATACTCACCATCACCCCCCCAAACACATTCACCCAACAACATGTCAGCACAGAAGAATCCAAAGTTCACAAACGAGGAAATGGAGATCCTTGCAGATGAAGTCATGAGAGTAGAGCCACAGCTGTTTGGCGCATTGGTCCGACAGACCAGCATAGCTGAGAAAACACGGCTGTGGGAGAGGATCGTCAATAAGGTCAATGCTGTTGCACCCATCAGGCACAACAGGAAGGATTTCCAGGCCAGGTGGTACGATCCGCGGAGGATGGTCAAGCGCAAGATGGATGAGGATTATGCCCAGAGCCAGTACACGGGAGGTGGTGGTCCCTGCAGACCAGTAGAGTACCAGGCCTGGTAGGAGAAGGTCATGGCCCTGCTACCACCGGTGGGAGTACATGGAATTCAAGGAGCCATGGAGCCTGGTGAGTATACAAACAACTCATGTTACATGGTTAGAGCCCCAGCAGTGCCCAGACACATGAGGGGTGTGTGGATATGACTCTCATCAGTGCCCAGACATAAGAGGGGCGGGTGGATATCACTCCCAGCAGTGCCCAGACATAGGAGCAGTGGGTGGATATGACTCCCAGCACTGCCCAATACAATGTGGGTGCGTGGATATGACTCCCAGCACTGCCCAGACATAGGTGGGGTGTTTGGATATGACTCCCAGCACTGCCCAGACATAGGAGGGGTGGCTGGATATGACTCCAAGCAGTGCCCAGATATAGGAGGAGTGTGTGGATATGACTCCCAGCACCGCCCAGACATAGGAGGGGTAGCTGGATATGACTCCCAGCAGTACCCAGACATAGGAGGGGTGTGTAGATATGGCTCCCAGCACTGGCCAGACATAGAAGGGGTGTGTGGATATGACTCCCAGCACTGCCCAAAGCACCAAAGCAGATAAAGGAGGAGCAATTGTAATTATGAACACCAAATATTATAACAGCCAAGCAACCCTTCACCTCTCGGATCAAGAAACATATCTCAGACTAGATGGAGACCCAACAACACAATTCAAAGCAATTATTGACACCATTCTTTCGAAAGCATTGCAAGAGGGGATTATCACTGAGAAAACAAAGAAATATCTCACACAGGAACATCCCAGAAGTCCTAAGTTCTTTTTGGTACCAGAAATACACAAAAACCAGAAAACTCCTCCGTGTAGGCCTATAGTCTCCACGCTAGGCAGCATACATGACCCAGTTGGAAGATTCCTGGATAAATATTTACAACCAAGCGTGACATCAACTCAAACATACATTAAAGACACAACTGATTTTTTATTGAAGTTACAAAGGCTAGAGTTAACAAACATCGAAGATATACTATTGTGCAGCATCGACGTTACAGCTTTGTACACATCAATACCCCATTCCAAAGGAATTGAAGCCGTAGAATATTGTCTATTGAGAACAGAGTTGGAAAACAGTTTCAAAATATTCTTAATGCAACTAATGGAATTCATGCTATTTCATAGCTACTTTACATGGAATGACCAATGGTATCAACAAAAGACAGGTACATCAATGCGAAATTCGGCAGCCCCGGCGTATGCCAACATTTTCATGAGTAGATTTGAAGAAGAGAACATATTGAACAAAGAAATTTGGAAAAATCACACCAAGATATTTTTAAGGTTCATCGATGATATCTTTTTACTCTGGGAAGGTCCAAAAAACATCTTGGAAACACAACTGGAGCAATTGAACAATATAGATCCACGTATTCAATTCACCCATGAAATACAAGAGGAGTCGATATCATTTTTGGATGTCAGAGTCACAAAAACATCGACTGGATTTCGGACTGATCTGTTTAGAAAAAGCACAGACAGAAACAATACATTGCACTATTCGAGCTTTCATCCACAACCGTTGAAAGAACATTTACCATACAGTCAATTATTGCGAGCCAAAAGAATAGTTTCTGACCCAAGCAGACTGGAGCAACAGTCCAAAGACATAATACTGAGGTTCAAAAAACGGGGGTATCCTGATCATATCCTCCAACAGGCGCAAGAACGTGCTGAGACAAAAACCAGAACATAACTAATGACTAAAACACAACCAAAGACCAAAGAATCAATTACAGTAGTCTCTAAATATTCCACAGCTAGTAAAAAATATAGAAACATTATCATGAGACATTGGGAAATTTTGAGAATTGAACAAGATTTTCAACACATCTTCGATGAGGATCCCATCTTTGCCTACACAAGAGCCAAGAACTTAGGTGAAAGACTGAAACAATCACAGATTGAGCCAACGATACACAAGGGGACACTCCCCTGTTGGAATTGCAACCACTGCAATAGTGTTATCAAAGGTACAATTATTAATCACCCCATGAAGGGCAATAAAATCCACATAAGAGCAACAGCGACGCGCGATTCCGCCAGCGTAGTGTATATGATGAAATGTCCATGTGGAAAGACATATGTGGGTCAAACTGATCGTAAAATAAAAACGAGACTAAACAATCACAAATCCAACATCAGGACTAAGCAGATAAAATCAACAGTGGCTCAACATTTCTTGGAAATGAACCACAACATCAGTCAACTTAGATTCTGTGTTCTAGAGAATATACACAGAAGGGAAGGACAAGACCATAAAAAAAGACTATTGCAAAGAGAAAATTATTGGATTTCTTTATTAAAAAGCATGACCCCATACGGCCTCAATGACCGTATGGAATTCACCTGTTATCTGTAAAAACGCTTGTTGTTCCTTTAATGCGTCATGTGACTATGCAATTAAAACACAATAGTTTTGTATACACATACATCACATAGATTCAACACAGAACCACACACACGAATATTCTACTTGCACACAACACTATGCCTTACCATACACCCCTTCAGAACTCTTAGGATTCTTTCTTTAATTCATTTGAGACGCCAGGTAATTCATACACATTTTACACGCTCGTGTTTACTCTGTCACTTCTTTATTTGGTAACTTATCGCCAAGATAATTCAGACACGAATTAGCTTACATTTCAATATACAGTTCGCACACCACTATCGAGCGTTGCCTAGCAACGATAGCCCTTCATAGTTAGAGTTTCCGGAAATGGTACACCAAACACTTCCGGTTCAGGAGAACGGTCGCGGGAGACACAAACCTTTCACGGTAAGCCCGCATTCCCGAGCATAGCGTAGCTCTAACATTCTTCTAAGACCTTTAGGGTTTAAACTTTGGCAGTTAGTTCATAGAACTCTTACAGCGAATTTACGTAACTATTGTTTTATTCTTAACGGATACATATCACGTTTGAAGATTTAGTTCAAACATACCCACACGGACACTCGAGACGAGAACCCTCAGTTACGTATGAAAGATTGTTTTCAGATGATTTTGTCACAGTTTATTTAATGTCTAGACAGCAAGGTACGACCTATGAAGTAACAAAGGAAGCTTCAGGGTCAATAGTGTTGATTCTTTCATGTATTGTGTATAGACTTGTGAAACAAATGGTAAATGTTGCGTTATTTAGTTTTTTTGATTTTTAGAAATATCCCCTGGAAGAAGGCATTTGATGTGCCGAAATGCATTGGGAGAGATGAAATGTTTAGCACAATAACGGAAACGAAAACATTGGTTTATGAATAAAATGACCAGTGATAAACGATAAATGATGAAATAAAATGTGAAGTTTAATAACCAAATTTTGTTATGAACTCATTGAACCTCTACACACGAGGATTTAAAGGAGCCCGGGGGACATACCCCAAACACATGGGGGTGCAACCACATAACTACTAATTCACACTTGTAACGGAGAGTGATACCCCGGAGAACCATACAACTTTAAAGGCAGTCAAAAAAAACGTAGTGCGCCCTTTTTTCCCTTTTGATTACCTGCTGCTTTAGCCACTGCTCGATACTGATGGGGTCTTCTTTCTCTCTTTCTGCTACGAATTTTTTGAAAACTTGAAAAAGATATAAATTAATGAACACAAAGTAATGTGGTCTAGGGAAGCGACAATAAATTGGTTTCTTACCCTTCAAAATACGCATTGAGTAATTGTGGTGTGGGCACTGTGTGCTGCTTGTTACTTATATAGGGTCTAGCCCCCACCACGTAAAGGACCTAACCCCTGTTGTTCACAAAAATGGCTGATAAAAAGTCGGCATTCACGTCTCAGCTCAAAGAGTATAAACTAGCCATCCTACAAGCAAAAACTATCTATTTTTCAAAGAAGATTGTTGATTCAGCTTCTAAAGCCAAAGATATCTTCGCTATTGTTGAGGATTTATCACACCCAGATAGGGTCACTATTAGACCACTCCCTTCCCAGGAGCTCTGCGACTCCCTCAATCCGTTTTTTATTGAAATAATTAGAAAAATTAAAAATAACATCTGCCTCCCTGCCACCCCTGAGCCCCTCTCTCCTGCTGTCACCCTTGGTATCCCCAATTCCCAAGTGATTACTCAGATTTCCCCGATCACAGAGGATGAGTTTTTGACTCTTCTGAATAAAGTAGATTCTGGTTCCCCCACCGTTTGCTGTCCTCCTCATGTTCTGCGTGAGGTTTTCTCCGCCTGCCCTTCCCCCCCTTTGACTCTTTTGAATAATTCCCTTAAACTGGGCTTGGTTCCCAGCTCTTTCAAAATTGCCGAGGTGGTACCTATCCTCACAAAACCCAACGCAGATCCTTCAGTTATGAGTAACTTTTGCCCTATTTCTTTACTCCCCTATCTTAGTAAAATCCTTGAGTCCCATGTCACCAACTCCCTGAGCCTCTTTATCGAGCGCTCGCAGTTCCTCGATTCCCAACAGGCGGGCTTTAGACCCGCCCACTCTACTGAGTCGGTCATCCTCTCAGTGATGGAGGAGCTGCGGAGGGGAGCCGACTCTAACATCAGTCAGGCCTTTGTACTCCAGGATTTGTCGGCCCCCTTTGACACGGTCAACCATAAAATTCTGATCGACCGTGTCAGGGAGGCCGGCATCCAGGGATCGGCCCTCAACTGGGTCCGCTCCTTTTTGAGCAACCGTTACCAGGCTGTTCGTCTCTCCCAGTTCTCCTCGGAGAAAGTTGAGATGACATGCGGTGTCCCACTCCTTTTTAATTTATACCTGACCCCTCTTATCCAGTCCTTACGAAACAGCAAGGTCACCGCATTCAATTATGCGGATGACATTCAGCTGATTTTTGATATTAACTCCTCAGAACAATCTGTTTATAATTTTCAGTGTACTGGATGGGGGCAAACCACCTCAAACTTAACCCCGATAAGACCAAACTGGTTCTTATGGGGGGTGCCTCTAACCCCTGGCGGCCTCACTTTTGGCCAACAAGTTTGGGCCTTCCCCCCCTCCCCACAAACTCTGCAAAAAGTCTTGGGGTGATCATCAGTAACGATCTTTCTATGAAGCCCCAGATCAATGCTGTAGTTTCTTCTAGTTTTTTTCATTTATGCAAAATCCGTAAAATTGCCCGCTTTCTCACTACTTGTGCCCTCACCCTGGCCCTTTTGGCGTTGGTCATCTCTAGAATTGATTACGCCAACTCTTTTTATGCCGGCATTCCCACCTATCAACTGAATCACCTTCAGCTGGTTCAGAATCAGGCTGCACGGCTAATTTTCCATCAGCCCAGACACAAGCATGTGCGCCCCCTGCTGAAGACCCTTCATTGGCTCCCGGTAGCAGAACGCTGCTACTTTAAATTAGGCTGTATCATTTTCAAAGCCCTAGCTGGCCTTGGCCCTCTTTTCATCTCTTCTCTTCGTCATCACTATGTTCCTTTCCACAATCTTCGTTCTTCTCATCTTGCCCTACTCAATATCCCTGTTTTTAAGCGCAAGAAACATGGTGGGCTCAGATTCTCCTTCCTGGCCCCATCCTTTTGGAATGCACTCCCTTTAGAATTTAGGCTTACTGTTTCTTACCCCCATTTTAGGTCCCTTCTCAAAACCCATCTGTTCCGTAAAGCACACAACTAAGCCCCCCTCCGATCTGTCCTCACACGTTCACAGCGCCAAGAAACCATCAGGTGGTAGTCGCGCTTTACAAATACTTTTACATAACATAACATAAGGTGAACCACAGTGTTAATGTTTTGCATCCATGCTGGCAAAGCTGTGGTGCACAATGACTGCCAAATCCCTGCTGATATGCCTGGCTGTGCCATTCATTGTAAATAGACCCTTCTATTAAAATGAGTCCAGAACACAGATCAATCTGACACCACAAGTGAACATTGTGAAAAATCCAAAGCAGTTGTAACAGTGATAATGACAATGTATATGAAAATTAGATTTTGCATTAAATGGCATTAACATTGTCTGTCTCTCACACCCACAGGGCAACGTGCACAATCTATCCCCAACCAGGGGGGAGATGGATCACAGTCCCAGGCTCCTGATCCCACCAACAGCGATGCCTCCCGCCACTCCATGGATGACCCTGACCAACCTGGCACCTCTGGATCCCAAACCTGTGCAGCAGCTGGATCAGTGACATCTGCACCAACCACCACACCCATTCCTGCCACATCCCAGCAGACAGCTCAGAGCCCTGCCCACAATCCACAACTGAGCCAGTCTGACAATGACGGACAAGGTTCGCCGGGCACCCAGGAGGTGGCAGACAACACCACCACTGTCAACCCTCAGGGGTCCCGTCGACCCGATGTGCCCACAACAGCAGGCCAGGCTCGTGTGGGCAGGGGTTGTGGGAGCGGCACAAGGCAGAGGCGGGAACCTGGCCAGCAAGCTACCGGTATATCTGAACTCAGAAACATCATGGAGGAATACCGGCGGGACACCAGGGAGTTCAGCCAAGAAGTGGGGGCCCTCATCAATTTAAAAAACCAGCATGCCGAGCAACACGCCAGTCAACGACGACACCAAGGACGGATGGAGGCAAGACTGGCTGAGCTCTTAGCGCTGCACAGGGACATAAGCCAATCACTCCGTCGGATTGCTGACAACATGCAGCACCCTCCCTGTGTCACCAGGCCAGAAACATCGAGGCAAAGACTGCCAACAGGTACAGGGAGGGAGGAGGAGGTGGAATCATCCGACGGAGAGTCCCAGGCATCGTCAAGGCCTGCGTATGAGGGTCCCCCAAGGAAGGTGGGTCATCCACGGAGAAGAGGTTGAGAGGCAGAGGGCCAAGCACATCTCCCAGGTCACCTGGTCTGGCTTCTTGCCTTTGTATGCAACAGCATCACCTTATTGACTGTCTGACTCTCCCACATGGATGTGCTGTTCGCAGTGTCACCAATGATGCTAAACACTGTTGGCTGGACTCTGTTGACTAGAACTGCAAGGCATCACATCTCCCTCTGTGAACTTTGGATTCCCCGCATTTTTGTACAGGACCTAACACCTACTCACATTTCACTCACAAGATGGAGAAATAAAAAGAACAAATACAATACGTATTGATGTTGAAGTATGTGTTCCCTGAGTCAACAACATACGTGTCGGGATATGTCAAAGTATGCCAGAGTGTTGAAAAACTCAAGCCATCCATACACTGGGATCTGAGTCTGGTTGTGGACACACATAGGTCACAATGTATGATCGACTACATCTATGTAGGGAAATACTCACACATGATGGTCACTATCTGCTGAGGGGGGGTTGGCTTGCCATACTTCTCTGACAGACAGTTACGTAAGAGTCTCATGAAGGTGTACAGGTCATGGGTAATGTGCCGGTGTCCAGGGGGGGACTACCAGGTCTGTTTTTGATGTGGGAGAACTATCACCTGCATGCAGTTGTACTGTGGAAGTGATGAATGTTGCCCAGGGCAAGGGTGGCTGGACGGACTACAGGCAACGGGGTGTTGGATGGGAGACGTCCATAATTGTTTTTTGGGCTGTGGTTGTGGAGTCTACTGAGTGTGGCTGAGGAGTATGAAGGTGATTTTGCAGTTGACAGTGAGACTTTGGTACGTATCTCAGGTGGACAGTCATGTGGCTGTGGCAGGGGATGTTGATGATGAGGTGTGCGCATGCGCCCTGGGTGTGCACATGTCCTCCTGGAGTCTGGATCTTCTTCCTGTGTAGAGGTTGTTGCCGTCGTTGAGCCGGCTGCTGTTGTGGACCTGGGTGGCTGTCTGTCTTGACTAGGAGTGTATCTATCTGAAGGTCATTTCCAGCACGTGGATGGACTTGCAGCATGAGGTAGCGATGGTATGGATTTGGAGAACTAGATGCAAACACCGATGGTCCAATGCAGGATGGTGGTGTGTTTGTCCTCCAGCCAGGGGTTGCTCTACCCCTGACCCATGTATCCTGTGTAGGTCTCAGATTTTGACACAATTTATGTAGAAGTCTCTCAGCTTGATTAGCATATGTTAATCCACTTCCCCTACTGACCCCCTGCCCAAAAAGCAATACAACATCCTTGCAAAGATTCACTATCAACACTTAAACATCATGTAGAACCCTTACCTCAGATTGGTCTCTAACCCGGATGTGTGGAGACACACGTTCCTCCTGCACATCTTAAGTAAAGGCAACACAGATCCTGTATAACCTTCCATTCATACACCAAAATCTATCTATCAGTCCTGGCGAAGATTTAAGTGAAATTTTCCTGGCAGCAACTGATGCACTTTGTTGAAGATAATAGCCTCATTCATGACTCGCAATCCAGCTTCCATCCCACCCATAGTACACAGTTGGCCCTCATACAAATGGCAGACTCTATACGCTGGGAGGTAAACGGAGGTTCCAAGGTGGCGTTGGTGCTGTTAGACATGTCTACAGCATTTGACACCGTACACCATCCCAATCTTCAGAACCGCATGAAGACCATAGGTGTGTGGTCCTCAGTGCTGAACTGGATATTGTCCTAACTATCTGACTGCACACATCAGGTCCGCACCTAAACATTCTACTCCACAGTCAAACCACAGAAGTGGGGTATGCCACAGGGCTCTGCTCAGAGCCCGCAGACTTTTGTAATATTTACTTAACCCCGCTGGCTGAATCGATTGCCATGTCTGAAGTCTAAATGATATCATATGCTGAGGATCTTCTGCTTCTAATCACCTAAAATCCAGTCAGAGATGCAATTTTTGACCATCACCAAAATTGGTCCTTGATGTTGTATGTCACACTGGGAGTGTACCTCATAAAGTATTGACAATCATACTGGAATGTTTGTGTCGTCCTTGCGGGTGATCTAGTATCCGTCTGTGATGGCAATGTAGAAGTAGTGTGAGGGGCTTACGTACAACCAGGTCACAGTAATGAAGGTGATGTGTTGTGCTGTTGTGTTGATGAGGTAACAGAGTCCAATGTTGGGCTGGTGTAAATATCGTGTGTGCAGTACGAGGCATATGACCTGCTTGTACGGACATGCACTGTTATGTGTGGCAGTGCGGTGCTGGCAGTATGAGTTGCAGACACAGCCTGTAAAGCTGTCATGTGTGCGCTTAGGGGTTGCCTGATACCAGGTGGATGATTGTCTGCTGTTCACTGTGTGGAGGGTGGCAGGAGCATGAGTCTGTTGTGTAACCTGTGTAATTGAATGACCACAGGGCCTTGCACTGTTCACGTTGCAGGCGCTGACGGTCCTGTCTTTGTCATGGAGGTGGTGCAACTGTGGCACTGACAAGCTGCGGCCTGCCTTAAGAATGAACGGATGGATGGAGGAGCATATTGGAGGCGTGTGTGTTGCAGAATCTGGGCACTGGGTGTTGTGGTGTCACTGGGGAGGCGGCATCAGGAATGTGTAAACACATGATGGCAGAAGGTGTGAGACACCATGGAAAACTAGCACACAAAGACAAGTATTTTGCAAGGCACCATTTTACATGTTTATGGAAAGGAAGGATTGTCTGGTTACTCATGGCCCACTGCTAGAAAATGGGTGAACAATCACCAAAATGACGGCCACAGGATCAGGCACCAAAAGACCAAGCGGGTCACAGGACAAACAGTGTCAGCAGGTGTTGCATGACCGGTGTGGGTATTAAGCTAAAACAATACATACACAACCATGTATGTCAATAACATTATGGACCATGACCTATTACAAACACCATGCATGTTGACCTAGTACACATAACCACATATGCACAATCATTGTAAAGTATGGCATAGATGACGCATGCAGACTGGCAAGAGATCTACGGTAACAGTAATGGGGCACAATGTACAGTTGGGAAAACTTTGACTACAGAAATGGTTAAAGTTTGTTCTGAGGCCATGCTGCTTTAGCCAATGTACATGGTCAGTGCCATTGGTCAGAAGAAAATAACTGTCATGCAATGAGGGTACCTGTAATGCTGGTGAAACAATTCTTTGATCCTCAGATTTGTGCGATGCTGAAAGGGGTCCATCTCCAGATAGCCCCTTAGTCTGAGTATGAATAACAGACTCAAAAGGGTGATTAGGCGAGGGAAGGAGAGGATGGGAACAGCCGGGAGGGAGATCTGAAACAAAGGTAAACAAGCATAACAATTCAATAATTCTTGGCACTGAATCACATAATACCTCATGACGTATACTGTAACAGTTACACCTGTGTAGTTTAACCACAGCCACTGTATCCAATTTCTGAGCACAGGTTTTGAAATGATACTACATCTGAGGTTTGAACAGGGACACATAAATGGTAGCAGAGTTTGTCACCTAAATGAAGCGGGTCTAACGCTCACCAGGCTGCTTCAATGTAATTAGAACCATGCGCTCATCAAGTTAGTCACAGTGTATGAATAAAGCTCAAAAATACTCTGAATTGAATGTGTAGCAGTGCTACTCACACAAATCCAAAAAACTATAGTCAGCCTTGGGAATCAGTGAGGGTCATGAATGTAAGATACACATCACCTGCAAGAGCCGTAATTAGCTCATCCAACGTGGAAGGGAATTATTGGAACACAAGGAAGCCTACTAAGAGCCAGTCATTGGCTCTTCCAACTGTGCCTTACAATGCCAAACATGACAAGCAGGTGTGTCCAAACTCTACAGAGAGTAATGAGGAACAAAGCTACTAAACCACCCCTACTGTGACCAGGATATGCAGCACGGCACAAGAGATTGCTGTGATTAACATCAACTTCCTGGTGTAACGGAAGTGTTTACATTTGCCACAGCACTACGTTGGTACGTCATCAGTGCAACATTCCTGGAATCATGGGAATATAAAGTTAACATAAACTTACCAAGACGGCTTGCAAAGCAGTGTTCTCCACCGTCACTGATGTAGGGACGTTACAGTGACTTTACATACTGATACAAGGGGCAATGCATCCATACGAACAGACTCACTGGACAGTTGTCAGAACATGTGGGACATGCACTGGCCCACACCTTCACAACATGTCATTAGGTAAACCAAACTGAACTAGGCCACAAGATTATTGTGATGAGCCAAACACATCCTGCTGCACACAGTGAGGCTGCAATTCCACACAGAGTCTGTGGTTGTGATGTTACACACAATGTCAACCGGTGACATCCGTGATGTGTCTGGCCCAAGGTCTCCACACATTGGTGCATTCGCCAGACTCAACACTCAACAACAAATGACTGACAAGAAGGGTGACTGTCCAGTCATGGGATAGTTGCAACATGCATCTTGATCCATGTTAATCACACATGTATGTATGGTTCTACAACATGCACAGAAACAGTTCCCACACATTCCCAAAGCATACCAACCCAAAAAAGCCTGTTTAGGTATCTTACCTAAACAGACATTTCCACACGTCTGTGCATGGAACGCTGATTCGGCACATGTTGCAATCTTCAGGATGAATAGCAGGAGTACCAAGATGACATGAACAGACAACAGGCAGAGCAACCTGTGAATGACAGGCACACAAGGGGACACATTAAAAAAAATTCCATACAGACATGGTCATTTGAAAATACATCACAATGTAGTACACATGTACATTCCGAAATCACTCATTGCACATATGCGTGTGTCATCACATCATCACTTGTGTGACACATCACAACAAACATCAAAGTGACTTTGCATACAGTCAGCTGAACACACAGTATGCAACATATGCCACTCTATGCCACAAGTTTGCACTCGAATTCCCAGTGACTCACCATTAAGAGAAGAAGTTGCGTATGAGCTGACTCCGGATATCATGCTCCTCCTCCTCATCACTTTCATTGTGGCCAAGCCCTTCGTCCTCAACGGGTGGATGTTCCAGCTCCTCAGGATCCAGGTTGAGTGGCATGGCGTTCTCAACTGCCATGTTGTGCAGCATGCAGCACACGATGAAGATGTTACATACCTTGACCGAGGCGTATGAGAGGGATCCGTCGGTCTTATCAAGACCGGAATCGCCTCTTCAGGAGTCCAAACATTCGTTCAATCACTCGCCTGGTCAGCCCGTGTGCATTGTTGTACCGCTGGTCTGCAGCTGTTCTTGGGTTGCGGAGCGGTGTCATGAGCCACGACATGTTGGGATATCTTGCGTCTCCTACAAATATACATTGTCTAAAAATGTGGGTACTGACATGTCGTCAGAGCAAACAAAAAATGAGACATACAGGACAAACAGAGTATACAAACCAACAAGACATGCCCGTTCGTTGCACAGCTGCAGCATCATCTGTGGAACCCTGCTATGCCTCATGATGAATGCATCATGGCACGATCCTGGAAAACGTGCACAAACATGGGAAATCAGCATGTTAGCAAGACACACCACCAGGACATTTATTGAGTGGTAATGTTTCCTATTGCGGTAGGCCTGCTCCTGAGTCTGTGGTGGCACCAAAGCCACATGTGTACCATCAATGGACCCAATGACATGTTGCATCCCTCCCAGGGCATAGAACTCACCCTTTACATCTGTTAACTCCTCAGGTTTTGGAAATTTGATGAATTCAACAATGTGCCCTAACATGGCAGCTAACACATCAGGTAGGACACGGATGAACATGGTTTGGGACATACCCCCTGCATCAGCAATGGTAAATTGAAACGTACCTGTGGCAAAAAAATGTAGGGCTGCCATCACCTTTAGCTTTGGTGTCAGCGCAGTTGGATACCTGTGTCACGGTTGGAGATGTGGTTCCAGCCTGCCCGTCAAGTTCTGAATCAAATCGCATGTGAATCTGTACCGTCGGATGCAATTGCATTCCCTCATGGTCTCCAAGTCTAGAAAAGGCCTTGGTAGAGGCGGTGCCCTGCAGGACATATTTGGGAAGAATGGAGAACAACTGTCAGCCAACAACGATTCCAATGTACATAGCACATGCAACACTGCTACTACACATCAAGTTACTATGGGGTCTGGCGTAAGCAATGCATCCTGGACACATATGCCGGCTTCCTGGCACTCCAAAAAAAAAAAACAGATACATCTGTTGTTTGTGAACTAAACATTACATGCACACAAAAGAGCTGCTGGGCTGCTCTGAGTGAGCAGAGCAAGATATCACTGGAGTGACACACTTCCCCAGACCTGCATTAGAAGTTTGTCATCCCATACAGACAGCTGACTGCAAGGCACACACCCAGGTCACATGGAATATCTATTGGACATATCAAACAACTTGCTAATAACGTGTGTATGTGACAATGCAACACCACAGCAATTGTCACGATGCAGACATGTATGCATGGGGATCAATGATGTATGATGCCATCAGACCCAAAAGCCATTGGAAAAGCACATGTGGCATGGTGTGCGTACATGCTAAACCATTTCAGTCACAATACAGACCCATTATAGATGCACCAACAGCAGATGCATTTTACGGAAACAAACAGCAAGTTCAATCTTTAACATGACACACACATTACATTGTCACATAGGGATATGATGAGCGTCAAATTGTCAAGTGAGAAAGTGCCACGGTCCCTGGCATCATGAGACAGGTGCCCGTAGTGATATCTGTGCCATCCCACTGTTGATGTGCATGACAACATGTGCTTGATGATACCAATGGGACAAGTGGAAAGGTGATGTGTCCCACATACTGTCCCATCACATATCACATGTGTCAACAGGTCATCACACATCGATTGTGCAACAAGAGCTGATATCCTGTGCTATATCAGTGCCTGGCACACCTAGGGCATGCTCATGTAAGTATGGAATGACAAGAACTTGATAGACATCCTTGTGGTAAACGTACAGCTACATCCCTGCCATGTGTGTGCCTTGTATCACTATTGTAATGCTGCCATACGAAGGGCGTGTGCAACGTACCGTCCCCCTTCTTTGACTCCAGTGTGTGAAACGCACTCAGTAAAACGCCCTGTACCCCTGCATTGACCTCAGCGTGTGAAACACACTGTGTAATACGCATCATACCCCGACATTGCATGCGTGTGTGCGCCTCGTTTCACTATTGTAATGGTGTCATATGCGAGTGAACCGTACCACGACATTGCGTGCGTGTGTGCACCTCATATCACTATTGTAATGGTGCCATACGAAGGGCGTGTGCAATGTACCATCCCCCTACTTTGACTCCAGCGTGTGAAACGCACTGTGTAAAACGCACTGTACCCCTGCATTCACAACAGCGTGGGAAACGCACTGCGTAAAACGCATCGTACCCCGACGTTGCGTGCGTGTGTGCACCTCGTTTCACTATTGCAATGGTGCCATTCGCGAGAGAACTGTATCCCGACATTGCGTGCGTGTGTGTGCATCGTTTCACTATTGTATTGGTGCCATACGTGAGCGAACCGTACACCGACATTGCGTGCGTGTGTGCACATAGATTCACTATTTTAATGGTGCCATACACAAGCGAACCGTACCCCGAGATTGCGTGCATGTGTGAGCATTTTTTCACTATTGTAATGGTGCCATATGCAAGCAAACCGTACCCCGACATTGTGTGCATGTGTGCGCATCGTTTCACTATTGTAATCGTGCCATAGGCGAGCGAAACGTACCCCGACATTGCGTGTGCCTCGTTTTACTATTGTAATCGTGCCATACGTGAGCAAACCGTACCCCGACATTGCATGCGTGTGTGCTCCTCGTTTCACTATTGTAATGCTGCCATACGCAAGCGTACCGTACTCCGACATTGCGTGCATGTGTGTGCATCGTTTCACCATTGTAATGGTGCCATACGCGAGCGAACCGTACCCTGACATTGTGTGTGTGTGTGCGCATCGTTTCACAATTAAAAATGTGGCATACGCGACGTGAATGTGTATGGATCCCAAAAAATACATAAAGGACACCTAGGGGACGAGTAGTAGGCCCAGAATGCAGGCTGGTTGTCATGGATACTGAGATTTGAGTGTGTGCTACAGGTGTCCTGCAACAGTCAGTTGGGCAAAACTATACAATGTTGCAAAATTGAAGGGGAGCTGAAGCTCAAATTTTGAACCATGCAAATGTGTGTCAGGGCCTTATGTTGAAAGGGATTGGATGAAACGTAGGATACAAAGTAATCTGGCCTATCACACTGTACTCCTGAGACTGAAAGCCCCTCAGCAGCACTGATTTAAGGCTGCATGTGGCTGTGAGAGGGCACTTGCCTGCACAACATTGGAGTGGACCCCACTGCTGCTGTCTCTGCATTCCCTGGACTCTGATTTTGCTGACCTCGGAGAGGGCACCTACATTCAATGAGGAGGAGAACCAGGCCCTGCAGGATGCCCTCCTAACAAACTACAGCAAGCTGTATGGGAGACCAGGGGAGCAGGTGAGTGATGACTGCACTAGCTTTGACTGTGCACCTGTTGTGTGAGCGTCACTACAGCCATTATGTATTTGTGGAACAGACATGCAGTGTTGTTTGGCAGTGAGTGCCGGGTGTGTACATTGTGGTGTCTCCCATTCAGAGCATTATGTAGTTAAAGTGTGTTCACTCCTTACTTGCATTATGCTAAGTAGGACATTCAATGCATACTGAATTACACATTTTGCTGTGCCACACCTTGCAGGTTTTATTGCCATAATTCACTAAGGTGTAATGTTGTTCCCCCCCAGAGGGACAGCTGAATGTACTCACAGATGTTTATGGTTTTTGTGGACCTGTGGTGATGTTGTACAAATGCTGTGTTTGAACTCATGGAAATTGAAGAGTGTGAATGTTCCTTGTCACCTGGGTGAGTGTGTATGTGATGTTTAGCACTACAGCTGCATGGCGTGTGCAGCAGCTGTAGCCATCTGACGTGACAAGTATGTAGTGTTGTGTGCATGACTTGCACAGTTAGCCCAACACCTGTGGCACCTCGTTGTCAAGTGTGACATGTGCAAAGTGAAGGTTGTATACACTGTTGAGACTGACAGGCGAGTGATCTGTCCCAGGGTGTGTATGTGTGGTCTGCTGAGGGTTATTAGGTGTAGGGGGATATGTGAGAGCATGTCACGTGCTGTCAAACACCCTGCAGTTGCGTGTGTTGTACAGTGTGTGCCATGATCAGTGAGTGTGTTGCACCCCTTAAGCCATCTGTTGCCTTTCAAAGGCATGTAGTGCATTTGTGTTTGCCCACAGGCCAAAATCGCATGGACAATGATGCAAGTCCTGTCAGCATTGTATGCCCTGTTCACATCTGCAATGTAGTGCAAGTGTGTGTCTCTGGGATATGGAGCAGGTGTAGTGATGTTGTTTCACTTTGTCTTCCTGACAGGTAACTGCCTATGAGAAGGGGGAGATTTGGTTGGACATTGTCAAGGCTGTCAGGTCTGTGGGGGGCCCTCGCCGGTGGCTGAGCAACATCAGGAAGAGGTGGCAGGACATCCGGTGCTGGACCCGGCGTATCGCCCAGGTCCAGCTGAAGCTGGAAGCTCCACGCCGACATGGCGGCAGCTGTCACCTCACCCCCCACATGCTCTGGGTCCTGGAAGTGGTCTTTCCAGACCTCATTAGGGAGTTGCAGGACAGACAACAGCAAGGAGGGGGTAGGTACATGTCTGTTTGTAGTGTTGTGTGTCACATGCTACTTGAGGTGCTCTGAAGCCTGGACACACTCCCACAGTTGGGGGTCTGGTCAGATAGGTTATTTGTGCATTGTAGTTTCAATTCCCCATATTCAGCTGATGCTCTTTTTCTATCCCTTCCCCTCCTCCACATGTGTCCCCTTATTTGTGTTTTTGAATTTTGCACATGTACTTCTAGGGTGCAACGTAATTAGACTGCACATTGATTAGCGCATCATGTGGGAGGGAGGTCTGTGACATGTGTTGGTACCTTGCCTGTCCCACGACCTGTGCACTGTGTTTGGCCTTCATATTTGTTTGCACTGATCATGAGTCTCAACATAGGAGTGTAATTGTAAAAATGCACACCCTAGCAGCATGCGTGACCCATGTTGCGTACTCATACCATCATTTGCAAGATATGCATTGTGACAAGACGGTTAATCATGAGACAGTCAGCAATTTCTAGACCCACGGATCTCTGTGCCCACTACAGTCCCCTGCAACACCCTGGCCTCCTAATCATGTGTGTCATCCAACACTGTGCACATTCTATGGACACAGTACGTGCCTCAGTGGCATTGGTCCCTGCCATACTTTGTATTTAGAATGTGTTAGCTACATGTGCACACTGTCCATGGATACAAGATTTGGCGTGTGCATACTCACACTAGGCAGTGCCTGTGTGCCTATTCACAAGAATCTGTTGCTGGTTGTTGGTGACTAATATAGATTGCCAGCCACACGAGGTGACCTTGGTTTACTTTTTCAAAAGTTGCTACACAGTTTTTGATACCCTGATTCAGAGTTTTCACTTCTTGAGCTGTATCAATCACATTAACGGAGTGATGGGGGTGTTGTGCAGGAGAGGTGTGATGGGCCTGCCTGTTTGGCCTTGTCAGTTGTGAGCTGTGGATGTAATTTGTGAGGTAGAGTTATCACCATGCACTTCCCCTGTGATGGTGGATAGTGCTGTCATTGGGGGCTTTACAGGCTATGTTGTTTGCTTACAGAGATGATTGTGCCTCAAAGATTTTAGCAACATGTATGTAGTTGTGGTGCTACACTGTTTTGTCTTAGTACGCACACTACAGTGCTCACATTTCTCATGTGGTTAAGGGTGTGTCTACAATGCAGCAATGATTTTGATCTTCAAAATGGCAGGCACATTAGCTTAATCATTGTCCTGATTTGGGACATGTGGGCCACATCACATGGCAGCCAGTTTGTGTTATATGCTAGCAACTGTATGATCTGGTGATAGATGCCCCTGTGAGGAGTGACACATTTTAAGTGATATCACATTGATGAATGTACCTAGGCACTCCCAATTCTTGTTGAGAGTTGTTAATGTTTGGAATGTGTTCATATGACAAATTGTGTAGGCTACACTTATGTGTCTGCATTATAGTTGTCTCACAAGGTAGTGCACACCACACAACATGTGCAATGTTTTTGAATAGGCAGGCAGGTTTTGCATGAGGCCAGTGTTAGTGGTTAATGGTGTGCCTTGATCTACATAGACATGTCCCCACAGTGGTCTTGGGTGCTTCAGACTACTTTGCTGTCAATTGTACAGACTAATGTGTGTCAATCCATCAAGACCTCTGTTGGACCATGTATATGGTATATGGTCCACGCCATTTGTTTCTAACAGTGTTTCATCTTGAAGTGTGCAAGCTGTCTCAATAAATGCGTCTATGTTGTTTGTGTGCATTTCCTTGTGAGAGATATTTCATGCAGGCACATACGTGTTATGTTCACAAGATGGATAATTTGCACATGCAATACAAGTTGAATATCTGAAGTATGCAGAGTACCAAGATGCCAAGATGTTATGACATTACTTTTCACCAAACAGTACCTCCTGGGCTCTGGGTGTGGTGTAACCTTGGGGAGTGAGGTGTGTTAGTTTGCCCTGAGGGGCAACACAACTGTTTATTTATTTCTGAACTTGAGGTGGAATAACTTCATTGTATAGATGAGCTCTCTTGTAAACAAACAGAACCTCCTCGGTGTGACTCTCACTCAAGTTGTGGCCTGGTCTGTTATTTGGATCCTTGTGTCCAAGTAGCATTGTGTCTATACCAACTGTGCAGTACTAGTCTTAAATATGTGCTGAGTTATGTGGCTGTTACTCATGATGCATGCCATGATTTGCAATGTGCCCAAATAATTTTGTGGTCATGTGTCAGATGTGTACAGGTGACTGATGCATTTTTGTTTATTCTCCTTGCCAACAGCATCATCAACCAACACAGGAGGAGACATGAGCACGGACCAGGAGGAGGGACCCAGCCATATGTGTCACCAGCGCTGAGGAGTCGAAGGGAGCTAGTGGCACGGAGGGTGAGGGGAGTCAGGCGGCCGGACCTTTGGAAGCCGACACTTCTTATCATGCAGACGGCTCGGCTTCTGACTCCAAGGAGGAGGGGGAATACGCGGCAACAGCATTTTCCACCACTGTGTCTGTCCCCACCTCATCCAGACCCATCTCCACCATCCCAGTTGCTAGTGTCCCTTCTGTCCGTGCTTCCCCCCCATGTCTCCTTCGTCCCCGGCACCGCAGCCTTTGCCCCTGTCTCCCCTGCTGCACTCAGTGCCGAGTCTGTGGACCTACTCCGGCAGATTCATGTTGGTCAGACATCAATGCTGGCTGTCCTCCATGGCCAAACTCATATACTGACACAGTTGTTGTCATTCATGGAGGGCATGTCAGCTAACATGCCTGACCAACGTCGGACTCTATTGTCCATAGACTCCTCACTGACGGCAGCAGTTGCCCTCCTGCAGTGACCCATCCCCCCAACTCCTTCAGACCCATCCACATCCCCCTTTCACATACTTGTCCACAGAATACGCAGACACACAAGTTCATGCACGCCAACAGAGCCACCCAGTGCACCACCACGTAAGTCTAGGCACAGATCTCCAAGCACACAATCTCAGGGGGATGCAGGCACACCCACATGGACTGGGGTCAGACGGCAGGCACGCAGCCACAGACAAAGTCCGCAAGACTCAGAGCCCTCTACCTCCACTCCCATTGTGTCTCCGGGTGCAGGTGGTGGTCTGGCTGAACTGGCAGCAGTGTGCAGCGCTGAATATGTTTCCACCTTTGGCACTGCACAAGCCACTGAGGAGGATTCCTCCCCCCTGCACCCACAACACCTACCCTTCCCTCTACTGTCCCTGTGGTGCCAGTCACTAAACCAGATGATGCCCCCCATGGGTCCACAGACCTTTAACTCCATCATGTGCAGGCAAGTTTTGGGGTGACAACCTCCCCAATGTACCACCAAAAAAAACTTTATTCTGGACTGGCCATTGGCCTTCTTTGAGCCAGGACTCATTTCTGAACTCAGTTTCCTTTTGGAGCTGAATAAAGCATTTTATTTTCATTCTACACTATTGCATTTCAGGTACTGTATGTGCTGTGTGCCTAGGAGTTGGCGTCATGGTAATGTTTTGGTATTGTGAAAGATTTCTATTTTCTGATGGTAATGAGGTGGACCATGGTATCTATGTGCCATCACAATGTAGCAGCTAATTATCTTGATTTGTGTGTTTTCAGTTTGCCTACAGACATTGTGCGAAAGAGTGTCCCTTCCTCAGTGACACATGAGATCTTCACTACAGACAGTTGCACAATTGTTGTGGTGACTTTTGCGCAGATTTCCTTTTTTTTTGGGCATTCCCTTCAGCAATGGCCATGCCTGCTCACAAATGAGTTCTGCTCATTAGTCTGTGCCATCCATGCTACTCACTGTGTTTGTAGTATGTAGTAATGCCTTCCTGGACACCATCAGCCTTTTTCACACTATGCAGATGTATGATCACAGCCTTACCTTTATGTTTGGATTTGTTAGGCAGGGTATTTGTGCACACAACTCACAATTTAGTGCTTTGTATCTAAGGGGTTTCAACCCTGTTCCTTCCATGAGAGAGTACATGTTTCACCACCTGGACATTCATATCAGGCGCGGTTTGTACATGACAGTGGGTTTTTTATTCTTGCTCTATTTGTTTGGTGAAATCTTACATGACTATACACTATTGAGTCATGATGGGAGGGTGTGTAGGGTGCCTGCAACCTCAAAGGGTGGATATGCATGTTGGATCTGACATCACACCCACATGTGGTGTGTCAGGCAGTGTGTGACAGAAATCCATCCTCCATGTAGTGGGACACTGCTGTAAGTGATGTGTTGCTATGCAACTATCAGGACTGTCACAGGTTAGGGATGTAAACATACACTCATGTAGTTGTATGATGATGATAATGCCCACCCCTATAACTGAGCACAGCTGGGAGTCATGTCCACACAACCCTCCTATGTCTGGGCACTGCTGGGAGTCATATCCACCCAACCCTCCTATGTCTGGGCACTGCTGGGAGTCCTGTGCACCCACCCCTCCTTTGTCTGGGCACTGCTGGGAGTCATATCCACACACCCCTCCTATGCCTGGGCACTGCTGGGAGTGATATCCACCCACCCCTCTTATGTCTGGGCACTGCTGGGAGTCCTGTACACCCACCCCTCCTATGTCTGGGCACTGCTGGGAGTGATATCCACCCACCCCTCCTATGCCTGGGCACTGCTGGGAGTCCTATGCACCCACCCCTCCTATGTCTGGGCACTGCTGGGAGTCCTGTGCACCCACCCCTCCAATGTCTTGGCACTGCTGGGAGTGATATCCACCCACCCCTCTTATGTCTGGGCACTGCTGGGAGTCACATCCACATGCCCCTCCTATGTCTGGGCACTGCTGAGAGTGATATCCACCCACCCGGCATTCTCACTAAACATCTCCAGATTAACAATTCTCTGGATGCCTCCCAGAATGGGTTCGGGCAGGTCACAGTACCGATACCGCCCTCCTTGCCATGATAGAACATCTGCGCTCCGTGTTAGACTCCGGTCAAACTGCGGCACTGGTTCTTCTCGATCTTAGTGCCGCCTTTGACACGGTTTCTCACACGGTCTTGCTTCATCGCTTGGAGGAGGCTGGGATCTCTGGTCTTGCCCTTGGCTGGTTTAGATCATTTCTGGCAGGTAGATCCTTCGGGGTAGCTACACCTCCCTTCCAGTCCCAGGACTATCCTGTTGAGCAGGGAGTGCCCCAGGGGTCTGCGCTGAGCCCCACTCTGTTCAATCTTTATGTGCAGCCGTTAGCTGCTGTCGCCAAGCAATGGGGCCTGACTATGGTCTCTTATGCTGATGACACGCAGCTGGCGGTTGAACTCTCTGGGGACTCAGACCTTGAGGCCTTAAGATTTAGGGAGGGTCTGGTGGCTGTGGCTGGCTGGATGTCAGCTAACTATCTCCAGCTGAACGCTAATAAAACGGAGGTCATGATCGTTGGCAAGAACAGCCAACTGTGGGGAGAACAGTGGTGGCCCCCGGTGCTGGGTCTGACATCCATACCGGTGACTGAGGTAAAAAGTCTGGGAGTCTGGCTTGACTCCTCCCTGAGTTTCTCTAGCCACACTAAAAAAGTGGCAGCAACTTGTTTTCGCATTTTGCGTGATCTTCGATCAATCTTGAAATTTTTTGATGCGCCCAATAGGCAGCTTATAGTTCAGGCCACCATAATGTCTTGGCTGGACTATGCCAGCTCCCTCTTGCTGGGGGCTAACCTAGCGGAAGTCACTCGGCTGCAGCGCATACAGAATGCTGCAGATAGGGCCCTGGTTGGCCTACCCAGATTTTGCTCTGCGAGGGAGACCATTCGGAAACTTCACTGGCTCCCAATGACCCAAAGGATTCAATTTAAGACGCTATGCCTGTCCTTTAAAATCCTTAAGCAGGGCACTCCTAAAATTCTTGAGACCCTCTTGACCCCCTATGTCCCTTCCCACTCCTTGAGATCCAAAGGCCAAGGCTTGGTCGTAGTGCCACACTTCAAACGCTGTAGAATAGGAGGGCGGTCTTTCCGCTACTTAGCGGCGAAACTCTGGAACTCATTACCTAGCCACATTCGTGCCCTGAATGGCCTTATCTCTTTCAGGAGGTCGGTCAAGACTTTTCTTTTCCCACCCAGTATCTAGGTCCTGTCACTTTTCTGCACCTTTTTTTCTCAGCTTCCGTCTACTCTTTCTGCTCTTTCTGACATTTGGTTCTTTGTTGATCACAGCGCCGGGACGTCCCTTTGCTGGGGCAGCTGTGTGCTATAGAAATCCGATTAACATAACATAACATAACCCCTCTTATGTCTGGGCACTGCTGGGAGTCATATCCACACACCCCTCCTATGTCTGGGCACTGCTGGGAGTCCAGTGCACCCAACCCTCCTATGTCTGGGCACTGCTGGGAGTCATATCCACACACCCCTCCTATGTCTGGGCACTGCTGGGAGTCATATCCACACACCCCTCCTATGTCTGGGCACTGCTGTGAGTCCTGTGCACCCACCCCTCCTATGAAAGGGCACTGCTGGGAATCATATCCACACACCCCTCCTATGCCTGGGCATTGCTGGGAGTCCTGTGCACCCGCCCCTCCTATGTCTGGGCACTGCTGGGAGTGATATTCACCCACCCCTTTTATGTCAGGGCACTGCTGGGAGTCATACCCACACACCCATCCTATGTCTGGGCACTGCTGGGAGCCCCGTGCACCCACCCCTCCTATGTCTGAGCACTGCTGGGAGTCATATCCACACACCCCTCCTATGTCTGGGCACTGCTGGGAGTCATATCAACACACCCCTCAGTTGTGACGCATTGTACCCCAACATTAATGGTGTGTGCGCGGCTCGTATCACTATTGCAACGGTGATATACGCGAGTGTGTGACGCACCGTGCAGGTACACTTCCGTTGTTGCGGTACGTTGTTCTCACTGTATGAGCCGTCGGCGGTTTCTGTGTACCAGGTCGTAGGCGTATAGGACAGGGATGCCATAGTCGATGGGGTTCATGGCATGTCTGTCGCGTACTGGGGTGCGGGTCGGGCCGGTCTCTGCTTTTACGGTAGTTTTCAGCTCCTGTAGCAATAGGGTCGTACAAAGTATCACCGAGATGAATCGTACTTGCTGGGCCGGAAACTGCTGCCTATTTACGAAAGTACAGCGCATACAGCGTGACCCGGATATGTATCGTATGTATTTTTTGTTCGTATGGTGTTTGGTACAATTCGTATGTAGATATGCTTTGGTGACGTTGTAGGTATATGAATCGTATGGGAAAAACGCTCCGTACAGCGAATCGTGGGGGATTTTAACGCATGGGAATCGATCCCTAAATTGGGGTAGTTGCTGGACACTAATTAAATATAATTTACTATTCCCATTCCAGTCTATATTAAATTGGAGTAGGTGCTGGACACTAATTAAATAATTAAATATATTTTATGATTCCCACTCCAGTCTACATTAAATTGGTGTATGTGCTGGACACTAATTAAATATAATTTACTATTCAAACTCCAGTATACATCAAATTGAGGTAGGAGCTGGAATTAAAACAAAAGTAATTATTAATTTTTCAATTTTTTTAAATAAATGTAAAAAATATTATTACATTTAAATTATATTTGTAGCATTTTTTTTCAAATGTAATATTTTAATTATCTATTTTTAAAACACTTCCCACTCCGAACACCAACAAACAAAAAATCCCACTCCTAAACTAATTTTCCAAACTATTTTAAATTATTTTTTAAAATACTTAATATCAATTTTAAATTGATTTAAAAATGATAAATGTCATTTTTAATTTAAAAAATAACACTCAACACCCTTAACAACTATAAACTCAAAATCAAAATACTAAATTACATTTTCTACATTTTTTAAAAATGTAAAAAATATTTTCATCTAATTTTAATAATCTATACAATTTTATTAAAAATATTGTATTAGAAATATACATATATTTTTTTCATTCCCACCCTTAACACTTATAAACTCAACATCACACTACAAATATGATTTTTAAAATTTCTGTTTTTCAAATAAAAAAGACAAATTAAATTGTAAAATTTAATAAAAATAGTAAAAATTATCACATTTCAAATATAGATAAAAAAAACACTCCCCACGCTTATCCCCTATAACAGAGTTCTTCAATCTGTGGGGCGCGCCCCCCTAGGGGCGCGCAACACCATCTCAGGGGGAGCGCGAACTCCACTGTAAGAGCTAACCTTTCACTGTTTCCTAATCGTTGGGCATGACGTAATTTCGAAAGAAAGCTAATTCCAAGAGCTGAAATGTTCTTTTGCTATGAAACTGAAAGCAAAACATTTCAGCTCTGGAAATTAACTGTGCCGGGATGGTTAGTTTTTCACAGAAAGGAAGCAAAGTTTCTCTTTAAAGTACATAAAGTATGGGCATGCCATACACTCAGGGTTTTCTTAAAAAATTACAAAAGTGCACATTTAATGTAGCTATGTTCATGCTTTTTATACATTGTGCTCAAAGAGCACACTTTTAAGACTAATCTTTCTTTATAATAGGCTGAAAACAAATGGCTTAGGGGACAAATGAAGGGCAGTTGTCTCATGCTACTGTGGGATTTGGCAGCTGAGGTTCCCTCACATGAGAGTGTACTCAATTCAGCAACTACCATTTTATTTGTACTAAGTGAATGTATTTCAAGTGGAAATGACCAAGAGAGAGCAAAGCAGAATAGGGTGAAAGAAAAAGGGCAAGAAAGCTGAGAAAACAGAGACAGAGGGATAAAGCAGAGTTAAACCTGCAAGAATGAGACAGGCAGAAATAAGAGGGTGGAGGAAGAATGAGGCGTGTGTTGGTTCGTTCAAGACTTGTCAGTCCTGGCAAACAGCCGCTCTGGCAAGAGACCATGCTGGCAGAAGTGACGTAATAAAAACTTTGGCACCTGTACTTTTATTATTATTAATAATTAAGCACTCCCTTTGGGAATCCACCATAAACCCTTTCAGCCTGTAACAGTCTTTTCTACTTTCTGCCTGGACCCACTCCCTGGAGGCACACACATCAGTTGTGCCCGGTGCAGGCAAGCGCGGTGGGGCAGTGGAGTGGGTGGGGGGACCAAATAGGATTCATTTATTTAATTTGACCTATTCCATTGTCTGTCGACTTTCCCGCCGCTGACCCATCGCACTTACCTGCGTCGGCCTCCGCTGAATTTAAATGCACTGCAATGCTGCCAGTTCACTGTGCAGCTGGACCGAGATTCATTTGATCACTACAAAGTTCCTCAGACAACATTGCTCTGAAGTAAAATAGGCAACATCATTCAATTTTTATTAGTTCTATTTTTTAACCATAAGCCTGACGTTACCTAAACCCCCACTCAGGGCATAAGTCCTAAAAAAAAACAAATGGGGGGACTAATAAGCATAAGCAATGCGCATTGGTATCACAGGACATCACAGGAAGGGATGTCAGAACCCTGTGAGATCCTCCTTTTTTAAAAAAAATAGGCTAGCCTTTCCTTCCTTGCTTGCTATGGAAGGAAAGGTATTCATCTGAATTGAGGGTAGTTGCTTTTGAGGTGAATGGGCTGCTCCAGATAACACTGTCCCATTATAACTCAACTGCATACATAAATCCCTAGTAAAAATAATTTGCGCACAATTTACCTTGGAAAAATTTGATTTGGACTGGTTAATAAGCCTCTGTCATTTAACCACACCCACTCACAAACCTGCAGTCTACTAAATACTCTTACTCTGTTTAACATTATTTGCTGGGTATGGCCGTGGATATGCGGATGCGGATGGGATTATGTAGTGTACCAGATTCCAAAAATTTCTGTCAAGTGGTGGGGGGGCCCGACATCTAAAAAAATTCAGCTGGGGGGCTCAACCTAAAAAAGTTTGAAGACATCTGCCCTATAAACTCAACATCCCACTCCTAAAATTACTTTTCAAATTATTTTTTTTAATAAAAAATACAAATTAAAGTTTAAAATTTGATGAAAAATATAAATAATATTAGATTTCAAATATATGTTTTTAAAACACTCCCCACTCTTATCCCCTTTAAATCCAACATCCCGACCATAAAAATATTTTTCAGTTTTTAAAAAAAAAATACAAAATAAATTGTAAAATTTATTAAAAATAAAAAAAATATTACATTTCAAATATATATTTTTAAAACACTCCACAACCTTATCCCCTATAAACCCAACATCTTGCTCCTAAAAATATATATAAAATTTAAAACATATATAAAACATTTTTAAATATACAATACATTTAAAATTACATAATAAAACACTCAAAAAAGTATTACATTATATACTAAAACTAACAAAATACTATATTTATCGACATTTTTACACAACGATATTTTGACGATTGATATTTTTCACATCGATATTAAAACACACATACCTAAAACTACAGTATTGCAATTGATATTTAAAACATCGATATTTTTTACTATCGATATATTAACATCGATATTCTGTCATTTTGATATTAAAAAAATGATATTTTAACTACTCACCGTTGGAGAATTTACTTTCCCTCTTCATGCTTAATTTGCCATTACTGATAATATGGGAAGTGTAAGGGATTCCTTTGATTGATTGTGATCTGCGAAAACATCAATCATATATGTGTAAATAGGATAGAATGTATAGAAGCGCATGATCTAAGTATAGATTTCTGCAGATTATTTTCTTCTAGGTATGTGCTGGAATCAGAATATACCTGCAATACAAACTTTACATCACTAATAATCTGTAATACCTTATACTGGAGACTAGTGACAACGTAATTGTCTGTCCAGATTTCCCTGCCCCACAGTAAATTGTGGAGCACTGCAAAAAAGCGGATAAAGACTTGTGACTAGAATGTACGGAGTCACAAAAAGTGGCCAGACAAAGATGTAGAAGTTCATGTGAAGTGAAGTGGTGGCACACACATGGAAGACAATGAGGCAGACATAATGTACCACAGGAATGCTGCAAGGAACATTCATGCACAGCAAGTAAATTAAATTGATGCCACCACAAACATCCAGAGTAGAAGCCCTTAAGCAGGAAGCCTTAGCAGGGAAGACTGACCAGAAAGTAGAATTTCTTTTATGAAGTGGGGACACAGTAACCTTTTCATGTTTTTGATCCACAATGTATCCCAATACTTGTTAACAGACTTGAACTTAAATGCCTTCCTGTGTGGATAGAAATGTTCTACAGCATCAGTATTGTGAGAGTTGCCTTTCTCTTTCTTTGAAATTTAGAATGGCCACAAGGATTGTGTCTCAGTCCACTACCCATGTGCATCAGGATCTCTTGCTGATTGACGCTCTCGTCCTCCCACTCATCATCGCAGATCAATGATATTGAGCCACAGAGCATCTGTCAGGGGTAATTGCCTCCATCACTTGGAACTTTCAATTTGGAGGTGCGCCACTATGGTCTGATCCAATCTGAATTACTACCAATCAAATACCAATCTCATAGAGAAATATTACAGGCCCGATTCACAAAGGGGTCTCCACTCTCATAGCAGAGACCTCGCCATCATGGCAACGACCTACGCTCATTGTGGGGACCCAGCGCTCGTGGCAGGACCTCCACAATGACTTCCACAATGATAAGTGCAGCACGGAGGTCCCACCAAGAATGTGCCCCTGCCACAATGGCCCCGCCTCGGTTTCCCGGCCTCGGTCCCAAGTGTGGAGGCCCTTTGTGAATCAAATGAAACATTTATATTTCAACTACAAATATCCCAGACTCTGTTGGATTGTTGCACTGAAAATTAAAATCTCCGTGTTCGGTGCAAGCTGATTATACAAATATATGTTAAATTATCTTGATAAATAATTTTTTAAGGTAAATTTCAAAAGATATAAAATTTACTAACTAGTGTATGTTCAAATCTCTGTGTTATGCAGTAATAGAAACGTAAGTAAATTATTAATTTAATGCTGCAATTATTTATTTATTTATTTTTGATATTTGTAAAGCGCATACAATGGCCCATGGGCGTCTCGGCGCTGAGTATCTGAATATTTACCCTGAAGGAACTATGGATGATTTATTGATTAAAGAGCCAGGTCTTAAGTTGTTTACGAAAAGACCATAAGGATGGACTGGCTTTAATCAATTGTGGCAGAGTGTTCCACAACTTAGGGGCTGATACCAGGAATCTTCTGTCGCCCCATGAGACCGTTTTTGTACGGTGTATCACAAGATCACCTGAGCAAGATGAACGTAGTGTTCTGAACGGACGATAAGGAATCAGGTTGCGGATGAGATGTGCTGGTCCTTGGTTATGCAACGCTTTATACACAATGCACAGAGTCTTGAACTTTATCCTGTTTTTAATGGATAGCCAATGCAGCTCTTTGATGGTTTTAGAGGCAGAGTGATGTTTGGGGATGTTTCCCAAAAGCCTCGCAGCAGAGTTTTGTATTATTTGCAGTTTGTTCAAGACTCCTTCCTGTGCATTGAGGAACAGAGCATTGCAATAATCCAAAGTGGACAGCACAAGGGAGGTGACAAGAGTTTTGCCAACTTTATCAGGTAGGAATGGGAGAATTTTTTTGATAAGCTTCAGCTTATAAAAGGCTGAAGAGGTAATCTGGTTGGCATGTGGGTGGAACGTGAGGCGGTCATCAAAGATGACTCCCAGATTCCTCACTTTACTGACAGGCTCGGGGGGGGGAGCCTAAGGAGGAAGGCCACCAATTGGATGACCACTCAGGTGTTAGTGGTCCGAAGATGACTACCTCCGTTTTATCGGAGTTTAACTTTAAGCAATTGGAAGCCATCCAACTCCCTATTGCTATCATGCCAGATTTTAGGTCATCTGCCACTTTATAGCCATTGTTCTTGATGGCTAGAACTAGCTGGGTGTCATCTGCGTAGGAAGTAAGGCTCATCCCATAAGCCCGGATGACATTGGCTAAGCCCGACACGTAGATGTTGCAGATTCCCTGGTGGTATAGTGAGTATATATAGGAAGAGGGAAATCAATGATGTATTCAGCATGTAATGTGACTAGAAACACCAGAATGCCATTGGGGACGAGATTAGAGGTTCCATTTGACATTAATTCCCCCTTCTAGTTACTGCAGTGATGCACATTAGTACCATGGATGTGCCAATTAGTCCATGGTACATTTGAGGACTGAGACTGATGAAGTTTTGATAGACATTGGAATACAAGCACATATACAGACACAGGCATACACCAAAGTGTGGCATATAAGAATTAGCACTGTCTGGGAGACGTCTCATGTGTAAGTTCTCAATTGGCTAGTTCATGTAAGTTGGATGAAAACATATGGATTGGCAACATACATGTATATGCATATTCAACAATGCTGTAAATAGTGCCTTTAGGAGTGGAGCTAAACAGTTAAATTAATTTACCTGTGAATCTAGGGGTATTGCAGTGTGCAGAATAGGAACACTTGTGCAATTTGAAGTGGTTCTCCTTTAAGTGTTCTTCACTGGCTTCTCTTCCACACAGGTTTTGTGTAATTTGATGATGGTTATCTCTAGAATTTGGGCTGTCTCCAGGCTTGAATAGCCACAACATGGGCATAATGAAGTGTGAGGTTTTCCACAGAATAAAAGGTCTTGTCAACTATATGAGACCATAAACCATGATATGCTTCCACTTCCATTTTATGTGCTAAATCCAGGACAGGAACTCTGTCCCCTCTGAGGATCCATGGGTGCACCCCTTCAGGTAACAGGACCGCTTATTGTCAAGGACAGGCTTAGGTTTCTGTAAACACTAAATAAAAACCAGGAACCCAGATACACACACAGTCAGCACTCAGAGCAAGGGTACATACCTGTAGACCATGTAGGGGACAATTCGATCCCAACAGATGTCAAGCCTTGTGGTGGACAGAATGTTCACCTAACACCTAACTGCAGATGGGGAAACATAAGTATACTACAAATGGAGCTGAGCCCACTACCACTTTAGACTCCTTTCTTCTGAGGGCATCAGATGCACCAGTTAAGAAGATCCAAACGGTCGAGTGCAGACTTTCCATGGGGGATTTGAGGGCTCCAGTCCAATTAAGTAAACGTAACATATACTCAACTAGCTTGCAGTCGATCCCCCTAATCCATCCCTTAAGCAAGCCATTACTCGTTCCAAGCGCATGATCACCCGTACAGATGCTACAGTTTTCTCACCCCCGGTCCCTCAGGGCCAAGCTAAAAGAAGAAAAAGGGAGAGGGCAATCAGCTAAGCCAAGCTTTGCCGTCCCTCAAGGCCCCAAGGTTGCCTCCCCATCTTCTTCGGACGATTGACCTTAAAAATTGAACAGTATATCACACTTCTACTGCAACAGATTTTAGATAGATTAACAAGAATTAAGGTTAGCTATTCTATGTTCAGCAAGCGGGGGTCCAACTCAGCCTAATTTGAGGACTGTAGTTGGTGAGCCAACTCCTCTTAACGACTTAACTGTTATATCATTGTGTCCCACCAATAATTGTACGGTCAGTTTGAACTTACCAAGAGGGGGTGAAGGGGGCAGGATTCAATATTCTTATCCAGGAGGTATTGTAGTGTAGTTCCTACATTCTCAATAGGCTCTGCGCACTGGAATAATATATCCTATAGATATGATGTAGGACTTATGCCAGTTGGTCTCCATCGAATATACTAAACTTAATTGTGAGTGTCAGCTAGCTCAGAGGTCACTAGAAACTTTATCGAATGCACAAGAAGAGATTCGTTTATGACAACTGCATAAACATGACAACTTTGTTTCCCTAGGACTGGAAAATATCTTCAGCCATAGAAACAATAGATAAGTATTTCACTCAGTCAATCGTGCATGCTTCGTTTTTACAGAGTTGCAGAGAAATAGAGAGATGGGCGTTTTCAATAAAAGGTTTATTGAACAGTCTTCTTTCTCATGCATGAGAGGTGAACTGCTACAATCGTTAGAAAGAATGCGAAGTATATTATGAAATAATGCTGTAATAGCATTGTATGGTTTCTAAGCCATATAAAAATACATACATAAATAACATACACTAAAATACTCAACTGGTGCTTCTAAATACGCCTACCCTAATGTACCTAAACTAGGTCTAGAACGAGGGAAGAAGTATGTATTGTTTAGCATAAGTTTTAGTTCTGCCATGAATTGCCAAAGGTTTCTCTAGGTTCTAATCAGCTCCATACCTTAGAATGAAGGAGGTCTGGTATCTCTGTCACAGGACTCGATTTCCCAACACCCCAAAAGGGGAGTCAGAAACACTGGAGCTAGATTTCCCAGCTGTGGAGGGCAGCTTCCTGATCAGTGCATCAGCTGGAGTGTTGGCTTCCTTCGGCACTTGCTGTAGCGAGCTGCATCGGGCAAGTAGGTCGTCAAACTGCTCCGAACCACCGTGCTTTGTCATAGCAAGTGAAGGTATATTTATAACTTGAAGGTGTTTAGGAATGCCATGTCTGACGTAAAGTCGGGTTTGTTCCAACCCTTGGCTGCCTGGAAGGAGAGCTGGCGACTGCCCATATGGCTCGCTTCACCCTAGGTGCTACCAGCAAATTTCGCTGATTAGATCTCAGGGATCTATGAGATTGATGACGGCGAAACAAGGGCTGAAGAATGGTAGGGCCGATATTCCCGATGGACTTATGCGCCATGCACAACGTCTTAAACATGATTCTTTCCTGGATCGGCAGCCAGTGGAGCGATCGAATTGCTGCCTTTGCCGAGCCACGTCTGGGTGAATACATAAGCAGCCGAGCTGCGCAATTTTGCACCAATTGCAGGATTTGAATGGTACCTGCTGGAGCACCCAAATAGATAGCGTTTGCATAGTTCAGCCGCGATAGAAATATGAATATCATGAATGAACCCCTAAGGAATAGATGTTCATTGTAAAACTAAATGAGTTCTTGGAGAAATCAATATTCAAGCAAGGGGAAGTCCCTAATGACTTAGGCTGGTTTTCCAAGAAATCGTTGTGACGTTTGGTGAACGGATGGAAGTAGCCATGCCTGTATTTGGGTAGCATGGGCTATGCCTAAATAAGGGCTTGATTTCTATGCCTATATAAGGGCAGCGTGAATTGCACCTATATAAGGGCATAAATTGGGAAAATCCATTCGGATTCTAAAACGCCATACAACACCCACTCCACTTTCTTATGTATGACATTACTAATTTCTAAACACGTTAAACATATCTAAACATGATGTGTTAAAACCCACCCAAAATACATAATAATGCAATGCTACTGGTTGTACACAATAGCGCATTGATGCTGTACACATTTAAAGCGATGTTTCATTCTAAGCATATAGTTGACATTTGTAAATGCTATCTGAATGAATCATGAAAATATACATTTATGAAATGGCTCGTGAATACAGAAGAAAAAAGGCCAAAACCATTTCATGTCCGAATATATAAAACTATTTGGTATGTGGACAAGGTCAAATATTGTCTCTGGAAGTTTTTCAAAGAATTCTAGTTCTCTATGAATAGTTCTACTTTAAGCAGATTACTTTGTGCCAAAAAATTGAAAAATACAAATTTGGAGAAAAAAAAGTTAATCATAGAAAAAAGAGTTCCAAAGTTAGAACTTTGTTTTGAAAAAATGAAGGTCGAATTCAGAATCTCTCAGAACCCTGTGTGCCAAATCAAAAGTCAGTGTTATTGTTTGGAGAAAACATCAAATCTTCTAAGTCTGTAAAGAATTTGTCTACCATTGCAGATGAATGTTGCATTACCTCGTTAAGAAGATCAACCGCACATAGATGTGAAGCATCGCCATCAGCATTGGTCACATTAGCAATGTTCAAAGTAGATGATACCTGTGTGCCTGTTTCTTCTCGTACCTCACCGTCAGCATTTTGCGTCTGTGAGATCTCAATGAATGCCGTCATCAGAATTGGTAGCTGCTGGGGACAACAGAGTGCATGAGCCGTTACTGGTTCAAGCAAAGTATCAACCTCCATTGGCATGACTAATGGAAGTGTGAGACAGATGTCTAACACAAATTCTTCTCCGCACAGCAGGCAGAGTAGAACAGGTAAGATGAAATCTTGCCAAATTGGTCTGAATGACAGAAACCATGTGGTATTTAATTCTCTTAAACAAGTTAATCCCAAAATTTGGACGATGCACTCACAGCACTTCATCGCCAGTAGAGTGGTCTCCACGGTGAACTGGGTGTCGCTTGTGGATTGGCTTGCCATATCGAAACAGTAGGAGCAAAAATAGTATTCCTGCAGCGAGTCCCAAAATGAGAGGCAGTCCGCCAAACACAGATTGCCGAAGTTTGGAAATATTCCTAGGACTGCTTCAAAAGGTGCTAACAGTCCAGAAAATACTGTCTTAAATACATGTACATACCCCTCATATCAGACATGTTTAAGATACGACTTAACATTTCTGAGAAATGTATAGGGAAATTTGTAGCTAAGAGGGCATGTATCTCTGCAGAAGTCCTTGCGACTTACAGATCATAGGTCTCTTTAGCCAAGATCAGTGGCACAGTTTTCTGTAAAAGAATGGCTTTCATTCTGCTTAAAGTATCAATTCGTATAGAACAAATGTTTAGTGAAGGCCATAAAGGCGACTCCCGGTCTGTCTTGGTTTTTTGAAACAATACTTGCATACAGCAAGTGACCCTGGCTGACACAGTTACTAGATAGGGTAAACCTGGCAACATGCCACAGCAGCTGTGATCGTTCAACAAGATTTAACTTCCATTTGAAAGTTGTCCAAAAAGTGGATCAATCACGGCAGCCGGTGAACCTTGCAGGTGCCAGGATAAGTTGGTAGAGAAACCATTGCAGGCCCCATGTAACTTAATACCCTGACAAAGGAGAGTACAGCTTAGAGCGTTTTCACAATTTAAGAAACACGTCTCTTCCCCCACTACAACATCTGTGTGTATACGGTAATTCCCAGGATGTCTTGATGTATTCTTTACCAAACCTTTCATATGTGCCTGCTGGTATGTGTTTTAAGTAATATTGAAAATTAAAAATTATAACAGGTCGAGTGATTGTTCCATATGTAATCCATTCAGTGGCTGGCTTTTCAGCGACTGTAAATGGCAATATTTCCAGTTTTTCAATGCTCAGCACTGTATAGTCTGCTCCCCTCTGTGCCAGTTTGATCTGTTTATCAGTGAGATTGAATTCTGAAAACAGTGACATAGATTTGAATAAACGCCAAGGCACATAGCCTGAACGTAGGTTTTGTAACGTCCAGCCTAATAGCATGATAGAACGTAATTGCGACTGACCATGTTGCAACATGACCAAGTTCTGTTCCATGATGTTTATGGCAGAGGATACTATGCTGTCCAAAGAATATATCCTGGACGACAGAGTCGTTAACCCATGGTCAACTACTGAGAAAGTTTTCTCAAAATTATACGATCAATTTCTGGTACTCTTTCTGCAGTTTCTGCTTGTGTAATCTTCCATGCTTCATTCTAAGCAGCATAGATACCGGCATATATAAAATACTTATGACGTGGTGTTCTTGGTCCTAGCAAGAATTCCCTAAGATCAGCGCTATCTTTAAGTAAAGATAAGTGTTGTTTGACATGTTTAAGTGTAGATCTATGTAGCCATTCAAGGCACAGTTTCCCTACACTGTATGTTGTTACTATTCCTGGATGCTGTCTCTAAACATATCTTGGATCTGGCCTAGTGAATTTGAAACCCTGTGTTTTGTTCAGGAATCTATCTTGACAGTTGTTTGTGTCTGTGGGCTAGATTAACAATTTTTTCCAATCTGGATCTGTTCTGTTGTGATGCAAAATAGTATGTACATCGACCTCCCACTCTGAAGTGTTATCACTAACAGGTGTAGGTGTAGGTATGGATGGATTATTTAGGTGTTTTATCTTGGCTAACCCAACAAAAAATGGCAGATGGACAGTGTCAATCAAAAACATAATTTACTCTGGAATTATGTAGGCTCTAAATAAAGCTTATATCCCCTGTACTTCCCAATCTTTTGTGATCCAGACTGTTTTTGTCTCAATGTTGTCTTTCCAAAAGTTGAAACCTAGTGAAGACAGCTGAGCATAAAAGGCTGCAGAATAAATCTGCTTGGTATTTGTCAACATACTATTCATTCCTGTCTAATTAAAATTTTTAAAGTAAAATGATTCTGGATTGGAAATATTAAAACCTGAAAAGTATGGAACT
The DNA here is from genome assembly GCF_964263255.1 of Lissotriton vulgaris. Classification (NCBI taxonomy): domain Eukaryota; kingdom Metazoa; phylum Chordata; class Amphibia; order Caudata; family Salamandridae; genus Lissotriton; species Lissotriton vulgaris. Next base: position 2,062,074,894 of record NC_141689.1, on the reverse strand, counting down.
TTTCCCCAAAATGTTTTTGAGCTACCCTTTGGTGGCGTAGGACAATGTTCCTATTGGTTATACATCAATACATTTCTAGGGTTTGCAGATTTGTGCAAGAAATTATGACCATAATGATTATAACAATACATTTGTTCATAATCTGATGAACCTTCTAAGTATTCATGATTTATAAATACAGCAGACATTTCTAAGTCTCACATCATATTATTAACAGTCTTGAAGTCTAAATCATCAGAAAAGGTACTAGATGAAACAAAGTCATTCGGGGAAATCTTGAACTGGTGTGGAATCTTCAACAGCTCCACAGGGTCAAAGATGTCATAATCAGTTCCGTCCCAAGCTATACCACCAGGTATAGGAACAGCTGTGATGTTCACTGATGACAAGTCTCTTTGCTCACGATGAGATGATTTGTGTGGCTTGAGTAGTACGTTGATGTTCTTACTTGCTGTGTCCTTTTTAACATATCTTCCATTTATCAGCATTCCCAAATGTATTACCAGAGTCAAAGTAGAAGAAAACGCACACCCAACACAATCCAAAGTTCAATCCATGGTGAAACCAGATAAGTATTTTCTAGGTGATGAAAAAGGTCTGTTGCTTGTTCTTTGAAAGTTCTTTTTACTGGTGTTGTTTCAGGTTCGCTGGGATCCTCTGAAAACCCATCACAGTTAATGAAATAGCCAGAGGAAGTTCTGTCAGTTGTAGGGATTGCATCAGGATTTGTTGAAATCGCTGGAACCACTTAATCACTTTTTACTTCTTTGTAGACAGGTGTTTCTTGACAAACTGTTATTTGAGTTTCAAGAGGTACAAGTTCCATAGCTTTGTTGCATAGTCCTTCTTTCCGCACTGCAGATTCTTCAAAGGTGATGAGTCTCTCAATTTGAACCTCTTGGATAGTAGCCAGATTAGGGCATCTGCTACTTGATCGGAGTCCACTTGGCCTACTGCTTATGATCGGTCACATGATGTGGTTTGACCAGGTCGATGGACACATACCTGTTCTCCTTTTTACCAGCAAGGGGCGGCAGTAATACTGTACTTGATCCGTGGATTGCTAGAACAAGTACTGGTTGTCTGTAAGAAGGCCCAAATTCCTTCTTGTCTGCGATCTTTTCTCTGACTAGATCCCCAAGCTTAGGAAACCAGACAGGCCTTGCTGGGATGGCGGGATTTTTTTTCAGTGGTGGTTGGCTTCAGGATCACGTTACTTTGTTTCATTCTTATTTCATTTACGTCCTGTAAAACAGCCAAGAGGTCTTTGATATCAAAGGGTTTTTAGGTTACCACTGAAGTCTGACAATCGAGATCCGATGCTAACATTCTGGTCCCAAAAAGTACTTCACCTGGAGTGATACCCCCTAGAGAACCCTAGCTGTTATAGATTGCTTTATGTCCCGTTTTTTTCTCTCCAATACCAAATTTCCCTCAGGATGGAATAAACTAGAGTACCACAATGCAACACCCAATTTGGCCATGGCCTCCTTGTAAGCTCGAGAGCTAAACGCAGGGCCCTGGTCAGAATGTAGCGAGCTGACTGCGTATGTGCGAATAAAGACTCACAAATCTTTTATAACAGTTCGAGCGTCAGCCGAGCGCTGAGGCCACATCCAAATTAATCTTGTCTTAATATTTGTGGAATTGCATTTGTCTATAGGGACGTCTGCGTGTAGATAGTCTAATGCTGTCTAACAATGGTGTCTGTAATGGGCTGGCTATGCTATAGTCAGGAATCTGGTGGCGTTCTGTGCTGCGATCTCTATCGCAGTCATTGCAGTTAATTACAAATGTGTGAATGTGTGCATTTATTCCTGGCCACAAGTACATCTCTTTTAATTTTAGTATAGTCTTAGAGATCCCCTGATGTATCAGACCCTCTCCCACATGTGCTTTGTGTATCAAAGCTTCTCTACGTCTCCTGTTTGGAATTATCCTATCCCCCACTCCAGGGATTCGAGCAAAAGGAACAGAGTTTGCACCAATTATATATGAGTGTTTGAGTTGAAACTTATTAGTTAACGCTGAACCGCTACTTTTGCTTGTAGCATTGACAGCTAGCATTATTTTGCCGTCTATTTTCGTTTTTGAATGAGTGATTGCAGCTACGGAAGTCGTTTGCACAGCTGCCTTCGTGGCTTCATCAGACAATGAATTCCCTTCAATGTGAACACCATCACGTTGATGACTCAGCATATGTATCACGTGAGTGTTTTGTAGTCCTTGTCGTAACTGAACTACTTGTTCCCAAAGCAGTTTATGCCTAATTGTGCCACCTTTTGCATCTTTGTAACCGTTTTGAATCCAGTTCTGCAAGTATTCATTGTAAGATTGAACACAATAATACGAATCGCACACTATGAGTGTGGGGAATTGGCGTCCATATTTTGAAGCACCGTCTTGAATGCTTGCAGTTCAGTTTGCTGAGCTGTACAATCTCCTAGAGTTTGCCTTTTAGTGACCATTGGTCTGAATTTGCCATTGCGCCAACAATCTTTAAGGATCGCACACTCCACACTATAGGCTTGTTTACCCCCGTAGCTGGTTGAGCTGATTCGTCAATGTAAATTATACATTCATACTGCACTAGAGGCAAAATTTCAGTAGGCAGATGACATTCTTGTTCGTATTGTAGAAATGCTTATGTCTTCAAACATGGGTCAAAAACGTATTCAATGTATGTTGCAGCAAGAGAATTAACTCATTGTATCCATCTTGGATGTAAAGCTTTAGCATTTGGAATGCTCGCTTTTATCACTGCCTCTAAGACAGGCACAGCTGTAACGACCATAATGTGTTTACCCTGTGCGAGGGCTCTGTCTTTTGCTACTGCAGTTTGAACCGCTGTCCGAATTTTTTCTGTTGAAGTGCATTTCATTTCTACTTGTATGTACAAATGTGAATTGTAAGCTATTCGTACTTTTTCACCTACGTTAAAAGTTAAGTACGTAAATCTGCATTGTCCTGGAATGATTCGGATCCCTAAGTTGCGTACGTTTACGCATGTTTGCAAATGTTTTGTTGCTAACATGTCTGTTTGCAATGAACGCAAAATTTCTGTGTGTTTTTGTGTCCAATTAATTGTTTTAAAATCAGGTTTGAATCTTTTGTAGAGAGGTTTAACCCTTTCTGCGTAGTTTAAAATGTAAGTTCTTCCTAAATTTAAGAATCCTAGAATCAACTGTATGTTTTCCAGTGTTTTTGGAGGTTGGAGCAGCGCAGATTTCTCTAGAAAGTTTACTGCCAGGCTTTTGCTTTCACTCGATAACTCCTATCCTAAAAATAGGACGTTGAGGTGTACAATTCTCGATTTTTTTAAACTGAATTTTTACTCGTCAGAGGCGAATCCCAATATAGTTGTATTCCCCCTGTTCAAGTGCCTATCCAAGTCATCGTCTGTCAGATAGATGTCATCCACATATGATAATGCTTCATCATCATACGTTTGTATTATCCTTGCTGAAAGTAACTCAGGACTATTTTTGAATCCCTGAGGGAGATGACAGAAGCGACGCTTTGTCCCTATAATTGAGAAAGAGGTCAAATACCTACTTTCTGCTGCAATGTTTTGACAGAAAAAACTGTTAGAAATATCTAATATGGTTTTATATTTTGTACGCACAATGTTATTCATTAATGCTGCACTGTGTGCATTTTGTACTGCAAATGTTTTGCAAGAAGAGTTTAAATGTCTGTAATCCAATACTAGGCAATATGGTATTGTCTGGTTTGGAGACAGGAAACAAAGGATTGTTCATTGACGAGGTGCATGCTTCAATCACCCCTTCGTATTCAAGTTGATCTAATATCTCCCTGACCTGTTTTTTAGCTTCTTGCTTAATTGGGTACTGCCTTCATGCAGTTGGTTGATTTTTCAACTGGATTTGATGATGAGGAGAATCCTCATCTAATCTTACATGATTTTTATGTAATGTAGGAGCCTGGGCTACTGCCCATTTCCTGGCAAATGAATTGGATTGTGGTTGGAGAAGGCTGGCATAATGATGTTTTCGCCATGTGGGCACTCCCTGACAAATTGTGGTGGCCATTCTTATTCAGCAAGAAGAATGTCATAACCCTTAGAAAGTCGCTCCCAAAAGAGTTCCCCCACTTTTCCTGGTATGTCCCCCTCCATCCGGAGTGTTATTTCATATAACTTATGTGACAGCTAACACTGGTATCTGCAGTTTAAACTTGAATGAATTAAATCAAGTCCACTGTCTCCAGTTGATCCTTCAAGTTTCTGCAAGCTATGGGGACTTCTGTTGCGCTGTCCAACATTGTCTGAGCCCATTCCCCGTTCTTGAGTTGTGTCCTCAAGATACGTGGCATGCCTGATTTTTAGACCAGCTACCTTCTTTTTGGTGAATTAGGGTTTCTTGTTTTTCGGAACGTGTTGATCGTCTTTGGACTTCACACGTTCTTCCTTGTTTTCTGACCGTCCTCTTCTTTTGGATTTCTGTGACAAGGTCTAAAAGGTACGAGAGGAACGTGTATCAGTGTCTTGATATCTATCAGGTTTTCTCAAATTATCCCTGTTCCTGAGGTTATACCTTCTTTCTGAGGGCTCCTTTTGAGGAGACCTAACTCGGGATTGAGAACGCTTCTCTTTAGAAGTTTGTTTGGTGATCTCCCACTTCTTTTTAGAAGTAGTAGGAGTGTTTTTATTAAAGATCTTTTCAGGACCTTTGGACAGTTGAGGTTTAACTGGTTTCCCACCCAAGCTGTCTCTGCCTAATTCTTCATAGGATTTTTCAATTATTCTGGCAAGTTCTTGTGGTTGCTCAGTTACATCAAATTCCATTAACTTCTGGCGGATCGCCACGGATGCTGCCTCACCTTTAATATTAGCTAATATTGTTGAAATCTGTTTGAAACCTTTCAGTAATTTCATACCTAGATTTAAAGCAGGCTCTGCCCCGTAGTCAGGTATTGCCGCCAAGACGGAACACCATGTGTTTTAGTGTATATTGCAGCAAAGACTGTACCCCAAGTGCCGCAGTCCTCCAGATGTGGTGGGATCCCCATTGGTAAACAGATTGTTAAAATTCTGTGTTTCTCATGAGGGTTAGTTTTGGGAAATACTGCCTCAATTTGAGTAATTTTTTAAGCTATCCAGAATGGAATTTATTCCTGTTTTGCGGGTAATTTCACTGACAACCAAATGTAGAGTCTGTGGTGTAATTTTATTTGTGTTCCCCTGGTGGGGGTGATGTTGTGGAATCTTTATTACTGGTTGGACTGTAAGAGTCTGCATGACATATTGAAAAATTGTCTATAGATTTTGATTAGCTCTTTGAGTTGAGTTCGTAGTCCCACATCTGTCATTTCATTAATTTCAGGATGTGGAGTATAGCTGGCTGAAACCGGCCATGTTGCTCCTGGTCTACCTAGTGGACCAAGCCTGGTAATGTTATTTAAATGTTTTAGGGCGCCTTTAAACCAGAGATCCTCCTCCTGGTATGTGAGTGGAATTTCAATATCCTCGAAAGGAATGTGTTCTATTGGTGGTTCATCTTCTTTGTAGAAGTGAAACACATGTGTTACTGGATTTGCTTCAGGGAAGACTATCCATGATAGAATACCTCTGTCTGATGATATTCATGTGCTACTATCACAAAAACTACCCTACCACCTCTTGATGTTAGGCCATTTTTGAAAAGTTTTATAGGGATGGTTTTCCTTAAAGTTAAAGGAATGCTTATAGCATCCTCGTCGGTTTCTTGGAAAACTGAAATGTTAAAAGCTGGATCGGCTGCAGCTCCACCGGTTTCGGTGTTGTTATCTCCATTTAGGGACATTTTTGTTTTAATGAAAAACTGCAGAGCGAGTTTCAAGGAAACAAAGATAAGGTGCACAATATTTTGGAACACTGTATCCTTCAACGTTGAACAAACCAAAAAGCTAATACATAGGATTTTTGTCCTACTCAGTTATGACGGATATTATCCCTTTACCCACTCCAGACGTCTATTGGAGTATTTATTAAGCATGGGCGAATTTTGCGAATCTGGCGTTCGCGAATTTGCGTATTTGCGAACTCGCAATCCGCAAAATCCACAAAGTCTCGCGAATTTGCAGATTTTTTTTTGTGTTCGCAAGGGTTTTTGCCAGTTCGCGAGGGTTTTGTACTAGTTCGCAATTGCGAACTTACTTGTCGGCTCGCAACGGTCGCAACTATGTTGTTTCTACGTCTGGTTCATCATCACAGGTTCCCAGCACCCTCTGTTTCACCACTGCCAACCTCTGTTTCACCCATGCCACCCTCTGGTACATCAATGCCACCCTCTGGTTCATCATCACTGTAGATTATGGGGGGGAAAAGCAAGCACACCTGCCCTGCTTCAACTGACATGAATTAATTTGGGGTTGATTTATTAATGTGTCACTGTTTTAAAATTCCAGTCTGGCACCTGCTTCCTTATCTGTAATTTTCTTTCTGTTGCAGTGCAATTCTTTTTTCCAGGACCTTTGTGGCCTACTTGTAGCTATTCTATGAGCCTGCTGTGAGGGTCAGAGCAGGGTCATACAATTGTTGCAACTAGCAACTGAACTCTGGAGGGGCCCCAGTCAGGAAGCACTACAGTGAATGGTTACTAATGATGAGTTTGAACTTTTGCACCTGCTGAGTGCTTTAAGTTTTGCAAAACTCGTTTTTCTGCAATTTTGCGGGATTCATGGGGCACGAACGTGCGCGAGATCGAATTCGGAAGCCGCGAATTCGTGCGAATATGCGATTTGTTTTTTTGCGGCATGTTAGTTCGCAAGGTTTTGTGCGTTTTAGCGAGCCGCTTGTAGCACAACAGCGCGAAGTTACCCTCACGGTCGTTCACGGGCGCGGCCATCTTGTTTGCATGACGTAGTTCCGTTTCCGGGCGCGATGTGTAATCTCGCAAATTGTGCGGCTCGCTAGTACAATTTCGCGTGTGTTCGCGAGGAAAATCTCGCGCGAACTTACTCACGTGGTCGTGAACGGGTGCGGCCATCTTGTTTCTCATTCATTGCTATGGTTCTGGGCATGCTTTTTTTATCCTCTCTGAATCTCTGCCATCCTTTGCTTGTTTTAAGTTTAATTACTTGATCTATTTTACTTATTATCTATCCCTCTATTTTTCTAGCTCTATATTTTTGTGTTTTCTGCTACTTTTGGTTAATTTTAAACTACTTTTTTAAACTCTTTTCTTTTCTTCTTCCCTATTCTATTTTCTTTATTATTTAGCTTCCTTTCTGCCCAGACCATGGTAAAGGGAGCCGGGAAGCATCCCGAGAAGGGGAAGGGTCCCGCACCCCGTGCCCGGCTCCCGTGCGGGCATTTGAGGGGGGAGCAGGTCGCACCCCGGGAGATCTTCAGCCCGGAGGAGGTGGCCGCACTAATTTTTTAAGTTCAGCGCCGCCACCCCAGGACCATCATGGCAGGCGGCAAGATCGCTCGCGGGTACGGGATCCAGGAGCGCCGGAAGCAGTGGGAGAAAATGTGCCGGGCCATGTACCAACACTCTCGGGTCCGGCGCACCTACAACCAGGCCACCCACCGTTGGACGGATATCCTGGACCGGGAACGCGATCTGCTCAACCTGCTCGGCCTTGAGATCCCCGGGCTTGGTGAGTAGTACTAGCTATTTCTTTACTACTCTGTTTTCTCCTGCTCTGTGTGTTATTATATTGCACATTTGTGTCTTTTACCAAGAGCATTAATGCTGCTGATTACATTGTAGGTAAATTATATTTCAAAATGTTCTGTGCATTTCAGGTGCACTGCTCTCCTTCTCAGTAGCGATGCTACAATGCTTATTTGTTTTCGATTTTGTGTTCATTTCATTGGCCTGTGAAATTATGTATGAGTGTAGTTTAAAGTACTGCGTAACGCTAGACACTAAGGGTCAGATTTTTAATTACCGGCGCATCCCTGCAAAGTAGCAGGGATGCGCCAGTAATTGTGCGCCACGCCACCACCACCCATGGTGCGCCGTATTTACAATGCGGCACACCATGGGCTCAAAACGTCACCAAAGCGTTACGCATCTGTGCCGTAAAGGTGGCACATTGCTGGAGTTGCGTTGCAACGATGGCGCCGCTCCAGCAATGCTCTGGGGTGCCCTATCTCCCCAATGCTGCGTCAAGCCGTACGTCTGCTTCAAGCAGGCGCAGGGTTTGAGTCATGCATCATTGTCCTCAAAGTGACTGATTGAAATCTTGTAGATTTCCCTCAGCCACTTTTAGGATGCGTTCCTGCGCAGGAACGCCCTCCCTTGCGCCGGAACGCCCACTGATGGCGCAGGGCTTTACAACGTGATGCATCTCCCATATGCGTCACGTTGTTAATATACGCCGCACCATGGCGCCTCTTTTGTTCTGCCGCTGCGTCACAAAAGTCACGCAACAATGGAGCAAAAGAGCCGCAAGGGACTTCTAAATCAGCCCCTACAGACTCAAGTCCAGTCCTTCCTTTGTACACATGGCGATAAGAAGAAATAGTGGTGGTGGATTTTAGTATTTTAATGAGTGGTTAATGTAGTAGGAAACTTTTTAGTGTTGTCGCTTGTCTTGCAATCACGATAGACTTTGTCTGTCACTTCGCGTGCAAATCGAGCAATACTAATAACGTAGTAGACCACATGAGATCGGTCAATATATCCCGTGGAATAGTTGTCTATTTGCTATTTCGCCAAAATATTTTATTATTGTTCTTTTGAAATGTTTGATTTGGTTGACAAATATCATCCATGTTTTCTGGTCTTTCTTTCTTTCATGTTGTACATCAGCTCCCCCCAGGGGCAAGAGGACACAGGAGGAGGAGGCTGCTGTTCAACAGGATGCAGACCAGGATCGGGCAGGCGAGGGCTCCTTTGCTGGCCCCGGTAAGTTTTAATTTTAATATAGAGTACCTATTTTTTCCTAGCGTTCCTAATTCGATTTTTTCTAAATCGTCTTTGATCTTCTTGTAGACTGTATCTAAATTCTTATCCTGCCTCGACTATGACTCCCTGCGGTATTACTAGATTATTCTTATTAGTCTGTCTGTGTAGCTAACTAAGATTGCACATTTGGCAATTCCATTGGACTCCCATTCTAGTCAGCAATAGCTCTATGCACTGAGTGCAGTCCTCTGGCATTGTCCATAATGTCTTTTCAAGTCTTCTAAATGTTTATGCTTTGAAAATGGCCAACAATAAAAAGGTGAATGACCACCAAGAAAGAATAGGATACTACTTTACTTTTGGTTTGGATAGGAGGGACAAATCTGCACAAACAGAACTATGGACACTAAATAATGCAATAGGCGCTGTTAGACTTTCCACATACCTCAGTGATAACAGACTTTGTAGTTGGACCCCCAATCTCCTTACTGACTAGATAGTGTGGCAGAGTCATTTAGCTCCCAAAGTCACCGATGATTGATCCCCAATGACGATTATCCAACGGAGGACAAGAGTACGGAGTCAGAGTCAAGAAGTGTCAGAGGCACGGACTCATGCTTTCAAAAATTGCAAAACCTTTAGCTCAGCCACTCTATTCTGGAGGACCAAAAACCACAGAGTCTATTTAAGTTTAAAAGCTTTATTAAAAGTGAACACATTTATTAAAATCAAGTTTGTCATAAAACTAAACGTTTAACTGAAAATGGAAAAGTGCTTAGTTCTGACGATTAATTGAACACATTTCTTGTGGTCGAGCCGAGCTCTCACCTGGTTTGAACTTGATCTTGCTCATATTCTTAGAAGTCAAGCTTCTGTCTGTTAGGAGAAAAAGTGGTGCGTTTTTTTAAAATAAAAAGCAAGCATTCATCAGTTGTGCCAAAAAGTGCAGCAAGACAACAGCCTTCCCTGGAAAAAGGGACATTTTTACTTTAGAGTAGACAGTCACAAATTATTACATTGTTTTCTGTTTTTTTCACATTTCTTTATTCCTAGACCAAATATTATATAGTAGTGAGTGAGTGGTGTATTCTAAAATTCTTAAATGTACTTTGTAGGTGGAACATCTGGTGGCGGGGCCAGCGCGGAGGTGGTGGTGCCGGATGAGGAGAACACTTCTGGGGAGGAGGCGGTGCAAGTGCCGGACGACACCAATGTGCCTGTGAGGGTTCACACGGTGGTGACGGGCAGAGGTAAGCTATATATTCCTTACTTATTGAGATTGAAGACTGCAGGTTGTGCTTTCTGCACGGGTGTATTATAAATCAACCAGGTAGTAGTCTCCTCTAAATGTACTTCGACTTAGCTGTGAAGTTTTTGGCGAGAAGAATCCCAATCAGATCTGAAATGAACGTGATGGATGGGATGAACGAAAAGCGAAAGAAGGGTGTAAGTAAATGTGGAAGGACGAGAAATTTAATGATGACTGGCAAAGAAGAATGATATGTGTTTGCTTGGTCCCCGAGGTGGCTGGGAAGGAAAGAATATGGTATGGTGCATGGCTGGGGGAATGATGAAGCAAGGATGGGTGGAAGGAGAACAGCCTGGGTGGGTGAAACAGAAACTGTATGTGTGCATATACTTTGAATAGATGGATGCCTGGATCATGATACTATCTGACTCTTAGATAGCATATGTGTGTCTAGAGAGAGTAGACGGTCACTGGATGAACTAAGTGTTAAGAGCATGTAACACCGCACCCGCACGTCCGTTCCAGTGTAGGAAAGGCATACAAAAGAAGTTGTAATTTTGTCCAAATACTACCATGAATAGTAGCAGTAGTTTGTATTGCAACTGCAAGCACAGCATATATCCGGTTATTACGGTGGACACTCCCTACCTCTCTTAATAAGTTTAGTTTAGTAGTAGTACGTCATTCATGTTTGGGTGTATCACTGTTCACTCAATAAAAAGCAAAGCACCTAAAGTCATCCCATATGTAATCAAATACATCCCAAGTGAAGTGATAGATAATCAGATTTAGCTTCTTCATTTTCCTTTTCCAGTACTCATTTGCACTGTAGGGTGAAAGTTAAATTAATTAAGCAGTAGCCCTTTTAACAGAGTATTCTCAGTGCCACTCGTAATAGAAAAGTAAGAGCTTCACCACCTGCATGTACTGGACCGGTACAGTAACGCAAGTCTGTCTCACTCATCATGGTGTGCGTCTGTTTTTCTCGGGTGCAAGTTCACTGCGCTGGCATTATGCCGGCTTGCATAAGATAACGTACCAATTTGCTAAACAAGAGAGAAGAAGAAGAATAAGACTGGTGTACTGTCATATTCGACTGTAATGGAAGTCCATAGTGCTAGTAGAATTTGTTCCTTAAACTCCCAATAATGTTAGAGCAAGGATGAAGAAGTGGGAGATTAGATAGATACTGGCCTCAATAGTTATGTACGGTGCTTTCAAGTTGCTAGTTGTACTGTGACACAACTTTCTGCTCAATCATTTTGTGTTAATCTTAAGGAGCATTGGTTACAGACTATGTCTTTCTTTCTTCATATAGTTGCTCCTTCCAAATCAACAACACCATCAAGGAAGGAGCGGGCTCGAATGGCCCGGCATTGGAGGCTGGATGCCACTGTCGCCGAATATCGGCGGCTGGTGGCCCTGGAGGAGGAGGACACGCAGTCTACTGGTACAACATCCACTGGGACAGCTGCATCCTCCTCCGTGCCCCCACGGGCTGCCAGCCAGCGCTGTGCTCCAGCGGTACGGAGCCGACCTACCAAAGCCAACCGCCACCGCCGTGCTGCAAAGACAGCAGCTGCCCCCCACAGGAGTTGCAAGGCACACCAGCACCGCTTATGCCTCAGAGTGTCCTACCTGGAGCAGGAGGTCCTAACATATAAGACCTTGGTGGAGGGCCTCCGCTCCGACCATGCCACCCTCCGCAAGGAGTATGATGCCCTGGCGCTAAAGTGAACATCATCCTGCCGTAGTGTCCCTTGCCCCTTTTTTAGAGACTTTTGGGGGGTGGGAATTGGGAGTGGGTTGTTTTTGGGACTTTTGAAGGACAATCGTTGGGGTTAGGGAGGGTCTTGCGGGAGATTATTTTGTTAGGGCTACACAAATATACTTTTTGAAACTTTATCTGAGCATACCTGTTTTTTACTGCTTTTGAGTCTGGTGGGTGGGGGTTTAACAGTAAGTTTGTTTTCCTGAAACTTAAGTCTGTGTCATTTTCTTCCTTTAAGTGTAAATGGCTAAATGTTTTCAACACTAAGTGCCTCTCACAGAGTAAGTGAATTCAAGAGTCCTAGGACTTTAGTAGTACTACCGTCAATCTCTCGTCTCTCCTAATACTCCATTATACTACCTCCCACCAAACGCTTATTTTACCTGTAATTTGTGTTTGAAAGTAGGGCTAGGCCAAGGGCTGGCTCCACGGGAAATGTCGATTAAGGTTGGCAATCCTGGGCGGATGAAATGTCCTCATTGCAGTGGTACTAGTGGTGTGACACAGTGGCAGTTGCATGCCTATGGAAAAAAAGAAAATGAAACCTCGTTTGTCCTTACTGGAGAATTACAATGGTACGATAGAGAATATAGCAGGTGACAGTACACTAGAACAGTGCCACAATGTAGCCTAACAAATGGTAAAGTATTGAAAGTATAACTAGTACTTGCGTTGAATTTCTTTGACATTGGCTACTACTACAAGAAATAGTACTGAAGCTGAGTAAGTCTAGAATATATCCTCTGATTCCTTCACCAGCCTGTTGCTATGACCTTATCCTCCCCAGCAAGTGTGTGGAATTATTGATGTCATTTAGTCACACATCAATCAAAACCACACAGCCCGGGGGAAGAGGGTTAGGGTTTGGAAAATGGATGGGAATGGGGGTTTCTTTTTGGGTAGGTTTTGTTGAGAGAAGGAAAAAAAGCACAGCATGGACAAACAATAATTAAAGATAAAGAAATCTTTGGGTACAAAGCTAACCATAAATCCTTTAAGTGACATAAAAGAAGTGCATGCACTACTGCATGCATTGTTACTGAAAAGTAAGTAGTACTTTCGACAACCGTGAATGACAGAATGCGACAGTACAGGGCTGCAGCGTTTTCACTTGCCTATCTCTGCTCTCAGAGAAACACTTCTTACATTAAATTAGGTTTAAAAAATAGCCGAAGTAAAACCTATAGAATGGCTGTAGGGATCAATTTAGAAGCAGAGAGAGATCCAAGAAATGCAGAGTCACATTCATTGAAGTTCACAGCAATAACATTACTTAAAAAAACATTACAAAAGAATGGATACTGTATCTGTATGTTGTTGTAGTTGTCCTGTTAAATTTGGTAAGTAAGTTGCACGCATCAAACCATTCCTCTTATTAGTGGCACTCCTCCATTCCAGCTGACGCTCTGTCCATCAATGTTGGTGACCAGAAGACACCCTGTCCACTGCCTGCCTGGCGGATGCTGAATTGCGGCTCGCTAATGTGAAGCCTGACTTCATCCTTTTTTTCCCATTGCACAGACTGAAACCCGGCCTGTAATTATTGATGGAAAAACAGGAAGTAATATTAGAACACCACTGACAAATAAATATAAGGTATGTACGCTGTGTAGTGCAAAAAGTCACACTTTGAGTTTCCTAATAGACAGTACAATATTTTTGAAAGTGCGTACTCTGTCTGAGTCTCCTTTTGAAGGATAAATAAGTATGGGCAAATTAATTTAGCGGATCTTTCCCCTCAAGCTAGGTGTACTGTAAACTGTGTTTTAGAACACAATTAAACCTTCCCAGCAGTGCTCCCACACAGACCCTTACTAAAGCCAGTCGCGGAAATGTAGAAGACCCCCAATCAGATCTCAATAAACAAGGCCTAGTAGAAAACTGGTGAAAAAACGTACTTTGAAAGTAAAAGTAGGCCCAAATACCCCCTTACCCACTGTGGATTGTATTCAAACCACTTGCAAGCAAGCAAAAGTATCCATACCCAGCATCGCTCCAAGACTCGCAAAACCCCCACAAACAGCCCCCCACCCAAACACATGTAATACAAATACTGCTAACCCTAACGACCCCTAAGTTAAGAATAGTGGAAAATGCTTTCTTTAACTATGCCAAATCCCCCCTTTCCCACCATGGATTTTCTTCAAATCACTTGCAACCAAAATTACACATTCCCACGAGTGCTCTAAGAAGACCCCAGAACTCAGTTGCAAAAATCTAGAACACCCTGAAACACATGCAATCCTGCTGCTAGGGCTAACCCTAACGAACCCTAAATTACAAAAAGTGCCAAAAGGCTTTTCCCCATGGATTTTGTCCAAACCACTTCTATCCGGTATTAGACCTTCCCAGCAATGCCCCAAGACCCGCCAACCCACCCGCAAAAAAAGCACAACACCCCCAAACAGCCAAAAAGGAAAATCTCATACTTACAATATTTATCGGCCTTCGGTCCAAACGCGCTGTGCAGCTAGGTCATAACTCCCGTTTTCCACCACGGATTTCCTGAAAAGCAAATTTAATAAAAATTAGACTGTCCCAGCAGTGCTCCCAGACCCCAAAACTCACCTGCAAACACCCGGAACCCCCCCAAAGAGCACCTCAAAGGCAAGCAAGTCAGCAAAAACGCAAAAAAAATTCTCCTCCGATTTGGTCCAAACGACTTTTATCCGGTATTAGAGCCTCCCAGCAATGGTCCCAGAGCCGTCAACCCAGGCGAAAACTAGTAGAAGACCCCCAAACAGCCAAAAAGCAAAAGTACAAAAATGGGGACTTTGTCATTTTCATGGCAATTTCCGAAATCACTCCGCGCGCGCTCTGCAGCTAGGCCCTAACTCCCCTCTGCCACCATGGATTTGCTTCAAACCTCTTGCAATCAAAACTATCCATACCCAGCAGTGCTCGCAGACCCCGAAACCCACCCACAATCACCAGAAAGCCCCCCAAACAGGCCCCCGAAAATGCTACATTGAGCAAAATGTCGGAAATAGCAAAAAAAATGTCAGCATGGATTTTGTCCAAACCACTTCTATCCGGTATTAGACCTTCCCAGCAATGCCCCAAGACCCGCCAACCCACCCGCAAAAAAGCACAACACCCCCAAACAGCCAAAAAGGAAAATCTCATACTTACAATATTTATCGGCCTTCGGTCCAAACGCGCTGTGCAGCTAGGTCATAACGTCCGTTTTCCACCACGGATTTCCAGAAAAGCAAATGCAATCAAAATTAGACTGTCCCAGCAGTGCTCCCAGACCCCAAAACTCACCCACAAACACCCGGAACCCCCCCCAAAGAGCACCTCAAATGCAAGCAAGTTTTTTCACACCAAAGTTGAGACAGTATCAGAGGATGTCCAGATGTTTCCCAAAAATAAAAAGGAACATGATACATTTTATGAATCCTACCATATGGGGTATGATTTCGGAAGAGGTGGAAAACACGAGATTTTGGGGTAGAAATCGTGTAAGTCCCATGTAGATATTGGGCCGTCTCTTACTTGAGGCGGCCAAGTTTTCAAGTAAGGGACAATATTTCTGTCTCTAAATCTCACAAGCACCAAGTCCCCAGGTACATCTTTGGGAAGGGAGCCCAGCCAGCCCACCCTTCTGACGCTCCTTATTGCTCCATATAAATTGGAAGGCAGTGGCCTATTTTTTGACAGCCAGAATTTAGTTTTATTAACTAAATCATGATGACTCTCAGTTTTTCCAGGTGGGAGAGCGGGTACACCCGCAAGGATGCACACGTACGGGGCCGCTTCCGGTGGTAAATGAATAGAATTCACTTTATTGTGACCTGCTCTAGGTGCGGTCAACTGGGGAAGGGAAACTTTAGCAGGGTATTTAGCTGTTTTTTGCCCTGCTGCACTAGAGGCAGTAGGTTGTGTTTGACGCCTTTTATCCTGCGCAAATGGTTTAGGGCCTAGGTGAGTAGGAGGTGACTTGGGTGTGTCACTACATTTGTCAGCCAACGGGTTTGACTTGATGGCTTTCTCTAATGCAGAGAGCCTATCCCCTAACATGTTAATTTTATCCAGCAGCGGAGCTATCATAGAGCTAACCATTTGTTCGACAAGGGGTAATATATGCAAGAGGGGAGGAGATGTTAAGGCCTCTGGATACTCAGCAGTCGGTGGAGTCATTGAGGAATGAGCAGTGGATGGGCTTTTGCACAATTTCTGGGTTTTGGGGTTGTTTCGACCTACATTAACCCCATTATACTTCCTCTTCAGAGATGGAACCTGCGGGGGTTCACTACTTTTAGTGTTCGGGCTGCTGGTTTGAATAGAAGATATGGGCGAATCTGGGAGTGTAGCCTTGTCTGATAGGGTACTATCGCTTTTAGGCGGCGGGGGAGTTTCCAGTACAGCATAGTTGGATTTACATAGGAAGTTTAACTCATCTAGCAGGGAGGACATTTGCCCAATGCCTGCAACGCCAGTTGAATGGTCCTCCTTGGAGGTCATGGTAGTAAAGGGATTTAGGAAGGCGAAGTATTAGAAAGTCAATATAAAGACAGATAGATTATAAAGTGGTATATACCTTCTTTATAATTGGCCTACAGTGTGGCAGCCAATGGGGGTGGCCCGTCCCATCCTTATCCGGCCTTTGAGGGCCGTAGAGGGCCCGCCCTTTGCCCGGGCTTTGCCCCGGGCTATGTCCCGCGTCGCGGGAATAGGAGCGAGATTAAATCACCGAAGGCGGGGGGGCGGGAACGCTACCAGAGCGCAGGAAATCCCACGTCGTCTTTCCCACACAGAGTACACCGTGAACGGCTCCCGCGGAGCGGGGGCCACGATAGGTCCTTGTAGTGTCCAGGCGGGGGGGGCGGGAATGCCGAGGGAAGAGGCAGCAGCTGGGAGGCAGAGAGCCTGCTGTTCCTCGCAGTCCCTCGGCGTCAGGTGCAGTTCAGGTCCTTTCCCCACAGCACGACCCTCACAAGCTGGCAAGCGCTAACAGAGCGCAGGAAATCCCACGTCGTCTTTCCCACAGAGAGTATACCGTGAGCGGCATCCGCGGAGCGGGGGCCCCGATAGGTCCTTGTAGTGTCCAGGCGGGGGGGGGGGCGGGAACGCCGAGGGAAGAGGCAGCAGCTGGGAGGCAGAGAGCCTGCTGGTCCTCGCAGTCCCTCGGCGTCAGGTGCAGTTCAGGTCCTTTCCCCACAGCACGACCCTCACAAGCTCGCAAGCGCTAACAGAGTGCAGGAAATCCCATGTCGTCTTTCCCACAGAGAGTGCACCGTGAGCGGCACCCTCAAATCAATAATCAAACAAGTGAAGACAGTTCTGCTGATGGGCTTGTTTTTGTGATTAGGTGATTAAAGTTTTAATTATATTAACTGTGCAAAACAAAGAAAGACAGACACACAGGAATAAAAGTGAAAAAGGACGAAAAAGAAAGTTATTGATTCATTGGCTCATTTTCAGGGCTCGGTGTCAGGGAATAAGAATAAGAGTTCGTCCTCAAACTCTGCGAATTCAGGCAGGAGTAGGTCAGTGTCACCTAACAGAGAAGAAATTCCCTCATCTACGTTGCTGTCCTCCTTGTCTTCATCCGGCGTGTGTTCTCGTACTTTGTAATCTGGTGGTATGAGGTGCTGATTCATCTTGATCATTGTTATCCTCTCCACATTTTTGGGTGAGAGGCGGCTCCGTTTGGAAGTTACAATGCCACCAGCAGCACTGAAAACACGTTCAGAAGACATGCTTGCGAGTGGGCAAGACAAGTAGTTTATAGCCAGGTTGGAGATCTGTGCCCACAATTCTTTTTTCCCATGCCAATACGCCAATGGGTCAGCATTAACATAGACCTCTGTTGAGTCATTCAGATAGTCCTGCACTATCGACTCAAGGTTCTCCAAGGTTCCTCCACTTTGCTTACTTTTTGCTGGGACCTTTTGAGAACCAAACCCAAGCTGAGTTAGCCAATCCTCTTCTTCACCAAATGTTACTGTTGTGTCTGGTGCAGATGATCCGGTTGCCAGTGACTTTAACGGCTGAGAGGTCACTTGTGCCACAGCCACAGGTGCAGAAGTGGATTCTTTTGACTGGGGATGGCCTGCTGATGGTGATGTACTGCCTTTTCCTTCAATTTGCTGCTGTTCTCTTTCAAACCTCATGGCTCACAAGGCTAGCCAACGTTTGTACTTTGCAACATCTTCAACATCAAAAGAAAAGAATGCTCGGCCTGCCAGCCCCTTTTTGTAGCATGGATCCAGAATAGTAGCACAAATGTAATGCTGTTCTGAGTGAATCATTGTAAGACGTTCATCGCCAAGTAGGCGCTCTAATAATTTCTCCGCCAAAACAAAAGCGTCTTTCTTTTCTTCATCTTTTTGAAACATAGAAGACACCGCCTTCAGTTGGTGCTCCAGCATGCGCAACAATGGGATAGCTTTTCAAAAATTACAGTCCTCCCTGCTGACTGCACGCGTGAAGACCTCAAAAGGACAAAGCATGTCTGTCAGGCTTTTAACTAGCTTCCATTGCGCCGCATCTAGCCTCAGGTCCTTCTGAGCTGTACCCAGTGTTAAGAAATAGTGCTCGAGTACCGTATACTGCTCATACAGACGCTCAAGCATGTAGAAGGTTGAGTTCCAACGTGTTGGCACCTCCTGGATGAGTGCTTTCACTGGCATTCGACGTTCATGTAGCAGGCTCCTCAGATGCTTCCGGGCCTTAAAAGAATGGCTGAAATGGTTGCACATTCTTCGGCAGGTGGCCTCTAACTCGCACGCTGGACTGTCTTCACTCAATAATTTTTTAACAACCAGGTTTATACAGTGCGCTAAACACGGCACTCTGAAATAGTGACCCAGATCCATGGCCTTAACTACATTGGCGCCATTATCCGTGGATACATAACCAATCTGGCTTTTATGGGGGACAGCCAGTGAAAGACATTTGTGTTAAACTCATTCAAAATGTTTTCTGCTGTATGACGCTTCTCCAAGCCATACATGGCTAGTGTTGCATGTTTCCGAGCAGCTTTAAAAACTTGGTCCGGGTCAACACCTGCGTTTAGCTTTGCTTTAACCCCTGAAAAAGAGACCCAGTGTGCAGTGATGCACATGTAATCAGCACCTGCGCCACTGGTCCACATGTCTGTTGTCAGATGTATAGTGTGAACAGCACTCTTCTGCAAAGCTGCCCCAATCACCTCCAGCACATCTTCATGTAGTGCTGGAACAGCAACTCTGGCAAAATAGAACCGGCTAGGAACCTTCCATTTAGGGCAGAGCGCTGCCACTAATTCTAGAAAACCAACCCCTTCTACAAAAGAAAAAGGGAGAAGGTCCAGAGCTAGCATTTTAGCCAGCTTAGTGTTATACAGATGCGTCAGAGGGTGGTTGCGATCATATGGCGCCTCTGAAAA
Organism: Lissotriton vulgaris; assembly: GCF_964263255.1. Lineage (NCBI taxonomy): Eukaryota > Metazoa > Chordata > Amphibia > Caudata > Salamandridae > Lissotriton > Lissotriton vulgaris. The sequence continues at coordinate 2,062,055,638 of NC_141689.1, read as the reverse complement.
CAACATGGTTCTAATGTTGCCCTGGACCATGCATTTACGGGATGATGATGATGATGACTTCTTCGACCCAGTTACGCTCGCTGATGAACTTTTTCGCATTGGTGTCTTACTCTCTCCCACACTCTTAGTGTGGCTCACATGGGGTGTGCTGCTGACAGGGGTACTGGGTGTAAGTGAAGTGTTTGACACGTCTTCTTCCTCCTCGTCATCATCAGATGAAACATCAACGTTTTCTTGACTTGCAATTCGGGCTTCCTTGATCTCCTTTGGGTGCGCAAACCATTGGACAGCGTGCTGTCTCTTAAGATGACCTCTCTGGCCTCCGGTACCATAGTTGGTACCAAACTTACCACGACTAACTTCAAGCTTACAAATGCTACAAATGGCGAAGTTTTCCTTTTTTGGGCAAACACTAAAGAAGTCCCAAACTGCGAACTTGAAATGTCTGTGGGGGCCGGAGGAGGCGGCGGTCACGCTTCTAATGCCAGATGCAGTGGAGGATGTGGCTTGCCAAACTTTACTACGTTGTGCACTTTCACCACCACTAATTGAGGTCGAGGTGGATGGAGGTCCCTTCTGGCGAAGAAGAAATATGGAAGCGGTAGGTGTTGGTGTACTAGTTAACTCCAATGATTGTGATATTTCTATTGCCTCCTCGTTGACAACATCATCACGCTCAGCAGCTTCTCGGGCTAGGGTCAAAATCTCTGTTTGCTGCATGCCTGCTGGGGCTGCAGTGACCTTTATGATGACTGGGTCGTCGTCGTGAGAGTCTTCATCAGCAGCAGTATCTGCCACTTCTTGTTGAGCCTCATCACACTCCATAACTATGAGACTTTGGACGAGCTTCCTTTTACGCTTAACTACCTTTGTCAGATCATGGTGTGCCTCACTCTCAGACGGCAGTGGTGCTGGTTCCCAATTTTGATCCGTATCATCAGAAGGAGGTGTGCTTGAAGAAGATGTAGACACCACCCTTGATCTCTTCCTTGCTAGGGATGTGGAAGACAATGAATGATCATCAGGAGGAGTGGCTTCCTCAAATGATACCTCGGCTTGATTGTCGATTTCCTGATGTGTCCCTACTTCGGGAGGAACAACTATTGTGGGCACTTGTGACCCTCCATGCTCCTCTGCTTGTGTATCTCCTTGCGCTGCCTCTCCTTCCACTTGTACTTGGGCTTGCACTTGAACATGTGGTTGTTGTTGTGGCTGTGGTTATTCAACACTCGTCAGATGAGTTACAACAAACTGTGTTGATTGAGGGACATTGCTGCTACTTTCTTGCGATGAGCCAACATCACTGGTCGATGGTGATTGAACAACTAGACTAAGTGCCTCAGCAGCACTCAATGGCTTGGACTTAAGTTGGCGTGGTGGTGGTGGTCGCACTGAGCCCAATGGAGCGGGGGTGCTTCTCCCAGCTTGGTCCCCAGCAGATCCCGCTGCTGCTGCAGGCGTACTTTTTTTTTACTCCCAAAAAATGTGGCGGGCGGCACACCTGTCTCCTTGGTAACTTGCTTCTTCTGCTCCTTACTAGCAACTTTCTTGCTAGAGGAGCTACGGGGAACTTTTTTTGGGGCCATCTTCTTCAGAGGTCAGAACAGCAGGCCGCAGTTGCACGAGTTGCAGAGTTGTCTGTGACCAGACGTGACGTCGCGTGACGTTATGCTGCACACACACACCGCTGCAGGACTTCTTCCTGGCACTGGTGGTTCTCTTGAGTCTTGTGCACCTAAAAGCAATGGAATACAGAGGAACATCAGTTCAGTTATGCACCCCAAAAACTTGAAAACCACTTACAAATCAGCACAATCCCGTGCCATCCATGCCCTCCATGATACTTAAATTCAAGATACCCCACAGAAAGTCTAGGCCCATGCACCACTCACAACCCCTGGTCAAAAGGCCACAACAACAGCCCAAATAAACGAAAAACACAGAAAAATCAGCACAATCCCATGCAATCCATGCCCTCCATGATGTTTAAATTCAAGACACCCCACAGAAAGACTAGGCCCATGCACCACTCACTACCCCTGGGCATAATGGTTGAAACCTAGGCAAAATGGTTGCAGACCTAAGAACACTGCCTGCATTCAAAATGGCCCCCTGCCTCCCAGCACATGGCCTGCCTGTACCAGCACTCAAAATGCCCCCCACCCACATGGCCTGTCCCCATGAACAGCCCAAAAAATAAAAAAAACACAGAAAAATCAGCACAATCCCATGCCATCCATGCCCTCCATGATGTTTAAATTCAAGACACCCCACAGAAAGATTAGGCCCATGCACCACTCACTACCCTTGGTCAAAAGGCCACAACAACAGCCCAAAAAAACGAAAAACACAGAAAAATCAGCACAATCCCATGCCATCCATGCCCTCCATGATGTTTAAATTCAAGACACCCCACAGAAAGACTAGGCCCATGCACCACTCACTACCCCTGGGCATAATGGTTGAAACCTAGGCAAAATGGTTGCAGACCTAAGAACACTGCCTGCATTCAAAATGGCCCCCTGCCTCCCAGCACATGGCCTGCCTGTACCAGCACTCAAAATGGCCCCCACCCACATGGCCTGTCCCCATGAACACCCCAAAAAATCGAAAAACACAGAAAAATCAGCACAATCCCATGCCATCCATGCCCTCCATGATTTTTAAATTCAAGACACCCCACAGAAAGACTAGGCCCATGCACCACTCACTACCCCTGCTCAAAAGGCCACAACAACAGCCCAAAAATCGAAAATTCCAAAGTTGTAGTTGAAGCAACTGTAATGCCCCAAACAAACTTACTTGTGAAATTTCTAATCCAAAAGTGATCCAAAGAAAGTCAAAAAGGCCGCAAATCCAAATATCCAGCAGCATCCACAAAAAGTATCCTTCCAGGTCAAGAATCCGATGAAAGTGACCAGCACATGAAGAAAGCACTGGGAGGAGCCTGCTGGACAGGAACAGGAAGTTGGAGACTGTGGGGCACTTCCTTCCTCCCACCCCCCCCCCCCAAAAAATGGACTCCTTGCAAAAAAAAGTGCAGGCAAATGTCCACCTGAGGAGTTATTCTGATAAAAATCACCATTTTCAGAAGGTTTATGCTGCTTGCTGGTGGATTTCTTGTGCAGAATTTCAAATTTTGTAATTTCGCGCGTGCGAGATTGTTGCTGCTCGCCGCATCTACGTGTTCGCAATTGCGAACTCTCGCGATGCGTGCTGTGCAAGGTGGCAAGCCGCGATTACGTAATCGCGGTCGCCAAACTCCCACGGGATCCTGCAGCAAGATCCAAAATGGCGCAGCACTCGCAAAATATCGAGAAAAACAACTCGGCAAACGCTGAATGACGGTAAGTGAACGCCGCACGCCGCAAAATTGTATCACCAAGAAAAAAAAATCCGCTGCGTGCGAATTTGCGGATTTTCGGTAAATTCGCGAGCGTTCGCGGATTGCGAATTTACCTAAAATCCGCAAAATCCACGAGCGGAACAGATTTTCCGCCCATGCTTAGTATTTATGGAAAAGGGGTCTCTGAGAAAAGCAGGACTGAGTTACTTTAGTATCTAGCATTAAATTAGTGCCTTATCAAACGTTGTGTAGTGTAGTTCCTATATTCCCAATAGGCTCTGCGCATTGGAATAATATCTCCTATAGATAAGACGTAGGACTTATGTCAGTAGGTCTCCATCGAATATACTAAACTTAATTGCGAGTGCCAGCTAGCTCAGAGGTCACTAGAAACTTTCTCGAATACACAAGATGGGATTAGTTTCTGACAACTGCATAAACATGACAACTTTCTTTCCCGAGGACTGGAAAATATCTTCAGAGTCGTAGAAACAATAGATAAGTATTTCACTTAGTTAATCGTGCATGCTTTGGTTCTACAGAGTTGCAGAGAAATTGAGTGACGGGCATTTTCAATAAAAGGTTTATTGAACAGTCTTCTTTCTCATGCAAAAGAGAGGTGAACTGCTACAATCGTTAGACAGAATGCAAAGTATAATGCGTACAGCGAGAATAGTATTATGAAATAATACTTTAATAGCATTGTATGGTTTCTAAGCCATATAAAAATACATACATAAATACCATAGACTAAAATACTCAACGTGTGCTTCTAAAATATGCCTACCCCAATGTACCTAACCTAGGTCGATTACGAGGGAAGAAGTAAGTATTGTTTAGCATATGTTTTAGTTCTGCCAAGAATTGTCAAATGTTTCCCTTGGATTCTAACCAGCTCCATATCTTAAAATGAAGGAGGTCTGGTATCTCTGTCTCGGGACTCGATTTCCCAACACCCCAAAAAGGGGAGTCAGAAACACTGGAGCTGGATTACTCAGCAGAGGAGGGCAGCTTCCTGATCAGTGCGTCAGCTGGAGAGTCGGCTTCCTTCGGCACTTACTGTGTAGCAAGCTGCATCGGGCAAGTAGGTCATTGAACTGCTCCGAACCACCGTGCTTTGCCATAGCAAGTGAAGGTATATTTATACCTTGAAGGTGTTTAGGAATGCCATGTTTGACGTAAAGTCGGGCATATGAACATCACGAATAAACTCCTAAGGAATAGATGTTCATTATAAAACTAACTGAGTTCTTGGATAAATCAATATTCAAGCAAGCTTGCTTGAATATTGATTTATCCAAGAACTCAGGCTTAAGCTGGTTTTCCAAGAAATCGTTGTGACGTTTGGTGAAAGGATGGAAGTAGCCATGCCTGTATTTGGGTAGCATGTGTTATGCCTAAATAAGGGCTTGATTTCTATGCCTATATAAGGGCAATGTGAATTATACCTATATAAGGGCATGAATCGGGAAAATCCATTCAGAATCTAAAACTCCATGCAACCGTATGACTTCAAGTGCCCATACAAACCTCGCCCAAATTCCAAAGCAGTGTAATAATTAACTGCCCCCTCAAAATACCCCAGAAAATTAGAACACCTTATTGCCTCAGAGGACAACCAGCACCCTTTTTAAGACAAAACTGGGCCCCGGTGGAAAACATGTATCGGAAAGAGGGGGCCAAGCAGACTGTCATACAAGATTGGCCCTTCCACCAGCCACTTGCCCCTAAGGAATAATTTTGGCAAATGTTCCCAAGCTGCATAGTACACAGGAGGAAACCTCGGATCAACTCATGTCTAAAGCATGCCACTGGATTTGTAAACATGTGGAGGGGTGGGGGCGATACTTTCCTGTATTCTAATGGCAGGAAACGTAGCTTGGGTGGGTGACTCCAAAAAATCTATCCAGGATTCTGTGGTGTTAACTTTAATTTGCAACACTTAGTTCAGCAATTGCTCACTCGGTTACCCTCTGGGCCATCATCAAATACTCAATTGTTTGTATTACCACTGGGCTATTTTTACAAACTGTTAAGGCCCAGCACTTGGAAGCAACCCCTTGTGGCTCCCCTTAGAATTCCTCACCGTGAGCCCCTACTTATCCAAAGAGGACAACTACTCACCCATCCCCATTTAAAACCAATTTAGTGCCCTAACAGACTTGGAAGGTTGTGACTGACTGAGGGAGAACATGAGTACTCTAACTCCTGCTCCAAGTCACAAAATATTGGGGTCAGTAATCCCCATGTATCTCATGGCAGCGTACAATCAGACAGACCATGTTAAATTAATCACCTGGAATATTAGCGGAATGAGATTCAAACTGTCTGACCCAGATTGGTTAACAATTGTTACAACCAATGACCTGATATGTTTCCAGGAAACATGTGAAATCTAATCTATTAACCTAGATGGTTATCGTTCCTTTCATTCCCCCGCCCTTCCATCGAACTCAGCTCGCGCCAGGGTGGCATTTTGACCCGGTTGAAAAATACACTAAAACTAGAAGTCTTGTCATTTCAAAACAACTCACCTTACTATCACCTTCTACATTTAAAGGGCCCAGATGGTTATACACTTCTTTTAATTAACTTTTATTATAATTTCCTGGCAATATGAAGCAGGCTGTTGATAAATTGGAAGGGGAAATAAACATACTTTTTAACAACCTCAAACAGTCCCCGAACATCCTGTGGGAGGGTGATTTTAATGTGCACAGTTGCTCCTTTGTAAATAAAACAGTGTGTGGCATAACTCATGAGTCAGGGGAGCCCATTCCACATTTTATGCAGAACTCTTACGGAGATGCTTTGAATAGATAGTTTTTAATTAATAACTTAGGAATTCAGAACCCTATAGATCCTAGCTCGGGCATGTTACAAAGCAACTTAGGCCTGGCCACCTAAGGTTCAACCTTAGACTATCTAATGGTTTCTGTCCATTTTAAAAATTCTATCTGTGATGTTTTAATTAAGCCTTTTGGTTTTAGCGATCATGCTACCATTATTTGTAACCTAGAATGGGAAGAAATTCATCCAAAGTAGATGAGGCATGTCAAACCCTCAATAGCCAGAAATAATGGGGCTATGCAATTGTTCCAGTTGTGGTCGGAAATAGACTAAATGACATCTTGACTTGCCTAACACTGGATCCTGGCCTTTGAACAGATAATATGTGAGATTAAAAGTGTTCTAACTAGGAAAAGACCTATCACCAATACATTAGGTCCAAGATGGTTTGATAAAGTATGTACCAAGTCCCTATCGAAACCACATCAGGCCCTTAGATCCACCCCTAGAGTGTCGAGACTGGATACGCTTCTGAGTCTCTTATATCAGGAGGCAAGGAATGCCAGAACTAATACTCTTAAGGAAGAAACTTGGAAACAACTGTATCAAGCTGCCATTTCAAATATTGACAGGGATTTTAGGAGAGTTATCAATGCTCCCTTTCTCAAACCATCCATGAATTTGAGCTTAGACAGTCATGCAGACGAGGAATCTTAGGTTGCACACTTCTCATCAATATTTGACCCAAATGCTGAAGTAGCAGCTACACAGTGAACAGTGACTGTCGCTCCTTCCAAATTTCCTGTCATTTTTTAATCTTTACGAGATTAGAGAAGCTCTTATTCAATGCTCCCATAATGGAGCCCCCAGCCCGGATAGTATGCCGATAAATTTCTTCATGGAGCAACCACACTTATGGGGACCAGTGCTGACAAATGTTTTTAACGTACTTGCCATTGTGGGCCCACCAGACTCATGGCTGAAATCCATCTTAATTCCTATCTATAAGAAAGGAGATACATCTTAGGCCAAAAACTACAGACCAATTTCACTCCTGGATAGCACCAGTAAACGGATGGGTCGAGTTTTATTTAATAGATTAGAGGAATGAGCCACCCGTAACGATGTACTGATTCCAGTGCAATATGGTTTTAGAAAGGGGAAAGGCACCCAGGGCCAATGCCTCAATTCTAGTCTGTTAATTGCCACGTATACTCAAGCCAAGCAAGGCAAATTATACTTGGCATGAATGGAATTATCCGCAGCATTTGACTGCGTTGACCATCACCACCTGTGGAGGATAATGCAAGCAATGGGCATTGATGAGTCTCTTATTGTTTTTATCAGACAGCTCTATTTCTCGGCTTTGGCCTGCGCCCATTACTGGAGACGAGGAGAGTGCACTAAGTCATTCAAATCAACAGGGGACTTCAACAGGGTTGTGTACTCACCCCATTTCTTTTTTCCATCTATACGAATTGAGTGAAACACCCCTGTCAAACTCAACCTTGGATGTTCCTAAGATTAAGAATGTGCTCACCCCAATTCTTCTTTACGCAGATGATGCAGTGTTAATTGCCCGAACAGGCTTAGTACAGGTCTGCATGGGTCTGCATGAGTTAAATGAGCAGTCTGTATCTAAACATCAGTGAGGTGAAGTCCTTTATTTTAATCACTAGCCGTAAAGATAGGAAAGTTCCAAATTTTTATATAGCTGCTCCGAAAATAGCCCAAATTGATACATTTTCTTTCCTGGGGGTAAAATTCGACAGTCAACTAAATTGGTTCAACATGATTGCCACAAGGGGTTTATCAATGGAAAAAAGCATTGTTGCCCTGAATTATTTTACAAATAAACTGGGATCAAACCCCCTTGAGATGGTTAAAAAAGTTTGTACTGCAAAATCTGTCTCAGTAGCAACTAACGGGGCAGGCGTTGAGGATGCTTTCTGGAAAAAACTAGTTGGACTCTCCGCAAGTTGCTCTAACTTCATTTTTCACATAGAATTGGATGTGCCAAATAGTAATGGAATAATTAGCCTGGCTCCATTTATACTATGGCATTCTATTTGGAGAAGAGGCTCTGTTAATCTTACACAGAAGTTAATAGAAGACTGTCTCTCTCTTGAATATGATCCTAGGATCCCATGAATCACATCACATACATTAAAAATAACGTCTCTTCCCGTGGTCTAGAGAACTTATTCACTTCACCATCAAATTGCTCTACCATCTCAAAAAAGGAGATAAATACCCGAATCTCTAAACAAACGACAACTGAGAGATTTAAAACTAACTGTCAAAATATTTCTGTAAAATCTTATCTAGAGGGTTCGATTGACCAGGAAGGCATAGCCCCATACCTATTTACTGTGACAAACCCATGCCATAGATTTTTCTTATAAAGGTTCTGTCTAAACCTTATACCCTGCATGTTGGCCCATCCATCGGGAATCAATTCCATACATGATCTTCTTCCCTGTCCATGTGACAGCGTTTCTCTAGAATTGCCCTGAATTGTATATAGATACATCTCAGATGGTAGTAGCAACATGTATCTTCATGTACTGTGTATTAGGCTCCAATATGTATGCTCCAACCCTCATTTATCCAAAAGGGATTGGATTTTCTTACATGGATTTTTATTTCCATTGCGCTCAACGAACGGCAACTATTATCTTCCAGAGTCAGGAAAAATGTATTTATATAAAATACAGGGCACTCCTAGAGAAGACATAACAGGATTTTGGTGATAATTAACAACCCTGATAAAGTCCGCAAGGACGAAATGTATTTCCTGGGAAGATTAGTTGTTTGTATCCAGAAAAAAATTGAAATAAATCAAGAATTTTTGATCAAGACCATGTGACTCCTGAGTATTACTAGTGTTTACTCCCATTGATTCAGGCTGGATAGATTATATACATTGCTGATACAAGTTATTAGGTTTGGATATTGCTGATGATGGAGAGTATTATGATATAGTAATTTACCATCAAGGATAATATATGCCCCAATAATAAGCACTCCTGCTCTATCTGTGTAAATTAGTAATGGCTTGACATTAACTAAATCAGCACAAGTCAACAGGTCAAGCAATCGTGTGTAAATCAAAATAACACCTCTTGGTGAAAGACCCAGTTCCAGTGCTAAATCCTCACCCACTATAACACCCAGATTGTACAGCGAGTGCAGTAGACAGTAACTTAAACCCACAACCCAAAATGGCAGGTAACGGCAGAGTTTCAAGAATAAAGTGACGAGGAAATGATAATGAATTAAAACTTTGAAGAACCACACCTACTTACAAACACTAAATCATATTGCACCCACACCCACCACTCCAAGTTCCCCCCACAGCCCCAACAATGAAAATTTAAAATGAATTAAAACCTAGCCTGGTTGCTGTTGGAAGAACTATTTTGCTTCCCGCAGGCTATTGTCCAACTTTATGAGGACCTTCCTCAAGATCTTGCACTATGTTGTTCGAAATGGGGGTTTTGGCTGCAGCTGTGATGGTGGGTATGACCTCTGGATGTTACACAGTGCTAGGTCTGGATTACGATGTTAGTGTAGGCTCCTACTCCAACTCCTCTTCTTTCCTGAGCTGGCAAAACGTCACTGTTATATCTTCCGGCTGCTCCATGTACATCCACGTGGGAATTGATCACCTCCAAGTTACTGCATCCTCATTGCCATCTCTAAATATATAGGCAATAAAACATCCAGTGCAGCAAAGGTATATTTACAAAGTCCAGGACACTGCTCTACACTCCCTCACCCTTCATTATTATCCTGACAATGACTTTTTCATACCTTATTTAGAGCATACCTTTTGTGTTGTTTATTCATATTCATGGCTCAGCGATAGGGGAAATAGGTTTGCTTTAAAGGATGAGTTGCACTAGAATAAAGGATGTTGTAAAGGAAGGCATGATATCTTAAGTTTGGAGTTAAGGTAATTTTGAGTTAAGGGATCAGAGATAAAGTTAAGGAAAGTTAATTTATCTTAAGGACAGCATGGTTTAGTTTAAGGGATGATGAAAGACGATGGTGCAGGAAAAGGAAGTCACTGAGGGATGGCAGTCATTTGTTCTATCCTGAGCAATAAAATGTCATAGTCTGAGGCACTATATCTGCTTTGAGAAAAGAAAATTAGGTTTTAGGGCTGGTAGTCGTGGTGGTAGTTCATGAACCGACAGACTAGCGGTCCACCTGCATTATTACGGCTTGGGCGTTTGGACCGCCATGGGACCCCTTCAACTGCCACAGATCCACGATCCCATGCAAGTGCTGCAGGGGTCAGAGGAAGTAATATGCTGGCAGTCCAACTGCAGGACTGCAGAGAATATTAAAAGTTTCCTCACCACCCTCTTTTTCATGGCAGTTAGCCCTTTATATTTGCAAGCCCAGTTCCTGCACGGTATGGAATGCACTATGTAGAAAAAGACAGTGTAGCTAAACTCTAAGGGCGTAAATACTCCCTGAATCAAAATCCAAAACAGAATAATAGACCCTCTAGAACAATTAAATAAGTGTGTGCTGAAACGAAAATTTATACAAAAATTCTTTAATTTATTTATATCTTGTTTTTAGTATATTTTGTTTGTTATTTATATCCTTTATGCAAAATTCATTCACTTTTTTGATACATTGTTCACATTTAAAAAGAACCTTGATGTGTAATACAAGATATCAAAAACATAGGCAAACAGTTAATTATTTACAATTAAAGGTGTATAGAATTAATAAGTGAGAACAGAAAAATTTTACATAAACACAAGTACATATACACATTAACCCAGTGATATACGAAATATTCAGTTGTTGGTATAATTGATGAAGGCAATGCGGTTGAGTGGAACTACGCGCGTTTCGGCCTGAGGCCTTCGTCAGGTGACCGTCATTCGTATATTGCAAATAAATAAAAAAAAGTGATATAACCTAAACAGAAAGGACAAAAACAAAAACATATATAAATATATCTACAGCTCAGACACACATCTTCATTACAGCTATTTACAATTCAGTTTATATTTCTATATTTTTCGGGTCTATTGCAGTTGCTATAAAGCTATACATACAATATTGGCTTTTTGTGCAACCACCAAATTACAGTTAACGCCAGACCATCTAATTTTTATGCTTTCCAGATACATAAGTACATATTTGTTGATTTACTGCAGAGAATATTAAAAGTTTCCTCACCACCCTCTTTTTCATGGCAGTTAGCCCTTTATATTTGCAAGCCCAGTTCCTGCACGGTATGGAATGCACAACCTTGTGTATTTCATATCCTGCAGGAACGGGCTGCAGCGGTCTCATGGCAGTGCATATCTAAGGCACACCCATGTACCCTAGATATGCACCGTCCTGATACCGCCACAGCACCGACTGCCCACCCAGGATAAAACTCAAATTCTGGCAGTGGTCTGACTATGGATTTGGCAGTTTTCCTGTGGGGTGCTAGGTACAGGAAGATCACCAAACTCATAATCAGGTCCTTAGTACCAAGGAATGATTGATCGTTTGTCTGAGGCTGTAAAACCACCCCTATCAAACCGTTTTACTACCTTACTACCTTACTCCACCGGGCACTTGGAGGACTATTCAACCACAGCAAGCTGAGCAATGCATCTATTATTTATGAAGACTGACAACAAACACTCACCGTTAATTTCACATTCTTCAAACCAGACACTCCTAGAAATATAAAGGTAACAGGGAACATTTGTATGATCCCTCCATCCTTTTCACTCAATACAGCACTTTGCTTAGATGCAGACACATGTACTAGAAGCACTAATTGGTCAATCATGCACAATACCACAAAGATTCCAGCACAGTCCAGAGATGAGATTGAACCCTTCTATCTGCTTCTGCACAGAGCATAAGACCAATGTACTTATAGTTAGTAGCACATATGCAGTTCTTCAGCACATGCTGCACAAAACAAATTGACATGTTCATTAAAATATATTTTAAAGGCTGTGCTCCTGAGGTGGGACATTGGATCACAGGGGATTTTTTGCTTTGACAAAGGGTTGATTCACAGATATGGGTGCCAACACTGCACCCAGTCATGCTGATAATATTTTGCTCTCCATTTTCTTGATTTTTAAACATAGATAATTCAACAAAGCAGGCACAATTTACCAAACGAATATGCATACTTACAAACCACAAGGCTTAGCAAATTTACACTACCTCCTTGGGAGATGCATGCATTTTACAAACTTTACAGACGTTAGGATAAAATAATATGATATTGATAAAAATTAAAGGAAATATAAATGAAGACGCGTCACTTTCTTATGTATCTCTACTGGTTCACCTACTACACTGGTTTAAACAGACTCTGGCCCTTCTAAAGAAATGGAAAAAAGAAATGGCACTGTTTGCTAGTACAGACTAGCCTAATATACCAAGAACAATCAACACATGCCAAAAACATTGAAACAGTCACACATATGCTTGATGTGACCTTCAAATCAGTATATTCAACAAAAAATAAACATTGTACCATGCCCCTCTATCATTATTATCCCGCCAATAGACCCTTAGCCTATGTGTTTTATTGCTACTCCCAGCATGTGTGTCTGCAAAGTGACAAAAGTTAGCCCTTTACAAAAGAAAGTTAAAGTTGCCTGCATACAAACAATCTAAGGTGACAGTTTCCCAACTGGGCATAAGAATTCAAAAGTGATGGGTTGAACACTTGAATTAAGCCCACTCACTATGAGTTCCTCATGCTGCATTCCAGTCCATTGTTTTTTGCCCACTATGCCACCTCAGACAGGACTTAACCATATATTGGTCCTGCTCAAATAAGACTCATGCATATTACATTTGAAGGCAACCTCCTCTGAACAGGAACTTGGCAGTAGGTTGCAGCTTGGTTTCAGTAACAGAGTGTGCCCCAGACCAAAAGTGATGGTCTGGTGCGATAGCAAAAATATTGACTTCCTATGCTTAACCAGTAAAACCATAAATATCTTTGTTAAAAATATCGATTTTTGCTTATATTGAAAACACACATTTCTGAAACAATAATATTGTCACCTTTAAATAAACATATATATGTCAAACATATTGATCCACACATTATTGAGTACAATATTATTGCTTAAATAAATATGTTATTAATAAATATAAAACAATCACTTTTTATGTTAAACAATTATTTGAAATAAACCTAAAACATTTTATACACAAGTTTAAATTTAATTTAAATATATTATATCACTAAAATATGTATCATTCACCTCAATAAAATATAAAACAAAAATCATAACAACACAACACAAAAAAAATTAGCATTAACTACAATATTTAGACAACAACCTATATATACTTATAGTTAGAACCTAGTATCCATAGGAAAAGCATTTTTTGATTTACTAACTTTGACGAATCTTCGCAAACTTAGCTCCAAAAATTGTTTCATCCAGGTCAGCTCCTATCCTGAAGGTTTGTGGGTGATTTGTCAAGTGGGGGCTGAGAAAAAAGGCTGATCCCAAAAGGTGTTCATGTTAATTTCCATCGGAAAATTTATCCAAGGCTACAGACCCAACTGCTGAACGAACTTACACCAAATTTTGCGAAAAGGTAGTGCTTGGTTCAGAAAGCGACCTTTTTTTAAATGGTGTAAATCCGTTTAGTAGTTGCTGAGAAATGAAAAAAAAAGAGTCAAAAAATCAATTTCCCATAGGAAACTTTAGCCAAGGCTACAACCCAAACTGCTGAACTGAATTACACCAAAGTTGGCAAAAAGGTACTGTTTGGCTCAGAAAGCGACCTTTTTAAAAATGGTGTAAATCCGTTCAGTAGTTGCTGAGAAATTCAAAAAATAAAAAATTGAAATCTAGAGGCATGGTGGATCCGCAGAACCTCCCGACCACAAGCTTTTTTCTAATTGGTTGTCAACACTCCAAACCAGGAAGTGTTGGCAGCCACCTTGTGATTCAGTAGAACTGAGTCACATGAAAACAGTGAAACAAATGTGAAAAACAAGAATAGGGGATAGGGTACAAACGCCCTGACCCCCTAGGTCTGCTCAGGGGGTCCCACAAGGAAACCCAGGGCCAAAAAGAGCCTTTTTTTCTAAAAATCGTCTGAATTTACACTGTGGTCGCGAATCCGGCCAAGAAAAAAACCCAAAAAACGAAGCACGGGCTCCCGCGCTTCGTTGTATTGAAGCCCCTGGGTGGGCCAAGTTCTGTCGGAACTGAAAAAAATGTGTGCTAAATGTGTGTGGCAGGCCTCCAAGGCCTCCCAAGCTCAGGGGACCACCACCCCCGGGCTTTTATTAAATGTTTGCAGCGGGGCACACAGCCTCCCCGCAACCCCGGGGACCGCCACCACGGGGCTTTTTATTGAAATAAATAAACCTGCCTGAGTGCTCAAGCCCCCCCACATGCCCCGGGGACCACCACCCCCCGGGGATGTGCACTAGGTAGGAGGGGGGCCCCCCTCCAGGAACCCTTGATGGACACTGCTATTTGCTATGGCAGGGTGGGAGCCATGCGGTTCCCGCCCTGTCATAGCAAACTGTGGTTCGGATTTTGTAGGGGGAAGCAGGAAACCTGCTCTTGCTTACAAAATCCAAACCACATTGCTTTTCCACAAGGGGAGCTGCATGTTAGCAGCTCCCCATGTGGAAAAGCAATGGCAGCTCCCACAGGAGGTGGGGAGCTGGCGGGACCGTGGGGGCATTGGGGCTCTCCACCACGTCCCCGCTGGAAAAGGCCGGCCCTGGGGGATGGGGTCTCTGGGGCCCGAAGTGGCCCAGGAGGGGGACTAAGCGGCCCCCCTCCATCAATAAATTAAAAATAATTTTAAAATAAAATGAGGCACAGCCCCGGGGGATGGGGTCTCTGGGGCCACTAGAGGCCTTAGGAGAGGGTCACGCAGCCCCATTCCTTTAGAAATAATTAAAAAAAATCTAATTGTGGCCATGCCTTGGGGGATGTGGTTCCTGGGGCTGAAATTGGCCTCATTAGGGGGACCCCCTTCCCATTTTGTTTTCATTCTTTTTTTAAAAAAAGAGCAGGCTCTGGGGAATCGGGTCCCCAGGGCCACAATTAATGTAAAAGAAGGGGGGCCACACAGCCCCCCTTGTAAAATAAAAGAAAGAATAAGAAAGCTGGCATCGCTGCGGAGGCTCCACCCCTTAACTGCAGCACTCAGCAAATGCACCCCCTGGTGCGTTGTAGGTGGGGGAATTAATTTCCCTTGAATACTGAGGGTCCGTGGGTGCCAACTAGCCCACCAGGTACCTCCAGTATGCGCCAGGGAGCTGTGTTGCAAAGAGGCGTTCAGAGGCCACGCCCCTTTGTCACACCTCTCTGCAACGCAGCTCTGTGGCGCTCTGGGGCTAGTTGGCCCCTAGGGACTCTCAGGTCTCAAGGGGAATTAATCCTACAATTTGCAATGCGCCAGAGTTCGCATATGCACAGTGGTGCATTGAGGGGGCGGGCCTGATATACCAAGTGTGCAAATGCACCCCCTGGCACATTGTAAATTGGGGGATTAGGTCCCCTTCAATCCTGAGGGTCCCTGGGGGCCACCTAGCCCACCAGGTACCTTACTAAGCGCCAAAGAGCTGCATTGCAGAGAGGTGTAAAAAGGGGCCTGGCCTCTGGACTTTTATTCTCACCACACTGCATTTTTCCTTAAGCATTCTGCCTTCCTATTACAAGAGGACAATGCCTCAAATTTACCTCTATGGGCCAATATTGAAAAAACTTTTTCCACCCTTTTTCCTTTAAAGAATTCTTATCCTTTTCACATAGACCTTTATCCCTATCCTTTCCTATTTTTAATAACATTTCAAAAATATTCCAACCTATCTTTACCTCTCACAAATCCCCTAAGGACCAATTCTTGCAATCCTTCATTTGGTAAAACCAACACATTCGAATAAAGAACAAAAAAGTTTTTGCGAAAGAATGGCGCACTAAAGGACATCATTGGACTTTTCAACTTTTTGATGGTGATATTAGTATTTCTTTTGGAAATGCCCAGATGCATTTTTCATGACCCTCTTCTTGGGAATCTAAATTCAATTCTTTAACCTCTTCCATGCTCATGAAGAGCACAGCTCGTTATGAGGCGTGGTGCTCCGGTGCTCATGACGAGCTGAGCTCGTTATGAGCCGTGGAACGCTCGCATGCGGTGTATAATTCCCCTGCTGTCCTGAGCATTCCTCGGAAACGGGTGCAGCTGTGACGAGGTCAGCTCGTCATGAGCACCGGAGCGCCATGCCTCATGACGAGCTGAACTCGTCATGAGCACGGGGGCAGTGTGCGTGCTCCCCCGCCCCCCAGCACAGCAGGGGGAATTACCTCTGCACGGAAGGGGTTATTCACAGCGATTCAATTTGCTTACAATAATTTTGTATCTACCCCTTTATTTCCCTCTTCTCCACCCAATATACTTTCTATCCCTTCTGCTTCACAACTATATAAACATCTCCTTCCTCAAGCAACCAATCAAGATGAAACAGAAGTAGAGTTACTCTGGGAAAAAGATATCCAGCATACTTTTCCCATCTATATTTGGAACAAGGTTTGGTTGAAAATATGATCTTCCAGAGCAGCCAACACCACACAGACATTATTTTATATTTACAATAGACTTATGTTCACTCCTATTTTATTGCACAAGATAAATCCAACCCTCTCTGCTTCTTGTTGTTCTTGTTCATGCAACAAAGCGGATTTAACTCTTTCGCTGCGGCGGCTATTCCGCTGCAGCGCTAACGGTCGCGGGGGGGCGCGCGGGTGAGCTCCGTGGGTGACAGAACCGTTCCGTCACGGCTTGCGGGTGAGCTGTGCTCATGACGGAACGGTTCCGTCACGGCCCCGCCCGCTCAATTAAATGCTCCGTGCAGGCGCGAAATCAGCGATGCGCAGGCGCAGCGGCCGGGCCGTGACGGAACCGTTCTGTCATGAGCACAGCTCACCCTCGAGCCGTGACGGAACGGTTCCGTCAATAGCCTGGAAGGGGTTAAAACATATGTTATTCGATTGTCAACATGTTTACACATTTTGGACGCAGGTTTGGCAGCAAATAAATGACATATTTCATATGCAAGTCCCCCTACCTTTGTTAACATTTTCTTAGGGAGTGTCTCTGAAGATTGGGATTCCCGTGTGACCATTTTTTATATAATAGACTTACTCCTTGCTGTTGCCTTTCAGCAAATCACCAGGGAATGGAAGAATTCTACTAAAGTATCTTATCCGGGCTGGTGGTATGCAGTTTGTTACAAACATAGACTAGATAGAGCAGATCTCTCCCCAATTTCCCTTGCTATTAAACGAGACACCTTTGGCTAACCTTAACTACCTTTTTAGATAATTCTGCTATGAATGCATGTGCTCATAATCCCCGAATTGAGGAAGCTCCTAAACCTCCATGAATGTTTTTTAAACACTACAAACAACGCAATATATTAATTGGTCTATTTTTTCTTACTCTCAACTTGGATGTTATTTACTGTACTGTGATTATACCTAATTCTATAATTTGATGATTGCACCTTTTCCCCCTCCTTTCCCCTCTATCTCGCATATTTTAATAATATTCTAACTTATGTACGATTTTATCTTGTGCTTATTGTATTTAATTAATTACAAATAAAATCTCTTTTAAAACTTAAAAACAAAAAAGCAATGAAATTCAACAGTTATACATGAATGACATAACTCGCAGAACCATAGATTCCATATGTCATGATTCATGTAATATGTGAGGTCATAAGCAGTGCATCATAGCGGAACAAGTTATACTTAAGTCACTTAGAGAATATCTGGTGAATTCCCAGTAGTTTTGTTTTTAAACTGTTTTTTAATTTTTAGAACACATACTTAAAACTCCACTTTAACTGTTGTTTTTCAGTGAATTTCAATGCTTTTTTTAACGTGACATAATATCTCACAACAATATGTCTGAAGTCAAACACCCCTGCACCCTCCACACACACGCCAGGCACAGCCTGTGCCCAGGCACATCAGGCAGTTGGCTGCAGGGGTTAGCCTGAGCCCATCCCTTTATCCTTCCTTAAAACATTTGTTTTTCAGTGAGTAAATAAATAAATATGTATGTGTGTGTGTGTGTGTGTGTGTGTACGCTTAAAATGGTAAAATATGTGTATATATCTACATATGTATACTTATATATAAATAGCTACACTCACACAAAGTCAGACAAAGTCAAATTTAAATATTTTAAGCAAACAATACTGCTTTACAGTGAAAGGACACATTAATGTGCGCGAAGAGACGCAGTACCTGTTTATTAATTCTGTGTCCCCTCCGAACTCACTCAGCTGTGGTGGTTAGACATAACGAGGAGGGGTGCAAGACAATATCTGGGCCACCTTCCCTATTACGCTCCCTTCTAGAGACGCCAATGTTTAGACATCAGGGGCCTTATTTATGAAGGCCTTGCGTCAGTTTTGCGCCGCCGGTGCGTCACTTTTTGTGACGCACCAGCGGTGTAAAAAATGCGCCTTGTTGCGCCATATTTCAAAAGTGACGCATCTAGGTAGATGCGTCACTTTTTAAACCCCTGCGCCACATTAAACCTGCGTCAGGTATAATGTATGCAGAGGGGGCGTTCCCCCGCAAAAAGCCTCGTAAAAGTGACGCAGTGAAATCTATGAGATTTCACGGCGTCACTTTTAGAACGCTGTTGCGTCAAAATCTTGCGCCTGCCTCACAGCAGGCGTAAGACTGACGCAAGCCCTTTCACATGGGGCTTTTTCCCATGTGAAAAGACGCATTGCTGGAGTTGCGTCACATTTGTGACACACTCCATCAATGCGTCACTTTTGCGCTTACAGATACGTCAGAAATACTGACGTATCTGTAACTCCTTGCGACATGATGCGTCATACATTAAATATGACGCATCAGGAATGTCGTAAGGAGTGCGCAGTGAAAAGTGACGCATCGCTGTTTTCACGCAGCGATGCGTCACTTTTCATAAATGAGGCCCCAGGTAGTAAAGAGTGTCAGTATAACTTAAGATGGCGCTAAAAAGCCAGCATTGTAGTGTCTTATGGGATGCTACACATCTCCCTTCTTTCGAGGCACTCTATAGGCTCTTCAGCTCGGTACAGGTTGGCAGCTAATTAAATGCAAAACGCAAAAGTTAGCTGTGTTTACAAGTTGAACGACAGCCAGCGGGAGCCCTTTTCTGACTTAAAAGATGAGCATTGTCGGATAGGTTGACGTCAGAAAAATTATATGTTTTCAAATGCCATTATAAAGAGCCATCTAGATTGGCGAGGGTTTTTGTCTATGCATGTAAAGTAAGAGTAATGTTTGAATGGGAATGTAATTGATCCTTCTCATTTCATCTATCGACAGCTCTCTCTAAATCCTTTTGAAACTCACATTAGTTTATTTGGCACATATTTAAACATTTGTAGCTAAATGTCAGCCCCACTATTGGTTTTCATGACTCTGTAAGTAAACCTGCATGCTGGACAATGCTTCGGAAAACACATTTAAACATTAGACTAGGCTTACTATGGTTTTGTGCACAAAGTAGATATTGTGATTTAGAAATCTGCATTACAATTAGTTTCTATAAAAAAAGCTTAAGAGCTTGCATTTGTTAGAATAAAAGTGCTTGCGGCAAAGGAATTCCCTTGACATACAGATTGCTTTTCTGTCGATATCTGACACTCAAAGCGTTTTCTTTTTAAGCAGAGGCGTGACGTATGTCTCAGTCATCCAGTGCTGTATTTGTGAATAGGATGAGGGCCAGAGAGTTAGTATGACTTACTCTTGCACAGGGCTGTAGACACTGTAGTAAATTGTGTAGATTTGCAGTCATGCTCAATAATGTATATGCTGTGTTTGTGATTAGAACAAGGAAATTAAAGTACATTAAAAGTCATATAAAAGGAATTTATAGTGGTTGGCAAGCGCAACAGGTTTGGAATTGTTTGATCATTTGAAGATTCGAATCATAAATATGGTTGTGAAGAAACAGACTGTGTGATGCTGTGGCGTGTAATGAGGGCCTGCAGACTCATCCATAAGCCCAACTCTCTTCAAAATCTACATGAAGCCTCTCGCCAGTGTAATTTGCGTACACAACCTCAACATCTTCTTCTGTGTTGATGATACACAACTTATTTTCACCCAATCGGACGTAGGCTCATCACACTAGGAACAAAGTCACCAACTGCAAGACCCAAGTCGCCAACTGGATGAAGTGCAACTTCCTCAAGCTCAACACCGACAAAACAGAAATAGAGATTTTCCACACAGCCACTGCCTCTTGAAATTCCACCTGGTAGAGAGTAAATCTAGGACCTACACTCATCCCAGCACCCATTACAGGAACCTCAAGATCATCATTGAAAACAAGCAGGACATGACTACTGAAGTCAACGTCAACACAGCAATATGCTTCCACACCCTGAGAATGATCAGGAAAATCTTCAAATGGCTCCCAAACAACACCCGCAAGACATTCACCATTGACCTCATCAACAGGAAGTAGAACTAGAGAAAAACACTATACAGCCGATTCAGCAAGCAACTCATTGGAAGACTACAAACCATCCAGAATGCAATGGCCAGACTCACTCTCGACCTCCCACAGAGAACACACATTACACTTCACCTCAGACAGCTCCACTGGCAACTATTACAAAAGGACGTTCACTTCAAACTTCTCAGCACACCTTCAAGGCACTGCACAAAATATGCCCTGCCTACCTGAAAAACACCTCTCCTTTCAACAAGCCCTTCAGCCACCTCCGCTCGCCCAGACTGCTAAACGCACACACATCATGCAAACACAAAGAACGTTCCAGAGGTCAGTCCTTCTTCTTGATCACTTCTTAAGTGTAGAACAATCTGCAACTACACATCAGAGTCTCCAACTGTCTTCTTGAGCTCTGCAAGTAGTTGGAGACCTGACTCTCCAACAGACAGGTGGTCCACAAATGGAGTGATAGTTAACTGTCCAGTGACGATGGGGTTGCAGGGTGGTGCTATGTGTACTTTTGCATTTCAGGATTGACAGTGTGTTCCTGATTGACAATCCCTTCTTCGGGATAGCTGTGTGGTTCTAGGAGGTTGGGCCTAAGGTGCTGGTGGTGATAGGGAAATGTTGGTCAGTGGTACTATAGGAGGTAGTATGGTGCTTAGGTGGCCATACATTTTTGATGTAGATTATAGGCTTTAATTAGGTGGTAGTCAACCACAAGTAGTAATGTCACTGTGTTGTTAGGGCCAGTAAAGGTTTCAGTAGGAATAATTTACCCCCTTCCCTGCGGAGTGAATTTTGCCTTGGTGTGGGGATTTAATTAGGGGGCATAACCCCTTGTGTGCGCAGGATGGCCCCCGCCCATCCTATGTCACGCTGGGCATGTGAGCAGGATGGCCGGGGGCCATCTGAACTCCACCCACTAATTAATTCATTAGCGCAGGCACGGAATTCGTGCTGTGCTGGGGAATCTGTGACGTTCGGGCGGCCCGCGGCCATCATGTGCACATGCCCAGCGTGAAGTAGGCCGACCGGGAGCCATCCTGAGCACACAAGTGGTTAAACATGAGCTTAACCCCTTGTAGCTATGGCACAGATAGACAGGCTAAATTTAAGAATATGTATAAAGCATTTAGTAGTGCCAAAACATTTGAAAAGAAGGACACAAAACACAATAAAAGCCCCATTCCTATTTATACGAACAGAGAGTACTTTAATGATGTCAAGATGTCATTAAAATGACAAAAATCCAATAAGGGGAAATGGAGATATGACTTTTTTTAAGTTGTATGTAAAAATAGCACTTCAAATCACAAATCGCTAACCGTGGGCAATTAGTCCCACTGGACTGGGACAAGGCTAGGGCTTAAGGGCGAGCACAATGGAGCGCGGTTTAGAAACAGAGACCAGGTTCGCCCCAGTCTAAAGTTATACTTAAGGCCTGATTATGAGTACCTCTGTACCTGCTGCAGGTCTGACTACTGCCTCCTCTGCAGTCCAACCACCAGATTAAGACCATGGCAGTCAGACCACCACAAGACCTCCGCCACTGCCACGATCCTGGATCCCGCGGTGGTGTCCGTGGGCAAAGTGGTGCGGAATGGAGGCCGTGCTGATGCCGTAATCTCCAAGCTGATCACAACATGCATTTCCGCCGACATTTCATGACGGGACTCTGCCATGAAAAGGTCAGACGAAAGGCAGGGAACGGGCCCCAAACAGGGTCCCCAGGCATTTTAGCTGATTGGTCACTGTGGCTGTGGGCACATGTGGGTGCCTCCCTGTGCATGCACTGTGTGCTATTCATGGCATGGTGCATGGCAACAGTGCGCTCATAACAGTGCTGGCTCTGCAGTGCAGCAGCATTGCCTTCCGGCTCTCTCTGTGAGCCAAAGCATACCGCCACCCCAAGACCCCCGCCAGTAAGCATGGGCGAATTTTGCGAATTTGCGATCCGTGAATTTGCGGATTTGCGAATTCGCGATCCGCAAAATTCGCAAATTTGTGCGAAATTTTGTTTTTTTGCGTGTTTGCGGGGTTTTTTGCGTGTTCGCAGGGTTTTTTGCGTGTTCGCGGGGCTTTTTGCGTCTTCGCGAGCCGCTTGCATAGCGAAGTTACCCATGCAGTCGTTTATGGGAGAGGGAGAGAGAGATAGATAGATAGATAGATAGATAGATAGATAGATAGATAGATAGATAGATAGATAGATAGATAGATAGATAGATAGATAGATAGAGAGGGAAAGAGAGAGGGAGAGAAAGAACGAGAGAAAGAAAGAGAGGCCGGATCTCTGAAGGGCCAGATTCCTGAGTTGCCCCTACAGAACATACAGCTTTTTATTTTTAGCAAAATGCATATGAAAATTGTGCTGTAAAGGTCTCTTTTAGTTTAACCCCTCCTGACGACTCAAAATGGGTGTATTTGCCATCCTCTCCCTTCTTCCTGTTTTTTATATCTGTAAGTGCTTCCTGATGAGGTTTAATTCCTTGGACAGGTGCCTCGTTGCCTACTTGTAACTATTCTCTGACCCTGCTACAAGGGTCAGAGCAGGGTCAGAGAATAGTTGCAAGTAGGCAACGAGGCGCCAGGAAGCAATTAGCAGCAGGTGTCCAAGTTGAAGTTAATTTGTTTGTAACCCTTTTGTAAAAGGTTACAAAGAAATTAGGTTCAACTTTTGCGCCTGCTGCTGTAACCCTGGCTTGGCTGAAAATTCGTCCCCGCTGATTCGCGGATTTTACCGCGATTTCGCGAGATTCGCGGATCGCGAAATCGCGGAAAATCCGCAAATTCACCCTTACCCGCCAGCACACCACCAGCCCAGCGGTAGACTCAAGGCTGCCAAAGCTGCAGCCTGGCGGTCCGACTGCCAAGATCATAATAAGGCCCTTAGTCTATAAAATTAAAGTCAATAATCTTCTTTGAGGCAAGGCAGAAGGCTGTGTCTGAATTGGGCTCCATGAGCCTGGATAGCAAGTGGACAGAGACCCAGTGAAGTCGTTAACTTTGGCAGGAAGGCACTGAGAGGAAGAAATTTTAAATTTGCATCCAAAGAAGGTCCCTTGCCTGGTGAATAACTTTGGTGCCTTCACATGATGAAGATCTTTACCTTCGGACTTAGTCACTTTTTTGGGAAACCGGATTATTCAAGCATGGCAAGGCTGCCTGCCAACTGTAGCATAAAAGGACTACACAAGGCCGGTTACCTTCTCTGCAACGTCCTTCTGAAATGGATGTGCCACCGTGGAAAAGCTCAGAGCGAAAGAGGCCCAGCTGTTTGTCCCAGCGGCAACGCACCTTCGTCAGATTGACTGGCAGGTTTGTCTCAGTCTTCTATCATTACTCCAGATAAAAAGTATTAAACATTTTCAAAGTCCTAGTATTTAGGGTTAGACAGAAGGAGTGCACTATGACACCAGCCCAAGTTCAAGACCACTGGAAGAGGACTTGAGGGACAGGACTCACTCCACAGAAGCCTCCAGCAGGTCCAGGTCATGTCCAATTAAAACTGGTTGGCTGGGCTATTTCAGGAAAGTAAGCTTCCTGCAGCTATTGTGTCCCAGTAGCTGAACAGTAGGTCAGCCACTGACTGTTGGATGACACTTACTAGGCCTGGGTAAAAATGGTACCAGGTCCAGCCCTTAGGGTTCTCCTCAGAGGTCACAAAGGCAGCTGCAGTCCTCCTTCTGTCTTCCATAGATCCAGGGGTACAACATGTTTGCCTGGCACTAGCCTGAGGGTGGGGTTGACTCTTTGCCCCTCCCTAACCATAAGGGAAAAATGTTCCCAGGGGTACCCCTACCCACATGTGCAGCAGTTCCCGTGTGCTCTCCTGCAAAAAGCTGACACAGCCCTTCTCTATGTAAGTCAAACACAGAAGAACCAATCCTCATGTGTACAGAGTTCCTGTGCCAATCCTGGAGTTGTGGCCAGGGAAATTAGTTAACCCTCCCCTGTTGTTACTTAAAACTGGTTTGGGGGCAGCTCCTCTCCCAATGGGATTGGTTCCTGGTTGGCTTTTTAGACAAAGGGGAGAAAGGGTCAGGTATGAGCTACATCTGCCAGCAACAGTGTAGGCATATATTGAAGATAGGCAAAGAGCTGAGCACAACCTCAAGGCCATCCTGTCAGGGCAAAATTAACTGTTTTGCGCTCCTAAGGCCTTTGTTACAGCTCTGGGTGCCAATCCATGACTAATCAAGGAGCTATTCAACTCCTGGGTGACAGGCAAATGGGCTTCTACAGGTGTTTAGCAGGCTGAAGGTATAACTTTTTTTTAAAGTTCCTTTGGTCAAATATTTGTTACAAATCCATCTTTTCCAATTAACTGAATTTTTAATAAATGTTTTGAAAAGTCCAAGAATGAACTCTTTATCTGGTTCCAAGGTGGATATGACATTATTAACTTTCATAAAGTATCCTAATGCTTTCCTATGAAACAGCTAGCACTGGTAGAGTGGAAATTGCTTTCTGGGCATTTTCACTGTAAGGAAATGTTTAACATTACACTTTTAAATGTCCTACTTTTAAATATCATGCCCCTTGCCTTATGTTATTTTAACAAATTCATTTTTAGTTTAATTGTGTACTAGGGGCAGGCCTGCAGTCAACTTTGACATTGTCCTATTGGTGGTGGCACTATATGTGCCACACTGCACCAGTGACATTTGTCTTATAGGCCCTGGGTTAATTGTGTACCATATACTAAGGATTTATGGGTAAGGTAAATATTCCAATTATGTTCACGCCAATTAAACCATCGGTGGTGACCATGCACATTGGGAAATTTTCCTAAACTTTTGCATTGTTGTAACATGTTAATTAGGTGGTGATAAGTGCAGAGGTGTACCTGTAAGTATTCTGGGGGGTAGCAATATAGCAGTCGAGCTAGTGGTGTGGTGTTGTGGATTAGGGACAATAGTGATGATTCAACAAATTCTCAATATTCTATTAATGGCAACTCATTTGGCAACTACCAAAAGTCAACGTTTTCACCCATTACAGCATATGTCCCTGGGTCATAATCAGGAATAAGGACTACAAGTTGTGGATCTTGTTGCCTCACTAGTTAGTGCCATATGTGAGTCTAACATATCTCATCTGATTAGAACAATAGCTTTAGGAGTAGGCACAAATTGAGTTATGTGTTCCAGAATATAATTCTAATTAGAACAATAGCTTTCAGAGTTCACCCGAATGGATTCCTGTGTCAATCCAATGGTGTTGGGGTGGGGTTGTGCAATGCTAAGCATAGAAGTGCAGCACTGTCTGTTGGCAAAGCACTACTGGACTGGGAGAGTTGTGGTAGTAATAGAGATGTATGGGCCTGGGTAGTGCGGCCCTGAGTTATAAGTGGGGTTGTATGGTGTATAATGTGATGGTGTTGGTCAGTCATTCTGTGCTGCTTGAATGGCTGTTCAGTTCTGGGATCATGGTAGTGATGTGGTGAGTGTGTCAATCCAGTGTTAGAAATGGGGAAGCAGTTCTATGGGGAGTGGTGTGGTACAAAGTGTGGCAGGCAGCTTTTGTGAAGAGAAGATTGATGTACATGTTACAGTGAATTACTTTGAAGTGTCAATTTGGTGGTTACCTCTGGTGCAATTATGATAATGTGGCATTGTTTTATAACAAATAGGTTTCCTGGGTAGTAGTATGTTGTTGAAGAAATATTCTGCTGGTGGAGGCAAAAATGTAATATCATGCAATCATACCCAAATGACAATGGCATTTTTGCAGTGTGGTTGGGTTGCAATGTAGTGGTGTGTCTGGAGGTGCAGTGTTGTAGGCTCCTAGAGCAGCGAATCAGAGAAAATACATATTGATGGTGGAAGTGCAATGTTGTGGTTGAAGTATTGTACTTGGAAGGAGTTAGTTTTGTACTTGGAGGGAGTTAGTTCAATAATGGATTATTGATAGTCTGCATTGTACCTTGGTGATTATATTGGTTGATGGTGCAGTGGCGTGGAATATTCAGGAATAGGTAGTGTTGGGAATGCCATTACGGGAAGGTTACAGCAATTCTGTGGGGGTATTAGTGCAATGAAATGGGTGATTGTTTATTACTGTGGGGGTGGAGCATGAGACTCCAGTCTTTCTGCAGTAAAGGCAACTTATGTTCAATATATATCACCCTGTGCTATTAAATATTGTCAGGTTTGGTATAGAGCCCACGTCAGACAAGTTTACATTAGTGCTCACCCTGTGCAAGAAGGGTTGAATGTGGTGCTTCAGCAGTAATGTAAAAAATGCTTTATCATTTGGAATCCTCAATATTGGTAACACAACAGTCATATTTGCAATGCCTGTGGCAGCAGGGCAATAACATTAGTAATGCATCTCTTCAATGTACCATGAATGTTTTAGATATCAGCTTTCAATACATTTTGCAAATTCAACCATTTTTCTCCAAATATCAGCTTATGAGTTCTGAATTATACACAGATTTTCAAATTGTGTAGAGATCTAACAAATTAACTATGCAAAATCTTCTAATTTAATAGACTGGATGCACAGAGGAGAGTTACTTACCAGTACCTGGTGAGCTACAAGTAGCTCATGAGCTACTTGTTGGCAAAGCCTTTGGTAGAGCATTACTGGGTGGTGAATGTGTGGAGTTTGCCCTTGGTGGTAGCAGTGCTTTTCATGGTGGCGAGCATTAGTGCGGAGGTAGAGTGTTGGCTTCTTTGTGGCAGTGTATTTTTTATGTAGTAGTGTACTCATGAATACTGATACAATAGAACGGTTGACAGTATTACAGCTGTGAAAGTATATAGTATAGTTGTGAGAGGAGACAGAGATTCTCTGAGTTTAAAGCACACTGAAATGTATTCATTGTGGTTATGAGATGACACTGTAGTGATGGTAAAAAGAGGAGTATCCCCTACGTCGAGTTTTTGAAGAAAACTTCCGGAGGGTGAATTGTTTGGCAAAAAAGGAAAGAGTCAACCTTTTTGTTTAGAAACCCCTCACTCACCACCTAGTGGTGACTTGCTTCATCATCGGGGTCCACCCCGGTGACCTAGCATCACCAGGATGTGCTTCGACACCTGTATTACAGTGGAGCAGGTTGTGACTGTATGTGCAAAAAAAGGTGTTAAAAATTGTCCTGGTTTAACTTAAAATCGAATTTTTATTTTAAAGTAATCAGAACAATGTTAAAAATTACTGGCGAGATACAGGTAGGTGAGTTACGGCCCAGGTATCTCTATATGTGTCTGTGTGGCTTGGTCGACATGTTTCTACCATCAGGGCAGTAGCCCGGTATTCTTCAGGACCATAAAACAGGTGGACGGGAGGTGTGTGCCCCCTAAAAGGCACACCCTATCCTGATCCCCTGTATACCAACTGGAGAAATTCTTGTGACAAACCATACATTGGAATGACCACCCGAAAAGTGAAGCAACGGATATCTGAACATCGCAGCACCATCAGGTGCAAGAAAAATAACACAAGACTCACAGACCATTTCCTTGCAATGGAGCACACCCCCAATGACATGAGGTGGACTGTTATTGAGCAAGTACAACAGGGCCCTAACCTACAGTCACGCCTCTATGAGAAAGAGCAGAGGTGGATTTATAGACTTTCCACGCACAAAATTGGACTCAATGATAACATTCCATGGGCCAATGTGCTAAAATGATCTAATACATTCTGGGCCAGTACACCACGATAAACCGCCCATGATCCCACCTGCACAACTCTAATTGTTTTCTCGGATCTATCTCCACTTGCAATTAGTGGGTTGTATTTATATCGTTTTTCAACGTGCACAATAACCCTACACATTTCCCGAGATCACTAGTAACATCACTGCACAATGCGCTGACGTCAACTCATCAGCGGGAGCCAGCGACTCACCTCAACGCTGAATAGCAACCAGCACGCGTTTTGTTTACTAACATACGCGTTACCATCGTCACCACGTTCCGCCCCGTCACTCCTCCCCCTCCGGCGCGCGGCACCACGCCCAACCCGGAAGGAAAATAACATTTAACGTTAGAACTCCCGCACGGCACTACTAGCCGAGCAGAGGAGGATAGCAGTAGGTGAATGGCCTGTAACTTCTCCCGAAAACTGTAAGTATATGCCCCCCTCCTTCCCAACAGAGACGGAATCTAAGACCAGTAAATACTTTGATTCCCGCCGGACATTTCGCTCGGTGTACGCTACTTTCACATACTCACCTTGTCTTTCGCGCCATTCCAGAATATGTTATGTCAGTTAGAAGAACCTACCCCCTGCCCGTTGAAGCAATTTAGAGGCTAAAAACAAGTAAGCCCCCATTTCGAACCATGGAATCTGTGTGTACTCCTACATGTTATATGTGTGTATGTCTTGTTTGTTACTATCTGTCATTATTGGCGCAACTAAATGTTATTGCACATACGAGGAAACGCCACAACCTGCCACACCTATCTTAGGCGCTCATAGAAATTCACTGGGCACAAAGACGAAAAGTGGTTGAATGAGACGAATGATAGATCATGGATGCATGCATTTGAAATGAAGTGCATGCCCGTAAACCGTTATGAAGGCAATAAATACATATTGCATGGCAAACACGCGCACTTATTGATAAGAGTGTGTGCTCGGATAATACTTCCTTGTCAGCTACACGTATTGAACACGATACTTTTATCACTCGGAGGGCACTTCCCCTTGGCATGAATAGTCATATCACAGAGACACTTCACAACGTAACAGGAAAGTATTTATAAATTCAACTGAAATCAGTACTTTTTTGCTTCTCCCCACAGGTCTCTTTTTCCTTTTTTGTAACCAGACGGCTCTCATTATTTTGAATGAGCACATCTACCACTGGTTATTTTTCCAGTTGGTATACAGGGGATCAGGATAGGGTGTGCCTTTTAGGGGGCACACACCTCCCGTCCACCTGTTTTATGGTCCTGAAGAATACCGGGCTACTGCCCTGATGGTAGAAACATGTCGACCAAGCCACACAGACACATATAGAGATACCTGGGCCGTAACTCACCTACCTGTATCTCGCCAGTAATTTTTAACATTGTTCTGATTACTTTAAAATAAAAATTCGATTTTAAGTTAAACCAGGACAATTTTTAACACCTTTTTTTGCACATACAGTCACAACCTGCTCCACTGTAATACAGGTGTCGAAGCACATCCTGGTGACGCTAGGTCACCGGGGTGGACCCCGATGATGAAGCAAGTCACCACTAGGTGGTGAGTGAGGGGTTTCTAAACAAAAAGGTTGACTCTTTCCTTTTTTGCCAAACAATTCACCCTCCGGAAGTTTTCTTCAAAAACTCGACGTAGGGGATACTCCTCTTTTTGTTTGCATAAATAATCCTATCAGGGGAATAGGAGGTATCTCTTTTCACTTCCAAGTGACAATATCCCTTGCTCTCTCTTTTGATCTCAAAAACTGTAGTGATGGTAACATAATGGTAGGAGATGACCAGTGCTAAGGGTTTTAGTGCTGTGTCTGAGCATACTAGTGTAGTCAATTTGGGGAAATATTGCAATGGTGGTGTTGAGGTGGTAGTGTGATGTTGCAGATAGACTTAAAAATTGTTTGGTAATGTACAATATTGGTTAGTGTACAAGTACATTCTATACCATTATTGTTCTGTATATATGTGCGGAAATGCTTTGTTGTTTGCTCAATTCTGCTTGTATCCTTTGTTGCTTATTGCTCAGTAGGGGGTGACTATTAAGTTAAGAGGTCTTTTTTGCAAGTGTTTGGTTTTTATACAAGATTATGGGTTCTTCTTGGATGTTTTATGTATAGATTGTTGAGAGGATATGAATGTGAAATTGAACAGGCAAATGCTTAGCTAAGAATATAGCTTGGAGCATTGTTGAGCTCAGAATGCTGGAAAGGGTTGTGCCTTAAGTGCACTGCTGGTGTAGGGCAAAACACGAACAAAACTTCATAAGTATTTAGTGTTGAGGTAGAACATGCCTACACATTTCTATGGCTTGCTGCTGAGTTGTGTACATTATGATGTCTAATGTGTGCTGTTGCTCTAGGACAAGACATAACTTTATATGGATTTGTTGTGGTGATGATAAATGCGTAGTCAATAGTATAGCTTGAAGCCATGTTGTGAGTTGAAAACTACATGATGGTGAATTGCATATTGTAGGTGTAGGTCAATGTGTGAATATAACTTAATATGGTTGTGCTGTTGATATGGCAATGATTGGCTTAACTGTATGCTGTAGTGTGTGTTTTTGTGCCAGCGATTGAGTGTATTGTTTATTGTTGGTATTTAATAAACCATGAATATGGCTTTATATGAAAGTGCTATACATGAGTATGAGCCATTCTGTGCACATGATGACTTGTGTGAATGCCTGTGTACAAATTGACCTTGATTTGTGTCTATTGACTGTTGTTGGTGAGAAATAAACATGTTACTACTAAAATTTGTTATATGTAAAGCTGGCAAGTAAAAATTAATGATTAAATGAAGCAGTGCAAGTTTGATAGTCATTAATACAAATATTCAATTGTAGGGACGCCCTACCATTTTTTAATTCACCGCTGCAATGTACTGCTGACCTGCCTTGCCCCTACCGTGACTGTATTTGCGGCTACCTCATCTCCTGAAACCTGCCACAGCGGAGTGCGGACTGCTCCAGAAAACAACTCCCAGGGGGCATAGCTCTTGTGGCAGGTGCCGGGCTTCAACTTCGCGCCAGCCGGCGCTTAAAAGATTGTCAGGCCTCCCGCGGCACGGGACGCCCTGCCATTTTTTTTAACTCACCACTGCATTGTACTGCTGCCCTGCCTTGCCCTTACTGCGACTGTGTTTGCGGCCACCTCATCTCCTGAAATGTGCCACAGCGGACTGCGGACTGCGCCAGAAACCACAACTCCCAGGGGGCATAGCTCTCGCAGCAGGTGCCGTGCTTCAACTTCGCACCAGCCGGTGCTTAAAACATCTTCAGGCCTCCCGCAGCGCGGGATGCACACGGGCACACCCGGGCGAAGCCCGGGCCAGGGGCGGGCTTGTCCTTGCCCGTCATTGGCCAGAAGAGGCTGGGCTGGGTCACAGCTCTTGGCTCCTTGCTGATAAACATTAGTGTCAGAGACTTTGGTAATTCCATCTTAATTTATCCATTTTCCATGGTTGCTTTTAAGAACTTGTTGAGTTGAGGGTTCTAATTTTATTACTAGAGGCTCATTGTACATGATTAATCGCGTGATAAAGCTTGTTTTTTTATAACGGTGTAGGGGCTGTCTTGTGGATTACGATATGGGAAAAAGAAAATTGCATAGCTCAATCCCCGGCCAAAAACCAAGCAAGGCTATAGATTCTAGCACATCATTAATGAAATACCTGACAGGGGTGGTGAGTGCCTCGGAAAAACAAATATCCAATGTTGAGGAGGCTCTGAATAAAGAGTCATGTAGCTCGACTGACAACAGCAGAGCCCAGTCTCCCGCCGTTAGATTGCTTGACGGGGAAATAAAAACACATGTGGCAACTGTGGGTCATCAGAACGGTTGTGTTCAGTCAGGGAGTGATGAGATTTCATGAATTGATCTTGATGTGGCGCCATTACCGCCTCCTAAAAGAGTGTGTATCTTTAAGAAAATAGTGACCCCATAATCTTATCACCGCAGATACATGAGGCTCCCATTATTTAAAAATGTTTAGAACATGACTCCAAGTCTAATCAGGGAAAGGATCCCAAAGCCACTATTAAAGTTAAAGAACATGTTAGTTCTTCCAAAACTAAAAATAAGAGTAAAGGCCAAGCCACCAATAATATGGCAGGAATCGTGAATTCATTATCCGATTTAACTACTTTCATTAAAGAGTCTATTGGCATTCTGGTGAATAGACTCGACAAAATCGAGTTACCCCTGGCATCTATTTCAGGGAGCCTAAAGGAAGCGAATATTTTACAACCAGAACCTGGTAGGGGTGGGTGTTTAGATAAAAACCGTAGCCAGGCAACAGCAGTTAGTATTTCCAGATGTAGATCAGACTAGCGATAGGGAAAGATCTAGTTTCTCTGTGGGTTCCAGGTCCGCGAAGGCGACTACCCCTACTGTGTTATCGCCCAAGGCTGTAAAGGCGAAGGGGGGTGTGAACGTCTTCAGTGGGGGAAAGATATGGCGTTTTTGTCACGACGATAAGGCTCCTCAAGATCAGGATGATGCTCAAAGGGGTCCACCTCCTGATTTCCCTGTACTCTGGCTGACTTATGTGTATACAGAGTAAAGGAGTAATCAAGTGAGGGATAGGATAGGGTGGGAACAGCAGTGGAATAGGGATACCTGTAACACAAAGAACCACACATCAATACATGCAATCTCCTCACTACTCTCATGTAATTCTCACTTGATTTTATTCTATACCTGGTAATAAATCAGGAGATGAACCCTTTATTTCCTTTCCTCTTGATGAGATGTGTTCTCTCACCACAAGGTAGGGCTTCCCTATGGTTAAAAAAACACTTAGTTAAACCCTTAGATCCCTTTCTCAACATTCATAAATGTATTTCAAGCCTAAACATACATACCAGCCATCCTCCACCCTACAACAAAAATCAAGACTTTCTCCAGCACCAGCAATAGGGGATTACATCATCCAAATAAAACCTGAAGGAAGGAAAAAAGCAAGCTGGCAATCCAAAAGGAAGTCACTGCTGACACTGTCCCTCCCCTGGAATATACAATTCAGCGACAGCAAGGCAAAAAAACAAATATTTCATCATTTTAAATCCTCTTGGGAATTATCCGCTCTTACCGGACTCTCAGCACGAAGTCCAGAACTCTCCAGAGCGCAATGATACCCCAAGACCAGCTTTGATGCGAACTCCGCTAGGAGACTGTAGAAATCAGCAGGCATTCTGATTTTCAGCCGTGAATCAATAGAAACAAAGGCAGGTTGCGCTCTTCTACTCCACCAAGCTGACTACAGAATACAATTTGTGGCCAGACACAGGAGGGGGCAATCCAGTGGCTCCCGGTTCACAGAGGAGCAAAGCAAAAAGAACACTCAAGGGCTTTCCGGGTCAGGCCAGGAGGGGGCAATCCAGCGTCTCCCTGCCGCCGCAGAGGAACAACAAACACAGACAAAAGAATAGGGCTTTCTCGCTCGGCCGAGCAGAACGCGAACAGTGCATAAGACTCAACACAGAAGCTGCTGTGTTAGTACGGGGAAACGGATAAATCCAGCGGCTCCGCGGGGACAGGGCATCCGCCAAAACCACTTCCTCCAACAGGGCGAGAATCACGTACGAGGCACCCCGCGTCTCACATGATTATAAGACATTTCCCGAACCTCCCAGAAGGATGGCCTTCTGGGAGATGTAGTCCGATTTAGACAGAAGTCAGGTAGGCACATGTCAGACCCTGAGAGTTTTATCTCATTCCGACACAAGTGCTAGTTTAGGTACTCGCGTGTC
Organism: Lissotriton vulgaris; assembly: GCF_964263255.1. Lineage (NCBI taxonomy): Eukaryota > Metazoa > Chordata > Amphibia > Caudata > Salamandridae > Lissotriton > Lissotriton vulgaris. Next base: position 2,062,021,575 of record NC_141689.1, on the reverse strand, counting down.
CTATGATCAAGTGTCTCCATTAAACCACACTAGTTTGAATCTTCCACCTGCTGCGGTTCCTTATACCCTGGTCCTAGTGAATGTACCTCCTTCCTCCGAGGGAGATAAAAAAAATTGGGATACCCTGAGGAACAAATCTATACATTGTTTAGGCGTTAAAACAAGATTGACTTAAGAGATGTTTGCTTCATTTAAAATGGTGAGATGTGTCCCGTGGGTGGGCCCCAGTAGAAAGACTTTTAAAGGGGATTGTGTTGTTCTATCTCTAGGTTCCCCTGCCTTACTTCATGAAATACTAACTCGAACTGGTTCAAATAGTTTAATGGCAGATGGTATCAATGTCTTACCCCTGGGGTATTTCTACTGGCCCAAAATGTTTGATAGAAATACTGCCTCATTTACTAGTACTCCACCCAATAATAACTGGAGCTATAATCTAGAAGTGTCAAACAGGTATGGGCCCTTATACTCACTGGAAGAGGTGGATTGACTCTTGGACACAAATGCCTGCCAACACTTAGCACTTGGCCGGGCCCCTAAAGTTGTACAGAGGGCACGTCCTCTGATACCCTCGGTGGAATTACCTATAAACTAGTCTAAGGTCAAGTGCGGGGAAATTCTAGCAGTTGACCTGTCCCCCTCAATTCACAATCACTTAAATCAAAATATTTCTATGGGTTCACAAATAATGGGAGAATCCTCCTTAGGAGGATTTCAGAAAGCAGACTTGTATGCTCCCCTGGGTGGGGTGGCACCCAATGAAGCTGTGACGGTTGCAACTGTTGAACATAGCTTGGCCTCCGTAATAGAGACAGATAAGAGTCATAGACAGGGTGAGTGTGATCAGTCACTAAAACCTCAAGCTAACTCTGCCCAAGGGACTGTGAGAATAGCCTTTTGGAACATTTTTGGGCTCCAATCTAAGGTTAATATTCCAGTATGGACAGATTTAATAAAGAACTTTGATATTCTGTACCTGCAGGAGACGTGGTTGTTGAACGAATTACACGTTGATGGTTTTAAGACATTACATATACCTGCATTGCGGTCAGCACATTTCAAACATGCTGAGGGTTCAGAAGATAAAAATCTTTAAGTCTTTTACCTATTACCAAATTATAAATATTCATTTTTATATGCAAGCTGTTTCTATAATATTATAGATAGGGCCAACTTTGCGGACATATTAACCCCTTAATTGCTGCCGTCGGTCAATGGCCGACGGCAACACTACCTGGCCAGTCCTGCCGTCGGCCATTGGCCGACGGCGCCCCACCCGTGCACGGAATTCCGCCGCGGTTAACGGGTTAAAAAATCCTAATGACGACTTAAGCAATTTACCCGTATCTAAACGGAAGGATATAATTACAATCTGGGGAGGGGACTTTAATATCAGCATCTGTACTTAGACTTTTTGTGGGTTTGGGGACGCGGAAGTAGAAGATAATGGTCCTGCGGTCCACTTCGCTCAATCTGAAAGGGGCGAAAGATTCAATGAAGTTATTTCAACCCATGACCTTGGCTTTGCCAATATGTTGTGTTACCCCCCAGTAGAGTTTTGTCCCACGTTTATTGGTCGGGGCCTTAGCTCCACTATAGATTTTATTATCCTTCCGAACCGTTATGCAACCTTGTTTGATGAATGTATTATCCCCCCAAACGGTTTGAGTGATCATCTCCCGTTAAGCATTAACATCCTGTTCCCCTTAAGGAGTACTCCCTCCGTAGTTGAAAGTTTGGCATGGACACAAGATAATGTGCTGGACCGTCAGAATGGTTATTCACTGCACTGGGGTAGGAAAGATCCTGAGGTAATGAATTCAAAGATAATATCACAGGCTATAATCCCCATTACAGTGTGCCTGCGAGAAGATATCTCTCATAAGGATATACTGATTGCCTTTTCTCAAATTACACTAGTGATACAAAAAACACTGAGTTGTCCCTGTAAGGGGCCACTAAACAAGGAAAATGGCTGGTTTGATACTATGTGCAAAAAGGCATATTCCTTGCTAAAGGATGCACTTCATAAAACGGAGAGGGATTATGAGGAAATTAGAGGGTACAGGAAGGCTTATTATCTTGCTAGGAACAAAAGCAAGAAAGAAATCAAAGGTCAGGCTTGGAACAATTTTTACGAGGCATCTCTTCTCATTTTTGGTGGGCAGTAAAGGCACCGCTCTTTTCAAACAATGAGTGAGCAAGGATCAAGGTATCAATTGGCGAGAACTCCTGGGTTGACTTTTTCTCCACGGTTTATGGAAATAAGGGTAACATCATTACAACAGCCAATGTTCGAGTTCCATTGGGTGACCACACTCTCTTTTCGCCGATTAACATTCATTTCACACATGGCAAAGTATTGTTGGCTATAAATTAGAGCAAAGGAGGAAAGGCACTGGGCTCCAATGGGACTCTGATAGATTTGTATAAATGCATGCCAGAGCTTTGGTCCCCTTTGCTAACTCGAGGCCTGGAAGTAATGTGTGATGTAGTGTACCTTATGAAGCTGAGTCTTCAATTCTTCCCTAAACTGAAGCAGCTTTAAAGCGGTCCTGATGATAATAGGATGTTGTTCCTGTCCTGAATGCATACATTGAAAAGGTCTGCTGTATTTTTACACTTCTTAGTCTGAAGTCTGATGTGTCCCGGCTATGGGTGTGCTGAGAACCACCACAGATTGTGAGCTGGTCCGCAAGATAAGCGGGTATGCTGGTCATTATAACTTTGTGAATGATGTCATGCTTCCCCATTTGCACCCTCTTCCCACCCTGATAGGTCAGTGCCACCAGGGCCAACTGAACCTCCTCAAAGACTTTAAAGGAAGGAGGGAGTTAGATAAAAAAATACTGGACAGGGCGAGATCCAGCGTTGCTAAAAATACCTCAGGGTTCCTCAGTATTTCACCTTTATTGGTGAGGTATGTCTAAAAACACTAACAAGCGTGTATTCCGAAGATAATGGCTCCGTTCTGTCTACTATCTGCCAACATGTTTCTGCCCATCGAAAATAGCCTAATAGGTCTGTGGCATTCTTCTGGGCTTGAGGATCCCTTCACTATCTTCAGTGGCTCTAATAGTCACGTAATCAAATGCTGCTAAAAGATATAAGCTACCTTCCTTCCAGGTAAATCCTACCTGATACTAGATCTAGTTTATACATGACTGGTATATCGTGCACCTTTTATTTTCAAGGGCAAAAAAGAGTTGCCGCTCTAATTCAGATGGCTGGCTAGGAAGGCACTTACCATAATCAACGTTTGTTCTAATAGACTTTTTTTCCTTCTGGCGCCTGTTACGAGTTCTGCCACTTTCATCAGTCAAACTAGGCTTCGAACGAATTACTTTACTTTTTAATTTTACATGCATTTCTTTCTTGCAAAATCCTTCTTTTTCCTTGACGTAAAAAAACCCTCGAAATTGTGGATACTTTTTGTAAGCAATTACTATACATATTCAAAAAATATTTCATGTGGTAAAGAACTGTACATTTTGGAACTTCTGTAGATCAGCAAACGATTTGAATTGTCTCTTTACTGCTGTTTTCAAGTTGCACTAGCTGTAATATATGGCCGGCTTCGCATAAATGTGTATTCCACCACAATTTGATCTACAGGAAATGCAGTTGTTTCAGAGTTGTTTTCTGCCTTTCCACCTATCACACTCGATTCTTTGTTAACAAAAGGTAGCCTCTAATCTTAAAATGAGCCAGATTTGGTTATCCAACGTCCATTCTGTTGAAAACATGCAGGAGGGTCCCTTCGTCTTTGACAATTCCACCCCCATTATGAGATTAAGCAGTGTGATACAAAAACATCCCCCTAAATCGCAATGAACTGACAGAATTGTGAAAATTCCAGACAGCATTTTTTTCACATTTTAAAGAGAAAAATGACATTCGAACGTCAGGCATCCCGCAACTTCAACAAAGACTTCTATTGCTGCCCAAGTCAAATGATATTTTAAGGTACACAGATCTGTTATTTTCAATGTTATACATGCCTCCCTTGTTCTTCACTCATATATGTATAAATGAGCTCATGATGACATGCTTTCATTTCTTGCTTTACGTTTGCTAGTTCATGCCTGAACTGCAAAAGGTTCTGTGATTCGCTCGTGCCTGTTGCTACATAATTTAACTTTTTAATATGTAAGTAACAAAATCAGCTTTGTTATTTTTTGTGGCAGTTTTTAAAAAGGGTTCACTTAGATTTTTTTAGGAGGTAAGCGGGCCTAAAAGGTCTAAGAGCCTTGTCCAAAGGTGAACAAAAGTATAAGAGAAATATGCTGATAAAGTTATGTTTTTTTTATTTAGTTTTTTTATTTTGGGGTGCTATATGAAGAGAGATAGCGCTGAAAACATAATACAAGAGTATTTTGAAAGGTGGTGAGTATAGTTTGCAAGTAGAAGTTGTTCATTCAACATATGTGAGTTGGTTGAACTTACAAGGAGAGAAACGATTGTATACAAACTCGGTGAAAGCACAGGAAAAAGAGGACAATTTACCGCTAGATTTGAAAGCCAGACAAGCTTGAAGGTGTGATGTTTATTAGCATCCGCGCTGTTTAACGTTTATCTTATTTATTTTAATTTTATTTACGCATTCTTAAACAGCCGCTTCCTGTGCATGTAGGAGCGGTGGGGCCCGATTGTGTGGGGATTCCACGGACGACCACGTTGTTGTCTGTCAAAATCCCCCCTCACCCAACCACACCTCCCGACCGCTATTACCTGCATGGGCCACGGCTGTTTCTAAAGAGTAAGGGGCATATTATCAAGGGGGTTTATCTCCGCTTTTTTGGCTTTAAAAGCCAAGAAAGCGGAGATAAAATTATCTCCCTATTACCAAGCTGCCGCTAACACCAGTTAGCGACAGCTAGTAGGAGATAGCGACCATCTTGGGCCCCACTTTGCATGTCAGTGATATTTATCACTAATGAGATGCAAAGTGGGCGTGCCAAGATGTTAGAGACTGAAAACAGTCGCTAACATCGCTATCTCCTATTACCAACCTTTGGAGATATTCGCGCTAAGCGGGAATATCTCCAAAAGCTAACACCTGCCCTGAGCAGTTCTTAGCCATGTTATCCAATGGGAGGTGGATAACATGGCTAAGAGCATTTGCTCGATAATGCATGAATATCGCTGACTTTTCAGCGATATTCATGCATTGCGGCCGTTTTTTATCGCATTTGCGATAAACCTTGCTAATAGCAAGGTTTATCTGCGATAAAAATCGCCGATGTGCGGCGATAATTTTTGTCTCTAAACAAGTTAGAGACAAAAATTATCGCTAGTTGTTGGTAATATGCCCCTTGGTTCCTTCCTAGGATATGAGTGCACTGTATAATAAAACAAGATTAAGTTTATTTGCTTCATCATTACATAAAACAAGAAATAACAATCAAATTAATTTTGGGCTAATATAGAATACTATAAATTGAACAGGGATCAGGAATATGGTAAAGATATGGCAGAGAAGATATAGTTGAGATGGGATTTTCAATTGAAGCTATATTGATGACGATCAGAGAACAATCTTAGATCAGATGTTGTTTGAAGAGAAATGCTTTCAGTTATTTCTGAAAGCTTTGGCTCTGACCTGGCTAAAGATGGAGACTGCCTCATTTTAGAAAGTGGGCATTTCTCTGTGCTTATGACTCTTTGTGCTTTGCAGCCAGACTCCAGTCCACATCTCGACCTAGGTGATAGCTACTCTTTGTGCATACTTCCAGACAACCAAAACACACTGGAAGGGTTACATCTGCATTCATCAGCATACTGATGGGATACCTGGGCTGGGAGAGAGAGAGGGTGTTCACACTTTACAATTGCATAGGCCGTGTCCTGTCCTTACACCAAGAGCTCCTCACACAAAAGGCTGATTTACCCCCCACCTGATGTCTGGCACCAGGGCTGTGTTGAAAGAGATTGTTGCATACTTTTAAACGTTCTTGTGAAGCCACCCCCTACTCCAAAGACATTTTTTGAGTATAAATACAGGGTCGCTGAGCCCATGATTTTGAAGCACTTTTAGATCTGGAACTGAAACTCTGCCAGCAGGACTGCTGCGTTGCTTAAGGGACTCGTCTGGACTGCTTTTATGCTTGCTGCCCGGCTACTTGCTAACTGCTGTGCTGCCTAAAGGACTCAACTGGACTACTTTTCTGTTTGTTGCCCTGTGGCTGTCTAGAGGGAAAACACAAAGTCCAACTGTCACCCAACCCAGACTGAACAGAGACAGACAGTAAACACCAAATGGCTAAAGTACGAAAATGCCAGCTCTCTAAAAGTGACCTTATAATTGCAATTCAAAATCTGACTTCACCATAAGTTGTGATTTTGTATTGTCATTCCAGAGACACCAGACTTTCTGTCTTATCTTTTCCCAATTGGAAATTACACTTATAACATGTAAGAAGGTAATCACAATGTTATCCTATTAGAGAGATGAGCCGTTTGATAGTGAACCATTGCTTTGGGAGTTTTTCACTATCAAGACATGTAAATCTTAAAAGTACATATCCCGCTTCTTAAACACACTACAACATACCCTCTGGATTATACAGTGTCTACCTTAGGGGTGACCAATATGTAAGAAAAGGGAAGGTTTGGGCATGACATAAGGGATGTTCTGCCAGGTCAGCATGGCAGTGTAAACTACACACACAGGTTCTGGAGTGGCAGACCTGAGACATTGTTAAAGGGCTACTTAAATGGGTGGCACGAACAATGCTGCAAACCCACTATTTGCATTTAATTTACAGACCCTGGGTACAAGGGGTACCACTTTACTAAGGACTTATAAGTATATTTAATATGCCAATTGGGATGTACCAATACTATCATCTTTAGAGAAAAGAGCACAAGTACTTTAGCACTGGTTAGCAGTGGTAAATTGCAAAGAGTCCTAAAGCCAGCAAAAACTAGCTCAGAAAAGTGCAGGATGTAGGCAAAACGTTGGGGGGAAGACAACTCTAAGGTTGTCAAGTCTAACAGTCTCCCTTTATATATTTACCAATGTTGGAATTAGAATGGAACCTTAAGGTACATATGAAAGCATCTGTGTGGAGTGTGAGAACGCATCAACACACTTTACAAGTTTGGAGCGTTTCTTTAGATAAGAGTAGAACTAGAACTAATTGAACATGTAGCCTTCGGTTTCCATGCACTTCTTAAGTTCATTAAGAATGGTGTTGTAATTCACTGATTCAGAGGTATAGGACACATCAAGGAGGATGTGGTTACAATATGTCCCTTTGTCAGCAATATAGTCATCAATGCTTTATAGCACAGCAATGCTGAATCATAGCCTACAACTGGATTGATGAATATCAAATAGGCTATGATGAAGCAGTTACGTTGGAAAGAAAGGACACTCTCAATAAGATTGGGCAGCAACAGGTGATCTATAGTTGCTCATTTGTTGTTGCGGTCCTCTAGATCCTCATTTGTTATATTAGGAATGGTTTGGCAGGCCCACCTTAAAAACAGTCAGGACATTTACTTGTGAAAGGGATTGTTGTATCCGGTCATGGTTGGTCCTTATCACGGACCGTAGTTATCTGCTGTTGTAATCAGCCCTACATCATGCATTCCATTTGCCAGTGTTCCCTCTTATGTGACGTCACCCCTGCCCCGGTCATTCTCTCCCCTATCCTCTGTCCCCGCACCTGCCCTGTTCTTCCTGTCCCTGGTGGGCCTTTCCATTATATATCGCAATAAAAGACTTTTACCTTTCTCCGTGGTCTGTACGTGCTTTTCAACAATGGCTACGAGGATGGGAATGTAAATTCATGAGACGGAAGATAGAATATTTAGGTCACGTACTCTCATCAGAAGGAATCACCCCAAAAGACGACCTAGTCAAGGCGATCCGGGAGGCACGGAACTAAAAGACAAGGAAACCCTGAAGTCCTTCCTGGGACTCAGCGAGTACTACGCCAAATTCGTGAAGGGGTACGCGGATAAGGTGGAACCACTGAGGAAGATGTTAAGAAAGAACACAAGTTATGTTTGGATGCCGGAGCAGGAGCAAGCATTCAATAAAATAAAGGAAGACATAGCAAAGGCACCAGCTCTGAAGGCGTACGATCCCAAGCTGGAGAACGTAATAACAGTCGATGCCAGCGCCAAAGGCATAGGGGCAGTGTTTTGCCAGATGAAGGAAGGCAAAGAGAACACCATTGCATTCATTTCAAGGAGACTAAACGAGACGGAGAGGCACTATAGCACGATCGAGCGCGAGGCACTAGCATGCGTGTGGGCAGTGCAGAAGTTGAAGAACTATCTGTGGGGAAAGAGGTTCGAAATTGTTACGGACCACAAGCCGCTAGTACACATGATGGATGGAGAATGTCGTGGAAGTTGGAATGCAAGCTCCAGACTCATAAGGCTTCTATCCAAGCTCCAGGAGTACACATTTGGAATAAAACACATGAAAGGGGGACTGAACTGCAGAGCAGACTGCCTGTCACGAATGCCTCTGGAAAACCATGAGGGTGAGTCCTTGGACGATGTAGAATGTGTAGTGGCCTGGGTTGATGCATTGGAAGATGAATATGGGTCCATAACTGAACGTGAATGGAAAGAAGGAATGGAGAAAGACTGGATAATAAGCAAAGTAATGCAGTATGTGCAGTCGAAATGGCCTCCGAAAAGGAATTTAAGAAACAAGTTCAAAAGCTATCAGCAGATCAGTGATGAACTAACTGTAGAAAATGGCATACTTAGAAGGTGCGAACAGTTCATTCCCCCGGCGGCACTGAGGCAGAAAATAATAAAACTGGCCCTCAAAGGAAACCCAGGAAGTAACACTACAAAAAATGTCATAAAAAAACACTACTGGTGACCAGGAATACATCACGAGGTGAACAACTTCATCGACGAATGCGAATCATGCCTCAAGGCAGACAAACACTGGAAAATAAGAAGAGGGGAGCTGCAGAGTGTGGAGATACCGAGTGGACCGTGGCAAAAAATTGCAGTAGATTTTGCCGGCCCATTCCTAAAATTGCCAGAAGACAACAGATACATTATAGTTGTGACGGACTACTATTCCAAATGGGTGCATTTCAAGTTCGTACACTCTATTACGACTGGAAAAGTGATCAAGTTCTTTAAGAAGATGTTCGCTGTGGAGGGACAACCGAAAATCATAGTCTCCGACAACGGAACCCAACTAATATCTGCACAAATGGTGGAATTCCTGAAGAAAGCGGGCATAAAACAACAAAAAACGCTGCTGTATAGCCTGAAGGGTAACGGCCAAGTTGAGAGAGTGAATAAGTTTATCAAGGAAGGGATCCAGCTGGCCATCGCATCTCAACTAAATGTAAAGGACAGTATACAAGAAAAGATAAACACATATAACAACACCCCGAATGAAACAACCAAATTAACTCTGTTTTACCTTATGAGAGGGAGTGAGTGTAGAGACGTGCTTACGCCAAAGTTTAATGATTGGTACAGGAATGGGGGCGAAACCGAACAGATAAGAGACAATGAGCTGCATGTCAGAGAGAGAATCGTAACCAAACAGGAAAAGACCAAGAAATACGCTGACCAAGTCAATAGAGCTGCGGTGAAGGAAGTAGAACGCAGAGACTGGGTTATGGCAAAGAAACCCGGCTTGGTGACCAAAGGAGAATCAACCTACAGTGGTCCAGTGCAAGTACAAGAGTCCACCAAAGGAGCAGTATACCTAGGGAAAAAAGGCTGGCGAAGCAAAGACGATGTGGTCAAGTTAAAACATGGACAAGAGAAAATCATTCTCAGTGGGAAAAGAGCGGAAGAGGAAAATGCTGATGATAGCATCCTAGAATGGGATGAGGTGTCCGGTAGCCCGTACTCCAGGATGGAAGAAGAGTTGGGTAACCTGTCCAATGTCAGCAGTATGGCTGGAAGCAGCATCTTTGACAAAAGTCACCACGAAGATAAACCAGACATTTCCCCCGTCAGGGTCCCAGCACTGGGGGGAACAGGTGTAAAAACTAGAAGTGGTAGGCAAGTCAGGGTGCCAAAACACTAAGAAGATTTCGTTCAAGACTGATTGTGTGTTGAGGGGTAAAGGAGGGAGATGTTGTATCCTGTCATGGTTGGTCCTTATCGCGGACTATAGTTCTCTGCTGTTGTAATCAGCCCTACGTCATGCATTCCATTTTGGAATGCCAGTGTTCCCTCTTATGTGACGTCACCCCTGCCCCGGTCATTCTCTCCCCTATCCTCTGTCCCCGCACCTGCCCTGTTCTTCCTGTCCCTGGTGGGCCTTTCCATTATATATCGCAATAAAAGACTTTTACCTTCCTCCGTGGTCTGTACGTACTTTTCAACAGGGATGAATTTGAAATATTTCCCTATTAGGGGGCAATGTGATGGCAACTAAAATAAGTGATAGAAGCCAGGGAAGGGGTGAGTGGTGTAGTGAGGAGGTAAAAATTCATTTAGTGATTTTTATGATGTCAGAATAGGCAAAGGGAATGAAGGCTTATTAGTGAGTTGCTGATTTCCTCCTAAAATATGGAGGGAGCCGTCCAAAGTATTGAGGTAAAGTAATACACCATCCAATGAGCTTATTCAGAAACTTTTCCCATTCATTGGGGGAGGAGTAAGGTACCTGCTTGCCAACTCCAAAATAGCATTTAACTGGGCCTGGGAGGACCTCGTGGAGTTTTACTTTGCAGAATCCCCCAGAGTTGCTGAAATACTCCACCTCATTCCACAGAGTTCCGCCCTTGGGATGAGTATTGCTCAGCCACCCCTAGGAATGGTGAATGGTTTCAATAGATTACAGCTTCTTGCTCTGCCTAGCATGCAGTGCCTGTCAGAGTGCATCTGACAACTGTCATCAAGCTTGGAGGATGATGGCGCCATGGGGGTGGGCATGGAGGCACAAGGAGGCTTGTGGTGCTCGTGCAGGCCCGCATTGCTATACCAACCTTGCAGAGCGGCCTGCGTCCGAGCTCCATTTCTAGCTCTGAGCTAGACTAGGAGCTACTGCCTAAATTTTCTGAGCCTATTAATTCAGGTGCTAACAGCCACCATGCCATGGGCCTCGGTACTCAGCACCAGGCATGTGCATCTATTGCATTTCATGGATAATCAGTGTTCTGCTGTATTTTGTTTCACAATGAATGAAAGGTATATGGTGTCACCTTCACGTCCATTATTTATTGTTGCTGAACATCAGCCTCCTCATTAATCCCCTTCAATTCCTGAATCTTTCTAGGCTCCTCTCCATGTATCCAAAGATTGCACCTTGCATCTCCAGCACTGCAGCCTGCACTCTGCATATATGACAAGCCCTGGACTGACCCCAAGCTCCCCAGCAGATTTTTAACATCCCTTCAGCTTACAAGTCCGGGAGAGCATGCACCTCTACCTCACAGCAGAGCACACCAACCCTCAGAGAGAAGTAGTGCTGATGCATGTGTCTCAGGACAGGTAAACCACAAGAAAAGTCAGGCACCTTCTTTGGACCTACATTACTCCGACTTTTTCTAGACATGTATAACTCTCCCAACTACCCCAAAGAATCAAATCACATTTCCTAATGAAGGCATTTTGGTCACTGTATCTCAGTTACAACTTTGCTTTTGGTGGCGGGACTGTATAAACAGACGCGTGATTATGTTATGTTATGTTATGTTATGTTATGTCTTGGCGCGGACGGGCGCAGACGGGCTTGCCTTAGGCGCGCCTTCGGCGCGCAAACGGCGCTCCCGCTGCACTCGTCCGCTGCGCTTCCTAAACATACACATTTTCTAGAGGAGGAGGAGGGGGCGTGGCCTATCAGGTGGGCGTGGTTTAGCGCGCACGCCTGTGCTGATGGCGGCGGCTGAAGGTAAATTAAGTGCGCAACAGTGTTCAAATCGGCTGCGTGCAGTTGGCAGTCTTTACTTTAAAAACAACAAGTAATTAGGTCAGTGACACCACACAACGAGTTTAAAATAGAGGCAAATATGCAATTATGTAGTACCTCCAGCACCCGGCTTCCGCCTCAGGTCTGGGTCAGGAATCAATGCTTGGACGCTGGTATTCAGCGTTTAAGTAGGCGGGCAAGTGGGCGTGGCATATCAGGTGGACGTGGTTTAGCGCGCACGCCTGTGCTGATGGCGGCGGCTGAAGGTAAATTAAGTGCGCGACAGCGTTCAAATCGGCTGCATGCAGTTGGCAGTCTTTACTTTAAAAACAACAAGTAATTAGGTCAGTGACACCACACAACGAGTTTAAAATAGAGGCAAATATGCAATTATGTAGTACCTCCAGCACCCGGCTTCCGCCTCAGGTCTGGGTCAGGAATCAAGTGGCATATACTCTGATGGCTCTTCTGGTAACCTGGCGCCCTTCTTTGGCATTGTTTGTCGTAACCGAAAATATGTAAAAGCATTTACGGGGTATCCAAACATTTGTCCTTGAACAGTTCCAATGTGAGAAATGTCCCCTTAATATACAAATGGTAATGCTCAGTCAGCCCCAATTTGGATAGTGTCTGTACCACTTGATAGTTTTTCTTAGTAGAAGTGTGTTGCAGTTCAGAGGAATAATTGCATACTGCATACATATTGTTGGTTGCATTGTAGAGATAACATGTTCCATGCCCACCAGGTGGCCACCTCTCCTCTTGGCTTCAGCAGACCTCTTGGCAACAAGGATTCTAGGAGGACATCATCTGTTTCTCAGATATAAGGTCGGAGAGTCCCCTGTCAGCATGGTACCAACATGGATCATTATGGCATTGCACTACTAGGCAATATTGCTCGAGATCTGGCACCTCAAGCCCTTCCTGTCTCCCAGCATTTCATTGGCTGTCTGCCTGCTCAGACAACTAGTGTTGTTGATACAAGATAGCAAGGAGCAACCCTGTAATTCTGGGGGCCTAGCAAGGTAAATGCAAAAGAAACAACAGATTCTTTGGATAAGCGTGTTCAATCCCAGATAAGCTAATCTTAGCCGATGATTTTTACTGAAGAATCAGTAGTTAATTTGTTTTGTAGCAATCTCCAGAACCATCTGTGTGCAACCCACACAAGATGTCCCATCGAAAACCCCTTATCGACAGCATCCTCAATGACAACTCAGGAATCCGCATCGCAGCCTCACAGCTCCTCGGAACTGCAGCTGAGCAATCCATCCTTGACGTGGAAGGTATGATCTACAAAGCAAGATTTAAGGTACTTTGTTCAGCCGACATGACTTGGTCCCTGTATCCAGCCCATGCTCCATTACAGTCAGCCTGAATTTGTGACTTGTCCAGGTCTGGCACGACCAGATGACCATAGTTGGTACTTGGTGCATTATTTTTACTTAACACTTTGAAATTGTACATTACTGGTTCTACTGATTGAATTTGTCTTGTTTTTATCTCTAATAATGTATTAAATGTTACTCTATTTTTCTAAATTGGTGTGGGATTTTTCTTGTATTGTATTTTCCCTCTATTACTGTTTGAAGTGCCATATAAATAATTTACACTGCCTTTAAGTTAAGCCTGACTGATTTGTGCCAGGCTACCAGAGGGTTAAACATAGGTTGATTTGAGTTTTGATCCTGACAGAGATTGTGGTTTCTGCTTGAGTAGGCTTCTACCCCCACCCAACCAGTAACCCCATTTCCTACAAATGCTACCTCTTCTCGTACCCCAGGAGGCAGAGTACTTACAAATGTCATTGAATGACCTAAAGTGGCATGTACGTAAAATTGTGTCGAAGCATTCCGCGAATAGTCTCAAAGCATGAGCAAGCTCACTAACTCAAATTGCCATATGGCCTTGGAAGGAGAAGGTCATGACCATTCTAATCTTTTAGGGATTCATCGGCCTCCCAGATGCTGTAGAAGCTGAGATTAGCTTAAGGTTTTAAGGAGATAGATATACTTTTGCTAAATATAAATATGATTGCTTATCTTATACATGTGTAGTGCGATTTGTACAAATTAAACCCTGTATGTGACACCTAATACTCTGATGAGATAAATATCGATGGGAGACCTTCCACTGCCCAGACATGCAGACCCATCACCATCAAACCAAATGGCCCTACCCTGGCCACTTTCACCACTGTAATGAAACCTCTCTTATGGCAATGGTTATTAATGGTTACAGAGGTGGCTCTCAACCAGATACAGCATGAGAACATTCTTGCTATCATCGACGAGGGCACTAGGCATGAGGTAGGTGGAATACCCATTCACTGAGAATGGTATTTTGACAACGATAATCTTCTTGAACACATAAAGTGGATGGCCAACCTGGAAGCAGGCTAGCTATTTTGGTGATCAGTTCAGAGAACACAACTAACTCCTGTCCAACTAAAGTCTGTGCAGAGGAAAAACAGGAAGTACATTAAGGAAGGATGCTAACCAAAAATATCTTCACAGAGTGGAGTTCAACACTAGGGACAAACTCTATTTTGTGGCAGCAACAGGCTAACAACATTCAATATCACAGCCAACCCGGGAATTGAAGAAGGCTGTGCTATTTTTGACACAGCTTTCAATACACTATCATCACTGTTAAAAAGGCGGAGATGCCATGAGTTATCCCAAATACCACCACCCCAATCAAGGAGGCAATTGAGACATATGACATAACTCCATCCAGCATTCTCCACACCACTAGCCAAGAAAAACTGTTGGGTGCCAAGAGATAGGTGGCAGAGCAAAGGTTGTCCTGGGGTTGCGGGGAAGGTGAAGGTGAAGGAAAGTACAGCCAGGGAATATGATCTGTCGGCCTTTGGGTGTAGGTAGGATAGAGCTGCCTTGGCATGGGTGTGAAAGTGCACTTTGGAGACAGAGCTCATTTCACAAATAATTTTCAATGGTATTGAGTATGGAGGCAGATGAATCAGCATCCTGTCAATGTGCACCATGTACTATTACCAATTTTGTAGCATTTTCTTTATCTTATGTTTTACCCCCTCATTAATACCCATTGGTCCATCACGACTTGCTGCAGTGTAGTATAAAATGCATCAATCTATCACTATGTAACACACTTTGTCTGGTTTGTTTCAGCGTTCCACTGAGTCCGTATAGACAGCGGAAACAAACCTATAATAATAAAAACACATGATATATTGTGTTCTCATTCTGACGTGCAGCTTTTTATATGCATGTTTCATAGGTGTAGCAGGTTCATTGACATGGGTCAAGAGCCATGGCATTACTGGTTATCCAGAAACACATTATTGTTTATCTAGAAACAAATGTAGGGAATACACAGGTGGTTTAGTAATCATTGACACTAGCAATATGCACCTATATTTTCATGCACTTTTTTTTATATAACTCAGTTTATTGGATTTTCAGTATGAAACATAGATAAGGAACTAAACAGCCAAATGTTCCAACAGTCCCCACCTCTTCCCCCTCCCACCTGATATCATATTTAAGAGTACACTCAGGAGGACAAATGCTACTAAGTCATCTACTTTTGAGTGTCTGTAATGTTTAACAAAAATATATCAGATCTTCCTCACACCATTATGAAATCAACAATAATGACTTTTCTGAGACCTTTTGCTGCATAACATTGACCACATTCATTTCTGGTTGTTGGTTGTTGGTGAAACATTACTAGAACCTAGGAATCTTGCTCAGCATTGAGTAAACCAGAGGTTAATATCACAGAACAATTAAATATCTGTTTTGTGCTACATTCACCAGTTTCTTTGCATACATTCACTGGGGAGGCAGTGTTATGTGCAAGCGATTCATGGGTTCAAGTACATTTATATTTAGAGAACCTTCTGTAGCAGGCATGGTCAGGTAAGCAGGCTAGGCCCTAACATGCTCGGTAAGGATGCCAAATCCACACACAGAGTGCACTTCACTGTGAGGTCACAAGCAACCCCAGATCCCTTTATTTATACCCTCGGGGTGAGCCCGGCTATAACGGGCATAGTGGATGCATTATGGGCGGAGAGGCCGGTAGGTTCTCTACATCCCTCCCATCCTTTGATCAAGAAAACGAGCAAATACACAATCATATTAACACATAAAGTTTCTCAAATTCTTAATGGGTGCCAGATTTGGGTGAAATTGGTATTGCTGGCTTCTTGACACAGCACCTGCCTCTTGTCCACTTCATGGACCTTTACCTGAGGCACCCCTGGCAGGCATCAATATGGACTCCTTGGACTGGTCAGTTGCTGTCTGCCTTTCATTTGCCTCCCTTTCTGTCAGCTGTGCGGGAAGTACACTTTCACCTTAAGCCATGTCCAGTGTGCATCCCTTTTTTTCCAAACTACTTTCCTCGCCCCTCCAGGCACTTGCTGGGACAGGGTCTCGCAGTATCTCCTTGAACCAGGAAACTTCCTTTATGACTGTCTGCCGGTCGCGCTTAGCCGATATTATCGTTCCATTGACCTGTACAACAGCCTACACACCTGGCTCATAGGGTGTCCCGAATTTACACCCAGGGTGGCGATCTTTGAGATCAACTTTGGCTCTGACCTGCAGAGTTGAAGCCCTTGTGTGCTGATCTCTGCTAGCCTTGTCGTTGGTCTGTAATTCCTCGATGTGGGATCGCTCTCCATGCAAGAAAGCCCTGACATTCTTGCCCCTGGAAGGGGGTTCCATTGTCAAACTTCACCTCCTCTGGCAGACTAAGCAATGCAAAGGTCTTCTCCAGTGTGGGCTGAACATGGACAAATGCACTGGAGGGTACCAAATTGACCGTGGGGAACTTGGAGTACGAAACCATGACTACCAGAGTGTCACGTCCATCACGAAAGCTCCCAAAGTCAACACTGACCTTTGCCCATGGAGTGAGCGAGGTCTCTGCCTGAGATGGCCCAGGGATGACAATGCCTGAGTTCCTCATCCACTTGCTCATCCATGCCTGGAAACCAGATCTTTGCTCTGAGCTTCACTTTGGTCTTTGAGAACCCTTGGTAACCTTGATGGACGAGGGTTACCATCCGACCCTCGAGGACTTTGGGGATGACAATTCTTTTCCCTCACAGTATTAGGCAGGAGCCACTCATGCTCAGTTTGTGTCAAACCTTCCAGAGCAAGTGATGCATGTTATGCTCTTCTATCATCATTGACCTGGATCCGTCAAGGAACCGATGACATTGCCACTGAGCCAGGACCCCCTTTGCACTCAGGAGGGTATTGTCCACCCCCGTATCCCATGTACATATTCTCGGGTGACTGCAACTAGGGAGGTACTGGCTTCAATCATGTTCATGAAGCACTCTGTGGTTCTTCATCTAGGACTTGCCCACTGGGGGTCCAATGCGAGAGGTGGTATGACAGGAAGTCAGTGGGATTATATGCACCGGGTCTATAGATCAGGTGGAAAGCATACTCTTGCAGGCGGGATGACCCTTTGAACAGTGGCAGGAGTGACTTGTGATCTGTCAGCTCCCTATACCGGTGGCCACACAGGTAGAGGCAGAAATGTTGACACACCCATCTGATATTGAGTGCTTTCCATTCTCTCTTGGCACAGTGAGTCTCAGTCGGTGATAAGCTCAACTTGCTTAGGCCACTAGGACGCATAATCCTCTGGCATTTCCTGCAGGAGGATGACTCTGAGCCCAACTGGGCTGGCATCTATGACTAGCTCTGTCCTGCATTGTGCGCGGAAGTATGCCATAGTAGCCTTATCTGACAGTGCCTCCCTTATGCTGCGAAATGAATTCTCTTCCTAATGATCCCATAACCATGGAGTGCCTGTTTTTATTAGTTGTTGCAGGGGTTCCCATAGAGTGGCTAGGACGAGGACCATCCTGCAGTATATATATCGCCATCTCTAGAAAACCGCATACCTCCGTCGAGTTTTGTGGTATTGGGACATTGCGGATTGCCTCTGCCTTTCTCGGGTTAACTTTGAGTCCATCTTAGGAGAACACATATTCGAAGAAGTAAATTGAGTTCTGATAGAATAAATATTTTTTCTGTGAAGGGTGAGGCTGCAGTCTTTCAGGCCTTGGAGAGTGGCTCACAGCTGGACATTTTGCTCCTCTAGGCTCTGAGAGTAAATGAGGATATTGTTGCTCAGGTTTATCATGCCTATCAGCCTGGAGAGTGTTTCTTTCCAGAGAGGAGAAGCCGAAGCTGAATCTGATGTACCGCTGGAGACCCATGTACATGGTTAACATTGTCATGTAGCAACTTCCTGGCGCTAACTCTAGCTGATGGTACCCTGAGTTTAGATCTACCTTTGAGAGCCATTGGGTGCCGTTTAGGTCTGCAACATCATCTATGGTTGGAGTCACGTGTCTTTCCCTCCAGATGGATTGATTCAGCAGTCTCATATCCGCACAGAGCCATGTGGCTCCTGGTTGCTTAAGTTTTGGTGCAATGACCAGTGGAAATACCCATGAAGTAGGACTCAACACCTTCTTAATCACCCCTTGTCTTTCTAGTTCTTGCAGTCCTTTCTCTACTAGTGAACAGAGATTAAATGGGACACATCGATGTCCGAGTGCCATTCGCTTGATAGCCATTGTCAATGTGTAGGGTGACTTGGTGATCCCTGAGCTTTCTCAGACCTTGCAACAGTTGATGGAAACCATTCAGCAAGTCGTCCACATGGGAGTAATGGATTTGCCTCATGAAGGACACCAGTTCCAAGTCCTCTGCACTGCGACACATGAGCAACGTGTCTTTCTGGCTTTCTGGGATGTGGAATTCAGTCCTGAGAGTGTTGTCGTAGATAGTAACGTCAACTTCAATAGTGCCCTAGAGATTTTAGCCAGGCTGGGAGTGAGCGCCGGCGAGGTGTTAGCTTCTCATACTGGGTCAAGTGCATCACATTCACTGACTCACAGGTGTCTATCAGAGCCTGTACAGGGACGTCTTTCACGTGTATTGTGTCCCTGGGTAGGAGTTACCTCTGCTGTTGCATAGTGGTTGATCCTCCCACATTTGGAGCACATCTGGCCCTTTGCTGGGCATGGATCCGATGGTTTGTGGTCAAAACAGCAATACCGACACTTCTCGTATTGTCTCCCAAGGGCACACATGGCTGTGACACCCAGGGGGTCGTTGGACCACGTCCACCCTCACTTACTTGATGCAGGTTGTCTCAGGGCTGAGGGAGCAGGGGTATTCAGAAGTCGAGCAGCTTCCATTTCTTCCACCTGCCTTTTGGAGAGCTCATTCAAGCATGTGAGGATTAATATCTCATCCAGGAATATTCAAGGTTGGTGGAGTATGAGGCGTCGAAGTGCGACTGACTTGCACCCCTTGAGGCTTTGAGCATGAATCTCTTTGCATTGATCAATAGCCACGAACATGCATACAAGCTGCCATTATCTCGCGTAGAACATGTCCACTGACTTTGAGTCTGCCTCCCTAGCTTGTTGCAGTTTGAAACACTCGTTGTCTGGGTTCATCTGTGGGTCGAAATGCCTGCTGGTGGTGGCTATTGCTGCATCATAGTCATCATCCTCTCCTGTGTTCTTCAGAGTCTCAAAAAGTTCATAGAGTTAATCACCCCCAAAGTGCATCAGCAGTGAGCGTTTCATGGCTCCATCGGCTTCTTTTGTGCAGCGGAAGTAGTGGTTTAGATGTCTGTACCCCAGCCTCCGCAAAGGTGCAGCCTTTGCGGGATCAGCTAGCTGGTTAAAGGGGGGCATAGGGGTGACAGAGGCATGTGTGTATGGCATGGGTGGTACCTGGGTGGGTAGAGGCTGCTGACGAGGTGGTAGATCCCCCAATGGTGTGGCATCCAGGAGAGTTGATTCCTTTGGGAAATGAGTTAGTCGGGTTGCAGACTATACTGATGTTGTGGCACCTTGATGATGGGGACACCCCACTGTAGTGATGTCTGAGCTCTGTGAGTACAATGGAACAGTGTATTTACCAATGTTTGCTCTTTCATGGATTTGGAAGTCTGTTCTCTTCTGCTGCTGTGGGACTGTCTCCACCACTCTGCCACAGTTCGGTAGTCTCAACTCCTCCTCCGTTGGACAAAACAAACAGCCAGTGTGCAGGGATTCGAAATGGTGCAGCGCTCTGTGCGTGCAGCCAGGTTTTCACGTTACTGCCAAAAGCACAAAAGCCCTCTCCAGTCCTGGTACTTCCGAAATGGCAGAAATATGTGTTGTGTCCTGGCTCAATGAAGACAGACACGATATATCTTTTATGAGGATCTTTATTTCTTACGTCCTTCTCGTTCCATATCCCTACTCTAACTGCCCCTTTCCTGTCTACACTCCTCCTCTTCCCCTGGTTCCCTCCTAGCTCCATCCACCTAACTACTAGACTGCTGACTACATAACATCTCCCCCTTTCTTAACAAGACAATAAAACAGTAAACTAGTTCAGATCTCTTCAATGAGTCTCTTTGGTCGTTGAATGTCTCGGCGAGGCCGCACCGACATGGTTCCAGTCATGTCGGCCACCGAATGGTCGCTTATCTGACTCTTGCTCTCTTGTTCAGAATGGTCAGGCCCTTCTAGGGCAGACAATCCAGTCATGTTCGTTAAGGCCTCCCTCATGTCTGGAGGGCACTTCTTAAAGTGTGATACATTTCTGGTAATTCGTCGTTGATCAGACTCTGCTGTTATCATGGTGCCCTTCTGCTGGGTGACCAATAAAGGTTCTGATCGAAAGCGACAGTCAGTCTTTCATTGTTGGTCTTGTTTGACAATGACGCAGTCTCCTTCACGCAAGGAGGGTGACTTCGCCCTCCTCTTTGCATCTGCGTATGATTTCATTTTGTCCTTGTTGCGGCTGTCGGTCACCACCGCCTCTTGATGCCTGCGGAGAGGCGACACCGCTCGCAGAGCCCCTTCCCAAGTCGGGATGCGATTCCTTATGGGACGCCCTAGCATCAGTGTTGCAGGACACTTTCCGGTGGTTGCGTGAGGGGTTGTCCTGTAGGCTCTTAGGACCTCGTTTAGAGCTGCTTGCAGATCCTTCTTTTCAGCAGTGGCTTGTTGAAACGTCTTTTTGAGCGTGGCCATGAACGTTTCAATAGTGCCATTTGCCTGCGGCCATAGAAGTGTCACTTTTCTATGTTTAAAGTCCAAGTGTTTTGCAAAGGCACTAAACTCGTGTCCATTGAAAGGGGGTCCATTGTCTGTTTTCACCTCTTTGGGAACACCCCATGCTGCAAACACTTCATCCAACACTTTGAGAGTGCTGGAGGCACTTGTGGAAGATACAAATTGCGCAATGGGGAATCGTGAGTACTCATCAATTATGGCCACAACATATTTCACAGATTGTAGCGGTCCATAGAAATCCATGGCGATTTCTTGCCACACTCCGTTGGGTAGGGTGGTCATTTGCAGTCGAGCAGGGGGATCTCCTCGGTTGACCAGCTGACACTGATGGCAGTCCTCCAGGAGTTGATTCCACCATCTGGTCGAGGAGAGGAAACCACACCCGTTCCCGAAGGGCTCGTTTCGATGACACTACTCCCCGGTGGCCTTCATGGGCGAGGTTGATGACACCTTGCCGTAGTTGTCTGGGAATAACAATCTGCTGACCTCGCAGTATCAGTCCATCCGTGGTGACGGACAGTTCGTCGCAGACGTGCCGGAAAGCTTGCATTTCCTGCTTGACAGTCGGGTCATTGGAGTCGTCTTCACATTCATGTCTCCACCGGTTAGCCTGAATCCGACGCAGCGCCTTCTGTAGGATGGCATCTTGCGCAGTGGCATCTCGGATGACTTCTATGGGAATGGCAGGTGGCAGCGCCTGATCAGCCACGAAATGGATGTATTCCTCAGCAATGGAAGGCTTGGATTCAGACGATGCGTGCAGGTGTTGTGACATGTAGTCTGCCGGGTTCTCCGACTTCCCAGGTTTCTGGACAATTGTGAATGTATATTCCTGGAGTCTCAGACCCACCCTTTAAATCCTCGGCGGCATCTTGGATCTCGGGTTGCCGTAAATGGTGACCAGCGCCTGATGATCGGTGATCAGGGTAAAGTGCTTGCCATAGATAAAGACATGAAAATGTTTACACGCCCATACCACCGCAAGACTCTCCTTTTCAGGTTGTGAATATGCTTTTTCGGGATCAGACAGACTGCGACTGGCATAGGCGACGATACGTCTCTGCACGGAGTCATCGTCATATTGCGCCAGGATCGCCCCCAACCCCACAGGGCTGGCATCCAATGTAATTTCAGTTTTCCATCGAGGGTTAAAGTACGATAGGTTATCAGCAGATTCGACCACCTGCTTGATCTCCCTGACCGCTTGTTCACACTGGGGAGACCAATCAAACGGTTGGCCTTGTTTTGTGAGAGCACGAAGAGGATGGCTGATGGTCGCATAGTCTGTGATGTAGCGAGCACAGTAGCTGGCCATGCCCAGAAATGACCTCAATTCGCTAACATCTTGTGGGCTCTTGGTTTCCTTTAGAGTAGCTATCTTTTCCGGGTCAGGTTTCATCCCGTCACTCGAGAAGATGTGACCGAAGAATTTCAAAGTGGACTGGTGGAACTCGCACTTGTTTTTGCTTAATGTCAGGTTAGCTTCCAGCAAGGCATGGCAGATGCGATCAAGAGCCTTGTCATGCTAATGAACGTCTGATCCGTACACAACGATATCGTCACTGTAGTTCAGAGTGTTGGGGATGTGCTGAATAACCTGTCGAATAGCCTCCTGAAAGATTTCTGCAGCTGAGGAGACGCCAAAGCTCAGGCGCTTGTATCTGAAAAGTCCAAGGTGGGTCGCAAATGTCGGGATGTAGCGAGACTTGACATCCAACTCCAACTGGTGGTAGCCCTTGTTTAAATCCAGCTTTGAGAACACCTTCGCTCCGTTTAGCGCAGAAATCATGTCGCTGAGATGTGGCCCAGGATGGCGCTCCCTTTCTATGGCCGTGTTGGGTAAGCGCATGTCAACACACAGCCTCACCTTGCCAGGGGTGCCCTTTTTAGGTACGATGACCACCGGAGACACCCATAGAGTTGGACTGTCAGTCCTTTAAATGATGTCTGCTGATAGGAGTTCCTGATGTTCATCCTCCACAGCTTTTTGGAGATGAAATGGTACAAGTCGAGGGTCTGATCTGTTCATTAATGTGAAGGTGGATTTGGCACCCTTTCATTTTCCCTAATCCCTGAAATAGTCTGGGAAAATTACTGATGACGTCCTGTTCATCACTGACTTTAAATAGAATCTCGACCAGCCGGAGGCGCTCTGCAGTCGGTAGGCTGAGCAGGCAAACTGCTTCCGGACCCTTGATGACATGTATGACTGCTGGTATGGTCACAGTTTTATGAGAGTTGTTGGAAATTTTCCCAAGCAAGGGAGTGGCTTCTTGGCCATCCAGGTGAAAACTCGGACATGTGCGGGTCAATGGTGGCTTAGGTTTCATCCTCTCATATTCCGTGACCGCAATGTAGTTTAGCGAGGCCCCACTGTCCAGCACAAATTTGGTATCATGATCCCCTACACTTATATCCAGACGTGGATATTTCTTGAGCTGGTCAGGATCTGCAATCATATTCATATTCCACTGTGTACTCAGAGTCTCTGGATGATGATCTCGAATCTCGGGATGGTGATCTCCGCTCCCATCGAGATCTACGTGACTCCCCGCTGGAGTGTGACGAACCTGAGGATAACGTCGACTTGTCCTGGACTGACCTTATGTGGTGTCTTCTGGTATTAGAGCGAGATGATCTTGTCGTTCTGCTCCGCCTCTCTTTTTGATAGTCCCCGCATATCACCTCAAAGTGGTTAGTCCGCCCACATCTTCTACACCGCTGGCCCATGGCAGGGCAGGCGTCGATATGCGGATAGTCGTACCCTCATCTATAGCATCTTTTCATCTTTTCCGGTCTCCTTTCCCTTCGCCCAGGGTCTTGCCTCCTATGCTCGGTGTGTCGTTGACGAGATGATGGCCTGGGTCTCCATTGCTTTTCTTTTGAGTTCCGACGGCTGCTGCCACTGGCTTGGACTCGACAGGCTTGTTCACGGCTTACGTTGCGTCTAGATTCGATGTTGGTAGCGTGCTCTTCCGCCTGATCATAGACGCGAGTCATTTCTTCAATGTCATCTAGCTCATGAGGTTTTCTTAGCAGCCGCCTCCTGAGGGTTTCCGAGTGACATCCGTCTATGATTTGTGATTTGATAGCAGCATCTGTCGAGAAGGTGTCAAATTCGCAGTGCCTCGATAGTCGCCGCAATCAGGTGATGAATGCGCTCATTGCTTTATCTTTTCCTTGACGGGCTTGATGAAATGCATGTCGTTCATAATCAACATTCCTTTTGTGGAGGAATTTTTTGTTCAGGGCCTCACGCACCTTGTCATAGGTTCCCACATCTGCAGGAGGAAGATCTTTGATTATCTTACTAATTTCTTGGCCCGCTAAATTGCGGAGGGCAATCAATTTCTCTTCATCGACGGTTACCTTAGACCCCTTAATGTAATCTTCGAAGTCCTCAAGCCACTCTTGCCATCTGGGGCCCATGCTCCCTCCAGTGGACAATGTCAAGGGTTCCGGGGGCCGTAGGTGCGACACTCCCTGTGATGATCGGTTTGACTTCATTTTGTTGTTGGGATACGTTTGGGGTCACCATCGTGATGCAACGTGCCTTACACTCTTTCTTTTGACCCTGGTTAACCTGTTGTTCCTTCTTTACAGGTGCTCAGGGTGATTGATTGTGCTTTGTTTGGTTTTTCTGCTTTGCATTTACTCGTGCTTGTTTGTTCTGTTACAGTTTCTTGTGCTTGTTTAATATCAGTGTCTTGTATTAGCTCGTGTTTGTTTGTTCTGATTCACTCTGATTCACTGTGCTTGGTGCCTCTCTATTGCACTGCCTGACTTCAAAATGGCCGCTTGCAATTCACACATAGGAGATGTCCTGATGGCTGCCTGACTTCAAAATGGCCGCTGTCACTGACCTCTCAGCTCACACGAGACTTCATCTCCATTCATTCTCTCTTCAGGACTCACCGGCAGCCGGTCTCAGGGGCAGCACTCTCCTGATTTCCAGGCCTTTTCTGCAGCTGCCACGTTCAGGTAAGGTTGGGGTGGGCTCCCACCTTGCTTCGTTAGGTCTCGCGCTCACTTGGCGACACCTTGCCGAATCTCACGCATCGGGGTGAGATCCCGATGTCGGGTGCCGCTCGAGCTCCGTCTTTCACCACGCTCAATGGCACTTGTCCGCAGGCCTTCTTGGGGCAGTACCCACTGCCAGGGGCGATCTTTTACACCTTGGGGTGGCAGGCAGAGTCGGAGTGAGCTCCCGACTTCTGCTCTTTCAGCGCGTGCCAACTTGCACGCATCAGGCGTGAGTCGCGTTTTGACGCGATCGAGCTCTTTCCTCTCAAACGCCCCGGCGCTTCTTAACTCTGCTCCTCTTGGACTCCACACAGTCGCCTGACTGTGGAATAAGGTCACCTGCTGCTGGCCTCTCACTTCAGGTGGCAGCCTCACTCTTCACAGCAGCACTTCTCTACTTCTCTTTGCAGACGCTGCTCGGGACAGGACGTTTCTGAAGGTTCTGTGGGTGGTAGACTCAACGATCCCACCCTCGTCACCAGTTGTCGTGTCCTGGCTCAATGAAGACAGACACAATATATCTTTTATGAGGATCTTTATTTCCTACGTCCTTCTCCTTCCATGTCCCTACTCTAACTGCCCCTTTCCTGTCTACACTCCTCCTCTTCCCCTGGTTCCCTCCTAGCTCCACCCACCTAACTACTAGACTGCTGACTACATAACAATATGCAGGTCAACAGCAAGCAGGAGTGCAGGCAGACACCGGAACATGCCAACATAGCCATGAATACTGGCCTGCTGCAGGCGGAGGTCATCCCCCCCAAAGGAAGGTATTCACTGTGCGGCCCGCGAATTGAGCTGGCCAAAGCCGCAAGCAAGAACATGTCTTTCTAACCTTCCGGTGCACCCACCACCGCGTGCCAGTACGTGACAGGTGTAGGAGGTTGAAAGGAGCCCGGCAACTGGTTGAACACCTTGTCCTGAAGGAGCAGGTGGGACAGTCGAAGTCGCAGAAATCAAGAAATGCGGCAGCAGCATGGGAGCAGTCTCTGGAATAAGGACGACTGCAGGCTGATGCAAGGGGTCATTTAACCCTCGTTGTGAGTGTAGCCGGTGTGGCCCTGATGCACCCACTACGGATGACACATGCACACTCTGAGGACACTTTGATGTGAGGTCACAAACGACCCCTGACCCCTTTATTTATACCCTCGGACTAAGTCAAGCCATGACGTGTGTGGGCAGAGAGGTCGGGTAGCTCTCTACAACTTCTTTGACATCAAATTTGGAATTTCCTGCAGTTGTTATATGAAAACCTGAGAAACAAATGGTGTGTTCCTTTACTGCATTCAGCAGTGCATTTATGAGTCAGTGTATTTGAGAAGGTGGTCTGTGCTCAACCAGTTGCCATGGCCTGTCTGCAGACATGTCTGGTACCAAAAATGCAGTACGGCAAGTCATTTGACAACAGGAGCAGCCATCCAGGTAAATAACCTCTGGCAGCACTAAAGAACCTCAGGTCATGAATGCATATGGATGAATTGGAAGGGGTAGGTTTGATACTCTTAACTAAATGCAGCGCAGCCACACAATGCAGTGCCAGTAAGAAGGACGTATGAATAAAAAGAATTTAAGACAAAGTAAAAAGGAATAAATACATCTATAATGTTTTATTCACATTATAGGAAAGAAGTTGTCAAAATCAAATGTACAATACAAAATCGTATCAGTGCCCCTGGGGGTAAGGGGGACGTGCAATCGTGAGGGTAGTGTGAGGAGGGAATTGGTGACAATAAAAGCACGTATTATTCAGACATTCTCATAGGTTAAATGTCAATTAGACAGCATATAGACAGGATGGTTCTCCTCGAGGCAGCCGAGGCAGACGCTATGCTCTGACTCAGCCACGTTAGATGGGTCAAAGACTCCGATTAATCCATTCTTTCTACGGGGACACATGACTGACTACCCTCGAATCGAGATTTGGAGTGGTCCCCAGCCCAGCACCCGGATCGTTTCGTTCCTAAACTACCCTTGTGGGATATGTATTGTACTTTTCAAAACTTATTGCTTATTGCTTATATCGACCCCAGCAAATTAATTTAATTCAGCAACACTGATCAAAACAGGTTGCTTGCCCCGCCACCCTCTTCCCGTCCTGATGAAGACCCACCTGCAAGGATTTTAAGGTTTCCTGCCACCCTTGGGTCGAAACGTCGACTTTCTCAACTCCTACACAGCCTCCTCCTACCCCAAATTGTGTATAGTACGGATTTAGGGGCATGTGTATTTTGAACTGTCAATCTGATTTGATGTCTATATGCTGTCTAATTGACATTTAACCTATGAGAATGTCTGAATAATACGTGCTTTTATTGTCACCAATTCCCTCCTCACACTACCCTCACGATTGCACGTCCCCCTTACCCCCAGGGGCACTGATACGATTTTGTATTGTACATTTGATTTTGACAACTTCTTTCCTATAATGTGAATAAAACATTATAGATGTATTTATTCCTTTTTACTTTGTCTTAAATTCTTTTTATTCATACGTCCTTCTTACTGGGACCCCTTCCTCTCAACGCCTAACACCCAGGTCCCAGTGACTCCTTTGGGTTAACCCTCTTTCTCATACTACACAATGCAGTGCAGCAGCAAACTTTGTTGTGCTACTTTGCACAAGGGAGAAAACAGTGTAGCTCCATATCTTCCAAGGCATGTCACTGCTGCTGTCATTCTCCGCGCTTGCTCTCTAAATGGCTGCCTTGAGTGACACACAACACCACAGAGGTGAGATTGTGCTGTCTAGAACAGAAATTGTACTGGGATCATACTGTCCCAGTGCAAATGTCTATACCTTGAAAAAACATAGAAGAATCCCAGGCACTGGATGATGCCGGGCATTTTGCCACTCGTAAATTGAGTGAGTTTTATTTAATTTTCTAAATGAAAATATTTCTCTTTGTTAGCGCCTGCTTCAAGGAGCATTTTTGATGCAAAGCCCAGTCTGGATGTCCTAGTAGATCAGGCTTTGCGCCAGATTCTATGGATGTTTGCCCAGTAACAAACCCTTGATGCAAAGAGATCTAAAGCAGGTCAAAGAAGCTGAAAGCTTTATTTTAGCTGGACTGTAACTACCCTTACAAAACTTTGCATGGCTTTGGGCCTGCCCATAGTCTTAGTAAATATGGGCCTATGTTAAAACCATTTCCTGTGTTACAATCTCATCTGGCATTTTTAGGTGGGAAAGAAGTACCTCCTAGTTCTGAATGACCGCGGCAGAGGGTACATTTTGGGAAATGCAGTTAATGATTAAGAGAATTGTTTACATTGAGTTGGCACATTATGTTGTCGAATATGTTTGATCATATGAGATCAATGGTTCTTTAATGGGAAGATAACTTGTATTTTTTTCCAAAATATATTCCATTCAGCCTTACGTTCCTTAAGTTCTTCTTTAAAGTGCTGAAAGACCAATGCTATGTAGCGTTAAAGATGCGAAAGGAAATGCACATATCGCCTAGAATAAGACACACTACTACAAATCATTGTTATGTTCATGCAAACTTAACTTCTATATAAATATATTTCTTATTTTCAAGGGGTCTTCAAAAGCACTGTGCAGTTATTGCGCTCAAGCATTGTCATCACTCACAAATCGGACTAAGTAGGAAAGACGAAATACAGAGGCTGCATTCAGTGGAAAAAACTCTGATTAATATGTTACCGTAGCAATCATTTGGCAGATTAAAGTTGAACCTGTTTCTATTGGTTGGGGAATGCTGCAAAGCTTTGTAAGGAAAAGCATAATGAGCCTTTCTGTGTTTCACTGAAGAAAGCAATGTATTTTGTTATACCAGTTTCATTAGGCAGGTGGCTGAATAAATCCACATCCAGATAAACCTGAAGCTCATTTATTGTAATTAACAGATTCAGAATAATTATCTTAAATGCATTTTATTGAATATCCTCCCATTTCCTTTTGTAAAGCACCAGAAAGGAAAACGTGTACAGCAATTGATAAAGAAAGTAACTTTTCTGTCCACCTCAGCTATCATCCCACCTTTCAGAATTAATGAATAAAATATTCCTCACTGGGCACTAGCATGGAAGAAGGCTTCCATTTTACCATTATTAAAAAACTCTGCTAAATACCCACGAAGTGAAAAATTACAGGCTAGTTTCTAGATTCCAACTTCCAACAAAGATTCTTGAAAATAGTGTAAATCAAGATAATATGGCGCGTTTGGAATTAACCAATGCCCCTGATCCTTCACAACATGGTTTTAGACTTAATCATTGCTCAAAGTCAGCTATTATAGAGGTGGCAGACAAGATCAGAGCTATTGTTGACAACGGGAGGAAAGTGACCTTGATCTTTTCAGCCACTTTTTATACAGTGGAGCACTCAATTCATGAGCTTTTATTCGATTTGAAAATACAAATCATACAAGCAACATTAAAATACAACACCATATATATATACAAAAAGATTCACAATATTCACACTAGTAGTGCAAAAAAGGGAAAAATAGGAAACATGTACAACAGTTGGTGGGCAACAGTTAATAGTTTAAAAATAAAAGCGATATGGGGGTATATACACAAAAGAATCATATGTGTACAGACAGGAAATCAGTATATTTGTCACAAAAAGTGGAGTTTCCTGGCAGCTGTACATTAAAACAAACAAAATCCGGACCGCTCAAATGGGCACGAAAGGATGAATTTGAGGTATAAAAAAGGACCTTGCAATACATACTGTGGGCATAAAACATGAGTAATCATTCCATATTTACAAAACTGTTATAAAATGTTTATGTACAGACAGGAATGTATAAAATAATAGCAGCACTATACATTTCCTGGCAGCTGTACGTCTCAAAGAGAGCATAAAACTAACGTAATACATTGTTAAAAATATTTTATATACAGCATATACAGGTCGTTCGGTACAGACAGGTAAGTATAAGGGGGTTACAGCACTATACTTTTCCTGGCAGCTGTACATTTCAAGATTATAGGTAGCCACAAAAAAGCAGATATTCACATTCTCCAATGAGGATAGTAACATCAATGCGGTCTTTGTGGTTCGGGTGTTATACTTTATAAAAATAGGCTTAAGGTATTTTAACCTAAGGAAATGATAAAATTTACAGAAAAGTAAAAAGTGGCAACAACTCTGGCGTGAAGTATTGTCGCACGGGCAGGGAGTCTCCGATCTGACTTTCTGGATTGGGAACGCAACAAGGTGATGTACGATGCCCAATCTGACACGGGTTAATACAAATTGGTGAGATGGACGGGTCACGTTCACAAGGTAAGATTGTAGCCCCGGAGTTAAATTCAGGTCCTTATAAAACTTCACGGTGGCTAGCTGTCAGGATTGAGAGTAGCGCAAGAGTACGCAAGCGCCACTAACCTTACACGGATGGCCCGCAGAGACGATAGACGATAGTCCTTCCAACTCCGCTCCGCACAAACCCCTACAATGGAATATACCCACTGTTTGAGCCTGTACGAATAGGGGCCGGGAGGTAGATGGACATCGGGGAATGGCACGTCAGGTATCGTCTGGTCTGTTACCATGAGGTGACTGGTACCGGGACACTGCAGGCAGGGGAGACAGAGAATAAAGGATTATTTCCGCAGTAAGATTTACAGGAACCCAGGATCCCTTCCCTCTGATCTTTACTCACCAGTTTCTCCACCCCATGTATCCTTAAAGGAATCCTCAAAATTAGAACCCTCATAAATAGGTGACCAGAAGGACAGAGGAGTTAACGTCACTCCGCTGTCTCTCAGTTAGATATCTCAAAATAAACCTTTGAAATACACACTAACAAAAACGTGGAATCACCACGTAATAAACCCACGGTTTCTTTGTGGTTACAATTATAACATAATCAGAAAGTGTCAGTAGCCACTGACAACAAGCACCAAGGTTTTCCCCGGAATGTAAACAAGAAATGGCGGCGGTAGAGACGCCGTTCGAAAATAGGAACAATACACAAAATAAAGAGGAGGCGAGCCCGCGCTCCTCTTGGTACTTGCACTACTGGAAATGGCTGTGGACCAACGGTTCTCCACCAGGATATCTGACCACGCTGGCTGTTGCTCGGCGTCGTGCAGACCAGGATATCTGACCACGCTGGCTGTTGCTCGGCGTCGTGCAGACTAGGATCACTGACCACGCTGGCTTTTGATCGGCGCTGTTCTTCGGGATCTTGACTTGAAGCAAGGAAGGCTCATCCACAATGAGCGAGTACAGAACACGATTGACAAGCCCCGTTGTGTTCCGGAGGTGGAGCTTATATAATGTCCTCCCACTGAGCCAACCCCCAGCGCCGGATGGCCTTCTGGGACTTATAGTGTTTCCGCCATGGACAGGATATACGAAATCCTTTACCTTGTACCTTGCTGATGGTAGCGATCGCTACACTAGCTTACCATGCACTTTGTCTCGCTCAACCTTTTTAAAGTTTAAAAACGTTAACTTAATTTCTTTTTTGGGAATGGCGGCTGCCTGCTCTGGATCAAGAAAGACATCGATATCAAATAAAAGGTTATACCAGAAATGAATGTATCTCATCCATTGTATACGTAATGAGTGGTCCAAACCTATACAATCAAGAATAATCTCTTGAGTGAATCGAGTCTCTGGCTTAGCCCAAATAGAACGCCACAATAAGAGTGGCCGAACGGCTGCTAAGTCAGATATAAACTCGATCCCTACCTCGTCATGGATCAATTGTACAGAGGCGGAAGAAGGAACACATAACAATCTCTTTAAAAACTTATTTTCGTCAGCTTGGAGCGAAGGGCCTTCACTATGGCCCATACATCTGCCCCATACAGTGCAGAAGAGACACAGCGAACATTATATATGTTAATCATATCTGGGATGCTTCTTTTTATACAGTGGAGCACTCAGTCCTGCTCAGAAGACTTGAATATCTAGCATTAGGGTCAAGCACTTAAACTATTAGGCTCCTTTCTAATTAAGCGTGAACAAATGGTCACCCTAGGCAATTTCGCTTCAAATCTTTTTGTACTGTTGTGTGGGTCTCTCAGTGATCCTCTCTTAACCCCACTCTTTTTAACATTTATAATACACCTCTTATTGAACTCATAAGGTACTAGGGCTTCTCAGTCTTCTCCTATGCAGATTAATCCCAGATTGTAGTTGCTCTGGCTTCCAATCCTGAAACAGTAGCTAAACAATTGAATGTTTGTATGAAAAATATTGTTGAGTGGATGCAGAAGAATGGCTTTAAGATCATTTCTGAAAAATCGAAGGTGTTGCTTTTTGGCAACAACACCACGTTCTGGAATACATCATGGTGGCAGTTGGAA
The DNA here is from genome assembly GCF_964263255.1 of Lissotriton vulgaris. Classification (NCBI taxonomy): domain Eukaryota; kingdom Metazoa; phylum Chordata; class Amphibia; order Caudata; family Salamandridae; genus Lissotriton; species Lissotriton vulgaris. The sequence goes on along the minus strand of NC_141689.1, from coordinate 2,061,989,290 downwards.
AGGGCCCTTTTTGCAGGGTTATCCCTAAACTTTTTGCTTCTTCCTCCCTTGTTTTTCCTGACCCGTGGTGGTTGGCAATAGGACTCTGGGCACTTTACCACTGCTTATCAGTGCTAAAGTGCACTCTGTATAAATTGTTATTGTAATTGGTTATCCATGATTGGCATATTTGTATTACCAGGAAGTCCCTAGTAAAGTGCACTGAGTGTGCCAGAGCTGGTGATTCAAATGCTACTAGTGGGTCTGCAGCACTGATTGTGCCACCCACATGAGTAGCCCTAAAATGGTGTCTCAGGCCTGCCACCGCAGTGACTGTGTGCAGTCTGTGAACTTCCATGCTAACCTGACCAGTGTCCACACTGGCCAGGCCTAACCCTTCCCTTTCTGTACACATTGGACACCCATATGGTGCAGTGTATGTGAAAGGTAGAGCATGTAAATGTAAATGTAAATGTGGGATACTTGTATAGCGCACAGTTACTCTACCCGAGTGTCCCGGCGCTGTAGACTGCTGGGGAACCCGTCCTGGTTTTCCCTGTGAGATGGTCCCTTTTGGGTATCTCCAGGGTGAAACCAGGCATCCCTGGGGTCTGTGGGGGCCGTTGTAGAGATGAGGCAAGCTAATGCCCAGAGTTGCCGAGTGTGCTCCCTGGTCGGAGTGGGCACCGATGCGAGAATTATCAGTCCGCTGATCCTGGTCCAAGACCCTGCCGCGTCGGGAATCGAACCCTGGTCCCGGGCCGTTCTCTGCACTCGGGTCTGCCGCCTCTAACCAGTGAGCCACACCTCTCTACCAGTGTGGGTGACATGCTCTGGTAGTGAATTACAGCCATTTTCGTTTTTCACTATTGAAAGACTATCTTGCCCATAGGCTATAATGGGGAATGCTGTGTATAATGTTTACCTGAATATCTTCCCATAGGAGCAAGATAGAATGTGGAAGTCTGGTATGCCTGAACTCAGAATTTAATAACACATCTTTTATGAAGGATGTTTTTTAAATGCTGTGTTTGAAAGCAGCACTTTTAGAAAGTGGCTCCTTTCTTGTCTGACCTTTCTGTGTGCCTTTGGCTGTTTGTGAATTGACTGTCTGGTTTGTGAGTGACAGGGCTGGGGGATTCCAGGAGACAGAATGAGTCCGCCCAGTGGTGAATAGAGAGATCTGCATCTAGATGGGAGGGAGGAGTTGCACCTGGGACCTGGATAGGGCTGTGCCTGCCCCCCACAGCACTGGCTCCACCCCCTGTAGTGCATCTGATGTCTCTGCCCCGCACTGTGAAAGGAGAGAAGGAATCATGTCAACAAATGCTCCAGGGCGATGCTTTCCCTCCACAATGCTGGCTCCACCTCCTGTGGGGCGTCTGATGTTTCTGCTCTGCACTGTGAAAGGAAAGAAGGAGTCATGTAAACAGAGTGCTCCAGAACTGGTTTGGACCGGGCTCAGAGCCCTCCTGCACAAAGGGAACAAATACTTTTTGGGGTATAAGTACAGGACCCCAGACCACTGAACTTTAGATCATCCTGGAATCAAGAAGGAACCTCTGCCAAGGAGAAGGCTGGAAGACTGAAGAAGGAAGACTGTCCTGCTCTTTGCTTTGCTGGGCTGACCTGCAGTTGCTTTTCTGCCAAGGAGAGGGGAAGGACCTTGCTTTGTGCTGTGTCCCCTTGCTTGAAGGAATCTCCATGGGCCTGAGTAGAGCTGGCTTCCTGTTAAGAAGTCCTAGGAAAAAAAGGACTGCACCCCCAGCTTCCCCCGTGAACTCTACTAAGAGAGTTATGTCCTTCCTACAGTTCTTGGGCCAGTTGTGGTGCCCCTGGAAGTTGTACCTGTGTTGGGAAGCTGGAAACCAAGATTTTGAAGACTTTCTGCAAGTTTTAACGCATCGCTCGCTTACGGAGCGCATCCCGTGAGTGGGTGGAAATTCCGGCTGCGGCAAAGGTCAAGATTGACGCATCCTTCACTTGCGGGATGCACGAGTATGGTGCGGAAAGATTACCATTGCTGCAAGTATTGTTGCAGAGCCTGTCGTCACAGGGTGAGATCTTCACACCGCTTGCTTGCAGACCGCATCACGTCGCTGCGAGAGTCGACGCAGAGCCATCTCATCGTGGGGCCGTGAGAGGAGAAGATCGACGCTGAGCTGCGCATCGTCGCCACACCGGAGATCGTCGCCGCCCCGAAGATCGTCGCATCATACCTTTTGCGAGCCGCTTCCACTAAAACCTGCGCACCAGAATCCATGCAAGGTATCGCATCCCTCCCCATACAGACCGGAGTCATCGCAACACGCCCGCTGCGTCCAGCTGGGTTGTCTCATCGCCTCCCCCAGGTCTCAGGAGTGACGCATTGCTTGCTTATCAATGCTGCACCTTTCACTTGGAACCTTTGTTGCATCTAAAGGTACTGTGGACTAAATTGTAAAGCAACTGTGGATTATTTTAACACAACCTTCAGAACTCATTTGAAAAAATATTCTTGACCTGTGTATGTTGGATTTTTGTCGTTTTGGTCTTGTGTAGTTTAGATTATAATACCTATATTTTTCTAAATTGTTGTGGAGTCAGTTTGTGGTGTTTTCACTGTGTTACTGTGAGTGTTACAAAAGGGGGTGGTGATGGACGGAGCATCTGAACCAATCAAACACTCACACCCAGTCAACAGATCTGGGTTTAAACCATCAGCGTTCTTTAGCCCACTCTGCCACCCCAGTTCAGACATGGCCATATGCAAATCAGTCTGACCCTGTGCCTCATGGGAACATGCCAGCCTGAACTGCCAAGCCATGCCTTCTCTGGACCAGAAACAAGCTTCCTAGGACCAGTTTCTGACATTACAGCCGACTTCAGCCAGGCTTGCTTGAACCCAGTGGCAAACTGAGCAAGGGACTTACGTCTGAGCATACCCTGCCAACTTATGGTGAACAAAGCGATACAAAAGGGATGGTGATGGACGGAGCATCTGAACCAATCAAACACTCACACCCAGTCAACAGATCTGGGTTTAATCCATCACCGTTCTTTAGCCCACTCTGCCACCCCAGTTCAGACATGTTTGACATTGTTCTGCATTCTGTCCATCAACTGTTGTTTTTGGATTTGTCACCCCGAGTGGGACGGGTAAGCTCAGACGTCAGTCCTGTGCTCTCCACACCACTGGAGTCAAGCTATCCTGGCTGATGACCGCTGATAGCCAGAAACTGGTCCTAGGAGGCTTGATTCCGGTCCAGGGAAGACATGGCTTGGCAGTTCGGGCTAGACTGTTCCCATGAGGCACAGGGACAAGGCGGATTTGCATATGGCCATGCCGGAACTGGGGTGGTGTGGAGTGCAAAAAAACGATTGATTTAGGCCCAGATCTCTGTACTGGGGTGAATGTTTGACATTGTTCTAAATTCTGTACATCAACTCTTGTTTTTGCATTTGTCACCCCGAGTGGGACGGGTATGCTCAGACGTGAGTCCCGTGCTCTCCACACCTCTGGAGTAAAGCTACCCTGGCTGATGATGGCTGATAGCCAAAAACCGGTCCTAGGATGCTTGATTCCGGTCCAGACATGGCTTGGCAGTTCGGAATGGAATGTTCCCATGAGGCACAGGGTCAAGGCTGATTTGCATATGGCCAAGTCAGAACTGGGTTGGTGTGGAGTGCAAAAAATGATGGATTTAGGCCTAGATCTCTGCACTGGGGTGAACGTTTGACATTGTTCTGCATTCTGTTTATCAACTGTTGTTTTTACTGTGAGTGTTGGTACAAATACTTAGCACATTGCCTGACTGCTCGTGCCAAGCTACCAAGGGGGTGAGCAGGGGTTATCTAGAGAGTGTATCCTTCTTACCCTGACTGGAAGCAAGGGTCCCGATTTGGACAGTGGTACCTACCTCTGCCAACTAGAGAGCCCTAGTTCTAACAGTGGCCCTCCAATTTTGGCTCACTTCCTCTGCCAGTTCAAAAACCCAAGAACCTTAGGGTTATCTTTGATTCCACGCTGGTATTTGCTTATCACATCAATCAGGTCATATCATATTGTTTCTTCATATTAAAAATGTAAAAAAAAAAGCATTTCCCTTTCTCCCAGTATACTTGCGGAAACAGAAATTCTGGCCTTGCTAATCTCAAAGTTAGATTACTGCAAATCTCCATATGGCGGCGCTCAGCAGGACCTCCTGAATAAACTACAAACCATCCAAAATGCTGTGACTCAAGTGCTGCTGAATCTTCCTAAATTCTGTCATGTTTCATGGAGCATCTCATACCTACACTAGTTTTTAATCAGCGAGATGGTCCAGATCAAGGTCATGGGCTGGCCCATAAGGCCCTTCATAGAACCGGCCCCTCATCCTTTCAGAATATATTTAAGTAGCACGCTCTTTCCCAGAATCTTCAATCCCCCAATGCCAATAGGATAGTTTTCCCCAAAATGAAAAAGCTCACTGGGGAGTCAGATGTTTCTTCCACACCACATGTAAATGTTGGAACAGTGTGCAAGAAAATCCTAGGGCCTAGCCCAGTCTTTTGATTTTCAGAAAATAGCTAACAACTTGGCTTTTCCCTCAAGTAAATTCTGGATTGACCTTTTATTTGCTTTCACGAGGTGGCTCTAGGCAATAGCGCCAAGACGCCAACTTGTTTAGTAGTTGTGTGCTGTAGAAAATATTAAAACAAAGAAATACATTATGTGTGAAGTGAAATAACGCTTTATCATTACTAGGAATTTATGACATTTAAACATGAATTTAACTAGAATTGTTACCTGGCAGGTGAACCAATTAAAAATTAAAACCTTGGCATCCTGAAAATATATTCAAACAGGCAAAGGGGTAAGGAGTCTGCCATTGCTTGTGACTTACGGTATGAAACACAGGTGCCAATCTCTGGGTCATCATACCTACCACCCATGGATCCATACTTTTTACCTTGTGGGGTTCCACAGGGTTCCTCCCCATCACCTACCCTATTTAATCTCTATGTTACACCTCTTGCCTCCCTGATAAAATCCTTTGGCTTGTCACTAGCGTAATACGCTGATGACACACAAATAATAGTCTCACTTGCAAAAAGTGAAAATTATTCTGGTAGCACTGTCAATGATTGCATGAGTGTCACCAGCAGATGGATGGATAGCAATTGCTTGAAGCTTAACTCCACTAAAACAGAGGTCATTCTGTTTGGCAATGATCCGTCAATCTGGTCTTCAAACTGGTGGCCATCGGATCTGGGCACCTCACCAAAGCCAACTTCAAAAGTAAAGGGTTTAGTGATTATGATGGATAGGGAGCTAAAATATAAAGACGAAGTCAACAAGGTTGCTTCTTCTTCTTTTAGCTGCTTAGAATTATCAAACAAATTGAAATATTTCTCCCTGCAGATCTTCTGAAATCTGTGAATTACTTTAGTTTTGTCACAACTGAGGCACTCATCACCAGCCGAATGGACTATGGGAACACCCTCTACGCGGGAACCACTGCCAAACTACAGAAAAGACTTCAATGCATACAGAACGCCTCCGCACAACTCGTCCTGGACATCCCCCGCCATAACCACATCTCCGCCCACCTGAGAGACCTGCACTGGCTCCCCGTCAGCAAGAGTATCACGTTCAGACTCCTCACCCACGCACACAACGCTCCCCAAATACCTCAACAACCGCTTCACTTTCTACACGCCCACCCGCCAGCTGCGATCGACCAGCCTCGCCCTCGTCACCGTACCACCGGAGGAAGATACTTCTAATACCTGGCGGCCAAGACATGGAACTCCCTCCCCATCCACCTACGGCTGACCCAGGACCATCTCTCCTTCAGGAAGCAACTCAAGACCTGGCTTTTCGAGCAGTAACGGACCCCCACCCCCAGCGCGTTGAGACCCTTCCGGGTGAGTAGCGAGCTTTACAAATTGTTCTGATTGATTGACTTTAATGGTCTTAATGTAGGCCTTCCAAAGGGTCCTCTTAAGAAACTGCACACACTTCAAAATGCAGCTGTGCATTTCCTTCAAAAAATCCCACAATGTCAATCAGCTAGATCAGCCATTAAACAACTGCATTGGCTCCTGGTTAGCCATTGTTTCACCTTTAAGATACTCTGCCTAGCCTACAAAACAATTCACGGGAAAGCTTCAGCCTACTTTAAGAAAAACCTTTGGTGGTACATACCTGGTAGAACCCTTCATTCCAGTGCAGCTAGACTTATAAAGATTGCTACTTTCAAACGTGCCACCTGGGAGGGAACAAGCTTCTTCAGAGCTATGGCTCTACAATGTAACCATTTGCCACATGATGCCTCTGGGCATTCATGCACTTCAAAAGTTATATCATTCATTCATTCACCTGAGAAGCCTATTTCAAGATTCTATTCTTTTTGAATGACGCTTTTTTGCTAGATAAACTGAATTTACTATATGATGTTACAGAAATTTAAGTGGAGAATTATAATGATATCTCTAGTGCCGAAGCCTTCACTAAAAAAGATGATCTCGTGCAGGGAAATGCACTGCTCTGATTGGCTGCTAACACTTCAACCAGGAAGTGAGCAGCTTCACTGAGACCCCCCTGAAAGAAAAGTGAAAAAGCAAAAAGGGTGCAGGGTTTGAATACCCTGACCCCCACACCATGGTCTTCAGGGGCAAGAGGCAGGGCCTCCGACCAGCTCTCAGGAATTCCGCTGTGTAGGACTTACAGGAGGTACCTGGGGGGCTTCCTGGCCCCCAAGCAGTAGTGCATGAGAAGCTTTGTTTGTAAAGAGATGGAGAAAGGGGGTGTGGCCTTCAAAGACCTCCTGAGGCTTGCACTTTCTTAAAAAATAATTGAATCAAGTGAGAACATTTTTGCTCTAGCTTGCTGACAGGAGAGAGTTTGCTATGTCCTGAGGGTGGGCACCCCTGGGCACTGCTGGAGCCGGCCCAAGGGGGTGGCAGTCTAGTTGTTAAGTAAGCCCCAGGAAGGTGGTGGTCCCCAGGTCCGGGGGGACGGACCCCTTCATTATTCTATTTGTGTCTGGGGATGGCAGCCCCACAGAGCCACCTCACACATTAATATTTATTTTAGTCTCAGATAGACGGCAGTCCCCTGCATTATTTTCTTTCTTTTATTAATTAATTAATGGGACATCTCCCCTGAGGTGGAAGCCGGGAGATAGGCTTGAGGGTACAGCTTTGATTTTAAAAACGCCACGCTTTCCTTTACTTTAAAAAAAAAAAAAAAACTTACTGCAGACACTGTATTTGCCGCGTCTCGAACCCCGCTCCCCGCGTAGCAGATTGTGTGCTCACGCGGCAGGAGACAGGGGTGGACGGTATCTTGGGTGAAGCCAAGGACAGCGTTCTAGCTGCTGGCTGCCTCCCCCCTCCTGGCTATTTAAATCGCGCTCATTACAGGCGCTCTGATTTAATGTGACATCTCCCCTGAGGCGGAAGTCGGGGGATAGGCTCGAGGGTACAGCTTTGATTTTAAAAACGCCACGCTTTCCTTTACTTAAAAAGAAAAAAAACTTACTACAGACACTATTGGCCGCGTCTCGAACCCCGCTCCTCGCGTAGCAGATTGCGTGCTCACGCGGCAGGAGACAGGGGTGGACGCCATCTTGGGTGAAGCCAAGGACAGCGTTATAGCTGCTGGCTGCCTCCCACCCTCCTTAACCTCCTATAAAATGACCCCTACTACCCACCCGCGCAGCGGGCGGGCGCAGCAGGCGGGGGCAGCAGGCGGGCGCAGCGGGCGCGCCGGCGGCGCGCCAAAGGCAAGCCCATCTACGCCCGTCCACGCCAGTCCAGCGCCGGGCACCAGGACCCCTGGTCCTTCTCCCTTATACCGTCAGACCAGGCGAGTTTACAACCAGGAGTTGTTGCTGAGTCTTAAGGGGGGACGGAGGAAAATTGCATCTGTATAAGACCAGATAAGAATATGCTGACAGGACTCATCTTGTGCCCAGCATGCTTGTCTAGCCCACCTATCATTCAATCAATCACAGCATTTGTATAGCGCGCTACTCACCCGGGAGGGTCTCAAGGCGCTGGGGGAGGGGTAAGTTACTGCTCGAACAGCCAGGTCTTGAGCTGCTTCCTGAAGGAGAGATGGTCTTGGGTTCGTCGAAGGGGGGTGGGGAGGGAGTTCCAAGTCTTGGCTGCCAGGTAGGAGAAGGATCTTCCTCCGGCAGTGGCTCTGCGGATGCGTGGTACGGTGGCGAGTGCGTGGCTGGTCGATCGTAGCTGGCGGGTGGGCGTGTAGAAGGTCATGCGGTCGTTGAGGTACTTGGGGCCCAGGTTGTGGAGAGCCTTGTGTGCGTGGGTGAGGAGTCTGAACGTGATTCTCTTGTTGATGGGGAGCCAGTGCAGGTCTCTCAGGTGTCCGGTGATGTGGCTGTGTCGGGGGATGTCGAGGATGAGTCGTGCGGAGGCGTTCTGGATGCGTTGGAGTCTTTTTTTATGTTTGGCTGTGGTTCCGGCGTAGAGTGTGTTCCCGTAGTCTAGTCGGCTGGTGACGAGTGCCTGGGGGACGGTCTTCCTGGTTTCCGTGGGGATCCATCTGAAGATCTTGTGGAGCATGCGCAGGGTGTTGAAGCACGAGGCTGAGACGGCGTTGACTTGTCTGGTCATTGACAGGGAGGAGTCCAGGATGAAGCCCAGGTTTCGTGCGTGGTCCGTAGGTTTGGGAGCGGTGCCCAGGGCCGGGGGCCACCAGGAGTCGTCCCAGGCGGAGGGTGATGATCCCAGGATGAGGACTTCCGTCTTGTCTGAGTTCAGTTTAAGGTGGCTGTTTCTCATCCAGTCGGCGACGTCTTGCATCCCTTCGTGTAGGTTGGCTCTGGCGGTGGTGGGGTCGTTGGTGAGGGAGAGGATGAGCTGGGTGTCGTCGGCATAGGAGATGATATTGAGGTTGTGCTGGCGTGCGATGGCAGCGAGGGGGCTCATGTAGACATTGAAGAGGGTAGGGCTGAGTGAAGATCCTTGTGGTATGCCGCAGATGACTTCGGTGGCCTCGGATCTGAACGGAGGGAGGCGGACTCTTTGGGTTCTTCCGGTAAGGAACGAGATGATCCACTCCAGCGCTTTCTCTCGGATCCCGATGTTGCTGAGGCGCTTCACTAGGGTGTGGTGGCAGACGGTGTCGAATGGTGCAGAGAGGTCCAGGAGGATGAGGGCCGCTGTTTCCCCGTTGTCGGTCAGGGTTTTGATGTCGTCGGTGGCTGTGATAAGGGCGGTCTCGGTGCAGTGGTTGGCCCGAAACCCGGACTGCGAGGGGTCGAGGGATCCGTTCGTCTCGAGGAAGGCGGCAAGCTGTTTGTTGACAGTCTTCTCGATGACTTTGGCTGGAAAAGGAAGGAGCGAGATGGGACGGTAGTTCTTGAGGTCGGTGGGGTCCGCCGTTGGTTTCTTCAGGAGGGCGGTCAGCTCGGCGTGCTTCCAGCTCTCCGGGAAGGTGGCGGTGTGGAAGGAGGAGTTGATGGTGTCTCGGAGATGGGGTGCAATGATGGAGTCGGCCTTGTTGAAGACGTGGTGCGGGCAGGGGTCGGTTGGTGATCCGGAGTCGATGGAGTTCATCGTGCGGGTGGTGTCTTCGGTGCTGATCGGGGTCCAGTTGCAGAGGGTGGTGGTGGCGGGCGCTGGTTCGGTGGTAGGGTGCGTGGTCTGTGCGTCGAAGCTGTTGTGTATGTCGGCGATCTTGTGGTGGAAGAACGAGGCGAGTGAGTTGCAGACGTCTTGCGAGGGAGTGATGTCGTTGTTTCCTGTGCTGGGGTTGGAGAACTCTTTGACGATGCTGAAGAGTTCCTTGCTGTCGTGGGTGTTGTTGTCCAGTCGTTCTTTGAGTGCCATCTTCTTGGTGGCGCGGATCAGCTGATGGTGTTTGCGGATGGCGTGCTTGAGGGCGGCCCTGTTCTCTGTGGTGTGGTGGAGCCGCCAGGCGTTCTCAAGGGTGCAGCAGTTCTTCTTGGATTCCTTGAGTTCGTCGGTGAACCATGGGGTTTTCTTGCTGTCTCGTCTGCTCGGGGGGTTCTTAAGTGGTGCGAGGTCATCGGCGCAGGTGGTCAGCCACTTGGTGAGGTTGTTGGCTGCTTCGTTGGGGTCCATTGTGCTGGTTGGAGTGTTGTGGCTGAGGGAGGCGGTGAGCTGCTCGGAGGTGATCTTGCTCCAGCTTCGGCGGGGGACCTGTTGCAGGTGGTGGTGGGTCGTAGTTCTTCTGAAGCTGAAGTGGAAGCAGCTGTGGTCGGTCCAGTGAAGTCCGGTGGCATGGCTGAAGGAGATGTGCTTGCTGGATGAGAAGACGGGGTCGAGCGTGTGGCCGGCGTAGTGGGTGGGGGTGGTCACCAGTTGCTTGAGTCCGAGGTTGGCGAGGTTGTCCAGCAGGGCGGTGGTGTTTTTGTTGTTGTTGTTCTCCAGGTGAAAGTTGAGGTCCCCATGAGGATGTAGTTGGCGGAAGGAAGGGCGTGCGGGCTGATGAAGTCCGCGATGTCTTCGCTGAATTGTGTGCGTGGTCCCGGTGGTCTGTAGATGAGGGTGCCGTGTAGGGTGGTCTTGGGGTCAGTGTGTATCTGGAAGTGCAGGTGTTCGGCGGCGGTGAAGGTTTCGTCGGAGTTAGTAGAGTTGCGGATGGTGTTCTTGTGTACGATGGTGATGCCTCCTCCCGTCTGGTTGACGCAGTCCTTCCGGGTGATCTTGTATCCGTCCGGGATGGCTATGGCGATGTCAGGCGCTGAGGAGGCATTCATCCAGGTTTCGGTGAGGAAGGCGACGTCCGGTGCTGTCATGTCAAGCAGGTCCCAGAGTTCCACGGCGTGCCTGTGGACAGAGCGGGGGTTGAGTAGGATGCACTTCAGGTTGTTGCTGCTGGTGCTCGACTTGGCGGGGGTGGTGCAGGTCCGGGAGCAGGTGAATCTGCAGGCTTGACAGGCGAAGGGTCCGTGGGTGCGTCTCGGGTTTGCTTGGTAGCAGGCAGGGTTCCGGTCGGCATTGAGTGCGTAGAGTGTGGCGGCGTCGTAGGTCCGTCGGGTAGTCTTGCATCGGCGGGGGCCAGGGGTCCTGGCACTGGCCGCGGTCCAGGCACGGACGGGCGCAGACGGGCTTGCTTTTGGCGTGCCTTCGGCGCACAATTGGCACGCCCGCTGCGCGTGACCTCTGCGCTAATGCATGGACGTCATAAGAAGGAGCCGGGAGGGAGGAGCAGCTGGGTGGCGGGAGCGGGGCGGCGAATGGGCAGGAGGGGAGCGGAGCCGCATGGAGGCAGCAGCGGGAAAGGAGGGCAGGGGGCGGCTCAGCGGTGGCTGGGTCATCCTGTCCTGTGGGATGAAACAAAAAAGACAAGGCAGCAAAGATCGGAAACGAGGTCACAGCAGGGTGACAGACAGCAGAAGAGATAGACGAGGCAGCAAAAACGAGGGCACTACAGAGAAGAAACGGGTCAGCAGAACCAGAACGAGGGCACAGCACAAACAAAAACGAGGCAGCACACGAGGCAGAAGAACGAGGGCACAGCAGGCAGCAAGGCAATTGAGGCAGTAGCAGGGGTGTGTGGGGGCGACCTCGCCTGGTTACAGGCTCAGCGGTCGCTCCCTGCACCTCTGTGCTGTCTCCTTAAGAAGGAGCCGGGAGGGAGGAGCAGCTGGGTGGCCGGAGCGGGGCGGCGAATGGGCAGGAGGGGGGCGGGGCCGCAGGGAGGCAGCGGCGGGAAAGGAGGCCAGGGGCCGGCTCAGCGGCGGCTGGGTCGTCCTGTCCTGTGGGATGAAACAAAAAAAGACAAGGCAGCAAAGATCGGAAACGAGGTCACAGCAGGGTGACAGACAGCATAAGAGATAGACGAGGCAGCAAAAAAGGAGGGCACTACAGAAAAGAAACGGGTCAGCAGAACCAGAGCGAGGGCCCAGCACAAACAAAAACGAGGCAGCACACGAGGCAGAAGAACGAGGGCACAGCAGGCAGCAAGGCAATTATGGCAGTAGCAGGGGTGTGTGGGGTCGACCTCGCCTGGTTACAGGCTCAGCAGTCGCTCCTACTATTCTATGTAAACCAATCAGTACATTTATTAGGTCCTACAACATCAGGGAGGACAGGGAGATAAATACAATCAATTGTATACTTATCAATGTCAGGTCCCTGGTCAAACATAGTACAGAATGCGCAGAATTGATCAAGGACAAAAATTGCATTCATTACGGAGACCTGGACAGGCGCGGCCTCTGGACCAGATTTAGTTAATGCAATGCCTGCAGGCTACCTTAGCCGTGTTCTGGACAGAACCGGTAAAAGAGTAGGAGGGCTTGCTAGTATTTATCACGCCTCTATCCAGGGATCATTTCAGGCGGTGTCCTCACAAACGTGTGAGGCACTGGGATTTAAGCTATCAATCTCACATCACCAAATCTTCCAGGGCTGCCTCATATATAGACCACCCGGGTCCAGGTCCCAGTTCTTTGAAATGGTAGGCACCTTCTTGGAGGAAGCCCTGTGTACCAAATCCTTCACCGCACTAGGAGATTTTAATTTCCACTTAGAAGCTAGCTCAGACCTGGACACCCTTGCTCTGGTTGAAGCAATGCAGGGGGGGGACTGACTCAGGTGGTAACGGGAGCCACGCATACATTGGATGGCATTTTTACGAACAATCCGGACATTTCGTCCATACTGAGTCCATGGCCTGGTCAGATCACTCGGTTGCTCTATTTAACATCCAAACGGCCCAGCTGGATAGGGCCAGACAGGATAGGAAGTCAGCCAAGCTGTATAGACCCTGGAAAGAGCTGGATGGGAGGGCACTGGAGGACCAGCTCACATCCTCTTTGATTACTCTGCCAGCAGATGTAAATGAAGCTGCAGGAAAGTACATCGAGCTGCAGGAAATAGATCGAGCATGTACTATCTTAGCTCAGCCTAAACTTAGTCGCCCCACTCGCACAGTACCATCTGCTCCTTGGTTCTCGTATGAGCTACGAGAATATAAGGTGACCTGTAAAAAACTAGAGCGCGTTTGGGGTACAGATTACCTTCTGGCAGACAAAATTAAGCTCAAAGCCAGTCAAAAGATCTACAAAGAAATGATTAGGAAGGCTAAAGACACATATTTTACTGATCGGATTGAGGGAGCCAAGAGCTCCACTAGGGAACTCTTTGATACAGTCACCAGTCTGGTCACTCCCAAGTCAGTAATCATTCCCCCAAGTCTGGAATTTTGTGAGACTCTTGCCAAATTTTTCTCAAACAAAGTGGAACTGATTTTCTCGGCACTGGAGCATCAAGTGAGGTCGACTCTTCTTGAAGGGACACTCAGGACCCCTGTGGTCAATCCGCATGAGGCAATACTCTCTGGGTTCCGTCCGGTGAACTGGGAAGAGATAAAAAAATTGCTCCATGCAACTAAATCAGGATCGCCTCAAGAACCCTGCCCAGCCTCAGTGGCACAGTTGGCAGCTACCCCTATATCACACACTCTTGTGGACCTATTCAACCAGATGTTTCACATTGGAGAATATCCAACGTGCTGGAAACGAGCATCGATTGCCCCACTGCTAAAAAACTAACACTCGATATTTCAGACCCCAATAGCTATCGGCCCATAGCTAGGCTGCCGCTGCCAGCCAAACTTATCGAGAAGGTTATGAATACACAGCTCTGTGCCTTTCTCAGGGCCTCTCAGTGTTTGGACAAGACCCAGCACGGGTTCAGGGAAGGTCACAGTACCAAGACTGCCCTGATTAAATCTACGGAAGAGATCAGGAAGACTCTGGATGCAGGAGGACGGGCAGCTCTGGTACTCCTCGATCTTTCTGCGTCCTTCGACACGGTCCACCATAGCATTCTGGTGGATCGTTTAGAAGGCTGCGGAATCCAGGGGATGGCCCTGAGCATCTTGAAATCTTTCCTTGCCGATAGGGTCCAGGTGGTGGCTTTGGGAGATTTTGAATCTAGACCTTTCAAACTCCCAGGGGGGGTCCCACAGGGCTCCTCCCTCAGCCCCACTCTATTTATATTTATGTCTCTTCCCTCGCCCCGTTGATTCGGTCATTTGGATTTGAGTTAACATCTTACGCAGATTGTGGTATCTCTGCTTCCGGGGAGAGAAGAAGGAACAGCTGCCAGGTTCCAGGACTGCATGACTGCGGTGAGCTCGTGGATGGCAAGTAACTGACTATAATTTAACTCCTCTAAAACCGAGGTTCTCCTCTTTGGTGCTGATGTTAGATTCTGGAGCCCTAAATGGTGGCCCGACGATATGGGAACCCCACCCATTCTGGCAACGAAGGTAAAGAACCTGGGAGTTCTTATTGACAGCCAACTATCCTTCAAACCTCATGTCAACGCACTAACCTCCTCCATTTACTGGGTCATGAAAACCATTAGGAATGTTCTCCCCTTCATATCAGACAGTAGCAGGAAAACGGTGGTGACAGCACTTGTGTTGTCCTGCCTTGATTACTGCAATAGCCTTTTTTCTGGAAGCCCAGCAGGGGCTGCTCAATAAACTACAGGTGCTGCAAAACGCGGCCGTTCGATTGATTACTGGCCTGCCCAAGATTGCGCCGGTGGCACAGGAACTGAGAAAACTGCACTGGCTCCCGGTGCGCAAACGGATAATGTTTAAGTCACTGTGTATTGTGTACAAGGCAGTGCATGGACTGGGTCCATCTTTTCTCCAACAGCACTTTCAATTGTACACGCCAGGCAGACAGCTGAGGTCGGCCAACAAAGGGTTAGTTAAGACTATCCGGATTAGGAAAGCACGATGAGGAGGCAGAAGCTTCATCTCCGGAGCCTACTCTGCCTGGAATGCCCTGCCTCTGGCCTTGAAACAAAGTACGAACCTGATGGCCTTCAGGAAAAATATCAAAACCTGGCTTTTCGGCCTTTAGAAACCGACGGTCACTTTGGGGAGACATCATATCATTTCAGCGCCAGGACACCGCTCAGTAACAGTGCGCTTTATAAATGGTATAAATAAATAAAATAAATAAATTCATGCATTTGCCCTGAGCAAATGGCAGCTTCTGGAGCAGCGGGGAGCTATATGGCTACCCCGCATATAATTTAGGTATTGTCACGAGGAGGTGGCGGTCCCCATATGGCCTCCCCTGCATTATTGTTATATTACATTTTTGCCCCAGGGAGGTGGAGGTCCCCAGGACAGCAGAGGAGCTGCAGGCTCCCCTGCATATATTTTGTTACTGTCTCGTGGAGGTGGCGTTCCCTGGGGCTTTGATATGCCGAAGGAGGGGGCCCCATGCACCGCTTCTATATTTATTATATTCCCCCGAGTCCTGGAGCACCTCTGGGTTATTTAAAAGCAAGTGCATGTGCTTGCTTTTTCTTTTTTTTTGCTGTGAATATAGCAATTTCGTGCCAATTTGTTTTTATTAAAAAGGCTTGTATGCCACGCCAGGATGATGTCACTGACCGTGTCATGAGTAATGTAATATGCGAGGTCATAAGGGATGCATTGCGGGAGGATGAGTTATAGTTCACTCAGCTAACTATAACTGCTGAATTTCACTGGTTTTGTATGAGTGAAATGTAATTCTACTGAGTGGCTGTACAGGGGTGTGAGTGGCTGTATGGGTGTATAAGTGGGCGCATCAGCAGCTGTATTGGTGAGTTAGTGGGTGTGTCTGTGGTTGCATGGGTGGGTGAGTGGGTGGGTGTATCGGTGAGTTTTTGGGTGAGTGAGTGGGTATCAAAATGGCAGTATGAGTGAGTGACCGGGTATGTGAGTAGCTGTATTAGTGAATAACTGGGTGTGTCAGTTGCTATGTGGCTAAGTGTGTGGCTGTGTGAATGGGTGTATGGGTGAGTGACTGGTTGTATGATCAGGCTCTATGAGTGAGTGAGTGGTTGTTTGAGTGGCTCTTTGGATAAGTGAGTGGTTGTGTAAGTAATTGTATTGGCCTTTGAATGGGCATGTGAGTGGTTATGTGGGTATGTGAGTGGGCGTATGAGAGGTTATATGGGGTTGTGAGAATGAGTGTGTGAGTGGTTCTGTGAATGTAATATGTGAGGTCATAAGCAGTGCTTTGCTGGGGTGTAAGTGACAGTAAGCTCAGGTAATTAAAACAGCCTGATTTCTGCTTGTTTCTGATCAATATTTTGCACCTTTCTGCTCTTTGCTGACCTTTAGTTTGCCTCTTTTTGCTCTTTGCTCACCTTCATTCTAATGCTTTCTGCTCCCTTCAGACCTATATTCTGCTTCTTTCTGCTTCTTTCTGACCTTTAGTTTGCCTCTTGCTGCTCATTTCTGGGCTCTATTCTCCCTCTTTCTGCTCATTTTTTACCTTTATTTTGCCTCTTTCGGTTAATTTTCGACCTTTATTTTGCCTCTTTCTGCTTATTTATGACCTTTATTCTGTCTCTTTGAGCTCGTTTCGGACCTCTATTTTACCTCTTTCTGCTTGCTTCTCACCTTTATCTTGCATCTCTCTTTTAATTTCTGACCTTTACTTTGCCTCTCTCTGCTCGTTGCTGACCTTCATTCTGCCTCTTGCTGCTTGCTACTGAGCTCTATTTTACCTCTTTCTTCTAATTTCTGACCTTTAGTTTGCCTCTTTCTGTTAATTTCTTACCTTTATTTTGCCTTTCTGTTCAATTCTGACCTTTATTCTACCGCTTGCAGCATGTTTCTGACCTCTATTTTGCCTCTTTCTACTTGTTGCTGACTTTTATTCTGCCTCTTTCTGCTTGTTTCTCACCTTTCTCTTGCCTCCTTCTGCTAATTTCTGACCCTTAAATTCTGCCTCTTTTTACTAATTTCTCAACTTTCTACTGCCTCTTGCTGTTCATTTTTGACAATTATTTTGCCTCTTTCTGTTCATTGCTCACCTTCATTCTGCCTCTTGTTGCTCGTTTCTGAACTCTATTTTCCCTCTATCTGCTTATTTCTGCCCTTTATTTTGCCTCCTTCTGCTCCTTTCGAACATTTATTCGGCCTCTTACAGCTTGTTTCTCATCCTTAGTCTGCCTCTTCCTCCTCATTGCTGACCTTCAATCTGCCTCTTGATACTTGTTTCTGAGCTCTATTTTCGATCATTCTGACTATTATTTTGCCTCCTTTTGTTAGTTTCTGACCGTGACTTTGCTTCTTTCTGCTCGTTGCTGAATTTTATTCTGCCTCTTTCTGCTGGTTTCTCACCTTATTCTTTCATCTCTATGTTAATTTCTGACTGTTACTTTGCCTCGTTCTGCTAATTTTTGACGTTTATTCTGCCTCTTTCTACTCCTTTCCTACCTTACCACTGCCTCTTGCTGCTCATTTTTGAACATTATTCTGTCTCTCTCTTCTCGTTCCACGCCTTTATCTGCCTCTTTCTGCTCATTTCTGAAATCTATTTTCCCTCTTTCTACTCATTTCTGAGCTTTATTCTGCCTCTTGCAGCTTGTTTCTGACCTCTATTTTGACTCTTTCTGCTCATTGCTGACTTTTATTCTGCCTCTTTCAGTTTGTTTCCCACCTTTATCGTGCATCTTTCTGTTCATTTCTGACCTTTACCATGCCTCTTTCTGCACATTTCTGACCTTTATTCTGCCTCTTTCGACTCAATTGTCACCTTTAGACTGCCTCTTGCTGCTAGTACTGACCATTGTTCTGCCTCTTCCTACTCATTTCTGACCTTTATTCTGCCTCTTTCTACTCATTTTTCACCTTTATACTGCCTCTTTCTGCTCCTTTTTGATAATTTTCTGCCTCTTTATGCTCATTGCTGACTTTCATTCTGCCCCTTGCTGCTCCTTTCTGTGATCTGTTTTCCCTTCTGCTCATTTCTCACCTTTACTTTACCTCTTGCAGCTTGTTTCTGACCTTTAAATTCCTCCTCTTTTTACTAATTTCTCAACGTTATACTGCCTATTGCTGTTCATTTTTGACCATTATTCTGCCTCTTTTTGCTCATTGCTAACCTTCATTTTGCCTCTTGTTGCTCATTTCTCAGCTCTATTTTCCCTCTTTCTGCTAATTTCTGACCTTTATTTTGCCTCTTTCTGTCCATTTGTTACCTTTATTTTGCCTCTTCCTGCTCATTTCTGATCTTTCTTCTGCCTCTTTCTACTCATTTCTCACCTTTATTCTGCCTCTTGCCGCTCATTTCTGCCCCTTATTCTGCCTCTCTCTGCTCATTGCTGCACTTCAATCTGCCTCCTGCTACTCGTTTCTGAGCTCTATTTTCCCTATTTTGCTCATTTCTCACCTTTATGTTGCCTGTTTCTGCTCCTTTCTACCCTTTATTCTGTGTCTTGCAGCTTGTTTCTGATCCTTATTCTGCCCATTTCTGCTTTTTGCTGACCTGCATTCTGCATCTTGCTGCTCATTTCTGAGCTCATTTATTACTGCTTATTTATGACCTTCATTTTGCTTCTTGTTAATTTCTGACCTTTATTTTGCCTCTTTCTGCTCGTTTCTAACCTTTATTCTGCCTCTTGCAGCTCGTTTCTGACCCCTATTTTGCCTCTTTCTGCTAGTTACTGACTTTTATTCTGCCTCTTTCTGCTTCTTTCTCACCCCTATCTCGCCTCTTTCTGGTAGCTGCTGACTTTTAATCTGCCTCTTTCTGCTTCTTTCTCACCTTTATCTTGCATCGCTCTGTTAATTTCTGACCTTTACTTTGCCTCTTTCTGCTCATTTCTGGACTCTATTCTGTCTCTGTCTACTCGTTTATCACCTTTATTCTGCCTCTTGCTGCTCATTTCTGACCCTTATTCTGCCTCTCTCTGCTCGTTGCTGACATTCATTCTGCCTCTAACTGCTAGCTTCTGATATCTATTTTCCCTTTTCTGCACATTTCTGACCTTTATTTTGCCTATTTCTGTTCATTTCTGACCTTTAGTTTGCCTGTTTATGCAAGTGTCTGACCTCTATTTTGCCTCTATTTTATCTTCAGGCTGGGCTCTCACCTTATTCTTGCATCTCACTGCATGTTTTTCACCTTTATCTTGAATCGTTCTGTTAATTTCTGACCTTTACTTTGCCTCTTCTTTCTCATTTCTGACCTTTACTTTGCCTCTTTCTTCTAATTTCTGACCTTTATTCTGCTTCTTCTGTTAATTTCTGACCTTTATTTTGCCTCTTTCTGCTCATTTCGGACCCTTATTCTGCCTCTCTCTGCTTGTTGCCTTCATTCTGCCTCTTGCTCCTCGTTTCTGATCTCTATTTTTTCTCTACTGCTCATTTCTGACCTTTATTTTGCCTCTTTCTGCTCCTTTCTGACCTTTATTCTGCCTCTTGCAGCTTGTTTCTAACCTCTATTTTGCCTCTTTCGGCTCATTGCTGACCTTAATTAATGCTTGTTTCTCACCTTTATCTTGCCTATCTCTGTTCATTTCTGACCTTTACTTTGCCTTTTTCTGTTAATTTCTGACCTTTATTTTGCCTCTTTCTGCTCATTTCTGACCTTTATTCTGCTTCTTGCAGCTTGTTTCTTACCTCTATTTTGCCTCTTCCTGTTTGTTTCTCACCCTTATCATGCCTCTCCTTGCTCATTTCTGGACTTTGCTTTGCTTCTTTCAGTACTTTATTTTGCTTCTTTCAGGTTTCTTTTCCAGGTACCCTGCCTTCTGTGGGAGTGGGCATTGCTCTCACAGTGGGAGTTACGTCTCACGGGTGGGCATCCCAGGACATAACAGGAGCCATCCCTGGTGGATGGTGATCTCCAGTGCCATTATTGGCTTCAAGAGGGGGGCCCCATGGTCTCCCTCCTTATGTTTGCACAGCCGACCCCAGAGAGGTGGTGATCCCTAGGGCTGAGAATGGCCCGGGCTGGGAGCTGCGTCGACCCATCCTTCTTTAAATTAAAAGAAATCAACGGGAAGTTGGTGGTCCTTGGGGCACGGTGGTCCGTGCGGCCTCTGCTCTATATTTGATTGAACACCATGGATGCGTTAATCCCTAGAGTTCTGGGGGTCTGCATGAGCCCCTAAGCATTTTATTTTAAGCCCCAGGAAGGTGTTGGTCCCCAGGGCTCAGGGGTTGGTGAGGCTCCCCCAAGCCTTTAATATGTAACCCCAGGAAGGTGGTGGTCCCAGGGGCTCAAAAGAGCTGAGGAGGGGGATCCGGCCGGCCCCCTCTATTATTTTATAAAAGCCTTAGGGAGGTGGTGATCCTCAGGAATTAAAAGAGCCTCAGGACAGGGTCCATGTGCCCCCCTTCATTTTTTAATCCCGCAGGCCCCCTAGACCTGGCTCACCCTGAAGCTAAAGAGTATAGCAGCACAGGAATCTGTGATTCTTTTTTCAGCCAGAGATGTGGATCAAGCATAACTCCTGTCTAAAAAAGAAAACAAATGATTTGTTTTACATGCAACATTCCAGTGGGACCCTCCCCAAGAGGCCTAGGGAGCAGGGTATTGCTACCCCAACCCCTTCTCTTTTTTGAACATTTTTGTGAGACTATGCTGAAGCGGGGTCCCAAGATGGCTGCCAACACTTCCTGGTTGAAATGTTGGTAACCAATCAGAGCCTTCGCACCTCAAGATATACGTATTTGGATTTCCCTTAAGATTTCTAAAACTAGTGAATGGATTTACAATAAATAACAACAAAAACTGTTTCTGGACCACGAGCTGGCTACTGGCCAAGTTTGGTGTGATTTCATTCAACAGATCTGGCTGTAGTTATGTCCCCTATGTAAATTAATATTGGAAAATTATGCTTTTGCCCGCCCCCCTTTTCTTGGCCCCCGCTTGTCAGATCTCCCTGGAACTTTCCATGCACAACAAGAATCGTCCGTACAGTTTTTTGGGAGAAATTATGGGAAGATTCATCAAACCGCGCCAAAGATTAACGTAAGTAAAAACACCTTTCCTATAGAAACATGGTCCTAACTATAACTACCTACTGGTAACTGGCAGTAGGTAACATATGTTTGTGTCAATGTGTGTGTGGTCTATCCACCTCAGAGCCATGAAGACAAAGTGAAAGTTTCCATACTGTATTTAGGGTGAGATAATGTCATACGATTTTCCTGCGTGGGACAACCAGGAGAGGCATGGTGGTCTTGTGTAGGGCATCCAATAGCCACTATGCGCATTAGAGTTATCAATGTTTTGATTTTCAAGAATAAACACTGATTTTGGGAGTTTGTTCTTGAAAAGGAAAAAAGGTAGGTAAAAGGACTCATAAAACATAGCACATTCTTGGCTACAGTGCCGTACAATCATTTGTACCACTATAGTGGCAGCTCGACTGTAGGCAGAGAAATCTCGATCTGCTTGACTTGGATCTCTAAGCATGGCAGGAGATTCTCCATCAGTAACGTGGGGGTGATAGACTCCACTATCCTGGTGCCTGGAGACTTCTATATTAACCGATCCGTACATAGGTGTTACTTCTAGAGCATTGTGTTTGAAAATGTTGCAATTAGATTTGTATCCATCAAGATCTCCATCAATTAACCCGTTCAGTGCTTCGAACGTCCAACGGTCGTCGCGTGCACTACCTCGCTAGTGCTGCGCACGACCGTTGGACGTCCGAATCCCGTTAGCGCAATCGAACGTCCGCACTGGGGCGGAATGTCTGCGAGTGCTTAACGGGTTAAACTCAACATAACAACTCTACAAGTGTTTATCTACATTTATTATTAAAATATATTACTGTGTTTTATTCATAGGTGTGCTTTCATTCCTTAATTTGTGAGCAAAGGTAACAATACCTTATCATTGGAAATAGGTAAAATAGGAAAGGGAATCATGGCTGAGAGAAAACATGGCATCAGTATTGCATGAATTTGTTCCACCCGAATAAAAAACTGTTACACAGAATTTTTTTTTTTTTTTAAATGTCTTTATTCAAATTTCCCCCCCCCCTTTTCTGTTACAACCAGTACATTTTTATCGTTACAAATTTTTTTAAACCAAGTACAGATTTGTGTTTTTAGAAAGTTATACAAATGCAAATACTCAAAGTAAAAATAAATAGGATACAACATACATCATATATTACAATCTTATAGTCCGTGCATATTTCACAAATAATACCAAAAGAAGCAAAGAAAGCTTACTTTTAACTCTTTCCACTCTTCCATTGATCAATGGGGAACCATATCCTGCCCCCCAGGACTTTTGCCTTTCTGCCTTTTCTATCATATATGGCCCTCTCTAAATTATATGTAGATAGTAATCTTGCCATCCAGATCTGAAACGACGGTGCTGATTTCTCTTTCCAAGCTTTTGCAACAACTATCCTGAATACTGCTGTAACCATGAATAGAAATTCTGGGTGGATGATATTGTCTTCTAAACTTATGCCCAAAATTATCAATTCGTCAGTTAGTTTAGTTTTTATTCCCAACGACTTTTCCAAAAACTCCTCTATTGCCAATTTTAAAGTGTATAATTGCGGGCATTGTGCAAACATGTGTGTGATATTAGCACCTGTTGAATTGCATCGTGGGCATGTTATTCCGGTGGATCCCCCCCATTGGGCAATTCTAGCAGGTGTGTGATATAGTGAATAGACCGTTTTATAATGTTGGGTTTGAAGTGTGGCTGAACACAAAATGGATCGACCAAGGTCTAAGGAGGTTTGTAGATCTTCCGGGCGGGCTCTTACTTGTTCGCTCCATTTGTTACTATATTTCTCTCTGTCGTCTGTTTTGTAGACCTGTAGCTCTGCATACAACTGCCTAATTGAGCACAAAAAGCTGCTTCCCAGATAGTCCATTATCCTACAATTTGTCATTCCCCCTGCTCCCCCCAGTTTTGTGCAAAAGTAACTCCTCACTTGTAAATATTTAAAGAAGCTATTCCCAGCTATTTTATACCTATACTGTATGTCTTGGAACGTTAAGAATCCTCCTCCTGAATCCATTAAATCCCCCAATTTCTTGATCCCCTTTTCATCCCACTCTTTCATAGCTGTGTCCCTAAAAATTTCTAGTGGAAGATCGTTATTCATATAGAGCCTCAGATATCTGTTATACCTTCCCAATCCCTATTTTTTCTTTATTGCCCTCCAAACTTTATATATCGCGCTCAGAGTCTTAAATCTTGTGTGTTTGAAGTATGCATAGTCTACAGTTGTAACTAAGGCGTTCTCTGCCGCTTTTCCCAAAAGTGCTTCATATACATTCGCTGGACATATTCTCTCCTCCTGTTGGGCACTTCCACCTAATAACCCTTTAGAGTATTGTAGAGCTGTTGCCCAATAGTAGAATCTAAAATCAGGTGCTCCCCAACCTCCCCTCTCTCGTGGTAATGTCAAAAAACGGTATGCTCTACGTGTCTTCCCCTGTGCCCAAATTAATTTATTTACTGTTGATTCTATTCTGTTGAACCATATGCCTTCAATGAATAGTGGAATTGCTCTGAACAGATATAAAAATTTCGGAAAAGTAACCATTTTAATAAAATTAATTCGGCCCATAAGAGTCAGGTGTAAGTTATTAACCCTCTCCATGTTACTTTTAACCTTTCCTAACAAGGGTTCCAAATTTATCTCCACTAATTTTCCTAACTCTGCAGTCACCCTAACCCCCAAATACTTTGTGTCTGAAACTACTCTTGCATCTGCAAATATAGTGTGTCTGTTCTGTACTACTTGTGTTTTTCCCCTGTTTATTAGATACCCAGACACCTCACCGAATTTCCTTGCCTCCTGTTCTATTTCAATCAATGATTCCTCTGGTGTCGGTGTTATAACAGCCACATCATCTGCATAGGCAAATAATTTATACTCTTTCTCATGCAGTATGACTGGGGTAATCCCCCTATTTTGTGTAAGCCTTCTTAAATAGGGATCTAAATATATCGCAAATAGTAAAGGTGAAGCTGGGCATCCCTGCCTAGTCCCCCGTCTAATCTGTACTGCATTGGAATAGGATCTATTAATACGTATCCTAGCACTGGGGTGTTTGTAAAGTGCCTGGATTGCGGTTATATATCCTCTACCTATGCCAGCCCACTCCATAGCCTTCCATAGGTACGCCCAAGAGACCCTGTCAAAAGCCTTCTCGGCATCCAAAAAGATAGCCGCGACAGGGTCTCCTGAGGCCTCTGCTGCATCCAGAATAGTGATCAGCTGTCTAGTGTGTTCAGTAGTTCCTTTGCTAGGTATGAAGCCATGTTGTGTAGGGGAGACCACTCTCTCTATTACCTTACTCAACCTGTTGGCCAGTGCTTTGGAGAATATTTTTGCATCAGCGTTAAGCAATGTGATCGGCCTATAAGAGCCTGGTTCGGTGGGGGGTTTATCTTTTTTCAGGATCACTATTATATCCGCACCCGCCCAAGACTGAGGGACTATTCTGCCCCCCTGTGCCAAACAACAAATTGCCCATATATCCTTAGCTAGCACATCCCAAAAGGTTTTATAAAATTCTACCGGGATCTGATCTTGTCCAGTTGCTTTACCAGATGGTAAGCTGAATATCGCATCTCTTATCTCCTGGATCGTTAGTTGTGTGTCTAGCTTATCCCTTTCTTCAATACTCAACCCCTCCTGTAGACCTTGCATGAGGTATTCCAAACTTTCTGCCTCTATCTTTTCGTTGTTTATATCTTGTTCATATAGCACCTCATAGAACCTTCTGAATACCTCCTGTATCTCCTCCACTTTATTGACAATTGCCCCAGTACAATCCTTAATTTCTTTTATCTCGCCCACTGCTAGCTTTTGCCTGGTTCTAACTGCGAGCAAGTGTCCCACCCTCTCATTGAATTCATAGCATTTCTCTTTATTTGCTAGGTACTTCCTTGCTGTTTTCTGTGTCAGAGTAACCCCTGTTTCTGACTTCTGCACTTCCATAGTCACTAGAATCTGTTCAATGGGGTCTTGCCTGCCTATTGCATCTACTAGCATTTTTTCCAAGCCCATCAGAGTTCTGATCTCCTCTTCCACCTTCTCCTTTTCCTTTTTACTTCTTACCAGAGTGTAACTTAGTTTCTCCCCACTTACTCCTGCTTTAAAACTGTCCCACACCATATCTGCTGAAGCTGAATACCTATTCATATCCCAAAATTGGGTTATCCATTCTTGCATCCTTATAATGTACTCCTCCTCCTTCAACAGTCCTCTCTCAAACGTCCATGTCGAGTTTGTCCTTTCTGCCTTTTGGGGCACTGCTAAGCTTAGAACCAGCGGATTGTGGTCTGACATTATTCTGGGGAGACATTCTATTTTAGCACTGCTAACTAATGAGCTAGAGATAAAGAAATAGTCCAGTCTGGCTACTGTTTGATGTGGTGCTGAATAGAAAGTGCTTCCTGCACCTAGAGGGTTAAATTCCAACCACGTATCCACCAGCGCATTATGATGAGCAAGGTTTTGTACCGCTTTGTGCACCTTTTTTTTCCTCCCTTGATATCTACCCCCCCCTCATGCCTATTAAGCCGTTCAATCCATTAATATTAAAGTCCCCGCAGCAGATCACAGGCTCTGGCCACAATGCTAACTCGCTATCAATGAATTCAAATAATTCGGGCTCATCTTCATTTGAACCATACAATGAGGACAGTGTACATCTTCCTGCGGCAGTTTCTATGTCCAGCATTACCCATCTCCCTTCGTGATCCTCCTTTTTCTTTTTAATTTTAGCAACACCTTTTCTAGCCAAAACTGCTACCCCCTTATTTCTCCCCTCTTGTCCTGTACTAGCAAGAACCTCAAAGCCCATCTGATCAAACAAAAATGTATCTTCAGCTGCTACATGTGTTTCCTGTAAGCAAGTTTTATCAATTCTCCAATAACGCAGCAATGCAGAGAGCTTCTGTCTTTTCTCCTTATTGTTTAGACCACAGATGTTAATCGTCATTATCCTAACTGCCATGATTTTATTTTTGCTTTTACCAACACCTCAGCTACTATTTTTTTCCCTTTATCTGTACTTTTTCTTTCTGCTTCCTTGCAATCTTTACAAATCTGTACCATTTTACACCACCACCTTTCACCAGTGTCTTCTTCCCTTCCACCTTCCCCCTCCCTTTATCCCCCCCACCCCAACTGCTGCCCCACCCCCCCTGTGTCAGGCAAATAGGTCACTCCTGACCTATGCGTGTCCGCTTAGCATTGTAGTGTCGCTCCCCCTCTCCTCCCTTCTTGTCTAATACTGTTCTTAACTATCAGG
Organism: Lissotriton vulgaris; assembly: GCF_964263255.1. Taxonomy (NCBI): domain Eukaryota; kingdom Metazoa; phylum Chordata; class Amphibia; order Caudata; family Salamandridae; genus Lissotriton; species Lissotriton vulgaris. The sequence continues at coordinate 2,061,963,276 of NC_141689.1, read as the reverse complement.
CTCGGTAAATTATCCGACATTTATACTTTCATAATTTTGGGCACTTCTGCTCCCTTTCCTGCCTATTTCCTTCTGGCTCCCCCTTGCTCTTTTAACTCTGTCAGAAATTCCCCCGCTTTTATCTCGGAAAAGAACATTCTTGTGCGGCCCGCATAGATAACCTTTAACTTTGCTGGAAACATTAGATAAGCCTCTGCCCCTTGAGTCTGAAATGCAGTGATCAATTGCCTGAGCCTCCAACGCCTTTCCACTGTTACATGACAAAAGTCAGGTCTAGCAAAAAAAGTTATTCCTTCCACCGTTTTTTTAGAGTCAGGCCTGGCCTTTTCCATTAGTTCTTGCCTTGCCAAGAAGTTGCCAAAAAATACTAACATGGCTCTTGGTAGAGTCTTTGAGCCCTCTCTGTGAGCTTTCCTTGCAAAAAGCGGGAATCTATGGGCTCTCTGCACTTCTTGTTCCCAGTCCCATGGTACCTCCGGGAAGGCTCCCTTTAGTAGCTTGATGACAAAACCTCTGGGGTCCTGTCCCTCCATCCTTTCCTCTATTCCAAGAAGCCTGGCATTATTGCGCCGCTGGCGATTCTCCAAGTCCTCCACCTTCCATTGTAAGTCCTCCACGATCTTAGACTGTTCCTCTCTGGATGTTTGCCAATCATTTACCTCATCCTCTAATCTGCCAGTTCTCTCTTCGACTCCAATAACTCTCTCCTCCACTTCCTCAAACTTTTTATTTATTTTTCTGATTGACGCTTGGATTTTTTCAGTATCATGCCTGGCCCTCCGACTTTCAGCCCTGGCCTCCATTTGCATCTGTTTTAATGTGGCAAACATTATATCTAACTTTCCTCCATCATTTTGAGACTCTTGCTCATCCTCTTTATACATGTTGGAGGTAGCGGAGTAATCCCATACAAGTTTCTTTAGTGTACCCTTATGTGAGCTCCCAGGGGAGCCTGTCTTTCTGGATGTCATTTTACGCCTTTTTTTGCGTGCCTCTTCTCCTGGAGCTGCCACTATCATCAGAGCTCGAGCATGAGTCCGAAGAGTCCCTCTCTTCATTGCTACTTGCGAGTGTGGATTCAGATTCTTCTGGAACAGAGAAGAACCTGTCCCCCTCTGCCCCTTCTGTAAGATCCACCTCTGACATGTTGTTATACAGTCTAGGGCTTGCAGTGTCCTCACCCAGCGCAGCGTTTTCTTTTCTTTGAGCTTGAGCCTGCTCCTCGCGTATTTCAGCCTCCACCTCTATCAGGGCCTCTAACATTTGTCCTGTATTTGACATCCCTGACATCCCTGCCCCGCCATCAGCCTCTCTCACCTCTTTTTCTGTGTCCCGGCCTTCGTTCTGCCTCCCCTGCATCAGTTCTCGTTCGGCAGCGTCTGGCTGAGCAGCTACGCGGCGTTCCGCGGGAAGCTTGGGCTCCGTGATCTCTGGTTGCTTAGCAAACCCTCCGCTTGCGTCCTCGAGGACGTTCTGAGCTGTATCGACGGTCGGCCCTGATGCCGTGTTTAGTGAGGTTGCTGTGACAGATCCTGATGCCTCTGGAGGAACTTTCGCGCTGAAAACTTCAGACATCGACGGCTGCCGATAGGTGACATCATTTTTCTTCTTTTCTGGTATTTCCCGCGCCGCTGGGGTGATGTTGCTGTCTCGTACCTCTTTGCTTTGGCTGATCACCTTCTCTTTATCGCTGGCTTTCTCCAGTTTGCGCATCTGTGCTTTGGTTATCGTGGAGACTGTAGGGGTTGTTCTTTTGCTGGTAGATGGTGCCTTTGTCTTAGGAATTGTACCCGTTCTTCCCGCTTCTTTCTGCAGCATCTCTTTGTTTGCTCCACCAGATGTAGGCTGTTGTTGCTGCTGCTTATCTTTACCGCGGGTCGCCATCTCTGCCATGAATGCCTCGAGGAGTTTAAGATATATTGATTTCGCTTTCACAAAAGCTCGTGTGAGACCAACAATTCCGCCGTGAAATAATCTCACAGAAGTATTTCCTGCTTGTTGATTCCAAGAAACAGATTGCATGCTGTTTTCATAACTCCATTGCCTGGGTTTGTGCGTAGGTCGGAGAGGGGTCTGTGAGCGACTGGCTCCTACAGCGCTTCAGCGGCCATCTTGCCCCCTCCTTCAGCGGCCATCTTGCCCCCTCCGTTACACAGAATTTCATAGGAAAAAAAGAAGAGGCAGTTTAGCCATTAAAGTTAAAGAATCTCACCAAAGCTAAGGATAATTCTTAACAAGGTTGTGGTACTCTCCTTGTCAGATTCAATCTTACCGCAACTTTTTCATGTTACTTTCTCCTTCTCTATGGACACCACCTAGTAATGCAACATTCCCAAACATATGGCTGGAGACAATCTATAGCAAAACACACAAGATGATGGATGGAATGTTGCACAATGGCAAAACATTCACCCCCAGTCACAGATCTGGGTTTAATCCATCGTTATTTTGCTCACCAATCCACCCCAGTTCAAACATGGCCATATGCAAATCAGTCCTGACCCTTTGCCTCATGGGAACAGTCCAGACTGAACTGCCAAGGCATGTCCTCCCTGGACCAAAATCAAGCATCCTAGGACTAGTTTCTGGCTATCAGTCGTCTTCAGTCAGGATAGCTTGACTCCAGTGGCTTAGTGAGCAAGGGACTCACGTCTGGGCATACCCTTCCCACATAGGGTCAACAGCAAAACACACACGATGATGGACGGAATGTTGCACAATGGCAAAACATTCACCCCCAGTCACAGATCTGGGTTTAATCCATCGTTATTTTGCTCACCAAGCCACCCCAGTTCAGACATGGCCATATGCAAATCAGTCCTGACCTTTTGCCTCATGGGAACAGTCCAGACTGAACTGCCAAGCCATGTCTTCCCTGGACCGGAATCAAGCATCCTAGGACCGGTTTCTGGCTATCAGTCGTCTTCAGCCAGGATAGCTTGACTCCAGTGGCTTAGTGAGCACGGGACCCACGTCTGGGCATACCTTTCCCACATAGGGTGAACAGCAAAACACACAATCTATAACCTTCTTTCAATATACTCAAATGTATGCATCTTTGGTAACCTCAACATATGATTTGTCAAAGCTTATATGCCACACCCAAGAACTATTCTCATTGGCTTGGACTCACAACCTACTGGATCTCATTCCCAACCCCACACACATCACTGGACACAAATCAGATGTCATTGTTGCCAATCATAACCTAGTCACACTCTGAAGGATTACTCCTTTCACATGAACAGACCACTTCCTCGTGGCCTCCAACACAAGACACCAAAACTCAAACAGCTAAAACCATCCTACCTTAAACCCCATTCTGTCCATCAAATGAGCTGAATTTGGAGGAACCAGAAAATCTGCTTACCAGCAACAAAGATCTGGTTGCCAATAATTATTTACAAGCACTCTGTGGATGGATCTAAATTACCTTTGATCTCTTAGTTCCTCTGAAGACATCTAAGAATAACAAAATAAGGATGCCCCTTGGATGAATGCAGAATAAAAAATAAATAAAACCACTAAGTAATAAGCTTCAATGCAATTGGCTCAAAGCAAACAACCCTGAGAACAGGATATGACTACATAGATACAACAGAATATACAAGTTAACAATCAAAAAAGTAAGAACACTATACTACTGAAACTGAATCCACAATGCAAAGTGGACGATATGCTGCTTGTTCTACTTCAGGCCTTATCTACTCAAGAGAGAAATTACTGGCACTCAGTGCTCAAGCAAGTAAGTGCCACGTTCATTTCCAAGCTGACAAAATAAAGGGCCCACTAACCTGCCTGAAATGTAGATACAAGCCTAAGTATGAACCCAGCCCCCCAACTTATCATGCCCCTATTGCTGACTGTAAAACTGACTCTAAGCAGCTACGTTGCGGCTTAGTCAATGCCAGATCATTAGCCAAAAATGCGCTACACAAATATGATTCACTAGTATATTTCAAAATAGACTGTCTCTAAACCTGGCTAAAAGATTGTTCTAACCCTGATATTGTGCAAGTCCTCCCACCAGGATATACCATATCCAGACAAGATAGAATTGGGCAAAGGATGGGGGACTAGCAATATTATATAGGAACACACTGAAAATGTTCCATATTTACTATCACAGAACTAAAAGAGGCAGAACGTGTTGGTTTCTGTCTCCAAACAGATAGCTCAATGTCCTTCGCTGGGGCCTTGATCTACAGACCACCAGGTTCCTGTCTCAAGTTTCTAGACACCCTGGGTGAACGCATAAGCTCCCTAGTGGTCAGATATTCCAACTTTACCATTTTGGAAGACTTTAACATAAACTTAGATTCAGCTGACACCCCTAGCATAAAAACCTTCTCAGAAATTATAAATACTCTGGGACTGAAACAACAGATAGAAGGGCCCACACACTGTGCAGGACACACACTGGATGGGCTATGTACCAGCTCCACCAGTCTCAGAGTAGACCCTCAGGTTACCATAACTTGGTTGGATCACAAGTTTATTACTTTTAGGATTGGCTGCTTTACCACACAACCTGTGAAAAACCCCAACCAATCTGACCTCACACTGAGACGAAAGTGGAATAAAATGCTAACCAATCCTAATCTGCAAGCCACGGCAGAATTAGGTCAATCAATCAATCATAACATTTGTAAAGCGCACTACTTACCCGCAAGGGTCTCAAGGCGCTGGGGTTGGGGGTGCTGCTACTGCTTCTGAAGGTCAGCAGGTCTTGGGTCTGCCCTAGGTGGGCAGGGAGGGTGTTCCTGGTCTTGGCGGTGAGGTGGGAGAAAGATATGCCACGGGATGTCTTTTTTTAGATGCTGGGGACTGCGGCGAGGGCAAGGCTGGTGGAGCGGAGCTGGTGGGTGGGGGTGTAGAAGCTGAGTCGTCTATTGAGGTATGCTGGTCCGGTGTTGTGGAGTGCGTTGTGTGCGTGGGTGATGAGCTTGAAGGTTATCCTCTTGTTGACGGGGAGCCAGTGCAGGTCTCTCAGGTGGGTTGTGATGTGGCTGCGGCGGGGGATGTCGAGGATCAGACATGCAGAGGCGTTCTCAATGCGTTGCAGTAGTTTCAGGAGTTGGGCCGAGGTTCCTGCGTATAGGACGTTTCCGTAGTCCAACCTGCTGCTGATGAGGGCCTGGGTGGCCATTCTTCTTGTTTTGGTGGGGATCCACTTGTAGATCCTGCAGAGCATGTGGAGGGTGTTGAGGCAAGAGGAGGAGACGGTGTTGACCTGCTTAGTCATGGACAGGGTGGAGTTGAGGATGACCCCTAGGTTGCGTGCGTGGTCAGTGGGTTTCGGGGCTGTTCACAGAGTGGTCGGCCACCAGGAGTCGTCCCAGGCCGAAGAGGTGGATCCGAGGATGAGGCCCTCCATTTTGTCCGAATTCAGCTTCAGTCGGTTGTCCCTCATCCAATTGGCGACGGCCTTCATTCCTTCGTGGAAGTTGGTTTTGGCTGTGTGAGGGTCTTTGGTGAGGGAGAGGATCAGCTGGGTGTCATCGGCGTAGGAGATGATGTTGAGGTCTTGTTGTCGGGCGACGTGGGCGAGAGGTGCCATGTAGATGTTGAATAGCATTGTGCTGAGGGATGATCCCTGGGGTATGCGGCAGATTATCTCGATGGCAATGGAGCGGAAGGGGGGGAGGCACACGCTCAGTGTTCTGCCGGAGAGGAAGGATGTGGTCCAGTCCTTCTCTTGGATCCCGGCATTGAGTAGGAGTGCTCGTAGGGTGCGGTGGCAGACCATGTCGAAGGCGGCTGACAGGTCCAAGAGGATGAGGGCCACTGTTTCTCCATTGTCTAGCAGGGTCCTGATGTCATCGGTTGCGGCGATGAGGGTGGTTTTGGTGCTGTGGTTGCTGCCGAACCTGGATTGGGATGCGTCCAGGATGCTGTTCTCCTCGAGGTAGCGGGTCAGTTGTTTATTAACGGTTTTCTCGATGACCTTCGCTGGGAATGGGAGCAGGAAGATAGGCCAGAAGTTCTTGAGGTGCTTGGGGTCCGCCTTGGGTTTCTTGAGTAAGGCGTTGATCTCGGTGTGCTTCCAGCTATCCGGAAAGGTTGCTGTCTCGAAGGAGATGTTGACGACTTTCTGGAGATGGGGTATGATGGCTGTGCTGGCTTTGTTGAAGATGTGGTGTGGGCATGGGTCTAACGGTAATCCGGAGTGGATGGTGTTCATGATTTTGCTGGTGTCTTTGTCATTGATGTTGGTCCAGGAGAGCCGGAGGTTGGTGCGGGAGGTGGTTGTGGGGGCGGAGGTCTCAGTGGTTGTCTGGGCAGTCGTGACGTTGAAGCTGTTGTGGATGTCGGTGATCTTGCGGTGGAAGAAGGTGGCCAGTGAGTCGCACGGGTCTTGGGAAGGTGGAATGTTGTGTTGGAGAGTTCCTTTACATTGTTCAAGAGCTCTTTGCTGTTGTGTGCGTTGTTGTCTAGGCGGTTTTTGAATGATGCGGTGGGGTGGGGTGTTCTAAGTGCTGCTACAGATGAGGACCCCCTAGGTAGATTTAATACCAGCAGGTACATTCTATACCTACTCCAAACTCTGTTAAATACGCATGGAATTAAGAGCAGAAACCCAACAGAACTAATGCACAACAAAATCAAAAAAACCTTCTACTAACTACTAATCTTGGGTACCGGAGTAGCATGCTACTCGCCAAAAAGCACTTCAATGCTTTGTTAGGGATTGTAAGTGCTATATAAAATACATTTCCAATGTATGATATAAATCTAAACCATCCTCATCAAATACAAAGCTATTACACAAGCCCAGCAGCCCCTTCGTATAGGCTCTGAGCTACAGCCAAGCCCTTCAGCAGCCCCTGTCCCATCCAAATTTGCTGCACATAGCCTAGTGCTGTGCACATCAAGCTCTGAGACCAGCGCAAAGTGAATGATCAGGCCACTATCACCGATCCCACACATTCCAGCTGCACCCAGTCTTTACCCAAGTACAGCAGGATTCTTGGTACAGGGCTGTATTCCACCAAACCAGTTTTGCATAGTAAAACTACACGTGTATGTAGTTAGTGAAATCTGAACAGTGAACTCTGAATACACAAATGGTATTTATTAGAAATGTTTGAAAATAGTCAAAGCCACTGGCAATCTCTCTGGGTATCATTCTATCCAATCTTTTTTTGCCCACACTGTCAATCTAGACCGAGAACTGCTTCATGCAAATCAGTATTGACAGTGTTCCTCATAAGAACAGTCCATTTGGAAGTGCCAGTCAAGGTCACCTATGCAGCCTTGTCCGCCTTTAGCCACTTGGGTGACAACATACAAAAGGTGATAGGAAGAATGCTTCCAAATACTGTAAACCACAGACCATTACTTAAGGGTTGCATTCCAACTCACTGTTTTCACTCACTGTGCCAATCTAGAGACCAGTTTTATGTAGATCAGTGCTGACCCTGCTCCTCATGGAAAGAGTACATCTCTCTTTTTTTTTAAAATAATTTTTATTAAGTATTTTCCAGGTAAACAGACCACCCCTGCTCACCACCACCCATCCTCCTCAGACAGTGCATACAAGTTATAAGAAAACGACAAAAGATAAAAATAAAAAAATTTAAAAAACAAGATTTTCACATTGCGCCGGGAATCTTGACAAAACTATTTCAGGTACATCCAGAACGAACATACATAACATAGATTATCTTCATATATTTACTCCTAAAATAATTTTATAATAGTGTGGACTGTAACTAGTTCAGAACCGTAGGGAAATCAAGCCAGTTCCAATTTGTTCCTGCATCCACTTGACTAGTGAATCTTATATTTTCAAGCCCATTTTATGTTTAGCCCGTCCTTTCCTTCTATATATAGCTGCTTCTAGACTACATGTCGCCAGAAATCTGGTGCGCCATTGTTGAAATCCTGGTGAGAAAGAGTACATCTCAAACTACTAAGCAAGACCCCCCCCTTTTGTTGGATTTTGTTCACTCTGCAGAGTCATCCTAAGAATGTTTCATTTTTTCCCTCCTGATTTGCTGAATTCGTATTTGTGGGCCTTAGTACTCTGTCTACTTTAACACTGCTAACCAGTGCTGAAATGGTTGTGCTCACTCCCTAAAACATGGTAACATTGGATTACAGCTGACTGGAATATTTAATTACATATAAGTTCCTAGTAAAGTGGTACACCATATACCCAGGGCCAGTAAATTAAATGCTACTGGTGGGCTTGCAGCACTTATTGTTCCACCCAATGAAGTAGCCTTTTAAGCATTTGACACCTGCCATTGCAACCTGTGTGCAGTTTTAATCTTCCAATACGACTTGGCAAACTAAACCTTTTTCCAAGCCTAAAAACTGCCTTCATAATTTATGTAAGGTCCTCCTTATAGTAGGCCCTAAACAGCCCACAGGGTAGTAAGTAAGTTAGTAAGTGAGAAAAGATACAACAAGGTTACCTGAGAAGTGGCATTGGTGCTGGGTTAGACCCGGCCTGTTGACTCTCTAAGTAAAAGTCTCAGACAGCGCCCCTATCAAACTGAGTACCAAGCACTCCTGCACATCCAAGCCTTGAAGAAAATCATTACCAGGCTAATCTTATCCACTATGTACTGAGCTATAAAAGTTGTTGCTGCACTACACACTTTAACCTGCACTCAATCGTCTCCCATACTTTGCTGTTAAGACTCTGACCAGGGAGGTTATTCTACTTTCTGAGCTGCTACTAAATCTCCACTCAAGAAAAAAGGAAAAAATTAAGAATCTGGACTGTGGGCCACAGAGGCTAAGGGACTTGATCTCTTTGCAATTTTTACTGTGCTCTTAATCGTGGCTACTAGCCTTTTAAATTGAAGTTTTATTGTTTTACAAGAGATGGTTGATTTTGTAAAGGTTTTAACTAACCCTACAATAAAATATTACGTACTTACTTACACAGGGTAGTGGTGCATTATATTTAAAAAGTGGGAAGTGTACTTTTAAGTTTTATATGCCCTGGTAGTGAAAAACTCACAAATTTATTTTACACTACTGTGAGGCCTACCTCTCCCTCAGGATAACACTGGATTACCTTATCACATGTAATGAGTGATAACTTTTGTTTGGGAGCAGGTAGAAATATCATCTTTGCTGTCAAGGAATTATAATTTTAAACCCTCTTTAATAGTAGAGGTGAATCTTAAGTCACCAAAAAATGAAAATGCTACTTTTAGAAAGTTGCCACTTTACTGTCCTAACCATTTGTTGCCTGCAGCCTGCATCTGGGTCACAGGGCTAGGTGCAGTTGGCAGTTGGCTTTCTATATTTATCCCGGACAGCCACACAATAGAGGGACTGGGTTTTGGCAGAATGCACCATTTGGGCAAGATAAGGGGAGCCCAAAGACACTGCCTCAGCTCACACAGAAAGAACTTTGTGCTAGCTTTTCGTGACATCCTGGGACTAGGACAGGGAAAGGACATTCCAGATACTTCTTTGGGGGGAACTCTACTACTTTTTTTACAATTTAAAGCTGGCACCAGGTATACAATGAATACCCTCAGACCATTTTTTCAGTTCACATGCGGACTTGTTGAAGTACCCTGCTGCCTGAGGCCTGCTGTGTACCTCTGAGGACTGCCCTGCTGTACCCTGAGAACGGCCCTGCTGGCTGAAGATTTTCTTGTGCATTCAGAGGTCTGCCATGCTGCTTAAGACCTGCTTTTCCGCTTGATACCAAGACCACCAGAATGACTCCAAGGGCTAGTTCGCAGGTCTCCTGATCACAGCCTTAGGGGCAGAAAATAGTCCAACCACCTTGAATCTGCACCTGTACCCAGCCTGAGTAAGTCTTGGCCATCCCAATGATGCCACTCCAGTCCTGGATCCTTGGGAGTGAAGCTAAAGGTGCCCAAATAGGCCAAACTAATTATGTGGGACTTGGAAATGTTTCTGCCACAAAATGCCCTGAGAACTGACAGAAGACTAGGACCTCCCTGCTGCCGATCTATCTAAGGTGAATCACTGGTAGGCTTGACTTACTGGTAGTTCCTGCCACATTCTTCTCCGCAGCTGCAAACCCTGTTTAGCAGCTCTTCTTCAGAAGTGTATCTAGTCTCATGAGCCCTCCCAAAAAGAGACCAATTCCAAATGTAGACATCTTCATTCATAGCAACTTTGTCCAGTGGATCTCTAATGATAACACCTCCTCGTGGGATATCACCGGCTGCCTTGCCCCACTGAACTCTACCTTTATAGACATTTTTTCCTAACATTTCTTTAGAGTTTAAAGGTAAACGGTGACCGGACCCAGTCCACTTTGTTACCCTGAACAGCGCTCCTTCATGGTCTGCCATAAATTTCTACTTTGCTCCGGTCTCTTGTGACTAGATATTAGTGTTTGGCACTTTGATCTTTTAGCCGCCGGATTTTAATAAATGCTTTAAAAAATGCTAACTTCAGTTCTACTGATTGGATTTTTTTCAGTTTCTAAATTAGTGCTGGATCTTTCTGGTGTTGTGTTATCACTTTAATACTGTTTAAGTACTGCATAAATACTTTACACATTGCCTGTAAATTACGCCTGACTGCTTTTGTCCCAAGCTACCAAAAGAAAGAGCACAGGATAATTTAGTGATTTTTTGTGGTTTACCTTGACGACGATTGTGGCTGTTGCTTGATTAGGGTTTAATCCTCCTCAACCAACAAATCAATTTCTCGCCCCCGCCTTTCTCTAGGAGGGAACAAATGTCATTCCATACTGGTTTCAACCTAGTGGAGCTTCGTCAGTGGGTTATAGCTCGGATCCTGTGGGACAGGGAGCAAGGGCCCGTGTATGAGCCAACCCTTGAACACTTAGGGTGCTACATAAAACACAAAAACATTTGTTTTCTGTAAGCCTAATTTGGATTTTGGACGTTCTTGTCTGAGAGGGAATGGCAGGCAAAAAAATGATGTACTGGATTGCGGCCAAGTCTACTTACCAGAGGCTGAGAATCATTCTAGCAATCCACCCTTCACTTTTTGTGTTTATATCAGTGTGCACCTTAAATTTGATGGGTAGGCCCAGATGATTTGTGCCATGCTCACTTTGCCAAATGAATCAAGCTGTACACAATTTATGAAGTTCAAGGAAGCTAAAACTGTTTTGGGGTTATTTTTGTTCCCATTCATAGGAGATCCAGCAAAGCAGCTACAACTAAACATTTCCTGTTTGAACAGGACCAAGGCTGATTTACATATGCTGCTTTCTTTCTCAAGTCTAATGGTGGGCAAAATATCAGTCAACTGAACTGCAGTCCAGAATACTTTTCAGTAGCTGAGATTAATTCAAGCAATTCATCTATTATTTTTTTGTGCACCTTGGTGCGACATAATAAGTGCAAAGGATACGCTGAGATTTATGCCTTTGGGTAGCAATCCATCCTGTTCTGGCTCTGCAGCAAATGTTTTCAGTGGCAGCCAATCAGGTTTCTCAGTTTTATGAATCATCTGTAGATCCACATTGAACCAGTGAAAATATTGTTACATCCTTAATTTTTGTATTTTTCATTGACAGGTTTGGCAAATCTTGCATAACGGTCCAACCATCAAGATGTCTGTATATTTTTTGTGACTCATAATTGTTTTGCCTCAGACAGCTGTTTGGAGGCTTTGCGTGTTCCTCACTAGCCTGTGTAATTCAGTCTGGTGAGGACGATGCAAAGTGTGCATGCCGGTTTGGCGGGGTCTTTGGCCGGTCATAACGTCATGCATACTTTAGAGCGTGTTTTACACTCCTCCCCCACACCCTGCACTAGCCAGCCTAACCTACCTGCCTGCTCAGCACCCGATCAGGTAGGAACACTAAAACGACAGTAACGTTTGCTATTGTTGTTTTAGTTTTCCTTTTTAAACTGCTTGTAGAACAGTGGGGTGATGCTCCTCTGCCTTAGCAGAAGAGCTGCCCCCTCCGATTTCAGAATATGTGTCCGGTAGTTTATGCTCTAGTAGTGACTGCTTTTCTCTACAGAAACAGAACAGAGTGTTCAACACTTTGGAAAGCCTTCCTACAATTTTTCTCACCGTTGACTGATCTCAAAGAAACCTCCAAGCTCAACTCAATTAGGCTGAATGAAAGTTTCCAATAGTTTTACCAGGGGCAGCTCCTCTATTAGGGCGGAGGAGCGTCACCCCACTGCTTTCTCACAGTGCGAGAAGCAGAAACATAAAATGGTATTTTAAATACCATTTTATGTTTCTTGCTTCTCACACTGTGGAAAGCAAAAGGTTAAGCCTGGTTGGGGGGCGGGCGGGTGACCTGGTCAGGGAGAAGTGGATTGCCGAATGCTATGGGCCCTGACTATTTGGTTAGCCCTCTGGGGCTGACCAGACCAGTCATGCGAACTCTGGATTTTCTCTATGTATGATGTGATGGAGCAGGGATTTGCCAAATGAAACCTGCTCAAATTGACACCCCCATAATACCTATTAACAGTAAGTTGTAATAGAAACTACTGTTCACCTAACACACAAACACGAGGGAAATAGCTTTGCGCATGAATGCACTAATGTAAAATAATACATGAAAGAACTAAAAAACATATTTAGACGTAGGCTTTGAAAGAAATGAGAAATACTGCATGACTAGTTCACATGTGCATTTCATAGTTTGCATGTTGCATCTTGCTTTGAAATAATAAATAATGCTGCAGTTGCTTAAAGCTTAGCTAGGTAACGCTAATGAGTAATAGTGCAAAGGTGGGTGGTAAAGAGTGAAAAGTGCATTATCATATAATTAATGAATGTTCATATTCCATTTACTATAGTGAGCAAGATCAAACGCCATTTTCCTTACCTTGGCCAAATAGGGGAGGGCTGAACAAAGGAGTGAAAGGATCTGTTAAAGGCAAGACAAAAGCGCTGAGCACGGAAGAAAAGACATATGGGTTGAAGGCCAATTTGATGATTATCTGCTAAGTGATGTGCCCAGTCGTGGGACCAAAGACTCAATCTGAGGACGATGCTGAAATGTATTAATTAAAATGTTTAAATGTATCGTGTGGAAAAATCGTGAGAACGAGTCAAGAACCAAGCTATGGGAAAGGATGGAGAAGAATTAAGGGCCAGATGTAGGTAGCTAAATTCTGGTCGGTAACGGACAAAAATCAGTGAATATCCCGTTACAGACCAGTATTTAGCCCTTCCCAATGTAGGAGGCTATAAATAAGGATTCAGTAATTTACTGATTCCTTATTTTAAGGAATCAGTAAAATACTGAATCCTTATTTTAAGGAATCAGTAAAATACTGATTCCTTATTTTAAGGAATCGGTAAATTACCGAATCCTTAAAACCTATGTAGGTAGCATTTAAGTGAGTGCATTTTTGCTTTAAGGATTCATTATTTACCACAAACTAAAAGTTGGTGGTAAATACCGAATGGTCAATCAATTGAAGCCTCACCTATATGAAAACGCATCCATATATAAGGCCAAGAGACAGGGTCTGATATCTTATTATCAATATAAATCCCCTAGATATGTCAAGTAACACTAATTCTCTGGTCAAGATGCGTAATAATTCAGTATAAAATCACACAGGTCCACATACAACACAGCCAAAAAGGTGTGGAAAATAGAGAGAGTACCTCACGGTAGCACCACCTGAGGGGGTTCCCGGCTAACAATTACCGGTATACCCACTTCTCATCATTGGCCACTCTCTCTATGTGAAAAGACAGAAGTGCACAAGAGCAATTAAACGTGCATACGTGAGAATAGTGGTGAAAAAAGAACAGTGACAAACATATAAACACAGTGTTTATATGTTTGTCACTGTTCTTTTAGTGACAAACATATAAACACAGTGTTTATATGTTTGTCACTGTTCTTTTTTCACCACTTTTCTCACGTATGCACGTTTAATTGCTCTTGTGCACTTCTGTCTTTTCACATAGAGAGAGTGACCAATGATGAGAAGTGGGTATACCGGTAATTGTTAGCCTGGAACCCCCTCCGGTGGTGCTACCGTGAGGTACTCTCTCTATTTTCCACACCTTTTTGGCTGTGTTGTATGTGGACCTGTGTGATTTTATAGTGAATTATTACGCATCTTGACCAGAGGATTAGTGTTACTTGACACATCTAAGGGATTTATATTGATAATAAGATATCAGACCCTGTCTCTTGGCCTCATATATGGATGTGTTTTCATATAGGTGAGGCTTCAATTGATTGACTACTGTGTGAGTGGGGGGCAGCCTCACCTATCACCCTCCCCCTTAACCCCTTTAGATTGTGGTAAATACCGAATACCTTTAAAAAAAACAATTATTTGTTTTTTTCAAAGTGCCATGTGGCAGAAATACATGCCCTTTGGGCATGTATGTGCGCCACATGTGCACACATGCACGATTCAGGGGTGCAACAGGGTGTCAATGTGACACCTTGCCACCCTTGAATATGCTCCCGCTTGAATCGGTAATAGTGAATGGCTTCCCATTCATTCCCACGGGTCTCCAGGCCCATAGGAATGAATGGGAAGGTATTCCTAATTACCGAATCGGTATTACCAATTCGGTAATAAGGAATATTACAGAATTGGTACATTTTACTGATTTTTTACCTACATCATATTTACCGATTCCTAAATACCGAATCTGTAAAATTCGGTATTTAAGAATCGGTAAATTGAGATTACCTACATCGGGCCCTAAATGACTAAATTCTAAGTGAAGTTACGGTGGTGTGACAGAGCCACCTCCTAAACTCACCAATCATCTATCGAGTTTCGTAAAATATTTCAATTAAGGGACAGACATGTAGGTTTTAGGGTATAACTGGGGTGCCTTTAGGGGTGTGGTTTAAACTTGCGGGGAGAAAGAGAAGACGGGTGAATGCGTCGATGTTCGTAGGTTTGCATAGAGGCCTAGCTGTTCCTGTCCCTGTCCTGCTCCTGGGTTCTGATATATTCTCTGATTCTATTTCAGGGAACCCCTACCATCACCTAGGCTAAGGGAGTCTTTTTCCACAGACCGTTAGGTTTGTCTCATCTGACTCATTCCTGAAACATTATTTGCAAATGTACTTAGTCTCTGAAATGTTTCTCTCTTCAGCTATTCACTCTGTCATAAGTATATTGATACGTATTATTTTAGATGAATCTTTTGTCTCTTCATCTATCCCCTCTGTTAGGTGTATTTTGTTTCACTTTTAATTTTGCTGAAATTTGTGTCTCTTAATCCATACACTCTTTCATGCACGAATGTCATTGCTTTTATGATGAGTGTATTCATTTGAAGTTGCTGATGTTTTTCTCTCCCTTTGGGAATTTCATTGTTTGCATTTTGTGACCGTATGCAAATGACCATTAATCTTTTATTATTTTGAGATAAAACTTTATTAACTTTACTGAGAGTCTGTGATTATTTAGCTAACTGAATATTTAGTTAGATAGTATCAATATTACCATCAACTATTCAACTAATTGGTTCATCGACCAAGTGGAGGAAGAGTTGATGTATAAATTAGATAAGAATGCTATGATGTCACACATGGATTACAGAAAGAAAAGTATTGAACGTATATAAATTGACCCCAGCGCATCAGGGATTTGGGTAAATGTGTATGGGTCATTGTTCTGTGTTATTATTGAGTATTGATCCCTTATCAGATATTAGACTTGAGCTGGATCAGCTGCATGCTGCCTACATAGAGAAAATGGCCTCCCCATAGGCACCGTCCTCACTAAGCACAACACTGCCATTGCAGCATTGTGATTGGCTTAGGGGAGGGAAGGGAGGCTGCCTTCTTTCTGTTCCTGATGGAAGCAAGAGAGCAGGAAAGCAGCAGGAAAACATGGGAACTGGCCAGGAGCGGAGGAGGCACCGGACCCGGTATGGTACGTTTTTATGTGTGTCCCCCCACAAACAACAGCGCGACCACCACCAGCCCCTCCACCCGCAAGTCATGCCAGCGGCGACTGAGTTTCACATAATTTATTTACACAGTGCTAAATTCATTAAGGCATCACAAAAGCCATTCCTTTGTGGAGTGCAATATAACTAAAACTATAATCATGTTTCCTGACACTGTAATGCATGTCAGCGCACTTGTGTGTGCGCAAATGTAGTGCTCGAACATACACACCAAGGAAATTGTACACATACAAAAACACAAACATGTACTTCTATTCCACCATCTTCTCTGCCTATAAAAATCGTTTGATTAACTTCAGAATGTGTGAATGAGATGGATTAGGGCATGCTCCAGGTACTCCTTATATCCAATATATGCTGTAATAGGTTTACAATATACATTTTAATCTCTTTACGCTGTTAATAACTTTTTTAAACTGTAGGTGATCGATCATTCTTGTGTAATGTAAAGTTGTCATTATGAAAATGACATCAAGTGATAAACATTAGCAAAGAAGCAAACAATGCACAGAGGTGAATTAAATTAATATTTTGGAAAAGTGCAGTAAGCTTGTTTGTAAAAAAAAATACTTCTCCACAGTCATCCTGGATTTTCTTTTGATTCATTACAGTGGTCCCCGGGAATGCAAGCAGCTCACAATAATCAAGTTCGTCCAACAATAAAGAGGACACTCTGGGAATCAAATGCAGGACGTCATTGGCAGAGCAACACTGTCACTGTAAATGGAGCATCAGAAAATCAGCCCGTGTTCCTTTGCCAATTGCTAAAGCCCTCTTGAAATGTTTTAATCACCAAAGATTACTATTCTACTCATAAGAAGATTATACAATTTATCTTCATTGCTCTCTCAAAAGGAAGTCGACAGTAATTCTCCAAACGACACCGGTTTTATTCCACGACAATTGACACTGCAAGCGAGCAATACAGATTATGACGCATAACATAGATTTCTTTATTTGAGTGATTGTGTGTGCTCTGATCGGACCTCAGAAACTTGGAGGGTCCAGTGAAGCTAATGCGGTAGCATAGGGCCCATTATACCTGACTGATGTAGGCCTTCAGATGCAACATATGATTAGTTTTTCTTTAAGGTTGTCGTTTTTTAATATCGAATAATTCTGCGGCCAATGGTTGGAAAGTTCCAACAGCCCTTCATCTTTGTGCTGTACTGGTTATTAAAGGCTCAAGCCTATAACTCGGGAAGAGAGCATTAAACAACCAATATAGAGTTTGCAGGTGTGCTATAATGCCATACTTGGAGGATTATATCAGTTTAATTAGTGGAACATGAGGTTTCCTATATTGCATATTTCTTTCATGCTTGCATAATGGTATCATATGTGTGTTAATATTCGATCTGACTCCCTTGGGTGGTTCTCCCCCAAACTTTTTACTTTTAACCCTCCTGTTTGCTGAATTAGTTTTTGTCAGCTTTAGGACACTGTGCTATTTACCACTGCTAACCAGTGCTAAATTGTTTATGCTCTCGCCCGAAAATTTGGTAACATTGACTTACTTAATTGGCAATTTAATTTACATGTAAGTCACTTGTAAATGTTACTCAATGGACACAGGGACTGTATATTAAATACTACTAGTGGGCCTGTACCACGCACTCTGCCATCCACCAAATTAGCAAAATAAAACATGTCTCAGGCCTGTCACTGCAACTTGTAGTGCAGTTTAAACTGCCACGTCAGCCTGGCAAAGTAAAAAAAATTGCCAGAACCAAACCCTTCGTTTGTTTTCTTATAAATCACCCCTAAGGTGACCCTAAAACCTCCAGGAAGGGTACATGGTATTCAAAAAGAAGGCAAGTCTGTTAAAGTTTTACATGTCCTTCCAGGAAGAAACTCCCAAAGTTGTTTTTTTTTTCACTGTGGTAAGGGCAACCTCTCTCATGGACTAACACTGTGTTGCAATATTACATTTAATAAGTGCTAACCTTTTTTTCTTTTTAGAGGGGTGGAGCTTGCCTGGCTCTAAGATGCCTGCAAGAGGAGCTCCACAAGCCTGTCATTAAATCCTACACGATCCTGCTTCCATTTACTTAGAGTACCCTCAAAACCCACTCAAAGGTGCTCCGGAGTATGGTCAGAGGAGTTTCCGCCAGTCAGTTAAAAAAATTGGAGACACAGGGGCAGATTTACAAGCCCCTTGCGCCTCTTTTACGCCGCCGTTAAGTCACTTTTGTGACGCAGTGGCAGCGCAAAAGATGCGCCATGGTGCAGGGTATTTACAACGTGACGCATCTGGGAGATGCGTCACGCTGTAAAGCCTTGCGTCAAAAGGAGGCGTTCCGGCACAGGGGGAGGCGTTCCTGCGCAGGAACACCTTGTAAAAGTGGCTGAGTGAAATCTACAAGATTTCACTCAGTCACTTTTAGGCCAATGCTGGGTCAAAACCCTGCTCCTGCTTGAAGCAGGCATAAGGCTTTAACGCAGCATTGGACAGATAGGGCCCCCCAGAGCATTGCTGGAGCTGCGTCGCGCTTGTGACGCAACTCCAGCAATGCGCCGCCTTTACGGCACGGATGCGTCACGTTTTTGCCCCATGGTGCACCGCATTGTAAATGCGGCGCACCATTGGTGGCGGAGCTGCGGCGCACAATAACTGGAGCATCCCTGGGGATGCGCCAGTTATTGTAAACCTGCCCCAAAGTGAGCTGGGAGGAGTGCTCTGCGGTGCCCGTCGCATACATACCAGATACCTTGGGGCCGGGAGGCAATACCGTGCTGGAAGTGAACGCCAGTAGACTTTCGAACAGACTGCAGAAGATCGATGGAGGAAATAAGGTAGGAGACGGACACATGGGGCTTCTGGGCCCGTCGCGCTCCTGCTCATCCAAGCTGTGCTGATATTTGCACTGCCCCGAGTAGACACGGAGCAGGGAGGATGCTGGAGGCCCAAGCAGGGCCTAGTTTAATGTCCGAGCTGCACTACATGCTCACAGCAGTGCTCCAGCTTGAGAACACGCGTACTACACTCAGAGGGGGGCAGGAACACTGTCATTCAGATTTATCACTAACATTCAATCTGCAGTCGGCATGGTATTTTTGTGATGCTTGAAGGGGACGAAGGCACCCGCAGCAGAAAGGACTTACCATATAGGAGGCTCCGCAATCCTATCCTCATCTGTTGAAATAAAGGCGACGCCGTGAGTCCCCAAGTAACATGCATTGATAATGCAGAGTTGGAGAGCAGAGTATGGTGAGAACCCGCGACAGATAAGGCTGCTGACCATATATTCACCCAGTCTGAGTCTCTTCGTGTTAAGAGGGGTGACAAGGCCCAAAGGCAGATAGTGTTGTACCGAACCTCTATGAACTGAGCAGTACGGTGTGGTGTCCCCCATTCGAGACAACGCAACTCGCCAATGTAAGTTGAGTGGGCCTCCAGTGTGCAGCTTGGCTGCTGCGATCAGGGTAGTGGACCATTGCAAATCCCTTGAGCTCCACAACTGGGCACATTCCACTGAGATCTGTGAGTTATATTTACTTGTTCGCTACTAGGTGCAACTGGTTTTACCTGGTACTCCAATTAATTGATTTGGAGATTCCAGTGAAACCTGTTCTCCTTACCACCATTAGATCGATTGAGTTAATACTGACCAGGTATCCTGAAGAAGGCAATATATGGTGGAAGGGATCCCCAAGATCTCCTACTTCCGTGGGGGAGGATGATCCAGACTTGGAAGATGAATGAAGACCACAGGATCACACTATCTGCTTCTGAGTGATTTTAGGACCCTCAGCCGAGACACTACAAATATCCCACCTTAATCTGGGAATGGCAATGCCTAAGAAAAAAGAGAGTCTTAACATCAAGGTAATTTTCTCCTGTAATATAATAAAATATTTGTCTCATTGGGTCCGTTAAGGGACTTGCATCAGCCTGCCAAAGTCATGGATCCCCCGGGGCTCTACACGGATCAAAGTGACTAGCTGATACACTCCTGGGAACAGGGTAGTGCTGTGCCCACTTCCTTCTTTTTAACCGCATGATGAGATGCTGATGACTTAGGGCAATTTTAGTTGGATGGGAGATGAGGCCTGGGAAGGCACAACGGACATGATCCGTCACATAGCATGGGAAGCATACTATACTTTTAATCTATGAGTGCAGCTGGGCTACAGACAAGAGTCAATGCCGACAACATCCGCCCTCGTGTTACCTTCAGTGTGCTTACAAAGATGTTTAATTTACCAACTTAGGTGTGAGATTTATTTAATGGGAGGGGGATGGGTCAACTATCAACTATGCCATGTTGCGGGGTTTATGGAAGAAGGTTTTTCAATCAAATTAGATGAGCATGTGATACTACGTTTAGGCTGGCAACGCATTATTCACAGTGGTGCAGAATGCAAATACTGCTGATAAAATGGTTTCAACAGAGGCCGAACAGAACATACATAATAGAGTAAGATTCCTGACTTGTTACGTACATGGCCTAAATAATTATTGAAAAGAATGCAAAGTTGTTGCATACTTAAAAAGACATCACGTTGATGTAGCACTAATACAAGCACCACATTTGACCCCTAATAGTAGCATGCTTACATAAAGACGATTGCAGGGCCGTCTCTGTGCTGCTGAGTTTAATTTCACATACCCGAGGTGTCTACACCTGGGTTAACATAAAGTCAGACATTACACTACAGGAAGTCGAAATTGATCCAAATGTCAGGTTTGTTATCACTAGATGTCACATTGAAGGACTAAATATGAAGCGACTTAATATATATGGTCCCAACCACGATAACCCACAGTTATACCATTCACTTGGCTTCCGCCGGCTCCAAGGCACTGATCTTCCACAAATTTGGCGAGGTGACTTCAATTGCATTTTGACCCCGTCTGTGATTGCTCCAGGGGTCCTCCTTGTCGTCCACCTCTGCGGGAGGGATAGCAGGCATTACAGACCAATTAGGTTTGCTAGATGTCTGGACACAGCGTTCCCCGGCACCTCAAGATTCACTTGCTACTCTGTTGCTCACAATATATAGATACTAGAATAGATTTCTGGATAATATCTAAGAGGCTGCTCATCCAGGTCATCATCTGTGAACTGCTCCCACAAACGTATTCAGACCATTCCCCGGTTTTGCTAGAGATCGAACTACCTACTAAGAAATTTGCACCATGTATTTGGAGGTTCCCCCCATACTCCCTAATGGAGCCAGTCTTTAAGGCTGATATGGCTTCATCCACAGAAGGGTTCTTTAAAGATAAAATAGGCTCAGTAACTAATTTCTTCACTTTCTGGGACACGTTTAGGATGTTCATCAGAGGTAAGACAATCTTGAAACACACAGTAGTGATCTGCTCCCTAAGAGATAGATTATTGAGACTAGAAAGAGAGATAGCTCAATTGGAGTGAGCCCATCAACGAGTAGGTGACACAAAACTCCTTGAAGATATGAGAAAAGCTCTTGATGAATATCATGACACAGCAGACAGTTAGGGTCAACACTTCAGCAAATACGCTACACCTCGGTTCTATGGCGAGGGAGAGTGCCCTGGTGCCTCTCTGGCAGCATTACAGCATCCCAAAAGAGAGGGAGTTACGATTGTTGAAATACAGAATGAAGATGGTAGCCCGTTGCATGAGGTGAGCCTATAGATTTAGTAAATGATACACTGAGCTATATAGTTCACGGATATCACCAGCTGATGAAGCAATAAAAGAGTATTTGGAACATAAAATGTCATGGCTCACCAATACGCACAGGTAACACAATATGGCTCCTCTTGATCTTTGAGAAATTTGGGCTGCACTCAAGGCAATGCGAGTTGAGGGTGCTCCTGGTTTAGACGGCCTCAGAGTGGCCTTTTATAAAGCCTTCCAGGAAAACCTGGCTTGGCAGTTCGACCTGGACTGTTCCTATGAGGAACAGGGTCAAGACTGCTTTGCATATGACAGGGTTTGAACTGGGGTGGCGTAGTGAGCTAAAGAATGATGATGGATTTAACTCAGCTCTGTGACTGGGGTGAGTGTCAAAAAAGTGTGAGTGCTATGCCCATCATATCCTTGTGTTTGCATTGTTCGTTCTAAGTTGGCAGGGTATGCCCAGATGTGGGTCTCTCGCTCACTTTGCCACTGGATTCAAACTAGCCTGGCTGATGAGGGGTGTTACCCCTAAACCGGTCCCTGGATGCTTGTTTCCGGTCCAGGGAAGGCCTGGTTTGGCAGTGCGGCTGGATTGTTCTATTGAGGAACAGGGCCAAGACTGATTTGCTTATGGCTGGGTCTGAACTGGGGTGCCGAAGTGAGCTAAACGATGATGATGGATTCAACCCAGATCTGTCACTGGGGGTGAGTGTCTGAAAAGTTTCAGTGCTCCATCCATCATGTCCCTGGGTTTGCTTTGTTTGTCTTAAGTTGGCAGGGTATGTCCAGACATGGATCCCGTGTTCTCCATGCCACTGGAGTTAAGGTAACCTGGCTGATGAGGGGTGATGTCCTGAAACCGGTCCCTGGACGCTTGTTTCCGGCTCAGGGAGGACCTGGCCTGGCAGATCGGGCTGAACTTTTCACATGGGGAACAGGGTCAAGACTAATTTACATATAGAAGGGTATAAACTGGAACAGCATGGGGAGCAAAAAATGATGAATTTAGGCCCAGATCTCTGTACTGGGGTGAATGTTTGACATTGATCAGCAGTCTGTCCTTCAATTGTTCATTTTACTTTTACAAAGTTGGCATTTTTGTGCCTGAATCCTGGTGCTAATTCACAAAATCCTTTGCTTCTTTCTTTCACCACACATCGCGATGCAAGAAGATTGCAGTCAAAAAATGAGTTGTGCAATGCAATGCGAATAACTGCATTGCATTACTTTGCACCATGGAGACATCTCCATGGGTGTTTCCATGCAACATCCATGGATTTTGACACATTCCCAGATTTAATAGAAAGTGGTAGACCTGGGAATGCTGCAACAACCTACTCCTCCCCAGGTGAGGTGTAAAGAGGAGAAATATAAATATATTTTTTTATTCTCGTTTTTTCCTCTTTTTATGTGTGCTGCTTTGTGGAGCACACATAGGCAGAGGGAACCACCCCAAGGCATGTTTTTGTGCAGGACAGTGCCCCTTTCTACACAAAAACAATCCATCCATACACCATAGTGCAAGGGTGCCTGCGTTGGTGCTAGGTAGCCAAAAGGATCCAAGCACAGGAGAAAAGGCATGAATGTGCCTTATTGACCTAAGTATGGATCATTACTGCCCTTTCCCAGTCACGCAGTGCAGCAAGGTGACTTACTGTGCTGCACTGCACTGTGTGACATAGCAATAAATATGGCCCCAGTGTGCCTTTCTGCCAGTAGCATGGGCCACACGTCTCTGCTGTTGTGATTATAGATTGCTTACAGTGAGACAAAGGAATCCTAGATGTGGACAGAATGGGCCAAATTGCCTGGATGGCTGGGGAGGGTCTGTACCCAACACCACCTGCACTTGAAAGGGCTTTACCTCAAACATGCACAAAGGAACCTGACATCAGGCCTGCCCTTGCTATTGGCACCCTGGACATTTATTAAACAAGCTCATGAAGATGGAAGAGAAGACAAATGGTGCAGCCCCCACCACAGACTGACTTTGGGGGTAAAAGGTAGCACGCTCAAACCCCAAAACAGAACACTCTTGGTTTTGTGGAAGATTCAGAAGAAGGACTGCCCTGCTTACAGAGGGACTGTCCTGCTGCTTGAAGGACTGTGTGATGTCTGAAGACAGAAGATTGGTTCTGCTTACCTTGATTCCAGGCTATGCAGAGTGACTCCAAAGGTCAGATGGCTGACATTCTGCTTGAGTTGCAGGGACATACCAAGCTTCCAGAGGTCTCTCTGTAACTGCCCAGCTGTCCATTTGCACCTAGGTCTGCCTGGAGCTGTTTTGATCTGCATGAGCCCTGCTACTGGCCTGTGCTGCAATGGGGTATGATCCCCAATAGCTGCCCCTCAAGTCCTTGACTCTTAGCTGGCATCAACGGGAGCTCCTCCTCTTCTGAAAGAAAACAGTGAAGACCAGATTTACGACCCTTCCATTTTGAGAGTCGCAAATTGCGTTGTTTTGAGACTCACAATTTGTGACTCACAAAATGGAATGTATAACAGTGTCCCAGACACTGTTTCGATATCTGATTGGGTCCCAAACAACCTGCCTCATTAATATTCAGGAAGCAAGTGGCAATTTGAGACCCCATTGGCAATGGCCTTAAAGGAAAACAGGATGCATTTAAAAAAGAAAAATGTAATGTTTCTGTTTAATTTTTTAAGAGTAGGCAGTTGTCTGTGGGGCCACTGCCTGCTCTTAAAAAAATATTTTTGCTGCCAGGTCCAAAAGAGGAAGGGGGACTCCTTCCCGTTTGCGATTGGCTTACCACCTTTTTGAAGTTGGTGGTACACTGTAAATGTTTTGCAACTGCAATTGCGGTTGCAAAACAATTGTACATAGAAGTGCGACTTGCTATTGAAGGGATCAGTTTGGCACGCCCTTCCCAATATTGAGTTGCAAACCCTAATATTCGGGTTGGTAATAGGTTAATGACTCGCAAAATAGGGTTTATATAGTGCACAGACCGATTTCCCATTTGCCACCTCAAACAACGGTTTTACATTTGGCCCTAAATCCTGAAGGGTGAACTCTTGACGACTGTGAACTATCCCATTCGTGCCCGTGACAACCGTCAATGCCAAGTTCCATTGAGACCTGCTCTTTGAGTCAACAGAAACTGCCCATTAAAACCGACAAAGCAAGTCTCCAATGATGATCTGCTCTTGATGGCAACAACGACCGCTGAAGACTTCCGCAATGTGAGCTCCAGTGATGATATGCACTCCACACCAACAGAAACGGCCCATAACGACTGTCAAAGTGAAGCTCTTGCTATGACTGATTCTTCGCTCTGCAACATAGACCGTCTGCAACACTCATCCTGCTCTTTACCCTCACAATTGACTCAATGTTGCTCCTGCCAAGGAGAACCCCCACCTGTGGCTCCGTCTATGAACACTTGAGAAGGTAACTTTTCAGCAGGACTAACCTTGTCCCTGTGTCCAACCCGTGCTCCATCAAGGTTGGCCTGAACTTGTGACTTTCTCCTGGTATAGCGTGTCCAAAGAACCACATGTAGTGCGTTCTGCTTCTTTTGTACTATTTTCACTACAAACTATAGAATTCATTACCTCCGGTTCTTCTGATTAGATTTGTGTTATTCTGGTGTCATTTTATTTATTAAAAATTCTCAATTATCCTAAATTGTTTTGGGATTTTTCCTTCATTGTATTTTCACTTTATTGCTGTTTGTGTGCTGCATAAATACTTCACACATTGCATGAGACATGTCAGCCTTTGGAAGGCCTTATCTTTGATTTTTTGCTTTACTCCTCCACTTTTTCTGACCTCATTTTTGCTGGCATTAGGACTCAGAGCACTATACCACTGCTAACCAGTGCTAAAGTGCATGTGTTCTCTCCTCTAACTATGATAATATTGGCTCATCCCCATTTGCAATATTTAATTTACGTATTAGACCCTAGTGAAGTGCTCCACAAGTGTATAGGGCCTGTCAAATACATGCTACTAGTGGGCTTGCAGCAATGGTTTTGCCAACCACTTAATTAACCATTTAAATATGGTTCAGGCCTGCCATTGCCGAGCCTGTGTGTAGTTTTAAGCTACCATTTCTACCTGGGAAAATAAACATTTGCCAGGTCAAAACCTTCAGTAGTAATACATATGTCACCCCTAGGGCAAGCCCTGGATGCCCCAGATGGCAGGGTGAAATGCAAGTAAAGAGCAGGACCTGCACTTTTGAGTTTTACATGCCCTGGTAGTGTAAACTCTTTAATTCATTTTCACTAAAGCAAGGCCTAAATCTTCAGTAGGATAACATTGGGATTAACTTATAGCATTCTAAAGCTATAGTTCCCAAATGGGAAAGATAACTGCTTCAAGTTTGGTGTCTCTGAAATCCTAATTTAAAATCCTAGCTAATGGTGAAGTTGGATTTTAATAGTACATTTTGAAAAGCCCACCTTTAGAAAGAACATTTTACTACCCTAGCCATTTGGCTATGCCATACCCAGGGTGGCACTTTCTGGTACCTGACTGGTATATTTGGCAGTTGGAATTTGTGTATTCCTCCTAGACAGCTACATGCAATGTGAGCTTAGGGGTGCCTCAATGGGCCATCACTGGCAGGATGGCAAGGAGGAGCTGTGCACACCCTCACTTCCACCTGAATAGGCTGTGTTTTGGTACCACACAAAGGGCTGCATACCCCCTGTAGGTACCCTGGAGCCAAGGCAGGGGAGGCAGAACATATGTCCACTTCAAAGGCATGTCTTTGAAGTTTCCACCACGTCAAAGGTACTACAAGGTATAAATACTGATCCTCGGACACCACCACTTCAGTACACTTCTGGACCTGTGGATACTCTGCTAGAAAGAAAGACGTCTGTGCTGCTGAAAGGCTGCCACTCTGCTGGACTGCACTCTGCTGGACTCTTGCTTTGCTTTGCTGTTCTGATCCTCTACCTGCGGCCCTTTTTCCTGGGTGAGAAGGACTGGATATGAATCTCTTGAACCCAGAACCCAGAGTGACTCCAAGGACTAGTTGGCTGGCCTCCTGATCTGAAGCCTCAGGGACATAGTTGGCTTTAATCCCTTGCATCTGGACACTGCTATCTGTGAGTCCACCCTGCCAAGTGGTGCCACCCCAGTCCTGGATCCTTGGAAGTGGCTTAGAGTGCTTGCCAGTGGAAATGACCCATCTTCTCTGCTGAGCATTGCACTCCCTAGCAGGACTGATGCATTGTTACTGCTGCGTGGATTGAACCCGTTGCAAAAGACTTGCATCGCTTCCGTCACCAGAATCTCTGGCCCAATGCATCGCCTTTGGAACCACCACTGCACAAGGCTTTCCCCAGCTCAGGCCCTCACATTTCTCATCAACTACAGCCTTAACAACAAAACCCTGCATCACAGCTTTACAACTCATCAGAATTGGTGCATTGCTTCAGCTGCACACTGCATCCCTGACATTGGACTTTGCACCACAAGCCCCGGTGACAGGATCCTCGGCATTGGCGCAACAGGACTTCACACTACAGCCTCACCACATCTCAGAACTGATGGATAGCAACGGCTCCACTACACATCTTTGATTTGGATCCACACAACGCTCTGCAACTAGAATTTAAGGTAATCAGTTCAGCAGGCCTAAATGTATCCCTGTAGCTTGCCCGCTTTCCATTGTGGTTGGCCTGAACATTTGACTTTGTCCTAGTCTGGCGCTACCACATATCCCCAATAGTGGTTTGTGCTTTTGGCACTTTTCCCACTATAAACAATTGTTTTGGGCCTGTTATATTTATTAAACTGAGGTCTATTTTTCTAATCTTATATGGGATCCTTTTTGTGTGGTGTGATTGCTGTTTTACTGTTTGAAGGGTTGCACACATATTTTACACATTGCCTCTAAATGAAGCTTAACTACTCTGTGTTAACCTACCATAGGGTAAGCACAGGTTATTTTAGGGTTTGCCTGCCACATACCCTGACTAGGATGTCGGTTGCTGCTTGACCAGGGCTCATAACCCAGGCAATCAGTAACCCAATTTCTAACACATTGTCTCACATTCAAACTAGACTACTTTGTGCCAAGGTACCAGAGGGTTAAGCACAGGTTAATTTAGTGACTTTTGTGGTTCATCCTAACAAGTATTGTGGGGCTTCCCTCCCTCTCAACAAAAACACATTTCTCAGTTACCAAATGGAAAGAGAAACATATTATACAATTTGTGGAAATAGTTCAATAAGATACATGAGACCTGCTGGTTTCTCAGAGCTGTATATCAAAATTCAGATGCCACTACATTATATTAAGCATCATACCATATGATTCAAACTGATATATTAATGTATTTCTTTACTCCTTCTGGAGGGGAATGTCTGTCTGAAAGCTAAAAGAACTGATAGTGTCTTTTTTAATAGGCTATTAAATACTAAACCTAAGGAGAAACATTACAGGGTGTATTTTAGGTCGGGGAGGCATTACATCTTGTAGCAAAACACACCAGGGGCATTTTCCCCTGGCCTTTTTCCAAGAGGAAAGAGTGAACTAAGACTCTTGAGCTCGGCATGCGGTATAGATTCTTTCAATGTGCTTCCCAGCTGGCACCTGTTTCTCTGCGGTCACTCATCAGGGATATTCACATGCAATCTGGAATTCTGGGGGCTGGTAGGATGCAGAGGAAAGAAGGATGTCTGGCAAACAGAGAGTTCTTACTTCACCAGCTATTTGTCAGAAACCCCATTCTCCTGGAAAAGTGGGCCTCACTAGCCTTTAAACTATACCTATCAAAGATAGTTGCCTCACCAGTATCTGCTCCATGAATTTCTCAATCCAAGATAGTGTTAACCTTTTTTGTGACATGTTTTCTGCTTAGATCATATACAAGGAAGCTTTTGCCAGGGGAGGATGTGCTGAAATGCATTTGTTCCTTACTTTTTCATCATATTCATCACGCAATCAGATACTCTTCTGCCCCCAAATGTGTGCTCTCTTTTCCTACAACAGTATGTCTTGGGATTCTTTGTTTTGGAAGACTTTATGCTGAGCTCTTAATCAACCCTTATTCATGGTGGTTTTGGTGGATTGATTTTCAATCTCTACATCAACTAGCAACTAAAATCAAGAATTCCCAATAGAGCCAAGAGGTTTTGTTCTGCCCTTTTTAGGCTTGTTCCTCCTAACTAACACCTTCTTAAGGAGACTATTGACAACTTTCAAAGTTATAGTAAGCGCAGGGTGGCACTATGGACACTGGTAAGAGGCGCCAGTCTTTGAGCAATTGAGAGGAAAACTAGAAAGCCCTTTATTGTGGCTAGTTTTTGACAGTAAATACTGAGATTACCTCACTGATGGTGTGGAAAAATGCATCAACCCAAAAGAGTGTTGTATCCAGGATGTTACTTGGTATGTAATAAAAAGGATCTGTTTGGACAAAAGTCCTCTGCAAGTTTTAGAAAACTGGAAAATCTGTTCAGCTCTGTTCTGATTGTGTGTTTTTGTGGTCTGTTTCTCACCCCCGGAATATCAAACTATCTGTCCATTGTTGCTGCTCCAAATTTATAGTATGCTCTTTGTAAGCCGAGCTAGGCATCCAAAGTGAATCCTTACAACCTAAGACAAATGTGTTTACTGTCCATCATCTTAATCAATGACGTGGCAGGCAGTGACATTTCAATTCAACGCTGTCCCTTCCTCCAGCTTGAACACCCTCCGCATGCTTTGCGAGATCTACAGATGGATCCCCACCGGAACACAATGAAGGACCAGCATACATCAACAAATGCCTGACACTCCACTAACCGACCAGACACATTCGATCAGCTTCCCTCTCCCTCGCAAACACCCCATGGATCGGTCAAGCCTACAGTGGAGGACGCTCCTTCTCTAACATAGCAGAAAAGGCTTGGAACAACTTCCCTCTACATCTCTGGACTGCACCTTTGCTCCAACAATTAAGAAAAGAACTAAAGACCTGGATGTTTTAATAATCAAACCTCCACGCAGCAGCTAACAGCTCCAGTGCATGGAGACCCTCACCGGTGATTTGCCACGCTATATAAATGATTGATTGATTAATTGATTATCCCATGTCTCCTGAACATAGAGTCATGCAGTTGCATCAGTATACGTGCCACAACAGGAAGTTTGTATATTGTATCGAAAAAAAATCTTCTTTCCCTCGCACGTCAGTGATTACTGCTTGCTGTAACCTACGCTAAGAATTACTATAATACTATTAATTTCAGTAATGAAACACTGAACCACCCAACTAACAATGCCTGGTGCCTGAAACAGCCAAAACTAACCAAAAAGAGTCCACCCATAGTTTAAATACCTGTCCTACCAATGGTCTTACTAATCGTTTTACGGAAAATGTTGTTTCCTTACAATAACCCTCACCCACCAAGATGTCCCCTGATGGCAAGCTTTTTCATCAGGTTCTTCCCGTCCCGCTGCGGGACGGGGCATACCACAACCGAATTAAAAAATACCTGGCTATGTGGAAGTTTCATTAAATCCTGTGGCTGGTATTGTTAAAAAGGGGGAGAGCGGAGAAACACACTATGATGGGCGTCTGTCTCCTGGTCTACGTGTTTCAAGACTGCTTGTGTTCCTAGTGCTGGTTCATGTATATGTGTCAGCAAGGAGCACATTTATTTTAATTTAGTGTGTGAAAAGAACTCTTTTTTTATATAAAAAAAAGCAGAAAGACGATGAACTCGTTGTCTTCTAATGTAGGGTTGATAACTGATCCCTGCCTGATTTAGTGGTGGACCGGGCAGGTGGTGCCCTGCTCTTCATCAAAATAGTAGGAATTCTTTTCACACACTAAATTAAAATAAATGTGCTCCTTGCTGACACACTAACATGAACCAGCACTAGGAGCACAAGCAGTCTTTCCTTTTCTAACAATGTCCCAATTCTCGGAACACTCACACAAGACAAAGGAGATCTGGTCACTGACATGAACCAGCACTAGGAGCACAAGCAGTCTTTTTCAATAAAGAAAATAAATCATTTATTTTTCGACCATTTTTCCTTTTCTAACAATGCCCCAATTCTCGGAACACTCACACAAGACAAAGGAGATCTGGTCTGGCCAGTATGCGTGAACCGGTGTAGGTAGTAAGAGGAGAAAACAGGATGTGGTCCCACCAACACGCGGCCATTTTGAGTAGGGTAGCGGTCTATTGATCGCCACCACGAGGACGCAAGCACAAGACCGCCTGACCTTTATCAGGACGGTCTCCACTCATTTATTTGTCTTCGGAGCAACGGGCAGGCAGACTATACAGTGCAAGGGTGCAGCTTTGAGAACATAAGTATGGCATAGCCGGCCCCCCTTTGACAACGAGCATTTTCCATTAAGATTGCAATGCATGTTTCTCGAATATTTTGAAACTTTTTCTTCTAGCGTGTTACTACAAGCACCCCTTCCCTCCCGTCCCTTAATTAGTCAAAAATAATGTATGTTGAACTGATACTGAACACATTATCATGCAACGATTTCACCATATATTTAAAATGTTTATTTTCTCACTGTCAGCCAGACATTAAACCCACCAATTTATAAACAACGGAGCAGCTACTACAGGCTCCCGCTTAGCATTTACAAAACTCCTGCATAGAGTGTGTGATTCATGTTACTTGTTTTTCATTGTCTTGTTTGTTTTTCAAAGGGCAGCATGACTCAACTATTATTAGTCAAAAAGATTAGTCGTGCACAGGAAAATATCTCACTTCTTCCACAAGTTGGTGATGTATTTTACATAAGATGCATTAACATGTTAACAATGTGATGATGTCCTATCTTTCCAGATCTTTTTCAAGGAATATACCAATTGGGTATTGTATTTGCATGAAAATAATTTTTTCATCATTTATATACTTTTTCTTCACCTTGATAATAATTAAGAAGACCAACAGGGTATTTTTTTAGGAGTGGAACAAGGGATCATTTACTCTGGTCCTGATGAAAAGCCTTAGGGGATACGCATGTAGACCAGAAGACAGACACCCATTATAGTGTATTTTTTCGCTCTCCCCTTTTTTAACAATACCAGCTGCAGAATTTGATAAAACGTAGGCTCTACATAGCCAGGTATTTTTAACTCACTTGTTTCACCCTCCCACTCTTGTATCACCTTCACCTAATAGTCAACACCATAAAAAGTGCTCCCACGTCTCCGTCGGTTGTAGCACGCCCTGTCCCGCAGCAGGGCGGGCAGAATCGCATGATGAAGCATGCCACGATGGGACATTTTGGTGGGTGAGGGTGTTTTTTTAAGGAAACTCATTGTTTTCCTTAAACGATTACTAAGACCATTGATAGGACTGTTATTTTAAAAAAACGGGTGGACTCTTTTTGGTTATCTACAACCTGAACTCTTTCTCCCCCACTATGAAACAGTCACTCCTAGATGCCGCCTGGTATTCGTATTGCACCCACTTCCATCCTGTCAGCGTTTGTTTCTCAGCTCTCCTCCTCCATCTGAAAGGCACACTAAAACACACCCGGCCTTGAAGGTCAGACATCTCAGACTCCTTACCATTGAGTGTGTCGACATCACGAAGGCCCCACAGAGGGCGATCAAAGAGGTTTGCAATTCCATAATTCAAGTACTTGATTTACACCAAGGACCTTGACCGTCGTTTGCCGTCCATTCCCTATGACCAGCTACCACTGGCTTGTACGTGCACTTACATATGTTTGCATGTTTTCTGTCCTACTTTAAGTTGATGGGGCATTTATAAGGTTGAGTTGTTGTAGTAATACTTTATGTCTGCTGACCAATTACGTTTGGTTGAAAGTTAACAAAGCTTTACATTTCCCAGTCATATGTTCTTGTGGAGCAACCATTGCCAGGGTAACATTTTCCTAGCCTCGGTGGGGGGTACGTTTACTCACTTCACCATATACTTTCGAGATGGATTCTGCACAAAACAGATCACTTAGAGGTACTTGCCAGTTCTTTCCTTCACTCTAGACACCGCTTGCAGATGCCACATTCCGGTAAGAACATTGGCTACGTGCTCATCTTTAGGACCGCAAAAAAAGTAGAAATAATGCATGATTCACAAATGGTTCAAACAGTCTGTTTGAGAGATCAAAGTGCGTCCACTTAGTGAGGCAAAAATGACAGCATATTATTTAAGCCCAGGTAGTGCTTAGCAGATGACTTGCACCAAACCTGCCTGCCAGCATTTGGAATGGAGAACATTACAACCTGATGAGGTCACTCTGAATACAGGGGGCTGGCTACTCTTTCAAGTTTTGCAGAGACAGCTGAGTATCTTGCATAGATTTAGAAATGTGGAGTACATGTGAGAAGGTGGCCTGATATGCAGTGCTCACTATTCTAGTGAACACTATGTATCAGTCCAGCAACCCTTATTGATGATTGGTTGTAAGTCAACCTTATAGACCAGCTATCCTAGTAGCGTGGATACGAGCAGTCTAAGGCTAAAGACTCGAGAGGGCGTGTTAAGCCAGCTGTTTACCACACATATACCCCTTGAATACCAAGTGAAAGGACACCACACAAGTGTTATGAAAATAAACAGTTATTTATTTAAAGATCACAACAGCCCTGTACTCTTTATGAGGACAGGGTACTAAGCACAAACCAAAACTCTTACAAAAATACTTAAGTTAGCACAGTATATACAAATGCCCGAGGGGCACGGAAAACCATATACTCTGAAAGTGGAATGCGAAATTCCTAGCAGGTAAGTACAGTACTAATAGCTTTTGGAATCGCTAGGACTTGACTAGGGAATCGTTAGATTACTTCTAGGAGGCCTAGGGGACTCGGGTGCAGTGTGTGCACTCTCACGCGAGATGCGGGACAAAAGTCTATGGTAGCTAGGAATTAGAAAGTTAGTGTTCTCGGGCGAACCCGACCTGGTAGGGAGAAAACGAAAGTAGATTCTGACCCTTGGATAGTGAGGCTATGCTGGGGCACCGAAATGCCGAAGTTACCTAGCCCAGGGGCTGCAGCTGCATAGGTCTGAAAAGACGTCGGGAATCCTCGTAGACGGACCAGGAGCCGGAAGAAAAGATGCTGGCCGGTGACCAGTGAAGAAAGTTCAGTTGGATCCAAGCCTGGATCTCGAAGATAGATGACACCTGAAAGCAGAGGGGACCAAGTTCGAGACTACTAGCCAGTAGTCAGTGGGCACCAGGAGGGCACCGGATGGTAGCCACCTCGACTAGGTGAGTGGGTGACGCTTGACTCGAAGATCTCACGGACCAGGAGGCGTTGTCGGCGACCAGGATGGAGGATCGAGCTGTCCCACGAAGATGGAAGCTGTCGGCGTCGCTGGACCCAGGATTGGGCAACAAAGCCTTGGCAAATTCAAGCCCACGCGGTGGACCTAAAATGGCGTCTGGAGTGGACCAGGAGGGTCCGGGGTGCCTCTCTTGAACAAGGAAGCAAGGGCCAGCCTGGAGCAACCAGACCAGCAGTCGTGAAGTCGTTGGGCGTCGTTCAGAAGGCCACAAGCCAGCCGGCTAGTAGCCAAACAACGCGGTGCACAGCAAACAGCAGAAGGGCCCCACGCCGATCGTGGAGATGCAGGGGGGCTGATCTTGGGTGCTGGAGCTGCGCAGGGTCGGGGCTTCTCGGACCCCAAAGCACTCACCAGTGGAGGACACGGTGGGCTTGCAGTAAAGATGTCGTGCAGTCTTGGCGATCGTCGGTCCCTTAAGGTCTCGTCGCACTCACGGTTCTCAGCTTGGCTGTAGAGGTGAGTAGAGGTCAGAGGTGCCAGGGAAGCCGGGTCTCGTCGAGCTGGGTCGTCGGATTCGTGATGAAGGACTTGCAGCAGACCGCAGTGTTCTTTAGGATGGTGCCCGCTTGATGCAGGGTGACTACTCCTTAGCCACAAGGGAGAATCTTGAAGAAGAAATCGTGAAGTCCTTTCGAAGAAAGTGGTATCTTGATTCCAAAGATGATCTAATTTTAACAGGGGGCCCGCTCCCATCTTTATACTAAAAAAGGGGGCTGACCCGGTGACTAGGTCCTGCCTATGGGTGGGACTAGGTGGGGGGTGGTTACACCCCTCAGCCATGCTGGACTTCCCCAGGCCAGGGGCTGGTGTGCCCCTGGAACTGGTTCAGACCGGCCTATGCGTAGTGAGCACCGGGGTGCCACTCAGCAGTCACCTTCCTGTAAAGCCCTGCCTACCCAGGATACACAAAACCATGTCTGGGACGGTGCTAGCACCCCCCTGACAGGAAACCCTTTGTCCAGGCTCCCCTCGCTGGAAGGACTCCCAGCTGCAGGGGGTCAGACTCGTGTCTGTGGTGGCAGCATCCATTTTGTGGAGCTGAGGCTTCAGTTAACTTTAACCGGGGTTCACAGTTACATACATGTCGTGTCCCTCTAGAAGGGTGGAATGCTAACCCCGTCGCCAGAATTGGCGAGGGGTTAGTATTCCAATTCGTATGACACCTTACTCGACATGTTTTGATAAAGCAATACCAAAGATAGCATTTAACCGCGAGGATTATAATGCACTTAAGAGTATATGGTATGCGATATCATGGAACAGCTATTAGGACTTGATTCCGCAAGCTGCAGACAGGCTCAGCTCGTGCCAGAGCACCATCTCACACGATTCCAAGCACTCTGCCTTCAGGATTGTCAAGGCCTGCCATAGGAGTGACTGATAGGAATCTGTGTGTCCATTTTAGGGTTAGGTATAGGTATACTATAC
The DNA here is from genome assembly GCF_964263255.1 of Lissotriton vulgaris. Taxonomy (NCBI): domain Eukaryota; kingdom Metazoa; phylum Chordata; class Amphibia; order Caudata; family Salamandridae; genus Lissotriton; species Lissotriton vulgaris. The sequence continues at coordinate 2,061,928,115 of NC_141689.1, read as the reverse complement.
CTACAGCAAAGGGTGATTACACGACTTTGCCCCAGCTGTCATGCAGCCAGTTGTGTCAAATTTAGGAGGCCAGCCAGGGGTGGCATAATACATGCTGCAGCCCCTGGCAGCCCTGGGTACACCCATGCCCTGAGTTACAGGGTCTGATAGGGTGGCCCAGTACCAATTGGAAATGTACCTAGGGTACATGGAATCCATTTTAAAGAGAGAGCAGTAGGCCTGGGGTCCTGATTGGCAGGGTCCCAGGTCGACTATGTCCAAAACCAGCTAAACACAGGGCAAAAAGTTGGGGGCAACCATAGTCAGGATGTACCTTCCTACACAACCCCCCCCCAAACGAAAGGAGATAAGGCTATCCTTGTCCAGGTAAGCCTCTATTACCTAAGTGGCCATATAAGGAAGGACCAGCTCTGGCTTGGTTTCCCCCTGTGTCATGGTCCACTAGGCAACCCCTCACCCTAAGGGTATCTGAGGGTCTCCACCATAGGGAATCTCTGTCTCTGGTGTGTCTTGGGAAAGAAGAAGGCTGATGCTGGGATGGAGTACTGAAGTGAGGCTCCTCTACCTTTGGGCTCAACTTCCTCCAATCACCATCCATCATATGTGCCTTTCTTTCTTTAGCTGAGATGCACTGAGCTCTCAGGGTCAGCCTCTGGCTACCTAAAGCTGGAGGCTGAGTCCCTCTGTTTGGCTTACTGGAGGGACAGGTCAGGTCTGGGGTTTTTAGGCCCCATGTTTGGCTGTGCCCAACAGTGTCCAGCTGTGGGAGTTCCCTAACTACTTTTAAGGGGGATCCCTCAGGAGTCTGTTCTATTTTCACTTGGCCAGGTTTACCAGCTTCAGTGATCCTAATCTGCTGATTAAGGGGTTCCTTTGGACAGGGTGCCCTTTGGGGTCCACCACTGGCCTCCCTGGTCTCTTCAGCCCTGGGCTGACTGAGGCAGGGTAGAGAGGTGCAGGTTACCTGCTCCAGACTGGGTCCCACCTGGGAAGGGTCCACTGCCATCAGGGGCTCTGCCAGGCTAGGCCTGACTACCTCTGGGGCAGTTCCTTCAACAGGGGTAGAGTCAGTTCCCTGAGGAGGCTGGCTCTCACCTAGTGTCTGGGAGGGGGAAGACTCTCCTTCCTCCTCAATGCTCTCTGTTTGAGTGGAGTGATCCATTGTTTCAGGCTTCACAACCTCACTATCTGTCTGAGTAGAGGCTGAGACCATTTCAACCTTGCCAACCTTTTCAGGAGGGCACTCAGTTTGTGTTTGGGCTGTGACTGTCACAGCCCTCCTATCCTGTTCTGGAAAGTCTGTCTGAGCCTGGGCAGTGGCTACCACTGCCCTTCCAACCTTTTCAGGGAGGACTGGTGCTTGGACTGGGGCTGTAGCTATTACTGCCCCACTAACCTGTCTGGATAGGCCTATCATTCTGGAATGAGTTTCTTGTTCCACCTCAGCCCATGCTGAGAGTTCCAGGTCATTCCCCAGTAAGCAATCTACAGGTAGGTTATCTGTCACTGCCACTCTCATGGGCCCTGTGACATTACCCCAGCTGAGCTTGACTACTGCCATGGGATGCCTTCTCTTCATTCCATGAATGTCTGTCACCTGATAAGTAAAACCAGGGGTCAGTTGAGCAGAGGGGACCAGATGGTCACTCACCATGGTGAGGCTGGCCCCTGTGTCTCTGAATGCCTCAACTTTCTGACCATTCACTAAAACCTCTTGTCTATACTTGCCCAAAATGTGGGGCCCAGTAGTGAAGTTGGCAAACCCCATGCCAGTCTCACAGACAAGAGTGTGGTCAGGGAACCTGGCTAAGCCATAGTCCTCCTGTTGGCCCAGAGTAATGCCCACCACATTCTTGGGGGCACTCCCACCACCTGGGGGATTACCACTAGTGGTAACAGGAGGTTTAGGAGTATTACCTGGGGGTGTATTTCCCTTATTGCCATTTTTAGGGCAACTGGCATCATTTTTGTAATGGCCCACCTGTTTACAGGTATGACAATAAGGTTTCTTTTGCTCTGAAGGAGTGTTCTGGGACCCACCACCCTTGTTGGAGTTTTGGGGCCCTTGGGAAGTCTTCTCTGTGGATTTATCCCCACCCTTCTCTTGAGGCTTGGTTGATTCCTTTTTCTGGTCACCACCCTGGTTTTTAGGCCTAACCCTGGTTCTGACCCATTTGTCTGCCCTCTTACCCAATTCCTGTGGAGAGGTCAACTCAGAGTCTACCAGGTGCTGATGTAATAGCTGGTTCTGACAATTACTTAAGATTTGCTCCCTCATAATTAGATTATACAATCCTTTAAAATCAGTAACCTTACTACCCAGTAGCCAGCCTTCAAAAGCCTTAGTGGCACAATCAACAAAGTCAGTCCAATCTTGAGACTGAGTTTTCTGGGTGTCTCTGAACAGCATCCTGTATTGTTCAGTGGTTAAACCAAACCCATCAACCAGTACATTCTTCAAGACTTGGTAATTGTTAGCATCCTCCACCCTTGTGGTGAGGAGCTTATCTCTACCTTTACCATCAAAGGAGAGCCACAAGATAGCTGCCCACTGACTTTGGGGAACACCCTGCACAGTGCAGGCTCTCTCCAAAGCAGTAATCCATTTGTGGATGTCATCCCCTTCCCTAAAGGGGGGCACTATCTTATTCAGGTGCTTTTTATCAAAACTCCTTTCCCTATTGCTAGGTTTATTGCTGCCACCAGTGGGAACTAGCCCACATAATTCTTGCTCTCTAGCAAGGGCAAGTCTCTCTTTGGCCAGGGCAAGTTCTTCCCTTTCAATCCTCAGTTTGACTGCCCTTTCTTCAGCTTCATACACTCTCCTCTTAGGGGAAGACATTCCTCTGTGAGAAGAGTTGAGAGAGCCATTGGTTCGAAAGGATCTGCTAGAGCCTCTTGATAGAGACCTAACTCGTCCATTCCCAATGTTAAGCTGACCTGAGAGTGGGCCCAGGGGTCCCCCAGTACCAAGCTCATGTCTGCTTAAGTTGGACCTGCTTAGTCTACTGACTTCTAGCTGTCCCTTATCTGCCTCATCCCCTGATAACTCATCCTCATCCTCAGCAACATCTGCCTCAAGGAGGGGATGGATATCAAAGGGACCCTGTAAGGAGGGCAAACTTCCATCTGGATTAGAAGGGTCTGGGTTACCAGCCCTACTGGCATCATAAGCCTCTAGGAGACCAATCAGAAAGGAAGTGGTGGGGTTAGACCCCTGTTTTAGTTTCCTGAGAGTACACACTTGTCTCATCTCATGGAAGCTAAGAGCAGTATATTTTGAAGGGATGACCTGTGGAGGGTCAACTGACACAAGGGGAGACTCAGTGTTTCCTCCTGTGACCGACATACTGCTTCTAGTGTGGTGTAAGTGATGCACCTACCTACACTATGTGTTACCTACTGGTCCCTTGCTAGAGTTGCAGCCAAGGTGTGCTAAGCCTTGAGGAGCTACAACAGCTGGTTCAGTAGAACTCAGAGTATTCTAAGCTTTAGTTATATGTACCTGACAGTACTTATGTGATCTTTCAGCAAGATATTCTTAGGATACGTGTGGTAAAACAACAGCAAGCTCAAATCCCAACCGCTGCTCACCAATGTGAGAAGGTGGCCTGATATGCAGTGCTCACTATTCTAGTGAACACTATGTATCAGTCCAGCAACCCTTATGGATGATTGGTTGTAAGTCAACCTTATAGACCAGCTATCCTAGTAGCGTGGATACGAGCAGTCTAAGGCTAAAGACTCGAGAGGGCGTGTTAAGCCAGCTGTTTACCACACATATACCCCTTGAATACCAAGTGAAAGGACACCACACAAGTGTTATGAAAATAAACAGTTATTTATTTAAAGATCACAACAGCCCTGTACTCTTTATGAGGACAGGGTACTAAGCACAAACCAAAACTCTTACAAAAATACTTAAGTTAGCACAGTATATACAAATGCCCGAGGGGCACGGAAAACCATATACTCTGAAAGTGGAATGCGAAATTCCTAGCAGGTAAGTACAGTACTAATAGCTTTTGGAATCGCTAGGACTTGACTAGGGAATCGTTAGATTACTTCTAGGAGGCCTAGGGGACTCGGGTGCAGTGTGTGCACTCTCACGCGAGATGCGGGACAAAAGTCTATGGTAGCTAGGAATTAGAAAGTTAGTGTTCTCGGGCGAACCCGACCTGGTAGGGAGAAAACGAAAGTAGATTCTGACCCTTGGATAGTGAGGCTATGCTGGGGCACCGAAATGCCGAAGTTACCTAGCCCAGGGGCTGCAGCTGCATAGGTCTGAAAAGACGTCGGGAATCCTCGTAGACGGACCAGGAGCCGGAAGAAAAGATGCTGGCCGGTGACCAGTGAAGAAAGTTCAGTTGGATCCAAGCCTGGATCTCGAAGATAGATGACACCTGAAAGCAGAGGGGACCAAGTTCGAGACTACTAGCCAGTAGTCAGTGGGCACCAGGAGGGCACCGGATGGTAGCCACCTCGACTAGGTGAGTGGGTGACGCTTGACTCGAAGATCTCACGGACCAGGAGGCGTTGTCGGCGACCAGGATGGAGGATCGAGCTGTCCCACGAAGATGGAAGCTGTCGGCGTCGCTGGACCCAGGATTGGGCAACAAAGCCTTGGCAAATTCAAGCCCACGCGGTGGACCTAAAATGGCGTCTGGAGTGGACCAGGAGGGTCCGGGGTGCCTCTCTTGAACAAGGAAGCAAGGGCCAGCCTGGAGCAACCAGACCAGCAGTCGTGAAGTCGTTGGGCGTCGTTCAGAAGGCCACAAGCCAGCCGGCTAGTAGCCAAACAACGCGGTGCACAGCAAACAGCAGAAGGGCCCCACGCCGATCGTGGAGATGCAGGGGGGCTGATCTTGGGTGCTGGAGCTGCGCAGGGTCGGGGCTTCTCGGACCCCAAAGCACTCACCAGTGGAGGACACGGTGGGCTTGCAGTAAAGATGTCGTGCAGTCTTGGCGATCGTCGGTCCCTTAAGGTCTCGTCGCACTCACGGTTCTCAGCTTGGCTGTAGAGGTGAGTAGAGGTCAGAGGTGCCAGGGAAGCCGGGTCTCGTCGAGCTGGGTCGTCGGATTCGTGATGAAGGACTTGCAGCAGACCGCAGTGTTCTTTAGGATGGTGCCCGCTTGATGCAGGGTGACTACTCCTTAGCCACAAGGGAGAATCTTGAAGAAGAAATCGTGAAGTCCTTTCGAAGAAAGTGGTATCTTGATTCCAAAGATGATCTAATTTTAACAGGGGGCCCGCTCCCATCTTTATACTAAAAAAGGGGGCTGACCCGGTGACTAGGTCCTGCCTATGGGTGGGACTAGGTGGGGGGTGGTTACACCCCTCAGCCATGCTGGACTTCCCCAGGCCAGGGGCTGGTGTGCCCCTGGAACTGGTTCAGACCGGCCTATGCGTAGTGAGCACCGGGGTGCCACTCAGCAGTCACCTTCCTGTAAAGCCCTGCCTACCCAGGATACACAAAACCATGTCTGGGACGGTGCTAGCACCCCCCTGACAGGAAACCCTTTGTCCAGACTCCCCTTGCTGGAAGGACTCCCAGCTGCAGGGGGTCAGACTCGTGTCTGTGGTGGCAGCATCCATTTTGTGGAGCTGAGGCTTCAGTTAACTTTAACCGGGGTTCACAGTTACATACATGTCGTGTCCCTCTAGAAGGGTGGAATGCTAACCCCGTCGCCAGAATTGGCGAGGGGTTAGTATTCCAATTCGTATGACACCTTACTCGACATGTTTTGATAAAGCAATACCAAAGATAGCATTTAACCGCGAGGATTATAATGCACTTAAGAGTATATGGTATGCGATATCATGGAACAGCTATTAGGACTTGATTCCGCAAGCTGCAGACAGGCTCAGCTCGTGCCAGAGCACCATCTCACACGATTCCAAGCACTCTGCCTTCAGGATTGTCAAGGCCTGCCATAGGAGTGACTGATAGGAATCTGTGTGTCCATTTTAGGGTTAGGTATAGGTATACTATACCTACAGCAAAGGGTGATTACACGACTTTGCCCCAGCTGTCATGCAGCCAGTTGTGTCAAATTTAGGAGGCCAGCCAGGGGTGGCATAATACATGCTGCAGCCCCTGGCAGCCCTGGGTACACCCATGCCCTGAGTTACAGGGTCTGATAGGGTGGCCCAGTACCAATTGGAAATGTACCTAGGGTACATGGAATCCATTTTAAAGAGAGAGCAGTAGGCCTGGGGTCCTGATTGGCAGGGTCCCAGGTCGACTATGTCCAAAACCAGCTAAACACAGGGCAAAAAGTTGGGGGCAACCATAGTCAGGATGTACCTTCCTACAGTACACATTGTGAAGGGACCAGTTGCACGGTGGTCTCAGAAACAACGATCTGTTTGTCCTCTTTCTTCAGAAGAAGCACTTGAACTGGTAATTTTGACACCTGTGAAGCTTTCGAGATTAGAAGGATTGACGTGAGATTTTGCATTTGACCGTCGGGCAGCTTACAACAGAATATCCCTAATAATACAGCAAACACAATAGTAGCCCGAGGCAACGTAAACTAGTGAGCCCACTTTCCACACTTCATTCATTGGTATATGTGAAACCGGCACTTCTTTGTTTGTAGCTATGTGGAAGTGTTTCCTACTACAACACTTTGAAAAAAAAGAAAAATGTTATATGTATTATCATACAAACTGGGGCACTTTACAAGGCCCTGCGCCACTGGAGCGTCACTTTCTTTGACGTTTCAATGGCGCTCAAAGCTGAGCCATATTTTCAAGGCCACTCAAACCCACCCTGTCTCGCTTTTCATGGCCTTGTAAATATGGCCCCCTGTCATGCATTACACTGCGTGAAAGGGGCGTTCCATCAGTATTGCTGTGGGTGCTCCCACACAGCACCCACTGATTCTGACTCATTCCTAGATTTAAAATGTTTTGTAAACTTGGGAATGCGTCAGATTCGAACACCTCCCCAGGGGATGCGTTAAAGTGGCGCAACAAGGAGAAATGCATGTATTCCTCCTCGTTTTTGCTCTTTATATGTGTAAAATGCCATCATTGATTGTTTTTGTGCCAGAAGGTGACCCTTCCTGCACAAAAACAATCATCCCTGCAATGCAGGCACCCTTGCACCATGGTGTAGTGTAAGGGTGCCTGCATTGGGGCTAATCAGCCAATTGTGCGCCAGCACAGAGAAAAGCATAGGAATGATGCATCGTATTGCTGTAAATATAACACATCCCTGCACTTTCATTATGATGCAGCTCGGCGCAGCAAGATGGCTTGCAGCGCCACGCTGCGTTATTTTCTAGTAAATATGCTCCTCTGTTCAGAACATTCATCTAGGTTATATTAACTTAGAAAAGGCAGAATTGACTATGAAATTCAAGTAAATGGAAAGAATTAAGCCCAGATTTACTAAGGACTTGCACTGTCTTTTGGGTGACACAGGTCTTCACAAGGCAAGGCAAATTCTTCTTTGCTAAACCACGCAAAGGTCCTTTGCATGATTTAGTGAATACAAAGTAACTAAAGGCAGCGCTTAGCACTGCTTTACATTACTTTGCGTCATGGAGGCATTCCATGGGTTGAGCATTGGTGTTCCCATGAATCCACCCTTGGTTTTGACACTGTCCTAGATTTACTAAAGTCAGTAAACCTGGGAATGCACCAGAATACTCGGCATTCCAGTGTCAGGCGTAACAAGGAGAAACGTTCCTCATCCCACATGTGGAGGAGTGTGGCTCAATCGTTCGAGCGGCAGAACCTGATGCAGAGTTCTGGCCCAGAACCAGGGTTCAATTCCCGCCTCGGCAGGTCTTGGGCTCAATTTCCTCGGACCCGATAATTTGCGCCTCAGTGCCTATGCTAGAGCGCGCAGTTGCCCCGGGTCACCCGAGTTACCAATTCTTTACACGCACTGGGCCCTTGGCGTGAAAAAAAACCTTTATTTCTCACACTAATTTTATTTGGGTGAACCGGGTGAGGATTTCTCCTCCTGCACGCTGCTAAGAGTAATCAAAGTTTGGATTTACCTCTGCTTACCATGTACCCGACTTACCACAGGCACAATTCTTACGACGGACCTAGAGCTATCAGGGAAAATAGTAGACAGGCCTAACATCAAGTACTCTTTATAATCAGAAAAATACTTTCCACAATTCTGTAAAATGACCACAGACACCTGATGAAGTTTAAAACTTTATATAAGATTTCAAAGAGAAGATGCCAAGATAATAAGCGATACACAGAATAATATATCAAACATTAAAATCAACACCAATAGGTAACTTTGCATCAAAAATATGACCATTAGGATATATGGGAAGACTAAAGGTAGAAGTTTTTTAGAAAAAAACTAGTCACTGCAATTTTATACTAGAACATAGGAATGGGGATGGGACCTAGAACATGTACTTAACCTAAGTGTTTAAACTATTCTTGCTAAGTTCACTGTAATCCACTAAAGGAAAGGGAAGAACGGGAGCATGCTATTATTTTATAAAATCAATGAACTTCTAAAGGAGAGGGGGAGAGAAGGAACCAACTAAAATCAGACACATATATTGATATTTCAATGGCAATAGAGCAATATCACAGGTAAGAATGCTTTAATAGATCAGACAAGAAAGAGGGAGAAAGAGAGAGATAGAGATACGCAAACCCACAATCAATAATTACCTAGTTCAGATTGAAGACCAACCCTGGCCACGGGTCAGTTGGGAAGACGGGGACAGGGACCCTCAGAAAAGGAATGCCAGAATGCGAGCAGGTACAGCTCACGGACAGTAAGGACAGGATACCCCTCAGGTTCGGGTCAAAGGACTGGGCCTCCCAGGGTACGACCAACACCCACAGCTTCGGACAGCAACGCCTGCGTTACCCCCTCCTGCAAGTAATCCGCCAGAAACCCCGATTGGTTTTTCGAATTCCCCAGCAAAGTGCTTCGCCAGCACTTAGGATTTTCCACCCCTTAGGAGATTGTGGAAAGTATGGACAAAGTGCTCCGCAGCACTTTCAGAATGAGCACCTATTGAGATCGTAGGGTCAGTGACAGGTCTGCTACTCGGACAAGTCGGACAACTTTCCTAAGCTAAACTAGGGCAATTATACTGTTTTGGGGACCCTTAGACCACCCACCAATGTTGCAAGTGACAGTTTCCCACATTGTGATTGGTCAGGAGAGGTGGTGCGGTCATTACCACCTCCTAGAATTCAACGTTCCCATCATAATTATTCAATTTTGCACACCCGCCCCCCTGGTTCACGTTCCCAGGCATAGGAATACAGAAGACAATGCAAGAGTCCAGCATATAGCAACAGTGTATGACAATTCAAGGTGTAATCTTGCATCTTCGGGATGGGTTCCCAGGCGCATCGGGCTCCAGGAGCCAGCTGGCTAGTTTTAGCTTCTGCGCAGTTAGGATTCTCCCTGGTCAGCTGACAGGGTTCAGAGGAGCCTCAGCATGGCGTCGCTCATGTATGCCCCAGCCCACAAAGACGCGGTACATGAAAAGTAAGCGAAAACAAATTAAAATCATACATAAAAATGATCGCACTGTATACCATGATAAAATCTAACCAACCCTTATTTTATAATGACTATAGCATTATGGATTAGTGCGAAAAGACAGATAGGCAAAAGCAGCAGTAGCAAGCAGAGAGCGTGGTGAGAGACAAGCGGCCATATTTTGCATCAGTGCGCATGAGCACAGAATCCCTCCAGAATGCGAGTGCGTCACATCACATGGGTATGACCGACGCATGCGCAGACTGAATCTCAGCGAAGCAGCCATTTTAAGTGCAAGCTTCGTTTTAGTACGGAAAAACAAACAAGCAAGCATCCTGGGGACACCCGCGTGTTGGGAAAACACTTTATAAATGACGAATAATGAGGTTAATATTATTATGCAGTTTAGACAAGGGTTTTGCATATGAGCAAGGCGCTTTACGTGCGAATCCTTGCTCCATCAATCCCCTCTTTGATGATATTTACTATCATCACTACATGAAGGAAACAGATGCCAACTTTTCTCATTCATCCACATCGTCCATTTCAATTTCAATAAACTTATTGTTTAGTTTTCTTTCAGCTTCCCTATGAGAGTGGTGATTTTTCGCCTTTTTGTAAATTGCACTCTTTAACTCTTCTAGTTCTAGTTCATCAATGTTTCTTTTCACCCCCCTCTGATTTACTGTATATTTCTTTTTGCACTTTTGGCATTTGCAGCAGATAAAAATGATCAACACAATCACACCTATTATAACTATTGGCATCAGTATTTTCCATAAAAGATTTTTACCTAAGTTAGTAAACCAACTACCTATAGAGGAGAGACCTCCAGTCAGTCTCGTCCAGGCACTGTCAACCTCCAATGGTTTGAGTTCCTTTTCCAAATTAGTCATGTTCTTTACATATTGTTTTAATTCGATACTTTTATCAGGAATGTAAGTGCAACAATGTTGCGCTTTCAGCATTCTACAGACTCCGCCCTCTTTTGCTAATAGAGTGTGAAGGGCAAGACGGTTTTGTAAAACCATTGATCTGATCGCAACCATTTCAGTATTGACCAGCAGGAAACCAGCAGCAGTGTCCGTTGATAGCCGGTCCACTACTGTAGACAGTTTGCAGATTCTATGGGTGTTCAGAACTACCCCCATTCCAGGTATCAGTGCACTAAAAATATCACCTATAATTTCACCTACACTTTCACGTCTACTACGCACTAAGCCATTAGTTTCTTCATCGCTTCCAGCTGCATTATTCACATGGTATATTTTCGGGAAAACAATGCCAAAGTAGCAGCTTCCATACCAGTGATCTGGCAATTTGAAATAAGCCTTGTTCCCACATATATAATATATTCCGGGAAACACAGGCTCTGACCCATTTTTGAAACCCCAACCTCCAATTACCTTGTAATTATGTTCACACTCGCTGGAACCGATGAATACATTGTTATAGTACTCTGTCTTTTCCCTATGGATACAAAGTTTCCCCTTTCTTTCAAAATCCAGCAACAAGGCAGGACTAGCTTCGCCTTCCGAGGTGTTATCCATGTGCTCAGCCCACCTAGGGATTCTATCCTTCTCGTCATTTGCCTTCTTCTGAAACTTTTCTCTCCTTCTGTCTGCCATCTTTATAAACATCTTTTCCTGCTCTTGCAGTGAACAGGTCAGATTATCTTCTCTTGCTTGATCTAAATCTATGTTACCTATAGTCAGGAAATATTCTCCCATATAGCGGGTCACGTCACTTGTAGTATGTACACGGTTCAAGTGTCCTCTAACAGGAAGTTCAGAAAATACTACGTCATCATTTGAATAATAGTACTGCAAGGTGCTTCTATAGAACAAGCTAGCTAATATACTACAGGAGATTCCATAGGTCAAAGGTAGATGGTGGTATGTCACGCCTTCAGCCACTGAGGTTGGTAGCTTCATGCAGACATAACAGTCCTCTATTTCCATAGCTTCTACATAATGCACTAATAAGTTAGCAAAAACATTTAGATGCGTCCTGTTTCTCATTTTGTGAAAATGTAGTCCATCCTCATCTGGTGCTTCTAAATTAGGTCGTGTGTGTGTCAGTCCTACTCTTTTGTCGTGTCTTACTAGGCTTCGTGGTGTTTCTGCAGTCTGTACAACCCCTACATCTACTGCTTCAGGTTCAGTAGGGGACAAGTTTGGATCTTTACTTATCATAAAAGGTAGAAACACTGTTAGTCCTATCCACATTACTATTAGCATGGCTATACTACACACGCATATCTTACAACAGGTTTTGAGACACCCACACCGGGATCTCCCAGAGACATTCGGATCAGACATATTTAGCTTACAGGTGGCTTTTGCTACCCCTCTTCGTTTCTTTGCACCAAAGGCTCACTTCGGGGCTCTCTCAAGGAGGGTCTTCGTCCGAACTCCGATCAGCAATGGACTCGTTGTCACTGTTGCCACTGTGGTGTGGCTCGTCAATTTCCTCCAACACAAAGTACGTCCACTCAGGGCTCCGATACAGTCGGTTCTGTTTCTTTATTCTGTCGCTCTTTCTCAATGATTTGCCTTGGGCTGCATTTCTTTCACTTTGAGCCCTTTTCCGGTCTTTATCGTTTTCTTCGACTGTCTTTAGTCTGAGCCTTAGTCTCTTGACGTATCGGGGTGCACTTCTTCCTCCGTGCCTCCCAGTGGTTGAGGAGACTTCGCCTTCTTCGTGCACTCTTTTCACCTTTTGTGGTGGCACCTCTGTTTTCCTGCCTGTCTGACTAGTTCCAGGTCTTTCGTCTATTTCTTCTGCCTGGTCCCTAATCTGTCCCTGCTCAGATTCAAATCGCACTTTCTTTTTATTTCTGGTTACTGTTGTTTCCGTTGTCTGAGCACTTTGATCTAGTTCTATCTGTTCCTGTTCATGCTCTTCGATCTCTTCGCTTTCTTCTGCATGAACGTCAGCTCTAATTTCTAACTGTCCCTTTCTCGGCTCCGGAGTTTCAGGAGGAGTCTCGAGGTCTTGATCTGACCCTACTTGGCCTATGTCCTGATCAGGTGTGTTGTGGCTTTCGTTGACCTGACCTTCTTCTTCTATCTCTGACTCACCTGGACTATCCCACTCACTGTCTAAGTAGGAATATTTCCTGGTTCGTATTGGATCATGAACTGGTTCGTCGGCGGGATACCATTCAACGTCTCGACTTGTGCTCGGCAGTTCGATGTCAGCTAGCTCCGGACTCTCTTCCTCGGAAGCCTCTTCAGCTGCGCTGCCTTCAGCTCCAGTCGCGTTTTCTCCAGATACCCGCTTTGTGTGGCTGGCGTGGATCCACTTCGGTACACCAGCACACTTCACAGCAGTGGTAGTGACGAGGATCACTTGTCGCGGCTTTCCCCACCTTGGCTTCAGGCAACTGCTCCGGGTGTGTTTCTTTAACACCACCCAGTCTCCTGGTTGCAGATTGTGTGCTGGAGTCTTTGGCCACTCGTCTTCTGTCTCTCCAATCTGCTGAGAGAGAGAACGCACTTGGTCACCCAGCTGCTTGCAGTATTCTAGCACCATATCATCAGAAATGCTTAGCAGTTTGTTTCTGGGTACCCATGCCTGGCGCATCACTCTTCCCATCAACACTTCATGGGGACTTAGGCCAGTCTTTCGGTTCGGGATACTTCTCAGACTCATCAGCACCAGGGGTAAAGCCTCTATCCAGTTCATTTTTGTGGAATCACACATTTTTCCCAATCTGGACTTCAGTGTGCCATTTATTTGTTCCACTACCCCAGAAGCCTCTGGATGGTAGGCGCAGTGCAATCTTTGTTTCATATTGAATGCTTTACAGAGTTCCTCTAGGACATCGTTGGCAAAATGCCCACCTTGGTCCGTTTCGATTGTCTCTGGGATCCCATACCTAGGTATCAACTCCCTGAGCAATAACTTGGCTGTGGTGATAGCGTCATTTTTCTTAGCTGGATATGCTTCCACCCACCTGGAGAATAGACAAACTATGACTAAGATATATCTATATCCTTTGCATCTGGGCATGGTTATGAAGTCTGCCTGCATTCTAACGAAGGGACCTACTGCCTTTCCAATAGTGCTCTGTTCCACTACAGTCTTCTTTCCTGCATTGAATTGCTGACACACTAGGCACCTCTGGCAAAGCCTTTCCGCCTGGTTCCTGAACTTTGAATTACAGAACACCTGTTCAAACACCCGACACATCGCGTCTCTTCCCATATGTGTTGGCTCATGTATCATTCTGATCATGGGGTCGATCAAACTATCAGGCAGTACAGGCACCCCAGTTGGATTTACCACCACACCATCTTCTCTCAACTCGCATCCATTTGCGGCCCACCTGCCTTTTTCTTGCCTGTCTGTGGCTTGTTGCAACTCCTTTAATTCTTCCCACGTTGACACATTCTCAAACAACATAAGTTGGCAGCTGGTTCCATCCCACAGGGCAATTTGTAGGGACATATGGTGTCGGGCACAAAACTGTGCAATTTGGTCAGCGTACCTATTACCGGCAGTCACATCATCATTTCCAGATCTGTGAGCCGCACACTTGACCACAGCCAATTCTTTGGGTAATTGGATAGCTTCCAGTAAGTCATGCACCACCTTCCCATTTCTGATAGGTGTGCCTGAGGAAGTCATGAATTCTCTTTGTAGCCACAACTGGCCGAAGTCATGAACGACCCCAAAACAATACTGGCTGTCTGTGTAAACAGTTATTCTCTTGTTCTTACCCCTCTTACAGGCTCTGGTTAACGCGATGAGCTCTGCCACTTGTGCAGATTTCACCTCGCGCATGTAAGATGCTTCGATGGTTCCTGTCAGTGTAACCACAGCATAGGCAGCACTCAGACTTCCACTCTCATGTCTCAAACACGAGCCATCCACGAACATTGTTTTATCCCCGTCAAGTAGCGCTATTTCACGGATGTCTGGACGGGGCTTTGTGCTATATTCAGTTAGATCGATACAATTATGTTCCCCGTCCTCATCAGATTCTACATCCAGAGGGATAGGCAACAGTGTCGCAGGGTTTAGGACATTGCACCTGGAAATAGTTACGTTTTCAGCACCAATCAAAATTCTCTCATACTTAGTCAGCCGACTAGGTGTGAGGTACTGGGTCTTAGTTCTAGTCAGTAGGATGACAACAGAATGAGGAACATAGACAGTGACGGGATGTCCCATGACAATGTTCTCACTCTGTTCCAGACTGACGCAAGTAGCAGCAACGGCTTTTAAGCATCCAGGCAATCCAGCAGCCACCGGATCTAGGGTGGCCGAAAAGTAGGCTACTGGTCTTCTGACTAATCCGTGCTCCTGGGTCAGGACTGAAAGAGCACAATTCTCTCTCGTGTCACAGAACAGCTCAAAGGGCTTAGTGTACTCCGGCATACCCAATGCAGGTGCGGTACATAGACAGTTTCTTAGAGTCACCCAAGCATTCATGCTTACACTATCCCAATGGACGGGGTCTTCTACTCCTTTCTTTGTCATATTTATCAGGGGTCGGGCTAGAGCCGCAAATCCTACAATCCATTGTCTGCAGTAACCCACGACTCCCAAGAACATTCTCACCTCTTTCTGGGTTCTGGGCAGTTCCATTGCTTTGATTATTTTGATCCTTTCAGTAGTGACCTTCCTGATTCCTTTTTCTATCTGGTGCCCCAGATACTTTACTGAGTTTTTACAGAATTGTAACTTGTCAGGCGACACTTTATGTCCTCCTTTTCCTAGGTGATTCAGCAAGGCAATTGTGTCAGTGACACAGTCAGTCTGGGTTTTAGATGCCACTAACAGGTCATCTATGTACTGTACCAAAACAGACTCTCTTGGCAGCACTAGGGATTCAAGGCACTTTTTCAGTATCTGGTTGAAAATCGATGGACTTTCGGTGTACCCCTGAGGGACACGATTCCAGACATAGATATGGCTGTCAAATTCAAAACTGAAAAGGAATTTGCTTTCTGGGTGCAATGGGATGGAAAAGAAGGCGTGGCATAGGTCAATGACAGTGAACCATTCTGCGTTCCAGGGAATCTGATATAGAATTACTGCAGGGTTGGGCACAATAGGACAGCAAGGCACAACAATTTGGTTTACCTTGCGCAAATCTTGCACCACCCGGTACTTTCCACTAGGCTTTTTGATCCCAATGATAGGCGAATTACAGGGGCTGCTCAACACTTCTTCTATTATTTCTGCTTCGAGCAGCCTCGTAATTTCAGTCGCTACTCCTGCCTTTACTTCTGCACTCATTTTGTACTGTCTGGTTTTGGGGTATACAGCATTTGTTTTTATGGCTATTTTCACTGGGTCCACATTTGCCATCAGGCCTACATCTTTTCCTGTGAAATCCCACACTTCTGGTACTACTCTTAACTGGAGTTCTTCAGGTAAATCCTCAATTGTCAAAGGCTTGATATCAGCATCTTGTCTGACTAACATCAGTTTGTACAGGCCATCTTCATCGGGGGTCTGAATTTCGACGCCATTTGGTGTGCAGAAAATGGTACAACGCATCTTGCACAATAAATCACGTCCTAGCAGGTTTACAGGACTGGAATCACAGACCACAAATCTGTGCATTTCCTTGAAATTTCCTATAGAAATTTCCATTGGTTCAGTTACAGGGGTACTTATTATCTGATTTGAGACGCCCACTACTTGGATTGCTTCTCCCGAGAGGGGTAGGTTAGGAACATCCACTGTTCTTACAGTAGATCTGGTAGCACCAGTGTCCAACAGAAAGGTGACGTCTTTTCCCTCAACCTTTCCTTCAATGTATGGTCCAGTCTGGTCTACCGGTAAGGAGGCGCCAAGTACGCACTCCTCATCCTCCCCTCTCAGGCCCCGTCAATCTTGATCCTCACAAAGGAAGGTATCATTTAGCAAATACTGTGGAATGACTGCGTTTCTTTCACTCTCAACCTCCCATACTTCCGCCCTCTCATTCTGCTGACCCTGACTCTTAAAATTCTATCTGGGAGCGCGGGGTACTGGAGGTAATTTTACCTGTTGCTGGGTTTTTCTCGTCCCCTCTTTCGGCACCTGTGGATTTAAACCATTTACAGGGGCATTACCGGCCTGTAGGTGTGGACACTCGTCTCTCCAATGCCCCATCTGGCCGCACCCATGGCACGGAAACTTTTTCATGGCCTCTTCACGACTCATTTTGGGTCTGGGCTTTCCTCCCCCCCCCAGTAGTGGTATTCTGAACATTATTATCAGAAGTCATTTTACTTAACTGTTTTTCTTGCTGTTCAGCTAATTTCACCTGTGCCCACATGACCTTTTCCTTGAGGGCCTTCTTCTTATTTTCGATTTCATCTTCGCAGTATTTTGCATATTTCATGACATCATCTATGGGCTTTCCCTGCCAACTGATTTTGTTATCTCGAATCCATTGTGAGATTTCAGGCCTTAATCCTAGCACAAACCTATAACTGAAATGGGTCATGTCTTTCATGTCTACATTATCGATACCACTGTAAGTTTTGAATACCTGCAGTAACCTTTCATAAAATGAATGCACCGTTTCATCACGTTCCTGGGTGGTTCTATCTATTCGGGTCCAATCTGTTTCCTTTGCTGGTACCTTTTTCTTGAGGTATTGTATGACTTGCTCATATTTCCTCATTACTTCAGGTGCGGGAGCTCCTGTTTTCTCATCTCTGGGGAATTCCTCACTGGGCCAATCAATTTCAATTTTACAGTCGGTCCACAAATCTACAGGGACCACAATGTCGAAAAACCCATCCAGGTCTTTCAGCAGACATTTCTGAACTTTTATGAAACGTTCTACCTGTCTGTACCAGTCAACTGGTTTCTCACGTAATTTCGGGAAGTCGTTTGTAAATGACACAATGTCTTGTCTGGACCAAGGGACATGGACATATTTTCCTCCCGGGACCTCTCTCATGGGACACAATTTTTCAGTTGGGGTTACTTCCTTTAATACGAATTCTGAAGTTACTGACCCAGCCCTGCTGCCTTCCTTTTTCTTTGCCCACCTGGTTCTCCATTTTCCCACTTCGCCCCATTTCTGCAGGATTTTCAACAATTCTCTTACTTGGATCTGTTTTCCCATCACATTCAGGCTTTCTAAATCCTTGTCTGAAAAGTCCACTCTGTAGGGTTTCTGAAGAATTTTGGAGCGACTAACATCAACTCCCATTTCTGTGGCGATATCCATTATCTTTTCATGGAGCACCCTAGCACTCCGGGTAAGACTTTTACTGATGAACAGTAACTCTTCTTCATTATACGAGCTTAGGCGCTCAACTCCTACGTTCCCAGCCATCATTTCTTCTATTTCTATTCTTAATTTATATATTTCCAATGCTTTAGGTTGGGGAGTGGTCTCCTTCTCTAGCTCCTTTGTCCATCTATCCAATTCTTCAGGGGAAACTAAAGTGGCACTCCTAACCCCAGTTGCACTTTCAATCACCACCTCTTTTTGTCTGGGCTGACTTCTTGTCCCTGCTATACTGGCCCTCGACTCCCTTGTGGGCAGATCCATCAGAACCACAGATTCACACTCACTTTCCTGATCCTCATCTATGAAGACTTCCTTCCTCGGGGTCTGGATGCTAGGAGTAGGCAGTATTGGGGTGATAACAGGAGGATGGGGGCTAGTCAGGTCATTTCTATACATTGGAATGGCAGGACCAATAGTTACCGGAATAGTCAAGGAATCAGGATGGGGATGCATCTGGGCAATGGTTCTAACTAATTCCTCTCGCTGTTTAGTCAGAGCTTCTTTCTCTTTTTCCTGCAACCCCCTTTCTGCAGAACTGCCATGCAATACCTGAGGTACTAAGGACGGATAAATACTCGGGGCAGTCGGAGCAACCAATCGAGGGGGACTTTCTCCAAATGGCTGATAATTTGGGACTGTGGATTTAGGTCTGCAAAACCCATCCCTTTCACTGGTTTTACCGCCTGTAGCTGTTCCGTCTGTATCACTTTCCCTCCTACTTCGGGGATAATTTGTAACGGGATTTTGAGAATGCACCGGTTCTAATTCGGCAACATAGGGAGGTGGATTCTTCATTAACAAATCTTCCAGGTGTTCATCTTCGATGTCCCCCATAGGTGCTAGGTGATGGGTCTTTTCTTTACATTTTCCTCTCTTCTCTTCTAATACCCCCATCATAGGGAACAGCCCTTCAGTCAACATAGATTGCCTCCACTGTTTCATTTTCTGCTCTTTGGTTGGCGTTGGAAGCCTGGGATACCATTTACTCACTCCCTTATCCATCCGGGGTTTATCTCGCTCTGCAGCCTCAATCTCCCATTCCTCCAAAGCTTCGTACTGGGTCAACCTGGGTCTAGGGTGCAATTCATTCACGCGGGTCCTTAAGTTAAACAGGATCCGACCATTAAATGTACCTTCAACAGGGAATGCTAGGACTCCGTCATCTACAGTATACTTTGCCCAATTTTCTAGCCAGACACAAGTGTGATACCCTTTATCGAACAACATGAATGAAGCAGGGGTATTTGGCGGGGGAATGAGTACGCCTTCCCTCGTTCTAATGGGCTTGTCAGTTTTGAAAAAATTCTTTACTTTATCAGAGAATGACAATTTTCTCTTTATTCCATACATCATGTGCGGTCTACCTCGTACAATCTGCTCCTTATGAAATCCTAGGTATTTGGGATTTGGTATGAAGTCTGGATACCACATACAACTCTCCAGACTCGCTTCTATCTCGGCTGGATTAATTTTGTTTACCTTTGTGCTTCCAATGCTAGCGCGACTTTTATTTCGCACCACCCAATCAGGTCAGAGAATACAAATACTGTTAACCAATGGGTGCGCGGCCTTTTCGCAAGACAGAGTCTCACGCTTCGGCACTCACCCCTCCTTTACAAATTCAGCTCCACTACCCACCCGCTGTTTTGACCAATACCAGCGCGGCACGGAGTGACGTCAGAGCAGCTCTCCGACTGACTCCCTCCTTCACAAGGTAACGGAAACTTTTTATTCTCTCTAAAGTGCGAGTGCACGTTTTAGTTAACAACACACAACGTTTGCCACTATGTCTGAGTGTTCTAAAGAGAGAAAAGACTTTTCTTTCGCTACTAGTAAACCACTTCTGTCTACTTTTCATTCACTCTGGATAGACTTCGTTGCCTGTCCCTTCACACCAGTAACATAGAACCCGTTATTCTTCTGACTCATCCACCTTAGTCGGGGATATGTACTGAGCCAGGATTTCACCAGCGAACTATTTTACTTACCAGACAAGCCTCGGAGACCCTACTACTCCTTCCGTATGCGACCCTTACTAGGTGATATCGCAATGAAAGTTTTATAAAGGACTCGTAGCTATCATTCACTCTAAAACAAAAGGACCTAATTAGTGCTTCCAGTTACTCCTTTAACCCTGCACTAATGATTCAAACCCTAGTGACTTCAACAGCTAACCGGATTCTACTCACCGTTAGCTAAAATACTTCCCCGGGGATTCAGACTACACTGAACACTTACAAACAATTCTGGGTTAATTCAACATGCAACATTTATAGCAGCAATGCAAAAATCATATATTTACATATAAATCCTTAAAACATTTCAAAATTTTGAATCAATACAGTAGAAAATCAGTAGCACACTTAATCTTCACGGTTTGTTTATGACCTATCCTGTCTACCTAATCTAACTAGTCCAAACCATCCTCTAGCTGCCAGAAAATTACTGCTAGAGCGCGCAGTTGCCCCGGGTCACCCGAGTTACCAATTCTTTACACGCACTGGGCCCTTGGCGTGAAAAAAAACCTTTATTTCTCACACTAATTTTATTTGGGTGAACCGGGTGAGGATTTCTCCTCCTGCACGCTGCTAAGAGTAATCAAAGTTTGGATTTACCTCTGCTTACCATGTACTTGATTTACACCAAGGACCTTGACCGTCGTTTGCCGTCCATTCCCTATGACCAGCTACCACTGGCTTGTACGTGCACTTACATATGTTTGCATGTTTTCTGTCCTACTTTAAGTTGATGGGGCATTTATAAGGTTGAGTTGTTGTAGTAATACTTTATGTCTGCTGACCAATTACGTTTGGTTGAAAGTTAACAAAGCTTTACATTTCCCAGTCATATGTTCTTGTGGAGCAACCATTGCCAGGGTAACATTTTCCTAGCCTCGGTGGGGGGTACGTTTACTCACTTCACCATATACTTTCGAGATGGATTCTGCACAAAACAGATCACTTAGAGGTACTTGCCAGTTCTTTCCTTCACTCTAGACACCGCTTGCAGATGCCACATTCCGGTAAGAACATTGGCTACGTGCTCATCTTTAGGACCGCAAAAAAAGTAGAAATAATGCATGATTCACAAATGGTTCAAACAGTCTGTTTGAGAGATCAAAGTGCGTCCACTTAGTGAGGCAAAAATGACAGCATATTATTTAAGCCCAGGTAGTGCTTAGCAGATGACTTGCACCAAACCTGCCTGCCAGCATTTGGAATGGAGAACATTACAACCTGATGAGGTCACTCTGAATACAGGGGGCTGGCTACTCTTTCAAGTTTTGCAGAGACAGCTGAGTATCTTGCATAGATTTAGAAATGTGGAGTACACATTGTGAAGGGACCAGTTGCACGGTGGTCTCAGAAACAACGATCTGTTTGTCCTCTTTCTTCAGAAGAAGCACTTGAACTGGTAATTTTGACACCTGTGAAGCTTTCGAGATTAGAAGGATTGACGTGAGATTTTGCATTTGACCGTCGGGCAGCTTACAACAGAATATCCCTAATAATACAGCAAACACAATAGTAGCCCGAGGCAACGTAAACTAGTGAGCCCACTTTCCACACTTCATTCATTGGTATATGTGAAACCGGCACTTCTTTGTTTGTAGCTATGTGGAAGTGTTTCCTACTACAACACTTTGAAAAAAAAGAAAAATGTTATATGTATTATCATACAAACTGGGGCACTTTACAAGGCCCTGCGCCACTGGAGCGTCACTTTCTTTGACGTTTCAATGGCGCTCAAAGCTGAGCCATATTTTCAAGGCCACTCAAACCCACCCTGTCTCGCTTTTCATGGCCTTGTAAATATGGCCCCCTGTCATGCATTACACTGCGTGAAAGGGGCGTTCCATCAGTATTGCTGTGGGTGCTCCCACACAGCACCCACTGATTCTGACTCATTCCTAGATTTAAAATGTTTTGTAAACTTGGGAATGCGTCAGATTCGAACACCTCCCCAGGGGATGCGTTAAAGTGGCGCAACAAGGAGAAATGCATGTATTCCTCCTCGTTTTTGCTCTTTATATGTGTAAAATGCCATCATTGATTGTTTTTGTGCCAGAAGGTGACCCTTCCTGCACAAAAACAATCATCCCTGCAATGCAGGCACCCTTGCACCATGGTGTAGTGTAAGGGTGCCTGCATTGGGGCTAATCAGCCAATTGTGCGCCAGCACAGAGAAAAGCATAGGAATGATGCATCGTATTGCTGTAAATATAACACATCCCTGCACTTTCATTATGATGCAGCTCGGCGCAGCAAGATGGCTTGCAGCGCCACGCTGCGTTATTTTCTAGTAAATATGCTCCTCTGTTCAGAACATTCATCTAGGTTATATTAACTTAGAAAAGGCAGAATTGACTATGAAATTCAAGTAAATGGAAAGAATTAAGCCCAGATTTACTAAGGACTTGCACTGTCTTTTGGGTGACACAGGTCTTCACAAGGCAAGGCAAATTCTTCTTTGCTAAACCACGCAAAGGTCCTTTGCATGATTTAGTGAATACAAAGTAACTAAAGGCAGCGCTTAGCACTGCTTTACATTACTTTGCGTCATGGAGGCATTCCATGGGTTGAGCATTGGTGTTCCCATGAATCCACCCTTGGTTTTGACACTGTCCTAGATTTACTAAAGTCAGTAAACCTGGGAATGCACCAGAATACTCGGCATTCCAGTGTCAGGCGTAACAAGGAGAAACGTTCCTCATCCCACATGTGGAGGAGTGTGGCTCAATCGTTCGAGCGGCAGAACCTGATGCAGAGTTCTGGCCCAGAACCAGGGTTCAATTCCCGCCTCGGCAGGTCTTGGGCTCAATTTCCTCGGACCCGATAATTTGCGCCTCAGTGCCTATGCTAGAGCGCGCAGTTGCCCCGGGTCACCCGAGTTACCAATTCTTTACACGCACTGGGCCCTTGGCGTGAAAAAAAACCTTTATTTCTCACACTAATTTTATTTGGGTGAACCGGGTGAGGATTTCTCCTCCTGCACGCTGCTAAGAGTAATCAAAGTTTGGATTTACCTCTGCTTACCATGTACCCGACTTACCACAGGCACAATTCTTACGACGGACCTAGAGCTATCAGGGAAAATAGTAGACAGGCCTAACATCAAGTACTCTTTATAATCAGAAAAATACTTTCCACAATTCTGTAAAATGACCACAGACACCTGATGAAGTTTAAAACTTTATATAAGATTTCAAAGAGAAGATGCCAAGATAATAAGCGATACACAGAATAATATATCAAACATTAAAATCAACACCAATAGGTAACTTTGCATCAAAAATATGACCATTAGGATATATGGGAAGACTAAAGGTAGAAGTTTTTTAGAAAAAAACTAGTCACTGCAATTTTATACTAGAACATAGGAATGGGGATGGGACCTAGAACATGTACTTAACCTAAGTGTTTAAACTATTCTTGCTAAGTTCACTGTAATCCACTAAAGGAAAGGGAAGAACGGGAGCATGCTATTATTTTATAAAATCAATGAACTTCTAAAGGAGAGGGGGAGAGAAGGAACCAACTAAAATCAGACACATATATTGATATTTCAATGGCAATAGAGCAATATCACAGGTAAGAATGCTTTAATAGATCAGACAAGAAAGAGGGAGAAAGAGAGAGATAGAGATACGCAAACCCACAATCAATAATTACCTAGTTCAGATTGAAGACCAACCCTGGCCACGGGTCAGTTGGGAAGACGGGGACAGGGACCCTCAGAAAAGGAATGCCAGAATGCGAGCAGGTACAGCTCACGGACAGTAAGGACAGGATACCCCTCAGGTTCGGGTCAAAGGACTGGGCCTCCCAGGGTACGACCAACACCCACAGCTTCGGACAGCAACGCCTGCGTTACCCCCTCCTGCAAGTAATCCGCCAGAAACCCCGATTGGTTTTTCGAATTCCCCAGCAAAGTGCTTCGCCAGCACTTAGGATTTTCCACCCCTTAGGAGATTGTGGAAAGTATGGACAAAGTGCTCCGCAGCACTTTCAGAATGAGCACCTATTGAGATCGTAGGGTCAGTGACAGGTCTGCTACTCGGACAAGTCGGACAACTTTCCTAAGCTAAACTAGGGCAATTATACTGTTTTGGGGACCCTTAGACCACCCACCAATGTTGCAAGTGACAGTTTCCCACATTGTGATTGGTCAGGAGAGGTGGTGCGGTCATTACCACCTCCTAGAATTCAACGTTCCCATCATAATTATTCAATTTTGCACACCCGCCCCCCTGGTTCACGTTCCCAGGCATAGGAATACAGAAGACAATGCAAGAGTCCAGCATATAGCAACAGTGTATGACAATTCAAGGTGTAATCTTGCATCTTCGGGATGGGTTCCCAGGCGCATCGGGCTCCAGGAGCCAGCTGGCTAGTTTTAGCTTCTGCGCAGTTAGGATTCTCCCTGGTCAGCTGACAGGGTTCAGAGGAGCCTCAGCATGGCGTCGCTCATGTATGCCCCAGCCCACAAAGACGCGGTACATGAAAAGTAAGCGAAAACAAATTAAAATCATACATAAAAATGATCGCACTGTATACCATGATAAAATCTAACCAACCCTTATTTTATAATGACTATAGCATTATGGATTAGTGCGAAAAGACAGATAGGCAAAAGCAGCAGTAGCAAGCAGAGAGCGTGGTGAGAGACAAGCGGCCATATTTTGCATCAGTGCGCATGAGCACAGAATCCCTCCAGAATGCGAGTGCGTCACATCACATGGGTATGACCGACGCATGCGCAGACTGAATCTCAGCGAAGCAGCCATTTTAAGTGCAAGCTTCGTTTTAGTACGGAAAAACAAACAAGCAAGCATCCTGGGGACACCCGCGTGTTGGGAAAACACTTTATAAATGACGAATAATGAGGTTAATATTATTATGCAGTTTAGACAAGGGTTTTGCATATGAGCAAGGCGCTTTACGTGCGAATCCTTGCTCCATCAATCCCCTCTTTGATGATATTTACTATCATCACTACATGAAGGAAACAGATGCCAACTTTTCTCATTCATCCACATCGTCCATTTCAATTTCAATAAACTTATTGTTTAGTTTTCTTTCAGCTTCCCTATGAGAGTGGTGATTTTTCGCCTTTTTGTAAATTGCACTCTTTAACTCTTCTAGTTCTAGTTCATCAATGTTTCTTTTCACCCCCCTCTGATTTACTGTATATTTCTTTTTGCACTTTTGGCATTTGCAGCAGATAAAAATGATCAACACAATCACACCTATTATAACTATTGGCATCAGTATTTTCCATAAAAGATTTTTACCTAAGTTAGTAAACCAACTACCTATAGAGGAGAGACCTCCAGTCAGTCTCGTCCAGGCACTGTCAACCTCCAATGGTTTGAGTTCCTTTTCCAAATTAGTTATGTTCTTTACATATTGTTTTAATTCGATACTTTTATCAGGAATGTAAGTGCAACAATGTTGCGCTTTCAGCATTCTACAGACTCCGCCCTCTTTTGCTAATAGAGTGTCAAGGGCAAGACGGTTTTGTAAAACCATTGATCTGATCGCAACCATTTCAGTATTGACCAGCAGGAAACCAGCAGCAGTGTCCGTTGATAGCCGGTCCACTACTGTAGACAGTTTGCAGATTCTATGGGTGTTCAGAACTACCCCCATTCCAGGTATCAGTGCACTAAAAATATCACCTATAATTTCACCTACACTTTCACGTCTACTACGCACTAAGCCATTAGTTTCTTCATCGCTTCCAGCTGCATTATTCACATGGTATATTTTCGGGAAAACAATGCCAAAGTAGCAGCTTCCATACCAGTGATCTGGCAATTTGAAATAAGCCTTGTTCCCACATATATAATATATTCCGGGAAACACAGGCTCTGACCCATTTTTGAAACCCCAACCTCCAATTACCTTGTAATTATGTTCACACTCGCTGGAACCGATGAATACATTGTTATAGTACTCTGTCTTTTCCCTATGGATACAAAGTTTCCCCTTTCTTTCAAAATCCAGCAACAAGGCAGGACTAGCTTCGCCTTCCGAGGTGTTATCCATGTGCTCAGCCCACCTAGGGATTCTATCCTTCTCGTCATTTGCCTTCTTCTGAAACTTTTCTCTCCTTCTGTCTGCCATCTTTATAAACATCTTTTCCTGCTCTTGCAGTGAACAGGTCAGATTATCTTCTCTTGCTTGATCTAAATCTATGTTACCTATAGTCAGGAAATATTCTCCCATATAGCGGGTCACGTCACTTGTAGTATGTACACGGTTCAAGTGTCCTCTAACAGGAAGTTCAGAAAATACTACGTCATCATTTGAATAATAGTACTGCAAGGTGCTTCTATAGAACAAGCTAGCTAATATACTACAGGAGATTCCATAAGTCAAAGGTAGATGGTGGTATGTCACGCCTTCAGCCACTGAGGTTGGTAGCTTCATGCAGACATAACAGTCCTCTATTTCCATAGCTTCTACATAATGCACTAATAAGTTAGCAAAAACATTTAGATGCGTCCTGTTTCTCATTTTGTGAAAATGTAGTCCATCCTCATCTGGTGCTTCTAAATTAGGTCGTGTGTGTGTCAGTCCTACTCTTTTGTCGTGTCTTACTAGGCTTCGTGGTGTTTCTGCAGTCTGTACAACCCCTACATCTACTGCTTCAGGTTCAGTAGGGGACAAGTTTGGATCTTTACTTATCATAAAAGGTAGAAACACTGTTAGTCCTATCCACATTACTATTAGCATGGCTATACTACACACGCATATCTTACAACAGGTTTTGAGACACCCACACCGGGATCTCCCAGAGACATTCGGATCAGACATATTTAGCTTACAGGTGGCTTTTGCTACCCCTCTTCGTTTCTTTGCACCAAAGGCTCACTTCGGGGCTCTCTCAAGGAGGGTCTTCGTCCGAACTCCGATCAGCAATGGACTCGTTGTCACTGTTGCCACTGTGGTGTGGCTCGTCAATTTCCTCCAACACAAAGTACGTCCACTCAGGGCTCCGATACAGTCGGTTCTGTTTCTTTATTCTGTCGCTCTTTCTCAATGATTTGCCTTGGGCTGCATTTCTTTCACTTTGAGCCCTTTTCCGGTCTTTATCGTTTTCTTCGACTGTCTTTAGTCTGAGCCTTAGTCTCTTGACGTATCGGGGTGCACTTCTTCCTCCGTGCCTCCCAGTGGTTGAGGAGACTTCGCCTTCTTCGTGCACTCTTTTCACCTTTTGTGGTGGCACCTCTGTTTTCCTGCCTGTCTGACTAGTTCCAGGTCTTTCGTCTATTTCTTCTGCCTGGTCCCTAATCTGTCCCTGCTCAGATTCAAATCGCACTTTCTTTTTATTTCTGGTTACTGTTGTTTCCGTTGTCTGAGCACTTTGATCTAGTTCTATCTGTTCCTGTTCATGCTCTTCGATCTCTTCGCTTTCTTCTGCATGAACGTCAGCTCTAATTTCTAACTGTCCCTTTCTCGGCTCCGGAGTTTCAGGAGGAGTCTCGAGGTCTTGATCTGACCCTACTTGGCCTATGTCCTGATCAGGTGTGTTGTGGCTTTCGTTGACCTGACCTTCTTCTTCTATCTCTGACTCACCTGGACTATCCCACTCACTGTCTAAGTAGGAATATTTCCTGGTTCGTATTGGATCATGAACTGGTTCGTCGGCGGGATACCATTCAACGTCTCGACTTGTGCTCGGCAGTTCGATGTCAGCTAGCTCCGGACTCTCTTCCTCGGAAGCCTCTTCAGCTGCGCTGCCTTCAGCTCCAGTCGCGTTTTCTCCAGATACCCGCTTTGTGTGGCTGGCGTGGATCCACTTCGGTACACCAGCACACTTCACAGCAGTGGTAGTGACGAGGATCACTTGTCGCGGCTTTCCCCACCTTGGCTTCAGGCAACTGCTCCGGGTGTGTTTCTTTAACACCACCCAGTCTCCTGGTTGCAGATTGTGTGCTGGAGTCTTTGGCCACTCGTCTTCTGTCTCTCCAATCTGCTGAGAGAGAGAACGCACTTGGTCACCCAGCTGCTTGCAGTATTCTAGCACCATATCATCAGAAATGCTTAGCAGTTTGTTTCTGGGTACCCATGCCTGGCGCATCACTCTTCCCATCAACACTTCATGGGGACTTAGGCCAGTCTTTCGGTTCGGGATACTTCTCAGACTCATCAGCACCAGGGGTAAAGCCTCTATCCAGTTCATTTTTGTGGAATCACACATTTTTCCCAATCTGGACTTCAGTGTGCCATTTATTTGTTCCACTACCCCAGAAGCCTCTGGATGGTAGGCGCAGTGCAATCTTTGTTTCATATTGAATGCTTTACAGAGTTCCTCTAGGACATCGTTGGCAAAATGCCCACCTTGGTCCGTTTCGATTGTCTCTGGGATCCCATACCTAGGTATCAACTCCCTGAGCAATAACTTGGCTGTGGTGATAGCGTCATTTTTCTTAGCTGGATATGCTTCCACCCACCTGGAGAATAGACAAACTATGACTAAGATATATCTATATCCTTTGCATCTGGGCATGGTTATGAAGTCTGCCTGCATTCTAACGAAGGGACCTACTGCCTTTCCAATAGTGCTCTGTTCCACTACAGTCTTCTTTCCTGCATTGAATTGCTGACACACTAGGCACCTCTGGCAAAGCCTTTCCGCCTGGTTCCTGAACTTTGAATTACAGAACACCTGTTCAAACACCCGACACATCGCGTCTCTTCCCATATGTGTTGGCTCATGTATCATTCTGATCATGGGGTCGATCAAACTATCAGGCAGTACAGGCACCCCAGTTGGATTTACCACCACACCATCTTCTCTCAACTCGCATCCATTTGCGGCCCACCTGCCTTTTTCTTGCCTGTCTGTGGCTTGTTGCAACTCCTTTAATTCTTCCCACGTTGACACATTCTCAAACAACATAAGTTGGCAGCTGGTTCCATCCCACAGGGCAATTTGTAGGGACATATGGTGTCGGGCACAAAACTGTGCAATTTGGTCAGCGTACCTATTACCGGCAGTCACATCATCATTTCCAGATCTGTGAGCCGCACACTTGACCACAGCCAATTCTTTGGGTAATTGGATAGCTTCCAGTAAGTCATGCACCACCTTCCCATTTCTGATAGGTGTGCCTGAGGAAGTCATGAATTCTCTTTGTAGCCACAACTGGCCGAAGTCATGAACGACCCCAAAACAATACTGGCTGTCTGTGTAAACAGTTATTCTCTTGTTCTTACCCCTCTTACAGGCTCTGGTTAACGCGATGAGCTCTGCCACTTGTGCAGATTTCACCTCGCGCATGTAAGATGCTTCGATGGTTCCTGTCAGTGTAACCACAGCATAGGCAGCACTCAGACTTCCACTCTCATGTCTCAAACACGAGCCATCCACGAACATTGTTTTATCCCCGTCAAGTAGCGCTATTTCACGGATGTCTGGACGGGGCTTTGTGCTATATTCAGTTAGATCGATACAATTATGTTCCCCGTCCTCATCAGATTCTACATCCAGAGGGATAGGCAACAGTGTCGCAGGGTTTAGGACATTGCACCTGGAAATAGTTACGTTTTCAGCACCAATCAAAATTCTCTCATACTTAGTCAGCCGACTAGGTGTGAGGTACTGGGTCTTAGTTCTAGTCAGTAGGATGACAACAGAATGAGGAACATAGACAGTGACGGGATGTCCCATGACAATGTTCTCACTCTGTTCCAGACTGACGCAAGTAGCAGCAACGGCTTTTAAGCATCCAGGCAATCCAGCAGCCACCGGATCTAGGGTGGCCGAAAAGTAGGCTACTGGTCTTCTGACTAATCCGTGCTCCTGGGTCAGGACTGAAAGAGCACAATTCTCTCTCGTGTCACAGAACAGCTCAAAGGGCTTAGTGTACTCCGGCATACCCAATGCAGGTGCGGTACATAGACAGTTTCTTAGAGTCACCCAAGCATTCATGCTTACACTATCCCAATGGACGGGGTCTTCTACTCCTTTCTTTGTCATATTTATCAGGGGTCGGGCTAGAGCCGCAAATCCTACAATCCATTGTCTGCAGTAACCCACGACTCCCAAGAACATTCTCACCTCTTTCTGGGTTCTGGGCAGTTCCATTGCTTTGATTATTTTGATCCTTTCGGTAGTGACCTTCCTGATTCCTTTTTCTATCTGGTGCCCCAGATACTTTACTGAGTTTTTACAGAATTGTAACTTGTCAGGCGACACTTTATGTCCTCCTTTTCCTAGGTGATTCAGCAAGGCAATTGTGTCAGTGACACAGTCAGTCTGGGTTTTAGATGCCACTAACAGGTCATCTATGTACTGTACCAAAACAGACTCTCTTGGCAGCACTAGGGATTCAAGGCACTTTTTCAGTATCTGGTTGAAAATCGATGGACTTTCGGTGTACCCCTGAGGGACACGATTCCAGACATAGATATGGCTGTCAAATTCAAAACTGAAAAGGAATTTGCTTTCTGGGTGCAATGGGATGGAAAAGAAGGCGTGGCATAGGTCAATGACAGTGAACCATTCTGCGTTCCAGGGAATCTGATATAGAATTACTGCAGGGTTGGGCACAATAGGACAGCAAGGCACAACAATTTGGTTTACCTTGCGCAAATCTTGCACCACCCGGTACTTTCCACTAGGCTTTTTGATCCCAATGATAGGCGAATTACAGGGGCTGCTCAACACTTCTTCTATTATTTCTGCTTCGAGCAGCCTCGTAATTTCAGTCGCTACTCCTGCCTTTACTTCTGCACTCATTTTGTACTGTCTGGTTTTGGGGTATACAGCATTTGTTTTTATGGCTATTTTCACTGGGTCCACATTTGCCATCAGGCCTACATCTTTTCCTGTGAAATCCCACACTTCTGGTACTACTCTTAACTGGAGTTCTTCAGGTAAATCCTCAATTGTCAAAGGCTTGATATCAGCATCTTGTCTGACTAACATCAGTTTGTACAGGCCATCTTCATCGGGGGTCTGAATTTCGACGCCATTTGGTGTGCAGAAAATGGTACAACGCATCTTGCACAATAAATCACGTCCTAGCAGGTTTACAGGACTGGAATCACAGACCACAAATCTGTGCATTTCCTTGAAATTTCCTATAGAAATTTCCATTGGTTCAGTTACAGGGGTACTTATTATCTGATTTGAGACGCCCACTACTTGGATTGCTTCTCCCGAGAGGGGTAGGTTAGGAACATCCACTGTTCTTACAGTAGATCTGGTAGCACCAGTGTCCAACAGAAAGGTGACGTCTTTTCCCTCAACCTTTCCTTCAATGTATGGTCCAGTCTGGTCTACCGGTAAGGAGGCGCCAAGTACGCACTCCTCATCCTCCCCTCTCAGGCCCCGTCAATCTTGATCCTCACAAAGGAAGGTATCATTTAGCAAATACTGTGGAATGACTGCGTTTCTTTCACTCTCAACCTCCCATACTTCCGCCCTCTCATTCTGCTGACCCTGACTCTTAAAATTCTGTCTGGGAGCGCGGGGTACTGGAGGTAATTTTACCTGTTGCTGGGTTTTTCTCGTCCCCTCTTTCGGCACCTGTGGATTTAAACCATTTACAGGGGCATTACCGGCCTGTAGGTGTGGACACTCGTCTCTCCAATGCCCCATCTGGCCGCACCCATGGCACGGAAACTTTTTCATGGCCTCTTCACGACTCATTTTGGGTCTGGGCTTTCCTCCCCCCCCAGTAGTGGTATTCTGAACATTATTATCAGAAGTCATTTTACTTAACTGTTTTTCTTGCTGTTCAGCTAATTTCACCTGTGCCCACATGACCTTTTCCTTGAGGGCCTTCTTCTTATTTTCGATTTCATCTTCGCAGTATTTTGCATATTTCAGGACATCATCTATGGGCTTTCCCTGCCAACTGATTTTGTTATCTCGAATCCATTGTGAGATTTCAGGCCTTAATCCTAGCACAAACCTATAACTGAAATGGGTCATGTCTTTCATGTCTACATTATCGATACCACTGTAAGTTTTGAATACCTGCAGTAACCTTTCATAAAATGAATGCACCGTTTCATCACGTTCCTGGGTGGTTCTATCTATTCGGGTCCAATCTGTTTCCTTTGCTGGTACCTTTTTCTTGAGGTATTGTATGACTTGCTCATATTTCCTCATTACTTCAGGTGCGGGAGCTCCTGTTTTCTCATCTCTGGGGAATTCCTCACTGGGCCAATCAATTTCAATTTTACAGTCGGTCCACAAATCTACAGGGACCACAATGTCGAAAAACCCATCCAGGTCTTTCAGCAGACATTTCTGAACTTTTATGAAACGTTCTACCTGTCTGTACCAGTCAACTGGTTTCTCACGTAATTTCGGGAAGTCGTTTGTAAATGACACAATGTCTTGTCTGGACCAAGGGACATGGACATATTTTCCTCCCGGGACCTCTCTCATGGGACACAATTTTTCAGTTGGGGTTACTTCCTTTAATACGAATTCTGAAGTTACTGACCCAGCCCTGCTGCCTTCCTTTTTCTTTGCCCACCTGGTTCTCCATTTTCCCACTTCGCCCCATTTCTGCAGGATTTTCAACAATTCTCTTACTTGGATCTGTTTTCCCATCACATTCAGGCTTTCTAAATCCTTGTCTGAAAAGTCCACTCTGTAGGGTTTCTGAAGAATTTTGGAGCGACTAACATCAACTCCCATTTCTGTGGCGATATCCATTATCTTTTCATGGAGCACCCTAGCACTCCGGGTAAGACTTTTACTGATGAACAGTAACTCTTCTTCATTATACGAGCTTAGGCGCTCAACTCCTACGTTCCCAGCCATCATTTCTTCTATTTCTATTCTTAATTTATATATTTCCAATGCTTTAGGTTGGGGAGTGGTCTCCTTCTCTAGCTCCTTTGTCCATCTATCCAATTCTTCAGGGGAAACTAAAGTGGCACTCCTAACCCCAGTTGCACTTTCAATCACCACCTCTTTTTGTCTGGGCTGACTTCTTGTCCCTGCTATACTGGCCCTCGACTCCCTTGTGGGCAGATCCATCAGAACCACAGATTCACACTCACTTTCCTGATCCTCATCTATGAAGACTTCCTTCCTCGGGGTCTGGATGCTAGGAGTAGGCAGTATTGGGGTGATAACAGGAGGATGGGGGCTAGTCAGGTCATTTCTATACATTGGAATGGCAGGACCAATAGTTACCGGAATAGTCAAGGAATCAGGATGGGGATGCATCTGGGCAATGGTTCTAACTAATTCCTCTCGCTGTTTAGTCAGAGCTTCTTTCTCTTTTTCCTGCAACCCCCTTTCTGCAGAACTGCCATGCAATACCTGAGGTACTAAGGACGGATAAATACTCGGGGCAGTCGGAGCAACCAATCGAGGGGGACTTTCTCCAAATGGCTGATAATTTGGGACTGTGGATTTAGGTCTGCAAAACCCATCCCTTTCACTGGTTTTACCGCCTGTAGCTGTTCCGTCTGTATCACTTTCCCTCCTACTTCGGGGATAATTTGTAACGGGATTTTGAGAATGCACCGGTTCTAATTCGGCAACATAGGGAGGTGGATTCTTCATTAACAAATCTTCCAGGTGTTCATCTTCGATGTCCCCCATAGGTGCTAGGTGATGGGTCTTTTCTTTACATTTTCCTCTCTTCTCTTCTAATACCCCCATCATAGGGAACAGCCCTTCAGTCAACATAGATTGCCTCC
The DNA here is from genome assembly GCF_964263255.1 of Lissotriton vulgaris. Taxonomy (NCBI): domain Eukaryota; kingdom Metazoa; phylum Chordata; class Amphibia; order Caudata; family Salamandridae; genus Lissotriton; species Lissotriton vulgaris. The sequence goes on along the minus strand of NC_141689.1, from coordinate 2,061,894,684 downwards.
ACTGTTTCATTTTCTGCTCTTTGGTTGGCGTTGGAAGCCTGGGATACCATTTACTCACTCCCTTATCCATCCGGGGTTTATCTCGCTCTGCAGCCTCAATCTCCCATTCCTCCAAAGCTTCGTACTGGGTCAACCTGGGTCTAGGGTGCAATTCATTCACGCGGGTCCTTAAGTTAAACAGGATCCGACCATTAAATGTACCTTCAACAGGAAATGCTAGGACTCCGTCATCTACAGTATACTTTGCCCAATTTTCTAGCCAGACACAAGTGTGATACCCTTTATCGAACAACATGAATGAAGCAGGGGTATTTGGCGGGGGAATGAGTACGCCTTCCCTCGTTCTAATGGGCTTGTCAGTTTTGAAAAAATTCTTTACTTTATCAGAGAATGACAATTTTCTCTTTATTCCATACATCATGTGCGGTCTACCTCGTACAATCTGCTCCTTATGAAATCCTAGGTATTTGGGATTTGGTATGAAGTCTGGATACCACATACAACTCTCCAGACTCGCTTCTATCTCGGCTGGATTAATTTTGTTTACCTTTGTGCTTCCAATGCTAGCGCGACTTTTATTTCGCACCACCCAATCAGGTCAGAGAATACAAATACTGTTAACCAATGGGTGCGCGGCCTTTTCGCAAGACAGAGTCTCACGCTTCGGCACTCACCCCTCCTTTACAAATTCAGCTCCACTACCCACCCGCTGTTTTGACCAATACCAGCGCGGCACGGAGTGACGTCAGAGCAGCTCTCCGACTGACTCCCTCCTTCACAAGGTAACGGAAACTTTTTATTCTCTCTAAAGTGCGAGTGCACGTTTTAGTTAACAACACACAACGTTTGCCACTATGTCTGAGTGTTCTAAAGAGAGAAAAGACTTTTCTTTCGCTACTAGTAAACCACTTCTGTCTACTTTTCATTCACTCTGGATAGACTTCGTTGCCTGTCCCTTCACACCAGTAACATAGAACCCGTTATTCTTCTGACTCATCCACCTTAGTCGGGGATATGTACTGAGCCAGGATTTCACCAGCGAACTATTTTACTTACCAGACAAGCCTCGGAGACCCTACTACTCCTTCCGTATGCGACCCTTACTAGGTGATATCGCAATGAAAGTTTTATAAAGGACTCGTAGCTATCATTCACTCTAAAACAAAAGGACCTAATTAGTGCTTCCAGTTACTCCTTTAACCCTGCACTAATGATTCAAACCCTAGTGACTTCAACAGCTAACCGGATTCTACTCACCGTTAGCTAAAATACTTCCCCGGGGATTCAGACTACACTGAACACTTACAAACAATTCTGGGTTAATTCAACATGCAACATTTATAGCAGCAATGCAAAAATCATATATTTACATATAAATCCTTAAAACATTTCAAAATTTTGAATCAATACAGTAGAAAATCAGTAGCACACTTAATCTTCACGGTTTGTTTATGACCTATCCTGTCTACCTAATCTAACTAGTCCAAACCATCCTCTAGCTGCCAGAAAATTACTGCTAGAGCGTGCAGTTGCCCCGGGTCACCCGAGTTACCAATTCTTTACACGCACTGGGCCCTTGGCGTGAAAAAAAACCTTTATTTCTCACACTAATTTTATTTGGGTGAACCGGGTGAGGATTTCTCCTCCTGCACGCTGCTAAGAGTAATCAAAGTTTGGATTTACCTCTGCTTACCATGTACCCGACTTACCACAGGCACAATTCTTACGACGGACCTAGAGCTATCAGGGAAAATAGTAGACAGGCCTAACATCAAGTACTCTTTATAATCAGAAAAATACTTTCCACAATTCTGTAAAATGACCACAGACACCTGATGAAGTTTAAAACTTTATATAAGATTTCAAAGAGAAGATGCCAAGATAATAAGCGATACACAGAATAATATATCAAACATTAAAATCAACACCAATAGGTAACTTTGCATCAAAAATATGACCATTAGGATATATGGGAAGACTAAAGGTAGAAGTTTTTTAGAAAAAAACTAGTCACTGCAATTTTATACTAGAACATAGGAATGGGGATGGGACCTAGAACATGTACTTAACCTAAGTGTTTAAACTATTCTTGCTAAGTTCACTGTAATCCACTAAAGGAAAGGGAAGAACGGGAGCATGCTATTATTTTATAAAATCAATGAACTTCTAAAGGAGAGGGGGAGAGAAGGAACCAACTAAAATCAGACACATATATTGATATTTCAATGGCAATAGAGCAATATCACAGGTAAGAATGCTTTAATAGATCAGACAAGAAAGAGGGAGAAAGAGAGAGATAGAGATACGCAAACCCACAATCAATAATTACCTAGTTCAGATTGAAGACCAACCCTGGCCACGGGTCAGTTGGGAAGACGGGGACAGGGACCCTCAGAAAAGGAATGCCAGAATGCGAGCAGGTACAGCTCACGGACAGTAAGGACAGGATACCCCTCAGGTTCTGGTCAAAGGACTGGGCCTCCCAGGGTACGACCAACACCCACAGCTTCGGACAGCAACGCCTGCGTTACCCCCTCCTGCAAGTAATCCGCCAGAAACCCCGATTGGTTTTTCGAATTCCCCAGCAAAGTGCTTCGCCAGCACTTAGGATTTTCCACCCCTTAGGAGATTGTGGAAAGTATGGACAAAGTGCTCCGCAGCACTTTCAGAATGAGCACCTATTGAGATCGTAGGGTCAGTGACAGGTCTGCTACTCGGACAAGTCGGACAACTTTCCTAAGCTAAACTAGGGCAATTATACTGTTTTGGGGACCCTTAGACCACCCACCAATGTTGCAAGTGACAGTTTCCCACATTGTGATTGGTCAGGAGAGGTGGTGCGGTCATTACCACCTCCTAGAATTCAACGTTCCCATCATAATTATTCAATTTTGCACACCCGCCCCCCTGGTTCACGTTCCCAGGCATAGGAATACAGAAGACAATGCAAGAGTCCAGCATATAGCAACAGTGATGACAATTCAAGGTGTAATCTTGCATCTTCGGGATGGGTTCCCAGGCGCATCGGGCTCCAGGAGCCAGCTGGCTAGTTTTAGCTTCTGCGCAGTTAGGATTCTCCCTGGTCAGCTGACAGGGTTCAGAGGAGCCTCAGCATGGCGTCGCTCATGTATGCCCCAGCCCACAAAGACGCGGTACATGAAAAGTAAGCGAAAACAAATTAAAATCATACATAAAAATGATCGCACTGTATACCATGATAAAATCTAACCAACCCTTATTTTATAATGACTATAGCATTATGGATTAGTGCGAAAAGACAGATAGGCAAAAGCAGCAGTAGCAAGCAGAGAGCGTGGTGAGAGACAAGCGGCCATATTTTGCATCAGTGCGCATGAGCACAGAATCCCTCCAGAATGCGAGTGCGTCACATCACATGGGTATGACCGACGCATGCGCAGACTGAATCTCAGCGAAGCAGCCATTTTAAGTGCAAGCTTCGTTTTAGTACGGAAAAACAAACAAGCAAGCATCCTGGGGACACCCGCGTGTTGGGAAAACACTTTATAAATGACGAATAATGAGGTTAATATTATTATGCAGTTTAGACAAGGGTTTTGCATACGAGCAAGGCGCTTTACGTGCGAATCCTTGCTCCATCACCTATTCTAATCATGGGCCCCACGCTGCAACTCTGGGCAATAGCTTGCTTAACCTCCACACCGGCCCCAACAGCGCTAGGATGCCTTTCTTCACCCTGGGGGTGCCCAGGAGTGGACACTTCACAGGGAAAGCCAGGAAGGGTTCCACAGCGGTATGAGTAATAGCGCCAGGAAACCGCTTGGTGGCAGTGCGCTCTACAAATACCTTGGCATTTACAATCACATAGAACAAGGAAAATCCCTTTAATGATTGTTTTTGTGCCGAAAGGTACGGCTTCCTGCACAAAAACAGTCCTACTTGTAATACAGACACCATTACAGAAAGGTGTCAGGCTGCCTGAGTTGTCGATAGGCAGCCTCAAGTGCACCAGCACAAGGAGGAAGCAGAAGGCATTATATTTTCATACATATGGCACATGTCTGCTTGCTCCACTTCATGCAATGCAGTGCAAAAACTTTGCTTGCTACCCTGCAGTGCATGAAATGTTAGTAAAAATGCCTCTTAGTTTCTATGGCTGAGATATTCAGTTAAGTGATGTTTGCTAAGGCCATTGAACAGCAGGAAATAAGGGGCATGACCCATCAGTATTACAAACCTAATCTAACGTTAATTGATTACACACAAAGGGGGCGATTCCGATCTTGGTTGGAAGGGCTCCGAATCGGGTTCGGGATTAGCGGGTCGGATTCAGAGGCTGAATTTCCGTCCGGTTCATACACGGGTCCGGACGACGAAGTATGATGCGAACAAGCGCGAAATCTCCGGCCGAATCGTTTCCGGGTCCGAACCGCTCCGTACGTCTCGACCGCAAGCTAACCGTGGCGTGCAATGGACGCAAATTCCGACCGAGCCAGTATGATGCGCGATTCGGACAGCCGGATCGAGTCGGAGGTTCTGGCTCGCAAAAGCTCCCAGAGCTGGTCTTTGGGGGTCCGCATCGGACCCCCTGGTACCCGCAGCCCTACGGTTCGGGCACAGGGGAGACCCATGGGTCTCCCCAACAAAGGCATGTACGGTGCGGATGGCCCTGACGCATACACACTGTAGGGGGGGCACTTGTCTGGAACATACCCATTCAGTCAATGGGAGCCCATGTACGCGTTGTACGACTGGCTCCCATTGACTTCAATGGGAGTCCGACTGAAACTAGTCCGACAGCATACGGCCGCATCGTACTCGCTAGGTCGGACTCCAGGAGTCCGGATCAGTCGGAAAACACCCCGGATCCGGCTTGGTCGGAGTGATTTCTGAACCAGATCGGAATCGGCCCCTAAGAGCCAAATTCACCAGCATCTCACGTGCGCAGTGCAACAGCAGCAAATGCTGTGCTTTGCTGTGCTGCATGAGAAGGAGAGAGCAGGAGAGTGCCTTATTTACAGAAATATGCCTTTCTCTAGTTGTAGTGTAGTTCCTATTTTCCCTATAGGCCCTGCGCATTGGAATAACATAAACAGCAGTGTAGACGTAGAAGTGCGGTCTTCCAGGTCTCTACTGACTATGCTAAACTCAATTGGGTTTGTACCAACTAGCTCAGAGGTCACTGGAAACTTTCTTGACTGAATAGGAAGTGATCAGCTCCCCTGGCTCAGACAAGAAGGGATTCAGTTTTCCAACAACCGCATAAACATGACAACTTTGCTCCTTAGAATATGAGTCAATCTCTAGAGTCGTGTGAAACAATAGACAGCTATTTCACTCAGTCAGTTGTGCAAGAATTACTTTCACCAGGATGCAGAGAATAGAGAGACGGGCGTTTTCAATAAAAGTTATTATTTATTGAACAGTCTTTCTTCTCATGCAAGAGAAATGAATTGCCACAATTGCAAGACTTGTTATTATAAAAAGTGCGTACAGTAAAAGGAGGATTGCGAAATAATACTGTAAAAGCATTGATATGGTTTCTTAGCCATACAATGGTTAAAATGAGTAAAATATATACATTCATATATACATTTAGCTAACGTACTCAACTGGTGCTTCTAACTATGCCTACCCCAGTGTACCTGACCTAAGCCTAATACGTGGAAGGGAGTAAGTAAGTAGCAGTTTTAGTTAAGTTGGTTTTGCCAAGTGTTTGCTGCAAGAATTCTCTCTAAGGGTTTAGTCAACACCGTACCTCTGAAATAAAATGTTGGAGGTCTTGTATCTCCTCTCAGGACTCGATATCCCAGTCACCCGCAAGGGTAGGCTGGAAACGCCGAGGCTGGATTTTCTCGGCAGGAGAAAAGACAGTGTCTTTCTCAGCGCGTCAAGAAGGAGGAGGGGCAGCGTCCGTGGGCTTCTCGCATCTGCTGGGCTCTGCAAGGGACAGCTGATCTGCTCCTGTATTCTCTATCACCACCGCTGTGTTTGCTTAAGGCAACGTTGGTAATATTTATACCTGGAAGGTGCCTTGTTTGACGTAAGTTTTTGGACATAAGACATCAATAAAGAGGTCACTAAGAACCGGTCGTTCTTACAGTGCTCATTAGAGTTCTATTACTAATCAAAACATAGCAAGCGGGGCTTTCCCAGGTTGCTGGGGGTTTTATCTGTTGAAAGAACTCGGTGTGTAATCTAGGAATCTTAGATAGTGGCTTCTGCTGTGTCATATACTGTAATGAGCTGCAGAGGCGAGTTTCTGAAATATGGCTCTGATCGTTTATGCCATTATAGGGGTATGGATGGATTATAGCCGTATAGGGGCATAAGGTCACAATATTGATCGGGGTCCTAGATAGAACACGACATAGTGTTGGCGCTGAAATCAGCTGCAGTGCGCCACGGAGACACCTTTGTGCCATAGTGCAAGGGTGTTCCTGTGAGTCAAGCATAGGGTTTGTATTAGAAGGATACCCTTCCAGTGCAAAATACTAAGGGCCCTAAGTCCGCCCGCCACCCTAGCGGTGTTGGGACCATCTGCCAGTGGCGCAGCGGTCTCGCCCTGAAAATTTGGATGCAACCGCCACGGTGGCGGTCGCAGTCCATATCGTCGACATTGTGGCGGGCGCTGCCGGAAAGCCAAAGAGGCAACGTGGCAGGCACCGCGCGGTGTCTGCCACCTTGGGCATGGTAATGTAGGGGGTACCATAGGTACCCCCCATGTGCAGCCCCCCACCCACCCCGGGGGCCCACAACGGGCCTGATGCAAATCTCCGATTGCCTTTCCATAGCGGCATCGCCGCCATGGAAAGGCTGGTTTTGAAATGCATCCTAATCTGGTGGACGGTGCCTGCTAGGCACGCTACCATTGTGGGCCCCCTGCACCATCTGCCAGGCAATCGGTATGATTGCTGGTGGCAGACGGTCTTTGCCTCCGCTGCGGATGCAGTCATGTTCACACCGTCATTATAATCTGGTGGTGGGAAAATTATGCTTGACAGCAGAAGGACCGCCACCAAAGGGCCGGCGGTTGCCACCGCCGGCCCTGTGGTGGTGGTCCTTCTGCAATCCTAATCATAGCCTATGTGTGGACTAATTTTAAACATTCTCCCACTTTGAATGGGTGCTGTACAGTGCAGCACACATGCGAAGTCAGAAAATAAATGAGAGAAAAAAGCATTTCTCCTTCATAGGGACTGGCTCAAGGGTACACGATTTTCTGATGCTAAACCCTGTCTACTTTTTTTAGTAGATTGGGTTTAGCATCGGAAAGTTTAGAGAGTTAGCACCCCCTTGGTGCTAAGTAATGCAAAGCAGCGCTATGTGCTGCTTTGCATTACTTACACGTTATTTCCTTGCTAAATAAGATTTTGGAAACGAAGATTGTCCATCTATTTGTGTCACTTTTGTGATGCAAACTCAGCGTAAAATCCTAGTAAATCTGCCCCAAAGATACTACTGACCTATTTGTTTTGTCTTTCTGATTTGGTCGACAAGTGCACAGCCTTGATTATGAATAGATTGTAGGAAAAAGTATTCAAATTAAATGGGTGCTTCTGAGGTGTCGTCTTCCACCCGGAGACGAGTAAAGTGAAATGTACAAGAGTGCTGTCAATTAGAAACTGATGGCATCCCTCAGGGCACACTCGTATTCGATGAAATCCTTCTAAAGAACTTTACACATGTTCCTTTTCACATGAAGAAATCAAGTTTTATTTTCAGATCTTCATTAATTACTGTTATTTTGCATTTCCATGGTTGTCAATAAAGTTGTCTTTGTTGAATATTAAATTATTCAGCTCCAAAGCATTTCGGGCATTCGCCCTTCATCGGGGAGCGTTCTACAAAAAACTACATATTTTTACAAAACTATACTGTGCTGCTAAATGTCTAAATACAACTGTGGCTAAAAAATGATTTACTGGATTGGGATTACGCTTAGCAGATAGTAAATGTGGGTATTGAGCTAAAAAGTGCCATTATCGGGTGTAACGGTGAATAAGGATCACGGTAATACCAAATGTCGAGTAAACACCATTAGAGAGCCAAAAGCGTATGGATGACGGTAATTAGTTTTATACAGTGACTTCAAATGAGTTAAAGAAGGTTTGGCTAATAGCGAGCTGGGGTAAAATTAATTGGGCAAGTGAATCGAGTAACGGCGCTTTGCATGCTGCGATGGGTGATAAATGCGCTTAAGCTTACTTACAGATAATGTCAACATGATGTACTACTTGTTTTGTCATCACATGTGATGACCCCTAAGGTACATCTTGTTTGAGCAGTGGTGTAGCGTTCAACCTGTATTCCAATTCACAAATCCATCTGCTGTCTGATTTGACGTAAATATTTATTATCATTTGTTGCTATCACACTCGTCTTTACTTTTTGTTTCTTTTATTTAAACATTTAGGGCGTTATTTTGAGTCTAACACATAGCTATCTGCCCATAACTGGCAAATGTATGGTCCACCCTATTGAGAGTCCAATTGACCCTATTTCTGGCAGATGTTCTGTATCCACCAAACTCTAAATAAGTCCCTTACAGCCCAATTTATATTTTGGCACACAGAGGTAAATCCATCAGGGCAACATCGCCCTGACGGAGTCTGCCCCTGCCAAATTTAAAAATTACCGCCAAGTCAGCGGTCATTTCAGAAACATTGGAAGGCACCTCCATCACAGAGGTTCCTGTCTGTGCTTTTTTAAGTTGCATGGCTCTGTCAATAAACCAAAGCTGTCTATCCTATTTTTTTTATTTCCAAAAAGAAAATCCTGAAGCGGGAAATTGTTTTTGTAACTTTGAAAAACAATGCCACCCTCACCATGGGAGTTATCTCCCATGTGCGGGGGCAGTAAACAGTTTTGACTGCCCCTCACTGCCAGGGTTTTCCTGGTGGTGATGGGCAGTGAAAACTGATTTCTATATCCGCCCATCTAATTTTGACAGACAGACAAAGAGGTCCGCTTCCGACAACCCTTACTCCGTCGGGACATCTGAGGGGTGTAACCGTGGCAGAGATCTAGTAGTCTCTGTCATGGTTTACCCAAGGTCTGCATGCATATAAATTGGGTGGAAGGACCATTATACTGAGGCTAAGGATACTCAGTCACTGTTGTGACAGAGTATCCTTACCATCAAAATATAAATCAGCCTCTTAGTTCTTACATAGTAGGCACCCACCATGTTTACAAATTCTACTTCCATATGTGTCTCCACTATTGATTCGACTTCTATCACATGCTTCTATTTTCAGTATACCCCCACTATATCAATTGTTACATCACATCATCCTCGATATAGTGTTGTTACAACCCCACATTTTAGTCAGTGTAAGCCAGAAGTTTGTATGCAGTACCTTTCACAGGAGGAAGACAGATTTACAATGCTGTCTTTATAATGGGATGTCTTTGCCACAAATCCTTTACCACACTGTGCCTTTAACATGCAATGCCTTTACCACAACTGCCTTTACCAATAGTATGCATTTACCACACATGCCTGTACAATGAAAGATAGGTATATTTAAGGATAAGTGTTTTTAAATATATATGGGGGATAAGAGTGTTTTTAGTGCTTAGGGGTGGGAAAGGATATTGGGTGATAAGGGTGTTTTTAGGGTTTAGGGTGATTAAGGGCACTGGGCTGTAAGGGTGTTTTCAGGGTATAGGAATAAGTAGGGGTGGGGGTATTGGTGTTTTAGGGTGTAGGGATGGATAAGGGTATTGAGAGTGTTTTTAGGATGTAAGTGATTTTGTGTTGTGTAAGGGAATATGGGAGTAAGTTACAACAGGGGGACTTGTTGAGCCTTCCCACAATTTTGATAATATGTAAATGTACAATATGTTTGGAAAAATAAGGGCGCTGGGCTGTAAGGGTGTTTTCAGGGTATAGGAATAAGTAGGGGTGGGGGTATTGGTGTTTTAGGGTGTAGGGATGGATAAGGGTATTGAGAGTGTTTTTAGGATGTAAGTGATTTTGTGTTGTGTAAGGGAATATGGGAGTAAGTTACAACAGGGGGACTTGTTGAGCCTTCCCACAATTTTGATAATATGTAAATGTACAATATGTTTGGAAAAATAAGGGGATTGGGCAGTCTGCCCCCCAAAAAATAAATAAATACAATTATGTTTAATTGGGTAGTTATAGGTAGGATCAATTTTCCTTAGAAAATGTCTTTTTTGTGTTGCTAGTAACGTTGGCACCTTTTGACGAATCTCCATGAAACCTGCATAAAAAGTCCTGCTCTTTACCTGATTGCGCACAAAATGTTTTGAGGTGATCCATCAAATAGGCTCTGAAAAAATAGGGGCTCCTTTTCATGGGAACTTTAGACACAGCTACAGCTCAAACTACTGTGTATATTTACACCAAATTTGGCAGAAAGATAGATTGTGAACCAGAAAAAGTGCTTATTGCATTTTGGTGTAAATCCGTTATGTGGTTTTGGAGAAATTAAGGTTAAAAAAGTTTGAATATATCACACCGCTGTTGATCCGTGGAGCCAATAGTTCTCATCCTGATATGTGATTGGCAGCCACCACCTCAACCCGGAAGAAGAAGCAGCCATCTTAGGGTGTGGAACTCAGTTTCGAGTCCTAAAAAATGCAAACAATAAGGCATAGGGGGCAGGGTACAGACCCTCTGACCCCTTAGGCCCTGTGGTGGGATTAGGGCTTGGGAGGCACGCAGGCTATTTATTTGAAAGAGGGCACTTGCCCCATCCATGGGGGCTGAGGCAAATAATTAAGGAAAGGGTGTCTCTTTAAAAGCCTAATTGGTCCCTGGGGGGCCCATCCCCTGGGGCAGACATATACAAAAAAGGGGAAGGAGTTGCACTGCCCCCCTCCCCAGCCTAAAAAGGCCCCAGGGACCCCATCCCTCTGGGTCGAATATTTAAATATAAGGTGGTGATGAGTGTACAGCCTCCCTCCTATAGTAAACTTATGCCGTGGAGACTACATCCCTAGGGGTTGGCATGTATATAAAAGGGAAAGGGGCTGCATGCTGCCCCTCCCTGAGCCTTGAAAAGGCCCTGAGGACCACATCCCCAAGGGTTACATCACTTGCTTTAAAAGGAATTTTGACCCCATTCCTCTTATCCAACAAGTTTAAGTGGAGGGTGATGCCCGGTCCCCTCCCTGTGCTTTTAATGGCCCCAGTGATCCCATCCCCCATGGCTGGCTAACTTGCTGTGGCTCGGGGAGCTGACCCCTTGGACATTGTAGTTTCCCTGCCCACACCAGCAAGGAAATATGTGTTTGCTCCCATCTGGCAGGAGCTTTTTCAAATCTCCTGCTAAATCAAATGAAACACTAGGCCTACTCCCAGCCGGCAAGGAGCTTTAAAAATGCTTCAACTGTCTGGGAAAATACTTGAGATCTTTTTCCCTACCTGAAATGATGCAAGCAGGGAAACAGCATAATATATTTCTCTCATCTGGAGGGAGAAGCATAAATAGCTGCTCCCTCCAGGCAAGAGCAATGCAGGCTTCTGTACCATGGAGGGACTCGGCTAGGACCACGGGGGCCTAGGGCTCCACCCACAGCCCCTGACATATGCTTGGTGGGTGGGCTGGGTAGACATTGAGGCACCCACGTATTTAAAATTGAAGCGCCTGGGGATGGATCCCCAGGGACAAAATTGGCTCAGGGAGAGTTAATTACTCAGCCTCATGGAATGGGACTTTATAAAAGCTTAGTAAAGTCAGCCCCCTCTCCTTTTTTAGTATGTTTGGCCCTCGGGGATAGGTCATCATAGGGCTCAGGGGAGGGGAAGCATGTGCCCATCCTCTTTTTTTGTTGAATTTTGCCCTGGAGAATGGGGTTTCCCGGACCTATTAAGGCTTGGGGAGGGAGGCAGAACAACCCCTTTCCTTAATATATTCGTTTAGGCCCTGGGAGAGGAGGTCCCCGGGGCCCACAGGCCATCTTCAAACCGCATCGCCTAATGCTATTTTCAGCATGGGGTTGGCTGCCTGCAGGGTGGTTACTGCAAGGGGCAGGCCACAAGCCCTGCATAGGATAGGGTTGGCTGCTTGCAGGGGGGTTAGCTGCAGGCACTCGGTTGGCCATAGGCCAGGCTCTGCAGCCAGCCCCCCACTATGCATTGCTGAAGGCCCTGCAGAGAGTGGGTTTGGCTGCTTGCAGGGGGTTGTTTACAAGGCCTGCAGCCAACTCATGGGTGACACTGGGTTGGATTTGCATATGATAATAACATATTACTTTATGTAAAAAAAAATACTAGAAACTCACTCAAAAAACAAAGGTTAAAATAATGTTATAGTTAAGTGAAATGTACAGTACCAACGTAACATTTTAAACTCTAAAAACCACAGAACTTCACCAGTTATAGTTATAGTTATCTCAAGTAACTATAATTCATCTCTTTAGGTAACTATACCTCTCACCCTTACCAGGCACTGCTAATTACCTCACTTTACATCACTCATGACATCTTCTATGACATCATTGATAATACCACGCAACATTGGCAATGAAATTATTATTGAGAAATCTGTGCTTGGCGGGGGCTTATAGTTATAAAGTTATAGTTGTCTCAACTATTTTGCGCGTCCGGTATCAAGGATCGTGTTGCAGCCAGTGACCCAGGAGCAGAAAGCCGGACCGAGATGAAGGATGTGAATACAGTTCTCCGTGTGCCTCTGACGTCAGCCCGCCTAACGGAAGTCGTGCAGGACGGGACTTGGGTGTGCAAGCTTGTTATTCAAAAGCTTGCTATGAGACCATATAATAGTGGGAGCATAAGAACTATACAGCTGATTATAAATGGTCTTACATTTATTTCTGTAGATATACACAGAGCATTCCAGACGTAAGGTGGATGCTGCAAAGAAATCCTTCCTAGGCAATTATTTGGTTTCTCCAGTTTCCCTTTCCCCTTGGTGTTGTTATATCTAGGAGGTTGTACTCTCCTCCAGTGGTGACAGGGATTGAGGAGGCATAGCTAGCTGACTTCTTGATATACATTTTACTCCTACAAGATTAGAAACACCATCTGCTTATGTACAATTGTGCTCCGGCATGAGAATAGTTACCCTAGGACATGAGTTATAGTAACTTAAGATAACTATAACTGATTTCTGTGGTTATTAGAGTTTAAAAGGGTACATCGTTTCTGAACATGTCACCTAACTATAACGTTACTGTAAGCTTTCCTTTTTTTTAGTAAATATAAATATATATATATATATATAGTGAGCAAGGACTTCACGTCTGAAACGCGTCTGAGGGCTTGTACCACGAATGCAATAAACTACTTTATGGAAATTGGAAAAAGACTGACTTCGGCTACATTTTTTGCAGTTTGCGTACCTGTCAGTGCTACGAGGCACTTCTAAGGCAAGTTTGGAATTTCATATATATATATATATATATATGTATCCAAGGATTCTCCCATATGAAGAAATGTACAATGACACGCCAGGAGTTGCTGTGCTTCAAGAATTTAATCGGCAGCAAAAAACAAACAACACGTTTCACCTCGCGGCTTGCTCACGTTTGTTGTGAACTCAAAACAATAGTCCTTTTACATTCTCAATGAATAGTCATAAACAAAGGACTTCCTGTGCACACCCCTAAGTGAAATAAGTGCAGCGGACATGTTGGAAAAGAAATTTAAACATTACCTTTTAGTCCATTGCTAGATGTTAATGATTAAAATCATACTCCTGGTGTGTCGTTGTACGTTTCTTCATATGGGAGAATCCTTGGATACAGATATTGGGCCTCCGGGACCCTAACAACGACCCACTCGTGAGCGGGTACTGGCTTACTACCGGAACTTTGTGTTTGATATACATATATATACAACTATACTGTTGTTAAGGTTGTTATATTTTTTCTGTGCTGACTATAATAATTCTATGCATAGGTTTGATGGCAGCATTGCATTCAAGTTAACATTTCGCAAATTGTGCTGCTTGTGAGCTTGGAGCTACACCATCATTAATGAAACATCGTTTTCGCCTATGATTAAAAGGTGGCACTACACGGACAGTACAACCAACATGCATTACATATATTTTATGGCCTCAAGATTACATCAGTGTCAAAAATAAGCAGCTTGGTTGTTCACATGGTTTAAATGCAGATTGATTGCACATGTGGTTCAATAGAGTGAGGCCATTATGGTCGAGATATATGTGATTTTGATTCCATCACATGTGAAATGTTCAAATATGTATTTGAAGTTTTATTTCTTTTTACTTTTATCAATACTGAATTTATAGCATCATAATTCATGTGAACATTGCTAGATTATGTTGAAAGTACATATTTCCTTGTTTGTGTGACCATAGATGCAAAGCATGGCTACTGAGCATTTTGAAGACTGTTGTCTGTGTTCGTGACATTTGGGAGTATAAAGATGTGATGAAAATGGTGTTTCATAATGAAAAAGCCAGTCGAACTGCCGAAATGTGTCTCTCTGAGTAACAGGGTCCAGAGAGGCCCAACACTGTAAAGTCTCTTGAATTCCTTCTGTCTTCGTCTGTGTGCTTTCATCTTTGAAAAGTGGGAGGCAGTATATATATATATATATATATATATATATATATATATATATATATATATATATATATATATATATATATATATATTTTAAGTATGGGCGAATTTCACGAATCAGCGGATTGCGAATTCACGCGAAACCGCAAACAAATCCTCAAATTCGCGAATTTCCCCGTGAAATCGCGGATTTGTTTGCGATTTTGCACCACACTTAACTGGAGTACTTTCTACTGGCTAATCAGTAAGTGCTACCTCGTTGGGTAAATGTATAGTGCTTTTCCTGCACTACAGCTGCGTAGGGCCAGAAGAGTTGCCTCCAGTGACCATTTGTGTGTAGGGCTCCGGGGTCCCTTGATTGAGCTGTCCATCATAGTGTGTAAAGGGCGGGAAGACGGTGCACACCGCTAGTGTGTTGGGGGGGCAAACGGGAGGGCTTCTTTGCAAGTTCACATGCCTCTTGTGTGTATAAAAGGTCAGGCACCGATCAGAGCAGCAGATGGGGAGAAAGAAGCTACTGGTTACTGTAACTGCACGGGGATTGCACTCGTGAAAGTCAAGGATGCAAGGCCTCCATCAAGCATCATAGCTAATTTTTGACTGTACATATGGGGAGAAATCACACCTGCCCAGCCTCGACAAAGCGCACATTTTTTGGGGGCTGATAAACTTTGCCATTGCGCCGAAGGGCGCCGGGGTCCCTCGAGTGAGCTGTCCATCATAATGGGTAAAGGGCGGGAAGACGGTGCACACCGCTAGTGTGTGTGTGTGGAGGGTAACGGGGGGCTTCTTTGTGAGTTCACATGCCTCTTGTGTGTATAAAAGGTCAGGCACCGATCAGACCAGCAGATGGGGAGAAAGAAGCTACTGGTTACAGGAATTGCACTCGTTAAAGTCAAGGATGCAAAGGCCTCCATCAAGCATCATAGCTAATTTTCGACTGTAGATATGGGGAGAAAGCACACCTGCTCAGCCTCGACAAAGCGCATGATTTTTTGGGACTGATTAACTTTGCCATCGCGCCGAAGGGCGCCGGGGTCCCTCGAGTGAGCTGTCCATCATAGTGGGTAAAGGGCGGGAAAACGGTGCACACTGCTAGTGTGTGGGGGGGGCAAACGGGGGGGGCTTCTTTGCGAGTTTACATGCCTCTTGTGTGTATAAAAGGTCAGGCACCGATCAGAGCAGCAGATGGGGAGAAAGAAGCTCCTGGTCACAGGAACAGCACGGGGATTGCACTCGTAAAAGTCAAGGATGCAAAAGCCTCCAACAAGCATCATAGCTAATTTTCGACTGTAGACAACGGGAGAAAGCACACCTGCCCAGCCTTGCCAAAGCGCACAATTTTTGGGGGCTGATTAAGGAGTTTCTGAAATTGACCTTGGCACCAGCTTTATCTATATCTGTAAGTGTTTCCTGTTCATGGAGCCTCGTTGTCTACTTGTAACTATTCTCTGACCCTGCTTCCAGGGTCAGAGCAGTGTCAGAGAATAGTTGCAAGTAGGCAACGAGGCGCCGCTCAGGAAGCACTTATACGGTTACAGCAGGTGCCCAAGTTGAAGTTAATTTCTTTTTAACCATTTTGTAAATGGAAACAAAGAAGTTAGCTTCAACTTGGGCACCTGCTGTAACCCTGTAAGTGCTTCCTGAGCAAAATTCGTCCCGCTCACGAATTCGCGGATTTTGACGCGATTTCGAGCGATTCGCGGATCGCAAAATCGTGGAAAATCCACAAATTCCGCGAGCGGAACAAATTTCCCGCCCATACTTAATATATATATTTATATTTATAATACCTACTGGCGGCCGCCAGTAGGTAGTTATAGTTAGAACTAGTTTCTGTAGGAAATCTGCAACATTCTATTGGGACTAACTTTGGCGCCGGTTGTTGAATCTTTGCGAATTTCTCAAATCTGAAAATCTTGGGATGATTCGTCAAGTGTGGCCCAAGAAAAAAGGGGGGTCCCAAAACGAGTTTTCCCCTTGTTAATTTACATACAATGATTAGACACGGCTACAGCTCGAACCGCTGAACGGAATTACACAAAATATGGGAAAATGGTAGGGTCTGGTACGCAGATCACGCTTTTGGTTAAATGGTGTAAATCCCTCCTGTAGTTACTGAAAAAAACAAAAGAAAAAAAATTATATATCAGGGCGGAGCCTAACCACACATCTCATCTTGAGATCTGATTGGCTGTCAGCACTTCATCCAAGAAGTGTTGGCAGCCATCTTGGGACCAATATACATGATAGCTCCTCATTAAAAAGCATTGCAGTTAATAGAAGGTTTTAGGACTTTAGTTACATTATAAATCAATGGTTGATGGTACTATACTCATTTTAGGAATTGTGGTGTGTTCTAAGGTGATTTTACCATGTGAAAAAGCCTTCTGCTGAGATATCATGAATCATGTTTGAAAGAAAACTATTATCTCATGCTTTTCCCACAGTGGTTTGGAAGGGGATCTTTAAGCTAAACTGAAAGCATATTTTCAGTAATTTCACATTATCTTTCTCAGTCATGTGAGAATGAAATCTGACATTCTCAGTATAACATGTACATCCAACAAGGACAGAGACTGTCAGTTGATTCCTTTGTTTTCTACTGGAGCTTCCCAGAGTGTTCTAACGAACAACTAGAGTGCTACCAGTCCTACCTATTACAAAGGTATGGCACACCTGAAGCCATCTTGCCATCTTGATTGGAATAAAGTGGTAACTCTTAAAACATTTAATTTAAAAAGGAACAAATTGAGGGGGTATATTTTGCCATAGAAAGTATGATTAGTGCTGCAGAAAGAAAAATTAGGGCACATATTGAGTGACTTCTCAAATCCTCTTCTATTTCATTAAAAAATACTGACATGCAGTCTCCCAAAATGGCCACCAGAGACAAATGAGCCCAAATGTAGCCCAAATATCACCCAGATGTAGGCCAAGTATAGCCCAATGACAGAATGTCCCAGAGTGTTCTAAAGAACAACTTGAGCGCTAACAGTCTTACCTATGACAAAAGTAAGGCACACCAGAAGCCATCTTGATTGGAATGAAGTGGTAAGTCTGAAAACATTTAATTTGTAAAGGAACAAAATGAGGGGGTTCATTTTGCCATAGAAATTATGATTAGTGCTGAAGAAAAAAAAATTAGGGCACATTTTGACTTCTCAAATCCTCTTCTATTTCTTTAAAAAAATTCTGACATGCAGACTGAAACATGCACTTTGAATACCAGCAGCAGCCTTCCCTGGTGAGCAGTAGCTTTACTACAGTGATCTAATGAGCAACTAGAGTGCTAACATTCAGAATTCATGGCAAATGTTTGACACATCTGAATGCCTTCTTGATGGGACCAAGCATTAAAAATGCAATAGATCTCGCCCTCGTTTAAGTTAAAGCCATTCTGTTTGTAATGAGGTGGCTTTTTAGCTTTGCTTTTATTAGTGTTTTTCAAACTTTCATGTAAATAACATGCATATGTATGCATATATGTATATGTATGCATGCATTTATATTTGTATTTATATAGATATGCAGATTATATATGTTCATATATGTATGTGTATATATATATATATATATATATACACATACATATATTAATGCATGTGCATATATATGCATATATATATGTGTATATGTGTGCGTGTAGAGAGAGTTAGAGAGGTAGAGGTGTAGAGGTAGAGGTGTAGAGGTAGAGGTGTAGAGGTAGCGAGGTAGAGGTAGAGAGGTAGAGGTAGAGAAGTAGAGGCTAGTAGAGAGAAGTAGAGAGAGGTAGAGAGTAGAGAGTGAGTAATAGAGAGTAGAGAGTGAGTAGTAGAGAGTAGTAGAGAGCAGTAGAGAGAGTAGCAGAGAGAGAGAATAGTAGAGAGTAGTAGAGAGTGAGTAGTAGAGTGAGTAGTGGAGAGTAGTAGAGAGAGAGTAGTAGAGAGTGAGTAGTAGAGATTAAGTAGTAGAGTGAGTAGTAGAGAGTGAGTAGTAGAGAGTAGTAGAGAGTGAGTAGTAGAGAGTAGTAGAGAGTGAGAAGTAGAGAGTGAGTAGTAGAGAGTAGTAGAGAGCGAGTAGTAAAGAGTGAGTAGTAGAGAAAGAGTAGTAGAGAGTGAGTAGTAGATGGTGGAGAGTAGTAGAGAGTGAGTAGTAGAGAGTAGTAGATAGTGAGTAGTAGGGGGTGAGTAGTAGAGAGAGATTAGTAGAAAGTAGTAGAGTAGTAGAGAATGAGTAGTAGATAGTGAGTATTAGAGAGTAGTGGAGTAGTAGAGAGTGAGTAGTAGAGAGTAGTAGAGAGTGAGTAGCAGAGAGAGAGAATAGTAGAGATTGAGTAGTAGAGTGAGTAGTAGAGAGTAGTAGAGAGAGAGTAGTAGAGAGTGAGTAGTAGAGAGTGAGTAGTAGAGATTGAGTAGTAGAGTGAGTAGTAGAGAGTGAGTAGTAGAGAGTGTTGGAGAGAGAGTAGTAGAGAGTGAGTAGTAGAGAGTAGTAAAGAGTGAGTAGTAGAGAAAGAGTAGTAGAGAGTGAGTAGTAGAGAGTAGAGAGTAGTAGAGAGTGAGTAGTAGAGAGTAGTAGATAGTGAGTAGTAGGGAGTGAGTAGTGGAGAGAGATTAGTAGAGAGTAGTAGAGTAGTAGAGAATGAGTAGTAGAGAGTGAGTATTAGAGAGAAGTGGAGTAGTAGAGGGTGAGTAGTAGAGAGTAGTGGAGAATATTCCAAAGTTTGGCACAGCACCACTTGCACAACAAGTCCAATCAAATCATATCACTTATAGTCCTTATTAAAGCGCTGAATCTTGGTGTATATTCAAATGCTTTTATTTTCCTTAAATTTATGTACCACAGCCAGCCGACGCGTTTCGTTCTGTACAACAGAACTTCTTCAGGGCGTTCTTATTTCCTTCAAGTTATGTCAGTATCCTGTCTTATAACTAGATATTTCTTCCAAATGTTAGACGAGTCGTAAGTACATTCTTATTCAAAGTGACTAGGTATCAATTTTACCCACACAATTCGGGCAGACTTGAGTAATTTATAGCATCCTCAAATTCAGTCTTTCAAAAATTCCAAAGTATAGGACATGATAATTCAAATCCAAATGTTTCTGAAGAAAAGTCATTTTCAATCTTTCGGAGTATCGGCGTTTGGGCAGATATGACCCACAGACACAGTTTATGACTTTTGGATTTGATTTTCATGTCCTATACTTTGGAATTTTTGAAAGACTGACTTTAAGGATGCTACAAATTACTCAAGTCCATGGATGCTGCTGGGAACGCCCCCAGCAACATCTATTGCACAAAAAGTGACATTCCGGAGGCGCAAGGGGCTCGTAAATAAGGCCCCATAGGTTTCACACTCGTTATAGTTAGGAATTAGCATTTAAAAACCCCTTTGAAATTCACTGAAAAAACCATAGGTTTCACACCAGTTATAGTTAGCTGGACATTTTACTCATACAAAACCATTGAAAATCCCCGTTATAGTTAGTTGTACTCACTGTAACTCGTGCGCCCGCAATCCACTGCTGATGATGTCACATATTACATCATTCATGACATGGTCAGTGACATCACTAATGACATCACTGATGACATCTCAAATGACATCACTGATGACATCACCCAGTGAATGTGGTTTGCTTTGATATTTAAATATGTATTATAAATACACTACCTTGCATTGAAGATTGAGTGGATATATAAATATAAATGTGTGGATGGTGGATTTAGTAACAGTGTCATTGATTGTTTCCTTGACTAATTTGTAGAGTCTCACTATATATATAATGTGTAGTTACTAAAATGTGTGAAAGTCTTTATTACTTTGTCTTAATTGCTATGTTAAAGACTATATTTGTTATTGGTTTATTAACTGAGTATTTGTATGGGTAAATGAATGTCTATGCTGTTTGGTAGGGGGTGTGTGTTTGCCAAAAAATGTGTGAATAGTTCATTCAGTAGACATATGAGGTTAAGACTACATGTTATAACAGTTGTTTCAGTGAGTGTATATGTTTATGGGTGTGGTGGTGATGAAATATTTCTCTCAATGGTACATCTCCATTAAACTTGAAAAAAAGGCAGTGTATGTGACAGTTACATCCAGTTAAGTGTGCCTAAGACTTAGTGATTGTATGAGTCACTATATGGATAACTGTATACTTGTAATAGTGATTTTATAACACACTAAGTGTGAGTTACTATCTATATAAATAGATGAAGTGGTGTTTGTATAAGTGTGTAGATAAGTAAATGTAAGTATTATTAATTGTTTGCATAAGTCAGAAGGATGTCTTTATGAGTGAATACAATGTGTGCTGGTGTGTAATGTTGAAATAGGCGTATAAGTATATTTGATAGTGTTCTGTTGATTATTCACTGCATATAACACTGAATCTATAGGTAAGTGATTATATGTGTGCATAGTTCTATAAATAACTGAGTGGTTGTTTAGATATTTCTATTGGTGTGTCAATGGTTTCAAATATGGCACTTTCTATTTTACAGTGAGTGATGAAAGATTATACTAGTGTGTGATGAGGTGTATTTGAATGTCACATGGATGATGTCATCAGTGATGTGATCAGGGATGGCATTTGAGATGTCATCAGTGATGTCATCAGTGATGTCACTGACCATGTCATGAATGATGTAATATGTGACATCATCAGCAGTGGATTGCGGGCGCGCGAGTTATAGTGAGTACAACTAACTATAACGGGGGAATTTGAATGGTGTGAAACCTATGTTTTTTCAGTGAATATATATATATATATAAATATAACTATATATATATATATATATATAGTTTTAGACACGTTACAGTTAGAAATTAGTATTTACAAAACCTAAGAATTTCACTGAAAAAACAGCAGGTTTCAGGGACATTATAGTTAATTGGACATTTCACTCGTACAAAACCAGAGAAATTGGGCTGTTATAATTAGTTGAGCTAACTATAACTCGCGCCCCCACAATGCACTGAGGGGCATCCCTAAAACCCATGTTTTTTTCATTGAATTTCTAAGGTTTTTTAAATGTAAATTTCCAACTACGCCTACAGAGTTAGGACATGTGCAGAATGAGGAACAAAGGGGAAGAAAGTAGCAAGAGAAATTCAGAAAGAGGCAACAGAAGTCCAGAAAGAGGAAGAGATTTACAAAAAGAAGCAAGAGATATGCAGAAAGAACCAACAGAGGTTCAGAAAGAGGCCTTGTTGCAAAGTCATCCTGTGCCCTTGGCTCCCCCCAACGTTTTGCTGACTGGTACTGGTGGTAACTAACTCTGACTGACCCTGGGCTATGCCTAACCCAGCCCGGAGCCAGTCCTATGCTGAAAGACAAGTAGAATACAGTAATGTAATGTGATGTAAAATTTTATTTATATTGCGCAGCAATTGCTCCAATGGAGCATCTAGGCGCTACCTCCGGCAAATTACCAGATGACAAAGTGACTAAGAGTTGAACCAAAAACAAAGGCATGCATCAAACTAGAGTTCTGGCCATGCTATCTTGCAGTTTGAATATCCAAGTTTTTAATTCTTTGCGGAACTCTGTTTCTTTATCCAGAGTTCTCAGGGCAGGAGGCAGAGTATTTCAAGCCTTTGCACCCAGTACTGCCAGGGACTTTCCTCCACGGGTTTTTAAACGAAACCTAGGAACCACCAAAGTATTGGAATTTGATGATCGTAGGCTTCTGGTTGGGCAGTATCTCTTGAATTTTTTCTGTAGATATAGTGGTCCTATTTTGTGCATTGCTCGAAATGTTATAATCAGAACTTTGAACAGGATCCTTTTTACAATGGGAAGCCAATGAAGAACTTTTAATGCCCCTGAGGCTGACGATCTTTTTGGCCATTTTAGCACCAATCTGGCAGCGGCGCTTTGCACTAGCTGAAGCCTGTAAGTTACTTCTTTATTTGTGCCAGCATATAAACTGTTGCAATAATCTAAGTGCGACGTTACCAGCGCTACTGCAACAGTTCTCCTCGCCTCTAATGGGAGTATATCAAAGAATTTCCTCAGGCTTTTAATTAAGCCAAAGCACATTCCTGCCACTTTTATTGCCTGCTGCTTGAAGGCAAGATTGGAATCAAACGTGACCCCCAGGTTCCGAGCAACTATGGTGGTATGAGGCGGTATTTCTGCCCTTTCTGGCCACCATTGCCTGGGAATAAAGTCATTATTAGGGCCTAGCGGAATGATCTCTGTTTTTCCTGTATTACATTTTAGGTGATTCTTCCGCATCCAATCGAAGGTGGCAGTTAAACATTCCTTGAATGTTTCTTCCCATGACTGGTTGTCCCTATCCGTAACCAGTATTAACTGAGTATCATCGGCATATGCTACTCCAACTATGCCAAAGGATGATATTAGTTTAATCAGGGGCGCAGTGTAGACATTGAATAATGTCGGACTAAGGCTGGGCCCCTGGGGTACACTCATCGTCTGATGTTTTTCCGTGGAGGTAAATTCCCCCAGGGTTACCACCTGTCTCCTGTCCCTTAGGTAGTTTTCCAACCACTCTAGTACCGTCCCCTTCACGCCAGATGTTTTTAGCCGATCTAATAGGATGGTATTGGGAGACCGTGTCGAAGGCCGCCGACAGATCTAATAAAATCAGGACGGCCTTCTTTCCTTGGTCTAGGGCAGTACGAATGGTATCTGTTGTGTACAGTAGAGCCGATTCTGTTTAATGCTGGGCTCTAAACCCCGCCTGATTGGGATGCCATATCTCGTTGACTTCTAAGAACCTGGTCAGCTGTTTGTTAACCAGTGATTCAGCGATCTTACATAATGCTGGGAGAAGTGAGATAGGTCACAGATTGGAAAGAGTCGCAGGGTCAGGAAGGGTTTTTTTCTGTAAGGGTTTCACTGCCGCAAGTTTCCATTCCAGTGGCACATTGGCCGTGGAAAGTGAATGATTTACGATTTCGTTAATCATAGGGTTTACTTCATCTACCATGAGATGCAGGAGTCTTATGGGACAGGGGTCAAATGGGGACCCAGATTTTGTGGTTAAGATTGTCTGCCTTGATTCTTCCAGACTAATTGGGTGGAAGGTTGCTAACTGGTTCATAATTTCATCAGCACTTCCACCTTCTCTACTGGGTTCCAGAGAGGAAATTTCAAAATCTTTGGTTAGACCCTGTACTTTGTCCTCAAAATAATCAGCTATATTTTCGCAGAGGTCTTTTGAGGGTGGAATTTCCTGTGTTAAAAATGTGGGTTTATTAAAATCATTTACAACAGGAAAAAAACCTACATACACTAGGGTACACTATGGGTTGGGGTACCCCTGTGATTGGTATGACCTCCCCTGTAAGGCCCTAGTACATAATAGGGCAGGGGAATTAAAACCACCGCTAAGTTCCTGGCATATATTCGAGCAGGGCAGTTTAGAGGCCAACAGCCCTTTTCTGCACTTGCATGTGTGCACTGCTGAACCTGAGGTCAGCTTAAAAGTAGCCCTGAGTGTGTAGAAATAGCAAGAGAGGAGCAAAAAGAGACCAAAGGGGTGTAGAAAGAAGCAAGAGATACAGAGATAAACAAAAGAAGTGCAGAAAGAAGGAACAGAGGTGTAGAAAGAGGTAACAGGTGTGAAGAAAGAGGAAAGAGGGGTAAAACAAGAAGCACAAGTTGTGCAAAAAGAAGCAAAAGAGTTGCAGAAAGAATCAAGAGTAGTGCAGAAAGAAGCAACAGAGGTGCAGAAAGAGCCAAGAGAGGTGCTAAAAGATGGAAGAGGAGTACAGAAAGAGGCATGATGGGTGTAGAAAAAAGTAAGAGATGTGCAGCAACAAACAAAACAAGTGCAGAAAAAAGAACAGAGGTACAGAAAGAGGCAACAGGGTTAAAGAAAGAGGGAAGGGGTGCAGAAAGAAGCACAAGTGATGTAGAAAGTAGCAAGAGAGGTGGTACAGAAAGAAGCAAGAGTAGTGCAGAAATAAACAACAGAGGTGCAGAAAGAGGGAAAGGAGGTGCAGAAAGAGGCATGGGGGTACAGAAAGAGGCATGGGGGTATAGAAAGAGGCAAGAGATGTGCAGAAAGAGGAAAGAAGTGTGCAGAAAGAAGGAACCGGAGTACAGAAAGAGGCAAGAGAAGTACAGAAAGAAGCAAGAGAAATGCAGAAAGAATGAACAGAGGCGCAGAAAGAGGCAAAAGAGGTACAGAAAGAGGAAAGAAGGGTGCAACAAAAAAGAAGGAACAGGGGTGCAGAAAGAGGCAAGAGAAGTGCAAAAAGAAGCAAGAGAAATGCATAAAGAAGCAACAGACATGCAGAACAGGGGAGGTAGGGTGGCGAAAGAGGCAAGAGGGGAACAGAAAGAAACAAGAGACGTGCATAATAAAACAAAAGTGTATAAAGGGGCAAGGGGGGTACAGAAAGAGGTAAGAGAGGTGTGAAAGAGGCATGAGGGGTGCAGAAAGAAGAAACAGAGTTGCAGAACGAAGGAAAAGAGGTGCATAAAGATGCAACAGGTGTAAAGAAAGAGGGAAGAGGGGTTTAGAAAGAAGGCCAAGTGGTGTAAAAGAAGCAAGAGATATTCAGAAAGAAGCAACAGTGGTACAGAAAGAGGGAAGAGGGGTGTAGAAAGAATCACAAAGGGTGCAGAGAGAAGCAAGAGATGTGCAGCAAGAAACAAAATAAGTAACCGAGGTGCAGAAAGACAGCAGGGGGGAATAAAGAGGAAAGAGGGGTACAGAAAGAAGCACGAGTGGTGCAGAAAGAAGCAAGAGAGGTGCAGAAAAAAGTAAGAGTAGTGTCAGAAAGAAGCAACAGAGGTGCAGAAAGAGGCAAGAGGGGTACAAAAAGAGGGAAAAGTGGTGCAGAAAGAAGCAAAAGAAGTGCAGAAAGAAGGAACAGAGGAGCAGAAAGAGACATGAGGGGTTCAGAAAGAGGCAGTTGGGATGCAGAAATAAGCACGAGTGGTGCAGAAAAAATCAAGAGAGGTGCAGAAAAAAGCAAAAGTAGTGCAGAGAGAAGCAACAGAGGTGCAGAAAGAGGCAATGGGGGTGAAAAATGAGGGATGAAGGGTACAGAAAGAAGCAAGAGATTTGCAGTAAGAAACAAAAGAAGCCCAGAAAGAAGGAGCAGAGGTGCAGAAAGAGGCAAAAGGGTGAAGAAAGATTGAAGAGGGGTGCAGAAGGAAGCACAAGTGGTGCAGAGAGAATCACCATTGGTACAGAAAGAAGCAAGAGTAGGGCAGAAGGACTTAACAGAGGTGCAGAAATAGGCAAGAAGGGTGCCAACAGAGGGAAGAGGGTGCAGAAATAGGCAAGAAGGGTGCAAACAGAGGGAAGAGGGGTACAGAAAGAGGCAAGAGGGATGCAGAAAGAAGCAAGAGATGTGCAGAAAGAAACAAAAGAAATGCAGAAAGAAGGAGCAGAGGTGCAGAAACATGTAAAAGATGTGCAGATAGAGGGGATAAGGGTATAGAAATAAGGAACAGGGGTGCAGAAAGAAGCAAGAGATGTACAGCAAGAATTAAAGGACGTGCAAAAAGAAGGAACAGAGGTGCAGAAAGAGGCAAAAGAGGTGCAGATAGAGGGAAGAAGGGTGCAGAAAGAAGGAACAGGGGTACAGAAAGATGCAATAGAGGTACAGACAGAGGGAAAAAGTGTGCATAAATAAGGAACAGGAATGCAGAAAGAGGCAAGAGTGGTGCAGAAAGAGGGAAGATTGGTGAAGAAAGAAGGAAGAGTAGTGCAGAAAGAAGCAACAGAGGTGTGGAAAGAGGCAAGAGGGATGCAAAAAAGAGGGAAGAAGGGTGTAGAAAGAAACAAAGCAAGTGCAGAAAGAAGGAACAGAGGAGTAAAAAGAAGCAAGAGAAGTGCAAAAAGAGGAAATAGGGGTGCAGAAAAAAACAAAAGAAGTGCAGAAAGAAGGACCAGAGGAGCAAAAGAGGCAAGAGGGGTTCGGAAAGAGGCAATTGGGGTGTAGAAAGAAGCACAAGGGGTGCATAAAGAGGCAAGAGGGGTGCAGAAAGAGGGAAAAGGGGTGCAGAAAGAGGCACAAGTGGTACATAAAGAAGCAAGAATTTTGCAGCAAGACTCAAAAGAAGGAATAAAGGTGCAGAATGATGCAGCAGGGGGGAAGAAAGAGGGGAAGAAAGAGGGAGGAGTGGTGCATAAAGAATCAAGAGAGTTGCAGTAAGAAGCAAGAATAATGCAGAAAGAAGAAAAAGAGTTGCAGAAAGAGGTAAGAAGGGTGCAAAAAGAAGGAAGAGTAGTGCAGAAAGAGCCACGAGTGATGCAAAAAGAGGGGGAAAGTGTGAAGAAAGAAGGAACAGGGGTGCAGAAATAGGCAAGAGAGGTGCAGAAAAAAGCCAGAGAAATGCATAAAGAAGCAACAGACATGCAGAAAGGAGGAATTGGGGTGAGGAAGACGCAAGAGGGATATGGCAAGAAACAAGAGAGGTGCAGAAAGAAACAAAAGAAGTGCAGAAAGAAGGAACAGAGGTGCAGAAACATGCAAGAGAGGTGCACTTGTACTTAATCTTGCCTTCTGTAAGAGTGTTTGCAGACCACAACTGAGAGCCCTGGAGTTTCTTGTTTAAACATAGAGCGAGTTTCTCTAAGTGGCCAGCATGGGCTCATGTAGGTGTTCAGAATACATGACCATTCAGTCCTTGGCCTCTTTGAAGAACAAAAGATATAGTATTCCAGTTTTAAATGCAATTCTGTACAAATGAGTATGTGAAGGAGGTAAACAGTTGCCTAAATATTGACACAGGGTAGTCAAAGAAAATGCAGTGCTTACAGGCGAGTGAATTCATAGTGTTTTTGTGATGAATTACGATGTAAAGGAGATAAGAAAAAGTGCATTCCTGAGTGACTGAAAAGACAGTGCTGAAGAAGAAAGAGAATAGGTGTAAGATATTCAGATGAAAGATGCAGCGCGAAAGAGCGTAGGTGCCTATTATAGAGTGAAAATTACAGGTGTGATTGAGACACTGAACACCACTAACGACTACTTACTCAGGATTTTATGGTTATTGATGATGAGTAATTTTTTGTCAGGGGGGTCCTTACACCTAAAAACTTTTGACAAGGGGTCTCGGCATCCAAAAGTTTGAAGACCTCTGGTCTAGGTGGATGGTACCAGGTTAGTTGTTGTTTCAAGAAAGAACGCTGGTCCATTTCTGTGTACAGCTTTGTATGCTAGGCAAGAAACAAAGGAAGTCCAGAAAGAAGGAACAGAGGTGCAGAAAGAGGTAAGAAGGGTGCAAAAAGAAGGAAGAGTAGTGCAGAAAGAGCCACGAGTGATGCAAAAAGAGGGGGAAAGTGTGAAGAAAGAAGGAACAGGGGTGCAGAAATAGGCAAGAGAGGTGCATAAAAAAGCCAGAGAAATGCATAAAGAAGCAACAGACATGCAGAAAGGAGGAATTGGGGTGGAGGAAGAGGCAAGAGGGATATGGCAAGAAACAAGAGAGGTGCAGAAAGAAACAAAAGAAGTGCAGAAAGAAGGAACAGAGGTGCAGAAACATGCAAGAGAGGTGCACTTGTACTTAATCTTGCCTTCTGTAAGAGTGTTTGCAGACCACAACTGAGAGCCCTGGAGTTTCTTGTTTAAACGCACAGCGAGTTTCTCTAAGTGGCCAGCATGGGGTCATGTAGGTGTTCAGAATACATGACCATTCAGTCCTTGGCCTCTCTGAAGAACAAAGGTTATATTATTCCAGTTTTAAATGCAATTCTGTACAAAGGAGTATGTGAAGGAGATAAACAGTTGCCTAAATATTGACACAGGGTAGTCAAAGAAAATGCAGTGCTTACAGGCAGGTGAATTCATAGTGTTTTTGTGATGAATTACGATGTAAAGGAGATATGAAAAAGTGCATTCCTGAGTGACTGAAAATACAGTGCTGAAGAAGAAAGAGAATAGGTGTAAGATATTCAGATGAAAGATGCAGCGCGAAAGAGCGTCGGTGCCTATTATAGAGTGAAAATTACAGGCGTGATTGAGACACTGAACACCACTACCGACTACTTACTCAGGATTTTATGGTTATTGATGATGAGTAATATTTTGTCAGGGGGGGTCCTTACACCTAAAAACTTTTGACAAGGGGTCTCGGCATCCAAAAGTTTGAAGACCTCTCGTCTAGGTGGATGGTACCAGGTTTGTTGTTGTTTCAAGAACGCTGGTCCATTTCCGTGTACAGCTTTGTATGCTAGGCAAGAAACAAAGGAAGTCCAGAAAGAAGGAACAGAGGTGCAGAAAGAGACAGCAGGGGTAAAGAAAAAGGGAAGAGGGCTGCAGAAAGAAGCACATGTGATGCAGAAAGTAGCAAGAGAGGTGCGGAAAGAAGCAAGAATATTGCATAAATAAACAACAGAGATGCAGAAAGAGGGAACAGAGGTGCAGAGAGAGGCAAGAGGGGTGCATAAAGAAGCAAGAGATGAGCAGAAAGAGGGAAGAAGGGTGCAGAAAGAAGCAAGAGAAATGCATAAAGAAGCAACAGACATGCAGAAAAGGGGACTTGGGGTGGAAAAAGAGGCAAGAGGGATATAGAAAGAAACAAGAGAGCTGCAGATAAAATCAAAAGAAGTACATAAAGAAGGAACAGAGGTGCAGAAAGAGGCAAGTGGGGTATAGAAAGAGGGAATAGAAGTGTGAAAGAGGCACGAGAGGTACAGAATGAAGCAAGAGGCGTTGAAAAAGAAGGAACAGAGTTGCAGAAAGAAGTAACAGAGGTGCAGAAACATGCAACTGGTGAGAAGAAAGAGGGAAGAGGGGTTCAGCAAGTAGCAAGAGAGGTGCAGAAAGAAAAAAGAGAAGTGAAGAAATAAGCAACAGAGGTGCAGAAAGAGGGGACAGAGGTGCAGAAAGAGACAAGAGGGGTGCAGAAAGAAGCAAGAGATGTGCAGAAAGAGGGATGAAGGGTGCAGAAAGAAGGAACAGGAGTACAGAAAGAAACAAGACAAGTGCAGAAAGAAGCAAAAGAAATGCATAAAGAAGCAACAGACATGCAGAAAAGAGGAAGTGGGGTGGAGAAAGACACAAGAGCGATACAGAAAGAAACAAGAGCGGTGCAGAAAGAAACAAAAGAAGTGCAGAAAAAAGATACAGGGGTGCAGAAAGAGGCAAGGGGGTACAGCAAGAGGGAATAGAGGTGTGAAAGAGGCAGAGGGGTGCACAAGGAAGCAAGAGACATGCAGAAACAAGGAACAGAGTTTCAGAAAGAATGAACAGAGGTGCAGAATGATTCAATAGGTGTGAAGAAAGAGGGCAGAGAGGTTCAGAAAGAGTGGTGTAAAAAGTAGCAACAGAGGAGCAGAAAGAAGCAAGGGGGTACACAAAGAGGGAAGAGGGTTGCAGAAAGAGGCCCAAGGGGTGCAGAAAAAAGCAAGAGATTTGCAGCAAGAAACTAAAGATGTCCAGAAAGAAGGAACGGAGGTGCAGAAGAGGCAACAGGGTGAAGAAAGATGGAAGAGGGGTACAGGAAGAAGCACGAGTGGTGCAGAAAGAAGGAACAGATGTACGGAAAGAAGTAAGAGCAGTGCAGAAGGAAGCCACAGAGGTGCTGAAATAAGCAAATGGGGTGCAAAAAGAGGCACAAGGGATGCAGAAAGAAGTAAGTGATGTACAGAAAGAAACAAATAAAATACAGACAAAAGGAACAGAGGTGCAGAAACATGCAAATGAGGTGCAGAAAGAGGGAAGAAGGGTGTAGAAAAAAGGATCAGGGGTGCAGAAAGAAGAAAGAGATAGGCAGTAAGAAACAAAAGAAGTGCAGAAAGAAGGAACAGAGGTGCAGAAGGAGGCAAAAGAGGTGCAGGAAGAGGGAAGAAGGGTGCAGAAAGAAGGAACAGGGGTGCAGAAAGATGGAAGAGGGGTGCAGAAAGAAGTACAAGTGATGCCGAAAGAAGCAAGAGTAGGGTAGAAAGAAGCAACAGATCTGCAGAAAGAGACATAAGGGGTGCAAAATGAGGGAAGAGGGATAAAGAAAGAACCAAAAGAAGTGCATAAAGAAGGAACAGTGGAGCAGACCGAGGGAATTGGGGTGCACAAAGAGGCAAGAGAGGTACAGAAAGAGGCAAGATGGGTGCACAAAGAAGCAATTGAGGTGCTGAAAGAAGCAACAGAGGGGCAAAAACAGGCAAAAGAGGTTCAGAAAGTAGATATGATTTGCAGAAAGAGGCAAGAGAAGTGCAGAAAAATAAAGAAAGGTGCAGAAAGAAGCAATAGAAATGCAGAAAGAGGCAAGAGAGGTGCAGAATGGGGGGGCGTGGCTTGGGCGCCGATGGCGATGGTCGCCTGAGAGCTCGGCTCCGGGACTGAGCCCGGATTTATCCTGTAATTCGGAGGCTGCGGGGCACCCCAGACCCTGCATTCGGCTGAGCGGACCGACGGAGACCTGCCGGGGCCCTTGGTGGGGCTCGGACGAGGGTTGCTCCGGAGTGCAACCGAAGTTTGCGGAGTCGCGGAGTGCGACCCAACATGGCGCCCGGACTTCTTTGTCCCCCTGGCCGGACCCACTGACTTGGAGGAGCGTCGCGAGCGGCGACTTGCGCCCGACTTCGCCATCCCCGACTGCTTTGTGCACTGGTTGTCTATTGGATCGGATTTCCCACGACGAGTTTACACTCGGTTGGGTGGCCGGGCGGATGCCCACGTTATAGGAGACCCCGGGAGACCCCGGGAGCGGACGCCCTGTGATCCGGGCGGTGGCCCGTCTCGCGACTCCGCACTTAGCTACGTCTTCCCGGCCAGCCCACTTCCATGGGAGGCGCGACACCTTGGCGCTACACATCGTCCAGTGGAGTTGGAGACCCTCACCCTGGATCTCTAGCGGGTGAGCGGGCCTGCCTGGCACGGCGACGGTTGTCTCCACCCCCTCATCGGTGCCCTCGGACGCCGTGGCGGTGGCGTGAGTTGAAGCGGAGAAGTCTTCACATGCCCTGGAGACGGAGGTCTCCTGTACTCGATCTGAGGACCAGTAGCCGGGAGGGTCGTGGTCGATACCTGCGCCCGGAGACGCCTACTCCGGGACCTTCACGGAGTGCCCCCGGCGACATGGGGAAACCTAGAGGAGCCAAGGGGCCCACCCCGACCGCCTCGGACTCGGAAGCCCAGGACAAAGAGGAGCTTGGGGACCCAAAGAGTTCTGATGGCGCGTCGATGCAACAGCAGTTTGACCGCGTCCTAGAGGCGATAACGACCACGAGATCGGCCCTCCAACAAGACATTGCCCAGGTGGCGACGAGCCTAGGTCTCCTCAGAGCGGACCATGGCAAACTTTCGGACCGGGTCAAAGAAGTGGAGAGCTCGGTGAAAACCTTGGAGCCGGCGCAGCGAACCTTGGCTGCGACGATGAAGGATGCCTTGTCCCGAATTGCGTCCCTGGATCAGAGGGCGGAGGATGCGGAAGGCCGCAACAGGCGGAACAACATTCGTGTCGTGGGCCTCCCGGAAAAAATCGAAGATGGCGACATGGTGACATACTTGGAGGCCTGGCTCCGTGACACGGTGGCCCCGGAGGGGCTATCCTCCTTCTACACTCTGGAGCGTGCCCACAGAGTCCCGGCGCGGCCGCCGCAACAGGGACGCCCCCCGAGGCCAGTGGTGGCGCGATTATTGCACTTTAGGGACAGGGATCTAATCCTCAACGCCGCCAGGCGTAATGGTCCATTCAAAGTAGCGAACAGTCAGGTGAACATCTTTCCGGATTACACCTATGAGACTCAACGCAAGCGTTTCTCCTTCCTGGCGGTCAAGCGCGAGCTCAGGAGCGAGGGCATCCAGTACTCGCTTCTCTACCCTGCAAGGCTCCGCATCATAGTCGACGACAAAACTCAGTTCTTCGACACCCCGGAGGATGTCTGTGCCTGGCTCGAGCTCTATAGGGCAGGGAAGGATGGTTTCGGCTCCTCGTCCCAACAGGCAGATGAGCCGGAACAGAGGCGGCGATCCAGGAGGATCAGGAATCGCCGCCGCCGCACGGGAGGGCCCTCCACTGCAGAGACGTCGTCGGAGCGGAGGGGAGTGCTGGAAGTGTTGTCGGAGTTGTCGGGTGCACGGGACGACGCCATCGAGGAGGAGGAAAACCTGGGTGAAAAGGTGGCACCATCGGACTCGGAGGACTCAGTGACTGATAGTGCCCATACACCGGTGATCACACCGAAATCGGTGGAGGACCTTTTGGACGGACAAGGGTAACGGGGTGTGCTGCCTTATGTTGGGTGGGGGCCCGGCAGGGGGGAGGCGGTTGCCGTCCATAAGCTGCTGACAACGAGGGGGGAGGGGGTGCCCCTGGTTCTGCCCCGGGAGAGGTTGTCGACACTGTTTAGGGCTTGCAATGGTCCGCCCGCACCTGGCCCTTAAGGCCTTCCCACGG
Organism: Lissotriton vulgaris; assembly: GCF_964263255.1. NCBI lineage: Eukaryota > Metazoa > Chordata > Amphibia > Caudata > Salamandridae > Lissotriton > Lissotriton vulgaris. Next base: position 2,061,861,854 of record NC_141689.1, on the reverse strand, counting down.
TGGCGACCGTGGGATTAGTTGGGGTTACTGGGTTGATGGAAGGCGAGGTTTGGATGGGATCTAGATGGTATAGTTTGGGTCCTGTTCTGGGGTGGGTGGGTGAGGGTTTGGTTCGTTCTTGGGTGGTTTGGTTTTGGTTGGGGGAAATGGCCGCCATCAGTGCTGGGTGGAATGATGTCCTTTTTTTGTGGGGACCCGAATGGGGAGATTGTGCGAGAACGTTATGGGACAATGGCTGATGTTGCTAATTTGAAATGTGTCACTTGGAACGTAAGGGGGCTTCATACTATGTCCAGGCGCCACAAGGTCCACGCTTATTTAGTGCGTAGGGGAGTGCAAATGGCGCTGCTGCAGGAAACTCATCTGAACAAGGCGGAAGGGGCGGCGCTACAGCGTAGATGGCGGGGGCAGGTCTTTTCCACCTCGTACTCCGCTTATGCCAGAGGGGCGCTAATATGGATCAGGGCGGGGGTCCCCTTCCAGGTCACGAGAACAGTGGTAGATCCGGAGGGGCGATACGTGGCTATCTCGGGAACACTGGGAGGGAGGGACTTGAACGTTTGCTGTGTGTATGCTCCTAACATGGACCAGACTGCCTTCCTTTCCAGGTTATCGGGCTCGTTGGCCCACTTCTTCTCCGGGCCCCTTCTGCTTGGCGGAGACTTCAATTCCGTAGTGGACGTGGACATTGATCGCTCGCATCCACCGCTTCCCGATTCTCCGGTTCGTCGCACAGCTAAGGGTCGTCAGGATTGGCAGACTCGCTGGGGTTTGACGGACATCTGGAGAGCGCATCACCCCGCAGCTCGGGATTATTCATATTTCTCGAGCCTTCATGATTTACATGTCAGACTAGATGGCTTTCTAGGGTCGCCCGAATTGGTCTCGGCGGCGATCCGATCCGAGTACTTATCCAGGACCATATCGGACCATAACCCCCTCCTGCTGGACCTTCGCTGGTTCCCCGGGAGGCCGGCGGTGCCCACCTGGAAGCTGCAACCCGAGACCCTTGAGGACAGTGTTTTCAGGGCGGACCTGGGGGACAAGGTGGTGGAATTTTTTGCGTCCAACGGCGGCACCGCGAGTACCAGAGCGTTAGAGTGGGATGCTTTTAAGGTAGTGGTGAGGGGTTACTGTATCTCTAAGAAGGTGGGCATGAGGCGTGTTATCCTAGCTGACTTAGATGCAGCGGATCGGAAACTCCGTGAGCTCGAACTTCGGCGCCCCGGGCACCCGGAATTGCAAGTACCAACGGCGGAGGCGAGGGAAAAGGTGGCGGCAGAGGTCGAACGGCTCCGCTGTTTTGACTATAAGGCCTACACGGTCCGATCCATCGCAGAGGGGGACAGATCGAGCGCGTTGTTAGCGTGGCTGGCGAACCCTACGCGCCAATCCCAATCGACGACAAGTATGCGACAGGCAGACGGCACCGAGGTGCACACCCAACCGGAGATTCTTAGCTGCTTCCGGCATTATTATGAATGTTTATACCGTAGTCGTTCCGCACGAGACCCTGACCGACTTGAGGATTATTTACGTCCACTGGAGCTCCGCACGGTGGAGCAGGAAGTGGCGAAAGCCCTGGGATCCGACATTGAGCTGGGGGAGATCCGTGGGGCCATCAAACGGATGGCGAGAAACAAGACCCCGGGCCTAGATGGCCTGCCGGTGGAGTTTTATGCAGCTTACGCTGACCTCCTGGCCCCTCGACTATTGGTGGTCTACAGGGAGGCGAAGAGGCTGGGGCGACTCCCGAGCTCGATGTGTGAGGCGTTGGTGGTTCCTCTCCTTAAGCCAGGCCGCGACTCGTCCGACCCGGGGTCTTACCGTCCCCTATCGATGCTGACGGTGGACTATAAAATACTGAGCAGCATCTTGGCCTCGAGGCTGCTGGGACACATGAGTTCCCTGGTGCATGCGGACCAAGCTGGTTTCATCCCACGACGGAACACGACTATGAATATCCGCAGGTTGTTCCGTTTGCTAGGGGAACCATTCGTGGATGCCCCGTCCCCGGTCGTCCTGTCGGTGGACTTGGAGAAGGCTTTTGATAGCCTGGAGTGGGACTACCTCTGCACGGTACTGCGGAGATTCGGCCTAGGGGAGGGCTTTGTCAGATGGACCACGGTTCTATATGCCTCCGCGTCGGCCAGGGTCCGGGCGGGACCGCTGATCTCCTCGCGATATCCGGTAGAACGAGGCACGCGGCAGGGGTGTTCACTGTCCCCACTCCTCTTTGCGCTGGCGGTGGAGCCACTCGCGCTGCACCTTAGATCGGGAGCCCATTATACGGGCTTGTGGACGCCTGCGGGCCCGCATTATGTTTCACTGTATGCGGACGACCTGTTGCTCTTCCTGGAGGACCCGATTGACGCTTTACGTGGAGCGGCGGGGGCGCTTACAGAGTTCGGGGAGGTCTCGGGTCTCTGTGTGAATTGGCCCAAGACCTGTCTTTTTCCGGTACGCAGGGGCACTCTTGCCCCTGCCCTAAGTAGGGAGATTAGGTGGGAACCCGACTGCTTTAAGTACCTCGGGGTATTTGTTTATCACGACCAACCTGACCTCCTAGATGGGAACATTGCCCGCAGCATTCGGGCACTCCGAGGCTGCATGGCCTTTTGGGCCACGCTGCCGCTTTCGGTGGCGGGACGGATCGCCCTGCTTAAAATGGTGGCGCTTCCCCGGCTATTGTACTATTTCCGGACTCTACCGATCTGGGTCCCACCGGCCACGTTTCGACTGTTACGCTCCATGGTGGTCGGATTCCTCTGGGGATCGGGCCGCCGGCGGGTGGCCCTCAAGACCCTGATGAGACCGAAAGACGAGGGGGGGCTCGCGGTGCCGGATTTTGAAAAGTATTATCTGGCGGCGCAGCTCCAGACCTTCACCCAGGAGGTCGCCAGGGAATTCCGGGGCCCGGAAGACGGGAGGGGAACGGGCATGGCCAGGCATGTTCTATCCTTTATAGCGCTGCGACAGCGATTGGCCCTTCGGGACTTGTCGATGGAGGAGCGGACTATCCGCCTGTGTTGGAACCGGGCCCACGCCCGGGGCCAACTGAGGATCCCGTACGCGCCTGAAATACCGTTGGGGATGTTGACGGCCCTCCCCCACGGAGGGGATTGGTCACGCTTGGCGGCCTGGGAGGATGCCGGTTTACAGCTGGTTGGGGATCTGTACGAGGACGGAGCGCTCTTGTCCTTTCAAGATCTTATTGACCGCTTCGAGATCCCCCGTGGTGACTTTCTGCTACACTCGGCCATTATGAGAGCGATCCAGGCACACTGGAAAAACGGGCAGGAGGAACCCCCCTTATCTCAGGTGTGCCAGTACGTGATGATGTCGGCGGGCACGGTGAAGGCGGTCACTTGCCTTTACGGCAGGTTGATTAACGAAGGGTTAGCTCCTCTCACCACTCTCAGAAACCGTTGGGAGGAGGACATTGGTAGGGAGATCCCGGAGACGACTTGGTCCCAGCTGGTGAGACGAGCCTGGAAGGGGACACGCAACGCCCGTTTTCAGTTGGTACACTATTACGTTCTCCATAGAGCGTACCTGACCCCGGTGAAGATCAGGCGATATTTTGCCACGAATTCGGCGGCATGCCCTAGATGTCCGGCTCCGGAAGCGGACCTCCTACATATGTTATGGGCCTGTCCAGGTCTGTCATCTTACTGGAGGGACGTAGAGACGACCCTGGAGGAGGTGACGGGGAGAGCCTTATCATTCGATGCGGCGGTGGGGCTCCTGCACTGGTTCCCCCATACCCCCAGAAATAGAATTTCTAGTAAATTTATCGACCTGGGGCTCCTCCTGGCTAAGCGAGAGGTGACCAGGAACTGGAAGGCACGGGTTGGTCCAACGGGCAGCAGATGGCACAGTGAGCTTTTGAAGTGGGCGGCGGGGGAGAGCGCGCTGAGATATCAACTAGCTTGGAGGCAGCGTAATGAGAAGGCGCAGGAGGCCGCGTTGGAATGGGAAATGTTGGTTCAGGCCCTCAGGGATTATTGTGCCCCCAGCGACTCTGAAAGTGAAGAAGCGACTCGCCCCGAGTCCCGGTAAACGTTTGTACTGATGGTCCTATTGCTTTCCCCGTGGGTCCCAAGGCAGATCCTGTATAGGTGACTCCCTGGCGCTGGTGGTGGGGTGGGGTGGGGTTTCTTTGTTTAGTAGTTCTTTGTGGGTGGGGGTTTTCTTTTCTTTTCTTTTGGGTTTATAGGCTTGTTTAGAAAAGCAGATGACGGACAGTGTATCATCCGGACCAGCTCAAGCATCCTACTGATCCCCCTCTGTATTTCGCCGCCCGACCCCAGGGTTGTGGGCCGGATGGCTGTGTTCGGGATTGAAGGTGGGGGGCCAGTGGGTCTTATACTGTTGATACTGTTTATGATACATAGCTGGTCGATACTGTAATGATTTACTAATTCCTGCAATAAAAATATATTTAAAAAAAAAAAAGAGAGGTGCAGAATGAAGCAAGAGTGGCTTGCACACCATTAGTACCAACTTAACACGCACATTTAGCAATACGCAACAGGTGACCCTTCTCGGTTTGCAAAGGACCTTCCACCACACTGTAACACTTGTCGCTGCATTTTTGGGAACGTTTGAGCTGTTTGAGCTAGAAACAAGGCTGTTTTGTTCCAATCTCTAGATTAGGCAGCTGATCATGGATTATGTGGCCAATGAAGAAAATGTATAATTGTGCGAAAGTCGGTGCAGCCAAACAGTTGCATAATTCCAGTACCCCTGCTCATACCTCTGACTCGGTCCAGAAGTGCTCCTCAGTGATTCCTTGGTTTTTTTGTCTTATTGAGTTCATAATTTAGCTTCTCTCGAAACGAGGAAGACTAAACCTGAGGTTACCACTCCACAACACAGACTACCATACCACATAATTACTCTCACATAACACATAATCCCACTCTCCATAATTCCTGTACACTAAGGGTCTCTTTATGATGGTGAGCGAACATCAGTCTGCCCGCCACCATGATGGTGATGGGACCGCCCACCAGATGTGTGTCGGTCCCACCTGCCCAATTAGGATGCGCCCGCCAGTAGGGTAAAAGGGCATGGCTGGTATTTCCCTACACCACGTGGCATGCAATACATGGTGCCTGCCACTTGGTGCAGGGAACTGCACTGGGGTTCCATGGGTACCCCTCAAGTGTACCCAGCCACCCCCCCATAGCAAATCCCTGCCAGCCTTTCCCGCCATGGAAAGTCCAGTTACTGCACCCAGCTAATATGAATGGCGGTGCCTGGTAGGCATTGCCAGCATATTAGTGGCCATAACGATTGCCGACCAGCGGAAAAGCGGCAGACAGAGTTTCCGTAGGCTGCGGTACCCCCTGCCATGATATTATGGCAGGGGTAAATCAAGTTGGGATGGCAAGTGGATCGCCACCACCGGCCCAGCGGTGGTGTTTTGTCCGCCATTATAATCACTCCTATATACCACATACGTTCTATTGACATAATTTCACTGCACAGCATACCACATAATTCCACTACAAAGTACATCCACTCTCTCCAAAAAAGCATTAGTAAAAAGCTTTTAGATTTACGATGCCAATAGCTCTAACTCTTGCAAATGCAAGGTCTATTACATTACAAATGCATCTTTAAGTGGTAGTCATGTTTGCACAGTGGTGGAGAAAGAGGGCTCGGCCTCCAACCAGCGCTTAGGAATTCAGCTGCGTAGGACTTACAGGTGGTACCAGGATGGCTTCTTGGCCCCCAAAGTCCCTCAGGAATAAAGTGGACTTCATCCCACAACCACTACTGTGTCAGCAGGTGTGTTTGTAGAGAGGTGGAGCAAGGGGGGGCAAAGCCTCCAAAGTTCTCTTAGCAATCCCACTGTGTGGGACTTAGTGGAGGTAACAGGAGGGGTAGTTGCCCCCAAGGACAACCTTGGGGGCCAACTACCCCTCCTATTACCTCCAGTAAGTCCCACACAGTGGCATTGCTAAGTTCTCAGAGCAGGCCACGCCACCTTTCCTCTCCACTCAGCAAACGCTGTTCCTGGCATGCTCTTGCATGGGAATTTAAAGTCCACTTTGCTGCTGGAGGTCCTTAGGGGCCAATTAGTCTACCTGATACCTCTAGTATGCCTCAGATAGTGGCATTGCTGATAGGTGGACACAGGTCATGCTGTCTTTGACCACCACTCTGAAAACGCACTACCTGGCACGCTCTTGGTTTGGGGATTAAGTCCCCTTGCCTCCTGATGGTCCCTGGAGGCCAACTAGACCACCAGGTACCTCCAGTAAGCCCCACACAGCTTGTTTTCTGAGAGTGGTCCGAGGCCATGCCCCCTTTCTACACCACTCTGTAAACGCGCCTCCTGTTGCACTGCTGCTCAGGGTAGGAAGTCTACTTGTGTCCTGAGCTCCTCAGGACGCAAGAGAACCTTATCACCCTACCAGCAATGTGCCAATAGGCATGTTTGCTGAGTGGTGTAAAAAGGGGTGTTGGCCCGGACCACCTATCAGCAATCCCACTGTGTGGGGCTTACTGGAGGTATCTGGTGGGTTAGTTGGCCTCTAAGGACTCCTAGGAATGAAGGGGACTTAAGACCCCAAATTAAAACGCACCAGGAGTCCTGTTTGCTGACTAGAGTAGGGAGGGAGTGGGGTCTCCAGCCATATATCCGGCTTCTCTTTGTTGTTTTTTTTTTTTAGAATGGGCTGTGTGGCTCCCCTTTTCTAAATATGTTTAGGGCCCTGGGGACCCCATCCCCTAGGATCTGGCCAGCCTTATCTTTTTTTTTAAGAGGGCCTTGATCGGCCCAGGGGACCCCACCCCCGGGGCATTGCCTCCTTTTTCAACAAAATAATTAAATATTTGGGAGGGGGTGCATGGTCCCCCCTTCCCTGAGCCAATTCTGGCCCCAGGACCCCATCTCCCTGGGGCCTGGCCAGCCTTTACTTTAAAAAACAAAATTGGGAGGGATGGCTGCTTGGCCCCCCTCCTAAGGCCAATTATGTCCCGAGGACTCCATCCCCCAGGGTCTGGGCAGCCTTGTCTTTTTCTTGGCGTGGGGTTGCGTGGCACCCTCCTGAGGCCAATTATGGCCCGGGGACTTCATCCCCCAGGGGCAGCCTTCTGTATTTTTTTCATATAATTAAATTAAAGGGGAGGGGGCTGAATGGCCCCCACCCGGGCAACTTCTGGCCCCAGGGACCCCATCCCTGTGGTTCCTTCCAGCTCCCAGCCTCCTACGAGAGCCAACTTTGCTTTTGGGCAAGGGGAGCTGCTAACATGCTGCTCCCCTTGCTCAAAAGCAATTCTGCTTTGCTTCGCTGAGCGAGAGCAGGTTTTCGTCTCGTTGCTCGCACCACAGTACCAATAATGCACCATAACACCTAACCTAGTCCATCATGGATTCTTGCCACACTTGTTCTTTTCTAACAATTCAAGTTGCCTTAAACAAAGGGGGTATAACCTCTGAAGACCTATTAGCAAACTGACTGCGTGGAACTTACTTGAGGTAACAAGAGGGATACTTCGCCCCCAAATACCCTCAATAGCCACAGGGACTTCATCCCCAAACTAGTACTATGCCAGTCGGTGCGTTTGGAGAGTGTGGAGAAAGTTTTTGCCCGGAGCTCTGAAAGCGAGCTCCGGGCAAAAACCGAACAACAACATGGAATGAAAAATCCTTGATGCCCCCAACCACCCCCCTTGGACCTTAGATCGCACGCACTCACCGGACTGGACAAGCCTGACTCGAGTCGGGAAGACGAGGAGCTCCGACGCAGCACACTCTAGCCTCAAGGGTGACCGGCACCTCCCTGTCCTCTCTCGACCCCACGATACCACCTCTCTGAGCCGCCTGAGCACCATTCTAATCCGCCGGCATCAGCAATCACGGGCCACACATCACCAACACAAGAAAGCGACAGGCCCCCAGTGCGTGATGAAAACCAGAGCACGAACGGTCTCAGCTCTATTCCTCGCCGTGCCTGTCTCCATAATGGGGGAGCAGTTAGGACAATCTGCCTCGAAGTCCCTAGCCACAAACAACCGGAGGGCCCCACAACCGAGGCACAGGTGAGTCGCACTGGTCGCTTGTTCCGATGACTTGTTTTCTGCCAACAAGCGCCCACCTAGCTGCCCCCGCACCAAACAGAGCCCACAACGCCTCCTCCATCCTTGGCTGTCCGAAAACTGGCGGCTGAACAAGGACGGCCTCGCAGTAACTCCCGGTCGGCTACCTCTCCGAGGCATCGGGATCCAAGTGAAGGCGAACCACACCTGCCTCCGAGCCGCGGAGATTGCCCCAACATCTGCACGCTCGCCTAGTTACTCCTCACACTCTCCAAGCTATGCAATTCCAGACTCGGAGCACCGCCTGATCTCAAAATGGCGGCCCTCTTTGGACAACTTGTCCGGTAATTTCCAACCGAATTCCTTGCAGGGGATGCCTGGACACAGACGCTGGTGAAGCACTCCCCCCCCACAAGCCAGAGAGACAGCCCCCTGCCTCCGTTAACTCTCCCAGCACCTTCATCACTGAACCGGAGCCAATGACCCGATCCCTCCGCCCTGCCTGACCTAAAATGGCGTCCCAGCAAGGACGGCCCTTACAAACTCCTTCGACTACTGCCTCCCCAGGGGCATATTGAAGCTACCGAAGGTGACCAGCGTCGGACCACAGCACACAGAGACGGTCTCCTGTCGCTGCCTCCCGCCTAAGCAATCCCATACAGACTCAGTGCTCTTATTTGTCTTCTGCATTCCGCCTGCCCTCAAAATTGCGGCCCCACCAGGACTGCCTACTTAGGATCTCCTGACACTGTCCTCTCTCCTGACCGTAATTCCACCTTAAAGACTCCCTAGGGCCTCGCAGGTGAGCTGCGCTGCATCTCAAACCGTGGTCACTGCCACCCGCCCCTCCCTAGTTTATAGTGCTTGTGAAACCTAAATTACAGTCATTTGAATTTAACTTGGCAACAAACTTCATGGCTTCATCTCTCTTGCCCCTCCAAATACAGAAGACATCATCTATATACCTTGCCCAGAGGACCAAATTCTGGGTAAAGGCCAAGATGCTACTAGCCATCCGCTCCTCCCATCAGCCCAGAAATAATCCTGCGTAGCTGGGGGCAAAGCAGGTTCCCATTGCTGTTCCCCTGGCCTTGCAAAAGATGACATGGTCAAATATATATATATATCTATTCCAAACAAAGTGCCCGATAGCTTTGGAAAGGCACACACAGCACGTCTTCCATCTGGATTGTATCAAGCACTTGCCCCCAACCTGCCGGTTTGCATTTCTCATGCGCGTTTCAAGTCACACGGATTCTTCTTCCTGGGCTTGTTTGCAAAATGAAGTACAGACTCATGTTTGTCTGATTGAACTCTTTTATTCAATTCATGGCCCCCTGATAGGCGAGGCTTACGCATTTCTGTCCGCTCTGCATGTTGGGATCTGTAGTCCAAAACCGAGTTGCAATTAACCCTAAGTGGGTGTACTTTCCATTTTGCCTTCAATAAATGTTATATAACTCCTTATAGTAAGGTTCGGTCTCTTGGTGCAAGTTCATTTTGCATTTGACTCACCGTGCTGAAAGCGATCAGAGAACAGTTCCTGATTACAGCTTCTCGCTTCACATGAGATAGTGCTCCGTCCCACGACTCAGGCGGCCGTGTAGTAATGTTCCAAACAAAGTGCCCGGTAGCTTTGGAAAGGCACACACAGCACGTCTTCAATCCGCATTGTATCAAACACTTGCCCCCAACCTGCCGGTTTGCATTTCTCGTGCCTACGCGTTTCAAGTCACACGGACTCTTCTTCCTGGGCTTGTTTGCAAAATGAAGTACTGACTCATGTTTGTCTGATTGAACTCTTTTATTCAATTCATGGCCCCCTGATAGGCGAGGCTTACGCATTTCTGTCCGCTCTGCATGTTGGGATCTGTAGTCCAAAACCGAGTTGCAATTAACCCTAAGTGGGTGTACTTTCCATTTTGCCTTCAATAAATGTTATATAACTCCTTATAGTAAGGTTCGGTCTCTTGGTGCAAGTTCATTTTGCATTTGACTCACCGTGCTGAAAGCGATCAGAGAACAGTTCCTGATCACAGCTTCTCGCTTCACATGAGATGGTGCCCCTTCCCACGACTCAGGCGGCCGTGTAGTAATGTTCCAAACAAAGTGCCCGATAGCTTTGGAAAGGCACACACAGCACGTCTTTCATCCGGATTGTATCAAGCACTTGCCCCCAACCTGCCGTTTTGCATTTCTTGTGCCTACGCATTTCAAGTCACACAGACTCTTCTTCCTGGACTTGTTTGCAAAATGAAGTACTGACTCATGTTTGTCTGATTGAACTCTTTTATTCAATTCATGACCCCCTGATTGGCCATGCTTACGCATTTCTGTCCACTCTGCATGTTGGGAGCGGTAGTCAAAACTGAGTTGCAACTATCCCTAAGTGGGTGTACTGTCCATTTTGACTTCATTAAATGTTATATAACTCATATAGTAAGGTTCGGTCTCTTTGTGCAAGTTTATTTTGCATTTGACGCACCGTGCTGAAAGCGATCAGAGAACAGTTCCTGATCACAGCTTCTCGCTTCACATGAGATGGTGCTCCTTCCCACGACTCAGGCGGCCGTGTAGTAATGTTCCAAACAAAGTGCCCGATAGCTTTGGAAAGGCACACTTAGCACGTCTTCCATCGGGATTGTATCAAGCACTTGCCTCCAACCTGCCGGTTTGCATTTCTTGTGCCTACGCGTTTCAAGTCACACCGACTCTTCTTCCTGGGCTTGTTTTCAAAATGAAGTACTGACTCGTGTTTGTCTGATTGAACTCTTTTATTCAATTCATGGCCCCCTGATTGGCCAGGCTTACGCATTTCTGTCCGCTGTGCATGTTGGGAGCGGTAGCCCAAAACCGAGTTGTAATTAACCCTAAGTGGGTGTACTGTCCATTTTGACTTCATTAAATGTTATATAACTCCTTATAGTAAGGTTCGGTCTCTTGGTGCAAGTTCATTTTGCATTTGACGCACCGTGCTGAAAGCGATCAGAGAACAGTTCCTGATCACAGCTTCTCGCTTCACATGAGATGGTGCTCCTTCCCACGACTCAGGCGGCCGTGTAGTAATGTTCCAAACAAAGTGCCTGATAGCTTTCGAAAGGCACACACAGCATGTCTTCCATCCGGATTGTTTCAAGCACTTGCCCCCAACCTGCCGGTTTGCATTTCTCGTGCCTACGCATTTCAAATCACACGGACTCTTCTTCCTGGGCTTGTTTGCAAAATGAAGTACTGACTTGTGCTTGTCTGATTGAACTCTTTTATTCAATTCATGGCCCCCTGATTAGCCAGGCTTACGCATTTCTGTCCGCTCTGCATGTTGGGAGCGGTAGTCCAAAACCGAGTTGCAATTAACCCTAAGTGGGTATACTGTCCATTTTGACTACATTAAATGTTATATAACTCCTTATAGTAAGGTTCGTTCTCTTGATGCAAGTTAATTTTGCATTTGACACATCCGTGCTGAAAGCGATCAGAGAACAGTTCCTGATCACAGCTTCTCGCTTCACATGAGATGGAGCTCCTTCCCACGACTCAGGCGGCCGTGTAGTAATGTTCCAAACAAAGTGCCCGATAGCTTTGGAAAGGCACACACAGCACGTCTTCCATCCGGATTGTATCAAGCACTTGCCCCCAACCTGCCGGTTTGCATTTCTCGTGCCTACGCGTTTCAGGTCAGACAGACTCTTCTTCCTGGGCTTGTTTGCAAAATGAAGTACTGACTCATGTTTGTCTGATTGAACTCTTTTATTCAATTCATGGCCCCCTGATTTGCCAGGCTTACGCATTTCTGTCCTCTCTGCAGGTTGGGAGCTGTAGTCCAAAACCGAGTTGCAACTAACCCTAAGTGGGTGTATTGTCCATTTTGACTTCATTAAATGTTATATAACTCCTTATAGTAAGGTTCGGTCTCTTGGTGCAAGTTCATTTTGCATTTGACGCACCGTGCTGAAAGCGATCAGAGAACATTTCCTGATTACAGCTTCTCGCTTCACATGAGAAGGTGCTCCTTCCCACGACTCAGGCGGCCGTGTAGTAATGTTCCCAAAAAAGTGCCAGATAGCTTTGGAAAGGCACACACAGCATGTCTTCCATCCGGATTGCATCAAGCACTTGCCCCCAACCTGCTGGTTTGCATTTCTCGTGCCTACGCGATTCAAGTCACACGGACTCTTCTTCCTGTGCTTGTTTGCAAAATTAAATACTGACTCGTGTTTGTCTGATTGAACTCTATTATTCAATTCATGGCCCCCTGATTGGCCAGGCTTATGCATTTCTGTCAGCTCTGCATGTTGGGAGCGGTAGTCCAAAACCGAGTTGCAACTAACCCTAAGTGGGTGTACTGTCCATTTTGACTTCATTAAATGTTATATAACTCCTTATAGTAAGGTTTGGTCTCTTGGTGCAAGTTCATTTTGCATTTGACGCACCGTGCTGAAAGCGATCAGAGAACAGTTCCTGATCACAGCTTCTCGCTTCACATGAGATGGTGCTCCTTCCCACGACTCAGGCGGCCGTGTAGTAATATTCCAAACAAAGTGCCCGATAGCTTTGGAAAGGCACACACAGCACGTCTTCCATCCGGATTGTATCAAGCACTTGCCCCCAAACTGCCGGTTTGCATTTCTCGTGCCTACGTGTTTCAAGTCACACGGACTCTTCTTCCTGGGCTTGTTTGCAAAATAAAGTACTGACTCGTGTTTGTCTGATTGAACTCTTTTATTCAATTCATGATTTGGGTGTGGACTATGGCAAAGTAAACCAATTGTAAATTATTTCATCGTTTTTGTATAGTACAATGTTGATGATTCAATAGAATTGCACCACAAATAATGATCAGTATTGTGGCCCCACGTTATTTCAGTCCCCAATGTAAGGATACATTTAGACTAAGGTTGGGCGGAATTTGCGTAGTCGCGCTACGCAAAGCCCCCCAAAACAATAAAAATTCTCTGCGATCACGCAAAAGTTCAGCGAACACGCGGAATTGCTTTTTCCGCACGTTCACAATGCTTTTTTCCTGTTCAGCAATGCTGTTTGCATGCTTGAGGAGAAATATTTTGGGAACATGAATTTTGAAAGCGCGAACAAGCACAAAATTCTGCGAAGCCGTGGATCGCGGAATTTTTGGCCACTCCACGTTCTCCGTGGTAATGCAAAATTACCCAAATTCCATAAATTCCGTGAGCGGAACAAAATTTATTGCCTAGGCCTAATTTAGACTCTTGTTTTCTTAGTTCTCTTTCTCAGTCACCTTCCCAGGGATGAGCCTTTATGTGGTTTATGCCATAATACTTCAGTCCTACTAGTGAAACCTGATGGTGTTCCATAAAGTGAATGGCCATCAGATAACTCTTATCACCATTTCTAATTGCTTTTATAGGTTGTAAAATTCGTACTTTTATTTTCTTAATTGTGTTTCCCACATATGATTTACCACAATCCCATTCCAAAACATATATCACAAACTATTTGTTGCAAGTTATTGTGTTATATGTAGTGATTGTTCGTCCTTCAAAGGTCTTATTTTCATTTCAATTTTGTTCATATTTGTAAGCTTTGCATGTGATGTATTTTGCAAAGCCATTACCACTGTCAATTAGCCAGTTACTCTTCCTATTAGGGTCATAGAAGCTCTGTGTTAAAATCTCACCTAATATGTAATTTATTGATATGTAATTCTTGGGCGGGGGCAAATGATATCCTTTAGATTCTGATCATGGTCTGAAATGTGCCAGTTCTTTTTCAAGATCTTATTGATGTCAGATTGGGCTTGATTGTACTCCAAGAATAGTCTCCTTTTTGGCAGGTGTGATTTAATTTATGGTCATACCCGTATAACAAGAGTTCCCTTTTCTTCTTCTGAGCTCATTTCTAATTCATCATTAAGTACACGTTGCAGGTAGCCCCGGTGGGTGAATCTTGTTATCATTTTTGATGCTTCCAATTCAAAATCATCTTCTGTTGAGCATATCCTTTATGCTCCCAACATTTATTCATATGGGATGCTCCACCTTATTGTGTTTGGATGTCCACTATTGGCATGCAATATAGAAATTGCAGGTGTTGCGTTTTTGTATAAAGTTGTTTTCAAACTATTATTGCTGATGTTTAACTTGATTTACAAAAGTTCACTATGTTTCTTCCTCTACGCCTTAGTGAACTGAATAATCATTTTGTTCCAATTCAATTTCAATATAAATTCTTCCACTTTTGATTCCTCACCATCCCATAGGATAAAGATGCCATCAATAAATCAAGTCCAAAGTACGACATTCATTATAATGATTCATTTTCCTCTGACCGGCAACCTCTTTCTCCCAACACCCCATGAATAAATTTGCATAGGTGGGGGCGAAGGAAGTCCCCTTAGCTGTTTCTGGCTGTTGTAAATATATCTCATTATCAAAATGCAAGACATTATGGATGAGAGAGTATTTCAACATTACCAATATCATGTGAGTGTATTCAAAGAATTTGATCAGTCTATCTCTCAAAAAGTACCGGCAAGCAGCTATTCCATCCTCATGCTGTATTGATGTGTATAATGATACAACATCTAGTGTTATCATACTGTAGCTTGATTTCCATGGTATGCCATCTATTCTTTCTGAGGAAGTCAGTGGAATTGTTCTAATATGAGGGCAAACAAATGACATATGGTTAAAGAAACAAATCCAGAAATCTCAAATTATTTTCTGAAAGGGATACTATGGAACTTACTATTTGCCTCCCAGGTGGTGTCAGAGCATTTTTGTGAATTTTCGATCGATCATTAAGTCAGGATTTATAAAGCACAGCAAATAACCTGATAGGGCACCCAGGTGCTAGCTGGTCCCAGATGGCTCATTCGAAAAGCAAGGTCTTGAGGGTCTTTCAGAATTTTTAAATTGAGGTAATGGTCCAGTTGTGCATTAGGAGGCCATTCCAGGTCTTTGCCATGATGTAGGAGAAAGAGCATCCAGCACTTCTGCTTCAGTGGATGTGGGCAATGGGGGCCAGTGATAGGGAGGTGGAGCATAGTCTTCTCAATGGTTGGTGGACGTTCATTTGGGTCTGATGTAGGAGAGTCCTTGGTTTTGTTGAGCCTTGTATGCTTGGGTGAGCATCTTGAATTGGATTCTCTTCTATATGGGGAGCCAGTGGAGTTGCCTGAGATAGGGTGTGATATGGGTTTGTCGAGTGAGTTTGAGGATGAGTCTGGCTGCGGCATTTGAATGGTTTGGAGTCTCTGATGGAGACATTCAGGGATTCCTATGTGTTGATGCATTACTGTAGTCCCGTCGACTGGTGATGAGGTCCTGTGTCACGGTGTGTTTTTTGTGCAGGGAAAGCCACTTGAAGATCTTCCTTAGCCTGCATACAGTGAGGAAGCAGGCAGAGAAGATGGTGTTGATCGTGTTGAGCTTGTTATCAATAATGATTCTGAAGTTTCTGGTGTGGTCTGTGGAAAAGGGTGTGGGTCCTAGGTCTGTGGGCCACCGTAAATTGTCCCAAGGGTTGCTGTTTTTATAGAAGATTAGTAATTCCTACTTGGTTGTGCTTAGCTTCAGGTAGTTGTTCTTCATCCAGTCAGCAACACCCTACATGCATCTATGGAATTTGGTCCTGCTGGTGGTGGGATCATCAGTGAGGGAGAAGATGAGTTTGGTGTCGTCTGCATAGGATGTTATCTTAAGACCATGGGGTCGGACAATGTTGGTCAGTCGGGCCATGTATACATTGAAGAGAGTAGGGCTGAGGAACGAGTCATGAGGGATGCCACAGACGATGGAGGTGAAGGGTGGGAGGCAGACCCTCTGAGTTCTTCTGGTGAGGAAGGAAGTGATCCATTTGAGTAGTTACTCTTGGAGGCCAATGTGGTGGATGTGATCAGGGATGTGTTTGGTGCTGTAATTGCTGCAGAAGCAGGTTTGAGAGGAGTTGAGTAGCTGGTCCTGCTCCAGTTGTGCCAGGAGTTGCCTGGTGATAGTCTTTTCCAGTACCTTGGCAGAGAATGGGAGTAAGGAGATCGGCCTGTAGTTCTTGAGCTCACTGGGATTGGCAGAGAGAATTTAGAATAGTGGTCTAACTTTGGCAGGTTTCCAGGGGTTGGGAAAAGTTGAGGTGGTTATTTGGGTGTTGAGCAGGGTGGCAAGTTCCTGGTCAATTCTTTGGCTTCCAGGGTTGAAGATGTGGTGTCGGCATGGGTCTGTGGAAGCTCCTGAGTGGATTGTTTTCATGATGGTATTGGTATCCATGATTGAGGGATAGTTCCAGGTGGTCAGTATGTGTTTTGTGTCGGTCAATGAAATCTGTGGTGTGAGCTGGGGTTCAAGGTTTCTGTATATGGTTGCAATCTTGTCATGGATAAGTTGTTGCGGTGGACACATGGCTCCTGTGAGGGTGTGATGTTGTTTTTACAGACGGCCCAGTTGGAGAACTGCTTAACAATGTTGTATAGTTCCTTGCTGTTGTTGGCACTGGATTTGATGCATGTGAGCATGCATTTTTGGGAGAAAGCAGATGGTGGCCATTTTTGCATGGGAGGTATGGATATAATGATATCCTTACAATTCCAGAACATCCCATTTAACCATTTATCCACAACATGTGATATTCATTCTCCATTTGCTTCACAGAGTTTTTGGTCAAATGCCAATAATATGTGGTATCACTGAGTTGTTGGTGTGCTTCAACCAGATACAATGTTTTTACGGCTTTGATGTCACTCCAATCCTTAGATGTTAAATTCCTCCTATTCATCCATTTCCTTTTACTCATTAAATCATTTATATCCTCCACCACTACCTCATGAAAGAGGTCCAATATGGTAATATTGGTGTTAATCCCCCTCTTTCTCAGGGTTTGAATCTGTGAATCGCCTTCCTCTCGTATCCACAATACCTCCTCAACCAAAACATTAATCTCTAGTATTTTGGAATATCTCCAATTATAAAACCTGCTGTTGCATCCAAATTCTTTTGTTTTTCAAATCCCCTTTTTGGTTTCATCTCAAAATGTTTGCGCAATTACATTTTTGGGGAGAATTTATTTATTTCAATTCTTGCATTCACAAAATTGTGGATAGAGAGGGGGTGAAATGTCAATCTAAAGTTTCATTTCCTCTCATTGTTTGAAGTTTGCAGTGCCATGAAACCGTTTGGCGTGCGCTTTAGAAGTGCTTTTAACATAACATAACATACCATTGATGAGATGTTAATTACCACAGGTATTTCTTGTATGTTATTCTCAACTGTGGTTGGTATCTTCTGATTTTTCTCCTCAATCTTCCTCTTCTTTTTTTCTCCTCCTTATTCCGCAGTGTCTCTGTGATGATTTAATGTTTGTAAGTGTGCTCATCGACTTCATTGAACAAGACACTGTGTTGGAACCTCAGTTCATAATCAAATCTTTATCCATGTCTTCATAAGTGGATGCTAGCATTAAACCTAGGACCCTTGGAATTCTGGAACACTCTATATACTTTGATGTAATTCCCACCACTGCTTTTTACAATTCCATTATTATTTGAATGAATATCAGTAGTAGCATCCGCCTTGTCACATAATGTACGTTCATTATCCTATTTACACCTATTCTGCCTATTTTCAGTACTCACCATGTCAGGAATGATATTAAATAGCACAATAATGCTTGTTTTCCAGTTGTTGATTTCCGTTGTTTATTTATTCCAATTTTCTCTCATAAGTAAGCCACTCATGAATGTCAAGTCCTTTTCAATTAGTTTTAGACCTTAAGTTATTTGTTATGAAAAACGTTCCCAAATAGCATACCTTCATTATATTCAACTACATTCAATCAAATCTAGCATGAAATCTGAATTTTCATCTCTAAATTCCACACTTTTTAAATGTATCTATAATTTCTGTGATACTTGAGATGCTGACATTCCGCTTGCCAATCCCTAATTTCAGTGGTCCTGCCGGGTGGCAATTAACCACTACCCATGCTCCCTCTGGTGTTCCCAGAAGCTGCTCCCCAACCTTCCTATTAGACCAACACTGACCTGACTGACGTAGGCTTTGCTTCCATCGTGAGAGTGGGAAATTTTTTTTTAAGTTTAAGGGTGGGTAGGAGTATAGGATGGTAAAGGTGTTTTTTAGGGGTTAGGGTTGGATAAGGGTATATTTATGGTTTAGTGTTGGGTAAGGGAATAGTGCAGTAAGGGTGTTTTTAGGGTTTAGAGGTATGTAGGGGAATAGGGTGGTAGGGATATGTTTTTAAAACAGGGGGATTGGGATTGGGTGGTCTCCTCCCAATAAAAAATAAATACAATTATGCTTAATATATATATTACCTACTGGCGGTCGCCAGTAGGTAGTTATAGTTAGAACTAGTTTCCATAAGAAATCCGCAACATTCTATTTGGAATAACTTTGGTGCCGGTGGGCGAATCTTCGTGAATTTCTCCAAGAAAATGGCCTGCTCCGCTCCTTCCCTGAAAGTTTGGAAGTGATTTGTAAAGCAGGGGCTGAGAAAAAAGGGGGGTCCCAAAACGTGTTTTCCGCATGCAATTTTCCATAGGACCTTTAGCCAGGGCTACAGCCCGAACGGCTGAAAGAAATTACACCAAATTTGGCAAAAAGGTAGAGTTCTGTTCGCAGATCACGCTTTTTATTAAATGGTGTAAATCAGTTCAGTAGTTCCCGAGAAAAGCAAAAGTAAAATCATAAATATATCTATAGGCGCTTACCGTACGCGTACGGTACGTATACAGGTCCGCGTACCGTATGCGTACGTACGCGTACCTTTCCGAGCATGAGCTGCATGCTGATTGGCTGTCAACTGCCTGTCAACACTCCAAACCAGGAAGTGTTGGCAGCCATCTTGTGCCTTGGTAGACTGAGGCACAAGAAAGCAGAAAAACAAGCGTTTAGAAAGCAAAAAGGGGGCAGGTAGAAACACCCTGACCCCCTAGGCCTGCTCAGGGGGTCCCACAAGGATCCCCAAGGACCCCCCACATTTATTTTTTATTTTTTACTCCGTGGAAAAAAAACAGTCTGCTTTTTTTCAAATTACCCCCCGGTGGGGACCAAATCCCAGGGGCATAGTGAAAAAGAAGTGTGGGGGGACCGCCACTCCCGGGGCAAAGTAATTATTTTACACCTCTCTGCAACGCAGCCCCCTGGCGCATTCTGGAGGCTTCTGGTGGGCTAGTTGGCCCCCAGGGACCCCCAGTATGCAAGGTTAATTAGTTCCCACTCTGAAAAAGTGCCAGCAGGCTGCATTGCAGAGAGGTGTAAAAAGGGGCTTGGCCTCATTACACCTCTCTGCAATGCAGCCCCCTGGCGCATACTGGACGTTCCAGGTGGGCTAGTTGGCCCCCATGGACCCCCAGTATGCAGGGGAAATTAGTTCCTTCTCTGCAAACGTGCCAGGGAGCTGCGTTGCAGAGAGGTGCAAAAAGGGGCGTGGCCTCATTACACCTCTCTTCCATGCAGCCCCTGGCGCCTTCTTTGATATTCCTGGTGGGCTAGTTGGCCCCCAGGGACCCTCAGTATGCAAGGGGAATTAGTTCCCCCTCTGCAAACGTGCCAGGGGGCTGCGTTGCAGAGAGGTGTAATAAGGGGCGTGGCCTCATTACACCTCTCTGCAATCCAGCCCCCTGGCGCATACTGGAGATTCCTGGTGTGCTAGTTGGCCCCCAGGGACCCCCAGTATGCAAGGAGAATTAGTTCCCCCTCTGCAAATGCGCCTGAGGGCTGCATTGCAGAGAGATGTAAAAGGGGCATGGCCTCATTACACCTCTCTGCATCGCAGCCTCCTGGCGCATACTGGAGGTTCCTGGTGGGCTAGTTGGCCCCCAGGGACCCCAGTATGCAAGGGGACTTAATCCCCCAACTTAGAACACTCTACAGGGTGCATTTGCACAGTGGTGAAGGTAGGGGGCGTGGCTTGAGGTGATGTAAGTGCAAACATGCCCTGAGGTGCGTTTTACGTTAGGAAATGAATTCCTGTTCAATCCAGAGGTCCCCTAGGGGGCAACTAGTCCAACAGGTATCTCCAGTAAGAGCCACGGAGCAGTGTTGCAGAGTGTTGTAAAAAGGATCGTGCCCTTTGAACACCACTCTGCAACACAGCTGCCTGACGCATACTGGAGGTACCTAGTGGGCTGGTTGGCTCACAGGGGACCTCAGGATTGAATAGGAATTAATTCCCCAATCTAAAATGCACCACAGGGCGTGTTTGCACACATGTTACCTCAGGCCCCGCCCACTTCCTTTACTATTGAGCAAAATATTCCTGTAAATTCTGCCGAACTACGAATTCCAATGTACTCACCTGTTATCACAAGAAACGTCAATTCTGCATCTTTGAGCGCACTACTGATCCTGAAAAGTAATTCTAACCATACTTCCAGTAACTTGAATTTCCTTCCAATGGCTAACATTGACTGGTTTCACTTGGAAATTTTTCTAAGTGTGGAGTTTTGGAACTTAAAAAAATTCCTCTAAAATCAGCCGAACTACGAATTCCGATTTACTCACCTGTTATCAGGAGAGACCTTAATGCTGCATCTTTTCAGCTCACTACTATTCCTGAAAAGTAAATTTAACTGCACTTACCAGTAACTTGAATTTCCTTCCTTAGGATATCATTGCCTGATATATAAAATATATATATATATTTAAAAAATTAAATGAAAAAAATATATTACAATTTCAATATTTTTAAAAAAAATATATTTTTCAAATTATATAAAAATATGTAATGTAATTTAAAAAATAAAATATCTAAAAATAAATAATTTAAAATAATGTAGTAAATCAGTATAAAAAATATAACAATTAATACATTTAAAAATTATCATTTTCAAAACCTTTGAAATTCACTGAAAAAACCATAGGTTTCCCACACGTTGTAGTTAGGAATTAGCATTTAAAAAACCTTAGAAATTCACTAAAAAAACCATAGGTTTCACACATGTTATAGTTAGCTGGATATTTCACTCATACAAAACCATTGAAATTCCCCCTTCATAGTTAGTAAGGCTAACTATAACTCATGCGCCCGCAATGCACTGCTGATGACGTAACATATTACATCACTCATGACATGGTCAGTGACATCACTCATGACATCACTGATGACATGAGTGTATGAATGACATGAAAATATATATATATATATATATATATATATCAAGGACGAAATGGTACAATGTCATCAATTATATGTTTTTACATATGTATATACATCATCATGTAGAGGTCAAATATTTTTTGATTCAACAAAACCAGTATTTTACTAGGATTTTATGTTGAAAGGATGTACTGTGAATGAATATACATATTTATACAAATATTTATATGTATACAAAATATCTATGTAATCAAAAAGGACCCCCTAAATATTAATTCTGTGTTAGTATACGTTTAAACATCAACCAAGATCCCGTATTGTATTGGTATTTCACTGATATTTAAATCTTGCCTTTCATCAAAATACCTGAGCTGAATAGGTTTATTCAAAACTTTAACTTAGTATGTTTTCTATGTCCATACTTCAAACTACTACATGTGCAATCAATGTACCTATCACTGGCACTTTAAAAGGTGGACACCGACAAACAAACATTGTCATGTGAACAAGGCTCATGGGAGCTGAAACGTCATGGACTGTTTTTCTGCACTAAATAAATAAGAAAAAGAAACCTTACTGGTCCGTGTCCGAGTGGTGCTTTGCCTGGCTAGTTGCTACTTCTAAGCCAGATGGGACGGCGGAATGTACGATATATATATATATATATATATATATATATATATATATGTATTACCTACTGGCGATAGCCAGTAGGTATATATAGTTAGGATTTTTTCTCTATGGAACTTTTGAAAATTCTATGCCTAATAACTTTAGCGTTTGTGGACGGAATTGGCTGAAATTTTCAGGAAAATGGCACATTTTGTTTCTGAGCAGCTCCTGGAAATTTGGGGGGGGTTCGTCAAGGGGGGGCCGAGAAAAAAGGGGGGTCCCAAAACGCGTTTTTCCCATGTTAATTTCCATAGGGCGGTTGGCCTCACTTTTAGCCCGAACGGCTGAATGGATTTCCACGAAACTTGGCAAAATTGTAGGGACTGTTAGCCCGATGTGCCTTTGCTAGGTCTCAATATATGTGCTTCAGTGGATTTTGAGAAATTAACGTTTAAAACAAGATATATATCTGTAACAGCGCTCCGGGCTGCGCTCCGGTTCGCGTACTTTTCGCGTATCGGAACTTTGCGAAGCGAAGCTGATTGGCTCTCCGGTGTCTGTCAACATTCTAAACAGTCCGGAGCGGCCGCCATCTTGTCTCTCGGTAGGATCGAGAGACAAGAGGAGGCCAAAACAAAGGGGGAAATGAAGGAAAGGTAGACCCCTTCTGACCCCCTAGGATTGATGAGGGGGATATTATAGAGCCACGCGGGGCCCCAAAAAAAAAAATCCGATTTTTTCGCCGTAGAGACGCATCTTGGTACGCGAACCGGGAAGCTAACCGGCAGTGTAACGGGAGTCTGAGGAGTAGCTGATTGGCTGTCAACATTGTAAACAGTCCGGAGCGGCCACCATCTTGTCTCTCGGTAGGATCGAGAGACAAGAGGTGGAAAAAAAAAGGTATAAATGAATGAAAGGGGTAAGGCAGACCCCTCCTGAACCCCTAGGATTGATGAGGGGGCTATTAAAGTTCCCTGCGGGGCATAAGAAAAAAAAATTGCGATTTTTCGCGGTAAAGGTGCTTCCTGGTACGTTAACCGGGCAGCTAACCGGCAGCGTAACGGGAGTCCGACATATTGTGTTTTTTGAACGTTTGTGATATGTGCACGTGTGGATTTTGTCTAATTAAGGTTAAAAAAAAATATATATATCTTTAAGCGTGTTCTGGCGCGCTTACGTTTTGGGTTTGGTTTGCGCTCCAGAGACGATACGTCACGGTTATGCGATGCATCATGAGGCGTCTCACGGGCTACGTGATACGTCACTTAATAAAGAATATATTTTACAGCTATAGATATTAGCTTTTAAAAAACCAATGAAATTCACAGAAAAAACCATAGGTTATAGACCATATATAGTTAGGAATTTGCATTTACAAAACCTTGAAAATTCACTGAAAAAACCATAGGTTATAGACCATATATAGTTAGGGATTAGCATTTAAAAAACCTTATTTTATTTGCACAAAACCATTGAAATTCCATATATAGTTAGTTGCACTAACTATATATCGCGGACCCGCAATCCACTGCTAATGATGTCACATATTACATCATTCATGACATGGTCAGTGACATCACTGATGACATCACTGATGACATCTCAAATGACATCACTGATGACATCACTGATGACATCTCAAATGACATCACTGATGACATCACTGACATCTCATTTGACATTACTGATTACATCACTGATGATATCATTTATGTGATAATACATCTTCAGACTGTAATATAACCTTAGATACACTCAGTGTAAACAGGCACTCACAGACTGTCACACATCCATGGAGTTACTCACACACCTAGTCAGTCATGCAAAGAATCAATCACATCTCCATTTCCTCAACTATACAGTTATACACACCTTACTTATTCAAACATATAGTAACACATATTTACTCTCTTATACAATCCTTGATACAAGTTCACAATGATTCATACAGCCACTCACACATTCACTGGCTCTTATGTTCAGTTATTTATATATGTCAACTCTCACATGGAGTGTGTTTTACATATGTACTTACTTTGACATGTAGCACTGAGATATCCATTCACTCACCAATATACTCATGCACACAGTCAACTGTCCATACAGCTGTTTCTACATGCACTTTTGAACCCATACACCTAGGGAATCAACTGCTCACGCATCTATGCACAGAGTTATACACCTCCCAGCCACCCACACACATACTCAGTCTCCCATACAAATACTTGGGCAACCATTCAATAACCCATATAGTTACTGATATAGCTACTGATTTAAACATGCAGCAGTTTACAGAACAACATAAATAATGATTGCCAAATTAAGACACTTTAATCACTAACCCATACACTCAGTGAGACACATTTAATCATTCTCTCATACAGTCAGTCATGCACCTACTAAATCCTTCATCCAGACACTTATACATCCACTCATTCTTCAATATGTAAGACATATTTTAACTTTACAGAAACATACAGTCACTGGGTGTTGTCATCAATGATGTCATCAGTGATGTCATCAGTGATGTCATTTGAGATGTCATCAGTGATGTCATCAGTGATGTCACTGACCATGTCATGAATGATGTAATATGTGACATCATTAGCAGTGGATTGCGGGTCCGCGATATATAGTTAGTGCAACTAACTATATATGGAATTTCAATGGTTTTGTGCAAATAAAAGAAGGTTTTTTAAATGCTAATCCCTAACTATATATGGTCTATAATCTATGGTTTTTTCAGTGAATTTTCAAGGTTTTGTAAATGCAAATTCCTAACTATATATGGTCTATAACCTATGGTTTTTTCTGTGAATATATATATATATATATATATATATATATATATATATATATATATATATATATATCTTGCAGCTTCAAAGGATTCTCCTCTTTACAAGGAAAAAGACAGCACTCACGGGATATTTCAGCAAAGCAGTGTTCTTTATTTCACTGACAAAACAGACGCTTTTCGGTAATTCCCTTCTTCTGTGTCTACCCGTGCAGTGCACTGGAGCGCCATTTGTAACTCGAATAGTAGCCATAAACAAAGGACTTGCGGCGACCCACACTATTGTGGGCGCCATCTTGGAACATTGTTGAATTTGTTCTTTATCTATTTGTAACATACTTTATATGGCTAACAATATTCATTGAAATACAAATGCCATGACATTGATCGAATATATTTCAATATCGCCCGTTGGGCACATCTAATCTCGCCATGGATCGGCAATGGCAACCAACTGGTTCGATCAATGTCATGGCATTTGTATTTCAATGAATATTGTTAGCCATATAAAGCTCCTGGGCCGAGGTGTTGGAGCTCGGAAGTCTCCTGAGATCAATGCTGGCTACCCTGACACAGGCACACAGCGCCCAGCCTGAGGCCTAGCAGCGTGGAGTGCTCTGTATACTAGTAATACAGTAGTCAAACAGGTACCAACAGTGGAACGGTGTCTTGATCCCACAATGGACAATGTTAGAACCGCAACTGAGAGTGGAGATGAAGGTACTCCCTTCGAACAGGTGCAACCAACTCTAGGTCCCAACAGTGGAACAGTGTCTTGATCCCACAATGGACAATGTCCGATATTACCTGATGCTTGCTTTTCACAGAATTACCTCAGTTCAGGTGCATAACACTCTATGCTTCCGTAGCTAACTGCTGTACAGAATTATTGGGTTTGGTTGACTGTAGTTGCTGGACTACACTGCAGTACAGCAGGTCCGAACAGTGAAAATGGGTCTTGATTCTATGATTGAGGATGTCAGAAGTTAAAGTCTGCGATTATTTTTGTGTACCACCTCCGACCAGGTGCAACCAACTCTTGTCCCAAAGGTGGAATGGTGTCTTGATCCCACAATGGAGTTGTCCGATAATACCTGCTGCTTAGTTTTCATAGAACTCCCTCCGTTGAGGTGCATCAGACTCTGTGCTTGCATAGCTACCTGTTGCCCATGATTATTGTGCTTGGTTGACACCAGTCGGTGGAGCACACCACGGTACAGCAGGTCTGAACAGTGAAACTGGGTCTTGATTCTATGATTGAGGATGTCAGAAGTTAAAGTCTTTGATTATTTCTGTGTACCCCCTCCGATCTGGTGCAACCAACTCCATGCTTTCAAATTCAACGGTACATGACTGTGAGACGTTAATGAATAGTGCCTCTGGCCTAAACTGCGGTCAGCAGGGCTCACTATTGAGATCCAGAGGTGATTGTTTAATTACAGAATCCAGAAGTCAAGTAACTAGAACGTCTATTGAAATATACACAATATTGTTTTTGTATACTTGCTTGAAGAATTTTTTTTAGATGACTTATAGGTTTACTACAATGACCAGATTTATCTTGCAAGTCCAAAGGAACACTGAATAATCTACACTGTGGACTGCAGAAATCGGTTTCGAATTGTTTTTATTTATTTATTGCAGAGTTTTCTGTAATTTATGTTGTTGTATTTTGTGAAGATGAAGTGAGAAAAAGTATTCATGGTTGTCTGTGTGAGTACTGCTTTCAATTAACATTGCAGACAGCAGTGTTCACAAATCAGATTGAGTCGCTATTGTAGATGATGCAGTCGTGTAGGGAAAGATATTGCTCCAGTGCACTCTGTCTGCACTATGCATACGTATCATTACAGTCTCTGCACAGGGTTTTTTTTGCTTCACGTATTACAAACAGGGCAGCTCAAGTCCACGGTACGTAGCTGTGGGCCCTTGCTGACCACTCTCTCTGGCCTACACTGCAGACAAAAGTGTTCACAATTCAGATCAAGTGGTGATTGTTTAATTACAGAATCTAGTAGTAAAGTAACTACAATGTCTATTGAAATATACACAATATCCTTTTAGTATACTTTCATGAAGACATTTTTTAGATGATTTATAGGTTTAGTACAATGACCAAATTTATCTTGCAAGTGGAAAGAAACACTGAATAGTCTACACTGTGGACAGCAGAAATTGCAACTCAAATTAATTTGATTCATTTATTTTAGAGTTTTCTGTAATTTATGTTGTTGTATGTTGTCAAGAGGAAGTGAGAACAAGTATTCGTAGATGTGTGTGTGAGTACTGCCTTCAATTAACACTGCAGACTGGAGTGTTCATAATTCAGATTGAGTGGGTATTTTAGATGAGGTAGTCCTGTAGGAAAAGACATTGCTGCAGTGTGCTCTGTTCGCACCACGCATACGCATCATCGCAGGCTCTGCACACGCTTTTTGTTGCTTCTCTTAAGACAAACTGTGTAGCTCAAGTCCACCTTACATAGCTGTGGGCCCTTGCTGACCACTCTCTCAGGCCTACACTGCAGACACCAGTGTTCACAATTCAGATTGAGTCGCTATTGCAGATGATGCTGTGTTGATGGCAACATATATTACTCCTAGTCCAGCCCGCCCGCAGCACGCATCATCGCTGGCTGTGCACATGCTGAATGCTTTTGATGTGGCTATATGAGTGCACTAGAATTGATGGGCCCTTTATGATACAATTTTGTTGTGTATTATTTCATATTTATTGATTGTGTCTCAGTATACCACAAGTTGTGGATCTTTTACGATACAAACTATTGATTCTTTTATCATTGAATGTCTTTGTGTGTTCCAATGATTACTGTTGTAGTTGATGGTAGGAGTAACCATTCCCTGAGGGCTGGTTTACACTGACTCCACACGCATCCACCACAGACGTCACAGGATATGAGACTCTGGTAATAAAAAGGTGTCGAGCGCATGTGCCCGTACCCACTTCCACTATCTATCTGTGTCTGCTTGTTCATTATCTATGCATGATACTGCCCTGGGCCGTACTACATTACATTGTGCTGTGGACAGAGTATGGAATCATGTTACCTCTGGTAGTTTGGAAAACTTCAGTTAGGTAACTTTTTGGTGTATGGGTATCCACGGGGAGGCTACTTTCCAGACGATGAATATTGATGAAGATGGTGGTTGCATGTTGTGTGTAGTGTAAGAAATGTGTACATAGCAGAAAGTTTCAGAAATGCTCTCTAAGCAGATAAGGTGAGAAAATATATTTACTATAATATAAGTTTAATACAGTTAGAAACACATAAGTATTTAAAATATTTTAGAATATCGCTTGGTCTCATATACACTTTAAAGTTATTTACATATACTTTTGAGACATGAAAAAGAAATGAAGGAATGGTGTACCCAGCGCAACACCATATGTCTATGATGTAAGACAGGGCCTGGCAGCGTGCAGTCCTTGCATATGTAACACGCAGCGGGCGTGACCCCATACGTACATGACGTAGCATACAGCTTGGTACTGTATAACCGTCGCCTACCAAACTAACAGCTTGCAGGACCTCATACATATATGTTGTTACGCAGGACAAGGTGCCACGAACCCGTCGGATACAAAATGAGCATCATTTCAATATGGTGGATTGGATTTGCATGCTGATGGAGCTTGGTAGACTACCGGTACAGGACTTAAGTTTTCAAAAAAAAAAGAAAAAATTGATATACATATTTTTTCGGGTAGATTTAAAATATTACATAATTTTAAAAGTTCGAAAAAAGAATAATAGAGTTGCAAAATATTGTAAAAAAAATAGAAAAATGATAGGTTTTATAAACATTAAAATATGAATTAACATTTAAAAAACCTTCGAAATTCACTGAAAAAACCATAGGTTTTATAGACGTTATAGTTAGGAATTAGCATTTAAAAAATCTTGGAAATTCACAGAAAAAAACATAGGTTTCAGGGACGTTATAGTTAATTGGACATTTCACTCATACAAAAAAATAGAAATTCCCCTGTTAAAATTAGTTCAGCTAACTATAACTCGCGCCCGTGGAAGGCACTGCTGATGACGTCACATATTACATCATTCATGACATGGTCAGTGACATCACTGATGACATCACTGATGACATCTCAAATGACATCACTGATGACATCATCCATGTGACAATCTGATGCACCTCATCAGACTCTTATATAACACTTGACACACCCACAGTAAAATACAGACTATAATTTTTGAAACCATGAACATACCAACACTAGTTAGTACATATCCAGTGACTAATTCCTTTGTCTACACACACATCAGTTCATTCACCCATACAGTCACTCATATATACAGTCAGCTATCAATACAACATTGTCATATACATTCACACATCTGTACAGACACTCAGACACCAACTCTCATTCATAGAGTTATTCACACACCTAGTCAGTAATGGAAATAATGAATCACACTTTTATTTACTCACCTGTGCAGTTATACACATACCACCTCACTTATTTAAACATATACTTATACATACTTTAATTCTAAAACAATAACTAATACAAACACACACTGGTCCATACAAGCACTCTCACAGTCACTCACTCTCACATTTAGTCATTTATACAGTCCAATACTCACATATACTGCCTTTGACATGTGGAGTTACACACACATGTACCACTGAGGCATCCATCTACTCACCAAGACACTGATACACAAACTCACCCAGCCATACAGCCGTTCATAGATACAGACTTGAACACATATACACAGAGAATTTTCCACTCACACATTTATGCACAGAGTCACTGCCCCCACCCACGCACACAGACACTCAGGTACCCATACAGATACTCAGAGAAGCAATCAATAGCGCACATAGATTCTCGTTTAGCTGCTAACCAAAACCTGTAACCACTTACACACCATCTGACAACCTAAACTTTGTGAATGTCTGTATCAGTCACTAACACATGCATTAAGTAAGACACAATTAATCACTCACTTATACAGTCAGTCACACACATACTTCATCATGTATCCTGACTCTTGTACACTCATTTATTCTTCAATACACCTTGGCATGTATATAAAACATACATATATATAGTCACTGGATTATGTCATCAGTGATGTCATCAGTGTTGTCACTGTCCATGTCATGAATGATGTAATATGTGACGTCATTAGCAGAACATTGCGGGGGCGCGAGTTATAGTTAAGCTGAACTAACTATAACGGGGGACTTTCTAATGTTTTGCATAAGTGAAATGTCACACTAACTATAACGTCCCTGAAACCTATGGTTTTTTTCAGTGAATATTATTACCTACTGGCGGTTTACCAGTAGGTAGTTATAGTGAGGATTATTTTCAATAGGGAAATCGCAACATTCTATTGGGAATAACTTTGGCGCCGGTTGAGGAATCTGCTTGAAAATTTCCTCGCAGCGCTCCGGTCCTTCCCTGAAAGTTTGGGGGAGATTCGTCAAGCGGGGGCCGAGATAAAAGGGGGGTCCCAAAACGTGTTTTCCCCATGTTAATTTCCATTGGGCGGTCGACCTCACTTTTAGCCCGAACGGCTGAATGGATTTCCACCAAACTTGGCAAAATTGAAGGGACTGGTAGCCCGATGTGCCTTTGCTATGTCTCAAGATATGTGCTCCAGTGGATTTTGAGTAATTTAGGTTCAAAAAAATATATATATCGATAAGCGCGCCCCGGTACGCGCACCGGGGCGCGAACCAGCGCGCTACGCGAGTTCGCGCGCGGAAACCTGATTGGCTC
The DNA here is from genome assembly GCF_964263255.1 of Lissotriton vulgaris. Lineage (NCBI taxonomy): Eukaryota > Metazoa > Chordata > Amphibia > Caudata > Salamandridae > Lissotriton > Lissotriton vulgaris. The sequence goes on along the minus strand of NC_141689.1, from coordinate 2,061,831,526 downwards.
TCGGGTGTCTGTAAACATTCCAAACGGTAGGATCGAGACACAAGAGGTGGCAAAAACAAAGGGGTAAATGACCATATGGGGGCAGAGTAGACCCCCCCTGTCCCCTAGGTTTGATGTGGGGGCTATAAAAGGGCCCCGCGGGACAAAAAAAAGAGCAACCGGGGAGCGTACCATGGGGAAAAAAAGAATGACAGAGTTTTTAAAAAATGTAGCCTTTTTTATAAATTGGAGGTAGTTCTAAAAAGAACTGTATTTTTTCTTCTTTTTGTTGTTTTATATTTTTTTTAATGATTTTTGAACATTTTGTACTTTTTTTGGCTTTTATGAACTATTTTATATTTATTTTTGTTATTTTTATGGGGAGAAACAAAAAACAGGGAATTGAAAACGGCTCAACTGGAGCAAAAAAAAAATCATGAAAAAATTATGGATTTTTGGGGCATTTGTGGTTGTCACCAGCACTGTTGATGAGCGTTATGCTTTGCTCACCATAGGTGATGGTCTTACCACAAAAAATACAAGTGATCTTGTATTGCCCAAACTTTGGTTGAATGTTTGGGACCATCTCCCTTGTCTCTGGTCACGATGGAGTGGGTTGCTTTCGTTTGGAGGTGCTGGGTGAAGATTGGGGAGGGTTGCAGGCCAGTTCTCTTACCTCTGTCGCAGCATAGTTGTTGGGATGCTTGCGCCGCATGAGCCGAATCATGGTGTTATTGCCAAATTAATATTTCTTATTAGGGTTCCCCCTTGAAAGTTCAATGCCACAGATTTGGCAAGTCACCTTTGGCGCATTCACTTTCTTCTTGCCCACTGGGATGGAAAAAAACTCAATGTGCTGCTTTGGCCTATATGGGGTGTTATCTTCTGGCAGCCAGCTCCTCATTCCTCCTCCTCCTCCTTCTCCTCTTCCTCTTCTTCATCTCCACCACTGTGGTGTTGTGGTGGTCCTCTTGGTGGTGGTGGTGGTGGTGGTGCAGATGCTCCAGCTGCTGCTGCCACTGTAGCCATTTTAAAGTACAAAATATTAGTCTCAGATCTCCAAACAGGTCTTCTTCAGTCAAAGGACAAAGTCAGAATAAGGAAAAAAGGTGGGGGCTTTCATCATTTGGAAAAAAAACTGTCCTGAACCACTGAAAAGTGTTATTTTCAGGTCACATGACCCAGGCTTTCATCATTTGGAAACCAAAACTGTTCTGCACCAATAAAAAGTGTTTTTTTCAGGTCACATGAACCGACGCGCTTACGCTTACGCTACGCGCCCCCGGGCACGGCCGGGGGCGCGTCGGATGCTTACGTTGCGCGATCGTATTCGCTTGAGTGCCTCCGGGTGCGCTTACGCAGTGCGTATCACGCGGACGCGGCTACGCGATATGTCACGATGATGTTTTAGTTCGCGGCAATAGCGCTAACGGGACGCTCACTGGTGCGTGCCCCGGGGTGCGCCGTAAAACTGCGCTTTCCGGTGCGCTCACCGGGGCTCGCATCGGGAGCGCTCCAGGGCAAAAAAATAAAAAAATAGTATTATATAAATATACAATATAGGATTCATTATAAAAAATATTACATTTCATAGGTTTGAGGCCCTATATATTGTTAGGAATTAGCATTTAAAAAACATGAAATTCACTGAAAAAACCATAGGTTTCACACCAGTTATAGTTAGGAATTAGCATTTAAAAAACCTATGAAATTCACTGAAAAAACCATAGGTTTCACACCAGTTATAGTTAGCTGGAAATTTTACTGACATAAAACCATTGAAATTCCAACGTTATAGTTAGTTGGACTCACTATAACAAGCGCGCCTGCAATGCACTTCTGATGACGTCACATATTACATCACTCATGACATCGTCAGTGACATCACTCATGACATCACTTATCACACCATCCTTGTGACAGAGTGACAGACCTCCTTTTAGTGTAATTTAAAACTTGAAACACATATTCAAAAATAGAAACTAACATTTTCAAAAAAATGGAGATACCCATACCAGTTACAGCAACCAATTCAGTAATTCCACCATCTATATACACATCCACTCATTCACCAACAGTTCTATATAGTCACTCATACATATACTCACTCATCATATGTAGTGATACATCTATATATCCTGTTATACACCGACAGTCATCTAAAAGTTACTCACACACATACTCACACATGCAAATAAACTATTGAACATCCATTTATTTGCATATACAACTATACACACACTACCTCCTTACTTCTAAGGAAACATACACATACTTACTCTCTTAAACAATCACTTATAGAAACACATACTTATTTAAACAGGAACTCTTACAATCTCTTACTCTCACATATACTCACTTATATACATCAAAACTCACATACACTAGAATAAAATATATGTCGTTACTAATAAAGACAATAGTGAGACAGTCATTCACTCACTAACACACACATATACACACTCATCCACCCATACAGTCCTGCACATATACTGTCTTCAAAACACATACAAACAGTGAGTCAGTCACCAACCCATGCAGCTACTTATACACAAAGTGAAACACTGATACATATATTTCAATATTTAAAATGTACTGGCTAATATATGTATTCAATAAAATACACTTAATAAGGCAGTTAACCAATCATTTTTTTAAAAAAACCATCCATTTACACACTTAGCTAACCATTCATTCTTCCATCAACCTTTACAAATACAAATATAAAACATATACATTTTTCAGAAAGACACACATTCACTGGCTGGTGTCATCAGTGATGTCATGAGTGATGTCACTGACGATGTCATGAGTGATGTAATATGTGACGTCATCAGCAGTGAATTGCAGGCGCGCTTGTTATAGTGAGTCCAACTAACTATAACGTTGGAATTTCAATGGTATGGTTTTTTCAGTGAATATATATATATATATATATATATATATATATACATATTAGCACAGAATCTTCAAACCTCCACGGCACAGCGGCGAATGAAGAGACAGACCCCACGCTTTCCAGGCAAGATGTTTTATTCAGTTCTTGTGCCTTCCAAAATGCAACGTTTCGACTACTGGCGTAGTCTTGTTCACACACCACATTGCACAAAGTGGAAACTTTTTAAATCATTAGCAGCGCAGACACACCCTCCGGGTCCCACCTCCAAACGTGAGTCACGTGATAAAATATTTAAAACAACAGAGCCTTTTAGTTGAAGGCACAGTACAAAGTAGCGCCATGTTGTATATCACATTGTTACATTACTAATAAAAGACTGTTTTGTTAATTCATTGCACATATTTACAAGAGTCCCTCTTTGCAAACCTATGGTATTGTCATATCAGTTTGACTAGAGACTTTTAAAATACCCGCTTAAATGCGCACAGAAAATCAACTGCGAAACATAGTTGGCAAAATGTGACTCACATATTGCCGCATACAAATTGTTTCATTATTAGTCAGCTGATTGTCTGAACCGTGTCACTTGGTTAACGGAATCAAAAAATAACCGCCTGAATGCGATATTAACCATTATTAACGGTTAAGCAAAAATTAATAATGTGCATGAATGCAAATAAAGATACATCTCATTTCATATAAATGCAAGTCAAAGCAACATATAGTAATACATATAAATCACGGCATTTGCACTGTCATTTGTTGTTTGTATCATCACATAAATGACTTAAAATACCAAAAACAGCACCCAAGTGTCCTATACAATTATATACATAGCATAGTCCCGAATTCCTATATATGACAAAGTATATGTACATCTATACATTATTCATATGTCCAAATCATGTGTATATAGGAACTATTTACATCAAAATCTAGTGTATCCCAAAAAATTTGATAAAAGTGCTGAATTAAATACCAGTGTAAATGAATCACCATGAAGAGAAAAAGATAAAGTTCCAAGTGTTTGTTTAAAAAACTGAGCTGTTTGAAAAACTAAAACAGCCAGACCTTTAAGAAGACAGGACTACAGAATACCTAAAAATAGGTGCTGTTATTCAGGATTTCATATATATACACACACTATATACAATTCAATTTGGTGTGCTCACGTTCTAACCACTATATACATTATTGTGCAGAGTATATGTACAAAAATGAATGCTTCTACAGAAAGTTGTGCAAGTCCTCCGTTGCATTCAACCCATTTGGTTGTTTGCTGTCGAGCTTGATGATGTATTGTGTTTCCAACCGGCGCAATAGTTTTTCGCGGTCTCCTCCACGTCTCAGGGGAGCCACCGTGTCAATAACATAATAGGTTAGACATGATAAATCCCTATTATGTCTGCTGTTGAAGTGACGCGCCACTGGATATGCTCCATCGTGGTTAACTATAGCTCTAAGGTGCTGCAGTATCCTGACATGCACCTGTGCTCCGGTGCTGCCCACGTAACGTAGGCCACATGTGCAGGTTAGGACATATACCGCAAACTCCGTACGGCAGTTGTAATTGCCTTGAATAGGAAAATTGATATCAGAAAACGGAGTGCGGTAATGAGTGGTGTTCTGTCCAAACTTGCACGCCCGACAGGAGCAACATTTGTGAAAGCCCTTTCTCCCAAACCACTGATCAATTATGGGTAATTCAGGGCTGGGTCGTGATAATTTGCTGCGCATACTGAACGCCCGCCTAAATGTAATAGTAGGCTTATCAGGGGTTAAATCACGCAGCACTGCATCCGTTTTTAGGACTGGCCAATGTTTGTTTACAATGGATTTAATTTTGCGGTGCTGTTGGCTGTACGTTGTTATGAGTCTGCTAGGATTAGAGGTTGTATCACTCTCAAGGGGTTTAGGCACTAATAAAGAGTCTCTAGTTCTTTCCTCGCTCTTTCTTAATGCTGTGGCAAGACAGGATTTGCTATATCCTCTTGCCTCTAATCTTGCAAGCATTGCAGACGCCCCTTCCTCAAATTTCGCCTGTGTGTTACATATACGTTTAAGGCGTAGCAGTTCCCCCAGCGGGATACTCATAATAACATGTTTGGGGTGACCACTGCTGGCATGGAGGATGCTATTTCCAGCCGTGGACTTTCTATGGAGAGCAGTAACAATTTGATCATTGATGATACGGATAGACACATCAAGAAATTCAGCAGTGTGATCACTAACACTAGAAGTGAAAAATAAGTTGAAATGATTCTTGTTAAGTGCATCAACAAAAATCTTGGCACTGCTGATGTCACCCTCCCACACACAAAAAATGTCGTCAATGAAACGCATCCAATATTTGACATGTTCAAAACCAGCAACGCCAGGAAGTTCCTGCTCCTCCCACAGCCCCACGTGCAAGCACGCGTAGCTGGGAGAGAAGCAGGAACCCATGGCTACACCCCGTATTTGCCTCCATATATCTTTCCCAAACAAGAAAAAGTTATTGTTTAAACACCACAATACTAAATCGGAAATCATTTTGTTGTGGCTATAATACGCACAAGACTTACGTCCCAAGAAATGTTTGATCCCTTCAATACCAGTACGGTGTTCGATACATGTGTATAATGATTCAATGTCAAGGGTTATTATACACCAGTTCTTCTGCCATGGTATGGCTTCCAATTTGACTAAAAAGTCACCGGTGTCCTTAATGTAACTGGGTAATCCCTGGACATGTTCTTGTAGGTAAAAATCTATGTATCTTGAAACATTTTCACTCATACTGTTGATTGCGGAGATAATAGGTCTCCCGGGAGTTGGGGTCTGTTTCTTGTGCACTTTAGGAATCAAATACATATGCGGAATGACTGGATGCTCCTTCAATAAAAAAGTGCATTCCGTAGAGGTAATTAGGCTATCTCTTTTGTAGCCTAACAGCATTTTCTTGATACTCTCCTTGGCCTGTTTGTATTGAACGCCGTTGCTGAGTACATAGCAATTTTCGTTGTTTAACTGGCGTTTTGCTTCAGCAATGTATTGATCCTTTTGCCACACCACAATATTCCCTCCCTTGTCTGAGGGACAAACAATGATTTCTTGATTTTTAGACAATTTATTCATTAAATTGTGGTATTCCTTGGTTGGAAAGTTGGACGTGTCCTTTGTTGAGTGGAATTTTTTATTTAATTTTTTCAGGTCTTCCACAATGCAGTCATGATAAATGTCCACCGCATCCTTCGGCATGACGGGGACAAATTTACTTTTAGGTTTAAAGGGACTTTCACCAGCACCTTTCTGAGGAACATCAATTTCGCGCAGTTCCCTTTGGGTGTCAGGAACGTCTGCATTAAGATCTTCAGTTATCGGAATAGTTTTGCTGAGATTACATAGGGTGATGAGTGTTCTCGCATCATTGGCAGGCACTAGATCTGGACTCAACTCACTAGTAGCTTTTTTATTTGAATCCATTGTGCTGACATTAGATTTTGATTTGATAGCAAAAAATGTTTGTAGTTTTAATTTTCTTATGTAGAGGTAGACATCAGCTCTCGTGTTGGTATAATTAAAAGAGCTTTCGGGGCAGAAATTTAACCCTAGTTTCAGAATTTGTTCTTCTGCATTGGTCAACGTCACATCCGATAAATTGACTATTGTGCTTGCGTCAATTATTGCTTGCTGGTTTTCTTTTTGAACCATTTCCTTTTTGGCACTTGCGGCTCCTTTGGCGCGCTTTCTTCTTGCCCTCCGCCTTGCGTTTTTCCTCTTCCTGCATTGCGTGAGCGTGTCCGTGGGCCTTGCGTTTGCATTTGAGCCTCCTCTAAAAAATCAATTTCCTCTCCCAAATCAAGAATTTCAAGCGAGGCATTATCTTCTGTGAGGCTTAGCAAGGACCCACAAGAACTGGATGAGCCAGCTAGGGAAATGGTATCCGTTGACGGTAGTTCCAAGTTTGCCATTGCTGTACCTGAGGCTTGTTGCGACACAGTTGCTTTTGCTTTTAAGGCCGTTTTCTGTATTTGCCGCTGCTTTTTTGCTTGATCATATTTGCGAGCAAATGTATAAATGTGTCCGGTCTCATAATCATTGAGATCCCTTGCGAATTTGTTGATTTTCCGCGTCTTAATTTTCTCTTCGTGTTTTTTCAGACGCTCGCTAATATCTTTGCGGCCTTTAATAATTATTGCTTGAGTTTCTGCGTCATTTATTGCATCCAAGTCCTTGTTGATTTGCACTATTTCTTCCAACAGTGCTGCCCGGTCTATAACGGCATACTTGATCAACAATTTAATTAAATTCATGGATGCCCCCAAATTGAGTTCTCCCCATTCCTTGAGCATATTGGGGTTTGGGTCCACAAAACTTGGTGCCAGCATGATTCGCAGCCCTCTGGGCACTCGTCCTACCTCTTCATATTTAGTGAGCGATTTGTGCTCCCACCACTTCGTAATCTCTGAGCGAGACTTTTTTTCCAGCAAAGATAACATTTTTTTCACATCCTGATTGCCTGTAGTGGCGGCGCTTGCTTGACTCTGTTTGCTGTTAACTCCACGTGGTATTTGTGCAAACAACGCGTCTGCCGCCGCTTCCCTCTCCGTTTCAGAGCTGGCTGCCATAGCTCCACGCAGTCCAGTTGAGCGGTGTAATTTTGGAAGTTTTTTCAATGTGCACACGATATTAAAGAACTCGGGTTAGAGTAGATTGTCCCCAGCGCGTTTCTGCACGCCGCCTTGGAATCAAGCGCTGCCTCCTCACCTGACGTGAATTAATGTAGCGGAACCCGTTTCTCTCCGTTTGCCGCGGTGGCCAGTAATCAAACCAGCCGCCCCCGGCGTGAAGAGATCCGAATACTCCGTCAATCGCTCGTGTCAGGGGGCTTTTCGCTGACGTATTCCTCCAGGAATCCACATTCACGTTCGGTTGTTTGTTCGAAGAGCCGCTTTAGAGAGGAGGGGGTGCTGCCAGCGGAGACAGCCAGCTTCCGCAGTAATATTAGCACAGAATCTTCAAACCTCCACGGCACAGCGGCGAATGAAGAGACAGACCCCACGCTTTCCAGGCAAGATGTTTTATTCAGTTCTTGTGCCTTCCAAAATGCAACGTTTCGACTACTGGCGTAGTCTTGTTCACACACCACATTGCACAAAGTGGAAACTTTTTAAATCATTAGCAGTGCAGACACACCCTCCGGGTCCCACCTCCAAACGTGAGTCACGTGATAAAATATTTAAAACAACAGAGCCTTTTAGTTGAAGGCACAGTACAAAGTAGCGCCATGTTGTATATCACATTGTTGCATTACTAATAAAAGACTGTTTTGTTAATTCATTGCACATATTTACAAGAGTCCCTCTTTGCAAACCTATGGTATTGTCATATCAGTTTGACTAGAGACTTTTAAAATACCCGCTTAAATGCGCACAGAAAATCAACTGCGAAACATAGTTGGCAAAATGTGACTCACATATTGCCGCATACAAATTGTTTCATTATTAGTCAGCTGATTGTCTGAACCGTGTCACTTGGTTAACGGAATCAAAAAATAACCGCCTGAATGCGATATTAACCATTATTAATTATTATTTGAGATGTCATCAGTGATGTCATCAGTGATGTCACTGACCATGTCATGAATGATGTAATATGTGACATCATCAGCAGTGGATTGCGGGTGCACGATATATAGTTAGTGCAACTAACTATATATGCGAATTTCAATGGTTTTGTGCGAGTAAATTAAGGTTTTGTAAATGATAATCCCTAACTATATATGGTCTATAACCTATGGTTTTTTCAGTGAATTTTCAAGGTTTTGTAAATGCTAATTCCTAACTATATATGGTCTATAACCTATGGTTTTTTCAGTGAATTTAAATGGTTTTTTAATAGCAAATATCAAAAGCTGTAAAATGTCAAGTACGTGGTAGGTAAAAACATTTTCGTATTTATGCACGCTGATGAGCTTTGAACGCTGCCCCCCCCTCCTCTTTTCTTTTAGGAGTATTCTCTCTTTGCAGATAGTGAAGGGTAGGTAACACATGCCTTTGCCCCCGTTGTAATCCGTCGTGCCTGCTTCCCTCTCCATTTGATTGATTGTTATCCTAGCATTTATTGTTTTGGAATTGGTTCTCTTTGGTTCATTCTCTATTTACAAACAAGCACAGAGTCGCAATACTCTGTTTAGTCTTTGCAGATAGTGAAAAATCGTTAAAAAAACAAAAGGAATCAAGCAAAATCAGTAGGCCACTAATGGGACCTCTTTATGACCTCGCTAAAATAGAAACATTATGAACAACCGCTCATGACAAATACGAAACTAGTGAGAGGAACTGAGCTCGACACCATGATGGCTGCAAGACAGCTCGGCTCCGCCGCCCACCCCACCCAAAATAATGACAAACACTATGCAAATATTATAAATATATACAACACACCAGCAAAGTAACAGGGTAAAACGTTTTATTAAATAACTATTTACATGGCAGCCTGCTGCAACATCGATCCAAACAAGCCTTTGTATTTTGGGCTCAAAATAAACCATCAATAGTAAGATTTTCATAGGTGAGTGTAGGTTCATGGTTTTCCATCCACAGACTAAAAGCCTGGAGTGGGAGTGAAAGAACAATAACTAGGTAAGAAGGAAGGCAGAGGTTGTGGGAAGGACTCTGGATATGGTATGTTACTTGGTCCCTGAGATGCTTCGATGTCACTGCCTTGCACAAATGGCATAAGTCCTGGATGTTGGGTGCCATAGTTAAGGGTTCCGAGCAGCGCTTGTAACACTGTCTGAAGCTTATTTGCACCTGCTGCAGCTTCACTATTCTCAAAGTAAATGGGGGCTGTTTGTGGACCTGACTGCATTGTAAAACAATGTGATGCGGTGCCTCCCTGAACCACTTGACGGAGGCCCCCGAGATAATTGCGCCTGCTCCACACCTTGTCCCACAATCCGTTTGACCTGAAGACACGTCCTGCGGTGCCCTGGTCCGACCATCACAAATACCTGCGCCAGGAGACGGCGTGGGGTGCAGTAGAAGGGAGAGGCGGCGCGAACGAGCCTCCCCCACCTCCCCAGGTGGAGGTTTCTCAGCTACACCCCAGCGCTTCACTCGACCAGCTGACTTGCGCCCACTCTTGCGACACAGTGCCTCGCTCGGCCAGCTGAATTGCGCCTGATCTTGCTATTACAACGTCTCACCCGCCATCCAACAGAATTGCACCCAATCTTGCGGTACAGTGACAGGCGGCTGCTACGGAGCTCACGAAATGGCGGTCGGCTCCACAGACTTGGGCCTGGCCTGCAAAGATGGCTCTGGGCAACCGTGGAACTCGGACGCTTGACTGCTAGGGCATGGGCCCCATTCCCAAAAGAGTCCCCTCAGCCTTCAAGATTCTACAACAGTCACTGGGACCCCCGACTCCCGTAGACCTCCGGTGGGGAGCGACTGCCATGATTGCTCGCGGAATGGCCACAACGTAGCCACGAGATGGTGATGCTCTCATGCTGACGCCAGCTTCAGTCTAAAACATCCAGAAACACTGTAGACTACCAATTCGATCAGTTCCGGTGGAGCCCCAACGTGACCCGGTAGAGAAGAACTTGCCCTCCCCTCTTTGACTGATGGTTCTTGTTGCCTGTCCCTTCTCTTGTCATTTAACAGAACTTTTCGGACTGCTGAAAGGGGTTGTGTTCCGACCGCTGGTTGGTGGAGACATTTTGACTATATTCTGGACCTGCGTTGTCGCGTAATGCTTCATATGACGCGCCGCGTTAGCGCACCCGGAAGTGCTCCGGTGCGCGAGGCGCAGCTTCCCGGAAACGATCCAGAGCGCGGCACGCAGCGCGTAACGTAAGCATAACAGGTCATGTGACTTGTTATTAAAACTTTTCATTGGTTCATTTTACTTTTGTTAATCTAATGATGAAAGGCTTGGTCATATGACCTAAAAATAACACTTTTCATTGCTTTTGAACATTTTTTTTTCCCAAATGATGAAAGCCCCACCTTTTTTTTTTCTCACTCTGACTTGTAAAGCAAAGGACCCAGATGCATTTACAGTTTATCACTAACAATGTTCCAGGCTAATGTGTTTTCCCGGGAAATTTACAACTGTCCTGCAAGTAAAATATTCCTATTTTGAGAAAAAGGGCGTTTCTTTGTCCCATGAGGGAGCCGTTGAACAAAAGAGGCTCGGCCTTCTGTCTTAGTCGCTGATAGGCATGAATATCGGATTCTTATCGATCACTTTATGTTGCAGGAGTGGAAAACACAACAGCCCTTGACCATTTATCTTTACTGCGTTCCTGCGTATTATACCTTTTAACCGTCATGTAATCGGGCTGCTTTATTTCACTTGCCTTTTACTGATTCGAAAACAGTGGCTATTATTCAAAACTTTACCAATCTAGGTACTACTACCATGTTTTGTTTAAAAAAAATTTATTGTGAAAATGTCAGTATACAAATACGGGCCTATAACCACGTGGGCCGGCCACAGAGCAAACTGGAATCGTATATGATGAGGGGACATTTACACTGTAGAAGAACGTAATGGGCGACCCATTAGGTTGCAAGAACTAAGGTGTCTAACAGTTGCGGAATCGGTGGACGTACATTTTATAATTAAAGTACGACAGGGCCAGTTACAATAAAATTATCTAGATATACATTTGTGGGCAAGTACCATGGGTGACGTTAATTCGAACTTTCAATAGTACAGTAAACAATAACACATCAGAACTTAATATCAATAGGGATGTCCAAATGTTCAATCAGTACTCGTCCCCGCCCGCCATGTGCTTCAAAACTGCATACGTATCTCGTGATATCAAGGTTGGGCAACCAGTACACAACAAGGAGTTACGAGTCCCATTTATACCGGCGCCATTTTGGGCAAGGCCGGGCAGGTCCAGGATATTGTCAAAATGTCTCCACCAACCAGCGGTCAGACCAGAACCCCTTTTGGCAGTCCAAAAAGGTTCCGTTAAATGACAACAGAAGAGATAAGCAACAAGAACAATCAGTCAAAAGAGGGGACACTTTCGTGAATGGGGCCCATGCCCTAGCAGTCAAGCGTCCGAGTTCCAAGGTGTCCCAGGGCCATTTTAGTGGACCAGGCCCAAATCCAAAGACCCAGCCGCCATTTTGAGAGTCTTGTTGCAGCCGCCTTTCGCTGCACCGCAAGAGTAAGCGCAATTCAGCTGGATGGTGGGCGAGACGCTGTTGCCGCAAGAGCGGGCGGAACTCAGCTGGAAGGCGAGTGAAACGCTAAGAGGCGCCCCACTGCAGATGAGGTGCCTCCACCTGGGGAGGCGGGAGAGGCCCGTTTGCGCTGCCCCCCCCCCCGGGCACCCCACGCCGTCTTTCGGCGCAGCATTGTAGGATGGCCACACCAGTGAAACTTGCTGGACACCACCTCGGTGCCATCCGGATCTCGGCGCATTCGAGTCACTGTACCGCAAGAGTGGGCGAAATTCAGCTGTATGGCGGGTGAGTCACTGTACCGCAAGAGCGGGCAGAACTCAGCTGGATGGCGGGCGAGAAGCTGTACTGCAAGAGCGGGCGAAACTAAGCTGGATGGAGGGTGAGGCTCTGTGCCGCAAGAGCGGGAGGAACTCAGCTGGAAGGCGAGTGAAACGCTAAGAGGCGCCCCACTGCAGATGAGGTGCCTCCACCTTGGGAGGTGGGAGAGGCCCGTTTGCGCCGCCTCCCCCCCCCCCCCCGGGCAACCCACGCCGTCTTTCGGCGCAGCATTGTAGGATGATTCAGAAAAGGGGATGGTGATGAACAGAGTGTCTGAATTAAGTAGACCACTCTTACCCAGTCCAAAGATCAGGGCTTGATCCATCACCGTTTTTTAGCTCACTGCACCATCACAGCTCAGAACTTGGCTATATGCAAATTAGTCTGACCCTGGCCCAGTGCATCATGGGAACAGGGCAGACCAAACTACCAAGCCAATTCTTATACTGGGAAGGAAACAAGCTACCGGGGACCGGTTTCTGGCATTTCAGCCGTCTTCGGCCTGGCTTGCTTGAATCCTGATGGTGCAATGAGCTAGGGACTCACATCTGAGTATGGGTCGTTTGTGGACCTGACTGCATTTGAAAACAATGTGATATGGTACCTCCCTAAACAGCTTGACGGAGGCCCCCGAGGGGCGGTGTGATGGCACGGACTCGGAGAAGACGCTTGGCTCCGACCCCCTCCCCAAGTCTTATAGCACTGGTGTAGCCTGAGATCGCCCCCGACATAGGCGGCCGGCTCCCGGGGTACGGCGGAACTTTTTGCCTTTTGATGACTCTTCTATTCTGGACCTTGTCCCACAATCCGTTTGACCTGAAGACACGCTGTAGTGGGGCGCCCCTTTACCGTTTTAGTTGCCATTCCGCCCGCTTTTGCTACACTGTGCCTCTTCCGCCATTCAGCTGTTTACCGCCCGCTCTTGCGACTACAGCATCTCGCTCACCATGTAGTTGAGTTGCTCCCGCTCTTGCGATGCAACGATAGGCGGCTGCCACAGGACTCTCAAAATGGCGGCCGGCTCTTCAGATTTGGGCGTGGTCCACTAAAATGGCCCTGGGACACCTTGGAACTCGGACGCTTCCCTGATAGGGCTTTGGTCCCATTCTCGAAAGCGTTCCCTCAGCCGTGAAGATTGTACAAAAGTCTTGGGGGCCCCCGACTCCCGCAGGCTTCTGGTGGGGAGCGGCTGCCATGTTTGCTCGTGGAATGGCCACGACGGAGCTACGAGATGGTGGTGCTCTCATGCTGACGCCAGCTTTAGTCTGAAACATCCAGAAACACTGTAGACTACCAATTCGATCAGTTCCGGTAGCGCCCCAACATGACCCGGTAGAGAAGAACTTGCCCTCCCCTCTTTGACTGATGGTTCTTGTTGCCTGTCCCCTCTGTTGTCATTTAACAGAACTTTTTGGACTGCTGAAAGGGGTTGTGTTCGGAACGCTGGTTGGTGGAGACATTTTGACTATATTCTTGACCTACGTTGTCGCGTAATGCGTTATATGACATGCCGCGTTAGCGCACCCGGAAGTGATCCGGGGCGCGGCGCGCAGCGCGTAACGTAAGCATAACAGGTCATGTGACTTGTTAATAAAACTTTTCATTGGTTCATTTTACTTTTGTTATTTTAATGATGAAAAGCTTGGTCATATGACCTAAAAATTACGCTTTTTATTGGTTTCGAACATTATTTTTTGTTTAAACATATATGTTGTAATGTTCCAGGCTAATGTACTTTCCCGGAAAATTTACAACTGTCCTGCAAGTAAAATATATTCCTTTTTCGAGAAAAAGGGCGTTTCTTCGTCCCATGACGGGGCCGTTGAGTAAAAGAGGCTCGGCCTGCTGTCTTACTCGCCGATACGCCTGATTATCAGATTCTTATCGATCACTTTATGTTGCAAGAGTGGAAAACACAACTGCCCTTGACCATTTATCTTTTCTGCGTTCCTACGTATTATACCTTTTATCCGTCATGTAATTGGACTGCTTTATTTCACTTGCCTTTTACTGATTCGAAAACAGTGACTAAAAGTAAAAACTTTACCAATGTAAATACTACTACCATGTTTTGTTTTAAAAAACCTTTATTGTGAAAATGTCAGTATACAAATACGGGCCTATAACCACGTGGGCCGGCCACGGAGCAAACTGAAATCGTATATGATGAGGAGACATTTACACTGTAGAGGAACGTAACGAGCGGGCCATTAGGTTGCAAGAACTAAGGTGTCTAACAGTTGCGGAATCGGTGGACGTACATTTTGTAATTAAAATACGACAAAGCCACTTACAAAAAAATCATCTAGATATACATTTGCGGGCAAGTACCATGGATGACGTTAATTCGAACTTTCAATAGTACAGTAATCAATAACACATCAGAACTTAATATCAATAGGGATGTCGAAATATTCAATCAATTCTCGTCCCCGCCCGCCATGAGCATCAAAACTGCATTCATATCTCGTGATATCAAGGTTGTTCAACCAGTACACAACAAGGAGTTACGAGTCCCATTTATACCAGCGCCATTTTGGGCGAGGCCGGGCAGGTCCAAGATATAGTCAAAATGTCTCCACCAACCATCGGCCAGACCAGAACCCCTTTCGGCCCTTTATGCTACAAGATGGTGTCTTCCATTCAGAAAATATTGTTGGCAGCATTTTGAAAGGAAAGATAAACAGCCGTTCTCCTAGTGAGTCTCACATTGTTACATTTAGGAAGAATGTTGAAGAGTAGTATGTTGAAAATCTGAAGCCATTGGTCTACAAACTCTCAATCAGCCTTGGATGGAAAAAAAAATCCTGAAGAATGTACAAACTGAAAACCAATTTTTGTCTGTATAGCATCAACAGCAACGCTTGAGTCAGCTTTGTGTGAAGCCGCCATTTTGATTCAATCAATAACGTCCCCCTGCACACATTCAGGGACCTGGTCGTGTCTTCAGGTCAAACGGATTGTGGGACAAGATGCAGAATGGAAAAGGGAAAAAGTTCCGCCGGACCCCGGGAGCCGGCCGCCTATGTCATGGGCGATCTTTGGCCACACCAGGACAATAGTGAAGCTGCAGCAGGTGCAAATAAGCTTCAGACAGTGTTACAAACACTGCTCAGAACTCTCAACGATGGCACTCAACATCCAGGACTTGCCATCCGGATCTTGGCGCCTTGTGCTGGTTCCGACCTATTCACACATCGGTCCACTACTGACATCACCTCATAAGCCAACGGGGAACCCCACGCCGACTTTCGGCGCAGCATTGTAGGATGGCCACACCAGTGCGGCAACTTGCTGGACACAACCTCGGTGCCATCCGGATCTCGGCGCGTTCGAGTCACTGTACCGCAAGAGTGACCGGAACTCAGCTGGACACGCCGTCTTTCGACACAGCATTGTAGGATGGCCACACCAGTGCGGCAATTTGCTGGACACCACCTCGGGCAATAGTGAAGCTGCAGCAGGTGCAAATAAGCTTCAGATAGTCTTACAAGCACTGCTCAGAACTCTCAACTATGGCACTCAACATCCAGGACTTGCCATCCGGATCTTGGCGCCTTGTGCTGGTTCCGACCTATTCACACATCGGTCCACTACTGACATCACCTCATAAGCCAACGGGGCACCCCACGCCGACTTTCGGCGCAGCATTGTAGGATGGCCACACCAGTGCGGCAACTTGCTGGACACCACCTCGGTGCCATCCAGATCTCGGCGCGCTGTGATGCCTTCGGCCTACTGTAGCCGCAAGTGCGGACGCAACTCAGTTGGACGGCGAGTGAAAAGATAAGGGGCGCCGCACTGCAGCCGAGGAGCCTCCATCTTGGGGGAGACGCACAGCCCCCACTGACTGACGCGACCTTACAGGCCAACGGGGCGCCCCACGCCGACTTTCGGCGCAGCATTGTAGGATAGCCACACCAGTGCAGCAACTTGCTGGACAACAACTCGGTGCCATCCGGATCTCGGCGCGTTGTGCTGCCTTCGGCCTATTCGCACATCGGTCCGCTACTGACGCCGCCTCACGTGCCAACGGATTTTCTACGCTTTTTGTAGCCCTATGCCGCATAACAGGTCATGTGACTTGTTTATAAAACTATGCATTGGTTCATTTTACTTTTGGTTTCCTAATGATGGAAGGCTTGGTCATATGACCTAAAAATAACACTTTTCATTGGTTTAGAAATTTTTTTTTTCCCAAACAATGAAAGCCCCACCTTGTTTCTGGATGTTTCAGACTGAAGCTGGCGTCAGCATAAGAGCACCACCATCTCGTGGCTCCGTCGTGGTCATTCCGCGAGCAATCATGGCAGCCGCTCCCAACCGGAAGCCTGAAGAGTCGAGGGCCCCCAAGACTTTTGTAAAATCTTCACGGCTGAGGGGACGCTTTCGAGGATGGAGCCCAAGCCCAATCAGGGAAGCGTCCGAGTTCCAAGGTGTCCCAGGGCCATTTTAGTGGACCAGGCCCAAATCCGAAGAGCCGTCCGCCATTTTAAGAATCCAATGGCAGCCGCCTATCGCTGCACCGCAAGAGTGGGCGCAACTCAACTACATGGTGAGCGAGACGCTGTAGCCGCAAGAGCGGGCTATAAACAGCTGAATGGCGGAAGAGGCACAGTGTAGCAAAAGCGGGCGGAATGGCAACTGAAACGGTAAAGGGGAGCCCCAGTACAGCAGACGAGCCTCCACCTGGGGACGCCTGTTCACGCCGCCTCCCCCACGCCCCCCCCCCCCCGGGGCGCCCCACTCCGTTTTTCGGAGCAGCATTGTAGGATACCAAAACCAGTGCGGCAAGTTACTGGACATCACCTGGGTGCCATCCACATCTCAGCGCGTTCTGCTGCCTTGGGACTATTCGCACAACAGACCGCTACTGACGAGGCCTCCCCCGCACCACCCGGGACGCCCCACGCTGTTTTTCTGAGCTGCATTGTAGGAAACCAAAAACCAGTGCGGCACCCAGGTAACATCACCTGGGTGCCGTCCAGAACTCAGCACGTTGTGCTGCCTTGGGACTATTCGCACAAAAGACAGCTACTGACCATTGTTGCTTCTTTTTGCCAAAAAAATGTTTAAATGTATTTACAGTTTTTGTTGCGTTCGATATATTTATAAAGTTAATAAAGTTTTATAATCCTACTTTGTTGGAGTACTATATATTTTTAAAAAATCGGGTGAATTGGGCCTTGAATCGGGTTATTGTCATGTGTGGGCTTTGGAAGTGTGCTGCTACAGGATCGGACATTTCAAACTCAAATGCACGTTCTTTTTCTTACCTTTCCGAAGCATGGAGCGCAATAGCAGGCAGAGAAAGGGTGATGCAAGTGTTGAACACTGCCTGGCCTGGCAAGTTGCTGGCAGTGCCCCCCCCCCCGCCCGCTCCTGAAAGAGGGCACACACACACCGCCGCCCCCCCGAGTACTTCACATATCTTTAAAAGACCATGCGCTTGTTAATGAGGCTTAAATGGTTTATCACCCCTTCTAGAGCCGCTGCATCGGCCCTCTGACGTTTCCTGGAAGAATTAGCACGTAACACAATACCAAGCACTGTCAGCTGAAACCCCCGAGGAATCGGGTTTTTGCTTGCAGGAATCGGGAGGCGGGAGACTAGCACTGAAATCTGTAGTTTCACGCCTGAATCGAGAGGGTTGGCATGTCTGGATTCTCTGCAGCTGGGGCCATAAACTACATCCGCAGGGCTAGGTGATAGCCTGGGACCGGCCTGGACAATCGGACACAGAGGAGGAGGAGTGTCAGAGGGTGCGATAGTGAATAGGGTGAAAGGGAGGTGTCGGACGGGCACAGGGTGTGATTCTCAGGGAAGAGCAGCGCAGATGGGGGGAAGTTTATGGCCCATGCATGAGAGAGAGAGCGGGGGTGACCAGTGCGTGGGGGAGATGCTTGCGAGGGTGGGGAACCGAGCTGAGGATCGGCGGCGTGCAGAGAGTGGGTCTGGTCAAGGCATCTAAAATGGCTGCCGTGCACGACAAAATTGTGGCATTGGAAAAAAGGCAAGATGGCGCAGACAATGTTTATCAATAAGGATTCATTTATAACAAAATATTTTATCGCAGTGACAAATTGGCGGTCAACACTTCCTGATTTCCATCGAATCGAACGTTAACAGACGTCACGCAGCAAAAAAAAACAAAAAACACGCACTGCCGCTAGAAGACATGTATCAACATATATGAGCCTCCTCAGCCACCCTCAGAAAACATAAGGGATCAGGATACGTCTCCCGCACCCCCTTATACCTAGTAATTTAATTAAAACGAAACACAAAATGGCGAATTCCCGTTTCGCTACCAGTTTGCGGCCCAGTTCGCGGCCCGAGAAGCGCTTCTACCGTGAAAAATCATTTTTTTTATTTTCCCCACGGGACCCTTTAATAACCCCGACATCATTCCTGGGGGGTCAAGAGGGGTCTACCTTGCCCCCTTTCATTAAATTCCCCCTTTGTTTTTCACCTCTTCTTCTCTCTCGATCCTACCGAGAGATAAGATGGCGGCCGCTCCGGACTGTTTAGAATGTTGACAGACACCGGAGAGCCAATCAGCTTCGCATCGCAAAGTTCCGTTTCGCGAAAAGTAAGCGGACCGGAGCGCAGCCCGGAGCGCAGCCCGGAGCGCTGTTACAGATATATATCTTGTTTTGAACGTTAATTTCTCAAAATCCACTGGAGCACATATATTGAGACCTAGCAAAGGCACATCGGGCTAACAGTCCCTACAATTTTGCCAAGTTTCGTGCAAATCCATTCAGCCGTTCGAGCTAAAAGTGAGGCCAACCGCCCTATGGAAATTAACATGGGGAAAACGCGTTTTGGGACCCCCCTTTTTTCTCGGCCCCCCCTTGACGAAACCCCCCCAAATTTTCAAGAGCTGCTCAGAAACACAATGTGCCATTTTCCTGAAAATTTCAGCCGATTCCGTCCACAAACGCCAAAGTTATTAGACATAGAATTTTCAAAAATCCCATAGGGAAAAAATCCTAACTATATATACGCCAGTAGGTTATATATATATATATATATATATATATATATATATATATATATATATATATATATATATATATATATATATATATATATATATATATATATACACTATGAAAACCATAAGTTTCAAGCAGGTTATAGTTAGGAATTAGCATTTAAAAAAACCTTAGAAATTCACTGAAAAAAACTTAGGTTTTAGGGGTGTTATAGTTAGTTGAACATTTCACTCGTACAAAACCATTGAAATTCCTCCGCTATAGTTAGTTGTACTAAGTATAATTTGCGGCCCACAATGCACTGCTGATGATGTCACATATGACATCATTCATGACATGGTCAGTGACATCACTGATAACATCACTGATGACAGCATCCAGTCAATGTGGTTTGGTTCGTTAGTTAAATATGTTTTATATATATATAGCAATCTGCATTAAAGAATGAGTACATATATAAATATAAATATCTGAATGGAGGAATTAGTAGCAGTGTGGTTGACTGTTTACTTGACTAATTTATAGTGTCTCACTAAATATATTGGATAGTGACTAAACTGTGTGAATATCTGTATCTCTTTGTCAGTTGTTGTGTAAACTGCTGCACCAGTTGGTTACTAGCTATGTGAAAGTCTATATTAGTTATTGATTAGTTAACTGAGTATTTGTATGGGAGAGTAAATGTGTGTGTGCTTCGGTGGGGTGTGTGTGTCTGCCAAAAGATGTGTGAATAGTTGATTCAGTAGGTATATGAGGTTAAGACAACATGTTATGACAATTGTTTGGGTGAGTGAATCTCCTTATGAGTGTGTTGATGAGCAAATATATCTGACAATGGTACATGTCCAACAAACTTAAAAAATAAAAGGCAGTGTATGTGACAGTTGTTTTATTAAAAAAAGTATACAAAAGACTCAGTGATTCTATGAGTGACTGTATGGATAACTGTATACTTGTAATAGTGATTTTATAGCACAGTAAGTATGAGTTACTATCTATATGAATACATGAAGTGGTGTTTGTATAAGTGTGTAGCTGAGTAAATATAAGTATGATCCATTCTTTGCATAAGTGAGTAAGATGACTGCATAAGTGAATAGGATGTGTGCTAGTGTGTAATGTCGATAAAGGTGTATAAGTATATTTGATAGTGTTCTATTGACCATTGACAGTATGTATGAGTCAATCAATAGGTAAGTGATTAGATGTGTGTGTAGATCTAGGAATCACTGAGTGGGTTTTTAGAAACTTGTATTGGTGTGTTAATGGACTAAAATATTGTACTCTGTATTTAACAGTGAGTGATGAAAGGTTATACTAGTGTATGATGAGGTGTATCAGATTGTCACGTGGATGATGTCATCAGTGATGTCATAAGTGATATCATTTGAGATGTCATCAATGATGTCATCAGTTTTGTCACTGACCATGTCATGAATGATGTCATATGTGACATCATCAGCAGTGGATTGCGGGTGCGCAAGTTATACTCAGTACAACTAACTATAAGGGAGGAATTTAAATGGTTTTGTACGAGTGAAATGTCCAACTAACTATAACACCCCTAAAACCTATGGTGTTTTCAGTGAATTTCTGGGGGGTTTTAAATGTTAATTCCTAACTGTAACCTGTTTGAAAACTATGTTTTTTTCTGTGAATTTCTAAGGTTTTTTAAATGCTAATTCCTAACTATAAGCTGCTTGAAACCTATGGTTTTTTCAGTGAATTTCAAGGGTTTTTTAATTGATAATTCCTACTTATAATGGTGACCACTTCCTCATATTTTCAACAACAAACTAAATCTGCAATGCCACCTAAAAAAACAGGCAACAGTCTTGATTGCTGCACAGAATGTAGCCACAATTTTACAATTGTTCTGTTGGATACGCGCAGGGTGTGCGTTGGGTACATATTTTCATGCGTGATTGCTATGCGACCTGTACGTGACTTGAAGCGCATACGCAACATATATGATCACGCCACACTGCGCGCGCGCGTTTCCGCATGACGCCATGTACTTGTTCAACGCGATGAGCGCGCGACTTCTGTGAATTTTTTTTATATAAAAAATATATATATATATATATATATATGTATTTAATATAAATATTAAGGGGAAAATATTATATTCTTTTACTTTTAATAAACTTCTATTACTTTTAAATGCAGTTTGGAGTAATCGCGCTAGATGCGTGATGCGTGTACGCACCCAACGCGCCTCCCATGTGACCAAAAAAAAGAGATTTAATTGGTTTATAACACTTACTGTTCTAACTATTGAAGAACCCCAACCATTATAATCACTCTTCTTAGACCTTCCTTAAGAGAAGACATGTTCTGAGAAAAAACTCACTTTTTCGTCATTGGAAAACATCTTTTTTGGATTCAAAAATGGCTACACCTCTACAAGAATCATCTGATTCTAATGATTTTGTTACTGAACAATTTCTACCAGAACCTCACCCTCCCAAAAGATACACATCCATTGTATGGACATTTTTTACTTTTCCGGAGGGACAAAAGAAATGTAATGCCACCAATGTGACATGCAAGATTTTCCAGGCAGGGCTGTCCAGAGGAGATCCAAACAAGAAATACTCCAGTGGCACTGCTAGTATGCGCAAGCACCTCCAATCCCAGCATGCTTCCGAAGCATGTAAAAGACTGTGCCAAAATACACCTCCACCCCCGGCAATTCCAAGTACCTCTATGGCATCACCTTTAACATCGCCACCAGACATACATCCCCAATTTGTGAAAGTTAAAATGCACTGTGTGAAGTGCTTTTGTTTAATTTGTTATTGGGAGCAATCAGTAGACCTAGTTTGCAAAGCAATTGATAACCATCAATGTTTTTTTTAAATTCCCTTAAAGTTCATGGTTTTGTTCGTCCTGTTGACGTTTTTAAAAACCAACTACTCTAGTTAAAGAAAGAGCTACATTTACATGCTAGTGTGTGAAAGTTTACATAAATGTATACATACTGCATAATTGTCTAAAGAATGCATTTGTAGTATATAGTGAATGTATAACTGTAGAACTATAAGGAAGTGCTGTAGCATGATACTGTAAGCTCTTTAGCTACAGGGTGCTGAGCTACTTCCAAAGCAGAGAGATGCAACATATGTACATAAATATGTTGTAAGTCTGTCCTTCCCTCTGCATTGCTGCTTAAACTGTAGGCATGTGGTGATTCAGGCACCCTTGCACCATGGTGCAAGGATATCTGTGTCGTGTGGAGTTTGTTTTTGTCCAGGAAGACACACCTTCCTGTACAAAAACAATCAGTGAAGGCATTTTTCTCCTACAATCTATGCTGTGCATTGAAGCATATATTGGAAGAAAAAAATGAGCAGAAATGAAAACAATTCTGCTGCAGATTTACAAACTCTCTGCGCCACCAGTACGTCACTGTTTGTGGCATACTGGATGCGCAGGTGCCTCCTCCATATTTACAGAGAGAGAAAAAGTTAATTTGTGTGACTTTTCATTTCCATACGCAGATTTTTATGTATATATATTACTTCATTCCTGACATGGTTAATGACATCACTTATGACATCACTGATGACAACATCCAGTGAAGAATATGGTTTGGTTTGTTATTTAAATATGTATTATATATATATATATATATAACAATCTGCATTAAAGAATGAGTGGATATAACAAAATCTGGATAAAGGGTTTAGTAGCAGTGTGATTGGTTGTTTAAATGACTAATTTATACTGTCTCATTAAATATTTTGAATAGTGACTAAACTATGTGGATATTTATATTACTTTGACAGTTGTTCTGTAAACTGCTACACCAGTTGGTTACTAACTATGTGAAAATCTATATTACTTATTGATTACTTAACTAAGTATATGTATGGGAGAATGAATGTGTGTGTGGTTCGGTGGGGGATGCGTTTCTGCCCAAAGATGTGTGAACATTTGATTCAGTAAGCATATGACGTTAAGACTACATGTTACAACAATTGTTTGGGTGAGTTTACATCTTTATGGGTGTGGTGATTAGCAAATATATCTCTCAATGATACATGTGCAATAAAGTACAAAAATAAAAGGCAACGTATGTGACATTTCCTGTATATAAAGAAGTATACATATGACTAAGTGATTGCATCCGTAACTGTATAGATATCTGTATACTTGTATTAGTGATTTTATAACACTAACTATGAGTACCTATCTATATAAATAAATGAAGTGATGTTTGTATGAGTGTTAGGGGTAGTGTTTTAGGGTTTAAGGTAGTGCAGTGGTGTTTGTGTAGTGAACGGGTTGTGCTGGGGATAGATTAAGGGTTTAAAGTAGTGCATGGGTCTTTGTCTAGAGTATGGGGTCCTGTTGGTGGTGCATTTAGCGTTTAGGGTAGTACACGGCTGTTTGTGTAGTGTAGGGAGTCGTGTTGAAGGTAGTTTTGTAGGATTTATAATAGTCCAGTAGTGTTCATCAACTGTAGTGGGTAGTGTTTAAGGTTTAGAGTAGTGCAATAGTGTTTATGTACTGTAGAGTTTCATGCTGGGGATAGTGTTTAGAGTTTACAATAGTGTAGTGGGGTTTTTGAAGTGTAGGGGTTGTGCTGGGGGTATCTATTAACATTACACGATCTCCACCCTAAGCACAATTGTCAGTAGTAACCATCAAAAAATTCCAGATGAAGTTATCAGCAGAATGCTAGGAAAACGTTTATCAATATTAAATGCTTCTAATCAAGTAAAATTCAAATCACCACATACAGTGTGCCACAAATGGTATTACCACAACAGTAAGTCTACCCAGCTTAGGTTTAAAGTGCATAAACATGTTTCATGTGACAGGCCCATAGGCCAACGCTGCTTCTTCCACATGCTTCAACACCCTCCACATATTCAGCAAGACCTTCAAATATACCCACCCCCCGAATTAAAGAAGACCACCCAAGCACTCATCACCAGCAGCTGAACTACGGGAACATCCTTTATGTCCGAATCAACAAATCTCTACTCCACAAACTTCAGACTGTCCAGAACATCGCAGCCAGACTTATCCTCTGGATCCCATGACAAGACCACATTACTCAGCATAAACAAGAACTGCACTTGCTCCCCGTCGAAAAAACAGTGACCTCAAAGCTGGCCACACACACCTATAAAGCCCTCACAACACCGGACTCCAATAACTCAATCTCCTTCTACACCCACAAAAGAAACCTCCACTTCTCTGACCAGGCCTTGACCAAAATCCTCTGTATTCACATAACCAGACAGGAGGCACACCCTTCTCGTACATCATGGCCAAGACCTGGAAAGAACCCCCCCGCCCTCAGAATCAGATGAACACCCACATTCAGGAAGAGCCATAACCTGCCTTTTTGAATGACCAAAGCTGCACAAATCCCCCCACATACTCCCCCAGCACCTGGAAACCCTCACAGGTGAATAGCAAGCTCTAAACATCCCTGATTGATTAATTCATATGCCACCACAGTTTGTGTTTGAGTGCCATGAACAGGCCCTGCCATTGCTTTGGCTATCTGTAACTCTTAAGGGTAGTGAAATGAGCAGTACTGCCTTCTTTAATATACACGGAATCTCTGAGATTGGTTTGGTTTGGCTTCACCTCTGAGAGCTACTTTCAGGGTGCTGGTGAGCTACCATTAGCTCCAGAGCTACTGGTTGAAGACCCCTGGTATGTATTGTGAGTGGGGAATTGTAGTTCTCAAGCATAAATATAAAGGGTATTACACCACTGCATAATACATAGCACTTTGAATCACTGCATTCCCTAAAGCCTGCCTCACTGCATGAGTACATGCTTACTGAGTGAATGATTACATTAATATGAGTAAAGGCACTGAGTGAATTCTTAATTGGTTCACTTTTACTTTACTGAATGAATTACTACATGGTACTAAAAGAGTAATTTTCAAATTGTAACAGGAGTCACAATGTGTTAGCTGGAGTGTATAGATTCTGACTGGGGAATTGTAGGCCTGAAGCACAAATGTGAAGGCGGTTACACAACTACATGCGTAATGCAAAGGAGTTTGAAGCACTGCATACCCTAAAGCCTGGCATAATGCAAGACTATATATACTTATGTAACTGCAAACACATCAACCAACCAAATCAATCTCTCTCAATTTTGCCAAATGGACACTGATTCATAGTGTTATTCTACACAAATAACAGTATCCCTTGCAGTGTATAAAGAAAGATTAAAAACATTAGATAAATAAATGTATTAACACTCGTAGTAATGGAATTACATAAATTAATACTCGGATATAAATTAGAATACTCAAAGTTTAATAGAGAGTATCTCTTGCACGGGAAGTAGAAACAATAGGGGTTTAGGGTAATGACAAATATTAAAAATAGTTTTACAAAAAAAGGGAATTTACTAGAAAAATAAGTTAAAAAAAGGGGAATGAATTTTAATACTCGTATTAAAAAAAGGCACCTACAGAAATGCTTTAATAAGAAAAACGAGTTTGAAAAAGTATTTTAGAAATTATACGAAAGTTAAAAAGTATGGAAAGAGGCACGTTTACATAAACATGTGACACACTAAAACAGTGCAAATGAGAACACCTGTCAACTGAAAAACGTGACTTAAAAGTGAGAGGAGCAATAAATTGATCCCATAGACTGTTAAGTAGCCAAAAAGAATATAAACCACACCCGTGGGATAATTAGTTTTGTTTCAGAGAACCAATACGGGCGAAGAAACTAAGAGCAAGTTAATGATTCAGGACTGAGGAAGCATCTTGACAATATCTTTTATTTCCTCAGAGGGAACATATTGTTAATGTACATTTAAAAATACATAAAACATTATGTCCGCTCCAGAGGAGTTGGATGAATTTCGACGGAGGAAGGAAAGAATATCAAAGAGAGGTTAAATTATCTTAATGAGTATAGGTTTTATATGTTTAAAAAGGAAGTAAAAATATTTAAATGATTATAGAATGTGGTATGATTACCTTTAAATAGGATATAACGAGTTCACTAAAGAACCATTACAAGAAATGTAGGTTATTAAGGAATTACTACGTGCAAAGTAATGATTAGGAGCAATGTCATAATCTTCAATTAATCTTTCATTTCCACAGAGGGATCATATTGTTAATATATATTTTAATTTATATATATAACTTTATGATCCTTCAACTGGAGTTGGATGACTCACAACCGAGAATTTCATACATTAATAAATAATATATTTTTAGTATGCAAGTATTTCTTAATAATTGAAAAATGTACTATAAATAAACTATTGACGAAACAACAAAATGGAATAAAAAATAATACTCTTTATCTTCTAGAGTGAAAGTGGGCTAAAAGTATTTATATTGAGTAGTGCTTTTCCCAATTTTCACTCGTGAAGAACAGGAGGATTATCTTCGCAAGCACTTTTTTAAAAAAAAAAGTAATATAATTATGGCTTTAAATGTTAATAATTCTTTCCATTTTTAAAAATGATTGTTAAATGTAATAATGATATGAAATGTACATAAAAAAAGAAAGATGGAGTAGTGAGGGAGTGTTTGTCGTAGCACTTCTATTCTACTTTATCTAAAAGTAAAAAAAGTACAAACATTTATAAAAAGATGATGGGGCAACAATTATATAATGTAAAAATAAGGAATTAGTGCTTATGATAAAATAAAATAAATGTGGTCCATCGCGTGATACCAATGAATGTAAAATAATTTTTGCATTTCACCCATATGATGAATATATGACTCAATAAAAATATTTTGAAAACATGAGCATTTTTCTTTCAAGGATGGTTTGAAGAATTATACATTATATAAAAGAACATAGTACTTCATGCTAAAGGAGAAAAGTCATCACAATTATGATAGAATAGAAAATAGAATAATATTTTTAAATACCTTTACAGTCAACAAACTCACAAGCACAGTACACAGTTTAAGTTAAAACACCCTACCACAAGTAGTTTTTGAAACGCATAGTAAAATAAAGTGCATCACAAAATGGGCTACGTACATGGTGAGTGTATCGTAACGTCACATAGAAAAAATAAGCCAATCAACATTAGGATCAGGAAGGTAGACTTAACCACACAACAGCCAATCAAATGTTTGTCAAAATCGGCGCAAGGAAAAGGAATGGTCGCTAATATGTCTTCTTACAATGCTTCACAACCAATCAAAAAGAGGTATAGAAAGTTTCTATTTTTAACATACGAGCAAATTAGATTACCTTGCAAGTACACGCAGCGAGAGTCAATTATTAATGATGACTTGCTTTCGCAAGATCCCGAAAGACTTCTTCCAGAATAAGTACGCACTTCACTGCCAGACCCCATTTAATGATTATCCAGACTCTCAAGCCTAAACACGTCACAAATAATTTCTCATCACTTTCTCTTCTTCCACGTTCACCCTGAAAGTGCGTGTCTTCATCTCCTTTAACTCCTTTCTTTTCATGGTAATTGTTACTCATACACTATTCTGCAAATACCCCACAGATGCAACCCCCTGGATTTGCAATAGTAATTTTTACTCATACACTATCCGGCACATACCCTACAGATACACCACCTTGGGGTTGGAATATTTTTTTTTAGTGATACTCTATCCAGAACATTCTGTACAGATGCACCCCCTGGTGTTAGAATAGTAATTGTTACTGCTACACTAACCTGCACTTACCCTACTGATGCAATCTACTCTCTATTTTAAAATCCAAACCAGATTTACAACACCCTTGCACCACTTTTGCGTCACTTTTCCCATCTTAAAAGTGATGCAATAGTAACGCAATGAACTTGTAAATCTACCCCTATGCACATTACGAGAAAAACAAGTACAAAACTCATTCACTTCTTTATCGATCAGAATTAGACAGTGTTGTTTCATGATTCACAATGAACTTCAATAAATACTTTGTGTCTATTTAAATGGAAGACAAGATTGTCGACTTACAAAATTTTATGGCATATTTATAAAGACAGAGTTAAAATTGTCGTCGCTTTAATGCCTGCAAAGTACAAAAAAACACAGCAAATGGACTTCAAAATCCTTTGTTTTCTTACCGGAAGATTTTCTCAACATTGCTGTTTCCTATACAAGACTGAGAGTCACCACCCGAGGCAATAAAATAAATGGTTGTGGGGGGCTCTAACGCCCCCCCTTCAAAATTAAAAGTGTGGGGACCTCAATGACCCCCCTCAAACCCCAGGAACCCCCACCCCCAGGATTTAGTGTATTGTGCGAGGCAGACTGATTGACCCTATGCCTAGAGCCCTCAAAGGCCCTGGAGACCACCACGCCCCAGGGCCGGCTCCTCCAGTTTCCCGGGATGCCTACCCCCGGGACACTGCTGTTTGCTATGAGAGGGCGTGAGTCTTGCACCTTCCACCCTCCCATAGCAAACTTAGTTTGCATTTTGAAAGATACAACAGTGAAATCTGTTCTCACTTTAAAAATCCAAACAAGATTGCTTTTCCACATGCAAGATAGCATCTCCCCATGCGGAAGAGCAATGCCAGCTCCCGAGGAATGCGGGAAGCCGGCAGGACCGTGGGGGCATTGTGGCTCCCAAATTCTATAAACAACAGAAGGAGTATCCCCAGAGGACCAAATCGATGGTCCTAAATGGGATGAGAGGAGAAAGAGAAGTAACAAAAGAAAGATATTCTTTAGTTGGAAGACCCCTCACTCACCATCATGCTTCATCATCGGGGTCCCACCCGGACAGCCGAGTGCCATCTGGGTGTGCTGTGACACCTGACTATAGTGGAGCGGGTTTTTTTGTCAATAAAAATCTCTTTCAAGAAGTTATACTTGGACAATTTTTAACATCACAATTTTTTATTGCACTTCACTCACAAAAAAAACAGCTCCACTGTAGTCATGTGTCGCAGCACACCCGGATGGCACTCTGCTGTCCAGGTGGGACCGCAATGATGAAACATGTCACCAACCAGGTTGGTGAGTGAGTGGTCTCCCAACAAAAGAATATCTTTCTTTTGTTACTTATCTTTCTCCTCTCATCCCATTTAGGACCATCGATTTGGTCTTCTGGGGATACTCCTTCTGTTGTTTATTGAATTTAGGTCCAGGGGACCAAGAGTAACTCCTTCCACCTCTGTGGAAAATCCCTTACTCTCTTCTTTGTTACTACGGCATAGTGGCTACCCCCCCGGTCCCCAACATTTTTTATAAGACCCAGGGAATAGGGTCCCCGAGAATATTAAAAAATATTGATAGGGGCTATTTGTTTACGGTTCAAGTTCAAGTTCAAGAATTTATATAGCGCGCTACTCACCCAGAGGGTCTCAAGGCGCTTGGGGAAGGGGATCATTATTTGTCGAATAGCCAGGTTTTAAGTTATTTTCTGAAGGAGAAGTGGTTCTGTGTAAGGCGGAGGTGAGTGGGGAGTGAGTTCCAGGTCTTGGGTGCCAAGTAGGAGAAGGATCTACCTCCCATGGTGGATCTTTGGATACGCGTAACTGCGGCGAGGCCTTGATTGGAGGATCTTAGTTGGCGGGTGGGTGTGTAGAATGATAGTCGAGTGTTGAGGCATTCGGGCCCTAGTTTGTAGAGGGCCTTGTGTGCGTGGGTGAGGAGACGGAATGTTATTCTCTTGTTGACGGGAAGCCAGTGGAGGTCTTTCAGGTGGCCGGTAATGTGATCTTGGCGAGGGATGTCCAAAATGAGTCTTGCTGATGCGTTTTGGATGCGTTGTAGTTTTTTTTGTAGTTTGGCTGTGATTCCGGCATAGAGGGTGTTTCCGTAGCCTAGTCGACTCGTAACCAGTGCGTGGGTGACAGTCTTTCTTGTCTCGGCGGGGATCCAGTGGAAGATTTTTTTGAGCATACGAAGTACGTTGAAGCAAGAGGATAAGACGGCGTTGACTTGTCTGGTCATCGAGAGGGAGGAGTCTAGGATGAAGCCAAGGTTACGTGCGTGGTCTGCGGGTATGGGTGCTGAGCCCAGATCCGAAGGCCACCATGGGTCGTCCAAGGCAGAGGGGGATGATCCTAGGATGAGTACTTCCGTTTTGTCTGAGTTGAGTTTTAGGCGGCTGTTTTTCATCCATACGGCTACTTTTTTCATGCCTTCGTGAAGATTGGTTTTGGCGGTGTTGGGGTCTTTGGTGAGGGAAAGGATCAGCTGGGTTTCATCTGCGTAGGAGATGATGTTAAGGTTGTGTTGTCGTGTGATGGAAGAGAGTGGACTCATGTAAACGTTGAAGAGGGTGGGACTGAGTGATGATCCTTGTGGTACACCGCAGATGACTTCGGTGTTCTCTGATTTGAATGGGGGAAGTCGGACTCTCTGAGTTCTCCCAGCTAGGAATGAGATGATCCA
The DNA here is from genome assembly GCF_964263255.1 of Lissotriton vulgaris. Classification (NCBI taxonomy): domain Eukaryota; kingdom Metazoa; phylum Chordata; class Amphibia; order Caudata; family Salamandridae; genus Lissotriton; species Lissotriton vulgaris. Next base: position 2,061,800,791 of record NC_141689.1, on the reverse strand, counting down.
GTCCAAGGCTTTTCCTTTTATGCCAATGTTGCTGAGGCGTTGTATGAGGGTGCTGTGACAGACATTGTCGAAGGCGGCGGAGAGGTCGAGTAGAATGAGGGCAACTGTTTCTCCGTTGTCCAGAAGTGTTCAGATGTCGTCTGTTGCTGCGATGAGGGCGGTTTCGGTACTGTGTTTGGCTCGGAAGCCGGATTGTGAGGGGTCGAGGGCGTTGTTGGATTCGAGGAAGGCGGCGAGTTGGCTATTTACGGCTTTCTCAATGACTTTGGCCGGGAATGGGAGGAGGGATATGGGGCGGTAGTTTTTGAGTTCAGAGGGGTCTGCTGTGGGTTTCTTCTGGAGGGCGCTGACTTCGGCATGTTTCCAGCTTTCAGGGAAGGTAGCAGAGTTGAAGGAGCAGTTGATGACATCACGGAGATGGGGTGCGATGATGTAGTCTGCTTTGTTGAAGATGTGGTGGGGACATGGGTCAGTTGGTGAGCCAGAGTGGATGGAATTCATTAGGCGGATGGTGTCTTCTGTCGTGATTGGGTTCCAGGTGTTGAGATTGTTAGAGGGCGGTTTAGGTTCTGAGGGGGGTGGAGAGGATTGTTCGTTGGAGCTGTTTTCGAAGCTGTTATGTATGTCGGCAATTTTGTTGTAGAAGAAGGAGGATAACGAATCGCAGAGGTCTTGGGAGGGAGTGATGTCGTTTGAAGCTGTGGTGGGGTTGGTGAATTCTTTGACGATGTTGAATATTCCTTGCTGTTATGAGCATTGTTGTCGAGTCGATTCTTGAGTGCTGATTTCTTGGTGGATCGAATCAGCTGGTGGTGTTTGCGGGTGGCTGCCTTGAAGGTGGTCATGTTGTCGGTGGTTGGGTTTTTTCTCCATGCTTTCTCGAGAGTACGGCATAGTTTCTTGGATTTCTTAAGGTCGTCGTTGAACCAGGGGGCCTTTTTGCTGTTTTGTTTGGTGTGATGGTTTTTCAGGGGTGCTAAAAGTCGCGCACCCAGCTCAGTGCTGCCCTCTGGTGTGCCCGCGCTGGATGCACGACTCATAATCTGTAGGGTGCGCGACTCCAGCACCTTTGGTGCACAACTTCTACGCGTTTGGGAGCCGGCATTGCTTTTCCACATAGAGACCTACTAACATGCAGCTCGCCATGTGGAAAAGCAATCTCATTTACATTTTGAAAGAGAGAAAAGATTTCCTTGCTATGGACACTCCACGACACTGCAGAAACTGGCCCTCCCACAATACATTAATTCCCGGGAGTGGTGGTCCTTGGGGCTTTGGACACCTTGCAGCCCCCCCACAACCATTTTTTTTTTACCCCTGGCAGTGCGTTCCCCTGGTGTGCACACGCTGCAAGCACGACTCATAATCTGTAGGGCAGGACCGGCGCTAGGCATGAACAGCATGGGCAGCTGCCCAGGGCCTCGCGCTCAGCCAACCAGCATGAGACCTGAACCGATCGTGTACCCTTTTGTTTCCCTGTCTCCTTGCTATTAGGGTCCATGGGAGCCCTCCCTGGGTCTCTCAGGGATGGTGTCTGGAGGCCTAAGGGAGGGAGATGCTTCCCCTAGTCCCAATTGCAAGGAGACCCATTCAGAGACACTGTGGGAGGTCTATTGTACATGATTTTAGTGCCCACACAGTGTTAACTCTCAGCCCACAAGCAATTCTTACACCTATCAGGTTGGGGGGGTGAAAATTGCTTGTGGGCTCTATGTGGGTTGTCTTTAACTTGTAAATTTGAAAACTTGAGTGATTCTCTCATTAGAGATCAGATTGTAAGATGTACTAATGATAAAGAGTAAGGGAAAAGTTGTTAACCAAAGATCTTGACCTTGAGGCGACCATCCAAGTGGTAAAGGGGATGGAACATGCTTCTAAATGGCTAAAAGAAATGGATACTTCATAGAAAACTGAAGCAAAGTCTACGAACGCCACCAATGAGGTGTCTCCTATTTGTCTTGTCCATAAGTCTCCTACTAATGACACCATAAAGAAAGACCCTGATGGAGTGAAGAAGACTTTTACAGATGATAGCAAAAGGAAAGACGCCAGGGAAATAAAGTGTTTTCATTGTGGTGCTCCAGGACATATTGCTACAAGTTTTAAATGTGCAGCCAGAAGTGTTATATGTCGCAATTGTGGGAGGAGAGGACACTTTTCTAAAATGTGCAGGTCATGATATACTCAAAGTGGTGTTAAGTGTATAAATGAAGCACCATGTGAAGATGTAACTGAAGTAGTTGTACCCATTGATGGAGAAGAATGTACTTGTATTTGTAAAGTTGAATTGAAAAAAGTAGGAATGGCAGAAGGGGCAAAAATGGAAAGTGATTGAAAACTTGAAAAACGACATTGTATTATATATCTAAATGATTTTCAGGTAAAAGTGTTGGCTGACTCTGGGAGCTTGTACACTTTGATATCTAAAGATGCATTATCTGGATGAGCAAAATGATAATTGGTCAGATCCTGATATAAAAGCTGTAGGGTTTGGAGGTAAGAAAATTGACATACTTGCGATGAAGTGGATGAATATTTCATTTATGAAACAAGTAGTCTATGGAAGAGTTTATCTAACTAATTATGGATCCAATATTTTAGGTTGGAGCCACCAAAAAGATTTGGGGATAAAATGATATCCAAATGCTAAAAATCCAAATATTATGTCGATACCTGAAAATTGCAATGTGAATTCTGTGGATACTTTTGAAGAATGCATTGCTAAAAAGTTTCCACGAGTTCTTAATGATGAATTAGAGTTATTAATAGGATTTTGCCATAAGATAATTTAAAAAAAAATGCTGTGCCAATTGTACACAAAGTACGGAATGTACCCCTTATGATGAGAGAATCTTTACAGAAAGAATTAGACATACTTTTGAGTCAGGGTATAATCGAACCAATAGAATCATCTGAGTGGTCGGCTCCTATTGTTGTGGCACCCAAGGAGGGAGGGAAGATTAGATTATGCATTGACTTAAGAGATTTGAACCAAAATATTAGGGTTGACAGACAACCACTCCCCAATATTTCAGAGATGTTGTCAGCTATGACTGGTAGAAAGGTGTTCTCGGTTGTGGATATGACGTCAGCTTATCATCAGATTAATGTAATATAATCTAATACGTATTTATTGAGCGCAACTGTCACCCAAAAGGGTATCCTGGCGCTGTGACCAAAACATTACCGACAGATGTTACGCACTACCCTACTCTTGGGAAGAGATAGCTTTTTAAACCCTTTTTAAAAGCCGCCAAATCCTGGCAGCTCCGCAGGGGCAGGGATAAGGAGTTCCAAAGTTTTGCAGCTGCAAAACTGAATGAATGGCCGCCCATCCTCACCCTTTTAATCCTGGGAACAACTACCAAGAAGGCTAAGGAAGACCTCAGCGGTCTTGCGGCTGAGTACCAGGAGAAGAGATCTTGTAACATCACTGGCCCCAGCCCATGTAAGGCCCTGAAAACAAGGCAAGAGGCCTTGAAATGAATCCGTTGCTGAACAGGCAGCCAATGGAGGTCCGAAAGCGCCAAAGACGATGACGCTGAGCGTGGACGAGAGAGGGCCAGCTTGGCCGCCATGATCTGAATCCTCTGCAGCTTAAAAACCAAGATGTTAGGGGCTCCTAGCAATAGTGCGTTGCAGTAGTCTAACCTACTGAGAATGCTACTACGCACCACTTCTGTCCTTGCCGCAGTTGGAAGTAACGGCAGAATCTTCCGTAAAGTGCGGAGCAGGAGCATACAGGTCGCCGTGGTTTTATTAACAAAAGCATCAAGCTGCAGGCTAGGCCCGAACATGACGCCAAGATTACCGGCCGAGTCAGCAGCAGTCACTGTGCCCAAGATTGAAGAAGGCCAAAACCCATCAGGTAGAGGGCGAGGCAAACAGTCCAGGGAGCAGTAGAGCACCTCGGTCTTCGCTCCATTGAATTTGAGTGAGTTATGGCGTAACCAATCTGCCGTTGCAGTCATGCAGCGGTGAAAGGTTTCCCTCGAAACCGCATCACCTCCTTCAAATGAAAAAATAAGTTGAGTGTCATTGGCATAGTTAATAACAGATATGCCGAATGACCTAATCAAAGTTATTAGTGGACGAAGATATAGATTGAAAAGGATTGGGCTAATTGCCGATCCCTGAGGCACGCCCTGCTTTACATTCTTCACTGCTGACCGAAAAGGTGGAAGTGCAACAGCCTGCTGCCTGTTGCACAGATAGGAAGTCAACCAGTCCAAGGCCAGACCAGTCACCCCGGCCTTCTGAAGCCTGCCCAGTAACACTGCATGGTCAACCGTGTCGAACGCAGCCGACATGTCGATCAGCACCAAAAATGCCGCTCTGCGCATGTCGACACGCAAGCGCAGGTCATCCAACACGGCCACCAGGGCAGACTCCGTACCGTGGGCCGGCCTGAAGCCAAACTCGGCCGCGTCCAGGCAGTTAGACAGGACCCTTGTAACCAATTTCTCCAAGATTTTTATAGAAAATGGCAAAAGCGAAATTGGCCTATAATTGGCCGGATTCGAAGGGTCCAAGGTGGCTTTTATTAGCAGGGGTGAAACCACTGCCAGCGTCCAACTATCTGGAACTGTAGCTGTGGCAAGTGACTGACAGCAGATGGAGTGGAGCGGTGGAAAGAGCTCAGCCTGAAACACCTTCCAAAACCTGTGGGGCATAGGATCAAGTGGGGAGCCAGAAGAGACACCATTTGCCACCAAACAGAAGTCCTCCAAGGAAGGAATAGGAAAACAGGTCAACAAGGGCTGTCCTGACTCTGCCCCAGAAACTTCTGGGGTCGTTGTGCTGGCTAATTCTGCAGAGGAAGGCACCAACGGTGTAGTCTGACCAGAGTCCGAAAGGGCAAGTAGAATGTTCCTAATTTTTTCCTCAAAGGCGGCCGCCAAGGAGTCACATAACTCCTGAGACGCCGGAATAGCTGACGCAGCGCAAGAAGGATTGGATAGGTTGTTGACAAGTTTGAACAATGCCTGGGACTTGTTCGTGGCCTTAGTCAAGGTATCCTCCAGGAACTTTGCTTTGGCCACCCGTATCTGCGTTTTATATTCTTGAAGGGCTTCCTTGTAAGCCAGTTTATCAGATTCCAGATAGTGTCTTCTCCAAGCACGCTCCGCCCGTTTACAGCAGAGTTTCTGCTTCAGGAGCTCACCAGAAAACCAAGGAGAGGCTCCTAATCTTCACATGGATTCTAGACATTTGACTTCCTTTGTCACTCCCCTAGGAGCATTTATTTATTTGAGGATGCCTTTTGGATTGGCATCTGCTGCTGCAGTCTTTCAGAGGTTAATGACATAGGTGTTTGAAGGTCTAGAAAATGTCTGATATTTTCAAGATGACATCATGATAGCAGGGAAAGATGAGAATCATCATGATGATTTGTTGGATAAAGTAATGAAACGATTAGAAGATTAAGGGTTGACGGTCAAGCGTGAAAAATGCCAATTTAGAAAACGATCTGTAACATATCTTGGTCATACCATCTCAGGGGATGGTATAAAACCCAAACAGAGCATTGTTCAAGGCATAAAGGAAGCACCACAACCAGAAAGTAAGGATCAATTAAAGTCCTTCCTTGGGTTAGCTGAATATTGTTCGAAGTTCGTAAAGAACTTTACTGAAATTGTAGAACCTTTGAGGTTACAAATGAAGAAGGATGTGACATTTGAATGGAGTGAGATGTGTGAGAATGCATTTGAGCAAGTTAAAGATTGTATCATGAAAGCTCCTTTATTGGGACATTTTGAAATTAGTTGGAAAACTTATCTGACGACTGATGCGAGTGGTGTAGGATTAGGAGCAGTAGTATCTCAAATTGTGGAAGGAAAATAAAGGATTATTGGATTTGCTTCCAGGAGACTTTAAGGTGCTGAAAAAAGTTACTCAGCAATTGAAAGAGAAGCCCTTGCATGTTGCTAGGCAATAAAACATTTTAAGTATTTTCTTTGGGGTTTGCCGTTCAAGGTTAGAACCGATCACATACCACTAACACATCTTTTCGAATGTGGAAGAGGTCTAGAAGGAGGAGTTACTCCTAGAATTTCAAGGTGGTTGTTGTCAGTTCTAGAATATAACTTTGAAGTAGAATATTTAAAAAGACTAAAAAATGTAGTAGCAGATTGTTTATCTTGTCTCCCTACAAAAAATGAGGTTACTGAAATTAATGATTTTGAAACCAATGAGAATAAAGGAAGCAAAATTTCCAAATGTGTAGCAAAGAAATATGGGATGTTGCACTTGAGAGTGATCCTGTTCTAGTGAAGATAAAAGAATACATTAGTAATGGTATGGAAACCTATGTAAGTTGTCATGAAGATATGAAAGAGTGTTGGAACATCAAAGAAGAGTTAAGTATACATGATAGTAAAGTAATGAGAAGGGATCGCATTGTACCTCCAGTGAGTCTTTGGAGTCAGATCATTGAATTACCCCATGAAGGACATCCCGGCAGGAGTATGACAAAAAGAAGAATTAGACAAACATATTGGTGGCCAAAATTGGATAGCATGGTAGAAGAAGTGATTAAACATTGGTATGCGTGTGCAAACAGTGATAAAGTGAAAACATTAAGAGAGCCACCACTTAAGTGTGTTGAGTTACCAGTCAGACCTTAGGAAAAGTTAGAAATTGATTTTTTGGGTCCTATAAACAAGTTAGGTGGTGCAAATAGATTTATCTGTGTTCCTGTAGATTATCACACAAAATGGTTTGTTTATAAAACAACAAATGTAATTTACACAAGAACTGTAACAGATTTTCTGGAAGAGATTTTTCTAGAAGAAGGTGCTCCTAAAACCATTGTGTTAGACAATGGTGCACAATTTGTATCAAGGGAGATGAAGGAATTCATGGTAAAATGGGGAGTTACTCATGAAAAAGTAGCTTTGTATAGACCACAAGCTAATGGAATGGTAGAGAGGATAAATTGTCTTATAATGGATAACATCCAATTTTCATTAGCTAATGGATTGTCTTGGAAGGAGGAGTTAAAGAAGTTGGTGTGGGCACATAGAACTACTCCTCATGCTATTACGGGTGTTTCTCCTTTTGTATCTCTCAAATTGAGAGATCCAGGTAGGAAAGAAAATCCCAATTGGTTGGATACTTAAGATCGTTTATGGGTAGATCACCATGCCATTAAAGCTACTGTTTCTGAAAAACAAAAAGATGCTGAAAAATATTACAATATGAGGAAAGGTGTGAAAATACCTAACATCAGAGTTGGAGATTGTTTTGTTACCAAAAAAAGTGGTGTGATCACAAAAGGAGACAGTAAGTTCTCTGTTCCCTTAAAGGTAATGAAAGTAAAAAGAAATGTGGTGGTGTTAGAGAATGGGAAAGTTTGGAGTATTGGAAATGTTTGCAAAGTTTCAAATGTACGATAATACAAATGTGATTTATTATTGTTTATACATATCATTATTGAATTTGTTTTCTGTTTTATTTTAAAGTTATGACCTTCAAAACTTCATTTATTTAATTTTGGTAAGGGGGAAGAAATGTAGAGTTAATGAAACTATAACATGTTAAAAATACACTATACAGGGCTTGACTGTTAGGCAGCACTGTAGAAGGGACTGCTGTGCTGAGAATCTCTCTTTATTCAGAATAAACAACATTCAATCAACTATCTGGAGGTTTGATTTTTACAGTAATGTTTAAATATGAAAATATCTGTATAAGTCTCTCACTTCGTGTATAAGTGACTGCATGGGTTAGTGAGTAGCTATATGACTGTCTATATGGGTTATTACTTGCTTTCGAGTATCAGTATGAGTGTCTGAATGTCTGTATGGTTCGGTGGGGGATATTACTTAGCGCATAGATGCATGAATGAGTGACTCACTGTTTGTATGTGTTTTGAAGACAGCATGTGTGCAGGACTGTATGGGTGGATGAGTTTGTGTGTGGGTGTGTTAGTGAGTGAATGACTGTCTCAAAAGTGTCTTTATGAGTAAGTACATATTTTTTAAACTAGTATATGTGAGTATTGATGTATATAAGTGAGTATATATGAGAGCGAAAGATTGGAAGAGTTCCTGTATAAATAAGTATTTGTTTCTATAAGTGATTGTTTAAGAGAGTAAGTATGTGTACGTTTCTGTAGAAGTAAGTGTGGTGGTGTGTGTATAGCTGTATATGCAAGTAAATGGATGTTTGATAGTTTATTTGCATGTGTGAGTATGTGTGTGAGTAACTCTATGTATGAGTGTTGGTGTGTAACAGGATGTATAGGTGTATGAGTACATATTATGAGTGAGACCATGTATAAGTGACTGTATAGAACTGTTGTTGAATGAGTGGATGTGTATTTAGATGTTGGAATTACTGAATAGTTTGTTGTAACTGGTAACTGGTATTGGTATCTCCCTTTTTAAAAAATTGTATTTTCTATTTTTGAATGTGTGTATCAAAGGTGAGAAGAGGCCTGCCACTCTTTCACAAGGATGATGTTATCAGTGATGTCATCAGTGATGTCATTTGAGATGTCATCAGTGATGTCATGAGTGATGTCACTGACCATGTCAGGAATGATGTAATATGTGACATCATCAGCAATGCATTGCGGGCGCGCGAGTTATTGTTAGCTGAACTAACTATAACGAGGGAATTTCAATGGCAGGAACGTTTTTATAATCGCTGAAATGTCTGGAATATTACCAATATAAACAGTTTGTAGAAATGTGAGAAGGAACGTGTATAAAAGCACATTGTTATCTAACTCCAAATTAATATAGTAACAATTACCAATCATAACATCTTTCTTTTATTATCTTTTAGATGTAGAGCTTCAGGATGGATTATGTCCGGCACATGGTGAAAAACACCGGTGACAATAAGGTGAGCTGCAAGTATTGTTTTCAATCACTCTCTTATTTTCTCTCTTGTTTCATAAAAGAATTACACATAATGTTAACTTCCTTTTTATCTTACAGGTTGTGTTTTACAAACTGACGACACCCCCCCCAAAAGAAACGTACAAAGCTCTACGTTCGTGTATTCTGCGATGATGCGTGGCCATTGTAACAAGAACTGAAAAGCCTGCTTCGACAAATAGTGCTCCCTGTTTGAATGACGGCAATGGTACAAGGTGAGCAGTCGCACCGAGTACTTCACAGGTCTTTTAAAGACATTTTGCTTGTTAATGAGGCCCCCGCTTACAGCCCCTGCAGCTCCACTCTTCTTTTTGCTTGAAGTTAAGCCCCCCCAACTTTTTTTCTACCCCCCGCCCCGACATTTTTGACTGTGGTTGCGCCTTTGGCTTCAGGCACCCACCCTGTCGTGTGTGTCTCCCCCACGTTTTAATGTCCTTTTTTCTCTCTTTCTCTTTCTTACTCTCTCACATCGTTTTTCTTACTTTTTGAAAAGTTTTGGACGCTGCTATCTCAAGTCTGCTGTATAGAACCTTATCTGAGTTGAAGTGGTGAACTCTCTTGGTTACAGTGAAGGCTTCTTCGACACGTAGAGCACCCTCTTTCAATCACGCCAATGGCACTAGGTGAGCAAAAAATTTTGTTTTTGAAACAACAACAAATTATTTGTGAAAGAGAGAGTGGGTAGTGTGCAGCAGCTTGACTGCGTAGAAATTTATAATTACCTCCGAGCAGTGACAACAGATAGGTTACAACTGTCTGAGAAACAGATCTACAAGCTTATTGTGCCACTTTTGTGTCACTTTTAACATGGGAAAAGAGGCGCAAGGAGCTTGTAAATCTGTGTCTGACTTTTCAAGAAAAGATCTCAACTCCAGACTCTGCGAGTCAATGGGGTGCAACGGTCTAGGTACGCAATATTAAGAACTCACATTAAAATTACATTTTGTCAGGAGTTTTGCAACTCAGTTTACGGTGATTAATCAAATGTCCTTTTCTTTGCTTCACCAAACATCCTTCAGAACCAATCACGGCATATATACCATTATTGATGTTTTCTGTAATATTCCGTTTAAAAATAAAGTTTTGCAGCACTTCATAGAGACAAACGTTCTCAAGATGATGACTTCTATTTTAATAATAAGTATCCAACATAATTGTTTTTACAATATCTGTACTTTCTGGCACTTTTTCAGCTAAATATTCAATTTCTTGTACAGATTTAAGTACTCAATTTCGTGTTGCAGCAAGACCTAGACTCACCCCAATGATTCTTCTAGATTTGGAGTATAGACTTGCAGATGATAAGCGATCCAAACATTCATACGCTTCAATTTCTCAATGAGATAACATCTTCAAACTGTAATTATATAATTTCTTGCTTAGACTCTTCTCGTGGGAAATCTCTTCCCACATTTCTTTCAATTCTGTCTTTTCTGATTTTGTTACGTAGGATGTTACATATTGAGCAAGTTGAGGGTGCACTCTGAAGCAGCACATCCATGGACACACAACGGAGGCAAAAGGTGAGCTATGAGTATTTTCTCCTGTATTAACTGCTCCATCTATACCTTTCTCTCACAGTTTTAATGTTGTTTTCTCTCTCTTTTTCTTTCTCTTTCTCTTTTAAAGTTATAGACACTGCTGTCTACTTTGACTTGTAGAAGCAGAGTTAAATTGAAGTTGTGAATTCTGGTGGCTGCAGTGTTTATACAAGGTAAGCACAGCGGTCTAGATATACAATGCCTCCATAGCAATGCATCAGAAACAAATTGGCGTATTTACAATCCTGTTGTGCCACTTTTGTGTCAGTAACGCAGTAGGCACTTCCATATAGACACCACTTGAATGCGGGACTATAACAGAAGTAAAATTTACTAGGCACACTACACACGTAAAATCGTAGTGGTACCTTCACTTGTAATGCTTCACTTTATTTAGTCACATCTACATAACTTTAAACTTTAAATTTCTTTTTTGTTTTGCAGATTATCTATCCTACATCTTTTGGAGTCCACATCACAATTTGTTTATAATACTGTTTTATTAAAGTTACTTTTCTAGTTGTTTATTATATTATCTTTAAGTCACATTTACAGTTATTGTTGTTTTAATAAAAGTTAATTAAAAAACCTATATAATTGATTTTATTTGGGGGGGTGACGGTCCACAACAAAAATAATATTTATAATTTGAAGTATTAAGATGTTTGACAGAAGGGTTGAAAAGTACTGGCTGTACAATAAGTGATATTTTCTCTGGATGGACTACAACATAGAAAGGAAATCAAAGTAAAACAAAATAATGTGTACCACATTTACAAACCTCTTGCAACATTTTCGCATGCAAACTTACCCCCCTACAAAATTAACTGTGTGGACCTCAAGGACGCCCCTCAAACCACAAAAACGACCACCCCCAGAGATTTCTATATTGTGTGAGGGAGGCTGCGTGGCCCACCGCCTGATGTCCTGGAGTCCGCCACGCCCAGACCCGGATCCTGCAGTGTCCTGGGGGAAACAGCCATTACAACGCGGTCATAACCAAGAGTGACCGTCACCACAAATTCATTAGCACGCAAATGGCTTTACCACGCATGGCTTTACAACGCATGCTTTTACAACTACTATACATTTACCATGCATGATAAAGGCATAAGCACGGTAATGGCTTTGTGGTGACCGTCACGCGCTGTAATGGCTGTGCCTTACGTGCTTCAAATTAGTTTTTACGTATGCATGTGACCAAGTCTGATAAGATGGGAAGCCAAGGACAAACACTGTGGTGTCTGTGGCAGGAACGTTATATATGAAGGGTTAACCCAACGGCACTGGGACCTGGGTAGTCAATGTTACATATACAGGGGTCCCAGTTGGAACAAATTATGGTACACAGAAAATCTCAAGAAAAATCACAATCTTAAACACTATATGTTCCGAGTGATGTTTTTAATTCACATCCTCCATTGCAGATCAGTTACAAATACATTCCTCAAAATAGTACATTTATTCTTATTGCCCAAAGGAGGAGGGGCATGGGAAAGAAGGACAGGTGAGGGGGTAGAGTAGTGAGGGTAGTGTGGGTATAGACAAGTTGCAAAAGAAATCATAAGTGGTCATTTATACATTTTGAAAATGATACCACGAAGGCATATTCGCATTGCCATTCTAGTATTACTATATACATTCAAATGCACAAAAAGTGGTAGATGGTTTAGGCAATTGGATCTTAACTCCAATGAGACTTGGCATAGTTAGCACGTATAACATATAGATCATATATCACCAGGGGCTAACATTGAAACGTATTCCCAGGACAAATCCTCATTCATGATAAAAAATAAGAAAAGCGATGTTCATTCGATTATTTTTCCAGGGGAACTTTAGGATACACAGAAAGTGTAAATGTAAACCCACAATAATACATTATTCCTGATGGAACACATACTAGAAATTGGAATCGCATAGTCAAACTGTTCATCTGTAAATGTCCTGTAGAAAGACAAAAGATTCACGAAACAAAGACTCCAAATATTTACATCAGCACACTGTTAATAGTTCACATATTAATTTAAACATGCCAAGAGGGCATAACTAGTGTCCTGTTCATTCAACCCAAACTGGATCGTATCCAAACGGGTCATCCATTTACTTTCTCTCACATTCAGGACAGAAGCAATGTTACCACGACTAGGGCCCAGGGAAACTTTTTCAAGTACTACCCATTGGAGCTCCTCAACTGTATGTCCTGCCCTTCTGTAGTGGTCCACTAAGGGTGCCCCTACCACATCGCACCTAATCCTGCTTTGGTGCTGGAGAATACGTGTTTTTACCTTCTGCTGTGTTTGTCCTATATATGCTAGGCCACATGGGCATGTAATGCAATATATGACACAGTGGGTATTGTAATTTGTGAATGTTTGGAGGTCTATGTTGAAATGTTTATAATTGAACTGTTTTGTTTGTATGCGCAGTGGGCAAACCTTGCAATTGCCGCATCTGTAGTTCCCAACCCTAGCCGGTAAGTTCCACATAGTCGGAATAGATGGTGGTTCAGGGGTTTCTAAAAAGGAACACACCACGTTGTCCTTAATACTCTTGGATTTGTGGCCAGTGTTTATTTTTAATTTTCCGTATGTTGTTACTTTGCGTGCAGTATGTAGTCACACAGATCATCCTTTCCATATGTTCGTCTTTTTTAGCTTGTGGTGTGATGAGTTCCTCACGTGGGCTATACCATGCCCGTTTCTGAGCTCTCCTAACCAGTCTTCGTGGGTAACCTCTTTCTAGGATTCTAGAGCTGATATCTTCAGATTCTGTGAAATAATCATCTTTCTTGGTGCAATTGCGCCTTATCCGAAGAAATTGACCCACTGGCAAATTGTCTCTCAGACCTCTTGGATGTTGGCTATTATATAGTAACAAAGAGTTACGTTCTGCAGGTTTCCGGTATAATGTGGTGGACAACTTTTTATCTTCATGGAAAATGGTGATATCAAGAAAATAAACTTTATCGCAATTTGAATGGATTGTGAATTGGATGTCCTGGTTCTGTAGGTTCAGCCATTGATGGAATAGATCCAGGGTTTCTTTACTACCGGTCCATAACATCAGGACGTCATCGATGTAGTGCTGCCACATCGTGACATGATCTTTAAAGGGATTGATATGACTTAGAACATGTTGCTGCTCATATTCGGCCATATAGATAATGGCCAGGTCCGGCGCAAAGGCGGCCCCCATTGTGACCCCCTTGGTTTGGAGATAGAACTTCCCTTGGAATATAAAGAAGTTCTTTTTCATGGCGATGGTCAGAAGCGCGATAATAAAATCAGTTGGTACCGCCACAGGTGCTGTACGACCATCAAGTGCTCTTGCCATAACCTCAAGTGCTTCCGTCTGTGGAATGCTCGTGTAGAGCGACACTATATCGCATGTCACCAACAGTTGTTTTTCGGAATCAAATTCCATGCCATCTACCAAATTAATGGTTTGCATCGTATCTCTGAGATATGTTGTTGTTCCTTCGGCTATGGGTTTCAAAAAAACATCGATGTATCTGCAAAGGGGCTCTAAGATCGATCCACATCCCGATACAATTGGGCGTCCTGGGGGTTCCTGCATGTTCTTATGTATTTTGGGAAGGGTATATATAGTCGGTAGTCGTGGATCACTTTGGTTCAGGTACTTGAATTCAAGATCACTCACAAATCCTTGTTCTTTTCCAATCTTGGTCACACTAAGAATCTCCATAGCTAGATCTTTGGTAGGATCACCACGTAGTTGCTTGTAGCTTACTCCATCCCCCAATTGTCTAAAGATCTCACTTTTATACTTATCAACATCTTGGACAACAATTGCTCCCCCCTTGTCCGCTGGTTTTATCACAATCATCTTGTTTTCTCTCAAGGTAGTAAGGGCTCGCCTTTCTTCCTGGTTCACATTCAATTTAGTGTACTTGTGTATTGACAACGTTTTTACAACTTCACTCAGTACCATGTATTCGTATGCCAGGATTTGATTAGTCATAGTACTTCCTGGTGGTACGAATGTTGAAGGTACTCTAAGTCCTGTCGTTGAAGTGAAGTGAGAAGGTGGGCTGTTTCTAAAGAAGTATCGTAATCTGATCTTACGAAAAGACTTCATTAGTTCAGTTTTTATACAGAAACGATTGGGATAAGACGTAGGTACAAAAGATAGTCCCTTAGTGAGTATGTTCATTTCGTTGTCATTCAATGAATAGGAGGATAGGTTAACAACCGGACTCGGTCTATTCACTACCACCTGTAGACTTTTCGACGCGTTGCTATCTCTCCGTGACTCTCTTGGGGGAAGTTGACCTGCTTCTGGGTCTGTCCACGGCCTTTCTCCTAATTCGGATTGGTGGGGAATTGTCCTCTCGTTGTGCCTCTCGGCCAATTCCCTCTGCCTCATGGTGGTCGCCATTGGCCCTCTCCTAAAAAAGGCTGTGGTTGATGGAAAGATCCCTGTGGCTGATTCCAACCGCCTTGATAGCCGTTGCCTGAACTGGATGTTGCCTGATCGTTGTCACTGTCACCACTGTAAGATGAATCTGAAAAGGTGGTGAAAGTCCTGCGTCCGCGGTACCCACCTCAACCTCGTCCTGTGAAGCGTCCTTGTGAGTCCTGTTTGTAGTAATCCTCGTTAAGATAGGGATATGTATTTTTCTTGTAGTAGTATCTGATGTCCTTAGCGAGTTTTTCAAGTTTTCTCTGCTGTGTGTTAGTTTCAAAGTCTTTCAAGGTTTTAGCAAGTTTTTCAAGGGCGTCCTTAGCATTAATCAAGGCTTCATCCCCAGCGATTTCAGATTTGATATCAGCAATCTCACGAGTTAGTGTTTGAATTTGCTCCGCAGCTGTCTCTACTCCCAACACCATCCAATGTCGGGAGCAGTTGTTCGCTACAAAACTAAATCCCTCCTTAAACTTGGGTACATCAATGAAGATGGCCGGCTCGTTCCTGACCTGTAGGCCAACCGGAATAATATTGGACTGAAGATACTTAGTTAACAGATGGCCGTGTAAACGTGTCCTGATCAACTTCTTTTCTAATCTCTCCAGACGTGCTATTTTATCATTCAGTGTATGGTCAATATTGGGTGTGTCAGATGATAGAAACTGGTTGGATCTATCTTTGATGAGCTGGTTGATATAGTCCTCCATATATGATAGTGTCTCGCTCTCTACCATTGTGTGTAACAGTGCCGTTTATTTACAGTGAAAAGTTTGTATTAAAAACAACCTCGCAGGCATGCACCTGCACAGATAACGTTATATATGAAGGGTTAACCCAACGGCACTGGGACCTGGGTAGTCAATGTTACATATACAGGGGTCCCAGTTGGAACAAATTCTATACACAGAAAATCTCAAGAAAAATCACAATCTTAAACACTATATTTTCCGAGTGATGTTTTTAATTCACAACCTCCATTGCAGATCAGTTACAAATACATTCCAAAATCGTACATTTATTCCTATTGCCCAAAGGAGGAGGGGCATGGGAAAGAATGACAGGTGAGGGGGTAGAGTAGTGAGGGTAGTGTGGGTATAGACAAGTTGCAAAAGAAATCATAAGTGGTCATTTATACATTTTGAAAATGATACCACGAAGGCATATTCGCATTGCCATTCAAGTATTACTATATACATTAAAATTCCTATACCAACATATTAAACACAGCCAAAAAATGATCTGTTGTTGGTGGCTAGGCAAAAGTGGTTAGTATGTCGACGTTTCGACCCCAGTGTTGTAGGCTGAATCTTGCCCTACTGCGGGGTCTTCATCAGGACAGGTGAGGACGGGGTAGTGGGGGATGAGGGCGAGCCCCTATGGTTAAAAACATGATATTTAGATAGGGCAAAACAGTTTGTTGTTGTGTAAATGTGATACTCCAGTCACAAAACATTACCTATAAGGCCACAGTGGAAAGCGTGGCCCTGTCTAGGACGTGTAGAGGGCCAAAAGGCTCCGGATGTCAAGGAGAGCGTCAACCTACAAAAGTTAGGTTATTGTCAAAATCGTGGGCGAAATTCAAGTAAAGTCCCACAAAACTGCAAACTTAATTATACAAAGGCGTGCTGTAATTAAGAAAGCATCCAAACATTACCCAGCCGGGTTAAAAACGGAGAAATGGTATCACATAGTGGAGGGTATCTCGGGCCCATGTTACTATATGACCTGTTCTGTACTCATCAATTCAATGGTATAGTTTGTTGCCACACTAAGAATCAGGCTCTATTAATCCAAACATTTTGGGTTACGTATACAGTGACATTTATCATACGATATCGAACCTAATCATTATAGTCCAAAATGAACATTTACCTGAGGGGAGGACCCCAGATGACATCCTTCCTCTCGGTGATATATTTGATTAGTGAATTCAATTCTGTTATGTTTCTGTGTGCGAGAGATACAACACAGGCTCAGTCTGCAAGCTCTAAAACATGACCATTAGTGCACTCAGTTACAAATATTATCCAAAGGGAAGGAAACTCACCACGAACGTGGCGGTTTTCACTTCTGCCGAAATCCGAGTACCAATCTGCAATAAGCGGAGGGCCGGACGTTAGAGTGAATTACTCGAAGTCACTGTCATACAAAAACTAGCAAAAGTCATAGTGCACTCACCACGGATGTGTGGGCTGTCTCATCTAATGCGCACCTCGTCGGAAAAGAAACAAAGTGGGTCCCTCGCTGTTACTTAAAGGAGAATACACGCATTGGGCGCGTGTACCTGCAGCAGCTAAATGCCTGCTGTTCTCCTAGCCAATGACTGCGTTAGTGGAAAAAAGACTAATGCGTCTTAATTCGGGCCGGTAGAAGATAAGCTCACAAGGTTATTTTAGCCATTGGGACAATTTTTAATTTAAATTCCAGCATCTAAATGGTTGGACTTCCTGATCGCTTAGCTTAGGGTACCTTCTAACACATTAGCGAATTTAGCCAACCAGAAAGACAAATTATCCGGACATTGGGTAATGTGCAAATATTTATAATAAACATGAACACATTGGCTATTTTGCATGAGATAGATTCCTGCACAAAAAGTGGTAGATGGTTTAGGCAATTGGATCTTAATTGAAATCCAAGAGTATTAAGGACCACGTGGTGTGTTCCTTTTTAGAAACCCCTGAACCACCATCTATTCAGACTATGTGGAACTTACCGGCTATGGTTGGGAACTACAGATGCGGCAATTGCAAGGTTTGCCCACTGTGCATACAAACACAACAGTTCAATTATAAACATTTCAACATAGACCTCCAAACATTCACAAATTGCAATACCCACTGTGTCATATATTGCATTACATGCCCATGTGGCCTAGCATATATAGGACAAACACAGCAGAAGGTAAAAACACGTATTCTCCAGCACCAAAGCAGGATTAGGTGCGATGTGGTAGGGGCACCCTTGGTGGACCACTACAGAAGGGCAGGACATACAGTTGAGGTGCTCCAATGGGTAGTACTTGAAAAAGTTTCCCTGGGCCCTAGGGGTGGTAACATTGCTTCTGTACTGAATGTGGGAGAAAGTAAATGGATGACCCGTTTGGATACGATCCAGCATTGGTTGAATGAACAGGACACTGGTTATGCTCAATTGGCATGTTTAAATTAATATGTGGTCTATTAACAGTGTGCTGATGTAAATATTTGGAGTCTTTGTTTCATGAATCTTTTGTCTTTCTACAGGACATTTACAGATGAACAGTTTGACTATGCGATTCCGATTTCTAGTATGTGTTCTATCAGGAATAATGTATTATTGTGGGTTTACATTTACATTTTCTCTGTGGCCATTGTGTATCCTAAAGTTCCCATGGAATGATAATCCAATGAACATTGCGTTTCTTAGTTTTTTATCATGAATGAGGATTTGTCCTGGGAATACGTTTCAATGTTAGCCCCTGGTGATATATGATCTATATGTTATACGTGCTAACTATGCCAAGTCTCATTGGAGTTAAGATCCAATTGCCTAAACCATCTACCACTTTTTGTGCAGGAACCTATCTCATACAAAATAGCCAACATGTTCATGTTTATTATAAATATTTGCACATTACCCAATTTCCGGATAATTTGTCTTTCTGTTTGACTAAATTCGCTAATGTGTTAGAAGGTACCCTAAGCTAAGTGATCAGGAAGTCCAACCATTTAGATGCAGGAATTTAAATTAAAAATTGTCCCAATGGCTAAAATAACCTTGTGAGCTTATCTTCTACCGGCCTGAATTAAGACGCATTAGTCTTTTTTCCACTAACGCAGTCATTGGCTAGGAGAACAGCAGGCATTTAGCTGCTGCAGGTACACGCGCCCAATGCGTGTATTCTCCTTTAAGTAACAGCGAGGGACCC
This sequence comes from Lissotriton vulgaris, assembly GCF_964263255.1. Lineage (NCBI taxonomy): Eukaryota > Metazoa > Chordata > Amphibia > Caudata > Salamandridae > Lissotriton > Lissotriton vulgaris. The sequence continues at coordinate 2,061,782,021 of NC_141689.1, read as the reverse complement.
ACTTCGTTTCTTTTCCGACGAGGTGCGCATTAGATGAAACAGCCCACACATCCGTGGTGAGTGCACTATGACTTTTGCTAGTTTTTGTATGACAGTGACTTAGAGTAATTCACTCTAACGTCCGGCCCTCCGCTTATAGCTGATTGGTGCTCGGATTTCGGCAGAAGTGAAAATCCCCACGTTCGTGGTGAGTTTCCTTCCCTTTGGATAATATTTGTAACTGAGTGCACTAATGGTCATGTTTTAGAGCTTGCAGACTGAGCCTGTGTTATATCTCTCGCACACAGAAACATAACAGAATTGAATTCACTAATCGAATATATCACCGAGAGGAAGGATGTCATCTGGGGTCCTCCCCTCGGGTAAATGTTCATTTTGGACTATAATGATTAGGTTCGATATCGTATGATAAATGTCACCGTATACTTAACCCAAAACGTTTGGATTAATCGAGCCTGATTCTTAGTGTGGCAACAAACTATACCATTGAATTGATGAGTACAGAACAGGTCATATAGTAACATGGGCCCGAGCAGTTGGGTATATCTAGATGAGCCTTGGTTGAGATACCCTCCACTATGTGATACAATTTCTCCGTTTTTAACCCGGCTGGGTAATGTTTGGATGCTTTCTTAATGACAGCACGCCTTTGTATAATTAAGTTTGCAGTTTTGTGGGACTTTAGTTGAATTTCGCCCACGATTTTGACAATAACCTAACTTTTGTAGGTTGACGCTCTCCTTCACATCCGGAGCCTTTTGGCCCTCTACACGTCCTAGACGGGGCCACGCTTTCCACTGTGCCCTTATAAGTAATGTTATGTGACTGGAGTAGCACATTTAAACAACAACAAACTATTTTCCTCTATCTAAATATCACGTTTTTAACCATAGGTGCCTGCCCTCATCCTCCACTACCCCGTCCTTACCTGTCCTGATGAAGACCCCGCAGTAGGGCAAGATTCAGCCTACAACACTGGGGTCGAAACTTCGACATACTAATCACTTTTGCCTAGCCACCAACAACCGATAATTTTTTGGCTGTGTTTAATATGTTGGTATAAGAATTTGAATGTATATAGTAATACTTGAATGGCAATGTGAATATTCCTTCGTGGTATCATTTTCAAAATGTATAAATGACCACTTATGATTTCTTTTGCAACTTGTCTATACCCACACTACCCTCACTACTCTACCCCCTCACCCGTCCTTCTTTCCCATGCCCCTCCTCCTTTGGGCAATAAGAATAAATGTACTATTTTGAGGAATGTATTTGTAACTGATCTGCAATGGAGGATGTGAATTAAAAACATCACTCGGAAAATATAGTGTTTAAGATTGTGATTTTTCTTGAGATTTTCTGTGTACCAGAATTTGTTCCAACTGGGACCCCTGTATGTAACGTCTGTGGCAGGAAATAACATGGATCACATTGAAGATAGGCAGGGGTAAATTAAAAGTAGCAGGTATAATAAAAAATAACGGAGGAAAACCACTAAAATGGCTGAGGACGGAGTATGTAATTAATGTTTGGCGCCTCGGCAATACGTTTCAAATAAATGTAGATGGAATATGATTATTATTATATATTACAAAAGAATAGCAGCGGATGAGGCACACGACCCGGCAGAAGAAAGCTGCAAATTTAATACCTGAAATGAGGACAGGTTTGCTTGGCGAACTTGAAGAAAAACAAAGAAGTGTGGGCTTGGAAGCGAGGCTGAGATTGCGTAGAGAGTACAACTGGTGCAGAAAAAAACCTGGAAAGTTTTACATAGAAATATAGCTCTTTTTTTGACCAGTAAAGTTAGTTCTGAAAAGAACTGTTTTTTATGAGCCCCGAAGCCCCGACGGTTCCAGTCGGCTCCCCGTGTCCTTCGGGAGCCGGCATAGCTTTTCCTCAGTCCGGGCACTGCAGAAGGCGGCACTGTAGGCACCCCGGGACACTGTAGAAGCCGTCCCTGAAAGGTGGTGGTTCTAGGGCCATCAAAGGCTCCCGGGAAGGGGAACACATGGCCCCCCTCCTAACATTCAAAAACCCCGAGGGGTGGTAGTCCCTGGGGCTGGGTGGTCCAGGCCCCCTATTTTCTATATTAGAGCACCAGGGAGGTGGCGGTCCCCGGGGGTGTGTGGGGGGCTTGACCCCCCGCACAGTTTTTTTAAATAAAAAGAGGCCCCAGGGACTGGCGAATCCCCGGGGCTCTGGAGGGCCATGAGCCCCCGCATACATATAGTTAAAGCCCCGGGGGATGGTGATCCCCGGGGCAGAGGGGCCCTTCTGGACAACCCATTATGAAAAAAAAAGTGATTGTATGAGTGAGATATGGATAGCTGTATAGTTGTAATAGTGATTTTATAACACATATGAGTTACTAGCTATATGAATAAATAAAGTGTAGTTTGTGTAGGTGCCTAGCTTAGTAAATGTAAGTATGATCAATTATTTGCATAAGTGAGTAGGATGTCTGCATAAGTGAATAGGATATATGCTGGTGTGTAATGTTGATGTAGGTGTATAAGTATATTTAATAGTGTTCTATTGATCTTTGTTAGCATGTATGAGTGAATATATAGGTAAGTGTTTAGATGTGTGTGTAGATGTAGTAATCACTGAGTGGGTTTTTAGAAACTTGTATTGGTGTGTGAATGGTTACAAATATGGTATTTCACATGTTATAATGAATGTTGAAAGGTTAGGCTATTGTATGATGAGGTGTATCAGTTTGTCACATGGATGATGTCATCAGTGATGTCATTTGAGATGTAATCAGTGATGTCACTGACCATATCATGAATGATGTAATATGTGACATCATTAACAGTGGATTGCGGGCGCGTGAGTTATAGTTAGTACAATTAACTATAACGGGAGAATTTCATTGTTTTTGTAAGACTGAAATATCCAGCTAACTATAACACCCCTGAAACCTGTGTTTTTTCCAGTGAATTTCTGAGGTTTTTCAAATGCTAATTCATAACTATAACATGTCTGAAACCTATGTTTTTTTCAGTGAATTTCAAAGGTTTTTAAATGCGAATTCCTAACTATAATATCTCTAAAACCTATGTTTTTTTCAGTGAATTTTAAAGGTTTTGTAAATGACAATTTTAAAATATATTTGTTCTTATATTTATTTTTTGATACTCATTTTCCTATTTTTTTTCAAGCTATTTATTTTTAGATATTTTATTTTTTAAATTACAAACATTGTGTGGCCCCCCGTCTTTTTATTTTTTTGGGCCCTGGACCCCATCCCCTAGAGCCTGACCCTTAAATCTAAATGTATTAATTTTTTTTTATAGGAATGGGATTCTTATGGAAGGAAATACAAGTTACTTGTAAGTATGCTTGTGACTACTTTTCAGAGTCAGTGCTGGACTAAAAGATACAGCACTGGTTTCTCTCCTGATAACAAATGAATACATCGGAATTCGTTTTTCGGATGACTTAAGGTGAATATTTTAAAGTTCAAAAACTGCACACTTAGAAAAATTTGCAACTGAAACCAGTCAATGTAAGCCTGTGAAAGGAAAATTACTTAGTAGGTAAATAGTGTTATTATTACTTATTCTTACTCAGGGGTGGATCCTGGATCCAGCACTGCTCCATCACCTCTAAACAGTTGAAAGAATGCAAATTACCAAAGACGCGCGGAAGCCCACGTCTCTTTAAAAAAAAAATATCACTAGAATGCACGGATCATACTTGCACCCCGCAATTATACAAAAAAAATAAAAATTGGCACCCAGGGGGTCCTTGTAGAACCACCTGAGCAGACCTAGAGGGTCAGGGTGTGTCTACCCTCCCCCTTTTCACGATTTAAACTCACATTTCACACGCTTCTTCACCCTCCCTTCTACTGAGGCGTAAAATGGCTGCCAACAGTTTCAAGTTTCGAATGTTGACAAGCACTTGACCACCAATTAGCCTTCAGAGCATGATAGGAAGGCTGCGCTCATGGTACGATGACAATAAGCGTAGTATCCGTATTCAATTTTTTTACGGAAAGGGGGCTTTGTGGCCTCCCTCCCGTGGTCAATTCGGGGAACCGAGGTCCCCACCCCCCAGGGCATGGCTAATTATATATTATTATTTTATGGGGGAGAGCTGCACAGCCCCCTTACTGAAGCCACTTAAAGGCCCCGGGGATCCCATTCCCCGGGGACGGCCTTTTTTCAAATTTATCATGACCGTCACCATTGAGGACCGTGCGAATGTCTTCAATTCCCCCACTGCCCCACCGGCTCCCAACCTCCTGTGGGAGACAGTGTTCTATCGACATCCGAAGTCCATTTGTTTATGTACGACCTAGGAGTTGCATTCAATTTGCGCATGCACATTTGTCGTAGCGCATGCGTGTTAATATTACGTATGTGCACAATATGTCCCACCATCTGGCTATGTACCCCTAATGTATTTCATGTTATTTGCGCATGCTCAAATACAACATGCCCAATCACAGCTCTCACACCCAGTGACATCATGCTCAACCAATCATCCTTCTGCAAAGCATTTATAAACTACCAGCCTTCTTGAACTTTTCCTATTCCACGGTCACAGCCATTGATAGTGTTCATATCCACTTCTTCGTAGGTGAGCACTTTTTTTTAAGAATAATTAAATTAATTAATCTGAATGATCTTTATATACCGCGTAAATGCAAATTTTTGTTCGATTTAACAATGTTGTTTTAAAGCACGCTTTCCAACTTTTTTATATCGCTAAATCCTTCCGCCTTCAATTTTGTAAGTATTGCACCACATGCTGCTTCCTCCCCATGCAGTGCACTTGTAATCGATTGGCCAATGTTGTATTTTACCACGCTCTCCATTTTAATAACGTTAAACTTGATTTCTTAACCTTTGTTCTGGGCAAATCAGTTTATCCTGCCACGTTTCTTTAATTTGCCAAGCCCCACGTGGCCCTTCCCGCATCAGTGTGCTACGTATTGTTCTAGTTAATGCGATGTAGTTGTTCTTGTGTAAGTAGTGCGTTACGTGCCCCATGCATTGCAAAAGTAATGTTTTCGGCAATAGTGTATTTTAGCACGATATCCAGCTCTTATACCTCCAATAACTTACCTTGGTAGGCGATGTTTCTAGGCAAATCACTTAATCCTGCCGCCAACAATTTTGCAAGTAGTTCCCCACATGCTACTTCCTCCCCATGCACTGCACATGTAATCGATTGCTAAATGTTGTATTTTAGCACGCTCTCCATGTTTTTTAATAACATTAAACTTGATTTGCCATCCTTTGTTCTGTGCAAATCAGTTTATCCTGCCACGTTTCTTTAATTTGTCAAGCACCACATGCCGTTCCCGCAGCAGTGTTTTACGTGCTGTTCAACTTAATGCAATGTCATTTTTCTCATGTAAGTAGTGCATCACGTGCCCTATGCATTGCAAAAGTAATGTTTTCGGCAATGCTGTATTTTAGCATGGTTTCCAGCTCTTATACCTCCAATATCTTGCCTTGGTAGGCAATGTTTCTGGACAAATCACTTAATTCTGACGCCTTTAATTATTTTAAGTAGTGCGCCACATGCTACTTCCTCCCCATTCACTGCACATGTAATCGGTAGGCCAATGTTGTATTTTAGCAATAGCACGCTCTCCAAGTTTTTTAATAACCTTAAACTTGATTTGTCCTCTGTTCTATCTCATTATACAGATATCTCAACAATGAGATGTACTGGTCTCCACAAGCTGTTTATTCCTGCCCATGCACTATACCAGGTGGTGGTCAACCACTTGACATACCAGATCCACTGACTGCTCTCCATATGCTATCAGCCGAAAATTGCAATGGACCTAATGGAGTTATCAGGTTTGACTTTAACATTTCATGATTGAAAATCATTCTGAGATAAGCATTTGTGTATTTCATGTGCTTGCAGACAGATAACTGTGCTGTTCTCATGTTTCGGTAGAATTAGTGGGCATTCTGGTATCAAGAAAATGTATAAAAACATGTCCTCACGATTTTATTGGCCAAATATGTGCTTTGAAATTGAACAATGTGTGTTATAATGTTTCTTGCTTCTATAAATATTTTTTATAAAATGTAAATCTCCATTGTGATAGTCTTATAGATGTTTGTTTCTGAAACCCATATATTTCTCATTTAAAATGCTCGTTACACGTTTTCAGCCTGCACTTGAGATACAAAGTGAAAATGTTGTTTTGAATTTTTTTATTTGAAGACATGTCTTTCAATTTTTCTTGATGTTTATTTCTCAATTTCTAGATCATGGAAGACCAAAACGGTTTCTATCAGAACAAGGATTGTAAATGAAGTGAGTGACCAATCCCGGCTTAACATTTTTATAATGCAATGCTATTTCCTATTTTCCTTGCCAAATATAATTATACCTATTTTTTTTGTTAATTCAGAGTTATCTAAGCTTTTACAAATAGAACCTTCTGTAAGTGTGACCTATCACCCACGGGCAAATGGTTTAGATAAGCATAATAATATATAATCTGTACACCTTCAGAGAAGAAGAGTTAGGGCTTCTGATAAATTACAAGCGAACAATAACAAAAGGAGGCATTTTTGAGCATAAGTTTACTGGACCATATAGTATTGCCGATATGCAAGAAAAGCTTGCAAAATTAATCAATAATGCTAGCAAAATGCCTTTACGTACAACTTATAATCTCAACATGTTGAATCAAAGAGAAATATTTAATATAACTATTCATATGTCTCTAAAAGGTTTCGCAACAGATATTGAAGCATCCCAATATAACCAAAGGCAGTTAGTGATATAATCTAACCAAAGATAACAGAACAGCTCCAACTGTCATGTGTTTTGCGTTCTGGTAATGATACTTCCATTATGGATGATTGCTTTTCAACCCCAATCCTATTGAGAACAATTTTTGATGTACATTAAAATAAAACTTGGACAGTTGTACAACATATACATTTTAAAATCTTTTTTCAGTTTGCAGAATGTTACATAAGTCAGTAGCCAATTGCTGAGATTGAAGAAAGTATATCCCCCTGTTCTACATTATTATACAGATATCTCAACCATGGGACAAACTGGTTGCCACAGACTACATCAAAACTGCAATGGACCCAATAGAGTCATCTGGTTAGACTTTAACATTTTATGATAGAAAATGTATAATACCCTAATGCTCTAATAAGCTTCGGATTGCTTGGTACTTTGTTTTGTCTTTGAATCTTTTTTATAAAAAGACACAGCTTAAATTTTGAACATAGTACAGTAAGATATTTTAATTATGTTTGTGAATTTAAAATTATGTTTGTTATCCTGCCATTAGAAATAGTTTTGTACAGTTGTGACTGTCCTATATACTAGATAGGTAAAGGCTTGGAAACATGTAGGAAATATTATAAATTAAGTTTACAATTTTTACCATTGTTGTTATAATCCACTAATGTACGTCTTTTTCACATTTGGAGTCTGATGAAACTTTCTGTATTGTATGCAGACAAAAAGACACACACATTTTTAAGGATAACATTAAGGTAAATATTACTAAACGACGTAGTTAAAAAGTAACATATGTAAGTACTTGAGGGGTTTTTGATGGCACATAATCTCCAATTCACACATGTGCAGATGGGTCTGAAACAGGGTGGATCTCAGTATAACTAATGGATTTACAAAGGTCTTTTCTGAGTTGCATCCACCATGTTGGTTCACTGGCTATACACCCTTCCTAGTAATAGAGTCATTACCACTTTGCCACTGACTGTAGACTGTGCACTATGTTTAACATGTAAATAAATTTAGGTTTGCGAAACAAAAAACTATTGACCTGTATACAATCCGTACAGAATAACAAATCAATTTTTACTTTCTTTCCAAGAGGCACTATGTTAAGAATACCTCCGATGGGTGCACATTTCATGCATAGAAACAAATGTAATATCCAAGTAACCTTATTCAGATTACAAATAAACGAATTGTATGTATTAATATGTTTCTTTCCATGGTAAAGATAAGTTTGCAAGCTAGTTGTAAATTTACATACTCTGCATACTCCTGCCATCCAGTGTTCTGTCCAGGTAAAGATAAGTAGTAATTCTTTGAAGAAGTCTTTCAAGTTGGGAGTAAAGTCACTCCTCGTTTTTTAATTAATCTCCTTGGACATCGCCTCAATTGTTACATTCTATTCACACATGAGGTTCATAATGGTGTAACTAAGTGTAATATAGAGTAGTCAATGCGTATGTAAAATAAATAATAACACACAGGTGTTGGTGGGTAGGTAGAAGGGCACATGTGAATCAATATTTAACATTCCAAGAATAGAAGCTGAGACTGATTAAGCCCTCGGTATTGACCCTGTTTGCAGTTTCTTACATACGTCAACAACTATTGCTTGATTAGCCAATGCTGTATTTTAGCATGCTCTCCATGTTTCTTAATAACAAAAAGAACAAAGCTAAGCAAGTGTTTCACAATCCCTAGTGTAAGGCTGTTCTATGATTCAATCAGACCATAACTGTGGTTAATACGAAGTTTAGAATGACTACATGGTCAAACATAAGACATGAACCAAATTGCCCAAATTAAGTTTACACTTTTTACAATAGCAGTTAAGATGTGGTAATGGAATGGAATTGAAGGGGATTTGTAGAGCGCATGGCTGCCCGTGAGCATCCCAGCGCTGACTGAAATCCAGTGGTCGAGTCAGGCGGAGGCAGGGAGAGGTCAGGGGAACAGCCATGTCTTCAAGGATTTGCGAAATGACAGGAGATTAGGTTGGGCACGGAGGTCCGGTGGGAGAGTATTCCACATCCTGGATGCCTGATAGGAGAACCGCCGGCCCCCAGAGCGTGTTCTCTTGATCCTGGGTATTTGGGTGAGATGAGCGTTGGATGAGCGGAGGGTTCTGTTTGTGGTATAGGGTGTCACGAGATCTTTGAGAACGGGAGGGGCTTTTCCATGCAGGATTCTTTGAGTTAGGCACATGGCCTTAAACTGCACCCTTTGCTCCACCGGAAGACAATGGAGTTCTCTGATTGCAGGTTTGGCAGAACAGCGATTTTTTGTGCTCGTGAGGATTCGGGCGGCTGCGTTTTGCACCACCTGTAACCTTGAGATGACTTTTTTTGGTGAACCGAGGTATAAGGCATTGCCGTAGTCAAGTCTCGACAGTATAAGACCCTGTATAAGTAGTTTTTTTGACTGAAACGGGAGCAAGGGGAGGATCTTACGGATGGAACGTAGTAGGCCAAAGCATGTACCCGCGGTTTTTCTGGCCTGGGTATTGAGGGTTAGTTTATGATCCAGCCAGATCCCCAAGCTTTTGATATCAGTTTTGGGGGTTGGGGGGGGGTTCCCATGCTGGGAGGCCAGAGAGACTCCGGGCGGAAGTGGGACTGGTTGCCCAATACCATTAGCTCAGTTTTGTCCCCATTGAGCTTTAAGTGGGAGTTGTTCATCCAGCTGACTATATCCCCCAGGCAGGAGTACAGATCGATGGTGGGGTGGTCTGACTGGCTGAGGGAGACGACCACCTGAGTGTCGTCCGCGTAGGTCAGGAGTTTAATGCCATACGGGACGACAATTTGTTCAAGAGGTGCCATGTATACGTTGAAGAGTGTAGGGCTCAATGAGGAGCCCTGTGGCACTCCGCAACGTATCGGGGTTTCCCTGGAGATGCAGTCTCCCTCCACAACCTGAAAGGAGCGGTTGTGGAGGAAGGATTTAAGCCAGTCGAGGGCGATCCCATTAATGCCAAGGTTTTCCAATCGCTGGGCCAGGATGCTATGGTTGACGGTGTCGAATGCTGCGCTGAGGTCCAGGAGGATCACTGCCACTGATCCTCCTGCGTCGATGATCTTCCTGGCTTCTTCGACGACCGCTACCATCGCCGTTTCTGTGCCCTGGCCCGGGCGGAAACCAGTCTGGGATGTTTTAAGCAGCTCGTTGGACTCCAGGTAATTAGAAAGCTGGGAATTGATGTATTTTTCCGCCAACTTGCTAATGCCGGGGAGGAGAGATATCGGCCTGAAGTGAGCCAGGTTGTCCGGGTCAAGGTTTGGTTTTTTAATAAGGGCCTTCACCACCGCCTTCTTCCAGCTTGTGGGGACCGAACCGGATTCGATGGAGTCGTTTAATAGGTTGGTCATTGGTGCTAAGATGCTAGGGGCGACCTGTTTCAGGTGTCTCACTGGAGCTGGGTCATTCGGAGATCCGCTTTTGAGAGATTGTAGAATGGGACCAAGGGTTTCCTCGTTAATAGGATGGAACTTGCTTAGCTCAGTGTCTCTGTTCTGGCGCTGGAGAGAGAGAGGGAGGGAGGAATCCGCAGGAGGAGGGAACGGAAGTTGTTGAAGAATGTTTTGTATTTTAGAGTCAAAGAAATTGGCTAACTCGTTACAGTGTTCGTTCGAAGGGTTGTGTGCAGCTGGGGGTGTTGGCGTTTTTAGAAGTTTTTTCGTGATGAGAAATGTCTCTCTCGCCGAACTAGCTGCCTCGCTGATTTTTTCATTGAAGAAGGAGATTTGCGAGTTTTTTAAAGCCTTTTTATAGTTGAGAATCGTCAGTCTATAATTAATTTTACTGTTGTGATCGAAGTCTTTCCTCCATACTCTTGTCCTCAAGAGCTTGATTCCATTTGTCATAATCTAGTTTAGCCCAGGGACGAGATGGTCTGCCAGGCGCTTGGATTTGCGGCGGTTTGGGCTGAATACGCCAGCCAAAGGGGATGAGCAGGTGGTCAGACCATGGCACATCTCTTTTACATTTACATTCTAGTGAACAGTTCTGCATTGTCTACAACTCAAAAATTTCAGACATCAGCTCAATTATTGCAATCTGACTGAACAAAAACAAGAATTGTACAAATTTTATGTTCGACTCTATTGATTCCAAGCACCCTTTCATACACCCTGAACTTTTTTCATAGATTTAGCTACATAATCTTTCACGTTTCTACAACCATCACTAGTTTTATTTTATCACTGACATATATAAAGTCATCAGTCACTCCTATGGCAGGCATTAACAATCCTTAACCCCTTTGATGCTCATGACGAGCTCAGCTCGTCATGAGGCACAGTGCTCCTGTGCTCATGATGAGCTGAGCTCGTCATGACCACACCCGTTTTCATTATGGCCCAGCACAGGAGAGGGATACCATCTGCAGGGATGTGGTTAAGGCTGACTGCTGGGTTTTCTGTGAGAGGATGCCCATACATGAGTTACAGCTCTCATTAGCTTTCAGAATCTATTCTCCAATGGTGTACTGTGATGTACATATTACATGATGCGATCGAAGTTTGGTAGCGCGTAACGGACGAGGTCAGTGCACGATTTTTCTTATTGTAGAAAAACTTATTTATATATATTTAATATAAATATTAAGACAAGAGTTTATCTGAATATTGTTTAACTTTTTTATAAACAATGTTACTTTTTAATGCAATTTTGGAAAGTTACGCTGGTATGTGACCTCAAAAAACAGATTTGATTGGTTCATTACACTTCCAATTGAAGGACTCCACCCATTTCAATCACTATTCTTAGAATTTTATTTAGGAAAACACCTCCTGAGAAGATCTGCTGCTCTTTCATGTTTGTATAACAAATTTACTTAAAGATACTAAGGCTGCTAATCCACCATCCTCCTCTGATTCAGAGAACTCATCAGACCAAGAATGTCTTACTGAACCTCCACCAAAGTAAAAATATACCAGTATTGTCTGGAAATTTTTCACCTTTCCACCTGTCTTAAAAAAAGGTGAATACAACAAAAGTTACTTGCCACATATGCAAGGCGGTGCTTTCAAGACGAGACCTCAATAAAAAGTACTTGTGTAGAACTGCAAGAATACAGAAGAACTTGCAGACCAAGATTCTGTCTCTCTGCTGCTGCTCCCGTATCTGCTTGTGACAACTAGTACATTCCATAGTTGAGATATTGATGTAATGAAGTGGGAAGCAGATATATACTTGCCACTCCCCACGGCTGGTGTTGTATCCATCTGTGGACCACTATGTATCTGTATACCTCCTATGTCATGGGGGAGCTGATATAGACATGTTCTGTTTGTCTGCTCCTACTGTATCTGCTAGTGATGACTAGTACATTCCATAGTTGAGACATCTGTGTAATGAACTGAGAAGCAGAGAAATACTTACCACCTCCAGGGCTGGGATTCTATCCATCTGTGGACTCCTATGTATCTGTGTACCCCATGCATCTGTGGACCCTTATGTATCTGTGTACCCCCCTATGTCACGGGGAGCTGATATAGACAGGTTCTTTCTGTCTGCTGCTGCTCCCATATATGCTGGTGATACTCCTTCCCAATTTGGAAAACTTAGAATGACCTGTATAAAATATGTACGGCTGATAGCATATGGAGAGCAGTCAGTAGATCTTTCCACGAGACTTAAAAAAGGGCTGGTTTTCTATCCATCTATGGACCGCTATGTATCTGTGTACACCCCTATATCGCGGGGAGCTGATATAGACAGGTTCTGTATGTCTGCTGCTGCTCCCATATCTGCATGTGACGACTAGTACATTTCATAGTTGAGACATCAGTGTAATGTACTGGGAAGCAGATATATTATTTTAGAAATAAGGGGAACCCCTGCTGCTAATGCATACACTACCGGCAGGGAGTAGAATAGACAATTTTTTAGAAAAACATATGGTAGTGAGCTTAGTGAATGAGCCAAAGAACCCAAGGAACCAAAGGAACTAATTAACTCATTGAAGTGACATGTAAACCAAATTGATAAAACAGAACCCAATGATTATATTCAAAAATAGTTTGTATTTTATTTAAATATTTTCTACATTTTTTTTTATAAGAATCTTGTTTCTAAAAGATACATATAAATATTTAAGACATCACTAATACGTAATTTGTCATTTCATATACAAAAACACTCAAATGACGAAGGTGAGAATTAAGAGATTTAACACATAAGAAAAACCAACAGACAGAGTACAAATGACTATGGTGATAGGTCGGGCTAGCGGAGTAAGCAAAGCGGTGGGTGGAAACTCTACGCGGGTTTCGGCATTTGCCTTCCTCAGGAGTCCGTCATTTGCTTTAAGACAGAAACATAACACTGCAAAACATATAAAAATCATGTCACATACCAATACATTGAAAGATTTGTGTTGTCGTGATATATTCTAATTAACTACTTGGGTCTAGGTCTAAATGATATACAATAACATGCTATACAGACATGTTTGAAACCATTGTGTGTCAATCGACCTTGTAGCTATGAGCAGTCATATCTTTCAAACAAACAGGTTGGTGTATATTACTAAAAAATTATTTATTTGATAGGTATTGGAGTAAAGCTGATGTTTTCTCTATTGAGACATATATACTCAAGATCTGTTTTTACAGTCCACTATTATATTTTGTCTAAGACATTTTTGTAGTCAAGATCTATTTTTTCAGTCCACTGTGTACATATCTGAATATATTAACCAAAGCAATCTAAATAAACTATTAGAGAGACATTTATGAAATAAGTGAAAAGGTAAGTAGATTTAGTTGTAAAAATGAAAGAGAAGACACAGAGAATAATTAAGAAGAAGGTAAAAAGAATGAAGTAAGAAACATAGCAGATAGCTAACTATATCTTGTTCATAGAAATTACGCAATATTGATTCAAGGTTAAAGTTAAGTGTTCCTAAGAGGTAAAGGGAGACTAATCGTAGTATGACCTGGGCAGATCAGAGGCAAAGTAGTTAAATTTACTTACAAAAACAATAGCTATACTCTTCATTTAAGAAAAAATCTCTTGCTGTTCAGTCATGAAGATGAGGATATTCTCTGTATCTCGCTAGATGTAAAAAATAGACATTTATTATGTAGCAAACTGATGTGAAACATATTTATGGCATAAAGAAGCAGCTGATTATGAGTGACTATTTAAGGAGATAGGAATCCTAATATCTAGAGGTGTATACCTTATTGGTTGTTATAGTTGCCTTCATAAGAGTTGAATATAAGACACGATGATTTGCCCGGGGTGAAGTAGTACCAAGCGAGAAGCTAGTATGGCGAACGAATCCTGGGCGGTAACTGACTGTGAGTTTTCCAAAAATGACAAGGAAAAGGAGATATGCAGAAAACTATATTAAGTCCAGATACAAAGGTGTCTAACTGTAATAGAAAGCACAAGGTACAAACTATGCTCCTCTAGAGTGATATATATAATATAATAAAGTCGCATACCTGATATGTGTTAGCCGCTATGGCAGAAACGGGTCTGTTCATTTATATCTGGTTTTCTATGTTTGCCAACTTATTACCTGAAGAGGAGTATATGGTATATTAGAATAGCACTTATATAAGTTTCTACAAAATGTGATTAAATATATTGAAAAAGATAACATACCCAAAATTAAAACGGGCATTTAGAAACATCTGGATGCTGGGTGCGCCTCGATCAAAATAACTATCTAGGAGAGGGCATAATGGCAATTAGCTACTGCTAGCGGTAATATCGGTAAAAAAGTTATCTGGGCTTCGTCAAGTTAAACTTACCGATGGGAGGTCGCACGAGAAGCTTCACCGGGGGTTCTGGATGAGCTACGTCAATGCATCACGGGAACCAAATGAAGGGAAAGGCGGTGCTATATATAGTGCAACTAAGATGTTAAACTCCAACCAGTGTGTATAATTGTCACAAGGCGGTGAAACACAAAAGATCTATGAATGGTCACATGAACCAATGACTGAACTCGTAGTTCACAAACCGGCACGGAGCGAACGTTCCGTGTGTCATTCGCCAGCGGAAGATGTGATACCAGTGAGTCACTGGGACCATCCCCTTGGGAACACCTTGTATTCCTCTTTTCAACAGAGGATTCCACACAATTTTTTTATCGTTTCAAATTTCGTTTAATTGTCAATGTTCATTGAATATTGGTTCATAGCATATTCAATTGTTGGTAATTCCACATTTTTTTTATAAACATGTATCTATCATTTGATTAACATGAACTAAAAGCTGTGCACCCATCCAAACATCATTTTCTCATTCGCCAGCGGGTCAGCTGTTGCACCAATAGATTTACGATGGTAGTTCATTAGAGGAGGCTGCTACGTTATGTAAACAGATGCAGAGAAGAGGAAAAAATCTCCCTCCATAGAATGTGGATGCGAGCTTGAACATGGGTTAAAAGAAAAAAGGGGCGAGGGGGGCGGGGGGCCGGAGCCGCGCCAGGGAAGTTACTCTCTGCGGCGAATAATATTAACTGTGCTGATGAGTCAAAATGAATCCATGTGTAGTGAGTGAAATGGGAAGCAGATATATACTTGCCACCCCCAAAGCTCCGGTTCTATCCATCTGTGGATCCCGATATATCTGTATCCCCTCCTGTGTCACGGGGAGCTGATATACACAGGTTCTGTTTGTCTGCTGCTCCTCTCATATCTGCTTGTGACGACTAGTACTTCCATAGTTGATACGTCTGTGTAATGAACTGGAAACCACACATATACTTGCCACCTCTCAGGGCTGCTGTTCTATCCATCTGTGGACCCCTATATATTTGTGTCCCCCTTATGTCACGGAGAAGATAATATAGACAGGTTCTTTCTGTCTGCTGCTGCTCCCATATCTGCTTGTGATACTCCTTCCCAATTTGGAAAAGTTAGAATGACCTGTATGAAATATGGACGGCTGATATGGAGAGCAGTCAGTAGATCTTTCCACCAGACCTACAAAAGGGCTGGAGTTCTATCCATCTATGGAACACTATGTATCTGTGCACCCCCCTATATCACGGGAAACTCATATAGACAGGTTTTGTTTGTCTGCTGCTGCTCCTATATCTGCTTGTAACGACTAGTACATTCCATAGTTGAGACATCTGTAATGAACTGGGAAGCAGATATTTATTTGCCACCCCCCAAGGCTGCTGTTCTATCCATATGTGAACCCCTATGTATCTGTATCCCCCCATATGTCACGGGGGAGCTGATATAGACAGGTTCTGTTTGTCTACTGCTGCACCTGAATCTGCTTGGGACAACTACTACATTCTATAGTTGAGACATCTGTGTAATGAACTGGGAAGCAGAGATATAATTGCCACCCCCCAAGCTCCTGTTCTATCCATCTGTGGACCCCTATATATCTGTGTACTCCCCCATATCACGGGGAGCTGATATAGACAGGTTCTGTTTGTCTGCTGCTGCTCCTAGATCTGCTTGTGACAACTAGTACATTCCAAAGTTGAGACATTTGTGTAATGAACTGGGAAGCTGATATATACTTGCCACACCCCAAGACTCTTGTTCTATCCATCTGTGGACCCCTATGTATCTGTATCCCCCCGATGTGAAGGGGGAGCTCATATAGACAGGTTCTGTTTTTCTGTTGCTGATCCCGTATCTGCTTGTGACGACTAGTACATTCAATAGTTGAGACATGAGTGTAATGTGCTGGGAAGCAGATATATACTTGCCACCCCATCTGTGAATTCCTATATAGCTGTATCCCCCCAATGTCACAGGGGAACTGATATACACAGGTTCTGTTTGTCTGCTGCTCCTCCCTATCTGTTTGTGACGACTAGTACATTCCATAGTTGAAACATCTGTATAATGAACTGGGAACCAGAGATATACTTACCACGCCCAGGGCTGGTGTTCTATCCATCTGTGGACACCTATGTATCTGTGTACCCCATCCATCCGTGGACCCCTATGTATCTGTGTACCCTTTTATGTCACTGGTGAGCTGATATAGACAGGTTCTGTCTGTCTGCTGCTGCTCCCGTATCTGCTTGTAATGACTAGTACATTCCATAATTAAGACATCTGTAATGAACTGGGAAGCAGATATATATTTTCCACCCCACAAGGCTCCTGTTCTATCCATCTGTGGACCCCTATGTATCTGTATCTCCCCGTATGTCACGGGGGAGCTGATATAGACAGGTTATGTTTGTCTACTGCTGCTCCTGTATCTGCTTGAGACAACTACTACATTCTGTAGTTGAGACATCTGTGTAATGAACTGGGATGTAGAGATATACTTGCCACCCCACATGAATGCTGTTCTATCCATCTGTGGACCCTTATGAATCTGTGTACTCCCCTATGTCACAAAGAAGCTGATATAGACAGGCTCTGTCTGTCTGCTGCTGCTTTGATATTTGTTTGTGATATTCGTTATCAATTTGCAAAAACTTAAAATGACCTGTATAAAATATGGACGGCTGATCTCATATGGAGAGCAGTCAGTGGATCTTTCCACCAGATTTAAAAAGGATTGATGTTCTATCCATCTGTAGCCACCAATGTATCTGTATACCTCCCTATGTCATGGGGGAGGTGATATAGACAGGTTTTGTCTGTCTCCTGGTGCTCTCATATCTGCTTGTGACGACTAGTACATTCCATAGTTGAGACGTCTGTGTAATGATCTGGGAATCAGAGATATATTTGCCACCCCAAGGCTCGTGTTCTATCCATCTGTGGATGCCTATGTATCTGTATCCCCCCGTATGTCACGGGGGAGCTGAAATAGACAGGTTCTGTCTGTCTACTGCTGCTCCTGTATCTGCTTGTGATGACTAGTAAATTCCATAGTTGAGACGTCTGTGTAATAAACTGGGAAGTAGAGATATACTTTCCACTCCAGAGGGCTGCTGTTCTATCCATCTGTGGACCCCTATGAATCTGCGTACCCCTCTATGTCACAAAAAAGCTGATATAGACAGGTTCTGTCTGTCTACTGCTGCTCCTGTATCTGCGTGTGACGACTAGTACATTCCATAGTTGAGACATCTGTGTAATAAACTGGGAAGTAGAGATATACTTTCCACTCCACAGGGCTGCTGTTCTATCCATCTATGGACCCCTATGAATCTGCGTACCCCCCTATGTCACAAAGAAGCTGATATAGACAGGTTCTGTCTGTCTACTGCTGCTCCTGTATCTGCTTGTGTGACTAGTACATTCCATAGTTGAGATGTCTGTGAAATAAACTGGGAAGTAGAGATTTACTTTCCACTCCAGAGGGCTGCTGTTCTATCCATCTGTGGACCCCTATGAATCTGCGTACCCCCCTATGTCACAAAAAAGCTGATATACACAGGTTATGTTTGTCTGCTGCTCCTCCATATCTGCTTGTGATGACTAGTGCATTTCATAGTTGAAACATCTGTGTGATGAGCTAGGAAGCAGAGATACACTTGCCACCCCACATGGCTGGTGTTCTCTCCATCTGTGGACCCCTATGTATCTGTGAACCCCCCTATGTCACGGGGGAGCTGATATAGACACGATATGTCTATCTGAACAGTTGTATGTCAGCTATGTGACATGTCATCACAAGAAAGTGTCAAAATACTAAAATGACTACAACCCAGTCATTTTGTCCATGTGGAATGCTAACATGGATATTCAATATGTTGCGGACAATTCCATTGCTGTTGTTTGATATGTAACGTCCTACATTACAAAATCAGAAAAGACGGAATTGAAAGAAATGTGGGAAGAGATTAATCAGGAGAAGACAATAAGTAAAAAATTATACAGTTTTAGTTTGAAGATGTTATCCCATCGAGAAATTGGAGAATATGAATGCTCAGATCTGTTATCATCAGCAACTCTATATTCCAAATCTAGAAAAATAACTTAGTTGAGTCTAAGTCTTGCTGCAATGCAAAATCGGGTACTGAAATCTGTTGAAGGAATTCAATATTTAGCAGAAATAAATCCAGAAAGTACCGATATTTTGAAAACGAATATGTTGGATACATATTACCCAAACAGAAGTCATCATCTTGAGAACATGTGTCTCTATGAAGTGCTGAAAAATAACACTTTGAAACAGAATACTACAGAGAACACAATAATGGTAAATATGGAGTCATTGGTTCCGAAGGATATTTGTTGAAACAAACAAAAGGAAATTTGATTAATCACAGGAAGCTGAGTTGTGACACTGCTGATAACAGGGAATTTTACTATTTAGCTCTTTTACAAATATTCAAAACATGGCATTCAAAAATGCAATTACTTGGAGATTTACAGAGCTATGAAGATTCCTTTAATACTTTTAAAGATAGCATACAATGCAGTGCTTTTGCAAATTATGTGAAAATGTTAAATGATGTAATTGAACAAAAAGCTACAATTACAGCTGAAATTGCTAGAGACAGTTCTCAAGAAAGCCAAGGTTCTACTGCACTGAGTCAAGATCCACTAGGACAACTAATTTTTGAAAATGAAGCAGCAATCGCCATAAATGAGGTGAAAGCAGCAATGTATCAAGTTGAAGAAGATGTAACAAACTTAGCAAACTTGGAAGAACATCTAAATGTTCAGCAAAAATAAATATATGAGCTAGTGAGACAACAGATTGACCATAGATTCTTTCATGAAAAAAAAGACTGCTCATGCACGTCATTTCAACCTATCTGAATATACGTGAGTGGACAAGTTGCAACAGGAAAAGGTGTTTTAATTAAAGTAATTACAACTTATCTACAGAAAACAACTGAGTCGCATTTGTCTTGCGTTGTCACTGGTCCAACTGGGTTGGCAGCACCCAACATTAAAGGAATTACTTTACACCATTTACAAATGCTACTAGTAGAGCATTAAAACAAATTGGAATATCACAAGCTATATGGAGAAGCTTGTTGTGAAGTTTCAAGAGTCTTGAACAAAATGAACTTCTCATTATTAATGAGGTAAGCATGATATCAGATTTAATGCTTGCCTTTGTGCATTATTATCTGCAATTTCCATATATATTTTCTCAGGAACTATATGTTCATTTGGAAATAAATTGAAAAGTAATCGAGTCTATAAAACGTGTTTGCCAAGTTCTGTCAGTAGTCCAATTCTTATATCTTGGGAGAATAATTCCATAATCAACATCATTTGCCTGTCGCATATTTGTAATGAGTTCTTTATATTTAAAATATGACCAAAAGTTCACGTTTCAAACACTACCCGTAGACTTTCTATTGTATTCATGCGCAAGTGTTTTAAAAACTGGTTGTCTTTTTACAAGGGTCAGTTGCAGTAAATCTCCAAAAACTGTGACGTGTTTTCCTCCATATTATACGTCATACTCTGTTGTAAGAATTTGCTGTTTGTATGACATTCAGTCAGGCAGCTCCCTACTGCGCCCCTCGCAATATTGACACCCTTGGTCAGCCCAAGTCACCTATACACAAGGCCTGCACTGTATAGAAAGCAACTTCCCCTGTAAAATTTACTAACCTATATACATACACATAGGTACAACTATATTATACTCTTAATTACTCCATTCTCAACATCTGCATCCTAATATACTAACAATAGAGTTGATTTCGATGCACAATATCATCTTCAAAGATAAACAACTTGCAAATATCTCAACACAACACAAGACGTTAAGACTATGGAAACCATTTCAATCTACAGCACTACATACCAAGAACAAATAATTACTGAGTAACTGACATTTTCCATCTGTAACATGTAAAATCTATCAGAAGTAAAGAAACATGTTCTCAGTGAAGTGAAATGAGGTATTATGATACATCGAAACTATTTTTATAACTTGTTTACTGTTCTATCAGTGTTTGTGGTCCTCACATTTAATATTTGTAATTACACTGAAACTGTTTTTACAACTTCTTTACTGTAATATCCACCTTTGCGGTACTCACATAAAATATTTTCTGATACATTGAAACTATTTAAAAAACTTCTTTACTGTAATTTCAGTGTTTGAGATACTTAGGAAAAAAATTAAGATACATTGAAAATATATATACACCATCTTTACTATAATATCAGCCTTTGTGTTGCTTACTCTAAAATCTATTTAATATTTATTTAGTAAATAAAGGAACAAAACTATTTTGAAAACATACACTATTTTCTGATACTTTGAAACTATTTTAAAGACATCTTTACTGTAATATCAGTGTTTGACGTGATCAGAAAAAAATAATTAACATACATTGAAAATATTCTTACAACTTATGTACTATAATATCGGCGTTTGTGATGCTTACTATAAAATGTATTTAATATTAATTTTGGAAATTAAGGAACAAAGTTTGTATTTGTAGAAATTAATTTGTTAACATTCAATACATATTCACAATAAATAAATACTGTATCAATATGCATTGTATCAAGTGCTTTATTAAAAATATGCAGAAAAATGATCCCTTTAATTGTCGTGACGCACACAGCCAGACAAGAATGAACCGTGCAACTGAACTGCATTACAGAAAGGTAGCAAGCATGCAATTTCATGATTGGGTATTAGAATAGCATACATAGCTCACATATAAACTACTTTCCTAGCCTTCTTACTTTTTCACTTGAAGTGTTGATAAGGTCTTCCCAATAGAATGTTAAAGGAGAAAGTAGACGATGAAGAACATAAGTGGGACGTTCTATCTCAAAGTGCAAAAATTGATTAAAAAGACGGACCAAAGTCTGCATTTACAATGGCCACAGGAAGCGTTTTGACAGAGGGTACACCTAAGGTGGTGTATAATGTGTAATATCTAGTATCAGTACCACCACGCACAGAATGGACAAGGCAAGTGAATTGATGGATTGTATGGGCTTGGACTATCAGGAGAATATACTTTAAGAGGACTAGCTCAAGTAAAGACATTTGACTGATAAAACATAGCAAAGGAGGTGGCAACAACGGGGAGTAAGATCCATGAGTGGTGGAAACTGGGTTTCCACATCTATGTCTTACCTACTATGTTGCAAGCTTAAGACACAGTAACAACCAGAGCCCCTTACTTTGTGTCCCCCCATTATTTTGTCAATAAGTGTAGAGGAAGGAAATGGAAAACAGTAAACAAAATATCTACAAATATACTGGTATGTTCAGACCACTAGATCAAGAACTGAAGAACAAAGGACACAAATAAAAGAAGAAGTTACACAAAGGAAGGCCGCACAAGAAAGAAGACAGATCTTGTACACAAACAGGTAAGTCAGCAAAAGATCAACAAGTGAACAAGACTAAGAACACTGAAACGAACGGGCGCAGTGATAAGATGTAGAAAGATACTGTAAAAAAACAGAGTTCAAATAAAGAAAAGTTCAAAAACATGTCATACGTGATGACAAAGACGCAGGAGTAACACTAATGTACAACAATTTTAATAATACTCCATGGATGGGCCCCCTTTGGTCAAATTAAAACAAAATTGCTTATGAAGGACACCTTTGGAGAATTATAAAATACAATGGAGACCGTGAAGGAAGCCCCAATGCCCCCACGGTCCCAGCCAGCTCCCCGCGTCCTGCGGAAGGCAGCATTACTTTTCCTCAGGGAGAGCAGCTAACATGCTACTCCCTTGAGGACAAGCAATCTGCTTTCCTATTTGGAAGATAAATTAGGTTTCCTGCTCTCTCTTCCAAATAGGAAAGCAGTTTGCAATGGCATGGTGGGAGCCCAGAGACCCATGCCCTACCATTGCAAACAGCAGTGCCCTGGGGGTGGACACCCCGGGACACTACAAAACCCAGCCTTGGGGGGGGGGGGGGGGCAGGGGCAGTCCCCAGGGCCATCTGCGGACCCCCTCCCACACATTAAAAAAGCACAGGGGGTGGCGGTCCACAGGGCTGTGGAAGTCCTACAACCCGCAACCCTTTTTAACAAGCCCCAGGGAGTGGCCGTCCCAGGGTCTGTGGGGGGCAGTAAGCCCCCCCCTCGGATATATTAACTTAGTGCCCTGAGGGGTTGCGGTCTCTGGGGCAGTATGTGGGGGATTGGGACCCCCACACTATTTATTTTAAAAATGCCCCTGGAATTTGGCTGTTCCGGGGACTAATATCCTTTAAACCGCGAGAGCCTGCTCTTGGTTTTTTCTATTTTTCTGCAGCGAAATGCGCGGATCCTACATGCAACCCACTATTTTTTTTTTTTTTAAATAATATTTTTTTTGCCCTAGAGGTACTTCTGCGACCACCTGAGCAGACCTAGGGGATCAGGGTGTGTCTACCCTGCCCCCTTTTCACATGTTGCACACACATTTCAATGACATCCTCAGCCTCGCTTCTACTGAGGCACAAAATGTCTGCCAACAGTTCCTGATTTCAAATGTTTACAACCGCTTGACAGCCAATTAGAATTGAGCACGTGATCGGGACGGTGCGCTTGTCCTACGAGGCCAATCCTCGCACAATCCGCGGATCCTCCACGCCCATAGATATATAAATGACTTTAATCGTCCTTTTCAAAGAAACTACTGAACAGATTGACACCAGATATGCCAAAGGCACACATCGGAACTGAGGACTACCTCTCTGCCAAATTTGGTGTAATTCCGTTAAGGCGTTCGAGCTGTAGCCGTGGCTAAAGATCCTATGGGAAATTGCATGAGGAAACACGTTTTGGGAACCCCCCTTTTTTCTCGGCCCCCACTTCACCAATCACCCCCAAACTGTCAGGGAAGGAGACGGAACTGAGCTGGCCAAAAGTTTGGAACATTTCAAGAAGATTCATCAATCAACGCACAGTTATTGGCAATAGAATGGCGATTGCTAGTAGGTAATAAATATATATGTATGTATATATCATATATATATATATATGTATTCACTGAAAAAAACATAGGTTTCAGGGCTGTTATAGTTAGCTGGTCATTTCACTTGTACAAAACCATTGAAATTCCTCTTTTATAGTTAGTTCTGCTAACTATACCTTGCACGCCCACAATACACTGCTGATGATGTTACATATTACATCATTCATGACATGGTCAGTGACATCACTGATGACATCACTGATGACATCTCAAATGACATCACTGATGACATCACTGATGGCATGAACCAGTGAATGTGGTTTAGTTCGCTATTTAAATATGTATTATATATATAGCAATCTGCATTGAAGAATGAGTGGATGTATAAATATCTGGATGGAGGATTTAGTATCAGTGTGATTGACTGTTCACTTGACTAATTTATAGTGCCTCACTAAATATATTGGATAGTGACTAAACTGTGTGAATATCTGTATCACTTTTTCAGTTGTTGTGTAAAGTGCTGCACCAGTTGGTTACTAGCTACATGAAAGTCTATATTACTTATTGATCAGTTAACTGAGTATTTGTATGGGAGAGTGAATGTGTGTGTAGTTCGTGGGGCAGTGTGACTGCCCAATGATGTGTGAATAGTTAATTCAGAAGGTATGTGAGGTCAAGACTGCATGTTATAACAGTTGTTTGGGTGGGTGAATATCTTTATGTGTGTGGTGATGATCAAATATATCTCTCAATGGTACATGTCCAACAAGCTAGAAAAATAAAAGGCAGCGTATGTTAACATTTCTGTGACCCCTCTTGCCAGACTAATTAGATCTTTTGGGATGGAGGTAGTTTCCTATGCGGATGACACGCAGATCCTCGTCTCTCTCTCCCAGTCAGTTACTTCGACTGCCTCCAACTTTAGATCTTGCATGGAGGCAGTCGGTCAATGGATGATTCACAATTCGTTGAAACTGAATGGGGAGAAGACTGAGGTGATGGTGTTTGGAGGAAAGGAGGAGGTATGGTCAGCCGATTGGTGGCCAGACTCAGTGGGAGCCTGTCCTGTCCCTGCTTCTTCTGCCAAAAACCTGGGGGTCATGATCGATCCCCCCCAGTATGTGTCAACAGGTTAAAAGAACTGTCTCTACCTGTTTGGGCATTATTCGCATACTGAGGAAGATTAGGCACTATCTTTCACAGCAGGCAAGGAAACAACTTGCTGTTGCCCTTGTTGGTTCTCGACTGGACTACTGCAATGTGCTGTAGGCGGGACTGAACAAAAGGCTGCTGCAGCGCTTGCAGGTAGTCCAGAATGCAGCGGCTAGGTTTGTTCTGGATTTACCCCGGCGCACTTCGGCTACCTCCGCCAGAAATTGCTTCACTGGCTTCCTATAGAGGATCGTATTCTTTTTAAGACCATGTGCATGATCTACAGGGCCTTAGCAAAAAGTAGCCCAACTGGAATTGGATCCATTCTGTCCCGCTACAGTCCTTGTAGGAATTACGTTCCTCTAACAGACTCCTTCTATCAGTCCCTCGTATCCGGAGAACCAGATGGGGTGGCAAAGCCTTTTCCAATCTGGCACCTAAGTGGTGGAACGCTCTCCCTGTGGAACTAAGGTCCCTTCCCACCCTGCAGTTATTTAGAAATGCTCTGAAGACCCGTCTCTTTGTGCGCGCATACCTCTGCCTTTTTTTTTATCTGTCTGCCCCAATTGACTTAGAATTGATTTCAACAGACCGGAAGGTTCAACCTAACACTTTTTCATTTGACCCGAAACATTGTTTGAATGATGAATTCAGACTATATATTATCTGCTGGATGAAGAATTTTTTTGTTAACAATAGACAGTCTGCTCATATTTTAGTGTGGGCTGAAAATCCCTTCTGCTCGCGTAATTTGCGAATTGTTGGCAATTTCGCGGTCCGCGAATCGCGCAAACTTGTCAAACAATTTTAATTCGCAAGCTGCCGGATTTTTTTGCTTAGTCGCGCTTCAAAAATACAATCTTGCGCGCTGGGCTTTGACTTACCATGATTCTGAGTTCGGTGAGTTGTTTTTCCTCCCGGTTTGCGTGCGCTGCGCCATTTTGGACCTGGCTGCGTGATCGCGCTAGACTTTTCGACCGTGAGTACGTCATAGCGGCCCACCATCTTGCACTGCGAGAGTTTGAGAACGCGACTACGTCATAAGGGCCCGCGATCACGCATCGCAGGAGTAAACTATTGCTTTCCCGAACTTGCAAAAATTGCAATTCTGCACAAGAAATCTACAGCAGGCAGCATAAACCTTCTGAAAATGATGATTTGGATCAGAATAACTCCTCAGATTGACATTTGGCTGCACTTTTTTGTGCAAGGAGTCCATTTTTGGGGGGGTGGAAGGAAGGAAGTGCCCCAGAGTCTCCAACTTCCTGTTCCTGTCCAGCAGGCTCCTCCCAGTGCTTTGTCCATGTCCTGGTCACTTTTCATTTGGATCTGGAGCTAGAAGGATTACTTTTTGTGGCTGCTGCTGGATATTTGTATTTGAGGACTTTTTGTTTGGATCACTTTTGGATTACTTTTGAATTTGAGATTTTACAAGTAAGTTGGTGTTGTTTGTTTGGGGCATTGCAGTTGCTGCAACTACACTTTTTAAACTTTTTCACAACTTTAAAAAAAATATATTGTCGGTAGGCACAGTATCCAGTAGGCCCAGGGTTAGTCCTGGGTGCATGATACAACTGTTCCTGTGAGTTCTGAATAGCTCACTGTTATGTGTGGAATTTATTTTTAATTTTGGGGTTGCGTGTAAAGCCACACTAGCCAGTAGGCCCAGGGGGTAGTCAGTGGTGCATGGACCAAGTCTTTCTGTGGCGTGTCTTGAATTTAAACATCATTTAGGGCATGGATGGCTTTGGATTGTGGTGATTTTTGTGTGTTTTTCGATTTTTTGGGGTGTTGTTGGGGTCTGGCCATGTGGGTGGGGGCTATTTTGAGGCCTGGTCCAGGGCCTGGCCATGTGGGTGGGGGCCAATTTGAGGCCTGGACCAGGGCCTGGCCATGTAGGTGGGGGTCAATGGGACATTTTGAAGCCAGGCAGTGTGCTTTGTGCCATAGGCCTGCACCAAGTCTGCCTTGTTTTTATCCATTATGCCGTGGGGTACTCAGTGGTGCATGGACCAAGTCTTTCTGTGGGGTCTCTTGAATTTAAACATCATTTAGGGCATGGATGGCATTGGATTGTGGTGATTTTTGTGTGTTTTTCTGATTTTTTGGGGTGTTGTTGGGGCCTGGTCATGTGGGTGGGGGCCATTTTGAGGCCTGGTCCAAGGCCTGGCCTTGTGGGTGGGGTTCAAGGGGCCATTTTGAAGTCAGGCAGTGTGCTTTGTGCCATAGGCCTGCACCCATTCTGCCGCCTTTTCATCCATTATGCTCAGGGGTACTCAGTGGTGATGAAACAACTCTCTCTGTGTGGTCTCTCTTCTATTAATCTAAACATCCATTTTTGATTAGAAATAATTGCAATTTTTATTTTTGGGTGTGTTGTAATAATAATAATAAAAGCCTAGTTGCAAATATTAATTGAAGCACGACATATGCATCATGTATTTAACTGATTTTCCTCTGGCTTCCTTTGCTTTTAGGTGCACAAAGAGAACCAGGAATCATCCTCATTGTTCATCATCAGTGCCAGGAAGAAGTCCTGCTGCGGTGTGTGCAGCACAACATCACATGACGTCACGTGTGGCCACAGACAACTCTGCAACTCGTGCAACTGCGGCCTGCTGTTCTGACATCTGAAGAAGATGGGCCCAAATAAAGGTGGCCGTAGATCCTCTACAAAGAAAGTTGCCAGTAAGGAAGAGCAGAAGAAGCAAGTGGCGCCACTTACCAAGGAGACTGGTGTGCCTACAGACACTTTTTTGGGGGGAAAAAACAACGCCTGCAGCAGTGGTGTCCACCGGGGACCAAGCGGGGAGCAGCATCTCAGCTTCATTGGTCTCAGTGCCACCACACCAAGTTAGGCCCAAGGCCATGAGTGCCGCAGAGGCAGCCACTTTAATTGCTCTATCACCATCGACCAGTGATGTTGACGTTGACTCATCGCAAGAAAGTAGCATCCAATCAAAGCAGGGTGTAACTCATCTGACGAGTGTTGAACCACAGCCGCAACAACAACCACAGGTGCAACAAGGAGAGGTGCAAGGAGAGGCGCAAGAAGAGGCGCAAGGAGGGGCGCAAGTAGAGGTGCAAGTAGAGGTGCATGGAGAGGCGCTTGGAGAGGCGCAAGTAGAGGTGCATTGAGAGCCGCATGGAGAGGCACAACTGCCCACAATGCTTGTTCCTTCAGAAGTAGGGGCACATCAAGAAATCGAGATTCAAGCGGAGGTATCATCTGAGCAAGCCACTCTTCCTGATGATCCATTGTCTTCCAGATCCCCAGCAAGAAAATGGTCATGGAGGGCCAGTTCAAGTTCTTCTTCAAGCCCCCTTCCTTCTGATGGTCCAGATCTTGATTGAAACCACCAATGCAGTCTGAGAGGGAGGCACGCCATGAGCCGACATAGGTAGCTAAGTCTAAATGGAAGGTTCCCGCAAGGGTTTCACCTATGGGTGATGACGACGAATAAGAAGTGGAAGAAGTGGTGCATTCTGCTGCTGATGAACAGTCTGACGATGACGACCCAGTCATCACAGCGAACACATGTAACTACTACACCAACATGACCTACAGCTGCCATATTTTCTCTTCAGAAGGGCCGGCAGGGACCTCCATCCAGCTCGACCTCCGTTACCTCAAGTAGTGGTGCTGTAACTGTAAGTACACAACAGAGTCAAATTCGGCCATGCCCATCCTCTACTTCATCTGGCATTGAAAGTAGCACCTCCACCACCACCACCAGAAATCTCAACTCCCCAGTTTGGGACTTCTTTAGTATTAGTAAAAAGGTGGAAAACCTAGTTGTTTGTTCGATTTGTAAAACTGTAGTTAGTCGGGGTAAGCTTGGTACCAACTATGGTACCGGAGGCCAGAGAGGTCATCTCCAAAAACACCACACTATCCAGTGGGTGGCGCATATAAGTAAGATCCTCAAAGCCAAAAGTACAACAAATCCAAATGTATCCATTGATATTGCATCTGATGATGACGAGGGGCGGATGATCGTGTAGGGGGAGTTGAAGAAGCAACAGACATTTTTTCCGGTACACACAGTACCCCTGGCAGCAGCACTGCAGTGGTAGCGTGCACACCCTCTACCCCAGCAACAACTATGAGGCACACTAAGAGTCTGGGAGAGACACCATTGTGAAAAAGTACATCAATGAGCCTAACTGGGTTGAAGAAGTCTGGATCATCATCATCACATATGAATATGGTCCAGACCACCATTAAAAGCATGCTTTGGTCGGAGGCGCCATTAAAACACAACTACCCAACGGCACGTCTTTATACTGCAATGCTGGCTAAAATGTTAGCGCTGGATCTTATCCCTTTTTCTTTTGTGGAAGGGGTGGGTTTTTGAGAATTTGTGGCAACAGTCTGCCCTAAATGGAAGGTTCCTAGCCGATCCTATTTTGCCAGACTTGCGGTTCCAGCACAACATCAAGATGTGCTGGAGGTGATTGGGGCAGCTTTGCAGAAGAGTGCTGCTCACACTATCCATCTGACAACAGACATGTGGACCAGTTGCCAAGCCATTGATTACATGTGCATCACTGCACACAGGGTCTCTTTTGCAGGGGTTAGAGACAAGCTGTCTGCAGGTGTTGACACTGCCACAATTTTTCAAGCTAGTCGGAAACATGCAACAGTAGCCATGTTAGCCATGGAGAAATCTCAGACTGCAGTAAACATTTTGGAGGAGTGTAACAGTAAGTTGTTTGAATGGCTGCATCCAAGAAAGTGTATGATTGGTTATGTTTCCACGGATAATGGTAGTAATATAGTTAGGGCCATGAATGATGTTGGCTATTTCAGTGTGCCTTGTTTGACGCACAGTATTAACATTGTTGTTCAAGATTTCTTGAAAAAAGAAAACACAGTCAGCAAGTTACTGGCCACCTGCCGAAGAATCTGCACACATTTCAGCCATCCTTTAAAGGCCCGGAAGCAGCTGAGGATCATTCAACGAGGCCTAGAGTCCCAGTCAGAGGACTCATCCAGGAGGTGGTAACTCAACCTTCTACATGCTTGAGCGTCTGTCTGAGCAGTGCTTGGTAATCAACGAGTATGTCTTTGCACGGGGTTCTTCTATGGAAGACATGAGGCTAGATTTGGAGGAATGGAACCTAGATAAAAACCTGACAGACATGCTTCGTCCTTTTGAGATCTTCACGCGTGAAGTCAGCAGGGAGGACTGTACTTTGGGCAAAGCTATCCCATTGTTGCGCATGCTAGAGCACCAACTGAAGGCGGTGTCTTCAAACGTTAAAAGATGATACTGACAAGCAAGATGAATTTCAGTTGGTGGAGAGCATATTAACCCGCCTAGTTGACAATGAAAGGCTTAAAAAAATACATACAGAACAACATTACATTTGTGCCACTATTCTGGATCCACGGTACAAAAAGGCACCGGCCAGCAAAGCATTCATTCCTTTTAATGAAGCAGATGTTTCAAAGTACAAACATTGGCTAGCTCAGTCAGCCACTCATTTTGAAATATAGCGGCAGGAAATTGAAGGAACCGGCAAAAGTATTACTGAATCAGCAGGCCATTTGGCGTCAAGGTCCACTTCTGTGGCCGAAAGCAGTCCCTTTCCCTCACAGCCGTTACCGACACCAGCAACCGTATCATCATCCTCACCTGCACCAGGCCCAGCCATAATATTGTCGGAAGCGGATTGGATAACTCATCAAGGGTTTGCTCGTTCCAGTGTTGATGCAAATGCCTCAGATGCTACGTAAAGTTCAGCACCCCTGGATGACCTTGTGTGGATGGTGCAGGCCTATCTGGATGACCCAACAGAGGTCTACATTGATCACAACCCATTGCTGTATTGGTATGGGAAAAGGGGTCAATGGCCACTGATCACCAAGCTGGCTCTAAATTATTTGTCTTGCCCACTCGCAAGCGGTCTTCTGAACGTGTTTTCAGTGCTGCTTGTGCCATTGTAACTTCAAAAAGGACCCGCCTCTCACCCTAAAATGTGGAGAAGTTAACAATGATCAAGATGAATCAGCACTTCATACCACCAGATTACAAAATCCACAAATCCACGCAGGAAGAAGAGGACACCGACTTAGGTGATGTAAGTTCTTCTCTGTTAGCTGACCTACTCCTGTCTCAATTCACAGAGTTTGAGGTCAAGCTCTACTTCCCTGACACCTAGGCCTGAAACTGACTTCCTTTTTTTTTTGTCCTGACTCCTTATTCACTTTTACTCCTGTGTGTCTTTCTTTGTCTTGCAACTTTTACCACAACACAACTCTAATCACAACAAATCCATCATCAGGACTGTATTTGTCTTATTTCCTTATTGAAGGTGCCACTGTCTGCAATCCTGAAGTTCATAAGTTCACAACTCAGTCATGCTCCTCTATCCTCCTCCTCCAGACTCCCCCCATCCATTCCCCTCAAGGCAGATGGCTGGATTACGCAGAATGAAGAAACTGTCGCTTCATAGATGAGTCCCCTCAAAAGAATTGGGACTGGAATTACTGACTATATGCTGATTGCTGACAGTTACTTCTGAAATTGACACAGGAGGCTGCCCTGTGGGCATTCACTTTAAGAACAAGATGCGGACAAAAAGTGGAACAGGTAATAAATAATGAGATGGCATGCAGTGGACAGCACTGGCTGTCTGGCTCTGATGAAAGCAATTGCTGTTTGTTTATTGTGCATGAAATGAATCATATGTCTTCTGTTATTATTTAATCCTTTACACACTAAATTCAACTCAAGTCTACTCTGTTTTTTTACCTTGTTTAATTCAAATTGTACTTCTACTGCAGGGGCCACTACGTTGCATTTTTTAACATGAAAAATTTCCTTGGACTCACTGTGTGTGTAGACTGCGACTGCATGAACAACACTGAGTTTGCTAATATACCATGATGATGATGAGTCTTGATGATCAAAGTTACATAATATATTCTTTCTTTACAGTCACTCACTGGGATGGATGGATCATCATCATCGGTTTACGGAAGAACTATGGCCATTTCGTGAGTGGCAAACAGGTAAACCAGTCAACAACAACCACAGCAGAACTAAATGTCTGAGTGTCTAGTCGTGGTATGGAGTGGTTGAGCCAGTGTAGTGTTGTAATGCCAAAGTCCAGACAGCAGTTCATGTAAAATTGCGGCTGAGTGGCTTGCTGCATACAATTAGATACGCTTTGTCTGTCTGTGTCAAAGAGGTATGCTACATCAGGTTACTTCACTCAGTGGTGCCTGCCTTGACCGTCTGCATGGCCCTGGCCTGCTGTGTGCTAATTTCTATCCTTGAAAAGGAGACTCAGAGTACGCACTTTAGAAATGATGCTTGTATGTAATACTGTCGCTTCTGAAACTGAAAGTGTTATTTTTGCACTACACACCGTACCTTATATATTTTTTTCTCCGTGGTGTTTTTTAACATCACTTCCTGTTTTTCCATCAACAATTACAGGCCGGCTTTTACCCTGTGCAATGGGAAAAACGATTAACTGAGGATTACCATTAGCGATCCGCAATTCCGCATCCACCAGGTAGGCAGTGGACAGTGTGTCTGGTCATCACCAAGATTGAGCGACGGAGCATCAGATGGAATGCAGGAGTACCGCGAATAAGAGGAATGGCCGGATGCATACAACTTCCCAAATTGAATAGGACAACTAAAACATACAGTTACAGTATTCTCTTCACTTCTCCTTATCTTTTAAATTATGTTCTTAACTTCTATGAGTGTGACTATGTGCTTTTGTTTGCTCTCTGCTCAAATTCATCCCTCCAGCTATTTGAAAAGTTTCTTTAATATTTTTTAAACTAATTTAATGTACTTATAGGTGTTTTTATTCTCTCTGAGGGCAGATATGCAAGTGAAAATGCGGAATTACTGCAGCCCTGTACTGTCAAATTGTTTCATCATAGTTAGTAAGTTGTAGTAAGTACTACTTTTAAGTAACCTAACCATCCATTTAGCAACTTCATGCATGCAGTAGTGCACTTCCTTTGTGTCCCTTAAAAGATTTATGGATATCTTCGTATCCAAAGATTTGTTTTTCCTAATTTGTTGTTTGTCCATGCTGTGTTTTTTTTTCTTCTCTCCACAAAACTTTCCCAAAAACCCACATTCCCATCCATTTTTAAAACCCTAACCCTCTTCCCCCGGGCTGGGTGGTTTTCATTGAGGTGTGTGAGTAAATGACATCAATAATTCCACACACTTGCTGGGGAGGATAAGGTCAAAGCAACAGAAAATCAATTTAAAGGCAGGTCAGTGAAGGAATCCGAGGATATATTCCTATTCTGCTTGACACACACCTATGAGTATGTGCATTTTGCAAATCATTTCAGAATTTCATGTCTGCCATCGAGTGGATTCATCAACAACAACCTCCTCCTACATGTGACGAAAGTTTACACTGCTGTGTCCTTCAGTACTAGTTCTTGTAGTAGCCATAATCCACGCAACTACTAGTTAACTAAACTTTTGAATGAATACTTTAGCATTGCTTAGGCTAAAATTTAATGTATGGCACTGTTCTTGTGTACTGTACTATTGTACTGTTCCAACGCTCCTCTCAGGCCACTCCATGTCTCATTTCCTTTTTTTCATATGCTGCTACTGCCAGTGTGTACCACTACTACTACCACCACAACAATGACATTTCATCTGTCCAGGATTCCATTGCCAACCTTAATCGCCATTTGCCATGCAGCCAGCCCTGTGCCTAGCCCTATTCTCAAACACTAATGACAGGTAAGATAAGCATTTTGTGGGAGGAAGAATAATGGAGTAGGAGGAGAGGAGAGACTGACGGTAGTACTAGTAAAGTAGTAGGACAATTGAATTCACTAACTCTGTCAGTGGCACTTTTGTAGAAATGTGGGCGATTACTTAGACAATTAGAATCAAGCAGCCAGTTAAGTTTCAGCAAAACAAACGTACAGTTGAGTTAACCCCACCCTGCCTCCCCTACAAAACATAAAACGTGTATGCTATGTTTCAGTAGAAAATAAATAATTATTTTGTCCCCAACAAAAATAAACTATCCCGCAAGACCCAACCCACCCCCCTCCCTAACCCCAACCAATGTCCATGAAATCAAATGTCCCAAAAGTCCAAAAACCCCAACGCCCAATTCCCCCCCCCCAAAAGTCTTTAAAAAAGGGGCAAGGGACAGACTCTCTCCATCTACTTCCGCCGGCGGTGTCCTGTGGCCAGGTGGTCGCTGAGCTCTCGACGGAGGGCCTTGAGCTGGGCTTTCTGCCTCGACAGTTGGGCCACCTGCTGCTCAAGGTAGGCCACTCTCAGGGACAAACGGTGCATCCTTGCCTTGCAGGCACTGTGGGGGGCAGCTGTTGTTGTCGCTGCTCGGCGGCGGCGGGTGGCTGCCAGACCACAGAGTCGTACCGCTGGAGGATTGCGCTGACCGAATGACCCAGGGGGAGCGAAGGAGGATGCAGCTGTTGTCGGTGTCGACTGCGATTCCTCCTCCTCCTGGGCCACCAGGAAGAGGAGGAGGGAAGAGGAGGTGACATTGGACGAAGAAAACCAGTGCGGCCACCTCCACCACGCTAAAGATCTCCCGGGCAATTACATCCTCCCCCCTTAAGCGCCCGCAAGGGAGCCAGCAAGTCTAAGGGGAAGGGTCCTGCACCCCGTAGCCCTGGTCCTAGGTGAAAGAAGAAAAGAATAGGGAAAAAAAGTAAGTAAAAGAAAAGAGAGAGCTAAACAAAAAAAGTAGTTAATAAAGTAACAAAAAGTTGAAAAAAACACAACATATAGATGTAGAAAAAGAGAGGGATAGATATTGAGTACAAAAGATAAAAAAAGTCCAACAAACAAAGGATTGCAAAGTTTAAAGCAGGATAGAAAAAGCATGCCCAGAACCTTAGCAATGAATAAAAAACAAGATGGCTGCGCCCATTGCGACCACGTGGGTAAGTTTGCGCAATGTTTTCCCCACGAGCAAGCATAAACGGACACAATCACGTAATTGCGCTCCGCAAGTAGGAAATGCCCAAAGCAAGCATGCAACTAGCGCCCGGAAACGGAAATACGCAACCCGAACACTGAAAACAAGTTGGCCGCGCCCATGTACGACCGCATGGCTAACTTCGCGGGTGCCGTGCTGAAAAAAAAAACCTGCGAACACGCAAAGCGCCCCGCCAACATGCAAAAATAAAAAAATGCTAATTTGCACAAATTCGCGGACTTTGCGGACTGCGAATTCGCACATTTTGCCCATAATTAATTACATATTGCTATCATTTGGGACACGTTTAAAGCTTGTTTCCAGGGGGAAGCACTCAGTTTTGAATTTATCAGCAAATCTGAGCTACAGAGCTTATATGTTGCTCTGAGAGAGGCGCAGGGCGCACTAACTTATGGGATTGTACAGAAAGTCAACAATATTTTGGAATTAGAAAATGCTGTTGCTAGATCTCGGGCCAAAGTTCACAGTTTGTGGAATATGGAGAATGCTAAAAAGTACCTATTTTATAAAAAGCTAAATCATGAATATGGGGAAACTGTTGGCAGACGCTTGGCATTACAGCTGTGTATGAAAGAATCTTATCGCTCTAGTGTATCCTTGGAGGATAAGAATCCTCAATTGTGTCAGGATCCAAAACAGATACTCTCTATTTTTGAACAGTTTTATACTGAACTGTATACGCAACATGGTGGGGTATGGGTTGATAATAGTGTATTTTTGAAGGAGGGAATACTATATTTAGACCGTTTTGAATTGGAACAATTGAATAACCCAATCACTATGACAGAATTAGAAACTGCTTGTCCTTAGGGAAAGCGGCTGGGCCTGACAAGATTCCGGCAGAGGTTTATAAGCTCTTTTTTCATCAATTACAAGATGAAATGCAGAGTGTTTGTAGAGTGGCACAGGAGGTTCATGCGCCCCATTCTTGGACAGAAGCCACTATTGTGTTTTTTTTTGTAAAAAGAACAAAGAACCGGATTTGGTGGGATCATATTGCCCGATCTCGTTATTAAATTGTGACAGTAAAATATATTCTAAGATTTTGGCAAATAGCTTATCAAAAGTTATTAGCACATTAGACTCCGTAATCCAACATGGGTATATACCATCTCGAGGGACTGTGACTCATGTGAATAAAGTGCTGACACTTTTTGATGTCGCCCATACTGAAAAACGGAATCTAGGATTAATTTTATTGTACGCGGAGAAAGCGTTAGATCGGGTGGAATGGGATTGTTTATGGCAATTGATGTCTCAAATTGTATTTGGAAGAAGATGTATGACCGCTTTGCAGGTACTATATACAGTAGCGACTGCTAAGATCACTGCAATGGGTTTATTATCTGAATCTGTCCGAATTACCCGAGGCACTAGGCAAGGCTGCCCCTGCTCGCCACTTTTGTTTGC
This sequence comes from Lissotriton vulgaris, assembly GCF_964263255.1. Lineage (NCBI taxonomy): Eukaryota > Metazoa > Chordata > Amphibia > Caudata > Salamandridae > Lissotriton > Lissotriton vulgaris. The sequence continues at coordinate 2,061,745,969 of NC_141689.1, read as the reverse complement.
TTTATATATCAATCCTTTTGTTGAGCAGTTGGGCAACAGTCCCTGTATCAAGCCTTTTTGTTTAAGTGATGCTTCATTTTCAGTTTTTGCATATGCTGACGACATAGCTCTTATGTCGGCTGACGCCTCTCTTGCACTTCAAGAGATTGAGCGATTAGTGATAATGTTTGGCCAAATATCCGACTATAAACTCAATGTGACCAAAACACAAATCCCTTGCTCAGAGAGTATTGTTTTTCAAGATGTTAGAGTGTTAAAAGAGGTGACATATCTGGGCATTAAAATAAGGACATCTTTGTCCGAGGTGGTTGATGCTAATTGGAATACGCTGTTACATAGTGTCAAGGAATCGCTAGATAAATGGGGACGATTACATTTTACCTTAATTGGTCGAAGCAACATCATAAAAATGAATATTCTTCCTAAAGCTCTATATTTATTCAGAGCAATTCCCATGGAAATGGCTTGTGCTCAGCTGCAACATCTTCAATCGATATGTGCAAAGTTTATCTCGGCCCCTGGCAAATCCAGAAGAGCAATTACATTTATGACTTTGCCAGTTGAGAGAGGGGGGCTAGCTATACCCGATTTTGCCTTATATTTTTACACTTGTTTTTTGTTAAAATTGCGGGTATTATTGACTGGGGAAGGAATAGCCAGTACCCCCAAGGCTCCCTCAATTTTTGAGATCCTGTTGGGTTCAGAGGCTCGACAATGTTTGTTTAAAGAAGTTGACGGCAGCTACTTTAAGTGTACAAGGTGCACAGTATTGGATGGTGCCTTTAAAGTATGGAAGAGAATACAAAAATTATGCCAGGTGGAGAAATTATCATATTATACTCCTTTTTAATACTGCAAAGATTCTTCCCCCACATCTTTTGGGATAATATAGCACCCTGTTGGAGGAATAAAGGTATCACTAAATATGGGGATCTTTTCATCCCTGGAGGTTCACTTATGTCCTTTGAAGAGTTAGTGAAACATTATAATCTGCCTAATTCTCAATTTTTTTAATTTCTCCAAATTCGGGACTTTTTACTACAGAAAAAGGTTATCTTTGTGCCCAATCCATCTGTGGAGATTGTAAGGCGACAGGAGAAAATTGGGGTGTTGTATAAGCTATTACTGTCGTATAGACCGGCCGATCCTGGTAAACATAATGCTAAATGGCCATAGTTTTGGGGGAGCATAATATATTTATTGAGAATGCTATAGCTAGATCTCGGGATGTCTTATTATCGGCTAATTTGAAAGTCCAGTTTTTTAAAACTGTATTTGATTTGTACTATACCCCAGCTCGAATGTCTAAGTGGGGGATTGGGTTTGATGGAAAATGTTTTTGTTGTGGGGGAGATAATGATGATAGCCTTCATGTTTTCTTTAGTTGTAGTGAACTGTCTAGATTTATAGTGGATATAGAGACATTTTTGTCTATAATTATTGGTGGCCCGATGAAGATTACACCTGTCATCATCTTGTTAGGGATGGAGCCAGACACTGATCAAGGGACTGCTCTATACAAACATCGATATCTGATTTTTATTGCAATGACAGTTGCTCGGCTCTGTATCGCCTCGTATTGGCTTCAAATGAACCCCCAAAATTTGAAGTATGACCGGCCAAAATGTACCATCTTTATAATTTAGAATGGAGTTTATTTTCGGTTAAGGGGGTAAAGAAACGCAAGATTGGTTTGAGTATTTGGGGGACTTTTCATGACCATATGAATTTGTGAAAATGGTATACTAATAAGTTGTATTGTTTCTGTTTTTTTTTATTCTTTGCTACTGTGGAGTAATAAAATTTAAAAAAAACAATGACAATTACCAAATATCAACTCTTAAAAAATAGTTATTTGGAAATCGCTTTTCTATATGTTCATACATTTTGCCTAAAAGTGCACCAGCTCAAAATCAATGCAGACTAGTCTCTATGGGCCCGATTCACAGAATGAACTTACTACTTTTGGCATTCACAGAATGCACTTACTACTTTTGGTATTCACAGAATGAACTTACTCATTTCGGTATTCACAGAAGTTAGGACTACTAACTTTAGGACTCCTAAATGCCTTCTGTGAATACCGAAAGTCTTAAAATTAGGATTTTTCTCTATTTAGTAGTAGTAAAGTTAGGACTCTTAACTTTAGGATGCCTAAATGCCTTCTGTGAATACCGAAAGTCTTAAAATTAGGATTTTTCTCTATTTAGTAGTAGTAAAGTTAGGACTACTAACTTTAGGACGCCTAAATGCCTTCTGTGAATACCGAAAGTCTTAAAATTACGATTTTTCTCAATTTAGTAGTAGTAAAGTTAGGACTACTAACTTTAGGATGCCTAAATGCCTTCTGTGAATACCGAAAGTCTTAAAATTACGATTTTTCTCAATTTAGTAGTAGTAAAGTTAGTAGTCCTAACTTTACTACTACTAAATAGAGAAAAATCCTAATTTTAAGACTTTCGGTATTCACAGAAGGCATTTAGGCATCCTAAAGTTAGGAGTCCTAACTTTACTACTATTAAATTGAGAAAAATCCTAATTTTAAGACTTTCGGTATTCACAGAAGGCATTTAGGAGTCCTAAAGTTAGTAGTCCTAACTTCTGTGAATACCGAAATGAGTAAGTTCATTCTGTGAATACCAAAAGTAGTAAGTGCATTCTGTGAATGCCAAAAGTAGTAAGTTCATTCTGTGAATCGGGCCCTATATCCCTGTTAAGTTTCTATTCCTTGGTTACCTCTTACCTTCTTCTCCCCCTACTCCTTAGTGAGCCTGGTCCCTCTCTAGCCTCTAGCAAAATGTTTCTCGTGGTCCCCTGTTTGTCACATTACTTGACCCTTGTGCCATCTACCATTACTCTTTTCATGAACCCTCTAATTGTTTAATCTTCCCCTTGCTCAAACATTTTACCTTTAACCATATATTTGTGCATTTTTTTCATGTGTTCTTTCAATCCTGCTTTTATTATTTTAATCTCTGAATTCTATCTCTCGATATTTTAGGCAGAGGCTATTGTTGAATTACCAATATTGCTATATGATAATTACTTACAATGGTTACATGTTGGTTTCTCTCTAAAGGGTTCCTTGTACCCCTATGCTCTTCTGGGGTACAGAATACTGACACCCAGGTAGTTGAGTTGTGCTTTATCAAAATGTGAAACACTAAAATAAAAGTTATTTGACATGAACGTCATGAAGAGCTACATATGAAACTTTGCCTTAGCATGCATGCCCACGGAAATAGAAATGACTGGAGAGATTAGTGTCAGGATACTTGAGCACACTCAGCCAACTTTGCAGTGCCATGTCTTGATCGAGCATTAATGTAGTACCCATTATGGGACACACATTTGCATCAATGAGCTGGGCAATAGGTAAGTTTGGTTAAATGCTGGGAGGAGGGTCCATTCCCACGTTACTGTGAAAATAGCTTGGTCATAGAGAATACCATTTGAGATTGGAGCACCTCGAAATTTAAAAAATAATAATATTCTATGTCCCACTGTATGCCTGTAATTAGTTGAGTGGCCCAGGATTTCTGATTTTGTTAATATACAGTAACATGCACATGGACTTGTGCGTGTTTCACTCCCTGTTCTGTGACATGGTACCTGTCTACATATCCTTGGTACATTTTATTTGGTTACTATATTGTAAAACTTAAGCATAAGTGAGGCAGAGTAGTATAAGGTAATAGTGGTCCTGAGCCCATCCTTAATAGTCAGTGGATCATTGAAGTTAACTGTGCTTGTTATGTAACCTGTAAATATGCTCATGCATGTGTAATGGTTTTGGGCTTCTTAGTCCCAACATGACAATCCTGCAAGTTTAGGGTACAAAGGTAACTTACGCTTTTGAGTAATTTACACTTTTGAGTAAGATTTACTTTTAGACCAACTTTTAAAGCCTATGAATTTTACCCAAGTTAGACTTATATTATTGCATTTAAAGTTTTTAAATACTTTTATGTTATCTTTCTAGAGTCTTAAAGCACTCTGTCTTGATGCTGATCTTTTAGCTCTGTTTAACATTTTATTTGTATTTTATGATTGCATTCTTTAAATCGAATAAAGAATATTGATGATAATGGTGATGATGAGTAAGGCTGGGTATTCACAGAATCCAAGTGTAAATTTATTCTAAAAGTGTAACTTAAATGTCTCCACCAAATTGAAGGTCCTGGGAGCCATTCACAAACTGCAGGAGCTTTTCACAAAGGTAACTTACATTTTTGAGTGATTTGCACATGTAATTTACTCTTACACTTTTAAATACCTTTACACTCGAATTGTGTGAATAGACAACAGTAGTAAAATTACTCAAACGTATAAGAGTAAATGACATGTGTAAATTACTCAAAAGTGCAAGTTACATTTGAGAATAGACTCTGCAGGTTGTGAATAGCCTGATGCATATTGAATGCTTCCTTTTTTAATTTTTTTTAATTTATTTTAGTTCCACACTTCCAGGACATGGTAGACATTTGGCAATACATACTTTCCTTATATGGTTTTTACACAGTAATCATACATTATTTAATCCGCCTCTCACATTGGGTCCTATCACGAAACTTCCCCATCAAAAAAAATAGCCCTGAAAACACACAACTGTAGATCTTATTAACATTAATTTAACAATGGTGTAGCTGGCATAGTACAATACTACAGTTATTAGTCCATGTACATCAATCTTTGTATTGCAAAAAAAAAAAAATCATCATTAATTATTCAAATATGTCAAAAATTGTTCCCAGATAATAAGACCCAATTTGCGTTTTCTTGCCCTCTTCAATAAATATAAACTAAATTCCAAACTTGCAATTCTATATAACTTAGCCCTCCACACCTCCAATCTTGGAGGTTCCTGGCAAAGCCAGTCACCAGCTATACATAAACGAGCTACAGTCATTGCTACAAACAAAAAGTATCTGAACTTGTATAAACTGCCCCCCTTGGAAACCTCTTGACCCATCCCTAGCAACATCAATGCAATGGTTATCCGAACAGATGTCTCTAATACATCTGATAAGAAACTTTCCATAGCTTGTATAAAGGGAAGCAATTTGTCGCAAGTATAAAAAATATGATCTATATCCGCATCGGGTGAAGCACATCGAAAACATTTGCCATCGTACTTAATACCCCATTTTTTCATTTGTGCCGGTGTATAATAGAACCTAAAGGCAGTTTTATAGTATTGTACTTGCAAATTTGCTGACATAAGTGCTTCCCTTGCTTTTCCAATTGCTTCCTCCAATGCTATATCTATTTCGTTCTCCCCAAGAATTTCCATCCAATATAGCATGTGTTTTTCCAGATCGTCCTTATTTCTTGAATTTAGGATTTTATATAATCCACCAATTCTACTATGAGCCTTTAGAGCCTCCATCAAAGGGTTTGATATTAATTTAATATGCTTTTTAACTAAATAATCCCTAATTTGCAAAAACTTGAAGAACTGTGTTTGTTGTATACCATAGACCTGTGTCAGTGAAGAAAACTGCTTAAGATTGCCAATTTGATCATACAGATCCCCTAGCGTCTCAATCCCTTTGACCTGCCAGGTCCTCGCCACAATGTCCTGGCAAATAGCCGGAAAGGGGTTTTTTGGCATTTATTGGGGTATAGTACGTTATGTTTCCTAGACCAATTAATTTTCATACTTTCTTCCAAACATTACTAGCTGCGGCTAGCGTCTTAAGCTTCGTTTTTTTGTAGTAGCTCCATTCTATCTCCCTAAACAGACTCCGATTTGCTGCTATTCCCAGGGTCAAATGATATATCAAAATATTTAAACTCAATGTTATTGCATTGCTTCCCTCTTCACCTCCCATCAGTAAAATATACATCTTTTGCAAAAAGCAGACATAATAATGCAATAGAAAGTCAGGGATCGATAGTCCCCCTCTATCTTTTGGTAGCGTCATAAGCCGCATAGCTCTCCGTGGTTTACCAGGAGTCCATATCAATCTAGCACACAAAGCCTGTAATTGTTGAATTTGGGCCGGCAATATCTCTAGTGGTATAGATCTAAAAAGGTATAGAACCCTTGGTAGTATATTCATTTTCAGTATGTTAGTTCTCCCAATCAAAGTCAAATGTAGTCTCCCCCACTTCTCTAAAGATTCGGCTATATTTCTATACAGCGAAACCCAGTTAGCTGACACTACCTCCTCCATAGCCCTTATCTTGACCCCCAAATAAGTTGCTTCCACAACTACTCTGAGATCATCAACCTTCACTGCTAGAGAACACACCAACTGTGTCTTTGCTGCATTTAACTTGTAGCCAGACAGTTGACCAAAAGTCTTAGCTAAACATTCAATTTCTACCACTCCAAGAGCCGTAGTCACTGCAATATCATCTGCAAAGGCAAACACTGTATGAGGGATACCGTGGACATAAAAAGGTTTAATTGCCTCACTACTATTTAACATGCCAATAAAGGGATTTATATACAGCGCAAAAAGGAGAGCCGAGCAGGGACATCCCTGCCTTGTTCCTCTGGTTATCTGCACTGCATCTGAAGTCATACCCATTGTCGCAATCGTAACATTCGGTGCCACATAAAGCATTTGTAATGCTGTCATAAACTTATTTGGAAACCCATTGTTTTCCATCAACATCCATAAGTATTTCCATTCTACACGATCAAATGCTTTTTCAGCATCGAGTAGGATCAACCCTAGGCGGCGTTTCTCAACCTCTGCTATATCAAACAAAGTAATAACTTTATTGATATGTGCTACTGTTCCTCTCCCTGGAATAAATCCATGTTGATCATCAGATACTAATGAGGTAATAACTTTTGATATCCGATTTGCTAGGATTTTGGAATAAATCTTTCCATCACAATTTAAAAGTGATATGGGGCGATAAGAACCCGGAAGATCTATCTCTTTTCCCTTCTTACTAAAAACAACAATAGTGGCTTCGTCCCAAGATTTCGGTGGTACTCCTTCTTGGGCAGCCCTAAATGTAACTAACATCAAATCTTTAAGTTCCTAAAAAAACCGTATATATCTCCCCTGGTAGTTGATCAGGCCCTGCTGCTTTACCATTGCCAGTGTTTTTACAGCCAAAGCTACCTCCTCCTTTGATAGCGGGGCCTACAGTAAATCAGCCACTAATGGGTCTAGTTTAACAATTGTTCCTAAAGGAGTCGGATCTAGTTCCTCCACATTAGTTTGTTCTGTTTTATACAATTCTGAATAAAAGTCGTGAACAATTGCCAATATATTTTGAGGCCCAGTTTTTAGAATCCCTGTTTTATCTTTCATAGCAGATATATTCCGACTAGTCTCCTTCATACGCAATTTCAATGCCAAGTGTCGTTCTATGGCTTCACCATACTCATGGCAGATCTTGCGATGTGCCAAGTATTTCCTGGCGTTTTCATTATCCCATACACCCAGTATTTTTACCCTTTGTTTTGCCATCTCTGTCTCTAATACTTTCACATCTCCCTGGGTAGCTATCCCTCTCGTTAAGTCATCCTCTGCCAATTGTAGTCCCCTATATAGCTTCCCCATCTCTGTTTTTAACTTTCTTTGCCGAGCTAGGCCAAAGCTTAAAACCTCTCCCCTAAAACAGGCCTTAAATGTGTCCCAAGCAATATTGATTGGAGACGAATTTATAATAATTTTAAGAAATTCTCCTATCCACTTCTTCATATAAACTATAAATTCTTCATTATAACTTCATTTTCGATCAAAAGTGAATTTCCTTGGTGCAACCGGAGCCCCCCACTCTTAAACTGATAGAACAATAGGTGTATGATCAGACGAAATGTTGGGATACATATACATCTTTACCTCAGATAGATGGGGTACTTCCACAAAGAAATAGTCCAATCTAACCTTTTTTTGGTGGGGATAGGAATAATAAGTAAAGTCTGGGTCCGCTGGAAACAGGGAACTCCAAACATCTACCAATCCATAATCCTTTAACAAATTAAGGAGAGCCCTGCATACCTGCGGCTTCCTACCTTTATAAATCTTCATTCCCCCATCAATTTCATATTTTGTTAGACTAATGTTCATATCCCCACAAATAATCAGGGGGGTGGCCCATTTTGCCAGCTCTTCATGTACTCGATCCAACACCCCAGAATCATCAATATTGGAGCCATAGATATTGCATATTGTGAAATTACCATGTTGTACCACACACTCAACCATCGCCCACCTTCCATTTGTATCTGCTGCTTTCCGGCGTATCACAACCAAATCTCTTTTAGCTAAAATAGCTACCCCCCCGCGTCATACCGGATTGCTGTGATGAAACTAAAATAAAAATCCCAATTCAGCTAATACTTGATGTTTATTCCATGGAAGATGGGTTTCTTGTAAGCAATTTTAATACAAAAGGGGGGCATGTGTGGGAAGTATTTAATGACCTAGCATTGTTACAATCCCTACAAATACTGAAAAAACAAAGTGTAACAATGGGTCAACAAGAAAATAGTGCAGCTATCCAAATGACTGTGTGTGTATTGAAAGAACACAATCCCTGAATCCAAGGTATTCTTGGTGAAAAATATGTTCCCATCAGATACCCGTCCTGTACCGCCCTACATTACTTGGGATCCTTCACCCGAAGGAAGTGGAAAGAACCACTTAGGATTAGGTAGATTGTGGCCTAATCAAATGTGAAGGAATACAGGGTGTATGAGTATAGACTATGTGGTGGTATCAGGGGGCACAAGAAAATATATAGGTAAGCAGTGCATTAGGTGCTCGCTGTAGCGTGTGATAGTGAAAAAATTAATATTGGGTTGTGGGAGTGGAAAAAGAGTTTATTGGGGTCCTACCCACACCCAATGTTAAAAAACAGTGCAAGTAGTAATAACAAATAACTACTGAGGTCTTATCTAGGTCGACATGTTTCTGCAGTTTCATTGGCTCAAAAGATACCAGTCTGCTTCATCAGGACCTTGTTGTTAATAAAGTGCTACTGCTAATATTAAAGTGTAAAGTGTGTATAAAAAATCATATCACCTGAGAACACCGGTTGAAATGATCCAATCAGTCAACAAAAGACAAACACACATGTAAATACAAAATACACACAGTTAGTGACGATAGCTGCAGATGCACAGAGATAGTCTTGTGATGTTCATTTATATGCCAAACATTAATGGTCAGTGGTTGTGACAACAATCAACTCATTGAACCAGGTGCACAAATCCTGGATTTAACCAAAATTGTAGACACTCACCCATGATCTGGGGAATGGACTCTCCACCTCACCCGGCAACAGCTCAGGTACAAATGGAGCACCGCTCTAATGAATGTGAAACAGAAAGAAAAATGAAAGAGGAAGAGTTCGCTAGAACTCAGTCTGAAAACACATATTCCCTCAGCCATTGAGGGTTATAGCCAGAAGTCGAGGGAAGTATATAGTGTTGTTAGTTCCCTGTATTACTCAGCCGTGGGCTTAAAGGAGGTCTAACTGATCTCTTTATTCAGTTTGTAGGGAATTGTACTACCGGGCGTGTTGTGCCTCTTGAAGAGTCAAGCCGCTTTGCGCATAGAAAGGGCGATCTCGATCTCAACTATAGTGGAACCAGTACAATCCCAACTTGCTATCGTGCCAGCCCTACGTGTTGTACCTCTGAAGAGTCAATCCGCTTAAAGCATGTACGGGGCGATCTCTATCTTATCTAAAGTGAAACCAGTACATTCTTAACTTGCCTTCGTGCCTGCCCTGCATCTTATGCCTCTTGCAGAGTCAAGCCGTTTTACGCATGTAAAGGCCGATCGTGATCTTATCTATAAAGGAGCCAGCACGCTCACAAATTGCCTCCGTGCCTGCCCTGCCCCGCTTACCTGTCCGTCAGTACTCCGCGCCTTCCTCTAGGCTGACTGTGGGAGGTACCGACTGGACAGGAGGCGGGATATTTAACCGGCTTGTAATTGGTCTAAGGGGCGACACGTGTGCAGCGTGATAACGCGTGTCACGGAGCGCGCGGCAAAGAACTAAGAGGTGCATGGGAAATGTAGTCTGTGATCCCGCGCGGGATCATTGCCTAACTTCTCTATTCGTCAGTGAGCAGACACGTGGGGCACGCGGTAGCGCGCGATTTGGAAACGCGCATTGGAACTACAAAAATCATGGGAGTTGTAGTTTATTTACAATTCTTCGCCCCTTCGCACGTAGTAGCGCGCGATTAGGAATGCGCAATAGAACTACAAAGATGGTGGGAATTGTGGTTTATTTACAATTCTTCGCCCCTGTTGTTCGAAAACGAGCTGTTTCATAGGACCTGCCCTTGTAACATCCTCTCAAATTGTGGAAATACTTATGTAGTGCCAAAAATATAACAGTGGCAAAAATATAACACTCATAAGGGGCCATTCTTATTGATTTATGGTTTCGGCCATAGGTGCAATATAATCCCTAGGTGAAGTTTCAACTCAATGGTAGACAGGCTATTGGGAATAAACTGGTAATCAGTGTATTGTGGAAACAAAGGTAATTCTGCGCCAAATTGATATTACAGAAAACAATCTGGTTGATCAGTGCAGAACTTGTATTCTATATATCGTGACTTACAGAGACATCCATGGGATGTCTTCATTCAGTCCCGTGATATCGGTTTGAAGTTTGTGCACCCATCTCTGTTCTCTCCGATGTAGAAAAGTGCTGACATCAGTGATATGTTTAGGGATCATAGGCTGTTCTAGCACGGTCCATTGTAGATCTGTAGGAGCATGTTGTGCCTCTAAGAAGTGTTTTGTCATGCGAGTTGTTTGTTTGTTGCAGCGTATTGAACTCTTATGCTCTGAGATCCTAGTCTTCACTTTTCTCGTGGTCATCCCCACATACTTTTTCTCGCAGGGACAGCTGATTAGGTAAATGAGGTTGGAACTGTTACAATTCGTGAACCTCCGCTGTTCCCAAGGATATTCTGTCCCAATATTGAGTGTTGTGGATTTACGGGTCTGAGGGCATGCTGCACATTGTCCGCAAGGGTGATGTCCAGTTACAGCTGGCATGTCCCACAGAGTGCCTGTATTTTTAGGGATTTCGGTCTTGGGTCTTGTATGGACCAGTTTGTCCCTGAGATTAGGTCCCCTTTTGAAGGCAAATAGGGGAACGGGCAGTGTGTTTTTCCCGTATTCAAAATGCCCCAGTGTTTCTTAATGATGCTGGTTATTTGGTTAGATAGTGTCCCAAATGTTGTCACACATGTCATTCTTTCTGTTTTCTCTTTAGGCGGCACTATTTCCAATAGACTCGCTCTGTTGTTATTTTGTGCTCTTTTCTTGGAACGGTTTACCAGTTGTTTTGGGTAATCTTTCTCTAAGAGATCTTTTCTTAGGTTTTTGGCATGAATTTCAAAAGATTTTTTGTCTGAGCAGTTTCTATGTATGCGCAGAAACTGCCCATATGGCAGATTATCCCGAAGGGACTTCGGGTGGCAGCTATGGTAATTCAGTAGTGAGTTTCGAGGCATGGGCTTTTGATAAAGCTCAGACTTGAGTCCCTCCACTGTGCCGATGATCATCAGGTCCAAGAAGGCCAGTCTACGTGTGTTGAATTCCATGGTAAATTTCAGGTACCAATTTCTTTGGTTCAACCATTCATGGAATTCTTTGAGTTGGGTTTCTGTCCCACGCCACACCACCAGGATGTCATCGATGTAGCGTTTCCATGCTCGCAGACACGGTAGATGGGGGTTGGTGTCTGCGAGCACGTGCTGTTGCTCAAATTGATGTACGTATAGATTCGCAAGACTAGGGGCAAAAACGCTGCCCATGCTAGTCCCGCTGATCTGTAAATACATGGAGTCCTCAAAGGCGAAGAAATTCTCCATCATGGCCAGAGTTGCCAAGTTCATAATAAGCCTGACTGGAGTGATGGAGTTTAATTCACCTGACAGTAACAGATCTTCTATTACTTGTAAGGTCTCCGTTTGGGGTATAGATGTGTATAAACTTTCGACATCGAATGACACCAATAGGTCTGTTTTGATGTCGTATTCCATGTCGGGCAACAGTCTTAACACATCTTTGGTGTCTTTTAAGTAGGAGGGCATCTCCCGCACCATAGGCTGTAGGAACACATCGACAAAGGTCGACAAAGGTTCTAGTATCGAACCTATCCCAGATATTATGGGTCGGCCAGGTGGGGGACGTTGGGCCTTGTGTATTTTAGGGAGTTGATAAAAGTATGGGGTAATCGGATTGGATACCTGTAGATATTGGCCCTCTTTTGGAGTTAGCCAGCCTTCTGCTAAAGCTTCCTCAACGATGTGAGCTATGATGTTGGTTAATCTGGCCGTCGGGTCTTCCTTAAGTTTTTTGTAGGACCGGACATCGTTGAGTTGGCGTAGGCACTCATTCCGATATGTGTCCGCATCCAGAATGACTACCCCTCCCCCCTTGTCTGCTGGTTTGATCACGAGGGGATTTTCAGTTAGATCTTTGATGGCAATTTTCTCAACTCTAGTCAGGTTGGAGAACATCTTCTGTTTGTTAGTGAAGAGCTCCTTGATGTCATGGTTGACCGCTTCTTCAAAAGTTAGCACCTTGGGGGGTTGGCCTAACACAGTAGGGTTGAATGTTGAGGGTTTCTTCAAACCAGTATTGCTGGAGGCAATTTCTTGTGAGTTTCCAGTAGTTTTACTCGCAAACAAAAAATGCAGCCTGATTTTGCGATAAAGTTTGCTGAGTTCAATTTGGGCCTGAAAAGGATCAGTGTGGTTTGTTGCAACAAAACCCAGGCCTTTGTTTAGCACTTGCTCCTGGGTTTCTGTAAGTTGCTGGGAGCTCAGATTAATGACTAGACTGGTGCTGCTGTGGTTGTCGGTTGCTCCTGCGGGATCTTCTTCCCACTCCTCAGATCCATGGTCTGGGGTGGTATATTCCAGCGGACCTGTCCTACTCTGGGAGTTCTTTGACGACCCCGGCTCCTCCTGCCCCCCCTAAAAAAGACTGTTGGTTGTGGTCTCCATAGAAAGGGGGAGGACCATATGGGTTCATCATGGGCGGTAAAGGAGCTTGTCCCCATGGTGAAGGTTGCCACCAAGGTGGAAATTGTGGTTGGGGGAAAGCTGGATTGAATCCTCTCTATCCTCTCCTGTTCCCACCTCTACCTCTTTGTTTAAAGGATGACTGGCTGGTGTTTCATCCATCGGAGTCACTAGAGGCTCCATCGGAGCTAGAGCTCCCATAGTTGGAACCACCCTTCTTTCCAGTTTTTTGATTGGTGGGACAGAAGGTGTCGCTATTGTAGGGATACACCTTCTCCATCGAGAATTTCGCAAGATCTTTTTTGAACTTCTCCAGTTTGGTAAAAAGTATCGTATCTCTGAACTCCTTGCTAGACTTATTCCCATCATCCTGGTGCTTGGTGAATATTTTACTTGATGAGATCGTTGCCTTGATCTGGCCTTCCAGGACCTGAATCTCTATCAATATTTTATCTGCTGTTTTTTTGGCTGTTTTGATAATTAAACACAACCAATTACGCGTGCACTTCCACGCTATTAATGACCAATCATGGAGGAAGGTTTTGTCGTCTAGGAACAGGCAAGGGACGTTTCCTACTATGAGGCCTATGGGTGCACAGTTGTTCCTTAAGTAATCAGCCATGATGATGCCGTGTACGCACACTCTAGCGTGATTCTTTTTTAAAATTAATACCTTAGCCCACCCATCTTCTGAGCCAGTTGAGGTGGCGGGTTTTGGAGTGAGCATGTCAAGCATACTAGGATTGTCTGCAAGTAAAGTCTGGATTTCATCCTCATCAAAGGCTAATCCCAAATTAGTAGCCATGATAGTAACAGTGTTTTCTAGAACTATGTTCCACAAGCTCCTCTACTCAATCAAAATCAATTCGAACCACATCCGTGAGTCGGACAATTTATCCTGCCCGTAGTCGGCTGACTACACTAGAACATTAATACAAAAGGGGGGCATGTGTGGGAAGTATTTAATGACCTAGCATTGTTACAATCCCTACAAATACTGAAAAAACAAAGTGTAACAATGGGTCAACAAGAAAATAGTGCAGCTATCTAAATGACTGTGTGTGTATTGAAAGAACACAATCCCTGAATCCAAGGTATTCTTGGTGAAAAATATGTTCCCATCAGATACCCGTCCTGTACCGCCCTACATCACTTGGGATCCTTCACCCGAAGGAAGTGGAAAGAACCACTTAGGATTAGGTAGATTGTGGCCTAATCAAATGTGAAGGAATACAGGGTGTATGAGTATAGACTATGTGGTGGTATCAGGGGGCACAAGAAAATATATAGGTAAGCAGTGCATTAGGTGCTCGCTGTAGCGTGTGATAGTGAAAAAATTAATATTGGGTTGTGGGAGTGGAAAAAGAGTTTATTGGGGTCCTACCCACACCCAAGGTTAAGAAACAGTGCAAGTAGTAATAACAAATAACTACTGAGGTCTTATCTAGGTCGACATGTTTCTGCAGTTTCATTGGCTCAAAAGATACCAGTCTGCTTCATCAGGACCTTGTTGTTAATAAAGTGCTACTGCTAATATTAAAGTGTAAAGTGTGTATAAAAAATCATATCACCTGAGAACACCGGTTGAAATGATCCAATCAGTCAACAAAAGACAAACACACATGTAAATACAAAATACACACAGTTAGTGACGATAGCTGCAGATGCACAGAGATAATCTCGTGATGTTCATTTATATGCCAAACATTAATGGTCAGTGGTTGTGACAACAATCAACTCATTGAACCAGGTGCACAAATCCTGGATTTAACCAAAATTGTAGACACTCACCCATGATCTGGGGAATGGACTCTCCACCTCACCCGGCAACAGCTCAGGTACAAATGGAGCACCGCTCTAATGAATGTGAAACAGAAAGAAAAATGAAAGAGGAAGAGTTCGCTAGAACTCAGTCTGAAAACACATATTCCCTCAGCCATTGAGGGTTATAGCCAGAAGTCGAGGGAAGTATATAGTGTTGTTAGTTCCCTGTATTACTCAGCCGTGGGCTTAAAGGAGGTCTAACTGATCTCTTTATTCAGTTTGTAGGGAATTGTACTACCGGGCGTGTTGTGCCTCTTGAAGAGTCAAGCCGCTTTGCGCATAGAAAGGGCGATCTCGATCTCAACTATAGTGGAACCAGCACAATCCCAACTTGCTATCGTGCCAGCCCTACGTGTTGTACCTCTGAAGAGTCAATCCGCTTAAAGCATGTACGGGGCGATCTCTATCTTATCTAAAGTGAAACCAGTACATTCTTAACTTGCCTTCGTGCCTGCCCTGCATCTTATGCCTCTTGCAGAGTCAAGTCGTTTTACGCATGTAAAGGCCGATCGTGATCTTATCTATAAAGGAGCCAGCACACTCACAAATTGCCTCCGTGCCTGCCCTGCCCCGCTTACCTGTCCGTCGGTACTCCGCGCCTTCCTCTAGGCTGACTGTGGGAGGTACCGACTGGACAGGAGGCGGGATATTTAACCGGCTTGTAATTGGTCTAAGGGGCGACACGTGTGCAGCGTGATAACGCGCGTCACGGAGCGCGCGGCAAAGAACTAAGAGGTGCATGGGAAATGTAGTCTGTGATCCCGCGCGGGATCATTGCCTAACTTCTCTATTCGTCAGTGAGCAGACACGTGGGGCACGCGGTAGCGCGCGATTTGGAAACGCGCATTGGAACTACAAAAATCATGGGAGTTGTAGTTAATTTACAATTCTTCGCCCCTTCGCACGTAGTAGCGCGCGATTAGGAATGCGCAATAGAACTACAAAGATGGTGGGAATTGTGGTTTATTTACAATTCTTCGCCCCTGTTGTTCGAAAACGAGCTGTTTCATAGGACCTGCCCTTGTAACATCCTCTCAAATTGTGGAAATACTTATGTAGTGCCAAAAATATAACAGTGGCAAAAATATAACACTCATAAGGGGCCATTCTTATTGATTTATGGTTTCGGCCATAGGTGCAATATAATCCCTAGGTGAAGTTTCAACTCAATGGTAGACAGGCTATTGGGAATAAACTGGTAATCAGTGTATTGTGGAAACAAAGGTAATTCTGCGCCAAATTGATATTACAGAAAACAATCTGGTTGATCAGTGCAGAACTTGTATTCTATATATCGTGACTTACAGAGACATCCACGGGATGTCTTCATTCAGTCCCGTGATATCGGTTTGACGTTTGTGCACCCATCTCTGTTCTCTCCGATGTAGAAAAGTGCTGACATCAGTGATATGTTTAGGGATCATAGGCTGTTCTAGCACGGTCCATTGTAGATCTGTAGGAGCATGTTGTGCTTCTAAGAAGTGTTTTGTCATGCGAGTTGTTTGTTTGTTGCAGCGTATTGAACTCTTATGCTCTGAGATCCTAGTCTTTACTTTTCTCGTGGTCATCCCCACATACTTTTTCTCGCAGGGACAGCTGATTAGGTAAATGAGGTTGGAACTGTTACAATTCGTGAACCTCCGCTGTTCCCAAGGATATTCTGTCCCAATATTGAGTGTTGTGGATTTACGGGTCTGAGGGCATGCTGCACATTGTCCCAAATGTTGTCACACATGTCATTCTTTCTGTTTTCTGTTAGGCTGCACTATTTCCAATAGACTCGCTCTGTTGTTATTTTGTGCTCTTTTCTTGGAACGGTTTACCAGTTGTTTTGGGTAATCTTTCTCTAAGAGATCTTTTCTTAGGTTTTTGGCATGGATTTCAAAAGATTTTTTGTCTGAGCAGTTTCTATGTATGCGCAGAAACTGCCCATATGGCAGATTATCCCGAAGGGACTTCGGGTGGCAGCTATGGTAATTCAGTAGTGAGTTTCGAGCCATGGGCTTTTGATAAATTTCAGGTACCGATTTCTTTGGTTCAACCATTCATGGAATTCTTTGAGTTGGGTTTCCCTAAACATATCACTGATGTCAGCACTTTTCTACATCGGAGAGAACAGAGATGGGTGCACAAACTTCAAACCGATATCACGGGACTGAATGAAGACATCCCGTGAATGTCTCTGTAAGTCACGATATATAGAATACAAGTTCTGCACTGATCAACCAGATTGTTTTCTGTAATATCAATTTGGCCCAGAATTACCTTTGTTTCCACAATACACTGATTACCAGTTTATTCCCAATAGCCTGTCTACCATTGAGTTGAAACTTCACCTAGGGATTATATTGCACCTATGGCCGAAACCATAAATCAATAAGAATGGCCCCTTATGAGTGTTATATTTTTGCCACTGTTATATTTTTGGCACTACATAAGTATTTCCACAATTTGAGAGGATGTTACAAGGGCAGGTCCTATGAAGCAGCTCGTTTTCGAACAACAGGGGCGAAGAATTGTAAATAAACCACAATTCCCACCATCTTTGTAGTTCTATTGCGCATTCCTAATCGCGCGCTACTACGTGCGAAGGGGCGAAGAATTGTAAATAAACTACAACGCCCATGATTTTTGTAGTTCCAATGCGCGTTTCCAAATCGCGCGCTACCGCGTGCCCCACGTGTCTGCTCACTGACGAATAGAGAAGTTAGGCAATGATCCCGTGCGGGATCACAGACTACATTTCCCATGAACCTCTTAGTTCTTTGCCGCGCGCTTCGTGACGCGCGTTATCACGCTGCACACGTGTCGCCCCTTAGACCAATTACAAGCCGGTTAAATATCCCGCCTCCTGTCCAGTCGGTACCTCCCACAGTCAGCCTAGAGGAAGGCGCGGAGTACCGATGGACAGGTAAGCGGGGCAGGGCAGGCACGGAGGCAATTTGTGAGTGTGCTGGCTCCTTTATAGATAAGATCACGATCGGCCTTTACATGCGTAAAACGGCTTGACTCTGCAAGAGGCATAAGATGCAGGGCAGGCACGAAGGCAAGTTAAGAATGTACTGGTTTCACTTTAGATAAGATAGAGATCGCCCCGTACATGCTTTAAGTGGATTGACTCTTCAGAGGTACAACACGTAGGGCTGGCACGATAGCAAGTTGGGATTGTGCTGGTTCCACTATAGTTGAGATCGAGATCGCCCTTTCTATGCGCAAAGCGGCTTGACTCTTCAAGAGGCACAACACGCCCGGTAGTACAATTCCCTACAAACTGAATAAAGAGATCAGTTAGACCTCCTTTAAGCCCACGGCTGAGTAATACAGGGAACTAACAACACTATATACTTCCCTCGACTTCTGGCTATAACCCTCAATGGCTGAGGGAATATGTGTTTTCAGACTGAGTTCTAGCGAACTCTTCCTCTTTCATTTTTCTTTCTGTTTCACATTCATTAGAGCGGTGCTCCATTTGTACCTGAGCTGTTGCCGGGTGAGGTGGAGAGTCCATTCCCCAGATCATGGGTGAGTGTCTACAATTTTGGTTAAATCCAGGATTTGTGCACCTGGTTCAATGAGTTGATTGTTGTCACAACCACTGACCATTAATGTTTGGCATATAAATGAACATCACGAGATTATCTCTGTGCATCTGCAGCTATCGTCACTAACTGTGTGTATTTTGTATTTACATGTGTGTTTGTCTTTTGTTGACTGATTGGATCATTTCAACCGGTGTTCTCAGGTGATATGATTTTTTATACACACTTTACACTTTAATATTAGCAGTAGCACTTTATTAACAACAAGGTCCTGATGAAGCAGACTGGTATCTTTTGAGCCAATGAAACTGCAGAAACATGTCGACCTAGATAAGACCTCAGTAGTTATTTGTTATTACTACTTGCACTGTTTTTTAACCTTGGGTGTGGGTAGGACCCCAATAAACTCTTTTTCCACTCCCACAACCCAATATTAATTTTTTCACTATCACACGCTACAGCGAGCACCTAATGCACTGCTTACCTATATTTTTTCTTGTGCCCCCTGATACCACCACATAGTCTATACTCATACACCCTGTATTCCTTCACATTTGATTAGGCCACAATCTACCTAATCCTAAGTGGTTCTTTCCACTTCCTTCGGGTGAAGGATCCCAAGTGATGTAGGGCGGTACAGGACGGGTATCTGATGGGAACATATTTTTCACCAAGAATACCTTGGATTCAGGGATTGTGTTCTTTCAATACACACACAGTCATTTAGATAGCTGCACTATTTTCTTCTTGACCCATTGTTACACTTTGTTTTTTCATTTCTTGTAAGCAAACCACAACTGCGGCAACATGGCGCAGCTCGGCCGCTACTCTTTTTCTTTTATTAAAATTATTCAGCCCAGAGACATTTAGCGAGCATATTCGAAGATCTCTATTCATAGACATACCGCTCAGCTAGTATTTCCACAAGACTGGATCCATTTAACAATCTCGACACCATATAATATCGCTTGTCCATTTGCGTATCATATTGTTTATTGATTCTCTTATAGATTCCAATATCATCTAAAGATGTAAGTGTGGATTTTTTTGCCCCTTATAACCCCTCCACCAAACCCTCCCCCCTCCTCATCCCTCCCCCTCCCCCTACCCCGCTACCCCCTTGCCCACCTCCCACCCTTCCCAATAACGAAGCATTTGGACTTATGGTCCTGTAGATGTAACTGACAATTCCCCGCTCATCCCCGCAAAGCTACTCTTATATACTCTGTCATTCATAAGAGGTAGGATTAATATACATTCTTCCTCCATTAGTATGACCTAACCGGAATATAGATTAGGTACCCACAGAGCCTCCTTTTTCCTCTTTTTTTTTTTTACCCTTTTTTCCCCTTCCCTGTTTTAAGAAAACATTACAACCTTGTGATAAACACACACAAAAAAAAGAACATTCATAATGCCTTCTTTCTGATTTCTGCCCCCATGTTTAGTACTTATCCAGTTGAACTATTAAACTTACTCGGTTGGACTAGTAATCTTACTCAGAAACTCCTTAGCCACCCCACATTGAAAAAAAAATGAGTTCGCTCCTTATAAATAATCTTCAACTTTGCAGGATTAAGAAGGAACACTTGGGCACCCTTAGCCTGTAGTGGGGTTATTAGCTGCCGTAATTGCCATCTGTTATCAACCGTATACTTGCAGAAATCAGGGGTTACAAAAAACTCAAACCCAGGACCAGGCCGTTTCTTGTCAGGTCTTGGAAGCTTAAATACCTCTTCCCGGGCCAAAAAGCTGTTGAAAGAGATTAGCAGAGCCCTAGGTCTACCCAGATTTCTTTCTCCCTCTTCTCCATCAATTGTCCAGCAGCCCCTTTCAAATGAAATGGGAAGCGATGTGCCCTCTCGACCTCCCTGTCCCAGTCCCACTTTGTTAATTCTGGGAAGGCGTCCTTAAAGAGATTAACTATGAATTTGCGTGGATCTTGGCCTTCTTTTCCTTCAGGGACTTGGAGGACCCTCAAATTGTTGCGACGAGCCCTGTTCTCAAAGTCCGCCAACTTCCAGAGGGTATCCTCCTTTAACCCTTGTAGTGCTTCTGTAGTTCCTTTTTGATGCTCAACTGCGTCCTCCAAGCTAGAAATAAGAGTCTCCGCCTCGTTGAACCTATTAGCTGTGTCAGCTTGTGATTTAGCAAGCCTTCGAACCGAGTTTCAAAGTTTGCGACACATATTCTGAACTCTGTGGCTCTCTTCCCTGGTCTCATCCCACAGTGAGATTATCGATTCATAAATCAATGCTAGCGAAATCTCATTATGCCCCTGATCAGTAGCCTCCTCTGTAGCTGTCTCATTTCTGATGTGATCTGAGGCTTCAATGTTTAAGTCTCGAACAGTAGAGGGGCTATCTTCTGTGTTATCAATAGAGTCATCCTGGCATAAACTACTAGCCGGGCTCCCTCCTTCCAAGCTCATTTGCAACGCATAGTGTGATACCAAGTCTTCACAAGACGAGGGCAGGGACGCTTCGGACATAAGTAAAAGTCTCCAGACTCCCCATCAGGTGGAGTCTGTTCCTGCTCCTGTTCCTGTCCCTTTCCTCCACTGGCGCCAAGGTTGGTGACCATACCATCACCCTCCAAAGGTGCAACAAAAGTTAAAGTTTTTACACCGTCCCCCTTGGCTCTCTCTTTTCCTATCGCCGCTGCCGCTGCTGCTGCTGTGAAGATAGATGGGATCACCACATTCTCATCTGTGCCTCCCATAGTTGAACTGGCATTAGCCCCTACCAGTGCACGGTCCTTTCCTGTCTCCGCTGGTGTTTTGGGCTGAGTTTTTTTGCCCGTGACAGATTTGGCCCCTTCTTTGGAAGCTCCGTTTCCCCCCTGATCTTCTGCAGCTTTCTGCTTCCCCCTTGTACCCTTAGGCGCCATGTCTTCATCGTTTAAGGCAATTGAATGCTTCAATGCTTATATTAGCAGTTAGCAGATAGAAAGCAAAAAATACTCCCAATGGTCTCACTCTGCCGGTAAATTTATTTATTTATTTATTTATTTTTTGCCTTTGCCTTTACCTTGCCTTGCAGTGGCACGCCCGCACAATTCTCTGTACACTGTACTCGACACTTCTCGACTCACACAATGTTGTAAAACTTAAGCAAGCCCTCACTCGTTTTTCAGCGTCATCAACGTTGCCTCTCCAGTATTCCTCGCTCCTTGCTCCGTCCGAGGAATCAAGAAACCAAAGTGGAACACGGCAGCTCAGCCATCACCACACTATTGCCAACTGATTTTCCCCCGGAGGCTCCGCTGCTCCCTATCCACCGTCAACACGGAGAGCGGGCCCCAGCAGCACACCGAGCTTCGAAACGGGAACAGTCCGCCTTCAAAACGCTGCCAAGTATAAGCGTTTCGGCGTCTTCGGCGTTTTTTTCCCCCGCTGCTCCTCACTTCAAAATTTGCAAACATTCGTGACAAGAATTTTCAATTCTATTAAGGACAAGGAGGCGAGGATTATGCTTTCTCATTTCTTTAATGAAATGCTCAGCAGCCAATCAAAAAACAGAACTACAAATCCCATGAACACTTGGGAATGACCCTAGAGGAAACACTATATAAGGTCCATAAATCAGTCTTTCTTCCTCTTTCTTTGGGTAATAAGTTCGACATCAAAAAACAATCCAAGGTAAAGCAACAGCATCAGCTCCAAGCAAGCCGCCGAAATCCACAGGATCTTGTAGACAAAGATGGAAGTATCCGGGATCCGTGCGCAAGGAGACAGAGGAGGCTCACGAGGCGTATCAACCATATCACTTCTGGTCAGAACCTGAAACAGAGACAGAGCCGAAATATCCCAACATCGAGAAAATAAGATATACAGGGGAGGGAAAACAGAAAATTTCACAACTGTAACAGTATGCAATTTTATACAGTACATGATAATACCAAATAAGTACAATCCGGGTGGGATAATCCTCGCCTCCTTGTCCTTAATAGAATTGAAAATTCTTGTCACGAATGTTTGCAAATTTTGAATTCTATGTCAGGACAGGAGGCTCCGATTATGCTTGTTCAAAGCTCGTCTACCACAACAGAGGCAACACTAACAATAGGTTTATAATAGAATTGCTTGAAAACAGAGTCCGAAGACCAGTCTGCAGCCTTCATGATGTCAAACAAAGTTACACCCATTGAGAAGGCTTTGGAGGCCATTGCTCCCCTAGCAGAATGCGCCCCAAACACAGAAACATCAATGCCTGCCTCGGACATAAGCCAGCGCACCCAGCGAGCTAAGGTAGCTGGTGCTACAGGACGAAAAGGCTTCTGCAAAGCGATCAACAGCTGACCTTGCATATCTGCGCGTAAAGAAGCGGTACTCACCTCGTAATCCTTCAAACATTGTACAACACACAGATTGGGGTGATCCGGGAAGGAAGGATACGTTATGGATGAGGTGTTGGTTTTAGTCCTTCTAGAGAGAGTGAAAGTAACACCTTCGGGAGTAAAGGAGCGGCCCGCCAGGTCTAAAGCCCGAATATCCGAAACACGTTTGCAAGAAACTAAGCATAATAACATTGTTAGTTTTGCAGACAACTGTTTCCGGGACAATAGAAGATTAGAAGGCCAGGCCTCCAAGTATCTCAGGACAATCGAAACATCCCACAAAGACACGTACTTCGGAGTGGGAGGTTTCGCAAGGCGAATTCCTTTCAACAGTTTGGAAAGCAAATGATGTTCCCCAACAGGTTTTCCATCAACGTGGACATGACCCGCCGAAATGGCCGACCGAAAACCATTAACAGTCCGGTATGCAAGACCAGACGTGGCCAAGGAAGTCAAGAAATGTATGACTAGACTGATATCCGCCGAAACGGGATCAACCTCCCGTTGAACACACCAATCACTCCAGCGTTTCCATGCTCCTCGATACCGCTTGTGGGTATTGGGAGACCAGGCGTTACTGATGAAGTTGGCAGCTTCGCTAGAAATGCCTGGGACCGACCAACGATCCCCGAAATTCGCCACGCTAGTAACTGGAGAGTGCCGGCAAGAATGAGGGGATGCGGAGATCCGAGAGGATCCAGCAACAGATTCCGCTTCTGGGGAAGAAGGAGAGGAGGCGCGCAGCACATTTCCAGGAGAACCGGGAACCATGCCTGAGCTTTCCACAAGGGAGCAATCAGAATCAGCTCCGCTCGAAAGCGTTTGGTGTAAGCCAGGACTCTGGGAAGCATCATAAACGGGGGAAATGCATAGCAAAGAGTCGAGGGCCACTGTTGGAGAAAAGCATCCGTGGCCAGAGCTGATGGGTCCGGTCTCCAGCTGTAAAACTGGGGAAGCTGCGTATTGAGGCGAGATGCAAAAAGGTCTAGGTGACACTGGCCCCATTGATGAAGAATGGTGCGGAAGACTCGAGGGTGAAGTCTCCAGTCGCTGTAGTCCCGAAGATGACGGGAGTGCCAGTCCGCTACCTGATTGTTGCGGCCCGGAAGATACTCGGCAATAACTGTGATCTTCCGCTGAAGGCAAAAATGCCAAAAATCTTTGGCAATCTCCGCTAAAATCTTGGACCGTGTCCCGCCCAGCTTGTTCACATAGCGGACTGCAGATACGTTGTCCATTCGGTGAAGAATGCAACAGTTCGCCTGCAGGGGGGAAAAACACCGAATCGCAAAGGAACCCGCCAGGAGTTCCAGGCAATTGATATGAAGAGATAATTCCTGGGGCGACCAACGACCCCCCGTCGAGATGGACCCGCAACGGGCTCCCCAGCCCCATTGACTGGCATCCGATTCGATCACCAGTTCCGGAGAAGACCCGAACAGGGCTCGACCGTTCCAGGCCTCCATGTGGTCTAGCCACCATTGCATCTCCATCTGCACTTCCTCCGAAAGAGGAATTTGATCTGAGTATCGGAGACCTTTCCGGAGATGTTGGATTTTCAAGCGTTGCATCGCCCGGTAATGTAAGGGACCCGGGAAGATCGCCTGAATGGAGGACGCTAGAAGGCCCACTACACGCGCCAACGACCTCAACGACACAGTCTGTCTGGAAATAACAGACGTCAACTCTCTCCTGATGTAACGGAGTTTCTGGTTGGGTAAGAGTAGTTGGCAAGTCAACGAATCTATCCGAAAACCCAGAAAATCGATAGACTGAGCGGGAACCAAAACCGATTTGGGAACATTGACTAGAAAACCCAGAGATTGTAAAAGGGTGATGGACCACTCCAGATGCTGTAGGAGCTTGAGAGGACAATCTGCCATAAAAAGAATGTCATCCAGGTAAATAATCAGTCTGACCCCCCCTGGAACGAAGATGCTCCACAACCGGCCTCAGCAATTTCGTGAAGCACCACGGTGCTGATGAAAGGCCGAACTGGAGAACTTGATATTCGTACCACTGACCCAGCCATTGAAACTGGAGAAACCTGCGATGGGGGCTGTATATCGGGATGGACAAATAGGCATCTTTCAGGTCCAGACGGACCATCCAATCCCCTTCCCGAAGGAGATCCCGCAGAAGATGGATGCCCTCCATCTTGAAATGCCTGTACACAACCCCGCTGTTGAAGTCTTTCAGGTTGAGAACCAGGCGAGATCCGCCTCCCTTTTTCTCGACCAGAAAGACTGAGCTGACAAAGCCCTGAGGATGGCGTACTGTTGGAACAATCGCCCCTTTGCTGAGGAGCACCTTTATCTCCTCCGACATACAAGCTTGAGAGTGACTTGAAAAAAGCATAGGGGTCGGCAGACGGGTTTGATGAATTGGGTGATAGAACTCGATCTTGAACCCTTGAACGGTGTCCAGCACCCAAGCATCGCTGGAGATTAAGCGCCAATTGTTCAGAAAAAACTTTATCCTGCCCCCCAGCATCACATCGCATGCTTGAATCAGGCTCACCTGTAGCTCCGGAATCCTGATATTGTCCCTGGTGGCCACCAGATCTTCCTTTGCCGTACTGGCCTTTTCCTTTCCGGGAAGGATAGAAGTTTGCGCGGGTGGAGTAACCGGAGTCGTACTGACCACCGCGCTGCTGTGAAGAACCTCTGTGGGACTGCTGCTGCGACCCGCGGCCGAACGACCGTCCCCGTCGTCCGGCCTTGCTGAAAACCGGACGCATGGCCCGGCGCAAAGATGCCTGCGCCTTGTCAATGCCGCTGAAGGCGGAAACAAATTTAGTCAATTCATTGAGGAAGGGTTGACCGAAAAGAAGGCCCTGCGCCTCCGGACCGGCTTCAGATGTAGCTAATTTGGCCAATTTTGGGTCTAGTTTGAGGAGAATAGACCGTCGCCTTTCAGCAGAAATGGCGCAGTTCACATTGCCAAACATGCAGACAGCTCTTTGAGCCCATTCAATGAGCTCGTCAGGATTGACGGTCGCTGAAGCCTCCTTTGCCTTGAAGCCCAAATCCAGGATCTTTGAGAGGGGGCCCAACATGTCCATTAACTTGTCTTGACAGGACCGCCACGAGCGGTCGAGGCCTTTCTTAGGGTCCTTGGAGTACTTCTTGAGGTAGGTCACCATCATGGGGTCCACCTCTGGGGTTTCAGCAATGTGGTCCGCAAGGTCCGGTCTCGGACACTCAGAGCGCAGACGAGCCCTGACCGGCGCCTCAAAGGGATGGCGAACATGCGCCTCAAGATATGCGGCCGCTGCCGGAGCTGGCAACCAGGACGTGGAATTAGGATGGATAATATCCTCCGGTTCAAAATTCAAGAGTAGGGGACGCTCAGGAGCGTCAACGAAACGCTCCTTGCGGAGACGCTTCTTTGGAGGCGAAGAGTCGTGCTCGGAAGAGGCCTGAGCCTGGTCCGACTCATCCACAGTATGTGACGCAGAAGTCTTGGGCTTGTCGGAAGACAAGGCCCTTGCCAGCCTTTGAAAGTCCGATTTGTGTGGGTTGTGAGGAGATTTCGCGGCCTTTTGAGAAGGCGGCAACCACCCTTGCTGAACAGCATAGTCATTGAGATGACGTTTTAGAGGGGTTATGGCTCTAACCAAGGCCTTGTTCACCGAAAACTGAACACCCTTGTCCAGTTCCTCGACCAGGTTGTACTCCATGGAGTCATCCTCCTCCTCGTCATAATAGCAGTCATCATCTGCGTCGTAATATTCAGACATTGTATCAAGGTACAAAAATGAATGCCCACTAGATGACTGACTAAAATATTGAGTATCAGTGATACCAGTAAGGGGGAGTGATAACCCCAAAGCAGGCCCGAGAGAGGTTGGTAAAATACCAAACTCCAGAAAAACTATAGAACGTGGAGGGAGAGAGCCTGCCAACAAAAAACCACTCTAGGCAGAGCCTATGCAACAATTATCAGCCAAAACACTTCACTGTGCTCCGGCGTAGACGGGGTCGAAAGTTCAGGGCTGTGGGCGTGAGCGCTGGTGAGAAGCGTTCCTTCACTCGACCGGCGTGAGGCGAACAGCCAGAAACCGGAAACAAGCAACGCGCATGCGCGACGTCGCTGCCGCTGAAACACCGGCTCGAGAGCGCTTGCGCTCTCCCAAGAAGCCGACGACCCCTGCTCCCACTCCACCAAAGCAACCGGGCACAAGGACGCGGCCAGGCGCAGGGAGGTGAACACACGCTCCCAGGAAGACACGTCGCCAACGGACGCAGAAAAAATATATCGGCAATGAAACCGAGCAAGAGTACACAAGCGAAGCGCACTAAAGTACAAGCAGCGCAATAAGGCAAGTGTACACAACCAAAGCAGAGCAATAACAAGTAAAGCAATGCAAGTAAGGTAAAAGTGACTTAACTGGCTGCGGAGCAGCAAAGAAAGAGGAAGAAAGACTGATTTATGGACCTTATATAGTGTTTCCTCTAGGGTCATTCCCAAGTGTTCATGGGATTTGTAGTTCTGTTTTTTGATTGGCTGCTGAGTATTTCATTAAAGAAATGAGAAAGCATAATCGGAGCCTCCTGTCCTGACATAGAATCCTTGTTCCGCCCCAGCCACTGCTCCGTACTCTGTGCTCCACAGGTGTGAAAAATCAGGAGCCAAGGATGGGGCGCTGTGACTCCGCCACCACACTACTACCGGCAGTTTTTTTTTTGCTGACTCCACCATCCGTTATGCACATTCAACAAAATGACAAAAAGTTATTCTTTAAGCGGACACAATCCGCCGCTTGCGCCGAACACTGCACTGCAATCCCGGTACACCGCCGAAACTCTCCCGGTCCGATCCTCCCAAACAGCTTGCCGGGGCGCGAGGAGTGGTCAGCCTACACGTCCACTCGCGCAGACGCCATCTTGCTTCTCGCATATTGAATGCTTCCAGGGTGTTCTTCATCCTGTGTGCATCCAATGTCTAAATGCTTTCTATCTATGTGCAACCACATTGCTGTGTTTTGTAGTGTGCCACGAGTTGCAATCTTCAACCAAGTTAGTCGATCATACAAAGGAATCCTACTTGACATATAATTGCACGAAAACCTGCTTAGTAAGGGTAGTTTCAAATGTAGAACTTTTACCATTATTGTGTGGGCATCATGAAATATATGCTGTCGTATGTGATCAATGAATAGCAATTGTCAAGTAAATGTGTTGATAAGAAATAAGCCTTCACATAGGAACATGGCATCTACCTATTGTATTAGGTTGTAACTAAGATATAATGTCTAATGAGTTATGTAAAATGTGATTGTGCAAAGACTCAGAATTGGGAATGGGAGACATAGGAGTATGAGATGTTTTGAGTAAATTACCCAAAATCCCCCACTATGTAGAGTTGCATTGCATAGAGAATATTTTTGAATATACTTCTGGAACCTTATGCCTCTGATTTCTTGACTATCTTTTTCACGTCTCCCTTTTTTTTCTCAACAAAATGTGCACTGTGCAAAATGTTTAAGGCACTTTTCACTGGCATTTATTTGAAAGACCGCGCACACTGATTTTCACGATATTTCTATAAATATACTCTACCTCTAAATGTTCTCCTTCGGCCCTTAAGGTGAGATACTGCATATAGTACGGTTTTAGCTAATGTGAACTGGCTGCTTCTCTAAGAAAGAACTCGAAAGGTTCCACTGAAAGAGAAATCCCCACTAAAGTCAGCTCCCAGAAGCCCTCTGAAGGAAAGACTCTCTTTGTGTTGCAGTATACGTTTTGTTCTGAGCACCTGAACAGTGAACAAAGTGCCACTTATCAGTAGGACAAAAGATTCCTTCATCGGCCAAATGCTGGGAAAGATGACAGCTGCAAAATCAGAGCCTGTAAAGAGAAGTACATTGCTTGGGACCTAACAGGAAATAAACTATTCATGTAGACTGTAATGCCTAAGCCTATTCAATTGAACTGAAGTAAGATTACCCTCCTCTGAAACCCGTCCATGTTTAATGGTAACCTTAGATGGTTTAACTTGTGAGAGGTCTGGCTTGGAAAGTGTGGAAAACAAGCGTTCCATATGAACGTATACCAAGAACTGCGGCTTCGGAAGGGAAACGAATAAGGAATTCACTTTTTTGTCGTCTTTACTTAAACCTAAATTCATGAAGCATCTGTGTTAATATCAATTCACTGCTCATCCGGGCAATTATTCATTGATACCCCACAGATATTTCTTGAGAAGCAAGGACAAGGTAAGAGGGTTTCCCTATTTCGGTCATTCAACACAAAGAAGCAATATCTTATTGTAAACCTGTCCTAAATGTTCCCTGAGGCATCATACTATATCAGAAGACACATACAAAAAAACATAAGGTATCAGTAATTATTTGGCCAATTGGGTGCACAACACAATCACCTGCAGGTGAGAATACACTGCTCCCCAGTTCATTTATTGTTTTCAGCAGGTAAAATATTTGAGAAATGTTTTTTGTGACTGAAACTTGAGCTTCTCCTATGATGTGTAGCTCTACATCACATCGCACCAATTACCATATGCATTATCGTTTTTTAGATGTGGTCGGATTGGGGTAGCAGGTGCAAAACAACGTGGTCTTGTGTAGACATTATCTCTGGGTTCTACACCTTTTCTGTACTCAGAGCAACTTATGTTCAATGAAATGCATTGAGAACTACTAATATTATTAGTAGTGTATAATCTTAATTTTTTTATATGTATATTAATTCAGCAATACAAAAGCTTTCTAATTTAATAAGCTGAGCTGCACACAAGTGAGCTACTCAGAGGTAGATGGAGAACTACAGTAGCTCACGATCTAATGGTTGGAGAACCCTTATCTGAATCAATAAAAGGATAGGTGTGCATTTAGAAGACAGCATTACAGAAGTATCCGCCAAACAGAGGATGCCCTACATTACTTTATCATGCTCTCCCCACTGCCATACCTTGAATTAATTTGTACCCGGTTTGTGGCGTAGCGCACCGCATTGCTTTGATTGTTTTAACTATAAATTGTGCCTGTGTGCTCCACTGCTCGCTTGCATTGCCCGCATTGCCTCCTGAGTAAAACTGCTGCCTGATTGAGCCCATAGCGTCCTGTTTGACTTTTGTTTTTGTTGCGACCATTTTGTTGTGCCTGCAGCCCGTCCCTCCCCCTATGCTCCCGCCTCCCAGCTCCCCCTCCCACCCACTGGACATCAGGAACGGCCCGGCTGGGGATTCTCTGTGACCAGCCTGATTCCTACTGAAGCGGTCGCTCCACCCTACCTCCTGACATCGTAGCTCTGTCCTGGTATCGTAGCGCTGCTCTCCCCACTGCCATACCTTGAATTAATTTGTACCCGGTTTGTGACGTAGCGCACCACATTGCTTTGATTGTTTTAACTATAAATTGTGCCTGTGTGCTCCACCGCTCGCTCGCATTGCCCGCATTGCCTCCTGAGTAAAATTTCTGCCTGATTGCGCCCATAGCGTCCTGTTTGACTTTTGTTTTTGTTGCGACCATTTTTTTGTGCCTGCGGCCCGTCCCTCCCCCTACGCTCCCGCCTCCCAGCTCCCCCTCCCACCCACTGGACATCAGGAACGGCCCGGCTGGGGATTCTCTGTGACCAGCCTGATTCCTGAAGCGGTCGCTCCACCCTACCTCCTGACATCGTAGCGCTGTCCAGGTATCGTAGCGCTGCTCTCCCCACTGCCATACCTTGAATTAATTTGTACCCGGTTTGTGGCGTAGCGCACCACATTGCTTTGATTGTTTTAACTATAAATTGTGCCTGTGTGCTCCACCGCTCGCTCGCATTGCCCGCATTGCCTCCTGAGTAAAATTGCTGCCTGATTGCGCTCATAGCGTCCTGTTTGACTTTTGTTTTTGTTGCAACCATTTTGTTGGTCCTGCAGCCCGTCCCTCCCCCTACGCTCCCAGCTCCCCCTCCCACGCTCCGCCCCCTCCACTCTCCATTTATGACAGACGGTCCTTCGTGCAGCGTCCACGCGCAGCGGTCGCGCCCCTATCGCGCCGAAGGTGCGGCAAAGGTAAGCCCATCTACGCCCGTCCGCGCCTGGACCACGCCCAGCACCAGACCCCCTGGTCCCCGGAAAGCGCACTCCTCCAGCATAACGTATGACGCCGCCACTCTCTTAGCCCTTAACCCCGGACGCACATCTCTATGCTGCGTAGCTGCCCCTGGTCACACCCATGGACCCTTCGCCAGCCACTCCTGCAAATTTACCAGCATCAAGACCCATACCACATCCACTAACCCCAAACACAGCTCCGACTCTAACCACCTGAAGTGCATCCTGCTGAACACCCGCTCGGTCCACAGACACGCCACCGAACTCTGGGATCTACTCGACACTACATCACCGGACGTCGCCTTCCTTACTGAAACATGGATGAACGCATCATCAACACCCGATATCGCCATAGCCATCCTGGACAATTACAAGATCATCCGAAAAGACCGCACCAACCAAACAGGAGGAGGCATCGCCATCGTCCATAAGAACACCATCAAAATCAAGACCAGCTCCGACGATAACCTTACAACCGCCGAACACCTCCACTTCCAGGTCCACACCGACCCTAGTACCACACTCAGAGGCACCCTCATCTACAGGCCTCCAGGAACCCGTAAACAATTCAGCGAAGACATCACCGACTTCATCAGTCCACATGCCCTCGCCTCCGAGAACTACATTCTATTAGGAGACCTCAACTTCCACCTGGACAAGAAAAACGACAGCAACACCACCACCCTTCTTGACAACCTGGCCAATCTCGGCCTCAAACAACTTGTTGACATTCCCACCCATGTAGCCGGACATACGCTCGACCCAATCTTCACCTCCAGCAAACACATCTCCTTCGATCGCATCACAGCTCTCCACTGGACGGACCACAGTTGTGTTCACTTCAGCTACAAAACCACCTCGACCCACAACCCCCCACAACCTATCCCCAGAAGAAAATGGAACAAAATCACCACCGACCAACTCCTCACATCGCTCAACCAAAACCCACCCGCCCTCTCATTGGACCCAAACCTAGCTGCCATCAAATTCAAACAATGGATCACTCACAGCGCTGACGAATTAGCACCCTTGAAAAACCATCACACCAAACAAGACAGTAAAAAGGCCCCAGGGTTCAACGATGACCTTAAGAAATCCAAGAAACATGCCGTACTCTCGAGAAAACATGGAGAAAAAACCCAACCACCGACAACATGACCACCTTCAAGGCAGCCACCCGCAAACACCACCAGCTGATCCGAGCCACCAAGAAATCAGCACTCAAGATTCGACTCGACAACAACGCCCATAACAGCAAGGAACTATTCAACATCGTCAAAGAATTCACCAACCCCACCGCAGCCTCAAATGACATCACTCCCTCCCAAGACCTCTGCGACTCGTTATCCTCCTTCTTCTACAACAAAATTGCCGACATACATAACAGCTTCGAAAACAGTTCCAACAAACAATCCTCTCCACCCCCCTCAGATCCTAAACCGCCCTCTAACAACCTCGGCGCCTGGAACCCAATCACCACCGAAGACACAATCCGCCTAATGAACTCCATCCACTCTGGCTTGCCAACCGACCCCTGTCCCCACCACATCTTCAGCAAAGCAGACTCCATCATCGCACCCCATCTCCGTGATGTCATCAACTGCTCCTTCATCTCTGCCACCTTCCCAGAAAGCAGGAAACATGCCGAAGTCAGCGCCCTCCTGAAGAAACCCACAGCAGACCCCTCCGAACTTAAAAACTACCGCCCCATATCCCTCCTCCCATTCCCCGCCAAAGTCATTGAGAAAGCCGTCAATAGCCAACTCCCTGCCTTCCTCAAATCTAACAACTCCCTCGACCCCTCACAGCCCGGCTTTCGAGCCAAACACAGCACTGAAACAGCCCTCATCGCAGCAACAGACGACATCCGAACACTACTGGACAACGGAGAAACAGTGGCCCTCATTCTACTCGACCTCTCCACCGCCTTTGACACTGTTTGTCACAGCACACTCATACAACGCCTCAGCAACATCGGCATAAAAGGAAAAGCCTTGGACTGGATCATCTCGTTCTTAGCTGGGAGAACTCAGAGAGTCCGACTTCCCCCGTTCAAATCAGAGGCCACCGAAGTCATCTGCGGTGTACCACAAGGATCATCACTCAGTCCCACCCTCTTCAACATTTACATGAGTCCACTCGCTTCCATCGCGCGTCAACACAACCTCAACATCATCTCCTATGCAGACGACACCCAGCTGATCCTCTCCCTCACCAAAGACCCCAACACCGCCAAAACCAATCTTCACGAAGGCATGAAAGATGTAGCCGTATGGATGAAAGACAGCCGCCTTAAACTTAACTCAGACAAAACGGAAGTGCTCATCCTAGGATCAACCCCCTCTGCCTGGGACGACTCATGGTGGCCTTCGGATCTGGGCTCAGCACCCATACCCACGGACCACGCACGTAACCTTGGCTTCATCGTAGACTCTTCACTCTCGATGACCAATCAAGTCAACGCCGTCTCATCCTCCTGCTTCAACGCACTTCGTATGCCCAAAAAAATCTTCCACTGGATCCCCGCCGAGACAAGAAAGACTGTCACCCATGCACTGGTTACGAGTCGACTAGACTATGGAAACACCCTCTACGCCGGAATTACAGCCAAATTACAGAAAAAACTCCAACGCATCCAAAACGCATCAGCGAGACTCATTTTGGACATCCCTCGCCAAGATCACATTACCGGCCACCTGAAAGACCTCCACTGGCTTCCCGTCAACAAGAGAATAACATTCCGTCTCCTCACCCACGCACACAAGGCCCTCTACAAACTAGGTCCCGAATGCCTCAACACTCGACTATCCTTCTACACACCCACCCGCCAACTGAGATCCTCCAATCAAGGCCTCGCCACAGTTCTGCGTATCCAAAGATCCACCATGGGAGGTAGATCCTTTTCCTACTTGGCGGCCAAGACCTGGAACTCAATCCCCACTCACCTCCGCCTTACACAGAACCACATCTCCTTCAGAAAAGAACTTAAAACCTGGCTATTTGACAAATAATGAACCCCCTCCCCAAGCGCCTTGAGACCCTCTGGGTGAGTAGTGCGCTATATAAATTCTCGAACTTGAACTTGAACTTGATTCTGCACCTCATTCAGAGTTAATGGAACTGCTTTATTTCCATGACTGTGGTGCAGCTGTCTGTGCATTAGACCTTCGTCATTATGCGATCACCATCAGAGGACCACCATCACCCTAGTGTCAGAAGCCCCGTCATATGTAGAGCAAGGGGTGCACAGACAAAATATCGACTCCAAAATATCGACTGGACATAATATCGAGTTTTAAATATAGACTGGACAAAATATCGACTGGACATAATATCGACTACAAAAATATCGTTTTTCAGGTAAGTGAAGTAATATCGACTGTATAAAATATAGATAGCAAAAATATCGAATTTTTAATAATATATAATATTTTATAGTGTATTTTTATGTAATAATATGTGTGAAAAGTGTGTATTAATGTTATAAAATATTTTATTAAATGAATTTTGTTTTTTTAATAATTGCGTAATGTAATTCTGTAGCGGGTTGTGGGTTTATAGGGGAATAGGGTGGGAAGTAATTTAATAATAATTAATTAATTAACATATGTTTGTAAATATTTATAATTAATAATTAATTGATAATTAATTAATAATAATTAGTTAATTAATTAATATAATTTTGTACATATTTTGTATTAGTAATTAATTGGTAATTAATTAATTGTAATTAGTTAATTACATTAATTAGAGTACATTTTAATATATATAATTTTGTGTTATTGTTAAGTAATTAATTGGGAAAAAATAATATTAATTATTAAAATAATTACAGCTAATGTGCTAATATATTTACTTTATTGTTATTGTTAATTAATAATTATTTGGTAATTAAATAATATTGATAAATTTTGGGTAAAGGAGTATTTTTAGGGTTCAGGGTCAGTTTTCAGTTTTTGGGTAAAGGGGCATTTTTAGGGTTCAGGGTCAGTTTTTAGTTTTTGGGTAAAGGGGCATTTTTAGGGTTCAGGGTCAGTTTTCAGTTTTTGGGTAAAGGGGCATTTTTAGGGTTCAGGGTCAGTTTTTAGTTTTTGGGTAAAGGGGCATTTTTAGGGTTCAGGGTCAGTTTTCAGTTTTTGGGTAAAGGGGCATTTTTAGGGTTCAAGGTCAGTTTTCAGTTTTTGGGTGAAGGGGCATTTTTAGGGTTCAGGGTCAGTTTTCAGTTTTTGGGTAAAGGGGCATTTTTAGGGTTCATGGTCAGTTTTTAGTTTTTGGGTAAAGGGGTATTTTTAGGGTTCAGGGTCAGTTTTGGGTTTTTGGGTAAAGGGGTATATTTTAGGGTTCAGGGTCAACAAATAAGATTGTAAAAAATTATTTTTATTATTTTCATTTATTATTTAATTATTATAATTTAATTTAAGTATTTTTAAGTATATTTTAGTAATTAAAATTTAATATTAATTTAATTTAACACTGTTTTTAATAAAGTCGATATTTTTTACATCTATATTATTGTTAACGATATTTTGTACTCGATATTTTTGTACTTACCTGTTTGTAGATACAAACTCGATATTTTGACTGTCGATATTTTGTCCACGATATTTTGGCAAGTCGATATTTTGTCCCTCGATATTATTTCAGTGATCCAGAACAAGGCTTCCAACATACCCTTTTTCACTGCCAAAACCTCACAAGTAACAATGGCCCTCATTTTGATGTTGGGCGGTCCTCCACCGACAGGCCATTGATGGTGGTTCGCCCAACATCCAGGGCATCAGTCTGACTGACTGATTACAATGCCAACAGTTGGAGCGATATTGTCGAGGGGAGCAAGGCTACCACCTCTGACAGGCTCTGGTGCAACAGTCTGACTCCTATCCCAACCATGAGGTTGGTGCCTGCGCAGGCACCTCCCTAGGGATTAGGATGTCCCTTTCTGACTGCCTTTTCATGGCGCTCGCACCACCATGGAAAGGCAGCTGGGAAGGGACTTTGGGGACCCCAGTCAGGGTTCCCGCCCCCGTGGGCAACTGCTAAGTTGCCAGAGGGGCACATGTGGGGCCTCCCCAAACATCCATGCACTGTGTGACAGGCACCACATGGTGCTCCTCCCCCAATATCCATGCACCGTTTGCCAGGCACAAGATGGTGCCTGGCAAACGTTGCATGGATGTTTGAAAAATGACTTTTTGTACTGCGGTTTGTGCTACAGCCCTTTTCCAGGCCATAGCACAAACCACATTAGAAAAAGACAGATTCTGGCTGTCTACATGGAGGTCTTATCGAAATATGGCAGGTGGGGCTGCTGACTCCTTGTCAGGTTGTCTTATTACCACCATTCAATGTCTAGTATGTGATAGGAGAAAAACTCTGCCATGTAAAGGATATTAATTCCCTGTTTTTCAGAATCAAGAATCTGTTTTGGGAGGTTGAAACTGATAAATGGAAAAAGCAAATACTGTAAAGGCTCCCATTGCAAGGTTGTATTGCCCTTTTGGTGGAAGCATTTTTCAAAATTATTCTCGCTAGAAATACCAGCAGCATGATGGGTGGGTAGCAACAATGTAGACTGATGGCCTTCCTTACCTCAAAGCTTTTTTTTCGGCTTGCCTGTAAACGATAAATGATTTCCTTAGCACAAACTTTCTATTCAACAGCTGCAAATCAGCAGAATGCTTCATTTGTTTTATTTTTACTCTGGGTGAATAATTTCTGACTTTTAAACGTCCTGTGTTTGTGTTTGAAGACATGTCTAACACTAATTGCAACATAGTCTTGTTTTTTCAATCTCCAAAGAAAAAAGTATTTCTTTTCTCTCAAAAAAGCTCAGAACATAGCAATCATTTAACACTATGATCCCAAATCATCCTTTCAATTTTGAATAATGCAGGTGCTGCATTTTTCTAATTTGACAGACTGCGGTTTTAAAAATCCTTCTTTCAGCAGGAAACCGTGCTTAATTTGAGCCGGTGGTTTTTACTGCTCAGGACGGCACTTAGGGGGCCATTATGATGTCGGGCGGATCTCCACTACCCGACTGGCGGTGGCGATCCGCCTAACATCTTTCCCCGCCCGCACTCCATTCCCCCGCCTTATTACAATGGCAGGGGGCACAGCGGCGGACAGAAAGACTATCCCCCGCTTTACAGCAGGCAGGCAGCCATTACAATTGCCTGCCGTGTGGTCCTGGGCCTTAATATGGTGGCGGTGCTCAGCAGGCACCGCCAGCCATATTAAGATATGTGCAGAATTTGGCCTTTCCATGGCAGTGATGCCACCATCGAAAGGCATGCAGGCTTTGTCTGTGGGAGCCTGTTGCGGGCCCCCTGGGTGTTGGAGAGGTGGGGGATGCACATGGGATGTATCTATGGCTCCCCACTACATTGGCATACAGAAGGTGCAGGCACCGTGCAGTGCCTGTCACGTTGTGCACGCCAATGCACATCATGCCTCTTTTGCATTGCCACGGGTGCTGCTTACCCACCCGCTGCACTGTAAAATATGTGGGATGTGGCAGCCAGGGTGGCGGTCGCATACTAATTGGCATGGCAGGACCACAGCACCTCTGGCTGTCGGTCCCGTTTACTGTTACGGTGACGGGTGCACAACGTACTGGGCCCAAAATTGTCAACACTGGCACTTGGGACAGTCTGCCACATGTTGCCGCTGTTTTTCTGGTTATGACAGCACAACCACCACCGTTGTTTATCAATTCAATATATGTTGGAAATCCTAAAATTATTGCCAACCTCTGCTTGGTCTTTCATATCTTTTTGTCCAGCTCTACAGTTATCAGGGATTAGCTTGTCTATGGTTTGTTCTTGGGCTATTTTCCTGGGCTGTGCACCAAGAGTGTCGTTGCAAACTATCGAATGGGTTTTATCCCCATCTGGCGGATTTATTGATTTTACTGCTAGCTTTGGCTCGGGGGCAGTGGGAGAACCAACCTTAATCGCTAGCTCTTTAATTAACTCGGTATGAAAATTTCCCATAACTATAAGGGTGCCGAGTTGTTCCGCTATTCGCTTGAGCCTTTCAATTAGCGGTAGCACGAGGGATTTATTCACACATAATAAACATAAAAAAACACATATATATACTATTAAATTAATCCATTATCAAGCATGTGGAGATAAATTCCATTCTTCAAGACAACAGGAATGGATGAAGATATAGAGTCGCGCAGGAGACTGCGAGCACAATATATGTTTACGCAATCAACAGCATCACAAGCACAACAAAACGTCAGTGCTAACCCCAGTCTTCCCACATCGATTCAACAAAAATATTCCAGATTGGAAAAACTAATCCGAAAGGAAATTTCGAAATGGTGGGAGGCTATTACACTCTAAAAGTACCAAGAAGAGAAAAGAGTGCCAAGGGGCTTGAGAATTCTAATAGCTCCTTCATACGAGGAAGCAGATGTTGAACTGGCCAAGGAATGGGCAGAGAATCTGATGGATTGCTCTAACAGAATGCTGTCGATATTGATTAAGCATGCCTGGAAAGATAGAGTGGTATTACTCAAAGAAATTGCCGAGTTGAAAGAAGAGATAGCCAAAGATGACACGCCTGAGAACCTAACCAAAAAATTGGAAGAAATAATGAAAAGAATCACAAAACATGAAGATGAGATTGGGGCTAAAAAGGAGAGAAAATTCCTTAGAGATAAAATAGATTATCAAACAGGTCGCATTTTTACATTTAGCCGCAAGTACGACAATGTGAAAAGGAAGGGTATACAGGCAACCATAGACAAAGTTCAAACTGAAGGGGCATCTGAAGACGAACTCATTGAAAGGGATACTTCAA
This sequence comes from Lissotriton vulgaris, assembly GCF_964263255.1. NCBI lineage: Eukaryota > Metazoa > Chordata > Amphibia > Caudata > Salamandridae > Lissotriton > Lissotriton vulgaris. Next base: position 2,061,707,413 of record NC_141689.1, on the reverse strand, counting down.
AAGATGGCAACACGCCGGTACGGGCGAACCCATTGAAACCATCAAATTTTTGGGAGGAATTTCGCATGATGACCCAGGCAGCACAACAACAGAACTGGCAGATAGACCGTGGCAGAGGAAGAGGAAGGGGATTTCGAAGACAAGGCAGAGGAAAGGGCAAAGCTGGAGAAGAAGCCACCACATCCAACGCCAAACAAGTAGGGGCGGCAGGTGGAAAAGTAAACATTACCCCAATGGGAGTGGAAACACGGGGTCAAAAAAACAAGAGAGGAAAATGAACCGGCAAAACGTGGTAAATTTGTCTTCTCGTTTACTTTTTAAAAACGAACATGAGATTTTACAGTATGGCCTTTCTTTCTGCCCAACTTCAAATTTCATTTATTCCCAGGAACGTATTGACTTATTCAAATTTACACGCAAGTTACGTCTACAAAAGTGGAATAAATTGAAAGTAAAGAATGTTGGTAAAATTATTGACAGTGTTTCCCCTGCGCCTGAATCTATTGGCGAGGTAGAGACTCTCATTGCTGCTAAAGAACTGGAATATGATATACCATTGGAGAGACCAATTGATGCTGAATCATTGGGCTTCAGTACCAATCTAAATTGCCCAAATAAGTTTAAACCCAAGTCTAGTTTTAATCCCATGCTTTCAACATGTGGAATTGACATTTCTGGAACTTTGGTCATCAGTGATTTGAAAAAATTGGCCAGAAAGAAGGGTTGGACAAAAGATAACTTGAGTAAAAATGAACGTCTTGCTATCAGATCATTAGAAAGTGATGCCTCCATTGTTATCCAACAGTCGGATAAAGGAGGAAATGTTGTTGTGATGGATGTGAACAATTATATTGATGAGGGGATGCGACAATTGAACAGTGTAGATTGTTATGAGGTCTCTTCAAGCCAGGTGGTTGAAAAAACCAACACCACTTACTATGAGATGTTGAAGGATTGGCAACAGAAAGGTTTGTTAGAGTGGAATGAGTACTCCTTTCTACCCAATCGCAATCACAAAGTGGCAGTACTCTATCTGCTGCCAAAGCTCCACAAGAACGCAGATAAACCACCTGGTAGACCTATTGTCTCCTCTATGGGTTCTTTGTTGGAAAACACGTCCAAATACATAGACTTTTTCCTTCGTCCTTTTGTGGAAGCTATACCATCCTACTTAAAGGACAGTAGGGACTTCATCAATAAAATCAGAAATGTTGTATGGCTGGACAGTTATCTACTCATTTCCCTTGATGTATGTAGCCTCTACACTTCTATTCGACATAAAGATGGCATAGATACATGTCGTTAATTCCTGAAGAAACGTTCCATCTCCTTTAGGGATCATATCACAATGATTTTAGACATGATGTTGTTTTGTCTCCAAAACAACTTTTTCATCTTTAATGAGGTCTATTATAGACAATGACAAGGGACTGCGATGGTAACTTGTTTTGCTCCCAGCTTTGCCAATCTGTTCATGGTGGACTGGGAGCAACAGGTGGCTGAAACCCATGTACTATATCGCAGCCATGTGAAAACCTGGCTGCGATATATTGATGACCTATTTATCATCTGGGATGGTCCGCAAATACTGGCAGAAAGTTTAGTCCGAGATTTAAACCAGAATGATTTGAATCTATGTCTGGAAGGGAAAATCAATAGCCAGTAGATGGAATTTTTAGATCTAAAAGTTGAGGTTGCTGGCAGTCAATTAGTGACGAAACTATTCCGCAAAAGTACTGCAGGCAACACACTGCTTCACGCAGAGAGTAGCCACCCCAGATCCCTAATAGACAGTATTCCATTTGGAGAATTCCTCCGGGCCCAGAGGAATTGCAGCAGGGATGAAGACTTTGTTTCGGAAGGGGAATGCAAGAAGGAACGCTTCAAAGAACGTGGATATCATCCACAAGTAATTGAAGAGGCCTTCATGAAGGCAAACAGGATAAGCCATGAAATGTTGTTGATCCCTAGGGAACAAAAGGAAAGTGAGGTACAGGAGGTGGTCAGATATATTTCTACCTACCATGCTAAATCCTGGCAGGTACAGAGTAGCTTAAAAAAGCACTGGAATGTACTGAAAACTGAGCCTACATTAACTAGTGTAGTTGGCTGTAATCGTAGCATCACATATCGGAAAGCAGACTCTCTTAAAGATAGACTGAGTAAAAATGAAATTACCATCAAACAAGGAAGAACATCTGACATACAAGGTTTTTTTACGTGCATGACATGCAAGGCGTGTAAATTTAGCCAGAATGTCAAGTCAGTCTATTTTCCAATTGAAGACAGAGAAAAGACTATTAAACAACATCTGACTTGTCTATCTGATTATGTGGTGTATATTCTTGTGTGCCCGTGCTCCAAGAAATATGTAGGAAGCACAATGTTTCCTGCTAAGAAACGTATTTTGGAACATATGCGGGCAATTGAAAATAAAGACCAGAATTCACCAGTAGCCAGACACTTTGAAGAACTGCATCGCAGCAATCGCAATCTTCTGAAGTTTTTTGTAATTGATAGAATACCCTCCATGAAAAGAGGTGGAGATAGAATACGTAGGCTGCGACAGCTAGAGAGTAAATACATTCTGGGCTTAGACACCCGTATACCAGGTGGGCTGAACTCTGAAGAGGAATTGAAATGGCATTTGGGTGAGTAAACCACTGAATATAAACACATTTTAACGTATAGGAGTATACAGTTGTTCTCGTAGTCTCCTGTCTGTGCTTCTCATGTTTTTAATTCACAGTTTATGTTTATCACTTTATTTTACAATTGTAATGCCATGCACTGCTATGATTCGAATCATTTAGTTGTGTAATAGATAGTGAATATCAAAACTGAATGGCTTGTTTTTTTCATACAGGCAATATCTGTTGAAGAAGAATGAATGTGCAAGACGGAATTTATTAATGGGCAACTCATACGGATATTGTTTGAGAAACTACTCCACTTGGGTATCTTTGCATTATATTGAGTTTGGACTGTCGAATCTCCCACTTGGGATTTACCAACATGAACTTTTTTGTTGTTTATGAAATTATTTGACATTACAACAAGCTTGGATGGTTAAAAAAACAAGGTGTTTAGAATTCCCTTTCAGGGTCTTTATAATTTGTGTCAGCAAATTCTTAATGTTAGAATTGTTGTCATTTTCACTAGTAGGACACTGTTCCAAGATGGCCGCGCTAGTTTGATTCGAATGTTAGTCCTTTGTTTATGTTAACACAAGGAAGTGGTATGTGAAACTTTATTTAATTATGGTTTTGAGGAACACAATTCACCCGTGATCAAGCCGATTATTCGGTGAAATGCGTTGGGTTGGTTCCATGCACTGTTTGTCATGCTGGAAATAAATTTGAAGAAAATAAAATACGATCTTCTGGTCTAATGAAGTGGTGATTTATGCTGGACTAAGAGTGCATTTTCGCTTTTGAAGCATTTGGTGAAACGGATTAATACATATATATACATATATATATATACATATACATATACATATACATATATGTATATACATATATGTATATATATATATATATATATATATATATATATATATATATATATATATATATATATATATATATATATATATATATATATATATATATATATATATATTACCTACTGGCGGTCGCCAGTAGGTATATATAGTTAGGATTTTTTCTCTATGGAACTTTTGAAAATTCTATGTCTAATAACTTTGGCGTTTGTGGACGGAATCGGCTGAAATTTTCAGGAAAATGGCACATTTTGTTTCTGAGCAGCCCCTGAAAATTTGGGGGGGTTTCCTCAAGGGGGGGCCGAGAATAAAGGGGGGGTCCCAAAACACGTTTTTAACATTGAGTTTTCCATAGGGGGTTTGGCCTCACTTTTAGCTCGAACGGCTGAATGGATTTGCACGAAACTTGACAAAATTGTAGGGACTGTTAGCCCGATGTGCCTTTGCTGGGTCCGAATATATGTGCTCCAGTGGATTTTGAGAAAATAACGTTTTAAAAAACAGATATATCTGTGATAGCGTCCCGGATAGCGCACCGGTTCGCGAACTTTTCGCGTAACGGAACTTTGCGTAGCGAAGCTGATTGGCTCTCCGGTGTCTGTCAACATTCTAAACAGTCCGGAGCGGCCGCCATCTTGTCTCTCGGTAGGATCGAGAGACAAGAGGAGGAGAAAAACGAAGGGGGAATTTAATGAAAGGGGGCAAGGTAGACCCTTCTTGACCCCCTAGGAATGATGTTGGGGTTATGAAAGGGTCCCGTGGGGCAAATAAAAAAATATAGATTTTTTGCGGTAGAAGCGCTTTCCGGTTCGCGAACCGGGTAGTGAACCGGGACGCGAAACGGGAATTCGCCATTTTGTGTTTCGATTTATTTAAATTACAAGATGGAGGAAAAAGAATGTGAGAAATGGGTATAAGGGGGTACGGGAAACGTATCTTGACCCCCTATGTTTTCTGAGGGTGGCTGAGGAGGCTCATATATGTTGATACTTGTCTTCCAGCGGCTGCGCGTGAGCGTTTTTTTTTTTTTTTGCTTCATGACGTCTGTTAACGTTCGATTCGAAGGAAATCAGGAAGTGTTGACCGCTATTTTGACACTGCGAGTAAATATATTGTTAAAAATAATTGTTATAAATTAATCCGTATTGATAAACATTGTCTGCGCCATCTTGCTTTTTTTCCAATGGCACACTTTTGTTGTGCACGGCAGCCATTTTAGATGCCTTGACCAGACCCACTCTCTGCACGCCGCCGATCGTGACGTCTGTTAACGTTCGATTCGAAGGAAATCAGGAAGTGTTAACCGCCATTTTGACACTGCAAGTAAATATATTGTTAAAAATAATTGTTATAAATTAATTCGTATTGATAAACATTGTCTGCGCCATCTTGCTTTTTTTCCAATGCCACACTTTTGTCATGCACGGCAGCCATTTTAGATGCCTTGACCAGACCTACTCTCTGCACGCCGCCGATCCTCAGCATGGCTCCCCACCCTCGCAAGCATCTCCCCCACGCACTGGTCACCCCCGCTCTCTGTCTTATGCATGGGCCATAAACCTCCCCCATCTGCGCTGCTCTTCCCTGAGAATCACACCCTGTGCCCGCCCGACACCACCCTTTCACCCTATTCACTACTGCACCCTCTGACATTCCTCTTCCTTTGTGTCTGATTGTCCAGGCCGGTCCCAGGCTATCACTTAGCCCTGCGGATGTAGTTTATGGCCTCAACTGTAAAGAATCACCCCTCTTCAAAGGAGTTACAGTAGATCAAGGCCCCCACCCGATGAGATCCGTCACACCACACGCGTTCCTACTATCTGATAACCATCCTGTATTGTGATTGGGGAGGGGATTCTCACTGTGAAGGTGTGTGGGACCGAGCCTGAAGCGGAAGATTCCAGGGATGCCTCTTTGTACATCAAAGTTTTTACAATAATGTGTCACATTAAAAATATATAGCACTCCAACAAAGTAGTAGGATTATAAAACTTTAATAACTTATAAATATATACAACGCAACAAAAACAGTAAACACATTTAAAAAACATTTTTAAAACAGAAGCAACAATGGTCAGTAGCTGTCTTTTGTGCGAATAGTCCCAAGGCAGCACAACGTGCTAAGTTCTGGACGGCACCCAGGTGATGTCACCTGGGTGCTGCACTGGTTTTGGTATCCTACAATGCTGCTCCGAAAAACGGCGTGGGGCGCCCCGGGGGGGGGGGGGGGGAGGCCTCGTCAGTAGCGGTCTGTTGTGCGAATAGTCCCAAGGCAGCAGAACGCGCTGAGATCTGGATGGCACCCAGGTGATGTCCAGTAAGTTGCCGCACTGGTTTTGGTATCCTACAATGCTGCTCCGAAAAACGGCATGGGGTGCCCCGGGGGGGGGGGGGTGGGGAGGCGGCGTGAACGGGCCTCCCCAGGTGAAGGCTCGTCTGCTGTAGTGGGGCGCCGTTTTACCGTTTCAGTTGCCATTCCGCCCGCTTTTGCTACACTGTGCCTCATCCGCCATTCAGCTGTTTATTGCCCGCTCTTGCGGCTACAGCGTCTCGCTCACCATGTAGTTGAGTTGCGCCCACTCTTGCGGTGCAGCGATAGGCGGCTGCCACAGGACTCTTAAAATGGCGGCCGGCTCTTCGGATTTGGGCCTGGTCCACTAAAATGGCCCTGGGACACCTTGAAACTCGGACGCTTGTCTGCTAGGGCTTGGGCTCCATTCTCGAAAGCGTCCCCTCAGCCTTGAAGATTCTATAAAAGTCTTGGGGGCCCCCGACTCCAGCAGGCTTCCGGTGGGGAGCGGCTGCCATGATTGCTTGCGGAATGGCCACGACGGAGCTACGAGATGGTGGTGCTCTCATGCTGACGCCAGCTTCTGTCTGAAACATCCAGAAACACTGTAGACTATCAATTCGATGAGTTCCGGTGGAGCCCCAACGTGACCCGGTAGGGAAGAACTTGCCCTCCCCTTTTTTGAGTGATGGTTCTTGTTGCCTGTCCCCTCTGTTGTCATCTAACGGAACCTTTTTTGATTGCCGAGTGAGAAAAAAAAAGGTGGGTCTTTCATTGTTTGGGAAAAAAAAATCTTTTAATCCAATGAAAAGTGTTATTTTTAGGTCATATGATCAAGCCTTCCATCATTAGGAAACCAAAATTAAAATGAACCAATGAAAAGTTTTATAAACAAGTCACATGACCTGTTATGCGACTTTCGGCTATAAAAAGCGTACAAAATCCGTTGGCCCATGAGGCGGCGTCAGTAGCGGACCGATGTGCGAATAGGCTGAAGGCAGCACAACGCGCCGAGATCCGGATGGCACCGAGTTGGTGTCCAGCAAGTTGCACTGGTGTGGCCATCCTACAATGCTGCGCCGAAAGACGGCGTGGGGTGCCCGGGGATAGGCGGCGCGAACGGCCCTCTTCCGCCTCCCCAGGTGGAGGCACCTCATCTGCAGTGCGGCGCCCCTTAGCGTTTCACACGCCGTCCAGCCGAGTTGCGCCCGCACTTGCTGCTACAGTAGGCCGAAGGCAGCACAACGCGCCGAGATCCGGATGGCACCGAGGTGGTGACCAGCAAGTTGCCGCACTGGTGTGGCCATCCTACAATGCTGCGCCGAAAGACGGCGTGTCCAGCTGAGTTTCTCCCGCTCTTGCGGTACAGTGACTCGAACGCGCCGAGATCCGGATGGCACCGAGGTGGTGACCAGCAAGTTGCCGCACTGGTGTGGCCATCCTACAATGCTGCGCCGAAAGACGGCGTGTCCAGCTGAGTTTCTCCCGCTCTTGCGGTACAGTGACTCAAACGCGCCGAGATCCGGATGGCACCGAGGTGGTGACCAGCAAGTTGCCGCACTGGTGTGGCCATCCTACAATGCTGCGCCGAAAGACGGCGTGTCCAGCTGAGTTGTGGTCACTCTTGCTGCTACAGTACGCCGAAGGCAGCACAATGCGCCGAGATCCGGATGGCACCGAGGTGGTGTCCAGCAAGTTGCCGCACTGGTGTGGCCATCCTACAATGCTGCGCCGAAAGACGGCGTGTCCAGCTGAGTTTCTCCCGCTCTTGTGGTACAGTGACTCGAACGCGCCGAGATCCGGATGGCACCGAGGTGGTGTCCAGCAAGTTTCACTGGTGTGGCCATCCTACAATGCTGCGCTGAAAGACGGCGTGGAGTGCCCGAGGGGGGGGGGGGGGGGAGGCAGCGCAAACGGGCCTCTCCCTCCTCCCCAGGTTGAGGCACCTCATCTGCAGTGGGGCGCCTCTTAGCATTTCACCCGCCATCCAGCTGAGTTCCGCCCGCTCTTGGGGCACAGTGCTTCACTCCCCATCCAGCTGAGTTCCGCCCGCTCTTGCGGTACAGTGACTCACCCGCCATCCAGCTGAATTGCTGCTATTCTTGTGGTGCAGCGATAGCCGGCTGCAACAAGACTCTCAAAATGGCGGCCAGCTCTTTGGATTTGGGCCTGGTCCACTAAAATGGCTCTGGGACACCTTGGAACTCGGACGCTTGCCTGCTAGGGCATGGGCCCCATTCACGAAAGCGTCCCCTCTTTTGACTGATTGTTCTTGTTGCCTATTTCTTCTGTTGTCATTTAACTGAACATTTTTGGACTGCCGAAAATGGTTCTGGTCCGACCGCTTGTTGGTGGAGACATTTTGACTATATCCTGGACCTGCCCGGCCTCGCCCAAAATGGCGCCGGTATAAATGGGACTCGTAACTCCTTGTTGTGTACTGGTTGCCCAACCTTGATATCACAAGATACGTATGCAGTTTTGAAGCACATGGCGGGCGGGGACGAGAATTGATTGAACATTTTGACATCCCTATTGATATTAAGTTCTGATGTGTTATTGATTACTATACTATTGAAAGTTCGAATTAACGTCACCCATGGTACTTGCCCGCAAATGTATATCTAGATAATTTTATTGTAATTGGCTTTGTCGTACTTTAATTATAAAATGTACGTCCACCGATTCCGCAAATGTTAGACACCTTAGTTCTTGCAATCTAATGGGTTGCCCGTTACGTTCTTCTACAGTGTAAATGTTCCCTCATCATATACGATTCCAGTTTGCTCCGTGGCCGGCCCACGTGGTTATAGGCCCGTATTTTTATACTGACATTTTCACAATAAAGGTTTTTTTAAAAAAACATGGTAGTAGTACCTACATTGGTAAAGTTTTGAATAATAGCCACTGTTTTCGAATCAGTAAAAGGCAAGTGAAATAAAGCAGTCCAATTACATGACTGTTAAAAGGTATAATACGCAGGAACGCAGTAAAGAAAAATGGTCAAGGGCTGTTGTGTTTTCTACTCCTGCAACATAAAGTGATCGATAAGAATCTGATATTCATGCCTATCAGCGACTAAGACAGCAGGCCGAGCCTCTTTTGCTCAACGGCTCCCTCATGGGACGAAGAAACACCGTTTTTCTCGAAAAAAGAATATTTTACTTGCAGGACAGTTGTAAATTTCCCGGGAAAATACATTAGCCTGGAACATTGTTAGTGATAAACTGTAAATGGGTCTGGGTCCTTTGCTTTACAAGTCAGAGTGAGAAAAAAAAAGGTGGGGCTTTCATCATTTGGGAAAAAAAATGTTCGAAAGCAATGAAAAGCATTATTTTTAGGTCATATGACCAAGCCTTTCATCATTAGAATAACAAAAGTAAAATGAACCAATGAAAAGTTTTATTAACAAGTCACATGACCTGTTATGCTTACGTTACGCGCTGCGCGCCGCGCTCTGGATCGTTTCCGGGAAGCTGCGCCTTGCGCATCGGAGCACTTCCGGGTGCACTAACGCGGCGCGTCATATGACGCATTACGCGAAAACGCCGGTCCAGAATATAGTCAAAATGTCTCCACCAACCAGCGGTCGGAATACAACTCCTTTCAGCAGTCCAAAAAGTTCTGTTAAATGACAAGAGAAGGGACAGGCAACAAGAACAATCAGTCAAAGAGGGGAGGGCAAGTTCTTCTCTACCGGGTCACGTTGGGGCTCCACCGGAACTGATCGAATTGGTAGTCTACAGTGTTTCTGGATGTTTCAGATTGAAGCTGGCATCAGCATGAGAGCACCCAATTCTAAAACAGTAAATGCTTGGATAACAATCAATCAAATGTAGAGGGAAGCAGGCACGACGGGTTACAACGGGGGCAAAGGCTTACGTTACCTACCCTTCACTATCTGCAAAGAGAGAATACTCCTAAAAGAAAAGAGGAGGGGGGGGGGGCAGCGTTCAAAGCACATCAGCGTGCATAAACACGAAAATGTTTTTACCTACCACGTACTTGACATTTTATAGCTTTTGATATTTGCTATTAAAAAACCATTGAAATTCACTGAAAAAACCATAGGTTATAGACCATATATAGTTAGGGATTCGCATTTACAAAACCTTAATTTACTCGCACAAAACCATAGAAATTCGCATATATAGTTAGTTGCAATAACTATATATCGCGCACCCGCAATCCACTGCTGATGATGTCACATATTACATCATTCATGACATGGTCAGTGGCGTCGTGGCTGATGTGCTTGCACTTTAATAACTGAATAAAAAAAGAAGCACTTATTCGGGTCTACCTCGTCTTTTGCTGGTGTGGCTGTTTGGTTTCGTGGAGGCCAAGACGAGCTCTTGCAACATATATATATATATATATATATATATATATATATATATATATATATATATATATACATATATATATATATATATATATATATATATATATATATATATATATATATATATATATATATATATATATATATATATATAATTTCTATGGCAAAATGAACCCCCTCATTTTGTTCCTTTGCAAATTTAATGTTTTAAGTCTTTATTCTAATCAAGATGACTTCAGGTGTGCCATACTTTTGTCATAAGTAAGACTGTTAGCGCTCTAGTTGTTCTTTAGAACACTCTTGGACATTCTGTCATTGGGCTATAGTTGGGCTACATCTGGCTGATATTTGGGCTACATTTGTTTTTTTTTGTCTCTGGTGGCCATCTTTGGGCTACATTGGATTACATTGGGCTACATTTGGGCTCTAACATATATATAGCCCAATGTAGCCCAATATATATTTTTTCAAAGTTAATTTTTGTAAAAACCACTGGAGCATATATCTTGAGACATAGCAAAGGCACATCGGGGTACCAGTCCCTACAATTTTGCCAAGTTTGGTGGAAATCCATTCAGCCGTTCGGGCTAAAAGTGAGGTCGACCGCCCTATGGAAATTAACATGGGGAAAACACGTTTTGGGACCCCCCTTTTATCTCGGCCCCCGCTTGACGAATCCCCCCCAAACTCTCAAGGAAGAACCGGAGCTCCGCGAGGCAAATTTGAGGAAAGTTTCAGGCAGATTCGTCAACCGGTGCCAAAGTTATTCCAAATAGAATTTTGAGATTTTGCATTGAAAAAAATCCTAACTATAACTACCTACTGGCGACCGCCAGTAGGTAATATATATATATAGATATCCAAGAAAGAAGTGACTCAAACAGATAGATTCACCAAAGAACAAAAATATATTTCCACTACAACGTTTCAGCTTCTGCCTTCCTCAGATAGTTTCAAGATGGTAAGCTCAGTGGCTGCACAGATGACACAGCTGAATTTTTAAAAAGCATCATGAGTGAAGATTCCATGCAGTCCTGATAGTTCTTGAGATATGCAGTAATCAGGTTGTATTGTCAGTAATGTTCAGTCCATCTGGATGCAATGATTTTAAACAGTACACCCAGAAGTTTTCCCTTCAGTCCAGTAGTTCTTCCTTTGAGACATGTTCCACGGGGAAAATCTTCAAATCTGATAGTGAATGATCATTACTGACAATACAACCTGATTACTGCAGATCTCAGGAAATGCTGCTCTTTCAAGCTAATTTGAGAAAGCAAGAAGGTTAATAAGGCAATTGTGAAAGTATGGTTATGACTTCAATAAAGGGATTTTATATGATAATGACGTAGGTCGCTGCTTATTCAGCATAACCACAGTTCACCGCCCTGGTTATTGACAGAACCTCTTGCGCTGCCATTCTCCACACATTTAAGACATAAAGCAGGGCATATCAAATACAGTAAATGTGATCTTCATGTGATACATTGAGGCTGGGCACTCAGTACACAGTGTAAGAAGCTCTTTTTCATTAGTGCACTTAAAAGTGCTAATGTGCTTCTGCCAATCCTTATAACACTCATCAAGTGGCAATGTAGAGGCCGGTGCCAGAAAATGCCCAGGGGCCAAACAAATAAGAAAGAAGAGTGACAGGAATGAAAGTAAAGGGGACACACACAGTGTGATTCACTACACAGAAACCTAGAGATGGGATTGGAAGGGGAAGATAGCAGATGTGGTTTGAACAGCTGCTAACACACATTTGCAAATGCTGTGAATTTGCTGCCTCCTTGTCTGCCACCCATACAACCTGGCACACCCCTGCTGCTCTCGTTCTCCGAACACACAAAAGAATAATAACGCTCACACACACACACACACATACAAGCAAACATACATGTCAATGAAGCATATTAACCATGTGCTTACCACTGATGACCCCAATCTACCAACCACCAGAATCTGGTCTAATTTGCAATTCCGAAGACTAGTGCATGAAGGTAGCAGAACTCCAACCACACTGTGAGGTTCACTAATGGCAACATAGTGCTAGACAAAAAAACACAAAGGGTAACGTAGCTGGACTCTCCGCTCCTGATACATCAGCAGTTCTAAATGTGCGCTCTCACTGCCAACATCTGGAGCACAGCACGCAGCACTGTCTCAAGTGCCACCCTCACAGGTCTCTTTAGCACAAGCGCTATAATATCACAACCTCCAGTTTCCTAGTTACTGAGCAGGTGCTCCCTTTCCAGGGGGCATGGTAATTCCCCCCCAGCAGATTTTAAAATTATATTGGTAAACAAAAAGAGCTCTAAAGGGAAGTACAAGACATCTTTTCAATATATCAGTGTTTCTAAAAGGGATAAACTCGGAAGAAAACGTGAGTCTCAAAAGGGACATTACTCGAGATTTCAATCAAAAAACAAGAAACAGGGCTAGGGAAAAACCGACATTGTGATCAGAGAGAAAGTGCACCAACAAATATTGTGCCCTGAAGGATAATGTGCACAGAGCTGATCACTTTCACTCTTCTGTATATACATTGTAATGCATGCATCCGTTTGTCTTCACTGGGAAAAGTACACTGAGGAGAAAAGGGAGGGGTGTGGTTAGGTGGACAAGTTACAGACTTCTGCACCAGGACACTGTTCTTTAATCCCAGCTTCCCCACTTGACTAAACTGTGTGATCCTCTGCAAATCATTTTTAATTTCCAATGCCCTCGGTTTTGTTCTGCCCGCAATGTCTGCGGGGAACACTTGAGAGCCTCCTGGCAGCGCTGCACTTTGCTGTGATGATGGCGCACGGGCCAGACAGACAACTCGGTGCCAGTGGTGATTTGGACTTGAGCCCTCACGTATGCGCGCCTCTGGCGTCACATCCACTCTGGCTCATCTTTATTGCATAGGTCACGTGGCACAGGACCAAACCATTATTTCACTAGGTCTCGGGGGCTTCACATGATCTCCCCCCGGACGTGGTCCACAATTAAATCAGTCCCCCCAGTTGCACCTATTACCTCATAGGCCTGACATTACATTTCTCCCCAAACAGAATCTAAAACACCACACACACTAATGATAGTTAGCACATTTGAAATATATAACAAAAGAACAGTCTTATATAAAATGGTCCTTCAGTCTACAGGAGGGTTCAGGATTTCTTTTTAGACAGTACCAAGAGCTCCCTCGGCCCCCAGACACACGGACAGGAGGCACAATTTGGGCTGGTTACAAACACCTCAGGATCCATCCTCGCTGTCACAAAACAGTCCTCTTTGGAACCTCCCTAGTCATTGGGATCATGAGAGACTCTCTACCCGGTTCAGGTCCCCTCACCTTCCGGGGCCCCGATCGAGATGGATGAAAACGCTTGAAGAATGACACCTTCCTCATGACTGTCTCCGCGCACCTCCGAGCAGTGATCCTGGTGCCATTGTAATGGCTGATGATCCACGGCTTCCTCTCGAATGGCAAACGAAACTTACTATTGGTGACACGATTCTGCAGAAGAACCAGGTCACCCATTTTTAAGTCAGATGGCCGGGATCTCAGTCACTAACTGGCGTGATCGTATTGACGTTGGCGTCGCACTTGAATTTGATGCTCCTTCAGGGACTCTGGATGCCGCAGAGGATGATGAGGGATAGAACCTGCAACCATGTGCCCCATGGAAAGGTGTCCTGGAGTCACTCCAGTCATGTAATGCGGCCTTTGTCGGTATACCCTGAAGGAATGAGAAAATGGCCACTTCCAAGGAGTGTTGGCTTCAGCAACCAGGCTCCCCGACAGACACAGACACCTCAAACTCACCGCCCCCAGCCACATCGACCCCCTGCATTCCTGGAGCCATGACAATGACGAAGACACCATCAAAATCATGAACACCATCCACTCCGGTTCACCATTCGACCCCTGCCCGGACTACATCTTCAACAAAGCAAGCTCCACCATCGCACCCCACCTCCGCAAGATCATCAACAGCTCATTCAAAATCGCCACCTTCCCCAAGAGCTGGAAGCACGCTGAGATCAACGCCCTACTCAAGAAACCCAAAGCTGACCCCAAGGACTTTAAGAACTTCCGTCCCATCTTCCTCCTCCCGTTCCCTGCGAAAGTCAGCGAGAAGATCGTCAACAGGCAACTGTCCTCCTTCCTCGAAAAGAACAACCTCCTGGACTGATCCCAATCCAGATTCTGCAGCAACCACAGCACCGCAACAGCGCTCATCACCTCCATAGATGACATCAGGGCCATGATGGACTACAGAGAAACTGCGGCCCTCATCGTCCTGCCTTCGACACTGTCTGTCACCACACCCTCCACACACGGCTCCACAACACAAGGATCCGCAACAAAGCACTGGACTGGACCACCTCCTTCCTCACTGGCAGAACCCGGAGGATCCGCCTCCCCCATTCTGCTCTAAAAACACCAAGATCATCTGCGGCATACTCCAAGGATCATCCCTCAGCCCGACACTCATTGACATCTACATGGCACCGCTCACCCAGATCACACAACCTCAACATTGTCTCTAACGCCAATGACACCCAGCTGATTCTCTACCTCACCAAGGCTCCCACAACCTCCAAATCCAACCTCCACGAAGGAATGAAGGCCATCGTCGAATGGATGATGAACAGCCACCCGAAATTGAACTCTGACAAGATGGAGGTCCTCATCCCCGGATCCACCCCCTCCGCCTGGGATGACTCATGGTAGCTGGCCGCACAGGGAGCTGCACTGACACCCACTAACCACGCATGCAACCTGGGAGTCATTCTGGAATCCGCATTGTCAATGACCCAGCAAGTGAACGCCGTCTCCTCCTCCTGCTTCAACACCCTCCACATGCTCCGCAAGATCTACAGATGGATCCCCACCGGTACCAGAACAACAGTCCCCCAGGCCTTCGTCAGCAGCAGACTGGACTACAGCAACGCTCTCTACGCAGTAAACCTAAGCCAAACTCCAGAAACAACTACAACGCATACAGAATGCCTCTGCACACCTCATCCTCGACAACCTCTGCCACAGCCACATCACAGCCCACCTGAGAGACCTGAACTGGCTCCCCGTCAACAAGAGGATCACCTTCAAGCTCCTCACCCATGCTCACAGGGCTCTCCACAACACTGGGCCAGCGTACCTCAACAAACGACTCACCTTCTACACCCCCGAACCACCAGCTTCGCTGCGCTGATCTTGCCCTCGTCTGCTTTTCGAGTTTTCTGGCTTTCCTGGAATTTAGTCTGACCACGATGTGCAAGGTCGGTAAAAAATTCCCCTTGTTATTCTGGCCAGTCCCTAGCACCTAGACATAACATGCTACACACAGCTGCAACACTGAAGACTTGTGCTTTGATATTAAGGGGTGGAATGTTGTTTTACCACACTTGGAGAAAGCCGTTCCATGGAGAAGAGCTCCGCTGTTCCTAATATGTAAACCATACATCCAGGCTTTAAGGTATGGGGTCTGGTGTCAAAGTCCAGAGATCTTCCTTTATATAAAATAAACTTCTTCTAGTCAAGGGGAGGGTGGTTAGGCCTAATTGCCCTTTTTTCCACAGTCCTTATATAATGACTTCTCCCTTTGAATTCTATGGAATTGTAACAATGCTACGCATGAGTTTGTGCATTTTATTGAAGGTAGTGGCTCATATACTGTATTGTAGAGCATAATAGTTAAAATAAAAATGTTGGACTAGTTCAGTGACTCTGACAATTCCTATTGTGGACAAGTACGAGTGAGTGAGTGAAAGAGTATGTCTTGCTCCCGCGATTCCTGAGATCATCAGGAGTGTTGCATTCTGGGTTGTCAAATCATTTATAGCTTCATGATATTTGGAGGAGAACGAATGAGACACTATATGAAGTCGGTTTGGGGATTTTGGGTACTAACGTGGTAGGTTGGTACACCCCTATACACTGAGGTCCTGTTTCCCTGCGCATAGTTTTGTGTAGGTGCACAATCCTGCAACATGGTGCTGACAACATTTGGTCTGGTTCTTATCTGCGAGACGCTTGAGTAGTGCTTGTGCTTGTCCACAAATACCACACTTCTGTTTCCGGCGACAGCTGTGACGGTATAACCTCCTATATTGATGTTTTATAGGTTCTTTCAATCTTGAAGTTTTAAAATCTTTTTTTCTTTATTCTTGACCCATTATGGGTTGTTATTCTTTGGTTTTCGAGATGGCGATTAATGTTTTGCCTCATAGCTGTGCCCTGCTCAAGGCATATTTGGCTCAATAGGGAGTGCATGATGCAAGTGTCAAGCTTAAATTTGTTGAGGAAGAGACTCCAGCTTACCACTGTGAGGTGTTTTATTCTTGGGTCACCTTTCCGGCGGTGGATGGAACAGGTGATTTATTTCATTAATACACTGCCACAGCCCTTCTTCATGCTTATCAGCCTTATAGGGCTCTTAAAGTTCAGCTTACAGCTTGACAACACCAAATTTGGTTTAGTGGCGCCCTTCCTTACCCAGCATCGCCGGTTCGTTTGGGTCCTTTATCTATAGATAGGGCCACTTGGCCCATTTTGGTTGGGTGCACCCCACATCCCCGTTATTAAACTGTTGCTATTGCAGACATTTGCGTATTACATACGTCTTTAATACACATACATAGGGCTGTTATACACTATGTGACACACAACTTCAAGGTGGGACCACCTGGTGGTGCTGCACAACCTGCTGGACCTGTTGGTGTAACTATCAGTCCCCTTATGGTTAATTCAGTGATGGGCAAGCATCCACATAATAAGGATGAGTTACCTTATTGGCTTGCTGAAACATTTGGACAACTAGAGGCTGTTTTTCCAAACACCAGTCCTGTGGAGAAACACAGGATATTGTCTATTAGTTTGCCTAAAGACTTACTTTCCGAGTTAGTTGATTGTTACACCTGGGGCAAGGTGTTTGCAGCCTTATATTCGAAGTGTTTCAAAACTTCCTCCATGACTGTGCTCCCCTCTGTGATTACGATCATCATCAGGACATGACAATGATGATCTTAAATCCCTAAAATATCAAAACGCCGTCGACCCCCACAACAGGAACTTACTCGATTGTACTGACTTATATGAAGTTCCTTTTCTGTTGTCTATGTAATGTATTGTTTTGAAGTTCACTTCACTGTGTCACATTACGCACCTTTCACTTAATGAGAGCACCTGAATATTTTGACTATTCCTAATCATGCGTGTGTAAAATAAAAAGCCTATTTTACACCACATACGTTCCTTTACTACTATCGTGCTCCCTCAATGATGAATTGTCCCTTTATTAAAAAAGTCTCCTTGTGTCCCCCCCCCCCCCCCCCCCCGTGGGACTACACATGTTTGCACTGGACCCGATTGGGCCAAAATTGAACCGCTGTTTCCCTTAACACATGTTAACCCCAGGTTCTTCTAACTGGGTACTCTTGTTCTACCATACTACCCCTCTGTGATAATGAACATGGGTCCGAAGCGGCTGTTGAGTTGGGGATGAGACTGGTGAGGGTGTTCGTCGTGGTCGCTGATATGATCCTTGCCAATGTCAAGGGCGATGCAGTAAGCTTTCAAGTGGCAAACCACTTGGAGGCTGTCCCAGATACAGACAAATAACAAGAATTACCAAATATTATTGCAAAACCTTATAAGACCATAGGCAGCAATAGTTTGGGAACTAAGCCATTTACTCAAACGCAAACTCAAACACAAACTCAGCAAGAAGCCCAGACTGATAAAGATAGGCGTCCAGTCTTTCCTAAAAAGAACTGGAAGAATAAAAAACAGGGGCAGCAACAGCAGAAGCAAGGTCTGGTTGCTGGTTCACTGACACTTTAGTCTTCTGAGCGTACTTATGACTTGGGCGACCATGCAAAAATTTAGATTCCTGGGCCGAAGCCAAATGCCCCGGTAAAGAGCGAGGATACAACCCGAAGAAAGGAAAATCCGGACATCGGAATCCCAGCGCCTTGCAATTCTGCCCTCTCTAAGAAGCTAGACACAACCAGAACAGAGGGAAAGTACTTCAAGGAGCACAGCAGTCGAGCGCAAGAGGAAGAAAGATGGCGACTGCGAAACCGAAACTGACCGGAGAGTCACCGTGTCGCTCTGAGACAGAAAAGAGCTCCACTGCTCACATGGACAACTGACGCTCACCGGTCCAACAATACCTGACACCTGGTCAGGAGGCGGGGAAGCTACCAAGCAGCGGATTTATGGGACTGCCAACCGATCACACCCTCGCTGAGGTACTTTTACCAAATTAAACAAGATCTCCTATGTTTGGGGATCATTCTATTGCTGCCGCCTGACCCTAAAATGGCCGCTACACATGTATAAATGCCTAGACCGTTGTGCCAACGTCGAGTGAATTGAGCTGTACGGTGCTTGCAGGCGAGGAAATAATTCAATTGTTATGGAAGCAGTACGAGGTAAATGTGTGAAGCATTATGGAGCGGGACCACTCCTAGCTCTATGTCGTCTTTCAGCTGATCGTTGCCTGACCTTGTTATGGCTGCCAGGAGAGGTCGATTTGAGCACTGTTTCTCCAGTGTGTGATCAGTGCTTGGCCTGCTCTGTATAACTAGCGCTGTACAGCACGTTGATCTCGTGAGCAAGTATAGCTTTTGCCAAAGTACTCTGTGCCTTGGTGAGAACCAGTAAATTTATGTTCAGCACCTGTGAAGGTTCTTGTCCTAGTGTAGCCCTGCAGTTTGGATGTGATAGATTTCCTTTCCCTTTGTCAACTCAAGCTGTGGGGCGCCTTGTTTATTTCCTGCACCTGACTTCCATCTTTCATCCTGCAATGAGGAGGAGTCATCTAACCTCATCTAACCTCTCACCGGCACCCTCAAGGGAAAGGACGATGAGCCAGGATCTAACTTGGCTGCCCAGAGCCTCTTTTCCGCTGAAGCCCCGCTTTCATCAACTAAGTGAGCCGCTTAATTGTGCAGGGGTGCACGTCAACCCCTTTTGTGAAATCTATTGGGTTCATACTTATGACCTATATCATCAATGTTGAAATGTGACTAATACCATCATTGTTGAATTGTACATTCATGTCGGGATTAACGTTTTCATCCTTCTGCTGGAGAGATGCACATTAACTGTAATTTATAATGCCAGTTTGCAACCGATGTAATGTCTGTAGGAGGTGATGTAGACACAACTTTCAACGATACATGATGTTCACCATAGTCTGTCTATTGTGGACACTCTTACAGCAATAGCAATTCAGACCCAACTTGCCCGTGTTACATCTTTGCAATGGCCACTACCGGCCTTTCTTACCTAAACTCACAAGAATACTCGATGCCATACTATAGTCTGTCTACCATGTACACTCTGACGAATCACGCATTAGCAAGCGTGCACGCTTCGACATGATGTCTATATCAACGTCACGTTTTGGCTCAAACAGCTTTCTGCTGATTCACCCTGCAGACAACAGAATCCCTCTAGACACGGAGGCTCTCTTGCTTACAGGTATTTATTTTGACAGGCCGTGGATGAGAACGAGTAGAGTGGCGTATGTTTATACATGCGGAAGATTGATTGTTGCCTTTGGTTTTTGTCTATTTGTAGGCATTGCGGACCGTGGACGCGACTGCTAATGGATGCCATTGTCTTTCAAGGAAGTGTTTGGATGTGAGAATAGATGGGTTTTTCACTAAAACTCACGTCTTGCGGGAATCCGTAACTCTTATAATAATGCCGCCGTCTCCGGTGTATGTTTTTAATTTCCTTGCAGAGTTACTTACAAGGTAAAGCCTGGATCTGAATTCTAGATGAAATCAAAATTACTAATCCTGATTCAACAAAGTGTAAGCCTATAGTTTTGCCATTGCTGTCGCCCTGTAATGGTTGATTTTTTATTTTTGTTCAGTGCAGTATTTTAAAGAACATAAATTCAACAAAAGGAGGGAGGGAGAGGAAGAAGTGGATTCAATCTCCCCCAACGATTCGTTTAAACAAAATAGAATCCACTCAGAAGGTGGTAGTGATCCCTAAAGTGATGGGGAGAACACAGTGTTGTTTGAATACCCCTCACACACCAACAGGCCCCTTGGTGTCATGATTCATTATCGGGGCCTTTGCATCCCTCAACGGGATGCGGCGTGCTGCGACTCACGGATACGTAGGAGCACTTAGAGTGAGTGGTGAGGTGAGAAAAGTGAAGGTTAAAAAATACCTGGCTCGTAGGAAAAAATATTTAATATGTCCTCGGCTGGTGTTGATATACCCTAATACTTATAACTGACAACCTCATCTTGCACCCTTTTTAATAATACAAGCCGAGGACATAATAAATATTTTTTCCTACGAGCCAGGTATTTTTTAACCTTCACTTTTCTCACCTCACCACTCACTCTCCCTCTCACACACACAAACACATAGTTCACTATCAGTGCTCCTACGTATCCGTGAGTCGCAGCACGCCGCATCCCGTAGAGGGATGCGAAAGCCCCGATGATGAAGCATGATACCAAGGGGCCTGTTGGTGTGTGAGGGGTATTCAAACAACAAAAACACTACGGTGGGAGAGGACCTCGGGG
Source organism: Lissotriton vulgaris (assembly GCF_964263255.1). Taxonomy (NCBI): domain Eukaryota; kingdom Metazoa; phylum Chordata; class Amphibia; order Caudata; family Salamandridae; genus Lissotriton; species Lissotriton vulgaris. The sequence continues at coordinate 2,061,686,722 of NC_141689.1, read as the reverse complement.
AGATTTATAGACCATGTTCTGGATACAATCCCCAAAGAACCTATAGACTGCTTAAGGTTGCACGTATTTTTATTCTTGGTATTTAAGGCACGCATTGAATAAATATTATCTTGTGCTCTTTCTAAACCAATTTTAACACACTCTTTTGTCTTGGTTTCTTTTTCTCACTCACTTTTCCTTGCACTGCACACCCCAGTCCCATGCCTTTGTCCACTCATTATCATCGAGTGGTAGACCACACTGTTAGTGTCTATACCCTCTGAGGGACCCCTTACCACCGGGCTGACCTCTGAGTGTGGCACTGATTTTCTCAGATGGGTGGTTCGGATAAAATCCCAAATGATGAAGGGCGGATCCGAATGGTGACTGATGGGTAATTTCCTCATCCTTAGAGAATCTCCTGTGCCGCATCGATCTAGTGGTGCGGGTGTCTTGGGTAACTTCTTTATACTCTTGGGCGCCTTTTCTTGAGACCCTCTGGTACCTTGTGTTGTTTATAGGGTTTTCAAACAACACTGTGTGCTCCCCATCACTTTAGGGATCACTACCACCTTCTGAGTGGATTCTATTTTGTTTAAACGTATTTTAAAGAACAACATCCTACTCTCTTTAGACTACACTGTAGAGTACTTCGTTCCCCGCCGTCTATGGAGCCACAGGGCCCAACACTGCATTACAATTACCAAGGTAACTCTACTTGGTCTTTCCTTATCTTAAACTGAATTTGGTTCTGACAATTGATTGACTGACTCAATTTTTCATTATTTTAGGCTTCCTTGCTCCCCTGCAGCCCCCTACATATCAACCTGTCCTGAGGAAGACCCCGCAATAAGGTTACATCGATACCTAACTACACTGGGGTAGAAACGTCGACTTTGCTCCGTCCTACAACCAGCCTGTGTTACCCAAACTGTGGACATATGTGTACATAAGGCATGGTTTCTCACAAATGATACATGAACATTGTGTGTTATGCAAACATTTGGCTCCTCTGACGCCAGTAACGAATCAGTGCTGTGATATGTAAAGATTATTCTTCTGCGACAGTCAGGAGTAATTTGCACAAACCCTACCTTTCACTTGCACAATATCCCTTTCCCTTTCACTTGGGGCACTATTATTACTTCATGTTAATCCCAAAGTGTATTCAATGAGTTATACTTAACACAGTGTGATTAAATAACAGTGTGTTGATGAGACTCTCTTAAATTTGTTTTTGTATCTTAATTCGATTACAATATGTTATGTATATACTGACTGTTCCACTGGCACCCCTCTACTTTCGTACCACTTTGCACCCAGGTCCCAGTGACTAGTATGGGTATACCCTCTTAACTGTAACATAATTCCCCCCTAAAAAACTGTTTCAACCATCTCCGGACATCGGATGATCGGAAGTGTCTGACGCTGTGGCCGTCATTCCAACCAGTCGTAGCACCACAAGGTTTCTGGCGAAAATCTCACCCGGCGTTTTAACCTCAAGATGGCGCCTGAGAAGGAACGGACCTGCTTTTTGAATGACTCGAAGCAGATCCATGCAAGCTTTTACCGAACTACCTACCCCCTACCCCTCCCCGCTCTACTCCTCTCCACTTTCCTGCTACTGCCCTCACCTGTCCTGGCCCTAGTCCCCTCCCTGTGTACCTGTGAATTTTCACTCGTCATTTGAGATCTAGCTATTTTGTCGGTGACCCGATGGAGCTACCTTGTTTAGCTATAGAGGAGACAGGTTGGAGATTCCCTCCTTGGACGTCACCTACCCAGTCGTTCTTTAGCCAGACTTCCTTTCACCTCTCCTGTCGTCTCTTCCCGCATCCTCCTTTTATTTATGTCTCTCCTTCTCTCCTCTCTCAATGTATTGAGATTGAACTATTTTGTCTGATGCCCGATGGAGCTACCTGGTTTAGGGGCGATGGGCAGTGTACTCCCTCCTTGGTCGTCACCTACCCAGTCGGCCTTTAGACAGATTTAATTTCGTCTCTCCTTGTTGTCTCTTCCCCTATCCTCCCTTTCTCACCTTCCCTGTCTCCTCCCTTCTACGCTCCATTTATTTTGCCCTCCATGTTCCTTAAATGTTTCCCATTGAGACCTAGCTATTTGGCCAAAGCCCGGTGGAGCTACCTGATAGCTATAGAGGAGATGGGTTTTGGGACTTCCCCCTCGACCATCACCTACCCAGCCGGACTTTGGGCAGACTTTCCTTCGTCTTTCTGCCGTATCTCCTCCCACCCCTTTGCCCTTACCTCCTTTCCCTCTACACTTCACTTATCTCGTTTTCTATGCTCTTGTAATTGTTTGTCTAGCAACTGATGTAAATTGGAACTGATGTAATCTTGTAATATTGTGGAACCTCATGTAAAGCGCTCTGATACCTCTGGGTCTAGCCAGCGCTATATAAAACTCTTTAAATAAAAATAAAGTAAGATTTCAAGTCCCTTATCAGTGTTCTCCTCATTCTTTACAGGACACATCAGGCTCTCAAGTCGGTGGAGGGGAACGCCAAGAACGTGGCAAAAGTCAACCTGCGTCACAGGGACAAGTTGAGTCTCGACAGCTTGACGTCAAAGGAAAACAAGAGGATCTACCTTCATTTGAGAAGAAAAAAGTTGCCACTTTAACAGCGAGATATGCTTCAGACGGTGTGAACGCGACTCCTAGATTGGACATAGGCAGTGACTCTGCTCGACAGCGCAGCGAAGGTTCTGCGCCCTTGTCTGGAGGCAACAGTACCTGATACATTTATTACAGTAGAGACTGCAGACATTGGGTTGCCCCCCCCCCCCGGATAGGCTCTATGAGATTATTTTCCAAATTGAAAGTGATATACCTCTTCCAATCAAGGCAGTTTTCGGCGGAGAATCTAACCTCCTCTCATGGCATTTTGTTAGCGGAGTCAAGATTGGCCTCCACCCTTTGTCTTAGCCGCTTCTACAGGGAAAGACGTGATACTTCTGAGTTTTCTGCATTACATCACTGAGGAATATGCAAAGGCTTATGCAGGTGAGTCAGCTTTGGCCATTGCTCCGGCGGTGTATCGTAATCAGGTGGGGTGGGCTGCTGATCCACCGGCTCATGAAATACCTTTACGTTCTATACTACAGCCACATCCGCAATATCCAATCAGATGTTGTTGGAAAGTGGATTTTTGGTAGGGGCAAATGTAGGTCTGACACTGGCAATAAGGCCACTAACACATGATAGAACTCAGCATAGGTCTCAGAAAATTATTCCCATGCTCAATCCTTGGTAACGTGGCTGCGAGCAGACAGGCTTAACTTCAAAGACAGGTATGTAAAGCATTTAAAAATACTAATCAAGTATATAATTAAGACACAACACATGATAAAAATCCAACACCAATTTATAAAAATAGGAAATATATGTTTATCTTTCAGATAACACCAAAACGACAAACATCCAATGTAGGGAACCAGAGATATAAGTTTTCAAAGATTTAGCATTATATAATCTTTAGAAATATATAACGCCTTATTGGGATATCTGGCCACGAGAGACTGGCTCAAAGTTAAAGTTTCAAGTTGCCTGCAAAGGAGCCCTGGGCGGCTATCACTCTCAGTAGGTCCCGGTCACAGTTTTTACCTTCGGACTTAGAAACTTTTCTGAAGCTTTTCTTTCCGGGGTCCCTCGAAGCTAGTCTGGATTCGGTGAGGGTTCGCAGGATAGCCTTGCGATGAGCTCCAGGTCAAACCTATGGAAGTCTGACCTCCGGAGCGTTCCAGCCGCGCACACCCAGGATCCAGGCTGACACGAGGTTGAACGATTCCGAAAAGGGGGTGGTGATGAACAGAGTGTCTGAATTAAGCAGACCACTCTTACCCAGTCCAAAGATCAGGGCTTGATCCATCACCGTTATTTATCTCACTGCCCCATCCCAGCTCAGAACCTGGCTATATGCAAATCAGTCTGTCCCTGGCCCAGTGCATCATGGGAACAGGGCAGACTAAACTACCAAGCCAATTCTTCACCAGAAAGGAGACAAGCTACCGGGGACCGGTTTCTGGCATTTCAGCCGTCTTCGGCCCGGCTTGCTTGAATCCTGATGGAGCAGTGAGAAAGGGACTCATGTCTGAGTATACCCTGCCACACCTATAGTGGCCAAAAACGATTCCGAAAAGGGGGTGGCGATGAACAGAGTGTCTGAATTAAGCAGACCACTCTTACCCAGTCCAAAGATCAGGGCTTGATCCATCACCGTTATTTATCTCACTGCCCCATCCGAGCTCAGAACCTGGCTATATGCAAATCAGTCTGTCCCTGGCCCAGTGCATCATGGGAACAGGGCAGACTAAACTACCAAGCCAATTCTTCACCAGAAAGGAGACAAGCTACCGGGGACCGGTTTCTGGCATTTCAGCCGTCTTCGGCCCGGCTTGCTTGAATCCTGATGGAGCAGTGAGAAAGGGACTCATGTCTGAGTATACCCTGCCACACCTATAGTGGCCAAAAACGATTCCGAAAAGGGGGTGGTGATGAACAGAGTGTCTGAATTAAGCAGACCACTCTTACCCAGTCCAAAGATCAGGGCTTGATCCATCACCGTTATTTATCTCACTGCCCCATCCCAGCTCAGAACCTGGCTATATGCAAATCAGTCTGTCCCTGGCCCAGTGCATCATGGGAACAGGGCAGACTAAACTACCAAGCCAATTCTTCACCAGAAAGGAGACAAGCTACCGGGGACCGGTTTCTGGCATTTCAGCCGTCTTTGGCCCGGCTTGCTTGAATCCTGATGGAGCAGTGAGAAAGGGACTCATGTCTGAGTATACCCTGCCACACCTATAGTGGCCAAAAACGATTCCGAAAAGGGGGTGGTGATGAACAGAGTGTCTGAATTAAGCAGACCACTCTTACCCAGTCCAACGATCAGGGCTTGATCCATCACCGTTATTTATCTCACTGCCCCATCCCAGCTCAGAACCTGGCTATATGCAAATCAGTCTGTCCCTGGCCCAGTGCATCATGTGAACAGGGCAGACTAAACTACCAAGCCAATTCTTCACCAGAAAGGAGACAAGCTACCGGGGACCGGTTTCTGGCATTTCAGCCGTCTTCGGCCCGGCTTGCTTGAATCCTGATGGAGTAGTGAGAAAGGGACTCATGTCTGAGTATACCCTGCCACACCTATAGTGGCCAAAAACGATTCCGAAAAGGGGGTGGTGATGAACAGAGTGTCTGAATTAAGCAGACCACTCTTACCCAGTCCAAAGATCAGGGCTTGATCCATCACTGTTATTTATCTCACTGCCCCATCCCAGCTCAGAACCTGGCTATATGCAAATCAGTCTGTCCCTGGCCCAGTGCATCATGGGAACAGGGCAGACTAAACTACCAAGCCAATTCTTCACCAGAAAGGAGACAAGCTACCGGGGACCGGTTTCTGGCATTTCAGCCGTCTTCGGCCCGGCTTGCTTGAATCCTGATGGAGCAGTGAGAAAGGGACTCATGTCTGAGTATACCCTGCCACACCTATAGTGGCCAAAAACGATTCCGAAAAGGGGGTGGTGATGAACAGAGTGTCTGAATTAAGCAGACCACTCTTACCCAGTCCAAAGATCAGGGCTTGATCCATCACCGTTATTTATCTCACTGTCCATCCCAGTTCAGAACCTGGCTATATGCAAATCAGTCTGTCCCTGGCCCAGTGCATCATGGGAACAGGGCAGACTAAACTACCAAGCCAATTCTTCACCAGAAAGGAGACAAGCTACCGGGGACCGGTTTCTGGCATTTCAGCCGTCTTCGGCCCGGCTTGCTTGAATCCTGATGGAGCAGTGAGAAAGGGACTCATGTCTGAGTATACCCTGCCACACCTATAGTGGCCAAAAACGATTCCGAAAAGGGGGTGGTGATGAACAGAGTGTCTGAATTAAGCAGACCACTCTTACCCAGTCCAAAGATCAGGGCTTGATCCATCACCGTTATTTATCTCACTGCCCCATCCCAGCTCAGAACCTGGCTATATGCAAATCATATTCCTTCCCAGTGTAAGAATTGGCTTTTGTAGTTTGGTTTGCCCTGTTCCCATCATGCACTGGGACAGGAACAGACTAATTTGCATACAGCCAGGTTCTGAAACTGGGATGGTGCAGTGAGCTAAAAAACGGTGTTGGATCCAGCCCTGATCTCTTGACTGGGTGAGAGCTTTCTGCTTAATTCAGAGACTCTGTACCTCACCACCCCTTGTTGTAAATATTTTTGTCCACCCTAAGCGTGGAAGGGTATTCTCAGATGTGAGACCCTTGCTCATTGCACCATCAGGATTCAAGCAAATCGGGCCAAAGACGGCTGTAATGCCAGAAACCGGTCCCCGGGAGCTTGTTTCCTTCCCAGTGTAAGAATTGGCTTTTGTAGTTTGGTTTGCCCTGTTCCCATCATGCACTGGGACAGGAACAGACTAATTTGCATACAGCCAGGTTCTGAAACTGGGATGGTGCAGTGAGCTAAAAAACGGTGTTGGATCCAGCCCTGATCTCTTGACTGGGTGAGAGCTTTCTGCTTAATTCAGAGACTCTGTCCCTCACCACCCCTTGTTGTAAATATGACACGAGGTTGAAGGCAGGCGGCTTGGCTTTTGCAGTTGCTCCTGGTCTCCTTTTCTTCATTTGGACTTAGAAACTTTTACTGAGCTTTTTCTAGTGGGGTCCCTCGATGCTCTTCCCCAGGCCGGATTCGGTGACGGTTTGCCGGCCTTAGATTTTTTCTACTCCTGGTCAAACTCTGGAAGTTAGATCTACGGAGCTTTTAGCGGGACGAACCTGGATGGCCTGGCCGGCTCACAGTGGAAGTCAGGCGGCTTGGCTGGCCAGTTGAGTTGGTCCCTCTATGGAGCCTTTTTTCAAATTTGCTCTAAATTCTCCAAACTTCTTGAACTTCTTCCTGAAGTTCTTCAAAGGGTCCCATAGTGTCTCAAACTCACTCCAATGGTCTGGAAGGTTCAAGATGGTTCTTGAAAGTTGATGACTTCCTTTCCCAAAATCCACTTAGACAAAACCCTTACAAATCCATTGGTGTTCTCCAGGTTGAGGATCCTTGGTGGTGATGGTCCATGTGAGCTCAGTTAGCCTGTAGCTTGCAGTGAGTCCCCTCTTTAGTTTTTTTCTGCAAGGTAATTCACAGGGCTGTAGTTTCTGCTGGTACAGTCTTCAGAGGTCAGTTCTTACTACTTTGCACCCCAACTTCTCAGCATGGCTATGTCTTGCTTCCTTAAGTTTCAAGCAGCAGATCTGAGAGACTCTGCCCCTCTCAGATACTTATTCCAAGTTCTCTTGGTCAAGCAGAAGGTCACTGCTGATCAATGGGAGAAGGGCAACTCCCCAAGAATATGACCACATCCTGTAGAGTGTGGCATTATTTTGTCCCAGAGTGCACCAAATCCTCTAAATTCATAATGGCCAATCTTCCATCAGGGAGGTAAGAGCTAGCTAAACACACCTCTAGGATGGCTACTTTTCATAAACTCTCCCCCATGCATCTGTGCATTCCTTCCATAAGCCTAGCTCTGGCTGAGGTGAAAAGTTTAGAGTTGTAAATGACATTAAGGCCTCCTCTTCTCTTTGAAGCCCATGGTTTACTACTCCACCCCCTGCTCTGGCATTCCTGTGTAGCAGCACACTGCCCTCCCAGCAGAGCTGGTTAACCCAAGGGCTTTTTATCACCTCTTCAAGGCAGCCTGGCTAATCCACTTAACTCTGACCAGTCAGGGCAGACCACTGGAAGGCGGAATCTGGAATTACATACAAGAAAGTCTTATAACTTCTTGTATGAACACTTTAGGAGAAATTCAACCATATCATATTTGTGAATTTTTTAATACCATTTGGGGAAGTCGTTGAATGGCACTTCTAGCCCTCTCCTATCAAAAGTTATTAGTTAATAACTTCCTGCTATGTTGACCTGTGTGGCTGGGGTTTTACAATATGAAAAATTACTTGGGACATTTTTCCAGCACTAGGACTTACAAAAACATATTTTACAAGTACTTTGCTTACATCTCTACAGAACCCTACCCCATGGGACAACTATGGGAGACTTTAGGGGTTCTGAATTAGTAGAAATATTGTAGATCCCCTCTCCACTAGGCTCCTAGCATCAAAGTCGAATTTTGGCAGCACTTTATCACAATGTGGGGAGTGTAATGTGAAATTTCACTTAGCCCAGGGCATATTAAACACATTTTATAAGGGTCTACCTTATAAATACCTGACTCCTCAACCTTGTGACATCTAGGGGAGACCATGAGGGTTCCCAATATGCCAAAATATTGTAGGTTATCAATTTGTAAGTACCCCAAAGTTGAGTTTGGGCACAATTTACTTTTTAAAATCAGTCCTGCCACCCAGGGCTGCTTTGCTTTTAAACTGACCTTAGGCTTCAGCAGTGCACACATGCAAGTGCAGAAAAGCTGCTGCCCTCCAAACTGCCATGCGCTATTCATACTAGGGACTGCTAGGTAGTTTCATACCCCTGCCCTAATATGCACAAGGGCCCTAGAGAGTACGTCATTCCCATGACAGGGGTACCCCAAACCACAGTGTACCCTAGTGTATGTAGGTGTTTTAACTGTAATCTAAATGTGTGTCTTTAAGCATACCTCTGACCCTGGGCCTGGTTAGGCAGAGCCCAGGGTCAGTCAGAGTCAGTTACCACCAGTACCATTCAGCAAAATGTTGGGGATGCCCATGGCACAGGATTACTTTGAAAGAAACGTGAAGCACAGGTTTCCGTTTGTGATATTCTAACACAGTTGGGGTATCAATGATCACGATGAATAATACTCTCTTTACTGTATCAAAACCTGATGGTTCATATCTGATTGTATTGGATTACAGAGATTTGAATAGTCATTGTTGCACTTTTGCAGTGCAGAACACACACAGCTCTGCGCTGGTGAACAATCTTGTTTGTAAAAAAGATAATACTACACCTGATATTTCTAATGGTTTCTACAGTCACAATCTCGCTTCTGAGAGCCGTGACTTGACAGCATTTACTTCTGTCAGGAATTGAAAAAATGTATGCATTTGCCAATGGGGTATAAATAGCCCTGGGGAATTTGCGGCACATATTGTGTCATTGTTGAATGGCATAGACCCAGATGCGTTCTTGTACGTGGATGGCATTTATCTGACAGATGATAAACTTATGCTCCATCTTGTCCTTTGCCGACTATGGATATAAATTAAATTTTGCAAAATCGCACATCGCTCATTTGGAGGTACTCTTTTTGGGCTACGAGCTCAATAATGAAGGAAAGGGCTTAGCCCCCACTTCTTGGAGAAATGTGCACAGTTGCAAATCCCTTCTACACTGAAGAAACTTCAGTCCTTGCTCGGATTTTTGAATTTTGGGAGGACATACATTCCCGATTATGCCCAGCATATCAAACCGCTTTATGCATTGATACAAGCTACATATTCTTCTGCCTGCTGGATTCCGGAACATAATTCTATCCTACATTCTTTGCAATCAGTCTTGCTTGCAACTAACTACTTATTGACGCGTGAAACACCACCAACCTGGTAATACGTATAGTTTCAGCGATAGTGGGTTTGACTTATTTGACGTTCAATGAGGGAGATGCAATCCCTATTGCATACAAATCACATTTTTACACCGTGGCAGAAATGCATTTCTCCACTGTTGAAAAGCTTTTGACAGCAGTGCAGATTGCAATTCTGAAAGAATTCTCACTGGCACAAGGTACACGCATCCCTATGGTCACACCCTTTTTTGCTTTGGAAGCCGTGACTAATGCGAGTGTACCTAACTCGAAAGCACTACACCCCCGTTGGATACAATGGACTACTTCTTTGACATCGGCTGATGTCACGTTTATCTTTGATCCTGGTCTTCAGACACAGTAGGTTTTACAGTATGAACACGTTCATCCTCCTCCCTTGTCTCTGCTTCCTCTACATGAGTGTGACTGCATCATTTAGACAAATGGCTCGGCTCAACCCGCCATGGTTACAAGCATACGTATTCAGCGGCTTGCGAAATTGTTGCTGGCTCGACTGTTAATGGAGAGTTTAAGTCTTCCATTGGGCACACTCAGGCACATGGGGACTGCACAGCACAATTGGCGGAGTTGTGTGCTCTTGTTTTTGCTCTTGAGTTTGCTGATCCAAATGTGAATACTCTTATTGTGTGAGATTCCTATTATTGTGTCCAGTTTTTCAATGACAACGTATTCTTTCGGTCTCGGAATGACTATCAAGACACTAAAGGCAGCACAATTAAGCATAAAATGCTCTGGATTCGAGTGGCATATACATCCTCTTGGCCATCAGCATGTGGAAGCACATGCTCTTGGTAATTCCTTGGCTGATGAAGCAGTCAAGTCTGCAGTAGCCACGTTTTCCGAAGCAGCAGTTACAAGGTCCATGACTAAAATAGATAATGAGATTCTGGCAGCGTTAGCTGCAATGAGGGAGGGAACTGCTTATCCTCAGGGTTTCCCTTTGAAATACTTTTATCATATAACTCCCTAAAAGGTTCCTTATGCTATGATTCCTTCGGTTGGGGATCGGATGATTCCCAACTTGGACCACAGACCTGCTTTGATCAAAGCCACGCACGAAGGCATAGCACCAGCACATGCCGGTGTGTCGGTGACAAACTCCATTTTGTAGCAATGTTATTGGTGGCGTGGTTTAAATAAACATACCCTTAAATATGTACTTTCTTGTGACATTTGTCAACAAATCAAGCCATCAATGTTCACGCATCATCCTCAAACACAGCTGTATATTTCTAATCACCCTTTTGGCTATGTATCTCTTGATCACTGCAGTCCACTCTCTTCTGATACTGCGTATAAATATATATTTGTGTTGCAGTTGATTCATGCACTAGATTCCTTTGTGTTTGGCCAAAACACAGTGCTGACGCTCAAAATGTGATCAGGGATTTGTATTTCTTTGTCGGGATGTTTGCCTGTCGCACCTTCCATTGTGACCAAGGTCCAGCGTTCGCCTCTAAGGCGTACAAGGATGCAATGAAGTTTATGGGGGTGCTGGTGCAGTTTTCGTCATCATACAGGCCTGAGGGTAATTCAATTGTAGAGCGAATAAACCGTGACTTAAAGCAATCCTTGGCAGCTAGAGTCTTAGATACTGGCAGGAACTGGCTGGCCAACTTGTATGGGGTTCAACGTGCACTTAATAATCTCCCTAGAATATCTCTGGGGGGGGAGCAGACCCCATACAAAGTGCTCTTTGGCATTAAAATGTTTCAGCCAGACCGTGATGGTCTAGATGTTGTGGCAGCTGCTGCAACCTTTCATGTAGATAATCATTCTACTTTGTTACAGAATCTACAAAAGACACGTGAGAGCTATGCAACTGAACATTTACCCTCTTTCACTGATGCAGCACTACTGATTCCAGTTGCCGGTTGGCTTCCAAAAGTCGGAGATCTGGTACGAGAAAAGCTGGAGAATAAAAAAGAATCTGGTCCATCTTTTTTTTTTCTTTTTTCAGTTTTGGAGTTATATATAGTGCGAACTAGACCCGAGACATCAGGTTTTAGAACGCTTGACATAGCACAGGTTTCGTTACAGAAGGACACATTCATTTTTGTTAGGCACTGGGATATTAAGTAATTTGCCCAGAATCAGAGCATGTTTAGCGTTGTTGCCAAGACTCGAACCTGGGAGCCAGCATCGAGGTCGACCACTCTAGATGTGTGGCCAATTCCGAATAGTGTCACGCCTGCTGTTTTGTGCAATGCAATTTCTCGCGTGGCTAAGAAAATGATGGACATTGTAATTGATCTTTCACCTTTCACCTCAGGCAGGTGTACCTTCTCAGGCCAACGTGGGTAGAAAAAGTTGTGATGTAGCGTGACTCTTTGTCCTGCACCGACTTATGATATCCGGATCGAAGGTCAAGCTTTGAGAACCAGCACGCTCCACTCAGTTTCAATCGTGGGGGTGAGGTGTTTTTCCCGTTTTTTTGCGGCATTAGGTAGTCTCATGTTGCCAGAGGTCCGCACCTCAACCAGTTGTTTTGGCTGAAGAGTAACTACAACGGGGGACACCCACGGAGTGGGCAACTTTACCTTCTCAATTATTCTGGCCAATTCCAGTTTGGCTAGCTCTTTTTCAACTAACAGTCCTAGGTGGAATGCTATACGTCTGAGGCGTAATGCTACTGACTGAACTGCAGGGTCTATATGCAGCTGCACTTCTTTCCCTCTCAGTCTCCCAATTCCGTCAAAGACGGACAGAAATTCTTCTAAGATGTGGTGAATCGTTTTCCAGTGAACCTCGAAAGCAAACTTCACAACTCCTAGATCTTCTGCCACACGGCATCCTAGTAGCATGCCTTGTCCATCTGCCGCCGCATATATTTCTGATTTATTGAACTTTCCTCTTATCAGCAGGGGTTAGTCCTGTCCGTTTGCAAAGACTTGGATAGTTGTGGCATTTAATGGTGGAGTTGGCTTCATCATCTTGTATAGTACTGCGGACATGATATTATTGATGGCCCCTGTGTCTATAACCGCTGTGACATCCTGATCTCACACTCTCACTTGACATTGCGGAAGCCAGCGTGATGTTTAGATGGCTGTGCCTATCATTTATGCTGTGTAGACCGTTTGTTCTTCTACATCATTGTAAGCCATATCCCTATTTGTGCTTCTCACTTCAGGGATGAGGTTAATTGCAGGCCTGTGTCTTCGATTCTTCCGCAAATGGCACGGTCGTTTGAAGTGGTCAATTTTCCTGCACCCTACGCACCTTTTCCCACATGCCGGACGTTCAGTAGCATTGTGGGGGCATCCTTCGAAGTACCCACAGCTTGAGCCCTTCCCATGTTCCTTCCTGCTTGATGTGGTGGATGGACGGGTTGCTACTGCAATGACTTATTTTACCTTCACTGGTGTTTTTAGGGTCGCTTCCATGTGTGCTGCCCTCAACCGCAACAGTTTTTTCATCCACCCTAGGGTCAGGATGTCCACTAGGGGCTTCCCAGATTCCTCCAGTATTCTCTCTCTGAATTTTGCAGAGGAGCAGCCCTGTATGATTTGACCCCTTATCTCTTTCACCTCATCATTGAACCAGGGGCTTGCTAAGTACTTGAGTAAAGCGTAAAATGTGTCATGGGACTCATCTGCTTGTTGGCTCGCCCGGCCAAATACAAAATGTTCATTATCTTGATTCACCATAGGTAGAAGTGTGCTGACAGGGCCCCAATAATTGTGAAATGTGTTTCAGGGGTCGGGTCATTTATTGACTTGGCGATTCTATAAATGTCTTTCCCCCCTAAATGCTGGAGCACAGCTCTCTTTTAGTCATTGTGCGGATGTGTGGCTTCGAAGAATAGTAGCAACCACTCTACCCATTCCTTCCATTTGGGCGCCTAGGCAGATGGTGGACCCTACACCAGGAATGACTCAATGGGGAGTATCGTGGCCATTGCGCTGGGCTGTTTATTTTGTTAGCAGCACCATCGAACACGACAAGGGGGACACTTGTCGCATTGCAGGCTATTTTTCGTATGGAGCCTAAAACAGGTAAATTGCCTCTTTCAGATTTACTGAGAGGATTAAAAGGAAGAGTTGTATATTTACCTCTAGATTTAAATAAAAATGTTGAAACTATTGGTGTAAAGTGTGTAGAAAATGAACCACTAGTCATTCAAGTTAATGGCGTGCCTACTAAGAGTAAGAAAATCTAGCAGTAGTTAGTGGATGTTAGGAAAGTGCAAAAAGCAACTTTGTATTTGATAAGAAAACAATGAGTACTATAAAAATGTGTGTATGGGAGAAGAAATACTTTTAGCAGAAGACACTGAAACGTCAAGTGGACAAATTGAAAAAATGGACATGTTCAGAAGTGAAGAAATCTATGAACATTACAGTGTACATCCACTACATTAAAACATTAGTGATGGGGAATAATATTGAGTTATTCCAAATGAAAAAAGCAAAGGGAAGTCCCATGAGTGTATGGTAAGAAAGCTTGAAAGCTTGTTGTTTTGCACAGTTGTTCCCAACAGGAAAAGGAGGACGATATGATGAACGACCTGTGCAGATTCCTGCATCTGAATATCGGGCAACAAGATTGTATGCAGAAGAGTCAAGATTTCGACAATGTATCCCATATATATTTCATCTTTTGCTTGAAAGTGATTTGTCTGGACTTTCATATGCAGTTAATCACATATTGAAAACAGGAGTACATCTGCAAAATGTTTCTGCAAAGGAATTTATGGATAAAGTGCATCAGAGAGATGATCATTTAGAATCTCAGCTGATTAATCCAATGACATGTCAGCGAAGCACTAATGAATATAGGTACCATTGTCATGGAGAACTTAAATGTATGCTAAGGAACTTAGGAACTCCTACAGAGTTCCTTACCCTAAGCTGTGCTGTATATGCTTGGGATGATTTACTTGAATTTCTTCGAGAGGCAAATCACAATATAAAAAATATTGAAAACAAGAAACTTGGGGAATTGTGCTCTTTGGATCCTGTTAATGTATGCATGTATTTTAATCATAGATTTGAAGCTATGACTTCTTTTATCTGCAATAAAAAGAATCCTCCTCTTGGAAAAGTTGTGGATTTATTTTGGAGAAAGGAGTATCAAGCAAGAGGTGCTCCTCATATACATATGCTGTTATGGATTAAGGATGCCCCCAAATTCGGAACAGATTCAGATGATACTGTTTTGTCTTTTATTGAAGAATATGCCACATGTGCTGTACCCAAAAGCACAGAAGAACACAACTTAAGACAGCAAGCCTTACGATTCCAAAGCCATCGATGTGGATAATACTGTCGACGGAAGTACAAGTATAAGGATAAGTGCTATACCAAATGTTGTTTTGCATTTCCACGTCCTGTAATATCCAAAGAAGAGTGAACAGTTTTATGCCAGCTATGTGACATACTATTATAAGAAAGTCACCCAAAAATACCTACAATTTGAGAAGAAGCGAAGAATCAAAATAAATAAATGATTACAATCCGGTTATTCTGTCCATGTGGAATGCTGACATGGATATTCAGTACGTTGCGGACAATTCCATTGCTGTTGCTCGATATGTGACATTCTACATTACAAAATCAGAAAAATGGAATTGAAATAAATGTGGGAAGAGATTTCTCACGATTTCTCACGAGAAGAGTCTAAGTAAAAAATTATACAGTTTCAGTTTGAAGATGTTATCCCATCGAGAAATTGGAGCAAATGAATGCTCAGATCGGTTATCATTTGCAAGTCTATACTCCAAATCTAGAATTATTTGGGTGAGTCTAGGTCTTGCTGCAATGCAAAAACGAGTACTTAAATCTGTACAAGAAATCAAATATTTAGCAGAAAAAGATCCAGAAAGTACAGATATTGTTAAAATGAATATGTTGGACACATATTATCCAAACAGAAATCATCATCAGTGCTGCAAAACTACACTTTTAAACAGAATACTACAGAGAATATCAATGATGGGAAATATGGAGTGATTGGTTCCGAAGGATGTTTAGTGAAACAAACAATATGAAATTTGATTAAGCACAGGAAACTGAGTTGCGACACTGTTGATAAAAGGGAATTTTACTATTTAGCCCTTTTGCAACTGTTCAAACCGTGGCGTTCAGAATTGGAATTACTGGAAAATTTTCAGAGCTATAAAGATTCCTTCAATGCTTGTAAAGATACCATAGAATACACTGTTTTTGCAAATTATGTGAAAATGTTGAACGATGAAATTGATCAAGAAGCTACTATTGCAGCTGAGATTGCTAGAGACAGTTCTCAAGACAGTCAAAGTTCTGCTCCAGTGAGTCAAGATCCACTAGGTCAACCAATTGTTGAAAATGAATGAGGTACAAACAGCAATGCATTAAGCTCAAGAAGATATAATGGACTTAGCAAACTTGGAAGAACAACTAAATGTTGAACAGAAAGAAATATATCAGCAAGTGACACAACAGATTGACCATGGGTTTCTTTATGAAAAGCAAGAATGCACATGCACATCGTTTCAACCTATCCGAATGTATGTGAGTGGACAAGCTGGAACAGGAAAAAGTTTCCTAATTAAAGTAATCACCAGTTATCTATAGAGAACAACTGACTCACATTTGTCTTGTGTTGTAACTGCTCCAAATGGGTTGGCAGCACACAACATTAAAGTAATTACATTACATCGTTTACTTATGCTACCTGTGGAGCATGAAAACAAATAGGAATATCACAAGCTATCTGGAGAAGCTTGTTGTGAAGTTTCAAGAGTGCTAAAGAAAATTAAACTTCTGATTATTGATGAGGTAAGCATGGTGTCAAACGTAATGCTTGCATTTGTGCATTCAAGAATACAGCAAATTCTTAAAACAGAGTACGATCTCTTATTTGGAGGAAAACATGTCATAGTTTTTGGAGATCTACTGCAACTTACTCCTGCAAAGGACAACCAGTCTTTAAAACACTTGCGCATGAAGACACCAGAAAGTCTTTGGGTAGCGTTGGAAACTTTAAAATTTGGTCATATTTTGAATACAAGGAACTCATTACAAATATGCGACAGGCAAATGATGTTGTTTATGGAACTATTCTTCAAGATATAAGAATTGGAGTACTAAGAGAGCATGGCAAACAAGCTTTGCAGAGTCGATTACTTTCCAATTTGTTTCCAAATGAAAATATAGTTTCTGAAAAAATGTATATATGAAAATTGCAGAAAACAAATCTATAATCTGTAAGGCCAACACTGCCCAAGTGTTCTATATTCAATTAACAACTTTTGAAGCTGGAAAATGAAGAAATAATAAAAATGGAATCCATTGATAAAATACAGCATGAAGGAATCACTATTATTTTGACAAAAAAATTGAAAACAAAATTGGATTATTTAGAAAAATCGATATCTAAAACTGCTGGTTTAGAAAAGAATCTATGTGCATGTATAAACTATCGGGTAATTTTAAGGCAAAATTTGGATGTAGAAACATGTTTAGGTAATGGAGCAATGGGTAAAGTTGTAGATTTTGTTATTTATCAGAATAAAGATGGAATTTAATTTTTAAAAATTAGATTTGATCAGATTGAAGAAGTAAAACAAATTGGTCGTTGTTCAGTTCGTTTTTTGCTTGTTAAAGATTTATATGTCCTGTACAAAACAGTTTCCACTTTCTCTGGCATATGCAGTGACTATTCATAAATCTCAAGGTTTAAGTGTAGACAGTGCTTTGGTGAACATTGGAAGTACAGTGTTTAAAGAGGGTATGGCATATGTTGCTTTGTCCCGAGTCAGAACTTTATCTGGTTTGTTTTTGATTGCTTTTGATGACACAAAGATTACTGCAGATGCAAACTGTGTAAAAGAGTATAATAGGTTAAGAAGAGCATATGCTCGATATTTAGGTCAATATCCTGTATTTGAAAAGGATGTGGTAGGCCGAAAAAGAAGTTATGAGAATATCTTTAGTGGAGGTTTAGAGAAGGAAAGAAAACAAGATAATGTTGTGATTGCAAGCAAAAAAAAGGACACTGTTGAAGATATTGTTTGTTATCAGTTTGAAAATAGTTCAGGTGTCAACTGCTATGCTAATGTAGTGGTCAATCTTGGTTTTTTTCTTGAAAGTTTGCAACAACAAATTATGGAGAATCGGGAAAAAAGATTTTGGGGCATATTACCAACAAATAGCGATAATTTTTGTCTCTAACTTGTTTAGAGACAAAAATTATCGCCGCACATCGGCGATTTTTATTGCAGATAAACCTTGCTATTAGCAAGGTTTATCGCAAATGCGATAAAAAACGGCTGCAATGCATGAATATCGCTGAAAAGTCAGCAATATTCATGCATTATCGAGCAAATGCTCTTAGCCATGTTATCCACCTCCCATTGGATAACATGGCTAAGAACTGCTCAGGGCAGGTGTTAGCTTTTGGAGATATTCGCGCTTAGCGCGAATATCTCCAAAAGTTGGTAATAGGAGATAGCGATGTTAGCGACTGTTTCCAGTCGGTAACATCTTGGCACGCCCACTTTGCATGTCATTAGTGATAAATATCACTGACATGCAAAGCGGGGCCCAAGAGGCTCGCTATCTCCTATTAGCTGTCGCTAACTGGTGTTAGCGACAGCTTGGTAATAGGGAGATAATTTTATCTCCGCTTTCTTGGCTTTTAAAGCCAAAAAAGCAGAGATAAACCCCCTTGATAATATGCCCCTTTGTTATTTGTTGCATTGTATTTATGAAAACTGAGAACTGATAAAAGTAAAATACAAAGTGTTTGTGATATTCGTAATCTTTTGGATGTACATTCTGGTTCTACACAATTTACGCAGAATATCAGGAATTTCTAATGTATATGCTTACCGTATTGGAAGATGAAGGATTAGAAATTGAAAATCGTTTTGGCCTTTGTTGTAAATGGGAACATCATTGTGAAAATGGTATGTATACATGTAGCACAAATTTAGACACGGAAAGTGTTAGAAGGTGGTACTGACACTATGGGCTACCCGGATTTTTCGCTTTTTGAGCACCTAATTGTTGAGCTTTTACTGTGGGGGAGCCTCATAATCTGGGACTCACCCACAGTGAACTCATAATGAAGGAGATTGCATGAAGATTTTACTGGTGTATCCCTGGCTTGACTAGGCCGCTGCACAGCAGCTGGAGTGTGGGACACCATGCTGGTTACATGCAGACACGGGTGCACATGCATGTGCACACGTGTAGGGGCTGCACAGGGGAGATTCCTAGCGTGCGCAGTCCAGGAGCAGCTACAGAGTGAATGGTGTGGCAGAACTTATGCAGAATTGGGTGGTGACATGGAATAGGCTTTATACCCTGGGAAGGAACATGCCAGGGAAAGTCAGTGTGTTTTACTGTATTTTCACTTCATTATTCCATATTGGGGATGTGGGGCCCACGGCTAAAATGACTTCCACAAAGTGAAAATGAATATTCTGCAGAGTCCAAAGTCATATTTGTACTGCTTTTGGGTAGTCCAGAAATGTCATATTTCTCTGAGTCCCTGGCTGGGGTCTGGCCATGGCAGGTTAGATTAATGACCTTTCTTTCCAGAGCGGAGATCTTGCCTCCAGGGAGAAAAGATAGGTGGAGCTACAAGACAATCCATCAACTGCTGTCGCTGGGTGTCAGGCACCAGGCTGCACCACGTGAAGGCAGTGAAGGGGAAAGGAGTTGGGTTTCAGAGGCCATGTGGCCAGAGACACTGGACGACGCCATGTTTGAACAACCCAGAGGCTGGACAAGAAGGAGGGAGCAGGGGCAGGGAAGTGATGTGTCGCTGTTTGATAGGACACACAGAGAATTCCTGCCAGCCCCCTACTCAACTTTTAAAAAGTACTTGCACAAGAAGAGAAGCTCTCTGTGGGGTGTGGTCTGCGAAGGCGAAAGGTGCTGGAGCCTGGCACTGGGCAGTTGGAAGGAGGTACCACCTGACTGCCCCACAGGGCCCTAGCAGCACCAGAAGAAGATCTCAGGTCCGAGGTGCAGAAGCGGTGGCCTCTGTGCAAGGAGAAGAGAGGCGGAGGAGGAGAGTCAGGCGAAAAGGCTGGTGCAGGGAGCCAGAGAAGACCGCTCCCTTCATAATGCACCCTCTTGGAGACCTGGAAAGCAAAGGAGAGTGCTCCCAGTGGCTGGGGGATGCCACCAGGAGCGAGAAGATGCAAACATCGGGAGGATCGGACCCCCAGAGGCTGAGATATGGCCCCCGGAAGGTAAGTGTCCTTTGACCCCTAGGAAGACCGACGACGAAGCGCGTAGGGCTCTGCCGCCGGTCTCAGAGATGCCCCCGGGGTGGGTCAGGTCCCGGGGGCTGCCCTGAAATAATTATAGCTGGGGTGCACCATCGCGCACCCCGTGAAGCTGCCCCTGTGGGGTGCCAGGAGCCCACCCTGGTCCCCGCTGAAACCTGAGCTGGGAGCGCCGTTGTGCTCCCCGTGAAGAGGTGCGGGACGAGTAGCCCAGGAGCCCAACTCCGGCCCCCTGTGAGGAGGCGGGAGGCACCGTCATGCCCTCCCCCGCGAAGAAGATTGGAGGCGGGGCACGGGACCTCATCTGCAGGCCTCAAAGTGCCAGGATGGGGGGAGCACCGTTGCGCCCCCTCCAAAGATGTCGGGGGCCCTGGACCCCATCCCCGGGCCTCAGCAAAGAGGAGGAGGCCGGGGGAGTGCCGCTGCTCTCCCCCAGGTCTCGCAAGGACTGCAGGAGTCCTTGCGTCTGCCCGCCGGAGCTGGCAGACCAGAAGGGATTGGCCGGCTCCAGCGGCAGCACGGAAGAGGGCTGGCCACGCGGGGAGCCGGCAGGGGCAGCTGGGGGAGGGCTCCCCAGGCTACCCTCCAAACAAGGAGGACAGCGGGGGTCCCGGGTGGGACCGGAGCCTCCCAGGGAAGACCTGCAGCATTGCGAGGGGCCCTTGAGTAAGCCTCAGACTGCTCTGCTACGCTACCCTCTGAGAGTCAGTCGCTGCCCTAGGGTGTTTGGTTCCCAGTGAAGGACAAATGTGTCATGTTATTTCTGAAGGCCTCACAGATGCTGCCTCGTTTTCCAACAGAAAGACTTATATATTTGACATTACCAGACTGTAAATCAGTATCTTTCAATAAACTAGCTAAAGCAGGAAATCAAAATATGGAGTTTAAGCAATACAAATCAGAAATGTTATAAACATTATTTATACAAAGATATGGGCAATATATAATTTTAATGATGCAAAGTTGTACAGCTGATGGAAGAAAATTGGACATTTAATAAAACATTTATATCAATATCAGGAAGGACTTTTGTAGCAGTAGCAATAATTTTCCATGATGGTCCTTACACAACATCTGGACATTACACTGCCTATCTAAAATGTGATAAAAGCTGGACATATTGTAATGATAGTCAGTTGGTTTTTAAATGTTTGCCAAGCGAATTACCAAATTCTTACCAAATATTTTTAAAGCCAAAGTTTTAGGAACATAATTCGACCTCTGAGGAATTTATTAATATGTATTAATACGATTACTATTGGACAATTTCAATATAAAGGATTTCAAGAACACCATTTGGCCAAGAAGAAAGGTGTATCTTTGAATTGCGGACTTTTTCTTGCACATTCTCTCAGGGTATATTTTTAAACAACAACATTTACAGTGTATATAAATTTAGGTTAGAACATTTTCTTGAGAGTAAGCATTTTATATATGTGTGATTTGCATTATATGGTATGTTATTGAGGATGTAGTCTTGTTTTTTTTAAAACAATCTTATTGATTGGTTTTTTTTGCCCACTGTTATGTGATGAGTACGATTGAAATCACTGCTTCTAGTGAAATTCAATATATTCTGAGAACAGCAAAAAAGGCAAAGAAAATATTTTGTAAAATATAAAAATTATGCTGTATTGTAAAAAATATGATAAATATCACATTTTTCAGAAATGTACATTATAAAAAACAACTGAAAAAAATGTGTTGCGTTTTTTGTTTTTAATACTGTGAAGGTAAGTTTAACTAAGTATTAAAATGCACAATGGCCTGTGTTTGCACACAGGGGAAAAAAGGTGAGATGGACAGAGTAGATATGTGTGGAAAGATGCTCTGTGGGCGTTTTGAGTTACAGGATAAAGTTAACATGAATACTGAGTGTCACTGGGTGCCAACTAACCCACCAGATATGTGTAGAAAGTGCCAGAGAGTTGCATTGCAGAGAGGTATAAAATGGAAAATGGCTTCAGAGCACCTCTTTGTAATGCAGCTATATGGTGTTCAATAGAGAGACATAGTGGGCTACTAGGGTCCAAGGAATTTAAGGATTAAAAGACACTAAATTCTTTAACTTAAAACATGTCACAGAGTGTGTTTGCACATGTAACATGAGGCCGCATCCCTTCCCTTCAGAACTCTATAAACAAGTCCTATCACTTTGCCAAAACATAAGTACTTATAAATGTACCTTGTTCTCTCCTTGCAGTACTGAAATTACTCTACTTATTACTCATATAGTTAAGGATTGGCCTAGCCATTAACCCTAGTACAAGATAATTTCTTTATATACTATGCAAACAGATCTGCAAGAAGCTACAAAGTATTAATACAGTCTTGAAAACCCCCAGTTTATACCTATGTAGTTTTGGAATCTCACTGTCATAGGCTATCGTGTAACTTGAAAAAAAAAGATTTGATTGGTTCATAATATTTGCCATTGTACCTATTGAAGGACCGCAATCATTTCAATCATTCTTCTTTGAGCATCTTTGGAGACATAACTCTGTGCTTACCTCATGTCACTCTCATACCATTTTTTATACAATTAACTAGCAATATGTTCTTATTGTAACAGTCTGCTAATTCCTAAGCACTTATGGGGCAAATTTAGAAGCATCATGTGCCAACAATATGTCACTTTTTGTAACATACTTATTGCGCAAGACACTCATACCTTTTCTTCTTCATGTAAATACAACCTCCTCATACATACCACTTTGCGTTGAAAGGGCGTTCTATAGGTGTTGCTGTGCGTGTTTGCACAGAACACTCATAGAACAAGACACATCTTCAGATTTATCAGAAATCATGAATCTGGACATGTGTGTGAATGCTGCACCATCCTCCAATTGGTGTAGCAAGGCACAAAAAGGAGAATTGTTTTAATTTCTCCTCAATTTTTCTCTTTCAATATATGCTACAAAGCACAGAATACATTGAAGGAGGAAAATGCCTTCACTGATTGTTTTTCTGCAGGAAGTTGTGTTTTCCTGCAGGAAAACAAACTCCACACAACACAGATATCCTTGCACCATGGTACAAGGGTGCCTGTGTCACTACATGGCTGCAGTTTAAGAAGCAGTGCAGAGAAAAGCATAGACTTGCAACATATTTCTGTACATATATTGCATCTCTGTGCTTCGGAAGTACCACAGCACACTGCAGCTTTAAGAGCTTACAGTGCCATGCTGCAGCACTTCCTTATAGTTCTGCACTTATACATCCACCATACACCAGAAATGCATTCTTTCAGTCAATTATGCACTACACATACATTCTTCTAAACATTCACACACTATCATATAAATATAGTTATTTTTTCAACCAGAGTAGTTAGTTCTGAAAATAATTTTTTTCGTTTTTTAAAAATATTTTTTGTTTGTTTTTTGAATGATTTTTTTTTAATGTTTATTTTTATTAAGTATAACAAGCAAGGCAAGAAAACAATATAAGTGCTTTGTTCAAATGAGGCCGGATAAACAATACATCAAATAATCAGTAATCTCTACAAGGAAGGGAGGGGAACAGGGGGAGCAGTAAGCAGACAATCATGCAAATATTAATGTGGGGCAGAGGTCTTCAAACTTTTTGATGCCGAGACCCCCCTGTCAAAATTTTTAGGCTTGAGGACCCCCCTCCTGACAAAACCTTCTAGAACTTGGTACTCCTCATCATGGACAAGCATAAACGCACACAGTTCCCACTGAAAATCATTTGTCGGTTGAGGAAATATTATTAAACAGTGTATAGCAAATCAAATGTTTGTGGGTGCCTGTGGTTTGGAGTCACAGGCTTACTATACAGTTCAAACTGAAAGTCTCCAAAAAGAACAGTACTTTATATTGGGCAACTGGAATTTATGGGGCAGGAGAGGACCAAATGAAATGTCTGTTTTAAATTTATAAAGACAAAGCCATATAAGTGTTTTATAAGGTATGGGAGACTGCATGCATTTGTGCTTCCTGCAGACAAAGGCGCCATGATTGAAACAGTCCACCATACCATAAAACAGGCCAGCAAGGAGCTGAAACAGCAGGGGCAGAGCAGAAGAAAACCAAAGACAGCAGTGGGGAAAGGGTGAGTGTGAAAATAAAGGGGGTGAGGGTAGCAGGGTGGAAATGTAACCAGTGCCATCAGCAGTAGAAAGCGGATTGTTTTAATGTTTTAAATGAACAAAGCTTCCAGGGGAATAAAGTATTCTGGGAAACATCTTCATGAAAATTCTTGCAAATAAGAATGTGTGTGTGTGCATGCATGTATGTTTGTGTGTGTGTCTGAGGGGTGAAAAGCCAGGGCATGGCGGATGTGGAGGAAGGCGGGGGAAGAGGCAGCTTACTCACAAGTTCTGTGAAAAACCTACACAAACGATTGAGCGTTTATACAACCCTGAGGGTTGGTATTTTCAAATCCCCACCACTTCTGTTCAACAGACAGGTACAGTTGTGACCAGAAGATTACAGACTTGATTGGGTAAATATGTATGTCCCAAAATTAACTGCTTCAATGTACCCTAAATGACAGAATTACCAACCTCATAATGTCCTCCATCAGTTAGTTACTATATGTGAGCCCATACACTGCAAAGTAACCGAAAATACAAATTTGCTGCAGTTTGTACCCAATTCTTGGCCGTCCATAGTTTTTTTTTTACTATTTACATTACATCATTATAATGTTGCTTGCCTTTTTTACAGTACTGGCATACAAGTCTTAACCTTGAGGCAACTTAACATACAGAGCAATGTGACAATCCATCATATTCTAGATATGGTATCTTTCATGATTTACAGGTCATGCGCAAGAGTAGGAATGCTTTTATTGAGATTTCCCTGGTGTCTTGAACATTTGGACAACATTCCTAGGTGTTGTGCCTAGTGCTATCACACCAAACTGGGGAGAGAATATGGCTCAATGGCTAGGGCGGTCGACCTCGGAGCTGGGGAACATGGTTCGAGTCTCAGCAGGGATGCTCAACATTCTGTGATTCTGGGCAAATCACTTAATCTCCTCACGCCTAACTAAAATGTATGTGTCCGTCTGTAACATAACTGGTGCTCATGTAAGCGCTCTGATACCTTTCGGGTCTAGTTTGGGCTATATAAAACTCCACCTACCAAAAAAAACACCTCAAACTGTAATCCTTAAATGGTTACAATTCAAATAAGCATACATGAAGCTGTGATAGTAAAGTCGGTTAGTCTTTGGACCCTGACCATGAACTCCCTCCTTTGTGGGCAGGTGTTCTGTTTTTTTTCACTTTTTTCCTCCAAAAGTATTGCAAATATTTGCAGCTATTGGCTCCTGCTTCACAAATATGCTTGTCGGGGTCTATACCTTGTTGCAATTCTTGCACGACAACTTCAACGTACACTGTTGTCATGTTTTACTGCGCTCTTGAATTGATATTCAGAATTGGTGTTCATCAGCTTTGGCGCCTTACTCACTTGATAAAAGAATAAATCCTTAAAAAAAACAATTTGAGTGTGGGTTTATGTTTGCATGAAGCAATTGATATTGTCTGCTCTGGTCTATCCACGTTGAAAAGAAGAGCGTTGCTTCCGTGCCATAGCCTCTAAAGACCCACTGATGCAAGATGCGGTGTTCCCTGAAAAAGAATGTAACTGGTAAATAGACTGTTCATAATGCAGCCAGAATCTATGATGATAATAATGATCAAAATATGAGTGCAGTGGAGGAATGTTCTGAGGTACAGGAGGCTTCATCAACATGTTAACTTTATGAGTGTTTCTTCCATCCACCTTTTGGCTAGGAGTACTTGAACAAAACATTGGGCAAATTTTTATTAAAAAACGTAAAATACCTTCCCCACGATATACATTGAAGCCAATAAATATGATTCAGGCCAAGACATTTCATTGCAAGGTAGAAACAATGGCACACTGTCCCTTTCTTCGGTTTTACCTCGGGTGCCTGAATGCTCATTCACTTGGCATCTATATAATAGGCATATTTGCAGAGTCCAGCTCACCCCAAGAAGGCCCCTTGGTGCCCTGACAGATAACGGATGCTTATTTTTACCCAACTCAACAGTAATTATTTTATCAACCTCGAAAGGATGGAAGGCAGAGTGGACTCACCGGAATTCAAACCTGTGACCATGTGGTCAAAGAGAAACTCCTGGAGCATGTACAAAAGTTCATTGAGCCACCAGACCCCGGTCACTGCGCTCTCCTAATGCATGATTTTGAAAAATAGACCAAAATATTCAATGATAGCCCATACATAAGTGCAGTACTTTGCTGTAGTTTGATGTCACCTAGTAACGGCGGAATGATGCTGTTAAAAATTGATTTAAAAGAAATCATGGGACCACGCAGAATAAGAGAGTAAAAAGGCTTATGCAGTCAGTGTGAAAGTGAACATAAATAAACGGTAATGTTGTAAAATAGCCAGGTTTCGGAAATAGCATAGTTTGAAATAATAAAGGCGAGGGGGGTGTGTGTGTAAATTTGAGGGGTGAAAACATGGTGGATGCGGAGGAAGGAGGGGGGAAGAGGCAGCTGACTCGGTTGCCTTGGGAACCAGGACACAGCAATGTGATCAGATACCAGGAGCAGCCATGAGGAAGAGGCACGGAAAGGGCACCAGCTGGAACTACACAGCAGTAGCAGCAACAACGAAGAAGTCCAGAAAAGGCAAAAGAGTGCAAGGCAGCGAAAAAAAAATATTGATGCACTCTATGTTAATTCCACAGGTGCGTAATCATGGCCCCAGCTCCCGGCATTTCCATGTGTGCATCCTGAAGTTTCTCTGATTAGAGGACAGTCGTGGATGACGTTATAGTCTTTTACGGTGTCCTCCAATCAGAGAGCACATTGACACGCATTATTGGGAATCCAAAACGCAAACGTTTTAGATTCCGGATCCAGACGGGAGTGCGCGACCCCCTTTGAATGAGTCCACGCCCCCCCTGGAGGCCGCGCCCCACAGATTGAAGATCCATGATGTGGGGTCAGGGGGAGAGTGGGATATCGATTTTTTCCACTGCAGGTGGTGTACATATGTCTCCACAATACCTGTTCCATGGCCCCCACACTCTATGCCAATTCCGGGGGCGGCCTTTGGCTAGATATACCGTTTTTTCCCTAAACATGCACCAGTCCATGTTTTCCTTCCATACTTCAACTGTAGGTGGCCTCTTAGACCCCCACAATTGTGCAATATCACGCTTAGCAATCATGGCCCCCAGGGTTGCCCACTGGGTCTGGGCTACGTTGTAATCGGTAGGCTCCCAGACATTTAACAAGCAGCTCCTGGCCTCCGGTAGGAGAGCAATACCCGTAACCTCTTTCATTACATCATACACCCTGTTCCAATAAGTCGCAACTTCATGACATTCCCAAATATTATGAAGAAATGTTCCCACCTGTCCACATCCCCGCTTACACAAACCCTGCTCGGAAAAGCCCATCCGAACCAGACAGTCGCCCGTAATGTACACCCTGTGAAGAATCTTAAGCTGAACCAGCCGAAGTCTCGCTGGAATCGCGACCTCCTTGGGAGAGGAGATCGCCGATTGCCAGTCCTCGTCATCCAATTCGAGGCCGTCACGGACCCAGAGATCACGTAAGGGCAACAGGATGTCCGACCTATCATTGATCAACTTTTTATAGACAAGGGAAATAGTACTGTCTGGAATGTGACAATCTAGCAATCTATCTTCAAGCGGAGATGGTTCAGGGACCGCCTCCCCTATCGAAAAGACTGACATCAAGGCATGGCAAACTTGAACATAGCGGAAATACTCCGAGTTCCCTAATTCAAACTCCGTCCTTAAAGTATCTAACGATTTCACTTGTCCCTTAACCCAGAGGTCTCCAACCTTGCTAATACCAATGATATCCCACTTATCAAACCCCCTAGTCTTCCACAGTTTACCAAGTCTATCAGAGTCGAAAAGTGCGGTCACTAAAGTCAAGTGGTCCTTCCATCCCATCGAATTAGTTGCGTCTTGCCATATACGAACTGCCGTCTTCGTAGGCCCCGACAATGACTTAACCACTGATTTCGAGTATAGTGCCCGATAGCAGTTACCCCCAGGCAGCAGCCATCTATCCATAGTGAAAGCAGGGTTCAATTCGGGACCATATATACTGTGATTAATGGCCCCCAACTGAGATGCCCAGTAATATCGCTTGATGTCCGGGAGGGCAATACCCCCATCGTACCACGGGAGCGTTAGTTTGGCCAGAGCAATACGAGGTCTGCCGTCCCATATCAGTTTCCTTTGAAGACCCTTAACTTTACGAAAATAACTAGCAGGGACTATATCAAGATTGTTTTGGAGGGCATAAAGAAAATGAGGCAGAGACATCATCTTAAAGAGGGCTGTGCGTCCCAGCCGCGAGAGTGGAAGTCTATGCCAACCCGGGACGTCCTGCTTCAATCTGGTCAGAGGTGCGAGAAGATTCCACTCATACCGAGTCGCAGGGTCCATAGAGACCCAGATACCGATATATTTAAATCCCGTCTGTGTCACCTGGATGGGGCAGTTACGCGGAAGGAGGGGGACGTCACCAGAAAGAACGTACAAATAAGATTTTGTCCAATTGATAATCAAAAGAGGCCAGGACATCGCAGAAAACCATCAACGATTTCCTGGGCGAGGTCAGATATAGCAAAATGTCATCTGCGTAGAGCGAGATGCGATCTTCATACTCAGAGGACCACCGAATACCCCTCATCGAGGGCTCCCAGCGGATCCATGCAGCGAGGGGCTCGAGGGCTAGGGCGAACAGGAGCGGTGATAGGGGACACCCCTGACGAGTACCGCGCCCGATACCAAACGGAACCGAGACTCGACCGTTCACCAGGATTTGCGCAAGGGGGTCCTCGTAAAGAAGTCGCACCCAGCGAATAAAACCGGGACCAAAAGCCAAATGTAGCCAATGTATTCCACAGATATGGCCATTCAATAGTATCAAAAGCCATCGTGGCATCCAAGGACGCCAAAATGGCCGGCTCACGTAGAGTCGCAGCCCTCGCGAGAACTCCGTGCAGACGCCTAAGATTCAGCGCAGTGTTTCTATGGGGAATAAAACCGGATTGATCCGGATGGATCAGATCGCTAATAACAGTGATCAATCGATTGGCCAGTACCTTTGCAAGAATCTTAGGCTGGGGGTTCAAAAGAGATATAGGTCGGTACGACCCACACTTGTCCCTCGGTTTCCCCTCCTTATGTATAACAACAATCGTCGCAAGTCGCTGATCAGGGGGAGAGAACCACGTTCACGAGACTCTAGAAACATATCTCTCATGTAGGGAGCTATCTTGTCAGGCAGCAACTTGTATAGCTCTATCGGCAGGCCGTTAGGACCCATGGCTTTACCAGACAGCAAGGAGCGGATCGCAAGGGCTACCTCATCAGCAGTTATTGCACTATCCATTTGCTCTCTATCTGCATCTGTAAGACTCGGCAGAGCAATGTCCCGCAGCAATAAATGAGAGTCCTCCTCCGGCCTATCCGACACGGGGGAGTACACTGTCAGAAAATGATCCGCAAAGCACTCAACAATCTCCACCGGGTCCGTGACACGCGCACCACTCGCCATCTCAATCTCAGGCACCACACGACTAGCTCTGTCCCTTTAATCCAACCATGCTATCAGTTTACCTGCTTTATCTCTTTTGAGGGGGGGGTTTTCGCACTCCGACTCACCCACCAGCAGGTGTGCCCCAGGAGCATCATGGACGATGCAGTCTCTTAATAGCGTGTGCGCTATTGCGTTGAAGTGTGTCGTAGCAAGGTTGCAGCACCAACTCTGGACACCGGTGTTTCGGAATTCTTGTTCCTCGTCAGCAGAGTGTAGGTTTTTAGGGATTAGCTGTGCAGGCTGCCAAGTGTTCTCAGGTTTGTACCTCTCTGGCGCGGGTGCGAGTTCCGAGCTCGTCAGCTCTAGCTCAGGGGAGCCAATCAGTGTTGAGGGGGGGGTTTTCGCACTCCGACTCACCCACCAGCAGGTGTGCCCCAGGAGCATCATGGACGATGCAGTCTCTTAATAGCGTGTGCGCTATTGCGTTGAAGTGTGTCGTAGCAAGGTTGCAGCACCAACTCTGGACACCAGTGTTTCAGAATTCTTGTTCCTCGTCAGCAGAGTGTAGGTTTTTAGGGATTAGCTGTGCAGGCTGCCAAGTGTTCTCAGGTTTGTACCTCTCTGGCGCGGGTGCGAGTTCCGAGCTCGTCAGCTCTAGCTCAGGGGAGCCAATCAGTGTTGAGGGGGGGGTTTTCGCACTCCGACTCACCCACCAGCAGGTGTGCCCCAGGAGCATCATGGACGATGCAGTCTCTTAATAGCGTGTGCGCTATTGCGTTGAAGTGTGTCGTAGCAAGGTTGCAGCACCAACTCTGGACACCGGTGTTTCGGAATTCTTGTTCCTCGTCAGCAGAGTGTAGGTTTTTAGGGATTAGCTGTGCAGGCTCCCAAGTGTTCTCAGGTTTGTACCTCTCTGGTGCGGGTGCGAGTTCCGAGCTCGTCAGCTCTAGCTCAGGGGAGCCAATCAGTGTTGAGGGGGGGGTTTTCGCACTCCGACTCACCCACCAGCAGGTGTGCCCCAGGAGCATCATGGACGATGCAGTCTCTTAATAGCGTGTGCGCTATTGCGTTGAAGTGTGTCGTAGCAAGGTTGCAGCACCAACTCTGGACACCGGTGTTTCGGAATTCTTGTTCCTCGTCAGCAGAGTGTAGGTTTTTAGGGATTAGCTGTGCAGGCTGCCAAGTGTTCTCAGGTTTGTACCTCTCTGGCGCGGGTGCGAGTTCCGAGCTCGTCAGCTCTAGCTCAGGGGAGCCAATCAGTGTTGAGGGGGGGGTTTTCGCACTCCGACTCACCCACCAGCAGGTGTGCCCCAGGAGCATCATGGACGATGCAGTCTCTTAATAGCGTGTGCGCTATTGCGTTGAAGTGTGTCGTAGCAAGGTTGCAGCACCAACTCTGGACACCGGTGTTTCGGAATTCTTGTTCCTCGTCAGCAGAGTGTAGGTTTTTAGGGATTAGCTGTGCAGGCTGCCAAGTGTTCTCAGGTTTGTACCTCTCTGGCGCGGGTGCGAGTTCCGAGCTCGTCAGCTCTAGCTCAGGGGAGCCAATCAGTGTTGAGGGGGGGGTTTTCGCACTCCGACTCACCCACCAGCAGGTGTGCCCCAGGAGCATCATGGACGATGCAGTCTCTTAATAGCGTGTGCGCTATTGCGTTGAAGTGTGTCGTAGCAAGGTTGCAGCACCAACTCTGGACACCGGTGTTTCGGAATTCTTGTTCCTCGTCAGCAGAGTGTAGGTTTTTAGGGATTAGCTGTGCAGGCTGCCAAGTGTTCTCAGGTTTGTACCTCTCTGGCGCGGGTGCGAGTTCCGAGCTCGTCAGCTCTAGCTCAGGGGAGCCAATCAGTGCTGAGGGGGGGGTTTTCGCACTCCGACTCACCCACCAGAAGGTGTGCCCCAGGAGCATCATGGACGATGCAGTCTCTTAATAGCGTGTGCGCTATTGCGTTGAAGTGTGTCGTAGCAAGGTTGCAGCACCGACTCTGGACACCGGTGTTTCGGAATTCTTGTTCCTCGTCAGCAGAGTGTAGGTTTTTAGGGATTAGCTGTGCAGGCTGCCAAGTGTTCTCAGGTTTGTACCTCTCTGGCGCGGGTGCGAGTTCCGAGCTCGTCAGCTCTAGCTCAGGGGAGCCAATCAGTGTTGAGGGGGGGGTTTTCGCACTCCGACTCACCCACCAGCAGGTGTGCCCCAGGAGCATCATGGACGATGCAGTCTCTTAATAGCGTGTGCGCTATTGCGTTGAAGTGTGTCGTAGCAAGGTTGCAGCACCAACTCTGGACACCGGTGTTTCGGAATTCTTGTTCCTCGTCAGCAGAGTGTAGGTTTTTAGGGATTAGCTGTGCAGGCTGCCAAGTGTTCTCAGGTTTGTACCTCTCTGGCGCGGGTGCGAGTTCCGAGCTCGTCAGCTCTAGCTCAGGGGAGCCAATCAGTGTTGAGGGGGGGGTTTTCGCACTCCGACTCACCCACCAGCAGGTGTGCCCCAGGAGCATCATGGACGATGCAGTCTCTTAATAGCGTGTGCGCTATTGCGTTGAAGTGTGTCGTAGCAAGGTTGCAGCACCAACTCTGGACACCGGTGTTTCGGAATTCTTGTTCCTCGTCAGCAGAGTGTAGGTTTTTAGGGATTAGCTGTGCAGGCTGCCAAGTGTTCTCAGGTATGTACCTCTCTGGCGCGGGTGCGAGTTCCGAGCTCGTCAGCTCTAGCTCAGGGGAGCCAATCAGTGTTGAGGGGGGGGGTTTCGCACTCCGACTCACCCACCAGCAGGTGTGCCCCAGGAGCATCATGGACGATGCAGTCTCTTAATAGCATGTGCGCTATTGCGTTGAAGTGTGTCGTAGCAAGGTTGCAGCACCAACTCTGGACACCGGTGTTTCGGAATTCTTGTTCCTCGTCAGCAGAGTGTAGGTTTTTAGGGATTAGCTGTGCAGGCTGCCAAGTGTTCTCAGGTTTGTACCTCTCTGGCGCGGGTGCGAGTTCCGAGCTCGTCAGCTCTAGCTCAGGGGAGCCAATCAGTGCTGAGGGGGGGGTTTTCGCACTCCGACTCACCCACCAGCAGGTGTGCCCCAGGAGCATCATGGACGATGCAGTCTCTTAATAGCGTGTGCGCTATTGCGTTGAAGTGTGTCGTAGCAAGGTTGCAGCACCAACTCTGGACACCGGTGTTTCGGAATTCTTGTTCCTCGTCAGCAGAGTGTAGGTTTTTAGGGATTAGCTGTGCAGGCTGCCAAGTGTTCTCAGGTTTGTACCTCTCTGGCGCGGGTGCGAGTTCCGAGCTCGTCAGCTCTAGCTCAGGGGAGCCAATCAGTGTTGAGGGGGGGGGTTTCGCACTCCGACTCACCCACCAGCAGGTGTGCCCCAGGAGCATCATGGACGATGCAGTCTCTTAATAGCGTGTGCGCTATTGCGTTGAAGTGTGTCGTAGCAAGGTTGCAGCACCAACTCTGGACACCGGTGTTTCGGAATTCTTGTTCCTCGTCAGCAGAGTGTAGGTTTTTAGGGATTAGCTGTGCAGGCTGCCAAGTGTTCTCAGGTTTGTACCTCTCTGGCGCGGGTGCGAGTTCCGAGCTCGTCAGCTCTAGCTCAGGGGAGCCAATCAGTGTTGAGGGGGGGGTTTTCGCACTCCGACTCACCCACCAGCAGGTGTGCCCCAGGAGCATCATGGACGATGCAGTCTCTTAATAGCGTGTGCGCTATTGCGTTGAAGTGTGTCGTAGCAAGGTTGCAGCACCAACTCTGGACACCGGTGTTTCGGAATTCTTGTTCCTCGTCAGCAGAGTGTAGGTTTTTAGGGATTAGCTGTGCAGGCTGCCAAGTGTTCTCAGGTTTGTACCTCTCTGGCGCTGGTGCGAGTTCCGAGCTCGTCAGCTCTAGCTCAGGGGAGCCAATCAGTGTTGAGGGGGGGGTTTTTGCACTCCGACTCACCCACCAGCAGGTGTGCCCCAGGAGCATCATGGACGATGCAGTCTCTTAATAGCGTGTGCGCTATTGCGTTGAAGTGTGTCGTAGCAAGGTTGCAGCACCAACTCTGGACACCGGTGTTTCGGAATTCTTGTTCCTCGTCAGCAGGGTGTAGGTTTTTAGGGATTAGCTGTGCAGGCTGCCAAGTGTTCTCAGGTTTGTACCTCTCTGGCGCGGGTGCGAGTTCCGAGCTCGTCAGCTCTAGCTCAGGGGAGCCAATCAGTGTTGAGGGGGGGGGGTTTCGCACTCCGACTCACCCACCAGCAGGTGTGCCCCAGGAGCATCATGGACGATGCAGTCTCTCAATAGCGTGTGCGCTATTGCGTTAAAGTGTGTCGTAGCAAGGTTGCAGCACCAACTCTGGACACCGGTGTTTCGGAATTCTTGTTCCTCGTCAGCAGAGTGTAGGTTTTTAGGGATTAGCTGTGCAGGCTGCCAAGTGTTCTCAGGTTTGTACCTCTCTGGCGCGGGTGCGAGTTCCGAGCTCGTCAGCTCTAGCTCAGGGGAGCCAATCAGTGTTGAGGGGGGGGTTTTTGCACTCCGACTCACCCACCAGCAGGTGTGCCCCAGGAGCATCATGGGCGATGCGGTTTCCCCCCCCCCTCAACACTGATTGGCTCCCCTGTGCTAGAGCTGACGAGCTCGGAACTCGCACCCGCGCCAGAGAGGTACAAACCTGAGAACACTTGGCAGCCTGCACAGCTAATCCCGAAAAACCTACACTCTGCTGACGAGGAACAAGAATTCCGAAACACCGGTGTCCAGAGTTGGTGCTGCAACCTTGCTACGACACACTTTAACGCAATAGCGCACACGCTATTGAGAGACTGCATCGTCCATGATGCTCCTGGGGCACACCTGCTGGTGGGTGAGTCGGAGTGCGAAAACCCCCCCCTCAACACTGATTGGCTCCCCTGAGCTAGAGCTGACGAGCTCGGAACTCGCACCCGCGCTAGAGAGGTACAAACCTGAGAACACTTGGCAGCCTGCACAGCTAATCCCGAAAAACCTACACTCTGCTGACGAGGAACAAGAATTCCGAAACACCGGTGTCCAGAGTTGGTGCTGCAACCTTGCTACGACACACTTTAACGCAATAGCGCACACGCTATTGAGAGACTGCATCGTCCATGATGCTCCTGGGGCACACCTGCTGGTGGGTGAGTCGGAGTGCGAAAACCCCCCCCTCAACACTGATTGGCTCCCCTGAGCTAGAGCTGACGAGCTCGGAACTCGCACCCGCGCCAGAGAGGTACAAACCTGAGAACACTTGGCAGCCTGCACAGCTAATCCCGAAAAACCTACACTCTGCTGACGAGGAACAAGAATTCCGAAACACCGGTGTCCAGAGTTGGTGCTGCAACCTTGCTACGACACACTTTAACGCAATAGCGCACACGCTATTGAGAGACTGCATCGTCCATGATGCTCCTGGGGCACACCTGCTGGTGGGTGAGTCGGAGTGCGAAAACCCCCCCCTCAATACCTGCTTTATCTCCCACATCATATAGACGATCCTGTCGCTCTCAACTCATGGCCTTAGCTGCATCCGTAACCAACGCCCTGTATTCCAACTGTTTTAATCGCAATACATGTGTCTTTGCGCGGGTGACCTCCTGTTCCAGATCTAACTCCAGGTCTGCTATTTCAGTCTTGACCTTCACTACAGCCTCATCTCTCCGTTTCTTAATGCCCACAATCAGCGACAGGTCTTGGCCCCTGAGAACTGTTTTAAAGGCCTCCCAAAGCAACACTGCAGACGAAACAGAGCCCTCATTCTCTGAAAAATATTGATCAAGTGACTTTATCAAATCATGACGAGTTTTTGGGTTTCGGAGATACCAAGGGTTGATCGTGGCTACCCGCTCCTTGGTCCCCGAATACAATTCAATCTGAAGCCACAAAGGAGAATGATAAGATATTCCCTGAGCCATATGGTTAACCTCAGTGACAAAGGGTGCCTGTGCAGCAGGCACCAAAACGTAATCGATTCTTGAGAGGCTACCATGAGCGCCAGAATGGAATGTGTATTGCCGCTGAGAGGGGTGCAACAGTCTCCAGCAATCCACCAGGCCTAGAGTGTCAATGAAGTCATGAAGCCAATTCTGCGTACCCTTGAGGTCCCTAGGTGGGTGTCTATCAGAAACACCAGATACGACCACATTGAAATCACCACCCAGTAGCAATGATCCCTCGGGGAGAGCAAGGATAACCCTTCCCAAGTCCGCAAAGGTAGTTGACTGTAGGCCAGGAGGGACATAGACGGAGACCAGGGAAAGGGTCCTGCCCTCCCATCGACCAGTAAGAACGACATAACGCCCTCTATCATCGAGAACTGTTGCATCAACTTCCAGCGGGAGAGAGTTCTTAATAAGGATATCCACCCCCCGGGAGCCAGAGGAGAACCCCGCATGGGCAACCAAGCGATACCCCTTCCTATTCATGGCATAACATGTATTTCCTATCAAGTGAGTGTCCTGAAGTAGGACCACATCCGGGGAGTGACGTTTTAATAGTTGCAGCACTACTCCAGACTTTATCCTATCCCCCAACCCATTCACATTCCCGCTCATAAGCCTCAACCCCCTACCCCATCCCACAAGAAAAAGAAGATCCAACCCCGAGAAAAAACCAGCACTTCAATCAGAAAGTCTTGCAATACTGTGCCTTGCAGAAAAACAAACTGGAATACCCCCCCCACCAACAACCCGTTACAAACCCCCCCACCCTGCACCCCTGCGTAAGACTAGAAATCCACCCCTACTTGCAGTGTGCCTGTCGCCCCCACATCTAAGCTAAGCTACAAAAAGTCGAGCAGAGGAGGAAAAAGACCCACCGATAGCCCCGCAACCCCCCCAAATGTCTCACAGAATCAAACGACATATTCGTGCACCACAGTTCGAAGCCCCTCAAAGACCCCAGGAACCAGACAGAGATAGAGCTTATTTCTGGTCCATCGATCCGCCCTCGGCACCGCCAGTCTGTTCGTCCTGTGGACGATCGGTCGGCAGAGTATCCAGCCAGTCGGCCACCACTTCCGGTCTGTCAAAACAAAAGGTCCGCTCTGCATGTTCAATTTACAACTTGGCCGTAAAAAGCATGGTGTACTTGAGGCCCATCTCACGGAGTTTCTTTTTTACCCCAAGAAAACCAAGTCTCTGTTTCTAAACAGCTTGGGTAAAGTCTGGATAAAAACTGATGGTAGAGTTCTCAAACTTTATGGGACCACCCGCCCGTGAGGCCTGCAGGATAGCGTCTCTACCACAGAAGTTAAAAGTCTTTGCTATCATAGGCCGCGGTGGGGCACCCATCTTGGGTTTACCACGCGGAACCCTGTAAGCCCATTCCACAGTGAAAAAATTACTCAGTCCTTTGGGCGCAAGGTGATTAACAATGACGTTCTCCACAAAGAGGTCAGCTGCCGGATCCTCCGCCTTCTCTGGAACTCCAATGATTCGGACATTGTTCCGTCTAGCCCTTCCTTCAAAATCCTCCAGACGACGAGCAAAGAGGTCATTGGAGGCCCTTAAATTGCGAACCTCCGTCTGTATCTCAACAACGTCGTCCGTCAGACTGGAAGTCTTAATGTCCAACGATTTAACTTTTTCATTGGTTTTCGTTAGGTCCGTGCGGATCAGATTCACATCAATCGCCACTGTGTCGAGTTTGTGGGTGAGAGTCTCCATTTGTTTCCTGAGGGACGATCTGATCCCATCGATGGCCGCCATAACATCTTGTAGGGTCGGCTCGGCTGCTGAAGTCAGTGGATCTGTCGTTCCTTCCAGCAACCTACCCGGTCCACTGGGCGACACCTTAGCCTGGGCAAAGCAATCCATGATGTTAGTTTGGGTCTAGCCACCCCGCCGAGTGGTCTTAGACTTCTGTTTGTCCCCCTCCGGTTTCTCCGCCATTGCGGGAAGTAGTAGGTATGGTGCCAAATGAGGGTGGGGGGACAAGGCGCAAACAAAGCAGCTGAAGAGTGGTAGGCTATGCCCAGCAGCAAACGATGCCGGTCGACTTGGAACAGTCACACTGAGTGGAAAGATGGAGGCTTCAAAGGTCCCTCGAGTGGAAGTTCAGAATCAGCCCGAGAACACGGCTCGAGCGTCTCTCCAGGGCAGGTCAATCAATGAAATACAAACACTCGAGTGCCAAGCCAGATAGTTGCCTTTGGCGAGAGGGAGGCGCTCCCAGTATCGGATCTCTCCAGTAGGCAAAACCGAAAGTGAAAGTGAACCGGACCGGCCGTCTCCGCCACTTCAGGCCGATGTTATTCGATTACACCTCGGGCACCATGCCAACTCCACAGCCAGGCATCACGGAGGTGTAGGCCGCAATCTTCCAAGCGCCATACCTCCGGCTCTCGGGGTCCGATCTGGATTCTGGTTGCAGGTTTTTCCTCCCCAGTGGTTCGTCTTCACGAAGATGTAAATAGGAGTCAGGATAATCAAAAGGATATATGCGGGAGGTTACGAGGGTCTCGGGAGCCCTGTGCTCACGTGGCCATCTTGGTTGCGCGCAAGCTCCTCCTCCGGGGGGGGGGGTTTAAAAGGAAAAAAAAGTCAACTGGATGAACAAAACAGTGAACATTAGAGGAAAAAAAAAACTAGCATTGATGATTCTCAATTGCCCTGTAAACTAAATCCACAGACTGATCCCCATAGCAGATCAACCTATTACACTTTACGGAGTGTATTTTGACTTTTCCAAACTGGGGATGTATGTCCGGTTGTGGGGTTGAAGGAGACGCCCCAGAAGAATTCGGAATTGCGGGTGGTGGAGGTGGATTTTGTTGGAATCTTCTGCACTCTTCATGTGCCAAATGTACTGGATGCAGACATTGCAAATGTTTCCACATACTCTCAGTGCCACAAGAGTATTTTTTAATTGGATCTCCTTGTGACAGGCAGCACAGCTTTTTCGAATTTTACATGTCACTTTGGTGGCATTAACTTTTTTTTGTCCCTCTAGAAAAGTGAAAAATTTCCAGACGATGGAAGTGTATTTTTCTGGACGGGGAGGTTCGGGTACAAATCCCTCTGCATCTGAATGTTCGGAATCAGAGGATTCTTGCGGTGGTGTAGCCATTTTTCTTTATAGAAAGGAAATTCAGGTGTCCAATCAGGAAAAATGATGGTCTTCTTGGCAGAGTTGTTCTCCCAAGGAAGGTCTAAGAAGAGTGATTGAAATGGGTGGGGTCCTTCAATAGTTGTAATAGGAAGTGTTATGAATCAATCAAATCTCCTTTTTTCTGGTCACATGGTGTCCGCGTAGGGTGCGCACACGCAGCACGCACCCGACGCAGCTTTGTGAAATAGTATTTAAAAGTAATATAGGTTGATTAAAAGTAAAGGTATATTATTTTTATGATTACATCAGATAATGTCTTGCCCAAATATTTATATTAAATACATATATGTATGTTTTTAGTCAACAACATTTTTTGTGCGAGTCACGCACCCACATGTTGAACATGTATATGACGTCACACGGAAGCGCGCGAGAGCCGCGGTACGTAATACGTAAATGTCATGTATGCACCAGGAGTCACCTAGCAATCGCTCAGGAAAATACGTACCCATCGCACACCCTACGCGGATCCTATACAACAATTCTAAAATGGCGGCTAGGTTCCGTTCAGTGATCAAGAAAGGTACGTTTTGGGTGCACAACTCCCCAAAAAAATTGAAAAACAAAAAATAAAGAAAGAAAATAATAAATATATATTAAAAAATATATAAAATAAATAAAACAATACTAAAATGTCAATATTTTGTTTAATTTTTTTTTTATTTATATTAAAAATATGTAATGTAATTTAAAAAATAGGTTATCTAAATAGATTTTTAAAAATTAGTAACTCAATATGAAAAAAATAAATATAACAAATAATACATTTAAAAATTGTCATTGAAAAAACCTTTGAAATTAACTGAAAAAACCATAGGTTTCAGGCCTGTTATAATTAGGAATTAGCATTTAAAAAACCTTGAAAATTCACTGATAAAACCACAGGTTTTAGAGGTGTTATAGGTAGCTGGACATTTTACTTGTACAAAACCATTGAAATTCCTCCGTTATAGTTAGTTGTACTAACTATAACTCACGCGCCCGCAATCCACTGCTGATGACATCACATATTACATCACTCATGACATGGTCAGTGAAATCACTCATGACTGGCTTTGTATTGTGATAAGAGTATACTAGGTGGTACATGTTATGTGGAGAGAAAAAGAGCTATGGTTGTATAGCTTGGTCAAGATGTAGTCAAGCGCTGCAACAGGCTTTAGTCAGAAAAGTTAAAGGATATTAAAATCCACAAACAGTTTACTACCTCGCGAAGGAACTTGAGAATAAATGGTCACTGCTCTGGTCAGGGTTCTTTAAGTCCATATTTCCGTAGCTGCAAATACAGGGCATGCCTAAGAAGTGTTTGGGAGACCCAATAGGCCTTCCCACCTCCTGATGACCTGAGAGCAACCCCTGAGACTACCCAAAATGCTTCCCAATGTTCAACAACAGACACTAAAGGGTTCTCAATGGAATTAATGTGAATATTTGTGACACATCTCTATAATTTACATTTCAATGAGCCCATCGAGGTTGTGTTAACCTCTTGACTGGTGAGTTATTCTGTTAGAGGCAACAACTTAATAAGAGGATTTTTTCATATAATGTAAGGCTGCTAATAGGTTCCTGGCAATATGATGCCTACAAATAATGGTTCTGTAAAACTTTGCACTCCAAGGACAGCAAAACAAAGACCTGGTCTGTGTCACATCTAGGTCTAGCATCTGAAAGCCTTATCCAACTACTTTAATGCAGTTGTGAATTAGAATTTGTGCAAGTAGGCATTTTATCAATGTGTTCATATGCACCCAATCAGGAATTGATATAACACAGTTTCATTGTGGAGAAATGCACTGAGACCTCAAGTGGGAGAAAATGGCTATAAAATTCCCAATAGCCCAATGGAGAGTGAGGTCCTGAAGCCATTAGGAAATGCTGTGAAGTAAAGACAAAAGTGAGACAAGATAACCCGAATACATGACCAGATGAATGTGGGAAAAGGTTGGGGACAGAAGTCTGGCTGAGAGAGTGTTCATAATCTTCAGGTTGCCCAGTTAGATGATCCAAATGTGTCCACTGATTTACAGGAGGGATGTGCTATGCCTAGATCTCATCAATCTTTTCAGGGTGTATTAGGAAACTAATTAAGATAATGATACCTAGTATTACACTTTTGTGTTCAGCGACCTTTTGTTTTTTACAACCCCTATCTTACATGTCAGTTAAGCAAACCAAGAAAAGTATCATAGACCCCTCACAGTCCCATTATTTCAATCCAAATCCATTTCACATCCTCAGGATTGTCTAAATAGGCTTGCTACAACCTGCTAACTGGGGATTTGAATACATATTTGGCATGCTGATGCAGTTATCTTGAGAAATATCATTGCATATGCCTTGTTTTGATTTTATTGTTGCATATTCAAAATTCTGACTGGTCATTGTACTCAGTTTCTGTCTACCTTGGTGCAACTATC
This sequence comes from Lissotriton vulgaris, assembly GCF_964263255.1. Lineage (NCBI taxonomy): Eukaryota > Metazoa > Chordata > Amphibia > Caudata > Salamandridae > Lissotriton > Lissotriton vulgaris. The sequence goes on along the minus strand of NC_141689.1, from coordinate 2,061,645,895 downwards.
CAAATTAAAACCATTCATACCGTGATCATCCCTAGACTGATGAACATGAAGTCAGATCATGTAAAAGAAATACACAAATCTTCCAAACAGTGTTTATTTATCTGCAGTGTTTCTACAGAATATACCTAGCCATAAGGGCAGTATGCACTTTACTGAAAACTAAAACGGAAGATACATTAGAACAGTTGGAAATGTTATGCTCCTGGTTCTTAGAGGTGTGCTTCTGTGCTACTTAGACAAGTTTGGCTAGTGCAGGTTAGGTTAGCTTCAAGATGTTAGGTTATCACAATGTGGTAGTAGAAGAGCTTGAGTGGTAAGCAAACCGAAATGAAATGATGAAGTCTCTGTAAGCAGTGCCAAATTGAAGTCTAGTGATTTGACAAAGGGGAACTGAATGGGGAGATGTCTAGAGGAGTTAGTTTGCAGTGAGGATGGGATTTATGAGTAGGAATTAAATTTTGTTTGTTCTGCTTCATAAATGAATAAATCAATGTCATTAATTTACATAGAACATTTCCAAGCTTATTGTTTGAGGGATTGAAGACTCTGATGTGTAGCTGTATATCTTCAGCCAACTGATGAAGTGGGATGTTTTTGTCTTGTAAGGTAGTGTCTATTGTTTCCATTTCTAGGTTTAGTCAATAAGTAGAAAGGACTAAACCTTGTAAACCTTGTAAAATTATGAGGAAAAGAGGAAGTAGCATGTTCTATGTTATGCTATATCCCATCTTATTTATCTGTTCCCAAAGGTCTGAATTTAGTGAATTGCTTCTCAGAAGTTGGAGCTTAAGGAACGTTTACACCTCATATGTTTAAATTATGAAGCAATTATTTCAATAAAATGAAATAAAGCTTACAAAGGACGTAAGCTGCCTCAGTACAGGCATCCAGGTGCTATGGTAAGAACAGATCTGAGAGCTAAAAAGTGGGTTTTCAATTTTCTTTCCAAAAATACATTTTGTGGGTATTTTCCTAAGTGGAGGAATGTTCTAGAGGTTAGTTGGTAGCACATATAAAACGTGGCCACCTCTTCTGAAGTTGCGGACCCTAAAAAAACACAACAGGAGCAGCTTGTAGAACACAAAGATCTGTTGGGAGTATAATGTTGTAACTTCTCTGTCAGGTACAGAGGGACTGACTGATTAATTGAAATGAAATGAAACAAGTCTTATATTGCGCTACTAGGCCCGAAGGCATCAAGGCGCCTAACATAAAATAAATCAGAATGACCAGATAACCAGCACTATGGGTATGCCTTTGAGAATAGCCACGTTTTCAGAGCTTTCCGAAAATTCAGGACCGATGGTTGGGATTTAATTTCTATAGGCAGGCTGTTCCACAGCCTGGGGGCTACCGTTGAAAACGCCCTCCCGCCCCATTTACTTCTTCGAACACGAGGCACCACCAACAAGCACTTCGTTGAGGAGTGGAGGACTCTATCTGGTGCATATGGGCGCAACAGTTTCCTCACGCCATCAGCCCCTTTGCCAGAAAGCGCCCCATAGGTCAAACAAAGAGTCTTAAAAACAATCCTGGACTCGATAGGAAGTCAGTGCAGGTTTTTCCTGGTAGCAGTGGCGGAGGAGAGTCTAGGAGCATCCAGTACAAATGTGGCTGCCGCATTCTGAACAGTCTGCACCAGACCTTTATTAGCGCCGGCATATAGGGCGTTGCAATAATCAAGTCGTGAAGCAACAAGTGCAACAACTACCTGCTTGCGAGCCTGAGGGGACAAATAATATTTAAATTTCCTGAGAATTTTAATGATGCCCCATCAAGTAGCGACTGTTCTATTGACCTGCTGTGCCATTGAAAGAGCTAGGTCGATCATCACTCCCAGATTCTTCGCAGAATCTGTTGGTGTGGGGCAGATTTCCAGCAACGGGGGCCACCATTCGGCCGTCCAGATGTTTGTATTTCCGCCAAAGACCAGAATCTCGGTCTTCTCCCCTTTCAGTTTAAGTGAATTGTGAATCATCCACTTAAAGACCGCCTCCATGCAGTTTCTAAAATTACGAATGGGAGCGTTCAACGAGTGAGAAAGGGACACCAGGATCTGGGTATCATCGGCATAGGAGACTACCTCCATCCCAAACGATCTCACAAGCCTGGAAAGTGGGGCCACATGGATGTTAAACAGAGTCGGACTTAATGCCGACCCTTGTGGAACCCCACATTGCACAGGTGTGGGAGGAGATAGATATTCTCCCAGCTTGACCCTCTGCTCCCTCTGATCCAGGAAAGAAGCTAATAAGCTCAGGGCCACGCCCTCTACCCCTATCTCCCTCAGCCGAGATGTAAGAACCGAGGGGGACAGGGTATCGAAGGCGACTGTCAGGTCTAAAAGGATCAGCAGGGAGGTATGGCCCTGGTCGACCTCAGTGCGAATGTTATCAAGCACTATCGTAAGGGCCGACTCCGTGCTATGTCCTCTCCTGAAACTGTGTTGGGACTGATCTAGAGGACCCGAGGAGTCCAAAAACGCTGCCAAATGCTGGCTTAGATGGGTCTCCAGCATCTTTGCAGGTGCAGGGAGCAAAGAAATGGGGCGGACGTTTTTAAGTACCTCAGGGTCTAATGTGGGCTTCTTAAGGAGGGGCTTGACTACAGCACTCTTCCATTGGGAAGGGAAGATACCATCTTTCATTGCTCTGTTCATAATGTCCAGAAGCAGAGGCAGCAAGGTATCTATGCAGTCCTTGAGAACTTTGAGAGGACAAGGGTCTAAAGGAGACCCTGACTTCATCTTGCTTAAAAGCAAGTCAAGTTCCTGCAGAGAAAGCGGTGGAAATGCAGACAGGCTCATTGTGGTAGTCGGGGCATCAACTTCGGGAGGATAGAGGGTTGGGCTGGGAGAAGGGGGGGCATTAGGGCCTTTTGTAAATCAAGGGCCGAATAAATGTCCTCTATTTTCGTGTGAAAAAATCCTGCGATTTTATCACAGAGGTCTTGTGAGCACACAATAGGATCAGGCATCTGTAAAGTACATAGCGAGTCAACCATCTTAAAGAGTTCTCTCGGGGAGGTAAGAGTAGTCATTAGATGGGCGAAGTATTCTGTTTCGCCTTAATAACCTCCACCTTATACTCCTTAAGGAGAGATTTGTGCTTCTCCCTCTCTAGGGGGTTCCAACTCACCCGCCATAGCCTTTCCTGCCTCCTACACCCCTGCATTGGGACTCTTAAAGGCTCGGAAAACCACGGGGCTGATGGTCTCTTTCGGGCGGAGTAACGAAGGGTTACCGGGGCTAGCAGATCTACTGCTGTCGTAATAGCATTTGTTAATTCGATAGCAGCTAAATTAACATCTTTAGCTGAGTCAATAGCAGATTTTTGAATTAGCGGGGCGAGGGATGAGTTAGTAACCTTCCTAAAATTTCTTCTAGGTTCCATTTTACTAGGACCAGTCAGCTTAAGGTTCGTAGGAAGAGCCTTAAGTTCCAACGGAAAGGCCAGATGGTCGGACCAAATCAATGGAATAGGTAGGCCCGTTTTTAACCTAGAATCATTTGAAAACACCCCATCCAGGATGTGACCCGCCTGGTGGGTGGAAAATTTAACCAACTGCTGAAGGCCATAGGCGGACAAAGAGTCCAAGAGGATAAGAGAATCTCTGGAAGCAGAATTGTCCAGGTGAAAATTTAGGTCGCCCAGAATCGTCAGATGGGAACAGCCAAAACAGGGTTCCAGAATGTTAAGTAGAGACTGGCTAAAATCAGTTCTGTGACCTGAAGGTCTATAAATCAATATGCCCATAAAAGGGGCAGCACAGGGGGAATTATTTGAGAAATGAAGAGCTTGAAAGGGATCTGAAGGCCCAGACAGTTCAGAGGTATGACAAGTATGGGATATCTTATAAAGGATCCCTAATCCCCCTCCTCTACGCCCAACTCTGTCCAGTCTGGAAAGCGCACATCCTTCCGGAATCGCAGCCACCAGATCAGGGCCAGAGGAGTCAGATGCCCAGGTTTCAGTAATGAACACCCATGTGGGCCTTCTTGCCAAAACAAAGTCACTAAAGGCAATGTTGTTTTTCACCAAGGATCTTGCGTTAATAAGAAAACCACTTTAATTTGTGGAACTAGTGATGTGGTTATAGGAGAGGGAGGCGTAGGGAGATCACCTACCGGCGACTTGCAATGAGTAGCAAAGCAGCCGCAGCAGGGGGAGTCTCGCAAAAACCTCCGGAGGGCAAGAAAAATGACACGATAACCAAGAAGGTTTATAGGCACATATATCCTGAAGGGAATATTTAAAGGTTATGTGGGTAGCTACACCAGGTCTGCTTACCTCCCCATAAGTCCCGTTCATTATCCCGTCCTTCGCGCGGACGGGCGCAGACGGGCTGGACTCTGGTGTGACTCCGGTGTTACTACGGCACAAACGCTGCGCGCAAACGCTGCGCGCTTAAAGGGCTCCTTTAAATGCAGGTCTAGCCTGTCCTGATGACAGCGAGCCCGCAAACAAAAATGGCGCCGCCAGGCGTCCACTTGTACCCCTAAGATGGCCGCTACAATGAGGGCGTGAGGCTGAGGACCCACCAAAGGCGGTGAATATAACAATTATAGTACGTGACTGATGGCGTTGTCTTTAAAATCAGGGGAAAGTGCCAAACAGATATTTAACAGAAAGACAAAAAAGGAATTTTTAAAAGCGCTATCGCGTTTTACCAAAGGAGAGCCTAAAAGTGCACTGTTTGCACGCAAGCGTCGCGAGGGTTATCCAATTTGACCCTGTCTGTAGAGTCTCAAAGACTCTACAGACATAAACCAGCACTTTAATATGTTTTTGTTTGGCTATAGATAGCCAATGTAGGTTGTTTAAGTATGGTGAAATGGCCTGCCCAGCTTGAATCTTTCAGATAAGCTTTGTAGCTGCGTTCTGGACTATCTATTGCCCATACAAGAAATATGCCTGCAAACCCAAGTAAAGGGCAATAGTGTAGTCCAGTCTGGACGCTATTAAGTCATTCACTTTGCTCCTTCTGGTGCAAGAACTAAAGGAAGGTTCACCTTTATAAAATTTGAACAGGAAGAACAAGCTTGATGACAACTAGAAGATTTGTGAACAGAAAGAGAGACACCCAGAATGTTCACAGTGTTGGTCAGTGCAGGAGTAGGCCACCAGAGTGGAGGTTCCAGAGTATCCCTGTCCCCAAAGAATAGTACCTTCGTATATTCGGAATTTAGTTTCAAGCAACTGGTTTTTATACAGGTGCCAAAGCAGATAAGCAGCCATTAAATGAGTTGGCGGCATCGCCATCGAAATTTTGGAAAGCGAATAGCAGCTAGTTATTGTCTGTATATTACATCACCTTAGGATGCCATGACTCAACTGCCCTGGCCAATGGAGCCAAGTAGATGGAAGCATATGGCGAAAGAAGAACTGCTTGGACCCTCTCAATTTGAAAAGAATGGAGCCAAAAGAAATGCCTAGACCATAAATCCCCACCTCCTCCATCTGATCAAGAAGAATGGAATCAGGGACAGTGTCACATGCTGCCGACATTTCTGGCAGGACAACCTCGGAAGCATGATTCTGATCAAGGTTCTGTCATGTGGTCATATGAGGCTAGAGTAGGCACACCACCATTTTACATGCTGACATTTTAAAGCTAAGCAACTAGGAGGGGGTTGGCCCATAATCAGTAAGGCTAGGCCTATTTAATATCTGAAAACAACATACATGCCAGTACTGATAGTCTTTCACGCTCTTTCTTCCTGATCACACCACTCACTTGATATGAGCATATATTACTTGATCTTTTTGTTATTTATTCTTAGTAATTAAATTTTTTCAAAGCATGTTGTTCTTTTTTTTAAATGTTAAGACAAAATTGTTTTTGTCGACAACATTGTACACCACAAAGACACTAGATATAGAGAAAATTTACAAAACTCAGACAACAACTAAAGTTATTACAACATACATATATAAATTTGATTACATAAAAAGAAAAGGTTGTCATGTAGAAAAAGGGTAGGGCTGATGACCTTTTTCAGAGATGCCCGGCGTTATCCGCCTCTATACCACTCTAGTTATCAAACAAAGAGGCAGGCACTGGAGACTTGAAGGCAGGAAACAGAAGTTTTTATTCCGACGGAGCAGAACACATCAGATCAGACAACAAGGTATCGTCTCGGGGTGCTCTAACAGACTCTCTGAGGCTTGGCCTCTTATACACTGGTTTATGGCATGTGACCACTCTTTATTACAATCAAGACATTGTGAAGTAAGGAAAAAGACATCCCCGTAATCCTCGTGTCAATCCTACCCCCACATGCATCCACAATAGAGGTCCTCAACCTGCTGATAAGAGGAGGGGGCTATCACGCAGCTGAGTGTTCCGCCGATTCTTAGGATGTGTGCGCCTGATCGTATCCCAGGGGGTGGGGAGGCCAGGATCAATAGTGGGCCCTTTGAAGAGGAGCGGCTCCATACAATAGGGGGCAGTAAACTGTATCTCCCGGCTTAGGCGATGGCCTCGGACCTGTGTGGACAATCGGACTCGGTGGAAGGGGTCATCAAAGGAGAGGTACTCATGCCGCGTGGACAATAAAGCGCAGATGGAGAGTTTACCAACAGAGGGGTATTCATTAAGGGAAAGGAGGTGTTGGTCAGGCGCGAGTCATGCGGACTTGTGCATGTGAGGGAGGGGGCAGCCAGGGTGCGCGGAGGACGCTCGCAGGGTCAGGGGAGCGCGCTGGTGATCGATCGTGAACGGGGAGACCATGGTACCCAAAATGGCTGCCGTGCAGGTTATACGTGGGTGACAAGCTGGCGCAGATGATGTTCAGTTCGTAAACTTAAATTCCACAGTCCTCCCTTTTAACATGTCTCGCCAACTTGTCAATTCGGATTTATCCCCATAAGGCCATGTATTTCTACCTCATAGAGGGGGCTCATGCGTTCATTTCCGAAGTCCAAAGTCTTTGGGCACGCACAGTTAGAGACAAGTGCGCACAAGGATGGCAGGCATTGAACACCTAAACAACACCCACCTAGTATCACAACAGGTATCAATACAAAGGAAAGCAACCTCCAACCCCAGTCCTTCAAGGTGCCCCAGAACCAGCTCCCAAGCGACCATCCTTCTTGTTCTTGGTGAACCTCTGAGGAAAGTCTGTGGAGGTGTTCAATTGCTTTGTAGACTGAGGGCAAGTTATCTGGCACGTAGGTGCAACAGCTAGATCCGATGATGCGGCATGCTCCTCCTCGATCGGCTAGAACCACATCTAGAACAAGGCGGTTTTGAAGGGCCACAAGGCGGACCGCCTGAAGCTCAGCCGTGTTGTTAGCGAGGATGCCAGCCGTGATGTTGATCGTTGTTTCTACTGCCTGGGTCAGGTGTCGGATAGCGCGACTGTTCGCCATTGGGCCCCACAGAGGAACAAGTCCCTTTGCTGCATCCAGGAACTGTGCTCCAGTGGAGTCGGCTTGTTCAATGTCATTTGCGCGCCTCTGCCGGTGATGGTTAGCAGGGGCGACATACGTGGGAGGGAGAACGAAGGCGATGTAGCAGGTGCCCTTCCAACCTTTCGGGAGCCAGGTGTAAGCTTTGGTGCCACAAACAAAGTACATATTTGGAGAAGCAACAAAGGAAGGAGGATCAACTGAGTCCAATGTTCTGGTGATGCGGCAAAAACTGTGACTCACCAGCTGCGTTCCCTGGCGTTCGAGACACACAAGTCTTGTGATATTGATAACAGACAGAGCCACAGTCAGCGTGGCGGCAGTTTGTTTTTGCAGGTGGGAGAAGGTGGGTCTAGCCGGATTGTGGAGCACTTGCACTTCAACACGTTCTTTGGCTGGGATGTTCTTGAGGAAGGTGGCACCCGAGGGTACAGGACACAGGGGAGCAGAGGTCCTTCCGGTTTTTTTCAGCCAGAACCCATAGTAGAAGTGTGATACTGTTTGGCCGGAGGTGGCGTTGTCCCTGTGGCTCTCTTGCATGAGGATCAGCCAGGCGAGGCAGGAGCCGTGAACTGAGAAAGGAGAAGGAATGAAAGGGAATGAGTGTCCAGTGGCGTGCGGGAGCAACCCGCAGATCCAGCAGTGCATGGCATTTGCAGCAAGGTTGTGTTGGTGCAACAGTTGCACGAAGGAATTGTTCCAGAACTCCCTACGCCTTTCTCGGAGCTGAGGCAACAGGGAGATCAGGTGATGCTCTTTCATGGGGGTCGGTTGTGCAGTGGGCAGCAATGCCTGATGAGCGGGGATGCTTCCCTCCAGGATCCAGAAGGAGGTCATGAGGAGGAGGCAGAAGAGGAGGACAATAAAGAGGGCGATTGTCTTTGATTTGTGCAGATTGTCAGTCTTTGGGTTCCTGTAGCGGGTATTTCCTGTTGCTTCCATCATCTTCTTATCTGGCGCTTCCATCATCTTCTTATCTGGTGCTTCCATCATCTTCAAGGTGCTCGGTAGTGGGCAGAACCACAGACTTCGTTTAGCTTCTCTCCCGGTAACCCTTGGTTGTGTTTAGGTCACCGTTCTGAGATTTAACTTAGTCCGTGGCCTACTTAGCCGAAGCTCCCTCCTTTCGACGCAGGAAATACCCTTCTCTGGATGGCACAGTGGGATCAGAGAATTTTGCAAGTTCAAGTGCCTCAGTATCAGGATAGCAGTCCAGTGCTGGCCGGTCTTTGTTCAGGAGCTCTTCTTGGGTGTTGACGTTATCTGTCGTGGCCAGGGTCGAGGAGACCTTCCTGCAGTGGTGTGCGTGCAGCCAGTGCCGCTTCCCCTCCACTCGAAGCGCCGTCCGGGTGGTGATCAGCACTTGCCAGGGGCCCGTCCACCGGGGTTCCAGACTTTTGGCCCGTTGAAAGTTTTGGACTAGCACGAAGTCCCCCGGTTGGATGTCGTGGCCTGGGCCCCTGGAAGCATCGGGGATGGCCTGCTGCACCTGTTGATGAATTACAGACAACGTTTTAGTCAACTTGCACAAATAATCAGACAGTAGGACGTCCGGGACGTCATGAATGGAAGTCGGTTTGGGGGCAGTCCAGAGGTTCATCGGTCGTCCGAATACAACCTCGTAGGGGGTCAAATGGTGTTTGGTGGGAGTGGAGCGCATCGACAGCAAAGCCAGTGGGAGGGCATCTGGCCACTTAAGTCCGGTGGTGGCCACTATTTTTGACAATTTCAACTTCAATGTGGCATTATGTCGCTCCACCAGACCGGCGGATTGGGGGTGGAAGACCGCATGAAACCTTTGCTTAACCCCCAACCCTTTTAAGATTAGTTGGATAACCTCAGCTATGAAGTGGGGGCCATTGTCGCGCCATAAAATTCGACAAAGCCCATAGCGAGGGAAGAACTCTTTCAGTAGTACTTTGGCAGTAGTCATGGCAGTGTTGTCACGGGTTGGATAGGCCTCTACCCATTTGCTGAAGGCACATACAATGACTAGTACATACTTCAAGCCTTGGCATCTCTCTAGCTGGATGTAATCCATCTGGAGGACCTCAAAGGGGTGATCGGGGATCCCAAACCCTCCCCGGGGCACCACAGTTCCTTTCCCGGGGTTATGTTGTAAACAGATAAGGCACTGCTGGACTAGGCGTCTGGCTAAGTCAGGGATTTTGTTGTTGTGCCAGACTTGGGTAATGAGTTCGATCATGGGTGCAGAGCCTATGTGTGCGGGGGAATGAGCCATAGTCAGTATGGGGATCAGGTATGAGTCAGGCAGCAACCATTTGTTTGCATCTTTTGTCCGCCAGCAGCCCTCATCATCCTTCAAACCCACCCTTGCCCACTCGGTCAGTTCGTGAGGGGTGCTCGCCGACTGGATGTCTCTAATCATTTCCCTTGCGTCAGTCCATTTCTCTGCTTGTGACCTGGTCACATATATGTGTGTCACCGTCATATTCTCAGCTGTGGTTCGTGCAGTGATGTCGGCCAGTGCGTTCCCTTGTCCGACTAAGTCTGTCACCTTCTTGTGTGCCTGGCATTTGATCACTGCTAATCGTTTGGGGAGGAGAACTGCTTCAATCAAAGCAGAGACCAGATCTCCGTGAAGGATGGGGGTGCCGTGGGACGTCAGGAATCCCCTTTCCCTCCACAGGAGCCCAAAATGGTGAACCACGCCGAAGGCATACTGACTGTCTGTGTATACGTTCGCGGTGGTTCCTGTGGCTATGATGCATGCTCGTGTGAGGGCTATCAGCTCCGCTGCCTGTGCAGATCGTTGTGTGATGCGGGCTGTCTCAACTACTGTCCGGGCTGTCGTGACTGCATAGGCAGCTGAAGTGGTGCCATCTGGGAGTTTGATGCATGAGCCGTCTACCCATAGCTCTCCATCAGGGTCTGTAAAAGCAGTGTCTCGGAGGTCAACTCTGCTCCTAGTTTGTTCGTCCGTTGAGGGTTACACAGTCGTGTATGGGAGGCACGTCGGGGTCATTCTCAGGCAGGGGCAACAGTGTGGCAGGATTCAAAGTCGTGCATCTCTTTAGTGTGATGTGGGGTGCAAGTAGCGTCAATTCGTACCCCGTCAGTCGTGCGCTAGTCAGGTGTTGAGTCTTGGTTTGGTTCAAAAGGGTGTCGACCGCATGGGGTAATAACACGGTGAGGGAGTTCGAAAGTACAATTCCCTCGCTCTGATGGATAGAGACAGCGGCGGCAGCTACTGCTCGAAGGCAGGCTGGCAAAGCTCTGGCTACAGGGTCAAGAGTGGCAGAGAAGTAGGCACAAGGGCGCTGCTTAGGACCGATAGACTGTGTTAGGACGGACAATGCACACCCCTCCCTTTCGTGGGTGAAGAGGGAAAAGGGCTTGGAGTAATCCGGTGTTCCCAGGACAGGGGCCGAGCAAAGGGCATCCCGTAGCTCCTTAAAGGATGCTTGGCACTCAGGGGTCCAAGGAAGCGGGAAGGGGGCATCTTTGGTCAACAAGGCAAGTAGGGGTTTTACAATGAGGCTGAAATTTGGTAACCATTGTCTGCAAAAAGAGGTAAGGCCAACCAAAGAGCGGACTTGCTTTTGTGTTTTTGGGAGGGGGGTGTCTAGGATGGTTTGGATTCGATCGGGCGTAAGTTTCCTCCCTTCTTTGGACAGGAGAGGGCCTAGGTATGTCACTTGTGGCTGGCAGAACTGTAATTTCTTTTTGGAGACTTTGTGGCCATTTTCTGCGAGAAAGTGTAGGAGTTGGATAGTGGCTGTGATTGCAAATGGGGTGGTGTCAGCCGCCAAAAGGATATCATCGACATATTGGATCAACACCACTCCTTCTGGTAGCTGGACGGCGTCCAGCTGTCTTTTGAGGGCCTGGCTGTAAATGCTGGGACTTTCAGTGTACCCCTGGGGAGCTCTACAAAATCGGTACGAGCGGGATTTTAGGGTGAAGCCGAAGAGATAACGGCTGTCTGGGTGGATGGGGATAGAGAAAAACGCATTTTTGAGATCAATAACAGTGAAGGTGGTGGCGGTGGACGGAATGAGGGTTAGAATGGTGGTGATGTCTGAGACTACGGGGTATTGGGGTACAACTACTTTGTTGATCTCTCACAGGTCGATGATGAAGCGGTACGCTTTCTCATCTCCCTCTCCTTGCTTCTTAACAATGGGCAGGATAGGGCTGTTGCAGACATTGCTAACCACTTCTTCGACCACTCCTGCATCTACCAGAGACTGAATGATCGCTACCAGTGCCTTCTCGCCCTCGGGCGATATCCGATACTGTTGGAATTTCTGGAGCATGGCGTCCTGTCTTACAGTTATATGAATGGGGTCAATCATCATTCGTCCCACATCAGAGTCATTTTTGGCCCATAGGTACGGGGGCAGGGTGTCGAGCAAGGACAGATCAGCGTCAGTTATGGAGCACATGTGTCGTGCAGGGCAGGATTTGGGCATGCCTGGGTTGTCGTACAGGATGACTCGGACTCCATCTGGGGAACACCTAATGGTAGCTCGAAAATGCTTCAGTAAGTCAATGCCCATAATGGCGTCAGGGGAGTTGGAGGAGAGCAGAAATGTTGTGTCAGTGGTGTTGCTTTCTAGGTCAAAGGTGATAGGCACGGACAGGGGGTTAGTGGAGGGCGTCCCATCGAAACCTATCGATGTAATGTGTGAGCCAGACAAGGGTGCCCTTGGAATCAGTCGTTTCGATAACACACTACGTGTCGCCCCAGTGTCTACCAAAAATGGAGACTCTGTACCTAGGACCTTAGCAGTGACGTAAGGACCTTGCTTGTCAACACAGAGCTCGACTGGATCCCTCCCTTGCCCCTGGCAGTCCTATGCAAAATCGGGGGCATTCTCACCGTCGGATAGTTGATACTGGTTCTGTCGGGGACGGTCAAATGTGTTCGATCTCCCTGATCTGTCATTGTTGGTGTCGTTTGTGTGCCCTCGCCCTTGTCCCCTATTTCTTGGCCCACCCGCTACGTCCTTGGGGTCCCTATTTCTGTTCATCTCCAACAGAACCGGACACTGGGATTTCCAATGGCCAAATCCTTTGCAGAAGGCGCATTGGTCCTCGCTAATGTCTCTACGTCCAATGTGGGGTGTTGGGGTGTGGTCTTTGGGAGGTGGATTTCTAGGGGTAGTCGATTGGTAGTTCCCCCTGTGGGGTTCCCGTCCGACCACTATACCTTGTATCTGAGCTATCATCACCCTTTCTTTCAAATCTTTCTTCTTTTTCTCGGATGCCCTATCACTCTCATTTTTCTGGTGCTCGTAATACTGAGCCATCTGAAGGATAGCTGCGGGTTTGGAGGCCCCCCAACTACTCTCACTCGTCTGCAGCTTTTGGGAGACCTCTTGTGATAGGCCCTTTACATAATTTTGTACAAACAGGTGTTGTCCGGTTGCGGTGGTCATGTCTTGGCCACTGTAGTCGGAGAACACTGTCTCGAATCGGGAGAAGTATTCCGATACGTCTTCCTGGGGTTTCTGACGACAGGCCGTGACTATCGACCAATCTACCTTTTTCTCTGGGATCAGTGTCTTTAACTTCTGAACTAATTTGTCTGGGAGTACTAATATGTCCTTTACTGGTTTCTTTCCGGGCTCTCGTTGTCTATCTAGGTCACTGAGTTGTTTCCAGGTATGTCCGAACAGATCCGTGTGGTCAGCCTTCCGGATTTGCTTCCACACGTCAGCTGGCAGGCATAACCCGAAAAACAAGTCAATGTCCGCTAAAGTCATTATCGTCGAACCCAAGGCTGTGCCTAATTCGGTATAGAATGCTGTCGGGTTCTTTCTTAAATCGGGCAGGGTTTGTCTAAAGGTTAAGATGTCTTGTCGGTCCCATGGTTGGTAAACCCAATTGTACACAACCCTCCCCTTTGCATCTTCATGGTTAATATCGTCGTTTGTTCCCTGACCACGTGGCGGAACCCAGTAAGGGGCCGCCTCTCTGATGGGCATCATAGAGTTGGCTACTTCTACTGAGGACTCGGTTGTTCCAGGGACTGTAACCTTAACTTCTGGTTTCTGTTCCGTGAGGTGGCGGAAGACTTCAAGCATTTGCATGAAGAGGTCCGTCACATCGTGTTCAGTCCCATCTCCGACGTCGACCTTTCTATATAGAGCCGTCAGTTTAGCAGGGCCCTTATTCTGATATCTATCCTCATATGCATTCAAGGTGTGGTAGCTGAATCGTAAAATGAAATGCCGTCTATGGCTACCGGCATGTGAATTGTGCATATTCATCGTGTATTCTTCGCTCTCCTTCCGTTCTACTAGTGTCTTTGCTATCTTGTCAATCCCATCCCGCTCATCTTTGCTCAACCTATTTGGTCTGGCTGGTGGTTGCTTGCTAGCCTCGGGGTCATCTGGCGGTGCTGTTAATGTGGCTGGTGCGGAGGCCGTGAGGGCTGGTGCACTAGCGCTAAGGTCATTCTCGTTCGCACCCAGGGCTTGTAGGTGTTGTTGGCAGGGGGCGTATGGAGGGGGCATGTAGATGATTGGGGGACCTAGCAGTAACTCATCGTTCGCCCGTTGTTTGGAGGGCAATTCAGGGTAGAGCGTAGAGGGGGTCCTAACAGGACATTGACCTGTCGACCCTGATTCTTGTTTTTGCGTAGCTTCCTTTCTTTCTTTTATTTCTTCTTCTAGTTGCTTAGCGGCTAGGTGGGCTGCCTTTCGTAATTCTTTCCCTATTTTTGCTTCTTCTCTTTTTCTTCGATGTTCCGTTTCTTTGCGCCACATGCCGATACTATCGAGCATAGTGGGTGTAGTCTTATTTTTCTGGAGCGCTATTTCTAATGTTTTTATTTTATGATCATCAAAGGAACCTATCAGTGGCCACTGACTTTCAGGGTTCTTCTTTGTGTATTTATGCCATATCTTAGTATAAGCTATAGCGACTAGTCCATGCTTAGTGAACATGTCCTTATTAGGGGTGCCCTCCAGCAGAGCTGGATGGTTCATCTCTAATAAGCGGTCCGGGCTAAACAGGCTACCAATCAGTGGGGAGAAGATAGGCATGACGGGTTACAACGGGGACAAAGGTCTGCACTACCTATCTTATCACGGCGGGCAAAGACTAGACAGAATATTTCTATTCTCCGTTGTTTGCAGGCCGTGAATACCTCAAAGGAACCAATACCGAACACTTAATGTACGGTCAATCAAACAATCAGTGGGGAGAATAAGTAGGTACGAAGGGTTAAAAGTTTGCGTTACCTACTTTTTCTCTACCTGCAAAGAGAGACCTTGTTCTTCCCTGTTTGCAGACAGAGAATCTCCAGACAACAATCCACGAACAACAGTTCGGGAAAACAGTGGGGGAGGAAGATAGGCACGACGGATTACAACGGGGACAAAAGTCTTTGTTACCTATCCTACACTGCTTGCAAAGGGAGAGCCTGTTGTTTCTCCGTTTGCAGACGGTGAATCTCCAGAAGAATCAACAAAGCGTAATACTAGTATTATCCAAATCAAACAATCATTTCGTAATTTTGTCGCGTTTACACGACCTTACCCGGACCGCATGGACAGTTTCCTGTCTTCCGAATCCAGCGCCCGATCGTCCTCTATTCTTCGTGATGTTTGCGGCACTCCTGATGGTTCCCAGTCAGGACCGTAGATCACTCGAGAGAGGTCTGTTCAGAACTGGTGAAGTTCGGATGATCGGCTGTCAGACGAGGGTCTATCGGACAGGAGCTCTCCCGATCGTTGCAGTCGTTCACTCTGTCGTCGGGACCTCTCCCACTGGATCCACGTGTCGCTGATGGGCCCCACGCTTTGGGACGCCAATTGTAGAAAAAGGGTAGGGCTGATGACCTTTTTCAGAGATGCCTGGCGTTATCCGCCTCTATACCACTCTAGTTATCAAACAAAGAGGCAGGCGCTGGAGACTTGAAGGCAGGAAACAGAAGTTTTTATTCCGACGGAGCAGAACACATCAGATCAGACAACAAGGTATCGTCTCGAGGTGCTCTAACAGCCTCTCTGAGGCTTGGCCTCTTATACACTGGTTTATGGCATGTGACCACTCTTTATTACAATCAAGACATTGTGAAGTAAGGAAAAAGACATCCCCGTAATCCTCGTGTCAATCCTACCCCCACATGCATCCACAATAGAGGTCCTCAACCTGCTGATAAGAGGAGGGGGCTATCACGCAGCTGAGTGTTCCGCCGATTCTTAGGATGTGTGCGCCTGATCGTATCCCAGGGGGTGGGGAGGCCAGGATCAATAGTGGGCCCTTTGAAGAGGAGCGGCTCCATACAATAGGGGGCAGTAAACTGTATCTCCCGGCTAAGGCGATGGCCTCGGACCTGTGTGGACAATCGGACTCAGGGGAAGGGGTCATCAAAGGAGAGGTACTCATGCCGCGTGGACAATAAAGTGCAGAGGGAGAGTTTACCAACAGAGGGGTATTCATGAAAGGAAAGGAGGTGTTGGTCAGGCGCGAGCGTGACTCCCAAGGACAGGGTCATGCGGACTTGTGCATGTGAGGGAGGGGGCAGCCAGGGTGCGCGGAGGATGCTCGCAGGGTCAGGGGAGCGCGCTGGTGATCGATCGTGAACGGGGAGACCATGGTACCCAAAATGGCTGCCGTGCAGGTTATACGTGGGTGACAAGCTGGCGCAGATGATGTTCAGTTCGTAAACTTAAATTCCACAGTCAACCCGCTCAAATTCTGTGATTGTTTAAGAAACAGTAAAGAAAGGGAAAAAGAAAAAGAAAACACAAATGACCTAATGACTTCTCTAGGAGCATGGGCTAATAATCTAACACAGAACCAATTAGGCTCATACTAAATTTATATACATGATGCTTAATTATTTTGTGTGATGAGCAACCTTGGTATAATTCAATACTGTTACACTTGTTTGAAAGTTGTTGACTCTCGACACGTTTGGAACCCATGGGCTTTTTAATCAGGTTCTCCTCAGGTTCTTGCAGATGTATCCACCCTAGACACACTAGGACAGATAGCGCTAGGTAGGAGCACAAAATATAACAGTACTCATATGGGAGCATATATCCTATGTAACAGCACAATTGTTGAATTGTTTACTTTCTTTACCATTCTTGTATTGCTGATTACACTGTTCTGTTTCCTTCTATTAATATTTGCAGTGATGTATTTTACACAAGAATCATAATGATTCAATAAATATTGAAACTCCATGTGTTTCTTATGGATCTCTAAGGTTATGAATGAGTTACTAAATTAAACGGTTCCAGATTTGTTTAGTGTCAGGGTTGTCATGTTCTGAGGTTGCACATTCCACCTGTTGCCTTACGGGGAAAGGGAGACAAATGTTGCACTGTGAGCTAGCAGGACTAAGGCCAACATATCCTGATGGTGCGTGTGGAATCAGTCTTGTGCAGATTTAACGTTTATGTTTTCCAACAAACGCACAGTTTTACTGAAAAAGTAAGAACCCTACAACAGTTCAGTTCAAAAATTCATTCAATTCAAGCAGGGCGTATCTAGTACTGAACACCGAACGGAAAACTGATTTTGACTCATAGAGCAAATTATTGTATTCAAGATAGTCAGAAAGCTGTTGATTCAGTAGTTTTTTATGCATTTTAGGGGCATGACACAAATAAATTGGTCAGAAATTATTAAGAACTGAAGGGTCAGCAGTGAAACGTAGACCATACCAACGGTCTTTTATTTACAAGACACTTCAGTTGAATACAGTTTGGGAAAATAGGTTGTATCAGAAGTTAACTTATAAAATGTAGTACCATGTCATTTACCTACTTTTTAGTAAATATGTGCTGATTGCACATGCATATGAGAGATAGCTAGTATATCAGAGGGGTAAAAGGTGCTAAGTGAATTTAAAATGTAATATGTCTGTATAATGGATTTTAATATTAAAAATGAATATCCTAAAAAACGCTTTCGACTTGTATTACCACTCGCCAGGCATGATTTTAGATAGTTACAGAAAGTCAGTAACCTGATTCTTGACTTCTTTGAGATGTGCAAGAATTCTAGATCTCTCCATTTTGGTAGTGATGTATGGGAGCTAATGCTGCAAAAAATAATATCAGATGATTTTAACACAATAAATCCATTTCTTGTAAATAGATGTTCTTTCTGATAAATGTTTAACACTGTCAATTTACTGTACCCATAGCCTGGTGTGTAATACACCGTCTTTTCCACATTGGAGAACAGGTTACAGTTGATACAATTCTTCCAAAACTCATTCACATGTTCTAAGATCAATTTATTGTTAATCAATGGAGAACGGGATTAAGCTTTCCTTCAAGACAATGGATTTTTACTATTCTTACTGACACGTTTATATAACGTTTCTTAATTAAGTGCAAACCCTCCATTACTTGGGAATCCTTTTGAGGGTTTGTGTACATTTGCAATCATTGTTACAATTATCACCCTGGAGCCTGTAATCAATACACACTTCTGCCTCTTCTCTCAAGAGGGCTCAGCCAGAAATCGACAAATGTGACTAGGGCCCACGCAGGAAATGCACCCACTACAAATAAGCAGATTTAAATACAATAGTTGCAAAACGTGGCGGAAATTATATCTTTATGACCCCAGATGCACAAATGAATATAAACATACATTTCAGTTGAAGTATTTTGTTTGTGAATCAGTCGCATTTGTGCAGTTTGTGCACAGTACCCTGTTGTCAAACCCTTCGTTGGGAAAAAATGCTGCTCTTTTTTATGGGAAAGCATGTGAGGTATCCAACCCTCAACCCCCAATTTCTTCTCCTCAGTGAACTCACGTTTGAGGTGGACCCCTCGGTTCATGTGGGAGAGTATAAAATGTGTCTTTGGCCAAACAGATTGTGTGTAGCTGAAGAACAAAGCAACATAAGTGTTTAGGAGTTAAACTAAATTTGTGCTGAATGAAAGAGTTGAGGGCATATTTCCCTCTACCATTTAAAAATTAATCTCTTCCACCCCTCAGGCTGAGGGAAACCTACAGCATTTATGAAGAGTTTATGCCAGAGTGCTGGAAATTTGTATAAAACGTTTTTCTCTCTGCCATGAGAAAAGCCACTTTCGTGGTGAAAATGTCGTTATCGATTTTTTGACATTCCATGGTGCAGTGAGGAATCTCTGCTACCAAATGTGACCATTGGAATATACCCCTACATCGAGGCTACATTGTCAATGTCCAGACAAATGGTCTGCTAACATGCTGGTGAGAGTTTACCAGTTTGTGGGAGGCACTTTGCTTTCCACTATTACTAAACGGTCACCGCGCTTTTCATGGTGGACTTTCATAGATTCCTACATAAATGGTTGTGCGTCATCTACTCCATATTAAATAGTGGACTTACACCAGAGTTAATGATACAGTTTGGCAGACTGTATGGCAGAGTTTGAGATGTTTCAGTTGGCAGAGGACTGCTATTGAGAGAAATGCAAATACTGTGGTTTTACCAAAAGTCTGTGATTCTGTTGCTTTTTATTGATTCCATGTAACCACCAACATCTGAATCAGCCATTTTCTTGTTTGCTCTTGAGGCTAGGTGTACATCAATGTAATGCCCGGTTACTTACGGGTAATTTTATTTACTCCAATTCCATGTCTCCCTCGTCCTGTCCTTACGTATGAGTTTATCTCAATTCATGCAGAATCTAATTTCCAAACTTGGCTTTTCCTTCACAATTCAATATAGTCCCCATCCATATCAGTACAAATACCTCACTTCCTGGGAAGAACTTCCTAAAATAATAAAGCAATAAAAGAAATCAGTTGAATGATAGGGAGAGGCGGGGAGGAACTCAGGACTGTGACTAGGAAGACATGGACATGGAGTATTGAAAATTACCAATAAGTAACTGGTTATTACCTACTGTTCCATCTTCCTCTAACAGTCCTTAGATAAGAATACATACCCAAGCCAAGAAACTGATTTCGACAAAATACATCATGAATAAAGCAAAACTAGTGAATTTACCGCAAGGACCCAAACAACCTTACACTGCATGAGGACACACAGAACTCAAAACAGCTGCACCAAAGTCAAAGAACACATCTCCATCCAACTGCAAACAGTAATGGATTATAAACATATGGGACAGAATGGAAGGGGAAGTAAAGCAAATGTCTCAAATTGAAGCACCCTTAAATGCTGCCCAGGAGGCAGACACCCCCCTAGTAGACCTCCTAGGGAAAGACTCTGGGACAGGTTGACCTGTCAAGGAATAGGAATACGAAATGGCCAACTTAATCCAACATGACAGGGCAACCAAGCGGCCATCAGTGTAAGCAAGAACTCAGAAACTGAAATCAGGATCAGAATGTGGGCATATCGCATCACGCCCACCCTAACGGGCTACAGCCCTTTCAAGATACTACAAGGAAGAGAGCCGTTTACGAGAGATAACCTTGTTTGAATGAACATAAAAACTTCAAAGCCAATGGTCTGCTGATGTGGTCAGAAGCAACATAGAAAAGGCCCAGAAAATATACAAAGACAACAACGATAGGAGGCATGGTGTGTGAGAAGTCTCATTGACATTGGGAGACTGGGTCAGGGTAAAACTTGGCCATTTAGGCAAGAAAGGTGACAGCAAGTTCAGCAAACCCCTACAAATCAAAGAACTCTATTCGCGCTTGGCCCTACTGAGTGACGGCAAAATATGGTCACACGGCAGAATGGCAAAATGCAACAATCAATCAATCAATCAATCAACCATTTGTAGAGCGCGCTACATACTCGTGAGAGTCTCAAGGCGCTGGGGAGGGGGGCCTCTACTGATCGAACAGCCAGGTCTTGAGAAGTCTCCTGAAGGTCAGCAGGTCCTGGGCGTGTCGTAGGCTCAGTGGGAGGGTGGTCCAGGTCTTGGCGGCGAGGTGGGAGAAGGATCTCCCGCCAGTAGTTTTTCTTCGGATGCACAGGACGGTGGCGAGTGTGAGGTTGGTGGAGCTGAGCTGGCAGTTAGGGATGTAGAAGGAAAGTCGTCCGTTGAGGTAGGCTGGGCCAGTCTCATGGAGTCTTGTCTTGTGGAGTGCCTTGTGTATGTGGATAAGGAACTTGAAGGATATCCTCTTGTTGACGGGCAGCCAGTGCCAGTTTCTCAGGTGGGGGGTGATGTGGCCGTGCGTGGAACATCAAGTATCAGTCATGCTGAGGCATTTTGGATGCGTTGCAGTCGTTTGATGAGCTTGGTCAGGGCTCCTGCATAGAGAGCGTTTCCGTAGTCGAGTCTGCTGCTGACAAGGGCCTGGGTGCTGTTCTTCTTGTATCTGTCGGGATCCACCTGTAGATCTTGCGGAGCATACAGAGGGTGTTGAAGCAGGAAGAGGAGACGGCGTTGACTTGCTTGGTCATGGAGAGCGTTGAGTCGAGGATGATTCCCAGGTTGCGTGCATGGTGGGTGGGTGTCGGGGCTGCTCCCAGTGCCGTCGGCCACCAGGAGTCATCCCAGGCTGATGGGTTGGAGCTGAGGATGAGGACCTCCATTTTGTCCTAGTTCAGCTTTAGTCGGCTGATCTTCATCCAGCCGGCGTCGGCCTTCATTCCTTAGTGGAGGTTGGCTTTGGCGGTGATGGGGTCCTTGGTGAGGGAGAGGATCAGTTGAGTGTCGTCGGCGTAGAAGATTATGTTGAGGTTGTGCTGTTGAGCGACGTGTGCTAGCGGGGCCATGTAAATGTTTAACAGTGTTGGGCTGAGGGGAGAGATTCAGGGGAGAGGGGATAGGATCAAGCATTTTACACGAGGAACAATAATGTTCCAATTTTTCATCAGTGACAAGTGAGATAAGGATCAAGAAAAGCATTTGAAGAACATAGGGGACAAGGTGAATGGAGCAAGGAAGGGTAAGGGGATAGGGTAAAGGGGTAGGAGGAAGATAAGATGTAGAGACGAGGGGAAAATCTGCCCAAGGTCCGGCTGGGTAGGTGACGGCAGGGGGGGAGTCCACAACCGATCTCCTCATTAGCTATCTGGTAGCTCCACCGGGCATCGGCCAAATCGCTAGGTCTCTCAAGTCTGGCGTAAGTTCCGCAGGTTCCAAGTCCTGATGTGTAAGCAGGTTAGGGGATAGGATTAAGGTCTGGTAAATGTCCAATTGTTGTCCAGGGAAGTAAAAGCATAGAGGTGACTACTATGTCAGCCATCTTGGGGTCAGGCAGGGGACTATTGACCTTAGTGTTACATTCAGCCATCCCCAAATATATCAGTTGTTCAAGTGGAGGTGATTGATGAAAAAAGGAGCAGCTGGGAGTCCGGACACAGCTCAATAGGACCTGACACAACATCAACATGGTGAGTAACGACCAGGGACTATGAGGACGGGGGAGATGGGAACAATGGCACACATGTACAACGATGTATAGCACACTGCACATGCACAATGACCCTGGATCATGTCCTTGATCCCCATGGCACACTGCAGCACACACACATAGCAATAACAGCACATCCACATTGATGACAATGTGGTACAATGTGCAACACCGACACTGCAGAACAGAGGACACAACTGGCTCCGTACATGTGCAGAAACAGGCCAACTACATGTGACAGAGTGGGAAACTGTGAGATAGAAATGTACACGTACAACCCCTACATCCGTCATTAAGACCAAATGTCCACTGTCCCACATCTAAATCCAGCACCTCCCAAACAGTCACAATTTACATTGTCATATAGTCTGCATGTAAACAAGAACAGTACGCCAACATACATGTCAACACAATGTCAACATGCATCTTCCCTTCACATTGCAGAGGGACACACAACGCCTCTAGCAGAGCAGACCAGACAACTCATCAGTGATACTGGAGAGGACCACCACACCTTCGACACCGATTCCTCATAACAGCTCATGGACATCTTAGGCAACCCACTCTCAGGAGCAGGGCAGCCAAGCTACATAAAGGTGACCCCACCCCCTGTACAGAACACACAGCAGGAAGCACCCTCCAGCACTGCTGGTTCACAACACTTCACCAAGCCACACATGGCATCCCAAAGCCAGGTGTCAGTATGCCAATAGGAGGTGGCCTAACAGGTGTGGGTGGGGTCCGAACACATGGAAGACGAACTAGTTCACATAAGTGGGTGTCTAATTCTCTCCAGGGACCACCTACAAACCACAAAGGAAACCCACACTGAGACAGAGACTCATGCATTTGCACGTTTCCTGTACTGAACCACAGCCAGAGCCCCGCTATAATCCGTCACACACCCACACTGGACCTGCGTGTGACGGCCCATCCCACTACTCTGACGTATTGCGTGGGTGATGACAAAGCTACATGTCTAAGGTCAAACCTGCTGCCTGCAGTGACATGGTTGTATCCGCTCTACACAGCACATAGTAATCTTGTAGGGTCCGGGGCCCTCATGCATACATCATGACCACACAGACACACGCGGATAGTATGTGGAAATGGTTACGGGCATGTGCGCCCGGCCCCTTTATTGCCAGGGGCACATGTACAGTGATGCCTGTGCTGGATGTGTGTGGGGTGAGTGTAAGCCACCCCACATGGAGTGGTTGGTTCTGGCAACAACTTGAACGGTGATCACAATTAAAACGGAAACAGAAAACACCAGCATAACATAAACAACTGCGAAGCATCATGGTGGTAGCCGGAGCAAGTACAGAGGTCACCTAAAATGCAAACATACGTGTCCGTGAGTTACTGTGCACTGAGGTTGGGGCACTAGAGCTGAGCGTGCACTTGTGAATGAATTGACTAGGGTTGTGTCCCTTCTGGATATTCCTGATGCAGATGCAGTGGGGTGTGTTACACCTGCATCATCTTCCTAATCATCGTCCCAGGTCTCCCACCCAGCCTGAGGTGATATTGAATCGTAACCTCTCCACAGCACAAAACTCAATCAGTAACGGCCCATGGCTTGCAGTGCACTGAGTTAGTGGCACCTGGAGTTCTGAGCAGGGTATCTTGCAGATGACGGCAACCACGACAGGTGTGAGCAACTCCATTCATCTGTCAGGACCACTGTTTCGACTCTGGCAGTTGGCGGCTGGAGGTGGTCCTGGCGGTGGTGGCGTGTGCCTCCTGCGGTGAAGCAACTTCTGGGCCAGTCAGGACTCGATTTAATGTGTGAGCCCTTGTGGACCACTGTTAAGGCCGGAGGCAGCAGACAGCGCAGGGCCACAGACACATGGCGTAGATGACCCCTAGGCCATTGTCTCAGAGGCCATCCAATATTCTATCAGAGATAGTCCCTGACTTGAGCTGCACAGAAGTAGTGGCCCCGGATGCACTGCGGCCGGCACAGGCACACCGCCACGTGATGGTGACTTGTGGTGCAGAGAGATGGGCCACATGATCTGAGCGGGTCCTGACCGATGTCCCAGGTTAATGTGGTGGTGGGTTGCGGGGGACAGTGAAAGGTGTTCTCCAGGACATGATGCAGAGGGCAGAAGACGTCTGGAAACAGCAAATGGAGGAGTGGAATGCTACTGCCTTGGTATTGCCACCATGTCGGGATCTTCTACATGAGGACGACCCCAAGTCCATAGACTCAGACGTCACCTAAGTTCAACCAGAGAGTGTCCATGGATGTCGGGAAACAGACTTAGTGGCATCGAGGCTGAAAGGGGATGCAGTCTGAGATGAGGCATGTACAATGATATCAAGTCATCCATCAATAAATCAAGGCTCAGTCCCAAATGTGTGACCTACTCGACCATGTAGGCCAGAGGCAGCGGTCAGCAGTAGCCCACAGCATCGGGTTGCTGTCTCACGATACACAGAGTCCGTGACACCAGGCCAGTTGTCGGTAGTGTTCGATCACCTCCATAACGATGATCCTTTTTTCCTCCTGACTGCAGTGTATCATCTTCTTAAACCTCTCCTTGCGTGCAATGATATGTACTCTGCCATTGAAATATCGATACTCAGTTCCAATTGTGTGACCTACTCACAAGCAGCATAGGCTGAGGGCAGTAGTCTGCGTGGGCCCACAGACACGTGTGGTTGTAATGCTATGCACAGACATGGTGGCATCACATTGAAGAGTGTATAGTGATATAACATCTGCCATGAATAATGTTCTCTGCCATAGTGTAATCAAGACTCAGTTACAAATGTGTGACCTACTTGTCTGCTGGGTATGCTGTGGAGTACATTGACGAGAAAGGAGTACTGCAGCCCTATGTCGCGGAGCCCGAGATTGTCTGTTGGGCTGCCTGGGTCGCGGCCCTTGGGCTTGCACCGGCACATGGTGGGCCCACTTCGACACACGCCAGTGTCGACAGGTGGGCATTGAGGCCTGGGTGCGCAGGGGCGGGCAAGACTAATTCGGGGACCAGCGGCCTGGGGTGCAGAAGGCGCACAGGATCGCAGGCAACACCGCTCACGGTGATGGCGTTGGCCTTTTAGCGCGGTGAGAGGCCCCGTCCTGGCAGAGATGTTGGGCATTACAGAAGAGGACAACGCCCAGAGTTATATGCCTTTTATTCACACCCCTACTCTGGCCTGGCGTATGCCAGGCCAGCCCACTCCTCTCATGCTTAAGGGTTGGACGTAATAAACTACATTTCCCGATCTTCCCCACTAGCTGCGGTGACATGGCTGCATCCACTACACTCCAAACACCATGTATGTCAACATGGATATGTGTGTGGTCTGCATACTGCAGCCTGGCCCTCACATCCACGCCACACTTAGCATTGTGTACATTCTCTTTCATGGGTCACTTGCCTCCTCTTTCCACATTCTGCTATTGTGTGGCTGAAGTGCCATGTCGTTGATGGCTAATGTACATGGCTGGCCCAGGTTCCCACAGTAAGTTATCGTGTCTGGTGGGTGTGCTTGTTGTTTGGCATGTTGTATGTGAGTTTGTGACATGTGCATTCCCGGTGTCTTGAGTTGCATGATTGTGGAGTTGAGGTGTGTGGTGTGTTCATGTGGTATTTGCCAATGAGCAGTGAATTTCTGTGGGTGTCATCCTGGTGGCGCTGGTTGATGATGGACTGTTGGAAGATGTAGGGATCATGCACACTGCCTGGGTGGTTGGCGTCGACATTGGTGGAGATTTCCCAGTGGTCCGCTATTGCCGGCACATTGATAGGATACATGAGCTTTCTGTTGCAGTTATTGTGTTCAGTGTTGCCAGGGGGCACAAGTAGGACATGTGTACAGTCAATTGGCCCCTCACACGTGCGGGAAGCCAGCTGTGGCGTAGTCACCTTGCTTGTTCTGCGGCTGTTCCTGCACAGTGTAGGGGAAGCATAGAGAGTGGGGTACCAAGCTGATGGTGTCATCCATAACCGCTGTGAGGGACGTGGATTGGGCTGGCTGTGTGACTCCTCCGACTCTGGCGGTAGTTGTTTGGATGGTACCAGAGGCCAACACATGCATCACGGCCAGCAGCTTTGTCTGAGGTGGGATGTTGGTTGTCCACTGTGTTGGTACCGTCAGCCTGTGGACAATGGTGGTCAGGATGTGGAGGATGGTTGTCCCTTTGTGCCTGTGGTGGGCAATGACATTCTCTGGTGTTGGGTGTGTGAGGTTGATGCATGTTCTGAGGGTCCCTGTCTTTGTCTGCACTGCCTCTGTGGTGGTCCGGGGAGGGGGCGGAGGGTCTGGGGGAATGGTGGTGGGCGTTGTTGCCCAGTTGGGGCTCCGAGCTGCATGATCCTTAGCTCCATGGCATCTGTTGTTCTTCTGGTGTGGCTCTGGGCTGGGCTCACTTTTGTGGTGCAGGCTGCCGTCCGACTTTGCACCAGGTGTTTATTTCCTGCTGCGAACACGCCTTATCACATTTATTGAAATCTTATCGCCTATCTGGCTGGTCGTTGAGAATGTTGCGGAGTGGTGTTGTCGCTGCTTTTCGCACAGGAATGTCTACTGTGAATCTCATTAGCGTTAATTGCCGGTGTCATCCATGGCAATAATTTTTGTGGCTGCTATCTCAGGTAAACTGGTGATATGAGCTGTTAGCACCAGCTTGTGAATGGGGAAATATATTTATCGCCACTTTGGCTGCGATAAAGTGCTGTTAACTCTGCGATGACTTCTTGAGAATATGCCCCCCCAAGTTCAGATTATTTGACTGAAATGAAAGCATTTTTCGTTGTCATTATTCAGTTGGGTTTCTAAGGTCTTGCTTTTTAACTTTAAGCCACAGCAGCTCTTGATGGTATGTAACATGTTTAAAAATGAAACTGTTTCTCTGGTTTGCTACCCTAATGGAAGAGCTGCTCCCCATGGTGCCAATGACATGAGAGTCCTAGACATCCCCAAAGTTGTTCAAACAACAAAGACATCTGGAATTGCGCGTGCAATAAACCATCTCAAGTTTACATTGAGAAATCAAGCACACTGGTCATAATTCCAGCATAAGCCCAACCAGCATAGTAGTTCGTCTCCACATCAGCTGTTCCAGAACTGGTTGGTTTTCGACAGGGGACATGTCACTGCCAAACTAGAAAGTCAAGCCCTTGCCTTTAAACAAAATGGCTATGTTTGAATGCAAAGTTTCATATATTATTATATAAGCATAGACTTTCTCCAGAAATGTTTTAGAAAAATGTGTGCACAATAAACACAACCAATAAATAAAAAACTGTAAATATATGTATCCTTCAAAAAGGTAAATGTTGATTAGAAAATGCTTCGTATTTAAATATTTGCACAAACAGCTGCTGTAGTGTTTTGATCCTAAGCACCGACAGGTGAAGTAAGTTAGACAGTTCATATTATGGCATGTGGAGAGAAAACTACAGCGAGAAGGGAGCAGTAGAAAAACAGAACACGTGCACACATATGCAGTGCAGGCATGAAATGAAATCAAGCATGCTTGTAATGCGTGCAGACATGGGGATTTTAGGTAAACATGAAATGAAATCACACAAAAGCAGATAAAAACAGTACTTGAGCCATGGGACACTCGAAGGGCCAGACTGGTAACACAAACCGTCCCTGGCAAAGAACTTGGCCAGCCCCAGGGAGGTGGGTGCTAGTGGAAAGCTTTGTGCCCCTTTTCTTGCTGGGGGTCTATATTGCAGTTCTGCTGCAAAACCTGCCCCGTTAACAAAAACAACCCCCAGGGGTCTAAAACTAGTCCCACCCTGGCAGCCCCCAGGGGAAACGCCCAGTCCCTGCTACGGCCAGTACGGCCCTGGACACTGGTAAGAAAAACACATGAAGAACAACAGGAAATAGTGTGCTACAGGCAATAGAAACAGAAGAAAAGTAAGTGCCAAGCACACAAACCAATGAAAAGTAAGGACGGGATGTAAGCCCCTTTTAAGGGTGATATTAAATACAATAGATTTCACAAGCACAGTGCAAGCACTGTGCAGTCAAAACCTGAAAAGGCGGAAGGAGGATAGGCTGTCAGAAGACTGCTCTGCTACACTCTACCTATATAGTATGATATGCTAAAATATGACAGTGGTAATACATCAGAGCAGTGAACAAACACACACACATACTGAACCGCACACACGCACTGTGCCTGTTAGAGTGGGGTACCTTCCATTTTCCTCCACACTTACATACACTATGTCTGTGTATGCATGAACAGACATATGTGGCTTTGCGCGTGTATGTGTGTGTGAAACATTGTATGCAAAAATGTAAGCGAAAGGGAGTAAGAGCACATAGCATGTGTGAGGTTAGGGACCTACCACCAAACATCCAGTTTTTCTAGTATTCATTGTGAGAGAAGGTCTCACCCTGGGCACAGGGAAGAGTGTAGCTTTACCCTGGCTCTACCTCTCATTGACAGTTATGTGCAAGGAATGCCATGATGCCTGACTATGCAGTGGACTTCGGTGTACCGAACATGTGTATTATTCATGTGGACTCCTGCCTTCTGGGGAGCAATCACTAGGCCAGGTAAGTGGTGATCGTAATTCAAATCAATTAGTAATATCTGGAAGGCAGACCCAGAATTCTGCCGCTATTGAATATCAAACAGCTAGATGTCCAAATGAAAATAAATTATCATTCAATATAGCGGTCTCTCCCATTGCCAGTGGTGCTTGGAAAAAGTTCTATAAATACGAGCTGCTATCATCACTCCACCGACAAATGATAGCACCATGTTGTTTTACCATCTGCATGGATGAGTAGAACACTCCATTGATAATGAATTGTTACACCTTAGTGCAGGAACTTGTGTTTTCGTCAATAAGCTCACTGAAATCAATGTGTTGGACTTATTTTTAGATTGCAGAGAGGGCTTAAATGTTCTACACTGCTATCAAATATCATGGCCAAGTATTGCTGTGTTTCAGTTTTGCTTGTTCTTTACTTAGCTTGCATAAAAGGTCGAATCTGTTTATAAAATAGCTACCGTACATGACTTTCTTGCCAAGGTATGCTGTTCTGAGAGTTAGTGTGTAGGTAGCTCCTCCTAAAGTGACAAGTAAACTATATAGATTTTTATACCTTTTACTTTCAAATTGACTATCCCACTTAAATCACTTCATGAATACTTAACAGAGAATTCATGCACGATATCTATGTAGCCAAAATTGAATATGGTTAAACCGTAATGAAAAACTAGATGGAACATGTTAGACCTGGCATCATTGGCATGGGTTACCCCTGCAGTTTTGCCTTTACCGCCTGTTAATTTGCTGTATGTTGGACTTCGTTTTTCTGGTTTAGATGCCTTGGGCACTGTGTGTGCCAAGGGCCTGTAAATCAAATGCTGCTAGTGGACTTGCAGCATTGATTGTCCCACCCACATAAGCAGCTTTTCAAAGGTAACTCAAACCTGCCATTGCGGTGTCTGTGTGCAGTCTAGGCCTGTCATGTCTACTTGGCAAGTGCACCCACTTGACAGGCCCCCCTTTTCTCACATGTGAGTTACCCCTAAGGTAGGCCCAAGGTACCCCTGTGGGCAGGGTGCAGTGTAGGTGAAAGGTAAGACATTCCCTAATGTGAATGGCATGCCCTGATAGTGAAATACTGCCAATTTAGTTTTTTCACTATTTTAAGGGTATCTGTCCTATAGGAAAGATTGGGAGTTCATTTATAACATCTTATAAATATAACTTCCCATTGGGACGATATAGGAAGATAAAGTTTATATGTCTAAACTCAGGATCCAAAGATGCATCTTTTAGTAAAGGTGAGTTTAATATTCTGTGTTTGAAAATGCCACTTTTAGAAAGTAGGTATTTTCTTGCCTAACCATCCAGTGTGCCTCTGCTAGGTTGTGTGTTGACTGTCTAGCTTTGGAGTGATAGGGGCTGGGGGTGTGCATTATGTTCAGACAGCGACTTGGGGGGGTTGAGGTGTGTCATGCCTCTCCAGGGTGAGTCAGGGCTGGGCTAAATAGACCTGGGTTGCCTTTAGAGTAGGGGGAGGAGGTTTCTTTCAGTCCTGAATGGGCCTGATCTGCCGCGGACAATGTTGTCGCCACTTCCTGCCAGGAAGCCTGCACCAGAGAGGACATAACTGGTTTTGGCTGCTGGGAAAAAAACTTCACTGCCACAGAGAAAAAAAGGTTTTGTTTTGTAAAAAGAGGGGCCCAGACCCCAGACTTTCTAATTACTTCTGGGAATTAAGAGGAATCTTTGCCAAGGAGAAGCACTTGAGAAACTGAGGAGTAATACTGCCCCTGTGATGATTGCTGTCTGAAGTTAGCCTGCAGTGGCTGTTTCTGCCAAGGGAAGGACAATGACTTTGCTGTGTGCTGTGTCCCCTGCTTACGGAAGATCTTCAAGGGCTTGAAGTAGAGCTTGCCTCCTGTTCTGAAGTCTAAGGGACACACAGACTTCACCCCCAGCTCCCCTGAACTCCCTTGCTGGGAGGTCTGTCCTGCCAAGAGGTGCCTCCTGCTGTTCTGGGCCTCTGGAGGTTTTTGCTGCTTGTGGGATCTGGAAAAGTAACGCAACGAGGAGAAGTGTGACTCATTCGTACCTGTTTCCCACATATCGCCGAAGAAACCAGCGCATCACTGGCCCGTGGCTCAAAAAAAACGCCGCACACCATATCGAGTGCACCGATCTATGAAGTAGGAGGTCAGCACGCTGATTCCGACGCAGGCCCTGCTGTGCGGCTGCAAGAACGAATGCATCATGGGATCACTTCTGAAGAAATCAATGAAGCGATGTTGCCACATCGAGAACCGAAGCATCCTTGATCCTCACGCATCGCACAAGGGCACCAAGTCAACATCAGCGCTGGGGCCACAGTAAGAAACCAACGCATCACCTCCCGCACAGTAAGAAACCAACGCTTCGCATCATCTCCCCTGCGCAGCAGTATGGAACCGACACATCAGCTCCCCTGGAGGAAGGAACCAACGCATTACCTTCCCTGTGCATAAGAAACCAACGCATCACCTTCCCTGCGGCTGTTTTTGTTTATGATTTTGACGCATCCAAGTTCTTTTGTGTTGAAAGTGTTGCATCTTAGCTTGCTATGAACAGAACTGTTTCTACCTTAAAAAAGTCATATTCTGAGTACTGTATTATGGATTTTTGTTGTTTTGGTCTTGTGTGGTTTAGATAAAGATTACCTACTTTTCTAAACTGGTGTGATGTTAATTTGGAGTGTTTTTACTGTATTACTGTATGTGTGCACAAATCCTTTACACACTGTCTCTGAGATAAGTCTGTCTGCTCGTGTCAAGCTACCAAGGGGGTGAGCAAGGGTTGTTTTAGGAGTGTACCTTCCTTATCCTGACTAGGAAGAAGGGTTCCTACTTGGACAAAGGAGCAACCTGTTGCCAGCTAAAGACCCCCATTTCTAACAGAGCGTGTAAACAATTCTTAAATAGAATTGATTGATAGTGCAAAAAGTGCCTATTGTGCTACTAGTATTGAAAACTCTTAACGGAGTGTGAAAGAATTGTTCAAAATAGATGATCATCAGTCCCAGGGGTTTCTGTAACCATATCCTTTCTCATTATATGCCAATGGCACTAAATTCCTTCTTGTCTTTCACACTCCAATGGATACCACAGCTATTGTTAACTATATTGAGAGTGTCCAGTAGTGGAAAACAGACAGATTCTTGTGTATGAATAGGACAGATTTTTTGCTGCCTGGCTGCCCTGACTCTAACATGCTTTCCTTTACTGTTCGAGATTTTTGGGCGCTAGCACAGGCCTGTCAGCAGAAGGGAGCAAACTGGACATTAGATTTATATGCACCCATCCATCCGTATCATGGTAATTAATGTTCTAGTTTTCAAGTTACCTCATTTAAAATATTTTTAATGTCGAGTCACTGCTTGGAAAGGACTCTTGTTCTAGGAGGCTGTCATTCTGAGTGTTCCATATGTTATGTTCATTATTACGTGCCAATTTACGTTACTAAATAATGGAAAAATCTGCTGGCAGTTTAGAACCTTGCTATTCATATTGTTTTATTAGGGAAGCTTGACTAAGTGTCAAACGCTAGAAGTGTGGTACAGTGCCTGTTGGCAAGTAGATTAGAATGGGGCCACTCTGCATCACATGAAATCACTAAATTTGCTTCCGTTAAAAATCACAGGTGCATATTGTCGACTATTTACCAATATTCATTCTTAAATATAACATGCCAATTGACAAAACATTTGCATAAAAATGTGTTGTTTTTGGTTAAAATTAAAATGGAAATAAATCAAACTTTTGTTATATAACACTTGATAAAATTCTGGTCGATTGCTTTTTATATTTGCCCATTTTGTAATTTACTATGCTTGTCTTATAGTTATGTTTTTTAATAGTTTATGCATCAGCTACTTAAACTTTTGATTGATTACATTTAGGTCTTTATTAAATTACTAATCAAATAAGCTGTAGGTCTGGTTTTGTCCACGTTGCAATTTGCTTTTCATTTTGACACAACAGTGTGCATTTCTAAGTGATTGATGTGACTTTCACATTTATAGTTCCATATAATGTGCAGTCGTATAGCACTATTACTTTTAAAGAAGAGCCTTTGATTTGTCTTCACTCCATCACTTAGTGCCTCCCTTTCTCGCCTGTCAATCATGCTGATTCTCAAGCATTCAAAAGGTGCTGCAGGCACTGTTTTCCTTTGGGATGGATTTTTGTGCAAAGCCCACTAAATTACTCAAAATGCATCCTCAGCAGAGATGTTAAGAAAGGCAGTCATAATATCATTGATGTGGTTTGGAGAGCCATTATTCTTAAGGACTTAGTGTATCATCTCAGCGAGCAATCACTCACAACTGTGGGGGAAAATGTCATGTGACTTTATGGTGGCCAAGGTTTCACACATATATTTTCTGTAAATATTGTAGATGTCATCGTTGTTGCTATGTTTCTTGGGAAAAGGCTCGAATTTCCATCTGCGGTTTTTACTAGCAATTCCCAGACGCAGAACTACGTTAACAAATCTGCATTCACAAATGTGCTGATGTCTGTCAACTGATTAAAAATGATTACACTGGTGCATGACAGCTCATGCTATTAATTGTCTGAAATGTTAATTTACTATGTTTGTGTCATTTTTTAAAGTAACAGGTACCGTTCCAAACCCCAATACAACAGATGTAATCTATTGTTGCCATTGGATACCAGCTAATGAGTTTACCATTGACTAATCTTCCAGCGAGATAGTGCTGGTCATTTGACATCTTTTTTCGTATGTTTGCAAACAATACTGAGGTATTACGCGTGGCCTCTTTTTAGCAGAATGCAAAATAATAATACTAGGCCCAGCCCTTTTTATATAAATGATAGAGCATGCAAATGTAGGCATTTTATTTCAAGCTTTAATTTTTGTATTCTTTTCTTCAAATTGCATTGGACCACCATTGTGTGAGTGTCGAGAAGAACACAAGCATTCAGATCATGAATCATAATGAAACTTTGTGATAGTTAGCAATCTCATATAGTAGGTTTCCTCCTACGTGTTGCACACACTTCTCATAACCACAAGAATTTCCAAATTCCTCAGCAACACGCAATGGAAATAATTCAAATGATACATTTCGATGTAATGTTTTCCGTATCCATACTCACTCCTGAGAATTGTCCTCAGGGAGCATAGACACTAAGGGGTGGATTAGAATGTAGGGCGGATCGCCACTGCCCGCATGGTGGTGGCGATCCGCCCTACATTCACTCTCGCCCGCAATCCATTTCCCCCGCCATATTAGTATGGCAGGGGGGACCCCGGCGGACGGAAAACGTCTGCCGGTTTTCAGCCGGGCGACCAGTCGACCGGGCAGAAAAGGGGCTATATATGGTGCAAAATGGGTGTGCAGCGCGCGCTACGAAATTCGTTTTATTAATTAAATTGTTTACTTACCTCCAATTATCCATATTCTGGTTTTTAGCACCCCCCACCCTGCCCCTCACCCGGTCCT
Source organism: Lissotriton vulgaris (assembly GCF_964263255.1). Lineage (NCBI taxonomy): Eukaryota > Metazoa > Chordata > Amphibia > Caudata > Salamandridae > Lissotriton > Lissotriton vulgaris. The sequence goes on along the minus strand of NC_141689.1, from coordinate 2,061,612,221 downwards.
CCTGTCTGCCCCACCGGATCGCCCTCCATGGGCCGCGGATGCTTTTGGGGCCGGTGCGGGTCCCCAGGGTATTGAGGGGGTGAGGGGTGCACATGGGGGTACCTATGGTCATGGACAAGGTGGCAGGCACTGCGCGGTGCCTGTCACCTTGTGCATGACAATGCACACAGTGCATTACCAGCATTGTGGCAGGCGGTGCTGTGAGCACCACCCACCACAATGCTGGGAATAGAGTATGCCAACGCCACGATGGGGGTGGCATCCTAATAGCCGGAGCGGGACCGCCGCACAACTGGCATCCGGTCCCAGCACCGCTAGGGTGGCGGGCGGACAAAAGTTTGACTGACATCCTAATCAGGCCCTAAATATCGAGTAAGGAACATTGCCATACCGCCATCTAGTAGGCAAAATAGCTAGGGCAAAAACATTGACAAATGAGAATGTATAGATTTTCTATACCCACTCCACACATATGCATCTTGGTAGTATATTGTCAAGGTATATAGATGTGGAGTTAGAATTAATGCATCTTAACATCCTAAATTAAACTTAATTCAATATTTACTTTCTCGATAATTTAGCTTCGATATTAAGTTATCACAATATTCCCTACTCAATACTCCAGTTTAAAACAAACTTCCTCATAGGGGATAATCTCCATAAGTAAGTTTAGCAGAAATGTATGGTAGGACAGTTTGCTCCTTCTAAAAAAACACTAGCTCTAAGACTCCCTTGAAATATGCAGTTCATTAGGTGTTTTTCACGTCCAGTTTACCCTTTCGTTGCCACATTTTGTTTCTTAAGAGATCAATTTTACAACGTTATCCTTGATAAAGGGCCTTCCTCGATTACGTTTCTGCCTAGTATCCTGGACGCTAACTGCAATGTTGGAGCAGAACTAATGCCAGATTAATAGCAGTTAGAGGTATGCAAAACCTCTGTGAAATTATTTTCATGAAATATGTGTAAATATCACAGAAACTTGGAAACAGACAAAGAGCCTGTAAAGTGTTTCTTTGGTATGAAAATCAAGCATTTTTAAGTGAGCTTTATTTTGATGACGAAAAGGAAAGTAAGGTGCGCACTTGCAAACAAAAGGCTTATGAGTTACCAACAAAACCCAGTTTGTGAGTATTACCTAAATATCGGTGCAAGGTATACACTTGCACAGAAAATTATGATCATTTATGTTTGCGACATGGTTTCAGAATTCCCACAAAAAAAGATTGGCGAGGAATTCACTGACATACAAAATAATGATGCCACATGGTACTCATAAGAAACACATCTATGTAAGAACGGAGGAACAGAAAACTCTGCTAGCTATAGGCAAATTTAGGAAATTACCAATTTTTGTGTGGTTTATCCCAATTTTTGCCCTACCTGTTTTGATGGATTTAGATCTCTATACACTTAAACCTTGCTAAATAGGAGTAAAGTGCATGTGCTCTCTCTCTAAACATGGTTAAATTGGCTTACGACTAACTGACTTAACTTGCATTTAAATCTCTTGTATATGGTGTAGAATATGAACCAAGTGCTTGGAATTAAAATGCCACCTGTGGACTGCATCACATACTGTGCCATCCACTGAGTGGGCTTTGAACTTGACTTCAGGCTGGATGCAGAAGCCTAAACACCTGCTGTCAAACCTAGCTAAATAACCCTTTTCGACGTGTAGAAAATCCTGCTTTTTAATCTTAATACTCAACATCAAACACGTATTGGCAAAGTGAACAGGTCTTGCCTATGCAAGAGCTATTTGCTTTGACGATATATTTTAGCAATGTTGAACACCAGAGTGGCTGCTGTTCAGCATGGCTAAAATTTAGTAGGGTAAAGGAGAGTAGTATGAAGTGGAGTGTTCTAAAGTGGAGTAGAGTGGAGTGTTATGGAGCGGCGTGGAGTGACATACAGTAGAGTTGATTGGCGTGGAGAGGAGTTAAAAGGGTGTGTCGTGGAGTAGCATACATTGTTGTGGAGTGTCATGAAGAAGTAGATTGTCATAGAGTGGCAGGATACAGAGTTGAGTGGAGTAGAGTGGAGCACAGAGTCAGAGTTTGAGTAGAATGTCACAGAGTGGAGTGACATAGAGTGTGGAGTGGTGTAAAGCTGAGTAGAGTAAGGCAGAGGGTGTTGCATGGAGTAGAGCGGAGTGTTGTAGACTAGAGTGGCGTACTATTGAGTACATTTTCATAGAGTGGAGTGGCATAAAGTGGAGTGCCGTAGAGTGGAGCAGTGTGTCATATAATAGAGTGGAGCACAGTGGCATGGAGTGGCAGAGAGAGTTGGGTAGAGCATCGTAGAGTGAAGTAGTGTGAAAGAATGGTATAGTGTGCAGTAGAGTGCTGTAGAGTGAAGTGATGTGGAGTAGAGTGTCAGTGGAGCAGAGTTTAATGGAGTAGAGCACTTTAGAGTGGATCATTGGGGAGTAGCGTGCCATAGTGTGGAATGTAGTAGAGTGGAGTAGAGTGGCCTTGAGTGAGGTGGCCTGAAGTACAGTGGTACACAGCAGATTAGTGTAGTGTGCAGTGGCATACAGTGCATTAGTGTTAAGTAAAGTGGTGTAAAGTGCATTGGCGTAGAGTGCACCGACAGAAAATAGCATAGAGTGCAGTGGCATAGAGTAGAGTGATGCAGAATAGATTGCAGCATCATAGGGTGCAATGGCGTAGAGTGGAGTAGAGTGGTGCAGAGTGGAGAAGAGTGAAGGAGAGTGAAGTAGAGTGGCGTAGAGTAAAGTGGCTTTGAGTGTAGTGGTGCAGGGTACAGTACAGTGGTGTAGAGTGCAGTGGTGTAGAGTACAGCAGCGTAGTGTAGATTTGAGTGGTGCAAGCAAGTGCAGTGACATAGAGCACAGTCATGCAAAGTAGAGTGTCAAAGTGCAGTGTTGTAGAGTGCAGGGCTGTAAAGTGGTTCAGAGTAGAGTGGTGCAGAGTAGAGTTGTGTAGAGAGCAGTCAGTGACATTGAGTACAGTGTTGCAGAGTAGAATAGAGTGGTGTAGAGTGCAGTGACGTAGAGTGCAGTGGTGTAGAGTGATGTACCTTGCAGTGGCATAGAGTTCAATGGCTGTAACAACCAGATTCTAAGAACAGGCAGCTTACCAACTATAGCTGACCCAGTCGTCACGTAACAACACCATTCTCAGGCCACTGTTTACAAGATATCTAGAATACTCACCTGAGAAGGTGGAAAGAAGCTATTTACAAGCCTGTATGGTCAAAGATATCACTAACACCTAATGGATTCCATATCTTATCCTATAATTACCTCATCTTATATTCTTTAACGTCTCCCAACGATATCTTTAACGTCAGCCGACGATATCTTTAACGTCACCCAACGATATCTATAACGTCACCCGACGATAACTTTAAAGTCACCCGACGATATCTTTAACGTAACCCGACGATATCTTTAACGTCACCCGACGATATCTTTAACGTCACCCGACGATGTCTTTAACGTCACCCGGCGATATCTTTAACGTTTCCCGACGATGTACACTAATGGGGATACTAATGGGGATTCACCTTTAGAAGTTATTTCCTAAATGAAGTTCACACTCTCCCCCATCATCAGTTACCTTTTCAGAAGGGCATATCCCATCCTTCTGTATGTCAGCACCTGGTTAAAAGGTAAGGTTATTCTCATTCATAAAAACAACATTCAAAGATATTTATCATTAAACCTTTATTCTACAATTAAACATGACAGAATGAGCAAAAGAAACATCAGTTAAGTTAGTCGCTACCTATAGCCTAAAAAGGGGAGTAAATATGAATGATAAGATATATTCTACACTAAGCTCAGAAAGCCTCACCATAGACGTGTGTCATTTCATCTTAGCAGCGGAGCTGATCCCTCTCTCTCTCACTTTGTCTTCAATATGCTTTTGACTCTGCTCTCCCTCTATGGCTCACAAATACACGTCTGCACCGCTATGCCTCGTCTACGCTGCTATGGTTCCGAAATACTCGAGCCCTCTTCTGGACTTAGTCTCTGCCACTCCTGTATGATGTCACTACAGGATTCTCAATCACTTTCCTTCTTCGTTTCAGGATTTCGCCTAGCTGATGATATCCATCTCTATACACCAGCCTTTGGACCAACTTCTTCTGTCGACTTCACACGTTGTTCTCTCACTTCTCTATCCTCGCTACTTGATAATATAAAGCTCTCCTTCTCTATGGAAAATTCCGGTATTAGGCCGACTCCCACCAAATTCCTGTACCAGTCCCCGGCTCCCCTCGCCTTCCACAGTGGCCACCTGCGTATTGCGTCTAGAGCCGGGGAGACAAACATATTCCTTTGATAAGGGCCAGTCTTGACCAGTTCCTCACTAGCGAATAACAGGATGAATTCTAAACACCACCATTACCCTGCAAGTACAAAATGGCTTCTCTCTAGCTTTCGGGCCTGTAGGCCCAAGAAGACGGGAAAAGGCACTAAACCCTGTCAAAGCACATAGTTAAGCCCTACAAATGAACGCAAATGCAACTAGGACTGAGATGGTGGTGGAATATAATCACCACCAGTCTGAAAATAGACTAAAATTACCCTGTCGCTACAATGGCCTAGAGTAGAATTTTGTAGATTATAGTGGCGTAAACTGAAGTGGTGCAAAGTAGTTGGCATAGATGCAGTGGCATAAAATGCATTGGTTTTGAGTAAAGTGATGTGGAGGGCATTTGCACCGAGTGCAGTAGTTTAGAGTACAGTGGCATAGCGTAGACTACAGTGGAGTAGAGTGGCATATAGTGCAGTGGCATTGAGAAAAGTGGCATAGAGAAGATTATTTCCAAGTAGAGTGGAGTGGTGTAGGGTAGAGTATAGTGGTACAGGCTAGAGAGCAGTAGCATAGAGTAGACTAGTGTAGAGTAGAGTGGCACAGCATTGATTGCTGTGGGGTAGATAGAAATGGCACAAAGTGTTGTAGTGTGCAGTGGCATAGGGTGCAGTGGTGTAGAGTAGATTGTTTCAGAGTAGAGTGAAGTTGTGTAGAGTGGACTGTTGTAAGGTAGAATGGAGTGGTATAGAGTAGTGGCGGACAGCAGAGTTGAGTGGCATTGAGAGAAGTGTAGTGGAGTTTTATGAAGAGGCATACAGTGTTGTGGGGAGGAGTGGAGGGAATAGAGTGTCATAGAGTGAAAGGGCATAGAGTTGAGTGGAGTAGAGGTGAGTACAGTGGCGGTACGCAGTGGCATAGAGTGGCTAGTGGTGTACAGCAGAGTGGAGTAGCGTGGAGGGTGTCGCGTGGAGTGGAGTAGAGTCTTGTAGAGTACAGTGCCACACGGCTGAGCAGATTTTCATAGAGTAGAGTGGCATAGAGTTGAATGGAGTAGAGTGGAGTAGTCTGTCATAGAATAGAGTGGAGTAAAGTGGCATAGAGGGAGTTGCGTAGAGCGTCAAGAGTGGAGTAGTGTTGTAGAATGGCATAGAGTGGAGTAGAGTGCTTTAGAGGGAAGTGACATAGAGTGGACTACAGAGTCAGTGCAGCAGAGATTAATGCAGTAAAGCATCAAGAGTGTTGTTTTGTGGAGTAGAGTGTGTAGGAAGGTGGATATCTGACTATGGTTACCCCCAAACTTTTTGCCTGGTGTTTAGCTGGTTTTTGACATAGTTGGCCTGGGATCCTGCTATTCAGGGCCCCAGGCTGATTGCTCTCTCCTTAAAATGGACTCCATGTACCCTAGGTGCATAACATAATTGGAACTGGTTCACCTTATAGGCCCCTGTAACAGTGTACCCTAGGTACCCAGGGCATAGGTGCATCCAAGGCCTACCAGGGGCTGCAGCACGTCTTGTGCCACCTCTGGCCTGGCCTCCAGATTTGACACAACTGGCTGATCACTCAGCTGGGGTAAGTTGGTGTAATCACCTCTTACTTAGATATAGTATCCCTATATCTAACCTTAAACTGGACACATGTTAACCTGTAAGCCATTCCTATGGAAGGCCCCTGCAATCCTGGGGGCAGAGTGCATGGTTACATGTGAGATGGTGCTCTAGCATGAGCTGAGCCTGTCTGCAGCTGTCGGGAACCACTCCCTAAGCTGTTCCGGGATATTGCCATACCATATACTCTTAAGTGCATTATAATCCTCGCGGTTATTTGCTATCTTTGGTTTGGCTTTATCAAAACATGTCGAGTAAGGTGTCATTCGAATTGGAATACTATCCCCTCGACAGTTCTGTCGACGGGGATAGCATTCCACCCTTCTAGAGGGACACGACATGTGTGTAGCCTTAACCCCGGTTAAAGTTAAACAGAGCCTCAGCATCACAAAATGGATGCTGCCACCACAGACACAAGTCTGGCCTCCTGCTGCTGACCGAAACTCGGCAGATGGTGGCCTGGACAAAGGGTTTCCTGCCTTGGGAGGTGCGAGCACCACCCCAGACAGGGTTTTGTGTATTGGGTAGGACAGGGCTGAATAGAATCAGACATGCCCGGGGCACACAAGGTGTCCCCGTGCATAGGCCAGTCCAAACCGGTCCTGGGACTTTCCAGACCCAGGGCTGGCGCGGAACTGGACGAAGGAAAGGGGGTGTAACCGCCCCCCTTCCTGGTTCCTCCCAGAGGAGGGACCTAGTAGGTGATCCACCCCTCAGATTGGGAATAAGAGTGGGAGCAGTGCCATTGCACAGCAGATCATCCTGAATCAACTTTACACGAAGAAGAAGACTGGACTTCGACATTCTGCTGCACAGAAGACTGAAGAGAATCTCCCTTGTGGCCTAGGAGTGGCCACCCTGTGAACACAGGTACCAACCAGCCACTCGACGTCTGCTTTGCCGCCGCCTCCCGCCGGAGCCCGAGCCCAGAGCCCGACAAGAACCAGACTCCCAGACTTCTCAGAGCCCGATCCACAGTCCCTGCAAAGAAGGGACCCGTGGAGGCACCGAGTGACGTGGGACCGGACCTCTTGGAAGACACTTGAAAAGCTGACAGCGCAGCTTCCGAGGCATCCTCGACGTTGTGCTTTGGGGACTGAGAACCCCCACCACCGAGCAGCCCTTGCACCGAAGATCAGCCCTCCAGCATCTCCACGATCTGCGTGGGGCCCTTTTGCATTGTGCCACTCGACGTGCCATCCCGGCCACTAGCCACGTGGTCAGCGGCCATCTTGGCGACGAAACCAACAATTTACAGAGCAGGTCTGGTTGCTCCAGACCTACCCAAGCTCCTGTAAAAAGGAGCACCCGCTCTGACCTTGCTGGTCCGAGTGTTAAGCATCTTTCAACTTCTGCCTGGCTTGCCTTTGCCAAGGCCTGTTTGCTCCGATCAAGTTGCCGACACCGCCAACTGCGAGAAGCTTGCGTGGGACAGCTCGTGACCAACTCCTGGACGTCCTCGACCCCTGGTGTCCACGTGGCTGCAGAGAGAAGCTACCCAACAACGCCTATTTGCACCCGACATCGCCTGGTTCCAATCTGGTTCCACGGTAGTCACTGGCTAGTGACTTTGAACACTGTCCCCTCTGCTTTCAGGCCTTCACATCTTCAGATCCACCCTTGGATCCACCGGAACTCTTCACATCGAGCCGCCTGCAGCATCTTCAGCTCCAAGCACCATCGACCAGCGTGACGAAACCCGACACTACTTCGACCCTGTGCACCCGCTTCCTGTGGGTGAGGTAACTCAGCTCCGCTGGTGTTCCTACACTGGTACACATCTCAAGGGCCTGTGTCTGTGGTTTCAACTTCGTAGGTCACTCGGAAGATTCCTAACTTTCTAACTTTGTACTTTTTACGCACCATAGACTTTGCATTGGAAAGTGCGTGCACTTTGAACACTGCACCCGAGTCCCGCGGGCCTTTCCCGACTTAGTCACTGCTAGTCTCGAATAGCTCCAGCGATTCCCAAGGCCCTAGGCCTGTTCCCTTTCCTATTGTTATCTCTTATACCACTTTCTTAGTATATGGTTTCGGTGGCCCCTAGGGCTCATCCATATTGTGCAACTTTTGTGTATTTTAAACTGTCTTGTGATTTAACGCTTGTGCTTCTGTGCTCATAAAGAGTCCAGGGGATTTTATAGTTAATAAATCAATATATATTTTCAATATATATCTGTGTGGTGTCCCTTTCATTTGGTATTCAAGGGGGTTGCGTATGGTATAACAGCTGGCTTCACATGCCTTTCAGAGTTTAGTCTAAGACTGCTTTGTCCACGTTACCACTAGGATAACTGGTCTACAAGGTTGAATTACAACCATCATCAAAAGGGTTGCTTGGCATGGTACAAAGTGATCACTAAGAATTAGTGAGCATTATATACCAGGCCAACTTCTCACAGAGTGTCATGGAGTGGAATGTAGTAGATGGGAGTAGAGTGGCCTAGAGAGCAGTGGCGTAAAGTACAGTGGTGCAGAGTTGATTGTCATAGAGTGCAGTGGCACAGAGTGCATTCTTTTTGAGTAAAGTGGTGATGAGTGCATTGGCGTAGAGTGCAGCGATGTAGAATGCTGTGGCATAGAGTAGAGTGGTGCAGAGTAGATTGCTGTGCCGTAGGGTGCAATGGCATGGAGAGAAGGAGAGTGTTGCAGAGTGGCGTAGAGTGGCACAGATTGTAGTAGAGTGGTGTAAAGTGGTTTAGAGTAGGGTACAGTGGCACAGAGTAAAGTGGCATATAGATCAGTGAAAGAGAGTGCAGTGCTGCATAGTACAGTGTCGTAGAGTACAGTAGTGTGGATTAGAGTGCTGTAGAGTGCATTGGGGTAGAGTGCAGTGCATTGAGTGGTGCAGAGTAAAGAGACAGTGTTCAATGTTGTAGAGTTGCGTAGAGTGCAGTGTTGTAGAGTACAGTGCCGGACAATGCAGCCATGCACAGTAGATTGATATAGAGTGCAGTGGCATAGAGTATATTTGTTTTGAGTACAGTAGTGTAAAGAGCATTGGTGTGTAGAGTGCAGAGGCATAGAGTGCAGTGGTATGAAATTGTGCGGCGTAATGTGGAGTGGCATAGAATGGATTGGCACAGAGTAAAATAGAGTGACATAGACTGCAGTGGCATATAGTAGATGGTGCCAGATTAGAGTGAAGTGGCATAGATTGCGGTGGTATAGAGTAGAGTGCCATAGAGTGCAGAGTAGATTGGAGTGGCTTAGAAAGGATTATTGTAGAGTACAGTGGTTTACAGTAAAGCAATGCATAGTAGAGTTGCTTAGAGTTCAGTAGTGGAGAGAGAAGTGTTGCAGGGCAGAGTGGCGTTTAGTGAAGTGGCATAAAGTGCAGTGGCATAAGAATTAGAGTGATGTAGAGTACAGTCGTATAGAGTGATTTAGCATTGAGTGGAGTGGTACAGTGGCGTAGAGTGCAGTGGCATAGAGTGCAGTAGCGTGGTGTAGGGTGCAGTGGCATTGAGTGCAGTGGCAAGGAGTGGTGCAGAGTAAAGTGGTGCAAAGAGCAGTGATTTAGAGTACAGTGGTGCAGAGTACAATAAATTAGCAAGGAGAACATTGATGAAGAACACAATAGTGTAGAGTGACGTAGCATGCAGTGACATAGAATACAGTGGCATGGAGTAGAATGTTGCAGAGTATAGTGGAGTAAAGAGCAATGGTACAAAGCAGTTGGTATAGGTACAGTGGCGTAGGGTGCATTGGTGTTGAGTAAAGTGGTGTAGAGTGTATTGGCATAGAGTGCAGTGGTTTAGGGCAGAGAGACATAGCAATGAGTGCAATGGCGTAGAGAAGCACAGCATAGAGTACAGTGGCGTAGAGTTGAGTGGCTCAGAGTAGCATAACATGCACTGGCAGAAAGTGTAGTGGCATACAGTGGATTGGTTCAGAGTAGAGTGAAGTGGAGTGCAGTGGTGAAGAGTAGAGAGGCATCGAATAGAGTGGCACAGCATTGATTGCAGTGGCATAGAGTGGGATGGCGCCGAGTGGAGTAGAGTGGCATATAGTGCAACAACATAGAGTGCAATGGCGTAGAGTAGATTTTTTCAGAGTAAAGTGGAGTGTACAGAGTAGAGTGGCGCAGAGGAGAGTGGTCCAGAGTAGAGTAGCATAGAGTTCAGTGGCAGAGTTTTCAGTGGCAGAGAGTGCAATGCTGGAGAATAGAGTGGTGTAGAGTGAATTGGTGTAGAGAGCAGTGGCATACAGTGATGCAAAGTAAAGTGATGTAGAGTGCAATGGTGTAGAGAAGAGTGACGTAGAATGCAGTGGCTAGGAGTAGAGTATAGCGGCATACAGTGCAGTGGTGCAGAGTAGATTGGCACAGAGTGCAGTGGTGTGGTGTGGACTAGCGTGGTGTGGAGTGGCACAGAGTGAATTGGTGCAGAGTAGAATAGAGTGCCTTATACTGCAGTGGCAAAAAATAGATTGTTTCAGAGTAGAGTGAAGTGGCGTAGAGTGCAGTAGTATAACGTAGAGAATCACTGAGTGCAGCGTTGGAGAGTAGATTAGAGCGGCTTAGAGTGGATTGGCATAGACTACAGTGGAATGGAGTGGAGCGATGCAATGTAGAGTAGCATTGAGTTCCGTGGCGGAGTGAGCAGTGTTGCAGAGTAGAGTGATGTAGAGTGAACTGACATAGAGAAGAGTGGTGCAGGGTAGAGGGAAGTGGTGCAGGGTTGAGTGAAGTGGCATAAAAATGGAGTGATGCAGAGTAGAATGTTGTAGACTACATTGGTGTAGAGTAGAGTGGTGCAGTGGCACAGAGTGTTTGGACTTATTACAGTTTTGATACTGCATAAAAGTACTAGGGGGTTGAGCTCCAGTTAAAATAATTTTGTAACTTTTGTGTTTCACCCTGATGAGATAGTGTTATTATTCTTTGAGGTGGACATCCACCGACCCCCAAATAATAATCCACTTTCTTATTGTGAATTAAAAATGTGAATCTCTGTGATGCTCTGTTATTGTGAAACGTTTGCATGGCCGCATTAGCAGTAGCGCAGCCTCTGCTATCAGCAGTGGTCTAGCAAGCACCTTTTTTGTTATAATCAGATGGCAGAACTCACTGTTTGATTTTATCATGGCCAAGTGTGAAGAAATAATGGGGAACGTTTTGCGGTGGACCATGCCATCTCTGAGCTCCATGAAGACCTGGAGATGTCTACTGTCACCCTCACATCCTCAAGTACCCTGGCAATCCATATTACATGGGATTCCTGAGAGTTGTAGGTAGTGGACAGGGCTGTATTGAGCGTTCTCGGTGATTTCCCATTCTGGTTAAAAACCGGACAGGGACATTACAAGGGCAGTGCTTGCCCCACTGTGCTGATATCTGCCATTATCTGACAAGTCATCCTAAATGGATCAGCTGCACGTCATCAAAAGGTTAGTACTGGGGCGTGGCCAAGATGGCGACGGAGTGAGACGTTGTATAGCTTTCCCTGGGGGCCTCAGCTCACCGCCCTCCGTGCTGCCTGACCTCCGGAGTCGACCGGTGTGCCCAGAACTTTGATTCTCCCCGCTGCGGCGATCGTGGAGAAAGTTTGCTGCAGCGGCCGGAGAGCGCGCGCGGTGCCCAACGTAACCTGTGAGCGGTGAGGCTACGGAACCGGAGCTGAGCAGAGTGGGGTGGTCGGAGCCCCCTTTGGCCCTACCGACAGAGGCGATCTACATGGTGTCCGAGGTGCGAGAGGCGGCGCTGCCGGAGAACGTGGCGACGGGTCCCTCGACTGCCGGTGGGGTGCCGTGGCGGAGAGCGGACGCCCAGACGGTGTGGCTGCAGACCAGCCACAGGACCAGGAGAGTGGCGGGGCTTCCGGGCCTAGGCGGGCCCCATCTGCGATTGCCCTCTGGTGAGAGACCTGGGGATGTTGGGACCACCCCTGCACCCAGTGAATCAGGGACCCTGTGGGCGACGGAGTGACCAGGGAGCCAGGAGAGATCCGGTGCTTTTGGGCCCAGCTAGGCCTCAACTTCATAAAGCGCCGCCGAAGTGTGGTCTGCGGATGAGGGAACAACTGCCTGCGCCCGGGGTCCCGACCCCAACTCATCTTGGCCTCTGGAGCGGGCCCAAAGCGAACCTGGAAGGCGAGCAGCGGCCCCGTGAGGCCTACAGGCAAGAACCCGCGCTGCGGTGCCAGGGAGCGGCGACAGGGGCACTCTAGATAGGGGACGCTGAGTTGCTCAACTCCCTTCACCCGGTTGTGAGCGGAGACCTCTCCCCTTGCCGCCGATCTGCACAGCAACTGCACAGAGGGGCCTGCGTGGTAGGGTAGAAGTGCTACATGGCCCCCTGAAGCCCGCTGGACCTGCGTGGTGGCGCACTGCGGTGAAGCCCCGAGAGGGAGCGGTCTGGGATCTGGTGCCGCCCAGGAGGATTCGTTGGCGCCAGAAGGGATTGCAGTCCTACCTGCTCGACCTGCACGCTGGTGAGACCCCCTTCGAAGATAAGTAAGCCCCTCAGGGTGTGAAGGAGTGGCTGGGGCACGATTCCCTGCCGGATGAGGATACTTCTGTTCAACGGTTAGAGCTACGCCTGCCCCCCCGGCCTACAGATTCCCCCGCTGCCACGCTGTCTGAGGCCTCCGTCCCTACCTGAGCACTTGGACTGGAACAACTGGCTGCGTTGGCCGCATTCTGATCAGAAGCTGCTTGTTCCCTGGGCCGTGAGTACTCCCAAGGTGGACAGGGCCTAACTCTCTTGGGGCCCGAGAACGGATTTATCTGGAGCTCTGCTGCCGCGACATCCGGTTGTCGGAACACGAGAGAAAAACAGTCGCGGAAGGGGAGCACCCTCCGGGGCCTACCACGTGACCTCAAGGAGATCCATTGCAGGGAAGCACTTGACTTGCCTCCCCTGTCCAGTTCGGCGCCCGGGGGCCACCAGCATGGCGTCCAGAAACCGTAAGGACAAGCCTGGGAAGGATGGAGTCACAAAAGGCTCACAGCCGGCGACGCCCCCTGGCTCTAGCAAGTCACCCCCGCAGGGAGAGGGCGATGCTCCGGCTACCAAAGCCTTCATGCTCGAGCTCTTCTCAGCCATCAAGGAGGACATCTCTGAACTCCGCTCTCAGCTGGCATCAGATTTGCGAGACATGAGGAGAGATGTGGACGGTATTGGAAAATGGGTGGCGACCGTAGAGGAGCACGACCTGGGACTGGCGGGAGACCTGCACCAACTCCAGCAAGATGTGCTTAGACTTACAGAACAGAATTTGGACCTTCAGGCCCATGCTGAGGATTTGGAGAACAGGTCCCGCCGCAACAACATTAGAATCCGGGCGGTGTCCTGGGAGGGGGAAGGAGGAGACCTGTGAAGCAACGTGGAGGCCCTCTTCCTCCAGACCCTGGCGGAGGAAGATCTTAAGGAAATCCGTATGGACAGGGTTCACCGGGTTGGCTTGCCACGGGGGGGCGAGGTCGCCTCCCCTGACATTCTAGTTTGCGTCCACGACTTCCAACTAAAGGAACGCATACTCAGGAAAGCGAGAGGAATTAACCCCCTGCAATTTCGAGGGCATCACCCTCAGCTGTTTCAAGACCTGGTGGCCTCCACTTTGCAGAAGCGGCGAGACTTCCGTCCAGTAACCAAGTTCTTACGAGAACAAAATGTGGCCTTCTCCTGGGGCTACACTTTTCGCCTCATCTTTCGATGGCAAAACAGGCTAATCCAGATCAGATCGCTGTCGGCTGCCCGGGATCTCCTGGGCCTGGATGACACCTCTATGACCCGCAGGGACAGAGCCTCCCCGGCAAGACGTTGATCACGCTCCCCGCCCTGGCAGAGAGTGGGCCGAACTGCAACATCGGAGGGACCGGACCCTTCGGCTCGCTTGCATGAGAGGGAAGCGGCGGTTGCATCAGTAGCCTTGGTAACAGAGGCAGCACGCACGGACACCTCGTCAGCGGCATGAGGCCCCTGAGATGCAGCTTTAAGGCAACTGGAGGGACACTCCTTACTCAGGTACCGCAAGTTGTTTATGCTCTCTCTGGAGAGACACCCCAGTCCTGGACTCTGGGGGAGAGAGGCCTGGGCTCACACCCCCCGAACCCTTACGGTCATGTCATGTTGCCCCCTTCAAGGGCCTTTTCAATGTTGTATTTCATCTTACCTATCTCACCTTGGGTTTTCTAAAGACTGGCGAGGGGAAGGGGAAGGGGGGAGGGGAGGGAGGGAGGGCAGTGGTGGTAGCAGAGGGGTGTGGATGCATGATTCAATGTGGAGAGCCTGGTTTTGGTATGATGCACTGGGGGTACTGGGGGTGGGGCTGGGAATGCTATGCCTCTGTTGCAAGAAATGGAGCCTTTCGGGGACTGTTCTTTCCTATGTATCATTAACTTACGAAGGGGTGTTGAAGGGGACCGGGTGGGACGAGTTGGGAGGCGGGGTCCCTGCCAGGTTAATACTGCTGATTGAGCGGGGTGGGGTGTTAAATATCCGATGCCTATCACCTTGGGAACGTGAAATGTGAAGGGACTGAACTCCCCCCAGAAATGCCAGAAAGTGTGGAAATATATACTTGATCACCATTTAGATGTGGTGGGTCTTCGGGAAAACCATCTAGCTCGGAAAGACAAAACCCGCCTCAAAAACAAGCAATTCCCCCGTATTTATGGATCTTCGGCCTCCACGAAACATAGAGGAGTGGCCCTTTTGTTTCGCTCGACCCTCCACTTCCAGCCAATGGGAGTACGTAGTGATAGGGAGGGCCAATGGCTCATGGTCAAGGGTGGGCTCCTTGGCAGGGCGTGTACGTTCCTGGTCCTATATGCCACCAATGTGGGTCAGAACAGGTTCCTTCAGGATCTCCTGCGAGAAGTGGAAGATTTTTTTGAGGGTGTCCTGGTTGTTATGGGAGACTTTAACTTAGGGTGGGATAAAGAAATAGATAGCTCACATCACCAGTCATCCGATGCAGGCCTCTTCTCCGAGGACACACAATGCACCATTGAGGACCTAGGACTTATAGACGGGTGGCGCGCTCTTCACCCCAACTCTAAGGACTATACCTTCTTCTTGCATGCCCATCACTCTCATTCTCAGCTAGATCATATTTTTTCAAGTCAGTCGCTGAGAGGGGACCTCTGTGAGGACAAAATATTCCCCCTATCTGTCTCAGATCACAGTCTACTTGCGGTTTGCTTAAATTTGATGCCAGGTACGAACACCGAATGCAAATGGTATTTCCCATCCTCACTGACCCGAGACGAACCATCCTGCAAGGAACTACGTAAGGCCATACGTGACTTCTTTGAATTCAACCTCGAGGATAACACCTCAATTTTTAATGTATGGGACGCCTTTAAAGCAACCATACGGGGCAACTGCATAACTCTCAACTCTGCCCTCAATAAACAAAGACGGGCTGAGAGAGAAGCCCTAGAGAAGGAACTCTCTGAGCTTGAGCTGGCACATAAGCAAAACCCCTCAAGAACAACGTTACGACCGCTGATGGAGGTTAGGGGCAAACTCAGAGCTCATTATAATAACAGAGAGGAATTCACCTTACTGAAACTGAGGCGCCTCTCCTATTCCCAATGGAATAAGGTTGGGAAACATTTGGCCAGCCAACTCAGGGACAAGAGGGAGAAGGAATATAAAGGGGGTATTCGAGATCCGACAGGCTTCTTGACACACCAGGACGAAGCCAAAGCTGGCCTCTTCGGTGACTTCTACGCTGCTCTATACTCGGCGGACACTCTTGACCCCGAGGAACAAAAGGCTTACCTGGGGTCGCGCCCGCTCCCCCAGGTTTCCGCAGAGTGGAATGAGCTGCTCATGGCTCCTTTCACCAGAGAGGAGGTGGTAGAAGCCATTAGAGCGCTGAAGCCCCATAAGGCGCCTGGACCAGACGGCTTCACCGCCCTCTTTTACCAAACCTTTGCCTCTGAGGTGAGTGACTTCTTGGTATGACTATTTAATAGCATGGGAGAGAAGGGAGTGACTTCGGGCTCAATGGCAGAAGCCGTGATATCGGTCATCCCTAAATCTGGGAAGGACCCTTCCCGATGCGCTTCGTACAGACCTATAGCCCTGATTAACATAGACGCCAAGTTGTAGTCCTCCATTATCGCAAATAGGCTCCAGGACTTGATGCCGGCCCTCATCCACCCGGACCAATCTGGCTTCATTAAAGGTCGTCAGACTCATGATAACACCAGGAGAGTGATCCACCTCATTGAGAAGGCCAACAGGTTTAGGATCCCAGCGGTCCTGGTGGGTCTGGACGCCGAGAAGGCCTTTAACTGAGTCGACTTGTGCTTCCTATTCCAAAACTTAGATGCATTTGGCTTTTTTTTTTCTTTTTTTTAAACACCTTTATTAAAGTGGACCAAGTTATACACAGCTTTACGCCTACAACCCACCGGGCCGGCGATGCGACAATGATGTAATAGTGCATACAGACCATAAACCGTACACATGAAGTACACAGCCCTATGCCGTCAACCCGGGGGTACGGCGGCGCAACATCACCTTATCATGGGTTGACCCCCCATGAACTACTGTGCACACTATGACGATGTATCTGAGTGTATCTCCACGCTCATGGAAGGAATTATACGTAGGTCGTATGCCGTGAAACTGGGAATGTAGGTGCATTTTGCATTTTATCCCCCTCCCCCTCCTACAGAAACTTGCCCCCCCCACAAACAGAAATAAGTAGGAAACTCCCCTTGAACTCCCCCTACCCCTCCCCCTCTCCCGTAGTATCCCGCCCGTGCGTTGCTCCGGCTGCTACTGAATTTGCCATATGTTAGTCTTCGTGTTGGTGTCCCCTTCTCTCGCCCCTAGTGTAGCTCCCACTTGTAGGCCCGGGAACGTATCCACCTGTCCCTTCGTGTGGCCACCCCTCTATACTAGCGTGCGCTCCTCGCCCCACGACAGCCAGGCTTCAATACCCCACCCAGCCGTCGCCCTGTCTCTCCTGTCCCCGTAACTTCGTCCTCGACTAAGGACCTGCGGCGGAGGTATATCAGTGTTGTTTATTGTGTATCCCCTTTCCCCTCCCGCTGCGCATCCCCCGTGTCCACCCTAGTGGTCCTGAAGATGTTGTATAATCCCCAGAAGTTCTTAGGTCTGCTAGTGGGGGGAGGAGTTCGCTGTAGTGTTCCGCCTGTGTGCAGCAGTATACCATGTCCCTGTGCCATCGCTTTTTTGTCGGGGTCGGGCCCCTCATCCAGCACTGCGCCACTGTACGCCTCGCCAGCAGTAGACCCATGTCCGCCAACCTTCTACATGCTACCGGCAGGTGTTTCGAATAGCCCAGCAGGGCCATCGCCGGACCTATCGGCAGTTCATGTTCGAGTATCTCGCTTAATTCTGAAATAACCGCCACCCAGAATTCATATATCTTGCGGCAGCCCCACGCCATATGTAGGAAGTCTGCCACCGTAGCGTGGCAGCGCTCGCATTCAGGGGATTGTCTAAGGCCATACCGATGCAGGCGTTCCGGAGTATAATAAACTCTTTGCAGGAATTTAAAGTGCACCAGTCTGTGGCGACCATCCATGGATATCTTCCTAGTGTTGGCACAACAATACGCCCACATCGAATCATCTATTTCCATCTCGAGGTCGATTTGCCAAGCCAGTCGGGCCCTGGAAGGCTCCTGCGCTCTGTATGACACACTGCTCTTGTAGAGATGTGTCGTCAAATGTCGTGGGAACGCCGTCACTATGACGTACGCGAGTTCTGGGATGTCCGGTGGCTCAGCTAGATCCGGGCTCAGGACGTCTCTCATGGCACTCCGAAGTCAGTGGAACTGGAACCGCTGCAACAGAGTCGGGTCCTCTGCGCCCTGGGCGACCTGGTCCCACGTTTTCACCTTGCCATCCTCAAATAGGTCCCACGCTGACTTAAGCCCCAGTTCTTGCAGCGCTCTGAGTACGTTCCTGTCCCCAATAGGAGCCAGCCACTGCAGCCACTCCACCGCCATCACAGGGGAGTATAGTAGCACTTCTTCCCTCGCCTGCAGCAAGGCGTTCCAGGCGTGTTTCGTAGCTGTGATCGAGTCCAAAACGCCCACTCTACGGTCAACCTGGGTACATATCGTGGCCGGAAGTGGAAGCGGTTCCGCAAAAAGTCGCTCCATCCGTACGTGCGGGATGTTACCATCACCATGGATCCATGTATGCAGGTGTGCCGCCTGGGCCACTCTATAATACCTCTCCAGATCCGGCGCACCCAGGCCACCTAATTCACACGGGAGTGTAAGAGTGCTCCACCGGACCCGCGGTTGTCTGCCCCCCCAAGCCAAATGGATCATGAGTTTCATTAGGTTTCGAAAGAAGGCCTTCGAGAGAATGATGGGCAGAGTGTTGAACAGGAATAAAAAGCGCTGGAGAATCACTATCTTCATGATGGCTACGCGGCCCATCAAGGAAAGCGGGAGCTTACACCATCTGTCCACGTCGTCCGCACACGTACTGAAAGCCACCCAATAGTTTTCATTGAAAAGTACCTCTGGATCAGTGTGTATCATTATGCCAAGATACCGTACCGGGTCCGCCGACCATCGTAACGGATATTCCATGTCGAATCGATCCGTCACTGGGGTCAAGGGAAACGCCACCGATTTCTCCCAATTGACCTTTAGTCCCGAAAGGGCTCCAAAGCGCACTACCTCGTGGAGAACCGGCGAAAGGTTGTATTCCGGATTCCGTACATACAGTAGCGTGTCATCCGCGTACGTTGAGATAACTATTTTGTAGGACGGAAAGCTAACTCCCCTGTGCCAATGATACTCTCGCAGCGCGCACACAAGCGGTTCAGCCACGAGAGCGTATAACAGCGGAGACAGGGGGCAGCCCTGCCTCGTGCCTCTGCTAATGGGGAAGGGGTTCGAGACCTGATCTCCTAGTCTTACCCTAGCCACTGGCCGCCAGTACAGTGCACGGATCATTTGTAAAAACTGCTCCCCCAACCCCATACGGCGCAACACCTTCAGCATGAATGGCCATTCGACAGAATCGAACGCCTTTTCCATGTCCAGGAAGATGGCGACAGCCTTCGCATCCTGACGCACATGTTGCATGGTACCTAGCACCGTGCGTATATTATAGGACAAGTTTCGTCCAGGTACGAAACCGGACTGCTCCGGAGCAACCACCTCCGGCGCAATCAGGGACAGTCGGGCGGCCAGGACTTTGGCGTAAAGTTTAGCATCTACATTCAAGAGCGATATCAGTCTGCATGAACTGCAGACACCGGGGGGTTTACCCTGCTTCAGTATAGTAACCAGGAGGGCTTCCCTCATTGTGCCGGGCATGCTACCTTCCTCGCATATCTTGTCGTACATGGACAAAAGGTGTGGAATAAGTTTGTCCTTGAAGGCCTTATAGAAGCCGACTGTCAGGCCATCGATCCCTGGAGCACTGTGTGCTCTCATGGTAGACAGGGCTTCCAGGAGCTCGTCAGCCTGTATAGGCGACCTGAGAAACTCCCTATCCGACTGCGCTAAGAATGGTAGTTGAATATGCTCTAGATAATCGTCCATGTCCGCCTCCAGATCATACGTTTTGGTAGTGTACAGGCCAGAGTAGTAGTCCCGAAATGTAGAGAGAATGTCCTCGTCGGACGTGACCGTGCCCCCTCCCGAGGCCTCCAGTTCCGTCAGTCTGGGGGTTCGCTTATCTTCCCGTATTATTCTGGCTAGCAGGGAACTTGGGCGTTCGCTCCCGCCGTATGTTCTCGCCGAGGCGTATTTCCCCATATAACAGACCTCCCTGTCCGCTTCTTCGTTGAATTCTGAGATTAGGGATCTCAGCCTGTCAGCCACCGTTGGGTCCGAGTCAGTCAAAAGTTTCAACTCTAAATCCGCCAGTTGAGACTCCAATGTACGGAGACGCTGACGTATATCCTTCAGAACACTTGAGTGTTTGGACATGGCTACTCCGCGAATGAAGACCTTGAATGCCTCCCAGACCGTGTGAAAGTTGTCCACTGAGCCCAGGTTCTTCTCAAAGAAGAGATCTATCTCCTCCGCCAGTTCCCCTCTAAAGGTATCATCCAAAAGGGCATATGGCGGGAAGCGCCAGGTGAACGGGGGGATCCTGCGATTCGGCATCGCAAGAACCAGTAATATTGGCGAGTGGTCCGACAACGTTCGCGTGAGTACAGTGCATTCTACGATCTTGCTGGTGATGGAATGAGAGGCCAACCAATAGTCGATCCTAGTATGAATGTCATGGAAGGAGGAATAGTGTGTAAACCCACCTCTGCCCGCATTCCTGCTTCTCCACACATCCACTAGATCTAATGTCAGCAGCTCTGCTTGTAGGGTTACCGCCGCCGCAGCCGGTCTACCGCGGGACCAGAAGACCTATCCAGCCCTGGGTCTAGCACTAGGTTAAATCACCCCCCCAGAGCATGTGCGCTGAAGCATAGGTCCTACAACTGTGTGCCAGCCGGGAGTAGAAGTCAGGGGAATCATAGTTCAGGCCATAAAATTCACTAGAATGAGATCATGTCCCTTACCCTCGCATCTCGAAATTAAATAACGGCCCTCGGGATCCGCCTGAAGCAGTCATATAGTTAAGTTAGAGCGCGGATTCACCCATGTTAAGACACCCCTAGAATGTGTGGTGTAGCCCGCCACTGTGGAGGTCCCCTGTAGGCCCCTGTGCTGTAGCATTTTGCTGGTGAGCGGTAAATGTGTTTCCTGAATGAGCGCAATATCTATATGATGTCTCTGCAGATAATGGAGTATTTTCCTTAGCTTCCTGGGGTCGTTAAGCCCCCTAACATTCCAGGTCAACACCCTTAAGGAATCAGGAGGATTATCCAAGTTAATCACCCGGGCACTAGCCATCGGAGCCAGCTGAGGTTATACAGTAGTACAATGTCGCTATGACACCAACATCACTCAAATCATCCAGAGGGTGCAGCGCACAAGTCAAAAATAGCCCCTTTCCTCCCTCACCTCCCTCCCCACCCCTCCCCCCGGAACATCAACTTTCCAAACATCACCCTCCAACCCCCCGCCCACAGCAGACCCACCCCAACCCGGTCCGGCAGTGTATTGCCCACCCCACTCCCCAGAGCACCCACCCCAACTGAAGTCAACCAACAAACCAATACGCTGAACGCGCGGGGGCCCAGGTAGCCAAATGTCATAGTCTCAACCTAAGTCTCAGAGCTCATGTCAGCCTTTCTACCCGCTCCCGCCATGCATAAGAACCCTAATTAGTGCGACATTCTACAGATTAACAATAGCCATTATCACATCGCCCCCGTGCGGGACCCGCCCATGACCTTGACCAGCAAATTGTCCCAGGTCCAGTTTCCGCACCCCTTGATGTCCACGGAAAAGTCCCATGTAGTATACCCCTGCTGGTGTCAGGACTGGAGTCGCGTGGAACGCGAAACTAGGGTAGCCCCCCCACCCCCCCACATCACTTATCTGTGCAGCTGGTAGTCCTCAGAAAGAGCATCGTGAGATTCTTCACCCCGCCTGGAGACGGCCCCAACGAGAATAGTCCATGCTCCCGCTTGCCATCCACCCAGCGAGTCGCGGGGTGCCCCAAACCAGAGAGACTCAGTCTTGATCGTCCAGTCGGCTGTCGCCATCACCGTTCTTGTAGTTCCTGTCCGAGCTCTCTTTCACTTCCCTTGACCATCGTTTCATTGCTTGTTGCAGCGCTTTGGGATCCGTGAAAATATGAGAGTGGCCTCCTTTGTTGACATTAATTTGGCCGGATACAGTAGCGCGTAGTCCAAACGCATCTCCCTCAGACGTTTCTTGTGTGGTATGAACTGCTTCCGCTCCTCTTGTACCTAAGCTGTAAAGTCTGGGTACAGTGATATAGCCGACCCCTCATACTGCAGGTTCTGTTTCGTGCGTGCCAGGCGAAGAGCAGTGTCTCTATCCCTGTAGTTGAGAAGTTTCGCTATGACAGGGCGCGTAGGCGCGCCCGGCTGCGGCTTGGGCGCCAGCGATCTATGTGCTCTCTCCACTGTGAACATATTTGAGAATACTCCGTCCCCCAGAAGTTTCACTAGAAGCTGTTCCACAAAGCGCTCCATAGGGCCCGTCGCCGTGGACTCCGGAAGGCCCGTGATGCGCAGGTTACAGCGCCGGGAACGCGCTTCCAAATCCTCAGTTTTGTCTTACAATGTTCGCATCATCCGTTCCATCTTTTTCTGCGCCGTGTCCAGGTCAGTTTGCACCTCCTCCACCTCCGTCATCCTGCGTTCGGCCATATCATGCCTCTCAGCATGCTTGTCCAGTCTCTCCGCCATTCGATCCATTCAGTAGGACATTGCGTCGATCTTGGACCCCAGGGCCGATATGCTGGTCTGGATGCCCTGCTCCATGGAGAGAAGCATAGTTTTCAGGTCTGGTCCACGCTCGGAGCCTCCACCACTCGCTCCGTTGCGGCGCCCTCCGCAGCCGGGCTCTGTTGCAATAGACGCTTCTGCGAGAATGGGAGCTTACTTTGGGTCCTGTCTCCTTTCCCCATTATGCCAGCCACTCGCTCCCAGGGACCACTCAAGAATGAAGGGGCGCTGGGGTGGGACTCAGGTCAGATCTTCACCGGACTCCTACCTCTCGCACCACCCCCCGATTGGGGTTCTGTAGTATAGCTGGCCGTCGGTATCGGGGCGTTGGCCGCCGGAGAAAGGATCAAACCAGGCTCACCTCTGGCGGGAGAGTCGGAATGCTTGAGGTTTCCGTCAGTCAGGCGGCCGTCCTCCTGGAAGTCAGTGGCCACTTTCTCACTCAGAAGCAACTGCAGTAGCCTCCTCGAGGTCTCCCCGCTCCTCCGGCCCAGCAGGCGCTGTGTGTAGGAAGGGCGCGAAAATAGCGCGAAGGGCAGCTCCACGCCCCGCGCGAGGAGCTGCCCTGAACTGAACTCTGGGATCTACTCGACACTACATCACCGGACGTCGCCTTCCTTACTGAAACATGGATGAACGCATCAACACCCGACATCGCCATTGCCATCCGGGACAATTACAAGATCATCCGGAAAGACCGCACCGTCCAAACAGGAGGAGGCATCGCCATCGTCCATAAGAACACCATCAAAATCACGACCAGCTCCGACGATAACCTTACAACCGCTAGGACCACACTCAGAGGCACCTTCATCTACAGGCCTCCAGGAACCCGTAAACAATTCAGCGAAGACATCACTGACTTCATCAGTCCACATGCCCTCGCCTCCGAGAACTACATTCTACTAGGAGACCTCAACTTTCACCTGGAAAAGAAAAACGACAGCAACACCACCACCCTTCTTGACAACCTTGCCAATCTCGGCCTCATACAACTTGTTGACACCCCCACCCATGTAGCCGGACATACGCTTGACCCAATCTTCACCTCTAGCAAACACATCTCCTTCGATCACACCACAGCTCTCCATTGGACTGACCACTGTTGTGTTCACTTCAGCTACAAAACCACCTCGACCCACAACCCCCCACAACCTATCGCCCGGAGAAAATGGAACAAAATCACCACCGACCAACTCCTCACATCGCTCAACCAGAACCCACCCGCCCTCTCATCGGACCCAAACCAAGCCGCCATCAAATTCAAACAATGGATCACTCACAGCGCTGACGAATTAGCACCCTTGAAAAACCATCACACCAAACAAGGCAAAAAAAAGGCCCCCTGGTTCAACGATGACCTTAAGAAATCCAAGAAGCTATGCCGTACTCTCCAGAAAACATGGAGAAAAAACCCAACCACCGACAACATGACCACCTTCAAGTCAGCCACCCGCAAACACCACCAGCTGATTCGATCCACCAAGAAATCAGCTTTCAAGAATTGACTCGACAACAACGTCCATAACAGCAAGGAACTATTCAACATCGTCAAAGAATTCACCAACTCCACCACAGCCTCAAACGACATCACTCCCTCCCAAGACCTCTGCGACTCGTTATCCTCCTTCTTCTATAACAAAATTGCCGACATACAAAACAGCTCAAAAACAGTTCCAATGAACAATCCTCTCCACCCCCCAGAACCTAAACCGCCCTCTAACAACCTCAGCGCCTGGAACCCAATCACCACTGAAGACACCATCCGCCTAATGAATTCCATCCACTCTGGCTCGCCAACCAACCCATGTCCCCACCACATCTACAACAAAGCAGACTCCATCCTCGCACCCCATCTCCGGGATGTCATCAACTGCTCCTTCAACTCTGCTACCTTCCCAGAAAGTTGGAAACATGCGGAAGTCAGCGCCCTCCTGAAGAAACCCACAGCAGACCCCTCTGAACTTAAAAACTACCGCCCCATATACCTCCTCCCATTCCCGGCCAAAGTCATTGAGAAAGCCGTCAATAGCCAACCTGCCGCCTTCCTCGAATCCAACAACTCCCTCGATCCCTCACAATCCGGCTTTCGAGCCAAACACAGCACCGAAACCGCCCTGATCGCAGCAACAGATGACATCCGAACACTACTGGACAACGGAGAAACAGTGGCCCTCCTTCTACTCGACCTCTCCGCAGCCTTCGACACTGTCTGTCACAGCACCCTCATACAACGCCTCAGCAACATCGGCATAAAAGATAAAGCCTTGGATTGGATCATCTCGTTCCTCGCCGGAAGAACCCAGAGAGTCCGCCTCCCCCCATTCAAATCAGAGGACACCGAAGTCATCTGCGGTGTACCACAAGGATCATAACTCAGTCCCACCCTTTTCAACGTTTACATGAGTCCACTCGCTTCCATCGCGCGCCAACACAACCTCAACATCATCTCCTACTCTGACGACACCCAGCTGATCCTTTCCCTCACCAAAGACTCCAACACCGCCAAAACCAATCTTCATGAAGGCATGAAAGAAGTAGCCATATGGATGAAAAACAGCCGCCTAAAACTTAACTCAGACAAAACGGAAGTGTTCATCCTAGGATCATCCCCCTCTCCCTGGGACGACTCATATTGGCCTTCGGATCTGGGCTCCGCACCCATACCCACAGACCACGCACGTAACCTAGGCTTCATCCTAGACTCCTCCCTCTCGATGACCAGACAAGTCAACGCCGTCTCATCCTCCTGCTTCAACGTACTTCGTATGCTCAGAAAAATCTTCCATTGGATCCCCACCGAGACAAGAAAGACTGTCACCCACGCCCTGGTTACGAGTCAACTAGACTACGGAAACACCCCCTACGCCGGAATTACAGCCAAATTACAGAAAAAACTCCAACGGATCCAAAATGCATCGGCGAGACTCATTTTGGACATCCCTCGCCAAGATCACATTACCGGCCACCTGAAAGACCTCCACTGGCTTCCCGTCAACAAGAGAATAACATTCCATCTCCTCACCCACGCACACAAGGCCCTCTACAAACTAGGACCCGAATGCCTCAACACTCGACTATCCTTCTACACACCCACCCGCCAACTAAGGTCCTCCAATCAAGGCCTTGTCGCAGTCCAGCACATCCAAAGATCCACCATGGGAGGTAGATCCTTCTCCTACTTGGCGGCCAAGACCTGGAACTCACTCCCCACTCACCTCCGACTTACACAGAACCACATCTCCTTCAGAAAAGAACCTAAAACCTGGCTATTCGATAAATAAGTAACCCCCTCCCCAAGCGCCTTGAGACCCTCTGGGTGAGTAGTGCGCTATACAAATTCCTGAACTTGAACTTGAACTCTGACCCCTCAATGTGGATCGTTAGGAGGCCCCCGGGGTCCCTCTACATCTGGCACTCCTCAGCGTGATCCCCGGAAGGGTAGGGGCCGTAGCACCTCCTCGCCCCTTATCAGTGTCCTCGGAGGGGGGGGGCGAATCCCCCGGGCCTTGCCCTGCTGCGTAGAGTCACGGGGGGGATGTGGGGGGGGGGGCCATCAACCCCGGCACTCCTTCTGCCAAGTCTGTGCTCTCGGGAGGGAGAGGGGCCGCTGGACCGGTACCTTCACTGCGGCTATGGCTGCACGTCCTAGCACGTCACCTGGGTGCTCCCAAACTTGAGTCCATGGACTTGCGGCCCTGCTTCGCCGGGGCGCCGCACTCTCCCATTGTGCCACGGTCCCGCTCTCCCGCCTCCGTCGGGTCGTCCGCCCGCTCCACACACCTCGGGCAGGTCACGAGCACCGTGGCCAGTCCTCGGATGTCGCGAAACCAGATAATTAGGGATATTTTGGTTCATGCACGGCGGAGCTGCGGGATTAAGCGGCCATTACGCTTGCCGGCTAGCTCCGCCCCCCTAGAGGCATTTGGCTTCTCAGCCAGATTCCTATCCATGTTGAAAGCAAACTATAGCAACCCCCGGTCTAGAGTCGCAGTTAATGGTCACTTGTCAGCGTTCTTTCCACACTCGCGGGGCACTAGGCAGGGTTGCCCTCTTTCTCCCCTACTTTTCGCCCTGAGCATAGAGCCCTTGGCGCTAGCCGTGAGGGAGAATCCGGACATACGCCCTTCACGGGGGAGCAGCATAAGATCTCCCTCTTCGCGGACGATGTCCTGCTCTCTCTTTCAGACCCTGCTCACTCTCTTCCCCACGTCCAAGACGTCCTATCACGCTTCGAGAGGGAGGCAGGTTTCAAGGTTAACTATAGCAAGTCCTACATTCTTAACCTCACGCTCCCATCGGCTGAGGTGGACCACCTCCGGCCGCTTTCGCCTTTACCATGGTCCTTTTCCTCCATTTTGTATTTGGGGATCCATTTGACCCCCACTATAGGGAAGCTCTATTCTGCCAACTTTCCCCCCTCCTAGCGAGGATCCCGGGCGAGCTGGCACGATGGAAGCCTATGTTTATATCCTGGCTGGGCGTATGTACACGCTCAAGATGTCCCTGCTCCCCAAGCTCCTATATCTTTTCCAAGCATTACCTATTGCTCTAGAAGGAGCCTTCTTCTGCCGCATTAAATCTTTGATGCTCCGTTTCATCTGGCAGGGTGGTGGTGCGCGATTCTCCTTTGCTACCCTCCGGCGCCCGAGGAGGGAGGGAGGGGTATGTCTCCCCGACATGCACCTATACTACAAGGTGGCGCAACTGCAAGTCCTGGTGGAGTGGTCCCAGCCTATTTCCGAGAAACATTGGCTACATATGGACAGGAGTGTGTCGGGGAGAACGACATGGGACCTAGTGTGAAAGCCCAGGGGAGATAGACCAAGGAACACATACATTAGTACGCCCACAGCCACCACCCTGAAGGTCTGGGACTCGATCTCTGGTGATGAGCATTGGACGACATTCCCATCCCCCTTTACACCAATACACTTTAATCCAGCCTTTCCCCCTGCTACACGAGAAGGTCCCTTTGATGCCTGGAGAGTTGGGGGCTGCCACGCTCTAACACATCTGTTTCATGGCTCCGCTCCCCTCACCTTTGACAGCTGTATGCACGACTATGCGGTCCAACGGTCAAAGATATTCTGATACACCCTTTGAAGCCTTCCTTTCTAAGACCTCTACCATGCAGGGTTCATATCTTTCATTTACGGACTTCTTCTCTCTACCGCTATTTCTTCTAGACCACGATACATGGGCCTCTGGGAGGAACATCTAGATTGCAACATCTCGGACGAGGAATGGTCCCATCTGTGGCATGACATAACGAAAGACAACCATTTGATAGACCTTAGAAAGGCCCACCTTAAGACGATGATGGACTGGTAAATGTATCCGGCAAAGTTACGGAAGATATTCCCGAATACCTCGATAGATGCTGGAGGGGCTGCGGCCTACTGGGAGACTTCCGCCACATCTGGTGTGACTGCCTTGTCATCCGTCCCTATTGGGAAGAGATTCTGTCTCATATCAAGGGAATACTGGGTTACCCGGTCTCGGAATCGTCGGCCAATGTCCTGTTAGGCCTCCGGGACCCGAACCTTGAGGACCAAACTAAGGCCGACAAAAAGATACTCTGGCTCTGCTTGGGAGCGGCCAAATTGTGGCATGCGAGATTGTGGAAGTTGCTAAGTATGGAGCGCATGGCTGATATCTTCCGGGGCGATTTTAAAAATGTCACTTTCCGCTGGGGCCCCCAAGGGCTTGCCGTCTGCAGTATGCCCTCCCACGATACGAGCTCTTCACTTATTCCAAGTATGAATGAATCCACTCGGATGAATGTGTGAATTCAATCTGGCTGCCACCACTGGGGAGGGGGTTGGGTTTAGGGGTGGGTAGGGGATTTTGATTTTCTAGTTTTTGTGACACCCGCTACAATGAGAAAGCAGAGAAATGGAGAACTTGGGCAGAGGACTGGCCTATCCCAATGCTAAATTGGCGCTGCGGCGTCACCCACCTCAGTTATGGGCTCCAACGGAGTTCGGTTCCCGCCTCCGTGGCTTGGACTACAGCTTGTTTGCTTTCCAGCTGCTTTGGTCTCCCTCGATCCAGAACTCTATGCTTACCTTTGACTCTCGCCATCTCTCTTGCCTGAATATATATAAGCCCCCTGCGTGGGAAGTAGTGCGGGACTGTCGCATATTTCCTGTTTTTTTTTCCCCTTCTCTCTTCTTTGTCTTTTCGTTTTGCAAACTATTAATAAAAACTACTTTGACAAAAAAAAAAAGGTTAGTACTGCCGAGGCCACGGTAAATACCTGATGGCGTGTGGTGGAAGTGAGGCCTGGTTGTAGGATGTGCCTCTGTAGATGCCTGAGTATTGTGGTTCATAAAATGGAGTAAAAAATCATTGGGAAGCTTTTCAAATATCTGCAAAACCGATGACTTTCTTGGTAGCACTCTTTCAACCCCGTACCCACTTTCTATCCCAGCCGTAGTTCAACATCTGCTGTGCTTATGGGATTTTCTCCGCGAAAAAGTAGATTTTGTTGGGTACGAAGAATATGGAAATCATGAATCTCCGAATAAGGATTTGTTTCTTATTATGGCTTGTCTTATTGGTCAATACAAAGACAAACGTGAACCAAATGCTGCCCCACAACTAAATACGTTTCAGGGTCATGCCTAACATCTGACTGGAGATTGACTTATTTGAAGCAGTGGCCTCTTAGTATACCTTCTGTGTCCTCAGAGTCCAGCCTTTTATCGCTATTTGCCTCATGAACTCTCTTCTATTTCTTAAAGACTATTTAGAAGGCTGGATTGAACAACAGATTTTCTCAGCGCATTTTATCACGGTGTCTGATCAAGTAAAACACATCGTCTCCTCCATCAGGAAATCCGCTCACAGCCTAACTCTCTCCATCACACCATCCCAAGTCTTTCCAGGCAGAGCCACCATCACTATTTACAATAACGGGATTGTCCTATCACAATCCACAGACAGGAACCTGGAACTGCTAGACAACTTGTTCCCCACTTTCAAAGAACAACTCTCCAATTCACGGACCAACACTCATATCTCCTCCAGCCCCACCAACCATGACCTCACAGCTAGATACTCCTCAATCAGGGACACACCTACCACCCCTGACTTCCCATCCCCCACCCACAACCCCACTATCCCAATTCAGCACTCAAGCACAGACACAGATCGCTCCCCCTCATACACCACTCACTGACCTCGACACACTCACCCTTCTCCGCTCCTATGACCCAGCCCCCCAAATTCACACAACCACCCCACACCTCAACATTCCCACGATACACTCAAATCCCCTTAGAACAACAACACTAAACAGCAGATTCTCCATCCCCAATAACCTTAGAAAAGTCCCTCTCTCTCTAGAACCATCTACCACCCTCAACACAGCCCGTCTCAAATGCACTCTTCTCAACTGCAGATCGGCCACGAAACATTCCGCCGCCATTGCTGACCTCCTCTTATCGCGGGACCTTGACCTAATCATCCTGACTGAAACGTGGCTAACTGAATCTTCGACACCTATAATGGACATTCTGGTTCCTCCCAACTACCACATTATCAGGCTCGACAGAACAGGCAAAATAGGTGGTGGAATCGCATGCATCTACAGGAACAACCTCTCTGTTCAGAAAGTCAATTCCACCTCCCTACCATCCCCAACATCCTGGGAATACATCTGCCTCAACATTATTAGTGAGGGCAAACCGATATGCTCTCTTCACAGCATTTACCACCCACCCAGGGACAACTTCAACTTTTCCCAACAAATCATGGATATGATCTCAACCAATTCCGGACGGCAGCTCACCCAAATATACCTTGGTGACTTCAACCTCCACTGGAACGATCGCAACGACGCGGTGGTAAATAGTCTTAAAAATGTCCTCGATGCCCTTAACCTCACCCAAATATGCAACAGCCCGACCCACGAGAAAGGTACTACCCTCGACCTGATCATCTCCAAAAAGGACTCTATCCAACTCGAGTCCATCCAACCCTGTGACTGGTCAGATCATCATATTGTCACATTCTTTATCAATGAAAAAGTCAAAGTCAACCCGGCTCAACTCTCCAAGCCCAAAGTCTGGAAAAGAGACTCGAAAAAGCTCAACCCAGGCTCTTTGCCCCCTAACAGTTTCAATCTCCTACTCCCACCGACAGGCGCTACGGACATCTAAACTCTGACTGACCACTATCTCAACGCTATGACCTCTATAATTAATGAGGCTGCACCTATGCAGCTAAAAAGAGTCTCTACTAAAATCTCCAAAGCATGGTACGACGGGAGTCTCAATGAGGATAGACGAGACATGCGAATGGCAGAGCGTACCTGGAGATCAGCTCCCTCTGCAATGCACCTGAAAGATCTGAAGAAAAAGAGAAACGCCTACTTCAGGAAAATAAAACGCTCAAAATCAGACTTCTTCAGCCTCCAACTCGACCAAGCAAAAAACCGCCCGAGAAAACTGTTTGAGCTAATCAATTCACAATCCAAGGAGCAACCCCAACCGCTCAACACTAGGCGTGAGGCACCCTCCTGTGAAGACTTCGCTGCTTTCTTTATCCAAAAAACTGACAAAATAAAAAGCGATCTCCTCATTGACGCAAGCCTCTACTCCAAACCCCAATGCCTAGCTCCCACTGAACCAAAAAACAATGCTACATGGTCAACCTTCGGCACATACTCGGAAGAAGAAATTGGCAAACTGCTCAGCACCCTGAAACAATCCAATCACCTCACGGACCCCCTCCCTGCCTCCGCAGTAAAAGACTTTACCCCTTTGCTTCTCCAACTCTCTGGACTAAAATTATCAACAGCTCTCTCCAACAAGGAAGCATACCTGACTCCCTCAAAGTTGGTCAGGTCACACCTCTACTAAAGAAACCTACAGTCGACCCCTCTGATCTCAACAATTACCGTCCCATCACCAATATCCCCACTCTCGCCAAACTGCTGGAAAAATGCGCACAACTACAATTGACTAAACACATTGAGCAATTTGATCTCCTCAACCCTCACCAGTCAGGCTTCCGAGCAGGACACAGCACAGAAACTGCTATGACTCACATAATTGACGACGCACTTCAAATGCTAGACCAAAACGAAACCTGCCTCCTCATCCTTCTTGATCTCTCTTTAGCATTCGACACCGTTAAACATGAGAATCTACTAGAACTACTAAACACAAGAATGGGTTTATCTGGAACTGTTCTCAAGTGGTTCACTTACTTTCTTCACAACAGGTCGCAGAAATTCAAGAGCAACAACCTGATGTCCTCGCCAATACCTGTAACGCTAGGCGTCCCCCAAGGATCCTCTCTATCCCCAACTTTGTTCAACCTAGTCATGGAACCTCTCACCACCTTGCTACAAGCATTCTATGTACACTTTCACATGTACGCCGATGACACCCAACTTTACCTCAAATTACAATCCCCCAATGACATCCTGCTCCTGAACTCAACGATCAGATGCACCCAATCCTGGCTTGCCGATAATCACCTCAAACTCAATGCCCTGAAAACAGAGTTCCTTCTGATCTCACCTCCAGCGAAGATATCCACCACTCAAATTTGGCTTAAACTCCTAACCGCACTCAATGTCCAACCCTCCATCGTGGACTCAGCAAAATCTTTAGGCATAACACTCGACACCAGTCTCAACATGCAGCAACATATCAGCAAGGCAACAAAGGGAGCGAACTTCCAGATCAATACTCTGAGGAAACTTAAACTCTACCTCCCAGCCAAAGACTTCCAAACCGCAGTACAAGCACTAGTCATCCCACAAATTGAATACGGCAGCACGGCCCTCTGCGGACTCTGCACCACTAAGAGCTTTTCTAAATGCTGCAGCGAGACTCATCACTGGGTCAAAAAAGCACTCCCACATTACCCCTGACTTGAAATCCCTGAATTGGCTGCCTTTTGAAGCCAGAATACATCTGAAAATCGCCTGCATGACACACAAGGCGGTACACCTAAACTCACCCGGCTACCTCGCTCAGGAATTGACAATCTCTGGGGGAATTAGAAACACGAGAGGCACAAACTATCTTCTGCTGAAACCTCGAAGATTCCGGAAGGAAAAAACATACAAGCGCTCCTTCTCAGGAATGGCGCCTAGGATTTGGAACTCACTCCCTCCCGAAACCAGGCTTATCTCTTCCACTACACTCTTTAAAAAAGAAGTAAAAGCTATCCTCATGGCTAAATACACTTGAACTATTATCTCGAACTCTGTTAACACCCTGCACCGATCTGTACTACATGTTTGACCCCTTTACTTATTTGTATGAGTTGTCTTATTACTCACATGATTGGCTTTGCAGCCACCTATTTGTACTGTGTGATCTATTGATTTATTTGCTTGACTATGTTCCCTCATGTACCCCTCTATGTAAAGCGCTCTGATATCTGCGAAGATCTTGTTCGCGCTATATAAAACTTTGAAAATAAATAAAATAAATCACATACTTAGAAATCCTTTCCTAACTCAGTAAAAAAAAACTGCCTAAAACAGTGAAATGGGTCCACCGTACCCATTTCACCGATACAGCAATAGAACAACCGCATACGACCTGATGCATTGATGGAATTGTATATGGCATGGATGACAGTAACAACTATACCAAGGGTGTGATGAATAATACTTAAAACAACCAATAGCTTGCTCAGTTCCCTTCTCTGTATAGAATACATAAGCTACGTGAGATATCCAAAATGGGCTATACGAGGCTTAATAAAATAGGAATTGGAGATGCGCAATTAATTATTGTCCAATTTCCCTAACCAAAACTCGTGTCAAAATAAATGAACTCATTTGCAGTACTGGATGTTGGGCAGTGGCATTATTGTTCTCGGTCATACTGGTAATGTTCAAAGGCCACAATTGGTCTATCCAGTTAAAATCAATGCCAACCTTTCTCTGACAACTTTGACATCCCATGGTTTTGTACAGGCCCCAATTCATTTTAGCTTTTGCTTTAATAATTTAAGTAAGCATGTGGTACAATCTATTGCTGATGTGGCAATGATGGAGAACATGCCAATTCCATTTTTATTTTCATTAATGACTGTTGGAAATTCGGTTTCTAGTTGAGGGGTGAAACTCTGCTCAAACAGCAACCACAGCTTATGTCAGAGTGAAACATAAGCAAACCACAAATTAATCTGTGCCCAACCCTCTCGCAGCTTGGTGCAAAAGCATTCAGGCTTAACCTAGAGGCAGTGTGTAAAGTATTTATGCATCACTCCAAACAGTAATAAACAGAAAAATCTCACCTATTTAGAAAATATAGAGTACGATTTAATAAATGATTTGAAACCAAAAAGGCTAAAATCCAATCAGCAGAGCAGGAGATATGCAATTTTAAAGATTTCAGTTAAGCAAAGCACCTAAAAGCACAAAGTGCTGTTCAAGACTAACTGCTCATGCGAGACTGGATGAAAGGTACAAGTTCAAGCCAACAGCGATGGAGTATGTGCCAGATACAGGAACCACGTTAGTCTTGCTAAAAGAGGTACCTCCAAAAAGTTCAGTGAGTAAAGTTCCATTCGCGGTTGAAAGGGCCAAAAGGAGCAGGAAGAGCACTGAGAATGGCCCTCATTGAAGTGTGAAGAGCCGGCCGAGCATTGAAGCAGGAAGATCCTGTTGGGCACCACAGACGATCGCCACTGGAGTTTCATGCTGGCAGTCTCCTTGAGCTGTTGATGCTGTAGCGTGAAGTGCAGATCTTGTACTGCTGGGAGTCGCAGAAGGTCACTGAGGCCCAGAGTTGGGATCACCAGAGCATGGCATTGCCAGTCAGCGGGGGTGGAAAAATCTTGTAATGACCAGACCACTTAATAGTCACGAAGAGTCAGAAACTTCAGGATTTCTTCTTTCAGTTAGTGGGCACTCAATTGATGCCACGCCAAGGTTCAATTTTATCCTGGGATGAAGGGTGCAGGTCAAGTCTTCCTTCTCAGCAAGCTTGGCAGCAGGCAGCATGGCAGTAGAGTACCAGCCGTGAAGTCAGCAGTCCTTCTGACTTCAAAGCAGGTAGCACAGCAGTCCTTCTTCTGTAGCATTCACAGGTCCAGAGGTGCACTTGATAGTTGGGTCTGAGGGTCTAATATTTATTTATGGTGCCCATTTTGAAGTAAGAGAAGCTTCTAGAGAATTCTTTTTGAAGTCCTTGAAGTTTCCTGCATTCCCTGTCCTGGCTCCAAGCTGGCTGCATGAACAATGCAGTCGTGACAAGTCCTTTGTATGAAAGCAGAGCACAGCCTATTCAGTTGTAAATGAGGCACTGCCCACCTCCACCCCCCCAGCCTACCAGTTGATGTCTCATCCAGGCACATCTAACCTCTCTATTCTGTGGCTTTCTAGGAGGAATAAACAAAGTCCTCCTACTTACTACACCCAGTCATGGGACCTAGGAACATGCTGCAGGCACCATATAGTTAGGAGAGGAAAATGGCAACTTTCTAAAAGTGGCATTTTCAAAATTGTAACTTGAAATCCAACTTTACCAATGAAGAGGATTTTATTTACAGTTTCTCAGACAACAAACATGATATTTCTATCTGCTCCCAATTGAAAGTTACCACTTCCAAATGTAATAAGGGTATCCAATGTTTTCCTATGGGAGAGGAACAAGCCCTTTACCACTGTTTATATGTGGTAAAGAGCACAGAGTTCTGGTTTCAGAAAACAGGAGGGTGAAGGCAAGAAATCTGGAGATGACCCTCCAGACAGAGACAAGTAAAAACATTAAACATACTGCTTGAGGAAAATACGACAATAGCAAAAAATGGCAAGCAAAATAACAGATGAGAGAGAATAATTCCAAAGAAAGACTCCAATTTGCTGGGAAAATCTGAGATGTATTTTTATAGCAAGGCGGCGAAGAACACAATGAAATACCAGGAAACAATTATGTTGCACACATTCTGCCTTTTCAAACATTTCTTGTTTATGCCTAAACCGGAGCTGACTTCATTACAAGATACTGCCACATTTTGGATTGAGAAGTTCCAATAATTTCCATTAGAAAGACCACCCTTTTGGCCAGGGCTCTTTATATGTCAAACTTCCCCATTAGTTATAAACTCATGGTTTTTATGTGATTCCAATATGAAGAAGCCCAAGTTTGTTATTCTATGTGCTATGCGGTTTTCTAAAGGCCAGCTGTCATTGCCTGCACTATGTGCCATCCACCACCCTTAAGAGACCTTGAGACTTACTCTGATGTGTACAGAACCTCAAAGGAGACTGTTTCCTCTTCCAAACTGCATACACTTGAGTGAGCTCTGATATCCCCCTTAGTTCTGGCCATATATATGACATCTACATGGTTTTGTTGAAGCAATGTACCTTAACACACACAACAGATTCAAAAGATTGTGAGCAATTGAGACCCTGTTAGGAATTTTTCCAATTAACTCAAAGTAAGTTGTGCTTGAATAGACAAATGCAAGGATGGATACAGTTGTATGAATTGCACTTTTAGATTGAAGTGGGTATGCCTGTGATAAACTTAACCTTGCTTAAGTTTCCTTTTTAAGTATGCATGAAAGGTGCTTGTAAAACATTGGAAATAATTGAACATATCCAGTAAGAATGTACTCCAAATTGCATAAATTTAGCAATCAGTGATTTTGACGTGATAAATAATTAAATACATTACTTGGGAGGGTTATGTTGAGACTGACATACTTTTGTTGGCCACTGATTGGCCGTAATTCCGGAATTTGTCTAGACCTATCTTAATTTGGAATTAGATTTCTGGAGAAAATTAAATGTATTCATTTAATTATGTCAATTGCTGATTAAATAGGACATATGCTTGGCCTAGGCTTGCATAATTATGCCTTTTAAGACTGGAAAGTGAAATTCCTAAATGTAATATATTTTATTTAATTAAATGAATAGATTTTAGTGCCACTGGTGATTCCTGTACTAAACTCTATCCCTTTTTTTGACATAGTGGCTATCAACTACCAGAGTTATCAATCTCCAACAGTCAAAGTGTGGCTGATGACTCCCATTGCTGTAGCTAATGTGTTTCATTGACCAGTTGCTACAATAATGTAACATGGACTTTTTCCTCCATAATAGGTGTTTTTTCTGTTTAGTATTTTTGTCCACCTTTGTCTTTTTCATTATGGTCCAACATTATTCATTATTTTAGTACTTCCTAATGTGGTGTTTTCTCTGCATGGCTTCTACTCTGGCAAGGGCTAATAGCCCTGGATGATAGATCCTTCTCCCTTGCTGGGGAAACCACAAGCATAAATACTGTTATCTTTTAAATAACAAGAACACATATAGTTCAATTCTTAAAGAAAAATTGTGATGTAAGTATTTTATTGTGCTGTTATTTGTGTAGAAATATGTCTATTGTGTAGCCAATACAAATATGCTGCAAATAATAACTTGAATACACAATATATATGTATAAAACGTGTATAACTTAATCCATTTGTAATATTACATTAATATCCAATCAGTCTTTCTTTGTTTATTTAAATAGAAATAAATAATATTTTCATAGCCTAAAATAACGTAGTATGTGTATTTTCAAAGAGCTCGTACACACAGAGGTTTCTTGGTGCTGAATAACAGATGTTTATTGTTATACAACTCAATGGTACTCATTTCATCGACCTCAGATGAATGAAAGGCTGAGTGGACTCGCCAGGATTTGAACCTGTGACCATGAGGTCGAACACAGACCCCTGCAGTGAACGCATTAGTCCACTGAGCAATCAGAAAATGAGTGAACAGGTGTGGTGTTTGAGCTTGCAATTGCTTCAAGTCATTTTGCAGCCAACAATCCATGAGTCAATCGCAAATGTGTGGACATAAGATAGATAGGATCCATGTGTTCACAGAAGGAGTTTAATTCTTGCATCACTTAGTGGTGGGCTTTCAGGTGGCGTCCCCAAACGGGTCAGATGAATGGCCCCTCCTAAAGGGCATTAAAGTGGACTGAGAGTCAACTGGGAGGTGGATACAGATGACTCCATGGGCAACTGAGTCTCCATTTCAGTGAAGGTGCTTGCTGGAGATATTTCTGGAACCAGCTGGTTAGCAAATGTTGTTTGACCACAGAAGGGCCAACTAGATTGGACACTGTTACGGATAATGACCTAAAGCCATCCTGCACCATACCAGAATATAATGTAATGTACAGACACTCATGTACTGTTCCAGTATATCATCTTAGGCATTTTGGATCTTATTTTGGGCCATCGGGAGATCCTTTTTGGCCCTTAGAAGTGCTATTATCTCCCCTTGCTGTTCCTCCTGCCGTGTAGTAGTACCCATCTGATTTTGGCCGTTGGAGGTAATATTGGTAGCTGCATCCAGAGCCTCCTTCACCACAGCAGAGCCTACTTCAGCCCTCTCAAAACATCTCAGTGACCTTAACTGGGTGACCACAGGTGTTGCCTGTCCTGGCTATGCAGCAGTTGTAATGGATGTGTTTGTTACAAGAGCCAAGACTGGTGTGACACGGTCAGTATAGGCCTCCTAAGCAACATCACCATTTGCATGTTAATGTTTCTTAAGTTGCCTTCTCTTGTGCACATTATGGGCCTGATTCACAAAGGTAAACTTAGATGTTTGGTCTAAACTTAGAGAAAGTGTTTAAGTTATGACATTGGGAATTCACAAAGGGCATTTGCGAGTACTATTTTTATGTCCGTACTCAGGCCGGATCTCCGCCCCATGTGCAGACATAAAGATAGTACTCGTAAATGATTCTCCATCCATGGCCACGTTCAACTCAGGTAATATAACCTCGACAATAGATTACACGTTGGTCTCTATTCCTCTTTTTCACACCATCCTGGGCTTTAACCTAGGGGACAAGGGAGACAGTGACCATCGCCCTCAGGAAGTCACTTTTTGTGCCCTCCCGGACCTAATACTTTTAAATCCAACAGGTCCGCATGCTAGCCACACCATAGACCTTAAACGGATCAAAACCTCAGTCGCTAACACGCCGGAGATATTGCAAGCTGCTAAATATCAACTAAACAACTTAAACTACCCCTCAAGCAATCCGGTAGCAGGTTGGGAACAATTTACGGCTGATTTTTCAAATCAATACTCATCTATCATACGGCACAGTTCATCTGCTGGCTCTGGTGCCCTAAGGAAGATATCAAGCTCCCAGAAATCAGCCCTAAAAACCCACAAAAAAGAGATCAATAGACTGTTAAGAATGCTGAGAAAAAGCCCGGGGGACAGGGTCCTTCTTGCAAAACTTCAGAAGGATCGGTCGGACCTAAAAAAGCTGAAATGGTCAGTCAAAAGATCCAATGACGACAACCTCTGGGCAAAACTACATTACGACTTAAAAGGTAATAACAGCACCCAGTTTTGGTCTACAATAAACAAAATCATAAACCCAAAAAACTGCGGAATAACGTCCAACATTACCAAATCTTCTTGGGAATCCTTCTTAGACTCGCACTTCAACCAGCAGGTCGCCACTACAAGTAAGCCCCAGGAAGCCCCAGAGGGCCAACCGCCACAAACAATAACAACTTGGCTAGAATCAAAATCTGGAATCTCCGCGGTTCTGCTCAAACTTATTGCGAAGGGAAGGAAGGATGGTGCAGCAGGACCAAACGGGATCCCTCCGGCCCTGTTCAAACTTGAGCCAGAATACTGGGCAGAAACGCTGACCCCTCTTTTCACGTCTGTGAGCCGATCCGGGACTCTTCCTGCCTCATGGAGGTGCTCAATTATTTCACCAATTTACAAGGCGGGTGATAGAACGCTGCCAAAAAATTATCGGCTGATAGCACTCCTGGACATCGATGCTAAATACTTTGCGGGGCTCCTACTGACCCACCTGTGTGAATGGGCAACACACCATAATATAATTCCGCCGAGCCAAACTGGTTTCAGCAGAGAAACGGGAACAACGACAAACTTGCTGGCAATTTCGCAACTTATCGACAAAGCAAGGGTGACTAAACAGGCTCTCCACCTTTGCTTTGTCGACTTCAAGGCGGCGTTTGATAACGTCAACCGGGGCTACCTCTGGAGAAAATTGGCCTCCTGGGGGATCCCCGATCCCCTATTGAACCTTCTGATCGAACTGCACACCAACACGTGGGTCCAGGTAAAGCTCGGCAACGGCACACACCTTTCCAGGCGTATTCCGACCACCAACGGCCTAAAGCAAGGGTGCGTCTTAGCACCCACTCTTTTCAACCTATTTACAGCCGACTTACCACCTGCCCTAGAAACCTGTAACGCACATGCTCCACGCTTGGGGGGCAAAGCGCTGCCCAGCCTATCCTACGCAGACGATGTGGTCCTGGTCAGCCATACTAAAGTAGGTCTCCAAAATCTCATTAATGCACTGCATGGTTATGCCGAAACGAACCTGTTAGAAATAAATATTGACAAGACCAAAGTTCTCTCTTTAAATGGGAACAAAAAGCTGCATACTTGGTTCATTGGAACAAAGGTTGTCGCAAATTGTTCAGAGTACAAATACCTTGGAATATTGTTCGATAAAGGAGGTCGCTTCTCGAACCAACTAGAGGCAATCAAGAGGAAAGGAATGCTGATAGCTACTACGCTTAAACATCTAAAGTCCAATCTGAATGGTCCCACTCTTCTCCCACTCCTTCGTGTGGCACAAGTTAAGCTAGAGTCATCAATTACATACGGCAGTGAGGCTCTAAAAGCATAGATGAGAAACTGTTGGACACAACCATTGCAAAGGCCTACCGACTTCTCTTTATTCTGCCAACCTACACCTCACAAGCCCAGATCCGGTTAGAGTTTGGACTGACCTCCCAAAAGCTTGCAAGAAGAGATTCATACATAAAGTGCTGGCAGAAAATAAAGAACTCGCCAGAAAATTCACTGAACCATCTGCTATGGCTAGACCTAAGCAGCTCTCTTCGACTGCCGGCGAAAACTTTTCTAGAGGAATCCCTGACTGTCACAGGTCTAAAAGAACTATGGGAAACGCCGCTACCGCATGTGCAATTCAAGCGTGTCGTAAACAAGAGCATAAAAAGTCAATCGCACTTGGAAGATAAAGCAACCTTTTCACAAAGGCGACACGCATGGATGACTTTGTCCACATATAAATCGCCTGGGTTACAAGCATACTTTGGACTGGGGTACGGCAGGAAATCAAAAGAAGCCTTCTTAAAACTTAGGCTAGGAATTCTACCCTGTATTCCGCATCTGCAACCATGGCTGAGAAGGGACAGGGGGACAAAATGCAGGCTGTGCGGGGCAGAGTGTGAAGACTTTGAACATCTACTATGCACCTGCCCAAGGCTGAAAGAGGAAAGAGTAGCCCTGTTAAAAACTGCCTTCAATGAACTAAAAATCCGCACATGCAGACAAGCGGTTCTTGCTTGTTTCGACCCAGGCCTTCCCCCATTAAATGGGAAGTTGGTCAAATTCCTGAAATGTCTGGAACTGAAACTAAAAAATCTGGAAGATGGCACCAGACCGGATTAGTAGAATATTGGCCAAGACACCACACTTGGACCTCACACCTGCACCAAACTGTTTTTATCAAAGTTCTCTTGTTTTAAAAATAATATATTTTTCTTACAATCTTTTATCCGAAGGTATGAGCTATCAATGTATTCTTGTAATGGTTTTAATTAACCTAAAACAATAAAATGACTTACTTACTTACTTACTAGTACTCGTAAATGACCTTTGCGAATTCCCAAAGTTGTAAACTTAGATGTTTGGTTTAAGTTCAGAACATATGTCTAAGTTTACCTTTGTGAATCGGGCCGATGACTTTTGACATACATTGCTCGCATGACAATGTAGGATAACATTCTTTAGATCAGCATTGTATACATTTCCAATTAGTAGGGCAACTATCACAACACCTTAAACATTCAGTACAAGGGGATAAAGTTCACTTTGCAAATGTAATTATTGTTATTGTCCGGTAGGCGACAAAACTATCAAACTAGAAAAAACAACTGTGGCCTGTTGGGAGTTACGACATAGCCATATGGGTTCTGATTAATATATAAACAGAACCACTTTCTAGTTTTAGGTAGAGACCTACTCAGTTGCCTCTGCCGTATTTCTAGCTCAGCTGATTCCTGTTTAACAACACGAGGGATGTCCAGCTCTACACCAAGAAGACCGCTTGATGACTCTTACCCTTAGGTAATGGGGCATTAGACCAACTGGCAGGGATTTGGCAGTTTAACCACCTTTGGCAAGACTAGCTTAGGGAGCATTAGGTAGAAGAACACTATACACAGTATTTATATGCTTTAGCACAATAGTGGAATTGTTAATCTTTGTCACAATTATCATAATGCTAATTACACTACTCTGTTTCATTCTACTGATTATCAAATCCCACGTATTTTATACAAGAATCACAATGCTTCAATAAATATTGAAACGCCTTAATAAGTATTTTTTGTGTATTTCTCTGGGTATGCATGAATCCAAACAAAAGAGTTCTAGATCTGTTAAAATGGTTGAATTGGGGGATCAGGGATGTCGCATTCTGAGGTTGCACACACATTTACTACCCTGTAAGGTTAGAGGTGCAGATGGTGCACTGTGAGATAGCAGGACTGTTGGATTTGGCACTTTTTGCAAGG
This sequence comes from Lissotriton vulgaris, assembly GCF_964263255.1. Taxonomy (NCBI): domain Eukaryota; kingdom Metazoa; phylum Chordata; class Amphibia; order Caudata; family Salamandridae; genus Lissotriton; species Lissotriton vulgaris. The sequence continues at coordinate 2,061,570,426 of NC_141689.1, read as the reverse complement.
TAATCCCTGAACTTTTTGACCCCCTCCTGTATTTTTTCTGACCTGTTGGTTTTTTTTTCTCGTTTTTTTTTAATGAAATCCTTATTTGCCAACTCGCCACCCAGTTTACTAACTGTTCCACCTGCTGGGTTTTTTTGTATCTCATATGCTAGTATATCGAGGAAGAGACATCCGGCTCATTTCCACAGAGTCCGGCCAGCGTATTATCCAAGCCCTTAATGCCATTTGACCCGTAATGCCATTCCTGACCTGTTGTTGGTGGTTTTGTGACTCTGGGCACTTTACCACTGCTGATCAGTGCTAAAGTGCATATGCTCTCCTTTGTAAATTGTGTTATGGATTAGTGATTCCATGATTGGTTATTTGATTTACTTGTCAGACCCTAGTACAGTGCACCATGTGTGCCCAGGACCTGTAAATCAAATGCTGCTGCGGGCTTGCAGCACTGATTGTGCCACCCACAGAAGTAGTTTGTAAAATGTGGCTCAGGCCTGCCATCACATCTCTGACTGTCATGTTGACTTGGCAAATGCACACACTTGCCAGTCCCTGCACCAGCCCTTTTCTACATGATAGTGACCCCTAAGGTAGGCCCAAGGTACTCCTGTGGGTAGGGTGCATTGTATGTGAAAGGTAGGGCATGCTCTGATGTATGTAGCATGTCCTGATAGTGAATTACTGACAAATTCATTTTTTACTATTGCAAGGCTATCTGTTCCCATAAGCCAGAATGGGCAGTTTATAGTCTCTTATAAATATAACTGACCCAGGGAAAAAGATAGGAAAATAAAGTTTAGTATGCCTGAACTCAGAATGTTAAAGTGCATATTTTCGTATAGGTGATTTTAGCATTTTGTGTTTGAAAATACCACTTTTAAAAACTAGGTATTTTCTTGCCTAACTATTCAGTGTGCCTCTCCTAGGTTTGTGTATTGCACATCTGGCTTGTGAGTGGCAGGAGCTGGAAGAGGGCTGCGGCTCCAGCAGTCTGATGAGTCAGGGCTGGGCTGAATAGGACCTGCATTGAATAGAGAGTAGGGGGAGGATATTTCCTTTCACTTGCCTGAGCCTTCCTAGAATAGAGAGTAGGGGAGGAGATTTCCTTTCAGCTACCTGGGCCAGCTCTGCTTTCAACAATGCTGTCTCCACCTCTTGCGAGGAAGCTGCACCAGAGAAGACAGAACTGGGTTTGGCTGGGTGCAGACACTCTCTGCCTTCAGAGAACAACAGATTTTGCAGTATAAATATTGGGGTCCAGACCCCAGAACTTTAGATCACTTCTGGGAATCAAGACAAACCCATTGCGAAGGGGAAGAACTGGAGAAGCTGAAGGAAGATTACTCTCTCTGTGCTGTTGCTGTTTGGAGTTGACCTGCAGTGGTTACTTTATTGCCAAGGAAAGGCGAAAAGGAACTTTGTGCAAACTTTTACTATCTTGAGGAATATCTCCAATTTGAATTTAAATTTGAATTTAAAATTTCTTATAGAGCGCACGTATACCTGCGGTTTCTTGGCGCTATTACTGACAGGATCCTAATTTAAAAAAGCTGGGGGAACAGGAGAGTTATTATTCGAAAGATTTCGTGAATAGGTAGGTCTTAAGTTGTTTACGGAATTGTGGGTAGAGAGAGATGGTGCGGAGTTCAAGCGGGAGGGAGTTCCAGAGGGTAGGGGCGAGGGTGGCAAATTTAGAGCCTCCCCACTTCTTTCTCCGGTAACGTGGGATAGTGAGGAGGGACTGGGAGGACGAACGAAGTTCCCTGGTGGGAACATAGGAAACAATCTCGGAGGAGATGAATTCAGGTGCGAGTCCGTGTCGGGCCCGGAAAGTGATGGAAGCAAGCTTGAATTCAATTCTGGCTCGCACAGGGAGCCAGTGAAGTGATTTCAGGAGCGGGGTAGAGTGGTGGAATTTGGGGAGTTTGAAAACCAGGCGGGCCGCCTGGTTTTGGATCTGTTGTAGGCGACGCAGACTGTAGGCGGGGATGCCGGCATACAGGGCGTGGCCATAGTCCAGGCGGGATACCACCATGGCCAAGATGATGAGCTTTAGAGCAGAGAAAGTGAAGAAACGGGACACCCTGCGTATAGTACGCAGTGAAAGAAAGGAAGAAGATACCACAGAGCTAACCTGGGAGTGAAGGGTGAGTTGAGAATTAAGTTTTATACCAAGTGTTTTAACTGAGGAAGCGGGGGTAGGAGGAGGGCCAAGAGAAGGGGGCCAGAAAAGAGGGGACCAGGGGCTGGCTGAACCACCCGTCAATACCAACTCAGTTTTGTCGGGGTTGAGTTTAAGGTGGTTGTGGTTCATCCAGTCCCTGATGTGAAGCATAACAGATTGAAAGTTTAGAATAGAGGAAGGAGAAGATAGATTAAAGACAAGCTGGAGGTCGTCCGCATAATTAAATAGGCCGACCTCCATCTGTTGAAGAGAGAAGATTAGGGGAGCAATGTACAGATTGAACAAGAGAGGAGAAAGAGAGGAACCTTGGGGAACTCCGCACTGAACTTTCCGGACGTCCGCCGTGAAGTCACCCAGGCGAACAGCCTGGGTGCGGTCGCTCAGGAAGGAGGACAGCCAGGCCAGGGCGGTCCCCCCGATCCCCGCCGCTCCGATACGGGAGAGGAGGATGGTGTGATCCAACGTATCGAAGGCGGCTGAGAGATCAAGGAGCACAAGGGCCTGGTGCTGATTAGTGTCCATGCCCTCCCTGAGGGTGTCCAAGACCGACAGGACGACGGACTCCGTAGAGTGTGCAGGGCGGAAACCGGCTTGACGGGGGGCAAGAGCACCATGATTCTCCACAAAGGAGCTCAAAGCGCAGGTGACGTGGCGCTCGAGCACCTTGGCCAGGAATGGTAGGAGGGAGATAGGACGGAAATTGGCAGGGACAGAAGGATCCGCCCCAGGTTTTTTTAGGATGGGCACAATTACCGCAGATTTCAAGGGTTTAGGGACGATGCCTTGAGCGAGAGAACTGTTAAGAAGATGAAGGGGAGGGTCGGGGCAGGAAACAAAGATATGGCGACGAATGTGAGCGGGACAAGGGTCAAGAGGAGAACCGGATTTGACCAGGGGAACCAAGGAGATCAGGCTCTCCCGAGTGATAGGGGGAAATGAGGTAAGCTCGCCCTTGGGGGGGGGCATTGGGGGTCAACAAAAGAGGAGGAAGGTGGCGGGATGTTAGCCTTGATGGTGATGATTTTGTGAATGAAATAATTGTTGAGGGAAGAACAGAGTTCTTCAGAAGGGGCCGGCTTAAGAGTAGTTCTGTCGGAGAACGCTAGGGTGTGGACGATGGTGAATATCTCCTTGGACTGGTTTTCCGCGGCTAAGATTTTGGAGGAGAAGTAAGATGTTTTTGCCTCCAGGATGTCTTTTTTATACTGGCTCAGGATGTTAGTGTAGTCCAGTTTCAGGGAGGGGCAGTAATTTCTTCTCCATGCCCGCTCAGCGCGGCGAACTGTTAATTTGGTGGTCTTAAGCTCTTCGGTGAACCACCGATTGGCGTCCTTGTCGCGTTTGGAGGTAATACGCTTGAGCGGGGCAAAAGCGTCTCGTCCGTTGGAGAGCCTCTGATCTATGGCGTCGACCTGGGAAAGTGTGGGAAGACCCTGTAGGGGGGGGAGGGACGAGGTAAGGAGGGAAGAGAGATTCTCCAGATTGACACGACCCCATGATCGGACCCAGGTGTTTTTGGGCCGGGGGGGTTTGGCTGGAGGGTGGATGGGCAGGAGGAATGAGATTAGGTGGTGGTCCGACCAGGGGCAAGGGGTAATAGAGAGTGAATCCACAGGGCAGTTCAGGGACCAGATCTGATCGAGTATATGACCTTTGATGTGGGTGGGGGAAAAAACGTGAGGAATGAAGTTGAGGGAGTGAAGGGTTTCGGAGAATTCCTTGGAGGATGGGCACTCCGCGGAGTCGGAAGGCCAGAAATTAAAATCGCCAAGGAGCAGAATGGAGGAATTGTTGATTGTGATGGTGGCCAAGACCTCCAAGAAGTCGGGGAGAAACTGTAAGGGGGACTGAGGGGGTCGGTAGGTGAGGAAGCAGGTCAGGGGGGGAGAGGTGGAAACTGTGCGGTCCGCCCTGAGGGCATAGTAGGTGGCCGGTAGGGTGGATAGTAGGGCAGGGAGGGAGTCATCGCAGAACCATGTCTCGGTCAAAAAGAGAAGGTCGGGAGCATGGAGATCCAGTAAGACGGAGAGTTCATGTGCATGGGCAACAGCAGACCGGGTGTTGAGGTAAAAAGCTGTGAAGGCTTTCGGGGTTGATGGGGGAGCGGTGCTACAAGACACGGGAGGGGTGTCAACTGTAGGGGAAGGACAGAGATAGGGAGTAGCAGGAGAAAGACCAAGGGAGGAGATGCGAGAGCAGATAGAGGCCGAGATGGGCCAGGGGCCCTGGCCACAGCGAAGTTGGTCAGGGGTATAGATGATAGGCGGGGCAGAGTGACGAGCCCCTAGTCCCGGCCCGTCGCGGACGGGCGCAGACGGGCTTGCCTTAGGCGCGCCTTCGGCGCGCAATCATCGCGCCCGCTGCGCTCGTCCGCTGCGCTTCCTACCAAGGCACATAATTTATATCAGGTGGTCGGGGCGTTGGAGGGGGCGTGGCCAAGAGATGTGGGCGTGTCTAGTGGCTCGCCTCGCCGTCGAGAATGGCGACCTGGATATCAACAAACATAGCAGCGTGAGGTCCGCTGTTCAAAGGTGCAAGAAGTCGGGTAGGTTTAAAATCAGAGCAAACACAGTAATCATACAGTTTTTAAAGGTGCCTAATGCGCTCCCGGCCTTCCGCCTCAGGAGTCTCTATCAGTGACGCGCTAGTGGTCAGCGCGCACTATTTGTAGGTCTGGTGAGGGGGCGTGGCCAAGAGATGTGGGCGTGTCTAGTGGCTCGCCTCGCCGTCGAGAATGGCGGCCTGGATATCAACAAACGTAGCAGCGTGAGGTCCGCTGTTCAAAGGTGCAAGAAGTCGGGTAGGTTTAAAATCAGAGCAAACACAGTAATCATACAGTTTTTAAAAGTGCCTAATGCGCTCCCGGCTTTCCGCCTCAGGAGTCTCTATCAGTGACGCGCTAGTGGTCAGCGCGCACTATTTGTAGGTCTGGTGAGGGGGCGTGGCCAAGAGATGTGGGCGTGTCTAGTGGCTCGCCTCGCCGTCGAGAATGGCGACCTGGATATCAACAAACGTAGCAGCGTGAGGTCCGCTGTTCAAAGGTGCAAGAAGTCGGGTAGGTTTAAAATCAGAGCAAACACAGTAATCATACAGTTTTTAAAAGTGCCTAATGCGCTCCCGGCTTTCCGCCTCAGGAGTCTCTATCAGTGACGCGCTAGTGGTCAGCGCGCACTATTTGTAGGTCTGGTGAGGGGGCGTGGCCAAGAGATGTGGGCGTGTCTAGTGGCTCGCCTCGCCGTCAAGAATGGCGACCTGGATATCAACAAACGTAGCAGCGTGAGGTCCGCTGTTCAAAGGTGCAAGAAGTCGGGTAGGTTTAAAATCAGAGCAAACACAGTAATCATACAGTTTTTAAAAGTGCCTAATGCGCTCCCGGCTTTCCGCCTCAGGAGTCTCTATCCAAGGGCTTGTGACTGAGCTTGCCTCCTGTTCTGAAGTCTCAGGGAACACAAAGACTTCACCACCAGCTTCACCTGAATTCCCTTGCTGGGAATTCTACCTGCAGTGAGGTACCTGCTGTTGTTTGGACCCTCTGAGAGAATGCTTGTCTCTGGGAGCTGGAAGCGCGATGCAACGAGGAGAAGCATGTCGCCATCGCAGCAGTTGCCGTCGCATCGCGGAAGAAGCATGCCGCCGCAGCGGTTCGCTGTCACATCACATGCGAAAGGTGTTGCATCACCGGAGATGCGTGCTGCCGTCGCAGAGGTTGCCGTTGCATCACTAGAGAAGTGTGTCGCGGGGAATGTTGCGTCTCCAAAGTCCATCGATTTCACCGCATGGCCGTCGGACGTGCATTCATCGCATCCACCTTGTCGCATCGCATCGCATCGCATCAAAGACGCCATTTTGTTGCATCACACCGGATCGTCGCCTCGTATTGAGGTGCCATCTTGTTGCATCGCAACTGGAATGCAGTATGAAACCGGCGCATCACCTCCTCTCCGGTAAGGAACTGACGCATCACCTCCCCTGAGCTGCAGTAAGGAACTGACGGACCACCTCCCTCGAAGCAAGGAACCAATGCATCACCTTCCCTGCGACCCTTTTGTTTGTATTGCATGACACATCCAAGGTAATTTGAGAGTAAAGTGTTCCATTTACCATCTACATTGAACTATGCTATTTTTACAATTTTAAAGTCATATTTTTATTACAGTATTGCGGATTTTTGTTGTTTGGTCTTTTGTTAAGTCTAGTAAAGATTACTTATTTTTCTAAACTGGTGTGGTGTCCATTTGTAGTGTTTTCACTTTATTACAGTATGTGTTCACAAAGACTTTACACACTGCCTCTGAGATAAGCCTGTCTGCTCTTCCCAAGCTACCAAGGTTTTCTGGGAGTGTAGCCCCTTATCCTGACTAGAAGCAAGGGTCCCTATTTACACAAAGATGCAAACCCTTGCCAACTAAAGATCTCCATTTCTAACAAGGACTATAGGCCAAGATATCCTGAGGGTGTGCATGGAATCAGTGTGGAACAATCCTGATGTTTATGTTGTCCAACAAAAGTTTACCAGGGAGGTAAAAACAGTACGAGTTTGCACTGCCAATCTTCTAAATTGAGTTTGTATTTATTGGATCGACAAAATTGTTTTTTTTGTATACCAAAAGACCCCTTCTCACCTATTAACAGGAGATGTCCTTGGGCAATTTCGCCACATTACCCACAAACAATTTAACTAACATTAAAGAGGGAGTAGCAGCATTGGTTATATACCAACGACTCAAGAATTTTGCTCTGGGGCAACAGGAGCGTGAATTAACTAATATTACCAATATATATTATGCAACAGTGGGTAAAAGATAATTTTGGAGCCAAACCTAGTAAACCACAAATTAAAAGTAATTCTGAAAAGGATAACTCAAAGTAGGTGCGCTGCTCTTCTACAAAGAAGAAGTGGGATATTAAAAAACATAAAGACAAAACTAAGTCATGGGACAGATCTCCTCAACAGAAAGCCAGCAAAAAGCACTATAATTTGCATAATTATGAGAACATTAAGATATCAGGATACTAATTCACATTCTCATTCCTTTCAGGAGAAATGTTAGAAAGTATCGGAGCGAGGTGGACAGTCAGAGCACAGAAACCGGATACAAACTCAGAACGCTCTTCTGACTGCATGATAAAAAAGGAACCTTAACATTCAAAGTCTCAATTTGAAAGAAGAAGTTAGCTGGGCTGAAAGTCAAGCATGCCACAGATATTGAAAGAACTTCTTCTGAGTGGGGAGTGGGCTCTGACCATGCCGGAATGCGCTGCAGAAGTCATGATAGTTCGTCAGAATCTGATGGATTGTCTGGTGGCAGTAGCATTGAGTGACTATATCCATATGGAAACACTGGACACTAAGGTAAGTGTCCTGCATTGATGATATGAGATGCAACTGCAATTGAAGAAGGACATTCCAAGATACATGAATGTTCACTTTTGGGAGAACTTGTCATTTGGCTATGAAATTCTCTTGGCTGAAAAGGAAAAGGATTGGCCACCTGGATTTGTACAGTAATTGTACCTGTTCTTTCTGACCTCACTCCAGAAACAGTAAAACATTCATATGCCAAGCAGTGGGCATTGGCCCTAGCTCCTGTGGTACAACACAGATGGGATGATGGTTCTCCTTATCATGTAATACCATTGAAATCAACACCTCAAAGACAATAATCCCATTTAAAATGAGGCTAAAAACAGGTTAGAGAGATTCTCACACAACATGAATACCAAGGTGTAATAGAAAGTTGCACCTCTCCTATAAATAATCCCTTGCTTCCAGTAATGAAATCAGATCATTCATATCACCTAGTATTACTAGAGTACATACATCTATTTTCAGCATCACGTATATTCACAGTACAAAACGTGCACATCTTTGCACTAATGAACAATATAGTGCATAACAAATTCAAAACACACTAGATAACTCAAATGGATTTTTCTGCCAAAATACAGCACCTAAAAGCAGGTATTTGACTACATTTAGCATGCTGGGTTCTCCAAAACAGTCCTGTCATTTGCCTCAGGGATATGAGAACAGCACTGGGCTGTTTTGAGCCAGAGTTACAAAACTTTTACGAGAATTTGACAACCAGGTATTGTCCTATGTTGATGACATATTTTTGACAGATAATGGCTTTTCTACACATTTGATAAGAGTATATCGCATAGTTCTAGGATTTGTTCATATCAATGTCCTATTCTTAGTACATGAGCTGTCAAGGGAAGGCAAAAGCCTTGCAGCGCACTTCTTAGCGAAGTGTGTGCTCTTATTACCACAAAACATTCAATCCATATTGGGATTCATACATTTTGGCAGGAGTTACATTCCAGATTATGCAGAACGAGCTAAATCATTCTACAGCTTGATTCATCCAGACTTTTCATGCAGGCATTGAACAACTGAACACACACAGATATTAAATCAGTACAAGCTGACATGCTAGCTTCAAAGCACTTACACACATGAAAAAACAACAAACTTGGTGATCAGTATCATTATGGGTACATCAGGATATATCTATGTTATATTTAATGAGGGTGACTCTGCCCCAATTGTACAAGAGGTTATAAGCTAATAGCTAGAATGGTCGACCTCAAAGCTGGGAAACCGGGTTCAAGGCTCACCAAGGACGCTCAATATCCTGTGATCTGGGTAGATCACTTAATCTGTGACTAACTAAATAATGAATGTGTCTGTCTGTAAACAACTGGTGCTCATGTAAGGCTCCCTGATACCTTCAGTTGAATTTTGCACTGTATAAAGCTCCAACAAATATACATATATAAATCATTTTAGTGACTGTCACAAAAGCTACCATTTCCAATGCAAAAACATTGCATCCAAGATGGATATGGTAGGCCAACTATCTCACTGAAACAGATGTACACTATATATTAAACTCTGCACTACAAACACAAGCATATATGGAGTACAAAAATGATTATCATCTGCCTAATTAAGTCATGCCTCTTGATCAGTATGATTACATCATCTATACTGATGGTCCTGCACAGCCTGCCATAGGGACAAAACAGCAATACCCAACAGCATGCGCAGATGTTAAGGGTAAAATGCAGGATGGAGAATTCCACCCTGAAAAGACCTACACTCAGTCACTAGGTGATTGCACAGCTCAGCTGGCAGCTCTAATTCTGGCACTAGAGAATTCAGATTCCAGATTCTCCACACTCATAACATGTGATTTGTATTATTGTGTCCAGCCTTAAAATGAGTATGTAAACTATTGGAACCAGAATGCATTCATAGATTCCAGAGGGCACATGATGAAGCAGAAAGTGCTCTGGGGAAAGGTGGATAAGCTGAAAGAATGTATGCCATGGATCTTGTGATCCACACCTTGAGTCATCAATGTGTAGGAATACATGTTGCAGGGAATTCCATGGCTGATGAAGATGCAAAAGCAACAGTGCAAACAGCTGCTGTCACTGTAATTACTCGTTCCAGTATGAAGATGTATAGAGACATTATGACGGCTGTCAACACTGCACATGAAGACATGCACTTTCAAAAAGGCTTTCCAGTGAAGCACTCCTACCAGTTAAGTGCAAGAAACATTCCATTGGCTTATATTCACAGAGTAGGGTATAGATTAATAGTAAATTCATATCGCAGGTTGGGTTTAATTTCAGCAGCAAATGAGGACCTAGTATCATCACATGCAGGGGTGGCAGCTATAATTTCACTATTACAGAAAAGATATTGGTGGCCAGATCTTTATAAAAAGGAATTAGGACGTTGTTCTTAAATGCAACATCTGCCAGCAGATGAAGGGTTCCACCTTAGCTCAGATACCTCTATTGATCTCATTCAAGCCATTAACTTGTGCTTATCTTGACCACTGTGGCCCCTTACAATCAGATGGGGCTTACAAATACATCTTGGTTGCATTGAATTATTGTGCTGGATTCTTATGGTCCTGGTCACAACGATCGGCTGACACCCGAACCTTTATAAAGGATCTGCATGTATTTATCGGTACCTAACCAGTTGGCCCATTCTATTCAGACCAGGGTCCAGCATTCGCCTCCAAGGCATACAACGACACCATGGGAAAACTGGGTGTGATGGTGCAGTTCTCCTCCCCCTACTATTCCAAGGGAAATTTGGTGGTGGAAAGGAAAAACCAAAACTTATAGTAATCTTTAACAGCAAGGGTATTAGGCTCAGGTCGCAGTTGAGTCCATCACCTATAAGGGGTCTAGAGAGCCCTCAACCATCTGTCTAGAAAATCTCTGGGTGGTTGGACTCACTATGGGATCCTGTTTGGGGTTAAAATGTGGGTACCCCACCTCAACATTCCCAGCACAGTGGTGGCAGAATCACAACTTGACATCAATGAATATTTGGCTGTTTTATAGAAACTGATCTGCTTCCTGGATGTGCAGAGCAATGTCCAAATAAAATGCGCTGCCACTGCAGAAGTGAAGGAAGCACCAACAACTTCTAGTTGGATCCCCAAGATTGGTGAACTGGTCCGAGATTAAATAGTGGACAAGAAAGAATGTGGGCCAACTTACAGATCGTCTGTACCTGTCCTGCCTGTTGAAGGTAACAGAACTGTACTCCTTAGTAGTCAAATGTTTCCTCTCACTGCCATACAGGAGGTCTCATTGGAAGCAATGAAGCTTCTACTCCCATGCTGTGGATAGCAAATAATGAATTATCTCTTCTAACTGCTAAATCAACAACTTGTACAGAAACAAAGATTTCTATTACAAAACCCTATATGGATGGTTTGTAGGTCAATATGGCACGATTCAATTTAACTCTAAGTTCTACACAGCCGCCAGAGCAGCCAAAAATAGATCAAACAGCCTCCAGCTACTTTATCGACTTTGAAGACATTTCTTCAGATTTATCTGAGCCACCTGGACCTCTTCAAATAGATTGTGTGTATTCTATTTTTGACTGAAGAAGAAGTAGTTTGTTACTCCTTGGTAATACATTTGGATTACCATTTTATTACTTTTCCTAGTCCTTTGGGTTGGTTTTGTGACAGTCTTTTTTTTTTCCTGCTTCTGAATGACCACTATCTTCCAGAACGCTCTCTCTTGGAATAATCAGCAGAGGACGTGCAGGAGCGTTTTGCACAATCTGTAATTTGGACAGGCACTTCTTCCGAAGGTTGATAAATAAACCATTACAATAACCGGCTCTAGATTGCATCGTAGCAGCAACCACTAACTTCCGCAGCTCAACCAGAATGGATGGAAGAATCCTTCTCAGTAATTTCAGTGTGAAAAAAGAGAGGGCTGTGGCCTGATTGACGTGATTTTCAAAATAAAGTATAGAGTCAAATATGACTCCCAAGTTTCTCACCTTATTTGTGGCCATTGGCAATGGGCCGAATTCTGACGGCCACAAAGTAGCGCACCAGAATTTAGTATGGCCCCCAAAAAGTAGGACTTCAGTCGTACTGGAGTTCAGTTTCGAGCAATTGCCGGCCATCAAATCACCAACCTGACGAAGACAGGTGTGGAACTGTACAGCAGTGTCATCTGGGGGGGCTTTTAATGATACTACAATCTGTGTGGCATTGGCATAAGAACTGGCCAAGAAACCCAGCGACCTAATTAGCCTTGCTAGTGGTGCAACATTAATATTAAAGAGGGTTAGGCTTAATGATGAACCCTGGGGCACTCCGCATGGCAATGTAAAATTAGGTGATTTAAACTCGCCACTCGCCACAAATTGTTCCCAATCAGATATAAAAGTTGCAAGTAAAGCAAATTCTTTCTCTTTAATACCGATCCCTTTCAAAACGTCCAATAATTTTAGATGGTTCACTGTATCAAATGCAGCAGAGAGGTCAAGCAGCACAAGTGCTGCATTGCCTCCTGCATCAACGGTCTTCCTTAGCAATACGGAAGCTGTGATCAGTGCCAATTCAGTGCTATGATGCTTTCTAAACTCAAACTGGGTTGCATCCAAGAAAGCGTGCTTTTCTATATATTCTTATAAAGCACCATTGATGGCTTTCTCTACCATCTCAGCAGGCAGAGGAAGTCTGGAAATTCGATGATAAATATTAGGATCTGCCCCCTCCAAATTTGGCTTCTTCAACAGGGGAGAAGAGATGCCAGTTTCCAACTTGTGGGGAATATGCCCAACGAGAACAATTGATTAAAAATAGGAGACATCTGTTGGGCGAAAAGTTCTGGCAAGAGATAGAGACTTTTAGAGGGGCAAGGTTCCATTGGGGAGCCAGATTTAGTGGCCTACAAAAGGTTGATAACCTCATCCATAGTCACTGACGGAAAAGACAACAATTCTGGGGGGTCACTGGGGGCTAGGGGGACTGAGGAAATTTAGTTGAATATACCAGATGCAGCTAACTTCCCATGCGGTGATGAATTTCCTTGAGCAGGCAGACTGATAAAACACTGTAAATTGCCTCAAAGTTATCTTGGAAAAATGTGTCCAAAGTGTTACAGAAAGTCTGATTTTGAGGTAATTCTGTTATTTCGGGACATTTGGACAACTTTTTTACCATAGAAAAAAGTTCCTTTGAGCAAAGTAAAATGATGTGGTAAAGTGGCGAGTTTTTTCCTCCTGCAACAATTTTTTATACTTCAGCAAAACTTGTTTGTAGACATTTCTGTCCTTTGCATCGTACGAGGATCTCCACTTCCTCTCTAAACGGTGACATTTTTGTTTGTGTAGTCTGAGGTGTTCTGAATACCAGGGTTCAGAGGGTCTTGAACTATGGCTAAATATAGATTTAGCTGGTAACACCTGATCTGTTGACTTCCTAAGTCATTCATCGAATGCAGAAGCTGCCATATTCGGATCCTCTATAACGTTTGGAGTGTTCTGAGATAAGGAGTTTTCAAAAGTGTCAGCAACCATCTAATTCAAAGGCAGTACATTTTTTCGTTGTTTATTTTGTGATTAATCTACCTGTAATTTTTGGAACAAAAATGAAAACATAACAGCCTTATTGTCTGACCACAGAAGTGGTAGAGAGGAAACACATTGTAATGACTGATTACTGGTGAACAACCCATCAAGTAAGTGTCCTTCACAGTGCGTACTGCCAATCGCCTTATGCACAAGGACAAGGCTGTTTGCAATATCAATGAATTGCACTGCATCTCTATCCTGTAAATCCTCAAGATGTAAATTAAAATCACCAAAAACTGTGAAATCGGATGATTGGGATATAACATTCAGGGAGCTAAAAATATCATTCAATAACTCAGCCTGTGCTGTTTGGTCTCTCGCAGCTTTTGATGCGGTTTCTCATTCTAGACTGCGGAAGAGGCTGAAGGAGAATGGCATATGGGGTACTGCACTCAAATAGTTATATAACTTCCTGAACAATAAATCCCAAACTATCACTCTGGGCCCCTACACCTCTGGCAAGATGTATTTGGATAAGGGTGTCTCACAGGGCTCATGCTTGAGCCTCTCTTTTTCCAACATATATATGACACCCCTTGCAAAGATTATGGAGCCTTTTGGTTTTGGAATCATTTCCTATTCCATAAATATGCGGACTCTCACTTTTGAAGCTGACTTAGATTCAGCTAAAAATTGTTTCATGAAAGGAATTCTGGTCATCTCTGGATGGATGACTGAGCTACAATTGAATTCAGACAAGACTGAGATCATACCATTTGGCAAAGCTAGCATTATGTGGTCTAATGAGTGGTGGTCCTCCCAATTAGGAACAGCCCCATGCCCCAAACAATCTGTATAAATATTGTCCAAGCCCTCTCTATGAAAGCCCATATTGTGGATACCACAGGTAGATGTTTCCATAATATGCCACTCCTCTGCAGAATCTTTCCCTTTTAACCACTCTCTTTGAGAAGAACTATAGTTAGCAGTCAGCCGACTAGATTATGGGAACTCTCTTTTGGCAGAAGGCAATGAAACGCTAGTGGCTAGTGGCTAAACTCCAAGTGGTAAAGAATATGACAATGACAGTTAAACTCATTTACAATCTTCCTTTGGCAACTCCGTCAGCTCCTTCACTGAAGTCACTTCACTAGCTGCCAGTGAAGAAACTGAGAATCTTAACCCCTTCACTGCTCAAACCGCAACGTGGACACACCACATTTTCACAATGAAAAATTACCCTTTTATTGCAAAGTGCCTAGCTATAGTTTTTAACCCTAGCTAGGCCTGCACCTAAGGAAATCTAGCAAACATATACATGTTTTTAAACTAACAACCCAGTGAAATACAAGATGAGGTGACTGGACTGGCTCTCACCAGGTTCTGTTTCCCAGAATCCTGTGCAAACTTAAAAAATCGTAAAAAACACATTTTCCTCACATTTCTGAGGTGCAAAGTTCTGGATTCTGTGTGAATCCACAAAATTCCACCCTCCACGTGTTCCCCAAAGTGTTGCGTGAAAAATGGTAACTCACAGGAAACGGCCCAAAATGCAACATGGACACACCACATTTTCACAGTGAAAAATTATCCTTTTTTTGCAAAGTGCCTAGCTGTAGTTTTTGAACCCTATCTCTGCCGGCACCTAGGGAAACCTAGCAAACCTATACATGTTTGAAATCTAGACATCCAGAGGAATCCGGGATGGGGTAACTTGACTGGCTCTCACCAGGTTATGTTAACCAGAATCCCTTTGAATCTAAAAAATGTCTACAAAAAAAAGAATTTCTCACATTTCTGTGATACAAAGTTCTGGAGTATGCGTGGGTCCACAAAATTCCACTCACCCTGCATTCCTCAATGTTTTCCAAGATAAATGGTACCTCACTTGTGTGGGTAGGCCCGTGACAGGAAATGGCTACAAACACAACCTGGACACACCACATTTACGTTTTTTGATAAAGTGTCTTTCTGTAGTTCTTGAACCCTAGTTCTGCCGGCACCTAGGGAAACCTAGCAAACCTATATGTTTTTGAAAACTATGCACCGAGGGAAATATAGGATGGGGTGACTTGGGTGGCTCTCACCAGGTTCTGTTACCCAGAACCCTTGCAAACCTAAAGAATTGTCAATAAAACCAAATTTTCCTTGCATTTCTGTGGTGGAAAGTTCTGGAATCTGCGTGGATCCACAAGATTTCACCCACCCCGCTTTTCCCAAAGTACTCTGAGAAAAATGGTACCTCACTTGTGTGGGTAGGCCTAGTCCCCGCGACAGAAAACGGTGCAAAACTCAACTTGGACACATCACATTTTCACAGTCAAAAATGACCCTATTTTTGCAAAGTGCCTAGCTGTAGTTTTTTAATTCTGGCTCTGCCGGCACCTGGGAAAACCTAGCCAACCTATATATTTTTGAAAGCTAGACACCCAGGGTAATCCAGGATCGGGTCACTTGACTGGATCTCACTAGGTTCTGTTACCCAGAATCCCTTACAAACCTAAAAAACTGTAAAAAAAAACACATTTTCCTCATATTTCCGTGGTGTAAATTTCTGGAACCTGTGTGGAACCACAAAATTCCACCCACCCCGCGTTCCCCAAAGTGTTTTGAGAAAAATGGTACCTTACTTGTGTGGGTGGGTCAAGTACCCATGACAGGCAAGAGCCCAAAACCTATTGAGGCGACATCAAAATTACCTAGCACAAACCAACCTGGTTTTGCATGGGGGGTCCCATGAGTTTTTGGCCCGGGGCTCGGCGGTCATCTAGGGAAATACACCAAGCCCACATATTTCTGGAAACTCGACACCTGGGGAAGTCCAGAGAGGTATGGCTTGCTTGGGTCCCCCAACATTCTCCTACCCAGAGTCCCCTGCAAACCTCAAATTTCTCAGAATCTTTTTTTTCCTCAAATATCTGTGTGGAAAAAGTTTTGGAATCTACATGGATCCACAAATTTCCTCCCACCCAGTGTTCCCTCATGTCTCCCAATAAAAATTGTACCTCACTTGCTTGGGTGGGTCAAGGACCCACAACAGGTAAGAGCCCAAAACCTCCCTCCTGCCCTCGCTGACTCCTGCCCTGAGCTGCCTGGTATCATACACATCGCGCTGCTGAGCTTCCTAGACGCTGCTGTTAACTTTCTCTGTTACCTGCATAGCGCTGCTGCCCTCGTTTAGCGCTAGAACGTGCCTGCCTGCTTGTGATAAACTGTGCCTGCATTTACTGATTATTTTGAACTACCTTTGCTGAAACCTGCATTTGCTGACCATTTATCAGCGTTTTTAGCTCATACCTCTGCTCCTTCCTCAAACCGGGTCAAAAATTGCGTTATAGCCGCCATTTGCTTCTGTTGTTGTTGTTCTGCCCTGAGACCGCCCCCTCCACCACGCAACCGCCTCCCATCCGATCCTCCCTCCCACTTTGTTTGTAAGCTCACCCCTGTCCACCATAGCGCTGTGACCACCTCGACCTCGTTGAGTACGGTCGCTCACTCCTGCCCTCGCTGACTCCTGCCCTGAGCTGCCTGGTATCGTACACATCGCGCTGCTGAGCTTCCTAGACGCTGCTGTTAACTTTCTCTGTTACCTGCATAGCGCTGCTGCCCTCGTTTAGCGCTTGAACGTGCCTGCCTGCTTGTGATAAACTGTGCCTGCATTTACTGATTATTTTGAACTACCTTTGCTGAAACCTGCATTTGCTGACCATTTATCAGTGTTTTTAGCTCATACCTCTGCTCCTTCCTCAAACCGGGTCAAAAATCGCGTTATAGCCGCCATTTGGTTCTGTTGTTGTTGTTCTGCCCTGAGACCGCCCCCTCCACCACACAACCGCCTCCCATCCGATCCTCCCTCCCACTTTGTTTGTAAGCTCACCCCTGTCCACCATAGCGCTGTGACCACCTCGACCTCGTTGAGTACGGTCGCTCACTCCTGCCCTCGCTGACTCCTGCCCTGAGCTGCCTGGTATCGTACACATCGCGCTGCTGAGCTTCCTAGACGCTGCTGTTAACTTTCTCTGTTACCTGCATAGCGCTGCTGCCCTCGTTTAGCGCTAGAACGTGCCTGCCTGCTTGTGATAAACTGTGCCTGCATTTACTGATTATTTTGAACTACCTTTGCTGAAACCTGCATTTGCTGACCATTTATCAGCGTTTTTAGCTCATACCTCTGCTCCTTCCTCAAACCGGGTCAAAAATCGCGTTATAGCCGCCATTTGCTTCTGTTGTTGTTGTTCTGCCCTGAGACCGCCCCCTCCACCACGCAACCGCCTCCCATCCGATCCTCCCTCCCACTTTGTTTGTAAGCTCACCCCTGTCCACCATAGCGCTGTGACCACCTCGACCTCGTTGAGTACGGTCGCTCCCTCCTACCCTCGCTGACTCCTGCCCTGAGCTGCCTGGTATCGTACATATCGCGCTGCTGAGCTTCCTAGACGCTGCTGTTAACTTTCTCTGTTACCTGCATAGCGCTGCTGCCCTCGTTTAGCGCTAGAACATGCCTGCCTGCTTGTGATAAACTGTGCCTGCATTTACTGATTATTTTGAACTACCTTTGCTGAAACCTGCATTTGCTGACCATTTATCAGCGTTTTTAGCTCATACCTCTGCTCCTTCCTCAAACCGGGTCAAAAATCGCGTTATAGCCGCCATTTGCTTCTGTTGTTGTTGTTCTGCCCTGAGACCGCCCCCTCCACCACGCAACCGCCTCCCATCCGATCCTCCCTCCCACTTTGTTTGTAAGCTCACCCCTGTCCACCATAGCGCTGTGACCACCTCGACCTCGTTGAGTACGGTCGCTCCCTCCTGCCCTCGCTGACTCCTGCCCTGAGCTGCCTGGTATCGTACACATCGCGCTGCTGAGCTTCCTAGACGCTGCTGTTAACTTTCTCTGTTACCTGCATAGCGCTGCTGCCCTCGTTTAGCGCTAGAACGTGCCTGCCTGCTTGTGATAAACTGTGCCTGCATTTACTGATTATTTTGAACTACCTTTGCTGAAACCTGCATTTGCTGACCATTTATCAGCGTTTTTAGCTCATACCTCTGCTCCTTCCTCAAACCGGGTCAAAAATCGCGTTATAGCCGCCATTTGCTTCTGTTGTTGTTGTTCTGCCCTGAGACCGCCCCCTCCACCACGCAACCGCCTCCCATCCGATCCTCCCTCCCACTTTGTTTGTAAGCTCACCCCTGTCCACCATAGCGCTGTGACCACCTCGACCTCGTTGAGTACGGTCGCTCCCTCCTACCCTCGCTGACTCCTGCCCTGAGCTGCCTGGTATCGTACACATCGCGCTGCTGAGCTTCCTAGACGCTGCTGTTAACTTTCTCTGTTACCTGCATAGCGCTGCTGCCCTCGTTTAGCGCTAGAACGTGCCTGCCTGCTTGTGATAAACTGTGCCTGCATTTACTGATTATTTTGAACTACCTTTGCTGAAACCTGCATTTGCTGACCATTTATCAGCGTTTTTAGCTCATACCTCTGCTCCTTCCTCAAACCGGGTCAAAAATTGCGTTATAGCCGCCATTTGCTTCTGTTGTTGTTGTTCTGCCCTGAGACCGCCCCCTCCACCACGCAACCGCCTCCCATCCGATCCTCCCTCCCACTTTGTTTGTAAGCTCACCCCTGTCCACCATAGCGCTGTGACCACCTCGACCTCGTTGAGTACGGTCGCTCCCTCCTGCCCTCGCTGACTCCTGCCCTGAGCTGCCTGGTATCGTACACATCGCGCTGCTGAGCTTCCTAGACGCTGCTGTTAACTTTCTCTGTTACCTGCATAGCGCTGCTGCCCTCGTTTACCGCTAGAACGTGCCTGCCTGCTTGTGATAAACTGTGCCTGCATTTACTGATTATTTTGAACTACCTTTGCTGAAACCTGCATTTGCTGACCATTTATCAGCGTTTTTAGCTCATACCTCTGCTCCTTCCTCAAACCGGGTCAAAAATCGCGTTATAGCCGCCATTTGCTTCTGTTGTTGTTGTTCTGCCCTGAGACCGCCCCCTCCACCACGCAACCGCCTCCCATCCGATCCTCCCTCCCACTTTGTTTGTAAGCTCACCCCTGTCCACCATAGCGCTGTGACCACCTCGACCTCGTTGAGTACGGTCGCTCCCTCCTACCCTCGCTGACTCCTGCCCTGAGCTGCCTGGTATCATACATATCGCGCTGCTGAGCTTCCTAGACGCTGCTGTTAACTTTCTCTGTTACCTGCATAGCGCTGCTGCCCTCGTTTAGCGCTAGAACATGCCTGCCTGCTTGTGATAAACTGTGCCTGCATTTACTGATTATTTTGAACTACCTTTGCTGAAACCTGCATTTGCTGACCATTTATCAGCGTTTTTAGCTCATACCTCTGCTCCTTCCTCAAACCGGGTCAAAAATCGCGTTATAGCCGCCATTTGCTTCTGTTGTTGTTGTTCTGCCCTGAGACCGCCCCCTCCACCACGCAACCGCCTCCCATCCGATCCTCCCTCCCACTTTGTTTGTAAGCTCACCCCTGTCCACCATAGCGCTGTGACCACCTCGACCTCGTTGAGTACGGTCGCTCCCTCCTGCCCTCGCTGACTCCTGCCCTGAGCTGCCTGGTATCGTACACATCGCGCTGCTGAGCTTCCTAGACGCTGCTGTTAACTTTCTCTGTTACCTGCATAGCGCTGCTGCCCTCGTTTAGCGCTAGAACGTGCCTGCCTGCTTGTGATAAACTGTGCCTGCATTTACTGATTATTTTGAACTACCTTTGCTGAAACCTGCATTTGCTGACCATTTATCAGCGTTTTTAGCTCATACCTCTGCTCCTTCCTCAAACCGGGTCAAAAATCGCGTTATAGCCGCCATTTGCTTCTGTTGTTGTTGTTCCGCCCTGAGACCGCCCCCTCCACCACGCAACTGCCTCCCATCCGATCCTCCCTCCCACTTTGTTTGTAAGCTCACCCCTGTCCACCATAGCGCTGTGACCACCTCGACCTCGTTGAGTACAGTCGCTCCCTCCTGCCCTCGCTGACTCCTGCCCTGATCTGCCTGGTATCGTACACATCGCGCTGCTGAGCTTCCTAGACGCTGCTGTTAACTTTCTCTGTTACCTGCATAGCGCTGCTGCCCTCGTTTTAGCGCTAGAACGTGCCTGCCTGCTTGTGATAAACTGTGCCTGCATTTACTGATTATTTTGAACTACCTTTGCTGAAATCTGCATTTGCTGACCATTTATCAGCGTTTTTAGCTCATACCTCTGCTTCTTCCTCAAACCGGGTCAAAAATCGCGTTATAGCCGCCATTTGGTTCTGTTGTTGTTGTTCTGCCCTGAGACCGCCCCCTCCACCACACAACCGCCTCCCATCCGATCCTCCCTCCCACTTTGTTTGTAAGCTCACCCCTGTCCACCATAGCGCTGTGACCACCTCGACCTCGTTGAGTACGGTCGCTCACTCCTGCCCTCGCTGACTCCTGCCCTGAGCTGCCTGGTATCGTACACATCGCGCTGCTGAGCTTCCTAGACGCTGCTGTTAACTTTCTCTGTTACCTGCATAGCGCTGCTGCCCTCGTTTAGCGCTAGAACGTGCCTGCCTGCTTGTGATAAACTGTGCCTGCATTTACTGATTATTTTGAACTACCTTTGCTGAAACCTGCATTTGCTGACCATTTATCAGCGTTTTTAGCTCATACCTCTGCTCCTTCCTCAAACCGGGTCAAAAATCGCGTTATAGCCGCCATTTGCTTCTGTTGTTGTTGTTCTGCCCTGAGACCGCCCCCTCCACCACGCAACCGCCTCCCATCCGATCCTCCCTCGCCCCTCCCCCCTCAACAACCTCTTATGACAGTTGCTCCCGCGTGCAGCGTTCACGCGCAGCGATCACGCCCCAGTTGCGCCGAAGGTGCGCCAAAGGTAAGCCCGTCTACGCCCGTCCGCGCCTGGCCCGCGCCCAGCGCCAGAGCCCCTGGTCCTCGTAATGTCCACCCCTCCCGCATTACTTACGATGCCACCACCCTCCTAGCCCTTAACCCCGGCCGCTCCCCCAACTGCGTCCAAGCCGCTCCTGGACACACCCATGGACCCTTCTCCTGCAACTCCTGCAAGTTCGACAGCACCAAGAACAACTCCTCAGCTACGAACACACAACAGATACCTGACCCCAACCACCTTAAATGCATCCTGCTCAACACCCGCTCGGTCCACAGGCACGCCATTGACCTCTGGAATCTACTAGACACCATCTCTCCGGACGTCGCCTTCCTAACAGAAACATGGATGAACGCCACATCAGCCCCAGACATCACCATTGCCATCCCGGAAGGCTATAAGATCATCCGCAAGGACCGCACCAGCCACACAGGAGGAGGCATCGCTATCGCCCATAAGAAATCCATCCGCATCTCAACCAGTTCAGACACCAATCTCGCCAACACTGAACACCTTCACTTCCAGATCCACATCGACCCCAAGACCACACTCAGAGGCACCCTCCTTTACAGGCCACCAGGACCCCGCGCACAATTTAGTGAAGACATCACGGACTTCATCACCCCACACGCGCTCCCCTCCGAGGAATACATCCTTCTGGGAGACCTCAACTTTCACCTTGAAAAGAACAACGACCGCAACACCACCACCATCTTGAACAACCTCGCCAACCTCGGACTCAAACAACTTGTCACCACCCCCACCCACATTGCTGGTCACACACTCGACCCTATCTTCACCTCCAGCAAACATGTCTCCTTCAGCCACTCCACAGCTCTCCTTTGGACTGACCACAGCTGCGTTCACTTTACCTACAACAAGCCCACATCCAACAACCACCCCCAACCCACTCTGCAAAGAAACTGGAACAAAATCCCCATCGACCAGATCTCCTCATCGCTTCTTCTAAACCCCCCAGCCCACTCTTCAAACCCCGACCAAGCAGCCACCAACCTCACCCAATGGTTATCCAACAGCGCCGACATCCTAGCACCACTGAAAAAACGACAAATCAAACTAGGCAGCAAGAAGGCCTCCTGGTTCAACGATGATCTTAAGAAATCCAAGAAACTCTGTCGCTCCCTTGAGAAGGCCTGGAAAAAAGACCCAACCACCAACACCAAGGACGCCTTCAAAAACGCCACCCGCATACACCACCGACTGATCCGGAATGCCAAGAAAGCCGCCTTCAAGGACCGAATAGATAACAACGCCCACAACAGCAAGGAATTATTCAACATCGTCAAGGAATTCACCAACCCCTCAGCCAACTCCAACGACATCACCCCCTCTCAAGCCCTCTGCGATTCCCTAGCCTCATTCTTCCACAACAAAATTGCTGACATCCACAACAGCTTCGACAACCGACCCGAAGACCAACCCACCCAACCCCCTGCAGGACCCCCTCTCCCCCTGAACATCCTCAATAACTGGAAGCCAATCTCCACTGAGGACACCATCCGTCTGATGAACTCCATCCACTCAGGATCCCCTACAGACCCATGCCCTCACCACATCTTTAACAAAGCAGACTCCATTATAGCACCGCACCTCCGAGACGTCATCAACTGCTCCCTCAACTCTGCAACCTTCCCGGAAAGCTGAAAACATGCCGAACTCAGCGCCCTCCTGAAGAAACCCACAGCTAACCCCACCGAACTCAAAAACTACCGC
This sequence comes from Lissotriton vulgaris, assembly GCF_964263255.1. NCBI lineage: Eukaryota > Metazoa > Chordata > Amphibia > Caudata > Salamandridae > Lissotriton > Lissotriton vulgaris. The sequence goes on along the minus strand of NC_141689.1, from coordinate 2,061,547,756 downwards.
CCTATCTCACTCCTTCCATTCCCGGCCAAAGTCATCGAGAAAGCGGTCAACAACCAGCTCGCCGCCTTCCTCGAAACCAACAAATCCCTCGACTCCTCACAGTCCGGCTTCCGAGCCAAGCACAGCACTGAAACCGCCCTCATCGCAGCAACAGACGACATTCGAACTCTACTGGACAATGGAGACACAGTCGCCCTCATCCTCCTCGACCTCTCCGCAGCCTTTGACACGGTCTGCCATAGCACCCTTCTACAACGCCTCAGAAATATCGGAATCCAAGGAAAAGCACTGGAATGGATCACCTCGTTCCTCACCGGGAGAACCCAGAGAGTGCGCCTCCCACCATTCAAGTCAGAGGCCACTGAAGTCATCTGCGGCGTACCACAAGGATCTTCACTCAGCCCCACCCTCTTCAACGTATACATGAGCCCCCTCGCGGCCATCGCACGCCAACATAACCTCAACATCATCTCCTACGCTGATGACACTCAACTGATCCTCTCACTCACCAAAGACCCTAACACCGCCAAAACCAACCTACATGAAGGAATGAAAGAAGTAGCCGAATGGATGAAGCATAGCCATCTGAAACTGAACTCAGACAAAACAGAAGTCCTCATCCTAGGCACCTCCCCTTCCGCCTGGGATGACTCTTGGTGGCCAGAGGCCCTTGGAAAAGCACCCATCCCGACGGACCACGCACGGAACCTGGGCGTCATCCTGGATTCCTCACTCTCGATGAACAGACAAGTCAACGCCGTCTCTTCATCTTGCTTCAACATTCTTCGCATGCTCAAAAAAACATTTCGGTGGATCCCCACCGAAACGAGAAAAACAGTCACCCACGCTCTGGTCACGAGCCGTCTGGACTACGGAAACACCCTCTACGCCGGTACCACCGCAAAACTCCAGAAAAAACTCCAACGCATCCAGAATGCTTCAGCCAGGCTTATACTAGACATCCCGCGTAAAGATCACATCTCTGGACACCTGAAAAACCTCCACTGGCTCCCCGTCAATAAAAGGATTACTTTCCGGCTCCTAACCCACGCACACAAAGCGCTCTACGAAATCGGACCTGAATGCCTCAACACAAGACTGTCCTTCTACACCCCCTCCCGCCAGCTACGATCCGCCAACCAAGCCCTTGCCACTGTACCTCGCATCAACAAAACCACCATGGGAGGTAGATCCTTCTCCTATCTGGCAGCTAAGACCTGGAACTCACTTCCCACTCACCTTCGCCTTACTCAGAACCACCTAGCATTCAGAAAGCAAATTAAAACGTGGATATTTGACAAGTAATTCCCCACCCTTCTCCAAGCGCCTTGAGACCCTTTGGGTATGTAGCGCGCTATATAAATTTATTGACTTGACTTGAATTGACTCAAAAGTAGCTATCACAAACCAACTTGGTTTTGCAAGGGGGTTCCCATGATTTTTTGGCCTGGGGATCGGCGGACATCTAGGGAAACCTACCAAACCCACACATTTCTGGAAAATAGACACCAAGGGGAGTCCAGCGAGGTATGGCAACATTCTCCTTACCAGAATCCCCTGCAAACCTCAAATTTTGCTGAAAAAATCACTTCTTTCTCAAATTTCTGTGTGGGAATGTTCTGGATTCCATGTGGATCCACAAATTTCCTACCACCCAGCGTTCCTTCACGTCTCTTGATAAAAATAAAACCTCACTCACGTAGGTGGGTCAAGTACCCGCGACAGGCAAAGGCCCACCACGTATTGAGGAGACATCAAAATGACCTATCACAAAACAACCCGGTGTTGTAAGAGGGGTCACCTGGGTTTTTGGCCCCGGGCTCAGTGGCCATCTTGGAAAACTACCAAACCCACACATTTCGGAAAACTAGATACCCCTGAGAGTCCAGTGAGGTATGACTTGCGTGGGTCCCCCAACATTTCCCTACCCAAAATTGATGTCACCTCAACAGGTTTTGGCCCCCTGCCTGTTGGGGGTACTTGACCCACCAACACAAGTGAGGTACAATTTTTCTTGGAAGACTTTGGAAAATGGGGGTTCGGTGGAATTTTGTTGATCCACACAGATTCCAGAACTTTCAACCACAGAAATGTGAGGAAAACTTGTTTTTTTACACATTTTTAGGTTTGCAACGGATTCTGAGTAACAGAACCTGGTGGGAGCCAGTCAAGTCACCCCATCCTGGATTCTCCTGGGTGTCTAGTTTTACAGAATGTACAGGTTTGCTAGGTTTCTCTATGTCCCGGCTGCCCTAGGGCCCAAAATCCACAGGTAGGCACATTTCTAAAAACAAGTCTGTGCCTAGTGGGCTTTCTGCCACATGCCCTCGGAGGAAATCGGGGGGCGGGGGAGGTTGCCCTCATATGTCCCCAAGGGGGGCAAAATGACTGTGGCTATTGTGTTGGGGGTGGGGGCATTGGTATGCACATTCTGGGCAGCCCCAACCCTGGCTGCAGATCAGGGGCCCCTGCCCACATCTGCCCCCGGGGGGGGGGGCAGAAAGACTGTGGCCTTTTTGGGGCGGAGTTGTTCTTGGCTGACCCCACTCCAACATCAATAAAAGAAATCCCTGGTTTCTAGTGACCTTTGTGCTCCCCCAGTGGCTGATTGGGGGCTACAGCCCCGTCTGCCTCTGGGAGATAGCCCCACAAGCACTGAAACTAAGTTTCAGTTTCTATTTCATTGTAATGATGATAGCGCACCATGCAAGCGATTGTCATTTCAATGAAATACAAAAATTGGCCTGGGGAGGTTGGGGAATCCCTGGTTTTAAGTGGGCTTTCAGCCCTTCAGGTGGGACAGAAAGAGTAACATTGATGTGGGGGGGGGGTGAGGACATCGCCAAGCCCTTTTTGGGCAGCCCCCACCCCAACATCAATAAAAAAAATCCCTGGTGTCTAGTGGCCTTTCTGACCCCCGGGGGCAGACTGGGGGCTACTGCCCCAATTGACCCCTGGGGGAGCAAAAAGACAGACATTTCTCTGGGGGGCATTGTCATGCCCTTTTGGGGCAGCCCCCACCCCAACATCAATTAAAAAAAAATCCTGTTTTTTATTGGTCTTTCTGCCCCCGGGAGGAGGAAAATCTGACATTTCTGTGGGGGACGGGCGCATTGCCATGCCCTCCTTTTTGGGCAGCATTAGAAGACAATGGTCCAAAGACTAGTATTTTGCAACGCCGCAGTTAGTCAACAGTTCATAATTCAGAAAGTGGAATAGTCTCACAACGCAACAGCCAAAAGACAATAAACAGTGGTGATTTATTCATTTTCTACCACTATTATGCAATATAAATACATTTTTCAATACATGTAGGCCATATTGGTTGCCTAAAAGGGAGCGTGCAAAATAGAAAGATGTAGTAGTGCTTGGTGATAAGAAAACCAAAGAATTGCAAAGATCGTGACATACAAACACACTTTTTTGTTCATATAAAAAGGATCAATAATCATCCCTATGCTGAGACCTGGCCATAAATCAATTCATACATAATTTTAGCATGGATCACAAGAGTGCGCAAACACCTTACAACAAAAGGAAGCAAATGTTTCACCTCTTCCTGTCAAATCTAAAGTGGTTGAGTCAAGTGAACCTTCTTTATCAATAATTCTTGAGGAAAATCAAGCTCTTCGTGTCAACATAGACTCAATTGTGTAATAGATTAAACATTTGCGCAAAGACATGGCTAGTATGTCAATGAACATTTCTGATAACTCAATTAAAATAAATGACAATAAAGTTAAAATCGATGCTTTTTTACCTCTTGTGGCAAAAATGTCTGCTCACCTTCTGGATATGGAAAATCGTAATAGACAATACAATTTATGAATTTTTAACTTGCCAAAAGATGTTGTAGGTTCCAATTGCAGATTACATTTAGAGATTCTGATTCCTGGTCTTGTAAACATCAAATTTCCATAAAAATTTGAGATTGATAAGGCACAAAGGATTCCATCACACTGTAATCTGCGCCACACAAAACCTAGACAAATGATTTTTAAAGTCCTTCAACACAATCATTTGGTTTTGATAAGAAAAGCTGCACGAGACATTCCTTCTTTGATGGTCAATGGAAATAAAAATTGTATTCACCAATTCTTTGCTAAGGAAACTGTTTCTATTTGCAAGGAATTTACTGCTCTTCGCCCTCAGCTTAGAAGTCTTGCATTCAAATATGGTCATTTTGACCCATCAACAATGCGCATATGGAAAGATACTTTTTCTAAATCCTCCCAATGACCTGATGAGTTAAAATTATTCCTGGATCAGCACTCACAGCATTCAATGGATATTGAAAACTCTGCTACCTGAACTTTAGTTCTAAGAATTTTTCTGACAACTATTATGGTTATATTTTTAGGGGGCTCCAGCAGTTTCGGTCATGCTTGTGTGTGCATTTCATTTGTGTTATTAATGTTTACTGTTTGTTGCTTTTCCTATGTTTTTCTTGTTTTCTTTCTCCTTCCCCTCTCTTTTTTCATCATCTGTCGTGGAGTTACTATTTTTCTCTATCATCCTACATCTTTGTCTCCTCTTCTTGTTCTTCTTTTTCTTTCATTTTCACTATGGCTAGTGTTCTTAATATTAAGATAGTTTCTTTAAATGTTAAGGGGCTACGTCTTGCTGTTAGACGTATGCAAATTTTAGACTTATTGGGTAGTTGTAAAGCGGATATTTGCTTTATACAAGAACCTCAAATTGATGACAACATTTTAGAGTATATGAAAAAATGGGTTAATATAATTGTTTCATCACGTGCAAATGGCAAGAAAAATGGTGTTGCTATTTTTTTTGCAAAAAGGTTACATTGTCAAATTCTGAGTAAAGTTTCAGATACAGATGGAAGATATGTTATCGCTAAGATTAAAGTTCATGATTCGGTTATGTTTTTATTAAATGTTCATGGACCTACTGCTGATGAACCTCACTTTTGGACTGTCTTGGCAACTGAAGTTCTCAAACTAGGTAAATTTCCTCTTACAGTTGGTGGGGATTTCAATAATATATCAGACCCCCTATTAGATAGATTAACTCTGACTAAATTTCGACCTCCTAAAGTTTGTTTTGCTTTCATATCATTTCTTCAAACTACAAAGCGTGTTGACATTTGGAAATTAGATTTTCCCACAGACAAAATGTTTACATTTTTTCTATCCCACATAATTCTCATTCTAAGCTTGATTATCTATTAATTCACTGAAAAAACATAGGTTTCAGGCCTGTTATAGTTAGGAATTAGCATTTAAAAAACCTTATAAATTCACAGAAAAAAACATAGGTTTCAGGGATGTTATAGTTAGCTGGACATTTCACTTTTACAAAACCATTGAAATTCCTCCGATATAGTTAGTGACATCACTGATGACATCTCAAATGACATCACTGATGACATCATCCATGTGAATTTCAATGGTTTTGTATGAGTGAAATGTCCAGCTAACTATAACACCCCTGAAACCTATGGTTTTTTCAGTGAATTTCAAAGGTTTTTTAAATGCTAATTCCTAACTATAACAGGCCTGAAATCTATGTTTTTTCTCCGTGAATTTCGAAGGTTTTTTAAATGCTAATTCCTAACTATAACATGTCTGAAACCTATGGTTTATTCAGTGAATTTCAAAGGTTTTGTAAATGACAATTTTTAAATTTATTAATTGTTATATTTATTTTTTATACTAATTTCTAATTTTTTTAAAACTATTTATTTTTAGATATTTTATTTTTTTAAATTACATTATAATTACATTATACATTACATTACAAAATATACTTCCTCAGAATGAATTACATTAGTTTAAATACTTTGCAAATAGGCAATAGACTTATAAGTACAGTAGTTACAGTTGTTGCAATGGGCAACACAATTTCAAACACAATGCAACATTGAGCTCAATGGGAATTTCTAGTTAAATGAAATTAGTTACTTTATGGATTACTTTTCTAACCACAGGACTGGATCCTAGATTCAGTCTTGGGACATCTCCAGTAAACAGTTGAGTAAAAGCGTTTTGGTTACAGTAGTGATTTTCAAGGAATATTATTGTATTTTAAAAGTTGACACTTAAAAACTTTTTCACATAGAATTACCAATGTTATCCCATGGGAGGAAATTCACTTAGCAGATAAGTAGTGCTATCATTACTTTTTATTACTCAGTGGTGGATCCTGGATCCAGCACTGATGCAATTCCGATACACAGTTGAAATAATGTGTTTAAGTCATTCAGGCGATTTTTAAGGAATATTTGTAGTTTATGAAAATACAAGTTACTGGTAAGTACGGTTAGAATTACTTTTCAGGATCAGTACTGGGCTTAAAGATACAGCATTGAGGTTTGTCCTGATGACATGTGAGTAAATCAGAATTCGTAGTTTAGCTAATTTTAGAGGAATATTTGTAAGTTTCAAAACTCCACACTAAGAAGAATTTCCAAGTGAAACAAGTCAATGTTAGCCTATGGAAGGAAATTCAAGTTACTGGTAAGTACGGTTAGAATTACTTTTCAGGGTCAGTACTAGGCTCAAAGATGCAGCACTGAGGTCTCTCCTGATATCAGGTGAGTAAATCGGAATTAGTAGTTCGGCTGATTTTAGATGAATATTTGTAAGTTCCAAGACTCCATACTTAGAAGAATTTCCAAGTGAAACCAGTCAATGTTAGCCTATGGAAGAAAATTCAAGTTACTGGTAAGTATGGTTAGAATTACTTTTCAGGATCAGTACTGGGCTCAAAGATGCAGCACTGATAACAGGTAAGTTAATCAGTATTCGTAGTTGATTTTACTTCGGTCCAGTACATATATAGAGCCACTTTCCTACACCATCTCCTCCCTTCACCACTGTGCCAACACGCCCTGTGGCGCGTTTTAAGATGGGGAAATAATTCCGCTACAATCCTGAAGGTCCTTAGAGTCCAACTAGCCCTCTAGGTACATCCAGTAGGCGCCACAGAGCTGCGTAGAGGGGAGATGTAAAAAGGCACACGGCCTGCACCACATCTCTGCAATGCAGGAGGACAGTGGCACTTCTAGGAAGCACCTGGTGGGCTACTTGGCCCCCAGGGTCCCTCACGATTGAAGAGGAATTTTTTCTTCAACTTAAAACACACCACAGGGCGTATTTGCACGCGTCACCTCAGGCCCAGTCTCCTCCCCTCACCAGTGTGTAAACATGCCCCATGGCACGTTTTAGGTTGGGAGATTAAGTCCCCTTGAATCCTGAGGGTCCCTAGCACCAAACTAGCCCACTAGCCACCTCCAGTAAGTGCCACAGATCTGCGTTGCAGAAAGATATTAAAAGGGTTGTGGCCTCTGAATACCTCTCTGCAACGCAGCTCCCTGGCGCATACTGGAGGTACCTGGTGGGCTAGTTGGCCCCCAGGGACCCCCAGTATTGAAGGGGAATTAATTCACCGATTTAAAACGTGCCACAGGCGCGTTTGCAGAGTGTATTTGTGAGGGGGCGGGCCTAGGGATGATTGCCTCTTTTGTTAAAAACTTTTTTTGAAAGGCGGGCTGTGTGGCCCCCCCTTCCTTTTACTTTTTTGGGGCCCTGAAGACCCCATCCCCCAGGGCCTCACCCCAAAAATAAAAAATTTCAAAATTGATTTACGGGAAGGGGGCCGCGTGGCCCCCTCCTGTGGCCAATTCCGGGCCCCAGGGACCCCATCCCCCAGAGCATGGCCACATTTTTAAATATTTTTATGAAGTGGGTTGTGTAGCCCTCCTCCTCAGGCCACTTAAGGCCCCGGGGCCACAATCCCCTGGGGCTGGCCATTGTTTTTTGGTTTTTTTTCCTAATGGGGAGGGGGATGCGTGGCCCCCCTCCTGGGCCACTTATGGCCCGGGGACCCCATCCTCCGGGGCCTGGCCTACTGTTGGGAACCATGGGGGGGTCCCCAATCCCCCCACGGTCCTAGCCGGCATCCCGCCACCTGCGGGAGCCAATCAATCAATCATGACACTTGTATAGCGCGCTACTCACCCGGAAGGGTCTCAAGGCGCTGGGGGAGAGGGGTCCGTTACTGCTCGAAAAGCCAGGTCTTGAGTTTGAGCATTGCTTTTCCCCATGGGGAGCAGCTAACATGCTGCTCCCCATGTGGAGCATCAATCTGCTTTGCTTCATTGAAGCAAGGGCAGGTTTTCCTGCTCTCGCTTCAATGAAGCAAAGCAGTTTGCAATGGCAGGGTGGAAACCGCGAGGCTCCCGCTCTGCCACTGCAAACAGCAGTGTCCCGGGGTGGGCACCCTGGGACACTGTAGGAGCCGGCCCTGGGAGGTGGCTGTCCCCAGGGCCATCGAGGGCTCCAGGCGGGGGGGCCGCACGGTGCCCCTCCTACCTTTGTCAAAGCCCCAGGGGGTGGTGGTCCCCAGGGCAGGGGGTCTGTCACGGACCCCCCAATGTACATATTTAGACCCCTGGGAGGTGGCAGTCCCCAGGGCATGTCGGGGGCTTGAGCCCCCCACACAGAATATTTTATTTTAAAAAGACCCAGGGTGGTGGTCCCCGGGCTGCGGGGGGCCATGCGCCCCCACCTTACTTTTGTAAAACCCCCAGGGGTGGCAGTCCCTGGGGCTGGGGGGGCCTGAGAGCCCAGCTGCAACAAATGTAAACAAAGCCCCGGGGGGGCAGTTCCCGTGGCTTGGAGGGGCCTAAGAGCACCCCCACTTAATTTAGAGAAGCCCCGGGGTGGCGGTCCCCAGGACAGCAGGGCCTTAGAGCCCCCACCTAATTTCAATAAGCCCATGGGGTGGCAGTCCCCAGGGCAGTGTGGCGGGGATTTTTTCAGCATGCCCCCGGGATTTGGCCCCCCAAAGGCTAATTAGCCTTGAAGCACGGGAGCCCGCCCTTCATTTTTTTTTAATCAGCAAGATACGCACATCCTGCATGGATTTTGCCATTTTTTATTTTTTTTATTTTTTGGGGGGCCTTGGGGGTCTTTGTGGGACCCCCTGAACAGGTCTAGGGGGTCAGGGTGTTTCTACCCTGCCCGCTTTTTGCATTTCACACTTTTTTTATAGGTTTAAGATGGCTGCCAACACTTCCTGATTTGGAGTGTTGACAGCCAATTAGCCTGCAGCTCGTGCACGGCAGGGTATGCGGATCCTGCGCAGATCCTCCGAGGCCATAGATATATATGTATTTTTAAATGCCATTTTCTCAGGAACTACAGAATGGATATACACCAAATAGGCAAAAGGCACGAGTCTGAACGGAGGACTACAACTTTGCCAAATTTGGTGTAATTCCGTTCAGCCGTTCGGGCTTTAGCTGCGATGAACAGTACCTATGGAAAATTGCCTGGGGAAAACACGTTTTGGGACCCTCTTTTTTCTCGGCCCCCGCTTCACGAATCACCCCGAGACTTTCAGGATAGGAGCGGACCGGAGTGCCCCACCAGTTTTGAAATGTACGCGAAAGTTATTCCAAATAGAATGTTGCGGATTTCCTATGGAAAATAGGCCCTAACTATATCTACCTACTGGCGACCGCCAGTAGGTAATATTCAGACAGCTAATTAACTCCATGGTCACTCCTACTATTGGTAAGATTGATATTTCAGATCATGCATTATTTCTTTTATTTTAAAATATAACTCTAGTGTTGTAATGCAATCCAGATGGAGAATGAATTCTAGCATTGTTCTTAATGAAAAAAAAAAACTTAAACTTTTAAATGCTATACATGATTACTTTTCCCTTAACATGGAAGGCTCTACTTCTATGGTGAATAGATGGGACGCTTTTAAAGTTTATATTAGAGGTGTTACTATTTCTATTATGGCTCATGACAATAAAACTTTTAATGCAAATATTAAATCGCTAGAAAAACAAATTGCAAAATATGAGAGACTTTTCATCACGTCCACTGACCATCAATCCAGATTCAAATAGCAGAAACGTAGATATGAGTTCAACTCATTCCTTTGCAAAAGAGCTGGTATTCAGCTTTCAAATTCTAAAGCCAAATATGCTTTTGATGGTAAAAGATCTGGAAGACTGTTAGCCAATTATTTACGCATTAAAAAAGATAAAACACAAATATCTTCAATTCATGGCTCTAATCGTAAAATTGCTATATCCCAAAAAGATATTGTTAATGAATTTATGAATTTTTATACTTCTCTATATAGCAAACCTGAATTTGACGATGCTTCCTTAATTGATTCTTTTTTATCAAAGTGTGATCTACCCAAGATTTCTCAATTAGATAAAAATGAACTTGAATTCCCTATTACTCAATAAATCCCCTTGTCCTGACGGTATTCCCGCTGAATTTTATAATGAATTTCAATTACAAAGTATCCCTCATTTACACAAGCTCTTTACTTTTTTGGCACTACAGGAACTACTACCTGTTCTTTTACTGAAGCTCTAACTACTGTTTTACCTCAACCTAATAAAGACCCTATCCTTGTATCAAATTATGGCCCTATCTCTTTAATAAACCAAGTTTGTAAATTGTATGCCAAGAAACTTACTACTAGACTATCCTCTGTAATAGATTCTATTATCCATCCAGATCAATCTGGTTTTATGAAAAATAGATATTCAGCCAGTAACACTAGAACCCTGTTGCACGCTATTGAACAAGGATCCTCTTTATCTCTACCAGCAGGAATTTTAGCATTGGATGCTGAAAAAGCATTTGACAAAATTCATTGGCAGTTTTTTTTCATACTTTAATGTCATTCAATTTTGGTGATGTATTTATTCGTAGGATTTCTGCTTTATATTCTACTCCTATTGCTCGTTTATTTATTAATGGCTACATTTCTAGTCAATTTTCTCTTTTCAGAGGTACAAGACAAGGTTATCCCCTCTTCCCCCTTTTGTTTCTTCTTGGTCTTGTTTCTATAAGAAAATGTAATAATATTACAGGACTTAATATCAAAGGGATTATTTTTAAAACTTTAGCATAGGCTGATGATATATTGTTATTTGTTAGTGATTCTATATCAGGGGTCTCCAACCGGTCGATCGCGAGCTACCGGTAGCTCGCCGAGGCCCCATGAGTAGCTCACAATGGCATTTTCATTTTTCAGGCCATTTTAGTCTTTTTCGTTTTTTTGGGCAATTTTTTAAGAGCCCTTGCCCGCCCTCACCCAAACCAGCTCCTCTGATAGACATAAAATTAGCTTGCGCGGGCTGAAGAGGATGACGGTATTCGTATCTGAGTCATCCGCTCCCCCCTCCCTTTGAGAGCCTGGCACCGCAATTTTCTTTGTGTGCAACGTGTGCGCTACTGGAATGAAGCTGCTCCCACTGCCTTTAGGAGCCTTGCACAGAGCTCACATCTTGCTCAACGTGTGCACTGCTGGTGTGGAGCAGCTGAGGGCCGAAGAACATTTTGGTGTGCAAGTGGCGTGGCACAGGAAGTATTGAACTTCTACTGCCCTTTCAGTGCCTGCACTACTTGCCTTTTCCAGTCTGAGTCTTTTGATAGATAAGCCCTGTCCTGATTTATTTGCTGCGCCACAGCCACTGAATTAAATGCTAAATAAGTTAGCCCCTGCCCTAGCCGGAGGGTTGTTAATTAGTTTTCCATGTGTTAAACTGTGTTTCTAACTCTGCTTAGCATAAGTTTTCTGAGTTTTTAGCGAGGGATTTTAGTGTGCAATGGTATTCCAAGTTGGTTTGGTTGAGCTGACGCTGTGATGAGCAGGAGGTGAAAAGTCTATGGGGCCAGTCTGTAATCAGGAGATTTTGATCATCAACTCCCAGCCCCCCTTTTCACGCCAGTTGCAGGTTAAGTGATTGGACTGACCCCAGGGTCTCCTGAATAGGATTCCCTCCTCCTGTTAAGTTTAAGGTCAGCTGATCTTATTCTTATGCTGGTAGGGATTAGCCGTGCTTGTTCCCAGGCTCTTATTGGTTCTCACAGCATGTCTGTTTGGTGCAGGACTTTGACTCCTCTTGATACCCACCGTATGTTTTTTTGGTCTTCAGGGCTTAGGGTTTGGGCTCCAGTGGGATTTCTATGGGCTTTTAGAACTTGGGCTGTAATAATTAAGGTCACCTCACTAGAGTTATTTGTGTTATTGAAGTGCAGCAGAGAGCGGGAGCTCTGTATGTGAGGTGAAGGGACAGATAAACACAAGTCTATGTGAAGGGAACACACTGATACTGCAAATGCGGGGCACAGGAAAGCTGTCAATTAAGAAGCTACACTTAAGGAGCTGGCACACATGATGACAAGCAGGGATGACACTGTGCTTATGGGATGCAGGGAACACATTTATATGACAGTGAATGTGAGGTGCAGGTACAGAGGCATACATGAGGCTATGCATTTGAAGTGCAAGGACAAGTTCAAGTTCAAGTTCAAGTTCAAGTTTGGCATTTATATAGCGCACTACTCACCCATAGGGTCTCAAGGCGCTTGAGGGAGGGAGGAAGTTACTAATCAAATAACCAGGTTTTGAGTTGTTTTCTGAAGGAGAGGTGGTTCTGAGTGAGTCGGAGGTGGGTGGGGAGGGAGTTACAGGTTTTGGCCGCTAAGTAGGAGAAGGATCTTCCCCCCATGGTGGACCTGTGGATGTGTGGGATTGCGGCGAGGGCTTGATCGGATGATCGAAGATTGCGGGTGGGGGTGTAAAAGTTAAGGCGCGTGTTGAGGCATTCGGGTCCTATATCGTATAAGGCTTTGTGTGCGTGGGTAAGGAGTCGGAATGTGATTCTCTTGCTGACGGGCAGCCAGTGGAGGTCTTTCAAGTGACTGGAAATGTGAGGTCTGCGGGGGACATCTAGAATGAGTCTGGCTGAGGCGTTTGGTAAACGTTGGAGTTTGTTCTGTAGTTTTGCGGTGGTTCCGGCATAGAGGGTGTTTCCGTAATCCAGTCGGCTAGTGACCAGAGCGTGGGTGACTGTCTTTCTAGTTTCGGTGGGGATCCAGCGGAAGATCTTTTTGAGCATACGTAGTATGTTGAAGCAAGAGGAGGAGACGGCGTTGACTTGTTTGGTCATCGATAGGGAAGAGTCCATGATGAAGCCCAGATTGCGTGCGTGATCCGTAGGAGTGGGGGCGTTTCCTAGCGCCGGTGGCCACCATGAGTTATCCCAGGCGGAGGGGGATGATCCTAAAATGAGGACTTCCATTTTCTCCGAATTCAGTTTTGGGCGGCTGTTCCTCATCCATTCTGCCACTTCCTTCATCCCTTCGTGTAGGTTGGTTTTGGCGGTGTTTGGGTCTTTGGTGATGGAAAGGATTAGCTGGGTGTCGTCTGCGTAGGAGATGATATTGAGGTTGTGTTGGCGTGCGATGGTCGCGAGGGGGCTCATGTATACGTTGAAGAGGGTAGGACTGAGTGATGATCCTTGAGGTACGCCGCAGATGACTTCTGTGGCCTCTGATTTGAAAGGGGGGAGGCAGACTCTTTGCGTTCTTCCGGCGAGGAACAAGATGATCCAGTCCAGTGCTAATCCTTGAATTCCGATGTTGCTGAGTCGTTGTATAAGGGTGCTATGACAGACTGTGTCGAAGGCTGCAGAGAGGTCGAGTAAGATGAGAGCAACTGTTTCACCATTGTCCAATAGTTTCCGAATGTCATCTGTTGCTGCGATGAGGGCGGTCTCTGTGCTGTGTTTGGCTCGGAAGCGAGACTGTGAGGGGTCGAGGGATTTGTTGGATTCGAGGAATGCAGCGAGTTGACTGTTGACAGCTTTCTCAATGACTTTGGCAGGGAATGGGAGGAGCGAGATAGGACGGTAGTTCTTAAGTTCAGTGGGGTCTGCTGTGGGTTTCTTCAGGAGGGCGCGGAGTTCGGCGTGTTTCCAGCTTTCCGGGAAGGTGGGGGAGTTGAAGGAGCAGTTGATGACGTCTCGAAGGTGGGGAGCGATGATGGAGTCTGCTTTGTTGAAGATGTGGTGGGGACATGGGTCCGTTGGTGATCCTGAGTGGATGGAGTTCATCAGGCGGATGGTGTCTTCAGTGGTGACTGGGTTCCAGATGTAGAGGATGTTGGGAGGGGGGTTTGGTTCGGAGGTGGGTGGGGAGGATTGGTCTTCAGACTGGGTAACGAAGCTGTTGTGTATGTCGGCGATTTTGTTGTGGAAGAATGAGGCTAGGGAGTCGCAGAGGTTTTGGGAGGGAGAGATGTCGTTGGTGCCGGCTGAGGGGTTGGTGAATTCTTTTATGATGTTGAACAGTTCCTTGCTGCTGTGGGCATTTTTGTCGATTCGATCCTTGAATGCTGTTTTCTTTGTGGATCGGATCAGTTGATGGTGTTTACGGGTGGCGTTCTTGAAAGTGGCAAGGTTTTCTGTGGTTGGGTTTTTTTCCATGCTTTCTCAAGGGTGCGGCACGTCTTTTTCGATTTCTTAAGGTCATCATTGAACCAGGGGGCTTTTTTGTGACCTTATTTGGTGGGATTGTTTTTTAAGGGCGCTAATTCGTCAGCGCTGCAGGTGATCCATTGTGCAAGGTTGGTGGCTGCTTGGTTTGGGTTTGATGAGTAGGCAGGAGGGTATTGGTGTAGTGATGTGAGCAGCTGGTCGGTGGTGATTTTGTTCCAGTTTCTGCGTGGAATAGGTTGCGGTTGGTTGTGGGTCGTGGTCTTTTTGTAGTTGAAGTGAACACAGCTGTGGTCTGTCCAATGGAGAGCTGAGGTATGATTGAAGGAAATGTGTTTGCTAGATGTGAAGATTGGGTCTAGCGTGTGTCCGGCATAGTGGGTGGGAGTGTCAACAAGTTGTTTGAGTCCGAGATTTGCGAGGTTGTCCAGGAGGGTGGTGGTATTGTTGTCATTATCCTTTTCCAGGTGGAAGTTGAGGTCTCCTTGTAGAATGTAGTCCTCGGAAGGGAGGGCGTGTGGGCTGATGAAGTCCGCGATGTCTTCTCTAAATTGTGTGCGAGGTCCTGGTGGTCTGTAGATGAGGGTGCCTCTGAGAGTGGTCTTGGGGTCGATGTGGATCTGGAAGTGGAGGTGTTCGGCGGTTGCGAGGCTGTCGTCGGAACTGGTCGTGATGCGGATGGTGTTCTTATGAACAAGCGGGCATGATGCTTTGCGTGTGAGGAGCAGGGAGCAAACAGACGATGTAAGTAGATATGGGGAACAAACTTATGATATTGCATGTGAGATGCAGGTAGCAGGCACCACTCTCTGCTTTGTTTGTGGCTGAACTGGAGGCTGTACCGCTTGAGTGCGAGGGTGACTTGTGATGTTTTAGTAATCGAAGATGGGATGAGTACTATGGAATCATTGAAATAAAGCAGACTTTTTTTTAAGCGTTTCACCTGCCCTAGAGTAAAATTTGGCACATAAACATATACTCTAGGGAACTATAAATATTTTGTTCAAACCACAGTATGGGCTCCAAAGAAATTAGACTTAAAGTCAATGAAGCTGGGTTTCGGGGGTTCTTTGAAAAAATGTGCGCGTTGCTTCGCCTTTAGTAGCTCACAACCATTTTCACTGATCAGAAGTAGCTCTCACTACAGGAAAGGTTGGAGACCCCTGTCCTATATCCCAATCTCCTTCTTTACTTGATATTATCTTGTTCTACTCCACAGTTTCTGGATATAAGTTAAATACAAACAAAATTGAATTTTTTCCTTTAAATATATATTGTACTCCTGATATTTTACCTATGATTGATATCATTTGGCAAAGAGATAAATTGAAATATCTTGGAATTGAGTTCTCTTTATCTATAAAAACAGCATCGCTTAACTGTGACTCCATCCTTAACTATATGAAAGATAAAACAACCAAATGGTCTTCACTATATCTTTCATGGTGGGGTAGAACAGATTATATAAAAATGACTTTAGCATCAAAAATATTTTATACTCTTGCCATGATTCCCACACTACTTCCCATAACGTTTTATAAAACTGTACAAAGACTCCTCTCCAAATTCCTTTGGAATAATAAATCATCTTGTATCAGTTATAAAAAATTAAAACTTCCTAAGTGTAATGGAGGCTTTGGATTACTGGACTGCTATTAATATTATCACAAGGCATTTATTTTAAAACAAAGATCTAAATAAATAATCCCCCTACCTGGCATTTCATTGAAAAGGCTTTGATAGAACGTTTAGATATTTTTTTCATAAATCTATTATTTTAAAGTCCACCAAACTAATTTTTAATGATTTGGATTTAATTTTTCAATCACCAATATCTTCTACTGAAGAAGATATGTCATTTTGGTATAACCCAGTTATAAAATGTAATAGAAATGTTAGATTTTGGTCCTCTTGGATTAAAGCTGGTATTTTTTACCTTAAGGATAACTATCACAATAATGCTACTGTATCCTTTGAAGATTAGCAAACAAAATTTATTTAACCTTCTTCATATTTATTTTTTTAAATATGATTCGTTATGTAATTCTATTTTGGATTCATTTCCTCAAAGTATTCCTTCTAATATTGAATCTGATTTCTCAATTTATATTCAAATATTTCCACTTTACCTCATGGTGTCGCTATATTATATAAAAAAAAGTCCAAATCTCAAAGTACCAATATTAACATAATATCAACTTTATGGGATAATGAACTTTCAATCTCTCTTTCTATTGATACATGGGAAACTATTTGACAATAGTATTTCTGGTTGGTTACCTTTATCACTATATCAAACTAACTGATATATTTTATATGACTGTTTATGGACTCCATATTGATTATTTCATGGTAAACTTCTTCCGTCTTCAATTTGCTGGCACTTTAACTTACATTCTGGTTCACTATTGCATATGCTTCAAGATAATATTCAGGAAGATGTTTCATTCAAAATAATAATTTGCAATTCTGTTGTTCTTTCACAAAAGGTAAGTGAATTAGAAGAAAAAACTTTTCAACTTATTATTTTAGCGGCTTTAAAATCCATTACAGCATGTTGGAAAGATGTTTCATTACTGTCTGTTCACGCTTGGGGGTCTTGGGTTATATTTAGTACAAGAGGAGCTCAATTATCATTACATGGTATTAATCATAATTCTATTTCATATAATTCTTTTTGGAAACCTGTTGATATTTATTTATCAACCTAATTATGTATTATTTCAAATGTTATACTGTTTTGTATAATAATCCAGTGTTTTAAGTTTTAGTAACTCTCTTTCGTCACAAGTATAAAACATTTACAATTACTCCCTTTCCATTTTCTTTTCCCTCCCCCTCTTTTCTGTGTTATATATATTATATTCATTGTTTACCTATTGCAACTTAATTGATGTTTTCATGATTTATCTATTACTATTGGGTATTTATTCGGTAATATTTTTTGTATTGTTTCTTGTTATTGTTGATTATAAAAATTCAATAAACTATTTTGAACATGAGAAATGCGCTCCTACTTATAATTGCAGCAAATTCCAGACTCCTGGTGCACATCACAGGAAAGCAAGAGTATTCAACTCTGTAACTCTTTGCATCTAAAAGATATGTAAACTTGAAGGAAATTAAATGCAAAAGTGCATTCACAGTAAGAGACTTTTGATTTTTCCTTCATGTTATATTATGCAGCTTATTAGAGCACACTATTATCCTGGAAGATATCCTGGCTCTGAGCAGGTGTGAGTTTAGGCACACCTAAGATCTACTGGGACTAATCGTGGAATTCAAGAATTGAGGAGAAGAGCTCTTATGTATTGCAGCCGGTTGTTCTATGCTTTAGGAGTGATGTAGGAGAAGGCTCAATCACTGATCAGCTTTTACATGTGCATCTGCAAGTTGGAGTCCAGATGAGCTGAGGTGTCAAGAAGGTTTGCGAAAGCAGATGTGATTTTTTAGGTATATTGGGTCAGTGATACATAGTACCTTCAAAGTGTTGATGAAGAGTTCGAATTTAGCATGTTTGTAAATGGGGAGCCGCTCTTTCAGGTGTGGTGTGATGTGATTGTGACATGTGAGTTTGAGAGGGATTCTGACTACCGGGTTCAGAGTAACCCTGGGCAAATCACTGCGATACGCTTGCATAGTTTGCGAAGTTTGCACTTCTTTGCACTACGTGAATTGCAAGTAGCGCAGTGCAGACATGCGTAGCGTAGTGCAGCGGTCATTTTTTGCTTGCTCGCATTCCTCAACGTCAAGTTGGCGACCGCGAGCAAGCAAAATGACATCCCGGCGAGACTTTTTCCTCGTTTGCGATCAGCAACATCAAGTTGCTGATCGCACGCGTGGAAAATAAACCTCCTAGCGAGATTCTCAACGCAGGAAGGTCAGGTTTCTGATTGCGAGTGGTCACGTATGCTTGCGACCGCTCGCCATGAGAAACTACCAGTCCGCGTTGAGAAAGCTGCCGCTCGAGTAGTAATCTACTCGAGCGGCAGAAAATGACCGCTTGCACTGTGCAAGATGCAGTTTCCACTGATTGCACAGTGCAGACAAGCATTCGGCACTGTTCAATCAGTGCAAACAGCATTTTGCACAGTGCACTACGCAGTTCACGTAGCTAAGGGGAGCGCTACTTCGCAAACTACGCCCAGGGTTAGTTCAGAGTGGTCTGCAGCCTTTTGGTGTGTTTTTGTTGATCTGAGTGTAGAAGGTGTTCCCATAGTCCAGCTTGTTTAAAACCAGCGCATGTGTGACGGTTTTTTGGTTGGCGATTGGGAGCTGTTTGAAAATCTTCCTCAGCATCATCAGGGTATGGAAGCATTAGGAGGTGACAGTACTGACTTGGACAGTCATTATGAGTTTGCTGTCAATGATAACCCGGGTTTCTTAGAATGTGTGATGGGTGAAGGTGTTGGAGTAGCTCTGTTGACCACCAGGTGGAGTTCCAATGTGATGTGCTTTTCCAAAAGATGGTGATTTTTGTCTTATGTTGGTGCTCAGCTTTAGACAGTTAGTCTTCATCCAGTGCCCAATTTCAGTCATGTAAGCATTAAACTTGATCCGGGTACTGGGTGTCTTGGCCAAGAGGGGGAGAATGAGTTGCATGTCGTCTGCATAGGAGAGGACAGTGATTTCATGAGAGTGGAGAATGCTGGCTAGAAGAATAATATATGCATTGAAGAGGGCTGATCTTGTGGAACATCGCATATGAGGCTACAGGCATCCAAGGTGTACAGTACCAGGCTGACTGACTGAGTCCTTCCAATCAGGATGAAGTAGATCCATTTGAGTGCATACCTTTGAATTCTGATGTTGTGTAGGCATTGGATGAGGATAGGGTGGGGTGATAGACTGTGTCAAATGCTGCAGAGAGGTCCACAAAGATGAGTGCTGCCGTGTCTCCTTCGTCCAGAGTCATGCAGATGTCATCTGTGGCGTGGTCTGGGTGGGTCTCAAATCAGGCTGATTGGTGTCGAGGAGTTGGTGTTTGTTGAGTTATTTGGTAGGATTTCTATTGATGATTATCTTTACTATATCCATTATGGGGGTACTTCCGCACCATTCAGAAAATACATTTGCCTCTTACACTTGTCAGGAGTAAGTTTACAAATATTTTCAGATTTGGAAACTACTCTTAATTGTTTGGAGATAACCAGCAATTTAGAGAGTTTGTGTTTTTTTCACAAGTTTTTGCTGGTGGAACTAACTGGGAATGCCCAGTAACCTGCTCGCAATTAGATTTCTTCACCTGAAGATTTCACAATATTGACTGAATCTCCATGTAAAGAAAACCACAATATTTACAGATTTTCGATGTAAAGAAATCCTATTTTCAGGGCTAATCCCCATGATTAAGACAGGAACTGACACCTAATTGGCGATCACTAGAATATTTCAGAACACGGTGACATAATATATGATGCATAGGCAGTCAATCTTTAGAAATAATAACATCTAAACTCACTTTCCATTCTTGGCCCCACACTTACTTTAAAACCCATCGAATTAGCTCCTGGTGTTGTCAGAATGGAGTCAAACAACATGTAAAAGACATGCTGTGCTCCGTACACTAAATAAACATGCTTATCCCCGGTCGGATGTGGAGAGACTCATTATGTTGGGATTCCACGTAGAAATCTGTTGTGCAGGGATCGCAATTATAGGTCTTGAGTACATTATCATCTATACTACTATAATAAAGGAAGAACTTTCAGCCTTTGGGGCGGGTAAACTCGGGAACCACAGCACCAATCCACACACCCGATACACCGTTGGAATCGTCAGGGTGCGTAGATGGTTATAGGCTATATACATTTAAAAAAAAAGTTATTTAAAAAATGTACAGTAAAAAAAAAGTAGCCCCTCCGAAGTAGCGCCTGCCGCGATGTGCGTGCTCACGTCAGGAGCGCGGGGAGGATCGGCGTCCCGGAGCGCGACGAGGAGCGGCGGACATGGCGCGGGGGAGGAGCGGTGACGTGAGGAGCAGCGGACAGGCCAGCGGCGGTGCGAGCAGCGGACAGGCTGGAGGAGCGGCGGCTGAGGTAAGGGAGCGGCGGACATGGCGCGGGGGAGGAGCGGTGACGTACAGAGCAGCGGACAGGCCAGCGACGGTGCAAGCAGCGGACAGGCGGGAGGAGCGGCAGCTGAGGTAAGGGGACCCATGTCGGGGCAGGCGGGGGTTGGGGCAGGCGGGGGACAGGCCGGGCGGGGGCCCGGGCTGCTGGACAATGTCGGGGGCGGATCGGGGAAGTCTGTTGCTCCCGGACAAGGTCGGGACGGGCTGGTAGTAACTGATAATTAGAAGGTGCTTTTAAGATTGCAACTTTGTTAAATTATGTTATATCAAACCTGCCAAATTTTAAAAGTGTAAAAAGGTGCGGATTTACCGGCATATGAAGAATTTGGCCAGGATGAGCACCAAAATGGGCGGGTTTTCCCTTAAATTCAAAATAATTGAAAATTATCTCACTCTATAAAGTGACGAATTTGATCAGATACGATGAATATTGCATTCCACATTGTCCACTTATAATCAGGGCCTTGGTACCACAGCACTGAAAGTGAGTAGTCATTCTTTTGTGAAATCTTTCCCAAAAAGTGAACATGTTTTTGTTCCACATGTTAAATAATGCCTATCAACAAAAAGTAACCTGATGGCAAACTCCACGGGACATTTTTATTGGCATTTCGTGTCCTTCAGTGAAGGCTGTCTTCAGCCGTGGGAGAAGTGATCGGCTGCTGGTAAATCTCAAAGGACACATTGCTCTTTTAACAATTAATTCTGTTTACGTTTTCCATGCACATCACTAAAAAGCTGTCAGTCCCTTCTGTAAAAGCTAAATGATTGCTTCTGGATTGTTAAGAGGCTAAGAATCTCTCTTTTGCATAATTTGAGGTATAGACAAATTAAATTCGAATCCATTTCTTTTTGACGACTGCTGAGTATGGATGGGGTAGCCAGCTGGACACACGAATGGCCCATGTATGGATGGATTCTGTTCAATCATTGTACAACGATCAGCGCTTAAAAACGTGGCGATAACACTAACAGCAAGTTCTGTCTAAAGACAACAGTCCTATCGTTACTTATTCATTGGCTGTAAAACTAGCTCGCCCTGTATTATTTTCTATATTGACAGGCATTGAAAGTACCAGCTCTTTCGCTATGTTACTTTACTTTAGGTTCCGTTATGTTATATTACCTTGTGTTGTGTTGTTTTATGTTATTAAACATACTGTTGCCCCCAAAGGTGCCCTGGCACAGATATGTGGGCAATAATGAAATTAGATGAAGAAAATCTATCTGATTTTTTGAAAAAAAGTTAGTCTTCTTAGAAATACACTTTTATAATACCCTTTTATAGAAAGACTGTTCCAATTGTGGGCTTTAACATGACGAGGCCAGTACCACATTACACATCATGCTGTATTGGGAACTGATTTAGAGTTTGACAGATGTTAACTCCCTCACAAACGGGACAGATGTCATGTCTGCCTTTTATGTAAGTGCCATAGCATATAATGCACTTGTATTATGGTGGCCGGGACACTCATCATGTTTGTGACAGAGTAAGTCATCCACCAACATCTACAACAGAAACTGGGTATCCATTTTGGTGATCTGTGGATCCTGCAGTCTTGATGTAATATGGGGACTACTCAGCTGGTAGTTACCATCTTTCAATAAAACTCGTTTTTAAAGTAGATCAATACTTTTCTGTAAAGATGGATATGTCATAAGTGAGAAGGAAACACATTTTTTATAGCATGCCACAAATTCACAAAAGTAATTTCACAACGGTTGCTGTACATATTTTATAAATACAAAAATGTATACAAGACATTCATGCATGCCTGCCTTTTAGTGGTTTTCTGTACAGTACACTCCGAAATAGGTACACGTTTATAGCTGGGGCTCATATGCATTGTAGCCTTATCTTGTTTCCTTTATCCTTACAAGAAACCTTTGCTTACGTTTTTGCTGTTTTTAAAAATATATAAATTCCATTGCTTAGTCCACAAACAGTTAAAGAACTGAACCGATTAGTGCACTTTCTGCAAAACTTACACAAGATCTCTCTGAATATATGCTAGGTTCTCAGATAACTGCAGGAGGTTCATAGCAAAAACGTTTGTGAATTCCCTACAATCTTTTTTGTATGTGATAACACAAATTCCTTTGAATTTTTATGAGCATTACCATGTTCCTCCTATGGAGATATCCACTTGTGCAGGCTCAATTAAAATGTATATGTCGATAATGCAGAGGTCAAAGTCGGCAGTGTAACTGGAGAACAGAGTTCCCAAGCTTTATCAAGTTGATAAAAACAGTACACATAGGGGGATATTCTCAAGAACGTGTGATAATTATCACAAAATTAGCTTAACGCAACTTTGCACATCGCATTCTATTGTGGGAAAATAACTCTGTGTTAATGTATTTCCAACATGGCAGTACCATGCAATAGTCTCACGCTAACGCGTCAAATGACCGAGATAAAATGACCCTGACGGTAAAAAAAGGCGAAACACGAATGCGAAAAAAGTTGCTATGCGGCCAGAGACATACCTACAATTTCCATGTGTCATGCGGTAAAATGCACTATAAAAGCACAGAAAACACAAACACAATAATTTAAACTGCGTAGCACCATGGAGGAAGCCGAAGCAAGTACAGAGGACACAAGAACACCACAAGCCCCAAAGGAGGACCAGCCTGGGACCTCGGGGTCAGGAAAGGGCAAGGAGAAGAAGACGAGGAAGACAAAGCTCAGTCTGCAGGAAAACCGGATCATCATCACGGAGGTGATAGAACACTACCAACAACTGTTCGTCATCTCCAACCTGTCATTGGCAAATAGAAATGCAATATGGCAGTCCATCCTGGACAAGGTGAATGCAGTCGGAGTGAGGAGGAGGACAATTGGAGAGGTCAAGAGGCACTGGAATGATTCAAAGGGCAAAACTAAGAAGAAATTCGCTGACAACCATCAGGCAGCAATGCACACTGGAGGTGGCAGTCCACGGAACACCAGCAGCTGGATGAGATGGAGGAAATGGTGTCCACAGTCATCTGTGGGGAGACGGTGGCAGGAGAGGGGGTCCGGACACTGCTCAACATGACCAGACACAACAGCACCAGGGTGAGTACCGAACAGGGACTGGGGGGACGGGGGGAGATGAGCACAATGGCACACATGCACAATTAAGTAGAGCACACTGCACACCCACAGTGACTCTGGATCATGTCCCTGATGATCAACTTGGCACACTGCAGCTCACATACAAACAGCAAGTAGGCCCCCATCCACTATGGGCACAAAGGGGTCCCACCACACACAGCCCCAATCTCACAATCAACCCATGCACACATGTGAAAACCAGCAAAGCTGCATGTCTGTGAGCCACACTGACAATGCAAGTGACACTGCATGACGAATAGCATGGCTGCAGTCCAATTATCATGACATGGTGCACGCCACAACATTGCGGTGGCTGTGAGTGGAACACATCCAGAAAAGAGCAGGTCACACTCTGACACATCCACGTCCACAAACAACCACTGGCGTCAACAACACAGCTGCGGATAAACCATGCCCAAGAGTCCAAAATCTGAACAAGAGCCAAAATTAACCAAGTCTGTAACATCTCAGCACTGTAGAAGAACAGAAGTCAAAGGCACACCGCCTCAAAGGGATAAGGGTCAGCAAAATCACAGCTGCAGGGGCGACTCTCCCACAATGCAGCAAACACACATAGCAATTACAGCACATCAACATTGACGACAACGTGGTACAAAGTGCAACACTTTCACTACAGAACAGAGTACACAACTGGTACCGCTTGTGTGTAGAAACTGACCAGTCACATCTGGCATAGCTGGAAACTGTGAGATGAGAATGCACGTGTACAACCTCACATCCATGATGTACTTCAAATGTCCACTGTCCCACATCAAATAGTCAGCTCCTCCTAAACAGTCACAATGGACATTGTCATGCAGTCTGCATGTAAACTTAAACAATGCGTCAACATACATGTCAACACAATGTTAAAATGCATCTCCCCTTCACATTGCAGAGGGACAATCAACATCTCCTACAGAGCAGACCAGACAACTCATCAGTGATGATGAAGAGTACCTCCCCACCTTCGACACCGACTCCCTACAACAGCTCATGAACAGCTATGGCAACCCACTTCCAGGAGCAGGGTAGCCCAGCTGCATCAAGGAGATCCCACCCCCTGCACAGACCACACAGCAGAAAGCACCCACCACCACGGCTGGCTCCCAGCACCTCACCGAAGAACACATCACATTCCAAGGCCAGGTGTTAGACTGCCAGAAGGAGGTGGCTGAACAGGTGCGGGTGGAGTTCGACCTCATGGCAGGTAAACTAGATGACCTAAGTAGGTGTCTAAGTCACATCAGGCGCCATTTACTCTCCCTAACGGACACCCACAGTTCGCTCCGTGATGTCGAACAATCCATGTCCGACATCCTGGAGTCATGACTCTGAGAGAACAACTGTCTAGTCAGAGTGGCCTCAGCGATATCAGCAGAGAGTTGGCACAGATGCTGAGGACAATGGAGAACATGGAGCGGATGCATGGTGAAATAATGTCTGCCACGGATGCACACCAGCGAAAAGTTGTTGGTATCTTCCATGCCCTGCAGATCCTCATCATCGCATTACTGCCACTAAGGCATTCGCTGATGAATGCAGATGGTACTTCTACACACACATCTCCGGCCCTTGATATGTCAGTGGCACACAGTGCTGCAGACCAAACATCAGCACCCACATATCAGACAGATGACATAGAGGACGAAGATGAGGGTGATTCCACCTTTGTATTAAGAAGGAGCCAGTAGCAATCTTCTCCGCCATATGCTCAGTTTCAGCTTGGTTCTGTCCTCTAGTTCAAGTTCAAGTTCAAGAATTTGTATAGCGCACTACTCACCCAGAGGGTCTCAAGGCGCTTGGGGGAGGGGGGTATTATTTATTGAATAGCCAGGTTTTAAGTTCCTTTCTGAAGGAAATGTGGTTCTGTGTAAGGCGGAGGTGAGTGGGGAGAGAATTCCAGGTCTTGGCAGCCAAGTAGGAGAAGGATCTTCCTCCCATGGTGGATCTGTGGATGCGCGGAACTGCGGCGAGGGCTTGATTGGAGGATCTTAGTTGGCGGGTGGGTGTGTAGAAGGACAGTCGTGTGTTGAGGCATTCGGGTCCTAGTTTGTAAAGGGCCTTGTGTGCGTGGGTGAGGAGACGGAACGTTATTCTCTTGTTGACGGAAAGCCAGTGGAGGTCTTTCAGGTGACCGGTAATGTGAGCTTGGCGAGGGATGTCCAATATGAGTCTGGCTGATGCGTTTTGGATGCGTTGGAGTTTTTTCTGTAGTTTGGCTGTGGTTCCGGCGCAGAGGGTGTTTCCATAGTCCAGTCGGCTAGTGACCAGTGCGTGGGTGACAGTCTTTCTTGTTTTGGTGGGGATCCAATGAAAGATTTTCTTGAGCATACAAAGTACGTTGAAGCAAGAGGAAGAGACGGCGTTGACTTGTCTGGTCATCGAGAGGGAGGAGTCTAGGATGAAGCCTAGGTTACGTGCGTGGTCTGTGGGTATGGGTGCCGTGCCCAGGGCCGATGGCCACCAAGAGTCGACCCAGGCAGAGGGGGATGATCCTAGGATGAGGACTTCCGTTTTGTCTGAGTTAAGTTTTAGGCGGCTGTTTTTCATCCATTCGGCTACTTCTTTCATGCCTTCGTGAAGATTGGTTTTGGCGGTGTTGGGGTCTTTGGTGAGGGAGAGGATCAGGTGGGTGTCGTCAGCGTAAGAGATGATGTTGAGGTTGTGTTGTCGGGCGATGGATGCGAGGGGACTCATGTAAACGTTGAAGAGGGTGGGACTGAGTGAAGATCCTCTGCATCATGCCTTGTAACAACACCTCCTACTGTCCCCCGAAACACTCTGTGACAGTCACCTTGAACCTCGACAGGGACTGCCATATTTTGGTTGCTTACCAAATGACACAGCAATCAGACTGCGGGCTGTACTCTTCCTCTTCGGATGCACTTGTCAATCCCTAAATGACTCTGGCTGGCCCTCCACTGGGCTACAATGTAATTTGGGATTGCATGGCCATGTACTGCTCCGCCTCCGACACTCCACCGAATGTGAATAAATCATTCAAATTCACACAGATGTGTCATTTCCATAATCGACAAAGTATGTAAGTATGGATGAACGTAAGGACCTTGATTGCACAAAAAGTAACACCCTGGGCAATGAAAGCAATGCTCATGTTTGACCGTAACACATAGGTAGTGAGATGACTGGGAATGTGTGCACTAGCTGTGGCCTCATTGCTCTGAAACAACAATAGCGCAATTTCACAACTTTTCCTCACGCAATGTTAGAAATAGGGCTGTGTATGAAATGTCAAAGTCGTTGGCAGGCCTAAAGTAGTGTCCCCATCACATATGACAGCAGAACATCTCTTCGTATACCTACTCACACTCAACTGCGTGGACACAGCATGTAGTGATGGATCACATTGATCAGAGGTAAGTAAACATAAAAAAATTAAACAAATGTTGTTGCGATGTAATGCAGTGCGCACAATGAAATTAATTTTATTTATGTATATGTTTACTTACCTCCAATCGGCCGTAATCCGCAGTGTACTACCCCCCACCCTGCCCCTCCCCTGCCCCAGGTCAGCACCCTGCAGCACTCCCACCACTGGCCGCTACTGAATCTTAAGGCATAATGGCAGCAAGTATAGGCTTTGATTTATAGAATCTAGAATGTGTTCCTTTCAATGGAAACCTATAAAAAAGATGTGCACTGCATGCAGTCAGCATATTACTAAAAACATAACTTTTGAAAGCACTGCAGACATTTACACACAATCTTTCAGCACTTTTTTTGACTATCTATTTATTGCATGCAACCTTCCTTACACTGTGCGTGATGCATTTGTTTAAACTAATGACTTGCATATTCACATTTCTTTCTATCAGAGAATTGGACCTCTTAGCCCTAAAAATACACAGCACTGCACCTACTAGGATTCAAATCAGCGACAGTCTGTCAAATTAGAGACAGTCTGACTAAACTAACACACATCTCAAGCGATTGCATCAACCAATCGAGCTATCTTATCAGAAAAATAAATATCCCACAGATACATTTAAGTTACATTCTTTTTTCCGAAGGTGTGCGCATTATATTTTATATGCAGTTACCTGTAGATGAAAGGCCTACAAACTAGTTACAGAATATTTTGATCTTTTTAGCTATTTCCCTGACTCCACACTCGCTGATCCTCCTTCATTGTACATAGGATCACAGTTCCTATACTTTTCTTTATATAATTCGACCGCTGGAATAATGTATGCCGCGCTTGCATTCATAATGAACATGTCAGTCATATGCAAGTGCATGCATAACACATTTGTAAAATGCATGTCCAAATAACCCCTGTGTGCACATGTGCCTAGACCACATGCAAAATCTTAAATAGGTGCAATTTTGGCTACTCTGAGACGACAACTTCCTTGATGGTTGTTTCTAAGTCATTGCCCAATGGAATGTCAGGGACTCTGCTTAAGATGAAGCAGGACACGTATTCACATAGGAAGGAGAGGACCAGCAGCATATTTTTTTAACACCATAGTGTTCCTTTTGGTTCCTTAAATAAAACAAACATCTGAACAGCACAAAACGAATGCATTAAAGAACACAAATAAGGTTTGTTTGATATTGAATGCTTTTGTACCACCAAGAAGATGTAAGCAAGGGTAGAATATTAAACACTAGTAGATGAACACCATGGGAATACCATGGCGCACTGACTGCCGAGACGAAAACATACATTGATAAAGACAATAGGTCTGACCTACATGTTGCGTCCTGATTAAAATATTACACACGCCTGCTGCACTGAAAAAGCAAAGTGTACAGTAATTGCGTTCTCCATAGAATTCATCAATGAGATAAAAACAGTAATGTGCTTGGATTCAGTGCACTTCTAGTTGTAAAATAGTTTCTCATGTATTGGAAGGCTAAGAGTCCGAAGGAGGCGAAATTATGCACTAAACAAGCAATAGCATGGAGTGAGAGAACAATATTCATCACTTATGTATATTTTAAAGAATTTGCAACAATACATCCTACAGACAGCTGCGCTGGAAAGCCAGATAGATCTATAAATGGATCAGGCAAAGATCCGAATCCATAGTTTACGCAGGCTCACAAATCATCAGGGTTTCTGAAAGTAAGCTAGTTTGAATATGAGAACAAAGTGGCAGTTCGGCAAGAACTGCAACTAAAAGAAGAGTTGAGGGGCAAAATGGCAAGATATCGAGCAAGGTCGAGCAAAATAACCGAAGTAACATATAATGCTCAGAGTGTGTATACTGCACTGAAAAGGCCTGATTCACTAATTTGTTTAAATCTTATTGAGCAGCGCATGTTCACCCATAAGTGTATCTTGGCGCTGAATGACAGATGTTTATTGTTACCCAACTCAATGGTGCTCATTTATTTGACCTCAGAAGGATGAAAGGCTGAGTGGACCCGACGGGATTTCTTTTACCCTTATAAATTCAAGGGTAAACCACACCTGATTCAAGAGTACAGCACTGCTTCTCACTGAAAATGCTTGTCGAATCAAGTCGTTAATTAACTACAACATTTGAACCTCGCTGCTGGAGTTGTGAATTAGGAGGATAGAGGAACATAATGACAGCCTCCTGGATAGCTGTTTGATAACACAAATCTGCACTGTGTGCTAATTCTTTGTTTTGTGTGCATACACATGTTGCCGACATCCTCACTGGGGCATACAAATGTTTTTCCATTTTATGATTGTTTTAGCTGGGGATCCATAGGTGATCAGGGCCGGACTGGCCGTGGCGGGCACCGGGCAATCCCCCGGTGCGCTGCACGGGTGGGGGGCCTGTTTTGGCCCCTGGGGGCCGTTTTTGTTACAGGGCCTTTTTTGCAGCATTGCTGTAAAATCAGCCCCGTAACTAAGGGGGTCATTAGGATTGCGGTTTTTCTGCATCCTCCGGGACGGCGGAAGTGTCCGCCGGCCCGGAGGATGCGGAAAAACCACTGCGGAGGCTTCAAATACCCCCACCAGATTAGGATGGCTGGGGGGTCAGGAAGACTGTCCGCCGCTTTTCCGCCGCGGTCGACTTACGACCGCGGCGGAAAAGCTCTAATATGGAGGCGGTGTCTAACAGACACCGCCAGCCATATTAGGATAGAGGTAAACAGATGCCTTTCCGCAGCGGTTTCTCTGCCGTGGAAAGGCATACGGTGATTTCTTTGGGGGCCCGTTGCAGGCCCCCAGGGTGACGGGGGGTCCACATGGTACCCCCCTGCATTTGCGTGCACGAAGCTGCAGGCACCGCGCGGTGCCTGCCGCTTTGTGTATGCAAATGCGAAGCATGCATATTTAACCTTGCAGCGGGTGCTGCTGATTGGTTTGTTGGGGGCGCTAGAGGGCGCGCAACCGAATGGCCGCACCTACGTGAGGCTCCTGAGGACCGGAGTAATAATCCGTAAATTATCCTGTTGGCGATTGAATTGACACGTCCTGGACACACGCATTAAGTTGCCAGTCATCTAGCGGGCACTCTGTGAAAAGTTGGAGCGAATTGCAGGTGAAGTGACGACAGAATGCAGCCTTGAAGAACAGCCGAAGATCAGGCGCACGAGAGGCGGAAGTGCGGAGCGACCTCCTTGCACAGGAAAAGCCATGGACTGAGAGACGGAAGATAGGCCTCGAGGGGGAGGGGTGCTGACACAGGCGCCCTCTGCCCGCACAGAGGTGAAAGTGAGAGGCGCCCGCCGATCGCAGAGTGAGGAGTGAGAGGCACGGTCGGCGGGGTGACCCGACGAGCGGCCATCGGTGGTGCAGAGAGTGTAGGAAATATCGACCTAGAGGCGAGACGATGTTGCACACCGGGGCCGCTGCGGGAGCTGCTGCATGGTGGTGCTGTGTGCCAGGCATTACTGGCGGGAGACGGCGGAACGGAGGAACCTGGTGAGTGGCGGTCGGCTGCGGTCGCACAGCAGATTTGAAAGGACACGGTGCCTGAGACTGCCTGCGAGAGGGATACCGTGACCCAGACACCACCCAGAATGTATTGAACTGAAGAGCGGCAGAGCGCTGCTGAGGGCCATATTGAAGTGCGACAGGATAGTGAGGTTATGACGGACAGCGGAGTGAGCAGAAGCGAGACATAGCGTGGGGGCCCAAGGAGTCTATTAGCGGGCTATAACTGTGAGTGGAAGGCAGAGAGCAAAGCACTGGATGCTGTAGCAGACCTACGTGGGTGTACGGGACTTGGAGAGCGCTCCCCTCCCCCACCCCCCCCTTCTCCAGGGACAGATGGCCTGCTAGTACAAAGGGAGTTGAGTGAGCGTAACTATTGCTGTCGGCGGAGGTTTACAAGCGGGGGCTCTACTGAAATTAAGCTCTGGACATAACGTGCAAAATGGCCAAATGAGGCCCTGAACTGAAGGGCTTGGCTGTGAGTCTGGCTGGAGTGGTGGCAAGTGCTCTATGACACTGTGCTAATAATATGAGACTTGCAGAGTCAAGCTTGGGCATGTAGAGTGGCGACTGATGTGTTGAGACCAGGAGGCAACTGCGAGGTGGCTTTGAGGGGGTCTTCTGCATCCTACGCGCGCAGGTGGAGTGTGGTCGCTGCCTGACCCTCCTCCCCCCCACTGTTCGATTGAGGGGGTGTGGAGTAAGAGGCAGTGGACGTCGGCGCCATGGCCAGGAATCCGGACGGATACATTCTCCCGCTGAGAAAACAGGGCTCCGCTCAAGATGGGAAAGCCGGACGCCAAACAGCCGAAAATCAGCTTTTGGACCGCGAAGCCTGGTGCCTGGTCTAAGCAGGCTGAGGCAGGGGCGCATGAAGATAACAGCACCAATGTATCACAGGGGACTGCCTTGGAACACGTGTTGCAGGAAATGAGACAAGGATTTGGAATTTGGAATTTGGAAGTGGATTTATAGAGAGCATAGCTACCCTTGGGCATCCCAGCGCTGAGAGGACCTAGTTTTTTCCAAGTGGAGGCCAGAGACAGGGAGGTTTTAGGGGAAAAGCCAAGTTTTTAATTGTTTTCGGAAGGAGAGTAGATTATGATCTCTCCTCATGGCTAGTGGGAGGGTGTTCCAGAGCTTTGGCGCGTTGTAGGCGAACATGCGGCCGCCAGATCTTGCCTTTTTTATTCTAGGGATGGAGGCCAGGGCAAGTATATCAGATCTTAGATGTTTGGTAGACTGGTGTGGTTTCATCAGGGATCTGAGTATTGGGGGGCCCTTATCATGCAGGATTTTGTGCGATATGCAGAGCGTCTTGAATGTGATGCGCTCCTTCACTTGGAGCCAATGTAGGCTTTTGAGTGCTGGTTTCGCCGAGCTCCGTGCTTTGGTTCCCGTAAGGACTCTAGCTGCGGCGTTTTGGGCCACCTGTAGTTTATGAATGACTGATGCAGGGGCTCCCAGGTACAAAAGGTTCCCGTAATCTAGCCTTGAGTTAACCAGTCCCTGCATCAGTAACTTCCTGGACTGGAAAGGGATCAGGTGGAGGATCTTTCAGGCCATACGGATTAAGCCGAAGCAGGTCCCTGAGGTTTTTCTGGCCTGGGTTTTAAAATTAAGGTCCTGGTCGAGCCAGATACCTAGGCTTTTGACCTCGGTTTTAGGAGTTGGGTAGGTTCCCATGCAAGGTGGCCAGGAAAGATTTGTAGGTAATTTGTTCTGGTTGCCCAGGAAAAGGATCTCCGATTTATCGCCGTTAAGCTTGAGTCTGGAGTCAGACATCCATTGTGAGATACCTTCGAGACATCTGGCGAGGTTTTCAAGGCTAGTGTTTGAGTGATTGATGGACACCACCAGCTGAGTGTCGTCAGCGTACATCACTGTCTTGACGCCAAAGGGAGTGATAACGTCTTCGAGGGGGGACATATAAACATTAAAAAGTCTGGGGCTAAGGGAGGAGCCTTGGGGGACCCCACACTGCATGGTCAGGGCTTTGGACGTGGAGAAACCATCAGACACCTGAAAAGATCTACCCTCGAGAAAGGATTTAATCCAAGCAAGGGCTGAGTCGGTGTTTCCCACTCGACTTAGCCGGTGGACCAAGATGGCGTGGTCCACCGTGTCGAAGGCGGCACTTAGATCAAGGAGGATCACTGCCACTGATCCTCCTGCGTCTATGATGGCTCTCGCCTCTTCGACAACTGCTAGCAGGGCGGTGTCGGTGCCTTGCCCCGGTCTGAAGCCGGTCTGGGAGTCGCGTAGTAAGTGATTAGACTCCAGAAAGATGGATAGCTGCTGGTTAGCTATTCGTTCGGCCACTTTGCTGATCCCTGGTAGGAGCGAAATGGGCCTGAAGTTGGAGGGGTCCGTGGGGTCAAGGTGGGGTTTTTTCAGGAGGGCTTTGACAGTAGCCTTCTTCCAATTGGCTGGGACGGCGCCCTTCCTAAAGGAGGCATTTATGAGATTGGTGAAAGGTTGAGCTACAGTGGGGGCGACCAGTTTTAGCTTGCTGATGGGAGCAGGATCAGCAGGCGAGCCACTTTTTACAGTTTGCAGGATATCTAGAAACGTCTCCGTGGAGATCTGGTCAAAGGCTCGTAGGTAAGGAGCCTCCGGATGAAGGGGGGGAGAGGTGGAGTGGAGAGGAACGGAGGGAACGGGAAGTGAAGTAAGTATTTTGTCGATTTTTGCGGAGAAGAAATTGGCCATTTGATTGCATCTAGCACCCTCAGGGTCTGGAGGGGAGGGGGGGTCCTGGATTTTTGTAAGGAGCCGTACTATGCGGTATGTTTCCTTCGCGGAGTTGGCCGCTGCAGAAATCTTTCCTTCGAAGAAGGTGGCTTGAGTAGTTTTTATTGCGTTCTTATAGAGCTTGATAGCGGCTCTGTATTCACTTTTGGAGGCTGTTGACCAGGTTTTCCTCCATGCGCGTTCGAGTTTTTTGCAACTCTTTTTTAGGATGCGAAGTTCCTGGGTGAACCAGGGTGATTTGGCCGTTTTATTCCTGCTGGGCAGTTGTTTGAGTGGCAAAGTGATTTCTAAGGATTGATGGATCCAATCCTGTAGTTGAACATCTGCAATAGAAGGGTCATCGTCCAGGAGAGGTGAAGTGGAAGATAGTGCCTGGGCCCAGGCGTTGTTGTCCAGTTTTTTCCACGGACGGTCGGGGGGTTGGGGGTGAGGTTTACCAACAGGTTTGGTAGATAGCTGTAGATCGAAGAGGACCAAGAAGTGGTCTGACCAGGGAAGGGGGATGGGGGGCTGAGTAGTGAGACGCGGGAGGTTGGAGAACACGGGATCCAACAGATGCCCTTTGATGTGAGTGGGCTGGTTATTAAGCAATTCGAGACTGAGTGAGCCCAAGTCTGCTTTGAGATCCATCGCCGGTTTGCTGGAGGAGTAATCGAGATGGAGATTTAAATCTCCCAGTATCGTGAAATTCGGTGATAGACACGCAAGGGAGGAGACAGAGTCAATGAGTGACTCATTAAAGCGTCAAATTGGTCCAGGGGGGCGATGTACTAATAGTCCCGAGAGGGTGAGCGAGGGTGGACGATTCACGGAGAAGAAAATATTTTCGCAGTCAAGTATAGGACTATCTCTGAATTGACATGAGAGGTAGTCTCTATACACGACAGCGATTCCTCCGCCTATACCCTCGGGTCTGTTGTGGAACTTAATCAGGTATTCCGGTGTGAGTGATTGAATGATGTCTGGCTCTGAGCCTGCTGTGGCTATGTTTCCGTTAGAAATAAAATTTCAATATCGGAGTCTTTAAGGAGTAGATAAATTTCCGTTTGGTGCTTTGGGAGGGATCTGCAGTTTAGCAGGGCCATATTAAGGGTGCTGGGTTTCAGCGGTGGCTCTGGGCTAATGCTGTACGGGCATGAGAGGCAGCGAGAGTGCCCTTCAGCGAGTGAGATCGAGTTGCTGCAGGGGGGGCTAGGGGGGTTCTAAGTCCAAGCAAGGTATCACTAGAGTATGTGATGGCTTGGGAGGGGCGAGCCAGGGGTCCGGGCTCTGGGCGCGGTCTGGCGCGGACGGGCGCAGACGGGCTTGCCTTAGGTGCGCCTTCGGCGCGCAAACGGCGCTCCCGCTGCGCTCGTCCGCTGCGCTTCCGATATGAGCACATTTTAGTAGTGTTCGGGGGCGTGGTCAGCGAAGTAGGCGTGGCCTGAGTGCTCGACCAGGTGGCGGCAATTAGGCAGGTTTCCCTACATCAGCGCTAGGGTCCGCTGCGTGGGAGTGCTCAGGGAGATAGGCGAGTGAGTTTAAAAACACACAATATAAACAAGTGATTCAAGTTTTAAAAAGCAAAGCAATCTCCCGGCTTCCGCCTCAGGAGTAAACAAACAGTCTTCTGTGCGCGTTCTTGATCAGCGCGCCTTTTGTACTGGATGCGGGGGCGTGGTCAGCGAAGTGGGCGTGGCCTGAGTGCTCGACCAGGTGGCGGCAATTAGGCAGGTTTCCCTACGTCAGCGCTAGGGTCCGCTGCGTGGGAGTGCTCAGGGAGATAGGCGAGTGAGTTTAAAACACACAATATAAACAAGTGATTCAAGTTTTAAAAAGCAAAGCAATCTCCCGGCTTCCGCCTCAGGAGTAAACAAACAGTCTTCTGTGCGCGTTCTTGATCAGCGCGCCTTTTGTACTGGATGCGGGGGCGTGGTCAGCGAAGTGGGCGTGGCCTGAGTGCTCGACCAGGTGGCGGCAATTAGGCAGGTTTCCCTACGTCAGCGCTAGGGTCCGCTGCGTGGGAGTGCTCAGGGAGATAGGCGAGTGAGTTTAAAACACACAATATAAACAAGTGATTCAAGTTTTAAAAAGCAAAGCAATCTCCCGGCTTCCGCCTCAGGAGTAAACAAACAGTCTTCTGGGCGCGTTCTTGATCAGCGCGCCTTTTGTACTGGATGCGGGGGGCGTGGTCAGCGTAGTGGGTGTGGCCTGAGTGCTCGACCAGGTGGCGGCAATTAGGCAGGTTTCCCTACGTCAGCGCTAGGGTCCGCTGCGTGGGAGTGCTCAGGGAGATAGGCAAGTGAGTTTAAAAACACACAATATAAACAAGTGATTCAAGTTTTAAAAAGCAAAGCAATCTCCCGGCTTCCGCCTCAGGAGTAAACAAACAGTCTCTGGGCGCGTTCTTGATCAGCGCGCCTTTTGTACTGGATGCGGGGGGCGTGGTCAGCGAAGTGGGCGTGGCCTGAGTGCTCGACCAGGTGGCGGCAATTAGGCAGGTTTCCCTACGTCAGCGCTAGGGTCCGCTGCGTGGGAGTGCTCAGGGTGATAGGCGAGTGAGTTTAAAAACACACAATATAAACAAGTGATTCAAGTTTTAAAAAGCAAAGCAATCTCCCGGCTTACGCCTCAGGAGTAAACAAACAGTCTTCTTTGCAACAGTAGTCGATAAAGGGGACCGTATATCCTCGAGAATGGACGCCATTGCGCATAAGCTGGATGCGCAAGACGAATGACTCGCGGAGGCGGAGAGACGTATCTCGGACGGGGATGACATCACGGCTGGCCACAATTAGCGCGTATGGACAACATCTTGCGAACTATTGGGGCCAATAATGAGGATTTGGAAGCGCGCAGTTGTAGAAACAACATACGCGTTGTTGGGATTCCGGAATCCACAAACACTGGCAAAATGGAAGAATACGTGGAAAAGATGTTGCTATCTGCGGTGGGTCAGAGTGCCTTCTCCCAACATTTCATTGTAGAAAGAGCTCATAGATCGTTGGGTCCACGACCGGTCCCAGGAGCGAAGCCACGGCCCATCATACCCCGCCTTCTTAACTATCGCGACAGGGATGTGGCGCTTAGAGCCGCCTGCAATAAGCAATCTTTATCGTACGAGGGCAACACGTTCTCCAACTATCCGGATTTCACCCCGATGGTGCAAGAGGAACGTCGAAAGTTCGTGGAAGTGAAAAAGAAACTTCGAGAGGCACTAATAGACTATGCCCTTTTGTATCCGGCACGTCTTCGGGTGACTCACCAAGGCAAACAAAATTTTTTCACTAACCCTGGCCAGGTGGAAGAATATTTGATATCAATAAAAAGACGTAACAGAGATAGCGAATGCCAAAACGAATCACAAGGAGCTTCCCCGGACACAGGAGGAGACCCCCCACAGTGAATAACTACAAGAAATAATGTTCCGAAGCTCTGTGGATATTGAGAAGGCGGGGAGGAGACGCCGCCACCAGAGTGCAGTGTGATCAGGAGTGCATATTAATTTTTGGAATAGATGGGCGGAAACCCATCTTTTTTCATCATATTCAAGTTATGCTCGGGGTACAGCGATACTGATTAAAAAGAAGGTGCCATTTAGTTTGTCGGGCTCCCTTTGTGATGCGGATGGTAGCTACTGCATGGTATGGGGTAGGCTTGGTACCCAATCGATACTGCTGGTGTGCTGCAATGGGCCCAACATAGATGACCCGACTTTCTTTGATGAGCTTTGGTCCAAGGCATTTGATATTGAGGCCACGCATATTATTTGGGGGGGGATTTCAATGTAACTTACAATCCTGGTGTGGATAGATCACATTCGGCTCCACACCACTACACGAAGGCACAGTCAGTACTTAGGGACATTAAGGAGGCATATGATTTGGTGGATGCGTAGAGACACAGACATCCTTGAGCCAGGGAAGGTACACACTTCACAGCGCACGCGCAATCCTGGGCCAGGCTAGACTATTTTTTAGTATCTAAAGGCCTTGCACCAGTGATTATAGGAACAAGACATCTTGCTAGAACCTACTCAGACCATGCGCCAGTACTAATGACGCTATCATCTATAGACCTTAACGTCCCGCGCAGTCCCTGGCGAATGAACCCCTCCATCCTACTAGATATAGCCTTTCAGGAAGAGCTAAGGGAGGAAATAATTGACTTTTTTCAGAGAAACAAAGATTCTGTGCAAAGTGTAGAGCTGATATGGGAAGCCTTCAAGGTGACATTGCAAGGGTATTGCATAGGTAAAGGCGTAGGGGTCCTCAGAGATATACAGTCCAAGATTAGAACCCTGGATAGGGAACTGAAACAACTCGAAGCAGAACTCGCTAGTGCCCCCACGATAGAAACACAAGCAGCGTTTAGAGAAAAACTGACACTGTACATGGAAGAAGCGCCGAGAGAGGTGAAATTTAGAAACAAATACTGGACGGGCAGAAATTATGGTGAAGGAGATAGGCTGGGTAAAATTCTGGCGCAGAAAGTTGGTCAGCGGAGAAAATCCAACTTAGTCACTAAACTGAATGCACTCTGTATGCCACTACAGGCAACTCGACTGAAAAACTGGGCGATTTCTTGGCGGAGGTAGCACTTGGCTGGTTGAGCGATGCGCAGAGGAACTTCTTATGCGCCCCTTTTGAGCTAGATGAAGTGAGGGAGGCTATCATGGGCATGCAGAATGGGAAGGCCACTGGCACTGATGGTATTCCGGTGGAATTTTATAAAAACATATATAGACATCATGGCACCGGTGCTTAAAGAGGTGTATGAGGATGCATTGGAAGTGGGTAGTCTGCCACAGTCAATGCGTGAAGCACTAATTCTGTCACTGCCTAAACCAGGGAGGCCCCTAGACATATGCGACTCCTATAGGCCGCTGTCGCTGCATAATAGCGATGCAAAAATCCTTGCTAAGGTAATAGTCGCAAGGCTGAGTTTGTTGATGGAACACCTGATTTTACCGGACCAGTCAGGATTTGTACCGGGTAGAGCAACATCTAACAATTTACGGACGCTTTTTGCAGTACTTTACACCATCCCCCCTGAACTCCCCATGGCTGTGGTTTTTCTAGACGCCAACAAGGCTTTTGATTCATTGGAATGGGGGTACTTATTCGAAGTGATGAAGCGTATGGGCTTCCCACCCTTGTTCCTAGACTGGATTAGACTGCTTTACACTAGACCAGAGGCTAAGATCCTGATTAACGGGCATGTCTCTCACAAGTTTCAGATCATAAGAGGGATCAGACAGGGATGCCCGCTGTCACCGTTGCTTTTTACATTGGCGGTGGAACCTCTGGCGGCGAGATTGAGACAGTGTCACAAGGATAAGGCATTGGGGTGTTTTCAACGCCCGATACTCATTTCCTCATACACAGATGATATTACTCTATATATTCGTAATCCTCAGCAAAATTTGAACCAGATACTTAGAGAATTTATAACATTTGGTGGTATGTCTGGCGTATAGATAAATTGGTCTAAGTCTAGTTTTTTTCCGCTTACGGACGACGTCCAGCGATTTGAAATGGACTATCCCTTGGAATGGTGTGATGAGGAGCTTAAATACTTAGGCATTATTGTACGAGGAATATGGATGAGCTGATGAGGGCGAATTATTGTACCCTTATGGGTAAAATTGGAGATAATGTAAAATGATGGATGGCGCTTCCCCTATCCATGGCGGGGCGTGCGTCCTTAATCAAGATGGTGATACTACCGCAGGTGGTATACTTATTTCTGAACATACCATATCACTCGGGTCCCCATTTTTTTAAGACCCTGAAAAGAGAATTGACACGTTTAGTGTGGGGGGGAATAACCTCAGATGCAGTGGGAGGTGTTAACTAGACCTTACTCACAGGTAGGATTTGGGATTCCAGATATGGAAATGTATTTCACAGCAGCGCAGGCGCACTTTGCGTGGTATTGGATCAAACAACCTCGATAAATGCCACAGGCTGCGGCGGAACACTGGCTAGCTTACCCTATCCCATTGGAGGGGGCGATATGCTCGAGAATTGGACGGAGAGAACAGCAAGCAACTGCCCTTTACAGTACCATAAAAGCATGGCATAGAATAATGGAGTTATTAGATATCCAAATGGCGTACACGCCCCTGATGCCAATTGCCTATCACCACGATATACCGCTGCTACAAGAAGGGGTATTTAAGAAATTTAATATAACCACACGAGGGGATCTGTACCATGAAGCTAAGTTCCGGTCACTAGGTCACATGTGTCCTGCTGAGCCACAGACTCCACTGGATGTCTTTCTGTATGTCAGGCTGAGACAGGGCATAAAAGCGGTCACCCGGGAGTTTCCGAATAAACCGGAATTTCTGACCCCACTACATATCGCACTGGAAAGGCCTAGGCCAT
The DNA here is from genome assembly GCF_964263255.1 of Lissotriton vulgaris. Lineage (NCBI taxonomy): Eukaryota > Metazoa > Chordata > Amphibia > Caudata > Salamandridae > Lissotriton > Lissotriton vulgaris. The sequence goes on along the minus strand of NC_141689.1, from coordinate 2,061,508,277 downwards.
GGAAACTAGTCTCGCTCATTTACAATAGGGTACATACTCGAACGGTGAGGGAAACAGCACAGGCACGGGCGAAATGGGACCTGGAGCTGGAAGGACAGCTGACGGACTCCCAATGGGAAACCTGCTGCCAACACACAGAAAGGGTCTCTTCCAGTGGCAGGCTCCGTATTATCCATTACAGATTTCTCCACAGACTATACTATACACCAGCTAAACTGCATAGGTTTAAACTACGAGACAATGATAACTGCGATAGATGCCGTTCCCCAGGAGCGGACTTCATGCATCTAGCGTGGGACTGCCCCACTGTTAATGCCTACTGGAATGAGGTATTTGAGGCACTGCAGCAAATGACAGGTGAGACACTGGCACCCAACCCTGTGATGGCACTCTTGGGATTTATTACTCCCGTGAAGGCTACACACAGGAGGTTTGTGGCGATGGCACTTCTCATGGCTAAGCGTAGGGTGGCGTGCAGATGGGGGCGAGGTAGAGCACCCAAATTTAAGACATGGATGGAGGATTTAATTACTTGTCAGGAACAGTTTGCGGTGTATGCAGAGTTACTCCCAGTGACGTCCAGACCTACTGATATATGGGATCCCCTTACTAATTATCTTTTGACCAAGGCTACAGCTGCTGTAGATGTGGAAACTATAGGCCTTCTGAGTCAGGAGACTTGAGGAGATATGATCTGCAGAGTAAAGATGATAGAGAGACTAGGAGCTGGATAAACAGCTCGTCAGTCTGCACTGGGTGGCTATAGTGCAAGGAGAGGTACTGCTGGACAATGAGTGGGTTGCATAGATGTCTGGTACTCCTAATACTGGACTGAGTATATATAAACTTGAAGAAATGTTCGGATCAAGAGTTAGATGAATATGTAGTGGAAGGGGGCGAGATTCACCCGCGGACTCCCGTTGACCTAAGTATGAATAAAGTAACAAGAATGTACCACGAGAAGATAATGTGTAACGTTGTTGTAATGTATACCTGAGCAGCAGAGATTATGTAATGCATAATGTATGTAGAAGGCTTTGTTGTGGTTTTGATGAAAAAAACAATAAACAGAATTAAAAAAAAAAAGTATTGGTTTGTGTTCTCTACTGTCTGCCAGACACTTCATTTGATATGGAAGGATGAGAGGTGGTTGTGAGTGATACGGTACAATGTTGCAAAGATGTTAAGTCTAACCAACATGCACACAAGAAGCTCTGCTACTGCTAATCTCCCTACAACACAGTTACATCTAAAGGGAAAAAATACAGCAAAGGTTTAATGAAAGAAGATCATACACGATAAAAGTCTCAGACACTTTAGATAGTGTGGTTCTTGTATTAATTATCCGAAAAGAATACAAATGAGCAATCTCTTAAGCATTTCAGTCAAGATTATTACAGCATGTAGTACAAGACTACACATTCAGTAAGAGATTCTAGTTCAAAGGATAGTTTCAAAAACATATCAAAGTTATGGTTACAGATTTCTACCACCATTAACCCCTTCCATGCTCATGATGGAATGGTTCCATCATGAGCATTAGTGCAAGTGCGCTCATGACGGAACCATTCCATCAAGTGCACACTTGCAAAAAATCCCTCTGCTGTAAACAGCGGAGAGATTTCCCATTTTGTTGTTGCTTTCGGAGGTGGGGAAGAGCCTCCCCAACCTCCCAAAGCATGGTTTGTGTTTTCATTGTAATGATGATCACATGCATGGCGCTGTCGTCATGACAATGAAAACGAAACTGAAACTTAGAATCAGTTTCACAGTTTTGGTGCTTGTGGGGCTATCTCAGTCCCAATCACTGAAACACATGGGAGAGGTATAGTTAGAAAGGGGAGAATGTCCCCTTTCCAATAGCACCCTTCTCTATTGTATCACTGCTAGGGGATCGCCCCAGGAGGGCGATCCCCAAGCAGGGATCTACCCACTAGCCACATAGGAGTGGGAGAGGCCCCTTGGGGAAGGGCCTTTACACCCCCCATAAAATATTGCCACAGACAGTCATTATGTCCCCCTGGCGGCAGATGGGACAGTAGCCCCCAATTTGCCACCCTGTGGGGTCAGAGAGCACCCTAGATGCCAGAGATAAACTTTGTATAGCCAGGGGGGCTGCCCAGAATGGGCATGCGAAATGTCTGATCTAAAAAAAAATGCTACAGTCTTTCTGCCCCCCCTGGAGGCAGATGGGGAAATAGCCCCTTATCTGCCCCCCGGGGGGCAGAAAGCCCACTAGTCAACAGGAATTTATTTTTCAAACATTCTAAGTGGGGGCCGCCCACAATGGGCATGCCTATGCTCCCACAACCCCCAAAAAAGCCACAGTTTTTCTGCCACTCCTAGGAGGCAGATGTGGGCAGTAGCCCTGATATGCCCCCCAGGGGCCAGAAAACCCACAAGGCACCAGCGATTTTTTATTTATTATATGTAGGGGTGGAGGCTGTCCAGAATGGGCATGCCAAAACCCCTACTCCGACCCCCAAAGAATATACCACAGTTGTGGAAAAAGGTAGGGCTAGGACCTTTCTCAGGATTTGCCCGGCGCTAACCGCCCTTGTACCATTCAAGTTTACCAAGCAATGAGGCAGGCGCCGGAGACCAGAAGGCAGGAAACAGAAGTTTATTCCGACGGAGCAGAACACATCAGATCAGACAACAAGGTATCGTCTCGAGGTGCTCTAACAGCCTCTCGGAGGCCTGGCCTCTTATACACTGGTTTATGGCATGTGACCTTTCTTTATTACAATCAGAACTTTGTAAAGCAAGGAAAAGACATCCCCGTAATCCTCGTGTCAATCCCACCCCCATATACCTTCACAATAGAGGTCCTCAACCTGCTGATAAGAGGAGGGGGTCATCACGCAGCTGAGTGTTCCGTCGAGTCTTAGGATGTGTGCGCCTGATCATATCACAGGGGGTGGGGAGGCCTGGATCAATAGAGGGTCCTTTGAAGGAGAGCGACCTCATACAAAAAGGGCAGTAAATGATATCTCCCGGCTTAGGCAATGGCCTCGGACCTGTGTGGACAGTCGGACACGGGGTGAGGGGCCATCAATGGAGTGGTATTCATGCTGCGTGGACAATCCAGTGCAGAGGGGAGGTTTATCAACAGAGGGGCATTCATGGGAGGAGAGGAGGTGTTGGTCAGGCGCTGGCGTGACTCCCAAGGACAGGGTCATGCAGAAGGGTCATGCTCATAAGGAGGAGGGAGGGGGAGCCAGGGTGCGCGGAGGATGCTTGCTGGGTCAGAGGGGCGCGCTGGCGATCGATCGTGGACAGGGAGACCATGATATCTAAAATGGCTGCCGTGCACGTAGTACATAGGTGACCTAGAATGGCTGCCGTGCACGTAGTACATAGGTGACAAGCTGGCGCAGATGATGTTCAGATCGCAAATTAAAATTCCACAGTCCTCCCTTTTAACATGTCTCGCCAACTTGTCAGTTTGGATTTATCCCCATAAGGCCACGTATTTCTACTTCATAGAGGGGGCTCATGTGCTCATTTCGGAAGTCCAAAGTCTTTGGGCACATACAGTTAGAAACAAGGCCGAACAAAGGTGGCAGACATTGGATACCTAGGCAACACCCACATAATATTACAACAGGTATCAGCACGAAGGAAAACAACTTCCAACCCCAATTCTTCAAAGTGTCCCAAAACCAGCTCCCAAGCGACCATCCTTCCTGTTCTTGGTGAACCTCTGAGGACAGTCTGTGGAGGTGTTCAATGGCTTTGTAGACTGAAGGCGAGTTGTCTGGCACGTAGGTGCAACAGCTGGATCCGATGATGCGGCATGCTCCTCCTCGGTCGGCTAGGACCACGTCTAGGACAAGACGATTTTGAAGGGTCACGAGGCGGACCGCCTGAAGCTCCGCAGTGTTGTTGGCGAGGATGCCAGCCGTGATGTTGATCGTTGTTTCTACTGCCTGGGTCAGGTGTCGGATAGCACGGCTGTTTGCCATTGGGCCCCACAGAGGAACAAGTCCCTTTGCTGCATCTAGGAACTGAGCTCCAGTGGAGTCGGCTTGTTCTATGTCATCTGCACGCCTCTGTCGGTGGTGGTTGGCAGGGGCTACATATGTGGGTGGAAGAACGAAGGCAATGTAGCAGGTACCTTTCCAACCTCTCGGGAGCCAGGTGTAAGCTTTGGTGCCACACACAAAGTACATATTCGGAGAAGCAACAAAGGAAGGGGGTTCAGCTGAGTCCAATGTTCTGGTGATTCGGCAGGCGCTGTGACCCACCAGCTGCGTTCCATGGCCTTCGAGACACACGAGACCTGTGACATTGATAACAGACAGGGCCACAGTTAGAGTGGCGGTAGTTTGTTTTTGCAGATGAGTGAAGGTGGTTCTGGCTGGATTGTGGAGCACCTGTACTTCGACTCGTTCTTTGGCTGGAATGTCTTTGATGAAGGTGGCGCCTGCGAGCGCAGGACACAGGGCAGCAGGGGTCTTTCCTGTTTTGTTCAGCCAGAACCCAGAGTAGAAGTGTGACACTGTCCGGCTGGAGGTGGCGTTGTCCTTGTGGCTCTCTTGCATGAGGATCAACCAGGCGAGGCAAGAGCCGTGAACTGAGAAGGGTGAAGGGATGAAGGGGATGGAGTGTCCAGTGGCATGCGGGAGCAACCCAAAGATCCAACAGTTCGTAGCATTTGCAGCAAGGTTGTGTTGGTGCAACAGTTGCACGAAGGAATTGTTCCAGAATTCCCTGCGCCTTTCTCGGAGCTGAGGCGACAGAGAGATTAGGTGATGCTCTTTCAGGGGTGTTGGTTGTGCAGTAGGTAGCAATGTCTCATGAGCCGGTGTGCTTTCCTCCAGAATCCAGAAGGAGGTCATGAGGAGGAGGCAGAAGAGGAAGACAATGAAGAGTGCAATTGTCTTTGATTTGTGCAGGTTGTCAGTCTTTGGATTTCTATACTGGGTATTTCCTGTTGCTTCCATCATCTTCTTATCTGGCGCTTCCATCATCTTCCTATTTGGCGCTTCCATCACCTTCAAGGGGCTCGGTAGTGGGCAGAACCACAGACTTCGTTTAGCTTCTCTCCCGGTAACCCTTGATTGTGTTTAGGTCACCGTTCTGAGATTTAACTTAGTCCGTGGCCTACTTAGCCGAAACTCCCTCCTTTCGACGCAGGAAATACCCTTCTCTGGATGGCACAGTGGGATCAGAGAATTTTGCAAGTTCGAGTGCCTCAGTATCGGGATAACAGTCCAATATCGGTCGGTCTTTGCTCAGGAGCTCTTCTTGGGTGCTGACGTTTTCTGTCGTGGCCAGGTTTGCAGAGACCTTTCGGCAATGATGCGCGTGCAGCCAGTGCTTCTTCCCCTCCACTCGGAGTGCCGTTCGGGTGGTGATCAGCACTTGCCAGGGGCCCGTCCACCGAGGTTCCAGACTCTTGGTTCGCTGGAAATTTCGTATCAATACGAAATCTCCCGGTTGGATGTCGTGGCCGGGGCCCCTGGAAGCATCGGGGATGGCCTGCTGCACCTGTTGATGAATGACAGACAACGTTTTAGTTAACTTGCACAAATAATCAGACAGTAGGACGTCCGGGACGTCATGAATGGAGGTCGGTTTGGGAGCAGTCCAGAGATTCATCGGTCGCCCAAACACGACCTCGTAGGGGGTCAAATGGTGCTTGGTGGGAGTGGAGCGCATCGATAACAAGGCCAGTGGGAGGGCATCCGGCCAGTTAAGTCCAGTGGTGGCCACTATTTTTGCCAGTTTCAGCTTCAGTGTGGCATTATGACGTTCCACTAGACCGGCGGATTGGGGGTGGAAGACCGCATGAAATCGTTGCTTCACCCCCAACCCCTTTAGGATTAATTGGATAACCTCAGCTATGAAGTGGGGGCCATTGTCGCTCCATAAAATTCGACAAAGGCCATAGCGAGGGAAGAATTCCTTCAGTAGTACTTTGGCAGTAGTCATGGCAGTGTTGTCACGGGTTGGATAGGCTTCTACCCATTTGCTGAAGGCACACACGATGACTAGTACATACTTCAGGCTTTGGCATCTCTCTAGTTGGATGTAGTCCATCTGGAGGACCTCGAAGGGGTGATTGGGGGTCCCAAACCCTCCCCGGGGCACTACAGTTCCTTTCCCGGGGTTGTGTTGCAGACAGATAAGGCACTGCTGAACTAGGCGTCTGGCTGAGTCAGGGATTTTGTCGTTATGCCAGACTTTGGAAATGAGTTCGATCATGGGTGCAGATCCTATGTGTGCGGGGGAGTGAGCCATTGTCAGTATGGGAATCAGATATGAGTCGGGCAGCAACCATTTGCTTGCATCCTTTGTTCGCCAACAGCCCTCCTCATCCTTCAAACCCACCCTCGCCCACTTAGTCAGCTCGTGAGGGGTGCTGGCCGACTGTATGTCTCTGATCATTATCCTTGTGTCACTCCATGTTTCTGCTTGTGACCTGGTCATGTACATGCGTGTCACCGTCCTATTCTCAGCTGTGGTTCGTGCAGTGATGTCGGCCAATGCATTCCCTTGTCCGACCAAGTCTGTCACCCTTTTGTGTGCCTGACATTTTATCACCGCTAATCGTTTGGGGAGGAGAACTGCTTCAATCAGAGCGGAGACGAGATCTCCGTGGAGGATCGGGGTGCCGTGGGACGTCAGGAATCCCCTCTCCCTCCACAGGAGCCCAAAATGGTGGACCACTCCGAAGGCATACTGGCTGTCCGTATATACGTTCGTGGTGGTCCCTGCGGCTATGATGCATGCTCGGGTGAGGGCTATCAGCTCTGCTGCCTGGGCAGATCGTTGTGTGATGCAGGCTGTCTCAACTACTGTTCGGGCTGTTGTTACTGCATAGGCAGCTGAAGTGGTGCCATCTGGGAGTTTGATGCATGAGCCGTCTACCCATAGCTCTCCATCGGGGTCAGGAAAAGCAGTGTCTCGGAGGTCAACCCTACTCCTAGTTTGTTCGTCCGTGAGGGTCACACAGTCGTGGATGGGAGGAATGTTGGGGTCATTTTCAGGCAGGGGTAACAATGTGGCAGGATTCAAAGTCGTGCATCTCTTTAGTGTGATGTGGGGTGCAAGCAGAGTCAACTCGTACCCTGTCAGTCGTGCGCTAGTCAGGTGTTGGGTTTTGGTCTGGTTCAAGAGGGTGTCGACTGCATGGGGTACTAGCACTGTGAGGGAGTTGGAAAGTACAATTCCCTCGCTCTGACGGATAGAGACAGCAGCGGCGGCTACTGCTCGAAGGCAGGCAGGCAAAGCTCTGGCTACAGGATCAAGAGTGGCGGAGAAGTAGGCACAAGGGCGCTGCTTAGGACCAATCGATTGAGTTAGGACAGACAATGCGCATCCCTCCCTTTCGTGGGTGAAGAGGGAGAAGGGTTTGGAGTAATCCGGAGTTCCTAGGACAGGCGCTGAACAGAGTGCATCCCGTAATTCCTTAAAGGAGGCTTGACACTCAGCGGTCCAAGGAAGCGGGGAGGGGACATCTTTGGTCAGTAGGGCAAGTAATGGTTTCACAATGAGGCTGTAATTAGGCAACCACTGTCTGCAAAAAGATGTTAGGCCAACCAAAGAGCGGACCTGCTTTTGTGTTTTCGGGATGGGGGTGTCTAGGATGGTTTGGATTCGGTCGGGTGTAAGTTTCCTCCCTTCTTTGGACAGAAGATGGCCTAGGTAAGTCACCTGTGGCTGACAGAACTGTAACTTCTTTTTGGAGACTTTATGGCCATTTTCTGCAAGAAAGTGTAGGAGTTGGACGGTGGCTGTCGTTGCAAGCGGGGTGGTGTCGGCCGCCAAAAGGATATCATCGACATATTGGATCAACACCACTCCCTCTGGTAGCTGGAAGGCATCCAGCTGTCTTTTGAGGGCCTGGCTGTAAATGCTGGGACTTTCAGTGTACCCCTGGGGAGCTCTACAGAATCGGAACGAGCGGGATTTTAAGGTGAAGCCGAAGAGATAACGGCTGTCTGGATGAATGGGGATAGAGAAAAACGCGTTTTTAAGGTCGATAACAGAGAAGGTGGTGGCAGTGGACGGGATGAGGGTCAGAATGGTGGTGATATCAGAGACTACAGGATATTGGGGTACAACCACTTTGTTAATCTCTCGTAAGTCGATGATGAAGCGGTACGCTTTCTCATCTCCTTCACCTTGCTTCTTAACAATAGGTAGGATTGGGCTGTTGCAGACGTTGCTGACCACCTCTTCAACCACTCCTGCATCTACCAGAGACTGAATGATCGCTACCAGTGCCTTCTCACCCTCTGGCGATATCCGATATTGCGGGAGTTTCGGGAGCATAGCGTCCTGTCGTACAGTTATGTGAATCGGATCAATCATCATTCGCCCCACATCAGAGTCATTTTTGGCCCACAGGTACGGAGGCAGGGTGTCAAGCAGGGACAGGTCAGCGTCAGTTATGGAGCACATGTGTCGTGGGGGACGGGATCTGGGCATGTCTGGGTTGTCGTACAGGATGACTCGTATTCCATCTGGGGAACACCTAATGGTAGCTCGAAAATGTTTCAGTAAGTCAATGCCCATAATGGCGTCAGGGGAGTTGGAGGAGAGTAGAAATGTCGCGTCAGTGGTGTTGTTTTCTAGGTCAAAGGTAATAGGTACGGACAGGGGGTTAGTGGAGGGCGTTCCATCGAAACCTATCGATGTTATGTGTGAGCCAGACAAGGGTGCCCTTGGAATCAGTCGTTTTGATAACACACTACGTGTCGCCCCAGTGTCTACCAAGAATGGAGACTCTGTACCCAGGACCTTAGCGGTGACATAAGGACCTTGCTGGTCAACACAGAGCTCGACTGGATCCCTCCCTTGCCCCTGGCAGTCCTATGCAAAATCGGGGGCATTTTCACCTTCGGATAGCTGATATTGGTTCTGTCGGGGACGGTCAAATGTGTTCAGTCTTCCTGATCTGTCATTGTTGGTGTCGTTGGGGTTCCCTCGTCCCTGTACTCTATTCCTCGGACCACCTGCCACATCCCTGGAATCCCTATTTCTATTCATCTCTAGCAGAACCGGACACTGAGTTTTCCAATGGCCGAACCCTTTGCAGAAGGCGCATTGGTCATTGCTAATGTCTCTCCGTCCAGTGTGGGATGTTGGGGGGTGATCTTTAGGAGGTAGATCTCTGGGGGTGGTCGATTGGTAGTTCCCCCTTTGGTGTTCCCGTCCTAGCGCTATACCCTGTATCTGGGCTATCATTACCCTTTCCTTTAAATCTTTCTTCTTTTTCTCGGACGCCCTATCATTCTCATTCTTTTGGTGCTCGTAATACTGAGCCATCTGAAGGATAGCTGCGGGTTTGGAGGCCCCCCAACTACTCTCACTCGTCTGCAGTTTTTGGGAGACTTCTTGTGTTAGTCCCTTTACATAATTTTGCACAAACAGGTGCTGTCCGGTTGCGGAGGTCATGTCTTGGCCACTGTAGTCGGAGAACACTGTCTCGAATCGGGAGAAGTATTCTGACACATCTTCCTGGGGTTTCTGTCGACAGGCCGTGACTATCGACCAGTCTACTTTTCTTTCCGGGACCAGTGTTTTTAACTTCTGGACCAGTTTGTCTGGGAGTTCCAGTATGTCTTTCACTGGTTTACTCCCCGGCTCTCGCTGTCTATCTAGTTTACCGAGTTGGTCCCAGGTATGTCCAAACAGATCCGTGTGGTCAGCCTTCCGGATTTGCTTCCACACATCAGCTGGCAGGCATAACCCAAAGAACAAGTCAATGTCCGCTAAAGTCATTATTGTCGAACCCAAGGCTGTGCCTAATTCGGTATAAAATGCCGTCGGGTTCTTTCTTAAATCGGGCAGGGTTTGTTTGAAGGTTAGGATATCCTGTCGGTCCCATGGTTGGTAAACCCAATTGTACACAACCCTCCCCTTTGCATTTTCATTATTAATATCATCGCTCGTTCCCTGGCCCCGTGGCGGGATCCAGTAAGGAGCCGCTTCTCTGATAGGCATCATAGTATTGGCTACTTCTGCCGAGGTTGTTTCAGGGACCGTAACCTTGGCTTCTGGTTTCTGTTCCGCGAGGTGGCGGAAGACCTCAAGCATTTGCATGAAGAGCTCCGTCGCCTCACGTTCAGTCCCATCTCCAACATCAATCTTCCTATACAGTGTTGTTAGTTTAGCGGGACCCTTACTCTGATACCTATCTTCATACGCGTTCAGGGTGTGGTAGCTGAATCGCAAAATGAAATGCCGTCTGTGGCTGTCGGCATGTGAATTATATATGCTCATTGTGTATTCTTCGCTCTCCCTTCGTTCTACCAATGTCTTTGCTATTTTGTTGATCCCATCCCGCTCATCTTTGCTTAACCTACTTAGCCTGGCTGATGATTGTTTGCTAGCCTCGGGGTCGTCTGACGAAGTTGTTAATGTGGCTGGTGCGGAGGCCGTGAGGGCCGGTGCACTAGCACTAGGGTCACTTTCACTCACACTCGGGGCTTGCAGGTTTTGTTGGCTGGGAGCATATGGAGGGGGCATGTAGATGATTGGGGGACCTAGCAGTAACTCATCGTTTGCCCGTTGTTTGGAGGGCAATTCAGGGTAGAGCGCAGAGGGGGTCCTAACAGGACATTGGCCTGTTGACCCTGATTCTTGGTTTTGTGTAGCTTCTTTTCTTTCTTTTATTTCCTCTTCTAGTTGCTTTGCGGCTAGGTGGGCTGCCTTTCGTAATTCTTTCCCTATTTTTGCTTCTTCTCTTTTCTTTCGATGTTCCGTTTCTTTGCGCCACATGCCGATACTGTCGAGCATAGTGGGCGTGGTCTTATTCTTCTGGAGCGCTATTTCTAATGTTTTTATTTTATTTTCATTAAAGGAACCTATCAGTGGCCACTGACTTTCAGGGTTCTTTTTCGTATATTTATGCCATAGTTTAGTGTAAGCTATAGCGACTAGTCCATACTTAGTGAACATGTCCTTATTAGGGGTGCCCTCCAGTGGAGCTGGATGGTTCATCTCTAATAAGCGGTCCGGGCTAAACAGGCTACCAACCAGTGGGGAGAAGATAGGCATGACGGATTACAACGGGGACAAAAGTCTGCACTACCTATCTTATCACGGCGGGCAAAGACTAGACAGAATATTTCTATTCTCCGTTGTTTGCCGGCGGTGAATACCTCAAGCGAACCAATACCGAACAATCGGTCAATCAAAACAATTCAGTGGGGAGAATAAGTGGGCACGAAAAGTTATCGTTACCTACTCTTTCTCTCCCTGCAAAGAGAGACCTTGTTCTTCCCTGTTTGCAGAAAAAGAATCTCCAGACAATAATCCACGAACGACAGTCCGGGAAACAGTGGGGGAGGAAGATAGGCACGACGGATTACAACGGGGACAAAAGTCTGCGTTACCTATCCTTCACTGTTTGCAAAGAGAGAGCCTGTTGTTTTTCTCCGTTTGCAGACAGCGAATCTCCAGAGGTTTCAACAAAGCGTAATACTAGTATTATCCAAACAAAAACAATTTTCCTCAATTTGTCGTGTTTACACGACCTTACCCGGACCGCATGGACGGTTTCCTGTCCTCTGGATCCAGCGCCCGATCGTCCTCTCTCCTTCGTGATGTTCGCGGCACTCCTGATGGTTCCCAGTCAGGACCGTAGATCACTCGAGAGAGGTCTGTTCAGAACTAGTGAAGGTCGGATGATCGGCTGTCAGACGAGGGTCTATCGGACACGAGCTCTTCCCGATCGTTGCAGTCATTCACTCTGTCATCGGGACCTCTCCCACTGGATCCACGTGTCGCTGATGGGCCCCACGCTTTGGGACGCCAATTGTGGAAAAAGGTAGGGCTAGGACCTTTCTCAGGATTTGCCCGGCGCTAACCGCCCTTGTACCATTCAAGTTTACCAAGCAATGAGGCAGGCGCCGGAGACCAGAAGGCAGGAAACAGAAGTTTATTCCGACGGAGCAGAACACATCAGATCAGACAACAAGGTATCGTCTCGAGGTGCTCTAACAGCCTCTCGGAGGCCTGGCCTCTTATACACTGGTTTATGGCATGTGACCTTTCTTTATTACAATCAGAACTTTGTAAAGCAAGGAAAAGACATCCCCGTAATCCTCGTGTCAATCCCACCCCCATATACCTTCACAATAGAGGTCCTCAACCTGCTGATAAGAGGAGGGGGTCATCACGCAGCTGAGTGTTCCGTCGAGTCTTAGGATGTGTGCGCCTGATCATATCACAGGGGGTGGGGAGGCCTGGATCAATAGAGGGTCCTTTGAAGGAGAGCGACCTCATACAAAAAGGGCAGTAAATGATATCTCCCGGCTTAGGCAATGGCCTCGGACCTGTGTGGACAGTCGGACACGGGGTGAGGGGCCATCAATGGAGTGGTATTCATGCTGCGTGGACAATCCAGTGCAGAGGGGAGGTTTATCAACAGAGGGGCATTCATGGGAGGAGAGGAGGTGTTGGTCAGGCGCTGGCGTGACTCCCAAGGACAGGGTCATGCAGAAGGGTCATGCTCATAAGGAGGAGGGAGGGGGAGCCAGGGTGCGCGGAGGATGCTTGCTGGGTCAGAGGGGCGCGCTGGCGATCGATCGTGGACAGGGAGACCATGATATCTAAAATGGCTGCCGTGCACGTAGTACATAGGTGACCTAGAATGGCTGCCGTGCACGTAGTACATAGGTGACAAGCTGGCGCAGATGATGTTCAGATCGCAAATTAAAATTCCACACAGTCTTTCTGCACCCCCGAGGAGGCAGATGGGGGCAATAGTCCCTGACCTTTCCACCGGGGGGCAGAGAGCCCACTAGGCACCAGTGATTAAGCAGGATTTTGTATACGTAGGCGTGAGGGCTTCCCAGAATGAGCATCCCAATCTCCCCACCCGCCCACAAAATAGTCACAGTCTTTCTGCCCCCATTGGGGGCATATCGGGGCAATAGCCCCCGATTCCCCCCTCCTCGAGTGGCAGAAAGCCCACTAGGCACTGACTGTTTTTTCAGAATGTACCTAACTGTAGATTTTGGGTCCTAGTGCAGCTGGCACCCACGGAAACCTAGCAAACCTATACATTTTTGAAAACTAGACATCCAGGATGGAGTGACTTGTCTGGCTCTCACCAGCAAAAGTGAGGAAAATGTCTTTTTTTGAAGCAAAATTTGAGGTTTGCATGGGATTTTGGGTAGGGAAACGTTGGGGAAACCACGTAAGCCATACCTTCCTGGACCTACCCAGGGGGTCTAGTTTTCAGAAATAAGTGGGTTTGGTAGGATTCCCTAGATAACTTATGGGCCCGGTGCCAAAAACCCAGGTGCCTCCCTTACAAAAGCAGGTTGTTTTGTGATAGGTAATTTTGCTAAGTTTCCCTAGGTGCGTGTAGATCTAGGGTTCAAATCAAAATCTACAGATAGGCACTTTGCCAAAAAAAGGGTCACTTGTCACAGTTACAATGTGGTTATTCCACGTTGCGTTTTGCACCATTTACTGTCGCGGGCACTAAGCCTACCCACACAAGTGAGGTACCATTGTTTTCGTAAGACATTGCGGATTGCGGGGTGTGGGGAATTTTGGGAATCCATGCAGATTTTAGAACTTTCCATCACAAATATGAGGAAAATGTGATTTGTTTGACAAAGTTTGAAGTTTGCAAGGAACCTGATGAGAGCCAGACAAGTGAACCCATCCTGAATTTCCCTGGCTGTCTACTTTTCAAAAATGTATAGGTTTGCTAGGTTTCCCTATGTGCCGGCAGAGCTGGGGTTCAAAACTCACAGCTAGGCACTTTGCAAAGAAAGGGTCAGTTTTCACAGTAAAAATGTAGTTTGTCCACGTTGTGTTTAGGTCCATTTCCTTTTGCGGGCACTAGGCCTAACCACAGAAGTGAGGTACCATTTTTATCGGAAGACGTTTGGAAATGCGGGGTGGGTGGAAATTTGGCAGATCCACATAGATTCCCAACTTTTCCATCACAGAAATGTGAGGAAAATGTGTTTGTTTTTTTACAAAGTTTGAGATTTTCAAGGGATTCTGGGTTAGAAAACCTGGTGAGAGCCTTACAAGTCACCCCATCCTGGATTCCCCTGGGTATTTTTTAAAACAAAATGTATAGGTTTGCTAGGTTTCACTAGGTGTCGACAGAGCAGGGTTAAAAAACTACAGCTAGGCACTTTACAAAAAAAGGGTCGGTTTTCACTGTAAAAATGTGGTGTGTCTACGTTGCGTTTTTGTGCCGTTTCCTGTCACGGGTACTGGGCCTACTCACACAAGTGAGGTGCCATTTTTATCAAAAGATGTCGGTATTGAGGGTTGTTTGATATTCTGGGGATCCACCCAGATTCCAGAACTTTCCATCACAGAAATGTGAGGACAATATGGATTTTTTACAAAGTTTGAGGTTTGCAAGGTATTCTGGGTAACAGAACCTGAAGAGAGCCAGACAAGTGACACCATCCTAGATTCCCCTGGGTGTCTACATTTCAGAAATGTATAGGGTTGCTAGGTTTCCCTAGGCGCTGGCAGAGCTAAAGTTCAAAACCTACAGCTAGGCACTTTGAAAAAAAAGGGTCAGTTTTCACTGTAAAAATGTGGTGTGTCCACGTTGCGTTTTGCGCTGTTTTCTGTTACGGGCGCTAGGTCTACTCACACAAGTGAGGTCCAATTTTTATTGGAAGACGTTAGGAATTGCGGGGTGCATGGAATTTTGTGGATCCACGCAGATTGCAGAACTTTCCATCACAGAAATTTGAGGAAACTAGGTTTTTTTATAAAATGGTTTGAGGTTTTCAAGGGATTCTGGGTAACAGAACCTGATGAGAGCCAGAAAAGTCACCCGTAAGAGCTAAGGTTCAAAATCTACAACTAGGCACTTTGCAAAAAAAAAGGGTCAGTTTCTCTGTAAAAATGTGGTGCGTCCACTTTGCGTTTTACACCATTTCCTGTTTTGGGCACTAGGCCTACCCACACAAATGAGGTACCATTTTTATCAGAAGATGTTGGGAATTGTGGGGTGCATGGAGTTTTGTGGATCCACGCAGATTCCAGAACAATCCATCACAGAAATGTGAGGAAAATGTGTTGTTTTTTACAAAGTTTAAGGTTTGGAAGAAATTCTAACCTGGTGGGAGCCTGACAAGTCACCCCATACTGGATTCCCCTGGGTATCTATCTTTAAAAAATGTATAGGTTTGCCAGGTTTCCCTAGGTACTGGCAGAGCTAGAGTTCAAAATCTACAGCTAGGCACTTTGCAAAAAAAGGATACATTTTCACAGTAAAAAGGTGGTGTATCCACATTGCGTTCTGGGCTATTTCCTGTTGCTGGTGATGGAGCGAGGATGCAAACAAAAATCTTTGTATACCCCTAGTGAAGTCATTTCCTCATAACAGTAATATGTACTAATCGTGTGGTTATGAAAATCACCAACATAGAATAGAATGCACGCACAAATACACATGGGAAACTAACTTGCTTATGTTGTGAATCATAATTTACTAATTAAGTGAAGTTTTTATATTAATCCTGTGCGCAAAAGTCATAATCTAATCAAATTATGTGTGTATGTGCATTTTGTATGTCTAATTGTGGCGGAGATTATGGAGAATGGTGAGTAAACCATGCTTATATGTAGCTGAAATTGCTAGGTAATAACTAAAAGGGCTACCTTAGGATGCGGGGAGGTAAACAGAAGGGCTATACTTTGAAAATTAATGTTTAATTGTGTTTGTTTCTATTATAGTTCCCAATATGGCCTATGCAGCCTACAAAAAGATGGAGAGTTTCGAGACTCCGAGATTGTGATGATGTTTGCATGCGCGACTGCGGTCGAGAGACGTGCAAGCAGCGTGTGTCTGTGCTGCGTGAGTCAAGGTCAACGTGGCCTGGACGTTCGAGCTAGGGCCAACAATTTGTCTGTCCGCATCGTGAGCATGGGAAAATTATCTGAAATAATGATTTAAGGACACAAGCGGAAAGAACTGCTAAAAGACAATTGGGATTTTATTTTTGGATTTTAACAATAACTTGGCAGGAATCTGGACAATGAGGAGATGAGGTTATGCTCAACCACCCCTTTATTCAATCAATAAGAATGAATGAGGACCCTAATGGTTCTAAATTTTAGATGGATAATTTAATGAAAAAGGGTATAAAAGAAGACGTTTGGAAGTAAGAAAAAAGCTTGCTTTTCGATTTTATTTCGCACCACGACATGCTGTCAGTTTGACGAACTTTTGATATGGTGCAAAGAACTTGAACATTTTCTGGTCTTTAACTTTTGAATGGGTGTGGAGTCCTGATGGGAGGTGAACATTAAGAAAAGAATAGAGAGGTGGTTTTTGGGAACTGTTCTGTCCTTGTTCTGATGTCGGTGTCCTGAGATCTTGGTAATATATTTAAAATGTATTTTCTGAATTGGTTTGCTAATAAATATAAATGTTTGAATTTAACTTCTCTATCTCTCTAGGTTACTAAATGTTTAAATGATTATGAAATATATATGAATAAAACAATAAGGTCATGCTAGGAGATTTAATCTCTAAATAAAAATTGAATAAATGGAGGATTAAGCTGGTCTTGTTATCCATTAGTTAACTTTTACTAGCAGATCCATTGACAATAATGGTGGGGTGCGTTAATGTTTCTAGAAAATAAAACCATGGTAATATTGATAAACTGCAGATGTATATAGTGTATAAATGTTAGTATGAAATAAAACACTCCGCTAAATCCAGCAGCTCTCCTCTAGGTCTTCACCAATCTGTGGAGCAGGGTGAATGACTTGCGGTATTATGGGCCCCACTGACGAGTAATGTGTGAAAATTTCCCAGAGAGTACAGTGATGGCTTGCAGGTGTTTTTCTGGAGCTGCAAGCATCGTATGTTACAAGTTGAGGAACCTTTACGTGTAAAAGTGGTGAATGTATAGCGAAGGCAACCATCAAAATGTAGGGTTTAGGCAAAGGAATCATTGCGTATTCTGACTTAAAACTTATCCCTGAGAGATTAATAGAGTTTAACCTAAGCTTGAGAGAAGGGTAAGGTAGAGGGATGTGCAACTTTATCAGCAAAACTAGAAATTCTGTGGTAGAGAAGAGGTAAGCGCTGTCTATCGGAAATACAGAATACTTGTGAGTTTGAGGAAACTATCACTTTGGTTTAGCAAAACAGACGAATGGAGATGTTTTATGTGGTTACCAACCGATTTTAATTGTATAAAGGTGTAAATACATCGTGCCGACAAATTTTGTAAAGGAGGGGTCAGTCGAAGCTGCAGAAGCCGGAGCAGGGCTGATGTCAAAAGTGTCGCACTGGGATTTGTCCGCGTGAATAGAACGGAGTAAGCGCTGATTGGTGAGTTAGCAAAGGCTGTGCGATCATTGGTTGAAAGTGAAAGAAAACGAGTTACTTACCAGTAACTTCAGTTATCCAGTATTGGTATCTTTCATAGATTCACATTCTTAGAATCATCCCCGCCGACGGGGTGGGAGTCTCGCGGTACAATAAAACGTATACATTAGAGTCATAATAACATTATACTATAGGCTACAGTGTATAGAAAAGTCACTACAATAGCCTATCTCAGTCTTTTTGTAAAAAGAACCAAACTTTAGAAACCAGCCAATCCGGCAGTAGCACCCTCTAGAACCATACCCATAGAGAGGCAAACCCTCAGATTTTCTACTGCACCTCGTGTGTTAGGGAGTCTCCTTGAGCTCTGCTCAGTGTTTTCCTTGTTCCTTTCTTTCTGAGAAGAAATTATGTCTGATTCTAAGAAAAGCTTGTTTCTAGCCTGTTCTTCCTGTGGGAAGAAAAGACTTCACTTTGAGGACCCACATAAGGAGTGTATTTATTGCCTCTACCCAGCACACAAGGTTAAGGACTGCAGGATTTGTAGGACCTTCCCTGCCAAAACCCTGAAGGATAGAGAAGGAGGTCTGCTGGTTTGGTTGGAGAAATTGAAGTCATCATCTGAAGGAGTTTCTGAAGGTGAAGGCAGCATTAGTCCTCAAGTGTCCACTCCCATCTCTAAGAAAAGAGATAGATCTGGAGATCCTCATGAAAAGATGAGTAAGACCTTAAAAACTTCTTCCTCTGAAGTAGGTCACTCTTCCTGAAAAAAAGAGAAAGTCTCTCTTGAGGTGAAATCTAGAGATAAGGCGAAGGTTTCTCAAAAAACTGCCTCTAAATCTCTTCAGGACCCTCCATCGATGGCTAAATCTTCTTCATCGACGAGGAAATCACCACAGAAGGTGAGTGGATCTTCAACCTTGAAGAAAAATATACCGTCGACGAAGTCTCTGTCGTAGACGAGTGCCCCTTCGTCATCGAGTGTTCTCACCTCGTCGACGCCTGCTTCGCCTGCGAAGTTTCCGTCGACGATGCCTCCGCCGTCGACAAAGATTCTCTCGTTGACTACGAGACCGCCGCTGCCGACGATTCCATTGACGAGTCTACCGTCGACGACGATTCCGTTGACGAGTCCACCGTCGACGGAGATTCCGTCGACGAGCCTACCGTCGACGACGACCTCGCCGTCGACGATGATAATTGTTCCCTCGTCGGCGTGTCCACCGTCGACGACGACTTCAACCATGACGTCGACGACCACCTCGTCAACAATTTCTCTTCCATGGACAGCGACTATGATTTCAACGTCGTCAATGGCAATTGTTACTTCTATATCTGCGGAATATGCGTCACCGTCAACGTATATTTCTGCTACGTTAAAGCGTGCAAGACCTGCATATTTACAGTTTACACCTGTTTTGAGCTCTAAATTGTCATCCAATAGTCAATTTTATCATGATGTGTCGCACATTTCACCCTTGCCTCCTAGCCATTATTTGGAGGAATCTAAGGATGACGATGATCCTTATGGGCAGGCACGTGACCCGTCCCAGCTCAGGATAAAGTATCATGAGGAGGAAGAAAAAGAGGAATATTATGAGCCTTGTGAGTCATTGAGAGTGCCACAAGAAAGTTTCCATCAGGAACCTATGGTTCAAATTCCTGTAGCTTTGCTACAAGATCTTTCGGTGATGCTTAAAGACTATAATAGTCGTTGTCCTCCAACTCCAGATCCGCAACAAGTTTCTACTCCTGTAGATATACAACCTGTAACACCTGTTACGCCAGTTTCTGAGCCCCAGGTGACACTACCTCTGCATTTGTCGCAGGATGAAGATAGAGACACTGTAGCAGAGGAGGGAGAAATTCCTAATTAAAAGTGGCGGAACATCAAGTAGCTCAATTAGAGAATAAAAATTCAGAAGGAGGTCAAGTAAGAATGAAAGGGAATTTTAATAAAACAAAAGTAATGAGAAATCTGGATGAAGCTAAAAAAAAGTTTCCTTATCACAATTGTGGCAGGTTAGGGCATTGGAAGAAAGAGTGTAAGTATCCACCAAGAGTTATTCCCGAAAATACATCATTGAATGCACAGGTGCAGAATGAGGTAATTCAACAGCCATCACCACCGCAGCAGGTAGTTACTCAGCAGAGTCATGTACCACAACCACCACTTCCACACAGTGTAAATCTACAGAAATACAGTGCAGAGACAGGATTCTGCGGAGGAGAACAGGTAATAAGATCACCTAGAGTGAATGTGAGTTTGCAGTATTGGTTGAAGGAAGATGGGAGTGAGTTGGATGACAGCTTCTGACGGTGCCGGAGAGAGGGAGAAGAGTGCGCACTTGGCGCCACTTTAAAGGTAGATCCATCTGGTCCTTTTGTGAATGGAAAGGTGAATGATGTAAATGTGACTTTCCTAGTGGACACAGGTGCTACCCGTTCTACTGTTAGATAAGTAAAAGCCCAAAATCTTCCTCTCTCTGGTGATAGCACCTAGGTTGTAGGTGTAGCAAATGCGCAGATGAAAACAGCCCTAACAAAAGCAGTTGAAGTCGACATTGGAAATGTTAAAGACATGCATCGATTTGTAGTGTGAGACAGTAGTCTTGTTAACCTTCTTGGTAGGGACATTCTGTGTTAGATAAATTGTGCCATTTACTGTTCACCAGATGGCATTGAGCTTCAAACTCCAGATGGCGATAGCCTGTATAAAATGACTATGTCATTGATATAATCTGAAAAGGGTAGAATGTTTCCTGTATTTGACCGAGAGAAGATGCCTGTTGAATGGATTGGTGACGGTACAACGCGTACCGTCACAACGCGTGCTGTTACAACGCGTCCCTTACAACGCAAGTTGTTACCACGACTTGCGTTGGGGGCGCGGATATTGAATAGTATAATTTACTATTCTAACACCAGTCCCCGTGGACACTAGGGAAGGTGTTGGAATAGTAAATTTACTATTTTTAATGTTCTAGCGCCCTCCAGCGCAAGTCGTGGTATTGACTTGCGTTTTTACGGACGCGTCGTAACAGCACCGCGTTGTAACATCCGCGTTGTAACGGATGTTTCCCCTGTTGAATTGAAACAGTTAGTTAAAGAACGAGTGTGGGATTTCACAGGAGAAGATATTGGATTAATGAAAGATGTAGATCCTGTGAAAGTTTCTGTAAAAGAAGGAGTGAGTTACCCAAACATTCCTCAGTACAAAATGACAGCAGAAATAATCGAAGGAATAACTACATTGATAAACAAAATGATTGAACAAGGAATTTTAAGAGAAATAGTAAGCAGTCCATGTAATTCACCTATAATGAGATTGAAAAAGCCTAATGGAACAGTCAGGAGAGTTCAGGATTTGAGAAAAATCAATAAAATTGTCATCCCATGTTGTCCAATTGTGCCAAACCCAGCAGTAATCTTGTATCAGATTCCACATGATGCAGAATGGTATACAGTCATTGATCTATTCAATGCGTTCTTTACTGTTCCATTACATCCTGATAGCCAGCCAATATTTGCTTTCTGGTTTGGAGACCGTATTTTGGCATGGTGCTAAATTCCTCAAGGGTATACTGAGAGTCCATCTATCTTTAATCAGTTGTTGAAGAAATCATTGGAGAGTCTAAACATGCCTGGAGAATCAGCACTGGTTCAATATATTGATGACCTGTTGGTGGCATCAAGAACAAAGGATGCATGTGTTTCAGATACCATTGCATTACTGAACCATTTGGCAGACAGAGGACATAAGGTGTCCCCATCGAAGCTACAGTTTTGTCAGAAAGAAGTACAATACCTCAATCACAAAATTGCCCAAGGAATCAGACAGGTCACCATAGAGAAAATCAAGATGATACAGTGAATGCAACCTCCCATAGAGTTGATTACAACTGAAATGGAAGCTTTTGAGCAGCTAAAAAACAGTCTAAGTGAAGCACCAGCATTAGGAATGCCTGACTATAAAAAAGAGTTTGAATTATATTCCAGTGAACGAGGAGGATGTGCATTGTCGGTTCTAATTCAGAGACATAGAAAACTGAGAAAGGCAAATGCATATTTCTCAGCTGTTATGGATCCAGTTGCAAAAGCATTGCCAGGATGCTTAAAAGCAGTAGCTGCTACAAGTGTGAGTTTGGAACAAAGTGAAGGTATAGTGATGGGATTTACTTTGAGGGTATATGTACCTCTTCAGTGGAGATTCTCCTTACTAGGACAAAGACACAGTTCCTTACTAATAACTAATAACAGGATGACAAAACAGGAGAAGACAATTCTAGGTGCAGATAGCGTGACAATTTCACGACATGTGAATGTAAATCCATCTACACTGTTACCTGATGTCATAGATGTTGAGGTGAGAAATGAAGTTGATCATAAATGTTTGGAGTTTTTGAATATTGTACCAAGCCAAGACCTGAAATGAAAGATGAACCATTGCCTGAATTGATTTTGTAATGTTTGTTGATGGTTCATGTCTGAGAACAGATGAGGGTGTTCTGAGTGCTTCATATGCTGTATGTACAGTGGCAGATGTCCTGGAAGCATCTTGTCTAAAAGGAATTTGTTCTGCTCAGATAGCAGAATTGATTGCTTTAATTCGAGCATGTGAACTGGGAAAAAAATAAGAGTTACCATAGTGACTGATAGTCAATTTGGCTTCGGGGTTGTCCTTGATTATGGTCAACTGTGGTCCCAAAAAGGTTATATAACTTCTGCAGGATCCCCCATTAGAAATGCTGAATTAGTGAAAATGTTGTTTGATGCAATCCAGTTACCTGATAAAATTGATGTTGTGAAATGTGCAGCTCACAAGAAAGGAGATGACTATGTCACCAGAGGTAATCACTTTGTTGACTCACTTGCAAAATACTGTGCTAAAAATCTTGCATCTATAAATTGGGGCAGAAAAGCTGAACATGTTTCAAGTCCTTTAATGCTAACAGCAGTAGTTGAGACTTGGCAGGAAGTAAGATAAATGCAGGAAGAAGCAAGTGAGTAAGAGAAAGATGTCTGGTTAAAAGCAGGATGTAGACAAAGAAAGGAGGATGACATTTGGGTTTACAAAGATGAAAGACCAGTAATGCTTGATAACATGATTTCAAATATGGCCCGAATGTATCATGGTCAAACCCATATTGATAGGGATGCCATGATCCGTATGTTCAAACAGAAATGGTATAATCCTAAGTTCAGGATGATTGCTGAGAGTCTTTGTCAGCGATGTCTTGTTTGTCAACAGTTGAACTCAAGAAAAAAGACAGTTGTGAGTCTGGGAACCATAGGACGGGAGGGAGGTCCATTCACTCGAATGCAATTGGATTTTATTGAGCTACCACCTTGTAATCGACTTTGATATGTACTTGTGATCAGTTGCCAGTTTTCTCAGTGGGTGTAAGCCTTTCCTACAAGGAGGAATGATGGAGTGACTGTTGCAAAACTGTTGTTGCGAGAAATTGTTCCACACTACGGTTTCCCTGTAACCATTGAAACAGATCGGGGAACACATTTTCACAATGAGCTAATGCAGATGATTTGTGAAGCACTGGATATTCATCAGAAATTGCATTGTGCTTGCAAACCAGAGGCTTCTGGGGTAGTTGAGCATGTAAATGGAACCATAAAGAACAGAATTTCAAAAATGTGTTTGGCCATTGGACTGAAATGGCCTGATGCTTTGCCACTTGTTCTGATGACCTTAAGGAGCATAGCTGATAAAAAGACATGACTAAGTCCATATGAAATTCTGATGGGAAGAGTGATGAGACAAGCATTTGTGCCAGTTGATAAACTATTGACTATTAATGATGACATCATACTGGATTACTGCAAAAACCTGTCTGACGTGGTAACTTCTATGCTCCATCAGGTGGGAAATGAGGCAAATTCAAAAGAAATGCATCCAGCTTATGATTGTTGGGGTTCAAGGGGACCTGGTGCCTTCTGTCTAGTTCCCCGTTCAGCGGATTTAGCTTAAAGTGCCAAGTGCATATGCGAATTTATGGATGCTCCCTAGGGCTCGCTTTATAAGGGGGCTGCCAACAGGAAACAGGTGCTTGGTTTCTTCATTGGTCCCTTGCCGTGTGTTTCCTGTTCCTGTGGTTCTGCCTTGTTCCCTTTCCTTCGAGTCCTGTTCCAGCGGTCTTTTCCAGTGCTGGGTTTTGATCCCCTTCTTCCCTGTTACCCTGTTTCATATTCCTTTGGGGATTACTGAACGCTTTTGGGGACCTGTTTTTGATATTCGGTGACGTTCTGGGATTCGCGGCTGCGGTTCCTATGAGTTTTGGCGTCCCGTTATGTACCCTTTTTTGTATCCAAACCATCTTGTTGTATGTTGTGTTTGGGTGGTTTCACGAAGGAGATGAATAACGGCCGTTTTTTGTGCTACCTTCGTGTTCTTTTTTAGATTCCAGGGTTGGGTGTCTTTCGAATTCCCTCGATGCCTTTTTTCCCCTGCCCCTTTTTTGTCTTATGATTGTGAATTCCACCCCTTTTGACATTCTCGGTGTTTCCCGAGGGGGAGTGGTTGGTCTGGGGTTACGCAAGAAACAACCAATACGATTACAGTGGAGTGGAAGAAGTCCTGTTTCGTATCAAGCCACTCCCGTTTGTTAACTGGGGTAAGCAGGGCGGTCGGTAGTTCGTGTGTGTACTTGGCACTGGTATTATTAGTAGGGGTGTGTTTAATCTTGTCCCTTTTTTCATTTATAGCGGTCTCGTCTGTGTCAAGCTGTCAGCTGCCAAGAAGCCAGAGGAGACGAGCTGTGTTCCCCAAGACCTTGGGTTCTCTTGTTTTGTTACCCACCTTCTCCTGGTGTCTTGTTCTCCACCATCCGTTTTGGTCGCGGGTGTTGGGGGTCACGGTGAGGGTAGAGGATTGGGACGTTCCTTACTCCTGTGGTGTTGAGCTGGTCGGCATCGGAACAATGATCTAGTCCCTGGAAATCGGTTTCAGAAAAAGGTACACAGGAGAAGAAATTGCTTAGTCCCTCGTTGGCAGAAGCCCAGACAAGTCATTCTGGTCAGCACAACTGCAGTTAAATGTGCTGGAGTGAAGAGATGGGTCCACACTAGTCTCACACTATCCGTGTGCTTGAACCTGAAAATCTACAAGATGAAGGAGAAAGCACAACTGATTCAGATTCTGAAGGTGAACCAGAGAAAGATTCAGATACTGAAGCTCAACCTGTTCGTCGACATCTGGTAATATCAGATGCAAGCTCTGCATTTGAAGGAGAAAGTAAAGCTATTGGAGTACCAAATTCTGAAGATCGACCTAAAAGTCGAGATTTGGTAAGAACTGATACCAGTAAGGGCACTGAGCAAAGTGAAAATAAAACTGACAGTAAGAAAAATACTGAAGGGCAGTCTGAAAGCTCTGGAAGCAGGAACCGGAATCTCGAAACTGGTGAAAAGGAAACAACTCACGATGAGGATGAGCTTCCAAGTACCAGCTATGGACAAGTTCATAACAGAGTGAAAGAACTGACCAAAGAGAAAACAAGCACAGAGAAAGAAACTGACATTATAAAGTTCACCATAAATGAAACTGTAGAGAGATCTGAAACTGAGTCTGATGACAGTTGAGATGAAACTCAATTTAGAAAAAGTTCAAGAAAAAGAGCTTGGAGAGTGGAACGTAACACTGTTGGACCTGAAACCAAGAGAGCTCATAAAGTAAATAATTGGCCTAAAGAAACTGATGGTCTGAAAGTCAAACTGGTTAATAAAGCAAAAGTACCAGAGGATCAAGTAAATGAAATAACCAATCAAAAGGAATAGTTAGGAAAAAAGATATACATTGTGCAAAGGCCAAAATGAGTGAGAAGCCAAAATCAAAAATACAAGTCACCTGAACAGACATATATTGCTTTGCCTCCAATAAGTGAAGTGAATAGTAGCCAAGAAAATTTGAGTTGCCAAAGTGAAGAAAAAGAAAGTGAGTGAACTGTAACTCAAAAGAAAGAAAAGAAGTACCAAAACTGGGAAACTGTGAAAGAGAAAAGATGAAAGGAACAAGAATTTTGAAATTTTTGGTGGTAAGGACACTGAGTGCAAAGAAAAGGTTTAAAGAGACACTATAAAGGCAGAAAAGATTGTGGAAAGCACTGTAAAAAAATGACTACTAATGATGTAACAAAATCGAAATGTACCATTTTAAGAAAATGGTATAGATTGTGGTTAATATGTACTGGATAATTAATGTTGGTATGGTTGATTTTAGCTATTATAATTCCTTTCAGGCCTGATTTTGAGAAAGCCAAGGAAAATGAGAGTATGGAAGAGAAGACCTATGAGACAAAGGGTGAAATGTTACATGTATATAAACCTGAAGTTCATTAAGATAACTCAATTAGCGATTTCTCTTGTAGTTCGTTTTCAAGATTATTGTCTGAATATGTGAGAGAACAATGGAAGCAAGTGACTGCTATGTGTGTGTAAAATTACCAGCATCTGGTGTGACATACCACCATCTTCCATTAACATATGCAGTTACTTGTAGTGTATTAACTAGTTTGTTTTATTGAGCAGGTACATTAGAGTATTATTATTCTAATTCTGATGATGTTTTTGCGAAATTGAAAATTGTAGCTGAACTGAATCAAATCAATCCTGCAAAACTTTTTGTAGAATATTTTTTGGAAACACAAGAGTTGACCCATGATTATGCGTTCAAACATAATTTGACCTGTAAAATGAGAAATTAAGAAAAAGCCTTTTTGGATATGGTAGAAGAAAGGAGAATTCAGTATAAAAGAAGAGAAAAAGCAAACCAAACTAAATCTTCAATGTGGACATTTGAGGATGATAATATAGAATAACATAATGTGAATGTAGCTATAAATATAGACACACCATTATTAGAGAAACTATGTATTCGGAGAGACAACACTTTGTATGATAATTATTTTGTGGGAGCCAGTCAATGTGAAGATGCATACATTATAAAAGGGGGGTGGGTATTTAAAAGTGGTAATGACCCAGTCTTTCCTGGGATATACTTTCTTAGTGGGAACAAAGCTTATTATAGTTTGCCTGATCACTGGTATGGGACATGTTATGTAGGCCTGGTCTTTCCAAAAAATGTTTCCATGTAGAAAGAGGAACAAATGGAATTCATGAAATATGTAAACCCTTAAGTTGTAGAAGAAGAGAAAGTGTGTTAGAAATAAGAGGTGATGTTTTTGAAGCCCTGATATCAGCAGGGTATATCCTTTAATGCAAACAGAATTCGGAATTTGTCAACGATAGTAGATCGTTTGTCAATAGATACAGCAGGAGAATTTTTAATGGTAAATACCAAAATGGTTGCGATGAGAGCTATGGTGATGCAAAATCGACTTGCTCTTGAAATCATTTTGGCAAAAGAAGGAGGAGTCTGTGGAATTTTAACGGTGCAACACTGTTGTACTTACATTCCAGACAAAAGTTGAAACATTAAGAGATATATTGCAAATATTACAGAATGCATAAGGAAGTTGAACCACTGGAGGTTGATGGTGTTCTTGAGAAACTTGGTAGAAGTTTTTCAGCAGTTAGACATTGGTTTTATGAAATAGGTAGATCCATAATAGGGAAGGTACTAATTTCAGTAACAGTAATATTAGTAGTATTTTTGATTTTAAGATTAGGTTATAAACTCAGAAAGGGAAGAAATATTAACCCCTTGCGTGCTGGTAGCGGCTCCCGTTCATCATGGCACACAGTGCTCGTGTGCTGATGATGGCCGGGAGCCGTCACGACCACGCCCGCGATCGGAATTTGACGCACAGTAGCGGAATTCCAGCCGCGGGCAAGGGGTTAAAAAGTCTATAAAGAAAGAATTTGAAGAAAGACAAGAAAGGGATCGTGAAAAAGGTGACATTGAGATGAAAGAGTTCAAAGAGAAACTTTATCAAGACAGAAAGAAACTAGAGTATAACTCATACTAATTGAAGGAATTTGAAACATGTTGAGATAAAATGTACAACATTTTGGGTGCTATTTGATGATAAATCACCAAAAGAGGGAGTAATCTGTACTAATCATCTGATTTTAAAAATAACCAACATAAAATAGAATGCACACACAAATACTAATTTTCTTATGTTGCCAATCATAATTTACTAATTAAGTGAAGTTGTTATATTAATCCTGTGCACAAACGTCATAATCTAACTAAATTATGTGTGCATGTGCTTTTTGTATGTATAATTGTGGCAGAAATGATGGATGGTGAGTAAACCATGTTTATATATAGCTGAAATTGCTAGGTAAGAACTAACAGGGCTACCTTAGGATGGGGGAGGTAAACAGAATGGCTTATACTTCAAAAATGAATGTTTAATTGTGTTTGTTTCTATAATAGTTCCCATTATGGCCTATAAGGCCTACAAAAAGATGGAGAGTTCAGAGACTCCGAGATTGTGATGATGTACGCATGCGCAACTGGGCTCGAGAGAAGTGAAAACAGCCTGTGCCCGTACAGAGTGGGTGAAGGTCAACGTGGCCTGGACATTCGAGCTAGTGCCAACAATTTGTATGTCCGCATCGTGAGCATGGGAAAATGACCTGAAATAACAATTTAAAGGACACAAGTGAAAAGAACTGCTAAAAGATAATTGAGGCTTTATTTTTTTATTTTAACGATGACTTTGCGGAAATCTGGACAATGAGGAGATGAGGTTATGCTCATCCACCCCTTGATTCAACCAATAAGAATAAATGAGGTCCCTAATAGTTTAAAATTTTAGATAGATAAGTTAGGGAAAAAGGGTATAAAAGAGGACGTTTGAAAGTAAGAAAAAAGCTTGCTTTTCGATTTTATTTTGCACCACGGCATGCTGTCGGTTTGAAGAACTTCTGATAAGGTGCAGAGACTTTGAAAATTTTCAGGACTTTAATTTTTGAATGGGTGAGGGGTCCTGATGGGAGGTGAACATCAAGAAAAGAATAGAGAGTTTTTTTGGGGGAACTGTTCTGTCCTTGTTCTGATGTCGGTGTCCTGAGATCTTGGTAATATATTTACAATTTATTTTCTGAATTGTTATGCTAATAAATATAAATGTTTGAATTTAACTTCTATTTCTCGCTAGGTTACTAAATGTTTAAATGATTATTAAATATAGTGAATACAAAAAATAAGGTCATGCTATGAGATTTAATATCTAAATAAAAATTAAATAAATGGAGAATTAAGCTGGTCTTGTTATCCATTAGTTAACTTTTACTAGCAGATCCAGTGACAATAATGGTGGGGTGCTTTAATGTTTCTCGAAAATAAAACCATGGTAATATCGATTAACTGCAGATTTATATAGTGTATACATTTTAGTATGAAATAAAACAGCCCGCTAAATCCAGTAGCTCTCCTCTAGGTCTTCACCAATCCTGGGAGCAGGGTTAATGTGTGTATGAATGAATTGCAGTGTTATGGGCCCCACTGACGAGTAATGTGTGAATATTTCCCAGGGAGTATGGTGACGGTTTGCAGGTGTTTTTCTGGAGCCGCGCTGGATCGCTGGCACTAGGGCTATCCACACAAGTTTATTTATTTGTTTATTTATTTATTTATTTTTGTGTTTTATAGAGCGCAAACTTGACCCGTGAGGGTATCAGAACGCTTTACATGGTACACAACGTCAACAAACCAACATAAAATGCAGAGAAATACAGAACTTATACAAAAGATTGGCGGGGGCAGGGGTGTTGGATGTGGAGAAAGTGAATGATTACAATCATGGTTAGAAACAGTAAAAACAGTGGCCCACATATTCTTTGCGGGTTAATTAGTGATCAGGGGAGGAGGTCTTAGCTTCTTTCCGATGCGCGAAAGTCTTAGATTCGTCAGGCATAATGTGGTGGGTGAGGGCAGGGATTGGACGAGGAATTTACCCATGAGGAAGGTTTTTGCCTCCTTCTTGAAGCATGCGAGAGAAGGGATTTTTCTGATGGCGGGTGGGAAAGAGTTTCAAATTCTTGGTGCAGCCCCAGTGAACGCCCTGTTGTAGGCTCTTTTTTTCTGACAAAAGGCAGGTTGGAGTAAAAGGTTTCTGGAGGACCAGGAATTTCTGCTTCCTCCGGATACCACTAGGTTCTGTGCCAGATAAGCGGGGAAGTTTGTGTATAGGGCCTTGTGTGTAATGCATGCCAGTTTCAACTGGATTTTGGCTTCTAGCGGGAGCCAATTCAACGCTTTCATGTGTGGAGAGATGTGGTCAAATTTTCAGGTGCCAGTGAGTAGTCTGGTGGCCATGTTGAGGCAGGCTTTTAGAAGTGCTAAAGAGATCTTTGGTAGACCGGTAAGGGTGGAACTTCCATATTCCAGCCTAGAGATGACTAGAGCTTGAACTGCCATTTTTAGGTCAGGAGCGCCAATGAAAGGTTTCAGCTTCCATAGGTAACTCAGGTGGAATCTTGCTGCTTTGGCCATCGAGTTGATGTGGTCTCGCATGTTTAGGTTACAGTCAAGGATTATGCCCAGGGATTTGGCAGAGTCCACAATGGTTGGCAGGTAGTTTAGGGCGGTGATGGCCTTGATCCACTTCTGAATCTCCGGTTCGGCTTTTGAAGGGGTGATTAGGAGAAATTCAGTTTTCTTTGCTTTGAGTTTGAGTTGGTTAGCAGCTAGCCATTGGACAGTCAGTTTCTGGGTCTCATTCAGAGATAGGATCTCCTCGAGCGAAGAGATATTGATGTATATTTGGGTATCATCCGCGTACCTATGGTAAGAGATGTTGGCGGTGCGAAGAACTTCGGTAAGTGGCTCTAAGTAAAGATTTAAGAGGGTGGGGGACAGGGTTGAGCCTTGGGTACTCCAACCGTGACCGGGGTGGGAGCTGATAGGTTGCCGTTGATGAGGAATCTCTGAGAACGGTTATGGAGGAAGGACCTGAACCATTCTAGGATCACACCATCTAGGCCCATTTTGAGTTTAACCCCTTCCACGCTGATGACGAGCTGGGCTCGTCATGGCGTAGCCTCCTCGCACACTGATGACGAGCCCAGCTCGTCACGTAACATGCGATTTACAAAATCTCAGCATGCGAGCAGAATTCCGCTAGCGCGCATGAGGTTAAGGCGTTCAAGTAGTTTGTCATGGTTGAACATATCGAAGGTTGAGGATAGATCTAAGAGTATTAGAAGGCAGGTTTTGCCTTGGTCTAGGGCTTGGAGGGCATGATCGACAATGTGGAGCATAGTGGTTTCAGTGCTGTGTCCCAGTCTGAATCCAGATTGGAAGTCATCCAGTAGGTGGAAGTTGTTGATGTGGTGGTTTAGTTGCTGTTGAACACATTTTTCCAAAACTTTGGCTAATAGCGGGATATTGGAGATAGGTCTGAAATTGTCTGGAGAGGCTGCGTCCAATGAAGGTTTTTTTAAGATAGGGATGACTTGGCCGGCTTTCAAGGGGTCCGGAATCAAACCCTGCTAGAGGGAGGCGTTGATTATTGCAGTCCAGCAAGGAACAATGGATTGGGAGGCAGCAGCGAGGCAGTTGGAAGGTAGCGGGTCATTGAAATGGTTGTTTGGTTTTAAAGAGGAGAGGATTTTGGAAATGGAGTCTTCGTCATAGTATTCAAAGTCAGTCCAGCGGGCTTGGTTTTTAGGAGAGGCCATAGGGAGTGGTGAGGAAGAGGGGGGCAGGTCCAGGAAGAGAGTAAGTGGCGGCATTTAGTTCAACTCCTAATGTCGTTATTTTATCTGCAAAGAAAGAGAAGAATTCTACTGACGATATTAGGGATTTGGGGGATTCTTTCGGTGTTTTGGCCAGTTTATTTGATTGGTGTTTGACCAGATCAAATAGCTTATGTGGTCTATTCGTGGCGTTCTACAATTCCGATCGGAGTTGAGTTGAGGATGTGTTTGTTGTAGGAGTTTCTCGCCTGGCGGAGCAGTTTTAGAAGTGTAGCAGAGGGTTGTTGTCTCCAGTTTCTTTCGGATTGCCGTAGGGATTGCCCCTCTATGTTGAGGGGACCAGTGGCCCAGGGTTTTCTGTCTTTGATTTGAGTTCTTTTTAGTTTTAGAGAGGCAAGGTCGTCCAGAATATTTGCTTTAGATGACGAGTAATGATCATTGAGGACACTGACCGTGGTTAAATGCAAGGGGGGAGAAGGTCAGAACTGCAGCGAGCCTCCAGTTTTGTAAGGTCGAGGTTCTTAGTGTCTCTGGTCCAGCGTTTTTTAATCAACGGTTGCGGTGTCTTTGACTTGTGCGTCCCAGGTAAGATGAAGGATATGGAGTGGTGGTCGGAACAGTCGCAAAGGTCTATGGGGATAAGCTTGACTGAGGATTCCTTGGAGATGATCCAGTCAAGGATGGTCCCTTTTGAGTGGGTAGGTAGAGAGCAGGCTTGAGTCAGGGCTTGGTTGGTTAAGTGGTCTTTAATGGTGTTGACATAGGGATCTTTAGTGTCATTCCAATGCCGGTTGAAATCACCTAGGAAGATCTCTTTGGCATTGGAGGAGATCTTAGTTGTGATGATTTCAAGGAGGTGATCGGTGAAAGAGTCATTGGAGCCTGGAGGGTGGTAAAAAAATGTGCAAGTTACAGAGATGTACTGAGTTGCTGCAAATGGAGAGTTCGAGGTATTTGCAGGAGTCATTGGTATCTGCCAAGAGTTCCGTGACAAGAAGGGAGGAACGGTAGATGCAGGCAATGCCTCCTCCTTTCCTGTTGGAGTGTCTGTCGAGTCTGGAGATATTGTAATTGGGAGGGACTAATAAGTCCAAGCAAGGGGAGGAGTAATCATTGGGCCACGATTCTGTAAGTATAGTTAGGTCTACATTTTTGTTCAGGATGAGGTCAGCAATATCAGCGGCATGCTTGAATGCTAAGCGGCAGTTGATTAAGAGACCAGATAGGAAAGGGTCTGGGGGATTTTCGAGGGTCTGGACGGTCAGGACTACAGGTGTGAGGTTGCTTTTCATCACACTTCTGAGGTGGAGGGTAGGAGGCCTGTTGGGGTTGATGGTGACCGTGCTGATGGGGTGTCCAGGATTCGTGTCTAGTGGGCACGGGATGGCTTGGGCAAGGTTGTGGTCTTGGAGGATGTCTAGAATTTCATTTCCTGTGAGGTCTAGAGGGTTAGAGGAGGCAGTAGTAGAGTTGTAGGAGAGTGCAAGAGCTCGGATTCCTCCTCTGAGAGGTGGCAGGGTTGTTTACGTGGGCGAAGATGGCTCAGATGTAGCTAGAGTGGGTACCATTTTTATCAGAAGTCTTTGGGGAATGCAAGGTGGGTGGAATTGTGTGGATCCACGCAGATTCTAGTACTTTCCATCATAGAAATTTAAAGCAAATGTGTTTTTTTTTTAAAGAATTTGAGGTTAGCAAGGGATTCTGGGTAACAGAACCTGGTGAGAGCCAGAAAAGTCACCCCTTTCTGAATTCCCCTTGGTGTCTAGTTTTCAAAACTAGGAATTGTTTTTTATGTTTACAAAGTTTGCAAGGGATTCTGGGTAACAGAACCTAGCGACAACCAAACAAATCACCCCATCCTTTATTCCCCTGGGTGGTTTGCTAGGTTTTGCTAGGTGCTGGCTGAGCTAGGGTTAAAAATCTACAGCTAGGCACTTTGCAACAAAAGGGTCAGTTTTCACAGTAAAAATGTGGTGTGTACATGTTGCGTTTTGCTCCGTTTCCTGTCACGGGCACTAGGCCTACCCACACAAGTGAGGTACCTATTTTTTTGGAAGACATAGGGAAATGCGGGGTGGGTGGAATTTTGTGGATCCACGCAGGTTCCAGAACTTTACATCACAGAAATGTGAGGAAACTGTTGTTTTTTTTACACTGTTTGAGGTTTGCAAGGGATTCTGGATAAGAGAACCTGGTGAGAACCACACAAGTCTACCCTAGGTGCAGGCAAAGCTAGGGTTCAAAATCTACAGCTAGGTACTTTGCAAAGAAAGGGTCAGTTTTCACAGTAAAAATGTGGTGTGTACACATTGCGTTTTGGGCCATTTCCAGTCGCGGGCACTAGGACTACCAACACAAGTGAGGTAACATTTTTATCGAAAGACTTTCAGGAATGTGGGGTGGGTGCAATTCTGTGGTTCCACACAGATTCCAGAACTTTCTGTCACAGAAATTTGAGGAAAATGTGTTTTTTTGGGTGAAACTTTGAGATTTGCAAGGGATTCTGGGTAACAGAACCCGGTGAGAGCCAGACAAGTCACCCCATCCTGGATTCCCCTGCATGTCTACTTTTCAAAAGTGTACAGTTTAACTGGGTGTCCATAGGTGCCGGCAGTGCTAGAGTTCAAAAGTTACAGCTAGGGTCAATTTTCACTGTTAAAATTGCGTTTTGTGCCGTTTCCTTTTGTGGGCACTAGACCTACCAACACATTTGAGGTACCATTTTTATCAGGAGACTTAGGGAAACACAGAATTGTAAAGCAACTGTTATTACCTGTTTACTTTTGATGCATTTCTGCCTTCCTAATGTTATACAATGTGTAAAAAAGAAGTGACTTTGAAAAATGTCCTATAATTCACATGCTGGTATGGGTACCCACGATTTCGGAGAAGTGCAAATAGCTTCTGTTTCTAAACTCAATATTTTATTACCATTTCAGAAATGCATAGCTGTCTTTCATACCATTTTTTCACTATTTATATTTTCCCAAATGAATTGCTATATACCTGGTACACAATAAAAAACCATTGCAACACGCTGCTTAGTTTTTGGCTCTGGGTACCTCTGGTTCTTGGTGAACCTACAAGTCCTATACATCCCCACGACCAAAAGAGTTGAGCGGATGTAACAATATATTGCTTTCAAGCATCTGTCATACTTAAAAGAAGTTACAGATGAAAAGGTTGACTCAAATGGCTGTTTATTTCAACTCATTTTCAATTCTTTCTTTTTTCAACTGTTAGTTTCTATAAGAAAACCTTGAAGGATATACACAAATGACCGCTTGCTGAATTCAGAATTCTGTTTACTTGTGAGAAATGTATAGATTTCCTGGATCCATTATTGATTTTATACCAATGTTTACCATTAACTGGAAGGTGGTTAAAAGCATAAAAAAAGACTATGACCAAGTAAAATGCTAAAACTGTGTAAAATGTTTGGTTTTTGACAAAAGTCTGTCAGTTTCTCAAAGCTGGGAAGGTGGTAATTTCAGCACCACAAACTCGTTGGTGATACAATTTGCACTTCTTTCAAATTTTTCCCAAAAAGAAAATTGTAGCTGTACTTTGACTAATTTCTGGGTCCCCTCCCGGGAATGAACAAACCCTGGGTACCTCTAAAATCCCCATAATGTTGGAAGAAAAGGACATAATGTGGCGTGGATACCTTTTGAGATCAAAACGTTACAGGGGCCTAAGAGTGAACTACTCCAAATAGCAAAAAAAAGGCTTAGTACGGGGGAAAGGCTTAGCAGCGAAGGGGTTAAAGCCAGAAGGATAGTTTGATTCCATAACAACATCTAAAGATTCTGAAGCAAAGGGGTAATAAGAATCACGTTAAAGTCCTATAAGGGTGAGTCCATAAACATGGGCAAAATCGAGAAATAAGGCATAATCAAGTAATTCTGCAAAGAAGCATTCCAGATCAACTGCTCAAGGCAGCAGTGTCAACATTAAGGCAGTCCAAATTTGGAAGTCAAAGGATGGTTAAAAAATCATAGGGAAAGCATTCAGTTCTCTTCCAAGGAAAAAAATTGCATTGCATCCTATATTAAAAAATAATAGCTCTACCTTCACATAGGGAGAAAAAGTAATGTCATCAAGAGTGATGCCCCTCCCTTGGGGGTCTCTTCTTTTTTTGGTCTGAATGGCCAGCGGCAGCTGCTGCCAATCTGACCTGCGGGGGTAGCGGTGGTAGTGCTGGGAAAAAATAATACAAAAATAATTAACACACTTACCTTTCACTACCAGCGTGCGATCTTCTGCTCCCTCACTGTGCCAGTCCTCGCTGCTCCTGACACTACAATCCTAATGAGACAGGATTCCAGACTCCCCATGCAATCCCACCACTTCTCTCATTCAATTACTCCCAGCATGAGAGAAGCACTGGGATTGTGCTGAGTGGGCCAGTTCCACTCTCCATTAGGGACTGGGAGCCTGTGTGCCTGATCGCTGCTGATATCTCTGAGGAACAGCCTGTAGATATCAAAGTGTGCATGTTGACCTACCTGTTGCTTACACTGAGACATGGCCCCACCAAGCCCCAGAGTCAAGGACTGGAAGTGAAAAATAAAATGACAATAAAATGGTTTGTTGTCATTTTATTTTTCTTCTATTTAATGGCATTTCACCAGTGGGTCAACGCTCATCTGCCATAGCAAAGGAGCTGCCCCTGTTTATGACACTTTAGGTGATGTGGTATCACCCCCAAGGTGGTCAGTCCATCACATGATTAGTGAATACATTTTGGTATTCCTACATACTTTCCCATGCTATTAATTAGGACGAAGTGGCTTTCTGGGCCTCACAGGTTTGTCAACAGTAAAATATACAATGCAACTGTCCCTGGCATCAGGTTAGAGTTGACTTTCCCACCAAGCCATTTCTATGTGAACTTTGAAAGAGTGACCTTTAAGCATTACGATGAGACATATACAGAACAAATAATGCAACATTTGCTAATATGTCAGATAACAATTGTACTTGGCTAAGGAAAAAAATGCACCTTAGGAAAGCATACTTTTTAACGGCTGTCAATAAATTAAACTCAATTAGAATCAAATATAATGCAGTTAAATCAAACATTTCATAGTATGAGAAAAATAGTAATACTTCACCTATGTATTATTACAAGAAATTGATTAATGTTAGCTAAGGACTATTGGCACAATTTTTCAATATCCATACATATAATTTATTCTTAAAAGTAATTTTACTAAAATTGTTTCTTAATTTCTATGTGTGTTATGGTCTCTACTATCACATTTATAAATGTAAATCTTCCTAACTACTTTTATTGCATGTTGCATCACATTCTGTTCATAATGCTTTTCAATGAAAGGCAAAAGAAATATTAAAACATATTATTAAGCATTATAACCATTTAGTAATGATTTCTCTAATTATAAGACTTTCAACGACACTTGGTGTGTCACTTTATTCAACACGTGCAAAGTGTATGTTCAGGTTTTTGTATCTAAATAAGTAAATGTCTTGTGTAAAATGTTTTTATAATATTTCTCTTTATCAATTTTATCACTCTAACTCAAATTACATGTGCGTCTGGCACAACTTCCTCCACACCAAGTACACAGTATAACAGTGTTCTCTTCGTACTCATGCAATATCTTCAATGTGAACTCTCTCTAAAATCTATCCTACCTGGACACAAGCAAGTGGTCAGTCAGTGTGTGGTAAAGATGTGGATGCCATGGAGCCTGCTTTCTTTCTGCTGTATTGGCCTCTTGAGCCTTTCTCTTGATAGTCAGAGGCCCAGACAGCACAATGTAACATACAAGAAAAAACTGCCTCTTTTAAAACATCTGCTTAACACCACCACAGGAACTAGGAGCAGAAATCCTAACCTCCAATCTGAATGAGGGTTCTAAAAGACTGTAGATTGTTGATCAGGACATCACCCTTCTCTTACGTCATTCAAAAGCATAAACAAACAAGAAGGACATGCGGCCTACCTAGGACTGATATCAAGTCTCAGAACACCACATAGTAGTAAACTTCTTATGGGATGGCTCTCAAAGTGTGAGGATGAAAAAAGTGACGGGAAGGATAGTGCGCATGAATATGATACATATATACCTTCTTATGAAAGTGTAAACTTCAGAACTTTAGGGCAGATTTACAAGAAAGTGACGCATCTGTAGAGATGCCTCACTTTCCCAGTGCCACCATGCAAAACCATTGCTTCACCATGGCTATGCCGTATTTACAATACGGCGCACCATGGCGCAAGGATTGACAGATTCTTCGGACATTCTGTTGGTGGTAAAGTCATGCACTGCTGAAGTTATGTCGCAAGCACAACGCAACTCCAACAATGCATTTTGCGGCCTATTCCCAATACACTGCGTCACTCCTTACGCCTGCTTCAAACAGGCGTAAGGTTTTGACGCAGTGGCGTCCTAAAAGTCACGCAGTGAAATCTTGTAGATTTCACTGCGTCACTTTTATGAGGCTTTCATGGGTGGGAACGCCTACCCTGCATACATTATACCTGATGCAGGTGTAATGTCACACAGGTCTTTACAACATGATGCATCTACCTAGATGCATCACGTTGTAAATGGGCCTCAACTTTTACGCCGTCTCTGTGTCACAAAAGTGACTCAAGAGGCTTGTAAATCTGCCCCTTTGTATTCCGCTGCACATTCCTCTATTTCCATACATTACAGATCATGTTGAGGCCATCCTTCCAAAGGCCTGGCATTGGGCCGATCCACGAGACTTTGAAGTTCTTTTGACTTATTCATAAACGTAAGGTGCACTTAACGTGGTATGTGTTAAGTATGTTTTTAAATCTGTCATGGTGTCGTCGTTTAAAAAGTAACAAGCACGGAATCTATCAAACTCTTATTCATGTCCCACCTTACTGTTGAACCCGAGCTTAGCTCTGACTTTTGAGAGATGTCTAGGACTTAAAATCGTAGGTAGTGCCGGATGATAATCTTCTTAATCCTAAACTTTTCTGCACCTATGCGCTGACTGCAGTCTAGCCCGCTGTCTCACCAGGCGCTTAATAAAGGAGCTGGCAATGCAGAGTGACGTATGTGCTCCAAAGTGGGACTTACGTCGGAAAGTGAATAGTTTGATCCAATGATACATCTAATTATTGTTCAAGCATAATTTTGGGCACCATATGCACTAAACCGCAAAAGCATTATTAAATTTTGGACAGTGACATTCATATGTTATTCAGTAGCTAAGCAAGTATGACAAGGGCTCTGTAGCAAACAAGGAAACTGGCCTCTTCGATTGCTGCTGGGTATTAAAATACAATAGTGCCTCTGCACCTGCTGCACCAATGGCTTGGCTGATGTTCTGCTATGCACAAAGAGCAGTATTAAGAAAAAAACGACAACATAGCTGTATATATCTGATATTTCTGTTCTAGAGATCTTTGAACACCAGCCAGGAGAGCTACGGGGGTATGTACAAAACCTTTTTGTGGCCTCGCCTTCACAAAAGCTCAGGTTTTGAAACTAACTGTAAAAGAGTGATTGTCATGTTCAAAAGTTGTTTTATCACCAGAAAAGTTTTTCTAACTCACAAAAGGGGGTTTCCAACTCGCTAGGAATCACAAATAGGAAGGAGTGTGATAGGGGTACCCCCCTCTTATTTTGGAGTCACAAATGCGGGTGCAAACAATTGGTGAGACACTGACACCCGATTTATGGTGATACCTGATTCACAAAGTGGAAGCTGGCACATAATGCAAATAAGCAATTTTAAAGCTGGCACCTTGAGCAGCACTTTATCTCTATGACCCATATCAACAGGAATGCCCAGAATGCGACTTTTTCTTCACTCCCTTACGATCAGGCACTTTTCCCTCCAACGATCTGATAACTGCTGCCCATGCCTTTATTAAACATCTCACTTCTGGATGCCAGACACGCCATTTTGATTGGTGTCCCTTAGTCTTCTCTTAGCCCGATCAAGTCAGCTCTTAATGCCGCAGCTTATCTCATCTCACACTCACCTGCACATAAGTCGCGTTGACAGCCTCGTGCGCTCATTAGACTTAGTGCCATCTCCTGAGGGGGAAGCCGGGAGAGTTAGTCGCCGCATATAATTTGTAAAAAGCAGCTGTAATTTTTCACATTGGAACTCTGCACAACCTACCCTCTCCTCACTGCACCATACTGCTCACAGCCGACTAGGCGCTGTTAAGAGGAGCAAGCCGCCATCTTGGGGGAAGTACCGGGCTGCCAGTGCAGTTGCTTGGACCTACCGTCCACACTCACCTGCACATAAGTCGCGCTGACAGCCACACGCGCTCATTAGACTTAGTGCCATCTCCTGAGGCGGAAGCCGGGACAGTTAGTCGCCGCATATAAATTTTAAAAAGCTGCTGTAATTTTTAACATTGGAACTCTGCACAACCTACCCTCTCCTCACTGCACCATACCCCTCACAGCCAACTAGGCGCTGTTAAGAGGAGCAAGCCGCCATCTTGGGGGAAGTACCGGGTTGCCGGTGCAGTTGGTTGGCCACTCGTGCCCTCTTTAGTACATAATGACCATCCCTTCCTGGCCGCGCAGAGGGCGCGCCACTGGCGCTCGGCGCGCCACTGGCGCTCGGCGCGCCTAAGGCAAGCCCCGGGCCACAACCCCTGCATCTTTTATTAGTCCTTTCAGGAGTTATAGTTCCAACTCTCTCCTCAAATTAAGAACAAATGATAAAGGCCCCTTGCTATAATTCCTGCCATCCACTAGATTTACCCACCATCTGTCCCCAATGCAATCTTGAGCTCAGCCTAACTCGCCCCAAAAAGAAAGGCTTGAACTTAAAATGTATCTCCTGAACTGCAGGTCACTCCCCAAGCATTGCATAGAAATCGCTTTGCTCCTAGAGGAATTCTCTCCAGACGCCCTTTTCTTAACAGAAACCTGGTTAACCACCAACTCTGAACCAGATCTAGGGCAAGCATTTCCTCAAGGGTACCAGATTACATGGAAAGACCGCTCTTATGGAAAGGGTGGTGTCCTAGCAATTATCTGTAAAGATCTTTACACCTGTCGCTGCTCCTCTGATCCAATCCCAGATTGTGAAAGTCTGTCCTTCTCTATTGACTTTTCCCCTAACACCAGTTTCTCTGGAACACTTATCTATCGCCTTCCCGGAACCTTAAAACAGTTCCATACTACCTTACCCTCCATTGCTGCCGACCTAGCCACAACTCCTTCTAACTTCACTCTGTTAGGTGATTTTAACATTCATTTTGATGACATTTCAGACCACACTGCACTAGAACTGATAGCCAGTCTTTCTGATTTACAATTGGAACAATTTGTTCTTTCCCCCACTCACGTCAAAGGTCATCTCCTTGACCCCGTTTTTAGCAACTGTATTGATCTTAAGGTAGGATCCCCCGTCCCTCTCCCGTGGACGGATCACTCTTTGATCCCCCTTGTTTGGAACCCCAATAACCGCCCCCCCTCAAATCCTATTTCACGAAAATCACGTAACTGGTCGAAACTTCCCCTAGACAACTGGCCTGCAGCCTTAGAGACCTCCAGACCTCAAATAAATCAGGACCCTATACCAGCCAACAACAATTACAACAATTGGATCTCAAACTCACTGGACTCCACACCCCCTCTACTAAATACAAACCCGAAACGACACTCAAAAACTGCCTCATGGTACTCCTCTGGACTTAGGGAG
The DNA here is from genome assembly GCF_964263255.1 of Lissotriton vulgaris. Lineage (NCBI taxonomy): Eukaryota > Metazoa > Chordata > Amphibia > Caudata > Salamandridae > Lissotriton > Lissotriton vulgaris. Next base: position 2,061,467,668 of record NC_141689.1, on the reverse strand, counting down.
ATGAAACTCCAGTGTAAAAAACAGGAAAGGAAGTGGCGATTAAACTACTCTTTAGCAGACAAAACCATATGTAGGGAAGCAATAAGATCTTATGAAAACAAGATCAAAACTGCACAATCTGCTTTCTACACAGGAAAAATCACTGCGGCCACCTCCAAGCCAAAAGAAATATATCAGATTGTAAAAAGTCTTACTAAGCTCCCCCAAAATCCGCCACCCAACCACAACATACAATCTCGCTGCAATGACTTGGCGGAATTCTTTTTCCCAAAAATTCAACAAATTTACACTTCATTCCCCGCTACTGATATTGACCTTCATCTTGATTGTACACCCCGCACCCCCTGGAACCCATGCAGTACTCTTTAAACACTCTTGACAACTTTCCTCTTCTGGACCCAGAGGTGCTTAGACTCATAATGCTCCAAGTAAAGTCCGGTTCCCCCTGTGACCCGGCCCCCCCTGCACCCTAGTTGCTGCTACTCACAGCATTATCCCTACCATCTTTTACCTACTCAACGCATTCATATCCTCAGTCATTGTCCCTCCCCTGTGGAAACAAGTGATGGTACGAGCACTCCTCAAAAAATCAAACCTGGACCCCAACAACCCCAGTAACTACCGTCCCATCTCCCTGCTTCCTTGGACGAACAAAATCCTAGAGAAACACGTCAATAAACACCTGACGGGGTTCCTCGAGAGTAACCATCTGCTCGACCCTTCTCAGATGGGCTTCCGCCCCAAGCATGGGACAGAGACCGCTCTGCTCGCGGTAACAGAAGTAACTAGGGGGATCTTGGATCGGGGGGAATCAGTGGCAGTCATCCTCCTCGATCTAAGCGGCGCTTTTGATACAGCGAATCATAGAATTCTACTGCATCGGCTCCTTAGTCTGGGAGTGTCAGGGACAGCGATAACCTGGCTTAAATCTTTTTTGAGCGACCGATCATTCCAGATCTTTGAAGGTGACATTGTCTCCCTTAGCAAACCTCTGGGCTGTGGGGTGCCGCTGGGCTCATCCCTGAGCCCTACGTTATTCAACGTATATATGAGCGCACTGGATGAGATTGTTCGTCCATATGGTATAAAGATCATTACATATGCTGACGACACTCAGCTAGTGGTAAAAATGTAATGTAAATTGATACTTGTACAGCGCACTACTCACCCGCAAGGGTCTCAAGGCGCTTGTACGAATACCGATGTGGAACCCATCCTGGCTTTCCCTGAGAGGCGTCCACTCCTGGGCACCCCCAAGGTGGAGGCCAGGCATCCTTAGCGTTGTGGGGGCCGTTGTGGAGATTAAGCAAGCTATTGCCCAGAGTTGCAGAGTGGGACTCCATGATTGGAATAGGCACCGAGGCGAGAATTATCAGGTCCGTGGAATTTTGAGCCCAAGACCTGCCGAGGCAGGGAATTGAACCCTGGTCCCGGGCTGGACTTCTGCATCAGGGTCTGCCGATCTAACCATTGAGCCACACCATTAGTATCTCTCAATCAGCTAGACAGCCAACTGGCACAGGTCAATCTGAGGGGCTGCCTAGAGGAAGTCAATAACTGGATGACCGCCTCATGTCTCAAACTTAATGGAGACAAAAAGGAGCTGATGCTCCTTGGTAGCTCTATCTCTCCCACGATCAACTCAATATGCCCCCCCTGCCTCGGTTCTCCTCCAACACCCAAAGACACTATAAAAAGCCTTGGTGTCTGGCTGGATAAATCCCTCAGCTGTAACAGTCAGGCAACCAAGTTATCAGCCACCTGCTTTGGCCTTCTTAAACTTCTTAGGAAGATCCTTCCCCTCTTGCCCTTTGAAGCCAAACAAATCGTGGTTCAAGGATTGATCCAGTCCCGCCTTGATTTTGGCAATGCCCTCTACCTAGGAGCCCCTGAATACACCCTGCGAAAACGTCAGTTAATACAGAACTGTGCCGCCCGAACTTTGCTTCAGCTCCCTCGCAGCCTCTCAGCAAAACCCGGTCTGAGAAGCCTGCATTGGCTCCCTCTTAGGAAAAGAATCAATTTTAAAACTCTTTGCATTTCCCATCAGGCTTTCTGGAAAACGTGTCCGGTCATTAACGATTCCCTAAGCACTCCCTATCATCCCAATAAACAGCTTCGTTCTACTTATGCCTTCCTTTCTACAGACCCCTCAATCAAGAGATCAAGATCTGGAGGCCGGTCATTTTCTTATAATACGGCCAAATTGTGGACCTCCCTTCACCTTCACCTGAGATCTGATTCCAACTTACTTTCATTTTGTAAACAGTTAAAAACTTTCCTCTTTAAGAAGTCTGACTAAACTCTCGAGGCTAACAGCCTCACCAGGAAGCACTACTTTTTTTAGTGCTAGGACGCCTCAGAGCAGCTACAGCGCTCTATAAATTTTCTTTTCATTTCATTTAATTTTTGTTATGAGGAAATTCACAAGCATCTGTCCTATTCTGAAAGACTTTCACTAGCTACCAGTGGAGGCCAGGATTACATTTAAAATTTGCCGCCTCACATACAAATTTAATCGCCTGGGAAATATTCCTTATCTAACCAAACGCCTGACCCTCTTTGATAGACAATAGGACCTCATAAGGAAGGTCTCTCTGAACTTTGAAACCCCAGAACGTTTCTTGCTCTATAGAAGAATGTTAAACAAATAGGCCCAGTAGGATCTACCTCTTTATATGATATACCAAATAAGGTATGTTGTGCAGAGAGTTCTGGGGTACCTTTAGGAGCAGACAGGTGCTTCCTCCAGCAATCCCATATTGCTGCTCTTCTAGGGGGTATTGTGGTCAAGGAGCCTTAGGCTTTTCAGAGAGGAGTGCTATACATCTTCAAATACACAATAGTCAAAAAAATTATGCACATGACTCAATAGGGAGATCCACACCAATTTATAAAAATAAAACATATCTTTATAAATATTTGGGCACCGGATTCAATACGATTAGGTACGTATGTTTAGCATGAAAAATATTTAGATAGGAAAAGCATTTTTTTGATTTGCTAATAACTTTGGTGTCGATTGACGAACCTTCGCGAAATTCTACCCAAAAAAAAGTCTATCCAGATCAGCTCCTATCCTGAAAGTTTGGAGGTGATTCTTCAAGCGGGGGCTTAGAAAAAAGGGGGGTCCAAAAACACATTTTCCCATGTTAATTTCAATAGGAAATTTTGCGATGGGCTACAGCCCGAACTACTGAATGGAATTACCACAAATTTGGCAAAAAGGTAGAGCTTGGTTTAGAAAGCGACCATTTTTAAATGGTGTAAATCCGCTCAGTAGCTTTTGAGAAATTCAAAAATTAAGAGTAAAAAAATCAATTTCCCATAGGAAACTTTGGGCAAGGTTACAGCCGAAACTACTGAACGGAATTACCCTAAGTTTGTCAAAAGGGTAGTGCTTGGATCAGAAAGCGACCTTTTTTTTTAAATGGTGTAAATCTGTTTAGTAGTTGCTGAGAAATTAGAAAAATAAATGTTTCAATATCTGGGCGGAGCCTAAGTCCCAAGCACAAGCTTCACTATGATTGGCAGCCAACACCAAACTAGGAAGTGTTGGCAGCCATCTTGTGACTCGGTAGAAGCGAGTCACCAGAAAACAGAGAAACAAAGATATAAAACAAGAGAAGGGGGCAGGGTAGAAACACCCTGACTGTTAGACCTGTCCGCCTTAGGGTGGTCTTTCCTATTTTTTTTTCGCCTTGGCCTCTTTTTTCCCACCTACTTTTTGTTGGCTTTAGGACTCTGGGCACCTTCCCATTGCTTATCAATGTTAAGGTGCAGGTGCTCTCTTCCCCTAACATGGCTGCCACTGACCCCCGCTACTGCAGCGTGGTCTTCTTAGACGCACTCTAGTACCCAGGAGCTGGCTGGCACCCCTAAACAATGTTGCAACACCAGCCTGCCTTCCCTGCCCATAGCTAGAGTGAGAAAGCTCCTGGAACCTTCTAGAACAGGGGAGATGACAACAACTGCCACTGCCAACTGCCAACTGTCGCTATATAAGGAAAGGGAGGGAAAATTTCCAGTCAGTTGTTGAGGCATCACTGACCTGGGGAGAACCTACGCAGGAGACTTAGGCGGTAGGGCCTAGTCAGGAACTTATACCACTGGGGGTGACAGGGTTTAGGCGCTGCCCACCAAGCTGAGTGAGGAACACTGAACTAGCTCACTGATCTGGCCCGGCGGAAGGGGAACCCAGGGACCACCTGAAGTGACCTGCTGAGGAAAGCCTTCAACTCACAGCCCCCCCCTTCCTGAAGAAACCAAGAAACTGCGACCAAAGGGTGCCAGTACCAACAAACGCCAAGACGAAGCTTACTGGTGCTAACCAGGACTACTGGGGAACAAACCAGGTACTGGACCGTGCTGCCCCCTGCCTTTGCCTGGGCCTGTCTGATCTGATCTGGCTTCCCCACCTAGCTCCCTGAGCTGTCTGTACTGCCTGAGGCTCAGCTCTGTAATTACCTGCAGGAGCATTACCCCCTTCATAGCTCTGGGTCCTTGTATTGAACTGTCACTGTTGAGTGGCCTGGCCTGTCTGATTGCCCCTAACGCGCTCTCTTTTAAGCCCTTAGAGAAGCGCTGGCCACCCAGAAACTGCGAAACCCTCTCAGGCTCAAATTCACCGCAAGCGCTTTCTGTCTCTCAGGTGCTGTAACTGCCAGCGCTGTGGTCCAGTGAGTCCTCAGGGCTTCCCCCGTCAGCGCCACAGCCCGGCGATTCCTCCTCAGGGCCAGCGCCATCAACTTTGCCCCGCGGCGGCCCCTGGTGTCAGGAGAGGGATGCCGGAATTCCTGACGGGCCGCACTAGGCCCGACTAGGCCTGAAGCCTACTTGACCCTTGTCACGTGGTGGGTGAAACGCTGACACGTCTCTGGACACGCCCCCCCACTTGGCGCCACGCAGCGATTGGCTGACGCTGCCTGCGCCCGCCTTTCTCACACGCTGATTGGTCTCCTGGCCGCTCACGTCACTGCGAGCCTGGGAACAGGGGAATCCTCACCCTGGAGGGCTCGGGGAGTTCCGAGAGCCCTCCCCACCGGAAGAGGAACTGGATGGCCTTGGGGCCGGAGGGAGGCCCGTGAAGAACGGTGGAGTAGCGTGGGCCTCCTCTGGCTGATCATCGCGCCCCCGCAACTGAGTTAAACTCGCGGGGAGGTCCGGAGAATGCCCCCTCCCCGCGGAGGCTGTCATTGACTTCCGTTGTGCCGCAGGCCTTCTTATTGAACTGAGCTGGAGCCTGATACTAACAGTTGAGCCCCAGGGAGGATTTTATGACTGGCTAATTAAACGACTGATCCCTGGCTGGTTGGAGGGAAGGAATGGTAATGGTTATTGGGTCCTGTTCTGCTGGAATTTGAAAGTCTGATCCTACACTGGCCAATATGGCCTAATGCACTGATGCCTTCCTGAGGAAATGCTGAGTAACTTTTACAAGAATGGTGTTTTCGATGGTTTACAAGGGAATGTGTTAATGGTTGCCCTGACCCACGGAATGGTTTTATCTCTGTTGTTTAACTGATATTCACTCCTTGAAATGGGTATTGAAGCTTAAGGCAATGTTATTTAAATGGCTTCCTAAAGAATTCCTTACAGGTGCTGACTAGGAGCAAGGCTGGTGCCAGCCCTACAATTATTTAATAGTTAATATTTATGTATTTAAGTATTTATGACCAAGCAATGCCTGATTTATGCTTCTAAGGAAAAGTAATAAGTTATTTCTACTGCATATTCTGATTGCCTTGATTTAGATAAAACTTAATTATTTGAATCAACATTACTGGTGTGGTCTCAGTCTTTGCGTGTACTTATTGTCTCAGTGGATGCGTGTGCTGTGTAGTCACTTAACACCTGAGCTTTCGGATGCCTACCTGCTCGTGCCAGGCTACCCCTGGGTACCTGGTGAACCCAGTTCCTACACTGACCCGCTAGGCCTGCTCAGGGGTCCCAGAATGACCCCCAGGGTCAAAAAAAGCATTTTTAAATAAAATATTTTGACGCAATTTGTACTGTGATCGCGGGTTCCCGTGCTTTATTTTAATGAGGCCCCTGGGTGGGCAAGGTTCCGGGGGCAGTTCTTAAACAATAATAGTGGGGTCTCGCTGGGGCTGCGGGGGCTCGCTGGGGCCCCCGCAGCCCCGGTACTTCACTCATGTTGGGAGGGGGGTTTCGCTTTCCCCCTCCTGGAGCCTTACATGTGCCTATAATTTTGGCATAGTTTGACGAATCTTTATGAAAGTTTCCAAAAAGTTTCTCTTTTTTGATCAGCTGCTATCTTGAAAGTTTGGGGGTGATTGTTCAAAGGGCGGCTGAGAAAAAAAGGGGGTCCCAAAATTTGTTTTCACAATGCAATTTCCATTGGAAACAAGGCTGCAGGTCAAACTGCTGAATGGAATTATGCCAAATTTTGCAGGGAGAAAGGTCTTGGTCCAGAAAGCACACTTTTGTTTAAATGGTGTAAATCTGTTCAGTAGTTTTTGAGAAATATCAAATTTTACAGATATCGATATTTAAGAATTCTGACATCTGATTGGCTGAAGGGTTACGAGCACGAGCTTGCGGCTCATTGGCTGTGAACTGTTGAAACTAGGAGTGTTGGCAGGCATTTTGTGATTTAGTCCGTCAGCTCGCATCTCTCCCTCTACAAGCCATTGCGTCTGTAGTTCTACCTCTGTGAGGCAACACTAATAAATATACCACAGCTCTATCTCCGTGAGATACCCCTTTCATGGTTCCTCTCTCCACATCACCAGTTTGCAGTTATACTTTTAGAAGCCAGTGCATCGGCTCGCAGCTCTGTGTCTGCAAGCTGTCAGACATTTTGTGACTCAGTCTGGGAGCTTGTATATCTCCCTCTACAAGCCATCGGGTCCATAGTTCTACCTGTGCAAGGCTACACTGAGAATATTTTGCATGTGTGTCTGTGTGAGATACCCCTTTCACGCTGCCTCTCCCCACATCACCAAGTCACGGCTATGCCTTTAGAAGCCAGTCCGTCGGCTCGGAGCTCTGTGAGCCAGTCCATCGGCATGACTCCCTACACTACCCAAACACCACTGCACTACCCTAAAAACTAAAACACTACTCCCAGCATGACCACCTACACTACCCAAACACCACTGCATTGTGGTAAACTCTAAAACACTACCCCCAGCAGGACCCCCTACACTACATAAACACCACTGCACTAAACCCTAAAACACTATCCCCATAATGACGCCCTACACTACACAAATACCATTGCACTACCCTAAACCCTAAAACACTACTTCCAGCATGACCCCCTACACTTTCCCAAATACTACTGTACTACCCTAATCCCTAAAACATTATCCTCAGCACGATCCCCTGCACTACCCAAACACTACTGCACTGGCCTAAACCCTAAAACACTGCCCGCCACCAGCCCCTTGTCCGTCATCCCCCCCACAAACAAATGTGAGAGCAACCTTAGGAAATCTGCAAAGTAACAAATCAGATGATTTTGCGCAATTATAATAAAAAGATGCATGTGAGGTTGGACAAATAAGAATCTCAGTCATCTATGTATTTACATATAAAACATTTTATTTAAACAAAACGACAAAATAAAATTAGGTACAGCCATTGCGTGTCATCCCTCGACAATTTGTGAATCACAGTAGCAAGACAAAAAGAAAGATAAGATTGTGCGTCATGCATCCATCAAAGGAGAGAGAGAGTGAGAGAAAGGGAGAAAGAGTGGGAGGGAGGAAGAGAGAGAAAGAAAGAAAGAAAGAAAGAAAGAAAGAAAGAAAGAAAGAAAGAAAGAAAGAAAGAGTGAGAGAGAGATGAAGACAGAGAAAGAGAAAGAGTGAGAGAGAAAGAGTGAGATACAAGGAAGAGAGAGAGTAATAGAGAAACAGTGTGAGAGAGAGGAAGAGAGAGAGTAAGAGTGAGACAGAGAGAAAGAGAGAGAGAAAGAATGAGAGAGAGAGAGAGAGAGGAAGAGACAGAGAAAAAGAGAAAGAGTGTGATAGAGAGAAAGGAAGAGATAGCGAGTGAGAAAAAGAGAAGGTGTGAGTGACAGAAAGGAAGAGATGGAGAGTGAGAGTGAATGTTGACATTGTGGAGAAATTCCTCACAGCTCACCTTTCTGCCAATGGTGTGTCTCCAACCATGTGCCGGGATAAAGGGCAGCCCTCAAGCTTAGTCATCTTAAACATAGTATGGAATCAGTAATGGAAGAGTACATACAACTGTGCATGCCTAAATCGCTGTCCCGCTTTTGTGTATCCAGGCTGCTGTACTCCATCCACTTCCACTGCCCAGAGGTGTCTGTCTGTCGCTGCACACCCAGGTTGCTGCATCCCACCCACTTCCACTGCTCAGAGGTGTCTGCCGGCTGCTGTACACCCAGGCTGCTGCACCTCATCCACTCCCACTGTCCATAGGAGTTTGCTCGCCGCTGCGCACCCCGGCTGCTGGACCCCAGGCACTCCTCCTGCCCAGGCGTGACTGCCCTCCACTGCACACCCAGGCTGTTGCACCCCATCCACTCCCAATGCCCAGAGGTGACTGCCCCCGCTGCACAAAAAATCCTCTCTGCTCACCTTCTGCCACCGGCGTGTGTCGAAGAGGGTCCACCACGTGCCGAAGTAACCTCCTCACCCATTGTGTACACGTGGTGAAGCCAAGCTCACAATTCAGGGTGAGTGTTGATTGCAGGATGGCCATGCATCATCGCAGGCCTGCTAGACAAAAAGCAAGATAAGATTGTGCATCATGAGTCCATCAAAGCAGAGAGAGAGAGAGAGAGAGAAAAGCGAGAGAGAGGAAGAGAGAGAAAGAAAAAAAGAAAGAGTGAGAGAAAGACAGAGCGAAAGAGTGAGAAAGAGAAGAAGAGAGAGACAAACAGTGAGAGAGAGAGGAAGAGAGAAACAGAGGAAGAGTGGGAGAAAGAGAAAGAGAAAGAGAGAGAGAAAATGAGAGGGGGAGAGAGAGTGAAACAGAGAAACAGTGTGAGAGAGAGGAAGAGAGAGAGAAAGAGTGTTAGGGAGAGAAAGGAAGAGATGTAGAGGGACAGTGAGTGCCCACACTGTAGACAAAATCCTCACATCTCACCTTTCCACCACTAGTGTGTCTTCAACCATGTGCCGGGACATAGTGGAGCCTTTAAGCTAATTATGTGAAACATAGTATGGAATCAGTAATGGCAGAGTACATACAACTGTGCACACCTAAATGGCTGTCCTGCCTCTGCACACCCAGGTTGCTGCACCCCATCCACTTCCACTGCCCTGAAGTGTCTACCCACTGCCGTGCACCCAGGCTGCTGCACCCCATCCTCTCCCACTGCCCCGAGGTGACTCCACACTGCTGTGTACCCAGGATTCTGTACCCCATGCACTCCCACTACTCGGAGGTGACTGTCTGCTGCTGCGCAAACATGCCTCTCTGCTCACCTTTCACAACCTCTGTGTAGAAAAGAGGGCCTACCACGTGCCGCTGCAAGCCCAAAGCCTGGGGCCCGCGGAGAGGGCACCATGTATATCATGCAGCCCCGCTCCTTAGGCCACCAGGTCTCACATTTGGTGCTGGGTTTTGATTTCGCGATGGAAGAGGACATACTAGTGAACCCGGCTTTTCATTGCAGGCTGCACACTAACTCTGTTAGGAAGGGCCGGGAGGGGGCATCACCACAGGGTGCACACCCGCTCAGCAGTTACGGTACCCGTACCTCAGTGGACCGAAAGTCACCATCCCATGCCGATGTGCCTGTGCCTGCCACAGTGCATCCGGTGCGAGCAACTCTGAAATGGCTTAGCGCATGTGCACCCGGTCTTTTTTATTAGCAGGTTCATGTGTTCTGTGACATCTGTTCTGGATGGGTGTGGTGTGGGTATACACAAACCCTGAAGGAGTGGCTATGGCGTACTGACAACTAGGCTGTGACCAGCAGATTAATGCAATGAAAATCTGGGCCATGTAGCATTGCTGTCCTTCTCTGTAAGCGGAGTGGGCTGGCCTGGGCTATGCCAGTCCTGCGTGTAGCTGTGAAGAATGACGTGTTGTTGTGCTGTTGTCACCGGGGTCGCAAGCGCCAATGTGTCACTCTGTGAGCCAAGTCCCACAACATGGCCAACATGGAAGTTACGGGGAATCACTGACTTTACATTCATCCATAGTTCCACACATGGAAGATGGTGGACATGACACATCTGTGTGGGCATGAATGTTTATTGCACATTCAGTGGAGTGTTGCAGCTGTAGCAATACAGGGCCATGGAAAGTTCAAGTTTCAGTTTTTGGCACATGGAGGGCAGCCAATTAGAGCCAAGCTTGTGTTCAGGGTTAGGCTGTGCCAACATATGTAGTTATATGATCACCCCCAAGCACTTATAAATTCACTATACACTCTCCTTGCAGTAATCTAATGATCCAGTCTCTACGTACGTACTTGTACAATGACCGAGACAAAGTTACATAACCAAAGTTTTCCCCCAAAGGTAACATGGTTGCATACGCTGTCCAGAGCCCAGTGTAATATGGTAGGGCCCAGGGGCATCATCTTGCATACATAATGAACACCGGAAACAGATAGATAGTGGAACTGGGTACGGGCACTTGTGCTTGACTCCTTTTTATTAACAGGGTCACATGTCCAGTGACGTCTGTGCTGGATGCGTGTGGGGTAAGTGTAAGCCAGCCCTCAGTGAGTGGTTGGTGCTGGTAACAAGAACAACAGTAATCATTGGATCAGACACAGAGATTCAATCATAAAGGGTTAATGATTTGGGCTGCACTAAGGTAGGGGCAGCAGATGTGAAATAATACACAAAAGAGTCAATTGTAAAGGGTCCATGACTTGTGGTACACTGCCGTAGGGGCAGCAGTTGTGAAATTATATACAAAATATTGTATCATAAAGGGTCCATGAATTGTGCTGCATTGAGATAGGGGCATCAGAAGCATTTAGCGTGTGCGCAGTTAGCGATGATTCGTGGTGCGGGCGAGCCGCACTGAGAGCAATGTCAGTTGCCTACTGGACTGCGTCATCTGCAATTGCGACTCGATGTGAATTGTGAGCCCTTCTATCCGCAGTGTAGATCAAAGGCAGTAATCAGCACAGACATCGAGGAATGCTTTTTGTCACATCCTCTCAACAAATTCCGAGGACATAGAGCACAATTCACTCTGCAATTAATTAAACATGACAGAATTAAAATTGTGACCATGGCTGGTCGCAGTGTAGTCGTGTGGAAGAAAGCATGAAATATGTATGGAATACATTATTGAAATAGGTAGGTTTCAGGGACATTATAGTTCAAATTGTGAGCTCTGCTGTCCGCAGTTTAGACTGCCATTCAGTGTTCGTTTGGACTTGCAAGATTAGTATGGTCATTGTAGTAAAGATATAACTGATATAAAACAATATATCAAGATCCTTTATTTGTTTTTTTACAACCATAAAAAATAAAACTTAAAATATATTACAAAACAAGTTAATAACAAATTTTACGATAAAATACATCATTATATCTGGATAAGTGCAAAATCGATTCGTACTCATTCATAACCCTGTTCACAAGTTCACGGTAGGGTGCATCATTAAGTCTAGATCTGTACAGGGTTTCCCAACTCATTAGTAAACATATTCACAGGCTCAATGTCCGCTTTTTTTTTAAGAGTGTGCCAATCAAAGTTAGTAACTTTACACCACAACAAATTAAAAAGGTTGATGATCCCCCCGCCCAGCGGCTGATGGTCTGCTAAATGTACGAATATTAAGCTCTTTTACAATTGGTTTTGAAAGCTTTCTTCTCGCTTCACTGACTGTAGGACAAACACACATCACGTGGCATATGGACTACTTATCATATCCACACAGTTTGCAAGTTGCGTTGTGGTAATTCCCTTTACAACTTGGTTGCAGATCCTTTTTTTCGTATACTCCAAACTGATACAGCATATACTTATTTTTTAGGAACAATCTGAAGTGAGCTGCTAAATAGTCTTGTGGTTTTAGTTTTACATAAGAATTTATCACTGTCCAGGAATGACGTCTTTTTGCCACTACATTTTTGTCATCTAGGAAAGATAGTTTTTTTGCAGCGCCATTGCACACTCTATTAAAAGCCACCCTCTCCATCTTACCGTCCCATGCCTCTTCAATGTCCAATTCTACAAGAGCTGTTCTTAGGTGGGCACCTCATGAATATGGGGCTTATTGGTCCAACTGGGCCCTTATTTCTGTCCAGCATAGATTATTCAGGGTACCGGGTGCCGAAGAGTGAAGTTTCCAACACAATTTCACAAAAACAGATTGTCTCTCGCATTTCTGGTTTTGAAGTCCAAACTCCAGGCGAATCTGGGCTGGTGACACTTCTCTAGGGAGCTTAAAAATGGCTTTATACACTTTTGGCTGTAAGTCATTTAAAACTTTAAATTCCTGGCCGTGCCATATTTCCAATCCGTAGGCCATAGATGGGAGTAATTGTGCGGCTGGCTCCAGCTTCAGGGCATGCATGCAAGAATTGGCTGCATGGATGGCTGATAATTGCCTGAGGCTGAATGGCGACAAGACGGAGGTGCTGGTGGTGGGGTGGGCCCCGACTGTGTGGTCATCGGCATGGTGGCCCCAGGACCTGGGGGCGACGCCTACGCCATGTGCAAAGGCAAAAAACCTGGGAGTCTGGCTAACCTTTCTTTTGACTACCAAACTAGGCGGGTGGCAGGTACGTGCTTCGGAATCCTGAAGGTCCTGCGAAAAACCATGGGCCTACTACCCATGGCAGTTAGGAAGACGCTAGTCCATGCGCTGGTGACTTCATGTCTAGACTATGGCAACATTCTGTATCTAGGCGCACCAGCTAGATGCTTGTTGCGCCTGCAGGGAGTGCAGAATGCAGCCGCCACCTCATTTTGTGGCGCCCAAGAAGGTCATCTGCCAGAGCAGCTCAGGCGGCGCTTCACTGGCTCCCGATTAAAGAAAGAATCGCCTTTAAAGCACTCTATGTCTGCCACCAGATTCTGCAGGGAAAGGCCCCTGTGTACCTAGCAGAACCTGTGTCCCCGCACATTCCTTCGCGTCAGCTGAGGTCGGGTGGGGTTGGTTTGGTACATGTTCCGGCTATAAAAATAGCCGGGATGGGTGGCCGGTCCTTTCGACTACTGGCGGCAAAACAATGGAATGCCCTCCCGATGGAGCTCCGGATGGAGACCCAAGAGAGATGTTTTAGGAAAAAATTAAAAACATTTCTCTTTCCTCAAGGATAAGTCAGGTTTGGCTTGGGCTTTGTTTTCTGGCTGACTTTACCCTAGCGCGGGGACACACTGGCATTAGTGTAACCATGGCGCTTTACAAATTGACTTATTATTATTATTATTATTGTTTTTAAAAGATGACTATAAGATTGGCAACTCAATTTCGTTTGTAGCTGTTTATATGCAAAAATGAAGGTTTGTGCCTTTGCTTTTATTGCATTTTTCTGAGCCAGAAAAGGACATACATCGCCCTAAATGTATGCCCAAATACTTGTAAGTACCATTTTCCTCTATCTCTTTACCCTTGGTGAACCACTTGAATTTTTTCAATCTGGGCCTACTAAACGCACCACCTTTGTTTTTTTCCTATTTATCTCCAGCCCCTGAAGGTCGAAGTAATTAGTCAGGTGGCCAATGACTCTTTGTAAGCCAATAGGGGTATGGCCAAGGATTACAATGTTGTCTGCGTATTGCAGATACTGTATATGGTCCGCTGCCAATTTCGGGGGATGAGCATTTACTTTTGACAAGTGGATGTTCAGATCTGCAAGGTAGAAGTTAAAAAGGCTTGGGGCAAAAACACACCACTGTTTCAGAGCATTTTTTATTTCAATCTTAGATGATGCTATGCTACCATCTCCCAGCTTCACCCAGGCCCAGGTTTGACTGTGGAGGCCTACTATGGAGTTAACTCGTTGCTGCGGTACCCCCCATCCTTTCAATTTTGCCCATAGTCATTCACGTGGGACTCTGTCGAAGGTCGATTTTAAGTCTATATAACATCCACATAGACCTGATTTCTTTAGGATTGCTTTTTCTGTAAGAAGTGCTATGGCTGCCAAATTTGTGCTTGTACCCATTCCTTGCCTAAAACCGGTTTGGTATTTGGGAATAATTCCTTTCTCCTCCATCCATTACTGTAAATGTAGTAATAAACATGAAGCATAAAGTTTTGCATCAACATCCATCAAGGCTATGAGTCTGTAATTACTAGGCTCATTACGATTACTACTTTTATATATGGGATGAAATATGCTCCCTGTCCAAGAGTTTAATGATCTTATTTTGAAAATACAAATAATTAAAAAGCAGAGCAAGAAAATGTGCCCTAAATTCTGCATCGTGTTTGAAGATTGCGTTTGGAAGCCCGTTCGGCCCTGCAGCTCCCTCCTTTTTCAATTTTTGTATTACTCATTTTAGTTGTTTGTTGTCAATTAAGGAGGTTATTCCATTATGATTTGGTTCCTGTGATAAGTCTTCAGTCTGAGCCATATCATGGGGGACTAAGATTTCTTCACTTTGTGCAAATTTCCAGAATGTGTGGTTAGCATGCTTATCCTCTTGCCGGATATCCGGTCCAGGTTCCAAATTCATCATTTCATGGTTCATATTGTTTTATACGCTTTGTATATGTTGTTCACAAATCTTTTCACTTGTTCCAGCTTTTTGAGATATTTCTGTTCCTTTGTTTAACTTGTTTATTATGCTCCAAAATTCACAACTATTGGGCTGTTTGCTGGCCCAAAGTAATTTTTCCCACAGCTTTTCCATTTGTTCCCTGATATAAAACAAGTTCTTGAAACAAGGATGCTAAAAGGATATTATGTAGGTTTTAGGGACATTGTAGTTAGTTGCCTACAGGACTCTGTAATTAATGAATCAAGACTCAATTTTAATTGTGAGCTCTGCTGACCGCAGTGTAGGCCGGAGGCAGTGGTCAGCAAGGACCCACAGCCATGTGGCATTGAGTTGCGCTGCACAGTTAGTGGCACCTGAAGCATTCAGCATGTGCAGAGCCTGCAATGATGCGTGGTCCGGGCGGGCCGCACTGGTAGCAATGTCTTTTGTCTAATGAATTCTGCCTTAATAAGGCTACTTGGCGATGACTTGTGGTGCACTGAGTTAGTAGCACCCAAAGCACTCAGCGTGTGCGCACCCTACGATGATGCGTGATCCGGGCAGGCCGCACTGGTAGCAATGTCTTTTGCCTCCTGAATTCCACCTTAATAAGGCTACGTGACGATGACTTGTGGTGCAGTGAGTTAGTGGCACCTGAAGTACTCAGCGTGTGCGCACCCTGCGATGATGCATAGACCGGGAGGGTCGCACTAGTAGCAATGTCTTTTGTCTAATGAATTCTGCCTTAATAAGGCTATGGGGTGTTGACTTGTTGTGCTCTGAGTTAGTGGTACCTCTGGTGCTTAGTGTGTACGCACCCTGCGATGATGCGTGGTCCATGCATATAGTTCCTCATACATGCAGTCACTCATAAATACCACCCCCGGGGCTTTATGTATTGTGGGAGGGGCACTGCGTGGCCCCCCTCCTGGAGCACTCGAGGGCACCGTTACCCCAGGGGCTACAAAATAATGCTTGGGGGGGCTGCAAGGTCTCCAAAGCCCCGGGGACCACCACTCCCCGGGGCTTTATGTATTGTGGGAGGGCTGGCTTCTGCAGTCACGGGATGTCCATCCGCCCTCTGATAGCAAGGAAGTCTGTTCTCTCTTTCAAAATCTAAATCAGATTGGTTTTTCACATGGGGAGCTACATGTTAGTATCTCTCCATGTGGAAAAGCAATGCCGGCTCCCAAATGCGTAGAAGTTGTACACCAAAGGCGCTGGAGTCGTGTACCCTACAGATTATGAGTCATGCATCCAGCTCCTGCACACCAGGGGGCCACACTGAGCACTGCGCTGGGTGCGCAACTTCTAATTTTACCGTAAAAAATAGTTCCTATCAGTAATTTCTAATATCCCCGGGGACGTTATCCCCCGGCTCTTATAAAAAATGTTGGGAACCGTGGGGGGAGCCACAATGCCCCTAGAGTCCCGCTGGCTCCCTGCGTCCTTCAGGAGCCGGCATTGCTTTTCCACAAGGTGAGATGCTAACTTGCATGTGGAAAGGCAATCTTGTTTGGATTTTGAAAGTGAGAACAGATTTCACTGCTCTGTCTTTCAAAATCCAAACCAAGTTTGCTATGAGCAGGCGGGAGCTGTGAGACTCCCGCCCTCTCATAGCAAACAGCAGTGTCCCGGGGGTAGGCTCCCCGGGACACTGCAGGAGCCGGCCCTGGGGTGTGGCAGTCCCCAGGGCCCTCTAGGGCCATACAGTTGGCTTCCCGCAATACACAGATCCCTGGGGGTGGTGGTTTCTGGGGCTTGGGGAAGGGTCATTGAGCCTCCCACACTTCTAATTTTGCAGGGAGGGTCCTTGGACGCGAAAGTGGCGCAAGGGGGTTGTAAATCTGGTACATGGTGTTCTGGTTTACTTTGCATTCCTTTCTGTCATGTAGAGGATCCTGGATAAATATAAAGGTTTCTGTACAGGCAGTACCTTTTAACCCTACCCCCAAATGGCTTACTACCTGTTATTATAGTAACAGTTCATGGAACAATTAAGTGAGCACAGAGGTTAGAAGTTCAGTACACTATGTTGCTAATCGAAACAGTTACTGTGCTGGAGTTTTAAAGGTTTTCCATAGGAACTGTTAGTTGTAGCTATAGACTCGGGTAAAGAGCTTCTAAAGAGTTAGCCTCAGTATTATACTTTTGCCTTACTTTTCCCAAGTGATGCAAAAGGGGTGCAAGAGGCTTGTAAATAAACTCTTTTATTTCTAATGCATTTAATCGGAGGCATTGAATATCTAGGCCGCTCTGCTTACCTTATGTAAACACTGTGACCAACAGAGTTTACAACTTGAACTCAGCTTTGGTTGTACATGGCAGAGTGGACAGCAACGTCAATAACTTTAAAAGAGAAAGAGAAACAATGTGAGAGAGAGTGAGAGAGAGAAAGAGAGAAAAAACAACATTAAAACTGTGAGAGAGAGAAAGTTATAGATGGAGCAGGTAATACTGGAGAAAATACTCGTAGCTCCCCTTTTGCCTCCGTTGTGTGTCCAAGCATGTGCTGGTTCATAGTGCACCCTCCAGTTTAGTGAACTGAAAGATAGTATATAGAGTTAGTAATAGCATAGTACATACAACTGCACATGTATATTTTTGCTTTATTTATGTGTACGCTCAGGATAATGTATTTCATCAACTTCCACTGTAAGGAGGTGTCTGTGTGCTGTTTTTCCTCCAAAGTAGTATATCCCATGCACTCCTACTGCATAGCGGTGAGTTCTCAGTATTGCGTACCTAGACTGTTGCATCCTATTGAGTCACAGAGTCCGGAGGTGAATGTTTTTCTTGGGTAGTCAGAGGCAGATTAAGAAGCTCACTGCACCACTTTTCCCATGTTAAAAGTGACACAAAAGTGGCGCATGGGACTTGTAGATCTGCCCCTCAGACTGTTGTAACTTATCCTCAATTGTCGGAGGTAATTGTACGTTTCTACGCAGTGAAGCTGCTGCACACTACCCATTCTCTCCTTTAACAGATGACTTGTCGTTGTTTCGGAAACAAGCTTATTTGCTCACCTTGTACCATTGGTGTGATTCAAAGAGGGTGCAGCACGTGTCGAAGCAGCCTTCCCAGACGTTGTTACGATGGCCACACATCATCGCAGAATCCACAAACGTAGAGCTTTGTAGGTGTTTTGGGGGGAATGACGCCAATTTGTGAAACACAAACTGTAAGATAAAAAAAGGAAGTTAACATTGTGTGTCACTTCTTTATCAATGGAGAGAGGAAGTGAGAGAGTGACTGAAAAGACTACTCTCAGCTCACCTTTCTGTCACTGGTGTGTTTTTCACCACGTGCCGGGACATAATGCACCCTGAAGCTCTACATCTAAAAGATAGTAAAAGAAAGATGTTGTGGTTGGTATTTGTTACTATCTTAATGTGGAGTACAATAAGATCGCCCTTTCACTCACCTTCCCTCCCACATTAAAAAACAACTATTTGTACAGGTCATATTCCGGACGTTTGACCGGTTATAAAAAAGTTCCTGCTATTGGAAAAAAATATATATAAATGCAATAAGATATGGTATATAGGACTGCTTACGCCTAAATTGCTGCATCAGTTTTTTGTATCCAGTCTGCTGCAGCCCATCGACTTCCTTCGATGAGCAGCCACGCCTCACTGCTCACCTTTTTGTGGACAGGACACCTTCTACATCATGCAGTCCTGCTTTGCCACCAAGAAATCTGACATATGGTGCCGAGTCTTGATATCGGTATGGCTAACGACATATTCGTGCTCCCATCATCATCGCAGGTTCCTCACCTGCTCAGTCCTTGTGGTACCACTAACTCAGTGACCAAAAAGGCCACGCACGTAGTGGTGGTCCGTTGTACTCAGTGGTTCGGGCCTACATGAGGCGTCCGAACCACTAGGACGGGCCATCTCAGCATTTGGGGTGGGAGCAACTCTAAAATGGCATAGAGCACGTGCGGTCCATCTTTTTTTATTGGTACGGTCACCTGTGTAGTGACGCATGTGCTGGATGGGTGTGGTGTGGGTGTATACCAGCCATGAGTGAATGCGTGTGTGCCGTTCTGACAACTAGACCTGGAAATCACTACAATGGAAATCTGGGCAATGTTTCATTTTTGTTTTTTCCTGGTTGGGTAAGTGGAATGGGCTGGCCTGACGTATGCCTGTGCTGCGGGATGCTCTGAACCATGATTCCGGAGCTATGGGCATGATTCCGTCATGAGCTAAATGAAAAATCAAGTAATTTGGGTGTCCGTTTTGTTGTGCTGGCGTCACCCAGGTCTTAAAATCAAATGTGTCATTATAGCTGTGAAGTTCCACAACTTGGCCAACATGGAAGGTACGAGTATCACTGACTCTATATTCGTTCATAGTTACATACATAAAATATGGTGGACATGATGTATTTCTGTGATTATGAATGTTTGTTGTACATTCAGTGGAGTGTTGTGGCTGTAGTAATTCAGGGCTGTGAAAGGGTTAAGTTGCAATTTTTGTCACATGAAGGGCAGCTAATATATATGCGTATGGGGTTGTTCAGTTACACTGTAGAACTTGGTGCTCGAAATCAGTGTTCGAGGCTCGGAGTTGCGTACACATCCTGTTACTGTAGAGTAATGACGTAATGTACGCGTGCCTGAAAATGTACTGCAAATACGGTGGTCATGTAAATTGCTGATATAGTTTTGAGTTGATTGTGCGCTATATAAGTATGCTAAAAAAAAAGGAGGAATAGCCCACACTTACTGTCAGAGGTAAGATGGTTGCAAACGCTATTTCACACGCTCAATTCTAATTGGCTGTCAAGCAGTTGTAAACATTCAAAACTGTTGGCAGCCATTTTGTGCCTCGGTAGAAGTGAGGCTGAGGAAGTCAGTTAAATATGTGTGCAAAATGTGAAAGGGGAGCAGGGTAGACACACCCTGACCCCCTAGGCCTGCTCAGGGGGTCACATAAGGACCCTTAGGGCCAGAAAAGTAAGATAGTATTTTTCTTTTTAAAAGAAAGTCACGGGATGCGTGTAGGATCCGCGCATTTCGCCGCCGAAAAAAAGAAGCATGTATTTTTGAGATATACATCAAGCTTATGTCTTTAGATCTTGGGTGGCTGTAAAAAGAGCCCTTGTGTTTATTGAGAGATTTTAGTACTTGGAGTTTGGACCGATTATGCATAGGAAACCGCAATTTTCTATTGCAAATAACTTTGGTGTCGATTGATGAATCTTCTTGAAATTTTCCAAACTTGGCCAGCTCAGTGCCGCTCCTTCTCTGAAATTTTGGGGGTGATTGGTGAAGCGGGGGCCGAGAAAAAAAGGGGGGTCCCAAAACGTGTTTTCTCATGCAATTTCCCATAGGACCTTTAGCCACAGCTACAGCTCGAATGGCTGAACAGAATTACACCAAATTTGGCAGCGAGGTAGTCCTCAGTTCCGACTTGTGCCTTTTGCATATCTGATGTCAATCTGTTCCGTAGTTTCTTTGAAAATTACAGTTAAAGTAATTTATATATCTATGGGCGTGGAGGATCCGCGGATTGTGCGAGGATTGGCCTCGTAGGATAAGCGCACCACCCCGATCACGCGCTCAATTCTAATTGGCTGTAAAGCGGATGTAAACATTCAAAATCAGGAACTGTAGGCAGCCATCTTGTGCCTCGGTAGAAGCGAGGCTGAGGAAGTCAATAAAAATGTGTACGAAATGTAAAAGGGGGGCAGGGTAGACACACCCTGACCCACTAGGCCTGCTCAGGGGGTACACCATCTGTCCTATAGATGCCATGCGTATTGAAACGCAGATTGTTGTGGTATATGGACCCCATTCTATAGTCCCAGAGAAAAGCAGAAACAGATTTATTCACATGTTTTCTAGCTTTCTCAATCTGTGGACGAAATTGATTGGACCAGTTCCATTTTTGCCTTTGGCATATGTTAGAATAGACAAAGGCAGTTTAGGGGAAAAGTGACATTGATTCTCCAAAGGTGTCCTTCATAAGCATTTCCAGACCTACTCCAGTCAAAGTGCCTAGGTCATTGCCACCACAGTGCACAATTATGAGGTCAGGGTGTTGGAGATGTATAAAGGATTTCACCGATAGCATCAATTGGTTCCACTTTAACCCTCTTTGTCCAATCCATTTAATGTCTACGTTTGGTAATGCTAGGTCTTTGTGAATACCTTTAGCTTCAGAAATTTTTGCTGTGTCCCACAATCCACACTCTAAGCATGTTGAAGGGATGTCTGGATGCACTTGGATGGTCTCTGTAAATGAAGTTCCAGTTTGAAAAGTAATATTTTTGTAAAATGGTGGATAAGATGCTGTCTGACAAAAAAAGAAGAGAAATGATTGGTTGTTTGACAACATTCTACATTGAAAACTAGGGTGCAAGTTTATGTTTTTTGAAAGCCTGATTCTTATTGGTTAACAAAAATTGATAGAAAGGAACATTACATAAGATAAGCTGGTATATTGAGAAGTCAAGCACACTTGCTGTTTTGATTAGTAACATTGTGTGATGAACTTTTGACTTGTGTGCTCTGTTAACTGTTTCATGAAGTGTTTCTATGGTAATAGGCAGAAGGCAGAATGGGGTAGGGTTCAAATGTATGTCGTTTGGAAAGGATTGAAATGTCTAACCAATAGAAATGTGTGTTTGGTTTTGTATTATTGTGATAAGGAATGTCGGGGCATATTATCAAGGGGGTTTATCTCTGCTTTTTTGGCTTTAAAAGCCAGGAAAGCGGAGATCAAATTATCTCCCTATTACCTAGCTGTCGCTAACACCAGTTAGCGACAGCTAGTAGGAGATAGCGACCATCTTGGGCCCCGCTATGCATGTCAGTGATATTTATCACTAATGACATGCAAAGTGGGCGTGCCAAGATGTTAGCGACTGAAAACAGTTGCTACATCGCTATCTCCTATTACCAACTTTTGGAGATATTCGCGCTAAGCGCGAATATCTCCAAAAGCTAACACCTGCCCTGAGCAGTTCTTAGCCATGTTATCCAATGGGAGGTGGATAACATGGCTAAGAGCATTAGCTCGGTAATGCATGAATATCGCTGACTTTTCAGCGATATTCATGCTTTGCGGCGATTTTTATCGCATTTGCGTTAAACCTTGGTAATACCAAGGTTTATTTGCGGTAAAAATCGCCGCAGCTCAGCTGTAAATTTTTGTCTCTAACCAAGCAATAGCGATAATTATCGCTATTGCTTGGTAATATGCCCCCTGATTTGATGTTCAGGTCTAGATGTGTTGAAAATGAGAGGTTAACTCTGCTATTCTATGGTTCTGGTGAGAGGTGTTGAAAACAGAGATTTTGAATAAGAAAATCTGCTGTGTGACTGACATACTTTTTATTCTACAAAACAGCTGGAAAGGAGTTATTAATTTGTGAGGGAATGTATGTGGTGCAGTTTGGTTTTAATCAGAGTAATGTGTTTGTTCTGCTAAAGTGAAGGGAATATTTTTTTCCCTAGAATTTTATTGTGAGTATGTGTGCATTTAGAAAGCATTCTGAGATAAGCATTTGTTTATTTTATGTGTTTGCACACAGATAACTATGTTGGTCTCTTGTTTTCGTAGAATTAGAAACCAGTTATTTTTTATTTATTTGCAAAATTGAGTGAAGTTTGTACATTAAAATGTAGTACTCATTCTAGACTACGAAATTTGATTTGGTAAAATAGAAGGGATAGAATTGTCTAGAATCACACAGAGGTATATTATCAAGAATGGCGATAAAATTAACGTTGCTATAGCAGCAGGAAACTGCTGCTAAAGCGGCAATAATGGGATTGATAATATGCTCTTGTGAATTCCTATAGCAGACAAGGTTCTGGTGTTAACCTGGGCTGCTATGGGAATACACAAGGGCATATTATCAAGCCCATTATCGCCGCTTAAGCTGCAGTTTCCTGTCGCTAAAGCGGCGATAATGTTATCGCCGTTCTTGATAATATGCCCCACAGTGTGTTTTCTGTGCATTTAGGAATCACTCTGAGAGAAGCATTTTGGTACTTTGGGGCATATTATCAAGCAGGACATTAAAAATTATCGTTGTTTTAGCGGCAGAAAACTAATGCTAAAGCGGCGGGGCTTGATAATATGGACTTGTGAATTCCAATAGAAACCTATTGTTCTAGTGTGAACATGGGCTTCTATTGGAAATCTTGACGGCATATCATCCAGCTCATTATCACCACTTTTGCGGCAATCTTGTGCCGCTAAAACGGCGATAATTGTAACGCCCTGCTTGATAATTTGCCCCTTCATGTGTTTTCCGATATGTTATTAGTTAAAAACGTATCATGTTCTCACATTTTGGTAGAATTAGAAAATAGTCATTGGTTATGTGTTTCCAAAATGAGTTTAGTATTAATAGTAAAATGCAGTTTTGAAATACATGGAATGCATGTTTGTTGTTTTTGCAAATACATAAATACATGTTGTCTTGCAGTGACACTTCCACCAGTATGATTTCCTACACTACCCAACCCCCACTGCAATACTGTAAACCCTTAATTTACCTCTAGCATGATTACCTACACTACTTATTCACCACTTTACTACCCTAAACTTTTAATCTACACCACCAGAACCTCCAACACTAGCCAAACACCAGTTTACTTTCTAGAACACTACCCTACAACGACCCCCTACACTACACAAATACCACTGCACTACCTTACAACCTAAAATGCTATCCCTAGTGTGATCTCTTATGGTACATAAATATCACTGCTGTATGCTAGAACACTACTCCAGTATGACTCTCTATCTATCAATCAATCAATCAATCAATCAAAGCATTTTTATAGCGCACTACTCACCCGGAGGGTCTCAAGGCGCTAGGGGATGGGGGGACCGCTACTGCTCGAACAGCCAGGTCTTGAGCTGATTCCTGAAGGCGAGGTGGTCCTGGGTCAGGCGGAGGTGGGTCGGGAGGGAGTTCCAGGTCTTGGCGGCCAGGTAGGAGAAGGACCTTCCTCCTGTGGTGGCTCTTCGGATCCGGGGGACGGCAGCGAGGGCGTGGTCGGTCGATCAAAGGTGGTGTGTGGGAGCGTAGAAGTTGAGGCGGCTGTTGAGGTATCCTGGGCCTTGGTTGTGTATACTACCTAAACACCATTTCACTACTCTAAAGCTTAAATCTATCACACCAGGATCCCTTACACTACCCAAACACTACTAAAGTATCTTACTACTGTATTTATAAGGAATATTGTTATTTGTCTAGAATCACACAATGCGTCTATGCATTTAGGATTCAGTCTTAGAGAAGTATTTTGGTAGTTCATGTGTCTTTATGTGACCCCTTGAGAGGGCCTAGCGTGTCAGGGTGTGTCTACCTTGCCCCCTTTTCAAATTTTGCACACATATTTCATATATATATATATAACCACTTGATAGCCAATTAGAATTCAACGCGTCATCGAGACGGTGCACTTATCCTACGAGGCCAATCCTCGTACAATCTGCGGATCCACCACGCCCATAGATATATAAATGACTTTAACCTTAATTTTCAAAAAAACTACTGAACAGATTGACACACCAGATAAGCGAAAGGCACAAGTCAGAACTGAGGACTACCTCTTAGCCAAATTTGGTGTAATTCCATTCAGCCGTTCGGGCTGTAGCCGTGGCTAAAGGTCCAATGGGGAATTGCATAGGGAAACCACGTTTTGGGACCCCCCTTTTTTCTCGGCCCCAAGAAGATTCATCAATCAAAGCCAACGTTATTGTCAATAGAATGTTGCAGTTTTCCTACCCTAAATCTTAAATATAGTTCAGCAGATTTATCAACACTACCCAAACAACAGTTTATTTTCTAGAACACTACCACAACACAAACCTCAATACTACAGAAAGACCAGTGCAGTACTCTAAACTCTAAATCTACCTCTACTATGACCCCCTACACTGTATAAACACCGCTGTACTACCCTGAATAATAAAACACTACGCAGCACGACCCTGGACACTACTAAAATACCATTGCATTACACTAAACATTAAAGCAATGTCATCACCACCTCCTACACTACCCAATTACAACTGTACTATCGTAGAACACTACTCCAGTATAACCCCGTACACTACCTAATTACTACTGTAATAACGTAAAGCACTATTGCAGTACGACTGCATACACTACACAAACACCACTACAATACCTTAAACTCTAAAAAACACTATCCCAATTATGACCCCATACACTACATAAACACCACTGCACTACCCTAGAAGAGTACCTCAGCACGATCTTCTATACTAGTAAAACATCATTGCCGTACTCAGCATGACCATCTACAGTATACAAACACCACTGCTCTATCTTATATCCTAAAACACTATCCCTAGTATGACCCTGTACATTATATTAACACCACTGCACTATCCTAGAACACTGTCCCAGCAGGACCCTCTACAGTATACAAAGGCCACTTCACTACCGTAAACCCTACATCTACCCCCAGTACAACCCCCTACACTGCCCAAACACCATTGCACTACCCTAAACATTAAATCAATCTCAGCATGACCTCCTACACTACCCAATCACAACTACACTATCCTAGAACACTACTCCAGCAGGTCCCACCTACACTACACAAAGGCCACTGAACTACCCTAAACCCTAAATCTACCCCCAGTACGATCACCTATACCATGCATCACCAGTGCAGTACCTTAAATTCTAAAACATTACCCCAGAACGACCTCCTACACTACCCAAATACCACTGCGCTACCCTAGAACACTATCCCAGCACAAGTCCTTACACTAGACAAACAACATTGCACTACACTAAATTCTAAATCTGTAGTGTTGCAAAACCATAGTGACTGTTTATGTACCATGTAGTAATCTATTTACTAAAGTAAAAGTGAACCAATTATGAATTCACTCAGTGTCTTTCCTTATAGTATTGTGATCATTTAAAAAATATGTATGTACTCATAGAGTGCTTCAGGGTTTAGTGTTATGGAGTGATTCAAAGTGGTATGCACTATTTATGTAGTGCTCTTTCAACTTTCACAGTTCTGCTTCAGGCCTCAATTTTTTAGTTAGAATTTATATAAAATGTGTTTTTTATAGTATTAAAAATGTATAATTTTTTAAGTTTTTAATAAATACTTATATATTTATTTTTTACAGATACTGTTTATCATCGTTAAAATAAAGTTATCATGCCGCAGAAAGAAAGACAAATAAAAAGTCAAAAAAGGATACTTATTAGAAAAAAACTCATCCACAACTCTTGGAAGAACAACATAATGTGGCGAAAAAGAGAACAATTTCTGGTAAGACTTCAAAAGACTTTATAGAAAAGATTGCTAGAATGAAAAAAAATACAAATGTGCAAAGCAGTGAAAATGTTCCAAGCACAAGAAAAAGTGCAAATAATAGGAAAGGCAAAAATGGCAATGTAAAAACAACGGATACAACTTATAGTAATAGAAGAGAAAATCAATAGAAAGAAATCCGCCAAAAATTATTTTACGACAGAGTTGTGAATAACTTACTGAAAGACACAAAAAAATATAGAAAGAGAACACAATTTTATAAAAAGAAGAAGCATATTGAATCCATTGTTGCAGAAGCTTTTGAAGTAAAGAGAAAACTCTTCATTTTAGTAATGAAGAGAGTTCGATCATTAGATAAACCAATACATGTAATGAAGGCCAAAAGTAAGAGGAAAAGAGTAATTAACAAAACTAATTTTTGTGATCTTTTCATAGCTCATTGGAAAAGCAGTTCAAGTTCTGAGCCTTTTTTTACCGAAGAGGGTTATTTACAGAGCAATATTTGTTGCATGCAGTTGACACCAGTGTTCGATCTTATGAGGTTAGAGATTGTTGTCCAATTGAGAAAGAGCAAATGGTCCCTAGAAATGAAGAAGAAGTGATAGCTGATGAAGTTCTAGGCAGACGTCCTAAAGCCCCAGTGTACACTTGGGATTGTAGTAGTATTTGTAGTGTACAACAAGAATCTATTAATAAATTACGCAATATCTTACAAGCATAATGTAAAAAAATGGTTAAACAAAATATTAAGCTGTTGCAAGGACTAGACCCTTGCAGAGTGAGAAAACATACTGGTTTGCAAGGTCATTAACTGTCTTGTCTTTCAAGGAAAGTATGTCAAAGTGTTTTTTACCATTTCCGGATGTTGGCAGTACATCATACTCAAATGCGGAAGTTAGTGAGAAGATTGTATTATGCAAAAAGTCCAACACTAAAGTTAAATGAGTTGAACAGTGCTCTTTTGCTAAGGGTCAGTATCAGATGTGAAAAAGGTTTGTGATGATATTGAGTTGTGTTACTTTGGTCCTGAAGAAGAGAGTGAAGAAACTCAAAAATGAATAGAAGAAAATGTTGGAGAGGATTTTGAACATAGTTGTACCAAAAATGTTGAAAATTATATTACAAAGTTTAAGGTGATTTCAGGTGAAAGGCCAAATATTTCATGTATTTGTTGTCACCGAACTCATTACAAAAATCAGACTAGGAGTGCTGATCTGTATTTAAAAAGTAAAAAAGAAAATAATGATAAGTGGAAGGAATTTGCAACTTATTTGTTGGTAGAGAATTGTTTTGATTTGGGTTCTGATCAGCGTATTTGTAAATATTGTTTTAACAAGTTAGATGAGAATAGAATGCCTGTTAGAGCTGTGCATAATAATTTAGAGTTAGTTGCTATTCCTCCACAACTGACAGATCTCAATACCTATGAGTCTATTCTCATTCAGTGTGTGCACCTGTTTCAGGCTATTGTTCGTATGGAGCCTAAAACAGGTAAATTGCCGTCTTCAGATTTAAAAGAGGATTAAAAGGAAGAGTAGTGTATTTACCCTTAGATTTAAAGAAAAAAATTGAAACTATTGGTGTAGACAGTGTAGAAAGTGAACCTCTTGTTATTTTTGTTAATGCTGTGCCAACTAAGAATAAGAATATCTGGCAGGAGTTAGTGGATGTTAGGAAAGTGCAAAAGGCAACACTGTATTTGATAAAAAGCAATACATACTATAAGAATGTTTATATAGGAGAAGAAGAAATACTTTTAGAAGAAGAGACAGAAACGTCAAGTGGACACATTGAAAAAGTGGACATGTTAAGATGTGAAGAAATCTATGAACATTATAGGGTGCATCCACTTCATTCAAAAGGAGTGATTGGAAACACAATTGATTTGTTCCATATGAAAAAGGCAAAAAGAAGTCCCATGAGTGTATGGGAAGAAAGCTTGGAAGCTTATTCTTTTCCACAATTGTTTCCAGCTGTAAAAGGAGGACGATATGATAAACGTCCAGTGCAGATTCCTGCATCTGAATATCGGACAACAAGATTATATGCTGAAGATCCAAGATTTCGACAATGTATCTCTTATATATTTCAGCTTTTCTTTGAAAGTGACTTGTCTGGACTTTCATATGTTGTCAACCATATTCTAAAATCTGGAATACATCTGCAAAATGTATCTGCAAAAGATTTTATGGATAAATTGCACCAGAGAGATGATCATCTAGAATCTCAGCTCATTCATTTAATGGCATGTCAGCGTGGGACTAATGAATATTGGTACCGTTGTCATGGAGAACTTAAATGTATGCTAAGGAGCTTTGGAACTCCAACATGGTTCCTTACCCTGAGCTGTGCTGAGTACGCTTGGGATGATTTACTAGAATTTATTCGAGAGGCAAATTCGAATATAAAAAACATTGAATACAAGACTCCTGAAAAATTGTGCTCTTTGGATCTGTTAATGTATGCAGGTATTTCAATCATAGATTTGAGGCTATGATGTCTTTTATCTGCAATAAAAAAATCCTCCTCTTGGAGAAGTTGTAGATTTGTTTTGGAGAAAGGTGTATCAAGCAAGAGGTGCTCCTCATATACATATGTTGTTATGGATTAAGGACGCTCTCAAATTTGGAACAGATGCGGATGATACTGTTTTGACTTTTATTGAACAATATGCAACTTGTGCTGTACCCAAAAGCACAGAAGAAAACAACTTAAGAGCACAAGTCTTACGATTCCAAAGCCACCGATGTGGAAAATACTGTCGACGAAAGTACAAATCTAAGGAAAAGTTCTACACCAAATGTTGTTTTGGATTTCCACGTCCTGCAATATCAAAAGGAAGAGTTAATAGTTTTATGTCACCTTTGCGACATACTAAAAAATAAAAATTTGTAAATTGATACTTGTATAGCGCACTACTCACCCGCAAGGGTCTCAAGGCGCTTGTGGAACCCATCCTGGCTTTCCCTGTGAGGCGTCCACTCCTGGGCACCCCCAAGGTGGAGGCCAGGCATCCTTAGCGTTGTGGGGGCCATTGTGGAGATTAAGCGAGCTATTGCTCAGAGTTGTAAAGTGGGACTCCATGATTGGAATAGGCACTGAGGCGAGAATTATGTGGTCCGTGGAATTTTGAGCCCAGACCCGCCGAGGC
Organism: Lissotriton vulgaris; assembly: GCF_964263255.1. Classification (NCBI taxonomy): domain Eukaryota; kingdom Metazoa; phylum Chordata; class Amphibia; order Caudata; family Salamandridae; genus Lissotriton; species Lissotriton vulgaris. The sequence continues at coordinate 2,061,438,590 of NC_141689.1, read as the reverse complement.
TGGGAATTGAACCCTGGTCCCGGGCTAGACCTGTGCATCAGGATCTGCCGCTCTAATCATTGAGCCACACTTCTCCACTATCATACGAATGTCTCCGAAAAATATCAACAACTTAAGAATAAATGAAGATTCAAAATACGTAAATGACTACAACCCAGTCATTTTGTCCATGTGGAATGCTAACATGGATATTCAGTATGTTGAGGACAATTCCATTGCTCGATATGTAACATCTTATATTACAAAATCAGAAAAGACAGAATTGAAAGAAATGTGGGAAGAGATTTCTCATGAGAATCCTCTAAATAAGAAATTATACAGTTTCAGTTTGAAGATGTTATCGCATTGAGAAATCAGAGCATATAAATTCTCAGATAGGTTATCATCGACATGTCTATACTCCAAATCTAGAAGAATCATTTGGGTGAGTCTAGGTCTTGCAGCAATGCAAAATCGGGTACTGAAATCTGTTCAAGAAATTGAATATTGAGCAGAAAAAGATCCAGAAAGTACAGATATTTTGAAAACGAATACGTTGGACACATATTACCCAAACAGAAGTCATCATCTTGAGAACATGTGTCTCTGTGAAGTGCTGCAAAACTACACTTTTAAACAGAATACTACAGAGAACATCAATGATGGAAAATATGGAGTCATTGGTTCTGAAGGATGTTTGATGAAACAAACAAAAGGACATTTGATTAATCTCAGGAAGTTGAGTTGTGGCACTGCTGATAAAAGGGAATTATACTATTTAGCTCTTTTACAACTGTTTAAACCGTGGCGTTCAGAATTGGAATTACTTGGAGATTTCCAGAGCTATATAGATTCCTTTAATGCTTGTAAAGATAGCATACAATGTAGTGATTTTGCAAATTATGTGAAAATGTTGAACGATTAAATTGATCAAGAAGCTACAATTTCAGCTGAGATTGCTAGAGACAGTTCACATGACAGTCAAAGTTCTGCTGCGCTGAGTCAAGATCCAGTAGGACAACCAATTCTTGAAGACGAAGTAGCAATCGCCATGAATGAAGTGGAAACAGCAATGTATCAAGCTCAAGAAGATGTAACAAACTTAGGAAATTTGGAAGAACAACTAAATGTTCAGCAAAAACAAATATGTGAGCAAGTGAGACAACAGATTGACCACGGATTACTTCATGAAAACAAAGAGTGCTCATGTATGTCATTTCAACCGATCCGAATGTACGTGAGTGGATAAACTGGAACAGGAAGAAGTTTTTTATCTAAAGTAATTACAAGTTATCTACAAAAAATAACTGAGTCGCATTTGTCTTGTGTTGTCACTGCTCCAACTGGGTTGGCAGCACACAGCATTAAAGGAATTACTTTACATCATTCACTAATGCTACCAGGAGACCATGAAAACAAATTGGAATACCACAAGCTATCTGGAGAAGCTTGCTGTGAAGTTTCAAGAGTCTTGAAGAAAATGAAACTTCTCATTATTGATGAGGTAAGCATGGTCTCATACCTAATACTTGCCTTTGTGCATTTAAGAGTGCAGCAAGTTCTTAAAACAGAGTATGATGTATTGTTTGGAGGAAAACACATCATAGTTTTGGAGATCTACTGCAACTGACTCCTGTAAAAGGACAGCCAGTTTTTAAAACACTTGTGCATTAAGACACCAGAAAGTCTCTGGGTAGTGTTGGAAACGTGAAAATTTGGTCATATTTTGAATACAAAGAACTCATTACAAATATGCGACAGGCAAATGATGTTGATTATGGGACTATTCTCCAAGATATAAGAATTGGACTACTGACAGAACAAGGCTAACGATCTTTACAGACTCAATTACTTTCTATTTGTTTCCAAATGAAAATATAGTTCCTGAGAAAATATACATGGATATTGCAGATAAGAAATCTGTAATCTGCTTAATGCCAACACTGTGTGAGTGTTCTATATTCAACGAACAACTTTTGAAACTGGAAAATGAAGAAATAATGAAAATGAAAGCCATTGATAAAATAGAACATGAAGGAATCACTATTATTTTGACCGAAAAATTGAAAACAAAATTGGATTCTTTAGAAAAATCAATATCTAAAACTGCTGGTTTAGAAAAGAATTTTTATGCATGTAGGAACTGTCGGATAATTTTATCGGATAATTTTAAGGTGTAATTTGGATGTAGAAAAAGGTTTACTTAATGGAGCAATGGGCAAAGTTGTGGATTTTGGTAATTATCAAAATAAGGATGGTATTGAATTCTTGAAGATTAAATTTGATCAGATTGAGGAAGTGAAACAAATTGGTCGTTGTTCTGTTAGTTTTTTGCTTTTAAAGATTTATATGTCCGTAGAAAACAGTTTCCATTTTCTCTGTCATATGCAGTGACTATTCATAAATCTCAAGGTTTAAGTGTATACAGTAAGTATGGGCGGAAAATTCGTTCCGCTTGCGAATTTGCGGATTTTCTGTGATTTTGCGATCCGCGAACTGCGCGAAATCACAGCAAAATCCGCAAATTCGCAAGCGGGACGAATTTTGCTCAGGAAGCACTTACAGGGTTACAGCAGGTGCCAAAGTTGAAGCTAATTTCTTTGTAACCATTTACAAAATGGTTACAAAGAAATTAACTTCAACTTGGGCACCTGCTATAACCCTGTAAGTGCTTCCTAAGCGGCTCCTCCTTGCCTACTTGCAATTATTCTCTGACCCTCGAAGCAGGGTCAGAGAATAGTTACAAGTAGACAACGAGTCTCCTGCAGGAAGCACTTTCAGATATAGATAAAGCAGGTGCCTAAGTTGAAGGTCAAATTCAGTAACTCCTTAATCAGCCCAAAAAAAATGTGCATTTTGTCGAGGCTGGGCAGGTGTGTGTTCTCCCCATGTCTACCGTCGAAAATTAGCTATGATGCTTGATGGAGGCCTTTGCATCCTTGACTTTCACAAGCTCTATCCCCGTGCAGTTCCTGTGACCACGAGCTTCTTTCTCCCCATCTGCTGCTCTGATCGGTGCCTGTCTTTTTATACACAAGAGGCATTTAAACTTGCATATAAGCCCCCCCCGTTTGTCCCCCACACTAGCGGTGTGCACCGTCTTCCCGCCCTTTAGCCGCTATGATGGACAGCTCACTCGAGGGACCCCGGCGCTCTTCGGCGCGATGGTAAAGTTAATCAGCTCCCAAAAAATGTGCACTTTGTCGAGGCTGGGCAGGTGTGTGTTCTCCCCATATCTACCGTCGAAAATTAGGTATGATGCTTGATGAAGGCCTTTGCATCCTTGACTTTCAAGAGCTCTATCCCTGTGCAGTTCCTGTGACCACAAGCTTCTTTCTCTCCGATCTGCTGCTCTGATCAGCGCCTGTCCTTTTATACACACAAGAGGCATGTGAACTCGCATAGAAGCCCGCCCATTTGCCCCCCCCACACACACTAGTGGTGTGCACCGTCTTTCCGCCCTTTAGCCACTATGATGGACAGCTCACTCGAGGGACCCCAGCACTCTTCGGCGCAATGGTAAAGTTAATCAGCCCCCAAAAAATGTGCACTTTGTTGATGCTGGGCAGGTGTGCATATCTACCGCCGAATTTGATGCTTGATGGAGGCCTTTGCATCCTTGACTTTCACAAGCTCTTTCCCCGTGCAATTCCTGTGACCACAAGCTTCTTTCTCCTCATCTGCTGCTCTGATCGGTGCCTGTCCTTTAATACACACATGAGGCATGTGAACTCGCATAGAAGCCCCCCATTTGCCCCCCACACACACACTAGCGGTGGTGCAAAATCGCAAAAAATTCCACGATTCCGCAGAGAAATTTTGCAAATTTGCGGATTTTTTTGCGATTTCGCGCAAATTTGCGAACCGCTGATCCGCAAAATTCACCCATACTTAGTATGCAGTGCTTTAGTGAACATTGGAAATTCTGTGTTTAAAGAAGGTATGGCATATGTTGCTTTGTCTAGAGTCAGAACATTATCTGGTTTGTTTTTGATTGATTTTGATGATGCCAAGATTACTGCAGATGCCAACTGTGTCAAAGAATACAATAGGTTAAGAAGAACATATGCTCCTAATTTAGGTCAATGTCCTGTATTTGAAAAGCGTGTGGTTGCTCGAAAAAGAAGGTATGAGAATATCTGTACTGAATGTGTAGAGAAGGGAAAAAAACAAGAACATTTTGTGATTGCAAGCAAGAAAAAGGACACTGTTGAAGAGATTGTTGGTTTTCAGTTTGAAAACAGTTCTGGTGTCAACTGCTATGCTAATGTGGTGGTCAACGTTGCTTTTTTTCTTGAAGGGTTGCAACAGCAAATTATGGAGAATCAGGAAAAAATATTTTGTTCCTAGTTACTTTCTCTTTATGAAAAATTGAGAACAGATAAAAGTAAAATACAAAGCGTTTCTGATGTTAGTAATCTTTTGGCTGTATGTTCTGGTTCTACACAATTTACACAAAATATCCAACAAGATGCTCAGGAGTTTCTAATGTATATGCTTATAGAATAGGAAAATGAAGGTGTAGACATAGATAATAGTTTTGGCCTTTGTTATAAATGGGAACATCAATGTGAAAATTGTATGTATACATGTAGCACTAATGTAGACACTGAAAGAATTTTATATTTGACATTACCGGACTGTAAATCAGTGTCTTTCAGTAAATTAGTTAAAGCTGCAAACCAAAACATGGAGTTTAGGCAATGCAAATCAGAAATGTTATCAACATTATTTATCCAAAGATATGGAAAATATATAATGTTAATGATGCAACATTGTACAGCTGATGGAAGAAAATTTGACACTTTAATAAAACATTTTGTTGCTACACAACTATCAATATCTGGAAGGACTTTTGAAGCAGTAGCAATAATGTTCCACAATGGTCCTTCAATAACATCAGGACATTACAATGCATATCTCAAAAGTGGGAAAGGCTGGAGTCTTTGTAATGATGCTGAGTTGGTTTTCAAACAATGTTTGCCTTTCAAATTGCCAAATTCCTATCTAATATTTTTAAAGCCAAAGTTTTGAGAAGATAATTCAGCCTCTGAGGAATTTATTGTTATCATTTTATAGGATTATCATTGGACAATTTACATAAACATTACTGCAAAAATACAATTTGGCCTCAAGGAAATTTATTTTTTTGAACTATGGATTTTTTGTTGCACATTGTCTCGGTGTAAAATTGTAAGTGGCATTATTTATAGTGCTTATACATTTTCTTAGCAGTAAACATTTTATATACTTGTGATTTGTATTATCTGGTATTTAACTATAGATTGTTTTTTTTTAAAACTATCTAATTGATTGTTTTTTTGTGCCCGCTGTTATGTGATGAGTAAAATGTTAAAATGATGCTGTGCTGGTAAAAATGTATTATTATATGTTATAACTCTTTTTTTTTTACAGATCTTAATTTTAAAATATCAAATTTACCACCATTTAGATTATAAAAAACAAGTGAATAAAATGTGTACTGTTATTTACGTGTATTACTGTTGGGGTAAGTTTTAGTAAGTCTTAAAATGCAGAATGAACTGTGTTTCCACACAGTGGAAGAAAAGCAACATGGATGGACTAGATTTCTGTCAGAAAATTGCAATGCAAAAAGGTATAAAATCAGGGACAGCTTCCAAACACCTGTCTGCAAGATATATAGTATAGTACAGAATAGACTATTATGGTTCTTTTGCAGGTCTTGATAATTTCAGAATTAAAAGAAGTGAAACTGTTTAATTTAAACCACATCAGTCAGCATTTTTGCAAATGTAATATTAGGTTGCATCCATTCCCTTCAGTAATATATAAACATGTCCTGTCAGTTCCCTAAAACTTAAGTAGTTGTAACTGTATCTTGTTCTCTGTTATCAGTACCGAAATGTACTCCTATAATAGCAATTGGCCTAGCTATTAACTCTCTTTCTTATTTATAAGGTGAGAAAAAGGCATTCTGTATACCTTTTCTTTTCCATGTAAATATAATCTCTTTACATAGCGTACTTTGTGTTGAAAAGGTGTTCTATAGGTTTTGTTGTGCCTGTTTGCACAGAACACTCATAAAACAAGACACATTTCCAGATTTATCATAAATCATAAATCTGGAAATGTTGGTGAATCCTACACCATCCTTCTATTGGTATAGCAAAGCACAACGAGGAAAATTGTTTTCAATTCTCATTTTTTCACTTTCAATATATGCTGCAATGCACAGCATATATTGAAGGAGAAAAATGCCTTTACTGATTGTATTTGTGCAGGAGGGTGACCCTTCTTGCACAAAAACAATCTCCACATGACACGGACATCCTTGCACCATGGTGCAAGGGTGCCTGTGTTACCACATGCCTGCAGTTTCTGCAGCCGTGCAGAGTGAAGCACAGAGTTGCAACATATTTATGTACATATCCATCCTTGTGCTTCGGAAATACCACAGCACGCTGTAGTTAAACAGTTTACAGTGTCATGCTGCAGCACTTCCTTATAATTCTGCACTTATGCATTCACCACACATCAGCAATGTATTTTTACAGTCAATTATGCACTACACATACATTCATCTCAACTTTCACACACTAGCATACTAGTTTAGGTCTTTATTTAACTAGAGTAGTTAGTTCTGAAAATAATTTTTTTTTCTTTTTGTTGTTTTGTTTTTTGGGGGGATTTTTTTGAACAATTTTGTATTTTTTGTTTTTTTTTAAAACAGTGGAAAACATGAGAACTGGGAAAAGAGAACTAAAAACTGGGAGGAGAGGTGAAAAGAAATCTAACAATGGTGGCGGTCAACAGCTCGACACACCAGATCCACCTACAGCTCTCCATATGCTATCAGCCGTCCACATTTTAAACAGATCATTCTAAGTTTCCCAAATTGAGGACAAATATCAGGGTGTGCGGTAGAGGTTGATGGTGTTGGTCCACTCATACTCGGGCCTTCTGATGAAGCAGGAGGAGCCTCTTTCAATCTCCATAACTCCTCCTTTGCAAAGTTGACCGGATGCTTAGATTACAATTGCTTCTGCATACTTGCAGTTCCGCATGAGTACTTTTTGTTGGGGTCTCCCCTTGAAAGCACTTCATTGCATATTCGGCAAGTAACTTTTGTTGCAGTCCCCTTTTTTTAAATCTGGTGGAAAGGTGAAAAATGTCCAGACAATGCTGATATATTTTTGCTTAAGTGGAGGTTCAGGAACTAATTCTTGCTCTGATAAGTCCTCTGAATCAGAGGACGATGGTGGATTAGCAGCTATACTATCTTTAAATGAATCTCCTCTCCAAAAAAGAAAGAGCAGCAGATCTTCTCAGGAGGTCTTTCCCTCAGAAAAGTTCTAATAGGAGTGATTGAAACGGGTGGGATCCTATAACAGTTTCAATAGGAAGTGTAATGAACCAATCAAATCTCTGTTTTTTAAAGTCACATGGGGTACGACGCACCCTACTTGCATCATGCTCACGTACAGCGCGACTTCGCGAAATTGCATTAAAAGGTTATACACTTTTTAAGAAAGTTAAAGAATATTATTTTTATAATAAACTCAGAAAATCTCTTGTCTTAATATTTACATTAAATATATATTAACTCTAGACGGTCACAAGGGAGATTGAGGTGTGTCCTGCCTTTCCTGGGTATTTCATGGCCAGGCTGATTAGACCTTTTCTACATTTTGAGTGGTGGGCAGAGTTTCACTTATATCAAAATAGGCTGTGTCTCCTTTGCACAATGCGGTGTCTACCCCCTGTGGCCACGCTGAAACAGGGAGGACAGAACAGAGTTGTACTGAGCTCAGAGACTCTGAAACAAAGACTACAATGAGAAAATAGGGTATAACTATGAGACCTTCAACCCCAGAACATGAGACTACTTCTGGATACAAGAGGACCCTGCAAAGAAGAAGAGCTGAGGAGCTGTGAGAGGAGCACAGCATTTTCTGTTCGGGGTGCACTGCCTTTTCTGTGTGTGGTGTGGGGTTGCCTGGAGTTTCTACTTTTATCTGTTACAGAGGAAAAGGACTGACTCTTTTTGCCCTGCTGTTTTATCCTGCTTCAGAAAATCGCCAAGGCCTTTGATGTGCTTGCCTCCTGTTGGTGGTCTCAGGGAAATAAAAGACTTCAAAATATCCTTGCTAAATCAAAAAAGGAATCTGACTGGAATGAGAGCTAAGAAAGCTGTGTGAGGAGCACTGCCCCTGATGTGTCTGAGGTGGGTGGGCCTGCAGTTACTGCTCCTACCTGGAGCAAGAGATGTACTGTACTGTTCTTCCCCTTTTTAACCAAGTAAGTGTGTGTTGAGCATGACATAACTTCACAAAAAGAACACACTGGTGTATGCAACTTCGGCCGATGGTGATTGTCTTTCTGTAAGGAAGGCACGACATGCAACTACCAAAAAGGGGAAACAACATGGTCTGGCACAATTGGCCGGCTCCTGACGTTAGTGCCAGGATTGTGGGTGCACTGCCAACTGACCAGGAATCTCTGAATGTGGCCCTCTTCTCTCAGTAGGGAGGAGCACGACAAACGGCGGAAAAGACTTTTGCCATGCAAAGGCACCAAGGAGTCATTGGGACCATCTGCAGCTGCCCAGCAAGAACCCCCTTCAGCGCAGCTCCTCATATTGACAAGAATGCTAAAGGAATCCAGCCCGTATTTGAGAGAAAAGAGCAAATCCAAGTGTGGCACCCTTTGGAGGTCATATTCCCTGGAAGAAACCGGAGAGGAGTGGTCGTAGGCTTGGGATGAGTCGCCCCTGTTACTGGCTTTTGACTGCCCCCCTGTGTGAAGGAAGCTCCTGCATAGAGGAGCACCAGCCTGCATCCAAAGACAAGGCTGCACATGGAGAGATTAGCAGCTGCTCCACATCGCCGAGGGCAGCTGCCTTGGTAAAATTCTGCCATGGGGACCCAATGAGGTCTCCTCATTGATTGTACCTTTGGGGGCATTCTTTTATGATGATTTATGATAATTGTGGGGAGCGTCCTGTTTTGTGTAATTGTGGTCTATGTTTTTTATGTACAATATAATAGATATGTTTATATAACCTGGTGTGGAGTCTCTTTTGTGGTGTATTTAGTCTGTCACTTGTGTTTGTGTGTGTGTTTCGCATGCGCTTTACACATTGCCTCTGGGATATGCCTGACAGCTCATACCAAGCTACCAAGGAGGTGAGTAGGGGTTATCTTGGGTGTGTAACTCCCTTACTCTGGTTAGAGTGGTGGGTTCTGCCTGACTTAGGTGCATATCCTAGCCAACCAGAAACCCTATATCTAATATTGGTTGTCAGCGATAAGGATAGAGCTTGCGTTTGAGCAGTATCACAGTGACTCATTGTTGAACTACAAACTCTGTACTTAGATCATTATGGAACCACATACTATTATTTCAGTTTTTGTTTTCCGGTGTCCTCCTGGAGTCGGTGTTGATACTAGAACTCTGGTTAGTTGTTGTACCTGCGAGGACTTGACAGAATGGAAGTTGACCACTGGTACCTGCATATTTATAGTACGAGGGAGCTAAGGGTTTTCTGCAAGAAGAGGGGTTTGCCTGTGAAGATGAGATCAAGGAAGTATCTGGAGGTAGCCCTGTTTATCTATGAGGACAACCTATCGCGAGCACACTATAAGATGAGTTTCATAGGAGGGGGACTGCTCTAAAAGTTAGAGAGAAACAGAGAAAAAATGGTAGCTTCTTGTATACGAGCGGAGGCTGAGAGAGCTTGATGAGGAGACTGAGAGGGCTGAGGCCATGAGTTTCTTATCAAGCAAATGGAAATATGGGTTGCTCAAAAATTTAGCTTGGCTGGGCTGGATGTGACAGCGATGGGTGCTGAGTCCACCTGAGACAGTGGCAGCAAAAATGTGATATCTCGTGCTGAAAGAGAAGTGCACATGCCCAGAGATGTGGCACCTGACTAGAATGAGGGGGTTGACATACACCATGAAGTGAAGGGTCATGAGGTGGCTCTAGTGGCGTGCAGGGTTCCTGAGGTGGATTGGGGAACTGGCACTGAGGGTCATATTCCTAGTGGTGGGAGCGACACTCTACTGACCCTAGATTTGAGGTGCTGGGAGAGGGGTTCCGCCATGGTAGAAGCCCTGGTATGTGAGTATGGAGACCACCCAGAAGAGTGTGGGTTGAGTGCCAGAAACACTCAGACTCAGGTAGGTGATGTGAGGTACGTTTGCAAGTCACTGGATGCTGAGGTGAAGGGTAGCGTAGTTAACACGTGTGAGGGGTTGTACGATCAGTTGTTGGAGAGCATATGTTCATTCCCTGTTTTCCAGAGCTATGTCAAAACCAGGGGGAATGTGAGTTATCTGACCCCAGGGAGCTTGCCCTTGAGGCAGACCTTTTGGTGGATTCCACAGGGTGTAAAGCAGCTTTTGGGTGTGATCCTGAAGAAGGTGGCTCAGGTTTTCCCTCAGAAAGTGAGGTATGGGAGATGTGTAGTGGCTCGGATAGGTCCCAGTGTAATGGGATTGGTTAAGGTTCCTAAGTCCTGACTCTGAGTAGAAGAAGTGGGGGTGAGCCGAGTCCTCGGGTTCCCAAAACTCAGTCCCATATCCTGGTTGGTCCTGTGAGTGAATACCAGTCTGCACTGTGAGGCCATCCTCTGAGAGGGATACCAGGATCTCAGGTTGGCTGGGGGCTGCTGTCACAAGCGTCCCACCAGTTCTGGTGTCTGGCAGCACTACTCCAAGTGGGAGGGTGCACAAGTCCAAGGAAAGGGGGGAGGGGGAATACAGTCCCAGTGGGAGGCAAGTAGGCCATGGGTTGCCAGGTCTGAGGTTAGAGCACCCCAGGACTGACACATGTGAGGCCACTTCTGGCCTGAGGGTCTTCATGCACTGTCAGATGGACAAGAGGCTGGAGACCAGTCACAGGCAGACTAATTAGTAGTTGATTTCACTTGGGGTGTACTCCCCCAGATGTCCTGGCTTGCCAGTCACAGGTCAAGCCTAAGGGTACAGACTTTGGATTGGAGGGCCAGACTCAGGGTGTCCCCCTGACCTGGAGGCAGGAGTGACTGCTAGCAGTGGAGAAACGTGGCTCAATGGTGAGAGCCGCAGACCCTAATGCAGAGGTCTGGCCCAGGACCAGGGTTCGATTCCCGCCTCGGCGGTTCTTGGACTCAATCTCCCCGGACCTGATCATTCTCGCCTCTGTGCCTAGTCTAATCATGAGTCCCACTCTGTGACTCTGGGCAATAGCTTGCTTAATCTCCACAACGACCCCAACAGCGCTTGGATGCCTGGCTTTACCTTGGGGGTGCCCAGGAGTGGACATCTCACAGGAAAGCCAGGAAGGGTTCCACAGCGGTATGAAAACAGCGCTACGAGACCTCTGGGTAGAAGGCGCTATATAAATACAAACACATTTACATTTATTTAGTGCTCCTACTGGTTTGTCTTCTGGGGGTACCACACTAAGTGGGAGGGTGCAGAGCCCCAGGGGGGTACAGGAAAAGGAAGCGTCACCCCTGGTTCCCTGAACCTAAGGGTATATACCCTAGGCTGCTGTACCAGTTGGAGAATATCACCCCTGAGATGATAGGACAATTATGCAGGACACCTGCCACAGACGCCATGACAATACTAGAGTCTGGGGGTACTACTCCAGCTGGGAAGGTACAGAGCCCCAGAGAGGAAGGCAGGGTGTGAGAGAACGCAACCCAGTCTCCTGTCCAGACTCAGGGTACAAGGGCTGGTGGGCAAGTGTCAGAATGCCAGGCCTGGTAGGAGGGAAAGTGGACAAGGGTGACAGGCACCTGAGGCTACCGACCCCCTCTCTCTGATGCTACAGGGGTTAGAGAGTCCTGAAAGGCATGAGGCCTGGCTCTCATTACTTACAGCTGTCAGTGGTCACTGTGGTTGCTGTCGTGGTGGAGAAGGTCGCTCTTGGGAGGGGGACAGTATTTGCACCGGGGCGGAGTTGCCATACGACTGAGTTGGCCATGTGGTTACTGTCTGCCTGCTGGGACACATCTGTGAGCAAAGTAAGTATAGGTGCTGCACAGATGGAGTCCACTGGCAAGGAGACGGGTTCCCCATGAGTTAGCATAATGGGTCATCAGGGTATGGATGGAGGGAATGAACTGGGTTCAGGAAGGCATGGAACTGGAATGTGCCCCAGCTGTGCGGGTCAGGGTCCATGTTCTATTGCCCCAATCAGGGAAGTCCATCCCGTTTTTGTTTGGTCTCCCCTGGCTTTGGGCTGCTAGGGAGTAGTGTTACAACTGGCCCTTTTTTGCAGGTTTATCCCTAAACCTTTTGTGTCTTATCTCCTATGTTTCTGACTCTGTTTTCGAAGTCAATAGGAATCTGGGCACTTTACCACTACTGATCAGTGCTAAAGTGCATTTGCTCTCTGTGTAAATTGTGATTATGATTGGTTATCCCTGATTGGTGTATTTGATTTACTGGTAAGTCCCTGGTAAAGTGCACTGAGTGTGCCAGGGCCTGTAATCAAATGTAATTAGTGGGCTCTCAGTACTGGTTGTGCCTCCCACATGAGTAGCCCTGTAAATGTGTCTCAGACCTGGCACTACAGTGTCTGGGTGTGCAGCTTTAACTGCAATGTCGACCTGACCAGTGCACCTACTTTGTAGGCCCTAACCTTCCCATTAGTTACATGTAAGACAGCCCAAAGGTAGGCCTAAGGCAGCCCAATGGGCAGGATGCAGTGTATGTTAAAGGTAGGACATGTACTGGTGTGTTTTACATGTCCTGACAGTGAAATACTGTGCATTTAATTTTTCACTATTGAAAGGGGGTCTGTCCCCTAGGTTAATATGGAAGCTGCCTGGTAACATCTTTCAAGTGTAGCTTTCCAGTGGGAGAAGATGAAGTTTAGGCTCTCTGAACTTAGAATTTAATAACACACCTTTTAGTAAAGGTGATTCTTAAATATGTGTACAAAAATCCCACTTTTAGAAAGTGGGCATTTTCATGATTTACCATTCCGCGTGCCTCTGCCTGTTTATGCATTCACAGTCTGGTTTTGGAATGACAGGAGCTAGGGATTGTGCAGTCACTCTAGACAGTCACAAGGGGGATAGAGGTGTGTCCTGACTTTCTTGGGTGAATCATAGCCAGGCTGAAAATACCTTTTCTGTATTTAGAGTGGTGGGTGGAGTCTCACAGTCACATGAAAAGCCTGTATCTCCTTTGCACAATGATGTCTGCACTTCCTGTGGTCAAGCTGGACCAGGGAGGGCAGAACAGGTTTGTACTGAGCTCAGAGACTCTAAAACAAAGACAACAATGAGAAAATTGAGTATACGTGTGAAACCTTAAACCTCAGAACTTGAGATTACATCTGGAAACAAGAGGACCCTGCAAGAAGAAAAAGAGCTGTGTGAAGGGTGCTGACTTTTCTTTGTAAGGGGTGGGTTGGCCTGCAGTTGCTGCTTCTATCTGAGGCAGAGGAAATGGACTGACTCTTTTTGTCCTGCTGCGGTATCCTGCTTGGGAAGCTCTCCAAGGGCTTGTGTGGGTTTGCTTCCTGTTAGAAGTCTCAGGAAGTGAAAAGACTTCAAAAAATCATTGCTACATCTAAAAGGAGCCTGCTAGAAAGACAAGCTGGGGAAGGTGTGTGAGGAACCCCTAAGGTGTGTGGATTGAGTTGGCCTGCAGTTGCTGCTCCTGCCTGGAGTAGGAGAAGGACTATACTGTTTTTTCCATTTTCAAACAAGTAAACATGTGTTGAGCATGACTTAAATTCACAAAAAGAATACACTGGTGTGTGTAACTTTGGCCTGTGTTGATTACCTTTCTGTAAGGAAAGCACAATGTGCAACTACCAGATATGGGAAGTGGCATGCTCTGGCACCATTCCCCTGCTCCTGACTTCAGTGCCTGGATTGTGGGTGCAAGGCCGCCTTACCGGGAATCCCTGAATGCGGCCCCCTTGCCCCGGTAGGGAGGTGCATGACAAATGGTGCGGAAAGGACTTGTGCCGAGTGAAAGCACCAAGGAGTCATTGGGGCGGTCCAAAGTCACCCAGCAAGAACCCCCTACAGTGGTCCCCTCACATTGACTAAGATGCTGAGGCAATCCTGCAGGCATTGGAGAGAAAAGAGCCAAGCCCATCTTGGCCCCCTTTGGAGGTCGCGTTGCCCGGGAAAAACCAGAGAGAAGCAGACACGACACACACAGCGCATAGCCTTGGGTTGAGGCGTCCCCTGCTCTGGGTTCCTGACTGCCCCCCTGGTGTGAAGATAGGTCCTGCATAGAGGAGAACCAGCCCGACGTCCATAGACAAGGCTGCATAAGGGGAGGTGAGAAGCTGCGCCGCACAGTTGCAGGCAGCTGTTTATGTGAAATTGTGCGGTGGGCGACCCAGCGAGGTCTCCCCTTTGATTTTGCATTCGGGGCATTCTTTTCTGATGATTGTGGGGAGCGTTCTCGATGGAGGACCCCTGTTTTGATGATTGAGATTTCTGGTGACCATGGGAGTAGTCAGATTAACTGTAGTGGGCACGCAGAAGCTCCTGTGCCCTACAGTTGCGCCAAAATTACTGTATAATCTGTAGCAGAAGTGCTGTGGATTCTTGTTTAGGTGCAAACTGGTGATTTGTGTGTTTTCTTTTCTCCTAACCTGATATCCATATTATGACCAGATTTTGTGATACATGATGTTTGTCTCACATGCCCAGGACTGGCATGGTATGCCCTGCACCATGAATATTGTGTGAACTAAACCTGCATTTCATGCACTGAAATTGTGATATATGTCATTTTGTGCCTTGTGATAGGATAACAAGCATCATTTCAGGACCTGCAGATTATGGACAGTGAAGATGCTGGTATAATGTGTGCAATGTATAAGTATTTACCTTATTGCACTACCTGTACTGTAATCACAATGGTCTAGGTGGCAAAGTAATTTATGGCTTAAGTGATTGTGGTCTATATGTTTTATATACAATACAAGAGATATGTTTTTATAACCTGGTGTGGAGTCGCTTTAGTGGTGTCACTGGTGTGTGTGCTGCGCAAACGCTTTACACATTGCCTCGGGAACAAGCCTGCTGC
The DNA here is from genome assembly GCF_964263255.1 of Lissotriton vulgaris. Taxonomy (NCBI): domain Eukaryota; kingdom Metazoa; phylum Chordata; class Amphibia; order Caudata; family Salamandridae; genus Lissotriton; species Lissotriton vulgaris. Next base: position 2,061,423,573 of record NC_141689.1, on the reverse strand, counting down.
TCATGCCAAGCTACCAAGGCAGTGAGAAAGGGTTATCTTGGGTGAGTAACTCCATTACCCTGAATAGAGTAGTGGGTTCTGCCTGGCTTAGGTGCATACCCTAGCCAACCTGGAATCCCATTTCTAACATGGGTCAAACCTAAGGTGAAATTAGTTAATGCTAATGTGCATCTTGTGCAACCTACCAAGAAGGATGAGGTGCAAGCTTTTCTGGAAAATGGCAGAAATATATGTCCAATATGTTCCTAATTTTGCCTAGCGTTCTTGTGCCATCAGAGTGTGGCTAGAGAGAGGAATTCAATTTGAGTGGATGGATTCCTGTCAGAGGGAATTTGATGATATCAAAGGTGCTTCGTCTTCTGCACAGTCTCTGAAAATGTTCAATCCAGGTTTGCGTAATTGCTGATCCCAGAGACAAATATCTTGGAGGTGTACTAAAACAAATGCAAGGTGGCAAGGAAGTTACTATTCTATGTGCATCCAGGTCTCTCAAAAGAGAAGAAACACTGTAATCTACTACAGAGAAGGAGGCAATAGCTGTGTTCTGGGGTCTCAAGAAGTTGAACCAATTTTTTTCAGGAGTGCATTTTACTGTGCAGTCAGACCACAAACCTTTGCTGGAGATTTTTGGGGATAAAGTGTTAGATTGTGTGTCTTCTCACATATGTAGATGGATAGTTGGATTGCAGGAGTTTCAATTTGTAGTGAAGTTCATCCTTGGTGTAGAAAACAAAACAAGACTCAGAGTTGACAACTGAAGCATGGTGAATGACAATGAAGTCAAGGTATGTGCTGTTACTCGAGTTTGTGTTACAGAAGATTAATGGTTGAGTGGATTGGAGCAAGATGAAATCTTGAAAAGTGTATTGGATAATGTATTGTCAGGGATGGGCATGTGGTCTTAAGAGGAAAAGTTCAAGGACTTTGATAAAGTTTCAGGTAAATAAGCTGTTGCCAATGGTGTTCTACTAAGATGTTGCAAGTTAATACCTTTCTTAGAGTTTAGGGAGTGTCTTATATAATGGGCTCACGAGGAACATAAACGCATCTGTAAGACAAAGGAGAGACTGGCCAGGTATGAATTTCTCTGGTGAGAGGATGGTCAGGGAGTGTGCAAAGTGTAAGTTGGCAGAAAAGACTCTTAAGATTATGATGCCTCCAAAGGTTTGCAGGTAAATACCCAAGGAAGTATGGGAGAAAGTAGCATTACACACAATGGGTCCCATAATTTGTGGTTCCACTGTCATATACATTTTAGTATGGATTGACACTGTCTCTAGATGGCTAGAAGTTATAACTACTGCAGAAATTACTACAACATCAGACATTACGTTTTTGACAAGCGTGTTTGCTCAGAAAGGCAATCCTAAACAAATACTGATGAATAATGGAGTGTAATTTACTTCTAAAGCTGTGAAAGGAGTTTTGGAGACAAGAGAGATTAGACACAAGAAATGTGGCTTGTACCATCCTGAATCAAAAGGTATGGCAGAATGGTTGAACAGAACCCTGAAGAAACAAATCAGATTGCAAAACTCAAGGGGCTGGATTGGATGGACAGGGTGAAACGCAGTGTGGAGGAATATAGATTTACTTCTGACACCACCGAGGGCTAAGTCCATTTTACACTTCATGAAACATCACCCACATACCAAGGTGTGTTCCACATGGATCGATGCTGATCACAAGTCTCACTCTCGAATTACAGAGTTATTGAAGGAGAGCAGAGTGAGGGAGGCTCTGATTTACGCAGACAGAAAAGATAAATATGATCTTCCAAAGCAGTAAGACAAATGGATTTTGTGGTGGGAGATGTTGTGAGGGTGAAGCTGCCAAGGTGCTCTGGTAGTTCTTCCTCACAATTTAGCGAACCTCACATGTTTAAATGGCCCAGCTGAAGGGCAAGTGTGTAGAAGATTCAAAGCTAAAGACATTTTGCTATGATGTACAAACATAAGGGGAGTGTTAGTTTCCCTAATCCTAAGGTGGACGTTTGTATGGTGGTGGGTGGTTATGACCGAGAAGATCAGGATGCAGAGAGGTTCATTTTTCATATTGGTGAAGTTGGGGTTGTGTCTGAAAAGTGCATACTTATTGTACTATTAAGGTAGATGAGTGGAAGTGCGAACCATGGATGATTCTGGGGGACGGTATTTTTTGATTTGATAAGAATCATTAACAACATTTCCTCATCACAAACCTTTTGAGCCAGACATTAAGCTATTGGCATATGGAAATAAGCCCATAAAACTGTCGGGGAATTTAGAAGGGGTGTTGGGGTTTCATTGTATTAGGACTAATTCCAAAGTGCACATTGCGAAGGATGGGTGATGTTTGTTGGGGTGACCTAAACAAAGGGATCTGATGATCAAATTGGATCCCAACCATCCTGAGCAAGTGGTGGGTGCTAGATCGATCAAGTGTTAGTGAAATGAGGGATGAGAAATGGCAGGAAAAGTTTCCTGAAGTTTTTAAGAATGAGTTAGGATTACTTAGGGAATTCTCCCATAACATTGTGTTAAATTAAAGGATGGTGTTGTTCCTAAGGTGCACGAGATTTGGACTTTGCCTATGGTGACGAGGGAGCTTTTGAAGAAAGAGTTGGAGAAATGTTGGGATTCTGGTATAATCGAGGAGATTGAGGCCTCAGAATGGTTTGCCCTAGTGGTTTTGACCAAGATACCCAAAGGGAACTTAAGAATGGGTGTCAACTTGAATGTTCTGAATTAAGCAATTTGGGTTGACAGACAACCTCTGCCTAATATTGGGGAAATGTTGGTGACGATCAAGGGTGCAAAAGTGTTCTCTACCCTGGATGTGTTGTCATCTTATCATCAGATAGCATCACATTCAGATTCTAGACATCTCACATCCTTTGTTACCCCAGAAGGAGCATACAGGTTCAAGCGCACGCCTTTCGGTTTGGCATCAGCAATGCACCAGCTGGTTAAGGGACTAAGTAATGTGATGTATTTCCAAGACAACATACTTATTTTTGCTGAAAGTGTGTCGAACACGACAAGGTGTTGTCTGAGGTGTTGAGTATTTTGCAACATAGTGGGTTGACTATTAAACTGGAAAAATGTAAATTTGGTCTCAACAGTGTTGAGGATTTAGGTCATTGGATTGATGAAAATGGTGTGTCTCCTAAGCTGCAGCTGGGAAGGGCCATTGAGGATGCTCCTTCACCTATGAACATAGATACATTGAGATCTGTCTTGGGGTTGGCTAAATACTATTTGTGGTTCATTCCAAGGTTTGCGGACAAAACTGTGTGCATGCAGGGTTTGATGCTCAAGAATGCCAAGTTTATTTGGTGTCCTGAATGTGAACGGGAGTTAAAGCAAATCAAGAGGGAGATTGCATCTGCACCTGCTTGCAAGCCTTTTGATACCTTTGAAAGAATCATAGTGTGTACTGATGCCTTGGATTTGGGTGCTGTGCTTGTACAGCAGAGACAACGTAGAGAGGTGATGATTGCTTATGTGTCCAGGCCATTGAAAGGTATGGAGCGCATGTATTCCACTATTTAAAGAGAGGCTCTGGAGTGTTGGTGGGGGGGTAAAGCCCTTTAAAAAGTTTGTGTGTGAAACACAATTTTCGGTCTGCACTGATCATTGCCCTCTAGTTGAGGTGTTCACAAACAAAGGGACCAGTTCAACTTCCTCCAGGAAAATGCTCTGGGTTTTGCAGATGATAGAATTTTCGTATTCTATAGAGTACCTATCGGGTAGGAAAAAGGTAGTGGCAGAGTGCTTATCAAAATTGCCAATGGAGTGTTTGATTGTGATGTCCTGGATGATGATGGAGAAATTGTAATGGCTGTTTGTGCTATTTCAGGAGGTTGCATTGATCATGAGGAGTGACAGCAGGTGAAGAAGGAGGACAAGGGGTTGGAGAAGGTCACAAAAAATATATGTCCTGTGGGTGGCCTGGAAATGGAAACGTTCAAGAGAAGGTAGAGTTGTTCCGTAACATAAGCATGGAGTTGTCAATAGTGAGTAGTGTCTTGTTGAGGGGGAATTGTTGGTTGTGCCCAAGATCTTAAGGTCACCTATTCTGGGACTGGCGTATGAGGGCCGTGTGGGCATAAGGGCATCTAAGTGGAGAATTAGAGCAGAATATTGGTGGCCCTGATTGGATAAAGATGTGGAAAAGGAGGTCAGGGAGTCTTTGGCGAGTGCTTGGAGTGATAAATCACAGTAAACTGTGATGTATCCTCCCGTGGATGGGAGAAGATGGATGCTCTGTGGAAGAAAGTTGGTATAGACATTTCAGGGCCTTAAAATGTGTTGGGTGCTTGTCCGGTGTATGGGCTAGTTATTGTGGATTATTATTCAAGGTGGCCGGGGGAGGAATTTATTAATCATGTAACGACACAGAACGTTGTTTGGAGAGATTATGGAAAAGAGAAGGTATCCCCGAGGCAATTGTGACTGACAATGGTGTACAGTTTGCATCACAGGCTATGAAGGTCTTTTTGCAGTTTTATGGTCAAGCGCACAGCAGGTCATCTGTTTATTATCCGCAAATTAATGGTCTGGTGGAAAGATGGAAGAGGACCTTGAAGGAGGGCATCCAGTTGGCTCTAAGTCAAGTTGAGCAATGGAGAGGGGCTGTGCATAAGCTGGTATGGGCTTACCACACAACTCCTAATGGTGTTACTGTTAAAGTATGGGGGAAAGGGAAGCACAATCACTGCTTGTCAAAGGGCTGCTGAGGGAAAGGGATGATGGTGAGTCACCTGGGAGTTCCAAGGGAGAGGTTTAAGAACTGTTGGCTGTGGTGAATCAGTGCGTGTGGAGATGGGATAGATAGACAGCAAGTGGTTTGTCAAGATATTCTAAGCCACTGCAGATCAAAAGAGTGAATATTCTTCTGAGCGATGGAAATATGTGGAATGTCAAGAAGGTGGTAAAGGTGTCTGATTGTCTATTAAAGGGGATATGGTGCAGCTTGGATGTAAACGGGACAATGTGTTGGTGAAGGTGTTACCTGAACATGTGGAATCAAAACAGATCAGAACTCACAACTTGCCTAAGCGGTTCGATGATTTTATCATGGACCTGTGAGAAGCGCACTGTGAGTATGTCTTTAATGTTTCTTCTTACACTTTGCATAGTGTACTGAAACAAAGTTCATAAGTTTGCCTTCCGTACGTTGTTGTGGTTTTATTTACCCATGTATTGTTTAAAGTTGATATTCTTTGTGCATTTTCTTTTCTTTTCCAAATGTTTCATTGTAAGGTGGACGATGTGTTCAATTGTGCTCCAGAGTTTTCCACATCCTGACATTCCATGGAACGTGTTGTCGGGTTGAAAGGCTCGAGAGACAATGATTATTCCAAGGGCAGATTCCTGCCCGGCTGCTCCCTCCTGGCAGTGTTTCCACTTAAGGAAATAAATTAAGCAACTTACCTTCTTTGTTGGATCTTTATTGCACTCCTCCCTTTCATTCTGTCACGCTTACAACATCCTTAGGAACCTCTTTGGCAATTTCCAATGCATTGCATCTTAATCCTCATAATTATGTGATCAATAAGCTATAAATGGTACAGAACACTGCAGTCGAACTTCTTCCTAACATTCCAAAACACCAGTTGTGTCAATACATTTGAGGAAACGTCACTGGTTGCTGATCAGGTCCAGAAATATCTTCAAGGTGCTATATATCACCTACAAAGCCTTGCATAATCAAGGGCCTGTTTTTCTGAGTGATAGCCTGCACTGATACATCTCTAACAGGCCTTTAAGAGCTTCCTCTACAAAACTAGTAATTATGCCCAGATGCAAACATGCTTCATAGGGAGGGTGCAGCTACATGCTGGGTGCCTCCACTAACGGAAATAGGCTACCTCTACAGATTTAGGGCCAGATGTAGGTAAATCAGATTTACCGATTCATAAATACCAAATTTTACCGAATCGGTATTTATGAATCGGTAAATCAGATGTAGGTAAAAAAATCGGTATTTTTTACCGAATCGGTAAAAATCGGTATCGGACTTTCGGTATTTACCGTTCATTCCTATGGGCCTTTTGGCCCATAGGAATGAATGGGAAATACCGATTCAGTAAATTCCGAATCGGAAAGCAAGCAAAAGTGAAACTTAGGAAAACAGCCAATCAGGTGCTACCACCCTCCCCCTCCCTACCAGGAAGTGGCTACCCAGGCAGCTGCAACTAATTAGAAGGTTCTGGAGAGGCAGTCTGAGCTGAGCAGAGTCACAGAGCAGCAGGGAGAGTTTACCAACAGAAAAATGGCAAGCAGTAGTGAAAGCCAGAAGCCAGAAAGAAAGAGGAAAATAAAGTTCAGCAGCATGGAGCTGCAGGTACTTGTGGAGGAGGTAGTGAGGGTGCACAACAAACTTTTTGGCAGGCACTCCCTCACTGTTCCCAAGTCTGCCAAAAGGAAAATGTGGCTGGCCATTGCAGAAAAAGTGAATGCTGTGGGAGTCAGTCAGTCAGTCAGTCAGTCAAAACTCTTTATTTCGATTAATTAAAATCATAAAAGAAGCGGCAAGACATACAATCATTTATACATAAAATCAATCTATGAAGATTAAAGATTAAAACGATTAGTACAATAAATAGATATATAGACACTTATGGACAATCATGTATGTACACTATATACAGATCTTGGGTTGTGCAAAACGATACATGGGATGTGCAAAACAGTACATTATTTATATGATCATAATGTGTACAACACTAAAAGTATAAAAACCCCAATTCATTTTACAAAATATAAAGGACTCAGTTCCCCCCTCCTCTTTTCAGGCTGCATTACTTTGCTCAGTGCATGTCAATATCTTTTTTATTGTTTATTCTGACTGCAGCTACCAGAAAACTGGCTACGCTGAAGATGATACGCACACTACTGAGCAATTGCAGATGTAAAAGTGCGAGTCTAACCTGCAGGAACCCCGCTTCACGCAATATTGGATATAAAAAGTTTTTCCGTGCAATTGAAAATTTATCACAGAACATAATCACGTGGAGAGTGTCCTGGGTAGAGAAATTGTCACAGGAGCACAGTGGCGAGTCCTCTGGTTTTCCCCAATGGGGGAAACTTCCTAAAGTGAGATGAATTAAATTAAACCTAAATCTTGTCAACAGAAAGCGATGGTAAGGCTTAGTGACAATCTTAAAGTAGGGTTCCATGTCTGGGGAGGACTGTAAAACATAAATGGTTCTAACTCCTGATTTTTTCACCTCCAATTCTTCCCTCTCTGCCTCTAGCATGGATCGGAAAGTGTGGGAGTCACAAACAGGAATACTGAGGATCTCAAAAAATGATTCTATGACCTCAGGAGCCTCACCAAGAAAAAAATGGCAGATATCCTCAAGCAGGCAGGCCTAACCGGTGGAGGCAGGAACACAGCGCCCCCCCTGACTGACCTAGAGAAGTTGGTGGCCTCAACCAATGAGGCAGACAGAGTCTGCGGACTGGGAGATGTGGACACTCAGCCAGAGCTGCAACAAAAAAAGGTAAGGCGCATGCGCTGCACAACACCCCATACCAACCTGCTTCCCTATACCTTTTGTGGACAGGCAAACCCCAGTCCAGTACTGCTATCACTATACAGGAGCAAAGTATTATGGGAAATGTAGTCAGCAAATGTAAGACCATGTGCAACAGCACAGACAGCAGCAAGTTAGTGAAGTGAATGCAGATAAAAGACAGTGAAATGTGTAAAGCATTTATTTGACACAGTAGCAATCAGTTGATATATGCTTATTTATACCTAGGGGCCAAAGCAGGCAGTCGACCCACTGACTCAGAAGGGACTGCACCAGTGAGGGAGGAGAGTGAGGAAGCAGGTCCAAGCCAAGTGCAAGCCTCGCAGGAGGAAGGTGACATGACTGGCATCTCCCATGAAGATGACAATGTACAGTACAATGTACAGACCCCAGAGTTGCTGCACTCCCCACAGCTTTCCCAATCCCCTCCCTTAGTATTCTCACCAGAAAATTCACCATCACTGCTCCAGTCCACTCCTGCAAGCCCACCACCCAGGAGGCGTGTCGTGGCCCCACTACCATTAATGGGGACAGCAGAGGGTGAGGGTGAGGCTCAAGTCACCATAGATGTGAGTACTGCAGCACTGCAGGCCACAAATGAGACAGTCACTGCTCGCAGAAGACAACGCAGACCCAGCAGTGCAGGTGGACGTGGTGAGGGCACTGTGTTCCGTGGGCTGGAGGGGAGCATGGTGCGCATTCAAAGGATGCAGGGCAAATCCATCCAAGCCTGCCAACGCCAACTCCGAGCCCTGAATGTGCAAATAGGAGACATGGGGAAGGGCATGAGAGACATTGTGGAGTCAAATAAAGATGTTGCCAAAACTAATACGGACATGGCAGCAGGAATGCAGCAGATGAGCAACTCAATTACGCAGCTATGCTCCAAATTTGAAAGTCAGTCTCACAAAAGGCGCAGGGAGGCCCGTGCCCACAATACGGCCATCAATCGATTGGCCACTGCCACATCCCTGCTATGCAGGAGGGGCATAAATATGCAGGAGGCCTTGACACAAAATACAGCAGAGGTCACCAGGGGCATGGCCAGACTTACGAGTGCACTAGAGGCACTGTTGATTTCCCAAACAGCACTGAATGCTGCCCTGGACGTGGCAGAGGCTGAGGACACTAGTACCCAGAGCAGCATGGATAGCACTGTTGGGTAGCCACGGAGGAGTACCAGGCACCAAGCTGAGGCTGCAGGGCACACTGAACCAAGCGACCAACACCCTAGTGGCTCTGGGAAGCGCGGGCGCAAGTGACATTACCGGTCATGGGTGAAGTATCCCGGGACATACAGTCCTCACGTGTATGATATTTATTTTGTTGCACTGAAGTGCTTGAATGTTGTGGCAACATTAAAATACGTTGTTCCCATACACAACCTGTCTGTGTCTCATTACTCACTCAGAAATAGTTGCGTGTAATCTCATCACGTCTGTATCTGCCATCACTTGGTGTTGACACTCCAGCAGGTTGTGTTTCAGGCACAGCAGTCTTGTCGTCATGATCCTCAAAGTCTGGCAACTCCACCTCTGTGCTCTTCTTCACAGCAAGGTTGTGCAACATAGCACAGGCAGCAATGATTTTGCAGACGGGTCAGGGGGGTATACTGCCGGGCACCTCCACTCTTGTGCAGGCACCTGAATCTGCTCTTCCACATGCCAAAGGTACGCTCCACAACATTTCTTGTGCTCTTGTGGGCCCTGTTATATCTCCTTTGGCTGGGTGTTGAGGGGTTGAGGTAGGAGGTGAGGATGAAGGAGCGTAGGGCATATGCACTGTCCCCTAAAAGGAAATGGGAATACATTACTCACATGCATACATGTACTTCTTACTGCAATTGTTAATGGGGTCGCACAATGTGTCTTACCTAGGAGGCATCCTTCGCCAAATTCCCCTGCTGTCAGCCGTGCATAGATGCCGCTGTTTTGGAATATGTAGGAGTCATGGGTACTCCCAGGAAATTTGGCCACCAGGTCAGTGATGACGCACTTGGCATTGCAGATCACCTGCACATTGATGATGTGGGTGGACTTACAATTCCGATATATGTATTCAGTGGCAGCAGGGGGACAAATGGGAATGTGGGTGCCATCAATGCAGCCAATTATATTGGGGAAATGCGTCATCTGGTAAAAGTCAATTTTAGTTTGGAGCAGTTCGCCATGGGTTGCAGGGAAAGATATATAATGGTCCATCCTCTGTAACATGGCGTCAAGGAATTTTTTGGAAAAGCGGGACAGGCTGCTCTGGGTCACCCCACCTACCCCAGCAACCACACTCTGGTAGCTCCCTGACGCAAGCTGGTGTAGGCTGCACAGCACCTGCACGTGGGGTGGAATGGCATGTGCCCTTGGGGTAGTGTGCTCCAACAATGGTTGGAGGTCCCTGATGAGGTCCAAGATGGGCTCCAAACTGTACCTCTGGAGAATCTCTGCCTCTGTCAGCATGAACAAGGTGATCCTCTGCCTGTAGACATGTTCCTGTCTACGCCATTCCCTCTCTCCTTCCTCCTGTAGCCGTCTTGCAATGACATAGAATGCCGCCATTGTGCAAACAGTATTGCATTTTGGGTCCTTTTATATAGTCGGCACCTGGTTACCACCTGATTTCAATCCATGGTAAATACCTACTCCTAAATACCGAATTTCAGGCAAATTCGGTATTTAAGAGCTTACCTACATCTTGATTTTCATTTTTGCCACTTCTTATTTAAAGATTCGGTATTTTACCGATTCGGTATATTTACCGATTCGGTAAATTTACTGATTCGGTATTTTTACCGAATCGCAAACCGTTGCGATTCGGTAAATTTACCGATTCAGTAAATATACCGATTCGGAAGGTTTACCGATTTGGTAAATTTACCGATTCGGTATATTTACCGAATCGGACGATTTTCTGTCCCCAACATCTCAAATACCAAATACCGGTCGGTAACGGCCGAAAATAAAAAATTTTGGTCGTTACCGACCGGTATTTGGTTACCTACAACTGGCCCTCAATCACTCACAAATATTCTATCTTTTAGAAAGGCTCTGAAAACATGGTTATTCAACACAGTATAGTTGCTCAGTTTAGGAACAGTCTCACTAATGTTCACAGTAGCCAGCTCTAAGACACCCAAACGGTATTCGTGCGCCCAATAAGTTAATTTCACATAACAGTAAAAATGTGTTAAGTATTTGTGTAACACACAGATAGTAACACAATGAATATTCCACAAAAAAATCTCCAAGTAGGTTTAGTAAAATAAAGAATATTTATCTGAGACCAAATTGACAAAAATCTAATTATTAAAAGTCGAGACATGAACTTTTAAAGAATAAATGCAATACAGTGCTTAGAAGTCAATGGCACTCAAAGGTTATTTGAGGTCATGAGGGACGAGGGTAAATCCAAAGTCCAGGCTGACCGCAATAGAGTACGATACTCACACAGGTCTCCCTGAAAAGTACCTTGGAGGGAGCAAAGAGTCGATGCTGAGGGCACATTGTGTAGTTCTTTTCCATGCAGTCAGGTCACTGCGGCGTCGTTGAGCTCTGTGTGATAAAGGTAATGTATCGTCGAGCCACACAGAGCATCATCATACGCCATTGCAGGCTGTAGAACTACAGTTGTTGAACAGCCTCTGCGCCGACATCAAAAGACGATGCTTCGGTTCTGACCGACAAAGTGGTGACAATGCATCAGATTTGTAGAAAAACACCTGCAGAGCCCACTTCTGAGGCCCAGGACTGAGGTGTGCACCACAGGCAAGGATAGAACTCACAAATGTTAGAGTCCAGCAGGATTTCAGGAAGTCTTTTATGGCCCTGAGACTTCAGAAAACAGGAGGCAAGCAAGCAAACCCTTGGTGTCACTCTCGGTTCAAGTGGGATAGATCCAGTCCATGTCCTCAGCATGTCAGAGATCAGAAAGCAGCAGGGCAGCTCAACACAGTAGAGAATCAGTTCCTCAGGACCATCAGTCAAGGCATAGTGGCAATTCTTACAGCACAGCAGTCTTAACTCCAGCAGAGTTCTCCCAGGTCCAGTAGTCAACTGATTTGGTAGGACCAAAGCCCCCGTCCTTACTACCAAATGTGCCTTTGAAATTAGGGGGGGTGACTTTAAGGCAGCCCCTTGCTGGAGTGCGCAGGTCCTCTTTCATCCCAGTCCTGTCTGCCAGGCTATCTGGGGGGTAATCAGTCCTTAATGAGGGGACAGTACAAAGCAAAGGAAAGGAAACAGCCTATTGAGATGTAATTGTGAGTCCTCACTCCCCCTTCCTGCCCAGGAAGGCTATCAGAATACAGATGAATTCAGATTAGTCCTCTGTCACACCCACCCTTTCTGTGTTTGTAGCTGTCTAGAAGGAATGCACAAAGTGTAGCTATCACCCAGGCCAGACATGTATTGGAGACAGGCGGCAGGCACACATGGTAAAGTTAATAGCAGAGACAAGTCCACTTGCTAAAAGTCGCATTTTGAAAATAGTATTGTCAAAGCCAACTTTACCACTAAAGAGGATTTGTAATTACCATTGCAAAGATATGAAACATGTTTTAGCTAGTCCTTTCTAATCAGGAATTACAGCTTTAAAGTGATTTGAGGAGTTCCTAATGCTAGTCTATGAGAGGACTAGGCCTCATGGTAGTTAAAAACAAATTTAGCAGTTTGTCACTACCAGGATATGTAAAATGTAAAAGTACAGGTCCTATCTCTTACCTACACAGCACCCTGCCCTTAGGGCTACCTAGGGCCTACCTCAGGGTGGCCTATATATAATAAAAGAGGAGTTTAAGGATTAGCAATGGGCTTTAAATGTCAAGTCGAAGTGACTGTATATTGTGCACACAGGCCCTGCATAGGCAGTTCTGAGGCAGGTTTGAAAAGCTACTTGTGTGGGTGCCACAATCAGTGTTGCAGTACCACTAGTAGCACTTAGATTACAGGCACTGGGTATATGATTGATTGATTGAAAGCTTTATTTCGATATAAAAACATATCATAAAAGCAACACATTACAACAATAGTAAAAACAGTTTGACAATACAATACACAGTATAAAAAGCCTACAGAATCAAAGTGGCATTTAAAAGAGTGAATTATTGGCCGAATTTTAAGAGCCGGTACAGGCAAAAGCACATTACTGTGTCAACAGTTTCTTTGCAGTTTTTATCCGCCAAGCCCAGCCCAGCCCAGGAATTTTGCCATACAGCAGGCAAAGAAGGGTCGGGCATCTGAACGCAATATGCGTAAGGCTTCTACATGTGATCTAGTGCCCAAGCTCCTATATAAAGCTTCAACCATCTCAACCTGGGCACCGCATAAGCATAGCACTCAAACAACAGATGAGCAATGGACTCAACCCTTGAGTCACAGAAGGGGCAATATGGTACAGTTTGAAATGGTGGTTTCCAGGTGGAAGTTAACAACCGTAAGGGAAGTACTCCCACCCTAAATTTGAAGTACAATGATCTGTCGCCCGAGTTATGAATTAAGTCCAGATAAGGTTCTCTATAGGGAAGCTCCTTAACTAGCAGGAACTGAGCAACAGATTTACAATGCTTAGGATTGCACAATCTCTCATTATCCACCCATAACCAATAAGCCTTCTTTAGCATTTGTTTTGAAGGTGCTGTTCTGTTGGCCCAAGCGTCTCCTAAACCCAACTCATAAAGAAGCCGCTTAACCTCCCTGAGCCAGGTTACCTTATGCCAGCCCGGTAGGGATAAGAGTTCACTTAGGGCATCTGCATAACTGCACAATTCTGGGACGTTCCATATCCTGGCCCATAATAAAAGGGGGCGTAGCCTAGCTTGCTCGGATATTGGGCGAGAGGGGGATTGTAGGGGTACTGTGGGGTAACTTCATAAGATATTTATGGAAGTTGTTTTCGAGGTGGGATAAGGCGTCAACTCTCTGTACGCCCACAGTTCCGCGCCATACAGTGCTGCACTCACCACCCTTGCCCTGTAAATGTCTAATAGTGCCCCAATAGGTTTTAAAGATGAGGCACGTTGTTCTTTGAGCAGGGCCCCTGCAACCCTCTTATGGGTCAGAAACACCTTTTGGTGGGGTGCCTTCCAACTCATAGTGTCACAGAGTCGAATGCCCAGGTAGTCAAATTCTTTGACTCTTTCGAGTGGAACAGAGTCTAGAGCAGGAGGGACAACAGATTTCCTGGGGGGGTTAAGGACAATGAATTTGGTTTTGCTTATATTTATAGACAGGCCCTTGATGTCACAGAAGGCCTTAAAACTAGAAAGCAACTTTTGAATACCTGCTGGTGATTTTGAGATTAGAAGGGTGTCATCCGCAAATAGGAGCGTCGGAACTTTCCTACCAGCCAGGGAAGGTGCATCTGATGGATGTTGAAGAAGATGCTCCACCACTCCGTTAACGTAAAGAGAGAACAGAGTGGGGGCGAGCGCACACCCCTGGCGGACGCCCCTATCTACAGGGATACAAGATGTTTTTTCCCCCTGGGCACCCCATCTAATCTGGGCAAAGTTGCTTTCATGAAATTTTATAAGCAAAGCCAACAAGTAAGGGGGTATACCCAACCCGTCGAGGACATTCCACAATTGGGCTCGTGGGACCAGGTCGAAGGCAGTTCGGAAGTCTATAAAGACTAAATACAAACTGCCCCCCCCCCCAGCACAACCACTTTCCAATATATCATTAAGAGGCGAAGTGTCTGCTCGATGGTGCCTGTCCCTGTTCTAAAACCTGCCTGGAAATCTGACAGAACCTGGTTTTCTTCAGCCCACTGCAAGATCCTACCTAGTACCACTTTGCCCGCAACCTTTTGTGTTGAGTCAAGCAGGCTGATAGGACGATAGTTGGCTGGGTCGTCCCGGCAGCCTTTCTTAAAAATAGGGACGACCTCAGCGCCCCTCCATGAGTCAGGGAGAGAACCTCCCAGCAAATCCTCATTCAAGAGTGAAGCAATTAATCTGCTCCACAATGATGGGTATTTCTTCAACAGGTCACCCGGAATTCCATCAGGGCCTGCAGCCTTATTGGTTACAATACACCTGATTCCCCTTTCAACTTCCTCACTGCTGAAGAGGCAGTCATTAAATGTAGTATCAGCTGGGGGACTGGCCCAAAGACCCATGCTTGATTGAGGTGCCCCCAGTGGAACAGAATACAACTTGGAGAAGTGGGCAAACCAGACATCACCAGGGATATTACAGGTAAGCTGTAAGTCAAGAGGCTTGTCCCTGGCTCTCAGCAGATCCCAAAACCCCTTGGAATCTTTCCTAGTACTTGCCTCCACTAACTCCCTCCAAAAACTGTATTCATGAGCCTCCTTAGCCTCAGCCACAGTTTTTTTGTACAGTTTCCTTGCAAGTCTGATATTGCCTGGGTCCTTATTCTTCTCTGCGGAAATGAGTTCCCCCTTAGCAACCCGACATTTGGAGGAATACCACTTATCTCTTGCCTTAGAAGCACCTTTCACTACAACCCTCGCACTGGATTGGGGAATGGTAAACAGTTCACTTAATGTCACAATAGGTTCTGTGAATATTGGTAAAACAACTTGGCTGGTGACACTTAAGGCATCGAGACACGGCCCCACCGCTGACATGATGGTCCCTGCTTGAGCCATCCTTTCTTCATCTGCTGCTGCTTTTGCCCACTTTAGGCGCCTGCCACAGTTTGAGGGTACAAGTTCATGGGAGGTTTTCCACTTGTGGGCAAACTTGGCTAGGTTCCCAACCTGCCAAGGCGGAGTGAGGGTTAAGGAAAGAGGATTGTGGTCACTATCACAAGACGCTATGACCTCCATGTCTTGATGGAATGACCAAAGATTATAGTTCAGCATGATATAGTCTATTCTGGAGGTGTGTCCTGTCCTGTTATAAGTATGCGCACCCATAGAGTCCGATTTGGATCGTCCATTAGTTGGTCTCAGGTCGTGTTCCATGCAGAGTGCATTGATGTCTATCGCACTCTGCGTCCATTTGAGAATCGGATCTAGGGTCAGGGTGGGAATACCTCTCCTTGTATCCTCATCCCAAGTGTCCAAAATGTCCTCCCTAGCCAATGGCTCAAAGCAGCAGTTGAAATCGCCTGCGAGGACAACATAGGAATCGATACTGCAGGCGGCTAGATCGCTGTTTAATCCTGTAGAGGATAGTGATGATGCCCCACCCCTGGCCCCCCTTGGATAAAGATTAAAGACTTCTAGCTTCCTTCCCCCTTGGCAGTGTATAGTTATCCTCTGAAGGTCAGGAGATTGAGTGGTATTTTGGCTTACACTTAAACCTAGTGCGATACTGACCCATATAAGAAGGCCACCAGATGGGCGACCTTTGCATCCATGTTGTTGAGAAGCTGGGACGAAGTAGGTTGTGAAGCCTATATAAAAAGCGTTCCATTCAGGGATTTCAAGGTTACGGGCAAGCCCTGCCACATTCCAGCTTACAATCTTTAACAGAGGTTCACCTGTGGTAATCCGCCTTGAAGGATAGACAGGTTTAGTCGATTTAGACACAGGGCCTGCCACCCCTGTAGCCGCTCTTTTTAACCTTTGCGGTGACTCAATCTGGTGATGGTTAAGAGCCATTGCTACACCTGTCAGCTTCCTATCTATTGAGACAATCTGAATGGGTGGCAAAGGAAACATGCGAGGTGAGTCCAGCAGGTCCACTACGTCTTGAGAAGCTATAGTGCATGAAGTGTTCAATCCCCCCTCTATAGGCAAAGCATATAGCATTCCTTCTGGACCTGGGGGGCTAGCAGCAGTAGGTTCAATCAACACAGGGAAAGATTCCGTGATCCCTAGGGCCTGGGGTGAAGGTGCTTTTTCCGCTGCTTGAGAAGCAAGTTGCCTTGGAAGTCAATCTACCTCCTCAAGACCACCAAACATATTCGAGGTTGGGAGGCCATTCCAGTGTAAAGGGAGATCTTGGTGGTTATTAGGGTGACTCCTCCATGTGTGGTGATGTACTAGTGACCAGTCATCTTCCCGGGTATGTCTGGGACGTGGTGGATAAAAGAAGGACAATGGCCTAGGTATGACAAGAGAACCTTCGCCGATGGGCCAAGAGCAAATGTGGTGTGCTGTGTGTGGGTCCTCAAAGGTCACCACTATACAGTCCCACGGGACTGGTTTTCCTTGTGGGGCCCACCCAGGGAATTCTACGTACCATCAGAACTTTGCTTCTCCGGCCATTGGGAATTGGTCTATTCACATTAAGCCAATGCATTATCTTATTCTTCAGAGACCAGTGGTTCTCGTATTGACCATTTCCAATCTGGGGGACGCCCATCAACACCACCACATAATCGTTGGCCTCTGGAGGAAGATCGATGTATCCCCCTCTAAAATTATTGTTAACCGGAGGGCTCAGGGTTGGTTGGAAAGCCCCTTCACTGGGAGGGGGTCTAAGAGGGACGCCTGCATTAGGATTTACTGATGGATGAGGGATGGGGCACTTGGGAGCCTTAGGTTTGGGGGCGGTGGTAATTTGATCCACAACCACGGTCCGTGGTTTAGGAACCGGCCGTATAGAAGCTGGTACTGGAGGGGGAGGATGCGGGGCTTGTGATATTGGGACTTGTGGCGATGGGTCAACTACAGGAAGGCCCTGATTTTCTAGACTTCTCAGGCCGAGAGTGGCCAGGGCAATAATGCTCTTTTCCATCTCAAGCAAGTTATTTTCAATGCGTGAGACGCTGAGATCGAGTGGGGAAAGAAGTTTCTTAAGGGTTTCCCAAACTAAACCTATGAATTCCCCGTCATTCCTTTCCAGACCCTCTACATGTAAGCCCTCATCCTCTGCAGTGATAGTGGAAGAAGCAGTGGCTGTCCCCTCTTTGGGTCCCACTCGTTGTGGCTGTTCCCTGGGGATACACCCTCCTATTGTGTTGGATACCGGAACACTAGTCAATTTCAGATGTTGTGCTACCGCAATTTTAGCCTTCTTACGAGAGTAGGCAGACCGAGAATTGCGTTTTCTTTTGGGTTGTTTGCCATTATTAATATTACACCTAGGTGAGTTAGAAATTACATGGGTAGGGGAATTAGAACTAGCAACCTGCTTGAGAGAAACGGCAGGTAGGTTCGCTTCGCCTGTCTGGGTTGGTAGCTCTAAGGCCGGGGAAAGGGGGGGAAGAATCGGGATCTGGTGAACATCAACCTGCGTGACTACACAATGAGGAATGGCTGGACGTTCCGGGGTAACCGCGGTGGCTATGTGGCCCAGGGAAGATTTTTTAGAGAGTGCAATGACCTGGGACAATCTTCTGGCAGCTGCCAGTTCCAGGGAGACACGAGACTGAAGTTTGGAAATTTCTTGGTCTATGGCTAGATTAGTACGGGTAATGAAATCATCCATGGGACCATTAATTGGTGGGCCACCCTTAACGGCCTTACTCCGTGTTAACCTGGTGCACATAACTTAGCAACGACAAGGGCAATCCCCTAGCTAGCAGTGGAGTTAAGATGATGGAATGGTTTGCCTATTTATGCTCAGTCGATGAAATGTCGGGGAAAGGGCGATAGAGGGTGGCCCAGTCCAGTCCTCGCAGACCTCGAACGGCCTCAAACGGCCCGCTCTTAGCCCGGTCTTTGCCCCGGGCTGCGTCCCGCACTGCGGGAGAACAAACACTGTTTATAGTAGTTGGAAAGGGCGGGGGGCGGAGCTACAGGTAGAGAGGACAGGAAGCTGGGCTCGGTCTCGCAGGGACACCTGGGTCAGGTAGTCCCTGCACGCTCGCAGCCCTGTAGCGTTGCTGGTCCCGAGGTCCAATCAGGGGTGCCCCCACAGGAAACAGGCAGAGTCAGTACACAGACCCACGACGAAGCGGCACCCGCGGAGCGGGTGCGGCGAGCTCCAAAGTGCAAATACGGCAGGTGAGCGCAAGTCCAGCAATGCGCTTTAGCAGCAAGCAAAGTGTCCTAAGGGTCCGGGGCTAGACCAGCTGATTTTAACGGCCCTCCGATGGGCGGGGGGCGGAGCTACAGGGAGAGCGGACCGGAAGCTGGGCTCGGTCTCGCAGGGACACCTGGGTCAGGTAGTCCCTGCATGCTCGCAGCCCTGTAGCGTTGCTGGTCCCGAGGTCCAATCAGGGGTGCCCCCACAGGAAACAGGCAGAGTCAGTACACAGACCCACGACGAAGCGGCACCCGCGGAGCGGGTGCGGCGAGCTCCAAAGTGCAAATACGGCAGGTGAGCGCAAGTCCAGCAATGCGCTTTAGCAGCAAGCAAAGTGTCCTAAGGGTCCGGGGCTAGACCAGCTGATTTTAACGGCCCTCCGATGGGTGGGGGGCGGAGCTACAGGGAGAGCGGACCGGAAGCTGGGCTCTGTCTCGCAGGGACACCTGGGTCAGGTAGTCCCTGCACGCTCGCACCCCTGTAGCGTTGCTGGTCCCGAGGTCCAATCAGGGGTGCCCCCACAGGAAACAGGCAGAGTCAGTACACAGACCCACGACGAAGCGGCACTGGGTATATGGTATACCCCTTTACAAGGGACTTAGAGGTAAACTAAATATGCCTGTCAGGTATACTCCAATGTCGCTATGGTTAGGATAGGAGCACATAAACTTCAGCACTGGTAAAGGGCTCTGAGTCCTAAGGACAACTGAAAAATACAGCGAAAGAGGAAAGCAGACAAAAAGTTAGGGGAAGACCACCCAAAGGATGACAGGTCTAACATTAGCTTTTTATGGTATAAAATAGACCTGCTTCTGAAAAACATCAAAGTGTCTCCCACCTCCACAGCTTTCATCAGGGTGACTTGACCACCTCATGACTAGGGCGCTCACCTCCCACCAAGTCATAAAGGGCTCTGTTTACTGTATTCTAGGAGTAATAGTCCTATTTTATCTGATTTAACTAGTCACATGATTTAACTAGATCACTGATGACATCTCAAATTATTATGTTTTATCTAGGAACCCGAATCAATATTGCTATTTGATGCCCTTGTATGGCTATAATCAATAATATCCCTATAATGGCATAGGAATCAGATCCATTTTTAAGTAAATAGCCCTTGCAGTCCAAAGCACGGCAAAAGCTACTTCCTTGGATTCCTAGAAAGCACAACGAGTTCTTTCGACACATCAAACCTCCAGCAACCTGGGAAATCCCCATTTGCTTTTGTTTTGATTTGTCATTAAACTCCTGCGAACACTAAAGAAACAGTCAGTTCTTAGTGACATCTTTATTGACGTCTTATGTCCAAACCTTACGTCAAACTCGGCACCTTTCAGGTATAAATATACCAACGTTGCCTTAAGCAAACACACAGTGGTGGTTTTGGAGCCGAGCAGCTATCTACTTGCCCGAGAGCCCAGCTGATGCGAGGGCCCACGGACGCTGTGCCTCCCCTTTGACGCACTGAGAGAGACGCTGTCTTTTCTCCTGCCGAGAAATACCAGACCTCCTGCATTCTATTACCCAGGTACGGAGCTGACTAAATCCTTAAAGAGAATTCTTGAGTCAGATTCTTGGCAAAACCAACTTAACTTAAACCGCTACCTACTTACTCCTTCCCACGTATTAGGCTTAGGTCAGGTACACCGGGGTAGGCGTATTTAGAAGCACCAGTTGAGTACGTTAGTCAATGTATATATGTATTATATATTATATATATATATAATATTATATATATTTTATCCATTTTAAAGTATCCTAAGGCTAAGAAACCATATCAATGCTTTTACAGTATTATTTCATAATACTCTTTTTACTGTACGCACTTTACTTTATATTAAGTATTGCAAATATGGCAATTCATTTCTTTTGCATGAGAAAGAAGACTGCTCAATAAATTACACCTTTTATTGAAAAACGCCCGTCTCTCTTTTCTCTGCACTCTGGTGAAACTAAGTACGCACAATTGACTGAGTGAAATAGCTGTCTATTGTTTCACACGACTCTAGAGATACACTCTTATTCTGAGGGAGCAAAGTTGTCATGTTATATGGTTGTCGGAAGCTAATCCCTTCTTGTCTATCCAGGGAGGTTAAACTACTCCTCGTTTATTCGAGAAAGTTTCTAGTGACCTCTGAGCTAGCTGGCAAACCTTAAGTCTAATATAGTCAGTAGAGACCTAGTCGACCTCAGTCCTACGTCTACACTGCTGAATATATTATTCCAATGCGCAGAGCCTATTGGGAATATAGGAACTACACTACATGGCGCCCAACGTTTGATAAGGTGATAAAACTAATGCAAGACGTTAGAGTAACTCAGTCATTCTTTTTCACACAGACCCTTTTTCCCGTAAATACTCCAAAAGAAGTGTCTGGAGTGGGTAAAAGGTTAAAATCCACCGGAAGTTAGTAGGAATAGATTCCTATGTATAGTTTTGGTTTTGTCAATGTTGAAGGATACAGAGTTCCAAAATATTGTGTATCTTATCTTTGTTTTGTTGAAACTTGATCTGCAACAAAAACTTTTCTGCCAGTAAAATGGGAGAAAGTGAAGACGAGAGGGAGGCAGCTAGAACAGCAGCTCGACTCCTAGAGGAAGACACGAGTCTCCTACAGAATGACCCGAATGGTATACTCATTCCGGTTAACATAAGAAAAATTATAACTCTTAAACTTATAGAAAACGGAGTGACACCACGAGGTGGTACAGTCCTATTCGTGGTAGATGCCCATGAATATCGGCAGACAGAGGTATTCTATTCATGGATAAACTTTCCAGCAGCAAACGCTGTAACACACGAATTCTACTATTACAAAATAGAGGAACCTCCGGATGAATACACTCCTTTTGAGAACGTTGAAATCCCACTAAATTACCAAGAGCACCTGCTCTGGTTTAAAGGCGCCCTAAAACATAATAATCACATCACCAGGCTCGGTCCACTAGGTAGACCAGGAGCAACGTGGCCGGTTCTAGCCAGCTACACACCACATCCAGACATCGAAAAAATTTCAGACCGGGAACTTTTAGCCCAGCTAAAAATACTAATTAAAATACATAGACAATTAGTCCAATATGAAATGCGGACTTCAACAGTCCAACCGGCTATTAACATTCCACAGCTGACCCCTCATCAGGGAAACACAAACAAAATTACACCACAGAACATACAATCATGTCTTGGTAAAACACCCGCAAAACGGGAACAAATTCCATTCTGGCTAGCACAAAAGATAACTCAAATAGAGGCGGTATTTCCGAATACTACCCCTAGTGAGACACACAGAATTCTGACTATATGCCTTCCAATGGGGATAGCACCACATGTGGAGGATTGTGACACTTGGGGCACAGTCTTTGCTTCCATTTACACGAAAACACATGGTGTTCCGTCCATGGCGGTAATACCAGATGTACTAAGACAAATTCAAAATGAATACAGTCCAGAACCTGTTTTAACTCTGGGTATGAAATTACTGAAAGACTTCAAGCAGGTCTCGGCTATATTATTAGCCAACATAAAAGGAGAAGCAGCATCTGTGGCGATCCGACAGAAATTGAAAGATACAGATATAGCAGACCAACCAATTGAACTTGCCAGAATCATAGAAAAATCCTATGAAGAACTAG
Organism: Lissotriton vulgaris; assembly: GCF_964263255.1. Classification (NCBI taxonomy): domain Eukaryota; kingdom Metazoa; phylum Chordata; class Amphibia; order Caudata; family Salamandridae; genus Lissotriton; species Lissotriton vulgaris. The sequence goes on along the minus strand of NC_141689.1, from coordinate 2,061,401,533 downwards.
GTGGAGATAGTTTGGGTGGGAAAACGGTACAACCCCAACTAACTGAAAATCCTGAAAAGATATTTATTAAAAATAATCTAAACACTCCGAAGAAGAGCTGGGATGGAAATAAACAATCCACTCCCAAAGAAAAAAGATTCCAGTCCAGAGGAAGGTCTCCTCGGCGGAGAGAAAGATCTCCGGATCAAGGACACATGTCTCCCCAGAGGGAGCCCTCTGAGAATAGATGCAACCTTAGAAATAGGGATAATTTGAAAAAGCCTAATAGATATCAAGATATTGATACACGTCCCTCTTGATCTTTTCAGACTTCCTCATAGAAATCGGAAAGAAGAGGACGGTCAGAACATAGGAAAGAGCACGTCAAGTCCAAAGACAAGGAACCTGCTCAAAGTAAAAAATTACAATTTCCCAGAAAGAAGGTAGACAGTATTAAAATAATCAAACATGCAGAGGATACTGAGGACACAGCTGAAAAGCGGAGGGTGGGCCCAGACAATGCAGCAGAAGTGACAATAGCTCGCAAGATCCTGATGAATCATCTGGAGACAGTGGACACGAATAAATACATTCAGGTGGAAACTGCAGATACCAGAGTTAGCAAACCTCATAAAATATACAAAATAACATTGCGTATAGAGGGAGATAAGACTAGGAAAGTAAGGGGTCTGTTTTGGGATAACCTTTCAAAAAGCTACGACATCCTATTAGCTGAGAAAGACTGGCCACCAGAGTTTGTCAGGGAGTGCCCTTGTGGCGAAGAAATGATTATGCCTGCCTTCTCAAATCATATTCCAATTCATAGAAAATACATATATGCAAGAAAATGGGCATTATATAAAAATCATGTAGGATGGGATGAGGACTCTCCTCCTCACAAAATCCAGTTAAAATTTCAACCAACTGCACAAAGGCAGTACCCAATTAAGCAAGAAGCTAAAAAACAAGTCAGGGAGATCTTAGATCAACTTGAATACCAAGGGGTGATCGAAACATGCACCTCTCAAATGAACAATCCTTTGTTTCCTGTCTCCAAACCAGACAATTCATATCGTCTAGTCTTGGACTACAGACACCTTAACTCATGTTGCAAGACATTTGCTGTACAAAACTCACACAGTGCAGCACTTATGAATAACATCGTTTGCAATATACAATATACAAAACAACATTAGACATCTCTAATGGATTCTTTTGTCAAAACATTGCACCTGAAAGCAGGTATTTAACAGCTTTCTCAATAATGGGGTCACAGAAAAATTTCTGTCGACTCCCACAGGGATTCAAGAATAGCCCAGGATTATTCTCAGCAAGAGTAACAGAGTTACTACAAATATATGATGATGAGGCATTATCTTATGTCGATGACATCTATCTCAGAGTTGATGACCTGGATACTCACTTGAAAAGAGTGAACACCATAATACTTGGGTTCGCAGCAGAGGGTTACAAATTCAAATTTAAAAAGTCATGAATTGCCCATCTAACTGTCCTGTTTTTAGGATATGAAATATCAAGTGAAGGCAAAAGCCTAGCAGACAACTCCTTAGATAAGTGTGCTGTACTCCAAGCACCAAAAACGCTGAAGAACTTACAATCAATACTAGGTTTCCTGAATTTCGGAAGAACTTACATTCTAAATTATGCAGAGAGGGTTAAACCTCTTTATGAATTAATAAAACCTGATTTTAAACCAATCAATTGGACTCAGAAACACACAGAAATTTTGAGATCATTGCAAACAGACATGTTAGCTAAAACAAAATTACAAACTCGCGACAACACACGCAACCTTGTAATCCGAGTCATCCCAGGAAGATGCGGATTCACGTACCTGACCTCTAATGAGGGAGAAACTGTACCAATAGCTTACAAATCACATTTGTACACAGAAGCTGAAAAACATTCGGTCTTACAGAGATTATTGTAAATACGGTTCAAACTATTGTAGCAAAAGAAAGAGCCCAAGCCCAAGGCAAAGGAATAACTGTTTTAACAGCAGAATCAGCCCTTGAGGCGTTATTAAGCCCAGTTAATCTAAAAACGTTGGCATTAGATCCAAAATGGATACAGTGGGAAAATTCTCTTGATGCAGAAGACGTGAAATACTATTTTGACCCGAACATGAAAAAACTGAAAGATCTAAAATATGAAGAAGAATATCCTCTGCCAATCGAAATTCTGCCTCTCCAACAGTACTCTTGTGTAATCTATATGGACAGATTTGCACAACATTACGATGTGGATAATAAATTCTACAATGCAGCATGCGTGATTGTTAAAGGTCGCTGGCGCTGTGGTAAATTCAGACCAAAAATAACAAAAACTGAATCACTGAGAAACTGTTCGGCTCAGCGAGCTGAAATCAGATCTTTAAAGATGGCACTTGAAAATGCGGATTGTGAATTCCCGACACTAATTGTGTGCGAATCACATTTTTGCGTCAAATCTTACAATAAAGACTTGCAGAGCTGAGTTCAAAACGATTACAAAGATGATACAGGTACCACAATAAAGCATAAGAAGCTTTGGGAACAGGTAGTTCTTTTGCAGAAAGAACTACGAAAGACTCACGTGATACATACACTGAGTCATCAACGTGATGGCGTTCACATTGCAGGGAATTCATTGGCTAATACAGCCACAGCAGAAGCAACTAAATCGGCTTCCGTAGCCACAAAAAAGCGTTCAGGAAAATACATAGACGGGGAAACCATGCTAGCAGTAAAAACGTCTTTAAAAGACGACTGTGCAGCACTACCCGTGAACTATCCACTCAATTATACATACATAATTGATGCAAACTCCGTTCCTTTTGTTCGAATGCCTGGAGTGGGGGATAGAGTAATTCCAAACACGAACAGGAGAATTTTCTTAATAGCGGACGCACACATGGGATTGGGTCTAGGGCACCAAGAGATCAAGGAATCTCTGAAAGAATTGCAATCAGAATACTGGTGGCCGGGGATGAGCCTGCAACATTACAAATTTGCAAAGAGCTACCCAAACTGCAACAGAGATCGCAGTAATGAACTGGCCGGAGTATTGCCATGGCCATTCTTGTAGTTAGCATAAGGCTATCTATACGTAAAATCCAGTGTCCCATTAATTTCCTTTTTAAAGACTAGATTCACTTAAAAATACAGCCACTAGCGCTCGGCTGATGCCAGAACTGTTATAAAAGATTTGCGAGTCTTTATCGGCACATACGCAATTGGCATGCTACATTCTGACCAGGGTCCTACTTTTAGCTCTCAAGCTTATAAGTAGGCCATGACCAGCATGGGCATTGCATTGCAGTACTCTTGTCCCTTCCATCCTGAGGGAAATGGGATTGTAGAAAGAAAAAAACGGGACATAAAGCAATCTACAACGGCGAGGGTATTAGGTTCGGGTGATGGGTGGGTCCAACATTTAACAAGTGTCCAACGTAGTCTTAACAATCTGCCAAGAAATTCCCTAAAAGCTTTCAGTCCGTACAAACTATTGTTTGGAACTAGGATGCATATTCAGGACTTAGATAGTCAGACTTCAGTGGTAGAAAGAAAATGCTTTGATATCAAAGATCGCTTGGCTGTTTTACAGGACTTAAATGAAAAAAAAAAAAAGACCTGAGCAACATAAAGTTAAAACAGCAGCCAACAGCCACTGAAGATAAACCAACTGTCCCTGCAAGGTCTGTCTGGATTCCAAAGATTGGGGATCTGGTCAGAGAGAAGATCGCGGAGAAGAAGGAATTTGGGCCTTCTTACAGAAAAGCAGTACCTGTCTTAGCTGTCAGCGGAACAAGATCAGTTGTACTACCGCCCCTTGCTGGTAAAAAGGAGAATCGAGTTGTATCCATCGACCTGGTAAAACCACAATCATGTGGCCAATAATAAGTAGTAGGCCCAGTGTACTACCAAGAAATAGCAGAATACCAAAATTTGCTACAATCCAAGAGGTTCAAACTGAGAGACTAATCACATTTGATAAACCTGCAGTGAATAAAAAAGGACTATGCAACAATGCCATGGAACTTGTGCCTCTTGAAACCCAAATTGAAACAGTTCATCATGAAACACCTGTCTACAACGATGTAACTTCAGACTATGCAAATGAAAGAAAAAATGAAAAAGCGAAGGAAAATTCAGAAGCAATTCCAACAATTGACAGAACTGTATCTATTTACTTCATCAATTTCGATAACTTTTCTGAAGATCCAAGCGAACTTGAAGAAATGCCAATAACAAAAACTTTCAAAGACAAATTAACTGAACTCTTTCATCAACTCAAAGAAACCTATCTGATTTCTCCATGGATTGAATTTTGGATTATGTTAGGTGTACTTTTCCTCCTGCTTTGGCTCATCATGGTACTTTGTTTGGGAAAATTCATTGAGGGAAATACAGTACAATGGACATAGCAAGTCAGAACATCAACTTGGTCCTAAAGCCACACAAGTCAACCCACATCGAGAAAAGAGAACTATCATCAGTGAATATCACAGCCATTCCAATACCCGGTGGGGTAGCTTGGGACAAAACGGATTACGAAATCTATGGCACGGTTGAACTCTTGAAATATCCACATCAGTTCAAGGTTTCATTAAGTGACTTTGTAAAACCAAGCACATTCTCCGATGATTGGGACTTTGAAAGCATAAATATTATGATGTCAGATTTAGTAATGTCAGCAAAATTTACAGAACATGATTACTTACAGGGTTCGTCGAATTATGAACAAATGTACTGCTATAACCACTTTGCACATCACTATTTACATAAATCTGCTCAACCTAGAAATGTTTTTAAGTATAATCAAGTATAATTAAGTATAATCAATGGAAACATTGTGCAACTCCACCAAAAGTCAGTTTGAAAACATTTTATGAGAAATTCTCATACTTCTCAGGGTTTAACACAAGTGATGCAGAAACGTTTTATTTTAAACTATTTAATAATACAGGGATAAAATCATGGTTGACAAATACTAAATTGATTTATTCTGAAACATTTTATGAAAAAATGATTACATTTGTTTTTGATTTCTGGAAAGGCAACATTGAAATGAAAACCATCTTGGCAGGTCCAAGGTTTAGAAGCATTATTTAGAGCCTGCATGATCCCCGAACAAATAATATTTCTGAATGACACCATTCAACAGACTACTTGTCTTGGATTAGCTAAGATTAAAGACTTAAACAAACCGTCTATTCCAAAGCCAATACCTGATAGTAATAGCACTACAGATGTGGAGATAGACGTATCCAATATTTTACACCAAAACAGAACACATCCTGATTGGAAAAAGTGGTTGATCTGCCCAACAGACACAAATAACTGTCAAGATAGATTTCTGAACAAAAAACAGGGGTTCAAAATGACCAGACCAGACCCTAGATACTCCCAGAGACAACATGCAGGGATAGTAACAACATACAGTGTAGGGAAACTATGCCTTGAATGGCTACAGACATCCACACTGGCTGAAATTAAGCAACACTTGACTTTACCTAAAGACGGTGCTGACTTGCGTGATTTCATAATGGGACCACGCAAACAGCGTCAAAAAGGTTTCATAGCAGCCGGTATATACGCTGCGTACAACGAAGCTTGGAAAGTAAATCAAATTGAGACAGCAGAACAAATACGAGAAATTGATCGTATTAATTTGGAAAAATCCCTTTCTGTTGTGGACAATGGGTTAATGACTCTGTCCTCCAGAATATATTCACTAGACAGTATTGTATCATCTGCTATCGATATAATAGATCAGGACTTACTAATGTTACAACACGGTCAGTCCCAATTACGTTCTATTGTACAGCTTGGCTGGACGTTGCAAAACCTGCGTTCAGGCTACGTGCCATGGCGTTTAATCTACATAACGTCATTATTCTCTATCTTTAACCTTACTGATAAACAAATCAGTTTGGCACAAAAAGGAGCAGACTATACGATTCTGAGCATTGAAAAACTTGAGAGATTACCATTGACAATGTCAGAGAGACCTGTCATTGAATGGATAATACACAGAATAATTACAATTCCGATAACAACTTTCCAATTTAAATACTGCCAAGAGTATATACCAGCGGGCCAGTATGAAAGGTTGGGTAAAGGGTACATTAAGTCATCATAGAAATTGCCTTACACACACACATGTTATAGTGAAAAGAAACAGAATGTATTTCTTAGTGGTAACAATTGTAAACAATCACTAAGCGGTATACTTCTGTGCCAAGGTATTAATTTGCATGGGGCCTGTGAGGGGACTTCAAATAACCTTTCATGTCACCTGCAACACAGATAGAGCCATTCTTTAGACGGCTTTCTAACGGGAGCTATATTCTAATAATGGACCACAGCTGTTGTGGCATGGTGCCAGGGAAAGCCTATCTCATAAGTGTTAGTTCCATGGTTACTTGCTGTATGCAAGAATTGTATCCAAACAACTCTCCAGATACGGAGGCGGCGATTTGGCCTTCTTTGAATATCTCTTCTATACGAATTGATACTTTAAGCAGAATGAAGTCTGTTCTTTTACAGACAACCGTGCCTTTAACGTCATCAAAAGAAACGTATGATCTCCTAGTTGCAAGGACAGTGGCAGAGATACATACCCTATCCTAAATATGTCTGATGCCAGTGGTATCCCAAATATATTTAAGACAATTTTTTCGGGACTGTTAACACCCTTAGAGGCAGTTCTGGGCTTTTTTCCCAATTTTGTCCATTCTGTCTTTGACGGCATACAACTAATTTTGGGACTCGTAGCAGGAATTTTATTTTTGACCCTTCTGCTCCGATATGGCAAGCCAAGTCGCAGACAAGACTCCAGCAACGATGGAAGAAACGATCCTAGCTATACGCTATTGGTACCGCATTACTAAAGTCCTTGGATTAGCCCGGCTAAGAGATCTGAATATGACCTGGTTTCTTTCTTTCAGACCAATCTGGCAAAATTGCATCTTACCTGTGCTTCGATGTATGCTATGCGGAGAAGAATGCGTGTTGGACGTCTGTCTTACACTACCATCAGCAGTACCATTGGATACAGATACTTTGCTAAGCCCTGTAACGGCTCATGCATCGTGTTGACCCCAGCGGCTACCCATTCTGATGACGGCATTTGTTGAGACTTCACCACTACAATTAGGTGGCAGTGAAGTAGGAGATGAGAGCAGCATCACTCAGGTACGACCTTCAGTGAGCATTGCTGATCCTAACATCGATGATAGCAATCATTCCCACGACTGCACTGTTACGGGCACTTTCAAACTCGGTCGAACTTTCACCTGATGTCGTAGACCAATTTTTTGCAAGTCTGTCTGAAATGATGTTCTCCCCTGAACAGAAAGAATAACTTTTTAAGCAACGAGCACACAGCGTTCCCCTGAACTCTGAATTCGGCCTTCAGCTTTGATAAACAAAAGCTACTGAAAACATTTGGAACTATTTTTTCCCCTGAAAGCGAAATTATTTTTTCAAAACTTCCAAAATATTTACCTTTTTCTGGCACATGAACTCTGCTTAAAGTAGAACTATTCTTAAAGAACAGAGCTTCTATTTTTAGGAAACTCTAGAGACAATATATTACCTCAGCCTCTAGCACATTTTACAGCAACTGTATCTATATGTGATGGAATGGTCTCGACCTTCTTTTCTGTATTAAGAGCCATTTCAAGTGTAATTTTCGCAAATCGTTCAGCTAATATATATAAGCATGTTTAACTGAATGATTACACTGCTTGAAAAGCATACAGTACTAATAATCATTTTCGTGTATTCCGCATACACCATTTCGAATGCATAAAATGTATTTTGGGGTGGGTTGGAATACACATGTACCTTTAAATGTTTACTATTGCTTAGTTTTAGTAATGATGGACATTAGATTGTGGAGTGAGTATTGTGTTTTATCTAGGAACCCGAATCAATATTGCTATTGTATGCCCTTGTACGGCTATAATCAATAATATCCCTATAATGGCATAGGAAGGAATCAAATCCATATTTAAGTAAATAGCCCTTGCAGTTCAAAGTACGGCAGAAGCTACTTCCTTGGATTCCTAGAAAGCACAATGAGTTCTTTCGACACACCAAACCTCCAGCAACCTGGGAAATCCCCATTTGCTTTTGTTTTGATTTGTCATTAAACTCCTGCGAACATTAAAGGAACAGTCAGTTCTTAGTGACATCTTTATTGACGTCTTATGTCCAAACCTTACGTCAAACTCGGCACCTTTCAGGTATAAATATACCAACGTTGCCTTAAGCAAACACACGGTGGTGGTTTTGGAGCCGAGCAGCTATCTACTTGCCCGATAGCCCAGCTGATGCGAGAGCCCACGGACGCTGCCCCTCCTCTTTGAGGCACTGAAAGAGACGCTGTCTTTTCTCCTGCCGAGAAATCCAGCTCCAGTGTTCTCAGCCGCCTTCGCGGGCTGCTGGGATATCGAGTCCTGAAAGAGAGATACCAGACCTCCTGCATTCTATTACCCAGGTACGGAGCTGACTAAATCCTTAAAGAGAATTCTTGAGTCAAATTCTTGGCAAAACCAACTTAACTTAAACTGCTACTTACTAACTCCTTCCCAAGTATTAGGCTTAGGTCAGGTACATATGTATGTATATATTTTATCCATTTTAAAGTATCCTATGGCTAAGAAACCATATCAATGCTTTTACAGTATTATTTCATAATACTCTTTTTACTGTACGCACTTTACTTTATATTAAGTATTGCAAATATGGCAATTCATTTCTTTTGCATGAGAAAGAAGACTGCTCAATAAATTACACATTTCATTAAAAAAAACGGCTGTCTCTCTTTTCTCTGCACTCTGGTGAAACTAAGTACGCAAGATTGACTGAGTGAAATAGCTGTCTATTGTTTCACACAACTCTAGAGATACACTCTTATTCTGAGGGAGCAAAGTTGTCATGTTATATAGTTGTCAGAAGCTAATCCCTTCTTGTCTATCCGGGGAGGTTAAACTCCTCCTCGTTTATTCGAGAAAGTTTCTAGTGACCTCTGACCTAGCTGGCAAACCTTAAGTCTAATATAGTCAGTAGAGACCTAGTCGACCTCAGTCCTACGTCTACAATGCTGAATATATTATTCAAATGTGCAGAGTCTATTGAGAATACAGGAACTACACTACAAAATGATATCGCTGATGACATCCCTGATTACATTATCCAGTGAGTGTGAGTGCTTTGTAAACGTTTCTGAGGTTTAAGGATATATACTAAGGTACAGCACAAGTTAAATTACTATTCCTTCTGGCCTACTAATGAGTGATACTGGTTCTAACATATGTCATCTGAGTGGGTTTGTGACTATCTGTATCAGTGTGTGAGTGGGTGTGTGTGTGGCTGCAATGCTGTGAGTGGATCTGTGAGTGGCTGTATGAATCTGCCAGTCGGTGTGTGATTGGCCATATATGTCTGTCAGTGGGCATGTGAGAAGCTATATGGGTTTGTGAGTGCTTTTCTGGCTGTGTGATTGGGTGTGTGAGTCACACAGGTGTGTGATTCATTGTGTGAGTGGCTGTTTGGGTGTTTGAGTGGTTGCATGGGTCTGTAAGTAGTTGTATGGGTGTGAGTGGGTTGGTGAGTGGTTGTACAGTTGTGGGAGTGAATAGATATGGGAGTGGTTGTTTGAATATTTGAGCAAGTGCATTAGTGCTTGTATAGTCTGTGAGTGGTTTTATGGGTGTGTGAGTGGCTGAATGGGTGTGTAGGTGGGTGTGTGAGTACATATGTGGGTCTGTGAGTAGGTGTGAGAGTGGTTGTGTGAATGTGTGAGCAGTTGTGTGGATGTGTGAGTGGGTGTGTGTGGTTACCTGGATCTGTGAGTGGGTGTGTCATCAGTGATGTCACTGACCAAGTAATGAGTGAAATAATATGTGAGCTCATAAGCAGTGCATTGCAGGGGACATACGTTTTAGTTAGCTCAGGTAGGTATATCTGCTGAATTTCACTGGTTTCGTGTGGGTGCCAACACTATAGTAAAAACTAAGGGAGCGCATGGCTCCCGTAGTATTGACTATAGTGCTGACACTGAGGGGAACACAAATTGTGGATTGCATGTTCAAAGATGCAAAAGAGCAAACATTTTTGGAATATGATGTAGTGTCCTCGCTCACCCTTTTCCCTTCCAAAGCTGATTTTCATGACCTCCTCTAACACTTTTCACATGTTACTAATGTTCCTCTTTGTAAAAATTGCATTCTAGCCCATTGATTACACATCATCCAGCCCAAGCCGGAGAGAATGGCCTGAGCTGTAGACTGTGGCCCGGGTACAGAGAGTATGGCCCAAGATAGAGATACCAGCTTGACAGCAGACGTAAAGATACAACTCGTACATTACCTCTGTGAATACCAAAAGCTATAAAGTTAGACTTTTGACTCAGATGCCTTTGTGAATCGTACCCGATGATTATGATTGGTTATCCATGATTGGGATATTTGATTTACTGGTAAGTCTCTAGTAAAGTACACCAAGTGTGTCAGGGCCTGTACATCAAATGCTACTAATGGGCCTGCAGCACTGATTGTGCCACTCACGTGAGTAGCACTGTAAGGTACACAGTCAAAATATCGAGTTGTAAATTTTGACCTACCAAAATGATGACACTAATATCGATATTTGTATTATTTTTTTGTTTTTTATTATGTATGTGTTATATGTTTTACTTAAGTATTTGAAAGAATTAATATTATATGTGTATTAATTTTATATATTAATACATTTATTTATAAGTAATTTATATGTTTTAGTACCGGAGCGGGTTGTGGGTTTATTGGGGAATAGGGTGGAAAGTAATTTAATTGTAATTAATAAAATATTTTGTTATGTATAATTTATTTTGTAATTAATGATCAATTGGCAATCAATTATTTTAATTGATAAATTAATTATATAATTGGTAATTAATGGTATTTTAATTAAATGTTATGTTTTAGTACCGGAGCGGGTTGTGGGTGTATAGGGGAATAGGGTGGGAAGTAATTTAATTGTAACTAATAAAATATTTATTTATGTATAAATTATTTTGTAATTAATTATTAATTGGCAATTAATTATTTTAATTGATAATGTAATTATTTAATTGGCAATTAATGTTAATTTTAATTAAATGTAATGTTTTAGTTCCGGAGTGGGTTGTGGGTTTATAGGGGAATAGGGTGGGAAGTAATTTAATTGTAATTAATAAAGTATTTATTTATGTATTATTTATTTTGTAATTAAATACTAATTGGTAAATAATTATTATAATTGATAAAATAAATATTTAATTGGTAATTAATGATAATTTTTATTAAATGTAAAGTTTTAGCACTGGAGTGGGTTGTGGGTTTATAGGGAATAGTGTGGGAAGTAATGTAAAAGTAATTAATTAAATATTTATTTATGTATAATTTATTTTGTAATTAATTATTAATTGGCAAATCATTATTTTAATTGATGAATTAATTATTAAATTGGTAATTAATGTTAATTCTAATTAAATGTTAAGTTTTAGTACCTAAGCGTGCTTTGGGTTTATAGAAGTATTGGGTGGAAAGTAATTTTATAGTAAATATTTAATTGTTTATACAGTTTTAGTTATGGATAATTAATTTATTAAATAATTATTATTTGGTAATAAATTATTATATTAGATAATTATATTTCAAATTGTCAATCAATATTTGTAAAATGTAAATATTTTTAAATAATTAGAATAATTATTAATTATTTGTTAAACATTTTTTTAAAAGATTATTAATTTGTATAATGTATTTAAATTTTTTATATTGATTTAAATTTAAATAATATTTTATTGTTATGATAAATAATTTATTCTTTAATATTTATTATTTGGTGAGTAATATTTAAATATTATTATTTTTTGGTGTTTGTTAATTTATTGTTAAGTAATGATTTAACTGTTATTGGTTTTATTTATTATTAATTGTTTTTATTGAAGTTGATGTATTTGAAAAATTAATTATACATTATTTTAAAAATAAACATTATTTAGAAGTATGTTAAAATAAAAATCTATGTTAATAAACGCTTTCCCTAGTGGAAATAGTAATTTTACCCCTTACACTATCCAACACTTTTCCTACTGTTGCACCCACTGGAGTGGGAATAGTAATTTTTACCCGTACGCTATCCAACGCTTTCCCTACTGTTTCACTCACTGGAGTGGGAATAGAAATTTTTACCCACCCGCTATTTAACGCTTTCCCTACTGTTGCACTCTCTGGAGAGGAAATAGTAATTTTACCTCCTACATTATCCAACACTTTTCATACTGTTGCACCCACTGGAGTGGGAATAGTAATTTTTACCCGTACGCTATCCAACGCTTTCCCTACTGTTGCACTCACTGGAGTGGGAATAGTAATTTTTACAAACCCGCTATCCAACGCTTTCCCTACTGTTGCACTCTCTGGAGAGGGAATATTAATTTTACTCCCTACACTATCCAACGCTTTCCCTACTGTTGCACCCTTTGGAGTTGGAATAGTAATTTTTACCCTTACGCTATCCAACGCTTTCCCTACTGTTGCACTCACTGGAGTTGGAATAGTAATTTATACTCTTACGCTTTCCGACTGTTTCGCTACTGTTGCACTCACTGCAGTGGGAATAGTATTTTTTACCCATCCGCTATCCAACGCTTTCCCTACTGTTGCACTCTCTGGAGTGGGAATAGTAATTTTACCCCTTACACTATCCAACACTTTTCCTACTGTTGCACCCACCGGCTTGGGAATAGTAATTTTTACCCATACGCTATCCAACCCTTTCCCTACTGTTGCACTCACTGGAGTGGGAATAGAAATTTTTACCCACCCGCTATCCAACGCTTTCCCTACTGTTACACTCACTGGAGTGGGAATAGAACTTTTTACCCACCCGCTATCCAACGCTTTCCCTACTGTTGCACTCACTGGAGTGGGAATAGTAATTTATACACCTATGCTATCCAACGCTTTCCCTACTGTTGCACTCACTGGAGTGGGAATAGTAAATTTTACTCCTATGCTATCCAACGCTTTCCCTACTGTTGCACTCTCTGGAGTGGGAATAGTAAATTATACTCCTACTCTATCCAACGCTTTCCCTACTGTTGCACTCTCTGGAGTGGGAATAGTAATTTTTACCCCTACGCTATCCAAAGCTTTCCCTACTGTTGCACTCTCTGGAGTGGGAATAGTAATTTTTACCCCTAAGCTATCCAACGCTTTCCCTACTGTTGCACTCTCTGGAGTGGGAATAGTAATTTTTACTCCTACGATATCCAACGCTTTCCCTACTGTTGCACTCTCTGGAGTGGGAATAGTAATTTTTACTCCTACGCTATCCAACACTTTCCCTACTGTTGCACCCTCTGTAGTGGGAATAGTAATTTTTACCCCTACGCTATCCAACGCTTTCCCTACAGTTGCACTCACTGGAGTGGGAATAGTAATTTTTACAAACCCGCTATCCAACGCTTTCCCTACTGTTGCACTCTCTGGAGTGGGAATAGTAATTTTACTCCCTACACTATCCAATGCTTTCCCTACTGTTGCACCCTTTGGAGTTGGAATAGTAATTTTTACCCTTACGCTATCCAACGCTTTCCCTACTGTTGCACTCTCTGGAGTGGGAATAGTAATTTTTACTCCTACGCTATCCAACGCTTTCCCTACTGTTGCACTCTCTGGAGTGGGAATAGTAGTTTTTACCCCTACGCTATCCAACGCTTTCCTTACTCCTACGCTATCCAACGCTTTTCCCTACTGTTGCACTCTCTGGAGTGGGAATAGTAGTTTTTACCCCTACGCTATCCAACGCTTTCCTCACTGTTGCACTCTCTGGAGAGGGAATAGTAATTTTTACTCCTACGCTATCCAACGCTTTCTCTACTGTTGCACTCTCTGGAGTGGGAATAGTAATTTTTACTCTTACACTATCCAACGCTTTCCCTACTGTTGCATCTCTGGAGTGGGAATAGTAATTTTTACTCTTACGCTATCCAACGCTTTCCCTACTGTTGCACACTCTGGAGTGGGAATAGTATTTTATTACCCTTACGCTATCCAACGTTTCAGATAATTAATTTTAAAAATATTAAAAGTATATTTACTTTTTTATTTTTTTAACATTTTCTTTATGTTATTGTTTTATGTTTGTAAATGTATTTATAATTTAGAATATATTTTATTAATTTATAAATTAGTAAAACAATTATTACAACTTATTGTTCAGTACATATATATTATATATTTACTGCATATATTTAATTAATGTATTATTATTATATATGTATTATTTATTAATTTCAAACATTATTAGATACTTTTATCAATGTAGATTTTATTTATTAGTGTTATTTACTTAATTTAAGATTTATATTTTAAAAGAAATAAAAACAATATTTTTAACATTGATATTTTAAACATCTATATTATTTTTTCGATATTTTTGTACTTACCATGTTGTAGATAGGATGTCGATATTCTTGCCCTCAATATTTTTGACTCAATATTCCTGTAGGTCGATATTTTGGAGGTCGATATTTTGTCAGTGATCTCCACTGTAAGTGTATCTCAGACCTGCCACTGCAGTGTCTGCACATGTTGTCTTTACCTCCTGTAGTGGTGCTGCACTAGCGAGGACAGATCTGGTTTGGACTGTGCTTAGAGACTTTTGCCACATAGAGAACAAAAGCAAAATGGGGTACAAATAGTGGACCTTAAACCTCAGAGAATTAGGTCACTGCTGGACTCAAGAGGATCCGTTGCCAAGGAGAAGAGCTGGAGAGCTGTAAGGAGTACTGCCCCTTTGCTCTGTGTGCTTAGCTGGGTTGGCCTGCAGTGGCTGATTCTGCCAAGCAAAGGACAAAGACTTGAACTTTGCTGTGAACCTGCTTGAAGAAGAATCTCCAAGGGCTTGCGTGTGCTGGCCTCCAGTTGTGAAGTCTCAGGGACATAAAGACTTCACCACCAGCTCCCCTGAACTCCACTACTGGGAGTTCGGACCTGCTGGAAGGAGCCTGTTCCAATTCTGGGCCTCTGGAGGTTATTCCTGCTGTTGGGAGCTGAAAAAAACTTTAAGAAAGCAAGAAAAACAACTCAGGTGCCTCAGAAATGCCGCCAGTGACACTGTGACCTGCACAGATTCCAAGGGCACTACTCGTATAGTGCACGATGCACCGCAGCTCAGACACACTTTGACGCCTGCAGTTATTGGCCTTCACAAAGCCAGCTCTTGCACCAACATTTTCACCACCAACTCATGCATCCTATTATCATCTGAGCCGATAACCGATGAGGGTGACCATAGGAACTCTTTAACTTAGCATTGCTTCACTGGAACCGATGCCTCACCGCTGACACCACCGACTTCCCCTGTCCTGGACTCGACACCTCACCTCCTCGCAGACACATTGCCTCACCTCCCCCATGGCAACCAGGGAACTGGCCTCAACTTCAGCACCAGCTTCTCATCTCCACAACGCCGTGTGTCATCCATAGACTTTGTTTCGAAGCTACTGTTCTTTGGAGGTCCGTGTCACTCCATGCCCGATGCTGTGCACCTTGCAGTCGGCACCGTATTTTGGAATTATGCCTGTCATAACAACATTGTTTCCTACAGCCTTTCTTTTGGAAATAACTGTTTTCAAGTGCTATTTTGATATATGTATGGTGGATTTTTGTCATTTTAGTCTTGATTGGTTTAGATAAAGATACTTTTTTTTCTAAACTGGTGTGATGTCCATTTATGTTATATTCACTGTGTTACTGTGTGTTTTGAGTGCAAATACTTTACACATTGCCTTTGGGATGAGCCTGTATGCCTGTTCCAAGCTACCAAGGGGGTGAGCAGGGGTTATCTAAAGTGTGTATCCCCCTTACCCTGACTAGAAGCAAGAGTCCCTACTTGGACAAAGGTACATACCTCGGCCACACATTTCTAACATTAGTGGCCACAGTGGGAGCTTCAAATGGGGCACCTGCTGTGTTTAAATGTGTAAGTGCTTGCTGTTTAGGTTTAATTTGTGTGAAATGAGCATTGAGACCAGAATGGAACCTTATTTTTCCAAGAAGAGTCCACAGTTTTGCTGAAAAGGTCTACTCAACTGGAGTTCTTTCTACTGATTAATTAGTAAGTGCTACCTTGTTGGGTAAATGTATAGATCATAATCTACACTATGGCTGCATAAAGGACCATAAGGTAATGTCTCCAGTGACCTTGTGTGCATGTATTTTCAGCAATATATTTGTTCCTGCAGCGCCTTCATCCACAAATCTGTGATAACATGATTCCTCATCAGAAGACAACATGACTACAAAAAGATAGCTCACCACCAAACAAGGGTACTTACTCCTAGCTATACATAGAAATTGCTTGCTTGTTTGGTGGAGATGTTCTTGTATTAATTTATATCCACAACGCATCACCAAAATCATCAGGAAGTGCACTCTTGGGCCTTTTGGTAAACTGTGCATCAACGTGGGAAATGGCAGGAAGACCTTTGCATACTGCTGTGCAAAATGGGGCGGGGCCAAAGGAGCAGTGCTTCCAGATGATTTTGGGCATTTGCATTCTCAGGGTATGTAAAAGGGAGAACCAAGCACTCTGCTTTTTAAATAATTCATGGTGGGAGAAGCCCCCTCCCTGGGCCGTTTTCGACCCTGGGAATCTCTATTCATCCTGGGTACCCTGAAGCCCTCCCACGGCAATCAGTGTGCAATGCTGGGAACCACAGGAGGAGCCTCAATGCCCCCATGGTCACAGTCTGCATCCAGCGGGAGCCAGCATTGTTCCCACATGGAGGGAGCGGCCAAAAATGCTTCTCTCTCTATGTGGGAGTACATCTTTCATCTGTTTCCTTCCCACTTCACTTCCTCCCACATGTTAAAATCCCCAGTTATAATGATCATCGAGTCCAAATGGTCGTAATATAACAATTTTACCATTTCCCATAATAGGTCGAGTTGTGATGACCTTATCTTTTTCATTGAACTCAAATAGACATTTAGGAAGATAATTGATTGTTCGGCAATTAATTTAACACACAAGATCCATTTTACTTGGAGGTCTATCTCAAAATGTTTAACATCAAGATTTAACCCCTTCCATGCTCATGACAAGGTCAGCTCGTCATGCAGTACACTGGCGATGTGCTTATGACGAGCTGACCTTGTAATGAACAATGGGAAATAAGCAGGACCAGCACCCAGCGGGAATTCCCATAGCACTGATGTGGTTAAGGAAACATATATGGAGAGACCTTCACTAGGGCAACCTATAGAGGCCTCACGAGTTGCCACGTTCAGATATTCGTAATAACCAATGATAGGTTCACTACACATTTGCCAGGTCTCCTGTAATATTAAGATATCAAAGGAGTTCAAAAAACTCGTTACACTCTGATCCTCAAGAAGTATTTTAACACCGTTTACGTTCCAAGAACAAAACTTTAGAGATTTAAATGTTTTTTCAGAGGAAGATCGGCTTCAGTCCATCTTTTCAGAGTTAGCCTTTGATAGTATAGAAGGAAGCCAACTCCAATCCTCGATTAGATTAGATGTGGGCCGTAATTCAACACAAACTCGTGATCCTGACTGACAGCTCTTAATCTTAATACCCCGCATCATATTCACCTCAGTTGATAGACCTGAGGCACCTTTCATTACTCTAACAGGTGAACCATAAGCTGTTTTTTGTATACCCTTTGTTTGTATCGTATTGCAAGGTGATTTAACCGGAATCAACAAAGTTGGGTATTTAGTTTCACAAATGGTCCTAACTTTAATGCCCCATTTTTCAAATGTATCGGCATTGGCCAATATTTTACTGACAATATCCTCAATTCGCCAAGTAGACACAGTTGTTTCAATATTGCCGTCGATCTTAAACTCCACAAATTCCAGATCTCCCGATGTTATATCTATCAGATCTGGGATTGCAGTGAATAACTTCAGGATATTGCCACGATTCAGAATATCATGAGTTCCTCTCGTGATGTACTCAGGGCAGAAGACTACTTTCCTCTTATCCATTTGACCTAATCAGGTTTCTGCTTCATCCTTATCTAAAGAAACAACCTGTGCCTTCCTCACAACAACATGGTCCAATGCAGGCTCTACCTGTTGATGTGAGGCAGGCAACTCGATGGATTTTTGTGCTAGAGTGCAGGGGGCAGCAGCGTAGGGTTTTGTTCTTGAAATATGTGGATTTGTAAAATGTACAGTTTCCCCATTTGGGGTGGTTTGCACTTGAAGTTGTTCCACCGATTTACCACATGGGTGATCAGACATGGGATCCCCTTTTTGAGCAGCCTTGGGACACGCATTAAAAAGGGCCTCACCCTGTGTTAAGTGGATATCATTTTGTACATCCCTTATTTTAGGTTCAGGTTTTTTTACACGTTTAAAAATTGGAAATAGGGCTTTTTTTCCAGATTCTTTGATAGGGTTTACAGTAACTTCCACTCTTGAGGAATCTTTGATATTTATATGATGTGTGGTTACCTCATGTATAATAAGTTTTGTTCCCGAAGGGATTTTATTATGGTTCTTCCTCAATCTTTTTCTTGCCCTTTTAGATAGGATCTTAGGATCATGTTTTATGCTCAGAACCTGACTAATTTCTGGTGGCTGTATATCTTGAGTTTTATTGAGGATATCAATTAACGATTTATTTGTCTCCACGCCTTTACTTATCTTTTCTTCATGCAACAGTAGAGACTTGTTTATTTTATTATCCTTAACTGATTTGTGTCTGTCTTCATATGTAAAACCTGTTTTGTCTGTGGTATTCCCCCCGCCATCCATGAGGTCATTGGTAGTAGATTGTCTGCTTAAACAATTAGAACCCTCTTTGATACCTTGAACATTTCTGACAGATAACAATTTTACCTCCTGTACCATAGAGCTAACAATTGCCGGTAGACCTGATATTTTATCAATCAGTTGAGCACAGGTACAAGTTATTAATTGGCCTTAATTATCATTTTGTACCTTAGTAATCAAATCAGATAAATGGTGCAACTTTTCATCTATTCCAACTACATGTGTTGCTAATGTACTTAAAATATCAACCTTCATATCTCATTTATCTGAATGAAAGTTTAGGGCATTAGTAATTGAATCCCTGGCGTGCAGAAGATTGGCCCATAAGTTACATTCATGACCAGTTTTATTTTATTTTTGCTCAGATCTTGGTTGAAAATTCCCATCAAATTTTGTTAGCAAAGAAAAATCCAGTGGATTCATCCGATCGTTTGAATCTGAGTTAATGGATTTTTTTTGTTCAGATGTACAATGGACCTTTTCACCATTAACTACGCCTGGAACCAGTAGTGATTTATTCAAGTAGTAACTATTCTCCAAGGTTATACTTGATTGGTCCAGTTTGAGAGGTCTTACATTGCCATCATTCTCAAGATGACCATTTGGGCTAGATACTAGATCGATAGTTAGTAAAGCCATATCTTTGGCAATATGATCCAATACAAAAACCTCATCACTTGAATTCTGTTCTAGACCGGAGGAAATATTGATAACTGAACCTTGCTCCTTTTGGCCTCCAGCCATCTGGGTATCGAATGGGGCCGGACCGCTACCGACCCCGATGGACTCCATACGACATAATACAGGGTCATGCAAGTTGTGCGAGTAAATTTGGGCTTTATGAAATGTTGCTTTTGACCCAATCTGACCCGAAGACTGATAGGAAAGTTTAAGCTCTGATGTTATCCCTGACTTTAATTTTCTAAATTTTCTGCCTTTTCAGCCTTTTCTGCACTGTTCCCCTTTTTGCCCATACTAGGAATGAACTTTTTGTGGCTGACTACTACCTCCTTCGATTAATCTATTTCTGATAATACACATGGGTTAGCTCCCTTTCTACCCCATGGAACTGAGGATGAAGAAAACATTTCACAGGCGTCATCATATCCACAATTATTTGTGTTTTTTCTTTGATGATTTTGTGTCTGTTTTTGTTGATAATTAAGAAAAAGACTCTTAATGGATGGCTGAATAGCATGAGTGACATGTGGCACGACCTTGTTGTCTTGACCTGAGGTAGTAGGAGCTACAACCAGTTGGGCATGGTCATTTGGATGTTCCTTTCTTAAGGCCGATGTTACTGCCTCTGCTAACTCAGTTTTATACTCGGTTGCGTCCATAGCGCAAACTCCGGGACAGGCTTCATTTACATGTTTTTGACTCTGCTTGGGTTGAGTAGTAATGTCCTTATTCTCCTCCCACTTTAGTCTTTTTTTCTGTTTGGGTAGCGCCCCACGTTGGTGGCCAGATCTCATATCCACAAACTCTTAAGATGATTAAATTGGTTGGACTAGACCTGTGTCTTTCTTCAACCTCCACACCTCTCTACACACCGCGCCTCAAATCTCCAACTATTGATGCACACCCGCATTTCGAGCTCCACCAGAAATCCACAGGGTCCAACACAGCCCCCCCTGCTTGTCTGCTCGCTACGTAAGTGACCAACACGCAATTGCCGTTACTGGCAAAACCTCCAATATGAGCAAGCAAGGCAAATGGCAATGGGCCGGGCACTGCGAACTAGCAGCCGTCGGGGGATGACGGATAGGGTCCTGCGGGCACTAATCTGGATAGTCAAATCGGGTGAGCCGGGTGATGTGGTGGACTTATGCGTGAGTTTATGTGGGTGGGAAGGGAGGATAAAATGCGGCGTGTTCATACTCTGCTCCGCCCAGCTCCAGATAGCAAGTCACTGGGCTCCTCTCTCTGGCTGAGCTCCCAGCCAATCTCGCCGCTTTCCCCAGTCTCAAATTAGAGTCTCAAAATTGCAGCTCAAGGAACCGCCAAATTATCACGTTGCAAGTAACTTACTGTCCGTAGCAGAATCGTGGCTGCTCCCGGCTCCCGTGTCACGCTATGGTTCCAGGCTCCAGGGGCTCCAGGGGCTCCGTGTTGTTCTGCTGCTACTGCTGGTTCAAGCGGGGTCGAGCGGGAGTGGCTTTCCCGCAGCTCTCCGCTGACCCTCTGCTGGACGCTGGACTCAGGACTCGGGGCTTGGCGTGGCATGGTGGCTTGCTGCTCACTAAACGCTTTTGGCGATTGGCATTCTGCTCTCTGGTCTCTGGTCTCTCCCTCACAGCTTGGCTTTCAGCGTTCTGAATTCTACGTTCTGCAAGTGAGGAAATGGGGCTCAGCTCTTTTGGCCTCCTTTTGGAAGCTTCAACGGACTCTTAACACCAGCCCCGTAAAAGCTGTAAAACTATCTTTTATGGTCGCCTCCTTGCTGACATGAGCCTTCTACTAGCTCTGGCAGATGCAGCCTCGGCCGCTTTGATAGCGCTAATCTCGGCTCCAGCCGCGTTGCTGTATCCCTTGCAGCTTTGGGGCACAGCTCACGCCAGTTTGCGAGCTCGTGCGGCCCCCAATGCGGGAAATTTAGTGTATGAATGGCGTATGAACAGCTGGAGCAGTGGAGTGATTGAGACGTTTCAGCGATTTCTTCAGCGTCTCTGCTCCGCTCCCGCTCTGCTCCTCTGCCTGTCTGCTTCTGGCTCCGGTCCCTCCGAAAAGCTGGACTGAAATCGTCACAATAGTCACTAGATGTACAAGCTGCCACACTCAAGATATTCCTACCCTGTCCCCTTTGCTTTTTTATGTTTTTGTTTCGGACTAGGCTGAGTCCGAGTCCCAAGAAGGCTACCAACACTTCCAGGTTGAAGTGTTGGCAGCTAATCATATCTCTGCACGAGTTTGGGAGGATTTGCAGAGTGCCCACGCTTCTAGAAATACAAATGTAGTTCTCCTTTAATATCTCCAAAACGACTCACTGAAAGTTACACCAAATACCAACAAGCATTTGCAATGCAATAGGTATTACATTTGCAAGAGTTTGAGGTATTGGCTTTATAAATTACAATGCCTTTTATTTATGTTTTTTGAAAACCTGCGAGGGGTGCATAAACACACACTTTGCACTTATATTTCTTGCTTATGAGAAGCAAGGCTGGCAGGAAAAGGGCTGCAGTTACTGTGAGCCTTGCTTCTTGAAAGCAACGACTGTAAGAACAAAGTACATGTTTACGCACGCTTGCAGGTTTTCAGAACACATAAATAAAAGGCATTGTCATTTACAATGCCAATAGCTCAAACTCTCGCAAATGCGAGACCTATTGCATTTCAAATGCTTTCTAAGTGCTTGCATTTTCCTGCAAATACACACCATTGCAAAATGATTCCGCAGAAGAACAGTATAATCTATCTGCTCAGGTGACCCATATTGCCGGTTAATCTACTGTATCAATAGGGTTTCTGTGGTATCTTTCCGAAACCTAGCCTTATGAGTTGACATTTCAGTTCCCTTGCTAAAGATTGTTTTACATAAAATAGTAAATTCAGGGAGTCGCACAAATTAGCTACTAATATGTCATGCGACTTATTCACAAGGCTCCTTGTGTCCAAATCTGCAGTTATTATTTTAGCTTTCTTCACCAAAATGCTTGATAATTGCTTAGGAGGGAGATTTGATACCCAAATATTATGCACTTTTAAGGTGTCTTTGGGAGTTGTGGGAGCATTAGTTCCATTTTGATTTCTCTCAAGTAAATCGTTGCCACAGATATTTTAGTGCACCATTGGTTGCCCATTTTAATTTAGCACAAAGGGAAAAAAATCTTTAGTCTAGTACTAATTGCGGTCTTATGAAATTAAACTCTTTAATCAGGTATCTGAGTATAAGTTCATTATGGCATTTACTAGGGGCGAAAGAAGTCCCTTCTTATGAACATGAATAATGGTTCCATAAAAGTAAGCCCAATGAGTATGAAGAGTTATAAGTAAAAGACCTGTTTTACAATTCTGTGGAGCTATTGCTGTTAGCTGACCTATCTTACTCCATATCCAGGGATGCTCTGTTAGCGAATATGCGCTGGGAAAGGTAGTAACAAAACCCCAGCGACCTCCATTGCGGGTGCAGACATCCATGAGCCCTCCTGTAAGGGACTCACTGCTATAAAAAGACAATAAACGCAAGGTGTTCGGTCTTGAAAACATATAAATATTTGGTTATTTTTGTTCGCACAGCCGTCATTTATTTATTTTTCAGCCTGCAGCACCAAGCACACTGAGACGTATATTGTGACAGTCAAAAACCGGCCTACAATCCCCAGCATGCTTAGAGCTGTGGAAAACAAAATTCAAGAATTATTATATTTATTTAAGAGTTTTATATGGAGCTAGCCAGGCCCGAAGGTATTGGAGCACTTTACAGCGTGATCACTCGTAAGATACATAAACATATTAATATGTACAATGACACAAGATGCATCGCATAATATCGTAGTAGAGAACACTGTGTCACTCGTAGGGTAAGTAATCATAGTAGTGTGTACAAAGACTTGTGGTGCATCGCGTAGTGTCGTCATAAAAAGCACAATGGCTCGTGGTGAGTTTGGACCAGGGAAGGGGATATAGAGATAGTCATGAGGAGAGTGAGGTAAAGGTCTTAATGTCAAAGGGCCAGATTTACAGAACTAATCTGAGACAAAATCCTAAACATACTACTTTTGGTATTGATAGAGCGAGCTTTAGAAAATATTTTATTCTGGCTCGTGATGTCATACTCTCATAATTTGAATTAATATATTAATGAGTGTTTGCATGATTTGTTTTATTAATCCAACCTAGATTAAGTTTGCACCACACATGAACACGCGGGAAACTAATTATATGTGCTCTTGTTGCATTTTCAAGTCTGTTTTTGTAACACATTATTAATATTGTCCTGTTTGTTATGTCTTTCCTATTGTCTTTGTCACTATTAACACGCAGCTGATCATTCATGGCATGTGCTTTTATATGTGCTTACATGTATGTCCTATGTTGTGTTTGTCTGTCTGTGTATCATTTAATCATCTTTTTACTCTTTCAGAAACATAAAGCTGGACTACATGAAGAATGGTAGTTATTATATGTGTTGCTTTATTTGTTTGCTTCTGCTAGTTGTCATTTATTAATGGGTTAATTACTAGCAGGGAAAGGGTGGGTAACAGAAGGGTTTGTTTTACCTGAATTAATTATTCTTTTGTGTTTGTTTAAATAATAGTTTTCTGAAAAAGTGACGCAAGCTGAAAGTGGCGCAGTGATGCAATCAGAAGCAGCGCAGAAAAGGCCTGCTGATGCTAAGCCACAGGAGAAAGTTTATTCTGAAGTGGAAGAAAAGCCTTTTATTATGAAAGCTTCAAAAAATGAACTGCTAAAGTCAACTCTGTGGAGTGGGTTTGGATGTGCCATGGAGAGCTCAGAGCTGACTGGCTCAAGGCTAAAAGGAAGAGACGTGACAAGATTTTGTATTGCTTGAACATTTTTGCTACAAATTGTAGCGGACTAAGGAACTGTCGCCAGGATTCTGTGCATGAACAAGGGCTCGGTGTAAAGCCTTGTCTCGTGGTGGAAGATGTCACAGTTTACTGTGGCGTGAGATGATTCAGCCAATGGAGAGCCAGAATTCAGCTGTTGGAATGTGAAAAATAGTTAGCTCAGCTTATTTTAGGGTATAAGAATAGGCGTTAACTGCAAACTTTTGGCTTACGCTCTTGATTCCAGAAGGACGTGTTCTGCTGTCCGTAAACTGTGACATCTTCCACCACGAGACCAGGCTTTACACCGAGCCATTGTTCATGCAAAGAATCCTGGCAACAGTTCCTTAGCATGCCAGACTTCAACAAAGAATCTGAGCTTCTAGACCAAATAGCAGAGATAAAATGTGCTGGAGAGAAAAATGATCATGTCTCAAAAGGCGATGAGCACGCAGGTACCATTGTTAAAATTAGTGCTCAGGAGTGGGTTGCAATCAAAGGGGAAAAATTCAATGAACATCTTTCATGCATCCTCATACTAATGTTTGCAATTCAGACATGGCAAGAGTTAAAACAATTACAAGATGAGGCACATGATGAGGAGAAAAACACATGGCTCAAAGAAAGTTTCAGACAGCAAGAGGAAAATGAAATTTGGTTTTACAGAGATGACAGACCTATTATGCTCAATTGCATGATTGCTGACATGGCACAGATGTACCATGGTCCAAGTCATTTAGCAAGAGACACAATGATTCAACTGTTCAGGGAAACATGTCTGACATGCCAGAAAAACAATCCAGATCAAAAGACATTTGAGAATTTGGGAACCATAGGCCAGGTGGGTGGTTCATTTGCAATAATTCAAACAGATCTTTTTGAAATGCCCCAACATAACACACTGAGATATGTCCTAGTCATCATTTGTTTACTTTCAAAATGGTTAGAAGCTTTTCCAACAAGAAAGAATGATACAGTTTCTGTATTCCATCAATTGGGAACAGATATGGAAAAGGAGCAGGCTCATGATTTATTGCCAAGAGACTTGATAAGAACAAAGGTTCGTCGGAGGAGAAACTGTCTAGTACCCAGGTGGCAGAAAGCAAGTCAGGTGACAACAGATACTGGATGGATGCATATCAGTAATACCGCACCTGATAACACTGATGAAGTTAGTGAAAAGACTACAACTGATTCAGACTCTGAAAAAGAAATTCCTGAAGAAAATCCAGATCTTGAAGATCGACAAGGTGGTCGACATCTGGATGATGATGTCAAAAATCCAGATCTTGAAGATCGACAAGGTGGTCGACATCTGGATGATGATGTCAATGTGAATGAAACATTGAATGAAGAAGATCTAGAGATTGTAATTCTAGATTCAGAAAATGAAGAAAATCTGCTAGAAGAATGTCAAGCAGAAAGAGAAGATTCAGAAGCAGAAAATTCTGAGCAAGAAAATAATCAAGTCCAGGAGAGTATTGAAAAGCAGAAGAGTAGCTCTGAATGTGGGAACAAGAATCCTGAAACTGGGAAGCTAAAGGTAATCCCTGAAGAAGAGGAAGAATTACTAAGTACCAGCTGTAAGGATGATGTTTCTAACGGAGTGAATGAATGAAAGTGAATTTATAACAGCGCGATTGCTGCCCTGAGGCGTCCAAGCGCTAAAAGGAACCAATGAAGGATAAGAGGTTGGGAACCAGAAGAAGAGGGAAGGAAAGCTAAGTTAAGTTAGACAGAATTGAATAGGTGTGTTTTTAATTGTTTACGGAAGGAAACGAGATCAGGATTGGATCTCAGGTGAAACGGGAGGGAATTCCAGAACTTGGCAGCGTTAAAGGCGTATGTCCTTCCGCGAGTTCTAGACCTTTTGACTCTGGGGACTGCTGCCATGAAGGCCTGACTAGAGCGCAAATTTCTACCTGGGTGATACTGGCTTACAAGATCACGGGTGATTGGAGGACCCGAATCCCAGAAAGCTTGATGGGCAGTACACATTGCTTTAAAAAAGACTCTCTTACGTACTGGGAGCCAGTGAAGATTGGTCAGAGCCGCCTTTACTGACAATCTGCGAGGAATCTGCAGCAAAGTACGCGCGGCACAGTTTTGTACCAGCTGTAGTCTCTTTAAGGTGTACTCTGGTGCACCCAGATATAGGACGTTGTTGGAGTCCAGCCGTGATTGTATCAGGCCCTGTATGGCTATCTGCTTTGCCTCCATTGGGAGCAAAGGAAGAACTTTCTTCAGTGTCCTGAGTATTCCAAAGCAGGTGGCTGAAAGCTTTGTGGCCTGGGTGTTGAGTGAGAGACTCCTGTCCAGCCATACCCCTAGGCTTTTGATGTTATCCTTCGGGGCCGGGGGGGGACCTAGACAGGGGGGCCACAGTGAATTGAAAAATGTGGGGTCGGCGGGGCCCAGGAGCATGAGCTCCGTTTTGTCACCATTAAGTTTTAATGATGACTGAGTCATCCAGGTCTTCACCTCCTCCAGACATTTGGTAAGTCCCTCTGATCGTGGTTGAAGAGCCTCCTGCGCTAATGAGACCACCAGCTGGGTATCGTCCGCATAGGATATGATCTTAACTCCATACGGACGAACTACCTCAGCCAGTGGCCTCATATAGATGTTGAAAAGCGCGGGGCTTAATGAGGAGCCCTGCGGGACTCCGCACTTCAGGGGAATGCTAGAAGACACTGTCTGTCCATCAAACACTTGGAATGACCTGTCGCTCAAGAAAGATTTTAACCAGAGCCACGCCTTGTCCACAATGCCGACATTCGAAAGACGGTTCAGTAAGGTGGCATGACTGACCGTATCGAATGCCGCACTGAGATCAAGGAGGACCACTGCCACTGATCCTCCCTGATCAAGGATTTTCCTGGACTCCTCGATGACCATTAGGAGGGCGGATTCTGTTCCATGCTTAGGCCTG
Source organism: Lissotriton vulgaris (assembly GCF_964263255.1). Lineage (NCBI taxonomy): Eukaryota > Metazoa > Chordata > Amphibia > Caudata > Salamandridae > Lissotriton > Lissotriton vulgaris. Next base: position 2,061,374,253 of record NC_141689.1, on the reverse strand, counting down.
AACCCTGTCTGGGTGGTGTCTAGCAGCTGGTTATCCTCAAGGAAGCTGACCAGCTGGAGATTGACATGAAGCTGCTGAGTAAAGAAGTTCCTAGGTACGGATTTGAAGTCTCAGAAACAAATACAGATGGGAGTGATGAAGAGTCTGAGATAAGAAAATTCGGAAAAAGGGCTTGGAAAGCTGAATGTAAAGAAAGCAAGCCTAAGAAGAAACTCTTGAGAAAAGGTGATGTCTGGCCTAAAGATTTAAAGTTCAAATATGAAGTGTCAAGTCAGAAGAGTGATTCAAACAAAAAAGAGCAAGCTGAAGAGAAGATTGACATGATTGCCAGGAAAAGCAAAAGACCATTGAGACCAAATGTAAAATACAAGTCTCCAGAATGGGCCTACATAACTATCACTCCAATAGTTGAGGAGTGCAGTAGCAGTCAAAATGGTGACAATGACTAAATTTAGTTTTCTTTTAGTTAAGGTTTATTTTTGGCATAACGCTGAATAAATTGTGTCAGTTTTCTTTAAGTTGAGATTTATTTTTGGCATAAGGCTGAAGAAATTTTGTTAGGATGACACAAGGTCGAAGAAATTGTGTTAGCTGGAAACACTTTTATGTAAGACGCAAGGTCGAAGAAAATATGTTTAGAATTTGAAAAAAAAAAAAAAAAAGAGGGGGTATATACTATACTAATTTTTCAAAAATTTTCAAAAATTTACTTTTGTTTTTTTTGTTTTGTTTTATAATACTCAGATTGATATTTGTTTTGTTGGTGCAATTCAAAAAGTAGTTATGCAATTTAAAACTTAGTTCCCTAAATTCATTGGGGGTTGGGGATTCAAAGGAAGGTGGAAAGGATTCAACTTAGCTGAATAAAGAAAGGGTAAAGGATATAGAATTAGTAAGATGTAAGACTCAATACTAATTATGAGATAGATGAAATTAGAGCTTAAGTACTAATCCTGAGTAAGCTTGAAACGTGTTCAATAGATAAAATTTTTAATTAAAATTTTTGGGTGTTGTTTGGTGATTTTGAAATCACCAGATGAGGGAGTTGATAGAGCGAGCTTTAGAAAATATTTTATTCTGGCTCGTGATGTCATACTCTCATAATTTGAATTAATATATTAATGAGTGTTTGCATGATTTGTTTTATTAATCCAACCTAGATTAAGTTTGCACCACACATGAACACGCGGGAAACTAATTATATGTGCTCTTGTTGCATTTTCAAGTCTGTTTTTGTAACACATTATTAATATTGTCCTGTTTGTTATGTCTTTCCTATTGTCTTTGTCACTATTAACATGCAGCTGATCATTCATGGCATGTGCTTTTATATGTGCTTACATGTATGTCCTATGTTGTGTTTGTCTGTCTGTGTATCATTTAATCATCTTTTTACTCTTTCAGAAACATAAAGCTGGACTACATGAAGAATGGTAGTTATTATATGTGTTGCTTTATTTGTTTGCTTCTGCTAGTTGTCATTTATTAATGGGTTAATTACTAGCAGGGAAAGGGTGGGTAACAGAAGGGTTTGTTTTACCTGAATTAATTATTCTTTTGTGTTTGTTTAAATAATAGTTTTCTGAAAAAGTGACGCAAGCTGAAAGTGGCGCAGTGATGCAATCAGAAGCAGCGCAGAAAAGGCCTGCTAATGCTAAGCCACAGGAGAAAGTTTATTCTGAAGTGGAAGAAAAGCCTTTTATTATGAAAGCTTCAAAAAATGAACTGCTAAAGTCAACTCTGTGGAGTGGGTTTGGATGTGCCATGGAGAGCTCAGAGCTGACAGGCTCAAGGCTAAAAGGAAGAGACGTGACAAGATTTTGTATTGCTTGAACATTTTTGCTACAAATTGTAGCGGACTAAGGAACTGTTGCCAGGATTATGTGCATGAACAATGGCTCGGTGTAAAGCCTGGTCTCGTGGTGGAAGATGTCACAGTTTACTGTGGCGTGAGATGATTCAGCCAATGGAGAGCCAGAATTCAGCTGTTGGAATGTGAAAAATAGTTAGCTCAGCTTATTTTAGGGTATAATAATAGGCGTTAGCTGCAAACTTTTGGCTTACGCTCTTGATTCCAGAAGGACGTGTTCTGCTGTCCGTTGATTACACGTAAGAAATGTAACTTTTTAAGACTTTGTTTTCAGGCGATGAGGGTAGAGACAGAATAGTTAGTTAGGTTTTGGAAATGCTCTTTTTCACTTATTTCTGCTAATGAATAATATTATCTTGAATTAAACTCTCTTTATAAAATGCTGAATAAAACTTTCTTATGACTTTTTCTAATGCTTGCTAAATAAAGTTCCAAACCTAAGTTTTTCTAAATATGTTTTAATAAACTTTTTAAAATGACAAGCTGGTTTTGTTTTTTGAAAAGAGTTCAATTACAACATATAGTATCCATTCACCTCATTCACTATGTTTATGGGCCTGGTATTGATTGGTAAGTGTGATAGTGGATTGTGTCATCATTTATAAAGAATTTTAGTTTCTGGGCTTCATCAGTATTCACAGAATGCACTAGCTACTTTTGGTTAAACTCACTACTTTTGGTTAAACTTACTACTTTTGATATTTACAGAAGGCATTTAGTAGTAGTAACTAACTTTACTACTACTAAGTGCCTTCTGTGAATACCAAAAGTAGTACGTTTAGGGTTTTGTCTCAGATTAGTTCTGTGAATCGGGCCCATTGTGTCTGTGTGCTGCTGTGAGCAGGCTTAGGAGGTTAGGTTGTAGCTATCCATTCGGGAGAGATCAGTTGTGGAGGACGTCTTTGAGCTGCCTTTTGAATTGTAGGTAGGAGGGGTAAGTCCTGATATGGACTGGGATGGAGTCCCAAATTTTGGGTGCATTTCCTGCGAAGCTTCGGGTACAGCTTTTTGTTTGCGAGTCCTCGAAGAAATAAGGAGTAGAGTGCTGGTACTCCTTAGTCGTCTTGTCTGACAGGCCTTCTGGAGTTTGGCGGCAAGGTAGGCAGGTTTCCTTGTGTGCAGCGCTTTGTGCGTGAGGCAGGCATTTCTGAAGTTGGCCCGCATTTCGATTGGGAGCCATTTTAGCTATCTGAGTGCAGGGGAGATGTGATCACATTTCTCTACTCCGGTGACCATTCTGGCTGCTGCGTTCAGAGTTGATCTGAGGGGAGCTAGGTGAGATTTGTCTGATCCTGAGAGGGTTGCAATCCCGTAGTCCAGTCTGGACAGCACCTGGGTGGCTTGCTTGAGGTCATTCGGAGGGAAGAAGGGTTTTATTTTGTTGAGTAGTTTAAGTTTGAGGAAGGAATTATTTGCGGTGTTCTTGATGTGTTTGCTCATGTCTAATTTAGGGTCCAGGATGATGCCCAGCGATTTTGCATAATCGGCTAAGGTGGGGTTGTAGTTGAGCACATCAATAGCTTTTAGCTATTCTGTGATTTAGGGGTTCTTCTCATCGTTGGAGATGAGGAGGATTTCTGTCTTGTTTTGATTGAGTTTTAGGTGGTTGCTTGATAGCCAGTGTTGGACTTCTCTTAGAGTGCTGTTCAGTCTCTCAATGTCTTCAATGGAGGAGGTTTCCAGATAGATCTGGGTATTGTCTGCATAGAGGTGGAAGGGAATGTTGGATTTTTTGAGTATGTTGGTAAGGGGTTCCATATAGATGTTGAAAAATTGTGGGGAGAGTACTGATCCTTGGGGGACTCCCTGCTAACCGGGAGTAGGTCAGACGAGAACGTTGGTCATTTTTATACTTTGGGTGCGGTTCTGTAAAAAAGAGGTAAACCACTGTAATACCATCTCTTCTACTCCAGCCTTTTCTTGAAGTGCCTTAATGAGTAGTTTGTGGTCAACCGTGTCGAAGGCTGCTGATAGGTCCAGGAGTATGAGTAGGCAGCATTGGCCTGTATCAAGAGGTTTGTGCATATCATCTATTACATTTAAGTTTGCTGTTTCTGTACTGCAGCCTTTTCTGAAACCCGATTGGTGAGGGTCTGGGAGGTTGGTGCTGTCCAGGTATAGAGTAAGTTGGAGGAGAACACATCTTTCCAGGATTTTTGCTAGGAGAGGGAGGTTGGAGACAGATCTGAAGTTATTCGGATTGTTTGTGTCTGAGCCCGGTTTTTTCATTAGAGGTGTGACTTGGCCGCTTTTGAGACAATCCGGCATGACTCCGGTACTCAAGGAGCTGTTTATGATCTTGTCCAGTACGGGGCTAGGGAGAGTTTGAGCTTTTTGGCCAGTTGTGAAGTGAAGGTATGGGATCCGAGACGTGTGCTGAGGGTTTGGTGGTGGAAATCATTTTGATCACCTCTGCTTCAGAGATCGGATTGACAGATTTCCATAGTTTGGGGGAGTGCTTGGGTGTGGTATCTTCTCCCTGGGGGCGATTTGCTGTCTGGGGGACTGCTTTGCACGTCCAATGAGAGTTCTAGCTTGGTGATTTTGTCATTGAAGAAATTGGCAAAGTTGTCACACAGGCCTTTGGAGGCCACAACTTGAGTTGAAGGGGGCCTGGAAGTTTGTTGTCTGATGAGATTGAAGAGTTCTTTAGATCTGTTTTTAGTGTTGCCCAGGGCATTACGGAAGAAGAAAGTTTTGTCATTCTTCATGTGTTTTTTGTATTTCCTTTGTACTGTTTTGAGTCTAGCTTGTAGGATTGAGGACAGGTTTTTTTTGTCAGAGTCGTTCTGCCACTCTTAGTTCCCTTCTTTCGGCGTTTAGGTCTGTATTGAACCGCAATCTAGATGGTATGTTCCTGACTCTTGTCAGTTTCAGGGGGGCTATTTGTTCCATAATGGAAGTCATAGTACTGTTGTAGTCTGAGGTGAGTTCTGCTGTTGAGAGTTCACCAGTGAGGATGTGGAGGAGAGACCCTTACTTCCAGGTCTGCAAGGGGAGTCTGACTTAGTTTTCTCGCCCAGCGGGGGGTGGGGGGGTCCTTTGTTCGGGGCTGGGATTGAATCCTTTGGTTCATGTGTAACACAATGATGTGGTGATCAGACCAGTCAACAGGCAAGGAGTGGATGATGAAGACTAGGTTTGCTTGAGCAAAAATGGCATCGAGGATTGAGCCTCTGTAGTGATTTTTCTCTGTACAGTGTTGGATGAGGTTATTGTTGCTTAGGATATCATTTAAGGTTTTAATTAGCATGTTGTTTTCCTCATTCCAGTGTAGATTGAGGTCGCCTAGAATAATGTTATTGGAGTCACGGAATGAGCATTGAGTTATCAGGTTGGAGAGGTGTTCACCGAAAGAGGAGGTGTTTCCTGGCGGGTGGTATAGGAGATGGCAGAGTAATGTTCTGGTGTCACTCATCTTAATGTTGGCAGTAAGACATTCAAAAGAGTTATTATATTATATTTGAGGGCATCAGTTTCTATCATGGAGATGTTGCTCTTATGTATGATTGCTATACCCCCTCCTCGCTGGTTTTTTCTGTCTTTGTGGATGATTGCGAAGCCTGAGGGCACAAGCATGTCCATACTTGGGGGAGAGAACTCATTTAGCCAAGTTTCATGATGTCTATGTTGTGGGTAAGGATGGTCTCAGTCAGTTTTGTTGCATGTTTGGTGGCCGACATGCAGTTAATGGTACATAGAGAGAGTGGTCCCAGTACCTAGGGGCAGATTTATGTTAACTGGCGCATCCCCAGGGATGCGCCAGTTAACATGCGCCACAGTGCGCCACTGCTCCGCCAGCCATGGTGCGCCGCATTTATAATGCGGCGCACCATGGTGCAAAAACGGCACAGATGCGTGACGCATCTGTGCCGGAAATGTGGCGCATTGCTGGAGTTGCGTCGCAAGCGCGACGCAGCTCTAGCAAGGCTCGGGGGTGCCCCATTTTAACAATGCTGCGTCAAGACCTACGCCTGCTTCAAGCAAGCGCAGGCTTTTGACGCAGCATTGGCTTAAAAGTGACTGAGTGAAATCTCATAGATTTCACTCAGCCACTTTTGCGAGGCGCACCTGCCCCGGAACGCCCACCTTGCGCCGGAACGCCCACAAGCGGCGCAGGGCTTTACAACGTGACGCATCTGCCTAGATGCGTCACGTTGTAAATTGTTCGTAGGAATGCGCCACGTTTACGCCGCCTTGCGTGACGCAACAGCGGCGTAAACGTGGTGCAAGGGCCTCATAAATCTGCCCCCTAGTATCTAATTAAAACAAAGATATAGAAATACAGGTATATATGCAAAAATAGAGACACAAATGCATGTATTAAATTAGCACACTGTGATTAAATAACAGTGTGCTAATGTAATACATCCATTTGTGTCTCTATTTTTGCATATATACCTGTATTTCTATACCTTTGTTTTAATTAGATACTACATACTGGGACCACTCTCTCTATGTACCGTAATGCACCCAGGTCCCAGTGACTTTATTGGTTATACCCCTCTTTTGTAACATGGCCTGCAGTTAATGAGCATTCAGTTGGTATTGGATCTCTCATTTTTTAGATTCTTCTTTAGCAGGGCCCTGGGGATATTAGTGAGGAAGGCTGGGGGTCTTGTGGACAAGGGGGGTGGCCTCTTCCAAATCCAGTGATAACTGGATCTTGAAGCTAGGGGGAACAGTAATGGATGTGTCATATGAGGAGGCAAGATCCATAGCTTCATTTGTGGATATTGTGGTTCTAGTTCTTTTGGGTCTCTGTTTCTGGTTCGGGAGGGGGGTTGTGGTCCAGCTGAGCCTTTGGGTCTTGTGAGACCTCGAGTGAGTAGAGTTGGTGAATGAGGGTGTCGGATGGGCTTTCGGGGTGAGGTGAGGTTCAGTAGGATTTCTGAGAGGCCCAGTATTACCATTTCTAGCTGGCGTTCCAGCAGGGCAAATCGCTGGGTTGTCTCTCCGGAGGGGGGGCGCCCTGAGAGGACGTTGCGTTTTTTGTTGTTTTCGGTCTCTGTGTCTGGTTCCAGATGGGGGTTGTGGTTGTGCTAAGTTGTTGAGTCTTGTGAGGCCTTGTGTGATTGGAATTGGTAACTATGGGTGTCGAGTATGGGTGTAGGCTGGGCTCTTGGGGTTGGCTTTTGGTGTTGGAGATACACCAGTTATCGCTATGGGTAGTCCTGGATATGGGGTGTGGAAGATCTTGGCGTGGTTCAAGCTGCCATCTCTTGTGTGTCAGTAGAGGGAGAGATTTAGGAGTCAGTAACTGCCGATTAGGTACGCTGGTTGTTAATTGTGAGTGGTGTTTTAAGGATAGAGGGGATGGGTGTTGTTCGGTAGGGCGTTGGAGATCCTCTGTGGCTGGGCTCTGATTAAAATTGGATGGGTGGAATGAGTTGAGCGCTATTGTGGAGGAGTAGATGGAGGGGAGGATGGTGTCTGGAGGGGGGAGGTTGACTTTCGTGGCAAAGGTCTTGTGATTGCTTTGTGCGATCTTATGGAGGGGCGGTCTATCAGGAGATAGGGAGTTGGACGGGAGGTAGTTGTGTAAATTCGCTGGGGCATTGCGGAGCGAGGGGAAGAAGGAGTCGAAAGCTTCTAGTTTGTCATTGTTAGCTTGGATCATAACTGTGCCGTTGGGGTAGATTGTCACTGAGGTATTGCTGCTGTGTTTAGGGCGATTCAGGAATGTAATAGTTAGTTTGCAGCTGTAGGGTGTGTTAGTTGTTTTGGACATGTGCAGATGTGTTTTGAGGATGGTGCTCCAATTAGCAGGTCTTAAAGTATAGAAAATGAGGTCAGTTTTTAACTGACCTTTGGAAGATCAATGGTATATGTCTGCGAATTGAGTTTCTGGGTGCTGTCTAATGAGTCTGTGTTTGAGGTTTCTTTTTGCTTTTGGTGTGAGGTTGGGGGGAAGTGATGGAGAAAGAGTTCTTGCCGTGTGGTTTCAGTCCATTAGGTGTGGAGGCGCAGAGGAGGGATGAGGTGGGAGTTGACATTTATCTTGGTTGGGAGGGTTGAAGGTTACCCAGGGCTGTGTTCAGTCTATTGGTCAGAGAGGGTAGGAATTAGAATCGGTTAGGGGTGAGTAACCCCCTCCGTGTCTGAGAAGATTTAGGGAAGGGTTTCTTGCTCTTTCATACAATGTGTGCTTAGCCTTAGATCGCTCTGTGAGAGTTAAGTGTGATTGGAGGTGTGGGAACTACCTCTCTGTTTACCTCTTCTATCTTCAGGTAGTGGTCAGGGAGCTGGGGTAGGTGATATTAGGATTGGGTGAGGTGAGGAGAAGTGTCAGGTGTTTCTGTGGCCTGTGCGATTAATTGTTCTGCTGCTTTGGGGCTCTGGGGGATATTCCTTAGGTTGGTTATGAGGCTGTGCTGTGGAGAGGATCTGGTATGTAGGCGTTATTTGTGGATATACGCCATCTTGGATAGCGTTTATCCTAATTCTTGCAATTTATTAAAACCAACTATACATTTAAAACAAAATCACAGAAATAAAAATAAATAAATTTTAAAGACAAATTTGATGTTCAAATATATCATTCAGATTTTTTTTTAAATGATCACAATAGTCAATACAAGTTAAAAACACAACAAAAAGTGGGACAAAAAGCAGCAAGAAAAATGATTTCAAATCAAGATGACATCACAATAATCAGACACACATATAAATAAAATTTAAATGCACACAACTGAAACAGCAAAATTCCTGTTAAATATCAATCATTAAGTGTTGCATTTGTCATTGATCCGTGATGTATTCCAACACAAAGCATTGACGCCTTTTGGTGGGTCCAAAGTAATATCTCACCCACCTTCTTCAGGAAAGTAAAATTCTTCGCACCTCGAACCAATAATTCTAAATAAAAATAAAACAAAACAAAAAAATATATATATACACATATAGAAAACACGTGTTGAACTGATTTGATTAAAAAGTCCCTCAATCACTCCCACCATTAGACCAAAAATCATATTTTAGGACCTGTCACTGGTTGCACTCATACTTCATTCATTCATAGGTACGGCACCAAGGAGCTTGATCTCTCAAGGTACAATGACTCCCCAATCAGGGTCTAGTTCAAGAATACAGGCTACATAGAACTCTGCAACCAAATTCCCAAACATTGAGACAAAATACCCCAATGATCCCGTGAGCATACCACTGGATCTATTACCAGTCTCAGCAGAACTCCATTTACTCATTTATTCAGCATCAAGGGGCAGATTTCCCTCCAAATGAAAGTACTCCCAAACTCAGGTGTAGTAAAAAGACGCAGACTAAAATCCTCACCATTCAAGGCTGTAAGAGATACGCAAAAGATAGAGCATAGTAGTGATCTCAAAATCATACCTTGTAGCTCAAGATTACATTACTTAATTTTGCTTAAGCATTTACCTTATTAGAAGAAAGAAAATCCCTCTCATTTTTTGGAATGGCATAGAAGCACTTTTTACCAAAAGTTCACTTTCTTATGTAAATGGTTAAAAGCAAGAAGGAAATACACCCAATCTAGATGGAAACAAGTGTAGGGAGAATTATTTTTAAATATAACTCTCCCACTAGGGCTCGTGTAAATAACAACCCCTCCAGAGAAATACCTGAAAAATGTCCAGACTAGTTACGTCTTTCTCTCAAATCCACGGGAGGGAAGGCAAATTCTCACTCCGCACGATGTATGCAATAAAGTATGTCTAAACAAACAAAGGTGAAATGAAATTCTCCAAAATTGCGATATATATTGGCAATAGTGCATATTATCCTAAGAAGGCATAACAGTTAAAAAGCCTGTCCTACAGCTAATGGACTCGGACATAATGCTCAACAGCAGATTTAAAAATAAAGGAGAGGTCTTTCTATTACTGACTCGGTTAAAGGGATGCTGAGCCCTGTTTTGAATCCTACCTAATTAAACTAAAAGCACGTTCCTCACCAACATACCCCTCCTGCTTACCTATAAGGTAGAATCACGTTCCTTGTATCGGGGATTCAACACTGGGTACTCTGCGTCTGTATACGTGTCTCTTGAAAGCGCAAACAGATCTCTATTTAAACCTAAAAAGCCTGCGACTATTCTAGCTGGTCTCGTATGTATCGCAGCTGTGATAAAAATCTCACGTGGTATTGGGAGGTTCCGAATGGTGCCATCTTGGAATGAATATCCAGGAAGGTATCATTTATAGTAAAAAAGCCCAACCCTGCCTACCAAATTGGCATACGCCACATCATTAACATAATTCCCAGAGTATTTTCGAAAATAAATTAAAGATCCGCTCAGGGCTGGTCTCAATACCTATTATGAATTTTAAAAAACTGTGTCACGTAATTGAGGGAGATTCACAGTGGCGCCATCTTGAAATGGGAAACCAAGAAGGTAGCGTTTAATGGAAGTATATAGCCTTGCTTACCAGCTTTTTATTCTGCCACACTTTTAACATGATTCCCCAAAAATGTTTTGGTTATTAAATCAACATCATTCTGGGGAAAAGAAAACACGAATTTTACAGCCACTAATTGTTCGTAATATAGAGAAACCCCACCCGTAAATGTCAATTTGGGGTCAAAACTGCCAATAAAGATACACCCACATGGCACTCTCTTACTCAATGTCCTACTCTCAATCTAATATCGACTAGAGGGAATGGTTAGTCAAAGTGGTAATATTAGACTAAATGTAATGACAATACCGTACTAAAAATAAGTTTACAGAAGTCCCACGCATTTATAGTAGCATCTGATCTGCAGTATTTATCTCAAAATAAAAAAAACCTAAACCTGATATATGCATAACTCAGAGAAGCCTGGCTACAACTTGCCCACCATCCATTCCCATTCCTCTTTAGAATTAAGGCCTTTGCGCATGTTATTCAGAAGGGAAATGTATCACTGTTCTTGAGATTTTCTTTTGGTCTCAACGTTCCCACCTCGTCTACCAATGGTTACCTTTTCTAATATGAACCATCTTAAATCGTTCTCCTTATGTCCCATTTCAATCAAATGAGAGACTAAGGGGGCATTTTCCTTTTTGTTTTAATAGCTGACATATGTTCCTGGACCCTCCCCCATAGTTCTCTACTGTTTTCCCCAACGTATCCTAAGCCACATGGGCAAAGCTGCAGATAAACCACATTTTTACTTTTACAGTTATTCAGGGTTTTGGATCTTAAATGTTGTTCATTAAATTCCAAATCTTTTGACTGTATGCACAATGCACATATATTACATGTGTCACATTTGACATTGCCAATAGCTCTGGTATTAATAAGAGTTCTTTGAGTCTCTCTATGGTCCTCAAGGTACGTATGTACAAGCTCGTTTCTGAGATTCTTATTGCGTTTAAACGCAAATAGTGGTTTCTCTAATTTATGATCGTCTTCATAGTTGGGAATGTGCCAATTCTTGTTCACAACATTCTTAATTGTGTTGCTCACATTTGAGTATTTACTTACAAAGACCAACTTATTCTTGTTTTTGTTATTCTTGCCTTGTTCATTATTCTCGAACATGGCTTCTCTATTGTAAAACTTGGCTCTTTTAAAAGAATGATAAATCAATTTTTTTTGGGTATACCCTATCTTTGAACTTTTTTTTAAGGATTTCCGAGTGTTTATAAAAATCCTCCAAATTAGAGCAATTTCTCCGAAGACGGAAAACTTGGCTAAAGGGGATATTATCCTTTTGATACTTAAAGTGAACACATGAGTAGTGTAGAAGGGTGTTTTAATCTATCGGCTTCGTTAAAAGCTCTACTTCTAGGATATCATTGACACCCTTAATTGTAATGTCCTAGAAATCCACCCTAGTTTTACTGATCTGAGATGTAAATTTCAGATTGGGGTCACCCAGATTGAGCCAAATCAAAAATTCATTCAAAAGATCGAGGTCACCATCCCAGATGAATTAATATCGTCAATGTAGCGGTACCAGCCCCTACATTCTCAAAGAAGGGAGCAAGATTGTTAAAAATGTGTCTCTTTTCAAACTTTTCAACATAAAGACAGGCCAGACTTGGGGCACAGGTAGCCCCCATACTGGTCCATTTCTTTTGTTTGAAAAGTTGATCGCCAAAAATAAAGTTGCTATTCCTTAAAATAATTTTCACACATGCAACAATAAAGTTTTTGTTGACCCCTTCCAGGTCCACCTCCATCAATAATTCACGCACCATTTCTATGGTGTCATTTTGGAGGATGTTTGTATAGAGAGACTCAATGTCCAGAGTAACCAGAAACTGAGTCTCTCCACAGAACGGGTTTCCCTCCAATACCGAGATAATGTGTGATGAGTCTTTAACATAGGATTTAAGACCACTCCCCAACGGACGCAAAAAGCAGTCCACATATTTGCTGAGTGGTTCTAGAAGTGAATCTATACTACTAACAATAGGCCTCATGGGAGGATTATCAGGATTTTTATACGCCTTTGGCAGGCCATATAGTCCAGGAATCTGCGGTTCTACATTATTTAAAAACTTGAATTCTTCCTCGCATATCCAATTGTTATCTTTTGCTTCATTAAGCAATCGTAAACAGTCTCTAGACAACATGGTGAGGGAGCTACTCTGAGCAGATTCATAATGCTCGACCACATTTAACATACTAGTCATCCTCTCATTGTAGATGTTAGTGTTAAAAACTACTACTCCCCCACCCTTGCCTGCTGGTTTTATTGTCAACCTCTCATTGTTTTTCAGGGCATTGATGACTTACAATATTGTAGGGAAAAAATGATTGCTATCATTTAGGATTCTATGTATGTCACTCTCTACTGCTTTTTCAAATACCTCTACTTTTTTTCTTACCATACCTAAAGAACGAGTAAAAGAAGATTGTGGTTTTAAGCCAGAGTGATTGACCACATCCCTGGGTGGTTGATTCTCAAAAAACAAATTTAGTCGGATTTTGGGAAAGAAAGCACACAAATCTTCAAGCAACATGGGTTAAACTAACCCATTTAGAATAAATACCTGCATCACCCCAGAGTACCTAATAAGTTATGAATATCAGGAGTGGGGCTTCTTAGTTACAAAGAAAATTCATAGCAATGATTGCCCAACTTATTCTGGATAGGAGCTTCATTCCTAGAGGGCGCTCCATATTGTGCACACAGCATAGTCTGTGTGACGCACACCATGTTATCTATCCTGCTGCTGCTGTTCCTGTGAAGAGAAAGAAATCAGTAGCACTTTCAAGGTCAGCAGTGAGCCCAGGAACACACGTAGTACTGGGCAGACCCTACATGCAGAGAGCCTCTCCTACCCCTATGATCATAAGCTGTGAGCCGGCCTCTTAGTGAAGGCATCGATTTCTACAGCTGAGTTAGGCTGCTGCTGATCTGCTCCAACCTTTTATTCCTAGCAGCATTCCCATTATTCCAGCAAAGACCTCAGCTCTAGTAAATGGTGGACTAGAGTGATGTTCTGAGGTTCAAAGTATTGTTCATTTTATACCTTGCATAAGTTCCTCATGAGTGTTTCAACCGTTTTGGAGGGCGTGGCTTGGTGCCCGCGGAGCATGGCGGCATCTGAGTGAAACTCTCCAATGTGTCTTGAAGGTTCCGCACTATTTGGCTATCTTCTGTGAAGTTGCTGAGCGTCCAAGATGTCTAAAGGCTTGCTGAGTGCAATATGACCCCTGTTGCACCTGCTTACAGAAACGAAGCAGCTTTTTCCCGACAGTGAGTTTCTTTCACTGCCGCCATTTTGTTTTATTTCCGCGATTATGGAGCTCTTTGTAACGAGGGCACATTTGTCTACAAACACCTAATTTTATTATCAATGTGCTTGGAACTCAGTACTTTTATCATATTTAACTATGGGATCCTTGCTATTGATCGATTATCCCAACTTTCAGCATTATGTTGAGGTCTCTGTGAAGAAACAGCTATGGCAGCCATTTTGTGGCCCTCTACTCATCTTTTAGGCATAGGCTTCATTTCACTTCCTTATAATTGATCTGAAGTGTGTACGATTCTTGTATTTACAATATATCTAGTCATGCCTTTGCAATGGTGACTTTCTTTTTCACCTTTTAAGGTCATACCAATCCAAATGCTGGACTGACTCTTTTCTTCAAGGTTTTTCTTCTCTATAAATTTGACCTCACCTTGTTTGACCTTAAGCATATTTATATCTGAGAGTCAGGTTGACCTGTGCGTTATGGGCAGAATGAAGACAACTCTCTCTACGCTTTTTGAGCCAAAGCATATTTTTGTCAAGAACTCAAAAATTTTCACTGAGTTTTCTAAGCTGAAAGATTCACTATGTCGCCTCAGAGCTCAGTGACAACAATGGATCCCTCACTGGCACCACCAGGGAAATTCTTCACTAAACGTCTAAAAAAGGACCCTCCTTCTCCGCCTAAATCAGTTTCGCCTGTTTCTATGGAGTTGCTGATGGAGGAAATCAGGGCCCTTCGACCCTTTATGGAAGAGACTATTATCAAATTCCAAATACTTACAGATACTGGACTCATCTTGATACAAGAGTCTCTGTAGTTGAACACAGCATTTCCTCCTTTAAAAAAAACCTGTGCTAATGTTTCTCAACTTCATTCCCAAGTCTCTGTACTCCAATGACAGGTTGAGGATCTTGAAAACCGTAATAGGTGGAATAACCTACGTATTTATGGCCTTCCAGAGGGACTGGAAGGATCAGATTCTATCACCTTCTTTACATCTTTCCTCCCTAAATTACTTCATATGCCAGAGGGAACTATACTTAACATTCAATGAGCACACAGATTGGATTGCATTCCATCTAACGCTTCACCTTCACGATGACCAAGAGGAGTTATCTTATACTTTTTAGAATACACTGATTTTTAAAAAGTTTTGTCAGCGGTCAAATCTTCTTAACAAATTACCTGGTCAGGCTCAACCTTATTTTTGCACAGGATTATGCTAAAGCTACTGCTAACAGACATAAGGCTTTCCTAAATATGAGACCTGATCTCCGTTCGATAGGTGCCCGTTACAGTCTTTTTCACCCTTGTCTTTTTAAGGTCACGTACAATAACAGAACAACAACAGTGATATTCTTTGGATTTAGATAAGCTTATTGTTTTAATCTAGTTTCAAAATATGTTAGTTTGCTTTGTGTGTTTTCATTGTTTTTCTCGTTCACTGTGTGTTTTATTAATTATCTTAATACTTGTTATTCTTTGCATCTGCAGATTTTTCCCCCACCATGGCGTGGTATTTCTCCGGTCCTCCATTTGGTTGAACCTTGATGTATCGTCTGTTTCATGTGGTTTCACCCCCCCCCCTCGTGTTTCCCTGAATCCTCTTCAAGTAGGTATGTTATCCTTTTTTTTTTCTTCTTTTTTTCCTCTCCAAATACTTTTCTCTTTTCAGGTGTCGTTGATATTTTTCTTCTCTGTTTCTTTCTTCATTCTATTCCTTCTCTTCTTTCAGGTGTCTTGATTACTGATGGTCTTTTCCTCCTACTTTTGCCCTCAAATATCTTTGCCATTACTTCATCTAGTTTCTTCTATTTCTCTTTTTACTCGCAATTCCTCTAATGTGTTTAATAATTCAAATGTTTTCTCTTATCAACTTTATTGCTCGTTTCGATTGACTTCCTTATCTCTATTTCTTCACCCTATAGTTGAATCGATCATATATATGATACTCCTCTTTTTCTATATCTCCTATTACTATTTCGTTGAATTGGATTATTATTGTTCAATTTTTCTATTTCGTCCTCCTTTTCACATGTTATACCGTTAAAATTAGTACCTTGGAACGTTAGGGGATTAAATTATCCTATCAAAAGACAAAAAGTCTTAACCCACCTGGCTAAATTAGAAGCTAATATAGTGTTTCTTCAAGAAACTCATCTCACAGATGTTGAATCATTAAAGTTAAAAAAGGGTTGGGAGGGGGAAATGTTCTTTTCCCAAGGTAATGGTAAATATAAGGAGTTATGATACTTTGTCGTAAATCGTCACAGGAGTCTGATACAGATGGCCGTTGGCTTAGTGTTAAACTACTACTGATGTGTGCTCCAGTCTCTTTTCTAAACGTCTATGCCCCCACTGGTGGTGACTCATCTTTTTGGTCTTCGTTAGCTAAGCAAATTACTCTTTGTATTGAAGCCAATTTTATATTAGCGAGTGATTGTAATCAGGCTTCTGACCCATTTATAGATCGAAATTCTGAAGTTTCTTTTATCCCTAATAAACTCCACAAATCTTTTGTCCACGCTATCACCCAACATACACTTCTAGATATGTGGAGATTATGCAATCCCGTCACTAGAGAATACACTTTTTATTCACCCATTCACCACACTCACTTATGAATGCAGAAATTGGTCCTATACTATTATCGGACTATGCCCCTATCTCAATTAACCTTGACATAGTGCCTAGGGTTAATGCTTCCAGAAGACGGTGTTTTAATAATACTCTTCTTTTGGATCCAGCATTTACATCTTCCCTCACTACCTTCTTTAATGAATATTTTTTAATAAACCAAAATGACTCTCTATCCTTCCCAACTATTTGGGATGCCTTTAAGGCCACAGCGAGAGACTTCATCATAAATTAAGTTGGCAAAAAACGTAAAATTGAGCACAAACGTGCCAATATTCTTTTTCAAGATATAAAGAGAATGGAGCCCTCATATTATACATCTAACTCAAAAGATGTTCTAACCGCTCCTATAAAAGCAAAGTTACAGCTTAATAAAGAATCAACAGATAATGCCTCACTAAATCTACTGAAATCCAGTGCGAAATTTTATGGTGGTAAAAATAAAGCAGGGAACATTTTGGCTAACTATTTAAAAACCTGGAATAACAAGCAAACACATTGAGTCTATTTATGATGAACATTCTGTCTTGAAATGAAGGATGCAGACATTTTGAATTAATTTTATTTGTATTACAAATCATTGTATTCCTCAGAAACAAACCCCACAGATCTTTTGTTGTCACAATGTTTCTCCACCATACAAAAACCCCAGCATATTCCTCCCAATTTATCCTCCTTGGAATTTTACCTAACACAGCTGGAACTTTTGGATGCTCTCCAACATCTAAAAAAAGATAAAGCACCTAGGCCAGATGGTTCACTGTCAAATTGTGTCTTCACTTCTCTAAATTATAAAAACCCAAATTGCACTTCCTGATAAATTCCTTTTGCTCCCTGGAAAATTCAGTTGGCTCTTTTTCAGAAGCGCACATATGCCTCTTACCCAAAGATGTTAAAAATTCAAAGTGTTGTAAAAATGACAGGCCCATCTCTCTAGTCAACATCGATTATAACATTTTCTCCAAAGCACTAGCTCTCTGTTGAGTTTCCCATTTAGCATGTATATTAGGTAAGGAGCAATCCGGCTTTGTCAAAGGACGAGTTATCACAGATAATACTCGACTATTTTTCAATATTTTATCCGAAACCTCACATCTAAAGCATCCCCTTGCAGCAATATAATTAGACGTGGAAAAATCATTCAATAGAGTTGAATGGCCATACCTATTTCATACCCTTAAAGGGTTTGGCTTTGGCCCTTAAATTATTTTCTTAATTTCCCTCCTCTATTCTAATCCTCGCACTGCAGTTTGCACTAATGGCCTACTATCTCCATTTTTAGGTCTCGCCTGAGCCAGCACATGCGCTGCACTGCGAGACATTTAGTGTGTGGGCTTTCAAAAGTCATACCACACGCTTTTGGCTGGCAAAGAACGTGCGGTTACGCGCACAATGATGAGCAGTGGCGCCATTTGGCTTTCCTCTCTCATCATTGTGCCCGCACACCACTAGCCAGCCTGTGTGCTTTTTTTTAATTTCCTTTTGGTACGCACACGTGCACACAACTCCAGGTCGCAACAGCACGTCTTGTTTTAGGACCTGTGCCCTGTAATTGCCCTATTGCGTGGGACGGCCATTGCCCACCAGGGAGCAATTCACTGGCCATTGGTGGCGTCTGTTCTGTTCTTTGCTTGCGGCGCTTTTGTACCCATCACAGCGGCAGAATAGCTAAGGCTGCTGGGAGCACCAGTGACAGCGAGAAGCGCCGAGCTTCGGCCTGCTCCTCCGATGTTTACTGCCTGCTTCCACATCTGTTGAATTTGAACTGCCAGTCACGTGGACAGAGCATCCTTTCACACTTGCGTGCACACAGCAAGTAGAAGAGAGTTAAATTGTGCATGGTGTATAACTATGGCCACCGTCCACGCGCCGATAAAAGCCTCTCAGCTTGATGACAACCAGAAGCAGTAATACACACTCACTCCCTTCTCAGCTGTATGAAGAGCTCACGGATTCAGTATAAGCAGTCATAAACATTTCATTAAGCAGAAACAATTTCCAGTCACTGAAATGCGTATTTTATTCTCCGCTTTCCCTTTTTTATTCCCCACCCCCGACCCTGTGCGTGCAGGCTCCATTCTGTCGGTATTGTTGAGTAATAACATTTCCATTCATTGTTTTCTCATTTTTGGCTGTGTTTTGTGCATTTCCCTCATCTGATGTCTGCCTGTATTCCTGATTCTGTGATGAAGGCTTCTGTTTTGAGAGGGCTCTTGGCCTGAAGCCACACATGTGTTATTTTTGGTAGGACACTCACAGGCAGCCCACAGCCCTGCTGGTGAGGTCGTTTCTGTGTAGCTGCTTATCTGATTTAGTCCTAATTATAATTTCAGGGGCTTCCTCTCTCCTCTACCTCTAACGCACTGCCAGGCGCTGCACCTCAAGACAAGATAAGAGTTTCTCTCTGGCCCTTCATGCACAACACAAAACGCTTCCCTCAAAATATCACCAACAAGCATTGGTATAGCCAATAGGTCTAACCTTTGGGACCTTATAAGTGTTTAGTTATCCAGCACAATATCCTTGGTGCAACAGCATCAAGTGTTGCATGGCTAAACACTTATTGGATATGCCAATGCTTGGTTGATTTAGGCAGAGGAGTGCACCAAGGATGCCCCTTATCCCCTTTTCTTTTCAATTTGGCTCTTGAACCTTTTATCTCAAAAATTTGTCAAAATCCACATATACATTGCTTGAAACACCAACATCTCACATTAAACTTGCAGCATATGCTGATGACATATGGCTTTTTATTTCAAAACCTTGTCATTCGATTCTGCTATTTTAGCAGAGGTACAATCCTTTTCCTTAATTTCTGGATACAAATTAAATGGTGACAAATGTGAGATTCTGCCTTTGACTAATTACACTTTTAAAGTAGATTTTAACGCAGCTAACTTTACATGGAGCCCCAATCATATTAAATATTTAAGGTTACATTTTACGCCTTCAATTCCTGATACTGTGGCGTTGTGCATGAACAAATGTACTCAAAAAATGTGAGAGCTCACAACTAAATGTAAATGGCACCCCTCTTTATTTGTCTTGGTGGGGTTGCCTTGACACTATAAAAATGATGCTCTTCCTTATAGTATTATCCACATTTCCAATATTCCAGTCCCTATTTCTGCTAAATTATTTAAAAACATTAAAAACGTAACTCCATACTTTCCTTCTTCTTATGGAGTAATAAGAAACCTTGTATGTCTATCTCAAAACTAATCCGCCCTAAAAATGAAGGGGAGTTAATTTTTCCAATTTTTCTGCTTCTCAAAAAGTATTTCTTTTATGTCAAGCTTCATACTGGCTGCTTGACTCCACAGAAGAGTGCCCTTTATGGACGTCAGTTGAGATCTCATTTCTATCCCCTTTTTCTTTTCAAGAATATCTCTGCTTTTCTCGTAAACCCCAATCCCTCTCCACTCCTATAATTAAGCTTACTTCTAAACACCTTGGCTCACTTTACCCTTTAGCTCCTGAGACTCTTGATTCCTTCCTCAGCTCAACTATATGGCATAATAAAATTTTGTTAATACGTAATAAACCCTTTTATTAGAAAACTTGGAGCCAAAAAGGTTTAATTTGGAGCCTCAATTATTCTCACAAACAGAATGTATTTATTTCCCACACTTAGGCAACTATTTGGTTTGCCTGCTTTATTCAACTCTAAATATAATCTCCGTAAGAAAGCTGTGTTAGATTCATGCGCTTAATTTACCATTACATCTACTAATGTTCATACTCCCGATTTATCTAAAGACCTATCCACCCTGTTGCACACCTTACCCAAAGCATCCACCATATATCATTTTTTACATTGTACTGGCAATATCAGCCAAAAATCAAAAACAGAGATTGCATGGGAGCAGGATTGTAATGCATCTTGCCCACCATCTTTGTTGAGCAACATCTGGCCCAAGATACGTAAGTCCTCAAGAGCAGCTATTCTAACCAAAAGTTGTTTTATGTATATAATAGACTTTTATTATCCCTGAATACTTTAAGTAAAAGATTTCCCACTGTACCGGATACCTGTTCAACATGCTTGTCTCCAAATGCTGATTTGTTCTATATGTTATTTTCATGTTCATTCGTGTACAATTTTTGGAAACGTGTATGGTCTCAAATTAATTAAATTTTTGGTACCAATGTTTCTTTTTCCTTCACTCATGTATTTTTAGGAAGTCTCTCACCTATTTCGAGCAACTTTACATTAAATGTCAAAATGATTGATTTGTTAATACCGGTTGCTTTTCAGCAAATTACAAATTTACCACTTTATTCTTATTGTTTCCAATTATGAATCCAATTCATATATTTCTTTTGGAGTTAACCTGTGATGTTATGACTTATGACTAATTTTACATATTGTGTATTGACACCCTTACTCTTTCAATACAACTTAAAATGAATGTTTCAACTGTTTTGATGTCCATTCAAGACTACTACAAAGCACAAACGGAAGACATTTTTATATTTAGTCTCATCACATGACAATAATTACTTTGTTCCCCTCACAACAAAGTGTCACTCAAAATGTCACAACTGAGTTTGAAATGTTACACAGCAGCACATTGTGAGCACTTAAATGTCACACATAAGCAAACTGAAAACTTGGCAGCTATGCATGCAAATTGAAACATGTACTTTCAACAGCAGCAGCAGTCTGTCAGTTAACCCTCAGTGTGCTCCTGCAGCTTCCCACAGTGTTCTAATAAGCAATAGACCATTAACATTTGTATTTATGACAACAATTTGGCACTTCTGAAACCATTTTCATGGAATAAAAGCTATAAAGCATAAAGCTTTTCCTTTTAAAATTAACTAAATGAGAAGGTTTATTTTGTCTTAAAAATTATAGTTAGTGCTCTAAAGAGATACAATGAGGACAAATTATCTATGAGTTTTCAAATGTATTTGTCATCCAACTCACTAAAACATTTGGAGAAGCAGATTGAAATATGTGCTTTCAATACATGTGGCAGTCTATCAGTTACCTCCCCAGTCTGCTACCTGAGCTTCCAACAGTGAGCTAATAAGCAACTAGACCACTAACATTTCTATTAATAACAAAAGTGTGACCCACCTTAAATAGTCTTAATGGAATCAAGGCTATTAAACTTAAAGCATTTGCTTTGGAAATTACCTAAATTAGGGGGTTCTTTTTTGTTATAGAAATTATGGATAGTGCTCTAGCAAGCTAAATTGAGTTCAAATTTCTATGAGTTCTCAAATGTATTTCTTATCCATGTCAGTAAATCATTGGAAGGAATTGGATTATTTAATGTGCAGGATGTGAGGCCTGCACAAGTAATAAGTCCACAAATGATTCCTTACTGGGAACCAAGCCTCCTATTGTAGCACTTGATTCTCTCATAGAATGCCGATGAATGGCGCACTTGACTGCATCAGAAGACTGAATTTCTAAGCCATTAACTTTTGGGCCTTAAGTTATGTCACCACCCCTCTGATGTGAGGTAGTTCAGCTAGAGTTTACCAACTCTCGCTGAAAGTAGCAGGTTTGACCCACTTTCGTCAGCAAAGCTACCACCCTCTTGAGACCCATTGCGCAGTATCACTGTACTGTAGTTATGACTGCCAATAATTAGTGCTAACTAATGGGAGAGCAATACTTTGCCTACATGCCAAACTCTGCAGAATTTGGCAGAGTTCTTCAGTAACTCCGTGGAATTTTGAGGAGTGAAACTTAGTGAGCTCGGCCCGCCCTTTGTCATGACCCCCAAATTCACAGTACAACCCACCTACACTAAATAGAACATCCCAAAATACGGGGTATGACTTTAAATAAAGCAAGTCTATTAGCTTTGTCAAGGGGCCACCAAACTAATATATAAAGCACATTTTTGGGTTTTGTCAAGGGGTTACTACATCAAAATATAAGGCAGGCCTATAGGCTTTATCAAGGGTTTACCACATTAAAATAGTGATAACCACATGTTAAAAGTCACTGTCCTCTCATTAGAATCATTAATCATGATTCAGCACAATCATTATTGACAATAAAGCATTGCAATGCTTATTAAAATCACTTTCAACAATATACATATTTTTTTAAAGCAATTAACATCAATGTGACATGTTTGAGTCTTTCTTGTACCATTTTAGGCTACATATAATGCAGTCATAGGACCCACCACTAAAGGTCCCAGCACTCAACAGCTAATGAGCAAAAGCTCAACTCAAGAGTACTAGAAATGAGCTAAGTTTGTTTGGGGGTCATGAATTTCCCGACCCCAGACACTTAAGGGAATTTGAGAAAATTCTCGTGGGGACTGCTGCACTCCCTGCTGCCCGCCACAATCTGTTAGGTGATGGTTGGTGGTGATCCTGCCCAGATTGGGGCACCATAAGCAGCAAACAAACAAATGTAATTTGCAGGGCATAATGAAGCGTTCCTCCGCTGGAGTGGGAATTTTATATGAGCAACTTCTGCAGCTTTGGTTTTCCTTTACAGGCACCATGGTGTGCTTTCACTTTTCTTTATTTTGTTTTTCTCTATGAAAACACTCTGGGTTTTTTTTATACAGCGAAGGCCGCGGGGTAGCCAAGCCTCCTCCCTACAAACAGCTCTGTGGTGAGCGAGAGCCAGTGATGATCACCTTTCCTGCTCCAGCTGGACAGGAACCCTTTCCTTGGGCTCCGACAACAGGAAGCAGCTTCCTTCTTCTGGGTTCCTCCCTCTGTCTTTAGGGTCCTGGTTAGGGGTTTTTGAGCCCTGCTAGAACTGGGGGTCCCTAGTTGGCTGAGTAAGGTGCATTTGGCCAAAGAGGAACCCTTGCTTCTAAGTCAAGGAAAGGAAGGAAACCTTCTCAGATAGCCCCTGCTCACCCTCTAGGTAGCTTGGTACAAGCAGCCAGGCTTACCTCCAAGGCAATGTGTAAAGTATTTGCAACCCCGCTTTCAGCAACCCAATATGACACCACAAATGAACTCCACACGAGTTCCATAAAAAAATAAGTGTATGTTTATATAAAAAGATATACAATGAGACCACACAATAAAAATCCAACATATGTAAATGTACAGGAATGTAAATGTACAGGAATTTATATAGTGCAAATCACCGAGCGGTTTCTAAGCGCTTGCTTAGGGAACCCGTCCTGGTATTCCCCTGTGAGATAACGCCGGCAGGGTATCCGCAAGGTGAAAGCCAGGCTTCCCGCCGCGAGGGGCCGTTGTGGAGATTAAGCAAGCTATTGCCCAGAGTCGCAGAGTGAGAACCCGTGAATCGAGTAGGCACCGGAGCGAGAATTGTCGAGTCCATGGACATTTTAGGACTCAAGACCCCGCCGAGCCGGGAATTGAACCCTGGTCCCGGGCTGACCTCTGCTTCCAGGTCTACCAGTGAACCACACTTCTCCACATATGCATACTTGTAATATTTCACCTGGCCGGTAATTAGGCCCGCAAGCCATTGTAGGGTCTTGCAGTATTAATGAGCAATTCTAGATGATCCAATGCAGTCTTAATGCAATGCTATGCAGTTCGTAATGCAAGAATCAGGCACTTGGCAATGTAAACCTAATGGCGTTCATTATGCAACAATCAGGCAGTTCGTAATGCCAAAATAATGCAATTCGTAGAGCAACAAACAGGTAGGTCATTAAGAAAAAATAATGCAATGCGTAATGCTACAATCAGGCAGTTCGTTATGCAAAATAATGCAATGTGTAATGCAACAATCAGGTAGTTAGTTACGCAGAAATAATGCAATGCATAATGCAACAATCAGGCAGTTCTTTATGCAGAAATAATGCAATGTGTGATGCACAAATCAGGCATTTCCTAATATCAAACTGATGTAATACGTAATGCAACACTCAGGCAGTTCGTAATACCAAACTATTGTACTCCGGCACCAATAGCAGTGCTCGGGACGGTCTCCAGGTCACTTCTGCTGACTCACAGGCAGCTACTGCCAAAATATGCGCCCAACACAGGTATGGTGTAAAACAATGTGTCGCTCCACTCTCCAGCCCCGGTACTGCCACTCCTCGGCAAGTACGGGCCGCAATATGAGCTTGAGTTGAGGCTCGCTCTGCGAGAATGGGATAGGCTGAGAGGGTTTCTCTCTGAGCCCGCACCCCGCCCCAGGCAGTGACACACGAACCCTCGCTGAGTGTTACCTGGGGGGTGCAACTTCGCTCTCTTCTCCTCTCCTCGCGACTTGGGCCTCCGATGCAACTTTATTGACTTGGGCAGTGGAACTCAGGCCCCCCGATGACGGAGATGGTTCAAGGTCCCATCTTGGCAAAAGGCAGGCTGGGACCGGCGGCACAGCTCCTCTGGGAATGCTGGTATGGGCCGATGGCAATGAAGAAGATCTCAGGCTGCAACAGGGCACTGTCACACAGCACCGCTGGGACTCACTTGAGCTCAGGGGTGCGCGGTCACAAGGCAATCCTCACACAAGTCTCAGGCAGCACAAAGCACACGCACCCAGCATCGCTGAGACTTCCTGGAGTTCTGGGTGCACACGATCACAGAGAAATCCTCACAAAGGTCTCAGGCTGCACAAAGCACACGCACACTGCATCGCTGAGTCTCACTTGGATTTCGGGTGCGCACGATCACAGGACGATCCTCACAAAGGTTTCAGTCTGCACAAAGCACACGGATACAGCGTTGCTGAAACACTCTTGGAATCCTGGTGCTAACGATCACAGGGCAATTCTTACGAGGGTCTCAGGCTGCAAAAAGCACACACGCACAGCGTCGTTGAAACGCACTCCTGGAAACTTTTGTGTTCCTGAGTTTCCACAACAGGGACCCAGCTCTCCTCGGGCCCTTGGGGATAAGTTACATCAGGACACAGCACAAAGCAAAGTCCTTTCAAGCAGGGGGACACCGCACACAGCAAAGCCCCTTTAGCCTTTCTTTGGTTAAAGCAGCAAACTGCAGGCCAGCCCCAGAACACATAGCAATGGTCAGTCCTTTCCTGAAATCTCTTCAGCTGTTTCTTCCTTGGCAGAGGTTCCTCTTGACCACGAAGTAGGTTCAATACCTTTCAGTCTTGATCAATCCATTTCTCCCAAGTCCAGGGGTTTCAGTTCTCATAGTTATACCTTTATATGTCTTTAAAGTCTTTGTGTTCAGGGGGGCACTGACCCCTGTCCGAACCAGATTTGTGTGTCTCCCTGCCAGTGACACCTTCTTCCTTTGATAGTGAGGGTCTGGATCCTTAATCACTCAGCAGGAGATGGAGCCATTGTTTTATGGTGGCAAGACAGGACTCTTCGCCTCCAGGGGTACTCCTTCCCTTATACTCCAGATGCAGGTCAACCTGTTGCTGTCTCACCTCCCCCTTGGGTCAAGATATTCCCCAGATCCTATCACTTTCAAATGTAGACAGTCAAACCACAACCAGACAGAGACACACAGAAATGCTAAAACACAAAAAAACAGCCATTTCTAAAGGTGTAGCTTCTAAACACACATTGCAAAAACCCCCTTCACAAAAATATGTGTTATTAAATTGTAACTTCAGGCATACTAAACTTCACCCTCCGCCCTAAGCCTATGGGAAGATAGGCTGGAAACACATTACACAGCCTTCCCTCTTCTGTCCTAAGGGCAAGATGGGGTGACAACAGTAAAAAATGAAATTGAGAGTATTTCGCTGTCAGGACATGGTACACACCTCAGTTCATGTCCTACCTTTCACATGCACTACACCCTGCCCAAGGGGGTACTTTGGATCTACCATAGGGGTGCCTGATGTGCATAAAAAGGGAAGAGTAAGGCCTGCCAAGTAGTTGCACTTGTCAGGACAACATTTCAGTTGTACAAACTGTGCGCAAGCACTGCAGTGGCAGGCCTGAGTTCTCTCTTCAAGGCTACTGGTGTGGGTGGCACACTTAGTGCTGCAGGGACTCTAGTAGCATTTGCATTACCAGCCCTGGTACACATAGTGCACTTTACTAGGGACGTTACTAGTAAGACAAATATACCAATTATGGACAACCAATTACCATTACAATTTACACAGGGAGCACTTGCACTTTGACACTGATCAGCAGTAGCATTTCCAAATTCAGAATTTAAAATCCATCTTTATCACTAAAGAGGATTTTAAAGCATAATTAAAACATGAGGAAGAATTAATTCTACAAATCCAAATTTAGCACTAATATATTTATTAAATACAACAATGCAGCCCAATGATTTCCCTTGGCAGCAGCATACCTTGCTACAGTGAAAATATTTTTTGGGAATATTTCACTGTAAGGACCGTAAGGACATGTTCAACATCAATTGTTACATGTCCTAATTTTACATGTCATGCACTCTGCCATTATGGGAAAAAAGGCAGACATGTGGGAGACTTATAAATATTTAAAAGAAAGGTTTAAGACTGACAAAAGGGGTATTTTCACAAGTTGAATTTGCAGTTAAAAACTGCCACAGGCACCTGTGTGAAACTACCAGACTGAGCACAACTGTAATCTTCCATGTGTATCCAGCACCTGCGTGCACATGTATACACCAGTATCAGGCTAGTGCCCCTTATCCTTACCGTTATCTTAAAAGACAGACACTAGCGGTAAACATGTGCTGTGTAACTACTATGCCGTTACTGGAAATGAGACTATCATAGTTAGACTCACTCGCAATAAAGGTCCAAAATCAGGGTAATCCAAAGTTAAAAATCCTGGTTTACTGAATGTGCCGAACCCACTTGCAACAAAAATTCTGGGATGCAAAGTCAAATGTACTTTTAATACCTGCAGCAGTCTGTCAGTTAACTATCCAGTTTGCTTTTGAAATTTCCCGCTGTGTTCTAATGAATAACTAGAGCACTAACATTTCTATTTGTGACAAATGTGTTTCACACTTGAGCCTATCTTGTTGGAATCAAAGCTGGGGAATCGTTTTGTCATAGAAAATATAGTTAGTGCTCTAACAAGCTAAAATTAGGACACATTCTCATCCATGTCAGTAAAACATTTGGACATGCAGGCGTAAACATATACTTTCAACATCAGCAGCAGTCTGTCAGTTAACTCCCATTGTGCTATTGCGATTCCCAAAATGCTCTTATAAAGTTATAGATTGCCAACATTTTAATTTATGACAATAGTGGGCCACATGTGAAGCCATCTTGATAGAATCAAAGCTGTAATACCTAAAACATTTCCTTTGGAAATGAACACAATTCGCTTTTTTCTGTCATAGGAATGTTATGTTATGTTATGTTATGTTATGCGTTTTTATTTGGCGCACAGATGCTCCAGCTAAGGAGCGTCCTGGCGCCCGACAAGGCAGCTGCACAACACAACTAAACAATAGAGACAACATATGTAAACAACTAAGGAAATAAAAACGTTTTCACCGCGCGGCGAAAGGATAGCAAATCGCTCATAGCGCGAATTGCCGGGGGCAAGGAGTTCCACAGAGCAGCTGCGCGCACTCGAAATGAGCGTCCACCGGCCCTACTCCGCTTGAAGCGCGGCACAACGGCCAGTTCAAGGTCTGCAGATCTTAAGGGTCGCGCTGGGGTGTAATTGGCCAGGAGGGCCGTAAGGATCGTTGCTGGGAACCCCTTCAGAATTTTATAGGCGACGCAGAGGACCTTAAACTGGATCCGCTGGGCCACCGGAAGCCAATGCAGTGACCGCAGGGTACTGGAAGTAGGACAGAATCTTGGGAGGCCTACCACCGCTCTAGCTGCGGCGTTCTGAATCCTCTGTAAGCGCCCGATCTCTGCCAGATTCAGACCGGCCAGCAAGGAACTCGCATAATCCAGCCTGGAGATGACAGTAGCTTGGATCATGAGTTGCCTGGTAGGGGCATCGAAGAACTTAAGCACAGGACGGAGCCCGCGCAGGATGCCAAAGCAGCATGCAGCCGTGCGTTTGGTGTGACACACAAACGTGAGGGAAGGGTCCAGCCAGACCCCGAGGTTCTTAAGCTCGGCGACTGGGATGGGAGCAGGACCCAAACCCCCCGGCCACCATCTCTCTCCCCACAGTTCCGGCTGTCTGCCAAAAACCATGACCTCTGTCTTGCTAGCGTTCAGCTGAAGACAGTTGGACGTCATCCAGCTGGCGACCGCCCGCAGTCCTTGTTGAAACCTGGGGGCATCGACTTCGGCATCCCCGCTGATCGTGACCGCCAGCTGGGTGTCATCGGCATATGACACCATGGTCATACCCCATAGTTTGACAACCTCAGCTAGCGGCCTTACGTACAGATTAAACAGCGTAGGGCTCAGCGAGGAGCCTTGGGGGACCCCCAGGTTTAACGGATGGAATTTGGACTGATAAGGTGGGATGGTCACGCTAAAGGCCCGGTTGGTTAAGAACGACCGGAACCACTCGAGAGCGGTGCCGGTGACACCAGCCTCCTCTAGACGCCGCAGAAGGATAGGGTGCGAGACGGTGTCAAAGGCAGCGCTTAGATCTAATAACACAAGCGCTGCCGTTTGTCCCGCGTCAAGCACGGAGCGAAGATGCTCCACCATGTAAAGCAGAGCCGTCTCCGTGCTATGACCAGCCCTAAACCCATTCTGCGTAGCGTCGAGGATATCTGCACAGCAGAGATGTTCCGAGAGGACGGCATTTACGTGCGCCTCCATAACCTTAGCCGGCCACGGCAGGAGTGAGATCGGCCGATAGCTCTCCGGCTTGCTCCCGTCCAGGCTGGGTTTCTTAAGAATAGGCCGAACCATGGCTCGCTTCCACTTCAGTGGAACTTTGCCAGATGTTAGTGACAAATTGATCAAGGAACAAAGCTGTGAGATGTCGTGTAGGTCCTTGAACACATCAGGGCAAAGTGGATCCTCTGGGGACCCAGACTTCACTCTGCGGGCCAATGTGTCTAGGCTATCAGATGTTAGAGAGGTAAGGAGTGTAGTCCCTCAGATGGTAACGGCTTAGAAGATGGATTAGCCGAGGGAGTGACCGAAGGAAAGGCCCGATAGATGGCATTCACCTTTTCCAAGAAAAACTCTGCCAATTTTTCACAATGCTCAACAGAGCTCTGGTGTAACGTTGTGACTTTTTTGGCAGTGAGGTCTTTCAGTACCTTGAAGATAGCCTTAGACGGGTTCGAGCTATTCCTGAATTGTGCAGCATAAAATGCGGCACGAGTTCTACATACCGCCCGATGGTACACTTTCACAGTCAACAGATATAGAACTTTCTTCGTGCTGTTATAGGCTTTACGCCACGCCCGCTCTGCGCGCCTGCAAGAGACCTTCAGAGCCCGCAGCGAGTCGTCGTACCAGGGGCTGGCCTTGCCAGCTCCAGTTTTACAGGTTACCAAGGGAATAAGGGTGTCCACGGCCCTGGAGACCCAGTTGCAAAACCTGTCATAGACCTGATCAGGCGAACCCAAGATGTCAAACGGGTCAGCCGATAAGAGGTGGAAAAACTCATCCAGCTTAAGTTTGTTCCTGCGTCGTCTTGGAACCGAGCACACCACTGGTTTAGGTTGAATAGCCACAATAGGGCAGTGGATCTGTATCAAATAATGATCAGTCCAAGCCAGAGGTGTGTAGCTGGTGATACAGGCTTCCGTAAGATTAGTGAAAAACGGATCAAGGGTATGACCCCCTGAATGAGTGGGCTGTGCCACCAGCTGATTCAGCTGGAGCGCCTCGAGGTCTGCCAAGAATATAGATTCATGCCATAAAAAGCTAAAATTGTGAGAAACAGGTGGGGAGGCAATTGGCAGCACAACAGACCGCAAAAAACAGAAGAGAGGGAGCAGGGGTATGCACATGGACAATGGAGGGCACCGAATCAGGGGCAGTAAGCTGACCAGGGAGGAAAGGTGGTATGTGTATTGGCAGCAAAACAGACTGTGAGGAGAAAGAGGATGGGGAAAGGGCATGTACATGGACAGTGGAGGGTGCGGGGGCAGGGACACCAAGCTGACCAGGCAGGCACAAGCAACAGGAGCAGTGCCAGCACATTGGACTGCAGAGGGTGGGAGAGAGAGGGCAGGGGCATTGACTGGTAGAAAGGCGGGGATAGGGCCACGGGCAGGAACTGACCATCGAGGGCAGGCTGGAAAAGGCAAATGTACTGGCCGAACAAAAGACTGCGGTGAGGCAGAATAATTAAGGGCAGGAGGGAGTTGCAGGGGCAGTAAGCAGGACATTCAGGCAGACCAGCATGGGCAGGGTAGCACAATGGACCATGGAGGGAGGGCGGAAGGAGCAGAGGCACTAACAAAAAGAACTGAGGGGATGAGGAAGGGGTTTGGGACAGGGGCAGCAAGACAACCACAGAGAGCATTCAGGAGGGGGCAAGGACACAAAGATGGAGAATAGAGGTTCTGGGGAGGGAGGTGGAGGCAGCAAGCTGAACATGGGGAATGTGGATAGGTAGAGAAAGCACAATGAACCACAGATGTCTTCAAGTGTGAAGAACTGGCATAAATGCACAGGAGCAGAATGGCACCCACCACCACCCTCACCGAGATGCAATAGCCACACACTGAACAATGGTAAACCGCAGCATGATTGTATAGGAGGGGATTAGGAAGAAGACTCCAGGGAGTAGTTCCTGCAAATGTTGGTGGTAGATTAGATTCAAGCCAAGAGA
The DNA here is from genome assembly GCF_964263255.1 of Lissotriton vulgaris. Taxonomy (NCBI): domain Eukaryota; kingdom Metazoa; phylum Chordata; class Amphibia; order Caudata; family Salamandridae; genus Lissotriton; species Lissotriton vulgaris. Next base: position 2,061,343,495 of record NC_141689.1, on the reverse strand, counting down.
CTTATAACTCTGTGGCACTAGTCATCACTCAGAATTTAGATGAAAATCAAAGGAATTTATACCTCATGTTGCATGGTTCAGAGGTCTACCATTAACAAAGTGGGGCGGTATACTCCCTGGGAGGAGAGGAAAAAGAGAGAAGTCTTAGTTGAGATGCTCCAAAGAAAGAGAACAGTGAGTAAACTGGCCCTAAAGATACATAACAGTACATGAGACTGTGTCCAGATAGGAAATAATAACACAACAGGTTTCCATCACATTGTTCTTGAAATCTCAGGTTTGTTCTTTTCTGAATTAAGTATTGATTTGCATTCCCAAAATCTAAGTGTGAATAATATAACGAGTATCTTCTTGCTCAAAACAAAGATGTGAAAAAAAAATGTTTCTCCACAGCTACTTCAGTTAGTGTTAACTGTAAAACAGCTGCCTTCTTTGTGACAAACAGTAAGCAAGTGGAATTTCTAAGGAATGTGCCAAAATGTCCTTGAACTTGCTGTGAGGTCCAAGCTCAGCAAAAATCACCTCTAATGGAGAGGGCTGTAACAACAAGTAAGAATACTTACCACTCCAAAGTGAGCACCCTGCACTCTAGACTCACCTGTGCAATTCCGCTTGATCCATTCAAGAGAAGCAAAAATAAGTTGAAGTCAAGTTGGAAAGAGTGCTCCTCAGTTGTTCCATCACATGGCTGCTGCTCTAAATAACAGTTTTTTTGTTATGGGTGAAGCCTCCTTTTGTAAGAAGGCCCCACCCAAAATGGCCACAGCTCAAAGAAATCTAGGGAGTTCTCACGAGATTTACAAATATTTCCTGAAATAGGAATGGAGTTTCAGGCACCATATTTTGGGAACACTTCAACTCCTAAACTTGGGGCTATGAAGTGTTCTAGGCACAGGTGTACCTAGCAGTGAGGTATTTGAATAAATACGTTCCTGGAGACCGCAGATTTGATGCTACAACTGCCACGATATCCTGTTTCTGCGACACAAAAAGAGGAGTAAACACGTGGAGACAGCACTGGCGTCTTTGCATTGCAGATGCAAAAAAGGCACATACCAGGGATTCATGACAGCTCCATCCCCTTCAATGTTGTCCCCACTCCAAGGCTTGTGAGGGTACAAGGCATGAAACATTTGTTTCAATCATGGTTAATGAATAGTGTGTGCAGGTTCTTAGAATTGTTTGCTGAGTCCTTGCAATGAAGTCTATTTCCAGGCAACAAAGTACCATACATTTCCTTTACAATATTTTAAATTTTGTAGGGGCTTCTTCAGCTATTGAAATCGCAAGTAGAGACAGATGAGGGTTCGTTAAGAGCAAGACATGAAAGACTGGATGAATCTAAGTCGATGAAGACAGCTGCAATTTGTACGAAAACTTTCAGGATAGACTTTTAAATGTGAAAGATCTAATAAAACAAACTGTACATTTTCTAGGACTGGAGAGAACTAAATGACAGGTTGACAAGCAAATTAGTTCTCCATTTTCAAAGGTTAGAGGGCCTTGATGACTCTTACCTGCATACTCTTTATAGGTTTGTTATACTTGTTACAAATTAACTTACACCTGAGTCAATGATTGGCAGAATAGACCTTCATCTTTAATGTTTCACTGGACACAAGGCCTCAGAAGATAAAATCTCAGGAAAAGTTTGTGAACCCTATTCCGTTAAAGCACAGAATGGTGAGAACCCAGTGGAGGTATGTTTAGCATTAATATGCATAAATTCTATAGGTGCAATGCTATCTAACTATTGCTACAAGAATTCTACAATTCCTGTTTTTATTTTGACAGCTGGTAGGCAACGAAATAGTAATTCCCAAAAGTTTACAAAAGAGCTGCCAAAACCGAGAAGTAAATTACGTATAGTGTTTTGACAAGTCCAAGGTGACCCGCAAAGTACTATCATAATACCACATCAGGATTTGTTCTAGCTGTTTCTTTGCTGGAACATAAACTAAAGGTCCTTCATAAGGAATCCCATCTCTCAGATTCCTTTTAGTTGTTTGAGGCAACCATGTCTCCAATTCATAGAAAGATGGCTGTTTGAATAATGCTGACTGGAAGTCATTCTTGCATTCAGGAGCCATGAAATGTTTAGGACCTAAAATTGTTTGTCGCTCTTGTTTGGTCTCCCATTCGTGAAATAATCTAGATAGATAGCACTACGCTATGCTAGAGTAGTTTGTGAAGTTTGTGCAACTTCGCACTACGCGACCTGCACGTAGCACAGTGCGAACATGCGTAGCGTAGCATAGTGCAGCGGTAATTTTTTGCTTGCTCGCGGTCCTCAACGTCAAGTTGGCGACCACGAGCAAGCAAAATGACATACTTGCGAGACTTTTTCCTTGTTCGCCATCAGCAACATCAAGTTGCCGATTGCGAGCATGGAAAATAAACCTCCCGGCAAGATTCTCAACGCGTGGAGGTCAGGTTTCTCATTGCGAGTGGTTGTGCATGCTCGCGACCGCTCGCGATAAGAAGCTACCAGTCCGCGTTGAAAAAGCTGCAGCTCGAGCAAAAATCTACTAGAGCGGCAGAAAAGTACATCTTGCACTGTGCAAGATGCCGTTTTCAATGATTGCACAGTGCCAGATGCTTGTACGCACTGTGCAATCATTGAAAATGACATCTTGCACAGTGGAACATGCTACTACGCAGTCCGCGTAGTGCAACGCGTAGCTCGCTTAGTGCGAAGTGCGATATATATAGCTACTCACACGACCACTCTAACCCACACAGCCACTGAAACCAGCACTCACTCACCTATACAGCTACTCACACAACCACTCCCATACCCATACATATACTCACACATCCATTTTCTAATCCAGTTAACCACTTACATACCCATTGACACATCCATACAAGCAGTCACATACCCGTTCACTTACCCATAAAGCCAATTGCACAGTAACACTTACAATGTAAACCAGCCCCTCACACACACTCCTGCATACATCCATTCAAACAGCCATTAACTTCCCCATGCAGCCACTAAAACACCCACTCACACACTAATAGACACACTTACACACACAGCCACTCAATCACCAAAACAGCCACTCACACACTCCCCTACCCATATAGCCTCTAAGACAGCCCCCCACTCTTCCATAACACCAATCACACTCAATCACCAATACAGCCATTCACACAATCCCTATTTACCTATACATCCATTTTCACACCCACTTGAACACATACAGCACTTTATAAAGAATATTAATTGAACATATGCTGTAGCTTACTATATGTCTTTAAGTCTCAGAAACATTTACAAAACACTTTCTCTCACTGGATTATGTCATCAGTGATGTCATACCAGGTATCTCCAGTAAGCGCCAAAGAGCTGTGTTGCAGAGTGTTGTAAAAAGGGGGCGTGCCCTCTGAACACCCCTCTGCAACACAGCTGCCTGGCGCATTCTGGAGGTACCTAGGGGGATAGTGGGCTCACAGGGGACCTCAGGATTGAAGAGGAATTGATTCCCCAATCTAAAACGCGCCACAGGGCGTGTTTGCACACATGTTACCTCTGGCCCCGCCCCCTTCCTTCACTATTGAGCAAAATATTCCTGTAAAATCAGCCGAACTACGAATTTCGATTTACTCACCTGTTATCACAAGAAACGTCGGTGCTGCATCTTTGAGCGCACTACTGATATTAAATAGTAATTCTAACCATACTTACAGTAACTTGAATTTCCTTCCATAGGCTAACATTGACTGGTTTCACTTGGAAATCTTTCTAAGTGTGGAGTTTTGGAACTTTAAAAAACTTTCTCTAAAATCAGCCGAACTACGAATTCCAATTTACTCACCTGTTATCAGGAGAGACCTCAGTGCTGCATCTTTCAGCCCACTACTGATCCTGAAAAGTAATTCTAATTGTAGTTACAGTAACTTGAATTTCCATCCATAGGCTAACATTGACTGGATTCACTTGGAATTTTTTTTTAAGTATGAAGTTTTGGAACTCAAAAATATTCCTCACAAGTCAGTCAAACTATGAATTTCAATTTACTCACCTGTTAGAAGGAGATACCTCAGTGCTGCATCTTTCAGCTCACTACTATTCCTGAAACTACTCACATATAATAGATTAAAACATATGTCGTTACTGATAAAGACACTAGTGAGACAGTCATTCACTCACTAACACACACATATACACACTCATCCACCCATACAGTCCGGCACATATGCTGTCTTCAAAACACATACAAACAGTGAGTCAGTCATTGATGCATCTATGTGCTAAGTAACACCCCCACCAAATCATACAGACACTTATACTGATACTAAAAAAAACATCTAATAACCCATATACACACACATGTAGCTACTCACCAACCCATGCAGCCACTTATACACAAAGTGAAACACTGATACAAACATTTAAATATTTAAACAATACTCACTAATATATGTATTCACTATGATACACTTAATAAGCCAGTTAACCAATCAATTTTTTTTTTAAAACATCCATTAAGACACTTATTGAACCATTTATTCTTCCATCAACCTTTACATATACATATATAAAACATGTTTATTTTTCAGAAAGACACACATTCACTGGATGGTGTCATCAGTGATGTCATGAGTGATGTCACTGACCATGTCATGAGTGATGTAATATGTGATGTCATCAGCAGTGCATTACACGCGCAAGAGTATAGTGAGTCCAACTAACTATAACGTGGGAATTTCAATGGTTTTATGTCAGTAAAATTTCCAGCTAACTATAACTGGTGTGAAACCTCTGTTTTTTTCTGTGAATTTAATAGGTTTTTTAAATGCTAATTCCTAACTATAACTGGTGTGAAACCTATGGTTTTTTCAGTGAATTTCAAAGGTTTTTTAAATGCTAATTCCTAACTATAAGTCTCAGTTTATATGTAAGACTGTTAGCGCTCTAGTTGTTCTTTAGAACACTCTGGGACATTCTGTCATTGGGCTATATTTGGGCTACATCTGGCTGATATTTGGGCTACATTTGTTTTTTTTTGTCTCTGGAGGCCATCTTTGGGCTACATTGGGCTACATTTGGGCTCTAACATATATATAGCCCAATGTAGGCCAATATATATTTTTTTCAAAGTTAATTTTTGTAAAAACCACTTGTGCATATATCTTGAGACATAGCAAAGGCAGATCAAGCTACCAGTCCCTACAATTTTGCCCCAAATTTTTTTTGTATATATGTTTTTTTTTCATTTTTTTTTTGCCTTGGAGCCCTCCCGGTGCGCGCCCCGGGGAGCGTCCGTAAGCGCCAATCTCATGATCGTGACGTATCGCGGAGCCGCGTCCGCGTGATACGCACAGCGTAAGCGCACCCGGAAGCACTAGAGCGAATACAATCGCACAACACGCTTACGCGACGCGCCCCGGGGCGCGTAGCGTAAGCGCGTCGGGTCATGTGACCTGAAAATAACACTTTTCATTGGTTAATAACAGTTTTTTTTCACAACTAGGGAAACACCGAACCCATTTTACTCACAACCTGTTTGCTTTTGCTGAGACAACACCTCTTGTCTGTTCCTGCAAAAAAACCAGTTCTTTTTAGAACTACCTCCAATTTATAAAAAAATGCTAAATTTTTTGAAAACTCTGTCATTCTTTTTTTCCCATGGTACGCTCCCCGGTCCGCTCCCCGGTGCGCGTACCGGGCGATCCCCCCGCGCAAATTGAAAAAAAAAATGTATTTCCCCGTGGGGCCCTTTTATGGCCCCCACATCAAACTTAGGGGGTCAGGGGGGTCTACCCTGCCCCCTTATGGTCAATTCCCCCCTTTATTTTTGCCACCTCTTGTGTCTCGACTTTACCGAGAGACAAGATGGCGGCCTCTCCGGACTGTTTAGAATGTTTACAGACACCCGAGAGCCAATCAGCTTTCCGCGCGCAAGTCGCGTGTCGCGCCCGGTGTACTCCCCGGTGCGCGCACCGGGGCGCGCTTATAGATATATATATTTTTTTGAACCTAAATTACTCAAAATCCACTGAAGCACATATCTTGAGACATAGCAAAGGCACATCGGGCTACCAGTCCCTACAATTTTGCCAAGTTTGGTGGAAACCCATTCAGCCGTTCGGGCTAAAAGTGAGGTCAACCGCCCTATGGAAATTAACATGGAGAAAACACGTTTTGAGACCCCCCTTTTATCTTGGCCCCCGCTTGACGAATTCCCCCAAACTTTCAGGGAAGGACCGGGGCGCCGTAAGGCCATTTTGAGGAAATTTTCAGGCAGATTCGTCAACCGGCGCCAAAGTTATTCCAAATAAAATTTTGAGATTTAACCTTGAAAAAAATCCGTAACTATAACTACCTACTGGCAACTGCCAGTAGGTTATATATATATAGATGAATCTCCGCAAATTTCTCAAAGAAGATGGCTCGCTCCGCTCCGCTCCTTCCCTGAAAGTTTGGGGGGATTCGTCAAGTGGGGGCTGTGAAAAAAGGGGCGTCCCAAAACGTGTTTTCCCCATGTTAATTTCCATAGGACCTTTAGACACGGCTACAGCTTGAACCGCTGAAGGGAATTACACCAAACTTGTCAAAATGGTAGTGTCTGGTACGCAGATCACGCTTTTGGTAAAATAGTGTAAATCCCTGCAGTGGTTCCTGAGAAAAGTAAAAGAGAAACAAATTATATATCTATAAGCGTGCACCCGTGCTCGCACCCCGCAAATTTTCGGATTTATTATTTGGGGGGGGGGGAGCCTGGGGGGCTTCTCTCTTTTATTTTCATCTGTTTTATTTTAATTTCGAGGGTGCTCACCCCTCGTTTTACCCCCGAGATCACCGCCGCGGCCCGAGCCGCCTCAAGATGGCCGCCGCCTGGTTGTGGGCTGGGCCGGGACGAGGTGGTTTCCACTTCCCCCTGCCTGGGGGAAGCCTTTCATGTGCCCGCCATTCTCCCGTGCCGAGGGGGAGACCGGGTAATGATCAGCTGGTGCGGGGCTCCCGTGTGCTGAGGGAGCCCCGGGAAAAGAGGAGACGCCGTCCGCTTCCCCCTGCCTGGGGGAAGCCTTCACTATGTGACTACATCGTAAATACCAAGTCTCGTTGCAACAATCACACGTTTGCTTGGTTAAGTTAGTCCGTCTTCGGATATCGCTAGATGTAGCGAGTCCGTCATTTAGGATCGTTTGTTTACTTTCGTTCACGACCCGGAAGCACTTTCATTTCCCGGATGCTGAACGGGCTGCACAATTATGAATGCGCTTTAGTTTTGCGCGTAAATTGGGGGTATAAACAGAGGTCCTTACTCGCTTCATTGTCAGCGGAGTGAACAGGACACAGGAACCCACGTCGTAATCAAAGTCCGAACGAGCAGGTATGCGCTTTGGCTGAGGGGGTGGGTTGTACGGGAGGTCTTGGACTGATTAGCCTTTCCTGACCCCTTGCTCTCATGTATCCCTGTAGACTGCGGGCGGTCTGACTCAGAGGCGACCATTTGACTGGCTCTTCATTTGCCCAGTCCTTGTAGTATCCTTCTCACCTTCAATGGAAGGCATCCGAGAACTGGGTGCTAATTAGTTGCTAGGTGTCGTTAGTTGAATTTTTTGCTACGTGAGCTGGGTGACTTTGAAGCGTGCGACCTCAATTACCAGTTCTCAGGTGGAGAATTTCAAACCTACTCTTTAGGCAGAGACTGGGATGGGCGAAGAATCGTGGGAGCACGTAGATCTTCTTGTAGTGGGGGTGCCGCAAATTAAGGAGAGACAAAACTAAATAAAGGGGAGAAGACGGTAACTTTGAAATAATCTGACCGGCGATATTAGGGAGACCAGCATCCGTCGGGGTACGCGCCGACCTACGCCACCCATCGGGAAAACAATTTACGTAAACCAATAAACTTTGGGCCATACTTACTAAGTTGCATTTAGTTATCGTATAGTCAACTCCGAGTGCGGGACAAAACTGGTCTAGTGAACTCAGCGAAACAGGGACTGGGCGTGCTCCAACACTGCTCACCCCCATCCCTATGCACACCCCGCACCCAGTTCGCTTCCGCCTCATCCCCGCGTGAAGCCTGCCCGCATGCCCTGCCATTTGGAGTCTGGCACCTTACTTCAGGGCCCCCCGCCCTTTCCACTACAACCAATTCGCCCGCTTCAATGGCAGCCATTCCGAACGCCATCCCTTTCCTCCTGCGCCCCCCCTCCCCTTTCCTCCTGCGTTGTCCTCCTCCTGCACCAGCATAGGCGTCCCCACCTCTAGTTACGCCACACCCTCTGCCCCTGCGCTCCCCCTCCCGTATCCGCAACTCTCCACGAGCATCTAGCCATTCGTCATCTCCCCCCTACCCCCTCCTTGCCCCCCACCACAGGATTGCCGCGCATCTAGTGGTGTACCGTGCAACACATCCCGCCCATCCCACGCAATGAAGCACTTCATCCTACTCCCTATGACGCTCAGCCAGGTGCAGAAGCATTACCTAAGGCAGGCTCAGGCTCAGTGGCTCATTGCCGTTCTCATTTGACGGATAGTATGGAAGGAGGGAAGGATAGGATGAGCGGGAGTGACGATCTTTGCCCAAAGCACGAGAAAAGAGGGGGGGGGTCGACACTCTGCTTTCTCCTGACTTTTCTTAATGTTGTCTTCCTTGGCGCACTTCTGCAGAGACGTCCTCATCCAAAAACGCCACAAGCCACACTAATAACCTCAGCTCCACTCTCGGATCCAGCCTCCCCCTGCCGCCCCTATTTGTGCTGCTCCAGACACCCTAGCAGCTCTTCTCCATCTTGCGCAACGTCCTTTCCTGAGCCCTCCTTACGCATCATCCTATATCTATTTATTTATTTATCCACGTGCCTCTACACAGCGCGGACTCCACCTGAAGTCACCAGAGCGCCCCACCAACGAACAGAACTGTCACCCAAGGAGAACACCACCGGGAACAAACCACAAAAGCAGGCGCCAAGCCACCCGAGTCAAAAGCGACAAACCGCGAGCAAACAAACACACGAAGCAGCAAAGGTGCCATGAGGAAAAAATGACAAGTGTGCCCGTCACACGAGAAAACAAAGTACCAAAGAGGTATAAATACTTGCAAAATTAAGGTAGCCACTCAGGAACTCTGCCTGGACCCATCCCCCCTTTAGGCCTCCGAGGCCCCCATTCCCACCGTCATCCGTCTTTCACCCCTTATCCATTACTTTGTACCGTGGATGCCCGGAGCCTCGGCCTGTAAACCCACGTGTTGCCAGCCGCCCGCTCCCGCCCATTCCTACGACCAGACCAGGCAGCTCTTCACCCTGAGCCCCAATCCTCACTTGTGTGCCGCACAGGACCCTAGGGGAGCAATGGAGCGTTGATGCCGCCAACGGTGTGCCATGCTCGCCTATCCTCTCTCTACCCCCTCTTGTGTTCCCTTCAACTGCCGATCTGTGCACCCCTCCCCCCCGCACATTGCTCGTGCCATTGTCCTCGATGCCCTGACACCCTCTTCCTGGCAACAATGCTTTCGAGTTCAACTTTCGCTTATTGCGCTCACCCGGCAGATGCCAGGAGTGGGATCTTCACTCTATTGCGCGGCCGAGGTCTGTCCCTAACAATTCCCACATGAACCTCCTAACTATCCCCTTGTTCTGTAGCCATACGTATCCCTGCTGCGCTGACCCATGCCTTCTTACCGGGGGGGGGCAAACTCCTTGCCGACACTTCTCCCGCTCCCTGCACCATTCCCCCCCGCCTCCCTTCTCTGCCGCTCCCAGCCATGCCTGGTGGGGCAGGCTCCGCCCCCTCCTCCCCAATTTGCCTGCCCTTAGCACCATCGGCGGCCCTCCATGTTCTCATCTTACACATTCCTTTCCTTTGCTGATTCCCTCCCTCCTGTCACTACCCGCTACGCTGTGTCTTCCCTGGCTGCCTGCGTTAGTGCCCCACTACGCCCCCTACCTTTGGCGCCCTTACCGTCTCCCATCCCCCCTGTTCCGTTATTTGTGCCCTGCCACCCCCCTTCCCCCTTCCTCCCACCCAGCCCAAACCCACGTGAATTTCACAGGGACCGCGCCTGACATTCTAAGCATCCGTCATTCAATTTATCGTTCCCCCTTCATGGCAAAGTGACACTTGTTCTTGTTAGCTCCGCTAGGAGCCCCCTAATGGCCAGCAAGAGGCGACATCGCCCTCTTACTCGAATGACGCTACCTCTCCGTGTAGCCGCACTACGCCCTCTGCCAGCAGCACTTGCATACCCATCCGATCCCTTGAGACTGCACTCACCGTCTAGCCGTAGAGCCTTCGAGCCTTTTTCTCCTGTAAGCGTACACCCGCCACCCACTCCCCCCGTGCACCCCTTACCACCTAATGCACTTTTGGCCGCTCACAATTTTTACTACCTCACGTATTCCGTCCGCCCACAATTGTCACCATTACCTTTACTACCTCATGTATTTATTGCTTGCTCACAATTTCTACCACCTCCTGTGTTTTGCTTGCTCACAATTGTCACCACTACCTTACGTAACGTAACATATGCCTTCGCAATCTGCTCTTTTGCAATGTTTCTCACTATATTTCACCCCTGCCCCCTTTCGTGAAGCGCCCTGACACCCCGAGCAAAGTCCGCGCCACACAAAAATGCACAAACAAACACACAAATAAACCCCTGACTTTCGTCCATGCTCCGTCATTCCCTTCAGCCCTCCCGCATATCTTTCTTTTGACCCCCGCAGTCCCTGCCACCGCCCGCCCTGCGCCCATCCACCTTTTGTCATCTCCCGAGCCCTCCCTTCGAAAACAGAGCCCCCACTGCTTCGAGAGCTGCCCAGCCTGTCCCCGCCCCCCACCGACGAATGCGCACTTCATTTATTCATATATCCATCTATGCGACCCTATATAGCGCGAATCCCCACCCGAAGGTGCCAGAGCGCCCCACACAGGACCCACTTTCAGCCATAAGGACTGAAGGTTACAAGCGGAAAACAAATTTGTAAATTTTGACTTGCATAAGAACCAGTTGAAAACATACGGACTTGCAAACACCCTCCGTGTCTCGCATGCCCATCCGGCATTTACATTTTGCCCACCTGGCCTGCATCCCCAACCACCCCTTTCTTGTCCTTGAGCCCCAGCCCCGGGCGCAACCGTACTCACCCGCCTCGTGGCAGAGCACACTCCTACTCCTGCCCCCCCCTGACAACGAACCCTCCGCGCCGTTAATTATTTCCTTCCCCTTATTGTTGAGGGCCACAGTCTGCGCGGCACCCCGCGACCTCACCCCGTGTCGGCAGTTCTGCCCACAAGCCCCCGCCCGCCCCCCACCGAACACCCAACTCCCCTGCCCACTGTCCGGCCAAGCCACCTCCAGCACCCGACCCCAACCACGCACCCACGACGCGCCTCTGCGCCCCTAACGCTTACATGCAGGCGCTCCTCCGGCGCGCCCCTCACTGGCACCGGTCCCGAGGGCTCGCCTATCCCAAGGGTCACACCTACCCACATGTGCTCGGCCTCACCCCCTCTGCTGTCCTTGTTGTTGCCTGAGCACCATGGCAACCCTGCCCCATTCCGACGCGCGCCACTGCCCCGCCGGACACCACTTAGACCTTCTCTATGCGCGATGCCTTTGTTACTATTATTTGGAAACTCAGCGATGCCCTTGCCCGCGCGCGCCCCGAGCCCCTCAGACAGCCCGTATTCCAGCCGCCAACAGCCTTGCATTTACCCGACCAGAAACCAATCCCCATAATAGCCCCAGGTCTGCCCCACGCCGACCCGAGCCAGTAGGGTCAGCAAACCCATAACCCCGCTGGTGTTCAGTCCCCCCTGCGCCGTCGATGGTCAGCTAATTGCGGGACGTCTAACCGCTGTGCTCTACCTTCTGCCATAAGTATTTGCTATCTCACCCACTTCTAACCTTCACTTGCATTGCACCATCTACCCCCTCTCTTTCCGCCTCGCTCTCCTCCGCACTCCCAGCCCCCAGCCACCCACCGCCCCTGCTGCCCGTGCACGTCACCCCCCCATTCTCTCCTATGCCCACCATGCTGCTGCACCCCCTCCCCCCAAGCCCACCCCTCCTCCCCACCTCACCTCGCACTATGTCGACGCTGCAGCTCTTCTCCTGCCAAAATTCTCCGGAGAAAGAGGGCCTTGTGCCCGGTGCCCACCCTTAAATAGCCCTTATCTCCCTACCACATTCCTACCTTAAATTTATGGCTGAGCTGGCCCAGCCCCAATGCTTGGGGGGCCCGCTCTTTCTCTTTCCCTGTCTTTGCTCCCCTTATCTCCCGCCAATCATTGGGTGCTCGGGCTCTGCCTCCCGGGGGTGGCCTCCACTGAGACCCCCGGTCCAGCCACTGTCCCCCTCCCCCTGGGGAGTGGGGGGGCCGAACCAAGGGGCATTGGCTGAGGGGGTGGGTTGTATGGGAGGTCTTGGGCTGATTAGCCTTTCCTGACCCCTTGCTCTCATGTATCCCTGTAGACTGCGGGCGGTCTGACTCAGAGGCGACCAGAAGTATCTTTTCGGCGTTTCTTACTGAGGGACGCGACTGAGCCGTTACTTAAAGACTTAGTGCAGTATATTTCTATACGCACCTTGGATACTAATCTTTGAGGTACATTTTAATTTTTTTAACTTATGGCCTCTAGTAACATGAGTATTTTATTGTACTATCCGGCAAGGAAAAAATGTTTACTTAAGTGATTGCCATATTGGCCATTATTTTACCGCGTATACATTCTATCTCACCGTGTATGCTACTTGTTAAAATACGTGTTGGACAATGTGCTACTACGGGCGATTTTTACCTATGTAAGAAGCAGAACATTGCTGTTAATTATTACCAGGACAATACCTGTTAACAACCCTTAGTATAGTTACATCTTTTAGTTGTCTGTACATGTCACAACCTTTGTTGTGAAGACCCTGCATTGACTAGCAGCATATCAATGAATAACATTTCTGCTATAACCGAGATTCAATGCCCTATATTTTCATGGGTCTGTGTATATATTAGAATCCTCTCTACAAATAAGATCAATGAGGGTAATACTAATTACATTCGACCTTTGTAGGTACCTGCTGCAGGTAGATGAACCTAGCAGTACCGCTGAGAATATCAGATTGCTGATATGAGGTAAATACTGTATTGTATGTATACCTTCATGCTAAAATGTCTAAGGCTAATCTCGTATTTTGACCCATTAGCTCTTTTTAACTTCCAACTGACACAAGTTATGTCATAGGTTAGTTATACTTGGTACATTTAAATATGACCAACTTCAAATCTGACTCATATTACTAATGAGGAGTTGACTAATTTGCAACAAGGTTCTATTGATGTAATTGTTACTTACTTAAGTAAACAATGGAATTTAATTTGTTAATATCCACAGATTAAATGGAGTAAATGTTGTGTATATGTAGGAGCAGTATTGAATAACATGGTTTTATGGTCGTATTCCTTTCAGTCATGCTATGTATGTCTTATATTGTGTATATTTATTTGAGATATTATGTATTGTGGGATACTATTATTTTAATCCTGAAGAAGGTTTTTGGCTCTGAACATATATTTGCCTGAACCGAAACGCGTCGATGCAATTGTTTGGGTGGAGAAACACTAAGCTATTGAGATAAGATACTCCGAAAATTGTGAAATCGAATGTAGAATTTAGAGTAGTGATCAGCAATCAATTTATACTAGTGATTTCTTCCCCTTTTTAATTGGAATTATTTTCCTAAATGTGTTGTCCCATGCTTTGTATAATGAATTTTTGATGTATTACATTGTTTTTGTTTTTAATTTGCTGTTTTTAAATTTACCAAAATAAAATGTACATTTTTGTATGACTGTTTCATGTTGCTCATTAGCTGCTCTTAATTTATATGAGTGTATGTATTTTATGTATGCTTAGTGTTAAACTGTGGTTCATTTATAAGTTCACCCAAAGGGGAAAACTTTTTTTGACAGGAAGCCTTCATTGTGCCCGCTGGTCTCCTGTGCCGAGGGGGAGACCGGGTTATGCTGACGGCTGGTGCGGGGCTCCCGTTTGCTGAGGGAGCCCCGGGAAAATAGGAGACGCCGCCCGATCGGGAGTTCTGGATTCCTCAAAGAAACTTAACACAGACACAGCTAAGCAGTTTTTATTAATCATGTGATGGATTTTCCAGCAGAGATGTAGCTAGCCACTCAAATGACAGTAATGCCTGAAATATAATGGACAGAGTGCTTCATTTTATTGCCCTTTTAAGTTTGATTCTTCTCCATCCCCAATCAGTATAAGTGTCAAGAACTTATTCACAGCAAAGCAATCCTTGTCAGGATACATTAATGTGCCACAGTCTAAGCTTTGCAACTAGCAAAGCACACGATAGTCAGGACTGCTGTGAACTAAGAGGGCAGCACTGGCAGAGGCATTCAAAGATGAGTAATGTGAACTGCTTCACAGGTCACTGGTCTCTGAGGGTCTGTAGCCATTGAAGTGTAGAACAAGGGAATTGACAATCTTAGTACATGTAACAGAGGAGCGGATGAGCACTGTGAACAGCCATTGTGTATACTCCAGGACCTCATTTAATGTTGTGCCAGGCTGCAGCATCACAGAGAGAAAAACACTACTTGTTTGTTCAAGGAATATTGTTTTCTACAATCCTACAAAGGAAAACATATTGTATGCTGCAGTTGCAGGTTACTGTGGGCATTGCATGCACACATACATATTTGTGCTAAAGTAGAGAGAAATTGGCTATGACACAAAGGCAAGAGCAAGTAGCAGATATAAAGATTGGGTAGTAGAAATTCATCACTAGAGTACTACATTGCCTGGGGTAGGATGATACTACAAATGTGAAAAATACATTCTTTTGTTTGGGGCTATTTGTTAAGTGCTATGTACCTCTTTTTCACCACCTCCTACCACATGGCAGAGGGGAGCAAAACGACTAAGGAAGGAAAAAACATACTGAGAGAATGCAATTGTACAGAATACAGAACATGTTAAGCCTTAGGCATTAATGAAGTACAAAAAGGTATTCTTTAAATCACACCTTGAAGATCCATGAAAATATGGAGTAGCCTTGAGAGGTGGTGCCAGACTTTTAGGGCCAATACTAGGTGTACAACTAATTATTTTGAAAGTCATGAGGGTAAGTTTATCCGCTTCCCCCTGCCTGGGGGAAGCCTTCGTTGTGCCCGCCGGGAATTAGCATTTAAAAAACCTTTGAAATTCACTGAAAAAACCATAGGTTTTAGGCCTTATATAGTTAGGAATTAGCCTTTAAAAAACCTTGGAAATTCACTGAAAAAACCATAGGTTTTAGGCCTTATATAGTTAGGAATTAACATATAAAAAACCATTGAAATTCCTCCTATATAGTTAGTTGGTCTAACTATATATGGCGCACCCGCAATCCACTGCTGATGATGTCACATATTACATCATTCATGACATGGTCAGTGACATCGCTGATGACATCACTGATGACATCTCAAATGACATCGAGAAAGAGGGTATTCTGATAAGAATATCATCCAAGCAGTTGAGAGAGTCAACAAGGTAGCAAGAACTGACTTGTTAGTCCCCAAACAGAGATCATTGGAGGAGGAGGACGAGACAGTGAGGTTCATCACCACATACTCAGGTCAAGCATATAGGGTTCGCCAAATATTGACTAAGAACTGGCCAATCCTAACTACTGATACCTTTCTGAGTAAGTATGTGAAAGAATCCCCCCAGATAACTTTCAGAAAAGGTAAATCTCTGAAAGATGACTTGAGTAAAAACACAGTCACATCCAGAAAAGAAGTAAAAAATGTGAGCCCAGGAGGATTTGAATGCTGCATGAAATGTAAGGCCTACAAAGGTAGTAACAAAGGTAGTAACAACTGTACTAAAGTTAAAGTACCAAACAGCTCTAGATTGTTCACCATCAAAGGTCCCTTTGATTGCAATACGGAATACTGTGTATATTGTCTAATTTGCCCCTGTGGAAATTGTTATATTGGTAGTACCAAGCACAGGGCCAAGATCAGGATATTGGAGCACAAACGAGCAATTAGAAATAACAACGAACAATATCCTGTTGCTCGTCATTTTAAGACATATCACAATCAAAATGACATGTTGTGCTGGATGCAGTCAAGCAAACTGTAAGAGGGGGTGATAGACTGCATCAATTGAGAACCTTGGAATCCAAATTCATTATCGATTTCGAGACACTACATCGCATAGGGATGAATTGTAGTGAAGAACTAGCAGTCCATTTATGAAAATATTCCTATTGTAAATAAGAACATGTCTGAATACCTCGATTTTTTGGTTCATTGTGTAAATAATGATGTAATTTGTCATACTTGTTTTTAAAGTACACTTTTTGCTATTTTTCTTTCTTTTGCATAGGAATGTAGGACCGAGTGCAACATCCGAGGACATCATGGCAATAGTATATTGATTAAGTGTTGTCACTCAATGAGAGTTTATTCTAGCCCACTTGGGCGAGACTAGTATGATATGTTTTTTGGCGTAACATCGCTATTGATATTGTGTAAATAATTATGAAATCACCCCACTTGGGCGGGATTATGATCAGTGTATAAAGCATGTATGACGTGACAATACTTGTATATTAAAAACTTGTACCACTCCAAGATGGCTGACACAACTCTGTGAGGAGTGACTAGCAGCAGTCCTCTTTCTATGTAAATTAATTTGGTATGTAAATAGCACCCAGCAATAATCAACTTTACCGTGACCAAGCCTTAGTGGCGAAACGAGTCGGTAGGCAGCTACCTGATTTTGTGCCTTTAATAAAAGAACACTGAAGCATCCAGAAGCAGCCTGAGTTTTTCTTCTTGAAGGAAGAATTTTGTCTCACATATATATATATATATATATATATATATATATATATATATATATATATATATATATATATATATATATTCACTGAAAAAACCATAGGTTATAGACCATATATAGTTAGGAATTAGCATTTACAAAACCTTATTTTACTCGCACAAAACCATTGAAATTCCATATATAGTTAGTTGCACTAACTATATATCGCGCACCCGCAATCCACTGCTGATGATGTCACATATTACATCATTCATGACATGGTCAGTGACATCACTGATGACATCACTGATGACATCTCAAATGACATCACTGATGACATCACTGAAAACATCTCATTTGACATGACTGATAACATCACTGATGATATCATTCATGTGATAATACCATGAACCTCTTCAGACTCTAATATAACCTTAGATACAATCAGTGTAAACAGACAGTCACAGACTGTCACTCATCCATGGAGTTACTCACACACCTAGTCAGTTATGCCAAAAATCAATCACACCTCCATTTTCTCAACTATACAGTTATACACACCTTACTTATTCAAACATATACTAACACATATTTACTTTACTCTCTTATACAATCTCTGATACATGTTCACAATGATCCATACAGCCACTCACACATTCACTGGCTCTTATGCACAGTTATTTATAGATGTCAACTCTCACATGTACTGTGTTTTACATATGTACTTATTTTGACATGTAGCACTGAGATATCCATTCACTCACTAATACACTCATGCACAGTCAACCGCCCATACAGCTGTTTGCACATGCACTTTTGAATCTATACATATAGTGAATCAACTACTCACACATCTATGTACAGAGTCACACACCTTCCAGCCACCCATACACACACACTCAGTTTCCCATACAAATACTTGGACAACCAATCAACCCATACAGTTACTCATATAGCTACTGATCAACATATGCAGCAGTTTGTAGAACAACAGATATAATGATGCACAAATTAAAACAGTTTAGTCACTAACCCATGCACTCAGTGAGACACATTTAATCACTCACTCAATCAGTCAGTCATGCACCTACTAAATCCTTCATCCAGACACTTATACATCCACTCATTCTTCAAAATATAAGACATATTTTAACTTTACAGAAACATACAGTCACTGGATGTTGTCATCAGTGATGTCATCAGTGATGTCATTTGAGATGTCATCAGTGATGTCATCAGTGATGTCACTGACCATGTCATGAATGATGTAATATGTGACATCATCAGCAGTGGATTGCGGGTGCGCGATATATAGTTAGTGCAACTAACTATATATGGAATTTCAATGGTTTTGTGCGAGTAAAATAAGGTTTTGTAAATGCTAATTCCTAACTATATATGGTCTATAACCTATGGTTTTTTCAGTGAATTTTCAAGGTTTTGTAAATGCTAATTCCTAACTATATATAGTCTATAACCTGTGGTTTTTTCATTGAATTTCATTGGTTTTTTAAAAGCTAATATCTGTAGCTGTAAAATATACTCTTTATTACGTGACGTATCACGTAGCCACGTGAGACGCCTCATGACGCGTCGCCTCTGCAGCGCAAACCAAACCCGTAACGTAAGCGCGCCGGAGCACGCTTACAGATATATATATTTTTTTAACCTTAATTAGACAAAATCCACACATGCACATATCTTGAGGCCTTGCAAAGGCACATCAAACAAACAATCCCTACCGCTCTGGACTGTTTAGAATGTTGACAGACACCGGAGAGCCAATCAGCTCCGCTTCGCAAAGTTCCGATACGCGAAAAGTTCGCGAACCGGAGCGCTACCCGGAGCGCTGTTACAGATATAGCTGCCCGGTTAGCTGCCGGTTAGCTGCCTGGTTAGCTGCCCGGTTAGCTGCCCGGTTCGCGTACCAAGACGCGTCTCTACGGCGAAAAAATCGAATCTTTTTTTTTTTTTTTTTTAGCTTAGCTGCCGGTTAGCTGCCTGGTTAGCTGCCCGGTTAGCTGCCCGGTTAGCTGCCCGGTTAGCTGCCCGGTTCGCGTACCAAGACGCGTCTCTACGGCGAAAAAAAATCGATTTTTTTTTTTTTGCCCCGCGTGGCTCTATAATATCCCCCTCATCAATCCTAGGGGGTCAGGAGGGGTCTACCTTGCCCCCTTTCCTTCATTTCCCCCTTCGTTTTTCACCACATCTTGTCTCTCGAGAGACAAGATGGCAGCCGCTCCGGACTGTTTACAATGTTGACAGCCAATCAGCTACTCCTCCGACTCACGTTACGCTGCCGGTTAGCTGCCCGGTTAGCTGCCCGGTTAGCTGCCCGGTTCGCGAACCAAGACGCGTCTTTACGGCGAAAAAATCGGATTTTTTTTTTTTGCCCCGCGTGGCTCTATAATATCCCCCTCATCAATCCTAGGGGGTCAGGAGGGGTCTACCTTGCCCCCTTTCCTTCATTTCCCCCTTCGTTTTTCACCACATCTTGTCTCTCGAGAGACAAGATGGCAGCCGCTCCGGACTGTTTACAATGTTGACAGCCAATCAGCTACTCCTCCGACTCACGTTACGCTGCCGGTTAGCTGCCCGGTTAGCTGCCCGGTTAGCTGCCCGGTTCGCGAACCAAGACGCGTCTTTACGGCGAAAAAATCGGATTTTTTTTTTTTGCCCCGCGTGGCTCTATAATATCCCCCTCATCAATCCTAGGGGGTCAGAAGGGGTCTACATTGCCCCCTTTCCTACATTTCCCCCTTTGTTTTGGCCTCCTCTTGTCTCTCGATCCTACCGAGAGACAAGATGGCGGCCGCTACGGACTGTTTAGAATGTTGACAGACACCGGAGAGCCAATCAGCTTCGCATCGCAAAGTTCCGATACGCGAAAAGTTCGCGAACCGGATCGCTGCCCGGAGCGCTGTTACAGATATATATCTTGATTTAAACGTTAATTTCTCAAAATCCACTGAAGCACATATATTGAGACCTAGCAAAGGCACATCGGGCTAACAGTCCCTACAATTTTGCCAAGTTTCGTGTAAATCCATTCAGCCGTTCGGGCTAAAAGTGAGTCCAACCGCCCTATGGAAATTAACATGGGAAAATCGCGTTTTGGGACCCCCCTTTTTTCTCAGCCCCCCCTTGACGAACCCCCCCCAAATTTCCAGGAGCTGCTCAGAAACAAAATGTGCCATTTTCCTGAAAATTTCAGCCGATTCCGTCCACAAACGCCAAAGTTATTAGGCATAGAATTTTCAAAAGTCCCATAGAGAAAAAATCCTAACTATATATACCTACTGGCTATCGCCAGTAGGTAATATATATATATATATATATATTCAATGAAAAAACCATTGGTTTTAGGCCATATATAGTTAGGGATTTGCATTTACAAAACCTTATTTTACTCGCATAAAACCATTGAAATTCCATATATAGTTAGATGCGCTAACTATATATCGCGCACCCGCAATCCACTGCTGATGATGTCACATAGTACATCATTCATGACATGGTTAGTGACATCACTGATGACATCACTGATGACAACATCCAGTGACTGTATGTTTCTGTAAAGTTAAAATATGTTTTACATATTGAAGAATGAGTGGATATATAAGTGTCTGGATGAAGGATTTACTAGGTGCATGACTGACTGTATGAGTGAGTGATTAAATGTGTCTCACTGAGTGCATGGGTTAGTGACTAAACTGTTTTAATTTGTGCATCATTATATCTGTTGTTCTACAAACTGCTGCATATGTTGATCAGTAGCTATATGAGTAACTGTATGGGTTATTGATTGGTTGTCCAAGTATTTGTATGGGAAACTGAGTGTGTGTGTATGGGTGGCTGGGAGGTGTGTGACTCTGTACATAGATGTGTGAGTAGTTGATTCACTATATGTATGGATTCAAAAGTGCATGTGGAAACAGCTGTATGGGCGGTTGACTGTGCATGAGTGTATTAGTGAGTGAATGGATATCTCAGTGCTACATGTCAAAGTAAGTACATATGTAAAACACAGTACATGTGAGAGTTGACATCTATAAATAACTGTGCATAAGAGCCAGTGAATGTGTGAGTGGCTGTATGGATCATTGTGAACATGTATCAGAGATTGTATAAGAGAGTAAAGTAAATATGTGTTAGTATATGTTTGAATAAGTAAGGTGTGTATAACTGTATAGTTGAGAAAATGGAGGTGTGATTGATTTTTGGCATAACTGACTAGGTGTGTGAGTAACTCCATGGATGAGTGACAGTCTGTGACTGTCTGTTTACACTGATTGTATCTAAGGTTATATTAGAGTCTGAAGAGGTTCATGGTATTATCACATGAATGATATCATCAGTGACGTGATCAGTCATGTCAAATGAGATGTTATCAGTGATTTTATCAGTGATGTCATTTGAGATGTCATCAGTGATGTCATCAGTGATGTCACTAACCATGTCATGAATGATGTAATATGTGACATCATCAGCAGTGGATTGCAGGTGCGCGATATATAGTTAGCGCATCTAACTATATATGGAATTTCAATGGTTTTATGCGAGTAAAATAAGGTTTTGTAAATGCAAATCCCTAACTATATATGGCCTAAAACCAATGGTTTTTTCATTGAATTTTCAAGGTTTTGTAAATGCAAATTCCTAACTATATATCGACTATAACCTATGGTTTTTTCTGTGAATTTCAATGGTTTTTTAATAGCAAATATCAAAAGCTGTCAAATGTCAAGTACGTGATAGGTAAAAACGTTTTAGTGTTTATGCACGCTGATGTGCTTTGAACGCTGCCCCCCCCCCACTCCCCTCTTTTCTGTTAGTAGTACTCTCTCTTTGCAGATAGTGAAGGGTAGTTAACGCAGACCTTTACCCCCGTTGTAATCCGTCGTACCTGCTTGTCTCTCCATTTGATTGATTGTTATCCAAGCATTTACTGTTTTAGAATTGGTTCTCTTTGGATCATTCTCTATTTACAAACAAGCACAAAGTCGCAATACTCTGTTTAGTCTTTGCAGATAGTGAAAAATCGTGTAAAAAAATAAAAGTAATCGAGCAAAATCAGTAGACCACTAATTCGATCTCTTTTTGACCTCGGTAAAATACAAACATTAGGAACAACCCTTCATGAGAAATACGAAAATAGTGAAATGAACTGAGCTCCACACCATGAGGGCTGCAAGACAGCTCGACTCCGCCACCCACCCCGCCCAAAATAACGACAAACCCTATGCAAATATTATAAATATAGACAACACACCAGCAAAGAAACAGGGTAAAACATTTTATTAAATAACTATTTACATAACTATTTTATACTTTTTATTGCCCGATCCGGCTAGCTCAATCGATCGAGCATGAAACTCATGCACTGATAGCAAGCGTTGAGAGTTTGTAGAACGATGGCTTCAGATTTTCCACATACGGTGTAGTGGCGCAAACTGGGAGGCGGCGTATGGATTCTACCCCTTCCCCAAATAAGATTTTCATATGTGAATGTTCGTTCATGCTTTCTGTCCCTGAGTTGCTTCGATGTCACTGCCTTACACAAATGGCATAAGTCCTGGATGTTGAGTGCCATACTTCAGAGTTCTAAGCAGCGCTTGTAACAATGTTTAAACCTTATTTGCACCTGCTGCAGCTTCACTATTCAAAGTAAGTGGGGTCCGTTTGTGGACCTGACTGCATTGGAAAACAATGTGATACGGTGCCTCCCTAAACCGCTTGACGGAGGCCCCCGAGGGGCGGTGAGATGGCGCGGACTGAGAGGGGGCGCTTGGCTCCTGCCCCCTCCCCAAGTCGTGTTGCCCTGGTGTGGCCTGAGATCGCCCCCGGCATAGGCGGCCGGCTCCCGGGGTCCGGCGGATTTTTTTCCCTTTTGATGACTCTTCCATTCTGGACCTTGTCCCACAATCCGTTTGACCTGAAGACACGCTGTCGTGGGGCGCCCCTTTACCGTTTTAGTTGCCATTCCGCCCGCTTTTGGTACTCTGTGCCTCTTCCGCCATTCAACTGTTTACCGCCCGCTCTTGCGACTACAGCGTCTCGCTCACCATGTAGTTGAGTTGCTCCCGCTCTTAAGATTTAACCGAACTTTTTGGACTGCTGAAAGCGGTTGTATTCCGACCGCTGGTTGGTGGAGACATTTTGACTATATTCTGGACCTGCATTGTCGCGTAATGCGTCATATGACGCGACGCGTTAGCGCACCCGGAAGTGCTCCGGTGCGCAAGGCGCAGCTTCCCGGAAACGATCAAGAGCGCGCCGCGCAGCGCGTAACGTAAGCATAACAGGTCATGTGACTTGTTAATAAAACTTTTCATTGGTTCATTTTACTTTTGTTTTCCTAATGATGTAAGACTAGGTCATGTGACCTAAAAATAACACTTTTCATTGGATTAGAACATTTTTTTTTCCCAAACGATGAAAGCCCCACCTTGTTTCTGGATGTTTCAGACTGAAGCTGGCGTCACCATGAGAGCACCACCATCTCGTAGCTCCGTCGTGGCCATTCCGCAAGCAATCATGGCAGCCGCTCCCCACCGGAAGCCTGCGGGAGTCGACGGCCCCCAAGACTTTTGTACAATCTTCAAGGCTGAGGGGACGCTTTCGAGAATGGAACCCAAGCCCTGGCAGACAAGCGTCCGAGTTCCAAGGTGTCCCAGGGCCATTATACTGGACCAGGCCCAAATCCGAAGAGCCGGCCGCCATTTTAGGAGTCCTGTGGCAGCCGCCTATCGCTGCACCGCAAGAGTGGGAGCAACTCAACTACATGGTGAGCGAGACGCTGTAGCCGTAAGAGCGGGCGGTAAACAGCTGAATGGCGGAAAATGCACAGTGTAGCAAAAGCGGGCGGAATGGCGACTGAAACGATAAAGGGGCGCCCCACTACAGCAGACGAGCCTCTGCCATGTGCTTCAAAACTGCATATGTATCTCGTGATATCAAGGTTGGGCAACCAGTACACAACAAGCAGTTACGAGTCCCATTTACACCGGCGCCATTTTGGGCGCGGCCGGGCATGTCCAGGATCTAGTCAAACATAACAAATGAGGCTGACGTCTCTGAAGCAGTTGACGAACAGCAGGACATAGCAAATAAACATGAAGTCTCTAAAGCTGTTAACTCACTGCAGGACAAAACAAGTAAACCTGAAACCTCTGGAATAATTGTCGCTCAAAAGAACAACACACAAAACTCTGTAGAGCCTGAAGAAAGAAAAACAGAAGGGCACTGTAGTTTCAGACACACTTAACACTAATGACTAAACAAAGATATCGTCTGTTTATGAAGCAGTTATCATGTTCACAGAATTGACAAAGAAGTGTGCAGACACCAATGCTATTAAGAAACACAAGGAAATCCCTAACGCATCAGCATTCTCGGAAGAGGTTGACACAGATAACATCTTAAGGAACAAAGAAAGACAAAATAAGGATGAGGAAGTTATCACTTTAGTTTTTTCATCAGCTAGCGACAGCAAGAAACATATTGTAATGGAGATTAGAGAGGCTACGGATGAATTATCAAAAATATCAAAAGAAATGGCTACTCCCCCCTTTAGCAGATTAGCTAAATGTTTGCGTAATTTAGGCATAAAAGTTATATTATTGTTGTTGTTGTTATCGTTATAGTTCTGGTTAATTTCAAAAAATGTTTAAATATATTTACAGTTTTTGTTGCGTTCGTTATATTTAAAAGTTAATAAAGTTATATTATTGTTGTTGTTATCGTTATAGTAATAGTTTTCTTTGTAGATGTTTTTCCATCACCCGCCCAGGATATCACCACTGTTCCCCATGTCATAAAACCTTAGGATGTTCAATAACTGAAACAGCTAATATGGGTTTACTTACAGGGGACATCTTTTGTTCTATTTTGTAAAGTAAAACTATTGTGAACGCAAGTATTATACATAGTAAGTGTTTAATATAGCATTTGTCAGTCATTGGTTAAGCAGCTAGGACCTGTTCACTCTTGACACCCCAGGTGCTGTGTATGTTGCACTATAGTGCTGCATCGAGAAAACGGACAACCCTATTGATGTTAATTTTTCATTATTGATTATTGTAAAGAAATGGCGACTCCCCCCTTTAGCAGATTAGCTAAATGTTTGCGTAATTTAGGCATAAAAGTTATATTATTGTTGTTGTTGTTGTTATCGTTATAGTTCTGGTTAATTTCAAAAAATGTTTAAATATATTTACAGTTTTTGTTGCGTTCGTTATATTTAAAAGTTAATAAAGTTTTAAAATCTAACTTTGTTGGAGTGCTATATATTTTTAAAAAATCGGGTGAATGGGGCCTTGAATCGGGTTATTGTCATGTGTGGGCTTTGCAAGTGTACTGCTACAGGATCGGACATTTCAAACTCAAATGCACGTTCTTTTTCTTACCTTTCCGAAGCATAGAGCGCAATAGCAGGCAGAGAAAGGGTGATGCACGTGTTGAACACTGCCTGGCCTGGCAAGTTGCTGGCAGTGCCCCCCCGCCCGCTCCTGAAAGAGGGCACACACACACCGCCGCCCCGAGTACTTCACAAATCTTTAAAAGACCATGCGCTTGTTCATGAGGCTTAAATGGTTTATCACCCCTTCTAGAACCCCTGCATCGACCCTCTGACGTTTCCTGGAAGAATTAGCACGTAACACAATACCAAGCCCTGTCAGCTGAAACTCCTGAGAAATCATGGGGCATATTATCAAGGGGGTTTATTTCCGCTTTTTTGGCTTTAAAAGCCAAAAAAAAAGAGATAAAATTATCTCCCTATTACCAAGCTGTCGCTAACACCAGTTAGTGACAGCTAAAAGGAGATAGCGACCATCTTGGGCCCCGCTTTGCATGTCAGTGATATTTATCACTAATAACATGCAAAGTGGGCGTGCCAAGATTTTAGCGACTGGAAACAGTCCCTAACCATCGCTATCTCCTATTACCAACTTTTGGAGATATTCGCGCTAAGCGCGAATATCTCCAAAACCTAACACCTGCCCTGAGCAGTTTTTAGCCATGTTATCCAATGGGAAGTGGATAACATGGCTAAGAGCATTTGCTGGATAATGCATGAATATCGCTGACTTTTCAGTGATATTCATGCATTGCGGCCGTTTTTTATCGCATTTGCGATAAGCTTGCTAATAGCAAGGTTTATGTGCGATAAAATTCGCCGATGTGCGGCGATAATTTTTGTCTCTAAACAAGTTAGAGACAAAAATTATCGCTAGTTGTTGGTAATATGCCCCCGGATTTTTCCTTGCAGGAATCGGGAGGCGAAAGACTAGCACTGAAATCAGTAGTCTCACGCCTGAATCGGGAGGGTTGGCATGTCTGGATACTCTACAGCTGGGGCCATAAACTACATCCGCAGGGCTAGGTGATAGCCTGGGTCCGGCCTGGACAATCGGACACAGAGGAAGAGGAGTGTCAGAGGGTGCGGTAGTGAATAGGGTGAAAGGGAGGTGTCGGGCGGGCACAGGGTGTGATTCTCAGAGAAGAGCAGCGCAGATGGGGGGAAGTATATGGCCCATGCATGAGAGAGAGAGCGGGGGTGACCAGTGCGTGGGGGAGATGCTTGCGAGGGTGGGGAGCCATGCTGAGGATCGGCGGCGTGCAGAGAGTGGGCCTGGTCAAGGCATCTAAAATGGCTGCCGTGCACGACAAAATTGTGGCATTGGACAAAAAGGCAAGATGGCGCAGACAATGTTTATCAATAAGGATTCATTTATAACAAAATATTTACTCGCAGTGACAAAATGGAGGTCAACACTTCCTGATTTCCATCGAATCGAACGTTAACAAACGTCACGCAGCAAAAAAAAAAAAAAAAGCTCACGCACAGAACAGTTTTTAGCCATGTTATCCAATGGAAGGTGGATAACATGGCTAAGAGCATTTGCTGGATAATGCATGAATATCGCTGACTTTTCAGCGATATTCATGCATTGAGGCCGTTTTTTATCGCATTTGCAATAAACCTTGCTAATAGCAAGGTTTATGTGCGATAAAATTCGCCGATGTGCGGCGATAATTTTTGTCTCTAAACAAGTTAGAGACAAAACTTATCGCTAATTGTTGGTAATATGCCCCCGGATTTTTCTTTGCAGGAATCGGGAGGCGAAAGACTAGCACTGAAATCAGTAGTCTCACGCCTGAATCGGGAGGGTTGGCATGTCTGGATACTCTACAGCTGGGGCCATAAACTAAATCCGCAGGGCTAGGTGATAGCCTGGGTCCGGCCTGGACAATCGGACACAGAGGAAGAGGAGTGTCAGAGGGTGCGGTAGTGAATAGGGTGAAAGGGAGGTGTTGGGCGGGCACAGGGTGTGATTCTCAGGGAAGAGCAGCGCAGATTGGGGGAAGTATTTGGCCAATGCATGAGAGAGAGAGCGGGGGTGACCAGTGCGTGGGGGAGATGCTTGCGAGGGTGGGGAGCCGTGCTGAGAATCGACGGCGTGCAGAGAGTGGGCCTGGTCAAGGCATCTAAAATGGCTGCCGTGCACGACAAAATTGTGGCATTGGACAAAAAGGCAAGATGGCGCAGACAATGTTTATCAATAAGGATTCATTTATAACAAAATATTTTATCGCAGTGACAAATTGGCGGTCAACACTTCCTGATTTCCATCGAATCGAACGTTAACAGACGTCACGCAGCAAAAAAAAAAAAGCTCACGCACAGCCGCTGGAAGAGATGTATCAACATATATGAGCCTCCTCAGCCACCCTCAGAAAACATAAGGGGATTAAGATACGTCTCCCGCACCCCCTTATACCTAGTAATTTAATTAAAACGAAGCAAAAAATGGCGAATTCCCGTTTCGCTACCAGTTTGCGGCCCAGTTCGCGGCCCGTGAAGCGCTTCTACCGTGAAAAATCATTTTTTTTTTATTTTCCCCACGGGACCCTTTAATAACCCCAACAACATTCCTAGGGGGTCAAGAGGGGTATACCTTGCCCCCTTTCAATAAATTCCCCCTTCGTTTTTCACCTCTTCTTCTCTCTCGATCCTACCGAGAGATAAGATGGCGGCCGCTCCGGACTGTTTAGAATGTTGACAGACACCGGAGAGCCAATCAGCTTTCTGCGCGCAAAGTTCCGTTTCGCGAAAAGTAAGCGGACCGGAGCGCAGCCCGGAGCGCTGTTACAGATATATATCTTGTTTTGAACATTAATTTCTCAAAAACTACTGGAGCACATATATTGAGACCTAGCAAAGGCACATCGGGCTAACAGTCCCTACAATTTTGCCAAGTTTCGTGCAAATCCATTCAGCCGCTCGAGCTAAAAGTGAGTCCAACCGCCCTATGGAAATTAACATGGGAAAAACGCGTTTTGGGACCCCCCTTTTGTCTCGGCCCCCCCCTTTGACGAAACCCCACCAAATTTTCAGGGGCTGCTCAGAAACAAAATGTGCCATTTTCCTGAAAATTTCAGCCGATTCCGTCCACAAACGCCAAAGTTATTAGACATAGAATTTTCAAAAGTTCCATAGAGAAAAAATCCTAACTATATATACCTACTGGCTATCGCCAGTAGGTAATATATATATTACCTATTATATATTGCCAGTAGGTAGTTATATTTAGGATTTTTTTCAATGTTAAATCTCAAAATTCTATTTGGAATAACTTTGGCGCCGGTTGACGAATCTGCTTGAAAATTTCCTCAAAATGGCCTTGCGGCGCCTCGCTCCTGCCCTGAAAGTTTGGGGGGGATTCGTCAAGCGGGGGCCGAGATAAAAGGGGGTCCCAAAACATGTTTTCCCCATGTTAATTTCCATAGGGCGGTCGAACTCACTTTTAGCCCGAACGGAGGAACGGATTTCCACCAAACTTGGCAAAATTGTAGGGACTGGTAGCCCGATGTGCCTTTGCTATGTATCAAGATATGTGCTTCAGTGGATTTTGAGTAATTTAGGTGCAAAAAATATATATATCTATGGCAGCGCCCCGGTACGCGATCTCGGGCACGCAGAAAGCTGATTGGTTCTTGGGTGTCTGTAAACATTCGAAACAGTCCGGAGCGGCCGCCATCTTGGGTCTCGGTAGGATCGAGACACAAGAGGTGGCCAAAACAAAGGGGGAAATGACCATAAGGGGGCAGGGTAGACCCACCCGGATCCCCTAGGTTTGATGTGGGGGCTATAAAAGGGCCTCGCGGGGCAAACAAATTTTTTTTTTTTTTCGATTGTCACGGAGGGAGCGCCCGGTACGCGCACCGGGAAGCGCACCAGGAAGCACACAAAAGAGAAAAAAGAATGCCAGAGTTTAACATTTTTGGCAATATTTTATAAATGGGAGGTAGTTCTGAAAAGAACTTTTTTTTAAATTCTTTTTGTTGTTTTATATGTTTTTTATTATTTTTCTGAACATTTTTAGATTTTTTTGTATTTTTGAACAATTTTATATATATTTTTTTTTTAAGGGAACAAACAAAAAACAGGGAATTGGAAATGGCTCAACAGGAGCAAAAAAAAAGAAAATAATTACTGCTTCCTTTTCTTGCTGCATTGGTGGTTATCTATAGGATTTTGTGATATGTGACGTCATCAGCAGTGCATTGCAGGCGCGCAAGTTATAGTGAGTCCAACTAACTATAACGTGGAATTTCATTGGTTTTTGTGTCAGTAAAATTCCTGCTAACTATAACTGGTGTGAAACCTATGGTTTTTTCAGTGAATATATATATGTCTACATATCTATATATATGCAAAGGCAATCCCCGACTCCACAGCACCCAGCGGCACAAATCAGGACACGGACCATCACGGCAAGTAGTTTTAAGTTTCGTGATTTATTACCATCAAGCAGACATGGCGCGTTTAGTCCGGTGAGCCCGGACTTGATCAAATGAAATATATATACATACATACATACACACACACGTGTGTCTGCAAAACAAAGGTTTAAGTGATGATATAGTTAGGTGAAAATGACAGCTAAAATGTAACAATTTAAGCTAAAAGAAAACACTGAAATGTACCAGTTATAGTTTACTGAAGTAACTATAACTTGCGCATACACCATGCACAGTGATATCATAGAACATGTCTACAATGATTTTATATGTGAGGTGATAAGAAGTGCATGGCAGGTGCACCAGTGGGTGCAAAATTGGACACAAGGACGCATTATGCCTTGACAAATAGTGCAAAATTATGGGGGATATTATCAAGAACCGGTGTTAAAATTATCGCTGTTTTATCGACAGAAAACTGCAGATAAAACGGTGATAATGGGCTTGATAATACGCCCTTCTTAATTCCCATGGAAGCCCATGTTAACATCAGAACATGGGTGTTAGACCCGTCTGCTTCTGAGAGTCCCCTCACCACTATGATTTCTTTTGTTCCCCTGTACCTCCCAAAATTTGTTGCTTTTCTTTGTCTACCAGGACCTTTTGTGTGCTGTTTCATGGGGCTAGATGTTCCTTGACGCCCAGTTGTTCACAAGGTTTTTGGCACCTATTTACAAGACACCTGGTGAAACCTGTGACATTATAGACTGGGATTGGCAACCTGTATGAATGACCTCAAAATGGTGGCCATCCATTTCCCTCATGTGAGTGACTCCCCTTGGTGCCTCCATGAATTTTGACCTTTCAAGGTTTTTGACGCCCTTTTATTTGGCGCGCATTCCTGACAGGAATTACCTTATTTCCCTCAGGTACACAAAATGGCTGCTCTAGAACCCCAGTATAGTGGCTGTTAGGGTCCCAAATACCCAAAGAAGTGCCGTGTCATTGGCCTGGCCAAAAGAAGGTTCTAGAACCTACTGGCACGAGCCAGCGCCTCAGGGCATTGGCTATATAAGGTCCAGTCCCTGGCAGCCATTTTAGATGACCAGAAGACTAGATAGGATAATGATGTTCCAGATCTAGGTGAAGAAGGAGATTACAGACTTGACACCAGATTGACACCTGCCCTGTTGACCCCTGAGGCAGCTGGTAGCGCGGGCAGGAGAGCAAGCAAGAGTCACTGGCGTGGATCCTGACTGGCGTTCCAGTCAGCCGTGTGTGCGGTGACCTCGCGTCTACAGCGCCTGCCCAGCGAGTGCCTCGTCACCCCCAAAAGACTATGGCCGTTTTTCGTGTGCCTTCCCCGCCCCCCCCCCCCGGTGGTGAATTACGACCGACTCGGGTCGCAAGGCGAGAGCAAGTTCGCCGCGACCGCGAGGGTCTTCTGTGCCCCTTGTGCGACAGACGCCTCCAGCGAGGAGCTCGGACGTCTCCGAGCTCCACCGGCATAGAGTGCTTCCTGCGCAGACTGAGGTGAGGTGGTGCGCCGGGACGGGGAAAGGCCGGCCTTCATTGGGCGGGACTACTGTCTTCGCACCTCCCCAGTGAATCGGCGACTGTAGCTGTTGGCGGGAACCATCCCTGTTTGAGGAAGTCGGAGGGAGGTCCGTGGAGCCCCTGATACCCGTCGCTGGCGAGAGAAGTGCTGAACCCGACTGAATTGCTTTTCGATTGCAGCCGATGTGAAGTGGGCCCGTTTCTTCAGGTGGGAAGCGGTGATATAATGGAACTGTGAAACGGCATTTACTTGACTGAGCGCGAAGATTGTGTGACCTCTTCGGCAGCCCCGTTCGTCAGTCTAAAGACTTTGAACTGGTGCCGCCTGAGTGCTAGCGGTAACAAAAGCCCCTAGGTGGGCTTAGACCCCACCGGCAAACAGAGAACTCAACCCAGTGGCAGCCGAGTATAAATGAAGTGCTCACTGTGTTTCCTTGCTTTGTAGATATACGCACTTATCCCCCGAGTGATTCTTAAAGAGTCCCAACACTCTTTTGTGCCCAGAGAAGCCTGTATTCATTAGCAGTGAAGTCATCATAAACTGTAAGAGTAATCTTTCCATCCTGAAACGTATTGCAAGTTCAAGTTCCTGAAATATTTAATTGGTGGCAGCGATACCAGCATGAACATGTGGTTGATTATTTAAATGAACTAGTATTTATTCTGCTCAACAAAAAGTGATATTTATTCTATTTATTGATGATATTTATTCCTGATATTTATTCTATTTATTGATGATATTTATTCCTGAGATATCTACTGTATTCAACCCGAAATCAAAACCCAGCAAATTGTGGCCAAAAGAAATGTGTATGTGCTTTCCTAATTGATCCCCATTCACGACAGAGAATTTTTACATAAAGGAATTGTATTTTTCTACAACAGTGGTGTGGTGTCCTTCTTTTTGGTGGTTGTTCAAGGAGATATTATTGGGTCAAAGCCGGCTTAACACGACAGCCTTTACTTGCCTTGACACTTGAGCCAAGCTACCCCCTTTGTGCTGGGCTTGCCCATCGCAGGTCAAACATAAAATTGGTGCTCAGCGGGTGGGATTACGAGCCGTGCTTGTTTTGGACCCCATAATAATTCCATGTGCGCCACAGGTACACACCCGGAGTTTTCTCCCAGCGGCCCTCCAATTCAATATTTTGCTTTTTCCAAATTCTCTTCTGGAGGTGGTTGGAGGTGACCCTCAGAGTTCCTATCCTTGTAACCTACTTCGAGGTGGTTGTCCACACTTTTCACTGACAAGATGGAATTCGATATGTCAGAGCTGGAGACCTATACCGTGGCGCAGCTCGAAGAGTTCTGTCAGGAAAGGGGAGTGTTCGTTAGGCGAGGGGCCAAATGAGAGGAGCTCCGCATTAGTCTGCGAGCCTGGGTGGAAGCGCATCCGGAGGGTATGGTAGAGGAGGAGGAGTCAGACAGGGGTACTGTCATTGAGAGAGCTGCGGAATGTCCCCTGGGGGTGGGTGAGATGATAATCAGCCCCAAGGTAACCTCATGGGAGGGCAGCAGTGCATCAACAGGAGGGTTGTCAGAGACCGAGTTAGCTGATAGAAGAGAGGAAAGACAATTGAGGTGAGAGTTAGCTAAGCTGGAGATGGAAGGGAAGAGGATGGAACACGAGTTCAAGCTACGAGAATCGACCTCAGGGCCCATAACATCACTCCGGAGGGTGTCGAGTCTAAGGAATTTGCCATGGAGCTCAAGCCTCACTTGCCCAAGGACGTGGTCGCTAGCTATACCGTTGGAGATGACATAGCTAAGTGGCTGGCAGCCTATGAGGTCTCCTTAAGAGCCCATGGGATCCACGAGAAGCATTGGGGTGGTGGATTGTATCGCTACATGCCTCCAACAGGTAGGGATGCCCTATTGGCCCTAGACCGGGAGGATCAGGTAGACTACCCCACCATGAAGGTGGCACTCATCAGAAAGTTTGGGTTGACCCCCGAGAAATACCGGCAGAGGTTTAGGGGCAGCCATAAACTGAGCTCACAGAATTGGGTTGACTTCCTGGATTATGCCAAGAAAGCCCTGGATGGGTGGGTCCAAGGTAGTGAGGTGGAAGACTATCGAGGGTTGTACAATCTCATACTCAAGGAACAGCTACTCGAGAAATGTCTTCCTGAACTGAGGCAGCACCTGGTAGACAGCAAACTTACTTGCCCCCATAAGCTTGCTGAGGAGGCGGGCATTTGGGTAAGTACCCGAGTGTCCATGAAGGGGACGGGAGGAGATTCTCAGAAGTCCGGACAGGGCACCCCCCAGAAGAAAGAGGGGGGAGATAATAAGAAACAGGAGTTCTCCAAAGGCCCCCAAAATAACTTTAATGGGAAAAGTTTCTTCTCCAACTCTAAGGCTAGCCCGCAAAAGAACCCTAATCCTGGCCAGAGTCAGCAGCCAAGGGTTGTCCATTGCTTTGAGTGCGGTGGTGTTGGACATTATAAGGGAGACGCGAAATGCCCAAAGAGACCACCCCCTCCCACTGGAGGAAAGGCCCCGGGAGTTGCTAGTGTAGCGCTCGGGGAGGAGATGCCCTTAGTTAAGGGGAGGGAGTGGGCGGGTGTCACCTTAGTGTCCCTGGGTGATCGGGAGATGGTTCCAAAGATCCAGGTGCCCCCAAATACTATCAAGTATGGGCAATGGGTCACCATCAATGGCCATAGAGGGTAAGCTCTGAGAGATTCAGGAGCCAGTATGACTATAGTCAGGAGTCATCTGGTGTCCTCAGAGCAGGTGATTCCAGGTGTACTTCATCCAGCCGTGATGGCTGATAGCAGAATGAGCCACTATCCCGTGGCTGAGGTTCCCTTTGAGTGGGGAGGGGTTGCAGGTTCACTTCGAGTTGCCGAAAGCCCCGCCGTGCCAGTCGATTGTCTGCTGGGCAATGATATGGAGCACAATGCTTGGAAGGAGGTGGAATACCGGACTCATTCTGAGATGCTGGGTACACCTGATTGAGCCTGTGTCAGTACCAGGTCGGCTGCTGCTCGGGAGGAGAAGTCGCATGGGTTGGAGCCTGGAACAATGGCCCACCCAGCTGCCAATGAGGGAGCATCTCAAGGACAGGAGGAGCCTGCCTCGATGTCCGTGCCCCATGAGACGGATAGGCCATCGGAGGAGATGGACCCGGAGTCCGCGGCGGAGGACATGGTTCCGTTGGAGGATCTGCCTATCCCCGCTGAGTGGCGAGTGGAGGTAGGACCATCCAGGGAGGAACTGAGCAAGGGACAGAGGGAATGTCCCACCCTCGAGGGTCTGAGGCAACAGGCTGAAGCCCAGGCAGCAGGTAACGAGTCTGGGAACTATCGTGTTTACTGGGAGGATGGACTCCTCTACAGTGAGCCCAGGCACCAGTGCACGGACTGTCACGGGCCCTGGTAGTCCCACAGTGTTACCAAGCCTTCCTATTACAGTTGGCTCACGAGATTCCCTTGGCAGGACACCTGGGACAGGACAAGACCTTTGCACGGCTTGTCCCCCACTTTTATTGGCCTCGAATGAGGGTGGCATCCGATACATACTGTTGGTCGTGTGTGTCATGCCAAGCCAGTGGGAAAACAGGGATGAAGCTGAAGGCTCCCCTGGAACCACTTCCCGTCGATGGCACCCCCTTTGAAAGGGTGGGTATCGACATTGCTGGGCCCTTAGATCCACCGACATCATCCGGTCACAGGTTTATCCTGGTACTGGTGGATCATGCCACAAGGTATCCGGAGGCAATACCTCTGAGAACCATTACTTCACCGGTAGTGGCGAAGGCCCTGATGGGGATCTTTACCCGAGTGGGATTCCCCAAGGAAGTTGTGTCTGACAGGGTGACCAACTTCATGTCAGCGTACATGCGGGCTATGTGGAAGGAGTGTGGAGTGACCTACCGGTTTACCACTCCTTATCACCCACAGGCCAATGGCCTTGTGGAAAGGTTTAACACAACCTTGAAGGGTATGATCAGAAGTCTACCTGAAAGCCTGCGGAGGAAATGGGACGTCCTCCTACCCTGTTTGCTCTTTTCTTACATGGAAGTGCCGCAGAAGGGAGTGGGTTTCAGCCCCTTTGAGATTTTGTACGGGCACCCTGTACGTGGACCTCTCAGCCTGGTGAGGGACTCCTGGGAAAAGTCTCCTCAGAAAGTTCCCCAGGACGTGGTGAGCTACATGCTGGCCTTCCGGAGCCAAATGGCTAAGTTGTGGAAGCAAACTTCTGAAAACTTGGAAGCCAGCCAGTCTGTGATGAAAGCATGGTATGACCACAATGCTCACCCAGTGGAGCTGGAGCCTGGTCAGAAGGTGTGGGTGATGGAGCCTAGAGAGCTGAGTGCCCTCCAGGACCGTTGGACAGGCCCCTATGAGGTGTTGGAGAATATGGGCAAGGCTACCTACTTGGTGGACGTGAAAACCCCACGGCACCCACATCGGGTGTTACATGCCAACCGCCTCAAGCCCCACTACGAGAGGCCCAAAGTCATGTTGGTTATGGTGACTGATGGATCAGAGGAAGAGGACACAGAGCCTCTCCCTGACCTTTTTGCGTCTCAAGAAAAGGATGGGTCGGTGGAGGGAGTGAAACTCTCGCCATCCCTGACTCCTGAGCAGCAGGAGGAATGTCGCCAGGTCTTGGGGTCATTCGCTCCTCTGTTCTCCCTTGTCCCGGGTAAGACCCACCTGTGTACCCAGGATGTGGACACAGGAGACAGCCCACCTGTGAAGTCCAAGTCTTACCGGCTGTCTGACAAGGTGAAGGCCAGCATTCGAAGTGAAGTAGCTAAGATGCTGGAGCTAGGGGTCATTGAACCTTCAAGTAGCCCTTGGTCTAGCCCGGTGGTTTTGGTGCCCAAAGCTGCTCCACCTGGCGCCACACCAGAATTATGATTCTGTGTGGATTACCGAGGACTAAATTTGGTAACCAAAACGGATGCTCATCCGATCCCACGGGTGGATGAACTGATTGACCGGTTGGGAGCTGCCCAATATCTCAGTACCGTTGACCTCACTGCAGGGTACTGGCAGATTCCCATGACTGATGGAGCCAAGGAAAGGTCAGCCTTCTCCACACCTGATGGACACTACCAGTTCTGCGTCATGCCCTTTGGGCTCAAGAACGCTCCTGCCACTTTTCAGCGGTTGGTGAACACGATCCTCACCGGGATGGAGTCCTTCTCTGCTGCCTACTTGGATGACATAGCTGTCTTCAGTAGCAGTTGTGAGGATCACTTGCAGCACTTGCAGGCCGTTCTCTAAACCCTGGAAAGGGCTGGCCTGACGATCAAGGCCAGCAAATGTCAGATTGGACAGGGGTCGGTAGTGTACTTAGGTCACTTGGTGGGCAGGGGAAAGGTGCAGCCCCTTCAGGCGAAGATTGAGGCAATCATGGCCTGGAAACCTCCCAAGACCCAGACTGAGGTCCGAGCCTTCCTGGGCCTCACAGGTTACTACAGACGGTTTGTGAAGGGGTATGGCACTATCGTGGCACCCCTTACTGAACTCACGGCCAAGAAGCAACCCAGGAGAGTCATCTGGACGGAGGCTTGTCAGCGGGCCTTCGACACTCTGAAACAAGCATTGTGTAACGCTCCTATCTAGAAGGCTCCAGACTTCACGAAGGAATTCATTGTCCAGACAGATGCATCCGACATTGGCATTGGGGCGGTGTTATCGCAACTCAATGAAGAGGGTCTGGATCAACCCGTGGTCTTTCTGTCACGGAGACTGCTTCCCCGGGAACAGAGGTGGAGTACCATGGAACGGGAAGCCTTTGCGGTGGTCTGGGCACTGAAGAAGCTGCGACCATACTTGTTTGGTTCGCACTTCCTTGTTCAGACAGACCACCGACCCCTTCGTTGGCTCATGCAGATGAAGGGGGAAAACCCCAAACTGTTGAGATGGTCTATCTCCCTACAGGGAAAGGACTTTCGGGTGGAACACCGGCCCGGAGTTGACCACGCCAATGCAGACGGTCTCTCCAGGTATTTCCGCCTTAGTGTTGAGAACTCCCAAGGGGTTGGGTAGCTCTCCCCACTTTCAGCTGGGGGGACGCGTGTTAGACCCGTCTGCTTCTGAGAGTCCCCTCACCACTATGATTTCTTTTGTTCCCCTGTACCTCCCAAAATATGTCGCTTTTCTTTGTCTACCAGGACCTTTTGTGTGCTGTTTCATGGGGCTAGATGTTCCTTGACGCCCAGTTGCTCACAAGGTTTTTGGCACCTATTTACAAGACACCTGGTGAAACCTGTGACATTATAGACTGGGATTGGCAACCTGTATGAATGACCTCAAAATGGTGCCCATCCATTTCTCTCATGTGAGTGACTCCCCTTGGAGCCTCCATGAATTTTAACCTTTCAAGGTTTTGGCGCCCTTTTATTTGGCGCGCATTCCTGACAGGAATTACCTTATTTCCCTCAGTTACACAAAATGGCTGCTCTAGAACCCCAGTATAGTGTCTGTTAGGGTCCCAATTACCCAAAGATGTGCCATGTCATTGGCCTGGCCAAAAGAAGGTTCTAGAACCTACTGGCACGAGCCAGCACCTCAGGGCATTGGCTATATAAGGTCCAGTCCCTGGCGGTCATTTTAGATGACCAGAAGACTAGATAGGATAATGATGTTCCAGATCTAGGTGAAGAAGGAGATTCCAGACTTGACACCAGATTGACACCTGCCCTGTTGACCCCTGAGGCAGCTGGTAGCGCGGGCAGGAGAGCAAGCAAGAGTCACTGGCGTGGATCCTGACTGGCGTTCCAGTCAGCCGTGTGTGTGGTGACCTCGCGTCTACAGCGCCTGCCCAGCTAGTGCCTCGTCACCCCCAAAAGACTATGGCCGTTTTTCGTGTGCCTTCCCCGCCCCCCCCCCCCCGGTGGTGAATTACGACCGACTCGGGTTGCGAGGCGAGAGCAAGTTCGCCGCGACCAAGAGCGTCCTCTGTGCCCCTTGTGCAACAGACGCCTCCAGCGAGGAGCTCGGACGTC
Organism: Lissotriton vulgaris; assembly: GCF_964263255.1. Taxonomy (NCBI): domain Eukaryota; kingdom Metazoa; phylum Chordata; class Amphibia; order Caudata; family Salamandridae; genus Lissotriton; species Lissotriton vulgaris. The sequence continues at coordinate 2,061,305,423 of NC_141689.1, read as the reverse complement.
TCCGAGCTCCACCGGCGTAGAGTGCTTCCTGCGCAGACTGAGGTGAGGTGGTGCCCCGGGGCGGGGAAAGGCCGGCCTTCGTTCGGCGGGACTACTGTCTCTGCCCCTCCCCAGTGAATCGGCGACTGTAGCTGTGGGCAGGAACCATCCCTGTTTGAGGAAGTCGGAGGGAGGTCCGTGGAGCCCCTGAGAACCAGTCGCTGGCGAGAGAAGTGCTGAACCCGACTGAATCGCTTTTCGATTGCAGTCGATGTGAGATGGGCCCGTTTCTTCAGGTGGGAAGCGGTGATATAATGGAACTGTGAACCGGCATTTACTTGCCTGAGCGCGAAGATTGTGTGACCTCTTCGGCAGCCCCGTTCGTCAGTCTAAAGACTTTGAACTGGTGCCGCCTGAGTGCTAGCGGTAACAAAGCCCCTAGGCGCGCTTAGACCCCACCGGCAAACAGAGAACTCAACCCGGTGGCAGCCGAGTATAAATGAAGTGCTCACTGTGTTTCCTTGCTTTGTAGATATACGCACTTATCCCCCGAGTGATTCTTAAAGAGTCCCAACACTCTTTTGTGCCCAGAGAAGCCTGTATTCATTAGCAATGAAGTCATCATAAACTGTAAGAGTAATCTTTCCATCCTGAAACGTATTGCAAGTTCAAGTTCCTGAAATATTTAATTGGTGGCAGCGATACCAGCATAAACATGTGGTTGTTTATTTAAATGAACTAGTATTTATTCTGCTGAACAAAAAGTGATATTCATTCTATTTATTGATGATATTTATTCCTTATATTTATTCTATTTATTGATGATATTTATTCCTGAGATATCTACTGTATTCAACCCGAAATCAAAACCCAGCAAATTGTGGCCAAAAGAAATGTGTATGTGCTCTCCTAATTGATCCCCATTCACGACAGAGAATTTTTACATAAAGGAATCGTATTTTTCTACAACAGTGGTGTGGTGTCCTTCTTTTTGGTGGTTGTTCAAGGAGATATTAGTGGGTCAAAGCCGGCTTAACACGACAGCCTTCACTTGCCTTGACACTTGAGCCAAGCTACCCCCTTTGTGCTGGGCTTGCCCATCGCAGGTCCAACAATGGGCTTCTATGGGAATTAACAAGGGCGTATTATCAAGCCCATTATCGCCGTTTTATCGTCAGTTTCCTGCAGATAAAACAGCGATAATTTTAACACCGGTCCTTGATAATATGCCCCTATATTTCTTATAATAACACGTAATTTGGGGGCATTTCTGTAATTTCAACAAAGCAAATTTTGCTCATGCCTGGTTTTTATTCCTAGAAGTAACACCATATACCGAAATCTGTGAATGTTTTCCTTGTAACGTCAAACCCTAAACATCCTTGTTTTTTTTTACTTTTTATTATTATAATGTGCCACCAGGAAAGTATTGAAACATATTTAATGAGGAAGTTTTTATAACCGTCTGCAGAACATTGTCATGTTATTCAATGTATTGGGAAACTGTGCTGTAAAATGTGCCATTTGGAACAATTTTTCCAGATTTTTGTCGGATGAAAGGAAGATGGACTTATTAGCTTTTTCAGCGGTGATATTTAATTGTAAAATTACAATTTAGAATAATACGTTCAGCCATGTATTAAGGATTTAGGGCATCTCTTGAAAGGAGTAGAATAGAAATGTGTCCTCTTAAAATAACATTCATGTATAGAAATGGAAAAGAATAGAGTTGCTACTCTTGTGTCTCTGCTCCGAACTCATTTCTTACGTGTGATTGACTGGTGTTGCACGTTCCAAGCCCCCTGAACTTTAAACCCCCTTAAAAGCATTCCAGGTCTGACTGGGGCTGCGTTTGGTTTTGTGGGGCACCATTCCTCATTTTAACGCGGATTCTGTAATTCATACAGGCCATGTTTAATGGACTTTTAAAAATGACAAGGAAAGCAATATAAATGTTCCCCAAAGATTAACCGATAAGCAGACACCTTCTGCAATGTAATAGTTTAAAACCACTTGATCCTACACTATAAAATGAGCTCCGATGACAAAGAGCTTCGCTTTGATTCCAAGAGAAAGTCTTGATGGCATTGCTACATAGGAAGATTTCTATAATAAAACGTATCCCCTCTGGGCCTTTAAACACAAGCCGGTACTCTGCAGCAACACTCGTCATTACATCATTATCCTTGGCCATGCCAACTAGTATGTGTGATTCATGTCGAAGGGAAATTCTCGTTTTTTTAAGGTTTTTTTTAAACCCTTTAATTACTTTCCCGAAATACCGATTAAAAAACTGTGTTCTCTTCAAATTGTAACATTTTCGGGTAAATAAGAGAGATAAGCACAGGAAAATGCAACATATGTCTAAGCATCTTAAATATCCTCCAATTTGTATGTTCGAGATTGCTAAGTGCCTGGTACTAACTATCATGACGAGGGTAGTATTGCCACTACTTGAAATTCGTATGACCATATTTCACATGAGGTGTCTCTAATACAGGAACTGTGCAAGGATTTTCATCCCTCCTATAAAAATAGACTTTTTCCCTCTAGAGTGCTCCCCATACAACGAATCCGGTAATGTTATGGTCTTGTCAGGAATTTGGTGCCACTCCGAGGTTGCCACCTAAAGCTGCTCTCTCACCTCAACTTTAGGAAGCACCAGCCGTGCTCCAATCAGTGTTACAAATAGGAATAAAGGCAAGTAGATGAATCATGTATCCAAGGACACTTTCTCTCAGTCTAATAGTAAGTAGTCCCATCGGAAAAGTAAAGGTGAACAAGGACAACAATTTCCAGAATACATAGGATTATCAACTGAAAGCCCAGGATTAGAACTTGAAACCACATGAGATCCTAGTTGCCATGAAGACATCAGGTAAAATAATTGTAAAGACAAAACCTTGCAGCTGCTGGTGTAAGCTGCCCAGTCCCTCTCATTTCTCGTTGGCTCCTAAAGTGTCCCTGTTATTTTACCCTGTGGCCCACTTTTGGGCTAGTTCTCCTACCCCTCAGCCACTGAAAACTCCATCACTCCTTCTCAAGAACTCCGCGACACCCTGATGGACTTCTCCCACTGCAAGATCTCCGCCATCTCCAAAAACATCGAACTCCAACCCACTGCCGCCAACTTCTTCAGCCACCTTGCTCTCACAGATGTATGCCCCAAAAACCTGCTCACCACTTGGGACCTGCTCCGCCATCTCCAAAACATCGAACTCCAACCCACCGCCGCCAACTTCTTCAGCCACCTTGCTCTCACAGATGTATGCCCCAAAAACCTGCTCACCACTTGGGACCTGCTCACCACACAAAACACCATAACATCATGAACTCTGTCTACTCTGAAGCACCAACGGAACACTTTTTCCATCACTTCATCAACCATGGTAGCAAGATGATCAGCAATGAGCTCACCACCATTTTCAAAGAATCCACTACCACGGCCACCTTCCCATAAGTATAGAAACACACTAAAGTCAAATCCCATCCGCCGACCCCAGTGAGCTCAAAAACTGCCATCCCATCTCTATGCTTTCCTTTCACACCAAAGTCCTCGAAAAGGCCATCAACCACCAACTCACAAAACACCTGGAAAACAACAATCTACTGGACACATCACAATCCAGATTCCACACCAACCACAGTACCGAAACTGCCTTGATTGTTGCCACCGATGATATCAGAGCCCTCCTCGATGGGGGAGAAACAGCGGCCCTGATCCTCCTCTACCTCTCAGCAATGTTGGACACCGTATCCCACCACACCCTTATCAAGAGACTTCACAGCAGAATCCAAGGAGACACCCTCAAAGGCTCACCTACTTCCTCACTGGAAGAACCCAGAGAATCTGCCTATCGCTTTTACTTTGGAACCTAGGAATGTCATTGGCAGCACCCGTCAAGGCTCATCCCTCAGCCCTACAGTGTTCAACACCTGGCCTCCTTGGCAACACCTTTCCAGAGAACATTTCCTGGTGGCTTTCTGAACTAGCACCTACGTCCGCTCGGACAGACCATGCCCTTAACCTTGGCATCATCCTAGATAGCAAGCTCACCATGAAATGCCAGATCAGCATATTGTCCTCCACCTGCTTCCTCACTCTTCACATGCATGGTAAGATCTTCAACACCAGAAGAACCCTCACTAAAGGCCTAGTCACCAGCCGGCTGGACTACGGCACTGCATTCTACATAGAAATCATCTCACACCTCCTTAAAAGACTGTGGACCATGCAAAATTCAGCAGCCAAGCTCATCCTCTATAAGCAGATCCACATCACCCCACCTCAAGAAGCTCCACTGGTTCCCTCGTCCAGAAGAGATATCAGTTCAAGATGCTGATCCACACTTACAAATCCCTACACAACGAAGGGTAAGCACATATCAACCACTGCCTGAACTTCCATTAACCCTCCAGACACCTGAAATGAAATGAAATGAATGAAATGAAATGAAAAAAGAACTTTATTAAGCGCACTGCGGCCAAGCGGCTTCCTGGCGCTGAGGGTTTGACCAGATTCACAGAGGGGACTCGGGAAAACTAACAGTAGAAGGCCTGGGAAAACAGAAAAGTTTTAAGAGCTTTACGGAAGTGGGTATAGATGGGGATAGAACGGATGGACAGAGGAAGACTGTTCCAGATCCGGGGGGGCCAGAACCGAAAAACGGGTGCCTCCCATTCTGGATTTACGGAAGCGGGGGACATGGAGAAGGGAGAGGGAGGAGGAACAGAGAGTGCGACTGGGGATGTGAGGAGAAATGAGAGATCCGATAAAGAGGGAAGCTGAGTGGGCGTGAGCGTGAAAGGCCAGACAAGCCAATTTAAAGAAAGATCTAAGGTGCACAGGAAGCCAATGAAGGGACTTGAGAGCAGGGGTGATGTGGGAAGATTTGGGAAGGCGAAGGATGAGGCGGGCAGCCTGGTTTTGAATGGCCTGAAGACGGCGGGTTTCATAGGTGGGTATGCCCACGTGCAAGCCGTTCCCATAGTCAAGGCGTGAGGTGATCAGGGACATGACTATGGTTTTGAGGGTGTCCATAGAAAAATACCGAGAGATTTTCCGAATGAGGTGGAGGGACAGGAAACAAGAGGATACTACGGAGCTGACTTGGGCATGCATAGTAAGGTCATGGCTGACCTTGATGCCCAAGGTCCGAACAGAAGAAACCGGTGAAAGGGGGGAACCAAAGGAAGGGGGCCAGTGAACCGCGGACCAGGGGTTAGAGGGACCACCCGTGAGGACAAGCTCCATCTTGTCCGGATTGAGCTTCAAATGATTGATGCTCATCCATTCAGATATGAAGACTAAGGTGGAACAGAACTTAGGAAGAGAGACAGAAGGAGAAGAAAGATCAAAGATGAGCTGGAGGTCATCCGCGTAGTTGTACACAGAGACCCCCAGCTCGAGAAGAGAAATGATGAGGGGGTAGATATAAAGATTGAAGAGAAGAGGGGAAAGGGAGGAGCCTTGGAGGACCCCACAGGTAACCAAACGAGGAGGGGTGGAGAAGCCAGACAGTTGAACCGCTTGGGACCTGCCCTGAAGAAAGGACGCAAGCCAGGAAAAGGCAGTGCCCCGGATGCCCGCTGCGCGGACACGGTCGAGAAGGATGGAATGATCGACCGTGTCAAACGCAGCGGACAGATCGAGGAGGACCAGGGCCTGAGGGAGATTGATGTCAGCTTCCCCTTTGAGCTCGTCCAGGACCGCAATGACCACTGACTCCGTGGAATGTCCTGGACGAAAGCCCGCCTGATGGGAGGCCAGGAGGTGGTTCTCCTCGATGTAGTTGGACAGGCAAGATGTAACATAACTTTCAAGGATCTTGCCCAGATAGGGGAGAAGAGAGATAGGCCTAAAGTTAGAAGGAAGAGAGGGATCCAGACCAGTTTTTTTAAGAATGGGGAAAACTATAGCAGATTTGAAGGATGAATGAACAGAGCACAGAGCTAAGGAGGCGTTAAGAAGGGCACGAGGGGGGTAGAGCAGCTAGTGAAAAGAGTTTTGAGGATCCGTGCAGGGGCACAATCCCCCGGAGAGCCAGACTTAACTTTTATAAGCAGGTTAAGAAACCGGTCCATGGAAATGGGTGGGAAATGATCCAAAGAGGAGGGGGCGGAGGGAGGGAGCAGGAGAAGCTAGCTTGGAGCACCGTGGGGATGTTGGCCTTTATGTTAGTGATTTTATCAATGAAATAGTCATTGAGTGAAGAACAGAGGATCTGAGATGGAACAATACTGGTACTGGTGCGGTCGGAAGTAGCTAGGTTGTGAACCAGGGAGAAGATTTCTCGAGATTTGTTAGCAGAGAGGGCAACTCTCTCGGTAAAGTATTTGGTTTTGGCTGCAAGGATCGCTCTTTTATAGTCGTTCAGGAGAAGTTTGTATTTAGCGCGGAGATTAGGGCAATAGTTCCATCTCCAATGACGCTCCGACCGCCTAAGATCAAGTTTGAGATCTTTGAGCTCATTTGTGCGCATCATAAGGGCGGACGGATTTGACCTTCTTAAGCGGGGCGAACTGGTCGCGGGAAGAGGAGAGCCAGGTACTAATGGCATCTGACTGCGAATCCAAAGAAAGGTCAGTGAGATCCGGAGCTGAAGAGGCCAGGGAGAGCGAAAGAGAGTTGAGGTCAATTTGATTCCAACTGCGAGCCAGAATATTTTGGGTAGGGGCGGCTTATCGGCTGAGGCCGAGTAAATGAGGAATGAAATTATGGAGTGATCGGACCAGATGCAGGGGAGAATAGAAGGGCGTGAGACGTTGCAACGTGATGACCAGAGTTGGTCCAGGATATGACACTGGACATGGGTGGGGGTCAAGATGTGGGATGTAAAGTTCAAGCTCTGGAGGGTAGCAGAAAAGTCTTTAGAAGCCGAGTCTTGCCTGGGGTCACCTGGCCAGAAGTTAAAATCGCCAAGAAGGATAACAGAAGAGTTGTTGACCACCAGTGTTGCCAGAAGATCCTGTAGAGCCGCTACAAATAAAGGCATGGCTTGGGGGGGACGGTACATAAGAACGATGGTAAGAGGTGTGGAAAGATTGAGCGATCGGGCCACCAAGTAGTCCACGTTAGGTATAGGAGGTGAGCAAGAAGTTGGAATTTCAGGGTGGAGCAGATAATCATTGCCACACCACCCCCCGCCTTGCCGGCCGGGCGGTCTGCTCGAAGGGCATAGTAGGTGTCGGGGAGAATAGCCAAGAGGTCCGGAAGGGAATCAGTGGAGAACGAGGTTTCAGTGAGGAATAAAAAGTATGGGGAGTCTGTGTTCAGGAGATTAAAGAGTTCTGTCTGATGCTTGACTGCGGACCGGGTGTTAAGCAAATAGGCAGAAGCTGCCGGAGAGACAGATGAAGAGCAGGTGACGTGAGAATGATCATTAGAGGAAGGAATAGGACGACGGGTAAGAGAGAGTGGACAGGAAGGGTGAGGGGCAAGGATGCCAAGAGAGTCAAGACGATGCAATAAAGAGGGGGAAGGAGGAGAGACAGCAGGGTGTGCAAAGAGTTGGGCTGAGGAGAGTGGACAGGGTCTGTGGCCCCTGGTCGCGGACGGGCGCAGGCGGGCTTGCCTTAGGCGCACCCGCTGCGCGTCCTGAAGTTACACATTGAAGTATGATTCTGTAAGGGCGGGAGGGGGCGTGGCCTAAGAGTGGGCGTGGCCAGTGGCCTCGGCGACAGTGGTAGGAGCAGAGTCAAGGTGGGTCACGTGACAGCGCTAGCTCCGCTGCACGGCGCCCAAGTATGCACAGAACAAGGATTAATAACAAAGGTACAAAGCACAGATAAAATGCAATTTGCTACTTCTCCCAGCTTTCCGCCTCAGGAGATATGGTCTCTGCACTCTGCCTCTCTCTCTCTTTCTCATACCTCCTGTATACACCGAAGCAACAGTGGAGGATGCACTTTCTCCTAACTCGCAGAGAGGTCGTGGAACGACCTTCCTCTCCACCTCCAGACCTTATCCTCTCTGATGAAATTCAGGAAACGACCTAGCTGTTTAACTGATCCATCCCATAGCAGCAGGGTTCTCAGCAACTGGATACCCTCACAGGTAATAAGCTGTGCTACACAAGTCCTCCTTGATTGATTGTTTGATTGAGTTTGATGTGTTTCTAATTTCGACAAACCACACAAGTATCAAACAGTGCCTGCCATGCTGTACCTTTGGACAGGAAGGAGGAGACCCAAAACCACTTCCAACCACTTAACCAAGATTGTGTCTGATGTTTATATTTCTTTAATTTGAGGTGCAGTAGTTGCACCCAGGAGTGATGCCCACTAGTAAATTAAGTTCAGTAAAATCTAGTGACAGAAATCCTTTTATGGTCATGTTTTTATTTGCTAATAATATCTTAATACTGTTTGCAATAATAATTGCAAAGATTAGGATGAATGTGGATGGGGAGAGTGGTAACAGTCACATCTGTGCAGCTGTCTATAGGATTAAACTTCGATGACCACAAACATGTTTTTATGTGAAAGTGAAACGGTTGGTGCTGCCCACAAAGAAACAGCACGGTCATCTCACCCCTACTTCTCCCTCCCTCTTTTTCATTGGTTCCCATGACTGTCTCAATGAACTGCACAATATTTTCCACTAGTACTGACCTATGGGGAATGAACCCTGCCTTGTGTCTGTCCACACAATGCATACTGAGAAGAAGGGCGTGACTCCTTTTCCCAGGGTATTTTCTGCTTCAACATGACTGGTTGGATTTTTGTAATATCCGAATACACATGAACGGATTGAAAGAGAATTGTTGCACAACTGGAAATCACCATCTCTTAAAAAATCCACACCTATACTGACCTTATTGGACCTTTCCTATAGAGCTTTGTCACTGTGCAATTACATGCTTCTCATTTTGTCAACACTAGAACTATATCTGATTCTCTGCTGATGGTCTGGTCACATTGTTAATGTTTGGGTAAAGTTCAGGCATCAATAAGACAACTCATACAACTGTACTATTGCTTGCCTGAACTTTACCCAAAACATTTCACCAAAAGACAAGAACACATTACCACCAAGTATGAGACAGTCCCCTTCTTTCTGAAATGGCAACTACTAACCAAATATCCTGGTATAACAATCCCCTAATGAGCAAATATATAGAGTACATCTACTGCAACCAAAACCTGAATCACTGTAAAAGTTCTCTCATTGGACTGTGTGTGAACAATATTCAAAACATAAAAAGAACCAATAATCTTAATCAACTCCACCAGTTTGTAATCAAGGAGCCCACACCCAAACATCCACACCTTGTTTGATGAACGATTATGGTTTAACATTTTTATGCTCCAGACTTCCTTATCTCTAAATCTTTATTTATGTATTGTGATTCTTAAGATTTGGAATTACTCTCCCAAGAAATAATAGCTCTGATGATTAACAAACGTAACTTACAGAATGTCTTAACCATGCATGCCTTACAACGCAAGCGCTACAATGATCCTACTAGTACAACACAGTCTTTACCAATCATTTCACTACCACACACATGCATAGGGATACGTCATGAGTAGCTTAACAATGCATAACATTCCCAGGCATACTATTAACACACATACCGTTAGAGCCCATATACTCGAATATGGTAGAAATGTACTCTTTCAGTTAAAAATGTTTTCATTTTAATTCTTTTACTACATTAAAATAAAGCTTAGCAGCACATTAACATTCCCTAATACATATTTGAGAACTCTACATTTACAAAGTAATGGCCGAATAGACATCTTAGTTAAATAGATGGGTTTCCAGGTATCCTGTTTCCAAAGTAGTTCTTCCTTTATTTTAACTATATATTGCATGTTGTCCCAAAATTAAAATGGTTGACACTCTATGAGAGGGACCTGAAGAAACATCATTTTTAAACTGTATTAATTAAACATTCCTTCTGTTAGAATCACACGCTCATTTAAAAATGCAGCCCAAAACATATTTTTATTTTAATTATGAAATACCACACAAGAAACATATAGAAACAGCCGCCCACCATTTTGTGTTCAGTGGTACACTGACTTCGCTTGCGATCACGCACACAATTAGGAGCAGAAGACAGAGAGCGAGACCCACTTGGAAAGAGTGCCATCTAGCTACCCATGTAGGTAGAAAAGGGTTCTCACTTAATACTAACAATAAGTCATATACATATATTTAGTCAGAATGTTCTAAAAATGTTGCAGACATCCAAAATAATTTCTACACTGAACTCTTTGAGTTCATTACTTACTCTACAACTTCGTAAGGTAAAAAAAACACTAAATCTTTATAATGCTAATTTGTATTATTGTTTTTTTTTGTTGTTAAGACAAATTTAACTACTCGGATTTCAACCTGAACAAGACAGATGCTTGACAGTGATTTGTGGATCAACATTACTTTTGTACCACTGCCAGGAGAATACCACACGCAGGTGCTGAACAGTGTCAGAGGCAAAAGTACTATTCTAACTTTGCCAGGTACTTGCCTTGTTGTGTTTTATCTAGGACCCTAATTAAATATTTCATATTTAATATTAAACCACTGCAAACCAAATGCGGCAAGGCTACTTCCTTAGACTCCTAGAAAGCACAACGAGTTCTTACAACATACCAAACCTCCAGCAACCTGGGAATTCCCTGTGCTTTTGTTTTGATTTGTCTTAGAACTCCTGCAAGCACTGAAAGAATGGTCAGTTCTTAGTGACATCTTTAATTAACGTCTTATGTCCAACCTTACATCAAACACGGCACCTTCCAGGTATAAATATACCAATGTTTGCCTTAAGCAACACACAGTGGTGTGGAGCAGTGCGGCTATCTACTTTTCCGAAGCCCAGCTGATGCGACTGCCGAAGGAAGCCGTCCCTCCCATTTGACGCACTGAGAAAGACTCTGTCTTTTTCTCCTGCCGAGAAAATCCATCTCCGGTGTTTCCAGTCACCCTCGCGGGTTACTGGGAGATCGAGTCCTGAGAGCGAGATACAAGAAATCCTCCATTCTAAAAACCAAGGTACGGAGCTGATTAGATCCTTATAGAATTCTTGGGTCCGATACTTGGCAAAAAACTAACTTAACTCAAACTGCAGCCCGTCTACTCCTTCCCACGTACTAGGCTTAGGTTAGGTACACCGGGGTAGGCGTATTTAGAAGCACCAGTTGAGTATGTTTAGTCAAGCTTTTACCTTTGTATGTAACTGTATATATTGTATACCATTTAAGTACCATATGGCTCAGAAACCATATCAATTCTTTTACAGTATTATTTCATAATACTCCTTTTACTGTACGCACTTTACTTTATAACAAGTATTGCAATCATAGCAATTCATTTCTCTTGCATGAGAAAGAAGACTGTTCAATAAATAACACCTTTTTATTGAAAACGCCCATCTCTCTATTTCTCTGCACTCGGGTGAAACTAAGTATGCACAACTGACTGAGTGAAATAGCTATCTATTGTTTTCACACAACTCTGGAGATATACTCCTTATTCTGGGGGAGCAAAGTTGTCATGTTTATGCGGTTGTCAGAAGCTGAATCCCTTCTTGTCTAATCAGGGAAGTTCACTCCTCCCTTTTCATTCGAGAAAGTTTCTAGTGACCTCTGAGCTAGCTGGCAAACCTAAATTAAGTTGAACATATTCAATAGAGACCTAGTCGACCTCAGTCCTACGTCTAAGCTATCGTTTATGTTATTCCAATGCGCAGAGCCTATTGGGAAAATAGGAACTACACTACATCCTCAGGGCAGGTGCTGGACAGTGTCAAAGGTCAAAACTACTGTTCTAACTGTGCCGGGTACAAACAGCAGGGTAGGTAATTATTTCATATTAAAATGAGTATTCATTTAAAATATATTATAATACCTAATAAAGAATTCTCAGATTTAAAAATTAATAATAGAGTATTAGTACAGTTCTCCACCCAATACCCCTAAATACCTTGCATCCTGTCCCTAAAAGTTAATGTTACTTAAAAAAGCTTTTTTAATCAATTATCATTCTAATAAAAAGTTAATAATTAATATTTCCCAATATTTATACCATATACTTCCCTATACACTTACCTATCTACTTAGACATTTATGTCGGGTTAAGGCATGTGTGGCAACTGTACATACCTAAAATGCATGGTAAAGACATGCGTGCTGATGAGATTCGTTTTAAAGCCATATTAGTTGTATTGACATGCGTGGTTAACACTTGCCAATGATTAAGACTTTGTGGTTTAAGCAGTGCATGGTTAAGGCTTCATGGCATAGGTTGTTTTCCAAAAACAATGAGGCAGAAACTTGCTGCCAAATTGTAATGGGCCGATTATGACTTTGAGGGTCTCACTGCCAGCCCGCCATAGCAGTGGTCCAGAAAATGCCGCTAGGCTTTCGGCATTCCTGCCCACCGTATTATGACTTTACCATGTGGCTATCGATGTGTGGGCAATGGAGTCATGGTGGTGGCACACTTCAGCTCTAAAAATGAGCCAGAAGCCGTTGCCGGGAGTGCTACAGTGGCTCCAGTCAGTCAGGCGCACTGCTTCCTTGCATTATGTTGTGCAAGAGAAACAGTGCACGCACCCGATTCGAAGGCATTGAAGCTCAAAACATGAGCACCAGTTACATTTCAAAAGGGCACATTTGCAGGCAGTTTTTGTCCTCATTACCTGCCTTTCTGCCGACTCTCTCATGGCTGTGTCCCAACCAGGAAAGGGTCAGCGGAAAGGCAAGTTATACTTTCGCTGGCAGTGTGCTTAGCGGGATGGCCTCCATTGGCCGCCTTAGTCACTGCTGTAGCAGAAATGATGCCGGTGGTCTTGAGGCGGTGTTTGCATTTACACCTTAATTCGGCAGTAGGACTGCCAGGGATGCAGGTGGTTGGACAGCACTGGTTCCCTTGCCACTAAAGTCGTAATCAGGCCCCAAGTTACTACAAAAGTGCAATTTGCGAATACCAAAAAGTAGTAAACTTACTCAAAAGTGCAAGTAACTACTAAAGTATAGTTTGTGAATATTACCTTGTAGTACATTTTGCAGTACTACTTTGATACTACAAAACCTACTACAAAGTTTAGTTTGTGACCCAGGCCCTCAGTGCCTGTATAGTTTCTCTGAAAATGTACAATGACTTCCTGTGCCATCTCTATGTTATCAGCTTCATGGCTACGGGTTTCCATCAAGCAGATTTAGATTTCACAGTTGTGCTAGATGCTAGTATAACACAACTGATTTGAATTGGCCAAATGGAAGCACCTACATACCACATTTTATAAAACACTCTATTTAAGACCTGATCCTTTGCCATTCCACTGCACAATGACATTTTCTAGCAGAACGTTTGTCAGTTAGGTGAGGTTACTTTGTTGTTTTTCCCTGTTTCTTGTTCCTTTATCTTATTTCATTTATTTCCTTGTGGTCAATTAATTAGATTTAATCATATTTCATTGCACAATGCCAGGGCGATAAATCCCCATTTACTGTGTCAGTCATGGTGAATGAAATCATAAGAGTAGAGCTACAATTGTTTGGAGCTCAAGTCCAAAATACACTCCTATCTCAGAAAAGGCAAATGTGGGCCAGAATAGTTATTAGAGTGTATGCTGTAGCAAACTTGCCATCAGGGTTGCGAATTACTTTGGGTTCCCCCTGTTGAATGCCAGCCCGAAACAGGATTGCCACTCCAGCGACTTTAGAAGGGACAGCTCCCCAGAATTGGAGCGGATAGCGAGGGTGGGCCATGCGGGCTAAATATGCCTTGACCAAGTGAGTCTCCTGAAGAAAAACGTATATCAGGGTTCATCTGAAGGAGATAGCGCAATACCTGGCACCGCTGATTAGGGGAGTTAAGCTGCTTCACATTAAGTGACAGAAATTTCAAGCAGGGTGTGTTAGCCATGACTGAGGAGGGATGAGGCCAGGCGCACGCAGCAGTGGGAGAGACAACATGAGGCGGGAGGAGAAGGATGAAGAGGGAAGCCTCCCTAGTGCATAGAGGCATGGTCCCATGCCACAAAGTGCCACTCTCCCAACAGAGGGAGAAAAGAGAAAGGAAGAAAAAGACATAAGGAAGAGGCACAAAGAATCCAAAAAAATACAAATCCAACTCAGCCAACCCAGCCATAGAGTCCTGTTCCAGAAAGGGAGTAGGCTAGGCGCAAGCCATCCCAGAGGAGTCACTCTCCAAGGAGCAGGTAAGGGGTGGTTCTCCAGGCGAAGAGTCATCTCCTGGGGAGTACTCCGAGGCCACCACCAAAATGCTGGGGAGAGTCCATGGAAGAGCATGCAAGTCTGTTTCATCCAGCATTAGAGGCCATTGGAGAGATCAGGAAAGATTGGAGTGTCTCATGCAGGAGGCTGCTTGATAAGGAGTTGTGGGGCGAGAACTGGAGCTGGAGCGTGGAAGGGTATACTCAGATGTGAGTCTCTAGCTCATTGCACCATCAGGATTCAAGCAAGCTGGGCCGAAGACAGCTGAAATGCCGAAATCGGTCCCCGGTAGCTTGTTTCCTTCCCAGTTTAAGAATTGGCTTGGTAGTTTGGTCTGCCCTGTTCCCATGATGCACTGGGCCAGGGTCAGACTAATTTGCATATAGCCAAGTTCTGAGCTGGGATGGTGCAGTGAGCTAAAAAACGGTGATGGATCAAGCCCTGATCTTTGGACTGGGTAAGAGTGGTCTGCTTAATTCAGACACTCTGTTCATCACCATCCCCTTTTCTGAATAATTTTTGTCCACCATAAGCGTGGAAGGGTATACTCAGATGTGAGTCCCTAGCTCATTGCACCATCAGGATTCAAGCAAGTCGGGCCGAAGACGGCTGAAATGCCAGAAACCGGTCCCCGGTAGCTTGTTTCCCTCCCAGTATAAGAATTGGCTTGGTAGTTTGGTCTGCCCTGTTCCCATGATGCACTGGGCCAGGGTCAGACTAATTTGCATATAGCCAAGTTCTGAGCTGGGATGGTGCAGTGAGCTAAAAAACGGTGATGTATAAAGCCCTAATCTTTGGACTCGGTAAGAGTGGTCTGCTTAATTCAGACACTCTGTTCATCACCACCCCCTTTTCTGAATCATTTTTGTCCACCATAAGCATGGAAGGGTATACTCAGATGTGAGTCCCTAGCTCATTGCACCATCAGGATTCAAGCAAGCCGGTCCGAAGACGGCTGAAATGCCAGAAACCGGTCCCCGGTAGCTTGTTTCCTTCCCAGTATAAGAATTGGCTTGGTAGTTTGGTCTTCCCTGTTCCCATGATGCACTGGGCCAGGGTCAGACTAATTTGCATATAGTCAAGTTCTGAGCTGGGATGGTGCAGTGAGCTAAAAAACGGTGATGGATCAAGCCCTGATCTTTGGACTGGGTAAGAGTGGTCTGCTTAATTCAGACACTCGGTTCATCACCACCCCCTTTTCTGAATCATTTTTGTCCACCATAAGCGTGGAAGGGTATACTCAGATGTGAGTCCCTAGCTCATTGCACCATCAGGATTCAAGCAAGCCGGGCCGAAGACGGCTGAAATGCCAGAAACCGGTCCCCGGTAGCTTGTTTCCTTCCCAGTATAAGAATTGGCTTGGTAGTTTGGTCTGCCCTGTTCCCATGATGCACTGGGCCAGGGTCAGACTAATTTGCATATAGCCAAGTTCTGAGCTGGGATGGTGCAGTGAGCTAAAATACGAAGATGCATCAAGCCCTGATCTTTGGACTGGGTAAGAGTGGTCTGCTTAATTCAGACACACTGTTCATCACCACCCCCTTTTCTGAATCATTTTTGTCCACCATAAGCGTGGAAGGGTATACTCAGATGTGAGTCCCTAGCTCATTGCACCATCAGGATTCAAGCAAGCCGGGCCGAAGACAGCTGAAATGCCGAAATCGGTCCCCAGTAGCTTGTTTCCTTCCCAGTTTAAGAATTGGCTTGGTAGTTTGGTCTGCCCTGTTCCCATGATGCACTGGGCCAGGGTCAGACTAATTTGCATATAGCCAAGTTCTGAGCTGGGATGGTGCAGTGAGCTAAAAAACGGTGATGGATCAAGCCCTGATCTTTGGACTGGGTAAGAGTGGTCTGCTTAATTCAGACACTCTGTTCATCACCATCCCCTTTTCTGAATAATTTTTGTCCACCATAAGCGTGGAAGGGTATACTCAGATGTGAGTCCCTAGCTCATTGCACCATCAGGATTCAAGCAAGTCGGGCCGAAGACGGCTGAAATGCCAGAAACCGGTCCCCGGTAGCTTGTTTCCCTCCCAGTATAAGAATTGGCTTGGTAGTTTGGTCTGCCCTGTTCCCATGATGCACTGGGCCAGGGTCAGACTAATTTGCATATAGCCAAGTTCTGAGCTGGGATGGTGCAGTGAGCTAAAAAACGGTGATGTATAAAGCCCTAATCTTTGGACTCGGTAAGAGTGGTCTGCTTAATTCAGACACTCTGTTCATCACCACCCCCTTTTCTGAATCATTTTTGTCCACCATAAGCGTGGAAGGGTATACTCAGATGTGAGTCCCTAGCTCATTGCACCATCAGGATTCAAGCAAGCCGGTCCGAAGACGGCTGAAATGCCAGAAACCGGTCCCCGGTAGCTTGTTTCCTTCCCAGTATAAGAATTGGCTTGGTAGTTTGGTCTTCCCTGTTCCCATGATGCACTGAGCCAGGGTCAGACTAATTTGCATATAGTCAAGTTCTGAGCTGGGATGGTGCAGTGAGCTAAAAAACGGTGATGGATCAAGCCCTGATCTTTGGACTGGGTAAGAGTGGTCTGCTTAATTCAGACACTCGGTTCATCACCACCCCCTTTTCTGAATCATTTTTGTCCACCATAAGCGTGGAAGGGTATACTCAGATGTGAGTCCCTAGCTCATTGCACCATCAGGATTCAAGCAAGCCGGGCCGAAGACGGCTGAAATGCCAGAAACCGGTCCCCGGTAGCTTGTTTCCTTCCCAGTATAAGAATTGGCTTGGTAGTTTGGTCTGCCCTGTTCCCATGATGCACTGGGCCAGGGTCAGACTAATTTGCATATAGCCAAGTTCTGAGCTGGGATGGTGCAGTGAGCTAAAATACGAAGATGGATCAAGCCCTGATCTTTGGACTGGGTAAGAGTGGTCTGCTTAATTCAGACACACTGTTCATCACCACCCCCTTTTCTGAATCATTTTTGTCCACCATAAGCGTGGAAGGGTATACTCAGATGTGAGTCCCTAGCTCATTGCACCATCAGGATTCAAGCAAGCCGGGCCGAAGACGCTGAAATGCCAGAAACCGGTCCCCGGTAGCTTGTTTCCTTCCCAATATAAGAATTGGCTTGGTAGTTTGGTCTGCCCTGTTCCCATGATGCACTGGGCCAGGGTCAGACTAATTTGCATGTAGCCAAGTTCTGAGCTGGGATGGTGCAGTGAGCTAAAAAACGGTGATGGATCAAGCCCTGATCTTTGGACTGGGTATGAGTGGTCTGCTTAATTCAGACACTCTGTTCATCACCACCCCCTTTTCTGAATCATTTTTGTCCACCATAAGCGTGGAAGGGTATACTCAGATGTGAGTCCCTAGCTCATTGCACCATCAGGATTCAAGCAAGCCGGGCCGAAGACTGCTGAAATGCCAGAAACCGGTCCCCGGTAGCTTGTTTCCTTCCCAGTATAAGAATTGGCTTGGTAGTTTGGTCTGCCCTGTTCCCATGATGTACTGGGCCAGGGTCAGACTAATTTGCATATAGCCAAGTTCTGAGCTGGGATGGTGCAGTGAGCTAAAAAACGGTGATGTATCAAGCCCTGATCTTTGGACTGGGTAAGTGTGGTCTGCTTAATTCAGACACTCTGTTCATCACCACCCCCTTTTCTGAATCATTTTTGTCCACCATAAGCGTGGAAGGGTATACTCAGATGTGAGTCCCTAGCTCATTGCACCATCAGGATTCAAGCAAGCCGGGCCGAAGACGGCTGAAATGCCAGAAACCGGTCCCCGGTAGCTTGTTTCCTTCCCAGTATAAGAATTGGCTTGGTAGTTTGGTCTGCCCTGTTCCCATGATGCACTGGGCCAGGGTCAGACTAATTTGTATATAGCCAAGTTCTGAGCTGGGATGGTGCAGTGAGCTAAAAAACGGTGATGGATCAAGCCCTGATCTTTGGACTGGGTAAGAGTGGTCTGCTGAATTCAGACACTCTGTTCATCACCACCCCCTTTTCTGAATCATTTTTGTCCACCATAAGCGTGGAAGGGTATACTCAGATGTGAGTCCCTAGCTCATTGCACCATCAGGATTCAAGCAAGCCGGGCCGAAGACGGCTGAAATGCCAGAAACCGGTCCCCAGTAGCTTGTTTCCTTCCCAGTATAAGAATTGGCTTGGTAGTTTGGTCTGCCCTGTTCCCATGATGCACTGGGCCAGGGTCAGACTAATTTGCATATAGCCAAGTTCTGAGCTGGGATGGTGCAGTGAGCTAAAAAACGGTGATGGATAAAGCCCTGATCTTTGGACTGGGTAAGAGTGGTCTGCTTAATTCAGACACTCTGTTCATCACCACCCCCTTTTCTGAATCCCTAGTGCATAGAAGCATGGTCCCATGCCACAAAGTGCCACTCTCCCAACAGAGGGTGAAAAGAGAAAGGAAGAAAAAGACATAAGGAAGAGGCACAAAGAATCCAAAAAAATACAAATCCAACTCAGCCAACCCAGCCGTAGAGTCCTGTTCCAGAAAGGGAGTAGGCTAGGCGCAAGCCATCCCAGAGGAGTCACTCTCCAAGGAGCAGGTAAGGGGTGGTTCTCCAGGCGAAGAGTCATCTCCTGGGGAGTACTCCGAGGCCACCACCAAAATGCTGGGGAGAGTCCATGGAAGAGCACGCAAGTCTGTTTCATCCAGTATTAGAGGCCATTGGAGAGATCAGGAAAGATTGGAGTGTTACATGCAGGAGGCTGCTTGATAAGGAGTTGTGGGGCGAGAACTGGAGGTGAAGCACCCTTTTTACATCGAGCGGATGTATTGTATGATATCCTGTGAGGCCTGTGAGGAGGCCTGGTCATCAGGGCGAGACAAACGGTGGGGGCAACGTATCTGTGACCATTGTGATTTTACTGGTTCCCTTTTCAGGGGAGGCAACCTGGTAGGGCTACGTTGCAGCGTAAGGAATAGATAAAGCAGTTGCTCTGCCTCCTGGAGAGATCACACACCCTGCTTTTATTCCCATTGGAAAATAAGAGCAAAGGAATGACTCCACTGGTACTTGATGCCCAAAATTCTCAGCTTGTCCGTGACAGGCTTGAAGTCTCTGCGATGCCGTAGCGTAGTGGGTGTCAGGTCCTGAAAGTGCTGGATCGTGACATCATTGCATTTAAGCTCTGATTTGGAGTGTGCATCTTTAAGGATGGCCTCTTTTTCAGTAAAACAAAATTGACCTAGTCAGGATCCCAGGGACTAGATCAGGGCGACCAGGGGGGCCCGAGACGTGATGCACACAATCAAGTGCCAGGGGGAGAGGTCTTCATCTCCCCGTATGTCCTGGAGTAGGTCGGCGACAAAGGTCATGATGTTTGTTGCCTCAGCTCCTATTGGCACCCCTCGGAGGCGTAAGTTGTTGCAACGCCCCCGGTTTTCAAGGTCCTCTTGCTTGAGTTGGAGGACAATGTGTTGCTCCTCCAGGGTTGCCAGACATTGCCATAGGTGTTCTTGTTCTTCCGTGTGGGCATCTATCGTTTTCTCTAGGTCATCGACTCTCTCACCAATCGCTGTAACCTCCTTCCTGAGCTCCCGGACACAGGAATGAACTTCAGAGCGGGGCAAGCCAATTTCAGTACCTGCATAAAACTTGCCATGAAGGATTGAGTTACGGGTTCAGAGGCCCGCTGCCGTTTATGACATGTCGCTGGGCCTGTAGGACCAGGCTTGTTCCACAGTGCCGCAACAGGGTTATCCTTTGGGGGTATCACCATGTCCTTTACAGCTTTCGTGCGAGTCATGGCCTCACAGATCCCCTCGCCACAAGGCCCAGAGTTGGCAGTAAGCGAAGGAGGCAAGGAACGTCCAGAGATTTCACGAGCCTCTAGGGGGTGGCAGGAATGCCTTGGTGGAGATCCGCAAGATGTGACCACCTGAAGCAAGCAATAGAGGGGGTGATGGCTGGTGGGGTGTTATAAGGCTGATGGGGGTCCACTCAGCAAGTCGCCATGCCCCAGGTGTAGGAGCCATCCTCACAATGTCCAACTCCCCCACGGGCTCAGCAGGAACCCCCTCTCCAAGGAGAGAAGCCGATGTCCCCGGGTGAAGAAGCGGCAGGAAGTGATGTAGGCAAGATGGCCCCTATAGAGGACCAGACTTGCAGGCCAGAGAGCAGCTAGGCCCGTGTAGCAGTGAGCAAAAGTGGGTCAGGGACCCAAGTGAGGCTCAAGAGACTTCCACGGTGTAGGGTGCTGAGGTAGAAAGCAGACTCTGTTTGTGCCCCACTCCGCCGCTAGAAGAGCAGAGATGTGCAGGCCCTCCACGCACACCAACAACAGAACGGCACCAGCGTGCAGAGGATAGTGACCAGCAGAGAGATGGCATTGGGGATGATGATGAGGGGGCCTAGCGTCACAGGAAGCTTCACAGAAGGGTGTCGCAGCAATAAGGCAGCCGATTGCCCCACGCCCACAGGTCCCGGGCCGGAGGCCCAAGATGGCGGCTGCTTGGGTCAGGGCCGCAGAAGTCCTCTGTCAAGCAGCAACCCCCCAAGCATCGTGGTTGTCCGCTCCACGGACCGGAGCCCCGGGGGCAACAGCCAGCGAGCAGAGGCGACGATCAGGAGCCGTCAGTAGCCTCCAACAGCAAATGGAGATCGGGGCCTGGCGTGGACAAGATGGCGGCCGCCGGGACTCGCCCATGGTGGCAGAGGAAGGCCGGGACCAGCCCAACAGTGGAACAGCCCAGAAAGGTGTCGTCCAGCCAGAGAGTGCCCCGTTGGTTCTGTAGTCCAGGCAGGTGAGGCAGGTACGTCAATGCCACCCCAGCACTGCTATGAACTCTAAAGAAGGCAGCTGCCGGTCGGAGCACCCCGTGCGTGTGTCTCACCTCATCTGCAGTGAGACCACGCCCCATTTGTATGATTTTTAAAGAATATCTTTAGTTTTCAAAACTCCACACTAGGGGCCCGATGTAGGTAAATCCCATTTACCGATTTTGAAATACCGAATTTTACCGATTCGGTATTTCAAAATCGGTAAATGGGATGTAGGTCCCAACATCTGGATTTGTTACCGAATCCTTAACAATTCTTTAATTACCGATTCGGTAAATACCGAATCGGTAATGCCCATTCATTCCTATGGGCTTTGAAGCCCATAGGAATGATTAGGCATTACCGATTCGGTATTTACCGAATCGGTAATTAAAGAATTCACAAGGGTGCAGGGGGTGTCACTTTGGACACCCTCTAGCACCCCCAAAACGGGCATGTGTGCAATGTGGCACACAGACATGCCCTAAGGGCACGTCTGTCTGTCACATGGCACATGTGTACATGCACAGATGTGCATGTACACAGGAATCGGTATTTTACCATGGATTTGTATTCCATGGTAAAATACCGATTCTGTAAGCCATGTGCCAATAGAAAATTGGCTACCCACATAGCATTTTCGGTAATTTTACCGAATCGGTACTTATTACTGATTCGGTAATAATAACGATTCGGTAAAATTACCGAATATGTGCACCTACATCTCCCTAGCCCTTTACCGATCGGAAACGGCCGAAAATCGGTATTTTCGGCCAATTCCGATCGGTAAAGGGCTACCTACATCTGGCCCTTAGTCGTTTTTTTTAGGCAAAATTGGCAATATTACTAGGGCAGCTGGGTGCAGAGTGTTGAACTTAATGTTATCCTATGGGGGATAGGGGGTCTCCAGTTGGTGGCTGCTGCAAGCGGGCCACGAGGTTGTGGGAGCAAAGCTCTTAGGGGTTAGCTCAGGGCAAGTTGAGGACCAAAGTAGCACCAAAGGTGCACCTTCAGCTGCACTAGGGAGGCCCGGCTGCAGGGTGCTGTTTTAAGGTCGGGGGCACTGTTTTTTCCAATGGTGAACCTCCGGGACAAAGAAGCACTGCAGGCTCGGGGACGAGGATCTTCCAGGTGCAACCACCACTTTGAGGGGTAAGTTGAGATCTTGGAGGTTAGTTAGGCACCATTGATTTGGGCACACAAGGCTGTGGGGCATTGGGTCTTCTTACCCGCTCTGGTCGCAGTAGTGGGGGGTCCTCTGGATTGAGGCTGCAGGCATCGTCTGGAGGCTTGAGGCAGGACAGGGGTCACCGGATCTTGGGTCAGGATCGCCGGGGGGCCTCCTCATGGTGTTTTTCCACTCAAGCTCAGTACGGGTTCAGCGGGTGCAGAGTGGGCTGGATTCGCTGACTCTGGCTGGCACCAGAAGCTGCAGTTTGAACAAGTCCAGTGTTCATGGGAGTGAAGCAGGCAGGTCCTCCGGGATTTTTGAAGTTGCTGGCTGCAGGACGCACCTGGGATTTCGCAGGAGCGGTATCGAGGAGAGACAGGCCTGTAGGGCTGGGACCAAGTCAGTGGGCGTCGTCCTCTTGTTAGCTCTGCACGGCCTTCTTCTTATCTTCTTTTCCCGTGGTTTCTGGATGTGTGGAAGGAAGGTTCAGGCTGCCTCTAAATACTAACTTTAGGGGCGTTACAGGTAGGTAAAGGGCAGGGACCAATGGGTTACTTTCCTCAAGATGGTGGGATTTTGAGGTTATGCTTCACCTTGCCTCCCCCACCTTAGGGGTGGAGTTGGCAGAGGTGGGCACACCTCTCTTTCTCACTTGTTTTTCCCGTCAGTTCTCCTGCCCAAAGTGGGGTAGAACCAGTAGTGACCAGTTGCCGAAAGCAGCAAATGGTCTGGAGAGGCTCACAAAGGCGGCATGCCTTTGAAGCTTCTCCTTCATGAACCCTGCCCATCCTGGGCCAAATGTTGGAACAGTTTTGAATTTATGATCCAACTTCAGCTCTTTCATGCCCTCTTGGGCCAGGCCACTGACAGTGCAAAGGCACACTCTTCCAAATTCTAAATGTGTTTACATTTAATATTTAGGGACAGTGATGTGTATTTTGAATATTGTAACACATCAGCAGCCCACTAATATTACTGCAAACAGTCTTTGAGACAACTTCCCATTTCACATACGTAAGGTCCTGTTTGGATCTAAAATAAAAAAAATATGGATAATGCATGACACAAAAACAACATTCCTCTTCAAAATATCTGCAATAAACGCTCCCACGTTAAAATTAAATTGAAAGAAAACGGTATTTACAACAATGTGTTTAACAGTTATTCAAGGTCCTCAGGGCAAAAGTCTCTGCAGAACAGAGCTGGCTCTATCATAGGGCCCCCTAAAAAGCTGGGGCTCTGGGCCAGAGCCCACTTTGTCCTTGCTTTAAATTAAACGTCTCCGGCTGTGCAAGGGCAGACTAGGGACACATTACAGGCTGGGGCCAGATGCTGCAGGGATGGGGAAAGCTGCATAGACGCCCACTAAAGTGTGTGGGGGTTAGCTGGGCAAGGGCAGGCAGGGGATTAGTTTTAAGTGGCAAAGACAAGAGGGACGGAGAGAGGCCTGTATGACTAGGGCAGGCCAGGGACAGTCTGTACTCTGTGAGGACAGAGAGAGGTGGGGGGTGTAATAGGGCAACCCGCCCAGGTGCCCTCCTCCAGGTTATGGTGGAGGCACTGCAGAGACAGATGGCCCAAAACAGCAGGAGGCAGAGTCTGCACTGGCATGGAATGCTGCAGGGGTAAGAGTAAGGGAAAGCTTGGGGGCACTACCTGCAGGAGGAAGGGGCGAGACAATGGGCGGCACGGGGATAAATTACCAGGGGCACTGCAGAACCACTGGAGGTTTAGGAGACGCTCAAAGGGAGCGGGGGAGGGAGGGCAGGAATCTATAGGTAGGGCACTGGAATTAATTATGCGGCAGGAGAGGGCCCTGACTATAGGGGACATTGGCTGTTTTAGGAGACCATGAATTCCTAGGGGGCCACAGGCAGGCTAGACAACAGGGGGCACCATAGGCTTCTCAGAGCCCTCCCTCCCCCATATGCAGAATAGGTCGGCACGCTGGAGCAGGCTCACCTGAATGTTACCAAGAAGAGGCGGGATACTCCTGGTAGGACTCTGGGGGGTACAGGCAGGGGCGGGCTGCAGGGATGAGGATCAGTAGGCTACACCCTATGGGGGTCACTAAAAGGACAGAAGCGTGGTCTGAAGAAGACTCAAGCAAGGTGAACAGAAAGGGCAGGGAATAACGCAGACCCCAAACTGCCAGTGGGGCACTATTCGACCCTAGGCCAATGAATAACTGTGAGGTATGGGAGACTCGGGGTCCCCCTGGGCGGGAGGGGTGGCCATTATTTTGCATTATGCCACTGAAAGAGGCAAGCCAAAGTGCAAAGTCTGAGAACAGACCGAGGGCACGAGCGCTGGCATCATTTATTAACAAAGGTAATTTGCCACATGAACTGAAAAGTGCCCTCCTCTATGTGGATTCTCCTTTAGCACAAGGGACTTTAATGGAGAAAGGGGCCTGGAAAAAAGACAATTAGTTCTTATGCAGGGGCTGCATCTCCCCCGCCCCACCCACAGTGAAAGAGTTTGTGGGTGAAGTGGGAGTGAGCCCCGGTCCGAGTTGGCTGACGGGACGCCTTCTGGCTCCCTGCAGCTGGTGGCATTGATGGGGCTTCTGACAGGCCCCCATTGTGTTTAAATGCGTCTCTTCCGGTCGTCACGAGGTGGGGTGTGCGGCTTCAGCACCCCACTGGCTTGGATGTCCCAAGCAGGAGCGCACTGACACCCGACACGATTCCCATAGAAATGAGGCCACAGCTGACAGACTTTTTTTTAAAGAGAATCCCCCTAGAGCCATTCGCAGAAATCTGCCCGATACAAAAAGTATGAGCTTCACATGATGTGCTCTGTCGACCCCTACTTAGGTAGAAATGTGCTTATGTCATTGCTTCACACATTCAATCTCCGATAACGCCAATATACGACTAACTAATTATTTTATGTTAATATAAAATTTTAAGACACAATAGTCAGTGCCGAGAGGGCTGCTCGGTGGCTTACCAAAGAGACAACGAGCCCTAATCTATGCAAAGGAAATGGTACCGCTGTTTCTTGACTGGCTGGGAATTTATTTAATTATTTATTGTAAAGTGCTAACTCCCCCCAGCCGGGTTTCAGAGGGCTTCAATGGGGAAAAGTGTGAGAACACCTGCAAAGTCAAACAAGGTTTGTCTGATAGCATGATAAAGCAGTCTATTACAATACATTATATGTTCAGATTTATAGAGAAATACAATGCACGGAATTTATGCACTGATGACGAAGGATATATGAAGACATGATTTACAACAATCATAAACAGCGCTGTACAAATACCTCTGTTATCTCATGGCACTGCCTATAATGTAACAAGCAGGCTCCATGGAGCTGACGCGGGAGGGAAACTTAAGGCGCGCGAAGAGAGCGCTGACAGCCTCCGAGGGCAGGAGATGTGCACACGTATGGAGGGCACATCTCCTGCCCGCGCGTGCCATCTCCTGTCTCCCTTCCAGCACCAAAGCGGCAAAAAAGCACAATGGCAGAACATAGGCCAACTACCAAGTTGCAGACATTCACAATCTGCAAATTAAGTATTCACATTCAACATCTTTAATTTGGAAAGGGAGCCTACCCCGTATTGCAGCCGCCGTATTGAGGAACGCACCGCCGCAGCCCGGCTCGGACAGGATGCCAGGCAACCTGTGTTGGGACGGGGCGGGCCGCAAAAAGTTAGGAAGCAGATGGGAGCCTACCACGCGCTCCTGTGCCCGTGAAGCCAGCCGGAAGCAAGTGTGTGAGCCAGCGGGGCTCCCATGCTAGTGGAGGGCCCCGCCTGCTGCTGAGACTGACCCGCTGAAGAAGGAGAGAACCCGGTGAGCAGGGACTCCTCGAGGCCTCGCGGGTGTCAGGAGCACCACAGAGGAGACCAGCGAGTCCAAGGAAACTCCACTGGAAGGTGCAAGCAGAGCGGAGTTACCAGCAGACCTGAGGAGGAAAGACCTGCATGGACAGCAACGGGGGAGTCCCGAGTCAGCCCGGTGAGTGAGGGGGACGTTTAACCCCTCCCATGCTCATGACGAGCTCAGCTCGTCATGAGCCACAGTTCTCGTGTGCTCATGACGAGCTCAGCTCGTCCTTCCCTTTAGAACGCTTGCACGCTGGGCAAATTCCCCTGCAGTGCGAGCTTTCGAGCACTGTTCTGCATGACATGTGCCCTGAACCACAATGCTCAATGGACTTAAACGCCCAGGGCCCTGTTTGAGGCCACTTTCCGCTGACCTTTTAGTGGCGGGGAGTCCGCCATGTAAAGGCTGGGGGAAAGGCCGATTGGACTAGGCGTGGCGGTGCTGGCATCGGCACAGCCTCCATTCTAGGGGTGGGCAGAATTTGTATAGTAGCACTACGCAAAGCTCCGCGAAACGGTAAGAAATCTACGAGAACACGGAAAAATTCTGCGTACATGCGGAATTGTTTGTTCGCGATGCTTTTTTCCTGTTCACCATCGCTGTTTGCATGTTCAGGGGGAAATATCTGTTACAAACAGTCATTTTGAGAACACGAACAAGCAAAAAAGTTCTGTGAAGCCGCAGAATTTTGGGCAATTTTGCGTCCTCCGCGGAACGCCAAATTACCCAAATTCCGCGAATTCCACGAGCGGAATGGAATTTACCGCCTAGGCCACTCCATTCCCTGCTGCTTTCCCTACTGCTGCAGGATCCAGGTGGGGGTAGAGGTTTTCTGTCGGTCTGACTGCCAATGTTGTAATCGGGCTGTCGGATGGGTGAGGAGGCGGCGGTTGGACCACCACGACGGGTACAGCTGTTCTGGGATCGCCGTTACTCGGAATCAGGCCTTTAATCATCATAAAGCAAATAATGTAGCACAATATAACATAACATATCAATATATTAGTAAAACAGTGTATGAAAATCCAAACCCACACACTTGTGAGAAATACTACAATTAATACAGCAAACTGTACATAAAACCCACAAACAACACTATAACCAATCTCTGGACCACCCTGTTCATCTCCCAACCTTCAAAACCCCAAAGAAAACCTTACAAAAAGACTTACCTGTTTAGAAAAACAGCAGCACCTTACCATGACCTGTATCCCAGAAATAGAAGAGTACTGGTAGAGCACACTACTTACCCGTGAGGGTCTAAAGGCACTGAGGGAAGGGGGAGTGCTGCTACTGCTTCTTGGGTCTGCTGTATGTGGGTAGAGAGGGTGTTCCAGGTCTTGGCGGCGAGGTAGGAGAAGGATCTGCCGCCAGAGGTCGTTCGTTGGATGCGGGGGACAGCCGCGAGGGCGAGGCTGGTGGAGCTGAGCTGGCGGGTGGAGGGGTAGAAGCTGAGTTTGCTGTTAAGGTAGGCTGATCCGTTGTTGTGGAGTGCTTTGTGTTCATGGGTGAGGAGCTTGTAAGGTGATCCTCTTGTCGATGGGGAGCCAGTGTAGGTCTCTCGGGTGAGGGGTGATGTGGCTGCGGTGGGGGACGTTGACGATCAGTCGGGTGGAGGCGTTTTGGATGCGTTGTAGTCGTTGTAGGTGTTTGGCTGGGATTCCTGCGTAGACTGCATTGCAGTAGTCCAGTCTGCTGCTGACGAGGGCCTGTGTCACTGTTCTTCTTGTTTCAGTCGGGATCCACTTGTAGATCCTGCGGAGCATGCGGAGGGCGTTGTAGCAGGAGCAGGAGATGGCATTGACCTGTTCAGCCATGGAGAGGGAGGATGAATCCTAGGTTGTCTGCATGGTCAGTGGGTGTTGGTGCTGTTCCCAGTGTGGTCGGACACCAGGATTTGTCCCAGGCTGAGGTGGTGGGTCCGAGGATGAGTACCTCCGTCTTTCCGACTTCAGATGGTTGCTCCTCATCCAGTTGGTGACGGCCTTCATTCCCTCATGGATGTTGGTTTTGGCGGTGTGTGGGTCCTTGGTGAGGGAGAGGATGAGCTGGTTGGCGTCGGCGTAGGAGATGATGTTGAGGTCATACTGGTGGGCCACTTGTGCGAGGGGGGCCATGTAAATGTTGAACAGCGTCGGGCTGAGGGATGAGCCCTGGGGGACGACGCAGATGATGACGGTGACTTCAGATTAGAAGGGTGGGAGGCGGATGCTCTGGGTTCTGCCGGAGAGGAAGGATGTGGTCCAGTTGAGGACCTTCTCTTGGATTCCGGCTTCTAGGAGGCGTGTCTTTAGAGTGCGATGGCGGATCGTGTCGAAGGCGGCCGATAGGTCCTGGAGGATGATGGCTGATGTTTCTCCGTTGTCTAGTTGGCACCTGATGTTGTCTGTGGCGGCGATGAGGGCTGTCTCGGTGCTGTGGTTTCACCTGAATCCGGACTAGGACGGGTCCAAGAAATAAACTAAAAATGATACAAATAGACTACAAAATATAAGGTCATAGTAATAACAAATGGTCGCTAATTAAAACTAAGATAGAGACTGTCTTCCCATGGAAATGAATGGGAAAATAAGTAAAAAATATTGAATACATGTATTAAAAAAATGTTGTACAAAATGTTGCAAACATTTTTTAAAACTTGTAAAGTGTAAATTAAATAATAGTATCAAAATATACAAATATTTAACGTAGACTGAAAAAACATGATAAAATGATGTTGAAAATATGTATATGGAACAATTTAAGAAATGTTAAAAAAAATGCTGAACATTAGAAAAACTAACTGGAAAGAGTAACACATGCAAAATATTTGAATAGGATTTACATTGTTTATTTAATAATTAAAAAGTTTAGAAAATGTATTCCCAACAACAGAATTTATTCCAATATCAAACATAGTAAAAATGTAATTATTAAAAAAAATTCATAAATAAAAGTACTTTGTATAAACATACAACCTTCATATCTGCTGCCGGTAAGCCAGCCATGAAAATGGTGGGGACATGCAGGAAGAGGGTCCTAGTAGGGTATAATAGGGCCTCTGGCTTGGACCTGTGCTCTGGATTCCACTCAAAATACTTTGGACAGGCAAGCACATGGTAGACTTGGTGGTTCTCCTGTTGGGGCGGCTGTGGTAGGCTGACAGAAGGACCGCCAAACTCATAATAAGGTCCTACGTATTATCAGAAATAAGGATTTCTGACATAAATTTAGGAATGTGTGACAGATTATGAGCATCAAGGTATGCATCCCAGATGTTTCCTTATTAATATATAAAGCAAAAGAATGTCAATTCAGTCTACACTATTTTGATTATATGTCTGTATGTGTTGTTATTTAATCTTGACATGCTGAGGAGTAGACATTTGACCCAGATGAATGGCGCATTAGATATTGTATGTATGTCATTAATTGAAGAACTTGGCAATATCACAGTTCCTAGAAAGATAAGGTTGGAAACATCTGCATCTATAGGCAGGATTCTGCATAAATCAGGGAATATGATGGTGTTCATTGTTTAAGTTGAGAAAGAGGGTTACTTTCATTGACTACGATGGAGTCAGGCCACATAAAACGAAGTTGTAACTTAGGGACTTTTTGGGCATATGTACGAGTAAGTGGCGGAGTGACGCATTAGCAGTCATGAATTAACAACATCGATGCTCATGACGAGCTGAGCTCGTCATGAGGCACGGCGCTCTGGTGCTCATGACGAGCTCAGCTCGTCATGAGCCGTGGAACGCTCACACACAGGGATAATTCCCCTGCTGTGCTGAGCGTTCCACAGGAATGGCTGCACCTGTGACGAGCTCAGCTCGTCATGAGCACTGGAGCGCCGTGCCTCATGACGATGCTCATGACGAGCTCATGTGGGTGCTGTGCGCGCCCCCCCGCCCCCCCAGCACAGCTGGGGAATTACCCCCCGCAGCGAAAGGGTGAATGTCTCACTCTGCCACTTCAGAAATACAAGGTTGCACCATATTTACAAGGATATGGTGCGGACTTGTGTTTACCCCTTTGCTGGTGCTACACTTAGCAGTGTAGCGCCAATGTAGGCATTCTTGCACAATTGTGCAAGGGTGTCTGCGTGCAGGGGAGGATTGTTTATGTGTAGGAAGGTGTCCCTTCCTGCACATAAACAATCCTTAAATGCCATTTGTCACTTTTATATGTGCTGCTTCATGCACAAGGCAGTGTAAATCGCCCCTTGTGCAGCTTTGCAAATATTAGGCAAGGACAGAACAAAGGCTTAACAGATTAAGCCCCTAATGTCTAGACTAGCGCCAAAATCTTGAAGAAACAGAGCTTTCCAAGCCTTTGTCATCTTATGCTCTTTAAAACAATGGAACAGAACTTGGTGCACATGTGGTTAAAACCTAATACAAACTAAAACAACGGCCAGCTCAGAAAATTGGTAGCAGTTTTGTTAGCTTTGACACACAAGTAATTCTCTTTACTGCATGTGGTTCTAATTTAGACATTTCTCAAACATCCCTGATTCTACTGTCACTGTTTACCTACCATTAATAGTCATATCAGATGTTCCTGGCACACCTGTGACCTGCACACCATCAGTTTAAAAAGGAAAAGTAAGGCAGCAGGCCTATTCCATCTATGCACCCAGGATGTGGAACAAAATCCCTGTATGCACCTAATTTTGCTCCAATTGGGGAGAGTCGAAGACTCACCTCTTTAAAGAACACTACAGCACAATGCAGTAACTATCCAAAACTAAGTTACCTTTGTATGACTCGTTGAATTCTTGCTTATCTTTGACCCCGACAGATCCACACTGCCTTTTGGCTAGGTTCACACTACAGAAATACCATGTGCACACAGACATACAGATGCCTCTTTTGCACCTGCCTAAAACACTTTTACTAACATTGTAAATTGTGCTAAGCTGATTTTTCTTTCAATATCTATACTTCAAAATTAATACAGCTTTTTTAATGTTTAGGAAAACATTTTTCATGTGGACTTCCAGTGACTTCCATAGCCTGTTCTTTCAATTTAGTCAGGAAACCTAGAAATTCAGTAGCAACGTCTTTGGCATGTATAAAACCATAAAAAGCTGCCACAAAATGATTATCACAGTCAGCACCCACAAAGCCAGTTAATCAAAAGAGCAAATTATCTTCAGTAAACAGTGCTGGTAAGACCATAAACAGTGTCCACGTTTGGATGGGTCAGGTATTCCTATCTCTAAGAGTCATTGAGTGTTCATCTAAGCTGTCATTCTGCAACTAAGCAAGGTGAGATCGTTGTGGTACCCATATGTTTTGGGCCCCTTTTTGACAGGTAACATTGTGGCATATAGTACCCCGTTAGTATTGCAAGTCACTACATACTGGTACCACTTCCCATTCGTGTGGAGTGGGCCACTCTGCCAGTGGAAGGCCATTTATCTTTTAGCTAATAGTAGGAGGAATGCTACCAACTGTCAGATGGGTTCTGTAATTTAGCCACATGGTCCATCACCACAATGTCTGGGTGACAGGGATCTCGCACCCAACGATTCAGGAGATATTAGCCAACACCACAGACCAGTAAGCAACAATATGGTGATATTCCATTGCCCAAAGGAGAAAGATAGCATGAGGTTGGTGGCAAAGAGTTATTCATGCGGCCTAGTGGTATTTAAATGTTGCAGTTACACAGTAATGTAGTACTGTCTATGCAGGAACTTAAAGTGCAATAGTTTATTTCTATAAATAATATATGGACTTTCGAATTGAGCACATAAATATTCCCATTTATGAGTGCCCCATAGCCCCCTCAATGCTCTCTCCCACTGTTCCACTTGACCCAGTGGACATACACCTATTGTAAATTGGCAAATGTGTGAAATTCAGCCTTTCATGAGTGCTAGGTCTAACAACTATGGTGCCAGGGTGCCTGCATTAGCTCTAGGCAGCTGTATTTTGCACCAGCACTAGGGAAAACA
The DNA here is from genome assembly GCF_964263255.1 of Lissotriton vulgaris. Taxonomy (NCBI): domain Eukaryota; kingdom Metazoa; phylum Chordata; class Amphibia; order Caudata; family Salamandridae; genus Lissotriton; species Lissotriton vulgaris. The sequence continues at coordinate 2,061,273,550 of NC_141689.1, read as the reverse complement.
CAGGGGTGCACCATATTCTTGTAATGATGGCACATCCCTGCATTTTGAAAAAGTCAGAGCGCTGCACTGCAAATTTGGCACAGTGTCACACTCTGTCATTTACTCATAAATATGCCCCTACTTTTCCTAAGTGTTGATTTTACCATTGCCTTAACAGTAATAGATATTGCAGGGCTGGGGCCATGGAAGAGTATAGCAAACAGTGCTCAGCTTATGTCACGAGACAGCAGTCGCTGCAACTGTATCAACAGTCTCACTTGCATATGCTGGCTTTTGAAAAAGACAAGTACATAATGTGCTCAGGTCATAATCTCAGATTCAACAAGGATGTGCAGTAGAGAGAGGTGTGGCAAATACCAATAAACCACAAGAAAAGCTTGGTCAGTTGGTAATACAGCTGAGGTACAGGTACTGCCAGCCCAACCCTCGCCAGCTGCAATATCAATAGCTCCCACCTAAGTTGTGGTTGTGCCGCCGCTGTGAGAAGCCTGGTGAGCTCCGACTTTCATGTGGCAAAATATACATGATGGAGATATTCGTATGTTCAGAAATAGGTAAAGAAACATGAGCATCACAATCATTTTGATGTGTCACCCTTCCTGCATTTGATAAATGCAGTTTAATCCAATGATCAACCTGCATGCACAACTGGGATACAGCCATGCCATAGTTGTCAAGTAGAACAGCCTCTTTATCTCTATGGAGCCTAATGCTCAGGTGGTGTATGAAGTCGCTAGACTACTGAAGTGGACACCGCAAACACAAGTAGATGGTGGATGGAGCACAGAAACTGTTCAGACACTCACCACCAGTCACAGATCCGGGTTGAATCCATTATCGTTTTTTTAGCTCACTGCACGACTCCAGTTCAGACCCAGCTATATGGAATTCCTTCTTGACCCTGTACCTCATGGGAACAGTCCAGCCCGAACTACCAAGCCAGGTTTTCCCTGAACCAGAAACAAGCTTCTTAGGACTGGTTTCGGCGTAATACCCCTCATGAGCCAGGCTAGCTTGAATCAGATGGCAAAGTGAGCAAGGGAACCACCTCAGGGCATATTCTGCCAACTTAGGGCAAAAAAAGCCAACAAAAGGAGGTGATGGACGGAGCGCTGAAACTTTTTAGACACTTACATACAGTCACAGATCTGGGTTGAATCCATAATCGTTCGTTAGCTCACTTTGCCACCCCCGTTCAGACCCAGCTATAAGCAAATCAGTCTTGACCCTGTGCCTCATAGTAATAGTCCAGCCCGAACTGCCAAGTTCCCAGACTGGAAACAAGCATACTGGGACCGGTTTCAGAGTAACACCCCTCATCAGCCAGACAAGCTCGAATCCAGTGGCAAAGTTAGCGGACACTCTAGGACAATCTATAGACAGATTCTCCTCTGGATGTTTGATAAACAACATATTATCATCTACATACATGACATTATTAAGCGTTCATCCATGAATGTCCCACAGCATTCCCGTGTGTGCACAGTGTTGCCTCAGCTTGCAAGCCAGGCGTTTAATAACTATGGGCCTGATTTAAATATCAGCAGAATGGGTCCTGCAGTCTCTTTTTTGGCGGTCTTTCCACCCTCTGACTTGGGGGTCCGCCTGCCCTATTTAGATGTTGGCTATTGCATAGATGAAAGACCAGTACAATCCCGCTGTCACCGCCAGGAAATCTGAACCACGTGGACGGTGGGAAAAGGGGCTGTCAGAGGTATTAACACCAGTTCCTCTACCAGGCCAATCATGATAGGCCTTCCTGCTGATGCAACAGTGGCAGGGAAACCGTCACACTGAATGGAACGCATATAAGGCACAAACTCACTTTTTTTCACCTTCCCACTTCCTGTACCTCCATGGACCCGATCCTACATGTGCAGCCTCTGCTGCTACTGGCTGATCACGGTGAAAATCAACACCGTTTTCGCCGAAATTGATGGTAGCTCGCCCATTACCTATGATCTCTTTCACTTGGCTGTATGCATATGTTTAATACTTGAGTGTTATTAAATTACTCACAAAAGTAATAGCATACCAATGTGCAATGTGCCTCTAATATTGACGTTTAAGAACTTTAAATGAACAAACCTCCATAACCGCATTGTGTTAATAAATTTAGTGCTAGCAGCCTTCCAAAGATAGAACACTTGCACAAAAAAGGATATCAAATAAAGAATAAAAAAACTTACCATACAGGTGTGTGTACATAAAGACCAAAAATTGTCACAATAAAAACATATGCATCACACATCATTGGAATAAGTGCAATGTAACCTCACGTAGAAATTGCATTAGACATGCTGTAACCCTCCCCTCATACATTACCTGGAAAATCAATGGCAGTTCCAAATTTGAAGCACTCTACATATTCATCCTTGTAACATTTCCCCCAGTGTAGTGAGTAGCATAATACTCGTAAGCCATAACGTTTGCATCCTAGGATAGGGCATACTTCACCACAGAACACGGAAGAATTTTGTAAAGTTCCCAAAAACACAGAGCCCACTTGGTTAAAGACAGGAATGCATTTTTGGAACCTGAGTCTTTCATTCATGGGGGTTGAGTGACCCACATTTAGATGATGTAGGCTTATTTGCTGGCATGAAATGCCAGGTTTCCTGGACCGATCCTATAGACCAGTGGTGGGCCTCCAAAACAATATATTGACAAGTAGAAGTTACACCAGCATCTTTATTTGAGTGAGAACCTGATGCAGCTTAAAAGGGCTATGGGTGTGTCCCAGTGTGCCTTTGAAGTGATTGAGAGAGACACAAGCACTCCTTAATAGACAGTGGAGGTACAAGCTGTTTTACTAACTTTCCGTGGTCCTGGGAGGGTGTAGCACAGCAAATGCACATTGTCAGAGACATCATGTTAGTTCCTTCCTGGTCTCCACATGTCATTCACGGCTCCTAGTATTGAGGCAGTCACTATATACCAGAGGGATGCATTTTTTCTTTCTCCTGATTATGGAACATAGCTATAAGCAGTGCAGCCACCAGCAAGCCACAGTTTTATATTAACTTTGGTGAAACGGCTCCTAACTGCTAGGGCTGTATAGAAGACCCACCACTCAGGCTCAATGCACTTTAACGGGAGTGAGAGATCTGAAATCCATGGCTCTATCCTGCCCCTGGCCACATTCTCCACATCGCTATCACTAGTCTTTGTAATAAAATAGTACTTGTGACTAATAGGAACCTGCAGACTAGTCATCGATAAAGAAGTTACAGTCTCTCATATTTAATATTGTACTTAGAATATAACCAGAAGTCATATTCTGGGATCACAGTTGTGTGTCTGCTTTGAAGCGAACCTCAAAGGTTGGTATAAAAATGAATGTTTGCAAATCCGTAGTTTTAACATGTTTTGTTATTATAATTGCTATTAATATTATTACTGTTAGAAGCTTTTCCTGCACGTTGCCGTTCTGTTTTTAACACTTGCAATCCTGTCTAGTCCCACTTAGGCATATTATGGCACCAGGCCACAGGCAGTGAAAGGATTTCCCTTTAAACCCCTGAAGTTATCTCTAGTATCACAGGGCCTCCATGGCTTCCATCCAGCTGTCGTGGGTCGTCCATTATTCATTCCGGTAATGCTAGCCAGCTGCCAGCTTAACATGTTGCAGTGCACGAGCCCGCTTCTTATGAAGTAATCAGAACAATTTGACGATTGTTCCACATTTCCTAAAGATGCAGCTACGGTGCCAGGATGAGACAGGAATGAAAAGGCGCTCTGTGTGCACACTTGACAAAGCGGCTTTTAAACTCCAAAATGTTGCTCCTCGTGAAATGTGATTTTCATATTTTCATTGGTTTTGTAAAATGTGGAAGGTACATTTAATAATACCTGTTCGCCATCTGCTCATTAAGAAGCAATGATAGTACGGTGCTAACAGTGCTAAATGAAAGTATGACGTTTTGTTGTATTTGGAAACAAAGCATCCACAAGAGAATGTTTCCGTGTGGAATATATGTTACACAAGTTGGGAACACTACAGGCCAGATGTACTTGTCGGTTCACAGAAAGTGGTCGCAAATTGTGCAGAGTCTTCTTGCAAACGTCCTCTGATTTTGCAAAGCTAATGGATTGTATCGCATAATTAACACTCTCATGGTCTGCCAAACGAATATTTATTAGGTCGCAATTTTCGACCCCTTGAGTTTGGCTACATGCACAGGGATGGTATGCTGCAAGGGACAACGGACCACAATCCCTGTGTTTATATTTCTAAATGGAAAACGTATTTTTAAGCAACCTGTGTTCCTTTGCTTTAAAAAAAAATTGATATATATATATATATATATATATATATTTTATTTTTTTTTTGTCCTAGAATGCACTACAGTGCAACATGACAAGCATAGTGTTACATTCTCAAGTTTCACTGCAGAAAAATGCTCGCTCCCCGCCCACATTGGGACAATCTTAATCATACACTTCACACCAATGGGGTTCTGGCTATGTTTGACTGTATCTTATCCCTCATCCATCACCTAGAGTTTAAAAAAAGTATTATACACCGGGTGCCTATTTTATTCTATGTGGGGTAGTTCCCAGTGTAGTGCCTAACCAAGGCAACATCAGTAGGGATGTTTGTGGGATTGTCCCTCCAAGGATCTGTTGCCCCCCACCATCGCTTGTGTCTGGTGGGTCTGCCAATACTGAATTGTGATGAATTGCAAAAGAGAGACGTATCATCCATGTTGTGTGCAAAGACATTCAGGAGTCACACCTCCCATCCATCTAGAAGGCCAACTATCAGGAACTATCTCCTTCGACATCCATGTGCGCCTCTGGGAACCAGAATGGGACCCAGAAGCTACCCAAATGGAGACCTCCTCTAGCAAATGTGGAATAGGTTGAAGAGTAAAACTGGAATTTCCAGTTTTTTCCTGAGTTTGCCTCAGGGTCTATGAGTCGACTTTCTTGTAAAAAGGCACCTTGTGGTGGCACAAGTATGTATGTATTCTGTAACACATAGGGCCCTTTTATGATGTCAGTTGGAAAGCCTGTGATCTGCGGTCTGAGGCTTTCCAACCGAGGTGCATAGGTTTTAATTTTGACCACCGTATGATAATGACAGCGGTTGGAAGTAGAACCAGCCGGTCACTCCGGCTGGCTTTTTTTTGACGGGCTCAAGGAGTCCATCGGCCAGTCGGAACCGGCACATAGTCCCTTCAAGACGGCGTTTCTGCTATCAGAAATTATGATGTTGGTTTCCCATAAGCTTTCCATGTTGAGCTTTACGACATGAAAAGCCTGTCGGAAAGTGACTTTGGGGGCCACTGGCAGGGCCCCCTTCTCGCAGCGGCCTCCATTTGGGGGATAGTTGCTCCCTGGTAATCCCTGCACCATGTGCAGGCACCATGAAGTGCCTTCTACGCTGTGCAGGAATTAACAGGAACTCCCATTTCTCTATAGGAGTTTGTGCTGCAGCCGGTTTACAGCCACAGCACACAGCCCTAGAGGGAAATGGGAATGTGCGACTGCACCATGTGCTGTGGCATTGTAATAGCGGTGTCGGGCAGACGTGAGTCCACCGACATCATAATGAGGCCCTTATTGTAATCTTGTAAGACCTAGACAGTCAAAGGTTAAAATTCTTGTGTCTCCTACCATGTCAGAGAAGATAGTCAAGGTGCTGCAATCTGCGCTGCTTCTTACCTCTGAATTACTGATACTCATCACTGATGGGGGGGGGAAACTGCATTGATAATGCTGGACTTCAGTGCAGCCATCAACACAGTATCCCATGGCCTTCTTGAACGTCTCTGGAGATTCAGTGTTGGGCACCTAGCTCTGAAGTGGCTGCCTAGTTTTCTGTAGGACCGCATCTTTCCAGTGACTCAAAGGCATTGTACATCTGAGGTCTTCTCACCGTTTCAGGGGGTACCAAAAGGTTGTGCCCTTAGCCCGACCTTGTTCAATCTATACATGCGTCACTTGCTGATGTGATCGAGTGGGATGGCATTAAAATTCTGTCATATGCCAATGACACACAGCTAATGATTACCTTGACACAAAATATAGTCAAGTCTGCGGACAATTTCCAATCTTGTCTCCTTGGATTAGCAGAATAGATGGACCACAGCTGCTTTAAGCTGACTGTAGAGAAGAGTGAGGTCCTGGTCTAGGGAAGCTACCGACAAACTGGTCCACTGCATGGTGGCATGATGCTCTGGGACTGGTCCCAAAGCATAAAAAGAAAGTAAAAAATGTAAGCATTTTGGTTTTAACTGCACCCTAACTTTTGATAACCAGATAGCCTGTTTTGTGGGGGTGTTCGTCCTGGCATCTTTTGGCATGTTTCTGCTGTCTTTTTGCTTTCTGGCCTTCTGTTTTTATGGTATGTTGGACTTCATAATGCTGATTTAGTGTCTCTGCCCACTTTCTCACTACAGTTCATTGTTAAAGTGCAAGTTCTCCTACTATAAATTGTGTTTATGAATTGGAATTTCCATGGTTGGCTTATTTGATTTACCACTAAGTCCCCAGTACAGTGCCATGTGTGTGCCCGCACTAACCTTCCCTTTTTTCACAAATTAGGCACCCATTAGGTAGGCCCAAGGTACCCCAATGGGCAGGGTGCAGTGTATGTGGAAGGTAGGACATGTCCTTGTGTCTGTGACATGTCCGGATAGTGAAATACTGGCAATTTCATTTTTTACTATTGCAAGGCTACCTGTCCCATAGGATAACATGGGAGTTGTTTTGTAACATCTTACAAGCCTACATTTCCACCTGGACAAGATAGGGAAATAGAGCTTAGTATACCTGAACTCAGGATTAAAAAATGTATCTTTTAGTAAAGTTGATTTTTATATTATGTGGTTGAAAATAGCACTTTCAGAAAGTGGGTATTCTCTTGTCTATCCATTCGGTGTGCCTCTGCTGGTTTGTGTATTGACTTGCTGGTTTTGGAGTGACAGAGGCTGGGGATGTGCATTCACTGTAGACAGCCACAAGGGGGGTTGAGGTGTGTCCTGTCTGTTCTCATTGACTTATAGTTAGGCTGAATAGGCCTGGTCTGCATTGGGAGTGGTCGGAGGAGTTTTCACTAGCACCTGAATAGGCAGTGTCTCCTCTGCACAATAATGTCTCCACCTCCTATAGTGAAGCTGGGACAGAGAGGGAAGAAATGGTTAGGACTGGACTCTGAGACCCCTGCCACAAAGAGAACAAAGAGAAAATGCGGTATAAATATTGGGGCCCTGACCCCAGGTCTTTAAAACTCTTTTGGATCAAGGAACCTGCCACAAAGAAGAGCTGGAATAGCTGTGAGGAGGAACTACCACTTTGCTGTGTTGGTTTGCAGTGGCTGCTTCTGTCTTGAGCAGAGAAAGGACTGGATTGAACTTTCTGCAACTTCTTTGGTTGAGTTTTTCCAAGGGCTTGAGGTAGAGCTTGTCCCTGTTTAATAAGTCTCAAGAAAAGCAAAGACTTCAAGTTCATCTGCTAGCAGCACTGTGAAATGTGGGTTTTGTGCTGCTACAGAATGGAAAGCAACCTGGTGCTGTCAACGACGCTGCTGCCATCTCCATGTCCTGAAGGCACCACGGAGGGCATAGCTGCACTTCGCATCGCAATCCTGGTCTGACCGACAACGTTCCACAACACTGCCACCAAGCTGCTGCTTGCACCGTGACCTGGGGGCACCGTACTTCGCACCGCCTTGCTTCACGATGTTGTACTGGTATCCCCAATGATGCCGCTTCATGCCGTCATCGAAACTGCTGCTTGCACCGTGATTTGAGGGCACCACTAGTCAGTTACACAACGCACCTCCCCATCCCACAGGGCAGCCTTGGCATACCGACGCCGGCAACATCTACACTGATTCATCAGCCGATCACAGCGTTTCTGCAACGACAACAATGCTGCTTTCACCGTGACCTGCCAGCATCACGATGAGCACCACACCACTTTGCACAGCAGCCCTGGTCTCACCAAAGCGGCTGGACGACCATCACCAAGCCAATGCCTGCAACGCAACCTGAGGGCACCGCACCCCTGCATTTCGCACTGCATTCCCAATTCCGGCTGCCGCTTGCGCTCCCGACTTTCACTGCGCAGAGTTAGATCTGCAACACGTTTGACTTCAAGGTCCAGACGACTCCTGCAACAGCCTCCAGAACGAACGCCTGTGTTATAATGATTCAAAGAATGTGCAGGTGCTTGCCTGTTCTATCACCATGGTAGTGTCTCAGCAGAGACAGTTGTAACCAGGACAGCTGGCATGCTGGCAGCTGGAGTTAGTGGTTCTGTATTGACGTGAATAAAAGACTTCAAAACTTACCAACGTGAGTCTTCTCAAAACTGGCGACGTGTACAGCATGCAGAGGACAAGCCTTCCACCAACTCTCCCCATTTTAAGCAACCCACGAATTACCATATTCTCTTCATCTGTTGCGGTGGTGAGACCAGTGAAGAGGCAATCTTTTCCTGACTTCCTAGGAGGTTTCCAGCCGAAATCAGACATTTTTGTCCATTTTGTTCCTTTTCGGCCGTTTGCTGCTCCTCGAGACATTGCTCGTGATGACTGCTCATGCGCACAACTTTTGAGCCGCATCATCCAGTCACGCATGTAACGTGACATACGTGCCACCATCTTTGTTGTCGTGTATCCCTGACAACAAGCAATTCACCACGAACGCACGGAAGGATATTCTACGCTACGTGTGTGCCGCCATTCCTTTTTGTCAAGTCTCCTTGTCAACGAGCATTTGACGCACAAAAGGAGATCTATCTAATGGTACACAGTTATTTACTGTGCTTCCAGACTGTACTTTCAAGCCCTTGTTTATTGTCCTCGAAGTGTGTTTTTCTTCAATTGATTTTGCCATTTGTTTTGGTGACTTTCAAAGTTGTTTATTCCTACGCTCATTAATTAGTTACGCTTGTAATTTTTTTCGAGCCCACATCTGTCTATTTCTCTTCGGTTTTACTTTCTTCATTTGACTTCACCAATTGACTGTGACTTTTCAAAGCTGCCCGTTGCCTATTCCACACACACTAGTTATCAAAAGCATTCCTGTTGAGATTTTATTGTTTTACCTTTGATTAAACAATTTTCACCATGGCTGCCACTGCCATGAGTCAACCACCTCCATTTCTTTGTGAAAACGGTGAATCACTGTTGCCTTGGCAGAGATGGAAATAAATATTCAACTCATATTTGGTTCCTATTGGTGGCGAAAAAATTTCTGCTCATAGAAAATAAGCGATTTTGCTTCACAACCTCGGAATAGAGGGACGCAACATTTATGAAAGCATTGACATAATCCTTGTTGGTGAAGGTGATGGCGAACCATCTGAAGTGTTTGAAATGTCTATAAAAATGTTAGAGATGTATTTTGGGCCACACATTAATGTCGTTTTGGAGAGGCACAATTTTTTCATGAGAGTCCAAGAACCTAATGAGAAGATTGGTAAATTCATAGCGGCACTAAAGACACTTGCACACACCTGTGAGTTTGGTGACCTCACTGACTCGTTGATACGTGATCAACTGATCAAGTGTACAAACAACACTAGGGTGCAAGAAAAACTCTTATCTAGAAACCCCTCACTCAAGGAAGCTTTAGCCATTGTAGAAGGGATGGAAAGCACTTCTGGTTGGGTCAAAGAGATGAATGCCCAACTGACGATGTTCCTGTACCAAGTAGCATGCATGAATTGACCCAAAGAGAGGCACCCGTTGACAATGTCTCCAAAGTTGTGCATGGAACCAAGGCCAAGCCCTCCTCTGACTTTTCAAGGATAAAGTATTACAGATGCGGTAGTAACCATCACTCTGCTAACTACCCTCAATGCTATGCAAGAAACAATACCTGACACAAGTGTGGAATCAAGGGCCACTATGCTGGGGTATGAAAGTCTGCTGGCAGGGTACGCACAGTGGAGAATGTGTGCGAGAATGTTGAGACAAATGTCTCCCCTAGAACCACTATGTTGAGTGTGAGGGGTGATGGCATGGTGGATGCAGACCTCATCCGTATAACGGAATGCAAAGTGGTGATAGAAGATAAGTTGTTTATGGTTCTAGCAGACTCTGGCTCTCCTTTTACCATGCTGGGCAATGAACTTTGGGACAAGGCTTTCCCTGAGAAGCACCTTTGTGCGCCAGATATCAACCCAGTCAGTTATGGTGGCTCAAACATCGATGTAATAGGATATGTCATCATAAAGATTCACTTCAAGGAAGAGAGACAATTTGAAAGATTTACGTTCCCAAGCATGGTGACAACCTCCTTGTTTGGAGACATCAGAGAGACTTAAGGATAATTCTCAACCCTAATGCTCGTTATCCTTCTGAGCAGGTCATGTTGATTGATGACAATACTACCTCTAACAAGTTTTTTGAGGAGTTTCCTCAAGTTTTTTCCGATAACCGGGGGCTGCTTAAAGATTTTGAACATCGCATTGTACTTAAGCAGAAGGTTGTACCAGTGGTGCACAAAGTTAGAAAAGTTCCTAACATGATGTTAGAACCCCTGGGGTGTGAACCTAAGAGGCTAGTGGCTCTGGGTATAATTGAGGAGATTGAATCCTCTGAATGGTTGACCCCAGTGGTTTTGGCCCCTAAGGATGGAGGAAAGAATATTAGGATGTGTGTCGACTTAAGAAGTTTAAACAAGTGGATATGGGTGGATCGCCAACCACTTCCTAATATCTCTGAGTCGATTAATATGCTTTGTGGTGCAAAGGTATTCAGTGTATTAGATTTATCTTCGGCCTATCATCAGGTCCCCCTCCATCCAGACTCCAGACTCCAAACACCTTACATCTTTTGGAACACCACTGGGGGCTTTCCGTTTAATCAGAATGCCATTTGGGCTAGCCTCGGCAGCTGCCTGTTTTCAGCGCATTATGAAAGGGATCCTGGGAGATATCTGCAACATCATGTTCTTCCAGAACGACACTTTGGTCTACGGCAAGGATGATTCGGAACATGATAGTGTTTTGAGGCTCACACTACACAGACTAGCTGAGAAAGGTTTAACTGTGGATTGTTTGAAATGTAGGATTAGTGTGTCTTCTGTTACTTATTTGGGACACGTTATATCTGGAGAGGGCATCAGACCAAAACTGGACCTAGCAAAATGTATTGTTGATGCTCCTGCTCCAACGGACAAAGAGCAAGTGAGGTCCTTCCTCTGCCTCGCTGAGTTTTACTCAAAATGTATTCAAGGTTTCGCCTCCACTGTTGAACCTAGCAGAGTTCTTCTTAGGAAAGGAATGCATTTTGTCTGGTCACCTGAGTCTGCTGCAACCTTCAATGCTATTAAGCAAGCTATAGGGAAGATGCCAACTTTGGGCCACTTTGACTCCAAGAAGAAAACTTTCCTAACAACCGATGCTAGCTTGTGTGGTCTTGGGGCTGTACTCTCCCAGGTTGATGGTGATGAAGAAAGAGTTGCTGCGTTCGCCTCCAGAGAGTTGAAGAAGCATGAGCAACAGTACTCATGCATTGAGAGGGAGGTTTTGCCATTGTGTGGGCAGTAAAGCATTTTAAGTTTTACTTATGGGGCACTCCCTTCTTAGTAAGGTCGGACCACCGCCCTTTTGTTCAGGTGTTCTCTTGTGCAGAAAGTGAGAGACTTATTCCAAGACTCAAATGATGGAGCGAAGGGCTAGAGGAGTACAATTTTCATGTGGAATATCTCCCTGGTTCTGTCAACAAGGCAGCAGATTGCCTATCTAGACTGCCTATTGAATGTTGTGCAGATACACCAGACTCTGATACTGTTAATGTTTGTTTGGTCAAGGAGCCTGCCATTCAAGAGTGTGAGTGGAAACATACTTTGTTGGAAGACTTGTTGCTTCCTGTTGTAACACGTTTTGTCATTGAAGGATGACCTGACAACAAGAAGAGGGACTCTGACTTATTGCCCTTTTGGTCCATCAGGAATGAACTTATCATTTGTCAGGGCCAACTTATGCGGGGTAAAAGAGTGGTTCCACCTGATGCCCTTAGGTCGAAGCTTATAAACCTGGCTCACAAAGGGCACCCAGGAAAAAACCTCACTAAGTCATGTCTCCGTAGACGGTATTGTTGGCCAAGAATGGATGGCTAAGTTGAGAAAGAAGCTAAAGAGTGTTACCAGCGTGCTTCCTGTGACAAGTCTCAAGTCATCAAAACTCCTGCACTACCACCTATAGAAGTCTCACGAGAACCTTGGGTCAAACTTGTGTTGGATCTCATGGGCCCTTTTTATCTAGTGAGGGCATTCCCCAATTCCTCATCACAGATAATGGGGTGCAATTAGTTTCTCAAGAGATGCATGAGTTTTTGACAGACTATAGCATTATTCATCAGAAAACTGCTCTTTATACACCGCAGGCCAACGGGCTTGGGGAGCGCATGAACAGAGTAGTCAAAGCTTGTGTGCAGAGAGCAATTGAGATGAGATTTTCCCTCAAGGGTTTTCTAAGGGACACTTGGTGGACTTGTCGCACTTCTGTCAATACTGCTCTCCTTTTCAGGTCCTAACAGAATAAGTACAGAGAAAGGTTTGATTTTAAGAAATCAACCACGGTCATGACATGGAAGGTTGGCGAATGGGTACTTATCAAGAGACCGTGGTAGCAAAAAAAGAAGTAACTTATTTTATGTTATTATTTCTGTATATAAGAATGTAGTTACAGTTCATAATGGTGGTAAGTGGAGCATGTCTCGTCTGTTGAAGTTCCAAGGTGACAAGTCTAAGTTTCCTTCATGCCCGAATGTGTCACCAGAGTCAAGTTTGAACATCAGGTCTAATCCTTTGCCTTTTTCACCTAGGCCTCACTGTTTTCCTAAGAAAAATGAAGACTATGAAATGTATTGATTGTTCATGGGTTGTTATGAACTGTTTAAGTTCCTTGTTTTGTTTTGACTTTATGAAGACTATGAGATGTATTAATTTCTCTTGAGTAGTTTTTGAACTGTTTTTAGTGCCTTGTTTTTACTTTACAACTTTCTTCTTTTCTTGCTTTATCTCTTCTTTTCTATTATCTTCCTTTCTTCTGTTTTCTTTGTAAGGGAAATGTGTAGCAATGATTCAAAGAATGCGCAGATGCTTGCCTGTTCTATCTCCATGGTAGTGTCTCAGCAGAGACAGTTGTAACCAGGAGAGCTGACAGGCTGGCAGCTGGAGTTGGTGGCTCTGTATTGAAGCAAATAAAAGACTACAAAACTTACCAGCCCGAGGCTTCTCAGCAGCCTGTCGAAGCCAGCTCTTTGGAACTCACCGCAAGGTCCCAGATGCCCTACATTTCTAATAGTACTGTTTTGCGGGTCTTCTGGATGCCGTAGCTGACCCGTGACGCAGCAGTCAGACAGAACTGTTTGGATTTGTTGTTCACTATGCTGTGATAGCACCTGTTGTAACTATTGACTTCAAAGAACTGTAAAGTCTATTTTTGCTTATTGATATTTTAAGAACTGTATGGTGGATTTGTATCGTTTTTGGTCTTGTTCTGCACAGATACATTATTGGATATTTTTCTAAAACTGTTGTGGTGTTCTTTTGTAGTGGTTCCACCTTATTACTGTTCGTTATGTGCAATTGCTTTACACACTGCCTCTGAGATAAGCCTGACTGATCATGCAAAGCTACCAAGGGGGGTGAACAGGGGTTATTTTAGAAGTTTATCCCCCCTTATCCTGACTAGGAAGCACAGGGTAGCGACCTGACAAGGGGAGACCCCCATTTCTAACAAGGGGTCTGTTTAGGCATGTTGAAAATGCTTGCCAAGACAGATTCTTAGTATGCTTTTGGGTTCCATCCAGGAAGACAGTAATTCAAGTCCTCCTGATCTCCCGGCTGGATTACTGAAACGTGTTCTCTCTAGGCACCACCCAAGGCAGTATATAAAAACTCCAAGGAGTTCAAAATGATGCAGCTAGGCTGCTTCTGAATATTCCCAGACACTCATCAATGGCCTCAGCACATGTCGATTTGCATTGGCTGCAGTTAGGAAAAAAATTTCCTTCAAAACCCTTTGTTTCTGCCACAAGATACTGAATTCAAAAGGACCACAATATTTTCTCCCTTTCATATTCAGCCAGATTCATCAAAGTAAAATCGGCTCGCAAAGGGCCAGATTCTGAAAATCTGGCCCTTCTAGAATTCTAGAAATTGCTAAATTGCGATTAATTGCATTTAAGGAATCTCAATTTGAGATTCCTTAAATGCAATTCATGAACCATTTTTAAATTGCGAATTCGCAATCTGGGGCCGCTATTTACCGCTAAGTCTAACTACGTGGTAAATAGCAAAAACTTTGAAAAATGCACTAAAGTGCATTTTTCAAAGTTTCATGTTGCCCACACATATGCCCAAAGGGCATGTCTGTGCGCAACATATGTGCACACGTCAATTTCAGGGGTGCAACAGGGTATCCTTTGGACACCCCTGCACCCTTGAAATCGCAATCTCAATTTGTGAATCGCTAATTGCGATTAGCAAATTGAGATGGTCTTCCCCTTCATTCCTATTGGCCTCTAGGCCCATAGGAATGAATGGGGAGATATTCCTTAATTGCGACTCGCACTTTGCGAGTCACAATTAAGGAATTATTAGAAATGGCTATTTTTTAAGTGATTTCTTGATGAATAGCATTTTGCTATTCCTTAATAGTGAATCGGTATTTTTCGTTATTAAGGAATCGCAAAATGTGTTCTTGAAGAATCTGGGGGTAAGTCTTACCACCCTAACAGCTGTCTCAGATCCACAGGAGCTGCACTTAGAGTGGCCCTGAGAGTAGAGAGAGCACAGATGGAAGGGTGCTCTTTCAGCTTTCTAGCAGCAAAGTTGTGAAACACCCACCCAGTCAAATTGTGATAGGAACAGTCGGAAGCTGTCTTTCGGAAAAAAATTCTAACTTGGTGTTCAGACAAATTTAAAATCCCATTGTAGCCAGAGCTTGACCATCTGAGGGCAGAAATCCTAGTATGGGGACATTCGGTATGGAGTAACAAGGCGCTTTACAAAATTGCGAACATAACACAACAAGCAGGCAACAGGAATATGAGGAGTATCCCCCCCAAGGGTTGGCATGTACACGGTTCACTTCCACACAGGCATCCTGCATCGCCCCTGCACCTGTAATTCGGAGTGTCACAATGTGCATGCTCGTTTTCTTTCTGCCTCGCTTCTCCTAACCAAAAATGTATAATATGATCAAAACCAGTGCTATCATTGATTCCCCTCCTCTGGCTAAACATTCATAGTACTCTGCTTGTAAAGTTTCTACACATAAAGGCTACTACGTGTCATCCCCGTCTTACCTCGGAAAGTAACACATCTAAACTTATATAACTACTTCCATCCAAATTTGCAGTGGGGAGTGAGTGAGGCTGGCCCAGTCCAGAAGAGTAGGTCCCCACTGGTGCCCTATCTTTCCCTGATGTAAGGTACGGTGTAGATCAGAGATCATTAATCTATCTAAATATGACCAAAAAAGGGTTTAAATACTAAATACGTTTACTATACCACTCATTTATCATTGCATCTAGTTATAATTGTATTTCCTTTGGCTCTGTGCTATGGTGGAGGAAACTTTCCATTCTAGGACATTTGCACTATCAAAACATGCTGTACATGTTCCGGAACCTTTTAAATCCGATTGATTTCATTTCTTGATGATTTATTGTTCCGTACATTGATCTTGGTATACGGGACATGTTCCCCCTTTCCACAGTAAGAAACTGAGATTTATGCTCACTGGAGCTTTTTAGCAGATACAATGTCAGATAGTACGCGCCTTTACACTAACACGGGAATTCTCTTACTGTATACCCCCAAAAAAACCATTATAATATACATGGATATGAGATAATCATACAACTAATCAGTTCATACACTAATGAATCAGGCGTCAGATGAACAACATTACAAGATGGCCGATATTATTTTGGGTATTTTACCTTTTCTTTGATTTACATTGCTTTACGAGTTAATTCAGATATGCGGTATTTAAATAATTATATTTTGTACAATATAAAATTGTTAGATCAGTTTTGATCGAATACAGAATTACATGCTCTTTAAAAATCCCAGGCGAATATAACATTGTATATATTTATATTTTTTAATAATATATTTATTAAAGTAGAAGGATTTTTTATTACCCATATTTGAATATCCCTTTGTATTATCCATAAATATAAGATATCAAAATGAACTAACCAATTTACAAACATAATCGAACACATTATAAAAAGGCCAACTCTTTTCTGAAGGGTTTTTCTGTGACTATACCCTTGTTGATGTTTGCAGTCCTGCTAGTAAAATTAGGTGTGATTAATTGAGACCACACGTGTATATACAACACATTCGGTACACTATTCTGTTCCTGCCTGCATTTCAACAGATTCGGACATCGTACCGAACGTTTCGTTCTAAAATTAACAGTAAGTTAATAGGAATAGGATTAGAGCCTTAACCTCATAACGGCTATCGAACGTCCAGCTCCAGTGCTGGACGTTCCATTGCAGCTATGAGGTTCGAACGTTCAATGGCCGACGGCAGCACTCCTGAGGTAGTGGTGCCATCGGCCGCCGAACGTTCGAAGCACTTAAGAGGTTAAATACATTGTTGTTCTATCGAGCCCGTAAAATCTGCGCCTTTATGCAGAATATGACATATGCCTGTCCGAGCCGTATTGTTGGATTTTTTTTTTGGGTGGGTAAACATTATGGGTAAAGCAAATATTTTTTCGTTATTATTATTATATTTGTGTTAGGATTCTAAAGGGTGACACCGCCTAGCATTGACTTACAATGCAGACTCGTTTTATATGAATATTTCAACATGGCGGCCATGCTCACTGTGAAAGCTGTATTAGCTCACCATAGCGATTGAATGGAAACTGAAGTTCGAGTATAGGGTGGTCATATTGAGCACTATTAATTCTCTGCTCCACTACTTTTTATTATTAGCTCCTAATCTTATAGGTTTTTTCCGAACTAAAATGTTTGCGATTAACCATATTATCACCAATAGTATTATACAAGTGAAGAAATACTTACATTTTTTTGGGCGGGCAACATTATGGGTCAAGCAACACTGTTTGTGTGTGTTTCCGGGTCTCCCCCAAGACCCGTGAAACACTAGAACGTTACATCCCTTCCCAACTTGGTATTTTGTCCTGAACTTTTGACACAGTCAACAGGCAAATTTGGCTAGTCTTTGGCTCGGCCGGGGATTCGGCCGGAGGTTGTGATGACCTTGACTCCGGGTTGTCGGCGGGGTCTGTGGTCTCGTTCCTGGAGATTGTGGGGTGGTGACGGCGCCTCCCTGTGCATTGTGATCACCGGCATTTTCAGGCTGGCTAACTACTTCAGGGTTTGACCTGTCATCAGACACTACGGTTTCAGGCAGGTATGGTGTACGTTTAAACCACAACACACTGGTTACCTCTTCTGTCTCTTTGTGCCATCACTGCCGTGCCTATCGTTGTTTTGATGGTCCACGGTTCTGCTTCATACGGGGTACGGAATTTTCCACCAGGCCTCCACATTCGTATTAGCACAACGTCTCCCGGGACTAGTTCTCTTTCTCTTGCTCGCCGTCTTCGGCTGGCTCGTTTATTGGTCTTCCTCCGTCGCTCTTGTGTGGCCTCCGGCACATATGGTTCAGGCACCCAGTGGTCAGCCATAGGCAGTAAGTCTCGCCATGGTCCTGCGAACATTAGCGACCACGGGGATCTTTGCGTGGCGCTATGTGGGTGCTCCGGTATTCCCTCAGGAAGTGCTGAAGTGCTGTCTCCGGGTCGGTCCCTTCGACAACAGCTATTCTCAATGTCTTGTTAACAGTTCTCATAAATCCTTCGGCTTTGCTATTAGCCTGAGGCCATTGAGGTGTAACTCGATGGTGTCTTACCCCGAGGTTCTTCAGAAAGTCTTTGAATTCACTACCTTGAAAAGGCAGCCCATTATCTGTTTTGATCACTTGGGGAATACCAAACAATGCAAAGATTTTGCTGAGTATCGGCTGTACATTGGCAAAACTGGTAGACTGTGCCACCTCGACCACCAGGTATTTGGTGTAACTGTCTATCACCACTACTGTCACTCTGCCATCTGGGAAACTGCCAAAATCCATACTAAGCCAGGCCCATGGTGCCGGGGCTGGTTCCTCTGTGACGACGGGAGCCGGTGCAACCGGTGAACTGGTTAGCTGGCATGCTTGGCAATTCCGTACGACACTTTCGACTTTCTCCTCCAAGTCGGGAAACCACACTTTCTCCCTCATTTGGGTCTTCATCCTTCTTGTTCCTTTATTACCTTCATGGGCTAGCACAGTCGCCTGATCTTGTAGGGTAGTGGGGATCACTACTCGCGATCCTCGGAGTATGAGGCCATTACTCGCTCTACTAAGCTTGTTGTGCACTTTCCAAAATTGTGATAAATGTGTGCGATCTGTCTCACTCCAACCACTAACATTGCGCAAAAAGTTCTCCCACAAGCTCGAATCTATGGCTTCCTTGACTCTTGCTAGTACTGCGTCACTGTCATGCTGGGCTACGATGACCTCAGCCCCTAGCACCTGAGGGCATGACAGTTGAGACACCATGTCCACAAATTCTTAAGTCAGTATTTCCTGGTCTATTGCCACCTTGGTATCCACAGGGGGGTGTCTTGACAGGAAATCTGCAGGGTTCTTTGCCACTAGTCTGTAGACTAAGTCCATTTGATAGTGCTGGACCTGGATAGCCCATCTCTCAATCCGAGGCGGTGGATGTGGGGCTGTCCCTTTGAATAACGGTATCAGTAGCTGATGATCGGTGATCATTCGAAACGGATGTCCTGTTATGTACAAGTGGAAATGATTGCAGGCCCATTTCACTTCCAGCACCTCTCTCTCAATTTGTGAATATCTGGCCTTCGTGGCTGTCGGAGCCTTGCTTGCAAACGCTAGCGGTACCCACACCCCGGGTTCTGCTTCTTCTGTCAGGAGCACGGCCAGACACACCGGGCTGGCATCGACTAGTATCTCTGTCTGTCTAGCAGTATCAAAATATGCCATCATTGTACTGCCCAGTAGCGCTGCTTTTACCTTGTCAAATGCTTCTGCTTCCAGCTTCGCCCATCGCCAGGGATTTTCCTTTTTTGTCAGATTCCTCAATGGCTCCGCTATGGTGGCTAACTGAGGGATGAAACCGGCACAATATTGTGCCATGCCCATGAAACTTCTCACCTCCGACGCTGTCGTTGGGGCAGGGGCAGGAGCATACTTGATAGCCGACGATTTTCGTGGATCTACCCTGACTCCCTCTGAGTCAAATACGTATTCAAAGAACTCTATTGACTGTTTAAAGAATTGACACTTCTCTTTGTGTAGCGTGACTCCAAACTCAGTCAATCTCCGCAGCGTGGCCTTCAGTCTCCGATGGTGTTCCTCGCTAGTCTTGGCATGCATGAGTATGTCATCACTGACGTTTAAAACTCCCGGTAGCCCCGACAGAATCTCCTTGATTGCGTTGTGAAAAATTTCTGCGGCTGATGTTATACCGAAATTGAGTCTCTTGTACCTTCTCAGACCTAGATGCGTAGAGAACGTCGTGATGTATCGACTTTCGTCCGCCAGCTTCAACTGATGGTAGCCCGCATTTAGGTCGAGCTTGGAGAACCACTGGGCTCCATTCAAGTCTGTTAAAATATCATCCACTGTTGGCATGAGATGTCTCTCCCTTTTGATTGCCTTGTTGGGCATCCTCATGTCAATGCATATACATATTTGGCCTGGCTGTCGGGGTTTCTCTGCAATCACCATCGGTGACACCCATGGCGTCGGCCCCGTCAGCTTCTCTATTACGCCTTGCTCCTCCAACTTCCTCAGCTCTTGCTCAACTGCCGAGCGAAGATGGAACGGGATTCTCCGATGTCTCAACGCTATGGGTTGTATCGCCTGGTCGATGTGCAATTTGACTGGTGGCCTCTTCATAGTTCCTAGCCCTTGAAACAACGACGGAAACATCTGAAGGATTTCTTCTGTGTGTAATGCTTTGACTGCATTAGCGAACGCAATTAACTTGAGGTCCTTCGCTGTGTGGCTTCCTATCAACAAATCCGCCTCCTTGTCAATCACGTGAAACGTGGTTGTCAGCTCTTGTTCCTCTGCTCTTACTCGTACAGTCATTTTTCCTCGTACCGGTAGCGGTGTCTTACTGCCATACGTTAAAATCCTAGCCTTTGACGGTACTAGCTGTGGTCTCAGTTTCAGCACCTTATAGTGCTGGATACCCATCACATTAATCGTGGCTCCCGTGTCTATGACTCCAGTGACCATCGATCCATCGATTTGAATCTGGCACTTTGGCTGTGGCCTTCTCCTTCTTTTGAGCTCATTCACAAACGAGATGTAGTAGCACTCCTCTTCGTCCTCCGTTGAGGAATCACCCAGCCGCTGCGGGTATCGGGGTTGTGTTCTGGTTCCTTTCGAGTGTTGCGTCTCCTCCAGTGCAAGTTGTCTGATAGCTTTGGTTGGCGTCTTCTTTCCGGTGTTTCCATGTCCTCGGAAATTCCCTCTCGCACCCCCCCTGCAGACATTGGCAAAGTGGTTTAGTCCTCCGCACTTGGCGCACGCCTTGCCACGTGCTGGGCAGCCATCTTGATTGTGTTCCTCATACCCGCAGGAACCACATGGCTTTAGTTCTCTCAATCGCGCATGGAAAGCGTCCATTGTTTCTCCTTCGCGCTGCCTTGATTGTCTGAACTTGAAGCGCTCATAATGGGGATTCAATTGTGGGTCAAAGTGTGCTTTTAGTGCTTGCACTGCGGCATCATAATCCGTCGCTATTCCAGTGTTTGGCAGGTGTGTAAACAATTTATACAGCTCATCCCCTCCAAAATGTAGAAGCAGAGATCTTTTTACCTCATTGTCCTTCTCCCTAGTTGCCGTGAAATAGTTGTTCAATCGACTCAGCCACACTGTCCATCTTAGTGCTGCCGTTCCAGGGTCAATTAACGCACTAAACGGCGTTATAGGGTTAATTTGTGAGTGTGGTGATTGCTGGACTACTGGTCCCACTGCCTGCTGTCCTGCCGGCCCTGCCGCCTGCACCGGGGCCACTGCTGCTGGGGCTGCTGCCTGCTGTGCCCCTCCTGATGCTGCATTGTCTACCATTGTTGCTGCCGCTGTTTTACGCCTTTCTTCTACGCCTCACTTTCAATACTACTTCTGGCTGATTTCTGCACTGTGTGTTCAGGTATGTTACTTCTACCCCCAACGTCTTTCTCACTGTGTCTCTGTGTTGGCGCTTCTCCTTGATCACATGTGTCCCTGTTTATTATTCATTTGCTGGTGTCAGTGCTTGTTTCTTACCGTGCCTATTTGTTCCCCACAGCTTGCTGCTTGTTCTCTGTACAGTGGGCACCTCCTTGCTCCTTCGCAGGAGCTGCTGATGCACGCGGAGGCCTCTTCACGCGTCTCCGACGCTGGGGCTGGCCTCGCGCTCACTGCGCATGCGTACACCACATGGCTTTCCGGCCGGGCCTCTGCTACACTCGGCCCGCTCTTCGACGCGTCTCCCTCCGTCTTGGGCTTTGTTCACCGGTCCCTCACGCAGCCTTTCACACACTGCTCACCGGGATAGCTGGCCCCACGACCTTCACGGGTGACGACCTCCTTCCGTCCTTGGCCCACGTGCAGACCGGCGGCCACGCCTCACAGCGGCACCGGTAGGGCTCCTTTATCCTCACTCTTCGGGTTCGTACAACAAACGAATCCCACCCTCGTTGCCAGTGTAGGGGAGTGAGGGGTTACTGCACGCAAGGACACACACACACAGGAGTAATATAACACAAACACACTCTTTGGTTGGTAACTTGGACCGGAAGCCACGAGCGACCTCCGTCCTTTTATTTACCGCCTTCTGGCCACGCCTGGCCAGAAGGTGCAACAATGTTTGTTTGTGTTTCCGGGTCTCCCTCAAGACCCGTGAAACACTAGAACGTTACATCATTTTTTTTTTAAACCTTTATTTGGAGATAAGCAAGGAAAAAGGAAGTGCATACATGATCCATACAGTCATAAATGGCTATTACAGTATAACGAAATACTCAAAAGAGTCCTGAGTACAGAGTGGCATATCAATCAGTATATACAGTAATTGTTGAGATCACATAGCATGTAGGAGAACGATGACCCAGGGCGCACAGGTACACTGATGAGATGGTACAGCATGGGCATATTCTGTGAGCGCAAAATAAAACAAAGGAGAAGCAGAGAAAAGGACAATACATATATCTCGGCCCACCGTGCTGGCGTTAACCAACCCCTACTCGGTCCTCATGTTCAGAATCAGAGTCCTGCACAGCTCTAGTTAGGAGGTACACCTGTAGCGGGCTCCAAAAGTCTTTGGGTCTACACCTCACGGGCATCAGTTCAAAATAGACATTATATTGGTCCTGACAGTATATGAGATCATTCAACCAATCCTGGAAGCGCGGTACCCTGCCCCGACCCCAGCAACAAGCCACCCTACGCTTGGCCAGAAGCAAGGCCACGTCAACAAATCTACGATGAGGGGCAGGCACGTCCCTAGAATAACCCAGCAACATCACCAAGGGGTCAAACGCCACCCCATCCTCCGCCATAACCTGCAGGGCCACATGGACCTGAGTCCAGTATTCCAGCGCCCCCGCACAACTCCAAGCCAAATGCAGAAAATCAGCACCTTCCGCTCGACACCTAGCACATCTGTCATCCTCCGCTAAATAAAACCGAAGTTTCTTCGCCGGGGTGTAATAGTACCTCTGGACAAATTTGTAATGGATGATTTTCAGGCGACAACTGGAGGAAACATTGGCAGTAAGTCCACAGCAATACTTCCATTGCTCGTCGGTAATAGGGGCTCCCAGTTCAACAACCCACTGCTCACGCACCCGATTGGACGGGACAGAGCGCTGTCGGCGAATAGCACCGTATAATTTCGACACCAGGTGACGCCCATCCGAAACCAACAGCACATGGAGGGGGAGAGTGACCTCCGGCTCCGAAGGAAAATCCGGTAGCAAGGCACGCATGCCCTGCCTCAGACGAACATAGTAAAACAGCTCCAAAGGGGAGCAGGTAGCAGCTCCAAAGAAATGAGCCTGGGTACGGAAGGCGCCTTCATGAAACACGTCACCCCACGTAAGAATACCTAGCCGCTTACACAATCGTTGAAACCCCGTTTCCAGCAACAGAGACAAATCAGGATGATAGGATAGAGGCAGTGCCGGCGAATAAAGAAAGGAGACGCCCAGCAGTCGTGCTACCCGTTTCCAGGCATCCACCGTGCATGTCACCGTCGTTTGAGGCGTATCCACATCTGACACCTTGCCCAATACTAACCCCTCCAGCGGGAGCGGATGGGCAACCCAATGTTCGGCCGCTATCTGGGGCATAAACGGCGTGGGGTGCATCCAGTGATAAGCGTAATGCGTTTGAGCGCTAAGATAGTAAAGCTCAAATTCGGGGACGTCAAATCCTCCATCAGAATAGGGTAGTGTAAGGGTAGCCCAATCCACCCGCGGCTGTTTGCCCCCCCAGAACAATCGAATAAGCTCAGAGCGAAGTCTACGAAAAAAATAAGCACCAGGGTGATATGGAAGGTTTTGAAATAGGTACAGAAATCGGGGCAAGACTACCATCTTGATGAGGGACGCCCGACCGGCCATGGAGAGAGGCAAGGACATCCATCTAGTGACGTCATCTGCCAGTTTAGTAATAGCCACACCATAATTGAGCCTGATTGTTTCTTCTCTGTCCAATGACACAACAATGACGAGGTACCGCAGCTCCGAATCGCACCACTCCAAAGGGTAATCAAGAGGAAACCTACGCACAGCCGCAGTAAGGGGGAAGAGTTGGGATTTCCGCCAGTTGATATGGACACCGGAGACACCCCCAAAAGCAACCAACTCTCGCAAGAGCGCATTAAGATTGTTTTCAGGGTCTTTTACATAGAGCGTGACATCGTCCGCGTACAAAGAGATCCCGACCTGACGCTGAAGACAATTGAAGGCGCTCTCCTGGTGTAACTGACGAATCCTGCAGGCCAGAGGCTCAATAGCAATGGCAAATAGGAGGGGCGAGAGGGGGCATCCCTGACGAGTCCCCCTTGTAAGAGGGAACGGGGGGGGATAGCACCACCCTTGCCATCGGATCAGTATATAAGAGCTTAACCCATGAAATGAAGATCCGAGGAAAGCCCATCCGACAAAGTACATCAATAAGATAGCCCCACTCAACGGAGTCGAACGCCTTAGTGGCATCAAGGAAGACGGCGGCGACTGGGATATCAGGAGCAATGGTCGAAATAAGGGAAAACAAGGTACGAAGGTTGTGGGAAGTAGCACGACCAGGCACAAACCCCGACTGATCGGGCAGAACAATAACAGGCATGAGCTCAGCGAGTCTCACCGCCAGGACCTTCGCGAGTATTTTGACATCGCAATTGAGCAACGAGAGGGGCCTATAGGAACCCACATCCAGTGGATCCTTTCCTGGCTTGAGCAGCGACGTAATAGCGACCTCCCGCATGGAACACGGCAGTCGCCCCCCCTCCAGGGATTCCTCAAAAACTTCGCGGAGAACGGGGGCCATAATGTCCACATAACACTTATAGAATTCAGCAGGAAGGCCATCCAGACCAGTGGCCTTCCCATTATTCAGAGACATGATTGCATCCCTGACCTCTTCCACCTCTAGGGGCCTACCTAAGAACGCCCGATGATCATCCGACAACCAACAAAGTGCCAACTCATCCAGAAACCCGCCATACCGTGTCTCACCAGTCTGCTGCGTCGTGTAAAGGTGTGCGTAGTGGTCAATAAAGGTACGCTGAATCTCCGCAGTGTCCCGACAGCGAGTGCCATCCGGCAAAACCAATTCCAGCACGTCCGACCCATGCCGTGGATGCCTAGTAAGTGCAGCAAGGACCTTACCGGGCCTCTCCCCCTCACAGTACCTCCTCGCCATCCAATACTTCCCCCTATGTTTAGCCTCCCTGGCAGCCTCCTCCTCATACTCGGAGAGCTTGGTGCGGAACTGACTCAAAATATCGGGATCCGAGCCAGCCTGCATCCTGCGTTCCAAGTCACGCAAGTCTCCCTCCAAGCCCCCGAGAGTCCGAACAATCAATTTAAGCATTCCACAACTTTTAGAGATAGTGACTCCCCGGATCGTAACCTTGAACGCCTCCCATATAACCTCAACACTGTCGACAGAGCCCTTGTTTCTGGGGAAGAACGCCTCCACCTCCTCGCCAAGCTCCGCCCTGAACACAGGGTCAAGCAAGGCAGTTGGAAAAAGGCGCCAAGGCGGGCGCGGCCTGTGCAGCCCGGGAACAGACAGGACAACCTTCACCGGGCAGTGATCAGAATACGTACAAGCAAGATGCACAGCCTCCTGCAGGCCAGCCACCAACCCCCTAGAGAAAAAAACATAGTCCAGCCTCGCCCATGATCGCGCATGTGCAGTGTAATGAGTGCCCTCCTTAGTGGCAGGGTGAGAATACCTCCAGCTGTCAATCAGCCCAGCCTCCTCTACAACCCCACGCAGAACTTCTCTAGCTTGCACATTATACTGAGGACTCCCGTCCGATCTATCCAACTGAGCATGAAGTGCAAAATTAAAATCCCCCCCCACACAATGTGAGTGGCATCGACAGCAAGCACATGGCCCCACAACGTAACGAAAAAAGTTGGCGTATCAACATTGGGAGCATAGCAATTAACAAACAGCACAGTGATCTGCCCAAGCCGCCCCCAGAGTAGCACATAGCGTCCCTCTGGGTCACCCATAGATCCCAGTTCTTGAAATGCGAGCGATCTTTTAACAAGGATAACAACCCCACGAGCATAAGAGGAGTATGAAGCAAACATCCTGGCCGCAGCCCACCTCCCACCAAAGCTGGGGGAAGGTCCAGGACGCAGATGCGTCTCCTGGAGGAGGGCCACATGAATAGCATGCCTGTCCAAATACTGGATCACATTTCGACATTTTCTGGCATCATTAAGACCCCGTACATTCCAGGACAAAATTGATATCTTGTCTATAGTGACAGTCGACATTAGCCATATTCAGGGCCCCACAGGACCCAATGAGCAAGGGCGGTATGCCCGACTCCCAGCAGCAGCCAGCAGCAGGACACCAGCCCAGGACGCAATCGTCCCACCACATACACTCCACACACATCCCAGCCATCTCCAAACCAAGCAACCAGAACCTCAACACCTTCCCCCCAACAGCACCACCCGTGCAACAGGCACCCAGGAAACA
This sequence comes from Lissotriton vulgaris, assembly GCF_964263255.1. Classification (NCBI taxonomy): domain Eukaryota; kingdom Metazoa; phylum Chordata; class Amphibia; order Caudata; family Salamandridae; genus Lissotriton; species Lissotriton vulgaris. The sequence goes on along the minus strand of NC_141689.1, from coordinate 2,061,247,286 downwards.
CATCGCGCAGCACGCAGCAAATACAGCTCATCCAGCCCAGAACTCGCACACGCGTCCCCCGTGTAGCGTGCTCACCACCATGCGGTCGCCGGAAATAGCGGCCATTTCTCTCAGGCTCACAGCGAACGAAGGCAAGGGCCCCAGGACCAATGCCGCACAAAAAAATAAAGGACCAGCCGAAGCAGCGGACACGGAGCCGCGCCCATACACACAGACAGCAATAGCAATCAACGCAACGACCCATGAGACCTGGGCGAACACGTATCGTCAGCATCATCCCCACCCCAACCACCCACCTGATGACACCCCAACTATCAGGCCATGCATACTCCCACCCCCCTCCATTCCCTAACTCACATCCAGTCAACCAACAAAGGACTAGAGTCCAAACCAAAGGTACAAGTGGGGTACACCCTCCGGGGAACCCTCTAGAGGTGCACGGCACCACTCCCACACACCACGCCAGTGTCCGAGCCAACGAGTCACAAATGGCCCCAGGCGCAGCGCGGGGGGTGGGTGCCCAGAGCGCGAAACCAAATAGCACCACCCTGCTGTCCCATACCGACCCCAAGAACCGCCACTCACACATACACTCGCAAACAGTCAAGGTAAAGCCCCCTCCATAAAAGCGGATGGCAGCGAGGCCTCCGACGCAGACAAGGAAGTCAGTGCAAAAGACATACGTCAGTAATGTCTCAATACAAAAATGAACAAGGTCACCCCAATCAGGCGACCTCCTCCTCAGCCACCGAATGTTCACCCTCAGGGTCTCGATCGCCTCCTCGATCTGCAGCCGCTCGATCGCGCTTGAGGCGCTTTACAAAATCCTCAGCATGCTGTGGGTTAGTGAAAAAGTGTTGCTTAGCCTGGTGCGTCACTCTAAGCTTGGCAGGGTAAAGCAAAGCATAGTCCACCTGCAGTTCCCGAAGTTTCTTTTTCACCCCTAGAAACTTACGACGCTGGTCCTGCACCATCGGCGTGAAATCGGGGTACATGGTGAAAGACACCCCTTCAAAGGAGAGGGCCCGATTGGTGCGGGCAGCTTGGAGGGCAGCGTCCCGATCTCGATAATTTAAAAGACGCGCAATGATGGGGCGCGGTGCGGCTCCAGAGGCCGGCCGAGGTCCCAGCGACCGGTGCGCTCTCTCGGCGATGAACTGGGACGAAAAAACATCCGCACCAATGGCACCCACCAGGAGTCTCTCCACATAAGTTTCCATCTTTCCAACATTCGTTGACTCCGGCACACCTACTATACGAACGTTATTGCGCCTACTTCTCGCCTCCAACTCCTCATTCTTAGCGGCAATCACCCGCAATATATTATCCATTCTCGCCAGCTGCGTGGTATGAGTGGCAGCAGTATCGTCGTGGTCCGAGATGCGCTGTTCCGCCGTTGTCAGGCGTTCCTCGTGCACGTCTAACTTCTGGACCACCGCATCCATGCACGACGATATTTTGTCCACCTTGTCCACTATCGTGGCAAACCCCTGCCTCATCTCCTGCATCATCTGGTGAAAGTCCGGGGTTTGTGGCTGCGGCACAGTATCAGCAACAGGCGGGGGGGGGGAGACCGCGAGGTCCCAGCATCCTGGAGCAGTCGCGTTCCCCTCCTAGCCACTCCAGAGTCAAAGGACAACTTAGACTGTTTAGTGTCCGGTTTCCCCATGATAAAGCGCTAGTAGCACAGCGGGGCACCAAAGTCAAGAAGAGCCAGACTGCAGGCCGGCACGAGCACTCGACCAAACGCCAAAGCACGGGGGCACGAGCAGGCATGGATGCCCCGCCACTCCCAGAGGAAAAGATGGCCGTCCCCGCTCCCAGGCCAAAGGGGTTGCTCTCCAGGCGACCAGACGATGATCTGCTGTGCCTCCGTAATCAATAGTTCCTGGGCAGGCAGAGGTAGAAGCCGAAAAACCAGTTCGAGGACAGGGGAGCAGTCAGCAGCATGCCCGGCCAGCTAGCGAGCCCGGTGGAGAGAGGTAGAGCAGGGCCTACACCCCACGTGCGGAGCCGCGGGCTAGCGTGGGTAGTGATGCCAGGCTACGGAGCACCCGACCTCCAGAACACAAGTCGGGGAAACTTGGAGCCCTCGTAACTTCGGCCAGCAGCCTCCGAATGGAACAGGAGTTGGACCGTGGGTGGCCAGTCGGTATCCCAGCAGATCTATAGGGTCAGATCAGGGCGCAGTGATGGTAAGCAGGATCCCTAGTCGGATAATAGCTCCGGGCAGCAGGAGCCTCACGGCAGTGCGGCCATTCTGCAGTGCGCCCTCTAGCGCCCCCTCCTAGAACGTTACATCATTGAGCAATTTTAATTTTCTGCTTCATTACATTTTGTTATTATCCCCTAATCTTATAGGTTTTTGTCAAACTAAAATATTTGCGATTAACCATATTATCATCAATAGTATTATACAAGTGAAGAAATACTTGAATTTAGGAACTTCGTATCGGTATTTTAAAATATAGATCTTTACCCTTATTTTCTCATACTCATACACGCCATTATGGCGTTCATGCACACAAAAATCAGCTTAGAAATACTTGTGTTTTAAAAATTTGACAGTGGTATTTTTGAATATAGACTTTTCCCCCCTCATTATATACGCACACATCAATATGGCGGCCATGTACACAAATGACAGCTATGTATAAAAAATTGAAACACGAATATCAAGTCTTGATTGTTTCTAACATGCCTGCATGTTCCACCCAAAGCCATATTGAGATAAAAGAACTTTATGTATCTCTTCATAATATCGATAGTGGCATTATCAAATGTAACAATGCTGCATTCACTAAAATGTAGTTGTGTTGTAAATACACCCGTCACTATGGCGGTTATTTGTGCAGTGATATTTTTTTTAAGAATGTGGGTTATGCCAAAAGTTATGGTAAAAAACAATGTATTATGGATGGCATTTGTTATATTTGTTATAACAATTTGCTTATTCTGTGTTGTATAAAATCGGATAACTGTACCAATTTACACTAACTCTGATAAACCAAAACTAGTGAGGGATGATGTATGGTTTGCTGATGCCCCTTTACAATTGTACTGCATTGGGATAACTTTTTATCACATCTTGCTTTGAATTAGATTGGGGCTATACCACATCGCTCTGGGAGGACAACCCCTTTGTTTCTTGACAAACACGGTATGTAGATTATGATTAATATAAGTTTACATACTTCATGCCTTTTAGAGTGTACCAGTTTCGAATAACTGCAATAATGGAGGGAAATCATAAAATGACGTTCAATTCTATTTCAGATTCAATCAATGACATGAATATGTGATTTAAACTTTGGGCGTTTATTAAAGCAGGATTCAATTCAAAGTACGAATAAAAGACCACAAATAAGGTATTATGGCCCGTTAGCTTTTATTGTATAATGCACTTGGTCTAAAGTGCTTCCATTCCCCCCCCCCCTTTTTTAACAATAAACTAAACGGATTTGCGTTTTTAATGCTTTGACATTTACTTGTATGTTGAACAAGTAAGATGACCATGATATATGTATACTGTCATGTGATTTTTATGTTCTGCTTATACTATATAAATTATTAAATAAATGATACTATAAATGGTTGTATGTGAGGTGACTCTCTTGTTGCTGTTAACGTTTTTTTCGGTTCCCCTGTTTTTTCTGCTGATAAATTTGGCTATGAAACACCAATCTCAAAGAATCCCTGTGTTTTTAACATATTTGACTTTATGGAATTTACCAAATGAGTGTTTAAGTATCGAACTGTAAATATTTCATATATGGGTCTCCAAATGTGTTCTAATTTTCTAGCATATAACATCCTGTTGATGTAAATAAATATCAGTAAATAGGATAATCTCCCAGTATGTTTTGCTACTAAAATTGCTTGAACCAATATGCTAGTTAAATGTTTTAAATTCACTGTATGTATAAACATTGTATAACATTAGCTTTATCATTGTACATCTTTATAGCATTGAAGCAGTCTCATGGAGACGAAACGCGCTGCGTCTTCTATGAATTTGTATTATGTTTTTAAATAACTTAATGTAACATCACCTATCAAAATAAAATAAAGGAAGCAGAAAAACTTTTTTTTTCATAACAGAAGTCTCCAGCAAATTGATTTTTCCTTTGGGAGTTTATTCGTCGTGATTATGATTGATGCTGTTTCTGATTTGAAAATTATGGATTGTACTATATCACTTTTGACATTCCAAATATATGGGTATGTGCTGAGTTTTTTTGAATCTGGTTGTGATCTTTGAATTTTTCTCCATCCTCAGATCAGGGTATAGTTCTGAATGATTAGGGCCCAATTCGCAAAGCCATTTATATAAGAATGAAATGTACTACTCCTGTAATAGTGTGTCACATGCTCATAAATGGAAATACAGGCAATGCTACAACATACATTGAAGCACTGATTACTACTATCTGCTATGACCATATACTACACTGCATTTGAGGAGTTCACATCAGACCTAGATCTCTTACCAAGGAGCATGTATTGGAGTAGCAAGGAGGAGTGACCCGGAAATATGAATAACTCTTCCAAAAGGGATATGTAAGAGGAAAATCTACGAGAGGCATATAGATGGGCATGCAAATATAAAACCACACCTATAACAGGGTAAGACGGTCAGAAATCGTAAAGGTGTCAGCGACATCTATTTAAATAGTATTACCAGGTTCAGGTCTACTCCAGCTCAAGCTTGAAATAATTCAAACACCACACATACAACATAACACAAGTAAACACACAACAAAATCACACAGAAATCAATGGTGTAGAAATAACTATAAGCACAAAGTAAATAAGGAAAACATAAACTAACGATGCTGCATGTGCACATCATAGATTGTCAATTGTAAAATTGTGTACTTTTAATTAAAAGGGAAAAAAAGGCCTCAAAGTGAGTAACAATTTTGTTGTTGCAAAGTTGGCAGTTCACACTGGGCATGCGACCAGAAAATAGTGTGTAGCAAGATAAGTGACATTGCAAGTCAGAAAAGACATCTTAAATTGCAATGTGAAATGTGCTCCTTTTGACCCATACAGAAGAGCAAGTTAAAAAGGGTGTGTAAATAATATCTCTTTCTCTTTTGTGAATTAGTATGAACTGTATGAATGGTTTGTATCTGCAATTGCAGTCACAAATCATTGGTCATATACCGGCCTCTCAAATTGGGTGCTATCCATTTGCAAAAATTTATTCTGGAGGTGATAATACACTCTGTGGCCGGGAGTTGTGGCCATCGTCAGCAAGAGACTATAGTCCGTGCAATGGCTCCTGCTCCTCCATGTTATTCCCTGAATATTTACTTTTATTTTTCAAAGTGGTGTCCAACGAGTCGATCGGGAGCTACTAGTAGCTTGCAGACACCTTCAGGGTAGCTCACAGCCTGGAGTTCATTTTTAAATATGCACATGGTCATATTTTCCTTTTAAAGTTAAGGAAACACTGTCTTTATTTTAGATCATTATCATCAGGCTGCAGATAGCAGAACCTGGTAAGGAATATTGCAGCCAGATGTATGACCAGGCTGGAGCTGGGGCACAGAGGTGAACACCTGAAGCAGTGAAGTATTTAACTCAAACAAAATTCCTTGTCAACACAATATTGAAGCTGTGAACAAATTGATGTTTCTGAATGTTTGGAAATGGGATAACATTTAAATGAAAAGTTAACTCTTCATTTTAATTTTCTCCCATTTCAAAGTGTTGCACTTACAAACCGCTGGCCTCTTGCTTCCAGTGGCCAGTAAACACTGTGCCATAAGTATACCAGAAAAATACAGCCATTTTGTCAATGAGAGAATTTTAAAGTGAAGATAAATGTTCAATATTATGAACATGTTTGCAGAAAAATGTTCTGCACTTTCAATTTCTCCCATTTAAAAAAAAATAATTGCATGTTTGTATTATATATGTGAAGTTATTGGTTCACACACTCCTTTTATCAAATGATCTGAGAAACTTGAATTGAAAAATAAATCACTTTTATGCGTGCAACATCGCTTTCTGAACAAAAAGCGTAAATGAAAATGTAGGAACCACCCAACAAAAATAGCTATGGGAAAGTATGTAGTGTAGTAGTTCAAGTATAGATATTTTGAAATCTCCAACTCAGGCTCAGTCAAAAAATGTTTAACAGCCTCCAAACCTAAATTGTGTGGAACTGAGGTGTAGAGTGACTAGACTTCTCTTGTACACAACAAAATATTCTTGTCGCCTACAAGATCAAAGGTACCAATTTTCAATATGTAATCTGTGGTATCCTTAATATAAGTTGCCATTTGTTGTACAGTGGCTGCAAGTAATGGTCTAGGTACTTGCCAATTGGTTCATGAATTGATCCACGTGTGGATACAATGGGTCTGTGAGGAGGTTTAGTCAGATTTTTGTATATTTTTGGTATGCTTGGGCTTCTTGGATAGTCGTGTATAAGATAGATTCTGTTTTCCTCATTGATGGTGCCTTTCATAATGGCTGCATCTAAGATTATTTTCAGAGTTTTGACAAATTCACCAGTAGGACTGTTGTCAAGTTTCATGTAAGTCAAACAATCAAACACATGTTCGTTGACATTTTGTTGGTAAAGTGATGATTCCATAATTACCAATGCTCCTAGGGAGGGTATCAGCCTTACTGCATGTAATTTCAGTTATTGCCAATTTTTTCAAAAGTTCCATGTTTTTTAGCAGTGAGATTTGAATGTTTAGTCCTCTTCCCTTTATATAAATTCTGAATTCAAATTGGGAATTGACAGTGCCTCAATATTTGATTAGCATTGGATTTCTCCATCTTCGGATATTTTGCTGTGCAACCAGGTGACATTAGCCCTGGGGTGATGCTTTTCCCTTATATATGTAACGGTGCAACATATGGCAGAAGGTATGACCTGTGCTGCAGTTACATAAAACAGAGACTCTCAGTCACCCATACAAATATATCCCATTTATACACGTTTATGTTCATACACCCCCAAAGAACACGCTCTAACTGACACAAATGGCAGCACTGGCATAGTGCCCCTAATGAAACTATTTTGTTCAAATCATAGTTTCTGGCTCTACAAACATTAGGCTTAAAGTCAAAGATGCTGGTAATGGAGGTGCCTGGTAACAATGCGTGGGTTGTTTAGCCTTCAATAGCTCACGATGATTTTCACTGATCAGAAGTAGCACTACCTACAGATACATTTGGAGACCTCTGCAACCACTACCCCTTTAAAGAATGGAGTCCTTTTAAAGAAAAAAAAGTAATAATTTGAGGGGAACAAATGAAGGCATGGACGCCTGCTGTACCTCTCAAGTCTTCATCTCGGCATACAAAGAGGAACGGAAAATAACTCCTCCCTCTTTAATATTAATTACATGGGAGATTTTGTGACCTCCTGCATATCTGTAATTTGCGATGTAATAATTGCAACACAAAATGAAGTTAAGGTTACAGACCAGTTTGTATTGTCTTTGACTCAGGCATTGTGCATATTAAGCCCTTTAATATTTTAATACAAATAACATGTCTTATGTGACACTGATCACATAGTTTTCCCTTATAAACACATACGTACAGCTACAAAGTCCTATACAACAGCACCAACTGCATATAAAAGCAAACCATGTCCTCCCAAAATATTAGAGCTGCTTTAGAGTCAATGCCAAAAACCAGAGCCAATGCCACTGATATCAAGCGACACAGCCTGTTTGCTCATTTTATTATGTGTTAAGAAATGCATATAATGAGCATACCTTAGAAATGTACTTTCCCAAATACCCTTTGACAATGGACCATTCTTTTAGGAATTACCGTATGGCTCCATTAGGAGGCCCGTGCATGATATCAGGATTATAGTAGTTCCCTTACCTCCCAACCCCTTTTTTACCAATTGTTTTTAATTTACGCTGCTATGCCTCATATATCAACTTAATGGAGGTCGAGTTCTATATCAACTGCAATTAGACAAATGTTATGCAAGAGAAGCACAAAATCAACCATTCCTGATTAATCCTTCGACCTGACACCAATACATCTTAACCCTTCTGTTGATTTTTTGTTTTCAGCTTTTCAAATAACTAAGGAAAGATCAGAGTGTCCTCCAATATTGTCCTGAAATGTATGGGGTAGCAGACATCCAGCTGGCCCGGAATGCATACCGGGTAATAAAGGAAATGCATACTGCAGTGAAAGTCACCACCCACAAAGACAGGAAGTGCAGGGCCCAAATGATGGAATATGACATCTTGGTAACGTTCTCCCAACTACACATCAAGCACCCTGTCTCAGCCCACTGCAAAAAATGAGGGTGCTAGAGAAGGCCTGGCCAGAACTCCTTGACCAACTGAAAGCACATCAGCAACAGACGAGACAAGTATTGTTGAATTTTTGTAAAGTTAGTTTTGTCATTAGTCTGCTGTTCTTAGGACAAGGGCAATGCATTATGTAGAGTAATTCTCGATTAGGGGTAAAATATCATGTGACGCCAAATTTTAAAATTGTTTGCAACTTCTTGTAACAAACAACTCCACATATATTAGCACTATAGAGACGGGTTATGGCACAGAATGTCTTACAGGGAAGGTACCTTCTGGCAAAATGCTGTGCAAGTTGCACATGTCAATTTTGAAAAAAACCATTTGAGAAATTGCTGAAACACATGATATCACAGCGCCTATGTGGGCTTTCTTGTACTCAGTGATAATTTTATGTAACTTTCAGTGCTGTTGTCTGAGTGTTTTTCAAACTTTTTAAATCAGTACTTTATCAGTGGTTAATCAGCTGCCTTACCCCCTGAATGGTCAGACTGTGTTTGTCAAGAATTTACTAAAGATTTTGCCTTTTTGTAATGATTGTTGTAACTCAAACATTTAATTTAAAGTTGAGACATTGCAGGGAATGTAGAGTCGTCCTACTGACAGTATGTCTGCTAAGCACGGAAATATTTCTATTGTACTCTTACTCCATCTCTCACATGCCCTCTCTCACACTTCATTAACTCTTACACTCAGTTTTGTGGCACTGTGTCTAGTTTATAAGGTTGGTGATGGATTAAGAAAGTAAAAAAATGTATTCAAATATTTTTAATTACACACATTTATGGACACAGTAAGGAGCAATTCAACTATTCCACATTGAATGTTGTGGTATGTACGGCTGCACAACCCAGCTAACAGCATAGTACATTATGGAACTTTGAAATGTTTGACTTACACCAGATTAAAGGGTTGTTTACGATGGCGTTCTGAAAGGCTCTGAATTGGATTTGGGGTTTCCTAATCCGATTCGGAACCCAGCTTTCGGAATGATTCGGAAAACTTCCTGAACAAACAATTATGATGTTCAGGAAGCATTCGGACTTTCCGATTCGGTTCTGAATCCAAACCGGATGGCATTCAAAAAGTCTAAAATCGTTCCGAGTCCAATCGTATGTGTCTACTGGACGTGTTTTCAAATGACTCAAAAGCTTTCTGAACAACCAATTACGATTTCAGATGTGGACAGCCTTTATGAATTGATTTTTCCGACTCAGATCAGCTGTCGGAATCTGATTTTGGGGGCCGATAGCAGGTCCCACTTCACCTGAAACCTTCCGAATCGGTCCATTGGGGGTACCCATTGGTCTCCTCTTTCCAATCATGCATGGTGTGGCAGGCACCAAGGAGTTCCTGCCACAGGGTGCACATTTTTCCCCAGCCACCCCTTTCTTCAATGGAAGCCTGTGTATTCGGTCGAAAGTCAATGGGAGTCCAACCGGAGGGTATCCGGAACCATTGTAATTGGTCTGTCGGACTCTCTGAATTCGATTCGGTGGAAAACCATTCCAAGACCGATTTGGTCGGAATGCTTTCCAAGAGGTATCGTAATCGAACTATAATTTGTAGTTCTGCATCCTAAAACATCTGAAATATGATGATTTCACCATGCATGATGTTGTGTTGCTTCACTCTTTGCCTGCCTACTTGAAAGTGGGTCTCTGTTTTTGCGTGGACATTCATAGCTGTCAAGTGCCCACATGTTAAGTGCCTTATTTAAAATCATTCTTAACTTTTTAATCAATCTCTCATTGTACTCTGGGTTGTGACTTCTGCTGTTAACATTTAGACATTAGACAACACACTATGTCAAAGCACATTGGGCCCCACAGCGACAGGAACCAGCCACAAACAAATTGGTTAAGATGCTTATGAACTTGTCATTACTCCTCGCAGTACTGGTCATCACTATGCGGTGGAAGTCCAAGAAACCACCCCCACCCACGTATGGTATAGTGAAATGGCCACATGGGGCAGCGCAGAAAGTGCGGCCCTGAGGCGAGAGGAGGACAAGGGATTATGGAAAACCCTGATAGCATTGGAGTGGGATGTAATGTTAGAAACTCTTAAATTGCAGGAAGTGGATGTCGTGGAATCTCACAATAGCTCTCAGTGATGACTGTGAATCCCAGAACCGGGCGGAATACTTACAATGACAAGTCTACGATTCACTGGTTAGCAATAGATAGAGTTGTATCTCATACCAGAACTGTTATTGATTTGATAGGGATGATGCCTGCCGGAATCTGTGGATCAAGATTCCCTAAGAGATTACTGCAAAGAGAAAAAGGACTGGAGGGAGGGGGAGGGATAACAAGTTGGGGAAGTTGGGTGCTGACTTTTACTGACAACTTATTAAGATGCACAGCTGACTTTTTTACTGCTATGCTACATGACGTTGCACTGTTGCAGTATGTACCATTTCTATTGTGTAGAGTAACGTGCTAGTGGTATACTGTATGTTGGAAAAACTGCTAATAAAACTTTGTTAAAAAACATTTAGACATTAGACCTGTCACCCTTAGGCTGCTCTTCACCCAAACATTTTTCCTTCACCCTAATATTTTTCTGAAATAGTTTTTACTGGCATTAGGACTCTGGGCGCTTTACTACTGCTGACCAGTGCTCAAGTGCTTGTGCTCACTCCTTACAATGTGGTAAAATTGGCTTACAACAGATAACCTACTTCATTCACTTATAAGTATCTTTTAAAGGTATATACCATATACCCAGGGCCTGTAAATGAAATGCTACTAGTGGGCCTGCAGTACTTATTGTGCTTCCCACTCAAGTAGCCCCTTAAAACATGTCCCAGGTCTGCCACTGTAGCCTGAATGCAGTTTTAAACAGCTAAACTCACTTTGTACAATAAACCCCTTGCCAAGCCTTTAAATCTCGTTTTATTACATTTAAGTTACCCCTAAGGTAGGTCCTGGTTAGCCCAAAGGGCAGGGTGCATTTTAATTAAAAGGTTGGGCATTTACTTTAACGTTTTACATGTCCCGGTTGTGAAAAATCCTCAATTTGTTTTTCATTACGGTGAGGCCTACCTCTCCCATAGGATAACATTGTGTTTCTTGATTACATTTCATAAGTGGTAACTGTTCATTGGGAACAGGTGAAGATATCATGTTTGTTTTCTCAGAAATTGTAATTTGAAATCTTCTTTATTGGTAAACTCAGGTTCTAAGTTCCACTTTTGAAAATGTCACTTTTGGGAAGTTGTTCATTTTCTGCCCTAGCTTTTGGTGCCTGCAGCCTTTTCCTGGGTCACATGACTGGGTGTTGTTGGCAGTTGAACTTTGGTTATTCCTCCAAGACAGCGGCACAATAGAGGGATTAGGTGTGCCTCGATGGGCCATCACTTGCAGGATGGAGTGCGGAGCCCCACTTGCAAATCAATAGGCTGTTCCCTGCCTTCACACAAATTACTTGTCACTACTTGTAACAACTGCATTGATCATGCAGCTATCCTGGAGTCATGGCAGGGCAGGCAGTAAACATCAGGCACTTCAAAGGGGATTCTCTAGGAAATTCTCCTTCTTCAAAGATGGCACCAGGGCTAAAATAGGACCCACATACCCACTTTTCAGTTCTCTTTCTGGACCTGAGAGGGACTCTCAGAGGACTGCCTGCTACTGTGTCCTGATGTGTACTTCCAAAGACTGCTTTGCTGTTCCTAGAAGGACTGCTTTGTTGCCAGAAACTTGCCTTGAACCCTTGGAGACCTATCCTGCTGCTTTAGCCCTGTTCCACTGCTGAAACCTAGGACTACAAGAGTGACTCCAAGGGCTAGTTTCCTGTCTTCCTGATCAGAGCCTCAGGGACACAAAAGGCTCCAACCACCTTGAACCCATACCCGGACTTAACCTGAGTGAAACCTAACCCTGCCAAGTGGAGCCCCTCCAGTCTTGGCCCTTTTTGGTGGTGTTAAAGGTGGCGAGATAGCCAAAATTTGAAAGCATGGGAATTTGTGGCTAAAAAGACCTGGACCAACCCACTCATCTCTGCGCCAAGGTGCAACGTTGGTCGCCCTTAATGAGCGACAGATGCTGCTATGCTCTTCTGTGCAGCAGCAAATCCTGTTCAGTGATCCCAAAAGGGGTATCCGGCCTCATGGAGTTCTCATCGACTACAGCCTCTGGCTGGAGTTTTTCGATTTCTAAAAAAGGGACTAAATCTGAATGTGCAAATCTTCACTGCATTTTCTTCCAGTGGTTCCCTGACAATGACACCTCCTCCTCGCACACCATCTGCAGCCTTGTCCTTCTGAAAATCTACCTTCGCAGATCATTTTCCTTGAAATTTCTTCTAAGTCTGAAGGTAAGTGCTGACCGTGCCCAATCCACTCTTTTTAAACAACTCTCGCTCATCACGGTTGGCCACATTTTTCAACTTTGACCTGGTCTTGCGCAACTAGATGTCGGCAGTTAATACTTTGATCTTTTAGATGCTAGATTTGACCTTAAAATTAAAAAAATCATAACTGTTATTTTTCATCTCCACCAATGCAGTTGTTTTCGCGTTCATCCTTGGCCTTGGCTTCTCATTTAAACTCAACTGATAATTGATGATTGGAGATTGTTTTTGCCTCTGCATGAGCCTTCATACCTCTGACTCTTTTCTTTACCTCACTCAAATTCATGCAGCTCTTTCCCTTACCTTTTATCATTTTTGCTGCTGCTCATGCCTATTTATTTCCATTGCTCTTGGAGTGCTTGCCCATGTCTTGACTTTTCGCCTTCAATATTCCTCTCAGTGCCGCAGTTTGGATGCAGTGGAAAGCGCTTTCATGTCTTCCTGTCCATCTCAAGATCTCTTCTGAATTAGAGTACATCCCTCACAGCAATAAGGCCCTTGCTCAGGTGCCCCTTGTCCATTTCTTCTGCTGCACGAAGTTCTTCTATGGGGAAACTCCGCAACGTGAAGCTTGCTACAGTTACCAAATTGCCCTCTGGTTCAGACTCTGATTCTCCCTTTCAGGATATGGACGAAGCTACAATGTCAAAGTCTAACACAGCACATGGGGCTATCCCTAAGTCTCAAAATGGCGGGAAAACACCCTCCGCTTTAGCTTCTATCAAACGTCTTAAGAAAGACTCACCTTCTCCTGGCAATGGCACCTCTCCTTGGCCCATGGATATCATCTTAGAGGTCATCTGTGCTCTCAAGCCCTTCATGGAAGCTACCACTCAAAACATGCAAGCTATGCAAGACAAATGGACCTCTCTGGACTCCTGTGTTCTTCTTCTGGAACAAGCTTCAGAATCTCTTCACTCCTCCTATTCTCGCATTCCTTCATTGGAGGCTGAGACTCTTCTACTTAAGAAACAGACAGAGGATTTTGAAAACAGAAATCGTAGGAACAACTTCTGCCTCTACGGACATCCTGAACTAACGGAGGGGTCCAACCCTACTACTTTCTTTCCAACTTTCCTCTCGAAAATATTAGATACTCCATGCCTGGCCTCCATAAACATTCAAAGAGCTCACCGTCTTGACCCTAGAGTCTCTTCTAAACCTAGAGGTGTCATCATGCTGTTCCTTCAGTACAATGATCTCCTGCAGGTTCTCTCAGCCGCTAAAGTTAAAAAACAAATCCTATGGCAAGGACACCGCCTTTATTTGTCTCAAGATGTTTCCAAGGCCACTGCAGACAGGCGGAAAAGGTTCCTGGATATGCGCCCGCATCTCCGAGCCCTCAACGCATGATATGGACTTCTTCACCCATGTCTTTTCAAGGTTACCTACAAAGACAAAACCACCACCTATGAAGACCCTGCCGTCCTTCAAGAATTTCTCCGTCAGCATAGCTGCGATGTTATGGACATCTCCAGACCACCTTGAATGAACTTTTAACTTCTTCCATTCTGCTAACGTTTTCTTTGTACTTCATAACTCTTATTACTGTTGTCAATTTATCCCTCTATATTTTATCTTTGTTTACTCATGCCTTGCGTCATGTCTCCCTCATGCCTCATGCATTTACCCCGTTTTCTTCTTTTATATATACAGATGCCACTCTATTCTATTCCTCTTTCCTTCCCGATGTACCCTTTCTGTTTGTACGCTACCCTTTGGACTTGTGATTTTTCAGGTCTGGGTTCAGCCCTTGGTGTTGTCGCCGTCATCTTTCCGATGCCTCCACCCCATCTTCATTTGCGTTTTTCGTTTTCATAAGTATGTCTTTCAGTCGTTCGTTATGGACGTGTACTGTCTTCTTTTTTGTCTCTGTCCTTTTTCTTCTCCTCTCATTCTTCGATCACCTTCATTCACCTCCTTCCTTCTTTTTTCTTTTCTTCTCTACTATCTCTCTTTTCTATTTTTTAGGGTCTCATTTTTCTTTTCTTTTTATTCCTCTAATATTTGCATCATCTCTCCCTCTCAACACTCTACCAGTTTTTTCTAGATTTTTGCATTTAATGAGCATGTTATTTTAATTGATTTTGTATACCGTTTCACACCGAGTCACAACATGGAAAATTAAGGGATTAAACAATCTCATTAAAAGGCAAAGGGTATTATCACACCTTGCTAGACTTAATACGGATATCGCCCTCCTCCAGGAATCTCATCTTTTGGAGGCAGAGGCTTTAAAGTTTAAACGTTGTTGGGTGGGTCATGTTTTCTGCTCCCCCACTGTTGATAAGAAGAATGGTGTTGTGATTTTGTTGCATAAAAAGTTAAATATTACCTCAGTTTCTCACGAATGTGATGTTAACGGCCGTTGGGTCATTGTTAATTTGCTTATTGATAATATCCCCCTTATTCTTTTTAATGTATACGCCCCTACTGGCATTGACAGATCCTTGTGGCCCTCTATCTCTGACAAGCTAGCTTCCTCTCTCCGGGGATTACATTGTGTTTGGTGGGGACTGTAATCAAATCATGGATCCCTTTCTCGACCGCCATTCTAAAGTCAGATTTGTACCCTCCAAGATGCACTCCCAATTTGTCAAAACTTCCCTGAATATTGCTCTGGTAGATATCTGGAGATTATGCAATCCAGACCTTCGAGAGTATAGTTTTTTCTCCCCCCTCACTAATCTCAATCTCGCATTGACCATATCTTCCTTAGCAAATACCTTTCCCAACATGCCATTCGTTCTGAAATAGGTTCCATCCTACTCTCTGACCATGCCCCTGTCTTTGTAGAATTAGATCTCCTTCCTTTCTCTCCTCCCTCAGGCAGATGGAGGTTCAATAATACTCTGCTCCAAGATCCCACTTTTTGTTCTGAATATTGTACTTTTGCCACTGAATTTTTCCTTATTAATCACACTTCTGATTTCTCGTTTGTCATGGTTTGGGACTCATTCAAAGCAGCCTCTAGAGGTTTTATTATCAATTTTGTGGCTAGAAGGAAAAAGTCTAGGGAAGCCAAGTCAGCTCAAATCCTGGCTGAGATTAAGTGTCTTGAACACGCTTATTACTCATCTAATTCGGACGCCTCTCTTAAAAAACTTATTGAGGCGAAAATCTCCTTCAATAAATTTACAACTGAAGCAGCCTCTAAACTTCTATTAAAATGCAATTCCCGATATTATGGTGGCAAAAACAAGATGGGAAAACTCCTCGCTAACTATTTAAAAATAAGACGAGAACGTACGAAAATTGAATCTATACGGACCTCCTTAGGTGAATCTTGTTTTAAAGACAAAAAAATTCTTTCTGAATTTGTCAAATTCTATGATTCTCTGTATACCCCTGAACTGATCCCCACTTCCTCGGATCTTATTTCCTACTTTGAATCCCTTCCATCTCCTCCAACGTCCCATGTTGACTTAGATTCCTTGGACCTTGATATATCACTTTCCGAGATTTCTCTTGCAGTGTCTAAACTACGACATGGGAAAGCTCCTGGTCCCAATGGCTTCACCATCAAATTCTATAGTCACTTTGCCAGTCTCCTCATTCCTATGCTTCTACTTCTATTCCAATCTTTTATTTCAGCAGAGTCTTCGAGCGGTTCCTTCCAACAGGCCTTAATCTGCTTAATTCCCAAAGAGGATAAGGACCACTCTCTTTGCAAGAATTATCGCCCGATCTCTCTGGTCAACACTGACTATAAGATTCTAGCTAAAATCCTAGCTGTGCGAATGGACCCCCTTTGCCAGACCTAATTGGTCCTGAACAATCTGGGTTTGTTCAGGGCCGTCTTTCCTCAGATAACTCGCAAGGTTTTCCTAATATTCTCAGCAGGGCATCGCAGTTAGATCTCCCTTTCGCAGCTATCTCTTTAGATCCGGAAAAAGCTTTTGATAGGATTGGGTGGGATTTTATGTTTCAAGCTCTTCGTTGGTTTGGCTTCTCTTCTAAATTTATTTCTCTTATCTCCTTACTTTATTCTAACCCCCAAGCTTCTATTTTTGTTAATGGATTGACTTCAGAATATTTCTCCCTACACAGAGGTGTACATCAAGGCTGTCCACTTTCCCCTCTATTATTTGTTTTGGCTTTAGAACCCTTTCTTACTAAGATTCGCCGGGATGATAAAATATCTGGGTTTCATTTTGGTTCCAATCAAGTTAAACTTTCAGTTTATGCGGATGACATCCTCTTTTATTGCTCTGGACCCTCTTTCATCTTTGACTCCCTTTCTGCAACAAGTCTCTTCTTTTTCCGCTGTCTCTGGTTATCGCCTAAATGTCGATAAATGTGAAGTCCTTCCTCTGAATCCTCTCTGTCAGCAACATCAGTTCGCTCAATCTGGTTTCTCTTGGCAGTCATCCAAAATTAAGTCTCTGGGGGTTTTGTCGCGCCTAATCTATCTGATACTCTCAAGTTGAATTTTGCTTATATTTCTAAAAAGACGGAAACGGCCATTGCACGATGACACCCGCTCTTTTTATCCTGGTGCGGTCGACTTAATTCTATAAAGATGATGCTCTCTCCCCTCCTTCGCTATACCCTTTCTATGCTTCCATTGCGTATCCCGGTTTCTTCTTTCAAAAAAATGGACTCTATGCTTTTAAAATTCCTTTGGCAGGGCAAACGCCCTAGGATAGCTATTGCTACTCTTCGGAAAGATAAAGCTCAAGCTGGTGTGCGCTTCCCTGATTTTAGAGAATATCATCACGCCTTTTCTATGAAACAAACAACCCGATGGCTTTTGATTGATCCTCCCTTTTACCCTCCCTTGTGGTTGACTATGGAATCCTCCTTTATTTCTCCCTTAACTTTCCGTGAACTTATGTCCTTCATGTCTTATCCCGCTCGTCTTCGTACCCCTATTATATCTCATTGTCGTGCTCTTCTTCTCCCCTTTTTATCTTCTTCATATCCTTCCCTTCTTTCTTTCCATGAACAACCTATCTGGTTTAATTCCCATCTTAAAATTCGTAATCGTACTATTTATTGGAAGGTCTGGCATTCTCGAGGATTATGCTGGATCTCTCAACTACTTTCCCACAATGTCCCTCTCTCCTTCTTGGAACTTCAGTCCTCTTTTCAGTTACCCCCAATGCCCGCTCACAATATAACCTGCTTTTACCTACTCTCAACTCTTACCTCCGTTCATTGCCGATTTCCAATGATATCCCATCTGACCGTAAAACCACTTCTTCATTATTAGAATCTACTCCCTCCACCTCTTCTCTTTATAATTCCTTCCGTTATACAGTTGACCGAGTGAAATCTAAACTTGAAATTGTTTGGGAGTCTGATCTTTCTCAAGACTGGTCTGTTCTTCTTTGGGATAAGATCTGGTCCAAACTCCATAAGAACTCTAGAGCTGCTAATACTACCCAAACGTTATACTTTATTTATAACAGAGTTTTGTTTACCCCACTCTCCCTGTCCCATTTCTCTTTGGAGACGCCCCCTAGCTGTTGGTCTTGTCCCTATCCCTCAGCAGACCTAAAACACATGCTTTTTGATTGTCCACATATATCCAAGTTCTGGAATTCAGTATGGACCCAAATTCAAAAGATTTTCAGTTTTCAAGTCCCCTTCTCCCCAGCTCTTGTTTTTCTAGGCTCCATTTCTCCTTACCTCCCTCAATCTCCAAGACATTACCAACTCCTTGATCTCTTAATAGCTGTTGCCTTCCACACTATTACGTCTAACTGGAAACAAGTTGCAAATGTGTCTTATCATTCTTCGTGGAATGCAGTCTGTTTCCATCACCGTCTACACACCAATTTTGTATGTCCCGTTTCCCTGGCCATTAAGCGAGACCTTATCTGGCTTCCTTTGGTAACTTATCTTTCCTCCACTGCTCCAGAGTGCTCCTCCATGGATCCTGATGTTGTTGAAGTCCGCAAACCACCATGAATCTCTTTTACCTTTTGCTAAAATTTTATTCCCTTTATTATCATACATTATATTTTGCTTTTCGTATATATTTTTGCAACTTGTCATTTCATGCTCATTTTACCTGCCTTTTAAGAGATTTTCTTGTCATAGCTATTGTGATTATTTCCCCCCTTTATGAGACTTTATTGTAATAAGCTATTGTGATTTCCCTTAAGTTGTAATTATTGCCATATCCTTTTTCCCGTTTCTTCTTTTCTACCCCCTTCCCCTTTCTTTTATCTTCAATAAAATCAAACTTAAAAAAAGAAAAGCAGGGTTGCTGTGCCATTATGATAATAGTAGCTGAAAAGAGGGTGTGTATACCATTGGTCCTACATAAAAGTTGGTATGTGCGTGGTAATAATTTAACAATAAAACAAATTTCAGTTAATATTACACAAGGCACAAATCGTAAAGGGATCAGCATCATCCCAAAAATCTTAAGTTAGTATCTACAATTGTGGATCCGTAGAAGAAAGAAGAATGGCACAATAGCATAAGAGGAAAGGAAGCCTCAGGACAGTAGACATCTGCAGGGGTCAGTAGTCTTAATAGATGACGTCCAGTTACTGGTTGTGAGAAATATAACCGCTCCAGTGTTCCATAGAATTCAGCCCTTCTGTGGTGGAATTGCATGTGCTAATCCATTTGCACTCAAGCCATTGGCGCATTAGAGAAAGGTCACCACTGCGAGAAGGGATCTTTGCAATTTCAAGCACTTGCCACTGGATGTCATCTTCAGTATCTTGTTTCACCATCTAGTGTGGTGCCAAAGGCTCTGTGTTGATACCTCAGTGTATCCTGCTCCTGTGTCGTCCAATGCAGACCTTGATTGGTTGCATAGTTTGGCCAATGTTGGTTTTCTTGCAGGGGCACCACCTGGAATAAATGACATAGTTGAGTTGCAATTTAAGAAATCCTTTAGGGTAAGATCAATCAGTCCATGTACAAACTTTTTGATGTTTGTGGTGTACTTACATACCACATAGTTACCACATTTTTAGTGCCCGTTGATGCGGGTGCCCTTCCATGCCTTGTTAATGGTGTTTGTTTTAGTGGTTGGGGCCAGCAAAGCGTATTAAATGATCCCTAATAGTTTTGCTTCATTTGGAAGAGAACATCGGTGTGTTCATGGGCTCAATGCTCTGAATAATATGCCAGTGCTTTCTAATGCAAGTTTTCACTTTATGTGAGTGGGGTGAAAAGCTAGGGAGTGACACGTGAGTTTGTTACACTCAGGTTTCTCAGTGGGGGTCAACAGATTATCTTGGTGGCAGGACAAAGCTTTTTTGATACGCAGGATCCCATCGGTTGGCAGGTTGCTATTGTAGCTATAATCCTCACATGAGACTTTAGGGTCTACCCAAGGTGTGACATATATGTATTAAAAAGGAAGGTTTAGGCATGGGAAACATTTTTTTTACCAGTTTAAAATGGCAGAATGAAACTACACTGCAGTGGTAGACCTGAGACATGTTTTAAAGTGCTAGTTTATTAGCTGGTATTATGAGTTCTGCAGGCCCGCTCGTAGCATTAAATTACAGGGCATGGTTACCTGCATTACCCTAAACTAGGGACTTACAGCTACCTTAAATATTTTATTTAGATGTAAGACTATTTTACCATGTTTTGGGGGATGGCACAAGCACCTTAGCACTGGTTAGCAGTGGTTATGTGTACAGAGTACTAAAGCCAACAAAAGAAATACAACAAACAGGAGGGGTGAAGCAAATGTTTGGGGGAATACCATACGAAGGACGCAGGTCTAACGCTAGAGAAATAAGATCTAAAATAAAGGGCCTAATGTAAGAATTCGTTTTTTAGTTCTTCAACACAGTGATTCACAGGACTACAGGCTTTGAAAATGCAAAGTACAAGTGGTATTGTAATAAAAATATTTTATAAGCCAGAAAAGTCTTTTTGACTGACAAAGCCTCCTTTCCAACTCATTTGAAATGCAAAGAAGTGGGGTATCAAAGGGACATAGCCCTCCTTACTGCAAATCATAATGATATGTATAAAAGCTTTGTGATCACAATTGTGATAGCAAACTGTTGATAGGCTACAACACCCTGTATGGCTTAGTAACAAGGGGGCCGATTCACAGAACTAATCTGAGACAAATCCTAAACTTACTACTTTTGGTACTCACAGAAGGCACTTACTACTTTTGGTTGAACTAACTACTTTTGGTTAAACTTACTACTTTTGGTATTCACTGAAGGCATTTAGTAGTAGTAAAGTTAAGACTCCTAGCTTTACTACTACTAAATACCTTCTGTGAATACCAAAAGTAGTAAGCTTAACCAAAAGTAGTAAGTGCATTCTGTGTATACCAAAAGTAGTAAGTACCTTCTTTAAATCCCAAAAGTAGTAAGTTTAGGATTCTGTCTCAGAATCGGGCCCATAGTTGAAAAGTGCAACTTTTAAAATTAATTGTAAAAAATATAGAGATGGCTTTACAAAATATTGCAAGTCGGAAAGTAAATGGTGAGATGTATGTCTCCTCCAAGCTTGCACCCATGCATTTCCAGGCATTTGCAGGAAGTTGCAAAAGGCCTTCACCTCATCCAAATTTATGAGTCAGGAGGTTTTTCAGCTTTCTGTGAATCTGCATTTTGTGAAGTAATCGATAAGTGCATCAGCCACATCACAAAATGAAGTGCAGATTACAAACCATTCCTGTGAAAAACCCTGCTTTGCGACCAGCCCTTTGTACATCGAGTCCAAGAAGCGGTGTCACCAAGACCTAGGATTAGCTGTCAACGGAGCAATGTCAGTTATTGTAGTGAAGAGCAGATTAAGCACAAGGCATTTTGATTTTGGGGGACTATTGGCATAAACCAAACAGTAGTTCTATTCAGTAGCGTAATATTAGCCCCCGCAGGGCCACACGTGCGGGAAAAGAGGGGTCCGAGCTCCAGGCTCCCCCTCCGGCACTGTGCATGGGCCCATGGACTGGCAGCTCCTGACTGGGTCCAGAGCGTGGGGGGCCCCTTCCATGTACTTTGCAGCTCCCACCTCAAGTTTTGTCACACCACTGGTTCTATTGAATGCTTTGAGTTACTTAGATGCACTGGTGTTGTTGTCTTCAGCTCTATTACTACAGTCTCTAGTGCGGAAAAGCTCATCAAGGTGCACTACACTGTCTTCAAAGAGGGAAGGTGTTCAGGCCCAGAGATAAGGACATTACACCTTTGTGCTGATTACAAAGTTGGCCTTGATATGCTCAAATATGAAAAAGCTGTAAGAGGTCAGCAAGAGAGGTTTGTAAATGATCTGAAGCCTAATTTAACATGAACTGTACACACTTGCATGCTCTAAAGTACGACTCTTAATATATACAGTATTTATACATTGTGTGAAGACATTTCTCTTCTAATACTGTGAAATGCATTGGGCAGTCATCCATAGTTGACATGAGTGAAGTCTTGTATCAGTCCTTAAACCTGGAGGTAGGCACCAAACGTGCCGATCCAGCGGGTCTAAAGAAATTCAGTGTCTTATATGATTTCTACGCCAGGATACTCACCATTATTTACAAATCAATTTCTAGGCCCATATTTAGCAGATAACTGTATTTGACCAACTGAATCATATGACCTAATTATTTTAATCTTATACATTCATTAATTAGATCGAATAAAAGGCAATGGATTAACTGATGGTAACACCAAGAAACGATCAAGACCAGCTTGTCATTTCAAAATCTATTTTATTAATTTTTTTTCATTAAGAAAGCTCAAACTTTTATTAGCAATTTTATTTTTCAAATCATTAATCATTAAAGGCACAAAAGGTCATGAAAATTTAATGAACCAACATCAGCATGAAAATAGCTCAAACAGTTATTTATTTTATTTCTGCATAGCCTATCTCCCTAACTTAGCTAAAGAAGAAACCTGAAATTCAAGCGAAGTTAGAACATCTTACGTGAAAGGGAAATCGGGCAGCGTCTCTGGAGCACAGGATCGATCGAACAGTGCTCTTAGCAAGGGGGCAATTTTTATAGTATTTTCCTATCTAAAACTAACTAAAAGAATACAAATATTCGAGCAGCACAAAATCTCATTGGCTGCTGGGTGTCATACAATGCGGTCATCATCCGTTGCTCACATAGCAAGAGTCACTTTTCAAGAGTACTATTGTTTAAAAGTATGACACCAGCAGCTTCCGAAGAAAGCAACATTTAGCAAAGCATAGCTTCCCTCATCCGCTCAAAAGTCCTCTGCTTTTCCGCTGCCGAACGACAAGAACGGCCTTGACCAAGGAACAAATTGAACCAAATGTCTTAGCTTCCACACAGCCTTTGTTTGCAAACCACTCTCCAAGAATAAATGTAGAAATATATTTTTTCATTTTCTGCGTAGCTGTGCAAGGCTCACACTGGTCAGGCTTAAGATGTCCTTTTTAGAAGTAGGCCTCAAGCCTTTTCACAAGGAATGCAATGCAATGAGGGTGTCTAGTATGCAAAGAAACACAAGACAATAATTAATGTAAGAAATGATAATTATTCTGTTACCCACCCTTTTCCCACTAAGTTTAACCCATTAGCTAGGTTACCTAATTTTGCATTACAAACAAATAAACAAACACATACACGTGAGACGACAATACATAAACAAAAGCACATTTAAAGAATGCACATGCTAATATTTCAATAACGGCTGCAGTTAATAAATGACAAACAAAAGACAAAGTGAATGTTTTAATAAAAGCAAAACGATAAACATAACAAGAGCACAAATGGTTATACCCACATGTTCATGATGGTGCGCTTTAATCTAGGTTGACTAAGTAAACATATATATCATGCAACACACATTAGTAAAAATAAAAATCACAAGAGTTTCATTTGCCACAAACTTTTTAAGAAATAAATCTGAAAGTCCGCTCCATCAACTCCCTCCTCTGGTGATTTTAAAATCACCAAACAAAACCCACAAAAATGTATACTAAAATGTTATAATGTCATATAATGAGTTCTCTCAGTATTAGTAAGCCTAAACTCCTGTCTCATCAGTCTGTCTCTGCCTGGGTCTATCATTTTGAGTTCCGCGAAACTCATCCATTTCAATCTCTTTCTCTTGTGCCTTTTTGAGCTTATAGATCCTCCTCTTTGCCCTCATGTGCCTTCTTTCTTTTGTGAATCATTTAACTGATTTTCAACAGAAGTGTCACTATAACAATAACTATAACAGGGTAGAGTACTTTGCCAATAATTGAACTGCCAATGTCAGCGAACCATTCTTTAATTGCCTTAAATCTTTTTGCCAAACGTTCAGAAAAACTGTCATCTTCCATGGGTTCTATTTCAGAGTGAAATTCTGTAATATTCCTAATTAAAGATTCAATATTCTGACTTGTATCTGGGATATATGTGCAGCAGTGCTGAGCATGCAAAATCCCAAAGACTCCTCCCTCTTTTGCTAGAAGGATATCAAGGGCAAGCCGGTTTTGCATAACCATGCTTCTGGTAGCAATAAGCTCAGTGTTGACCAACTGGAAACCACTTGCAGTATCAGTGGACAATCTATCAACAATTGTGGAAACTTTTCTGATCTTTATTGAATTTAGAGTAATTCCCACTATAGGAATTATCGCACCAAATATATCTCCCATGATTTCTGAAAAACATTCCCTTTTCATTCTATTCAGGTGTTTGCCAATTTCGAAAGATCCTTCATTGTTTCTGTCAACATGGAAACATTTTGGAAAGACAAGACCAAGGTAACATGTGCCATACCAATGGTCAGGAAGACTGAAATATGCTTTATTTCCACAGACAAAATAGATTCCTGGAAAAATTGGGTCTTTGCCACCTTTGAATCCCCAACCCCCAATAATTCGATAGGTATCTTCACATTGACTTGCACCAACAAAATAATTATCATATAATGTATTATCACTTCTGATACAAAGTTTTCCGCTAACCGGTTCATCTATATGAATAGCAGCAAATCTGTTCTCTCCATTCAGTTTCTCGTCCTCAATCTACCAAAACTTAGACTTAGTCTGTTTCAGCATCTCATTCCTTTTAAAAATTGCCCTCCTCTCCTCAACCTGATCAAGAAAAGACTTCTCTTCATCTCTCATCTTGCAAGTTAAATTATTCTTAAATGCGTACTCATAGGTTAATTCATTAGTAACCAGAAAGAATTCTCTCATTTGTTTAGCAGGCTTAACTTTGTTCAGACTGCTCACAACTTTCGAATTAGCAAAAATCTCATCAAAGTCTGAATAATAATATTCCAGACGACCAGTTTGATAGAACAAGCTTGATATAACACTACAGGTAATTCCATATGTTAGGGGAAGCATATTGTACTTGACCCCTTCAGAAACAGAAGTAGGAAGCTTAACACATATATAGCAATCTTTAACATCCATGACTCTAACATATTCGGAAAGAAGTCTGGAAAATGAGTTAGTAGAGAAATCCCCAACTGATCTGTCCTGATGGACATCTGGTTTGTGCTCAATGATTCTATTAGTTTTGCCTATTACATCATGACTAACTTGTTTTGTTTCAGCTTTACTTGCTATATTAGTTCTAAAATGCTGCTTATCAATTCCAAAAGGGAAAATGACTGCTAAAATTAACCAAACTAAAATAATCATAATAACACAGATAGAAGACATTTTACAGCATCTCCTGAAAATAGCACGCCTAGAGTTATCAGCATTAGGCATTTTACTCAATTAAACAAAAATTTTAAAACTATGTTAAAACTATGTAAAAATATACTACCCTCCTCTTAAAAAAATGTTTTAAGAGAACCTTCTAACAGCTTTTCTTCGACCTTGCGTCTGTAAAAAGTATTCAGCTAACACAATTTCTTCGACCTTGTGTCACCTAACACAATTTCTTCAGCCTTATGCCAGAAAGAAAATCAATCGAACTCAATTAAATTCAAACTTCAATCATTGTCAATGTTTTCTCCCAAATCTTCCTGACTACTGCTGCTCACTTCAACTATTGGTGGGATAATTATATAGGCCCACTCTGGAGACTTATACTTCTGATTAGGCTTCAATGGTCTTTTACTTTTTCTGTTTATTACTTCGATTTTCTTTCCAATTTGATCTTGTTTGTCTGTTTCACCCTTCTGACTTGAAATCTCGTTCACTTGATCCTTTGACTTGTTAATCAACTTGAACTTTAAATTTTCTTTAGGCCAAACATCACCTTTTCTCAAGAGCTTCTTTTTCGGCTCT
This sequence comes from Lissotriton vulgaris, assembly GCF_964263255.1. Taxonomy (NCBI): domain Eukaryota; kingdom Metazoa; phylum Chordata; class Amphibia; order Caudata; family Salamandridae; genus Lissotriton; species Lissotriton vulgaris. Next base: position 2,061,221,460 of record NC_141689.1, on the reverse strand, counting down.
ACTTCATTGCTCTCAGCTTTCCAAGCTCTTTTTCTGAATTTTCTTATTTCTGATTCTTCATCACTGTCTTCTGAGTCAGTTTCAGAGATTTCGATACTGAATCTAGGAACTTCTTTACTCGGCAGTTTCACTCCATTAGGAACCACATCTCCGTAACTGGTACTTGGTAATTCGTCTTTTTCTTCTGGAATTACTTCTAGCTTCCCAGTATCAGAATTTTTGTTCCTGTCTTCAGAGTTTTCAATCTGCTTTTCAATACTCTCCTGATCTTGAATCTCTTCTGACACAATCTCTTTTTCAGATCTTTTCTCTAGAACATCTTCATCATTATCCGAATCAACGACGACGATGTCTAGATCTTTCTCATTAGATGCTTGTCTTGCTTTTGTTTCTTCCAGATGTCGACTACTGTGCTTATCTTCAGAATCTGGATTTTCAGGATTTTCTTCCTCCTACGAATCTGAATCTGATGTTGTCTCGTCACTGTCTTCAGGATTATCTGGTGCAAGTACACGAATGGTATGACTAGGATGTAACCATCTCTTCAAACCCTTGCACTTTATAGCATTAGTTGGTACCAGAATTACTTGCCTTGCTTTCTGCCACCTGGGTCCCAAACAGTTCCTTCTTCGGTGAACTTTTGTTCTCACCCAGTCTCCCGGCAAAAGATCATGAGCTTGTTCCTTTTCTTTAGATATCACATCTGTTCCCATCTGATGGAATACTGAGGATACCATATCAGAAAGTTGCTTACAGCAGTCCAACACTGCACTGTCATTTATTGCTAGCAACTTTCCAACTGGAACATAAGCTTGTCTCATTACTCTCCCCATAAGTATATCATGAGGGCTAAGACCTGTTTTCTTATCTGGAGTGCTTCTTAATGACATCAAAACAAGTGGAAGAGCATCTGTCCACTTAATTCCTGTAGCCAGACACATTTTTGATGTCCTGTATTTGATTGTTCCATTAATCTGCTCAACAACACCTGATGCTTCTGGTCTGTATGCACAGTGCAGTTTTTGTTTGATGCCAAACGCTTCGCAAATCAGTTCAATTAGTCTGTTTTCAAAATGTCTTCCGCGATCACTTTCAATAGTTACTGGAAAACCATATCTAGGTATGATCTCCCTCAAAAGCAGTTTTGCCACAGTGATTGAATCATTGTGACGAGTTGGGAAAGCTTCAACCCATCTTGAAAACAAACAAACAATCACCAATACATATCTGAGCCTATTATGTTGAGGCATGTCAATGAAATCCATTTGCAACCTAGTGAAAGGACCACCCTCCCGACCTATGGTTCCCATGCTCACCACAGTTTTTCTGTTTGGATTGATTTGCTGACAGATCCAGATCGAACAACGTTGGCAAAGTGATTCTGCAATGACCCTGAACTTTGGATTGTACCAAGTTTCTCTGAATTGTCTAATCATTGTGTCTCTACCTAAGTGACCTGGTCCATAGTACATCCGTGCCATGTCAGCAACCATGCAATTAGGCATAACAGGTCTTCCATCTTTGTAAACCCAAATTCCATCTTCCTCTCTCTGTCTACAATCTTCCTTGAGCCAAGTATTTTTCTCCTCATCTTCAGCCTCATCTTGTAAATCTTTTATTCCCTGCCATGTTTCTACCACAGATATTAGCATGAGAGAATTCATTACATGCTCATTGTTCTTTTCCCGATTAAGTGAAAGATTGTTCTTTGCACAGTAACGTGCAGTCTCATCAGCAAATGCGTTTCCTTTAGTGATGTAATCTTGTCCCTTTTTATGCGCTCCACATTTAACTACTGCTATTTTTTCTGGCAATTGGATTCCATCAACTAATCTTTTAATCAATTTTGCATTTCTAATTGGAGTTCCTGCAGAGGTCAAATAACCTCTTTGAGACCAGAGTTGTCCGTAATCATGAACCACTCCATATCCATACTGACTATCAGTCACTATGGTAACTTTTTTCCCCTTCAGCTCTTTCACAGGCACGAATTAAAGCCACCAGTTCTGCTATTTGTGCAGAACAAATTCCTTCAAAAGTTGAACCTTCAATTATTTCAGAAACTGTACAGATTGCATACGCTGCTCTCAGGATGCCTTCATCTGTTCTTAAACAGGAGCCATCCACAAAGTAAACGTCTGACTCTGGCAAAGGTACATCTTTAATGTCCTTTCTGGGTTTTGTGCAATATTCTAGAACATCCAAACATTGATGTTCTACATCATCATCATCATCAGGAGGAACATCTGGTAAAAGTGTGGCTGGATTGCGATTTAAACATCTTGCAATAGATACATTATCTGATCCCAGAATAACCTTTTCATATTTAGTTAATCTATTGCTAGACAGGTGCTGTGTTTTACTTCTAGTAAGAAGTGTTTCAACAGAATGAGGTACATACATCTTTACGGGAAATCCCATAATGATTCCTTCACTCTGCTCAAGACTTACACTTGTTGCAGCCACTGCTTTCAAGCAACCTGGCAAAGCCTTTGCAACAGGATCAAGGACAGCTGAAAAATAAGCTATAGGCTTTCTCATGTTCCCATGTTTCTGTATGAGAACTGATAATGCACAACCTTCTCTCTCACTGCAATAAAGCTCAAATTATTTGTCATAATCTGGCATACCCAGTGCAGGTGCTTCACAAAGGCTTTTCTTTAGCTTTTCAAAAGCCTCTAATTCTGTTTTCGTCAAAACGATTGGATCTTTAACATCTGCTTTTGGTAATCTCTGTAAAGGTTTTGCAATAACTGAAAACCCACAAATCCATTGGCGACAATAACCAACCATTCCTAGAAACATTCTGATCTGTCTCTGAGTTGTTGGTGGCAATTGCTCGAATCATTTTTATTCTCTCAATCATCACTTGTCTGATTCCTTTTGCAATCCTGTGGCCTAGGTATTTAACTTCCTGCTTGCAAAACTGAAGTTTTGCAGGTGACACTTTATGCCCTTTATCTGCCAATCGATTCAAAAGTGTAATGGTATCAGTCACACAGTTTTCTCTCGTTTTACCTGCAACAAGGAGGTCGTCAATATACTGGACTAATGTTGATTCTCCAGGCAATTTTAAATCTTCCAGGGACCTTTTTAACAACTGATTAAAAATAGATGGACTCTCTGTATACCCCTGAGGAATACAACACCATGCTAATATTCGATCCTGGAACCGAAAAGCAAAAATTTGCTGGCTATCTGGATGCGATGGAACTGTAAAGAATGCATTGCACAGGTCAATAACTGTGTACCATTCAGCATCATGTGGAATCTGATATAGAATTACTGCTGGATTTGGTACAATTGGACAGCAGGGAAAAACTATTTTGTTAATTCTTTTCAGGTCCTGAACTATTCTATATGTTCCATTTGGCTTTTTAATACCCATAATCGGTGAATTACATGGGCTGCTCTCAATTTCCTTTGACTCCTTGCTTGATGAATTTTTCAATAACAGGAATTACACCTTCAATTGTTTCAGGTTTTATTTTGTACTGAGGAACATTTGGAAAATCAATTCCCTGACTCACAGTTATTTTAACTGGGTCAACATGCTTCATCAAACCCATTTCATCACCTGTCAAATCCCAGATTTTTGAATTCACTGTTTCTTTCAGCTCTTCCGGCAAATTATTTTTATCAAAAGCAGGAAACATTTTATTTTCCTCATCAACCATTAATAGGGTCAATTTGTACAGACCATCTTCTTCTAAAGTCTGTAGCTCAATGCCTTCAGGTTAACAATATATTTTGCAGTTCATCTTGCACAACAGATCCCTTCCTAATAGATTAACAGGACTACTGTCACAGACAATAAATCTGTGTTTATCTTTGTAATTTCCTATTTCTACATTTACAGGATTTGTCAAGGTAGTTTTATTATGCTGATTAGCTACACCAACAACCTGGATTGTGTCACCCGAGAGAGGAAGATTTTTAATTTCCACTGATCTAACAGTAGAACGGCTAGCACCAGTGTCCACAAGAAAAGTGATATCTTTATCATTCACTTTACCAATTTACAAATGGACCCGACTGGTCTACCTCAAGAGTGGCTCCAATTACACACTCTTCTTCCCCTCTCAGGCACCGTCATGAGTAATCTTCCACATCACTGCTCTCATTCTCTCTGAACCAAAACTGCTGTGACACATTCGACACATTCTGTGATCTTTTTACCTGTTCATTTCCGCAGAAACCTGTTTCCGGATTGAATTTCTGATAATTTCCACAATTTGGTAAAGGTGGCTGTGGAATTTGACTTTGCTGACTGAATTGATTCTGCTGCTGATTCACTAACTGTCGCTGTAGCTGTTGCTGCTGACTTATTTCATTTAACTGTCGCTGAAGCTGTTGCTGTTGCTGCTGATTTATATCATTCTGCATCTGTCGATTTAATGATGAATTCTTTAAAGTTCTGGGTGGATTTTTACACTCTCGCTTCCAGTGTCCAATCTCCCCGCAATTAAAACAGGGTAACTTTTGTTTTAATTCTTCAATGCTGATATTAAAATTTGGCTTGCTTGTAAAATTTCCCTTAAACTTACCAGGATTCTGATTCTGATTCTGCTGGAAACCTTTATTTTCTAAAGCTGCTATCTGATGCTCTGCTACCTTCACCTGTGCCCACATTGCCTTTTTCTTAAGTTTCTTCTGTTTTGCATCTGTTTCATCACTGCAATATTTTGCTTTCCTCAGGATGTCATCAACTGAAAGAGCTTGCCAGCCTACGATTCCTGTCCTAATCATGTCTCCTATTTCAGGTCTCAGGCCATAAACAAATCTGTAAATAAAGTGGCTCATGTCACCTTCACTTAATTTTTCATAGCCACTATATTGTTTGAATACCAGAGGCAATCTTTCATAATAAGAGTGAACTGATTCTTTTGGTTCTTGATTAGTTCTGTCAATTTTAACCCAGTCCACTTCTTTCGCAGGAATTTTGTCTTTTAACCAAACAATTACTTTATCATAATAATCCATGACAGTATCTGAGGGAGCACCTGTTACCCTATGCCTTTGGGGTTCCTCTTTCGGCCAGCCCACAGAAATGTTGCATTCTGTCCAGAGATCTGACGGGACAACAATGTCGAAGAAACCATCAAGATCAATCCACAGAACTTTGGAAACTTTAATAAATCTGTCCACCTGACGATACCATTCCACTGGCTTTTCTCTGAGTCTGGGAAAATCATTTGTAAATAATAATATATCCTGTCTTGTCCATGGAACATGAACATAACCTCCACCAGCTATTTCTCTCATTGGGAATTCACCAAAAACTTCTCCCCTGTCTCTCTTTTCTTCTTCTCTTGTCTTTGTCCATTTAACTCTCCATTTACTTAAATCGCCCAATCTCTTCAGGAACACAATTAATTCTTTTATATGAGATATTCTTCCTGTAGTATTCAGATTTTCTATGTCCCTTTCAGAAAAATCCACTCTGTAATGCTTTTGCAATTGTTTTTGACGAGTCAAATCTATTTCCAGTTCAGCAGCCACCTTTTCAAACTGATCATATTTATTCTTTGTTTTCCACTGAATACTTTTACATATGAAAAGCAATTCATCATCCTGATATTGTTTCAGACAATCAGTACCAATTGTGCCAATAATCAGTTCTTTTAAATCTGCTTTTAATTTAGCAATATCAAGCTGTCTTGATTCAGGAATTTGTGTTAACTCTGTTCTACTTACAGAGCCATAATCTGATTCTGCAACCGATGGTGTAACATTTGACAAACTTTGATTTAAAGATAAATTTAGCTGTGCAAGCCTCACTCTGGTCAGGCTTCAGATGTCCTTTTTAGAAGTAGGCCTCAAGCCTTTTCACAAGGAATGCAATGCAATGAGGGTGTCTAGTTTGCAAAGAAACACAAGACAATAATTAATGTAAGAAATGATAATTATTCTGTTACCCACCCTTTTCCCACTATGTTTAACCCATTAGCTAGGTTACCCAATTTTGCATTACAAACAAATAAACAAACACATACAAGTGAGACGACAATACATAAACAAAAGCACATTTAAAGAATGCACATGCTATTATTTCAATAATGGCTGCAGTTAATAAATGACAAACAAAAGACAAAGTGAATGTTTTAATAAAAGCAAAACGATAAACATAACAAGAGCACAAATGGTTATACCCACATGTTCATGATGGTGCGCTTTAATCTAGGTTGAATAAGTAAACATATATATCATGCAACACACATTAGTAAAAATAAAAATCACGAGAGTTTCATTTGCCACGAACTTTTTAAGAAATAAATCTGAAAGTCCGCTCCATCAGTGCCATCATTGGATTGACTCTATACTTCTGTCCCTGTCATGGGTTTCTTACATAGAGCAGTGATGGCAGTGTCCTGTGATTTGTGAATCCATAGTTGTTACCAGACATTTTACCTGTCAGTACTATTGAGGCCTACTGGCCCACTGATGTAAAGTCCCATTTCTGTGTGCTAACCCAGATCCTAGACCTAACATCAAATGTGTATGTTGTGCGTGTTTGTGTGTGGGACGTTCGTGGTACATGCATAGTATGCATGACTGAGCCAGGGTGATGGAGGCCTATAGGATACCTTTTGGATACCTCTAGCCTGGCTTTGTGCTCAAGATGGAGGTGAGATTGCTTTCCCAGACAGTCTAGGGCTATTGCAGACTTTCCTGAAGCTGTAGGGTGGAAGCTGTCAGACTGGAGAGGGGCTATCAGAGAAAAAGCTCTCAGTAATTCGTTTACTCCTTTTGTGAGATTAGTCTTCTTGCCGCACTGTCTTTTTGGGAGATAGTGGGCATGAACATTGACACTGCACTCTCTATTCTTCAAGGTGAAAGGGACCCTTTAGGTGAGGTAAAACTTTTGTCTTTCCCCTGGTCTCTCTTCAGTGTGGCTAATGAAAGCCAGGTGCAGAACGCTCACACCTCGTTGTGCCTCTGTTGTGGGTGTTCCAGGCTGGAAAGGGCCTTGCTGTGAGGAGCATCACTGTGCAGAAAGACTGAACCTGAGGGGAGAAAAAAAAATGACACTTGAAGAAGAACCACCCGAACCATCTGAAATTTCAGACAGTGGATCCACATCTCCTGTCTCTTTTGACTGCATAAAAGTGAGACCCACTGAACATCTTGTTGGTCCACTTTGAAGTTTACTATGACCGAGAAAGGGAATTGTCCTCAGAATAATCAGAGGATTGCTGTGCAAGTACAGCTGGTGTCTGTCTGACAGCTAAATTCCTGGAGTTGAGAGAACATCACCTGAGTCTTGCTTTACTGGAAGAAGCCGTCCATCCGACCTAAAGCACTTTGAAGCAGCCTGACTACTGAGAGAAGGAAGGAGCCCAGCAAACCTGTAAGAGGAGTGGCTGTCCAGAAGCAGTCAAGTGCAGTGAGACTGCAATGCTGGTTAGGTCTGTCAGAGGAAGGAGGATAAATGAGACTACATGGCCCAGTCTTTGGCAAGCGGCAGACTTTTCTGTTCATGTCTCTGGTGGGAAGCAAAAAAACAGACCTGTTTTGTGCTGCTGCGATAGTTATTGTAACTATGGATCCCCTGTGCCACTGAGTCACCTGAGAACTATCACAGGAGATACTGTGTCACTATGACACAAAAGGCTGTTGCATCTGCCCAGGGCAAATACACCTCTTACAGAGACTGAAGCTTGACTGTGGGCCCTTGGGCCCAAAGTGACGGAGACCTGGCCTGCGGCACTTTTTCGGAGGAGTCTAACACCCTAAAACTGGACCTGCGCAAAGCCTTGCACCCAGAAACTGACTGGAGTGTGGCAGTAACGAGATCCGGCAACAAGGTGCCACTGCGACTTCAGTTCATATTTATGCCAACTCCGAAAGCTGTCCATCATCTGCTCCACTGATGCTCTTCAGCCACATCCTTGCTGTAATTGTAAGAGGCCTCATCAGAACCATGGCATGCACGCCTTCCTAGATGTGAGAAAGGTGCTGTGTGCTGCTGCTAACAGGCTGGCCCCCAACAGCCAAATGCCTTCAGGTCTTAATGTAGCGAAGGAAAGGCTGAACACATTGTGAAATACAGAGCACATTGATGAATTATCTGATTCTGAGCCTAAATGCACACTACTGCAACTATTCCTGAAAAGAGGGGCGCCACCTTGACCAGAAGGAGAAGGAAACCAAGGGGAGGAATAGGACAGCCGATTGAGGAGCAACTAGCCCCAGCGCCTAGTTCACTTAATTGTATCCGATCATTATTGCACATGTAGAATTTAGTTATGGTGTGTAATAAAGTGTTTTTCTTTTTAAAAGTGTGATTCTTGAGTTCTGATCTTGAGCACCGCCAACACTACCTGCCTGAAAAGCCTGTGACTGCTTGCCATTCCCACCACAGCGAGTCAAGTGCTAAAGGGGTTGTCTTGGCCTAGTCTGCAGAGCCATAGTAGCCAAAGCAGGCACACATGCCCGCTGCGCCAGCATGGGACTTGTGTAGCACGGCCCCTGGTATTACAGTCACCTAGAGAGCACCATGGCATATTGCTGTACGGGTTTATTATTTCTACTTGGCAGAAAACATTTTTCATTGGAAAATACTTAGTCTGAGAATAAAAAATATGCAAACACATCTTTATTCTTTTGCACGTGATCTACTTGAAAACGTGTGACTAAGGCGTAATTATTTCCTTTTTCTGTTGGTTTTGTTTCATTAAATAAGTTGCTGCTGCCTATATGAGTCTGTGATTATCTGAAAAAATTCTGCAGTTCAAGGATGGATTCTGTTTTTTGAGATGCACTTGCCACATTTTTGACAGGGTGAAAGGAGCATTTTTTAAGTCCTCCTTTCTTAGTTCCAACCTGTATATGAACTTTGCAGGACCTCTGTTTGGTACTGAACCGGCCGCTATAAAAGTGGCAGAAAAAACAGGTGCTAACAGTTGACGGATGAAGTCTGGAGCATGCTATTACTGTTTAGTGCCTTCAACTTCGGATAATCTGCCCCTAAGTGTCGCAGTCCTTTCAAGTAGGATTCCATCTGTCTTATAAAGATGAGCATTGAACGAGAATAAGCCCCTTTGATCTACTTCTGTGCAAAGAGGCAGCTCTTTAATAAAGTCACTGAACATCCAGATCCCAGTTATTTGTAGGATTTCAGTGTTTGGTATTTTTAGTAAACAATCTGTGCTGTATAAGCTTTTGTTTACAGTATGTAGGACACGCTGCATGACCTACTTAAATCTCTACACCAAGCTAGACACACAGAGACTATCGAGAAAACACAATGCTCGTTTTCTTTGACAGATTAAATGAATTTTTAAATGAGTTAATGAATTGCTGTGAATGGCTATAACTTCAGTAGCTGCGACTGTTCAGATCTTTGGTGTCAGTCAGTGATTGACTGCCTTACTGCCTTCACCAGCCACAGCATTCTCGGGCTAGAACTGTAAAAGAGTTGAAAAGAGATTTCTGAGAAGCGCTCTTGTCTAACAAGCGTGAGGTTATTAGAGACAGGAACCGTGAAGCCTTTCCCCTCTTGTGGTACCTAGGGATGTCGCCAAAGCAGAGGCAAAATGCTATCTCTTCATTCCAGTGCTGTCACTTTTAACAGACGTCACTAGTGGTCCGTTCAGCCTGCACTGTGTAAAGTACAGTGAGACATTTCAAAATGTTAAAATATTAACAGTTTGAATAAAATCTCTGAAAGTGTACATTTTAGAGATATTTCCCACCACTGAGGAGGCAGGAGCGTGTGGCCGAAAACCTTTTTTAAGGCCACACAGACAGATACTGACTTTCATTTCAACTGTTATGAATCATCAGGCAACCCGGGGTTCTGTGCAATGCCTTTGTGTATGTTTCTTGCATATATGTTCACCACTTGAGCACTGCGTTGCCTACACCATCTTTACATTATATACAACTCGCCGATATCCAATAACGTGTATCAAGGATTCACAAAGAGAAAAGTATCATGTGCTCATTTGATGTTTTAAAATAAGAAATGAATGATTAAATGACGTTACATACCTCGGAGTCATATGAGGGACATTGTGATAAATGAGTCCCACAGGACAGTTGCTGCATTCAAATATGTTCTGCTTGGTCCTTTTGGGCCGATAGGGTCGTCTTTGATACAGCTGACGTAACAATGCCTGCTGCTAGAGCCTGCAGCAAACTGAGAGGTAGGCCTCAGAGCTTAGTTACAGTTGCAGTTTAAAACAAGAAAGCGGAATTGTTTTTTCTTCTTTCTGCTTCTGATATTTTTTTACAAATAGAAAATATGATCGGCCGAACTGAGGTATTTATGGCAACGTTTGTTTTGCTATACAATACCATGCAATAGGTAATTACAGGAAAGACAACATCTCTGCATGTTTGAGGTACAGCATTTTTTGTTATCTTACTTAAACTAAACTGATTCTGATATGTTTTTTCAAAAATCACTAACTGCTTTTTGGTGTGTTAAATTACACACTGCAGATTCTGCTTTTATGCCTCTGGAATGCAAGGAACATGAAAGAGAATGACAAAGGATTTATTCATTCATTTACTCTTTATTTCGGTCAGTTACAACCATAAAAGATACAATTTAAAAACAGCATTTCATTTGTATTACTATTTCTTCTTTCCACTTTACATAAATCAAAAGGTGGGTGGGACACAAGGACAAAAGGATAGCAGATACTATTGTGCATTTATATACTCAGCCTTTACACGCCATAAAACCTATCTAATTCATAAATACACATTTTTAAAACAAGCTAAGCATCCTTATAAAAAATTTAAAAACATACACATTTTCACAATATACAGGATGGTTGAGTCGCGTGGATTTTAACCCAATTGGAAAGTGCTAGTGCATTTCTTATTCAGCTTTTTATTATAAATCTGGTCAAGTAGGATTTGTTCCTTAAAACTTTAACCCCCTTCTCTTCCTTATCAGAAATACATTAAATAGAAACCTACTTACAGAAAAAAACTATTATTTGTGAGGGATCGGTTCTTAAAATGCGCTCAGCATCACTACAACTCCTAATACCTAGATGCCTAAAAAGGAGTTTAATCCAGCGTTTCCTTGCAGAGTTATATGCCGTACAGAAGAATAGTATGTGAGCATCATTTTCCTTTACTACCTCTACGCATAGGGGACACAAATCACTTCCCTTGCCCCCCTTTTCTCCCATCCAACTGGATATATTAACACCTATTTGCAAAATTCCGTATCTAAATTGCAAAAATAGAGATTTTGCTAACGGACGTTCTATCTCGTCCAGAAAAGACTCTAGACGAGCAACATATTTATAGTCTAAGAACTTCATAGTTAAAGGCCAAACAGTCGAACTATGCAACAGACTATTTGCTATATGGGTCCAATATGTCACTTTTAAGTGTTTTTTACAAGGGGCCGTTAGATGTTGGGGATTTAAGAGTCTTATGGGAAGGGTCATGGTGTGACCATGTATCATGAGAAATAGAATACCCTTTGCCATACATTAAAAGGGTATTCCAAGGTACACACAAGTTCCCTGATGTTAATAAAGAACTTGGCCTTCATTGCTCATTTCTTTATAAAGCCATGGAATGTCTCAAAGATTTGCAATATCCTTATATTGTACAGCAGGCGGTATTTATCCCATATTTATAAGCTTGCAGTGTTTTTAGGTTGAGCCTGGGTAGCACATGCACTGCTCTGTGGCATGCTGTATTGGAGTATGGAATAGAATTGCCGCCCACTCTCCACCCATAGTTGTCATTGGCTTATGTCATTGTCCTTCGGAAGTGTTGGCTTCTGATTTGTTAATAGGCTTGTTAGTCCCTCCTTACTACCATCTTGTCTTCAGCTGTAACCTCCCATGAGGAGTGGCCCTTTTACTTCGGTTGTTTCACAATACGTCTTTTTTAGTCTTAAGCACTATGAGTTTTTAGGTCTCCTCCTATTAATCACGCAAGTGATAATAGGACGAGAGTATTGAGGGCAAACCAAGCTCTGAAACCACCAGGCAGATTACGTCGAGTGCATGTGCTTGTGCACGCGCTTACCATTTGCTCCCCGAGCCGCCTGCCTCCGAGAGCTTCACTTCAAAGGGATCCGCTCCCCCACCCCCTTCTTCACACTTTTCACGGCTGCCAGGCCGTGTCTCGCATTTCTCCTCCCCCCCTCCCCACAGCAATGCCAAGAGCTTGTTTTTAAACTTCCTGAAATAGGCGTAAAATATTCTCTAGCTTTATCGATTCTGCAAACCTCTTCGCCTTTGACTGTGATCGCAGCAGCATTGCAGCTTTCCATAGCATGAGCTGCTATGCATATTAAATCACTGTTAAACGAGCATAGTCTACAGCGCGGCCATTTATGAAACTACCGAAGGTTTCTCAATCAGACTCCTCGTAGTGATCGCATCGACCTTCGTTGGATGAAAGTTTACGTCTGCACTACCACGAGTCAACATGTTTGACCAACAGTTTACCCACCCAAATCTTCAGTGGACATTGTCTCAAAAGCTTGAGAAATATTCCAGGAGCTGTGGCGTCCTTTCTGCCCTTTCAAGCTGGTCTTAAAGGCCTTTTTGTGTACAGTAACTTCAGGCACGCACTTCCCAATGGAGCATTTGAAGTTCGCCTCAGACAGCAGGCTTCCACTCCTAATCACATTCAAATGCGCGTTCAAAGCTCTCTGTAAACAGCGTGCTTGTCCGAGCCGGGCTGCAGCCGCAGGCAGCGCACACATGCCTCCTGCAGCTCGCACTCAGAGTATGGCTTTCAGAGCAATCAAAGGACTGCCTGAAATTGCATTAGCAGAGACTTGTAATTAGACCCTCTATTAGGCTCTTGAAGGCATGATGCCACATTGCCTCGGGCCCTTTGTTCGCTTGCCACTGCCTCCGCCTACCATTGGATAACAAACGTTGGCAAAGTCAATGGGCTTGGCATACGCATAGGGTGCGAAGGGATGAATCCTATGCATAGCATCAGAAAACTGTCATCAAGGATTGGAGTGGTGTGAAACTATAAAAAGGCCTGTGGAGTGACTGCGAGTGGTACATTTGTGGTTGTTTTGTTTGGGAGTGTAGGCTGGCTCTGTTTTGTGTTGCAGACGGTAGGATGGAATGAGGACTAGTGTTGTTTGTGTGCATTGGGGGGATATCTGTTACTTAGGCAGAGCAGATATACTGTGCATTCTATGTGCGCTGAGTTCAAATGAGGCACACGTATGCACAGTGTGGTGCTTATATGGTAATTGCAGGGTAGGTATCCTGTGCGTCGTCACAGTACGTGCCTAGCAGGTGTTGATTGCACGCATGACATGTTTACAAATGGTAAATCATATAGCTATGCCTGCCGCGCAACTGGATTGCAGAATGTATGCAGTGCGTGTATTATATTGAAGGGAACGTCCGAGAATGTATGCCGTGGACACTATACACATATACATGCTCTGTATTCTCGAAGGTAAGGGACGTTTCTAAACACATCGTGTGCATTGTTTGACTATTTAACGCGTCTACCTTGTATTGAAACATTGTGTTGACGTGTTTTGGTGTCTATTCTGCATGCGAGCTGAGGATGTTTTGAGTATATTTACAACAAGGGGTGGTGAGGGACAGAGTCTCTGAATTAAGCAGAAAGCTCTCACCCAGTCAAGAGATCAGGGCTAGATCCAACAGCGTTTTTTAGCTCAATGCACCATCTGTTTTGAGAGCACGTGTCAAATGTTGGATGTATACACATGTCGAGGATGATTTATATGCCCTCAAAAATGTCTCCGTAAACCTGGTGTGTACTATGTGCTTTTGTCGGCATGTGTGTGTTTATGCTGCAGGCAGTGCATCTGTACACATTGTGTTGTAAGTCTGCTCTGATAATTGACTTTTTTGTTTACCCGTAGATACACACCGGCTGGAAATTGTATGTCTGTGACAAATGGTGACCATGTGCAATATGAGTGTATCCGCACTGCATGCTGTGAATGTATGCATATACATTGTGTGCAGACATTCATAGATACTTTGAGTGTACAAATACCAATGCGTGCTAGAGCATAACAACTGTAAATTTGGTGTATTCAATCATTCATTAGTATCCACAATCCAATGATCAAGATGGGGGCTCTGAATCCTCCTACCTAAGAGTCCGATTAGAGGTACACCAGGGTTCCTCAAAGCCTTGTTGTGCCTTTCTGCCCTCTGTTAGACTCGTTTTTTTGTGCCTTTCTGCCCTTTGTTAGACTCGTTTTTCCCTTGTTTTTTTTGCCCTTATGCCCTCTGTTAGACTCGTTTTTTGTGCCTTTGTGCCCTCTGTTAGACTCGGTTTTTGTGCCTTTCTGCCCCGTTAGACTCGTTTTTTGTGCCCTTCTGCCCTCTGTTAGACTAATATTTCCCTTGTTTTTCTGCCCTTCTGCCCTCTGTTAGACTCGTGTTTTGTGCCTTTCTGCCCTCTGCATCACCACATCATCACTCAGCGCTACCCCAGCATCACTCAGCACCACCACATTATCACTCAGCACCACCACATTATCACTCAGCACCACCACAGCACCACCCAGCACCACCACAGCACCACCACAACATCACTTAGCAGCACCACTCAGCACCACCACATTATCACACAGCACCACCACATTATCACTCAGCACCACCACATTATCACTCAGCACCACCACAGCACCACTCTGCACCACCACAGCATCATTCAGCACCACCACAACACCACTCAGCAGCAGCACAGCACCACTCAGCACCACCACATTATCGCTCAGCACCACCACATTATCCCTCAGCACCACCACAGCACCAATCAGCACCACCACAGCACCACTCAGCACCACCACAGCACCACTCAGAACCACTCAGCACCACCACAGCACCACCACAGCACCACTCAGCACCACCATAGCACCACTCAGCACCACCACAGCATCACTCAGCACCACTCAGCACCACCACAGCATCACTCAGCACCACCACAGCACCACTCAGCACCACCACAGCACCACTCAGTGCAAACACAGCATCACTCAGCGCAACCACAGCATCACTCAGCACAACCACAGCATCCCTCAGCGCAACCACAGCATCACTCTTCGCAACCACAGCATCACTGGTTCAAATATGTTCTCTCAATGTTTCAAGCTTTATTACAAATGTCACAAAAAGATGTTAATATTTCACTTCTGTTCTTGGATTTTCGTCACAATAAAATATACTGAACATAATCTTCACAAAAGTTATTTACAAAAGTTTAAGCTATTGCCATTATAAATTACAATCACTTTTATTTAAGTATTCATTATTTAAAAAAATTAAAAACCATTGTTATTTGTTATATCAATACATCTAAGTCACGTAAATACAAAACATGTTGCATTACAAATGCTATAGATGTCACATTTGCGAAAGTTATAACTATTGGCATTGTAAATGACAAAGCTATTAATTTAGCTATTTTCAAAAACAACACATAAATAAAAAAATTGTCATTTACAAGACCAATAGCTCAAACTTTCCTAATGCGAGACCTATTGCATTGCAAATGCTTGTTCCTACTGTAGTCACTGCATGCTTTCCTGTAACATTAAGCTCGCCATACGTGCTTTCACTTTCTAAGCAGCCGGGAAAATGCAGCCACTTCTTTAAATAGATCTCACATTTACAAGAGTTGGTGCTATTGGCATTGTAAATGACAATGAGATAAATAAAAGGCATTGTCATTTACAATGCCAATAACTTAAACTCTTGCAAATGCGAGACCTATTGCATTGCAAATGCTTTTTTTTATATATAGGCCATCTGTCCACTCCTTTACCTATAATCAGCCACAGCTGCCAAGGTTGCCCCATCAGGGGTGACATCCTCAGCCTATTGTTGGTGTGGACAACAACACCTTGCATTCTGGGACATTTCGTTTTGTCTTCCCATATATATGGATCAAAATATTCCAGCATGAACACAACTGTTTTCTAACAGGCACTGGCAAACCCAATTGATTTTGGTTTATTAAAGCTGTATTAGCATACTATATAGCCTTTCAGAGCACAAGATTGGGAGCACAATTGGGAGCAGGTTTCATATGAGACAAAAAGCAGGATAACATAGGAAAAGAGTAGGGAGAGGTGAGTAAAGCAACAACAAAGGAGAGAGAAGAAGTAGTAGTATAAAGAAGTAGTGGTACAAATATTATAAAAAAAGAGATACCAAAAAATATCTCTATAAGAAAAAGAAAATGTGTTGAGGGAAAGCATCTCCTCTCCTATAAAACAAAAAGCATGACCACAAAAAACATTAAATAAAGCAATCAAATACCATACACATAAGCAACATTTAACCTTTAAACAAGGCAAATATAATAAATACATCCTAAACAACAACCAATGATGTTCCTCAAAATCATAGAAACCTAGTAACTAACCAGCCATCAACCAAAAGAACAGTAACTAAACATAGCACAGTAATGTAAAACATATAAACACTTTAAGAAAATCTAAATTTACTTGCACTTAAGACACAATATTATACTAAATTTACAACTTCACTCTAGACAGTATAGGAAATATTGCTACTTACATCAAAATACATCTATGTACACTACTACAAACTTACAAACATTAAATACTTACAATAAAGTTGAAAATTAATAGTAACATTAAAAACGTTTTTGCTTAACCAATGACACACTCAATCCTCTCCTACAATGACTGCTCCAATCTCCAACTAATGAAGACTAAATCATATAGCCACTTTAAAAAAGGGTATATTAATGAAAAAATATTGACTAAACTCCCTAGAAATCAAAATGTACTTTAATACAAAAAATAAAAAAACAAATATTAAAATAAACCAACAAATGTGTGTTTTTTTCAAAACAACACACAAGATATATGTGAATTATATGTGTGAAAATATGAATGTTTGATATGTAATATAATTTAAATATAAAAGAATGTGCATAAAGAATTACAAAACTTGTATGGAATAAACACAGTCTGTAAAAATTATATGAAAATGTAAACAAATGTTAAAAGATGTTCTACACAATGGAAATGTATGTACAAACATAATAAAATATATTAATAATATTTGTGACCTCTGAAATATTACTTACAAACGTAATTGTAATACATGTATTTACAGCAGGTTTATATATTTATTTCAATGGGAAAACATATGTGATTGAATGAACAAATAAACAACAAAGGAATAAGAAAAATATTTTGTTTTTTGAAAAATACATGCAAATTGAAAGCAACTAAAGAATTATTTTTTTCTACTGTAAACAAAAATAAAAGTGATATTCTATGATACACAATGCATACTGTATTAATTCCAAATACTGCAGCAAAAATATGCTTACAAAAATAAATAAAAATAAAAACCAATGTATGTAAATATATAAAACATAAAATACTAAATGACTGTTAGCCACACACAGAACACCAAAAAATAAACTTATACAATTAATCTAAAAAGTTACAGGACTTCCACAACTATTAACACAGTTCAAAAAGTCCAACCTAAATACAGCTCAAAGTTAGGACTTGCCAAATTACAGGTTAGGAATTCCTACTCCAAACAAAGCTACATTGGGGATAACGTTGAAAATTAAGAGGTACGAATTAACTATTTCCCCTCTAATCTAAGCTATTTTGGAGAATGTTTAGTGCACAGAGTAGTTTAAATTTACTATACTCACTCAAATCTAGGCTACGTTGGAGAAAGTATTGGACATTCAAAAGTTTAGACCTACTATTTCGACTCCAACCGATGCTAAAGTTGCTGGCCACTGAAGGGTTTAGACTTACTATTCTCACTCCAATCTAAACTACATTTGTTATGTTAATAACAACTTCTAAAGTGCATGGTCACCCATAGGTTTCATGCCGCTAATCATGAGGAGTGTAGCACCGAAGTGACTATTCATAGGCCTGCTCAAACAGCCAGGTTTTTATAGCTTTCTTGAAGCCCAGGAGGTTGTCAAAGCTCCTGATTGCCAGGGGAAGAGAGTTCCAGAATTTAGGAGCTAGGTAGGAGAAGCGGCAACCTCCTTGCCGTTTCCGTTTGAAGCAGGGGATGGTTAACAGGTGGAAGTGGGCCGATCGGAGACTTTGCAGAGGTGCGTGCTTTATGATCATACTAATAATGAATCTGGGGCTTTTACCATGCAGGGCCTTAAAGGCTAAGTATCCAGTCCTAAAGGCTACCCGTTGGGCCATCGGCAGCCAGTGGAGTTTCAGCAGCCCGGGTCTGTCTGAAAGCCATTTAGGCTGTTTGTGGATAAGTCTTGCTGCCTGATTCTGGACGATTTGTTGGCATTTTAGTAGGCAAGCTGGCAGGCCGAGGTAGATTGAATTCGAAAAGTCAAGCCGCGAGAGGACCAGAGCTATCACCACCTGTATGAGGGCCGATTGGGAAAGCAGGTGGGCGATTTTCTTGATTTCGCGCAGTTGAAAGAAGCTAGAGGAGATCACCGCTCCCACCTGTCCTCTGAGCGATAAATCAGGATTGATGGTAACCCCTAGACTTTTCACCGATTGGGAGGGAGTGGGGTTGGCCCCAGTTTCGCTGGCCAGTAGTGCGGGCCCTAGCAGATCTCGCTCTTCCCAGGGAGGACTAATTCTGTCTTGCCTGGGTTGACTTTCAGGTGGGTCAGATCCATCCAGCGCTGGATGTGAAGCATGATGGCCTGAAACTCAGCAGCAGAGTCAGGGGAGTCCAGTGGGAATATAAGCTGAAGATCGTCAGCGTAGTTAAAAATGGTGATCTTTCTGTTTTTTAATGAGTGGATCAGGGGCCTGAGATAAAGAATGAACCGTAGTTGGGAGAGAGAGGAGCCCTGTGGGACCCCATCTGTGGAGGTGAGCTTGGGGGCGGTGAAAGTTCCGAGCCTTACTGCTTGTGTACCGTCAGTGAGGAAAGATTTAATCCAGCTGAGTGCGGGTCCTCGCAGGCCTGCCTGCTCGACACGTTTCAACAAGATGTTATGGTTGACTGTGTCGAATGCGGCTGACAGATCCAGGAGCACCAGAGCCTGGTGGGCACCCCTGTCTGCATTTGCTCTGAGAGTGTCCAGGACTGCAAGGATCACAGCCTCAGTTGAGTGCGCCGGTCAGAAACCGGCTTGATTTGGCTCTAAGTAGTCTGATAGTTCATTGAAGCTAGACAGGCACCTGGCTACATGGGCCTCCAGTATTTTGGCCAGAAAGGGGGGGAGCGAAATAAGGCAGTAGTTCAAGGGATTCGCGGGGTCGGCCCGTGTGTTTTTTAATAAGGGGAACAACCGTCGCATTCTTGAAGGTGCTGGGAACCTTGCCCTGAACAAGTGACTCGTTGAGAAAAGGGAGGCATGACAGAGAAGATGTCTTTTAAGACATACAGTGGACAACTATCATTAGGCGACCCAGATTTAACACGGGTCATTAGCTCCAATATTGTTTTGGGGCAGATAGGAGGAATGAGGTCTAGTGTGGATTGGTTGCTGGAACTATGGTGTTAGGGCTGCTGGCTTTGATGGTGGAGATTTGTCCAAAAAAGTTGTTCAGGGAGTTGCAGAGCTCTTGAGTAGGTGCCTGAGTAGGCGATGTTCTCTCGTCATTGCACAAATCATTCACTATCTTAAAGATTTCTTTAGATTTGTTGTGGACATTTAGTATTCTAGTAGAGAAGTAAGCCACTTTAGTGTCGACAATGACTTTTTTATACTCTCTACGGGCTTCAAAAATTGCTCCTTGTCTTCAATGGAGTATCTTACTCTCCATTTTCTCTCTTTTTGGCGCA
The DNA here is from genome assembly GCF_964263255.1 of Lissotriton vulgaris. Taxonomy (NCBI): domain Eukaryota; kingdom Metazoa; phylum Chordata; class Amphibia; order Caudata; family Salamandridae; genus Lissotriton; species Lissotriton vulgaris. Next base: position 2,061,201,727 of record NC_141689.1, on the reverse strand, counting down.
GCTTGAGTTTTTGTTTTTTGAGATCAATGGTGAACCATTTGTGGGCGTCTGAGTGGCGGGAGTCGGAAAATGTAGCAATCGGGACATGTACATTACTTGCCGACAATAGCTACTCAGAAATGTTCTCTTCCATGGAATTGACGTCAGGGCTGAAGGTGAGTAAAGACGTAGGCAAGGTGTTAATGAAATTCGACTTATCTAGGAATTTCCTCTTCCTGGTCACGCCTCCCGCCAATGTAATGGGGTTGTTATTGCCACTGATAGTAGCTGTAAACTGTATCCAGTGGTGATCTGACCAAATGCATGGGGTGATTATGGGCAACGAGAGTGAGATATTGTGGGACTATATTTGATCCAAAGTGTGTCCCTTTTCATGAGTAGGAGTGTATAGATGCTGGGCCAGGTTCAAGTTGGAGAGAAGCTCAGAGAGTTCTGCAGCATGGGGCCCGCCCGAGACATCATTGAACCAGTAGTTCAAATCTCCAACGAGTGGAACCTTAGCATGATTTACAACTAGGGTGGCCATTTGCTCACTTAAGGAGATAGGGAAGGTGGGCATTGCCTGAGGGGGTCGGTAAATAAGCACTAACACTAGTGACCCTGTGTCAGTGTTGAGTTTGACAACAATGTTCTCGACCTCCAGGAGGACAAGGTAGGTCATGGTGGTGAATTTGTAGTCTTTGTGGATTATGGCGGCAATACCGCCACCCAGCTTCCATGGGGGCCGGTTGGCCGCCAGGATGTAGTAGTCAGAGGGGAGTGCTGCTAAGATGTCGGGCGAGGAATCCTGGGTAAAACAGCTTTTGGTGATCAGGAGGACATCAGGTTTATCAGAGGTAAGCAGCAAAAAGATGTTGAGTTGGTGCTTTACCAGGGAACTTGTGTTGAGGTAAAGAAAGCAGAGGATAGTTTGATTTTCTGTTGTGGGATTGATAATTGAGGGGGAGTAGGGGCTGGGAGCTGCAGGGAGGACGTGCCCCGGCTGAGTTTGGAGGATGCCGTTAGCCAATATACGACTGTAAGTAGTGGGGCCCAAGGAGGGGCAGTATTGCACTAGTGATCTTAGCTATCTGGAGGAATAGCTGGTAGTTTGGCCATAATCTGTGCCCCTGGGCCCGGCCCAGCGCGGACGGAGGCAGACGGATTTGCCTTTAGTGCGCCACCGGCACGCCCGCTGTGCGCGTCCCCTGTGCTCCAGCGATATGTCAAGCATTTTCTACCTGGCCTGCCTCTAGCTCCTCCTACTTACAGCCGATTGGCTAATCCCTAGAGGTTGGAGAACGGGCAAGGGATGTCACGATTTAGCGGTGGGTTATTGCAATTTGGCTTCAATTCTATACACAGGTAATTTTGTAAAACAATAGATTTTCGAGCAGTCTAATCAATTTTTAAAAACAAGCGCTGGCAAGTAGAGAAATGCGTGGCAACATCCAACTCAATTGCCCACTTCCCGCGATGCAGCTGCTTCTGTACCTGGCCCCACCTCTAGCTCCTCCTTCTTACGGTCGATTGGCAAAGGCCTAGGGGTTGGAGAACGGGCATGGGACGTCAGGATTTAGCGGTGGGTTATTGCAATTTGGCTTCAATTCTATGCACAGGTAATTTTTAGAACAATACGATTTTCAAGCAGTCTAATCAATTTAAAAAACAAGCGCTGGCAAGCAGAGAAATGTGTGGCAGCAGCCAACTCAATTGCTCCCTTCCCGTGCTGCAGCCGCTTTTGTACCTGGCCCCGCCTCTAGCTCATCCCCCTTACGACCGATTGGCTAAGGCCTAGGGGTTGGAGAACGGGCAAGGGACGTCAGGATTTAGGGGTGGGTTATTGCTATTTGGCTTCAATTCTATGCACAGGTAATTAACATTGGGGAAAGTGTTGGACAATGAGGTGCTAACGTTTACTATTCCCACTCCAATCTAATCTATGCTGGGGAAAGTGTTGAACATTGAAGGTTTAAGATTTACTATCTCCACCCTAGTCTAAACTACTTTTGGGAAAGTGTTGGACCTTAAGGGGTTCTGATTTACTATACTCATTCCACCCTAAAGTGCACTAGGGAAAGTGTTCGAGATTGTTCCCATTTCAATAAAATCTATGTTGGTGACTAAGCATGGGTGAATTTTGCAAATCTGGCCTTCGCGAATTTTGCGGATTTGCAAATTCGCAATCCGCAAAATCCGCAAATTCCCGCGAATTTGCGGATTTTTTTTTTTTGTGTTCGCAAGTGTTTCTGCCAGTTCGCGAGGATTTGGTACTAGTTCGCAATTGCGAACGTACTTGTCGGCTCGCAACGGTCGCCACTATGTTGTTTCTACATCTGGTTCATCATCACAGCCTCCCAGCACCCTCTGTTTCACCACTGCCACCCTCTCTTTGACCCATGCCACCCTCTGTTACATCAATGCCACCCTCTAGTACATCATCACTGTAGAAGATGGGGGGGAAAAGCAAGCCCACCTGCCCTGCTTGAACTGACATGAATTAATTTGGGGTTAGTTTATTAACAACACCTGCCCTGCCCCAACTGACAATAATGAATTAGGGGCTAATTAATGTGTCACTGAATTTGAAGTTCCAGCCTGGCACCTGCTTGTCTGCTCCCTTAGCTGTAAATCAGGACCTTTGTGGCATACAGTTAAGGCAACCGAATTCTGGAGGGCCCCCTCAGGAAGCACTACAGGGAATCGTTACAAATGATGAGGTTGACCTTTTGCACCTGCTCATTGCTTTTGCTTTTGCAAAAATCGTTTTTTGTTTTTTTCGCGCTATTCGCGAGGCGCGGCGTCGTGCGAAACCGACCGCGGAAGCCGCCAATTCGTGCGAATGAGCTTTATATTTTTTGCGGCTTGTTGTTTCGCGAGTTTTTTTGCAGTATTCGCGAGCCGCTTGCAGCGCAACACGCAAATTTACCCCAAGGTCGAGTACGGGCGCAGCCATTTTGTTTGCGTGACGTAGTTCCGTTTCCGCCCGCTATGTATAATCTCGTAAAGTTAGCGCATTGCGAGTACAAGTTTGCACGAGATCGCGAGGAAAATCTCGTGGGAACTTACTTTCGCGCTCGTGAACGGGCGGCGGCCATCTTGTTTTTCATTCATTTCCTGTGTCTGGGCATGGTGTTTAATCCTCTTGCTATCTTTGCCATCCTTTGCTTGTTTTCAGTTTTTTTTTAACGATTTTGCTTCTTATCTATCCCTCTCTTTTCCTAGCTGTATATTTTTGTCTTTTCTGCTATTTTTCTTTACTTTTAAACTACTTTTTTAAACTCTTTTCTTTTCTTCTTCCCTATCCTATTCCTTCTTAATTTTCTACTTCCTACCTTACCTGCCCAGACCATGGTGAAGCCAGGCGCCGTGAAGCTGCCCAGGCACTTGAGGGCCGCAGCGGCGGCGGGGAGGAGGAGTCCTGGACCCCGTGCCAGGACAGCATGCGGTCGAGTGAGGGGGGAGCAGGAGACGCGACGGGAGATCTTCAGCCCGGAGGAAGTGGGCGCGCTGGTCTACTTCGTCCAGCGCCGCCTGCCCAGGACCATCGCGGGAGGCGGCAGGATCGCGGCCGGCGGCTACAACATCCGGGAGCGCCGGAAGCGGTGGGAGAAGGTGTGCTGGGCCATGTCCCACCTCTACGGGGTCCAGCGCACCTACAGCCAGGCCACCCACCGCTGGACGGACCTCCTGGACCGGGAGCGCGACCTGCTGGACCAGCTCGGCTTGGAGATCCCCGGGCTTGGTGAGTAGTAGTAGCTATATCACTCACTACTATGTTTTCTCCTGCTCTGTTTTGTTGTATTGCAAATATTTTTTTTTTACATGGAGCAAGCCAATAATGCCGCTGATGACGATTACATTATAGTTAAATTATATTTCAAAATCTTCTGTGCATTTCAGGTGCACTGCTCTCCTTCTCAGTGGCGTTGCTACTATGCTTATTTGTTTTCTATTTTGTGGTCTCATTGGCCTGAGTAACTATTATGTATGAGTGTACTTTACAGAACTGCGTAATGCTAGACACTAGGGGGCAGATTACATTTACAAGCCCCTTGCGCCACGTTTACGTTGCCTTGCGTGACGCAACAGCGACGTAAACGTGGCGCATCCCTGCGAGTCATTTACAGCGTGACGCATCTAGGGAGATGCGTCATGTTATAAAGCCATGGGCCTACACCACAATGGGTGCATTCCTAGTACGCAGGGTGGGCGCGGTCCGGCGGCTGTGCGCCTCGCAAAAGTGCCTGCGTGAAATCTACAAGATTTAACGCAGGCACTTCTGCGACGCTGCTACGTCAATTCAATTCCTTATGCCTGCTTGAAGCAGGCGTAAGGACTGACACAGCATGTTAAGTATTGGGTGGCCCTGAGCATTACTGGAGTTGCATTGCGTTGGCGACGTGACTCCAGCGATGCGCCGCTCTTACGTGACGAGATGTGTCACGCAAGTGCCTACCCTTGCGCCAGGGCGTGCCGCATTGTAAATGAGGCGCATCTGCCGTGTCGCAAGGGTAGTTTTGCGTGACTCATTTGATCTGGCGAAGTATGCCCCTAAGGGGCAGAATTGCAATTACCGTCGCATCCCTGCAAAGTAGCAGGGATGCGCCATTAATTGTGCGGCCTGCTACCACCACCAAACATGGTGCGCCGTATTTGCAATGCGGCGCACCATGGGCCCAAAATGTCACCGAAGCTTTACTGCTGGAGTTGCGTCGCAACGATGGCGCAGCTCCAGCAATGCTCTGGGGTACCCTATCTCCCCAATGCTGGGTCAAGACGTACGTCTGCTTCAAGCAGGTACAGGGTTTGTGTGACGCATCATTGTCCTAAAGGTGACTGATTGAAATTTTGTAGATTTCCCTCAGCCACTTTTAGGATGTGTTCCAGCGCAGGAATGCCCTCCCTTGCGCCGGAGCGCCCCCTGATGGCGCAGGGCTTTATAACGGGATGCATCTCCCAAATACGTCACGTTGTTATAATATTATACGCCGCACCATGGCGCCTTTTTTGTTAAGCTGCTGCGTCACAAAAGTCACGCAAGAACGGAGCAAAAGAGCCGCAAGGGGCTTAAATCTGCCCCTTCCTTTGTACCCCTGACAATAAGAAAAATAGTGGCGGTGGATTGATAGTTTGACTATTTAAATGACTGGTTATGTAGAAGGCAACTGTTAGTGTTGTCACTGATCTGACTGAAATCACAATGGAGTTTGTCTGTCACTTTGCGTCTTGCCTGCGGACTGCTGCCTGCCAGTTCTAGGTGAACCTTTCAGTACTTTGTTTAGTGAGTTACGTGACTTTAGAAGTCGCAGGTCCGCAAATCAATGAAAACTAACCCTAATCAATGTAATTTCGTGGAAATATTTTGTTATTGTTGTTTTGAAATGTTTGATTTGGTTGACATTGACAAGCAACAATCATCCATGTTTTCTGTTCTTTCTTTCATGTTGTACGTCAGCTCCCCCCAGGGGCGAGGGGAGGACACAGGAGCAGCAGGCGGCGGATGCTTTTGAACAGGGCCAAGATCGGGCAGGCGAGGGCTCCTTTGCTGGCCCCAGTAAGTTTTCATTTTAGACTAGTACCTATTTTTCCTAGCGTTCCTCATTTGATTTTTTCAAAATCGTCTTTGATCTTCTTGTAGACTGTATCTAAATTCTTATCCTGCTTCTACTATGACTCCCTGTGGTATTACTAGATTATTCTTATTAGTCTGTCTGTGTAGCTAACTAAGATTGCACGGTTGGCGAAAACTCCCATTCTAGTCAGCAATAGCTCTATCAACTTAGTGCAGTCCTCTGGGATTGTCCATAATGTCTTTTGAAGTGTTCTATCTGGACTCATGCTTGCAAAAATTGCAAAACCTTTCGCTCAGTCACTCTAGTCTGGACAAAAAAACACAGAGTCTATTTAAGTTTAAAAGCTTTATTAAAAGTAAACACATTTATTAAAATGAAGTCATAATAAAACTAAACGTTTAACTGATAATGGAAAAGAGGTTAGTGCTGACGATTAATTGAAGACATTTCTTGTGGTCGAGCCGAGCTCTCACCTGGTTTAAACTTGATCTTGTTGTTAGAAGTCCATCTTCTGTCTGTGTGGAGAAAAATGGTGCGTGTTAAAAAACCAGCCTTCATCAGTTGTGCCAAAAAGTGCAGCAAGACAACCTTCCCTGGAAAAAGGGACATTTTTTTTAACTTTAAAGTAGACAGTCACAAATTACATTGTTTTCACATGTCTTCATTCCTAGACCAAATACTAGTGAGTGCTTTATTCTAACATTCTTAAATGTACTTTGTAGGTGGAACATCTGGTGGCGGGGCCAGCGTGGAGGTGGTGGTGCTCGACACGGAGGCGGAGGGCAATTCTTCAGGGGAGGAGGCGGCGGCTGTGAGAGTTGAGACGGTGGTGGTGGCGGCCAGAGGTAAGCTCTTATATATTCCTTACTTATTGAGATTGAAGACGTGGCTGGGAAAGCAAGAATATGAGATGCATGGCTGGGTGAATGATGAAGCAATGATGGGTGGAAGGACAACAGCCTGGGTGGGTGACACAGAAACTGTATGTGTCCATATACCTGGATCATGCTACTATCTGACTCTTAGATAGCATATGTGTATCTAGAGCAGGGGTTCTCATAGTATGGCCCGCGGGCCGGTGGTGGCCCGGCAAGCCTTCCTTGGCGGTGCGCAGACCTTGCAGACAATCACTGCTCCCCCGGCCCCCACAGAGCAGAGGCTTTGTTGTATTTCACCTGTTAGCGCCCCTGCATCTCCACTCTGACAATCACTGCTCCCCCGGCCCCCACAGAGCAGAGTGGAGATGCAGGGCCACAAAAAGGTGAAATAGAACAAAGCCTCTGCTCTGTGGGGCCGGGCAAGCAGTGATTGTCAGGGTGGAGATGCAGGGGCGCTACAAGTACAACAAACAAAGCCTCAATAATATGTTAATGGTCTTTTAAAGACCTGTTAAGTACTTTGGTGTGGTTGTCTGTGTGTGCGCGTTGAGGAAGCGGTCTCAGCCCGGGCTGAAGGCTGACACAGACAGACACACACACAGTGAGATGACAGAGGGGGAGGGAGAGGGAGGGCAGGAGGAAGAGCAGGAGGGAGAGAGATGTATGTAAATGCTGGGTCTGGTGGCTCAGTGGATGAAGGCATCTGCTGCAGGGACCTGTGTGCAACCTCATGGTCACAAGTTTTCGTTTTGCTTTAGCCCCGCCCCCTCTGACTCCGCCCCCACCAGTGCAGCCCTCGGCCACAAACTACACTGTAAATTTAGCCCCTGAGAGAAAGTTTGTGAGTACCCATGATCTAGAGAGAGTAGACGGTCAGTGGATGAACTAAGTGTAACTTTGAAGAGCATGTAACACTGCACCCGCACGTCCGTTCCAGTGTAGGAAAGGCAAGGAAAAGAAGTTTTAATTTTGTCCAAATACAACCATCAATAGTAGCAGTAGTTTGTATTGCAAGCACAGCATAGATCTGGTTATTACGGTGGCCACTCCCTACCTCTCTTAATAAGTTTAGTTGTACTCAGTCATTCATGTGTGGATGTATCACTGGTCACTCAATAAAAAGCAAAGCACCTAAAGTCATCCCATATATAAGCAAAAACATCCCATGTGAAGTGATAGATAATCAGATTATTTATCTTCTTCAATTTTCCATTTCTAGTACTCATTTGCACTGTAGGGTGAAAGTTTAATTAATTAAGCAGTAGCCCTTGTAGCAGAGTATTCTCAGTGCCACTCGTAATAGAAAAGTAAGAGCTTCACCACCTGCATGCACTGGACGGGTACAGTAACGCAACGCAAGTCTAGGTCACTCATCATGGCGTGCGTCCCTTTTTCTCGGGTGCAAGTTCACTGCGCTGGCATTATGCCGGCTTGCAGAAGATAACGTACCAATTTTCCTAAACAAGAGACAAGAAGAAGAATAAGACTGGTGTACTTTCATAGTCAACTCCAATGGAAGTCCATAGTGCTCGTAGAATTTGTTCCTTAAACTCCCACTAATGTTAGAGCAAGGATGAAGAAGTGGGAGGTTAGATAGATACTGGCCTCAATAGTTATGTAATGCGCTTGCAAGTTGCTAGTTGTACTGCAACACAAATTTCTGCTGAATGATTGAGTTAATCTTAAAGAGCATTGGTTACAGACTATGTCTTTCTTTCTTCATATAGATGCTCCTTCCAAACCAACAAGGAGGAAGGAGCTGGCTAGAGCGGCCCGGCAACGGAGGATCGATGCCACTGTTGTGAAATATCGGCGGCTGGTGGCCCTGGAGGACGAAGAAAGTGTGCCGTCGACCACAACAACAACGTCATCTGCATCAGCCTCCGTGCCCCCACGGGCTGCCACCCTGCACAGTGCTCCACCCAGACTGAGCCGGGCTGCCAAAGCCAAACGCCACCGCCGAGCAGCAAGGACAACAGCTGCCTCTCACAGCCATTGCACCTGCAGGGCAGTGAAGGCACGCCTGCGCCGCAGTACCCTGATGGTGTCCCGCCTTCAGCAGGAGCTCCACCACTTTACAAACGTGTTGTAGGGGCTCCGCGTAGAGCACGCCTTGCTCCGCCAGGAGCATGATGCCCTGGCCCAAAAAGTAAACAGCATCCACCCATAGTGTCCCTTGCCCCTTTTTTAGAGACTTTTGGGGGGTGGGAATTGGGAGTTGGGTTTTTGGGGACTTTTGAAGGACAATCGTTGGGGTTAGGGAGGGTCTTGCGGGAGATTATTTTGTTAGGGATATAAATATACTTTTTCAAACTTTATCTGAGCATACCTGTTTTTTACTGCTTGCCTGGTGGGTGTGGGTTTAACAGTGACTTTGTTTTCCTGAAAGTTTAGTTCCATTTTCTTCCTTTAAGTGTAAATGCCCAAATGTTTTCAACACTAAGTGCCTCTCACAGAGTAAGTGAAGTGAATTCAAGAGTCCTAGGACTTTAGTAGTACTACCGTCAGTCTCTCGTCTCTCCTAATACTCCATTATACTCCCAAACCACCAAACGCTTATCTTACCTGTAATTTGGGTTTGAAAGTAGGGCTAGACCCAGGGCTGGCTCCACGGGAAACAGCGAAAAAGGTTGGCAATCCTGGGCGGATAAAATTTTCTCATAGCGGTGGTACTAGTGGTGTGACACAGTGGCAGTTGCATGCCTATGAAAAAAAAGAAAATTAAATCTGGTTTGTCCTCCTGAGCAATCCAACGATACAATAGAGAATATAGCAGGTGACAGAAGTACACTAGAACAGTGCCACATTGTAGCCTAACAAATGGTAAAGTATAACTACTAATTTGGTTGAAGTTCTTTGACATTAGCCATGGGTCTTTGTCAAGCAGAGTAAGAATATATCCTCGGATTTCTTCACCAGCCTGTTGCTATCACCTTATCCTCCCCAGCAAGTGTGTGGATTTATTGCTGTAATTTAGTCACACATCAATTAAAACCACACAGCCCGGGGGAAGAGGGTTAGGGTTTGAAAAATGGATGGGTACGGGGGTTTTTGGGAAAGGTTTTGGGAGACAAGAAAAAATAGCACAGCATGGACAAACAATTGTGAACATAAACAAATCTTTGGGTACAAACCTATCCATCAATCTTTGAAAGTGCATGCACTACTGCATGCATGTCAGTGAAAAGTAAGTAGTACTTTCGACAACTGTGGAAGAAAGAATGCGACAGTACAGGGCGTGTGTGGAATTATTGATAACTATATTCAACATAAGGTCTCTGTTGCCAGATACCTGAGAGCCTTGCTGGTCACTATAAATCCTTTCACAACACTCAATGGGGTTGGTCTGGAAGGTATAGTAGATACAAAAGGAGAAATTGCTCTTTTTCTAGGTGTCCCCTCACTCACCAGGGTTGCCCCTTGGTGACATGCTTCATCATTGGGGCCATCCCAGTCCTCTACGGGCTGGGGCGTGCTGCGACTTGCGGATTACGTAGGAGCACTTACAAATGACTATGTGTGGTGCAGATATGATTGTGGAGTGGACTAAGTGATGTGTTAAGGGATCAATTTAGAAGCAGAGAGAGATCCAAGAAATGCAGTCACAGTCTTAGAAAAACACAATGGATACTGTATCTGTATGTTGTTGTAGTTGTCCTGTTGAAAGTGGTAAGTAAGTTGCATGCAGAAAAAAAATCCTCTTATTAGCGGCACTCCTCCATTGCAGCTGACGCTTCGTCCATCGATGTTGGTCACCAGAAGACACCCTGTAAAAAAAGCACAGCATGGACAAACAATTGAACATAAACAAATCTTTGGGTACAAACCTATCCATCAATCTTTGAAAGTGCATGCACTATTGCATGCATGTCAGTGAAAAGTAAGTAGTACTTTCGACAACTGTGGAAGAAAGAATACGACAGTACAGGGCGTGTGTGGAATTATTGATAACTATATTCAACATAGGTTCTCTGTTGCCAGATACCTGAGAGCCTTGCTGGTCACTATAAATCCATTCACAACACTCAATGGGGTTGGTCTGGAAGGTATAGTAGATAGAAAAGGAGAAATTGCTCTTTTTCTAGGTGTCCCCTCACTCACCAGGGTTGCCCCTTGGTGACATGCTTCATCATTGGGGCCATCCCAGTCCTCTACGGGCTGGGGCGTGCATCGACTTGCGAATTACGTAGGAGCACTTACAAATGACTATGTGTGGTGCAGATGTGATTGTGGAGTGGACTAAGTGATGTGTTAAGGGATCAATTTAGAAGCAGAGAGAGATCCAAGAAATGCAGTCACAGTCTTAGAAAAACACAATGGATACTGTATCTGTATGTTGTTGTAGTTGTCCTGTTGAAAGTGGTAAGTAAGTTGCATGCAGAAAAAAAATCCTCTTATTAGCGGCACTCCTCCATTGCAGCTGACGCTTCGTCCATCGATGTTGGTCACCAGAAGACACCCTGTAAAAAAAGCACAGCATGGACAAACAATTGAACATAAACAAATCTTTGGGTACAAACCTATCCATCAATCTTTGAAAGTGCATGCACTATTGCATGCATGTCAGTGAAAAGTAAGTAGTACTTTCGACAACTGTGGAAGAAAGAATGCGACAGTACAGGGCGTGTGTGGAATTATTGATAACTATATTCAACATAAGGTCTCTGTTGCCAGATACCTGAGAGCCTTGCTGGTCACTATAAATCCATTCACAACACTCAATGGGGTTGGTCTGGAAGGTATAGTAGATAGATGCCCCCTCACTCACCAAGTTACAAAAAGTGCCAAAAGGCTTTTCCGCGAGGATTTTGTCCCAACCACTTCTACCCAGTATTAGACCTTCCAAGGAATGCCCCAAGACCCGCCAACCCACCCGCCAAAAAGCATAACACCCCGAAACAGGCCAAAAGCAAAATCTCATACTTGCAATATTTCTCGGCCTTCGGTCCAAACGCGCTGCGTAGCTAGGCCATAGGTCCCGTTTGCCACCACAGATTTCCTGAAAAGCAAATGCAATCAAGATTAGAGTGTCCCAGCAGTGCTCCCAGACCCCGAAACTCACCCACAAACACCAGGAAGCCCCCCAAACAGGCCCCCGAAAACGCTACATTGAGCAAAATGTCAGAAATAGCAACAAAAAAAATTGGCGTGGATTTTGTCCAAACCACTTTTATCCGGTATTAGAGCTTCCCAGCAATGGCCCCAGAGCCGTCAACCCAGGAGAAAACGAGTAGAAGACCCCCAAAAAGCCAAAGAGCAAAAGTACAAAAATGGGGACTTTGGGCCAGATGTAGGTAGGCCGTTACCGATCGGTAAAGGCCGAAAATACCGATTTTGGGCCCTTACCGATCGGTATACAGCCATCGAGATGTAGGGCAAAGAAAAAAGTCAAAATCGGAGCGAAAACCGATTCGGAATGAGTACCGAATGGAAAAGAATCCGATACGTACATACCGAAAATCGGATATGTAACGAATCGGTAACACACCGAATCGGATGCAAACACCGATTCGGTCCATGTACCGAATCGGTAGTGACACCGAATCGGAAAATAACCGATTCGGTCCATGTACCGAATCGGTAGTGACACTGATTCGGAAATTATCCGATTCGGTCCATGTACCGAATCGGTAGTGACACCGAATCGGAAATTATCCGAATCGGTCCATGTACCGAATCGGTAGACACACCGAATCGGAATAAAGCCGATTCGGTCCATGTACCGAATCGGTAGATACACCGATTCGGACATGAGCCGAATCGGAGAACCTACCGATTCGTATGAATCACCGATCGGGAAATTCCCCGATTCGGACAGATGGGGAGATGTAGGGAGGCACAGAAACACCGATTTCGGCTCAAAATCGGTAGAATTCACTCGGTATTTACCATGGATTACAATCAGGTGGTAACCAACTCCAAACCCATAAAAACAGCCCCAAAATGCATTGCAACTTGCAGGATGGCAGCTTTTTATGTCATTGCGAGGCGGCTACGGCTACAGCAGGAAGGACAGAGGGAATGGCAAAGAAATGAACAGGTCTACAGACAGAGGATAACCCTGTTCATGCTCACAGAGGCAGAGATCCTACAGAGATACAGGCTGGACTCTGACACCATTCTTGAGCTCATCAGGGACCTCAAACCATTGTTGGACCACCACACCCCAAGGGCACACGCCATCCCAGCACACGTCCAGGTGCTATGCAGCCTACACCTGCTTGCGTCTGGCAGCTATCAAAGAGGAGTTGCAGCGGCAGGAGGGGTGACCCAGAGCAGCCTGTCAAGGTTCTTCCACACATTCCTTGACGCCATGATACACAGGATGGACCAATACATCTCTTTCCCTGCAACCCACGCAGAACTGCTACAAACTAAAGCTGACTTCTACCAGATGGCACAATTTCCCCAAATCATTGGCTGCATAGATGGCACGCACATTCCGATTTGCCCACCAGCGGACACAGAATACATATACCGCAATTGGAAGTCTACGCACACCATCAACGTGCAGGTGATCTGCAATGCGAAGTGCACCATCACAGACCTGGTAGCAAAATTCCCAGGGAGTACCCACGACTCCTATATTTTCCAACAGAGCGGCATCTATGCACGGCTGATGGCTGGCGAATTTGGTGAAGGATACCTCATAGGTGAGACACATCATCAGACCCCCATAACACAAAGTAGCTAGGTGGAATACATGTATGCATGTGTGTAATGTTACCCCTTTCCCTTCCAGGCGACAGTGCATATGCCCTCCGCTCATTCATACTCACCCCCTACCTCAACCCCTCCACACCCAGCCAAAGGAGGTATAACCGGGCACACAAAAGCACAAGGAATGTCATCGAACGGACCTTTGGCATCTGGAAAAGTAGATTCAGATGCCTGCACAAGAGTGGAGGTGCAAGGCAGTATACCCCCATCACCTGCTGCAAGATCATAGCTGTATGTGCAATGTTACACAACCTTGCGGTGAAGAAGGGCACTGAGGTGGAGTTGTCTGACTACGAGGACCATGACGACGACGAAGCTGTGCCACTGACACAGCCAGCTGGGGTGTCTACGCCAAGTGATGGCAGATACAGACGTGAGGAGATTACAGAAAACTATTTCTGAGTGAGTACAGATGCACAGTCAGGTAAATGGTTGTGGTGAAAAGCAAATTTTAATACTGTTGAAACACAGTTACTGCACTGATGTGCAACAAAAAAAAGGTGTAATAGCTAAGAAAACAAAAGTCTAAGGTCCAGGTTGCCTCACCCGCCCTTGCAAGCCTATTTCTTTGAGCGCTTGGCAGCCCCACTGGGGTGTCCCTCACCCCCTTCAGAATGACCAGCGGCTTCTGCGGAGCGCCTGGTGCTCCTGCGTGGCTCTGACGCAGCGCTGGCCGGGCTGCTGCGGCTGCTGCTCTCCCCAGCATCCCCCAGGTCCAGGGCAGGATTTGCGGCAGTGTTTGAGATAATCATGGCCTCCATTGCTGTAGTGATGCGGGCCATTCCCCTTGTTATCTCGGCGGTATTTTGGGTGAGACTTGACTCCATGTTGGCACCGCGCTGACAGAGTTGTGCCTTTGCAGCAGCAAGGCGGCTTATGGAGCGGTTTTGCACCCGGGCATCCCGCCTGCGCGACAGCTCATGCTCCTCTAGTCTGCCACATAACTGGGTAATGGCAGTGGTTAGCCTGCCTAGACCTGCTGCTACCTCCTTGTTGGTATCCACAAAGGCCTGAAAACCTTTCACCATTTCCCCCATCTGCAGGTTGTGCTGCAGGAGCTGGCGTTGGCAGGCCATGATGGACTTCGCCTGCTGCCTTTGGATTTTCACCATATTCCCTTCAAGGCCCAGGAAGACACTGCCCTCCGGTGCTGGCGCTGCAGTGGTGGGAATGGCACGGCGCCGGGTACTGCTGCTGCCGGCCTGCTGAGTGGGCTGGGGTGCCACTGGTGGGGGTGTGGTGCTGGCCGGGGCCTGAGCCCCTGCTCCCAGGACAGGGTGTACTGGAGCCACAGCCATAATCGTGGCAGGAGCTGGTGTAGGTGGATGGAGGTCCCTTGTCGGGGAGTTCTCTGGGGAGAACAGCAAGGGGGGTGTGCTCGGCATTTGTGGGGAGTGAAGTGAATCATAGTCAATTGCCAGGTCTCCCTCAATACCCAGCCCTATGGTGTTTTCCTCCTCCTCCTCGGCAGCCTGACTCGTGCTCGGCCCTGCGAGTGCACTGGTAGATGGTGCTGCTGCCTCTGTTGTCAGTGGTTCTCCGCCTGATGGTGCCCCTAGGTACAAAGAAGCATTTGTAAATTGAGTGCCGATGTATTACAGTCAGTACAATTAAAGCATTCCACATGTCCTTGCATCTCCTTAGAATGTGTTCCACTGTTTCCTGTCTTGTGATTCTGCACTGCCATATTTTGCTAACTTCTGCTAACTACATGTACCATGATGCTTGTCTCTTGTATGTTGGTTACAGTACTGTGCTGGGGTTTGGCTGTGCATTGTGTCTAATGGGGAGGTGTCTGGTAGGGTGTGTCATGATGCGCATGCTTCTTACCTGTAGCTGTAGCTCTGGCTGAGCTGTCCAGGGTCCCAATTCCGGTCAGGCTCTCCCTCTCAATGGTGCTGGAGACCAGTTCCTCCAGCTCGGTGAGGGGTGGCGCCGGGTTCCTGCCTCCACCTGTGACTCCAGCTTGCCTCTGGATCTCAGCCATCTTACGTTTGGTGAGGCTGCGGATATCATAGAAGCGCTTCTTCAGCTCATCAAGGGACCTGGGGGTGACACCCACAGCATTGACCTTTTGGGCGATTTCGCTCCAGAGCCTCCTCTTGGTGCTGTCTGGCACATTGAGGGACAGCTTCCCGAATAGCTGCCGGTGCACCCTCACCACCTCCTCAACCAACACCTGCAGCTCGATGCTGCTGAACTTTGGCTTCCTCTTCTGGCTGGACTTCTGGCTCTCACTAGGGTTTGCCATCTTGATCTGAACAGTTCACTACCTCCTACTCCCACTGCTGCTAACTGTGAGTGTTCAGCTCAGGCTGGCTCTCCAGAAAGTTCTTAATTAGCTGCACCTGCCAGGGTTGCCACTCCCTGTTTGGGTGGGGGAGGGGGAGCCACCTCATTGGCTGAATCGGCTTTTACCGAATCGGCTTTTACCGAATCGGATTTTACTGATTCGGATTTTAACGATTCGGTAAAATCCGATTCGGATTTTACCGATTCGGTTTCTTCAATGCATTCCTATGGGCTTTTTGCCCATGGGTGTGTTTTCATACCTCCGATTCGGTAATTGCCGAATCGGATTTTACCGACTCGGCTATTTCCGATTCGGTGGTAGCCGATTCGGCTATTTCCGATTCGGTGGTAGCCGATTCGGTACTTTCCGATTCGGTCCGTGCCGTTTCGGTACGTAGCGATTCACATTACCGATGCCGACCGATTCGCTATTATTTCGCTGTTTGTTTGCTACATCTCGTTTTCCGATTTCAGAGTACCGATTCGGCCCGCCTCGGTATTTTGAATTCGGAAAATTCCTTTTACCTACATCGGGCCCCTAGTCATTTTTTTCCAAATTTCCCAAATCACTCCGCGCGCGCTCTGCAGCTAGGCCCTAACTCCCCTCTGCCACCATGGATTTGCTTCAAACCTCTTGCAAAGTAAAGTATATATAGCCAGCAGTGTGCCCAGACCCCGAAACCCACCCACAAACACCAGGAAGCCCCCCAAACAAGCCCCCGAAAATGCTACATTGAGCAAAATGTCAGAAATAGCAACAACAAAAAAATCGGCCTGGATTTTGTCCCAACCACTTCTACCCGGTATTAGGCCTTTGGTCCAAACGCGCTGCATAGCTAGGCCATAGGTCGGGGTTGCCACCACGGATTTCCTGAAAAGGAAATGCAATCAAGATTAGAGTGTCCCAGCAGTGCTGACAGACCCCGAAACTCACCCACAAACAGACGGAACCCCCCCTAAGAGCACCTCAAAGGCAAGCAAGTCAGCAAAAACACTAAAAAATGTGCGCCTCGGATTTGGTCCAAACCACTTTTATCCGGTATTAGAGCTTCCCAACAATGGCCCCAGAGCCGTCAACCCAAGAGAAAATGAGTAGAAGACCCCCAAACAGCCAAAGAGCAAAAGTACAAAAATGGGGACTTAGTCATTTTTTCCCAAATTTCCCAAATCACTCCGCGCGCGCTCTGCAGCTAGGCCCTAACTCCCCTCTGCCACCATGGATTTGCTTCAAACCTCTTGCAATGTAAAGTATCCATAGCCAGCAGTGCTCCCAGACCCCAAAACCCACCCACAAACACCAGGAAGCCCCCCAAACCGGCCCCCGAAAACGCTACATTGAGCAAAATGTCAGAAATAGCAACAAAAAAAATCGGCCTGGATTTTGTCCCAACCACTTCCACCCGGTATTAGACCTTCCCAGCAATGGCCCAAGACCCGCCAACCCACCCGCCAAAAAGCATAACACCCCCAAACAGGCCAAAAGCAACATCTCCTACTTACAATATTTCTCGGCCTTCGGTCCAAACGCGCTGCGTAGCTAGGCCATAAGTCGGGGTTGCCACCACGGATTTCCTGAAAAGCAAATGCAATCAAGATTAGAGTGTCCCAGCAGTGCTGACAGACCCCGAAACTCACCCACAAACAGACGGAACCCCCCCTAAGAGCACCTCAAAGGCAAGCAAGTCAGCAAAAACACTAAAAAATTTGCTCCTCGGATTTGGTCCAAACCACTTTTATCCGGTATTAGAGCTTCCCAACAATGGCCCCAGAGCCGTCAACTCACCTGCAAAGAGGTAGAACAACACCCCCACAAGTGCTGAGTCTTTCTTCATTGGGCGTAAACCAGCCCTCTGCTTTGATGGAAATAGGATTCTGGAGGAGGAGGATAGAGGAGCATGTTCTTCTGAACTTGTGAACCTGAGGAATGCAGACTGCGGCACCTTTAAATCAATTACCAAACAAGTGAAGACAGTTCTGCTGATGGGCTTGTTTTTGTGATTATCTGATTAAAGTTTGAATTATATTAACTGTGCACAACAAAGAAAGACAGACACACAGGAATAAAAGTGAATAAGGACGAAAAAGAAAGTTATTGATTCGTTGTCTCATTTTCAGGGCTCGGTATCACGGTCCAGAAATAAGAATAAGGCTTCGTCATCATACTCTGCGAATTCAGGCAGGGTGAGCTCAGTGTCACCTGACAGGGTAGAAATTCCCTCATCTATGTTGCTGGCCACCTCGTCTTCATCCGGCGCGCTTTCTCGTACTCTGAAATCTGGTGGTATGAGGTGCTGATTCATCTTGATCATTGTTAACCTCTCCACATTTTTGGGCGAGAGGCGGCTCCGTTTGGAAGTTACAATGCCACCAGCAGCACTGAAAACACGTTCAGAAGACACGCTTGCGAGTGGGCAAGACAAGTAGTTTAAAGCCAGGTTGGTGAGCTGTGGCCACAATTCTTTTTTCCCATGCCAATACGCCAATGGGTCAGCATTAATATAGACCTCTATTGAGTCATTCAGATAGTCCTTCACCATCGACTCAAGGTCCTCATCCAAGGTTCCTCCACTTTGCTTAGCTGTTGCTGTGCCTCTGACTTTTTGAGAACCAAACCCAAGCCGAGCTAGCCAATCCTCTTCAGCCTCCAATGTTTCTGTTGTGTCTGGTGCAGATGATCCGGTTGCCGGTGTCTTTAACGGCTGAGAGGTCACTTGTGCCACAGCCACAGGTGCAGAAGTGGATTGTTTTGACTGGGGATGGCCTGCTGATGCTGATGTACTGCCTTTTCCTTCAATTTTCTGCCGTTCTCTTTCAAACCTCTTGGCTGACAAGGCTAGCCAACGTTTCTACTTTGGAACATGTTCATCATCAAAAGGAAAAAATGCTTGGCCTGCCAGCGCCTTTTGTAGTGTGGATCCAGAATAGTAGCACAAATGTAATGCTGTTCTGAGTGGATCATTTTAAGACGTTCATCACCTTGTAGGAGCTCTAATAATTTCTCAGCCAGAACAAAAGAGTCTTGGTTCTTTACATCTTTTTCAAACACAGAACACACCTCCTTCAGTTGGTGCTCCAGCATGTACAACAATGGGATAGCTTTTCCCAAATTACAGTCCTCCTTGCTGACTGCACGCGTGAAGAACTCAAAAGGACGAAGCATGCGTGTCAGGCTTTGAACTATGTTCCATTGCGCCGCACCCATCCTCAGGTCCTCCTGAGCTGTGCCCTCTGTTAAGAAATATTGATCGAGTACCGTATACTGCTCATACAGACGCTCAAGCATGTAGAAGGTTAAGTTCCAACGTGTTACCACCTCCTGGATGAGTGCTTTCACTGGCATTTGACGTTGAAATAGCAGGCTCCTCAGCTGCTTCCGGGCCTTAAAAGAATGGCTGAAATGGTTGCACATTTTTCGGCAGGTGTCCAATACTCTGTACGCTGCACTGTCTTAATTACCCAAGAATTTTTGGACAACCAGGTTTATACAGTGCGCCAAACACGGCACTCTGAAATACTCACCCTGCCTCATGGCCTTAACTATATTGGCGCCATTGTCCGTGGAAACATAACCAACCTGGCGTTTTTTTGGGGACAGCCACTTAACCCCTTTAGTGCTAAGGTACAATTACTCTTTTGCTATAATTTCCATTGAAATCAATGGAAAGTCCATGACGAGTTACCCTTGTCATTAGCGGCGAAGAGGTTAAGGACCTTTGTATTAAAGACATCCAAAAGGTTTTCTGCTGTGTGACGTTTCTCCAAACCAAACATAGCTAGTGTTGCATGTTTCCGAGCAGCTTTAAAAACAATGTCCGGGTCAACACCTGTGTTTAGCTTTGCTTTAGCCCCTGAAAAAGAGACCCAGTGCGCAGTGATGCACATGTAATCAGCGCCTGCGCCACTGGTCCACATGTCTGTTGTCAGATGTATAGTGTGAACAGCACTCTTCTGCAAAGCTGCCCCAATCACCTTCAGAACATCTTCATGTAGTGCTGGAACCGCAACTCGGGCAACCGGCTGGGAACCTTCCATTTAGGGCAGAGCGATGCCACTAATTCTAGAAAACTAACCCCTTCTACAAAAGAAAAAGGGAGAAGGTCCAGAGCTAGCATTTTAGCCAGCTTAGTGTTATACAGACGCGTCAGTGGGTGGTTGCGTTCATATTGCGCTTCTGTAAACAACATCTTTTTAATGTTGCCCTGGACCAAGGATTTACGGGATGATGATGATATCTTCGACCCTGTTACGCTCGCTGATGAACTTTTTCGCATTGATGTCTCACTCTCTCCCACACTCTTAGTGTGGCTCACATGGGGTGTGCTGCTGACAGGGGTACAGGGTGTAAGTGAAGTGTTTGAATCGTCTTCTTCCTCCTCGTCATCATCAGATGAAAAATCAACGTTTTCATTACGTGCAATTCGGGATTCCATGACCGCCTCTAGGTGCGCAAACCATTGGACAGCGTGCGTTCTCCTAAGATGACCTCTCTGGCCTCCGGTACCATAGTTGGTACCAAACTTACCACGACTAACTCGAAGCTTACAAATGCTACAAATGGCTACGTTTTCCTTTTTTGGGCAAACACTAAAGAAGTCCCAAACTGGAGACTTGAAATGTCTTTGGGGGCCGGAGGAGGCGGCGATACTGGTGGTGGTGGTCCTGCTGCTAATGCCAGATGAAGTGGAGGATGTGGATTGCTGAACTTCAGTACGTTTTGCACTTTCACCACCACTAATTGAGGTCGAGGTGGATGGAGGTCCCACTCCCTTCTTGTGAGGAAGAAATATGGAAGCGGTAGGTGTTGGTGTACTAGTTAACTCCAAATCCAATGATTGTTGTGTTTCCATTGACTCCTCGTCGACATCATCATCACGCTCAGCAGCTTCTCAGGATAGGGTCAAAATGACTCTTTGCTGCATGCCCGCTGGGGCAGCAGTCACCATTATGATGACTGGATCGTCGTCGTGAAGGGCTTCATCAGCAGCAGTATGCGTCACTTCTTGTTGAGCCTCATCACACTCTATAGGTATGAGTTTTTCGACGACCTTCCTTTTACGCTTAGGTATCTTTGTCAGATCATGGTGTGCCTCACTCTCAGACAGCCTTGGTGGTTCCCCATCTTCATCCCGATCATCAGAAGTAGGTGTGCTTGAAGAAGATGTAGACCTCACCCTTGATCTCTTCCTTGCTAGGGGTGTGGAAGAGAATGAATGATCATCAGGAGGAGTGGCTTCCTCAAATGATACCTCGCCTTGATTGTCGATTTCCTGATGTGCCCCTACGTCGGGAGGAACAACTATTGTGGGCACTTGTGACCCTCCATGCACCTCTGCTTGTGCATCTCCTTGCGCTGCCTCTCCTTCCACATGTACTTGGGCTTGTACTTGCACAGGGTAATGTTGTTGCGGCTGTGGTTGTTCAACACTTGTCAGATGACTTACAACAAGCTGTGTTGATTCAGGGACATTGCTGCTGCTTTCTTGCGATGAGCCAACATTACTGGTCGATGGTGATTGGAGAAGTACACTGACTTCCTCTGAAGCACTCAAGGGCTTTGACTTAAGTTGGCGTGGTGGTGGAGGCACTGAACCCAATGGAGCGGGGGTGCTGCTCCCAGCTTGGTCCCCAGCAGATCCTGCTGCTGCAGGCGTACTTTTTTTTTTGCTCCCAAAAACGTGGCGGTTGGCACACCAGCCTCCTTGGTAACTTGCTTCTTCTGCTCCTTACTAGCAACTTTCTTGCTAGAGGAGCTACAGAGACCTTATTTTGGGGCCATCTTCTTCAGAGCAGGTCAGACAGCAGGCCGCAGTTGCACGAATTGTAGAGTTGTCTGAGGCCAGACGTGACGTCGCGTGACATTATGCTGCACACACACACCGCTGCAGGACTTCTTCCTGGCACTGGTGGTTCTCTTGAGTCTTGTGCACCTAAAAACAATGGAAGACAGAGGAACATCAGTTCAGTTATACACCCCCAAAAAATCGGGAAAAAAAACAGAAAAATCAGCACAATCCCATTCCATCTATGCCCTCCATGATGTTTAAGTTCAAGACACCCCACAGAAAGACTAGGCCCATGCAAGACTCAATACCCCTGGTGAAAAGGCCACAAGTATAGCCCCAAAAAACGAAAATCACTGAAAAATCAGCACAATCCCATTCCATCCATGCCCTCCATGATGTTTAAATTCAAGACACCCCACAGAAAGACTAGGCCCATGCAAGACTCACTACCCCTGGGCATAAAGGTTGAAAAGTAGGCTAAATGGTTGCAGGCCTAACAACAATGCCTGCATTCAAAATGGCCACTTGCCTCCCAGCACATGGCCAGGGCCTGTAGCAGCACTCAAAATGGCCCCCAGCCACATGGCCTGTCCCTCCCCATGAACACCCCCAAAAATCGAACAACACTGAAAAATCAGCACAATCCCATTCCATCCATGCCCTCCATGATATTTAAGTTCAAGACACCCAACAAAAAGACTAGGCCCATGCTAGACTCAATACCCCTGGTGAAAAGGCCACAAGTACAGCCCCCAAAAACGAAAATCACTGAAAAATCAGCACAATCCCATTCAATCCATGCCCTCCATGATGTTTAAATTCAAGACAACACACAGAAAGACAAGGCCCATGCAAGACTCACTACCCCTGGGCATAAAGGTTGAAAAGTAGGCAAAATGGTTGCAGGCCTAACAACAATGCCTGCATTCAAAATGGCCACTTGCCTCCCTGCACATGGCCAGGGCCTGTAGCAGCACTCAAAATGGCCCCCAGTCACATGGCCTATCCCTCCCCATGAACACCCCCAAAAATCGAAAAACACTGAAAAATCAGCACAATCCCATTCCATCCATGCCCTCCATGATGTTTAAGTTCAAGACACCCCACAAAAAGACTAGGCCCATGCTAGACTCAATACCCCTGGTGAAAAGGCCACAAGTACAGCCCCCAAAAACAAAAATCACTGAAAAATCAGCACAATCCCATTCCATCCATGCCCTCCATGATGTTTAAATTCAAGACACCCCACAGAAAGACTAGGCCCATGCAAGACTCACTACCCCTGGGCATAAAGGTTGAAAAGTAGGCAAAATGGTTGCAGGCCTAACAACAATGCCTGCATTCAAAATGGCCACTTGCCTCCCAGCACATGGCCAGGGCCTGTAGCAGCACTCAAAATGGCCCCCAGCCACATGGCCTGTCCCTCCCCATGAACACCCCCAAAAATCGAAAAACACTGAAAAATCAGCACAATCCCATTCCATCCATGCCATCCATGATGTTTAAGTTCAAGACACCCCACAAAAAGACTAGGCCCATGCTAGACTCAATACCCCTGGTGAAAAGGCCACAAGTACAGCTCCCAAAAACGAAAATCACTGAAAAATCAGCACAATCCCATTCCATCCATGCCCTCCAGGATGTTTAAATTCAAGACAACCCACAGAAAGACTAGGCCCATGCAAGACTCACTACCCCTGGGCATAAAGGTTGAAAAGTAGGCAAAATGGTTGCAGGCCTAACAACAATGCCTGCATTCAAAATGGCCACTTGCCTCCCTGCACATGGCCAGGGCCTGTAGCAGCACTCAAAATGGCCCCCAGTCACATGGCCTGTCCCTCCCCATGAACACCCCCAAAAATCGAAAAACACTGAAAAAACAGCACAATCCCATTCCATCCATGCCCTCCATGATGTTTAAGTTCAAGACACCCCACAAAAAGACTAGGCCCATGCTAGACTCAATTCCCCTGGTGAAAAGGCCACAAGTACAGCCCCCAAAAACGAACATCACTGAAAAATCAGCACAATCCCATTCCATCCATGCCCTCCATGATGTTTAAGTTCAAGACACCCACCAAAAAGACTAGGCCCATGCTAGACTCAATACCCCTGGTGAAAAGGCCACAAGTGCAGCCCCCAAAAACGAAAATCACTGAAAAATCAGCACAATCCCATTCCATCCATGCCCTCCATGATGTTTAAATTCAAGACAACCCACAGAAAGACTAGGCCCATGCAAGACTCACTACCCCTGGGCATAAAGGTTGAAAAGTAGGCAAAATGGTTGCAGGCCTAACAACAATGCCTGCATTCAAAATGGCCACTTGCCTCCCTGCACATGGCCAGGGCCTGTAGCAGCACTCAAAATGGCCCCCAGTCACATGGCCTGTCCCTCCCCATGAACACCCCCAAAAATCGAAAAACACTGAAAAATCAGCACAATCCCATTCCATCCATGCCCTCCATGATGTTTAAGTTCAAGACACCCCACAAAAAGACTAGGCCCATGCTAGACTCAATACCCCTGGTGAAAAGGCCACAAGTACAGCCCCCAAAAACGAAAATCACTGAAAAATCAGCACAATCCCATTCCATCCATGCCCTCCATGATGTTTAAATTCAAGACACCCCACAGAAAGACTAGGCCCATGCAAGACTCACTACCCCTGGGCATAAAGGTTGAAAAGTAGGCAAAATGGTTGCAGGCCTAACAACAATGCCTGCTTTCAAAATGGCCACTTGCCTCCCAGCACATGGCCAGGGCCTGTAGCAGCACTCAAAATGGCCCCCAGCCACATGGCCTGTCCCTCCCCATGAACACCCCCAAAAATCGAAAAACACTGAAAAATCAGCACAATCCCATTCCATCCATGCCATCCATGATGTTTAAGTTCAAGACACCCCACAAAAAGACTAGGCCCATGCTAGACTCAATACCCCTGGTGAAAAGGCCACAAGTACAGCCCCCAAAAACGAAAATCACTGAAAAATCAGCACAATCCCATTCCATCCATGCCATCCAGGATGTTTAAATTCAAGACAACCCACAGAAAGACTAGGCCCATGCAAGACTCACTACCCCTGGTCATAAAGGTTGAAAAGTAGGCAAAATGGTTGCAGGCCGAACAACAATGCCTACATTCAAAATGGCCACTTGCCTCCCTGCACATGGCCAGGGCCTGTAGCAGCACTCAAAATGGCCCCCAGCCACATGGCCTGTCCCTCCCCATGAACACCCCCAAAAATCGAAAAACACTGAAAAATCAGCACAATCCCATTCCATCCATGCCCTCCATGATGTTTAAGTTCAAGACACCCCACAAAAAGACTAGGCCCACGCTACACTCAATACCCCTGGTGAAAAGGCCACAAGTACAGCCCCCAAAAACGAAAATCACTGAAAAATCAGCACAATCCCATTCCATCCATGCCCTCCATGATGATTAAATTCAAAACAACCCACAGAAAGACTAGGCCCATGCAAGACTCACTACCCCTGGGCATAAAGGTTGAAAAGTAGGCAAAATGGTTGCAGGCCTAACAACAATGCCTGCATTCAAAATGGCCACTTGCCTCCCAGCACATGGCCAGGGCCTGTAGCAGCACTCAAAATGGCCCCCAGCCACATGGCCTGTCCCTCCCCATGAACACCCCCAAAAATCGAAAAACACTGAAAAATCAGCACAATCCCATTCCATCCATGCCCTCCATGATGTTTAAGTTCAAGACACCCCACAAAAAGACTAGGCCCATGCTAGAATCAATACCCCTGGTGAAAAGGCCACAAGTACAGCCCCCAAAAACGAAAATCACTGAAAAATCTGCACAATCCCATTCCATCCATGCCCTCCATGATGTTTAAATTCAAGACAACCCACAGAAAGACTAGGCCAATGCAAGACTCACTACCCCTGGGCATAAAGGTTGAAAAGTAGGCAAAATAGTTGCAGGCCTAACAACAATGCCTGCATTCAAAATGGCCACTTGCCTCCCTGCACATGGCCAGGGCCTGTAGCAGCACTCAAAATGGCCCCCAGTCACATGGCCTGTCCCTCCCCATGAACACCCCCAAAAATCGAAAAACACTGAAAAAACAGCACAATCCCATTCCATCCATGCCCTCCATGATGTTTAAGTTCAAGACACCCCACAAAAAGACTAGGCCCATGCTAGACTCAATACCCCTGGTGAAAAGGCCACAAGTACAGCCCCCAAAAACGAACATCACTGAAAAATCAGCACAATCCCATTCCATCCATGCCCTCCATGATGTTCAAATTCAAGACACCCCACAGAAAGACTAGGCCCATGCAAGACTCACTACCCCTGGGCATAAAGGTTGAAAAGTAGGCAAAATGGTTGCAGTCCTAACAACAATGCCTGCATTCAAAATGGCCACTTGCCTCCCAGCACATGGCCAGGGCCTGTAGCAGCACTCAAAATGGCCCCTAGCCACATGGCCTGTCCCTCCCCATGAACACCCCCAAAAATCGAAAAACACTGAAAAATCAGCACAATCCCATTACATCCATGCCATCCTTGATGTTTAAGTTCAAGACACCCCACAAAAAGACTAGGCCCATGCTAGACTCAATACCCCTGGTGAAAAGGCCACAAGTACAGCCCCCAAAAACGAAAATCACTGAAAAATCAGCACAATCCCATTCCATCCATGCCCTCCAGGATGTTTAAATTCAAGACAACCCACAGAAAGACTAGGCCCATGCAAGACTCACTACCCCTGGGCATAAAGATTGAAAAGTATTCTAAATGGTTGCAGGCCTAACAACAATGCCTACATTCAAAATGGCCACTTGCCTTCCTGCACATGGCCAGGGCCTGTAGCAGCACTCAAAATGGCCCCCAGCCACATGGCCTGTCCCTCCCCATGAACACCCCCAAAAATCGAAAAACACTGAAAAATCAGCACAATCCCATTCCATCCATGCCCTCCATGATGTTTAAGTTCAAGACACCCCACAAAAAGACTAGGCCCATGCTACACTCAATACCCCTGGTGAAAAGGCCACAAGTACAGCCCCCAAAAACGAAAATCACTGAAAAATCAGCACAATCCCATTCCATCCATGCCCTCCATGATGTTTAAATTCAAGACAACCCACAGAAAGACTAGGCCCATGCAAGACTCACTACCCCTGGGCATAAAGGTTGAAAAGTAGGCAAAATGGTTGCAGGCCTAACAACAATGTCTGCATTCAAAATGGCCACTTGCCTCCCTACACATGGCCAGGGCCTGTAGCAGCACTCAAAATGGCCCCCAGCCCCATGGCCTGTCCCTCCCCATGAACACCCCCAAAAATCGAAAAACACTGAAAAATCAGCACAATCCCATTCCATCCATGCCCTCCATGATGTTTAAGTTCAAGACACCCCACAAAAAGACTAGGCCCATGCTAGGCTCAATACCCCTGGTGAAAAGGCCACAAGTACAGCCCCCAAAAACGAAAATCACTGAAAAATCAGCACAATCCCATTCCATCCATGCCCTCCAGGATGTTTAAATTCAAGACAACCCACAGAAAGACTAGGCCCATGCAAGACTCACTACCCCTGGGCATAAAGGTTGAAAAGTAGGCAAAATGGTTGCAGGCCTAACAACAATGCCTACATTCAAAATGGCCACTTGCCTCCCTGCACATGGCCAGGGCCTGTAGCATCACTCAAAATGCCCCCCAGCCACATGGCCTGTCCCTCCCCATGAACACCCCCAAAAATCGAAAAACACTGAAAAATCAGCACAATCCCATTCCATCCATGCCCTCCATGATGTTTAAGTTCAAGACACCCCACAAAAAGACTAGGCCCACGCTACACTCAATACCCCTGGTGAAAAGGCCACAAGTACAGCCCCCAAAAACGAAAATCACTGAAAAATCAGCACAATCCCATTCCATCCATGCCCTCCATGATGATTACATTCAAGACAACCCACAGAAAGACTAGGCCCATGCAAGACTCACTACCCCTGGGCATAAAGGTTGAAAAGTAGGCAAAATGGTTGCAGGCCTAACAACAATGCCTGCATTCAAAATGGCCATTTGCCTCCCTGCACATGGCCAGGGCCTGTAGCAGCACTCAAAATGGCCCCAAGCCACATGGCCTGTCCCTCCCCATGAACACCCACAAAAATCGAAAATCACTGAAAAATCAGCACAATCCCATTCCATCCATGCCCTCCATGATGTTTAAGTTCAAGACACCCCACAAAAAGACTAGGCCCATGCTAGACTCAATACCCCTGGTGAAAAGGCCACAAGTACAGCCCCAAAAAATGAAAATAACTGAAAAATCAGCACAATCCCATTCAATCCATGCCCTCCATGATGTTTAAGTTCAAGACACCCCACAGAAAGACTAGGCCCATGCTAGACTCAAATACCCCTGGTGAAAAGGCCACAAGTACAGCCCCAAAAAACGAAAATCACTGAAAAATTAGCACAATCCCAATCCATCCATGCCCTCCATGATGTTTAAGTTCAAGACACCCCACAGAAAGTCTCAGTCCACCCACCACTGAGTACCCCTGGGCAAAAGGCCCCAAAACAGCCCAAAAATCGAAAATTCCAAAATTGTAGTTGCAGCAACTGTAATGCCCCAAACAAACTTACTTGTAAAATTTCTAATCCAAAAGTGATCCAAAGAAAGTCAAAAAGGCCTCAAATCCAAATATCCAGCAGCATCCACAAAAAGTAATCCTTCCAGCTCCAGAGCCAAATGAAAAGTGACCAGGAGATGGAGAAAGCACTGGGAGGAGCCTGCTGGACAGGAACAGGAAGTTGAAGACTGTGGGGCACTTCCTTCCTCCCACCCCCCCCCCCCCAAAATGGACTCCTCGCAAAAAAAGTGCAGGCAAATGTCAACCTAAGGAGTTATTCAGATAAAAATCATCATTTCAAGAAGGTTTATGCTGCTTGCTAGTGGATTTCTTGTGCAGAATTGCAAATTTTATATTTTCGCGTGTGCAAGATTGTTGCTGCTCGCCGCATCTCAAAGCTCGCAATTGCGAAGTACCGCGAGACGTGATCTCGGCGTACTCGCGTTGACAAACGCTCGCTGCAAAAGTTGGCAAGCCGCGATTACGTAATCGCGCTTGCCAAATTCCCGCGGGATCCCGCAGCAAGATCCAAAATGGCGCAGCACTCGCAAAATATCGAGAAAAACAACTCGGCAAACGATGATAAATGCAGCGCGCTGCAAAATTGTATCACCAAGAAAAAAAAAATCCGCTGCGTGCGAATTTGCGGATTTTGCGGGAAATTCGCAAATCTCGCGGATTGCGAATTTACCGAAAATCCACAAAATACGCGAGCGTAACGGATTTTCCGCCCATACTTATTGGTGACATTCTTTTCTTTCTCAGAGGTGTTGAAGTGGACTTGCCAGGTGCACTACACTTGTTGGAGTACGTTTGGTGCTGTCTTTGGCCTGCACATTAACTGTCAGAAATAACATTTGTTTCCACACAGTGAGAAACCGCCCACCTCAGAATCTGCATGGTCTTGCCTGGAGTCCTACTTGCCTTAATATTTAGGTGTTTATATATACCATAGCCAACAAGACTTACTGGATGGTAATGTTGGGGCACCTGTTGGAGCATTTCGAACTAGAAGAAGATTTTTGACGATATTGCCATTATCTGTGTCTAGCAGAATAACAATGGCGAAGATGGTGGTGCTCCTGAAATTGCTTTATTTCTTCTCCACGCTGATGCGGCAGGTAGGCATATGGTGGCACTGACTAGCTGCACCTGACTTTAAGTTGTGTTACTTAGCTGCATTGTTTAAACCAGTGGACTTATAGTAGGATGAATCCAGGTGAGAGTTTAGTTGGCTCACCGCCTGTCTTGCAGGAGATATTGCAGGTCCTCTTGTGTCCCCAATGATGGCTACTTGCAGCCTTTCAGGGACTCGAGGTAAGAAAGCAGTTATGGTAAAAACTGTCTTCAGCGGGCCCATCTCCTAGTGTCTTATTTGCCTGACCTCCCACTTAAGTGGATAATGATGGTGGCTCGAGTAGGTGCATTAGGGGTAATTGTAGGATGTGCTGCATCTGGGGTTAATCATGTAGGTGATTTATACTGGGTTGGAGTATTGCTCTTGCTTGAAGAATTTGCAGAAGAGTAAGGTGTTCCTGGTGGTCAATTCTTGTTGCACGGGGCAGTGGTTGCCACAATTGGAAGTCATGGGGGAATGGAGAGACTGAGCCAGTAAAACATCAAGGGCCCTATTTACAAGAAACTAATGCAGTGCAGTGCCGCTAGCCATTTTGCTGCGCTACGTTATTTTTGCAACACAGGGTTAAGACATACTTACAACAGTATGTCGCATCTCTGTGCTATTCCCTGTGCTGGCGCAGAGACTGCTGCCATGCTCTGATGCAAAAAACACAGTTGATGGACAGAATGCAGAACAATGTCTTACATTCACACCAGTACAAAGATCTGGGCCTAAATCCATCGTTTTTTTGCACTCCACACCACCCTAGGTCAGACAATGGCTATATGCAAATCGGCCTTGACCCTGTGCCTCATGGGAACAGTCCAGCTGACCTACCAAGCCATGTCTTTCCTAGACCGGAATCAAGCATCCAAGGACCGGTTTCTGGCTATCAGCCTTCTTCAGCCTGGATAGTAGTTCGGGCTGGACTGTTTCCATGAGGCACAGGGTCAAGGCTGATTTGCATATAGCCATTGTCTGACCTTGGGTGGTGTGGAGTGCAAAGAAACGATGGATTTAGGCCCAGATCTTTGTACTGGGGTGAATGTAAGACATTGTTCTGCATTCTGTCCATCAACTATGTTTTTTGCAATTTTCACCCCGAGTGGGCTGGGTATGCTCAGACGTGAGTCCCAGGCTCTGCTTATCACTGGAGTCAAGCTGTCCAGGCTGAAGAAGGCAGATAGCCAGAAACCGGTCCTTGGATGCTTGATTCCGGTCTAGGAAAGACATGGCTTGGTAGTTCGGGATGGACTGTTCCCATGAGGCACAGGGTCAAGGCTGATTTGCATATAGCCATTGTCTGACCTAGGGTGGTCTGGAGTGCAAATAAAAAGATGAATTTAGGCCCAGATCTTTGTACTGGGGTGAATGTAAGACATTGTTCTGCATTCTGTCCATCAACTGTGTTTTTTGCAATTTTCCCCCGAGTGGGCTGGGTATGCTCAGACGTGAGTCCCAGGCTCTCCACATCACTGGAGTCAAGCTATCCAGGTTGAAGAAGGCTGATAGCCAGAAACCGGTCCTTGGATGCTTGATTCCGGTCTAGGAAAGACATGGCTTGGTAGTTTGGGCTGGACTGTTCCCATGAGGCACAGGGTCAAGGCTGATTTGCATATAGCCTTTGTCTGACCTAGGGTGGTGTGGAGTGCAAAAAAAACGATGGATTTAGGCCCAGATCTTTGTACTGGGGTGAATGTAAGACATTGTTCTGCATGCTGTCCATCAACTGTTTTTTTTGCAATGCTCTGATGCAGGCACCCCTGCATGATGGTAAAAAGGATGCCTGCGTTGTGGGGAAATTGGTTTAGGGCAGGAAGAGGCACCCTTCTTGCGCAAAAATAATCAAACTGAGTTGATTTCCTCTTCCAACTGGTGCTGTAAAATGCAGCACTCATTGAAAGAGGAAAAATCAACGAGAAATGAAAATATTTCTCCTTGTTTCGCCTTGCTACTTCACCGTTGGGATGGCTTAGCAGTCTGACGCATTTCCAGGGTTGCGATTGCTTGTAAATCTGGAAATGCATCAGTGGACATGGTGTTGCATGGGAACACCACAGCAACACCCAGGTTACACCTCTAACATGCAAAGTGTTGCATGAAAAGCGGCAATATTTACATACACACGTAAAGCCACGCAGGGCGGCTGTACGTGTGCTTGTAAATATCATGCAGCAGGTTGCACCGCCGGTGCATCATGCAACGTGGTGCATGAGTGGTGCAAGGAGCTGTAAATAAGCCCCCAAGCGTGTCAGCTGCTCTGTACAGCGACAGGTCATGTAAAAGCCTTTTTGTGCCTACAACATGCTATGAGTGCTAGTGTTCTTACTCCCCTTGCTGAACGAAAAGTAAGATGGGAGACGGACCTAGAACTCCAGATTGCATATATGGACTGGGAGAAGATTTTAGTGCATATACCTGCTGTCTCGTGAAATGCTAGTTTGAAATTAATAATTTTTTACATTCTGCACAGGGTTTACCTTACACCTGGCAGGATCAACCAATTTTACTGCTGCTGTGAAATATCTGGGATGTGGGAGTTGGGGGCAGAAGTGCTGCATATGAAATGGCCCTGCCCGTCCTTAGTGAGGTTCTGGGAAGCAGTATTGGACTGTGTAAATGAAATAACTTTATGGGCAATCCTTTGTACACCCTTGGCTTGCCTCCTTCGGGAATATCCTCAGCCCAAAAAAAAGAAAAATCACTACTGGATTTACTGACTTAGCATTAGTTCTGGCAAAGCGTGAAGTGACATTGACCTGGAAGTCGGTGCATGGCTGTCACATTACTAGGTGACGGAAATAACTGGTTAAACGGGTGAGGCTAGAAAGTGGCATATTGCTGTTTCGGGAGTTGAAGAGAGAGTGAGAAATGATTGAAAGGGCTCAAGCCTGGAAACACTTTGTGGACAGCGTGTTGAACCCAGACGCAGGCACTGATACCCCGAACAGCTTTCTGGTATCTCAGGAGGGTCTAGCGGGTGGTAATAACTAACCTTTCATGGACGACTTGTGTAGGATTTTGATCCACTGTTTTGGCCATTATGGCTTTTAATATTTAGCAGCTTGACTAGGGCTAACTATAGGTGGGGAAGGAGGTTGTTGTTGACTGCTAGTTCGAAGTTGTAGGGTCTAAAGGGATGTTGCAATATGGTTCACATTCAGATTGTTTGTACGGTATGTACGTGCTTGCAAAACATTTTAATACTATTTATTAGATGAATTTGCTGACTTGTCTTTTTTAACCTATTTATTGATTGTGTTGGCAGGCTAATCATTTTTACTCTATTTATTATATGTAATTGCTTGTTTGTTATTTTTAACATATTTATTATATGGTCTTGTTTGCTTGTTATTTTTATTTACTTGTTTTACATTTTATATCAATTACTGTGCACTATTTAGTGTCTGATAAATCTCCTTATAGCTTCTGTGTTATGTGTATGTTGAAAATATTAACATTTGTTCAAAACAAATAGTGTATAGTGAAATTATTAAACGTGCAACCAAAAAGGCAAGTCAATTGCATACAAGCTATTTATTAGCTCCACCAATTGCTGTTACCACACTGAATGGCTCCATGATATTTAAAATTCTTTGAAAAAATTGGCAGATGAAAGAGTTGTTGATGAGAATACTCAGGCTATGTGTGTTCTGATCCGCTCGGAAACAAAGAGAGAGATGTGAAGACAGATATTCATGGACGTTCCTCTGCTTTCAACTCTTTTTTTAAGTTTGATTTTATTGAAGAAATAAAGAAAGGAAGGGAAGGAAAGGAAAAAACTGAAAATGGATATGACAATATAATACATGTTGATTGAAATTAATACTAGTGTAAATACATAAATGAAATAAACATTACAGTAAAATTCTCATGAAAGGTATAAATAACAAGCATGAGGAATTCTTGAACATAACGTGAATATGAATTAGATTCATCATAAAGTACAGTGAAACGTACAAATTCAAACAGAAAGGCAATAATAGAGTCATGGTGGTTTGCGGACCTCGACTATGTCAGGATCTGGAGAGGTAGGCACTGGGGCAGATGAAGAAAGGTACGTAACCAAAGGAAGCCAAACCAGATCACGTTTAATTGCTAGGGAAATGGGGGACACATAGTTGGTATCCAGTCGGTGATGGAAGCAGACGGAGTTCCACCAGGTTTGGTATGAGATGCTTGCAGCTTGTTTCCAGTTAGAGGTAATGGTGTGAAATGCTACAGCAATTAAAAGGTCAAGTAGGAGGTAGTGACGAGGGGATTGGGGAAGTTCCGGTGAGAGGGAACCAAGAAAAACTTGAGATGGGGAGAAGGGGACCTGAAACTTGAAAATCTTTTGTATTTGAATCCAGATTAGGTGCCAAAACTTGGAAATAGGAGGACAGTCAAACAGCATGTGTTTTAAATCTGCAGAGGGGCATGTACACGACCAACAAGTGGAGGGGGTGTCTGATGAGAAACGTGAAAGTGCATGTGTGGTAAATAAAGTTCTGTGATAATTGAAATATAAAGTTTGGGTGTTGTTAGCAGCTCTAGAGGTCATAGGAAGTTTGGTCCAGATTTATCCCAAAGAAGCACTGACCAGTCCTGAGAGAGATCAGATTCCCAAGCGAGTTCAACCTTAGATTTAGCTCTATCAACTGTACAACGAAAAGAATTGTATATAGCAGAGGCGGACGGGGAGGATTCTAACAATAAGGAAGTGGATTTGCGATCCGGAGGAATATCGTTTATAGGTGGTAGGGTTGGAGATAAAAGAGTAAGACTGGATAAAGAGCATTATATTGTGAATGAGCAGAAGAAGGCAGTGAGAAAGAGGATTTAAGCTCCAAAAAGGAAAGAGGAGCACCATGGGAAAGTAGTTGAGAGATCCAACACAGTCCACGAGAATGCCACGTCTTCCAGAAAATAGTGCGATTACGGATTTTGAGAGATGAATTATTCCAGAACGGTTGTTTGTGAATAGAAATAAGGGAGGAATAAGATGAAGGTAAATAGGGAAGGAGAAGATTACAAGAATGAGAAATAACAGGCGTAAGAAGGCGGACTGGAGGAGATGTGAAAGCCAATAGTTCACGGAGATTAAAAGGGGAAATAAAAGAGGATTCCATGCTTAACCAGACGGGGAGATAAAAAGGAGGATCAGAGGAAAACCAGTGGTTTGTTTGTTTCAGAGAAAAGGCCCGATGGTATTCTTTAAAATCAGGAAAACGCACATCGGAATGAGACTTGTCTTTTCGTAAAGAGGCGAGAGCAATCCGAGGTCGTTTACCATTCCACAAAAATTTCAACAGTAAAGAGTCAATCTTCTTGAAGAAAGAAATCGGAATGCGCATAGGGAGCATAGAAAGAGTGTACAGGAGGAGGGGGGATAACATCATCTTTATATAGTTAAGTCGTCCCCACCAGGACAAAAAGAGTGGATGCCAACGCGCGATAGTAGTATCCATTTTCTTAGAGATGTAGTCAAAGTTCAGTTTGAGAGTGTGGGATAAGAGGGGAGCAAACCAAACCCCCAGATATTTGATTTTAGAAGATTGCCAAGAAAAACCAGTCTGAGAAAAAAGATGTTTCTGGCAGAGAGAGTTTAAAGGGAGGATCTCACATTTTTCGGCGTTTAGGCGGTAACCGGACACCGCGGAAAAGGATGAAACTTGTTGAAGGAAGGAAGGGATAGAAGAGATAGGATCGGAACAATAAAAAAGGATATCATCAGCATAGACTGAGAGTTTAACCTGATGGGGACCAAAATGAAAACCGGATATACTGTCATCCAGTCGAATTTTAGTAAGGAAGAGCTCTAAGGCTATGGCAAAAAGTAGGGGGGATAAAAGGCAACCCTGCCGAACACCCCTGTGTGAAGAGACATAATCTGAGGTCATACCATTAACAAAGATGGAGGCCTGGGGATTAGAATAAAGTAAAGAAATAATAGAAATGAATTTGGGGGGATACCGATCCAACAGAGAGCCTGAAACATAAAATCCCAACCAATTCTGTCAAATGCTTTCTCCGCGTCTAAGGAGATGGCAGCAAAAGGAAGGTCCAGAGATGAAGCTTTACTGAGTATGTTAAGGAAGACCCGTGAGTTGTCAGAAGAAAGACGACCTTTGACAAAATCCGATTGCTCAGGACCGAGTAAACCGGGGAGGAGGGGATCAATGCGTAGTGCAAGAATCTTAGCTAGTATCTTGTAATCGGTATTAACCAGGA
Source organism: Lissotriton vulgaris (assembly GCF_964263255.1). Taxonomy (NCBI): domain Eukaryota; kingdom Metazoa; phylum Chordata; class Amphibia; order Caudata; family Salamandridae; genus Lissotriton; species Lissotriton vulgaris. The sequence goes on along the minus strand of NC_141689.1, from coordinate 2,061,166,547 downwards.
AAATCGGTCGGTAATTTTTGCATAGAGAGTGATCCTTATCCTTCTTGGGAATCAAACAGATTAAAGCTTGTTGGAAGGAACCACTCGGAGATCCCGCTTCGAGAAAGGTTGAAATAAAAGTAAAAGTTTAGGAAGGAGTAGAGATGCAAAATGGTTGTAAAATTCAATAGTGGAGCCGTCAGGACCAGGGGTCTTACCGTGTAGTAATTTTGAGACAGCGTGGGAGATCTCAGAAAGCAAAATGTCTCGTTCCAAGGAATGGAAATCAAGATGAGAAGCCTGAGGAGAGGGAAGAGAATGAAAGTACGAGAGAAGATCTGTAGGCTCTGGGACCTGTTCGGGAGTGTAGAGTGTGTCATAAAATTTGACAAATTCAGTGAGGATGTCCTTATCTTTAAATCTAAACTCACCAGAGGAAGACTTAATGGATTCAATCTTTGTGCGTTCTTTTCTTATTTTTAAGTAATTGGCAAGAGGTTTCCCCATTTTATTCTTACCTCCATAATATCGGGAGTTACACTTTAATAAAAGGTTAGAGGCAGCATCGGTTGTGAACTTATTGAAGGAGATTTTCGCATCATTACGTTTTTTAAGGGACGTTTCGGATTTAGAAGCGTGATAGTCAAGTTCTAATTTTTTGATATCGGCTAAAATTTGATCTGACTTGGCCTCTCTGAGTTTCTTTTGACTGGCCACAAAATTGATGATAAAACCTCTAGAGGCTGCTTTAAAAGAATCCCAAACCATAACAAAAGAGGAGTCAGAGGTATGGTTAAAAAGAAAAGATTCAGTGGCAAAGGCCTAAAGTTCAGACAAAAAGTAGGTTCCAGAAGTAAGGCATTATCTTCCCGAATATGCGGAAAATGGAAGAAGGTCAAGGTCCACAAAAACCAGAGCGTGGTTCAAAAGCAAAATGGAACCACTTTCAGAGGGAATGGCATGTTGGGACAGGGATTTACTATGAAAGATATGATCAATGCGGGATTGGGATTGATGTGGAAGGGAGAAAAAGCTATACTCTCTAAGGTCTGGGTTACACAATCTCCAAATATCTACCAGAGCATTGTTTTGAAGAGTGTTGACAAATTGAGTATGCATCCTAGAGGGAATAAACTTGACTTTCGAATGTCGATCAAGGAAGGGGTCCATAATTTGATTGCAGTCTTACCCTAAAAGTATGTAATCAACAGAGAGGGAGGATAATTTAACAGAAATAGAGTGCCAAAAGGATCTGTCAACCCCGGTAGGGGCATACACATTAAAAAGGGTGAGGGGAATATTGTCTATAAGTAATGTAACAATAACCCAGCGACCGTCAACATCACATTCATGAAAAATTGAAGAAACATTCAATTTTTTGTGCAACAAAATCACAACCCCATTCTTCTTAGTTACCGTGGGGGAGCATACAACATGACCCACCGAACAATGTTTAAGCTTCAGAGCCTCTGCTTCAGAGAGATGAGTCTCCTGGAGGAAGGCAATGTCAGTCTTGAGTCTTGCCAAATGTGATAAAACCCTTTGCCTTTTAATAGGATTATTTAATCCCTTAAGAAAAACAACTGCAACATGCTCAATAAATGGATATAGATAAGCTGGGAAAATTGAGGAAAAGATAAACGTGGTAATGAGGAAGAAGAGATAGGAGAAGAGAAAGAAAGGAAACGGAAAGGAAATGAAAAGAGGGGGGAACCACTAGAGATATAATACTAAATCTTAAAAGAAAGAAGGAAGAGCAGAGGAAGAGGAAGTAGAAAGGAAGTGAAAGAGAAAGGAAAAAGCAGGTGGTAGGAGTCCAATAGTAGAAGAGTAAAGAGAAAAGAAAAAGGACAGAAACAAAAATGGTCAAGAAGACAGTACATGCACGAACGACTGAGAAACATACTTACGAAAAATGAAAAACGCAAAACGAGGACAGGGTTGGTGGCGTCGGGAGACGACGGCGATAACAACCAGAGCGGACACCAAACCTCTACTACCATAAATCCAAGAGGCAGCATATAAAAAACATCAGGGCACAACAAGGTAGAGAGAGAGGGGAACATCTGTAAAAATAAGAGAGATATAAGGGTGAGTACAATGATCCTGGAGAAAACATGAAGTGAAACTTGGTTCAAACAGAAGGGAAACAGAAGAATAACATCGATAATTATAAAGGAAACATTAGGAAAGTCACAATAACAATGCCAGAGGAGGAACATCAGAACCATATTACAATGAGAGCAAACAGTTAGTAAGTCCTGTCAGCCAGTGTTGGATTCTTCCATAGCGTCTGGGCCATGTTGTCGAAGAAAAGCTTGCAAGGCCGCAGGATCCTCATAAGTGGTTGTTCTGTCTTTATAAGTGACCTTGAAAAGACAAGGATGCAGGAGTCCCTATCTAGCATTAAGACTCTGAGCTGCGGTCTCATGTCCAAGAACTTCTTCCTCCAATCTTGGGTGGCCTTGGAGACATCCTGCGAGAGAAAGAGGCGATGGCCTTTCCATATGATTTGCTTCTTGAGTTTGGCAGCTGAAAGGACCTGTAGAAGGTCAGTGTATTGCAGGAATAGCATAATGACACCCCTAGGTTGGGTACCGACCTTAGGGCCAAGGCTATGAGCTCTTTGGATATTAATAGACATTAAAGCTGGAGCGTCCAAGATCTTGGCAAGAAAGGATTGGAAGAAGGTGGTAGGGTTAGACTCCTCTGTAAGTTCCGGAAGGCCGTATAAGCGTAGATTATTCCTACGGTTTCTGTTTTCCAAATCCTCTGTTTTCCAATATCTCTGCCTCCATTGACGGGATATGGGAACAAGAAGACTGTAAAGATTCTGTTGATTGTTCCAGGGTTAGTACACGCAACTCCAGAGATGATCATTTCTCCTGCATAGCCTGCATATTTTTAGTGGTGGTCTCCATAAATGGTTTGAAAGCACGAAGCTCTTCCAAAATGAGATCCGTAGAAGAGGAAGAAGAGTTACTCCCCAGAGATGGCGGGTCTTTCTTCAGGCGCTTAGAGGAAACTAAGGAGGTTGGTAGCTTGCCTCCGTTATGTGCTTTAGGGATGGCTCCATGTATTGAATCAGGTTTTGACGCCATGCCTTCTTCCATGTCTTGAGGAGGAGAATCAGAATCTGAGGAAACAGGCAATTTAGAGACAGTTGTGAGCTTTAAATTGCGGAGTTTCCCCATGAAAAACTTCAGAGAGTCAGATGAGAGGAAGCAATAAGCCAACGATGAAGAAGCAAATATTTGACTCAAAGAAGCGTAGATAAAGTTAGAAAAAGATAGCCTGAAGAAAAGAGGGAAGAGCAAAAACCTCTTGAAGATGGTGAGACAAAGTTCATCAATCAGCAATGGTCAGTTGAAGGAAAAAACATGCCCCGCAGAGGGTATGCGCTGGTCAAACGAGGACAAACAAGGGCACCATCATAACCTGCAATGCGTGCGCGCGCGCCTTGCAATGAAGTTGTAAAAAAGACACAGTCCTGGGAGTAAGTCAGATTAGCAGGAGTCACTACAAGACCATGTAGAGGTACATTGTTGTTGTTCCAGGAAGGGTCATGCAAAAAAGAAAAGTAGAGGAGATGCGTATATAGAAACGCGCTGAAGAATCCTAAAAGCAGGTTCTGAGGCAACAATTCCTGACAGTGGTCAGCAGTGACATGTGGCAAGTTAAAAGGGATATAGGTCTCATAATGTGCCTATAATATCTGCTTCTAATGACCAAAGCCCACATATGTAGTGAAGGCAAAATATGGGGAATTACGATGAAGAGCGCAGGCAGTAGACAAAATGGTGCTTAAAATTGCAGAAGACAACACTGCTGAGGTAAAAGTCAGAGAAAAATAAACAACGGTTGTTGGAAGGCTCACTCACTGTGTCCATTTAGGGTCATGTTGTCGGTAGGTCACCTTGACATCTTGTGTGCTTCACGGGTGCTTCACGGGCCGGCCGCCTTCAGAAACTCGCGGCCGGCGCACAAAATGGCGGATGCGAGCTCCGGGTTCGGGACCACAAGCTTACCTCAGTTAATTCCGCGAGAACCGGGATACAGTGAGGGCATTAGGCTCTCCTCATGTTCCGGTCCACGGAGGTGATAATATATGGCTGCAAATCCCCCGTAGGCTGCAAAAAACAGATTGTGACCGGAGGTTGGCGTCGGAGCCTCTGGGTCACGCCATCTTAGCCGGCATCCAAGCCACGCCCCCATCTGCTTTCAACTCTGATAAGAATGAGGATAAACCACCCATATCACTTACAAAACATGGCTCTTCCTCTTATTTCAACTTTTTTCAAGGTGATTATCAGTTGATACGCCATGGATATTATCAGGAAAGAAATAGTTGTTTTGAATCCAGGACAAATAACTATGATTACATATGATCAACCACTCTACAGCGTGGGTTCTACATCAAAATAGAACACTTGAAGTGCTTCCGATACTAGTTAATCAACAGTCGTTGGCCTGCAGCTTGAAAAATGTGCATTAGCAGGCACAACAGACTCTTTTTAAATCCCTCATACTAAGAAAGCCTTGCAAGCACATCATGTAAAAAGCATGCACAGCCTGGGACGAGTGCCGCTGTTGAAGAAACTTCTTGGATAACGCCTAGCAGATTCGTCACTGGTTTGTTTCACCAAAAGACCGTAAATAACGTTACAAGCTTGCATATCAAGAGACCGTAAACAACTGGTCCCTGTCCTAGCATACATAAATCTTCAAAGCTGGGTTTATCCAACCGCTTGTAGATCAATCATACAGTTGTCAAATATCAATAAGATTCCCACTAAATTAAAAGGGTCTTTTTAATCAACACTTTCTACGTCCTGGACATGGTCTAACGGACAAAGCCACAATTAGTCCAAACGTCGACTTCTACACCTATTTCCTACTGAAATAAAAGAGGGGCAATATTGGTTTTCTATAAATTTCTTAGATTGCCTGAACTAGATCTCTGTGAAAAGGTGTTCACAAATGTGACTGTGAAGGATTTTTCAGTTCATGTTAATATTACTTCTGGCTACATTGTGTTGTTGCTTTTTATGTACCCTACACAAATTAATTTTGAATTGATACTAAATTTTGTTTGATTATACACATCCACGTTTTTCCTTTTTCCTTTCTTTTCTTGTTTTACCTTCTTTGATGATTAAGTCATCGATAAGTAAACGGGATCCTTTGTGATTGATCTTGATGTAAGTTACTTGAATCATTTTTAAGTATTGAAGAGTTATAGAAACAAATCCACTGTAGGCATATTTACCTGCTTATTTTACAGGGTTAGGCACGAAGCTCGCTAGCAGTATTACAGTTAGAGAGGAGGCCAAACTGATATTTGATGATATGAGGACATACAGGCTTAGTTTCAATTTTGTACAACAGGAAATAGTCACTTTGGATTGAGCCGTAAATGAGATAAATGTTAGCGTGTACATAAACTCTTTGTCTAAACTTCAGTAGCTGTGCCATGCTCTTGTTCACAATAAATATGTAGTTTATATTGCTCTTCACCTGAGGGGCAAGATATCGGTCAACAAAATGCATCAAAATGGGAAATTCGTTTTCAGATAAAAGGGAAGGTCTATTAATTCTAAATGCCACTAAGAATATGGATGAATCTGTTATTGATACCATAAAGTCAATTAAAAGATCTAGGGAAGGTTTGAGTAAAAACGTGAAATGGCTATCCACAGAAAAAGGTTCCTTTTGTGTAACTATAAATCACAAACATCAAAATCTGGCCATTCTTCAGATTAGAACATGGCTCATTGAAATATAAATGGAATTCTGACCTACTTAAATATCTTGAGAACTCGGTCCCGGCAGAGGACAAAGAGGGGGATGCATATCATGATCCTGATGTGAAAATCCTTTTCTGACCTGCCCTGTAAAACCAATTTGCAGTGAAAGATCTAATACTTGTGCTCTTTAAAGCAGACAGCCAGAAGTGATGTCTAGGAACTGGAAGAGGTAAAGGAATGCATAGATGAGTTGAGTTGGTAAAAACAGTGCCAAAGAGATGCCCTGAATTCCTATGAGTTGATCAAAACAAGAGGAAAGAGTAAGATGGTCATAGTAACATGCTGCAGGGACAATACAGCGACTGGACTATTGCACCCAAAAAGAAGCTGTCACGAGAATGATTCTTCATGCTGAAGGAGGTGTTGCTGGAGGTAAGAAGAGCACTTTCATACATTTTGTGGACTGATAATGTTATGCTGCCTTTACACTTTACAAAGAGTATAAACAGTGAGCAAGTATCAGTTGCATTTTGTGCATGCAAATCGGTTCATATTCCTGACATTGGGATTGTACTACTGAATATTGACACCAACAACATCACAGTATAAGAATATCGAGGGACAAAATATCAAAAGGTAAGTGCACATGGGTAAGTATAGATTTACTATTATGAACTCCCCGTCTACATTCCCTGAAGATTTAAGTACTGCGCAGTTACATATGTTATGTTATCATAATTTGTAGCGCGCACAGCTACCCAAAAGAGTGTCCCGGCGCAAGCCCAAGAGTAACAAAGAAACAGATAGCAGAAGAAAGGCCAGGACAAACTAGTTAAACAGGAAAGTTTTGAGTTTTTTCCTAAACTGAGTAGGATTCTCAAGACTACGCAGATTCAGGGGAAGGGAATTCCAATATGTTGCGGCAAGATAGGCCAATGAGCTGACCCCCTTACGTTTTGAGATGAAACCTGGGGACAGTGGCCAGGAGCATGTTCGAGGGATGAAGAAGCCTGCCCGAAGTGTAAAACTCAAAGTGTTTCCCGAGATAGGCAGGGCAACACCCATAAAGTGCAGCATGAGCATTGACCAAAGACTTGAACATAATCCTAGCTTGAACTGGCAACCAGTTGTGAAGTTAGGTGTAGAAAATCTAGACATACTTACCTGTTGATATTTTTTTTAACATTGTGTCCTAGATATTCTGTTGCACCTATTTTTGGGGTTCGATTTTCAGGATGCACACCTGACTTTAGTGGGGTGGCTGAGGCCTTAGGAGTTGACCAATGCGTAGCTCCACCAGGCTTATATGCGCAGATGAGGAGTGATATCACATCAGTTTTCAGAAGAGGCAAAATACCTTGCTGGACAACATCAATTACCCAGAGGAGGCATGCCCATCGTACCATTTCCAGCTGTCTGAAATAAAAGGGAATCTAGCAGTAATGGCTGCTATTGGAAGGTTCATCATCCTTTTGTATGGCCACTGCATCCAAGAAACATGAATAAGTCTAGGCTTGTGTTATGTGTACAGAAAAATCGGATTTAGACAATATCCCTGTAACTCTGGATGTCCTTCGACAGCATTTGGCAGCAGCGGCCCGTGGAGGGAGTTCCGTGGGGCAATGGGGCGAGGCAGGGGAGGGGCAGCGTGGGGGATAGTAAACTACTGAATAGGACTGAACGGAGGTAAGTAAACAAATAAATAAATAAAACAAATTTCGTTGCACGCGCTGCATCACATTCGGCAATGCAGAGGGCGCAATGACATTCGTTTTGCTTATTTGTTTACTTACCTCTGTTTGCCCGGTTCTATAGTTTACTACCCCCACCCTGGCCCTCCTCCACCCCGCCCCGCCCCGCCGCTCTCTGGAACTCCCTCCACGGGCCGCAACTGGCATTTAGTAATAGTAGCCTTAAAGGCAGAAGCAAGAGCCAGGCCCTTTAGAAATTCACATTTCCAGGTTGCATAATTAAGTATCTTTGGCTGGATCTCAGGATAGACAGCCTTTGCAGTAGCACCCACGATTGACCACTCAACCTCCTTTCAGTGTTGAAACACAAGAAATCATGAGGTGCAAGTGTAAAAGTAGATTGCTTTGCTGTTCAAAACCTGACTTATCCAACAGCCTGAATAATCATCTTTATATAAGCGTGGTTCGAAATCTGATAATTTGTAAACCACTCAAACATACTTTTTTAAAATGTTTACGGAATAAACAGTTAATTTATGACAAAGAGTTTACATTGAACAACATTTTTCTTAGTAGAGACAGAAAGTGAAAAAGGAAGTGAAAAAAAATCTGTATTTCATAGTTAACTTGCCTTAAATTATGTGAAATGATTGCAAATTTGAGTTGATACATACTAACAATAAGAAATGTCTTTGATATTTGAAGTTACATTTTCCATAGAACCCTAGTTCTAGCATTTTAATCTGCAGCATAGTAATTAAAATTTAACCTGGTAATAATGCTGCTCTTGTCCTTTTTGTAGATAATTGACTGCTGAACAATATTTGTTTAAAAAAGAAGAGAGGTCCATTGATCTGTTTAGGAGTTATAAGTGACAAAATACTTCAGCTGCCATTTTCCAATAAGGCAACTCAGGGTGCTTGAAGCCAGTGCCTACAATGCCTTAAGTCAGCCAAATGTCATACTTTGAAATAAAACATGCACAATTCAGTCCAAAAAGGGGCATATCCTCTCAACAAATGTTGTTTCACCAAGCAGTTGGAGTCAACGCCACGTTCCAACCAAGGGCGCCTCCACGTCCCTTACTCCAAAGTTTCCATGAAAGTTCTCTGACCGCGTCTCACGAGGAGTTGCAGACAAAGTGAAATGCATCTCTTTGTGCTCCTGCACTTGAGATAATAAAGCCCCTGTGTTGGTACTTGGGTGGCGAAGGAGGCTCTGCTGTGAATTAGAGAGAATCCATAAAGCAAAACACTTGGTTGTTCATATGCATCTGAGTTTTTTAATAACTGAGCATCCACCTACCAGATGCCTTGCTCTCAATCCCTCTTTCCCTCACTATCTCTCCCTCTGCTGCTTCTCTCATTCAGATTTCCTCAGTTTTGTCACTGTTTTCTTGTTTTGCTACTGATTCTGCCCTCTCCGCAGTTTTCCTTAGCCAATATCTCTCAATTCTGCTCATTCCTACCACTTTCTCTATCTCCACTTTCATCTTTTTGTACTTGTTTGTGCTGCATTCTCTAACTTCATTTACTCTCCTTCTGCTAACTTCTTTTGCTTTCTCTATCTCCACTCACTTTCTTATTACTCATTTGTGCCATTTCCATATCTCCTCTTTTATTCATTTTTTGCTAATTTTGGACTGATTTCTCATGCACTATCTCTGGTTTTCTCTCTGTGCCTCTGTTATTTTTCTGCTATTATGTCACTTTTGGATGCTTTTCTCTCTTTGTACCTCTTCCCCTTTCTTTTTTTCTGTTTAGAAAGCTGTATTGTAGCAAGTAAAGAACAAGATTCATAAATTCTAATAATAATCATAATAGAAAGACAAAGAGTAACCAGAAAAATAATTGAAAACAAAGGATAAAAGCTGTATATTCATACATTAGCACGAACAAAAACCAGTGTTAAGAACAGAATGAAACAAATATGTACAATAATGAAATTAGCAGTTGTAAAAAAAAATTATAAGGGAAGAAAGGAAAAAGAAAAACGAAGAAAAAGAGAGAGAAAAAGAAGAAGAGGAAATAGGAGAGATAATAGGAATCAAGAACTTTATAAAGAAATCTATTAAGACTTTTCCTAGCTAAACAATACAAAATCTCAGAGAAGAATATATGGACAATAAAATATGAACAGTGTGAAAGGAATGAACATAGTACTCATGGTGGCTGAAATACAAAATTATTATCTTTGGTATGTATTGCAGAGGAGGATAGATAATTAGTAAGTGGAGACCAAAAGGCTTCTTTTCAAAGGAGTTGTTGAGAAGTAGTTACAGAGGCTCTATCTAGCCTGTGATGATAACATAGAAGGTTCCACCAAGCTGAAAAGCAAACTTTGGAGGCGTCCTTCCAGTTGGATGTAATTCCTTGAAAAGCAATTGCTATTAACAAATCCACAAATCAGCCCAATTTATGAGTACCCAGCCATTGTATGGAATTGCTACCCAGAAATATGGAGTAGATATCAAAAGGGAAATTGGTGGAGCAAATGGAGGCAATTGATTTACATACTTTTGTCCAAAAAACTGAAATGTTAGGTCAAAGGAAAAAGGAATGTAAATATAAGCCAGAGTATTCTTGCAGGATCAACAATTCGGAGATAAGCCATGACTAAATTTGGAAACAGATATTGGAGTAAAAAATAAAATCTGGTAAAAACAATAGAGAGTCTGAGAAATGCTAGCATTGTAAGAAGTGTTATGTAAGCAAGCCCAAATGGAATTCCATGCGTGTGTGTAGAGAGAGTAAGCTGTAAACGTGTTTCCCATAGAAGTCCAGTTTTGCTTTTGAGATGGGTGGGAAGAGAAAAAGGAAGATATTTGTATATGTGGGAGGCCCGAACAGAGAGGGAAGTAGATAATAGTTCAAACGGAGGATCAGATGAAGAGGAGGAAGCTACAGAGATATGAGAAAGCTGTTGCGTTAAAATCATTCTCAGAGATTCAAACTTAAGAAGAGAAGTAGTAGGTAAATTAAATTTAGATTGAAGGTCTTGAAAAAAGTAAAGAATTATGTATCCTGCATTAGGTGTTTAACCTGGATAATCCCTTTAACAATCCAATCTTTCCAAAAGATGCTACAATTAGGGAGTTTAATGCACTTATTATGCAAAATAGAGGCGTCCAGGAATATCTGTAAGGGTGAGAGAGGTTTTGTAAGAACAGGATAAAATGTCAATATAAGTAGTGAAATTAACTGATGAGGAGAAGGGGAATGGATGAATGGCAGATTCCTCCAATTTGTGCCAAACCGAAACAGGAGGGTCATCCGAAGAAAATAAGTAGGGCAGAACCTGACAAACTAAAAAGGAGTAATGATATTGACGAAAGTTAGGAAAATAAAACCCTCCCCTTTCTTTAGGAGCAGATAGAGCAGACAAAGAAATGCCAGTGTTGCGTTTATTCCAAAGGAATTTACTCAAAATGCCATTAAGAGTTTTAAAGAATTTTAAAGGAAGTCGTACTGGTAGCATGGACAAATAGAAGTTAATTACCGGAGGCATCATCATTCTGGAGGTGTTCAGCCGGGAACAACCTTTAGAACGCAACTTATACAACGCACTACCATTAAAATGAAACATTTACAACGCAACATCCATTACAACGCATGCCATTACAATGCAACCATTACAACGCATGACACTACAACGCATACCAATACAAAGCATGTCATTACAACGCAGTCATTACAACGCATACCATTACAACGCATAGTACCCTTACACTATCCAACGCTTACCCTACTGTTGCACCCCCTGGAGTTAGAATAGTAATTTCTACCCCTACACTATCCAATACTTACCATACCTTCAATCTAATGGTATGCGTTGTAATGGTAGTATGCGTTGTAATGGAATGCCTTGTAATGGTAGTTTTGTGAAATGCGTTGTAATGGCATGCTTTGTAATGGAATGCGTTGTAATGACATACATCCATTCAGCCTGCCCCACCAAGACAAGAATAAAGGAGACCATTTCTCTGCCATAGGTGATACATTTAGTAGTACATCATCCAGATTAAGTTGAACCGTTCTAGCAATTGAGGAGGAATATTTTATTCCCAGACATGTACTGTAATTGGTGCTCCATTTGAAGTCTATCCCTTCGAACATACTTCTTAGACAATATTTGTGTAATTGTAGCACTTCAGATTAAGAAGAGTTCAATTTATATCTGGACAGAGCAGCATAGGAAGATAAAAGGTCTGTGAAAACAGCTAAAGAAGAAGAAGTATCTGAGAGATATAACAGAATAGCATCTGCATATGCAGTGAACTTGATTTAAATCGATTTATGTGTAAAACCCCGAAAAACAGAAGAATGTCGTAGGGAATGAAGAAAAGGTTCAAGAGATAAAATAAAGAGCAAAGGCGAGAGAGTACAGCCCTGACGAGTGCCTCGCTAAAGAGTAAAATAGGGAGATCGTAATCCAATAACAAAAGCCGAAGTAGTAGGGGAGGAATATAACAAACTAATAAGGAATAAAATAACAGGACCGAAACCATGCCACTTGAGTGCGCGCACCATAAAGAGCCAGCGAATGCAATCAAAAGCTTTCTCTGCATCCAGGGTAATAGCTGCAACAGGAGAGGATATTTTAGAAGCAAGATGAATAATGTTCAAAAAAGTTCTATAATTATCTGCAAGAGTTCTACCCTTGACAAACCCAGTCTGTTCATATCCAATCAAATCAGGAATAACGTTGTTAATGCGAAGTGCTAGAACCGTAGCAGTCTAGATTAGTTAAAGAGCTGGTGCAGTAATTAGCACAAGAAAAGGGGTCTTTACCCTTCTTTGAAATTAGACAGATCATGGCTTCAAGAAAGGAGCCATGAGCCTCCTTATGGCAAAGAAAATGTGGAAATAAAGATAAAAGATGAGGAAGAAGAATCTGAGAGATGCAAGAATAGAACTCGGCCGTAAAACCATCCTGGCCAGGGGACTTCTTCTTAGGCAGTAAAGCTAGGGATGACTTAAGTTCAGAAAGGGATAGGTCTTTTTCTAAGGGAGAGCCATCCGGAGAGGAGGAAGAACAGGGAGGTAATGTTTCAAAGAAAGAATCCAGTTCCCTGTCAGAAGGAGAAGACTCAGGAGTGTATAGAGTCTTATAGAATTCCATAAGCAGTTTAATATTTCTTCATCCTTGAAGTGATTAACTCCCTTATCATCGATGATATTAACAATTTTACCTTCAAGTAATTAGTGAGCAGTTTGCCGGCTCTATTGCGACCACCATAAAATTTATAATTAACCTTAAGTAGGGTCCCAGAGGCTTTCTCCATCGATTTTCTATTAAAAAATGATTTAGCCTGAACTAATTTCTTAAGTGTGTCCTCATTATGAGAGGAAAAGTAGGAATGCTCAAGAAGTTTAATGGTGGCTAATAAGGAAGCTGAGTTTCTGGATTGTTTCTTCCTAGCAACAACATAATCTATAATGAATCCTCTAGAAGTCGCCTTAAGGGCATCCCAGATGGTGTGGAAAAGAATATCGTGATTAGCATTCCTAAGAAAGAAGTCTGACAAAAACTTTTTAAAACGTTCCAAAAAGGTTTGATCTTTGAGTAAATAATTATTAAAACTCCACCTACGAGGCTTGGAGGGCTCGGATGGGAGATCTAAATTAATCATAACAGGGGCATGATCCGAGATAAGAATGAACCCAATTTCAGTATTAGTTAGATTAGGAAGGAGATGGGGACTCAAAAAAGTATAGTCTTTTCTAGATGAAAATGTGTAGGTAGGGGAATAGAACGTGAACTCTAAGGTGTCCAGATGAGATATCCTTCAGACATCCACCTAACCCCTGGAGCTGATTGTGTTCGTAAAGGTTTTGTACATTTTATTGGGAACATATCAAGCAGTGAAATTTCTATCCGTGAAGGGGGCCATTACCTGATTGCAAGCCCCTCCCACCAAAAGATTGGCATCAAGACATGAATGAAGCGTATGTGACATGGCCTTCCAAAATTGAGAATCAACGTCATTAGGGCCGTGTATGTTTAGAAGAGAGAAAGGGGAACCATTTATAGTGAGATGTAGAAGGAGCCATATGCCATCAACATCCTTCTCCTCCTTTCCTAAAACAATAGAAAGAGATTCATGAAATAGGGTCACCACTCAATTTTTCCTGCCCTTAACTGGAGAACAGGAAACATGGCCTGCCCATTGTTTTTTTAGAGAATTAATATCGTTTTCATTTAGATGAGTCTCTTGGAGCATCGCAATTTTACAATGCATCCTAGATGAATGGGTAAGTACCCTCTGCTTTATAACAGGATTATGGAGTCCTTTCACATTCCAGGAAACAATGCGAACATTATCAGTCATGGTAAAAAGAAGAAAATATTAAGCAACACCATATGTAATATAAAACTGGTACAGCTGAGATTTAAACATGAGGAAACTAGTAAATCAAGATACAGAAAAGTAAGTAGTAAAAATTCATAGGAAAAAGAAATATTAAACTAATTGAGTTGAAATTTAAACTTGTGAAGACAAGCAAAACTATACGAGGAAAAGTGAATAATGGAGGCTAATAAGAAAAAGGGAGAGTAAAATAGCAATGAGCCATAAACAATAAGAAAAAGACGAAAGTCGTGAAAGAAGAAATGTTGAAGAGAGGTAAAGGAAATATAAAGGGACACTGTTAGACCTGACATCATTGGCTTGAGTCTCTCCTCCATTTTTCTGTTTGCCTCTACTGTTTTACGATGTTTTGCTGGTATATGCTTTGGGCGCCGTGTCACTGCTGATCAGTGCCATAGCGCAAGTGCTCCCTCTGTTAAAATGATGTATCTATTGTATCCATGTTTGGCTTATTTGGTTTACTGTCAGTCCCTAGTCTAGTGCACCAGGAGTGCCGGGGCTTGTAAATACAAATGCCGCTCGTGGGCTTGCAGCACGTGTTGTGCCACCCACAGGAGCGGCTTCGTAAAAGAATGTCTATGGGTCGGTCATTGCGAGACCCACGTGCAGTCTTGTACTGTCACGTCCGCTGCGCAGGTATACCTACTTGCCAGCCCCTCCAACCTTCCCTTAACTTCATGTTAGTCACCCCTATGGTAGGCCCATGGGCAGGGTGCATTGTAAGTGTAAGGTAGGACAAGCCTGACCAAGTTGGCATGTCCTGATAGTGAAGTACCGCCATCTTAGGGCTTCACTATTGCGAGGTAGCCTGCTCTCCGTTGGATAGAATGGGCCGCCGGGATTATTAATGCTATGATCCTAGCTGGCGCGGAGAGTACGTTGCAATGTCGAGTTTGGTATCCCTGAACTCGGGGTTTAATTACGCATCCGTTGGTGTGGATGGTTTTTGGACTCTGGGTTCGAAAGTAGTACTTTTAGAAAGTGTCTATTTTCTTGTCTAACCATATCTGGTCTCTGCTGGTCTTACGTGTGTGTGACAGGAGCTGGGTGGCTCCAAGAGGTCTGGATGAGTCAGTGTGGGATGAGTGGGACATTTACGTTGAGAGTAGGGGGAGAGTAGTTGTTGATAGCCTGCCTTGCCTGATACAATGCTGGCTCCATCTCCTGCCAAGCGACTGATGGCTCTGTGCCTGCCATGGACGATCCTAGCCCCACCTCCTGCCAGGAGGGCGATAGCTCTGCTCCTGCCAGTATCAATGCTGGCTCCACCTCCTGCGGGGCGTCTGAGGACCCGGCCCGGCTCAATGAATAGGCCAGGTGCCACCGCAGACCCAGGGTGTTGGGAAACCCCCGGCCTAGACAAAGGGATCAAAGACGAAAAGGGGTATAAGAGAAGGACCCCTGAACTAGGAAATCAGATCACTTCTGACAAGGAACCCTGTAACCAAGGACAAGAAGCCTGCTGATCTAAAGGACTGCCTACCCCTTCTGCCAGTGTGCTGTTGTTGGGGGAATCCTGCGGTGCTTCTTTATTTTTGCCAAGGAACCAGGAGAGAGGAACTGTGTGTGTACTCTCACGCTTGCTAAGAAAATCTCCAAGGACTGGAAGAGTGCCAGTCTCCTGCCGAAGTCACAGGGCTAAAGGACTTCACCTGCTAAAAAGTGCTATCCGCTGGAAGTGTGAATCCAGCGCCTCTGAAAGGACCAGCAATCACGACGATCGGACGCTGGGCCCGACCGACGCCAGCAGCAACGCCAGTGAGTAGGAGTACGGCTCTAACTCCGGAGGACCTCGTGTCTGCCCCGCTGCTGATCGCATCAACCGTGTGCCCTCCGACGCCGTGAGCGCTGCTCACTCTGTGCAACTGCATCATCGACAACGCCTGCTGTGGCCGGAGCGACACCAAAGACGCGACGCCGGATTGCTCGACGCCGCTGATCATCGTGTGCTTCAATTTCCTAAGGTACTGTGTTGTTGGGGGTCCGTGTGACTCCCGGCCCGGCGCAGCGCTCCTCGCGGTCGACGCCGAACCTGTGGATTATCCTTGCCCCAGCATTGTGTAGCTCCCGTGTGAGTTACCCTGTTGCTAAGAACTGTGTTTCCAAGAAGAAGATTTGCTTGATATAAAAGACTCTTGTGCTAAAGAAGAAACTACCTTTGAACTATCCTTTTTCCTTCCCGAACGTATTTATTCCGATTGTGTACAGTTTTGCCGTTATTTGGTCTTGTGCTAAGTCTTATATAAAAATACTTATTTTTATAATACTACTGTGTCGTGTCCATTTGTAGTGTATTCACTTTATTACTGTATGTGGTCATAATTGCTTAACACACAGCCTCTGAGATAAGCCTGTTCTGCTCTGCCAAGCTACCAAGGGGGTGAGCAGGGGTTATCGAAGGGTGTGATCCCCTTGCCCTGACTAGAAAAGGAGTGTCCCTATTTGTCAGAAGTGTATACCTCTGCCAACTAGAGACAGCCGGTTCTAACATTGGATGCAGCGGTGAGGATTTGGACCTTGCATTTATGACCCATGTACAGTGATTAGTGTGCGCTACGTAGTGAAAGCAGACCATAATGCAGTCACAATCTGATTCGGAAGGATCCTATTTTTGTTCTCCGCTTTCCTGAAACTTGATTTTCTGAACACTGCCAGTTTAACCATGAGTGACAACGGAGTCACTGCCCCTGCTATCGTTGTTGTTGAAGAGTTCGAGAGGAGTAAGCTAAAAAGATACAAGAAAGATGAGCTGAAACACTTCTGCAACCAGTTTGAAGTTCCTACCACCGGCCTCTCGAGAAAAGATGATTTTTATAAAGCATTACAGGCCTGGTGGGAATCCAGAAATCCCTCTGATGTGGTGGTGGTACCCACAGAGGAAGGGGATGAGGAGGTGCCAGTGAATGGACCTGTGCCCTCTCCCGGAAGCAGTGTTTCCTCCAAAGGTCTTTCCCCTGAAGAAAGAGGAGAAAGGGCGAAAGAGCGAGCTTACAACATGGAGATGGCAAGGCTAAAGATAAATGGGCAGTTGGAGTTAGAAAATGCAAGAGGTAGAAGGGAAGCTGATTTAGAGATCAAAAAGTTGGAGTTTGAGCAAGAGAAGTTAGCTTTGGAGCGTGAAGCCAGGTTGAGGGAACTGGATATCCAAGCTAAAAAGTTAGAGTTGAATCCCTCTGGTGGCAGCATTCCATCCGAGCCTGCAGAAAGTAAGTTTTACTTCCCGAAAGATGTGATCAAAGATTACAATAAGAATGAAGATATTGGTCAATGGTTTAAAGCATATGAGTTAGCATTGTTGGCCCACCAGGTCCCTGAGAAGAATTGGGGAGCGGGGTTGTGGGGTCGCTTTGTGAATGAGGGAAGAGATACCCTGTTAGACATGCCTGTTGCAGATAGGATGTCGTATGCTCATATGAAAGATGCTTTAATGTTGCGATATGGTTTAACCCCCGAGCAGTACAGACAAGCTTTTAGAGAATGTAAGAAATTGCCTGGTACGACGTGGGTTGAATATGTGTCTTATTTTTGCAGAGCCATGGATGGTTGGGTAAAGGGCAGCAAAGTGGAAAGTTATGAAGCTCTCTATGATTTGTTTGCGTGGGAGCACTTGTCTAATAACTGTTTTCCAGAGCTGCGCCAGCACCTGATTGATAGCAAGATATCTAACCCTAGAAAACTTGCTGAGGAGGCGGACCGCTGGGTCAGTACCAGGGTCCACAAGGGTCCAGTGGGAGACTCAGCCAAAGGTGGGCAGGGTCCCCAGCAGAAGAGTGGGGGGGACAAGGGTAAACAAAAGGAGTCTCAGAAAGGGCCCCAAAGTAATCCCCAAGGGAACCAAGGGAAAGGTTCCCAGCCTGCCCCTGAGAAGAAGCCAGGGGCCCCGACGGGTAAACCTGTTCATAGGGGCCCCCTAACCTGCTACGGTTGTGGGCAGGTGGGACACCGGTTTTATGACCCCCAGTGTCCCAAGAAGGATTTGAATGCACCGCCGCGTGCACCCCCTCGTCAGTTGGCAAGTGTAGCCTTGGGAGGGGAGGAGATGGTTGTCCATGGTGGGAGGGGTCCCGCAGAAATGTCCCTGGTCTCGCTAGGAGACATGCAAATGGTCCCTCCACCCCCCCTGCCTAGTAACACTAGTAAATATAGGCAGTGGGTGACCATTAATGGCCATAGAGTGGAAGCTCTCAGAGACACCGGAGAGAGTGTGACAGCTGTCAAGTGTCACTTGGTGTCCAGAGAGCAGGTGGTTCCCCACGCATTCTACCCCGTGATAGCTGCCGATAACTCCCAGAAAGAGTGTGAGGTGGCTCAGGTTTCCTTTGAATGGGGGGGAGTTTCAGGTACTCTTCAGGTTGCTGTGAGGCCCGCCATGCCTGTCGACTGTCTCCTGGGCAATGATTTGGAAGACTCCCCTTGGGCTAAGGTGGAGCGAGCGGCGCACTTGAAAATGTTGGGTGTGCCAGAGTGGGTGTGTGCAACCACTCGATCCATGACAGCGAGTAAGGGTGTTGATGGGGTCCCGGAGCCTGAAAGTACGGCCCAGGACCCAGCTGTGAAGAGAAGAGGCAGGAGGCGGGGGAAACCGGCCCCCGTTGTTCCCGTGGTCCAGAAGGAGGTAGACCCTGAGGGGGATGCCCTGGAGCCCACAGGGGAACAAATTGCCGAACTGGGAGATCTGCCCGAGCTGACCCACTGGCAGCAGGATGGTGGTCCCTCCAGGGAGGAATTCTGTGCGGAACAGAAGGTGTGCCCTTCTCTTGTGGGCATGAGGCAGCAGGCCTCAGCCCAATCCTCAGGTGATCAGTCAGGGTCACATTTTGTGTACTGGGAGAACGACCTCCTGTATAGCGAGCCTAAGGCTGCTGAGCCTGGGTCAGCCCGTGTGCTGGTGGTACCCCAGCACTTCAGAGCCTTCCTACTGGGTTTGGCTCATGACGTACCGTTAGCTGGACATCTGGGGCAGGACAAGACCTATGACAGGCTTGTCACCCATTTTTATTGGCCTCAGATGCGTAGGGATGTAGACATCCATTGCAAGACTTGTCGCACTTGCCAGGCAAGTGGGAAAAGCGGAAGGAAGCAGAAGGCTCCCCTCCAACCTTTTCCGGTAGTCAGCACCCCCTTTGACCGGGTGGGTATTGACATTGTTGGGCCCCTGGACCCCAAGACAGCCCTGGGCAACAGGTTCATCCTGGTCTTGGTGGATCATGCCACAAGGTACCCGGAAGCCATCCCTCTCAGGACAGTGACGGCCCCCGTGGTGGGACGGGCACTGATGGGTGTTTTCTCCCGGATGGGGTTCCCCAGAGAGGTGGTGTCCGACCGAGGCACCAACTTCATTTCGAACTATATGAAGTCTCTGTGGAAGGAGTGTGGGGTAACCTACAAGTTCACCACTCCTTACCACCCTCAAGGAAATGGGCTGGTTGAGAGATTCAACCGGACCCTGAAAGGCATGATTATGGGTCTTGAAGAACCAATGAGGCGGAAATGGGACGTCCTCTTGCCATGCCTGTTGTTTGCTTACCGTGAGGTACCGCAGAAGGCTCTAGGGTTCAGCCCCTTTGAGCTCTTATACGGTCACCCGGTAAGAGGGCCTTTGAGTCTAGTCAAGGAAGGCTGGGAGCAATCTCCCAGGAAACCTCCGCAGGATGTATACAGCTACATGCTGGCCTTTCGGAACCAGACTCGGCGCTTCAGAGAACTTGCTCAGGCAAATCTGGAGGCCAGCCAGGAGGAGATGAAGCGATGGTACGACCGGAATGCCACTCTGGTAGAGCTTCAGCCTGGTCAGGAAGTATGGGTCATGTCCCCTGTGGAACCTTGTGCGCTCAAGGACAGGTGGACTGGACCGTTTAAGGTTGTGGAGAAGAAGAGCGATGTCACCTACTTGGTGGACTTGAAATCTCCCAGGAACCCCTTGCGGGTCCTGCATGTCAACCGTTTGAAGCCCCACTTAGAAAGGTCCGAAGTGGGCATGCTCTTAGCTACAGATGATGGAACGGAGGAGGAGAGTGAGCCTCTTCCTGACCTCCTGTATGCTAAAGAGCAAGACGGGTCGGTGGATGGTGTGGTCCTCTCTGACACACTGACCCTTGGGCAGAAACAGGATTGTCGCCACCTGTTGGGACAATTCCCGGATCTGTTTTCCTTGGTTCCGGGTGTCACGCATTGGTGTGTCCATGACGTTGACACCGGAGACAGCCCTCCTGTGAAGCACAAGGCTTACAGGGTGACTGACAAGGTCAGAGCGTACATTAAGGAGGAGGTCTCCAAAATTGTCGCGTTAGGGGTGATTGAGTCCTCTAGCAGTCCTTGGGCCAGCCCAGTGGTCTTGGTCCCGAAGGCTGCAGCGCCTGGTGCTTCACCAGAACTCCGGTTCTGCGTGGATTACCGAGGACTCAATTCGGTCACGAAGACTGACGCGCACCCCATCCCCAGAGCTGATGAGCTCATCGATCGGTTGGGGGCTGCCCGGTACCTTAGTACGTTTGACTTAACGTCTGGGTACTGGCAGATCGCCTTGACTGATGGGGCAAAGGAGAGGTCAGCGTTCTCCACACCAGATGGGCTATACCAATTCCGGGTGATGCCCTTTGGGATGAAGAATGCCCCTGCCACCTTCCAGAGGTTGGTCAACCAGGTCTTGGCTGGACTGGAGAAATTCAGCGCCGCCTACCTGGACGACATCGCAGTGTTCAGCGCCAGCTGGGAGGAACACTTGCGCCACCTCCAGGAAGTGTTGTTGGCCCTGCGCGGAGCAGGCCTCACAATCAAAGCCAGTAAGTGCCAGATTGGGCAGGGTCCTGTGGTGTACTTGGGGCACCAAGTAGGGAGTGGTAAGGTGGCCCCCCTGCAACCCAAGATTGATACCATCCTGGCTTGGGCACCGCCCAAAACCCAAACACAGGTGAGAGCCTTCTTAGGACTCACGGGTTATTACAGGAGGTTTGTCAAGGATTACGGTAACATTGTGCACCCCTTGACTTCGCTGACTTCCAGGAAGCAGCCACGAAATGTGATCTGGACTGATGCCTGTCAAACGGCCTTTGACACCCTGAAAACTGCAATGTGCACAGCACCTATACTCCAGGCACCCGACTTTTCAAAAGAATTCATTGTTCAGACGGACGCTTCGGAGCATGGCGTGGGGGCTGTTCTAGCTCAGGTGAATGAAGAGGGCCGAGACTTGCCTGTAGCCTTCATCAGTAGGAGGTTACTTCCCAGGGAAACGAGGTGGAGTGCGATAGAGAGAGAAGCATTTGCTGTGGTCTGGGCGCTGAAGAAGCTAAGACCCTACCTGTTTGGGACTCACTTCCGGGTTCAGACAGACCACAGGCCCCTCAGATGGTTGATGCAAATGAGGGGTGAGAATCCAAAACTGTTGAGGTGGTCCATTGCTCTACAGGGGATGGACTTTACGGTGGAACACCGCCCTGGTACAGATCACGCCAATGCTGATGGTCTGTCCAGATTTTTTCGCCTTAGTGATGAGGACTCCCTAGGTTAAGGGTAGTTCTCCCCACATTTCAGCTGGAGGGGACACGTGTTAGACCTGACATCATTGGCTTGAGTCTCTCCTCCATTTTTCTGTTTGCCTCTACTGTTTTACGATGTTTTGCTGGTATATGGTTTGGGCGCCGTGTCACTGCTGATCAGTGCCATAGCGCAAGTGCTCCCTCTGTTAAAATGATGTATCTATTGTATCCATGTTTGGCTTATTTGGTTTACTGTCAGTCCCTAGTCTAGTGCACCAGGAGTGCCGGGGCTTGTAAATACAAATGCCGCTCGTGGGCTTGCAGCACGTGTTGTGCCACCCACAGGAGCGGCTTCGTAAAAGAATGTCTACGGGTCGGTCATTGCGAGACCCACGTGCAGTCTTGTACTGTCACGTCGGCTGCGCAGGTATACCTACTTGCCAGCCCCTCCAACCTTCCCTTAACTTCATGTTAGTCACCCCTATGGTAGGCCCATGGGCAGGGTGCATTGTAAGTGTAAGGTAGGACAAGCCTGACCAAGTTGGCATGTCCTGATAGTGAAGTACCGCCATCTTAGGGCTTCACTATTGTGAGGTAGCCTGCTCTCCGTTGGATAGAATGGGCCGCCGGGATTATTAATGCTATGATCCTAGCTGGCTCGGAGAGTACGGTGCAATGTCGAGTTTGGTATCCCTGAACTCGGGGTTTAATTACGCATCCGTTGGTGTGGATGGTTTTTGGACTCTGGGTTCGAAAGTAGTACTTTTAGAAAGTGTCTATTTTCTTGTCTAACCATATCTGGTCTCTGCTGGTCTTACGTGTGTGTGACAGGAGCTGGGTGGCTCCAAGAGGACTGGATGAGTCAGTGTGGGATGAGTGGGACATTTACGTTGAGAGTAGGGGGAGAGTAGTTGTTGATAGCCTGCCTTGCCTGATACAATGCTGGCTCCACCTCCTGCCAAGCGACTGATGGCTCTGTGCCTGCCATGGACGATCCTAGCCCCACCTCCTGCCAGGAGGGCGATAGCTCTGCTCCTGCCAGTATCAATGCTGGCTCCACCTCCTGCGGGGCGTCTGAGGACCCGGCCCGGCTCAATGAATAGGCCAGGTGCTACTGCCTAGCTCCACCCACCGCAGACCCAGGGTGTTGGGAAACCCCCGGCCTAGACAAAGGGATCAAAGACGAAAAGGGGTATAAGAGAAGGACCCCTGAACTAGGAAATCAGATCACTTCTGACAAGGAACCCTGTAACCAAGGACAATAAGCCTGCTGATCTAAAGGACTGCCTACCCCTTCTGCCAGTGTGCTGTTGTTGGGGGAATCCTGCGGTACTTCTTTATTTTTGCCAAGGAACCAGGAGAGAGGAACTGTGTGTGTACTCTCACGCTTGCTAAGAAAATCTCCAAGGACTGGAAGAGTGCCAGTCTCCTGCCGAAGTCACAGGGCTAAAGGACTTCACCTGCTAAAAAGTGCTATCCGCTGGAAGTGTGAATCCAGCGCCTCTGAAAGGACCAGCAATCACGATGATCGGACGCTGGGCCCGACCGACGCCAGCAGCAACGCCAGTGAGTAGGAGTACGGCTCTAACTCCGGAGGACCTCGTGTCTGCCCCGCTGCTGATCGCATCAACCGTGTGCCCTTCGACGCCGTGAGCGCTGCTCACTCTGTGCAACTGCATCATCGACAACGCCTGCTGTGGCCGGAGCGACACCAAAGACGCGACGCCGGATTGCTCGACGCCGCTGATCATCGTGTGCTTCAATTTCCTAAGGTACTGTGTTGTTGGGGGTCCGTGTGACTCCCGGCCCGGCGCAGCGCTCCTCGCGGTCGACGCCGAACCTGTGGATTATCCTTGCCCCAGCGTTGTGTAGCTCCCGTGTGAGTTACCCTGTTGCTAAGAACTGTGTTTCCAAGAAGAAGATTTGCTTGATATAAAAGACTCTTGTGCTAAAGAAGAAACTACCTTTGAACTATCCTTTTTCCTTCCCGAACGTATTTATTCCGATTGTGTACAGTTTTGCCGTTATTTGGTCTTGTGCTAAGTCTTATATAAAAATACTTATTTTTATAATACTACTGTGTCGTGCCCATTTGTAGTGTATTCACTTTATTACTGTATGTGGTCATAATTGCTTAACACACAGCCTCTGAGATAAGCCTGTTCTGCTCTGCCAAGCTACCAAGGGGGTGAGCAGGGGTTATCGAAGGGTGTGATCCCCTTGCCCTGACTAGAAAAGGAGTGTCCCTATTTGTCAGAAGTGTATACCTCTGCCAACTAGAGACAGCCGGTTCTAACAGACACGAAGATGAAAGGAAAGAAAAAGATAAAAAAAGAGTTAGAATTTAATGAAGAAAAAACAAAAAAGGAAGCACAGGAAAGGAAGAGGAGAGGAAAGAAGGGAAGGTGAAAAAGATACATGATGGAAGAAAAGAGGTTAACAGGTAGCCGGTACAGCCGGAAGGCTTCAGTCAAGAATGACGGAATACAGATCCAGAAGGAAAAGGATATCAAGTAGAGGTGGGGAGCCGCAGAGGAAAGACAGATGGTGGGGCCCGCAAAGACATACGGAAACAACAGGACGCATCACACAAAATGGAAAAAAAAATCATACAATGGTATAAGTAAAACAATCCTCTTCCTTTTTCTAAGAGGCTTCACCTGCTATTTTCCTCCTGCTCCCACCGCATGTGCTTTACCTGTTTCCCACCTCCTGATATCTCCTGCTCTCCCGGTTTCATGCAGTCCTCCCAGTACCGCCTACTGCCACTGCTCTCCTTCTCAGCTGTAGGGTTCTACGTCCTCTAAAATTAATCCAGTGTTTCTTGTGATACTCTGTATGATCATTGTGCCTGATATTAGCCATTTTCCTTTCAATCATGTGAGAAGAAGCATAGAGTTTTGGAATTCCCAAGCTGGTGTGGTTACTTGCATAGTCTCTACTAAATACCCTCTCTCAATCCATCATGGCTTTTGTAGTTCTTGTATGTCACTTCCTGGTTCTTCTTCTTTTTTCGGCTTTATGGTTCTCCCGGTATGAGCAGCCTGAACCAGCCATCCCTTGCATTGTAAATGTGCTCATTTCACCTCATGAAGTTACTCATTTTTGTCCCTGATTTTGCCCCAGTATTTTCTCCTGCTTAGATATTTCTTCACCGGGAGTTTATCTTGGATATTTTGCCTGGAGTTCATTTTAAATTCTAAATTTTCACTCTTCAGAGGTTCTTTGTGCCATTGGCTTTTACCTCCTCTTCTATGACCACTCTTGTTGGCCCTTGTTGCTACAATGTGAATTCAGAAATTCAAGGCTTCATCATGGTTACAGGAAGGAGTAACACATCTGGCAGCAAGACAAGAGAAGAAAGTGTGACTGTTAAGTCCTGGTATTGGCAAATAAACGTAAGTGCATATTTTATCTTCTTAATTCCACATACCAGGCCTGGTGGCCAACCACCCTGCACACAGCAGAATGTTGGTCACCTGAAGTAAAGTTAGCCCCAGGGCCTGGCTAGAGGCAAGTCCTGCAGCCAATGTCCCACTTAGCACGGCAAAAGGCCATGCACAGTAGGGGGTTGTCTGATTGTGGTAGGGTTGGATTCAGTGCCTGAGTGGAAGCAGTGTGAAACGAATGGTTGGAAGTTCACAGTAGGGTTGCGCTGTGGGGGCTTTGCCTCCTGCTGTAAAGTGGGCTGCATGGCCTGGATGAAGCTAGACCCTGAGGACAACCCCCAACTGCACACGGCCAAAAGGCATGCAAAGAGCGTGTTGGCTGCCTGTGGTGGAGTTTGCCACAGTAGTTGCCCGAAAGCCATGCACAACAGCAGTTGCCTGTCCATGGAAAACCCTACAACTTGTAGTGTAGTTCCTATATGCCTGATAGGGTCTGCGCAATGGAATAATATCCACTATAGTTTTGACATAGGACTGAGGTTAGTATGTCTCCAAAGAGTACATTGAACTTAATTACTTGTGTGTGCCAGCTAACTCAGAGGTCACTAGAAACTTCTCGAATAAACAAGAAGTGATTAGTTTCTGACAACCGCATAAACATGACAACCTTGTTTCCCTTAGAGTCGGAACAATCTCAGAATCGTGGAAACAACAGATAACCGTTTCACTCAGTCAATCGTGCATGCTTCGTTTCTCCAGAGTTGCACAGAAATAGATAGACGGGCGTTTCAATAAAAACGGTTTATTGAACAGTCATATTTCTCATGCAAGAGATATGAACTGCTACAATCGTAAAACAGAATGCGAAGTATAATACGTACAGCGTTAGCAGTAGGATTAAATAAAACTGCAATAGCATGGTCTGCAGCTATGACATATATTCATAAAAATACATACATAAATAACACAGACTAAAATACTCATCTGGTGCTTCTAAAATAAACCTACCCCAGTGTACCTAACCTAAGTGTAGTACGAGGAAGAAGTGCGTGCTGTTTAGCTATAGTTTAGTTTAGCTATAGTTGCCAAGAGTCCCTCTAGGTTCTAGTCTGCACCATACCTTAGAATGAGAGAGGTTGGAATCTCTTTCCTGGGTCTCGATCTCTAACACCCCACAAGAGAAGTCAGAAACACTGGAGCTGGATTCTTGCTGAGGAGGATGGCAGCGTCTGGTCAGTTCGTCAGTTGGAGACTTGCCTTCCTTCCGAACTTGCAGTGGCGAGCAGATACGTGCAAGTAGGCAGTCGAACCGTGGACCGAACCATGGTTTGCCATGGAAAGTGAAGGTATATTTATACCTTGAAGGTGAATACCAGTATTGATGTAAAAGTAGGGCATAAGAACGTCATGAATGACCCCCCGCAAGGAATAGATGTTCATTTATAGTAAATGAGTTTTTGGAGAAATCAATGTCAAGCAAGGGGAAGTCCTAAAGGCTTAAGAGTCTGGTTTTCCAACAACTCGCTGTGACATAGATGAGCGGATGTTAGTGGCTATGCCTGTATTTGGTTAGCATGGAGAATGCCTTAATAAGGGCTGGATTTCTATGCCTAAATAAGGGTCATGTGAATTGTACCTATATAAGGGCATAAATCGGGAAGTCTATATACGGAATCTAAATCGGCACACAGCAAACTGTGCATGAGCATAACAGCAGTGCACAGAGAAGGATTGAATGCCTTTAGTGGGTTTGGATGCAGGGGCTGACTGCATGGCACACACAGCAAAAGTTGTGAAATGCACTCAAGCCTTGAGGGTGTGAGCGGTTGTAAATCCCCTGCCTCTCCCAGGAACATTTCTTTCTTTTTAAATTAGAACATTCTGTCCTAATACCTTTAGCTTGGGCCTATAACACTGAAGTGGGTATTTAATAGGCCTGGGCGGTAAATTTAGTTCCTCGGCTTTGCTGAATTTTTTGCTTGTTCATGTTCTCAAAATGCATGTTTGCGAGCTGTTTCTCCCCGAGAATGCAAACAGCCATCGCAAACAGGAAAAAAGCATCGCGAACAAGCAATTCTGCATGTCTGCGGAATTTCTGTGTGTTCGCTGAGATTTTTCACCGTTTTGTGGAATTTTGCGTAGCGGAACTACGCAAATTCCACCCACCCCTAGTATTTAATGGCAATTGTAGTATGGTATGCCAGCGTGTAGGGCTATGTTAAAATTTTTAGACAGAGACGGCTAACTATATAATTTTTGTCTACATTTAAACCCAGAAGAGTGATTCTAGCAAAAACCTTTCTTTTTGTGGTTTAGTAGTTTAACGCATTATTTTTTTGTGTGCTTTATTTTGGAAGAATTAACTAAAATTAAGAAAGAAAACACAGCACCACAACTTGGGTGAAAAAAAATAATATTTTTTGCAAATAGCTTCAATATCAGCTAGCCGCTTGTCATGAACTGCTGCACTCTTTCCACCTTTGTAGATTAGATTTCCAAACTGCATGCATTCCACTTATTGCATAGGAGCGGTTTGTGTCCCTCCATGAGCATCAAAGATATCTGCCAGTGTCTCTTACATGGAGACTCTGGATATCTGAAGAAGATGAGGAAGGTCTTCATCATGCCTACGTTTTGCAACGTTTATTTGACCGGAATGCTACGCTTTAAGACGTTTGAGCATTCCAGTGGTGCTAAATGTATAGTTTGTGCTGGTTCAACAGCTAAATACTCTCTTGCGTAAATAGCCAGTAAAGATTGTCGTGGGTACCTACTTCTAAACACTGAGGATTGGTAATCTCTTCTTCTTCTACTTTTGGAGGCTCCTGATAATCACCTTCGTCTCCTCCTGATACCACAATAAATTCCGAGTACAGTTAAAACCACCAAACATGAGCAATTCCAAGTAAAAATACAGCAAATCCAACAGGACAGGGCTCCGGGTCCGACTGTAAAGTCACACAATTTGCCCTTGGTGTCATAAACCATCACAATAATTCATTTATTGTTAATACAATTCATATAAATATTAAATGTATCCACAACTCATACACACCATCACAAACCTAAGTAAAGTACCACAACAGTGCTGAATGTATAAAATATTTAATAAAAAGGAGTTGGTGCATATAACAATAAACCTATAAAACCATCTAGTTTTTCATGTTCATAGTAAAGTATACATTTAAAGAAAGGGTTTCCAATTTCTGTATTGTTAAAAATACATGATATCATAAACAACACATGCAAAAAACATACATCTAAAACTAAAACAAGGATAGAATACACAAGACAATACAATCTATCTTAATCATTTGCTAATCCATACAAAAAATAAATACAGACAAATGATTATAGTCAAGTTCCCATCTAGTGTGCCAGTATGTTCCACAAATTAGGAACTGTGGGCCATATTACCAAGGTGAAGTATCGCTGCTTTTTTGGCGAATTATGCCGAGAAAGCGGCGATACATCTAGCGCCCTATTAACAAGGGCATGCTAACGCCTGCCTCAAGCCCACTTTGCATGTCAGCGAGAAACATCGCTAATGACATGCAAAGGGGGCGTTCCCACGTCCAACCACATGTTAAATGCGGTTGGAGGTGGTAACACCCTGAAGAACCGGGGATTAACCCAGCGGCGTCAGGGGCACGCCTAAGATCTTCGAGTTCACCTGTCTTTGTATACAGAGACACGGAATACTTCTGGATGGCATCAGAGACCAAGTTTATTAACTGCAGCTAGTAACAGTGATCCTATAAATACATCACGGTGTAAATTCAAAGGAGACTGCTCATTTTACTAAGGCGAGACGTCTCCTTTTATACCCAATATTCACATTATAAATGTACACCCACTGCACAAAATTCTAGCCAATAAGGTACATTTTCAAACAAAGTATCACATAACAAAAACTCAATTTACAGTATCCCAACCCAAAAGTTAATTATTAGGAATGTCCCAAAATCCATCTCCATAAGCCGGACAAACTTATAATTGAAAGCATAACCCCTGTAAGGAAGAAACATAAAAAAGAAACAGTAACAGATGCTGAACAAGATAAGGCATGTGCAAGGAAACTAAAAGTTAACGATGTCCTGAACATTGATTGGCAATCTCAGACAAAGATCGATCAGGGAAATTGGCTTTGCGAGGTCAGTTTCAGGTGAAGAGGTCAGTTTCTTACAGTTCATTTCAGAGTCAAAAAGAAACCTCTCTCGTGTACATAAAGTGTAAAAGGTTTACTGTAGTCGGGGTTACCCAACACCGGAGCAGAACACAATGCATCAAGCAATTCAGAAAAACTCTTCTGACATTCGTCAGACCAAGGAAAAGGGTGTGGTGTGTCCTTAAGAGTAAGTGCCAACAAAGGTTTCGCTAGCAAAGAAAAATTCAGAATCCACTGTCTACAATACGAGGTGATACCTAAGAAGGCACGCAAGAGACCAACATCATTGGGACCTGTAGCCCAAAGTGTATCAGGGAGAGAACGCAGTTCCAGTGGAAGGCGATCCTTAGACAGATACATCGGGGAAATCACTTTCTTACCCACCGTAAGATGTACTCCCGAAGGAGAACAATGTAATGTTGCATGCAATCTTTTCAACAAGTCCAAACCCAACAGATTCTCGCCACAGCCAGTCTTTAGAATAAGGGGAGCCTTCAATTCACAGGGACCAATAGAAAGGGGCAAAGGACAAGAAACCAGGTTACGAACTGGGGCACCAGAAAATCCCACTGAAACATTGGTCAAGTCAGACAAAGGTGCGCCAGGGAGTTTAGAGTGCATGATAGAACTCTTTGCTGCACCAGTATCCAAAAGAAAAGGTTCTGCCACACCTGATGTAATCACTTCAACATAAGGTCCACTCTGGTCTACTGGAACTGACACTACACCCTCTCTTTGTCCATGGCTGTCCTAACTATCATTAAAACCAGCACTCTCACTTCCAACATAATAATCATCAGTGTACTACTGAGCGGACTGGACGGTCGGAACATTCTGTTGGTCAAAATAATTAATAGAATTCTGAGGGGAGAAAGAACGTTCATTGTGGGGAAGCGTACCACGTCCCCTCCCTCTAGGTACTTGTTGGAAACCACCATGACCTCTCAGACCAGACATACCATTCGCACGCTGTAGCAAGATCGGGCAACTATTCTTGAAGTGACCTTTTTCTTTACAATAAGCACACTGATTAGGGCCTAGCGGGAGTCGCGAAGCAAAAGACTCAGACTTCTTCAACAGTTTCTGAAACTGTGGGGGTTGCTGAAACAGGGAAGGTTGCTGAAACTGACGCTGATTAGGGCGAGGCGGATAAGCCTGCTGCAGAAGAACTTTCATTTTTAATTCTCTAGTCTTCTTCTCTACTTTATCCTTCACATCCTTATCTCTATTCTCATAGTATTGTGAAGTAGCCAATATCTGGGCCGAAGAAGAAACAGCCCATAAACTCTCAGAGTCCTTTAACTTATTAGAAAGTTCAGGAAGTAAATTAAAAACAAACTTATCTACAAACAACCTCTGGCCACCTTCTGTACTCATGTCCTGACCACTATGATCAATGAATGTTTCCTCAAACCTAGTGAAGAAATCAGACACACTCTCGTCTTTCTTTTGTTTGAATGCTGCTATCTTGTCCCAATTCACCCGCAGAGGAGGCATCATAGTTTTCATTAAATCAATAATCCTACCAGGTAGTTCTGCAACTAAGGGTTCAGGTTTAGTACCTCCTACCTGCCGACCATCTGCAGCAGTAATATTAACCCACGTATCTCCTAACTCTGGCGTGTGATCCTCGTGACGGATCTTTGCTAAGCATGGGCGAATTTTGCGAATTCGCGATCCGCTTGCATAGCGAAGTTACCCATGCAGTCGTTTATGGGAGAGGGAGAGATAGATAGATAGATAGATAGATAGAAAGAGAGAGGAAGAGAGGAAAAGAGAGAGGGAGAGAGAGAACAAGAGAAAGAAAGAGAGGCCGGATCTCTGAAGGGCCAGATTCGTGAGTTGCCCCTACAGAACATACAGCT
This sequence comes from Lissotriton vulgaris, assembly GCF_964263255.1. Classification (NCBI taxonomy): domain Eukaryota; kingdom Metazoa; phylum Chordata; class Amphibia; order Caudata; family Salamandridae; genus Lissotriton; species Lissotriton vulgaris. The sequence goes on along the minus strand of NC_141689.1, from coordinate 2,061,135,860 downwards.
TTTTATTTTTAGCAAAATGCATATGAAAATTGTGCTGTAAAGGTCTCTTTTAGTTTAACCTATCCTGACAACTCAAAATGGGTGTATTTGTCATCCTCTCCCTTCTTCCTGTTTTTTATATCTGTAAGTGCTTCTTGATGAGGTTTAATTCCTTGGACAGGTGCCTCGTTGCCTACTTGTAACTATTCTCTGACCCTGCTTCAAGGGTCAGAGCAGGGTCAGAGAATAGTTGCAAGTAGGCAACGAGGCGCCAGGAAGCAATTAGCAGCAGGTGTTCAAGTTGAAGTTAATTTGTTTGTAACCCTTTTGTAAAAGGTTACAAAGAAATTAGGTTCAACTTTTGCACCTGCTGCTGTAACCCTTGCTTGGCTGAAAATTCGTCCCCGCTGGTTCGCGGATTTTACCGCGATTTCGCGAGATTCGCGGATCGCGAAATCGCGGAAAATCCGCAAATTCGCCTGCGAAACAGATTTTATGCCCACCCTTAATCTTCGCCCACAAGGGTTGAGGAACTACATTACCCATCAACATATCTATGTCAGCTAAATTCATAACACACGCATCAACTGTCTGAGACAACTCCTTGTAATAAGCAGCAGGATTTTTACGGGGGTCAGGCAAGGTCTGCTTAAGAGCCAGGATCTCAGCTAGTTCCAAGGGACATGCACCCACACTCGCTGAAAATGAGCCGGTGCAGCCGCAATACCATGAGCGGCATCAGCCACAACTGCCTCTCTTCATAGAGGGGGAACCTCTCTCATAGGATACTGCTTCACCTTTCTCCTAACAGAAGGGTCAGGTTCGAACTATGACTGAGTTGGAAGTCTAGACCTAAAAGTGAGTAGTGTCTCTACTGCTTCCTCAACATCGGAACCCACTATCGTCCCTTTAGCAAATTCACACTGAACATTAAGCAATTCCAGTGGAATTGAACCCAACTCATTATCTTCCCACTCCTGACGAAGGAAGGTACACATGACATCAAAAACATACCTTTGTTTTGGTGCCTCCCACTGTAGGAAGATATCCATAACCACTTGTGGACTGTACTTGGAGGTATTCGAAACCCATCTACGAGCAAGGAGATCTAACACTGCCCGCTCTTCGGGTCCAGGGAGCTGACTACGTCTCTGCTTACGTTCAGAAACAGGGGTCATACTCAGTGACCCAAAGAAAGGAGACAAATAACTAGTGACAGTCGCAGTCATTCGTTGCCGAGCAGAAGGAGAAGAAGTTGACATGAGGACAGGAGACAAAGTGTTTTGAGGCGACCGAGACGTAGGGACAGAAATAAGAGAAGTCGAAGATAAAGGAGTGTAAGGCAAAGGAGTTTGAGGCAAGGCTGGTGGCAAGGCTGGCGACCCTGGTGGGGGCTGCGCCGGGGGAGGAAGAACCACCTGTGAAGCAACGGGTGGTTGAACAACAACAGGGGGTTGAACGACAACAAGGGGTGCAACAACTTTAGGTAACGGAGGTGCAGTAGCACCCTGCACATGAGGGGGTGGTAATCTCAGTCAATGTGACATCAAAGGATCCTTTTCAGGGTCTTCAGTCACATTTGAAAGGGGGGGTGGCAAAGCCGGGTAACATTTGTCAATGGCCATACAATGTTGTCTATCTGACACTTCAATCGCACGATCTTCTTCATCTTCCTTAAACTGCATAGCAGCTTACATTACCAATTTATTCCTTTCCTTCCTATCTCTATTAGCTTACTTAATTTCTCGCTGTTTGGCTTTCTTACGCCAAAGGCGGAAAGAGTCAAACATCGCCGGCAGGCTTTCTTCTTAAATAGCACAACCTCTAGGTTATCTAAAACGTCTGATTCAAAACTACCATGTTGGGGATATCGTAAAACACCATCTTTCCTTGTATAACAGACCCATACTTCATTAAAGGTAATGGGACCTACACCATGCTTTGAATAGAGCTCATAAGTTGGAGTTCCAACCGGAGGTATCGGAAACAAGACCTCCAATCGGGAATCCCTATTACAACTACAACAAAACCATTTCCTAAATTTGCTAAAACCAGGCATCTTTTAGCTCACTAGTCTTGCTTCAAACTTCAAGGGGTTATCAAAAATGATACACTCGCAAATATACGAACCCCTCGGCTTCGACTATTGCAATGGCCGAATCAAAACCAAGAAACAAAACTAAGTCGTGGGAGCGACCCACTTATACTTAACCAAAATGTCTGTCACGCCACCAGAAGACCATCTAAAAACCTTACAAATCATCACAAGAGGGTCCAAGACAGGGCGACAGTCAGGGCAGCAGTCCTTCGCAGCCGTCGGAAAGGGGAAGCCTCACAGAAAAAACCTTCGGTCCACGTCGACATGCAGGGGTCGATGAAGTGGCGGCCGTCCTCCAGAATTTCCTCACGGGGCTCCTCACAATCTACGGGCTTGGACCAGTACCGCTGAAGTCACCCTACATTGGGCGCCAGTTGAAGAACTGGGGTTTAACCCAGCAGCGTCAGGGGCACGCCTAAGTTCCCACGTCCAACCACATGTAAAATGTGGTTGGAGGTGGTAACACCCTGAAGAACCGGGGATTAACCCAGCGGGGTCAGGGGCACGCCTAAGATCTTCGAGTTCACCTGTCTTGGTATACAGAGACACAAAATACTTCTGGATGGCATCAGAGACCAAGTTTATTAGCTGCAGCTAGTAACAGTGATCCTAGAAATACATCACGGTGTAAATTCTCAGGAGACTGCTCATTTTACTAAGGCGAGACGTCTCCTTTTATACCCAATATTCACATTATAAATGTACACCCACTGCACAAAATTCTAGCCAATAAGGTACATTTTCAAACAAAGTATCACATAACAAAAACTCAATTTACAGTATCCCAACCCAAAAGTTAATTATTAGGAATGTCCCAAATTCAATCTCCACAAGCCAGACAAACCTATAATTGAAAGCATAACCCTTGTAATGAAGAAACATAAAAAAAAACAGTAACAGATGCTGAACAAGATAAGGCATGTGCAAGGAAACTAAAAGTTAATGGTGTCCTGAACATTGATTGGCAATCTCATACAAAGATCGATCAGGGAAATTGGCTTTGCGAGGTCAGTTTCAGGTGAAGAGGTCAGTTTCTTACAGTTCATTTCAGAGTCAAAAAGAAACCTAGTTAATGTATACATGAACTAAGAAGGCCAGGCCACTTTGTTCGCCAGGCTACCTTCACAGGCCTACGTGAGGGCAACACAAAATGGTGGCACAGAACAAAATGAAGTCAGACTCGATAATTACAAAACCTCAACCCTATTACCAAGGCAGGCGTTGGGAGAAGGAGACCTGCGATAAACTCGTTTATCGCAGGTCTCCCAATGCCTGCTCTGACCAGGTGTTAGGCATTGATAACATGGGGGTGTGGATCATAAAGCTGAATCCACCCCCCCCATATTATCAAGGCACACATTAGCGCGTGACAACAACGCTAGTTTTCACGCGCTAATGTTCCCTATCGCCGGCTATCGCCAGATTTAATATCGCCTAAGTGTTGCGCGTTGATAATGACGCGCTAACACGGCGATTAAATCCGGTGATAGGGAAATGTGCGATGTGCGTTTTTTAACGCACATCTTGGTAATATACCCCTGTATGTGCGTCAACGCATTTTGTTTTTTTAGAGACAGTTCTGGCTATCTTCTTCAAGACAATAAAATATCTCTCACCAATCAAAGCTCAGCGTTAATACCTGGGGACCCCTAATTCAGTCCTCATTATGTCTACGCAGTATTACTCCGCTGCATATGCCTAAGCGGTCCGGAATATCTAACACATTGTGGGAACTTATGTTCCCCGCTGAATCAATATTCTTTATCATAAAATGAATCTCCTATTTTCAGTAGATATATAAGGATCTCTTTTGGAGTAGTGAACCTCCCGATTTCCTGGCCAATTCCTGGGCAAGAACTGGTCTATTGGCTGCCTGATCAGGCCTTCCACTCAATGACAGTGTGCTGCGTACATGCGTCCGACTGTCTTCCTTTTTCTGATTTAAATCTTGTTCTTGTGCATGAATTGGCCAGGAAATTAGGAGGCTCACTACAACAAAAGAGTTCTTTATATATCTACTAAGAAAAGGATACTCATTTTAAGATAGATTGATTCTGCAGGGGAAGTGATTTCTCACAATGTGTCAGATATTGTTGGCCGCCTATGCATATGCAGCGGACCTGGAGTAATACTGAATAGACAGAAAGAGAACCAAATTAGGGGTCTCCCTGGTATTAATGATAATCATTGATTGGTGAGAGGTATTTTGTTGTCTTGAAGAAGGTGGTCAGAACTGGCTCTAAACCACCGACACACGTTGGCGCATATACAATGCTAAATTTGTGGAACATACTGGCACACTAGATGGGAACTCAGCCATAATAATGTGTCTTTTTTGATTTTTTGTATGAATTAGCAAATAAGTAAGACAGATTCTATTGTCTTCTTGTGTTCCTTTTAGATGCATTTTAATTCCATGTGTTGTTTATAATAGCATGTATTTTTAACAAAAGAGAAATAGGAGACCCTTTTAAATGTATGTTTTACTATGGAAATGAAACACAAGATGATTTTATGTGTTTATTGTTATATGCAAAAACTCTTTTTTACTAACCCCTTGGCTACAGCGCGAATTCCACCATGGCGCTGAGGGGAGTGGGGGGTGAGCGCTGCGCTGCTATGCTCATGACAGAATCACGCCGTCATGAACCACGGGTGGCGTGTGCTCATGACGGCGGGGTTCCGTCATGGCCCTTCCTGCTCATTAATTCACCCGCACAGGCAAGTAATTAATGCCGCGTGGGCAGAGCAGTCGCAGCATGACAGAGCCATGCAGTCATGAGCACATGCAACCCATGGCTCATGACGGCGTGGTTCCGTAATAAGCAGGAAAGGGCTTAAATATTTTGTATATTCAGCACTGGTATGAAGCTTTACTTAGGCTTTGGGTGGTGTGTATGAGTCGTGTATAAAATTGATAATTATGTGAGTTGGATCAAAAATAAATACTTGAGATGGTTTATGACTCCAAAGCGAGTATTTTGTGACTTTACACCCATCATAGTAAACGCAACTTTTTTTTTTTTTAAATTGATGGTCTTGCACAGTTGCTCAGGACCCAGAACAGGGAGTAAGCGCAGCTCAGTAGTCCCACAATGCTCTTTCATTGGCTCTATGGGTCTTGTGGAAGTATCATGGTATGTTGTGGAAGATCTAAAAAATAATGAAAGCAGTCATTTGATTTTCCATTCAGAAAACACTACTCAAAATACAAGCCCACACTCTATTGAGAAACAGCCTCACATGATTTTAACAGCGGACCCGGTTGCTTGCTGGAGATGGCAGTCAAGGGAGATTGCTGTGATCACACTGATTCACCAAAGTACAGAACAACGACCCAAAATGCTATGGGTTAGTGCCACCCCCAAAAATGAATCAGAGAATCTCAATCGAACAACAGGATGCTGTGGCAGGGCATTTTCTGTGCTGTAACTCTGCCTATCCCCACACGTCTGAGCAGAGTTGACGAGCTGACAGAGGGAGCCACCCTTGATGATAGGGAACTAAGACTGCAGAGAGAGCATCCATGGGCTCTTAGCTGGTTAGTTGCTGGGTGGCAGGGCCATCCTGATACTAATTCCACGGGCTGTCCTGTGCCACAGTCCAAAAGCAAAACATTAAGCTGGTGCCTTATAGAAAACTAATACATTCCAAACTGTGTGCAGCACCATTTTGACTTGATTGCATGTTGGGCAGGACCGCTGGAGTTGGGGTGTGATTGAGGGTGCATGCAGTGATCCAGGGTCTATCGCTATATCATGCCCCTGGATGACAATGATATCCTCCTTATGCAACTGGTGGGAGTGCTTCCACTGAACCCCTGTACCACTGGAAACTGGGGGATAAAGACCTCTCTGTGGGAACCAAGATGGGGAAAGGAGGCACCCGGCAAGTAAAACTCCAGTTTGAGAAAAATGGGGGAAAGAGAGCCCACTCTGCATATGGAAAACATCTTCACAGAAGGCCAAGAGAGATTCTGAAGATCTTGATGTAAAGATATTCCTACTACTCATGAAGAAGAGTCTAGCCTCCATGGCAACCAACTGGACACACTTTCATCCTGAGTGAAAAAAGACGACAACTACTCTCATCAAACAAGAAAAGAGACTCACTGTAGCAAAACCCTGCTGGTAACAATGAAAAACTCATAGATACAGCTAATACAGCTAAAGTGCTTAGCATGATCAAAGCCAAGAACAAAGACCTGGAGGCCAGGTACGAATGTAATAATTAGTGGGTATCCCAGAGTTAATGAACACAGGCAGAAACATGGAAGATTATGTTGGGTCGCTCCGCAAATCACGTGCCCATTGTACCCTGGGGTCAACATCTCTGTCTGGGGTACCTCCTTGCTCAATCATCACCAGACTGTTTCATTTTAGGGATCGTGACATAGTTCTGCAGCTGGCACAAGAGAAACACTAATTGAAACATGAAGGAACCACCCTTTTCATATCTCCGGATTTTAACCTGGCAGTTCAGGAAGTGCACCCTAAGTATATGCCTCTCAAACATGTTACATCAGACAGGTATTCAATGTAATGCTATATCAGGATCACCTAAAGATTACCCACAGCAACAAACTCCATGTGCTCCTTACTCCTCAAAGCACCTCACCTTTCATGAAGGAACTCTTAACTTATGCAAAAAGCCACACCATCATCATGATCAGATGCACCTGATAAGGCTCCAAGCAATGTTAAATGAGATAAATGGAGAGACTACTACACCAGCATATTTGTAATTGCCACACGAAATGTGTACTGTACTTAAGCTAAACAATCACCTCTGCTGCATTTAGAAATGAGGGATATAACAAATGTTATCTACCTGTCGATGGTGACTGGTATACCTAACTATTATATCGTGGACCTGCAGGCCGATGGGGACAAACAGGTCTTTGCACCACGGAAAGCCTGCAGTGGGTTTGCCGCAAGTTCTAAAAAACTCTGCTGCACATTGCAAAGCAGAGTTTTCTGGACTCCGCAAGCTCCAGGGAATGCGGTGTGCAGAAAACTCCACGAACGGATCAAAGTTCACAGTCCGGCCTACTGACTACCATATACTGCCCTAATACGGGTGACCCAGACTTCCTCAAACTGATTTGTAATAAAGACCTGGCACTGTGCCCTATAGACTATATTATGGAGGAGATTACATTTTGGTCCTAAACAAACACCTTGATTGTTTTAATAACGAAGCGTGTGCATATTATGAAACCCTGAAAGACATAATTAACACATACGGGATAGTGGACATATGGAGACACTGATTCCCCAACACTAAGGAAGGCACACATGTATCCTTGCCGCATGGATCATGGTCAAAGCTCAATTAGTGGGTAAACATGTGAGACATATGTGAATGGACCAAATTGATAGAACATCTCCCATATACTTTTTCGGATCACTCACCCATTTTGTTAGGGTGGACATACCTACATCTAAACACCATGCTCTCTCCTGCTGTCTTTCCCCTTTTGCTCTACTAGACAAAGAGGAGGTAATAACAGAAATACTTAATTATTTCCAAACAAATTAACTCTCAGTACAATCAGTGGGCATATTATAGGACACCTTTAGGGATTTATCTGTGTGATTCCCTTACCATAACGGTGTCCTCAGGACTGTGCAAAATACACCGGATAAACTGGAGCATGAAATTCAGGCACTTGAAACACACTATGCACACAATCATACTTCTTACACATTAGCAGAGATTAGAATCAAACTGACAGAGTTCCCTAAACTCACAGATCAACAGGTTAAGCATTTCTAAAAACATGTCACAGCCAGAGTATGTGGGGAGGCTCAAAGACCAAGTTGGACCCATACCATTTTAATATGCCAGTCATGGGTGCCCAGGACATACGCTGGAGTGAGATATTGGTGACTTTTTATATGAAGCCAATAATATACTAGCCAATTTGTTAAATACTACTCTACACTTTATACATCCTGAACATCCAGACCGCACGAGGATTATGCCACATATTTTGACTGTATTGCTCTAGGTTGGGTAGGGAGGCCCAGTGGAGAATTCCTAGATGATTCTATAACACTTAAGGAGGTCACATCAGCAATATCTAAACTTCCTACATACATCGCTTGGAAGCAATGGGTTCTCTGGTGAGTTTTATAAATTCTGCTCCCTGGCTCCTGCAGATGTATAATGAGGTGATACAGAAAGACATCCTCCCCCATCTCACTTAGAATGACTTCACTTTTTTACACTTCTAAAGCCTGGTAAGCCCTCTACACAAATGGACTCTAATAACTGCTTTCCTTCATCAATACAGCTGCTAAGATTCTTGCTGACAAATGGGTCACTCCTACTTCTTCTCAACCTTCTGGACCATGTGGGCTTCATCCCAAGCAGGTCCACTACACATAAACGTAGAACATTTTTGCCTTAATACACCAATTAAAGCCAGACCACAAAGTGGCAGTAGTATTTCTAGGCTAGAGAGGCTTTTTATTCTTAAAAATGGCACTATTTATTTGTAGTGGTATAAACCTTTTCTAACTACTGCATACTAGTCCTACCACTACAATATGGTTAAATGGCTTGTTCTCTGACCCTTTTCCCATTGAAGGTGTACAGGCTGGGTTTGCCCATTGTTCCCCCACTATATGCCCGGACTTCAGAATCCTTGGCATGTGCAATTTGGCAGTTGCAGGGCCATGGAGGTTTTAACTCCTCTCCCTGAAACCTTATAGTATTCCCTTACGCTAACACCATAACCCTATATTTGTTCAATCCAGCGCCATGAAACCGTTTGGTGACCGTGCGCGGTAAAAATGATTTTAGCATAACATAACAAATCAACTATTTTTCTTCTAACACAAGCCACACAAACCCAAGAGTTAGATTTTCCCCTGTTGTGGAGTTCAACATCAGTCAAATATTTAGGTATGTGGTTTAATAGGGACGTTTTAGTAGAACACTATATTTCAAGGCGTGAGTTTCCATACGACTTTCTAAATTATTTTGGTGCTGTATTTTTTGGGGTTTTTTATTGAATCGATTGAATTGAAGCACCTGAAGATAATGAGTTTTAACAGAAGTGTCTAGGAATAGAAACATGGTGGCCCACTCACATCCTACACCAGGCAATAATGTGCATTTGGATATGTTATCGGGTGTTTTTCTAAACCTCTATGAAAAATGAAATGAAGCAGCAACATTCCACCAAAATCTTGTTGGAAAATTATAAGAAATGAAAGTAAGGTAGTTTGAACGTAAGTTAGGATGTTGTCTTAAGACCAAAACTTAGACAAAATCCTAACTTATGTTTAACTTAAATTAAATTTAAGTTAGGATTTTGTCTTAAGACCAACACTTAAGACAAACTTTAGACAAACTTCTAAGTTAAACTTATGCCTTTTGTGGATACCAAAAGTCATAAAGTTAGGCTTTTGTCTCAGATTACTTTTGTGAATCGGGCTCATAGTGGTGATGACTATGAAATTACCATGTTTTTAATAGTCTTGTCTGTCAGAGGTACAGGGACCCGAGGTTTTGCTAACTGCTTAGTGTGGCTCATATGGGTACAGGATGTATTCCAAACGTGTTTGAGCTAAATTCCTTTCAGCAAAATATAGGCTGGCAGTCATTACCGAGTGCCAGTGCTAGCTGGACTAACATTGCAAATGAGCAAAGGACACGCTGCATGGCAGCATGCTGACAATGAACTATTATTCCCAGGAGGCCATGAACTCTTGTGTGATCACGAGAGACCACAGCAATATTGGATTATTGGGCAGAACTTCTTTTATGGTTCTTGGCATTCTTTGCTAGGAAATCATGCTATGATGTTCCTATGATCAGGACTTCAATACATGGAATTAGAATTTCATTACAAAGACCCATTGTACTCTGAAGGACTCAATTGAATGGACAATTGGATCGCAGACAACTAATTTGAAAGTCATGTGGTTGTTGAAAATTAACTTTGAACTATTCTCTTGAACATTTACCTAAACTGGTAAAACTGAGGATGTATATTATACTGAGGTTACCCTGTGAAGTAACATTAAGTGTTCTCTGAGTGTCAGTCAGTCAATAAAAACTTTGTTTGCTTTTTTACAACCATAAAGATATAGATTATACAATGAGCAGCGGTCCTCACATCCGCCATATTAGTATAGCAAAACATAGGTCATTTCCCGTCCGCCGCGGAGCGCCACGCACCGCCATCAAAGTGCACCGGCCACCGTGGCGGTGGGAGCCAATGGAGACTCTCCACCATGCGGAATGATGTCCGCCCTGCTCCACAGATTAGGATGGCCCAAACAGACAGACGCACCTCAGCGGAGACACAGCCCAACCAGAGACGGCGGAATCTCGACAGCGGAGCGCGAGAGCAGAGACCCGGTCCACACCCCTCGGTCACGACCGCCATGGACCTAGCTCTACATGTGTTTCCGGTGCTGTACCTGTTACACCACACAACCTGGGTGTAGCCATAAACAGAACACACACACAGGGATGCCTGAACAGATGCCTGCCAAAAAACTGCACACAAACACTACAGGAACACACACAGAACCACATCAGAAGCAGACATACCCTGTCATCCAAACTGTGGAAAGGCAATGGGAGCACAGACACAACAGGAGTGTACAACCTCATCACACAGGAACAAAATACACACAACATACTACAAATCACACAAGAATAGCACCAGCACAGAACTACACTGCCACATGAAACCAACCACAGATGCACATCAAATCAAAAATGGGGGAGAGTCCAACACAGCAGATCAACAGGGCCAGTGTCCAGGGCAGGTGGCACAGCAGGTACATGAGAGGCTGCACAGAAGAGAGTACTACACAGCAGTGCAGACTCAGGACATTAGAAGCTGCACTGGCAAAGCCAGAACAGGAAGGCCTGTGGCCAGGGAGAAGTGCAGAGTCAGGACATGAGAAGCTGCACATTCAAGGCCAGAACAGCAGTGAATGACAAGGCCAGTGGTCAGGGAGAATTGCAGAGTCAGGACATGAGAAGCTGCACAGGAAAGACCAGAACAGTAAGGCCAGTGGGCATGGCAAAGTGCAGAGTCAGGACATGAGAAGCTGCATAGTGAGTGTGTTTGACTGTACCCTTCCATGGCCAGCAACACACCAGGTTGTAATCAATGGGCAGGACTAGCACACCTGTATGAGAGACAGGTGTATGAGGGGGACTAACACTCCCTCTTGGCTGTCAGGCATACTTAGAGCTGGCTGTGTGTGCGGAACAGCAGGACCACTTGACTGGGGAGTCAGAGGCCCAGGTGATGTAGGGCTATCAGTGGCTTTGCAAGCTAGAGGGCTATTTGGACCAGGTAGTGGAGTGGCACGTGGAGGCGGAGTCACGCAGACCTGTGACACAGTGTGGGTGGGAGAGGTTGGAGGGGTGCCTTTCCACTTCTTGGGAATGCGAAATGGCTTTCCTGTACTGTGGTTAATGGGAACTGGTTGGGACACAACAGGCACACACACCAGCAGAGCTGCTTCAGGTGCAGACACTGGCACTCTGGTGACGTGCTGGATCATGTGGCACGCTTTGTCTAGCTATGCCTCTGGACCACCTTCCCCTGTTTGCCAGGTGTACCCCCTACAGTGCCCTCCTCAGCTTGCTTGTCTAAGGGTAGCCCCTACAGTGCCCTCCTTTGCCTGTTTGTCAGGGGTAGCCCCTACAGTGCCCTCCTTCACCTGCTTCACTGGGCTTGGAATTGGAGTTGATGTGGTGGGGGAATGTGGCCCTGAGCCCTTCCTAGATGTACCCTTGCAAGACAACACCCCCTCAGTGGGCATAGACACTGCACACCTAGCTCTGCATGAAGTTCTAGGGCTTTTTCTGCCTTGCTCTTCCCTGAGGGGCTCTTGTCTTTGCATTCTGGTCTGGCTCTGCTCTTCTGTGGGGATGGAGTCTGTGGGACACCCCCGCGCCGCACGGCCACCAGCTGCTGCGTGTGCCCCTTTGCCTGCCCTCTGCCTCGCTGCCGGCTGCCGGCTGACTCCGCTGTCGGTTGTTTAGGCCTTTTTTTGACCGTAATTTGTGCCTGTTTTTATTTTCTCTTTTTCTGTGCCCGTGTTAGCGTCTCATTTTGTATTGTATTTTTTATTGCTATTCTGTTGCCGTGTCAGCGCTCTCTTTCCTGTTTGCCCGCCTACCTCGCCGCCCTCCGTCTTCCCTCCCCGCTCCCCGCTTCCCGCCACCACCGCAGACCCCGCCCCTTTTTTCCTTCTGTTCCCTCCCCGCTCCCGCCTCCCAGCTGCTCCGCCCACCCGCGCACTTCGCCTTATATGGCGACCGTGCGAACGTGCAGCGGTCACGCGCAGCGGGCGCGCCGTTTGTGCGCCGAAGGCGCGCCAAAGGTAAGCCCGTCTGCGCCCGTCCGCGACCGGATCGCGACCAGCGCCAGGACCCCTGGCCCCCGAAGACCCCGACCGACCCGCCTGACGTACTCCGCCGCCACCCTCATCGCACTCAACACCGGCCGACTCCCAGAATGCCACCAAGCCACACCACAACGCACCCACGGATCCTTCAGCTGCCACGCCTGCAAGTTCACCTGCATCCGGACCTGCCTCGCACCAGCACCCGCCAAATCGAACACCAGCAGCACCCACCTCAAGTGCATCCTGCTCAACACCCGCTCCGTCCACAGACACGCCATCGAACTCTGGAACCTCCTAGACGCCACAGCCCCTGACGTTGCCTTCCTCACGGAGACCTGGATGAACGCCTCTTCAGCTCCCGACATCACCATCGCTATCCCAGAGGGCTACAAGATCGTCTGGAGTGACCGCAACGCCAACCAGATGGGAGGAGGCATTGCCATCATCCACAGGAACACCATCTGTCTCACGACCAGCACCGACAACACCCTGACCAGCGCCGAACACCTGCATTTCCAGATCCACACCAACCCGAACAACACCCTCAGAGGCACCCTGATCTACCGACCCCCTGGACCACGCACACAATTCAGCGAGGACATCGCCGACTTCATCAGCCCGCATGCCCTCCCCTCCGCTGACTACATCCTCCTGGGAGACCTCAACTTCCATCTGGAGAACAACAACGACTGCAACACCAGCACCCTGCTCGACAACCTCGCCAATCTTGGACTCAAGCAGCTGGTGTCCACCCCCACCCACCTCGCCGGACACACACTCGACGCAGTCTTCTCTTCCAGCACAGACATCGACTTCAGCCACGCCACAGAGCTTCAATGGACGGACCACAGCTGCGTCCACTTCACCTTCAAGAGAACGACGACCCACCACCACCAGCAACAGGCCGCCCGCAGAAGCTGGAACAAGATCACAGCAGACCAGCTCGCCCCTCCCTGAGCCAGCACCCTCCTGCCAGCTCAGCGAACCCCAGCCAGGCCGCCGACAACCTCAAGAAGTGGATCAGCATCTGCGCGGACGAGCTCGCCCCGCTGAGGAGCCCGCCCAGCAGACCCGGCAGCAAGAGAGCCCCGTGGTTCACCGACGAACTCAAGAGCTCCAAGAAGAACTGCCGAGCCCTCGAGAAAGCCTGGAGAAGGGAACCTACACCGGACAACAGGACCTCCCTCAAGCTCGCCACCCGGAAGCACCACCAGCTGATCCGCGCCGCCAAGAAAACAGCATTCAAGGACCGGTTGGACAACAACGCACACAACTGCAAGGAACTCTTCAACATCGTTAAAGAGCTTTCCAACCCCAGCGCAGGAAACAACGACATCACCCCATCGCAAGACCTCTGCAACTCCCTCGCTTCATACTTCCACAACAAGATCGCGGACATACACAACAGCTTCAACAACAAACCAACGCACACCACGACCGAACAACCACCCCCCACCACCACCCTCCACGCCTGGACCCCGATCAGCACCGATGACACCATCCGCACGATGAACTCCATCCACTCCGGATCACCGACCGACCCCTGCCCTCACCACGTCTTCAACAAGGCCGACGCTGTCATCGCACCCCACCTGCGAGACATCATCAACACATCCTTCGACACCGCCACCTTCCCTGAGAGCTGGAAACACGCCGAACTCAGCGCTCTACTCAAGAAACCAACAGCGGACCCCACCGAACTCAAGAACTACCGCCCCATCTCGCTCCTCCCGTTTCCAGCCAAAGTCATCGAGAAGACCGTCAACAAGCAGATGGCCGCCTTCCTCGAGACGAACGGATCCCTCGACCCCTCACAGTCCGGCTTCCGAGCCAATCACAGCACCGAGACGGCCCTCATCGCCGCCACCGATGACATCCGAGCCCTGATGGACAATGGAGAAACAGCGGCCCTCATCCTCCTAGACCTCTCCGCGGCATTCGACACGGTCTGCCACCGCACCCTAGTACAGCGCCTCAGCAACATCGGAATCCAGGACAAGGCGCTGGAATGGATCATCTCCTTCCTCGACGGAAGAACACAGAGAGTCCGCCTACCACCGTACAAATCAGAGGCCTCCGAAGTCATCTGCGGCGTCCCTCAAGGATCATCTCTGAGCCCCACCCTCTTCAACGTCTACATGAGCCCCCTCGCGGCCATCGTACGCAAACACAACCTCAGCATAATCTCCTACGCCGACGACACCCAGCTGATCCTCTCCCTGACCAACGACCCCGCCTCCGCCAGAGCCAACCTGCACGAAGGGATGAAAGAGGTAGCCGAGTGGATGACGACCAGCCGCCTGAAACTGAACTCGGACAAGACGGAGGTCCTCATCCTGGGCTCCTCACCCTCCGCCTGGGACGACTCCTGGTGGCCTCCTGCCCTGGGCACCGCACCCAAACCGACAGACCATGCACGCAACCTGGGCTTCATCCTGGACTCCTCCCTCTCCATGACCAGGCAAGTCAACAACGTCTCCTCGGCGTGCTTCAACATCCTACGCATGCTACGGAAGATCTTCTGGTGGATCCCCACCGAGACCAGGAAGACCGTCACCCAGGCCCTCGTCACCAGCCGACTGGACTACGGCAACGCCCTCTACGCCGGTACCACCGCCAAGCTCCAGAAGAGACTCCAGCGGATCCAGAACGCCTCAGCCAGACTCATCCTCGACATCCCACGAACCAGCCACATCACCAGACATCTGAGAGACCTTCACTGGCTCCCCGTCAACAAAAGAATCACCTTCCGCCTCCTCACCCACGCACACAAAGCCCTAAACGACCAAGGCCCGAGCTACCTCAACAGCCGGATCAACTTCTACGCTCCCAAACGCCACCTCCGATCAGCCAACCACGCCCTCGCCGCCGTCCCCCGCATCCGAAGAGCGACTACAGGAGGAAGGTCCTTCTCCTACCTGGCCGCCAAGACCTGGAACTCCCTCCCGACCGACCTGCGCCTGACCCAAGACCACCTCTCCTTCAGGAAGAAGCTGAAGACCTGGCTGTTCGAGCAGTAGCGGCACCTCCCCCCCCCCCCCCCAGCGCCTTGAGACCCTACGGGTATGTAGCGCGCTCTATAAGTGTCACTGATTGATTGATTGATTGTGGGCGGGACCGCTTGGCCTGCTTCTACTGGGTACTTCTTGTGCTGTATCGTGACTGGGAACCGTGGTCACTATCATCTGATGTGGCAACTGACTGGGGGGGTGGACAAAGGCACTGGAGCAGGAATAGGAGCATGTGCCTGTTGAAGGGCAGACGTCACTGTGGACGACAAAGCCTTGACTGTACGGTGTAGCCCACCAACGTCAGAGTGTATGCCCTCCATGTAGGCAACCACCGGGCCTAATTTTTTTGTCATGGTCACTGAAGGCATTGAGAAGGGCTGTCTGGCCCACACAAAGCTGGCGCAGGAGCTCTACAGACTTAGCACTGAGGGCAACAGGGGGGACAGGTGCAGGCTCAGCTGTGCCAGGTGTGAATGTAACTCGTCCTCTCTTACTGACACGGACACGGGCAGCACCAGAGGAAGTGGATGGGAGGTTGGGCACTGGCCGCTTTGTGGTAGTAGATGATGCAGAGTCCCCATTCCCTGTGCCTTCCAACATGGATGCATCCCCGCTGGCATCAGATGATGTTGTACTATGTGACTCAGGCAGGGATTCCTCCTGCATACTACGGTCCACCTCAGATGCACTGGTGGGCTCTGTGTCACTGGCCTCTGGTGCAGCTGTAGTGCTACCCTCGCCACCACTGGTTTCAGGCTCCTGTTCCTCCATGTCCACTGTTGATTCTGCATGAGTGAGAGATGCAGGGTTGTGTTAGTGTCATCAGCAGGACAAAGCAAAACAATCAATGCAGTCCAGGAGTTGCCCAAATCTACATGGTGACCACCACACCCTGCAATCACATTACAACTACACACTACATAGACCACAACAGTGCCTGTAACCCTGAATATCTGCCATGTTGAGGCCACACAGCACAACACCCTGCAGGTGTATGAAGTGTACCAGACACACAACTTGCTCTGCACACACCTAGGGACATGATGTGGGGACACCACTTATTACCACTGACAGACCTTGAGGGAACAGGAGGGGACAACGCACACACCTATTAGGACATGACAGTCCACATTGGCCAAGTGGGCTATAACAAAGACCATGTGGTACTCTGGGGCACATCCTTGTCTGATGTGTGTGCCTCACCGATCATGGTGCATGCAAAGTAGGCTTACATGCAGTCACAGTCAGATAGTGGACACAGCTGTTCACCCCTAATAGATTCCCCACACCATCCCAATTCTGAATGACCATGTAGATGCTAACACATCTGGAAATGGGAAAGCACAGCAGGGAGGCTCACCCTTGTAAGGGCAGTTTGGGACAATGCATGACACTGGCACCCATCCAAGCAGCCACTCACATGACACAGCACAGCACCACCCCACGAACCTCACATGTGCCACCGCTGCCACAGGCCCTGCACACATGCATCCGCTCCCAGGCAAAGTCACCCTCCAAAAATACTCACCCCTGCCTTGCTGCCGGTGCTCCTTCAGACGTGCATCCAGCTCAGGATGAGTCACTGCCAATATGCCGCCCATCAGTGGTGTCTTGTTGCACCGTACCAAACGCCCAGTGCGAGGTAGCAGCCCCAATGTAATCTCTGCCACGTTCTTACCAGCCGGCTGATGTCGTCCAGCCTCTTGTGGCAGTGGGTGCATCTTCGGTTAGATACCCCAAGGCCCGCACCTTGGCTGCAATGGCCCACCACACGGCCTTAAGCTGGTGTACCTTGAGCTGCAGGCATGGGAGAAGAGAAGGGGAAATGATCAGTGAGACAGTGTCATGGACCAACATCTATCAGTACAGTAGCAAGATACAGACTCATTACCAATTGTAATCTCCTACCATCCCAAACTGGGGTACACCTCACAAGGGCCCTCTGCATGGTCCAAACAGATGTGATTGCATGCATTTATGAGGGTGTACATGGTCCCTGATAATCTCACACACATGCATGATGACTGCACATAACCCCCTCAGTGGCTTGCACACATCTCCAGTTCTATGCACGTCTGGCTACTAAGTACATCACATATCTACCTGTGTCTGTATGTAGCATCACTGTGTGCATGACTGGGCAGCATTCAATGAGCATGGCCTGTGAACATATGTGTATGTAATGTGTGTGGCATCGGGGTACATGGACTCACCAACAAAATAGCCATCTACACAAGTGTGGTTGTGTGCAATTATACAGGGCTGCGATGGTGCATATCTTTATTTCAGTGTGTATGAACAAGAGTAAGGACGCAGTAAGTACAGTGATGTCATCTCGTCTTGGTTGGTGGGCACTGGGCATAGTCTCTGGGTTCACGCTGAGACGGAAATCAGGGGCAAACAGAGACGATCACCCAAGCAATTACTGTCCAGGCATCTGCATGTCCAACATCATGTGGCTCTGTATGACTGACAATGTAACACACTCCACTCAGACATACAACTGCAGGCAGGGTAAACCGTGACTTTGGGAAACACACTCCCTCACCCTGGAGACAGCATGTTTGTCAGTGTATGACACAACCTCAAACCCTCAGGCATATACTGCAGCAGTACAACTACATCTCTGACCCCCCTGACATACTCCTCCCTTTAAGATGACTTACCACAACATTGGGTGCCCCATACAGCCTTGGGTACTGTGCCAGCACCTCATCCACAAGGACCTCCAGCTCCTCGCTTGTGAATGGACTGGCACGGATCTTCTCTGTCCTTGCCATCCTTGTAGACATGGAACACCTGTGGTGGAAGTGGGTGGTGAGGGGTCCCAGCCAGCAGGCACTGGAGGCAGCAGTAGGAGAGGGTCCCTGGCAGCACGTTCTAGAGGCATCAGCAGGAGAGGGTCCCAGGCAGCACTGTCTGGAGGCAGCAGCAGGAGATGATCCAAGGCAGCACGCTCTGGAGGCAGCAGCAGGAGAGGGTCCAGGGCAGCACGCTCTGGAGGCAGCAGCACGAGAGGGTCCAAGGCAGCACGGTCTGGAGGAAGCAGCAGGAGAGGGTCCCAGGCAGCACACTCTGAGAGCAGTGGAAATGTGAGGCTCACTCC
The DNA here is from genome assembly GCF_964263255.1 of Lissotriton vulgaris. Classification (NCBI taxonomy): domain Eukaryota; kingdom Metazoa; phylum Chordata; class Amphibia; order Caudata; family Salamandridae; genus Lissotriton; species Lissotriton vulgaris. The sequence continues at coordinate 2,061,117,275 of NC_141689.1, read as the reverse complement.
CACAGATTTATAGCCCCACGGGATCATTTCTTAGGTGCCAATCTGCAACAATTGGTTGTCCAGGTCTACCTTTTTCAAACCCGTCCAATGACCGCCTCCGCAGTGGCGGAGCACGCTTTCCGCGATTTTCAAAACTGCATGCTGCCACCACAGTCATCGCTCCCATTGGCTGTAGGCAATGCTCCATGGCAGTGATGCACTGCAGGGGCCCGGGGTGCGCTACCGCGATGGTGCATCTTTCAAACCCACCCAATGACCGCCTTTGCGGTGTCGGAGCACGCCTTCCACGATTTTCAAAACTGCATCCTGCCACCACAATCATCGCTCCCATTGGCTGTAGGCAATGCTCCATAATGGTGATGCACCGCAGGGCCCGGGGGTGCGCTACCGCGATTGTGCATCTTTCAAACCCATCCAATGACCGTCTCTGCGGTGGCAGAGCACGCCTTCCGTGATTTTCAAAATTGCATCTTGCCACTACAATCGTCACTCCCATTGACTGTAGGCAATGCCCTATGGTGGTGTCACTCCGCCATGGTCACGTGGTAGCTACCGCGATTTGGGTGGCGGTCCATGCCCACCGCCATCTACCTATGTCTCCATGCCAATGACTACCGCACTTGTGAAGGGGGTGGTGCTGGTGTCACACTGCCGGGGCCAGGTTGTAGCAACCCCAATTTGGGTGGCAGAGCATGCCCACCGCCATCTACTCATGTCTCCATGCCAATGACTACCACACTTGTGAAGGGGGTGGTGCTGGTGTCACACAGCCGGGGCCAGGCGGTAACTACCGCGATTTGGGTGGCGGAGCATGCCCACCGCCATCTACCTATGTCTCCATGCCAATGACTACCGCACTTGTGAAGGAGGTGGTGCTGGTGTCACACCGCCAGGGCCAGGCGGTAGCTACCGTGATTTTGGTCACATGCAATGGCAATGTCCATAGTGAACACTTCTACAGTATACAGCGGAGACATGGTTAAGGGCACATCATCGTGCACACAATGCCATTATTCCATCAAATCCACAGGTTGACGTATGTGCCATGGTTGGCTATGTGTGACGTACATTGGTCTGTGGTCCCTGCCATGTCAATTATGCATTTAATGGTTGATGATGCGTGGCAGTGTTGTAGTGCACTCAAAAATGTATAACAAATCAATGTGTTGTGTGTCATTGCTGACCTTGGCAAGGCGTGTCTCACTGTATGATGTTGTTACTTACTTGTGCTTTCATATCTGATCATGCACATAAATGACAGTTCGCCGCCTACTGTGATCATTGTGTTGTGGATGTGTGCCAAGTTTTCAGGATGCATTGAGGTGTGACAGGTACAGCAGATGAATATGAGACAGTCATTTTAATTTTACACGCTTTGGCAGGATGGTACGCTACAAGGCGTGCACATGTGAAATGTGGGGCTCAGTATGTGTGCATTCACATTGACCTATGTCTTGTTTGCGGCACTTGTGCATGGTAAATGGAGAAGTGTGCCCTCTGTGTTTCACAAATGTACACCCATGTAACCTGGAGTGTCACGCATTTCACATGGCAGTCTCTTTTTCTGTGACAACCTTTACTGGATGTGCTGTGGGCATCTCATGAAGGTTGTCAGTGACATGTGTCCATGTTCTTCTCAACTAGGAGCAGGCATAATCTCCTACGTTACTTGACACTGCTGGAGGACATGGAGGATGTTGCGATGATTCAAAAATTCCACCTCAACAGACCTACTCTGAAGACCCTTTGTGATCTGTTGGAGCCCCACCTGCAGCCTCGTCGCCACTACCCAACTGCTTTCACACCAACGTACAAAGTGATGGCAGCCCTCCATTGTTTTGCAACTGGTTCCTTCCATGAGAATGTGGCCAGCGCTGCAGGGATGTCGCAACCCATGTACAGCCTGGTGCCGAGGGATGTGCTTGAAGCCATGATGATCTATAAGGATAGATACATATATTTCCCCAGGGGAGCAGAATTGGCCGTTGTGAGGGGGGACTTCTATCCGCTTGGGAACATCCCCAATGTAATTGGTGCCATCGATTGCACCCATGTTGGTCTGGTGCCACCACAGGCGAGTGAGCACATTTTTCGGAATCGAAAACATTATCACTCTATCAATGTACAGTGGTGTGCCTTGCGGACATGACCATATTGCATGTGTGTGCCAGATTCCCCGGCTCAGCCCATGACTCCTACATCCTGAGGAACAGCATTATGCCCAGGCTGATAGCTAAACTGCTTTCCGAACGTGCTTGGATTGTGGGTGAGTATGCCTAGTGATATGGCGTGCTGTGTGTGTGACCTGCTGCCCTCTGCCTGTGCAACATTGCAATGTGTGTTTGTCATTCACAGGTGACTCTGCATATCCCAGCCGTCCATGGCTGCTGAGCCCACTACGGAATCCCAGGGCCCCGGGTGACGTCAGGTACAATGAGGCCCGTGGCAGGGCACGTTCAGTCTTTGAGAGGACTTTTGGCCTGCTCAAGTCAAGATTCCGATGCCTTGACAGGACTGGAGGTGCACTGTCATACTCGCCTGGGAAGGTCTGCAAGATCATTGTGGCATGCTGTATGCTCCACAACATCACCATTCACAAGGGGATTCCCCTGCTCCTGGATGATGGTGAGGATCCAAGTCCCCCGCTTGTTCAAGGCCCTGAGTCCAGTGATAAGAACAGTGGAGAAAAGGAAGGAGTTGACATGCATCAACAGCTCATCACCTGCTACTTCACTTGAAGGTGGGTGACGAGGTACGACTTGTACATTGTCTGGTGTGATTGCTGTTGTTGTGAAGGGCTTTGTGTGGATGGTACAGACAGGCACATTTTGAGTCACCTGTGTGTGGAAATGTGGCAGTGACATTTCACATGTGAACATATACAGAACTCTGTTTGTTGACACTTGTTGCACATTGTGTTGTCTGCCTGTAGACTTGTGTGGATGTTTTGGTGTTGTGTTATGTCTGTGATGCCACACTAATGCCAATGACTGTTGTTCTGTTGTGTCTCCCTAGGTGCCTCAAAATTATCCAGGCCTACATACTGTACATCTTTTGGATACATCATGGACATTTTGAACACTGAAAAATATTGCACTAAAGACAAAGCTGCAACAATTGAAGTGTGTAAGGGATTTTATTTACAAAGTTGACATGTGAGGGGTGCGGTCATATTTACATGAAGGTGGTGATGGAGCAGTGAGTTGACAGTCGTGGTAAATGAGAGGCAAGAGTAGACACCACATTGATATGGTGACCTAATCCAACAGACAGGTGCAATTCACAAGGCAGTGTGGGGAAGGACAGTCCAAACAGTCAATGCAGTGGGGAAGAGAGTTGCCATCAGGGCTGGCTCAGTGACTGGCGTGTGGCTGGTGCTTTGCCTCCAGAGAATCCTAGGCTCTTCTAGGACTCACCCACTCTGTGGCCGCAGGGGAGATTGGTGCACTGTCATCCTGCAGCACAACAGAGGGGTGGAGGTGTTGTTTGGGACGCAGGACTGTCCCTCAGTAACGCCACTTGCTGGGCCATGAGGTCCACCATTTGTCCAATGCTTGTGTCGATGGACCTCATCAGCAGGATGAGCTCACGTAATAGTTCGTCAGACCGGCCACTTTGTCCCTGGACCTGTTCATATGCACCGATGACTCTGGTGAAGTGGTCCAGGGATGGTGTGCCACCCTCCTGAGGTCTGGGGGTGACCCTGGCCCTCTCACCTGCCCTGTGGGTTCCCGCACTCTCTCCCTGCCATCCACAGTTGTTGGTGTGGCCTGGTCATCCCCTGGGACAGGGAGGGTGATGCAGGTGGTACTGGTAGTGGTGGTGGTGGAGGTGGCAGCGGTGGAGGCACAGGCCGTGACTGCAGGGGTCTGCTGTGCTGTTGTTGTTGCAGGAGAAGTGGTGGTGGGGAGGATGGGGGCCTGGGACCTGTTGGTCCCTGGCATACCAGATGGGCCGGCCTGGAGCTCATCGTCCAAACTATCCTGGGAGTCAACATCCGAGAGTCCATATACCGGGGGTGGAGACTGGCTCTGCTGGTCGTTGTTGTCCTCAGCAGTGAGTTCTTCATCGCCTGTGGATTAGATGGGGAATGGTCAGTATCGGACACTGTGCAATTATTCTGTTAGCTACGTGTCATCCACTGTCTGTACACTACACAATTGAGAGATCTTCACTATTAATATTAAGTGCAATACTGTGCGTCATTACATGGTGCAGAGGAACATCAATTACTCGTACATGTCATGTATCGATGCATTGCATGCAATTGGTGCTGTGTATAGTGATGCAGATCTCCCACCCACAGCCAGCCCAGTGAAGATGGCTACCTACCTGTAAGTTTGTTTGGTGAACAATGCAATGGCTTCCATGTGCTCCTGGGTGGTGTGTGGGGGAGGGTTCCACTTTGCTGGGGAGTGGGACAGGGGGCATGGTGGTAGTAGTGGTACAGGCCTCCCTTCCACATACAAGCCTCCCAAGCAAGATGGCTACCTACCTGTAAGGTGAGGGTAGACAATGCAATGGCTTCCAAGTGCTCCTGGGAGGGGGAAGGCTCTATCCTGCTGGGGTGTGGGACAGAGGGCATGGCGGGAGTAGTGGTACAGGCCTCTCTCCCCCAAACAGGCCTCCCTGGGAAGATGGCTACCTACCTTTAAGTTTGTTTGGTGAACAATGCAATGGCTTCCATGTGCCCCTGAGTGGGGTGGAAGGAGGGCTCCATCTTGCTGGGGAGTGGGACAGGGGGCATGGTGGGAATAGTGGTATAGGCCTCCTTCCCACATACAAGCCTCCCCAGCAAGATGGCTGCCTACCTGTGAGATGAGGGTGGACAATGCAATGGCTTCCTCCTGCTTGTGGGTGGGGGAGTACTCTTTCCTGCTGGGGTGTGGGCCAGGGAGTATGGTGGGAGTAGTGGTACAGGCTGCCTGTGCTCATACGCCCATGGTAATATCGGTGGCTATGTTTAAGGTAAATGGGAGTGAGTGAAGGTTGGATCTGTGAGACAGGTTTTTAGTGGGTGTGTGGTGGGATTTGTCTTGGGTAGTGTGGGTTTTTGTTTATGCAAGACAGTACATATCGGTGTGTTGGTTAACATTTGTTTGTACTTACCAACCTCCACTCCCCCGGATATTCCTGTGAGACTCTCAGGATGCAGTATGGCAAGCACCTTCTCCTCCCATGGTGTGAATGTTTTCTGTGGGATGGGAGGGCCACTGCCAGTCCGGTTAGCCACCTCCCAGTTCTTGCTCCTCCTCTCTTTGACAACCCTCTTCAGATGATGCCACTGCTTCATGATCTCCTTCTTGGATCGCGGGTGGTCCCTACTGCATTGACCCTTTGTACTATCCTTTCCCACATGTGTGTCCTTGCGGCTAATGGTATCTGTTGGACCAGGCTACCAGTTGTGTTTCCACTCTGACTATCTCATTTACCATGACCGTCAACTCACTCTCTGTGAATTTGGGCATTTTCTGTGATGCCATGGTGTGTGGTTTTTGAAGTTTTTGTGGGTGCCAGGGTGTAGGTGGTGGGTGTGGTGTTTTGTGTGAGGTGTGTTATATGCTGGTGGATTGTTGGTGCTGGTGTGATGGTGGTGTGATGGTGGTGGTGGAGGTAGTGGTGGTGGTTGTTCTGTGTTTTCTGGTGTGTGCGCTTTGCTTCTGGAGTGTTGCAAAGGATTGTGGTCAGTGAAGGGGCTGGTTTTATACAGCTGTGTAGGTGTATCATAATGGGGTATTGCTGTCAGGTGTGTTGTGGGAGTTGTCCTGGAATTTGTATGTTTTTGTTTGGCATTTACAGATTTTTATCATTTGGAAGTGATTTGTGTATTTGGGGGGCATGGCTAAATTTTTTGTGTGCACTGTTTGCCTTTGCTGTGGTGTTTTTGCATCGTCCACCATGTTTTATGAGGATTGTCCGCAGCGGTGGCCATGCTTCTGCTCTCCAGTTGGTTCTCCTATTCACTGCAGTGTGCGACCGCGGCAGTTAGAAACAGCGGTTCGTACAGCGGGACCAATGGAGATATAATAATTTCCCATGCGGAGAGTTGTAGCTTTTCCACTGCGTTTCCGACCGCCGCGATCGGTTTTTGTACTTCACCGCCCACATACGGCGGTTTTTAGTTGGCCCGCTACTGCCGTGGTCGGTATTTTTTGGTGGTTGTTCCTAATCTGACCGCCGGTTTCTCCGCGGTCCCGGCGGGCGGCTATTTCCCGCCTCCATGGCGGTCCGGGTGGTTTTCCACCTGCCATCCTGATGGGGTCCCTAGTCTTCCAAGTATATCACCGACACTTCGATTATCCTTTCATAAATCATTCTCCTAAAGGTCTAAATGTCATTGTTACTCTTTTCATTTGAGGAACACTTTAACTCTATTTATGAATTTCCCCATGGCTCAGGCAATATCTAAATTCGTCATTCCCACTAAAAGGTTTACGGCTTGCATCCTATTTTTAATCTCATATTTTTTAAAAATCGGACCTACATTTTTTTTCGTATATCTAAAATCTTCATACAGTCTAATAAAATATGTAAAATATCACAGGTGGTACCTAAGTGCAAGTGCATTTACCATTGCTGTCTATCATTGAATTTTCCACCCCTTTATTCACATAGCAGGGGTTTGTCCCAATTTGCAATCTTAACACTTCACACCTTAGTCGGCAGCTAGCTAATCTATCTACATAGGGGTAATGTAGGTTATATTCCCAAGCCAAGATCATATGGGACACTGAGGTTTTCTGCGAGAGGTACTCAAGGTCCTGTGTACGCGACATTTCAGTTCCCAATATCCTCAGTTCTTTCTTATCTATCGTTAAGTGAAGTGACTGCGGGCACAGCTTTAATTTAAACACTACGTAGACTTCCCTTATTGAGGCTCTTGTCTCTTTTGCCCAGGACAACTCACTGTAGGCAATTTCGCTTTTACACCACTGTCAGATTGTTCTCTGAGTGGATTTGCATATGTGTTGGACCTGGCCCTCTGCAGGGTCACCTCTAAATATTTTGAATTCCCCTCCCTGTTTTGCTGGATTTGTTTCTGTTAGCTTTACTACTCTGTGCACTTCACCACTGCTGACCAGTGCTAACGTGCATGTGCCCTCTGATTAAAATATTGTGCAATTAGCTTACACCTACTTGGCACATTTAATGTACTTGTGAAACCCTAGTATATGGTACTACAGGTACCCAGGACCTACATATTAATTGCAAATAGTGGGCCTGGAGCCCTCATTTTGCAACCCTCTAAAGTAGCACTTTAAAACGTGTGTCAAGCCTGCCATTGAAGCTTGTAATACAGGTAAATTACAATTTTCACCTGGCAAAATAAACATTTTGCCAGGCCTAAACTTTCCATTTCAATACTTGTAAGTTACCCCAAGGTAGTCCCTACAGGCTCAAAGTGTAGGGTGAGTGGTATTTAAAATTAAAAAGTAGAACATGTGGGTTTAAATTGTACATGTGCTGCAGTTGAAAAAGTCCTAAAGTTGTTTTCCACTACTGTAAGGCCTGTCTCTTCCATGTACTAACAGTGGATTGCCGTAGTACATTTAATAAGTGTTAACTTTGAATTGTGATTAGGGAGGGATGTTATGTTTGGACTGAAATTAATTTTAATTTAAAATCATCATTAATTGCAAAGTTATTTTTTTAACAGAGTTTAATATAGGCCGAAATTGACCCAAAGGTATCGGATATCAGAACGCTTTACACAAGCACCAGTTGCGTTACATGAGAACGCATTAATTTTTGTTAGGCACAGGAACATTAAGTGATTTGCCCTGAATCACAGGATGTTGCACATCGTTGCCGAGACTCAGACCTGGTTCCCCAGATTTGAGGTCGACCGACCTAGCCGTTAGGCCAACTTCTCTCCTCAAAGGTGGAAAATAAGTCACAATTTTAGAAATCCACTTTAAGAAAGTTTGGCATTTTCTTTTCCTAATCACTTTGTGCCTCTGCCAGTGTCCTAGGTCACAGGAATGGCTCTAATGTTAGGGTGTGTGTGTTCCTTCCATGAAGTGACACAAAGGGGACTAGAAGTGGGCAGAATGGGCCATCTTGCCCAGATGTCTGGGTGTGGAACTGTACTTGCACTTTAAAGAGCTTACCTCCAGTACACACAAAGGATACCTTTGTTTTCCCAGACTTTTTAGAACCTTGACCAGACAAATAAATAACTTTCCAAAACTAGATATGTGGGTGTGATGGGATGTTCACCCACATAAAAAAGGCTGAACCAGGTACAAAAATCCGACCCTCAGAACTACTCATCACTACACTCCTGGACCTGTGGAAGACTTCAGCTGGGCTGCCCTGCTACCAGATGACTGTCCTCCTGCTACCAAAGGACTGCCCTGCTACTTGAAGGTCTTGCTTGCTGCTTGGAGAAGTGGACTATTTCCATCAACCAAAGACCACCAGAAGTGACTCAAAGGGCTAGATGCCTGTCTATCTGTGTGAGCTATGGAGATATAACAAGCTACTGAGTCTTTAAACCTGCTGCTGGTCTCTGCTGGAGTGAGTCCTAACCCCTCAAGTTGTATCTTGAGGTCATGAAGCATTTGGTAGTGGTCCCAATAGTTGGAAATTAGAAAGTTTTTCTACAAAAACTTCCAGGAAAACCAACCGAAGATTAGGTCCTACCTGCTAGCCAATCTGCCAAAGTGCTTTTCTGGTAAACTGACGTTTCGGTAGCTCCTGCTACTTTCTTCTCTTCAGCAGTAAATCCTGTGACAGGAACACCACCCGGTGATGGTATCCAGCACAGTAGATACCTTTTTGGTTACAGCCTGTAGCTTCGTCCCGCTGGACATTTTTGATCTCCAAAATGTTGTCTACGTGCGAAGGTAAAAATCTTCACCTCCTCGATGGATCACTGACAGGATATCGGAAACTGAAATATTGTGTGTATTTAATATCATATCATAAAATATCAAGGACCAAAATGTCGAGAAGGTTAATGCGAATAGGTAAGTATATATTTACTATTCTTCACTCCACATCTACGTACCTTAAATATATATGTTGCCAAGGTACACATATGTGGAGTTATATATAGTAAAATGTTGCTTACCTATAGAAACTTACCTTCACAATATGTATGTCCTCGATATTCTTGACACAATATTTTTGTCCGCTATGCTTCTGTTTCTGATATTCTGTCTGAATGCCAAGCTTGATGATGACCTTCTCCCCAACAATAATGATGACATCCCTGGCCATCAAATCTAGATTTTCCGACTCTGTGCTGCATCATCGATATCTTCAACCAAGGCTTTGCCCTGCAGCTCCCCTGTGTTGAGGACTCCTCCTTGGACACAGCCTGCTGCTTTGCCCCACTGAACTCTACATGTGGAGAAACTTTTTTATTACCAATTCTTCTAAGTTTGAAGGGAAGCCCAGACTGTGCCCAATGCATCCCTTGTATACAAGTCATGTTCCATCTCTGTCAGCCTTAACTTTTGACTTTCACCAGGATTGGCACTGTGATCTTTTAGACGCTACAGCTTAACATATACTAATATAATAAAGAGAGAGCTCAAACCTTTGAGGCGGGTAATCTCAGGAACCACAGCACCAATCACAACACCTGATACAGCGTTAGAAAGGGCAGTTGCAGCAGAAGGACAAAGTCTATGCAGACGCCCACCATATACATTTAAAAGGTAAAAGAACCGTGCCAGCAAAGTAGTCCCTTGTGGTCGTGTCTGCGTTGTGCTGTGGGTGTGTGCTGGGGGCGTGACAAACGCTGGGGGCATGTGGTATGTTCCGCCCTTCATGCCATGTCTCATATTGTGTGCTCTGGGTGTGTGCTGGGGGCATGGGCGTGTGCGCGGCGCGGCATTACAGAAAAAAAAGCGAGCGTTGTGCCCAATATTTCATTGTTTTTTCTTCCCAAGTTCTGTACATTCCAGCTCCTGGTGTACACCCTGCTCCCTTTAAAAACACCTGCACCCCATAATCATAACCCACCCTTACTCCTTAAAATACCTCAACACCCTTAAACACTAACCCATCTTAACCCTATAAATATACCCTGTACCCCAAAACCTAAACCTATCCCTAAACCCTAAATATACCCCTGTACCCCAAAACCCAAACCTAGCCCTGAACCCTATAAATACCCATGTACCGCAAAACCCAAACCTACCCCTCAACCCTAAAAATACCCTTGTACCCCAAAACCCAAACCTAGCCCTGAACCCTAAAATACCCCTGTACCCCAAATCCCAAACCTGCCCTGAACCCTTAAAATACCCCTGTACCCCAAAACCCAAACCTACCCCTGAACCCTAAAAATACCCCTGTACCCCAAAACCCAAACCTAGCCCTGAACCATAAAAATAACCCTGTACCCCAAAACCCAAACCTACCCCTGAACCCTAAAATACCCCTGCACCCCAAAACCCAAACCTAGCCCTGAACTCTAAAAATACCCCTGTACCCCAAAACCCAAACCTAGCCCTTAACCCTTAAAATACCCCTGTACCCCAAAACCCAAACCTACCCCTAAACCCTAAAACAACCCCTATACCCCAAAACCCAAACCTAGCCCTGAACCCTAAAAATACCCCTGTACCCCAAAAACCATACCTATCCCTAAACCCTAAAACTACCCCTGTACCCCATAACCCAAAACTATATCTGAACCCTTAAAATACCCCAAAACACCAAAACATATACCTCAGTACCCCAAACATATATCCCTATACCCATACTTACCTTATCCAAACATTTAAAAAAAACATGCTTTTACCATTCATGCATTTACAACGAATTTCGTTGTAAATGTATGCGTGGTAAAAGCTTATAAAATGTAATGCCATGCGTTATAATGGCATTGCGGAGTCATGGTACTTTTGTAATGAAAGTATGCGGAGTGGTGGTATGCGGAAAGAAAGTTTCGGAATAATGGGTGTTTACCCTCCCCCGGTAGGCACATTGGTGGTATGGCGGCCCACATCTCCAGCAACATACTCATATTTTTTCACCACCGATTTGAAAAATGCACAGGTCTCTCTCATTGATGGCCAGCACCGACATACACTTTTAGACACACCTCCCGCAACAAGTTCTAGAATTGCAAAATTTAGAGCTGGGGAGCTACGTTCGAAACTCGGCATTAGCCTAACATCCTGGGATTCCAGGCAAATTGCTTTGTCTCCCCGTGCCTACCACAAATGAATGTGTTCTTCTGTAATGTAAATTCTGCTCCTGCCATGTTGTCGAGTTCGCGCTATAAAATATTGCAAGGAAAAATAAAGTAGGGAAACTCGAGTTCACACACTACTGAACGCGCACTCTTAAGTGCATCAGCAGTGTACTGTGCATTGGAGCGTTTCACAGGCCTGTCACAGATAAGAAATGTTATTAAAACGAAATCCTACAAAACAATATACTACTGGCCGGCAGCAATTCATACCCGGACAACGTCGGGACGGGTTGCTAGTAAGTATTTATAAAAATGTTCTCTATTTTTCTAAATTGTTTTGTAATTTTTCTTGTGTTTTGTTTTCACACTATTTCTGTTTGTGGGCTGCATAAATACTTTACACATTGCCTCTAAGTTAAGCCTCACTGTTTTTGTGCAAAGCTACCAGAGGGTTAAGCACATGTTAATTTAGTGACTTAGGACTGTAGTTGTTGCCCAAGTGGGACTTCTATCACCTCAACCAATGACCCTATTTCTTACAGTATGTGTATATGAAATGTTATATACACAGCACTTATTTTCCTATTGTTTTGTTTACAGGAATTACCAGATTCATATTGAAGTTCAGATAGTTGGCTAAAGTTGGGATAGTAGTCAAGTATAGCTATACTTATTCACAGTTACAAAACGAGGGAGCTGGATTCTGCCCACAAACTTAGAGCAACCTAAAACCGGAGGTGGCATTTCGAAATCACAATCTTGGTCTCTATTTTCCCAAGAATTTAACTTTAACTTGTTCTGTGGCATCCAAAGGAAAATTTCAGGAATGCAGGTGATGCAGCGCAATACTTACCAGCTTGGGTTCATCGTAAAGTACCATACTCTCCTGGGCCCTTAAACACTAATATATAAGCTGATAATTACCGCAGACTATCAGGATTAATTTTAGCTTTGTAATATATTCACCTTTTTACAATAACTTACCAAACTTCATTCACTAAATATTAAGTTTCCTCTGGTCAATTGGATCAGGTTGTAGTAGAATAGGTAGAAATGGCAGTTAATTTTAATTTGAATAATCACAGACTCGGGAGAGTTTTAAAACCTTTATCTACGCTTACATTTTGTGAGTCAAATACCAATACATGTCAAACACCAACTTCATGTAGAATAAGATCAAGTAAAATACAGATATGAAAACTTAGTAAATCTAATACTGTTGGTACCTGGGAAGGGTGGAAAAGGAAAAACAGTACAAGGACATACCACAGATTTATATTTACCTAGAATTGTGTGAGGACCAACCTTTGGCCAAGGGCTGGAAAAGGGACTCCTGAATAGCCAGGAGCCAACAGTTCAGGACAGGTTCAGGATAGGACAGGTAACCTCTTCTAAGAACAACGCCAGATTTGCACCCCTTTCTTGTACTATTCCCCACGACTCTTCTCTCTGACCTCCGTGGTGTCCGCCGTCTTCTGCTTCAATGATGGGTCGGTGACAGGTCTGTGATAAGACTGACAAGTTAGTGACAATCTAACTAGCTAAGCCTACCTTAGTTATACTGTTCTGAATGTATGTACTACCCCACAATGTTTCAATATTCGTGTACTCCTAACTCCTGATTGGACAACGGGATGGGGAGAGGTCATCACACCATATCAATGTAATCTAATTTTCTTAGGTTTAATTGTTCTAGGTTCCCTCCCTTTAATTTCAATTTCCCATGCTTTAATTCCACCCGTATTTCATATAATTTCATCTACATTGTATATCACAATTGTTTCAGTCTCTTCCTCTTTTCGGGTCAAAAGGTGATGTTCCCAGGTGAGTCTTCTGCTTCATATTGTATTTGGCAAGCTTTCAATGTCATGTCTTGCAGACAGTCATAATTTAATGCGCATGCGCATTATTTCCAAAATGGAGATTTCATGCACCCTCCAGGCACAAATACGAACTAATAATAAAGTCAAAGAAAAAAACAAATTAGAATACTAAAATAAATGAATGCACTGTATACCACTTATTCCTTCTCTATTCCCTTTATTATAATTTAACTATAGCATTAGCAGTTAGTAGAATAAGCAAGATTTCGTTTCAGCACAGCATGTGCATTAGCAACTGAGATTCAAGTGGCCATCTTAAGTACTACTGCGCAGCTGCAAAGAATTCCCACCAAGCGAAAGACATTATACTTCGTAGATGTTGGAGACACTTGCACAGAAGAATCCCGCGTTTTCGGTAGCCTTTTCAAAACACTCTGGTTACTGGTTAGTAAAGCACATTGAAAGCTTCTTCTAGATGAAAAATATGTGATGTATGTATTAGTATTCACAAAACATGTTGGTTACATTATTACATGTTATTCGAGAGGATTGAATCCGAGCAAGTTTCTTTACGTACGAAACCTTGCTCCATCACAGGTTAATAGGAGTGTGAGTTCAGCTTTGGGGGTGTATTTAGGCACTTCAAGCACCCATATCTGTGATTCCTTCCTTTATCATAATGTTACTCATCAATATCTAGCTGTACTCATGGTGATAGTCATATTAGACTAACAAGCTGTATTAAAATCTGGTAATATCCTATTTCTGCTGACTGATGTTTTGCAATATCCTGGATTTTATCACAGTTGTGCGCTTGTAGTTTTGAATCACATTCTCTCAATGACTAAAAGAATGTCTCAACAATGGGGTTCTGAGGGGCATGGCCAGTCCACCCGCAAGATGGTCACTAGTTCCTGACTCTCCCACCAACCCAGAGACTTCTCACGAATCCTTGCCCTACTCCCGAAATCCTGCCATCCATGAGGTGAGCTGTGGCAGCACTTGAGCATGTGGGGAGTGTGATTTTACTGTATTCAGATGATTTTATGGCCTTTTCCTTCTTTTTTCTTCCCCACAGTATTCCTCTCATGCTTGACAATCATGATGCCATTTTGTATGCACAACAGGCCGGCAATGGGTGCCCCTGTGCTGGGTTAGGAAACTGTTAAACTCAGCCGTGAGGGAAAGACTATAAAACAAATAAGCCTAACCTCAATGAGCAAGTAAGAGAGCCCCACACTAAGAGCGCACAAACAGCCAGGTTTTCATTTTTTTTCCGGAATAGGGATTCTGAAGGTTCCATTCTTAGAAAGTCTGGCATGGAATTTCTTGGATTTGTTGCAAGGATGCCGAAAGAGCAGCCCCCCCATGTGGGCTCTGCATATACCGGGGACTGTTGCTAGATAAGCCCCAGAAGATCTGAGGCTACAAACAGGACTATAGGGCAAGATCAACGAAGACACGTACTGTGGGCCCATGCCCACAGTAGAGTATAGTTATATATGATGGGTTTTTTCCTGATGTTAGTGTTTTATTTTTTATTTTTTTCTCTATCCCCTACTCTTTTTCCAGATGTCCTTTGTTCTTCCCACATTCTCATACCAGATGTGTCACTCGTTTGTGTTTTCTCCCCCGACCCAGTGCATACATTCTGTTTCCATATGTCAGTAAGTACTCCTATTTTCCTTAATTTGTAGTCTTATATATTATGTTTTTAACTGTTGTTCTGTTCATTTGTATTGTTTGTTAATTGTCTCTGAGGGTATCATTAACAGCTTCTGGTTGACTCTGTGTTGGTGGTCAATCTTTTTCCTCATGCCTGACTACTTCACCATTTCATTGCTGTGGCTTTACATGCCTTCTTGTCAATCGTGGTTGAAGCCTCTTTGACTTTTTACCACCTTTTCTTTCCTTATCATACTCCATCTCTTCGCTTTTCTCCTTTTCTTTTTCCTTCTTCTTTCCCCTCTTCTATTATCTGCATATTACCTTACAACAGTGTGCCTCAATTGTATTCTGACAAATTGCTTGTTTTACCTGTTCTGTTTCATATATTCCATTAAGTTGCAGAACTATACTTATTAAGTTCTTTTCTTTACACACACACATATATATATATATATATATATATATATATATATATATATATATATATATATATATATATATATATATATAGCTAACAATCTTCTTATTGTTTCCGGCCACTTCAAAGGTTTATGTAATCCTATTTACTGCAAAGAGTTATTACATAATAATCTTTATTACAATTTAAGATCGCAATATTGCAAAAAAAACACCTTACAGAAAAATATATTTTTCATTACAGAAGAATTGGGTTGGTCAAGCCTTTTGCTGCTCCGCAAAACAAAACAAAAATGGGCTTGTTATACTGTTTCACAAGTCACTTTCATTGATGATTGAGAAGGAGGAAAGGGGTGAGATGGATAGATGGCTTTTCCTTCATCTCACTATCATTAATACTCCAATTTCCCTTCCCAACATATACGGCCCTATGGTCCTACTGGCATAGACATACAATTTTGGGAACAAATGTCAAACATCCGGCAGTCCAGTTCTAATACAAATCTGCTGGTGGGGGAGATTGTAACTAAATCACGGATCTCTTTACTGATAGAGAATCTCTTGCCAGATACATCCCCAATAAAATGCAAAAAACATTTAAACACATTATTCACTCCAGAGGGCTGGTAGTCGCTTGGAGGATTTGCAATCCAGATATTCTAGAATTTACTTTTTACTCTCCTTCAAATTAATCCAAGTCTATAGTTGACTACTTCTTTCTTACACATCACTTAATCCCCACATTTGCCCATGTCGAAATTGGCACTATAATAATATCTGATCATGCACCAGTTCTTGTTGATATAGAATATTTACCTGAAACCTCCAAATCAAATAGATGACACTTCAAAAATTGCCTCTTGATGGATCAAACTTTTATAGAACAGTTTGAAGTATTTTTGAAGGACTACTTTGATTTCAACACCACTCCTGACCTTCCATTTCATGTTATCTTGGATGCCTTTAATGCCACCACTAGAGGTAATATTGATCATGTTGCAGTCAAAAGGAAAAAAATCCATTAAGGAATCCTTACTCCTACTCTCATCTATAAAACAAAATGTGGATGAATATTACACATCCGACACCCTAAATCCCCTTATTCAAGCTATTAGCCTTCAGCAAAAAATTCAACTGAAAGTATCTAGTGTGCTATTAAAGATTAATTTTGAGTTTTACAGTGGGTTTAATAAAGCATGAAAGTTGGTTGTAAACTACTTCAAGGTCAAATCTCAAATGCCCAAGATGCTGAAATTCTACAATGCTTTATAGATTTCTACCAAAACTTACATACACCAGAAAAATCTCCTTCAGATGCAGCCCTAGATTCTTTCTTTGACTCTCCTCTACCACGTTCTCATCAGTTTCAGGTCTTTTCTCCACTTGAAAAAGACTTATCTATTTCTGACTCAAAGACAGCGCTCACTAAATGAAATAAAGATAAAGCGCACTGGCGGCTTTACAGCTAAATTTTATTTACATTCCTCTCACATCCTACTCCCCCACTTGCTTTCTCTATATCAACACTTTCTCTCCAATAATGAGGCTCGCTGTATGTTTTTGGAAGCAAATCAGTTTGATACTAAAAAAAGATAAAGATCGCTCCTCTTGCTCCAACTATAAACCTACTTCCCTCATAAATATAGATTGCAATATTTTCACAAAAATATTAGCCCTTTATCTCAATAATTTTATTCCAGATTCATTGGTATAGAACAAACTGGGTTTGTAAAGGGTTGATATTTAGCTGATAACTCTAGAGCAGGGGTACTCATAGTACAGCCCGCGGGCCGGTGGCGGCCCGGCAAGCCTTCCTTGGCGGCCCGCCGGACCTTGCAGACATGTACCAGTTTAAAAAAAAAAATTCAAGAGTTTTAGTAAACACGGTTGATGCAGCCTGACTCGGAGAGGCTCTGCTCTAGGGGGCCGGGAAATTCCAGCCATAGAGTGGAGCTGCAGGGGCCTCAGAAGAGGTGAAACAGAACAAAACCTCATTAATGATTTAATGGTCTTTTAAAGACCTGTGAAATGCTCCGTGTGCGCGCCAGGCAAGCGGACTCATCCCGGGCTGCCACAGAGGAGGGGGGAGGGGGGGATTGTTGGACAATTACAGTGATCAGGAAAAACCCTGTGACTGATTGAACTGAGCCACTTGGAGATCACTCTGCGCAGCCTCGAGTAGCATTTGTTTTATCAACACTGAAGGGATGAAAGTCTGAATCAGCCCAGCCTTATTTGGAATCTCTGCCCTCCGGATTACACCTGATCTCTGCTGCAGTGGTCCAGCCAGCTCTCGTGCACCCTCTACATTAGAGAGTCACTAATAATGTGCTGCAGATTTTGGGAAGGCTGGGGAAGGTGGTTCGATGTGTGCAGCAAATAGCTCTTGCTTTTCGTGATATTTCTAATAGAATTAATACACCTTGCCTAGACAGAGATAGGGAGACAGAGATGGAGAGAGAGGGCGAGACAGAGGGAGGGAGAGTCAGGGGAGGTTGAGGGAGTGAGAGAGGCAGGGGAGGGCGAGGGAGGGAGGGAGAGACAGAGGGAGGGAGAGACAGGGGAGGTTGAGGAAGGGAGAGTGAGGGCGAGAGAGGGAGAGTCAGGGAAGGGAGACAGAGGGAGAGCCAGGGGGGTGAGGGAGGTAGAGAGAGGGAGAGTCAGGGGAGGGAGGGAGAGTTAGGGGAGAGGGATGGAGGGAGGGAGAGCCAGGGCAGGGTGAGGGAGAGGGAGAGTGAGAGTCAGGGGAGGGCGAGGGAGGGAGAGACAGAGGGAGGGAGTGTGAGGGGAGGGAGGGAGGGAGAGTGAGGGGAGGGAGGGAGAGAGAGGGAGAGACAGGGGAGGGAGAGAGAGGGAGAGTCAGGGGAGAGGGAGGGAGGGAGGGAGAGCCAGGGCAGGGTGAGGGAGAGGGAGAGTGAGAGTCAGAGGAGGGCGAGACAGAGGGAGGGAGAGTGAGGGGAGGGCAAGGGAGGGAGAGACAGAGGGAGGGAGAGTGAGGGGAGGGCGAGGGAGGGACAGAGGGAGGGAGTGTGAGGGGAAGGAAGGAGAGTGAGGGGAGGGAGGTAGAGAGAGGGAGAGTCAGGGGAGGGAGAGAGAGAGAGTCAGGGGAGAGGGAGGGAGGGAGGGAGAGCCAGGGCATGGTGAGGGAGAGGGAGAGTGAGAGTCAGGGGAGGGCGAGGGAGGGAGAGACAGAGGGAGGGAGAGTGAGGGGAGGGCGAGGGAGGGAGAGACAGAGGGAGGGAGTGTGAGGGGAGGGGAGGGAAGGAGTGTGAGGGGAGGGAAGGAGTGTGAGGGGAGGGAAGGAGTGTGAGGGGAGGGAGGAAGAGAGTCAGGGGAGGGAGAGGGAGGGAGAGAGAGAGTCAGGTGAGGGCGAGGGAGAGAGAGAGAGAGGGAGAGAGGGTGAGTCAGGGGAAGGCGAGGGAGGGAAAGAGAGTCAGGGAGGGAGAGAGAGGGAGAGTCAGGGGAGGGGAGGGAGGCAGAGGCATAAGGAGGGAGGGAGACAAAGGGAGGGAGGGAGGGAGGAAGACAGGGAGAGAGAGGGAGGGAGACAGTTAGAGAAAGGGAGGGAGACAGTTAGAGAAAGGGAGAGAAAGGGAGACAGAGAGAGGGAGGGAGACAAAGAAAGGGGGGGAGACCAAGAGAGGGAGGGATACAGAGAGAGGGAGGGAGACAGACAGAGAGAGGGAGGGAGATGGAGGGAGGGAGGAAGTGGGAGGGAGTGAGGGAGACAGAGAGAGAGGGAGAGAAAAAGAGAGGGAGGGAGAAAAAGAGCGGATGGAGAGAAAGAGAGGGATGGAGACAGAGAGGGGAGGTAGAGAAAGAGAGAGGGAGGAAGACAGAGAGGGAGGGAGGGAGACAGAGAGAGGGAGGGAGGGAGACAGAGAGAGGGAGGGAGACAGAGAGAGGGAGGGAGACAGAGAGAGGGAGGAAGACAGAGAGAGGGAAGGAGACGGAGAGAAGGAGGGAGACAGAGAGAGGGAGGGAGACAGGGAGGGAGGGAGACGGGGAGGGAGGGAGACAGAGAGAGTGAGGGAGACATAGAGAGTGAGGGAGACAGAGAGAGTGAGGGAGACAGAGGGAGTGAGGGAGACGAGAGAGGGAGGAACGGAGAGAGAGAGAGAGAGAGAGAGAGGGAGGTAGAGAAATAGAGAGAGGGAGGGAGGAAGAGAAAGAGAGAGAGGGAGGGAGACAGAGAGAGAGATATGTGTGTATGCTCGGTCTGGTGGCTCAGTGGACAAAGACATCCGCTGCCAGGGCCTGTGTTCAACCTCATGGTCACAGGTTTTTTTTTGTCTCTAGCCCCGCCCCCTCTCACACTGACCACGCCCCCACCGATGCGGCCCTCGGCCACAAACTACACTGTAAATTTGGCCCCTTAGAGAAAGTTTGTGAGTACCCATGCTCTAGAGGATACATGAATATTCTCCCCCTTGCCTCGAAAAGTTCTACACCTATGGCTAGTATCACTAAAGATGCTGTAAATAAATTTGACTGGGTTCACTGGCATTTCATGTTGCAGGCTCTCAAATGGTTAAGTTTTAGACAAGGATTTAAAAAATATATCAGTATCTCTACTCTTCCCCAACCACCTCAATAGTCGTAAATAGCATCCAATCTTCATATTTTCCCCACTTATGGGGTACCCGACAAGGATGCCCACTATCACCGCTACTCTTTACACTGTGTTTGGAACCTTTTCATCAAGCTCTACATCATTCACCTTCTTTTCATGGTTTTACATGCAAAACACCTAAATCAAATTCACTGCATAAGCAGATAATATTGTCCCCACAAAAAATGGATTCCCAAACGGGCCTCTCCAACCGCTCCCTGGTATATCGGGAGCTGAGGGCTAAGAAATTGGTCTGTAAACATGCAGAGAGAAATTGGCGGAAATTCTATGACAAAGCTGAGAAGGAGATTTACAAAACTTGTATTTCCAGTTACAAGCAAACTCTTCTGGAAGCTAAAAGAGAGGACTTCTCATTACAAATTTCTATGGCCGAATCCAATTTCAAATAACTGTTTAGAACTATCTCTAAACTAGCTAACCCTACCACTCCAAATAAACAGGGGGATGCAGAATCTTGTAACAAAATAGCTGGTTTCTTTAAAACTAAAGTAGAAACAATTTTTACCTCACTTGTTGGTCAGATTAATGATACACTGACTGATTTTAATCTAACGGAATCAGGAAGCTTAGGTGCCTCGGCTGAATTACTGGAACATTTCACCCCTATTGAGAAAACAGATTTGGTTAAATTGCTGCATATGATAAAATCAGGTGCCCCTAGTGATCTGTGTCCTGCTGGAATTGCTAAACCAATCCCGGAAATTATTGGAACAGCTCTTACACCCCTGCTTAATGCAGTTTTACGATCTGGTATTTTTCCCAAAAATTGGAAAAAGGCCTCAGTGCTTCCTCTTCTAAAGAAACAATCCCTTGACCCCAAGGACGCGAATAACTATCGTCCTATCTCTAGGCTTCCATTACCTGCCAAACTATTGGAAAAAGAAATAAATAGCCAAATCAGAAACTTTATCTCTGCCAATAACTTCTTGGACCCATCGCAATATGGGTTTAGAGCTTTTCTCAGTACGGAACTGGATTTAATAAAATCAACGGAGGAAATCAGAAAAGCCGTGGATTGGGGAGAAAATCCCATCTTAATCGTCCTGGTCCTATCCGCGACCTATGATACGGTCCACCATAAGGTTCTGCCAAATAGGCTCTCTGACATTGGGGTGAAGGGCGCAGCATGGAAACTGCTACATTCCTTCCTGTCGGTCAGAGTTCAGGTGGTAGCAACACCTCGGAACCCTCTCATGCCCCTGTGGGGTGCCACAGGTCTCGGCGTTAAGCCCTATGCTTTTCAACATCTACTTAGCACCCCTGGCCAGTGTCATTCAATCGTTTGGTTTCCAGTTCACCTCCTACGCTGATGACACACAAATTGTGCTATCGCTGATGGAGGGAGCGGAAAGGGAGGCGGGGGAGAGGTTCTACAACTGCATGAGCTCTATTTCCACCTGGATGTCGTCCAACTGTTTAAATCTTAAGTCAGCTAAAACTGAGGTGTTAAAATTTGGCAATAATCCCTGAGCCTGGACCCGGGACTGGTGGTCAGAGGGCCTGGGATAGTGCCCTACACTCTCTAGGAAAGGTATGAATTTGGGAGACATGGTGGATAACAAACTCACCATGGGGGACCAAGTGAATCAGGTAACTTTAGTATGTTTAATGGTCCTCAGAAATATCAAAAAAATCAAGTTCTTCCTATCAGCAGACAACCTAATGACAGTCGTCACTGCACTCATTATGTCCCGTCTGGACTATTGCAACAGCCTCTATCTTAATGTTCAGAAACAACACATGAACAAGTTGCAACTCGTTCAGAACGCGGCAGCTAAAATGCTGATGGGAACCGCGAGGTTTGCTTCCGTTAAAGGAGAACTCAAGAAACTGCATTGGCTCCGAGTCCCACTTAGATCACGCTTCAAGGCACTTTGTGTCGTCTTTAAGGCTGTTAATGGGATTGTTCCGGAATTTCTTAAAACCAGACTTACATGGTATGTTCCAAGTAAAATCCTGCATTCCTCCGGATCCAAACTAGTCCAAACCTCCACCTTTAAGAAAACTAACTGGGGAGGTAGAAGTTTTCTCCACTGTGCCTCCAAAGCTTGGAATGAACTTCCCTTCCATCTTAGAAATGCGCCAAACCTTGTCTCTTTTCGCAAGGGTTTGAAAACATGGTTCTTCTCCCACTAATCAGCTGATGCTCCCAGGTCACCAGTACTCAGCGCCAGTACACCCCAGGATAGCAGTGCACTTTACAAGTACAAATAACATAACATAACATACGTCTCAGATCCACAAACATCCATTCCTACCTTTACAGATCTTTTAGCCACTTACTCCAATGTATCTGGATACAAGCTAAACTTCTCTAAATCCGAGGTCCTTCTGTAAATAAATTTTGCTTAAAGGAATTTTTACTGATCAAGGTTTTAAATGGAACTCTAACTATAATAAATGTTTAGGGATCAAATATTCTTCTTCAATCAAAAAACCATCCAGACAAATCTGGACAATGTTCATTTAAGAATTCTCCAAATGTCTGAGAAGCGGTCCCCTTTGTATTTATCCTGGTGGGGCACATTAGACACCATCAAAATAATGATGCTGCCTATTATTAATTTCCATTTATCCATTTTGCCAGTGAAACTTCTTTTGAAATTCTTCAAATCCCCTAATAGTTTGATGTGAAGAAAATATATGGAATGGACAGAAAGCATGCAATCACTATTTTCTTTATTCAAACCCAAAGACATGGGAGGTGTTAACTTCCCTAATTTTCGACAATATCAGTACTCATTTGCAATAAAACAAGGTTTACCTCACTGCCTTTCAGAAGCCGAAACACAGTCAACTATTTGGAACAGATTGGAGGATTCTTTGATTTCACCTTTCTCTTTTTATTCTTTGGCTCATTTTCCACGTCTTCCAAGATCCTTTGTGTCTACCACCGTTAAACATTCTAAAACAACATTAAATTCAATTTTTACTAGGCCTCTTTCACCATTGCAAGACTCTTCAGTATGGCATAATAAAAATATTAAATAGTCGAATTGTACAATGTTTGGGAAAAATTGGGTAGCTTGGGGGTTACATCAGGTTAAACAGCTTATGTGAGGTCTGCATCTCCTCTCCCCATCTGAAATACAAAGCAAATTCGGCTTCTCCCCTGTTTCCGCTCTTAAATATGACTCTCTTAAAAGTGTTCTTACAAAACACATATCCACCCTTTCACAGGAGACCTCTTCCACCTCCACTTTGCTTCCATAACAATTAAAATAAAACTCTTCTCACCTGCTAAAGCCTCCTTCATACATAAATATCTCCGATATACACTTCAAAAGTGTCCCAAATGTAAAATAGAATTCTTATAGGAATCAAAAGTACAACACTCTTTTTCCTTACAAACATGGAATTTACAGCCTAATTCATGAAGCCTAAATCGGCTCGCAAAGGGCCAGATTCTGAGAATCTGGCCCTTTGCGAGTGCGATTTTTGCATTTGGGATTCAACATCCCAAATGCAAAAATCGCTATTTGCTAATTCGCATATTTGCGAGGAATTACATTTAAGGAATCTCAATTTGAGATTCCTTAAATGTAATTCATCATCCATTTTCCAATTGCGAAATCGCAATTTCGGCCCGCAATTTACCGCGAGGTCAAACCTCGTGGTAAATTGCGAAAACTCAGAAAAATGCATTTAAATGCATTTTTCTGAGTTGCATGTTACACACACACATGTCCTTTGGACATGTGTGTGTGCAACACCTGTGTTAATTTCCATTGCAGGGGTGCTACAGGGTGTCCTTTGGACACCCCTGGCACCCTTGTACTCGCAATCTCATTTGCGATTAGCTAATTGCTAATCGCAAATGAGGAATGACTCCCCATGCATTCCTATTGGCCTTTTGGCCCATAGGAATGCATGGGGAGTTATTCCTTATTTGCGATTAGCAATTAGCTAATCGCAAATAAGGAATCAGTGGGAATCACAATTAATATTGCGATTCCTACATGAATACCGTTTTGCGAGTCTCAAATAGCGATTCCTTATGATTCCCTATTTGAGCCTCGCAAAACGGCCCGTTCATGAATCAGGCTTTTAATTTCGTTAAAAATCCCCCGCACCTCCTGCAACGCAAGCACTACTCAAGCTTTATATTATTTTCATCATAGGCTGTTTTCAACTCCACTGTAAACAACGAAGGAGTGACTAAGGTGCAAAACAAAAGTGATAATCGCAATGGGTTCATGAAATAACGCTTCACTGTGTACTGCACGCGTGATCAATGCTCACACGCGTGCAGTAAATACAGTGGGGCAGTCTTAAAATCCCTAAGGGGGCCCGGACGACCGTCTTCTACTAGAAGAAAGTCAGGGCGTTTGCTGGTCACCTTCTAGTGGGTGGAGGGAGAAGACCTTAGTTCTTAGAAGGACCCTCACTCACCACTAGTTGGTGACATGCTTCATCATCGGGTCCCCGCTGGGGTGACCGAATGTCTGCAAATATAACCCAAATATACAAAATACATGCTGGACTTGCCAGGGTTGTATAATGTTATCTATTCCCCTTTTCTCTCCTTATTTCTTTCCTTTTCCCTTTCCCATAAATCACAACATTATAAATGATGGTAGTATTAAGGTACTCTTTTGTATAATTCTTTCTATTGGTCGATCGGTCTATACCGCATCACCCTGCATTTAATTTTCTTGCACAAAATCAGTTTGATCTAATTAGTAGACTTGTTTTATATAGATGCACTTTTGCTGACATTTTTCTAATAAAGCTTATTTAATCAAAAGGAAAACCTTTAGGGTACTGGCATACATTAAAGGGGAATGGAAGTAGAATACCTTCAAACAGGCAGGTTCTCTGGAACAGGTTAGCTTTACAGTGGCATGAAGACTGAACACCAATCAATGTTTCTTTTTTGAGAATTCTCCAATACAGCTTTCTCCACAATACATATATTCCTCAAGTTCGAGCGCTTCAGAAAATATCATTTTTTTCCATATTTTCTACAGTTTACCAGCTTCTTGTGCACGTTCATAATGTACTGTTTCTAGACGAAAATGGAGAGATAACCATGTTTTCGTGTCCACTAAGGTTTTAATAAAAAAGAACACATTATCAGAAAGATCAGTTCTCTAGGATAAAGTTTTCGCCCTTGGCTTTTTGTGATGGCGTCTCTGACAATGTCAGGAGTGGCTGTGTCACTTGGTGGAAGCACACTCCCACGTTACCGCGTGACTCCTTTGAGTTTCGCCGTCTAGACCCGAAGATGGTGCGTAACCCTATGGAAGTGTCAAAATCCTTGCGACATCAACCGGTGCCGACCAGGAGCCCCGCCTCTCGAATTAAAAGAAAGAAAAACTTGCGTGCGACGCAATAGGAAACGAAAGTGAACAGAAAATAATGATCGGCTGGCAGTGGCATGTGTCATGGGGTCGTGGACATTCCTCACTTTCACCTGGTCTGCGAAAGCCGATGACGCGTCACTCGCCTCAGGTGGGTGCTGACTCAGCATTATCTTCAACGCGTCAGAGGCAATGAGTCAGGCGCGTGAAGGGGCTGCACAGAAGATGTGCAACTCTGTTGCCTAACGCGCGTCAGGGCGAGAATCCTCGTGTGCCCCAAGGGGACAGACAGAACTGTAAACTGAGCAGCCTGTGCTCGTAGTCTAGACCCGTGTGTTGCGATTTCATTCATAATGTAAAAAGAATTCTTGAATGAATAAGCGGTATTCAAAGTACCCGTCAACGTCTGTGAAGTACGGGAGTCTGGGAGACCCAGCAACACATTTTGCCGCTGTGGGCTAGCATCATTTTTTTCGTAGCCCACTTTTAGCTTGTAGCGTTGATGTGACTTTAAAGCTGCCTCCAATAATCACGATACTTCCATTATAGAAAATTGAACCTCCTGGTGTCTTTGCAGTGTGTGTGAACGGGGATGTATGTCTAGTAGCATACTGTAACTATCGCATAATTTTATTTTTGATTATTATTATTCATCGAAGGTATTTATCGTTCTGTTTAAGAATGTTCAGTGAATTTAATAGACCTAATTTAAGTGGTCAATAATAGCAGTTGCAGTTATTACAAGACGGTGTTTGCCTGAGCAACTTCCTCTGGAGTCGCTACATTTGTTCATATGATAATGCTGCCCAGTTGGATTATGGTCGGTCTGAAAGTGGTCCAATGTCTCACCGGTCTTTTAAACGAGATCACGAGCACCTGGGTGTGTTTTACCAGACCGTATGCAGAAGTTCACTGCTAAAGAAGCGCACATTAAATATTGTCGGGTGCTAGCAGGTGACAACGGGCTCCAAGTGTGACTAAGGAGCAGGCGTGTTAGAATGTGGAGAGAGGCATCAGCTTTTTATATGTGCTAACCCTGCTTCTAAGTATGATTCACTGATAGAAAACGTTAAAACGTCATCTATGCTTTCAAAATCAAAAAAAATCCCAAATAATAAAGTGTTGTCATCATAAACAACATCATAGTGTGAGCTCACCTGAGTGCAGTCCATGCTCTTTAGGCCAAGTGCTGTAGAGTTTCTATTGTCTACTTTGGAAATAAAGTATCTCCATTCTAATCGCAGCTTCACTCAGATCAAATTGCGTGATCTTAGGAAAAACATTTCAGTTTATTCATGTAACGCATTTCCCTTTCCTGCCAAATGAAAAACAGATTACATTTCACTCCCATTATTAGGAACGACGCACGTTTAATCAAAATACTGCAGTAGCAACTCAAGATTTAAATTGAGAGTGCCTTGTGGAAACAAATGTAGAACAATTATTTTTTACAACGGAGCCCTGCAGTTTACAGACAGATGAAGAAACGGTCAGGTTGCAAAACATTTTTATTCAGATATTCCCGAGAATCAGAATATGATGCCTGACATGTGGCTTAAAACGATTAGGCGCCAGATGACAGGCATTGCCAGGCAGCATCGAGACTAACTGCCAAAGGAGAGGAACTCAGCAGACATGGTGATGCTGGTAGCCTAGGTGTGGTGGAAAAATGCTCCCCTTCGGTCTGATGTGGTGGCCACAGATGCCAAGGCTTCAAGAAAAGGAAAAAAAATGTGAATAAGCTGAATGAAAAGTGATAAAAATGTTGCCAGTTGACTTGCGTCCCCTTTACTTTGTATAATGCAGTAGATTCCAGGAATCCAGAGTGGTTTGAATTCCACAGATTCCAATTAAGAGTTATTTTTGCCCAAAATGTTGTGCTACAATCGTTAAAACGTGTGGTTAGTAAGCTGGTGTAGTGTTCAGGGGGAAGCAGAGTGTTTCATTACAGGCACAGATCATGTGTGGGCATAATTCTGACCAGGGGAAGGACACCATAGATAGTTTTTTTTTGCATTATTCCAAGATGAGAGAGTCTGCACTAGTGAAATATTGCAACATTTGGACTGCCTTTTGAATCAAACAACTCCTGGGAAATTTCATTTTTACACTGGTCAGTCAGTATTTTTTTTATTTGCCAAATGTTGACAATGGCTCCTTAATAGAGCACAAATGCTACTGCACTTTACATAACGTGACTCGTTTATACTTGTCAATTATCGGACCTTCTACCACTGCCAGCAGCAGTCCGAGCAGCTGTAGTCACTGACAACCTTCCAATTCCAAATGCAAATTAACAGCACTTACAAATGTATTAGATACTACATGACCTAAAAAAAAACCTTCCATTAGCAAAGACTTAACTGTCGTGAGTTTGGACAAGTGGGTTGGCTGCACACCATTAAAGTCAAATCCAAAAATGCAAGAATAACTAATCTGTGTTGGAAAGCCTGGATTTATGCTGTTTTAGAGCCACTAATTCATAATTTTAAAGCTTCTCTCTGGTTGGATTATTTTTTTTATTTTAAAAGGAAATGTTATTATTGAAAGAAAAGAACAAGGTATACACAGTCACAGTCATTGCAATGTACTTATTAACAATAGATTAACTATTAATAATAAAAAAATATCAATAAGGGCCATATGTAGGTAAACCATGAATACAGATTCCTTAATACCGAATATTACCGATTCGGTATTAAGGAATCGGAAAAAGCGATGTAGGTAAAAAATCGTTAAAATTTACCGATTCGCTAAAAATCGGTAAAAAATACAGATTCGGAACAAATCGGCCAAAAAAAACCGAAACTGTAATACCCATTCTGAATTACCGAATCCATACCGATTCGGTAATTCGAAAATTCGTAATTTGATGAATCAGCCAATCCTGTGTCATCCAATTACCTCCCAAACAGGAAGTGGCCACACCCAGGCAGCCGCACTGAACCTGGAGCTGACTGTGAGGCAGGTAGGTGAGCTGAGGAGCCAGAAGCTACATATCATCACAGCTACAAAAAAAAAACCACGTCTGAAATGGCAAGCCAAGAGGGAGAGAAGGAGGCAACTGAAAGGAAAATGAAAATGAAGTTCAGTGAGAAGGTGCTGGAGGTGCTGATACAGGATGTGAGTCAGGACCACGACAAGCTGTTTGGGAAGCAGTCCCTCCATGTGCCGGACTCTCAAAAGAGACTGATCTGGAGTGGGATAAAGAGCAAGATCAATGCAATTGGTGTCACCCAGCGGTCCATTGAGGACATAAAGAAGAGGTGGTACGACCTCAGGAAGACGGCGAAAGCAAGGTTGGCTGAGAGGTAGAGGCAGGCTGGCAAAACAGGCAGAGGGAAGAACAAAGCACCATCACCAACACCACTGGAAAAATGGTTGAGTCTACCCTCCAGCGGAGAGTGTGAGTGGCGTGGGAGACGCAGACAGCTCTGCCATAGCAGCAAGGAAACAAGGTAAGATGCATGCCCAGCATGCTGTGCTACCCCCTCCCCAACCCCAATCCCCATAGTGGCATAGGGGCTCCCACTCCACTTCGTGTCTTACTCATTACCTGCTATGCATTGTGGGAGATGTAGTCATAGGGAAAACAATAGCATGTGAAAGTAATTGGCAAGCTCAGGACAGTCACTGTGATCATTAGGCATGATGTTTAATGCAATGCAAATGCAGCCAGATTAGTGAGTACATCTACATTTTGTCATTACAGGCTAGACATCTTGCAGTGCTGCAGAGGGGAGCAGAACAAAGACAGCCAGGCCAGGGAGGAAGCAACATGATGAAGGGAGAATGCCTGCAGGGCACACAAGCTCAACACAACCACCACCAAGTACTCCATCACCGACATCACCACACAGACAAGGTAGCAGAGCGCTTTGCTGCAGGAGCGCGTGGCGTGTATACCGCGTTTTAAAATTTAAATTTGCATTTTGTATGTGATTTGTGTTGCGCGTTAGCGCTTAGCAGACTGCTGGGCTTATTTTTAAAATTCCCCCTCACCTGCACCGTAAATTGTGTCCCTCACCGCCGCTTGGCGGGCTTGGTTCCTGGGGTGGGTGCCATCTTAGAGAGGGGCAGAGCAGCTTCCTTCCGCCGGCGCTTGACTGCGCATGAGCCAGCGAGGGGACGCCTACTTAAGGCGAGTCCCGGCTCTATTTCATCAGACAAGGTAGCGGAGCGCTTTGCTGCAGGAGCGCGTGGCGTGTATACCGCGTTTTAAAATTTAAATTTGCATTTTGTATGTAATTTGTGTTGCGCGTTAGCGCTTAGCAGACTGCTGGGCTTATTTTTAAAATTCCCCCTCACCTGCACCATAAATTGTGTCCCTCACCGCCGCTTGGCGGGCTTGGTTCCTGGGGTGGGCGCCATCTTAGAGAGGGGCAGAGCAGCTTCCTTCCGCCAGCGCTTGACTGCGCATGAGCCAGCGAGGGGACGCCTACTTAATGCTCCCCCCCCCAGCGTAGCGGGATCGCGGAGCGGGCGCGTCCTCGCGTGGCCGGAGTCGTGCCAGAGTCCTGCCCGTCTGCGCCCGTCCGCGACAGTACGCGCTGGACGTGGCTGGACTCTGACCCCTCTCCTGGCCGTTCTCCTGTTTATCATGCTGTGTTACACCAGAGACAGCCTGGCTGCCATCAAACGGTCCGGGGTGACTTGTACTGCGCCTCGTGTGGATCCCTTATGCGGCCCTTTTACGTGTGGATGCGGATGTTTCACACTTTCTGCCCCCGTAAGTAGGGACTGTAGGGATGGTATCGCTGTGGCCATTAGTCCACAGTCTTATATCAGCATCTGGAACTTAAATGCTAGGTCGCTTGTCAGGCACCATCTAGATATTTCCGACCTGCTAGATAAGGATGCTCCTGACGTATTTTGCCTGACGGAGGCCTGGCTGCAGGATGCCGACTCGGCCGTCATCAACCTGGCCTTCCCGCCGGAATACTCGGTATTCACTTTGAACCGAGCTTCTAGAGGCGGAGGAATAGCCCTTGCGGTTAAGTCCTGCTATCCATGTACGTGGCATGGTCAAAAAATCCCGGGTTGCGAAAGTGCAATGTTTAAGGTAGCTATTACACCTAATTTCACCCTGTCGGGGCTACTGATATATCGGCCCCCAGGGAGTGAAGTGGCTTTTAGAGCGGCGCTACCTGACGCCATTAGTGAACTGGCTGCGGGGTGCTCCAATTTTTCCATCATTGGAGATTTAAATTTGCACTTTGACAACATAGCTAGCCCCACGGTGTCCAGTTTTGTGGCCGATCTTGAGGCGCTCCAGCTGATTCAGCTGGTGGCACAGCCCACCCATTCAGGGGGTCATACCCTCGATCCGTTTTTCACCAATCTTACGGAAGCCTGCATCTCCAGCTACACACCTCTAGCATGGACTGATCATTACTTGATACAGATCCATTGCCCAACACCGGCTATACAACCTAAGCCAGTGGTGTGTTCTATTCCAAGACGTCGTTGGAATAAACTTAAGCTGAACGAGTTTTTCCATCTCCTATCGGCCGACTCATTTGACATCACGGGGTCGGCTGATCAGGTCTACGACAGGTTTTGTCATTGGGTTGCTAGGGCTTTAGACACACTCATTCCCATGGTATGCTGTAAAACTGGAACCGGCAAAGCCAGCCCTTGGTACGATGACTCGCTACGGGCACTGAAGGTTTCTTGTAGGCGTGCAGAGCGGGCTTGGCGCAAGTCTTATAACAGCATGAAGAAGGTTCTCTACCTGTCTACGGTGAAACTGTATCACCGGGCAGTGTGTAGAACCCGTGCCGCCTTCTATGCTGCACAATTTAGGACAAGTTCGAACCCGTCTAAGGCTATTTTTAAGGTGCTGAAAGACCTCACGGCCAAAAAGGTAACTTTGACGCACCAGAGCTCGGTGGAGCACTGTGAGAAATTGGCAGAGTTCTTTCTGGAAAAGGTGAATGCCATTTATCGAGCCTTTCAGGTGGCCACCCCCTCGGCTAATCCACCTCTTAAGCCGTTATCATCTGAGGGGCTGCATTCCTTTCCTATCCTAACACCTGATAGCCTCGACATTCTGGCTCGGCAGGTGAAGTCGGGGTCCCCAGAGGACCCGCTTTGCCTAGCTGTGTTCAAAGACCTAGCGGCACATGAGATCTCGCCGCTATGCTCTCTGATCAACTCGTCACTCACATCTGGCGAGGTCCCACTGAAGTGGAAGCGAGCCATGGTTCGTCCTATCCTCAAGAAACCTAGCTTGGATGGTAGCAAGCCTGAGAGCTATCGCCCAATTTCACTCCTGCCGTGGCCGGCCAAGGTGACTGAGGCGCATGTCAACGCAGTCCTCTCGGAACATCTCCGCCATGCAGATATCCTCGATGCTACGCAGAATGGGTTTAGGGCCGGTCATAGCACGGAGACGGCTCTGCTTTATATGGTGGAGCATTTTCGCTCGGTGCTTGACGCGGGACAAACGGCAGCGCTTGTGCTACTAGACCTGAGCGCTGCCTTTGACACCGTCTCGCACCCGATCCTTCTGCGGCGCTTAGAGGAGGCTGGTGTCACCGGCATTGCTCTCCAGTGGTTCCGGTCGTTTTTAGCCAATCGGGCCTTTAGCGTGACCGTCCCACCTTACCAGTCCAAATTCCATCCGTTGAACCTGGGGGTCCCCCAAGGCTCCTTGCTGAGTCCTACGTTGTTCAATCTTTACGTAAGGCCGCTGGCTGAGGTTGTCAGGCAATGGGGTATGACGATGGTGTCATACGCCGATGACACCCAGCTAGCGGTTACGATCAGCGGGGATGCCGAAGTCGATGCCCCCAGGTTTCAACAAGGACTGCGGGCGGTCGCCAGCTGGATGACGTCCAACTGTCTCCAGCTGAACGCTAGTAAGACCGAGGTCATGGTCTTTGGCAAACAACCGGAACTTTGGGGAGAGAGATGGTGGCCAGGGGATTTGGGTCCTGCTCCCATCCCAGTCGCCGAGCTTAAGAACCTCGGGGTCTGGCTGGACCCTACCCTTACGTTTGTGTGTCATACCAAACGTACGGCGGCCTGCCTGTTTGGTATCCTGCGTGGGCTTCGTCCAGTGCTTAAGTTTTTCGATGCCCCCACGAGGCAGCTCATGATCCAAGCCACTGTCATCTCCAGGCTGGATTATGCGAGTTCCCTACTGGTTGGACTGAATCAGGCAGAGATTGGGCGTTTACAACGGATCCAGAATGCCGCAGCTAGATCGGTGGTAGGCCTACCAAGATTCTGCCCTACCTCTAGCAATCTGCGTTCACTGCACTGGCTCCCGGTGGCCCAGCGGATCCAGTTTAAGGTCCTCTGTGTCGCTTACAAGATTCTGAAGGGGTCCCCAGCAACGATTCTTATGGCTCTTCTAGCTCATTATACCCCAACCCGAGCCTTAAGATCTGCGGACTTGGAACTGGCTGTTGTGCCACACGGAGTAGGGCAGGAGGGCGCTCGTTTCAAGTTCGCGCGGCGGTTCTGTGGAACTCCCTGCCCCCGGCGATTCGCGCTGAGAGGGACCTGCTCTCCTTTCGCCGTGCGGTGAAAACTTTCTTATTTCCTTAGTTTTACACTGTTTGATTATTGTTTTGTTGTGTTGTGCTGCTGCCTTGTCGGGCGCCAGGACGCTCCTTAGCTGGAGCATCTGTGCGTCAAATAAAAACGCATAACATAACATAACATAACATAACTGCCAGGGAACGCCGCCATCTCCTCATGCGCAATCAGCACTGCAACAATCACCACCACCACAGGCAGGAGGCATGCCATGGCCACCCTCTAGCAGATGGAGAAGTCGTTGTAGGAGGGCACAGGGGGGCAACAGTCTCCAGTCCATGAAGAGGGCAACATAGTGAGGGCTGGTACTCCATCTGAGGGCGCACACACTTCATCAAGACGCCGCAGGGCATGGCCAGCCAGTCCTCAAGGCTCCGAACATGAAGAAAGTGGCTTCGCTGGACTGGAAGGCAACATGCTCAAGGTCTAGCGCCTGCAATGGAGGGAGATGCGTACATTGAACAGAGAGGTGGCCCACATGAACAAACACATGTGCAGGATCGAAAAGGGCATTAGTTTAATGGGCGACAACATGTGTGAGGGAATGATGGGAATTGCAACCTCTGTAGACAACCTATGCAGCCAGTTGGAATAGTACCGTAATTGTAGGCGCAGGGAGAGACAGAGAGTCCAGGCCTATACCAAGGCAGTGAACCGGCTGGCCACTGCTACCTCCCTCATGTGTCGCAGGTCTATCGCCATGCAGGAGGAGATGGCGCATTGTAGCGGGGACGTGGCCAGGGCATGGTCTCAATGATCTCTGCATTAGAACTGTTGTAGAACCTGAAGGCAGCCACAATGGAAGGGGGGGACAGTGAGGAGGCTACCAGCCGTGGTAGCATTATGCCCTCTCCCACCGAGGGCAGTATGCGCAGCGAACGCCACAGCGCTGCCCAGGATCAATCTGACACTACAGACAGTGTGGCCAGAGAACGTGCACATGCAGCACGTGGGCGCAGAAAATAGGGCCAACTGCTATTTGGCAATCATTAGATGGGTGCTGTAACCCATGTATTTATGGACACTGTATCCAATCCTGGTGGTGTGCTGATTAAACACCATTGCACTAAAACTGGCTTTGTGTCGTTACTCACTCATAAATAGTTGGACGTTATCTCTGCCCGTCTGTGTCTCCCATCCTTTTGTACTGCAACACCAGCTGCGCAGGGCTCTGGCTGGGGATCGTCCTCGCCCTCGGAGTCAGTTAGTTCAACAGCTGTTCCTTTTTTGGTGGCTAGATTATGGAGCATTGCACATGTTTTGCATTATTTTGCAGCATTTGGTGGGGGTGTACTGACGAGTACCTCCACTTTTGTGGAGGCAACGTAATCTGCTTTTAAACAGTCCAAAGGTGTGCTCCACTACGTTGCGTGTGCTCTTATGTGCCACATTGTATCTCCTCTCACTTGGTGTGGTTGGGTTGAGGTATGGTGTGAGTAGGTTGGACCGGAGGGCATATGCGCTGTCATCTAAATGCAAAAGAAAGTGCCATTAATTTGTGTCACCAATAGGTTGAGCCAAAGAAAACGTCAGGGTTTGTGACATTGATTTACCTAGTAGGTATCCTTCGCCAAATTCACCAGCAGCCAGACGTGTATGGATACCACTGTTCCTGAATATGTACGAGTCGTGGGTACTCCCTGGGAATTTTGCCACAATGTCAGTTATGATGAATTTTGCATCACATATCACCTGCACATTTATGGAGTGAGCAGATTTGCGGTTGCGATAAATGTATTCTGTTGCTGCAGGTGGGCAGATTGGTATGTGGGTCCCGTCGACGCAGCCAATGACGTGTGGGAACTAGGCCATTTGGTAGAAATCCAGCTTGGTCTTCTGCAGCTCCGCCTGTGTACTGGGGAAGATTATGTAATGATGCATTCGGTCCATCATGGCGTCCAGGAAGGTGTTGAAAGATCTGGATAGGCAGCTCTGTGAAACACCACCTACTGCGGCTATCACACCCTCTTAGCTTCCTGATGCCAGGAGGTGCAGGCAACAGAGCACCTGTACATGGGTGGGTATTGCGTGCGCTCTTGGTGTCTGATTCTTAAGATATGGTTTGAGGTCAAGGATGGTGTGTGGGTTCAGCCTGTACCTCTCATGGATTTCAGGTTCAGTCAATTCGAACAATGTGACGCGCAGTGTGTACACCCGCTCTTCCCGTCTCCACATCCTCTGTCCTGCAGCTTTCAAACGTAGCCGCCTTGCTATGAGGTAGAGGCCCGCCATTGTGTTCACACTGTTGCATTTTGGGGCTCTTTTTAAGCACTGCACCTGATTACCACCTGCTCTGGATCAGTGGTAAATAACGAATCGTTAATACCGAATTTGGTCAAATTCGGTATTACCGATTTTTGCTACATCGCATTTTGGGATTTTTACTGATTCCTTATTTACTGATTCGGTATTGTTTGTTTCGGTGTTCATCCATCGGTAAATAAGGAATCGGTAAATATTTACCGATTCGTTATTACCAATGGCATTCGGTAATACGTACATCGCACAGGGCCAAATACCGGTCGGCAAAGCCAAAATGTACAGATTTTCGGCTTTACCGACCGGTATTTGGCCTCCTACATATGGCCCTTAGTTGCATACATGAAAAAAGTTATAACAACTAAAGATCAAAGGAAAATGATGTAATAACAATATATCTATACATTATATGGACATTGTAAAACATACTCTGCTACAGAAATCAAATGTATTGCTGAAAAAAACAAAACTAGACTTGTGGTGAATATATGTGGGCTAAATTACATGCAGATTGCAATGGCGCAGATTTTGGACACCTATTAACCTTTTTTTAAAACCTACGCATGAAGGAATCTCTTCTAACATCACAGAAGAAATCTGGACAAGCTACCTCAGAAGTCACTTTAATCAAGAAAAAGACTTACTTGAAGACAGAAATTGTTAATGTGGAAAAAAATTCTGTCGAAAATAACCAACATATATTGCAAAGGAACATAGGTAATCAAGAAAACTACGTACTATCAGCAAACGAAGGAGTGTCAAGTCTACAAAAAATAATTAGGTGCCAAATAAAAAAGGGAAGAAAAGAGGGGGCACCAGGCCCGAACGGATTTCTGCCCATCGTCTACAAACAGGAGGAAAAAGAATGGGCTGCTCCTTTTGAGCCATTATTTCTGGAGATAAGGCACTTTAATATATTACCTAGCTTTTGGAAGGGCTCAATTATTTCACCTATATTCAAATCTGGGGACAAGACTCTCCCCCAAAATTACTGATTAATTGCCCTTATGGATAATGAGGCCAAATATTTCACTGGAACACTCTTGGAAGAGCTGCAGGATGGGGCTACAGAGAAATCATTAATTCCGGTTATTCAGACCGGTTTTGCTAAATCGGTGGGAGCAACTTCTAATATCCTAGCAATGGGTATGCTAATAGATAAGGCTAAAACAACCAAAATGCCGATTCACTTTTGTTTTATTGATTACAAGGCCGCCTTTGACCATATAAACGGAATATGTTATGGTCCAAACTAAAAAGATGGGGGATACCAGGACCATTGTTAGACCTGTTGATCAACCTACATACGGAGAAGTGGATCCAGATAAAGTTGGGAGATGGCTCACTCCTGTCAAGACGCATAGAAACCAACAAGGGTCTCAAACAGGGCTGTGTTCTGGCTCCCACTCTATTTAACTTGTTCTTAGGCGATTTAATAACAATCCTAAATAGCTGTAGAACATTTTCTTCATTAGCGGGGGGGCGTGGCTAGGGAGAACATGGCGGCCAGCTAGAGGGACTGGTCGGGAGTGCCGGTCAGAGGCGGCGTGCAGGACCGTGAGATCGAGCAAAAAAGGAAAAAAACGGCGGCGAGAAAATTATGGATAAGCGGCGACTCTGAGGTTTGCTAACTTGTTTACGAACCCGTGGAAGCCGTTCGTGAACCCGTGAAAAGTGTGCGATATAGAAATATAGAGGTACAGAGGAGAACTACCGCTTGATTGGAAAACCTGACAGGCTCTGCCGGCATACAGACAGCAGAGTAGCAGAGGAGGCGGCTTAAGGCGGCGGCGGCTTATGGATAACACAGACACAGACGAGGGCATCGTAAGCTGCGCTGCACTAGTGGCAGTGAAGGCAGCTGAGAAGGGAGAAACAAAAAGTTTGACAGAGGTGTCCTCGCCGGGAGGTTTTGAACGCTGGAGTCGTGCTGCTTTAGAAAGAGGCGGAAGTAGGCGGGCGGCGGCAAGGTTCCAGTTTTCTGCAGGTGGGGCTGTGGGGAGAGGGTTAGCACAGGAGGGAAGTTTTCAAGTGGCTGTTTTCTCCCCTCTTAAAAGTAGGGACCCCCCAGGCTCTGAAATTCTGTTACAGGACTCAGCAGGGCGAGAGTCATTAGCTGGGGGGAGTCTTGTGAAATTAAATGACTGCAAGGATCTGGCTACCCGTTTAAAGGAGAAAGGAAAATGCCCGCAAAAATTTAACTCAGGCTACGCTCTGAGGAGTACAGGGAAGCCGGTAGAGGGGGGGTGGAGTCCTCATAACCCACATCAGAAACAGCAGAAGAGTAAAGCTTCAAGCAAACCAAATATAAATACTAAAAAAACAACAATAAAGCAAACAACAAAGCAAACAAGCAGGTTAGGAATTCTAGGGAAGAAAATCTCTACCAACCCATCTTTAAACTCTTTTTTTAAACCTGTTCCTAAGACATTGGTTCTTACTAGAGGGTGTAAGCAAGGAGAGTCAACAACTGAGCTGAATAATAGCTGGGCAGACTGGGTGGAACACTTGAGTCCGAACAGATATAAAATTCTGGAGGTGGAGGGGGAGGAGGAGCTAAAGGCAGAAGGGGGAGAGATGGAGGCTAAGGAGGACAGGTTGTCAGTAACCCCAACAGAAAGTGGCACATTTAAAAAACTGATAGAGTCAGAGAAAATTCCAGGAGGCGGAGAGGTTGAGAATGCGGATAAGATGGGAAGGGCTGAAGAGGAGGGAGCCATTTTAGGAGATGGAGTGATCCATTCAGACACTGTGGTGATAGACCTTCTAAGAAAATTAGATTCAGATGTACACAGGGGGTTTGAGGAATCTAAAGTTAAACAAGATGGTATTAGAGAGGCAGTGGGGTTACTGGAGGCTAAGTTTGATGAGTTAAACACAAGGACAGGAAAACTTGAGCAGGATGTTAAGGAGATACAGGCGGCTGTGGAAGATAACTGTAAGGAGTTAGAAGAGGCTAAATCTAGAGAGAGAGCATACGAGGATCGGTTAGAAAAGTTGGAGAATATGCAGCGAAGGAATAACCTGAAAGTGTTGAAGCTTCCTGAGGGAAAAGAGGGAGAAGATCTAAAGGGTTTTGTGGTCCATCTATTAAAATCTGAATTTCAGATAGAAGAGTCGGAAGAGGAGATTGCTGCTGATATACAGAGGGTACATAGGGACCCCTTCAGATTGAATCCAAATCGGTCTAGACCTAGAAGGATCTTGATTAACTTCCTTACCTATAGTTTAAAAGAAAAGATCCTTGTCCTGGCATTGAAGAAAGGTTCCCTACCGGTGGGGGAAGCTAAAATTGAGATCAGATCAGATTTGTCGGTAGTCACCGCAAACAGGCAGTGGGAGCTGGTGAAGCGAATCGAGCCTTTAAAGAAGTTGGGAGCGACGGTGCAGCTAAAACTCCCAGCTTTCTTAAAAGTCATGTGGAATAATAAAATGTACTCTTTTAGATTTGTTGAAGACGTGGATAGCTTCCTGGAGTACTGTCAGGGTGGTGGGGTATAGCTAATTGATCTAGGATGAAATCACGGGTAACGTAACTTGCATGTAATCTGCATAATTAGTATAAAACAAATAAAAAAAGAAAAGAAAAAAAATGGGTTATTTTCAAAAGTTTTGGGTAGCACGCATGCTGGGGACCGGCACTCACAGGGCCTAGGCTTTGGGCCTTAGGAATCTGGTAGGGTTCTCCCGGGGGGGGGGGGCACGAAGGGGAGGGGGGGGACAGTTTGGGCACAGGTGTGGGTTGGGTGGGTTGGGTAGAGGGGGGGTGAAAAACAAAAATGTTCTCATATGCCATTGACCTCCTTGAGGTTAA
The DNA here is from genome assembly GCF_964263255.1 of Lissotriton vulgaris. Taxonomy (NCBI): domain Eukaryota; kingdom Metazoa; phylum Chordata; class Amphibia; order Caudata; family Salamandridae; genus Lissotriton; species Lissotriton vulgaris. Next base: position 2,061,078,655 of record NC_141689.1, on the reverse strand, counting down.
AAAGTTCGAAAGTAACACATAATGATGGAGGCTAAGAGTACGAGGGGAAAAACACAGATGGTGAAATGGATGTCATGGAATGTTAATGGTTTAAGGGTAAAAGCGAGAAGGGACAGGATTTTGAAGTATTTGAGAGATACTTCAGCGAATGTAATGATTCTTCAAGAGACTCATTTAACAGAGGATGAGTGTAAACAATATATGGGTAGACTTCGGTCGATAAGACACTTTTATAGTTCACCACAAACAAGGGTTACTAGAGGAATACTGGTGATAATAAGAAATGGGCTGGACTGCCAGGTAGAGAGTAGTATAGCGGACAAGAAAGGCAGATGGCTGATTGTGACCCTAAAGTTAGCGAGATCAATATATAATATTATTGGATATTATGGCCCTAATCAGGATGATAACACCTCGTTGTTAGAATTAACAAAAGAGATGACAGGGCTGTCAGGTTACGTTGTTCTTGCAGGGGACTTTAATACAGTACTAGATGCCAAGCTTGATAGATCTGCGAATAGTAGAGCATTGGGAAATTGCAAAATGGCGTCTAGTGTAAAAAATGTAATAGAACAGTTCGGATTATGTGACATTTGGAGGAAATTGGCTGGGACTGGGCTTGGATATACATATTACAATAAAAAATATAGTCATAGATCTAGAATAGATTTTTTTCTATTAGATGCAAGAATAACGGATAAAGTGAAAGAGGTTGTACATGTAGGGGTTCACTTGTCTGATCACTCAGCGGTCTTTCTAGAACTGGAAGTTGGGGGATGTGATTTGGATTCGGTCTGGAGATTGGATCGTACAGTTCTGTATGATCAGGAAGCAATGCAGCTCCTTCAACAAGAGCTTGAGGTCTTTATTGAACAAAATATAGGATCAACTAGACTAGACATTGTATGGGAGGCTACTAAGGCTTTTCTCTGGGGGCGACTGGGAACTCTGGGGGCCAACAGAAGGAGAATATATTACCAGGAAGTACTGGGATTGGAACAGGAAATTCGAAAGTATGAAACCATAATTGTAAATTCAGGCGCAACCCCTAAGGAGGAGTTTATTAAAGAGTTGGAAGAATTAAAGGAACAACTCACTACCGTGATTAATAAAAGGGTTAAGGAGAGATGGGAGGCCTCCAGACAGGATCACTTTGAATACGGGGAAAATGCAGGTAAACTGCTAGCTTGGAAGGTTCGGAAAGATCGGGTTAGAAATATGATAAAAGAAATCAAGGTTGGTGCAGAAGAAAAAGTAGCCTCAAATACAAATGAGATAGTGGCTTGCATTTCACAATTATTTTGAGGAAGTCTATAGTGAGGACCTACATCCGGATAGGCAGAGGATATAGGAGTGGGTTAGAGTTCTAAAGCCCTCTACGGAAGAACACCGAAGAGCTTTGAATAGAGAGATCAGGCAGGAAGAGGTAGAAGAAGGTATCATGCAGGCAAAAAAAGGTAAAGCTCCTGGCCCTGACGGTCTTCCTGTAGAAGTATATAAGAGTTTAATGCTGCGGCTGGCACCATTACTAACTAAGTTGTTTAATCAGGTGTTTTCCGAAAGAATGGAGAGTCCTACATCATGGGACCAGGCAAATATAATAGTGATACCTAAACCTGGGAAGTCTCCAAAATTTATGGATTCATATAGACCTATTTCACTGTTAAACTGTGACTATAAGTTGTTTGCTAAGATTTTGGCTGATAAGTTAGGTAAAGTGATTCCGTATTTTATTCACGAAGACCAAAAAGGGTTTGTAAAAGGTAGACACTTAAATGAATTAACGGTTTCCCTGATAGGCAGTATAGATGTTGCTATCGATCAGAAGCTCCCTCTGGCAGTGGTGGCTTTGGACGCTGCTAAGGCTTTTGACCGCGTAAATTGGGAGTTCTTGAAAATTTTAATAAAACATCTTCAGCTAGGAGGAAACCTTTCGCAAATTGTGTCACGATTATATCAAACACCGAATTCCAAGGTATTGGTTAATGGAGTCCTTACAAAATCTATCAGGATCATGCGGGGAACTAGGCAGGGATGCCCTCTTTCTCCGCTTTTATTCGATCTCTATATCGAACCATTGGCTTGTAAAATAAGAGAGACAGAGAACATCCCCGCATTTACGTTTCAGGGCTGGTCAAGAAAGATAGGCCTATATGCGGATGACATTGTAATTTTAACATCAAATTTGACAAAATCACTGGTTGAAATAGAAAATATTACAAAGAAGTTTGGAGAAGTTTCAGGATATCGACTAAACTCTGACAAAACGGAAATTATGGCTTGGAATATGGTTGTGGAGCCTGGAATCTCAAAGAAACAGATTAGATACTTGGGAATACAAGTCACCCAGGATATAAAACAATTAGCAACGGTAAATCTAGCCAAAATAAGGAAAGATATTTCCGCTATTTTGAGACATTGGAGTTCGATACAATTAACTATGATTGGCCGGGTAAATTTAGTCAAAATGATGGTGCTTCCTAAGTTGACCTTTTTATTTGACTCTATTCCTCTTATGTTTGAAAAAGAGGGATTAGTTAAGTTACAGAGTGAAATCGGTTCATTTATCTGGGGCTCCAAGGGGTCAAGGATATCTTGGAAAAAAATTCGGAGAAGATATGCCAAAGGTGGTCTAGCAGCCCCAGATTTTCAAATTTACTCCTGGGCTTTCTTGCTTAAAAATTGTAGAATGCTCCTCGGAATTCTCAATAATACAGCGATAGGGGACCTCTTTTCTGCCATGTTGAAAGTAGAAAAGTCCCACTCGCTGGGTTTTTTGTATAAGTTTGCAGCCCCAAAGTACTTTAAAAAGGTAAGACTGAAGGTCTTAAGAGACTTATCTACGGTGTGGTACCGTATTAGGCGAGTGACAAAAATCCCATACTTCAGTGTGGCTGCGCCAATCTGGGACGCTCCGGGGGCTCCAAGTTGGACGGAGGATGCTTTGGCAAGGGTATTAAAAACAGAAGGACCACAGGTTTGGGGCGAATTGTTCTGCGAAGGAGACTTGTTACCGTGGGCGGTCTGCGAGGAACTTTGGGGTCGTAATTTTGCAAAATTCAAATATCTTCAGATACAAAGCTGGGCGGTAGGAAAAGAAAAGTTAATTGGACATTACAATGAGTTTGAAGAGAAGCTGGCTTTAAACACACGGATAAAGAAAGAAGTGGCAACATGGTATTGGGCAATAGTTGAAATGGAGGATGGCCCTTTTCTACTACCAGAGGTCCTGTGGGGAGAGTGCTTGCCGAGGATCGCCACAGAAGAACAATGGCAAGTAGATATGTTGATTCTTTATAAAGTGGTTAAACCTGCAAATTTAAGGAGGAATCACTTGTTCACTATCCACAGGGCATATTGGACCCCAAAGAGGCTCGCTAAGTTTAAGGATGGGGGTACGGTGCTATGTCCTAAATGCAAAAGCCCAAATGAAGACGATATCCACATGTTTGTGACATGCCCGGAGATCCAAGAGTTTTGGGTAGCTGTAAGTATAAAGCTATCAAAAATGATGGAGCTAGATATTAAGATAAGCCCTGAACAGATCATCTCGGGCAGATTGGACATACAAGGTAAGGGCCTTGATGACAAATCTAAGTTGTTTTTTTATGCCATTTTGATTGCTCGGAGAGAAATTTGGTATCGCCAGACTCTCCGACAGATTTAATGTGGATCAGAGCTATGAGAGGCATAGCTAAGCTGGACATGGCCGGCCAATATAAAAGGAAGCACCAGTTTTGGACCTTATTTCTAAACCACTTTGGGTAAGGGTAAGGGAAGCTCTAATAATAATAACAATAATACATGATACATACGATGTGAGAAAAAGAACGGTCCAATGATTAAGTCACTTTTGAAGCTCTTGGAGGTTAATGTAGTCTTTAGGCTTTGCTGCATTGGGCAAGGCTGCGGTACTTCTCATTTGCCTAAAGCTCCAAGCCTGCAGCTCAAGCAGTAGGTAATAACCTCTCATAGTTGAGTTGAAAACCATCTAAGGGCGGTACAAGAAAAGAAGAGGTGGGAAGTGGCGTATGAGGACAAAAAAAAAAATCCTAAATAGCTGTAACTCCCATGCACCTCAATTAGGAAGGCTATTATTACCTTGTCTCCTCTATGCGGACGATGTGGTCTTAATCAGCCACACAAAAGTTGGGCTTCAACAACTCGTGAATGCAACACAGGGATATTCAGACTTAAATGATCTGACAATGAATCTAGGAAAAACAAAGACGATGACAATTAGGAATAAACATATCAAGTCACTGGTTTTTGAAAAAAACTTGTATCGAGAATACGTCAGTATACAAGTATCTAGGTGTCAAAATTGATAACAGTGGCCTGTTTACTGCACAGAAAACTAGTATCAGGGGCAAAGGCGTCGCCTAAGCAATCGCTCTGAAAGCACTAAATAGTAAACTCACGGGCCTGTCTCTTTTGCCTCTGACACAAGTAATAGGAGCTAAACTGCTGCCGACAATAACATATGGGAGTGAAGTATTGAGAGGCAGAAATGCTAAGATTCTGGACAAAACTCTAATAGCTGCGTATAGGATTATATTTAGACTGCCCAAACAAACTTCACCGGCCCAAATCAGGCTTGAGTTTGGCATCCAGAAACAGACCCTGGTAAGACAGGGCATGTATATAGTAGCGTGGGACAAAACGCGAAAAACCAAACAAGGAACCTTGAATAACCATCTATGGGAAGAGCAAGAACTACATCCAGCCTCACCAGCCGCAAAGTACCTCAAAAGGAGCCTGTCGAATCTTGGTTTACAACAGCTCTGGGATACCCCCACAAGCCATATTACGCTGAAAAGATTAGTCAAGAAAACAATAAAGTATCTCTCAGGAGTTACAGAAAAGGCATCATTGACAAAAAGGTCACACTGCTGGATGATTCAGAACTCATATACCACTCAGGTACTGCAGAATTATCTTGATCTAGGTTAATCAAAAACAACAAAAATGAAGTTCTTAAAGTACAGGCTGGGTCTGTTACCTTGCATCCGCCACTTCCCACACTGGTTAAAAGAACAGGCGTGCCTCCTCTGACGGTTATGTGGTTCGGCGCCTGAGGACATGCCGCATTTGCTGTGCTCCTGTGACAAATTGCTGGAAGAATGAAAGCACCTGCTAAAATTCCATTTTAACCAACGAGGAATTCGCTCACGGAGACAGGCAGTTCTTGTCTGCCTTGCACCACAGGATCCTCAGTTGAACTGTAGATTTGTGAGGTTTATGATGGCAGTGGAAAAGAAAATGACAAAAGCTGACTCTTCATTGCCTTTCAGTCTCTCTTTGAACTTGTGAAGCTCAGTAAAGCACTCAAAAAGAAAACATTATGACATGCTCTTAACTGTCTTTTAGATAACTTTGGTATTTCCTGACTCTCAGTAGAACAGTAGTCTGGTAAAATGTTTGAAGGTTGAGGCAAAGAATTTGAAAAAAAACTGTTCTTAACTGTTTTTAGATAGTTTTTTTATGTATCTACATTATTTATTGTTAACTAAAACATGAGATTTCATGAATTTTCTTAGGAAGGAAAATTTGTGAGTTGATATACTGTTTTCCTCCTTTGTATAGGGAGGTAATTAAAACATTTCTATTGACATATTGTTTATTTTAAACTTTGTATTGCAATGGTTTTAAGTAACTATGCAAATAATACATTACTTACTTATTTACTTACTTACTATACATAATAATAAAGAAACAGGAGAGCTTAATACATTTGTTTTGAAAAAAAGAATCAACCTGTTGAAAAGTAATGGTTGTAAAGTAAACTTAGAAAAGAAAGATAGAAATCAAAATTATGAAAATACAATAGTTCATGGAGGTTTAGGGACTTCTTCCAAGAACGGGGGGTGAGGGGTGGACTTTCTGGCAGAAGCATCTAAGAAAATGGTTATAGGAGTCCAAATAAGTTCTCTTTTAATAAGTAAAGTTAAAGGGGAGACATATGCACAATTAAGTCGATGGTTGTAGCAAACATTATACCACCAATCTTGAAAAGAAAGTTGTGTGGACTACTTCCAGTTTTTCGTTATTTGCTGGAAGGCAATTGCTACAAGTAAATCAACAATGGCTGTGTTACATGTAAGGGCTTGCCAATGTTTGAAAGTGTGCCTAGAAAAATGCTTGGAGGTAAAAAAGGAAAATGAGTGCAAAAAATTGTATTAATTTAATACCATTCTTTCTACCCAAACTGATGAGTGCAGGGGGAAGAAAAAAGCATGTGTAATAAATCAGAGTATAAACTATTACATGACCAGCAATTTGGGGCGATTGTAGAGTTACATTTCTATAAAGAAGTTGGAGTAAACATAAGTTGATTTTATAAAAAGAAAAGTGTTTGAGTTGTAATAGCTGATCTTGAGGGCTTATGAATATATAGCCATAGGTTGTCACAAAACGCAGTGGACCAACAAGTATTAAAATCTTGTTCCCATTGTAGTTCAATGATGGTCTTATTTCTATGTTCTGGAGGTTTATTAAGGTACTTATAAATAGATGAGGCACTTGGTTGGGAACTTAAAATAGGAAGAATATTACAATTACATAGTTAAGGGGGTGGGATCGAAGAAAGTGAGGTCAAAGAAGAAGATACAATTTAAATCAAAGTCTCAAATTTGTTAGAGTAGGACTTCAGTAGATTATAAAATGATTGTGCTTCAAGAAGGGTAAGAAAAGTTCCACTCAGATAAAGTTGATGAACCCAAAGCAAGTATCTATCCTGCCAGATCTTACAGAAAATAGATTTATTATTAATTGATGATTATGCCAGATTGATGAGTTAAGAAATCGATCATTGTCTGAGAGGTGTGAAATGAGCATAGATTGACAAAGTTTATGGGTAGTTTTATGAATAGGTGAGATGAAAAATGTGTCTTATGAGTGAATGTAAAAGATTCTTGGAGTGAAAAGGTTAAAAGGAAAGAGAGTTCAAAGTCTTTCCACAATGGAGATGAATCCAAGACTGACTGATTCAAACATTTAGAAAATTGCTTAAGGAGGAAGGCATTATGATAAGATTGGAAATCAGGGAAGTTTCCACCACCAAACAATTTATTGCGTTTAAGCATAACTAGGGACATACGTGGTTTCTTTTTATTCCATAAAAAGGTAGACAAAATAGAATTGATTTTTTGGAAAAAATATGAGGGAATATTGAAAGGAATAGCAGAAATAGTATATAAGACAACAGAAGCAAGCATCATTTTGATAGTATTGAGTCTACCCCACCAAGATAGAAATAAAGGATGCCATTTAGAAATGGAATTAGACAGCTTGGAAAGTACTTGAGTCATATTTAATGATAATGTCTGTTTTATAGAAGGAGCAAAGCATAGCCCTAGGTATTTTATTTTTTGGCAGTTCCATGTGAAATTAGTAGAAACAAAATCTTGTTTAAAACAAAACATTTAGAGGGAGGGAGGATTTCTCATTTATCATGATTTAATTCAAAACCACAATGAAAGCTGTGAGAAAATATTCTGGCTTAGGTAAATATAACAAAATATCATCCGCATGGACACTCATTTTAATATGAGTTTTACCATGTTGTAAACCAAAAATATTTGGAATTTGTTTGATTTTTGCAAGAAAAGGTTCCAATGCAAGGATGAAGAGGACCGAAGATAGAGGACAGCCCTGACGAACACCTCTATGTAAGAGGAGGGAATCGGAACTAGAACCATTAGCAAAAATAAAAGCTTTGGGTGATGTGTATAATAAAGAAATATAAGAAATTAATTTAGGGCTGAAGCCAAACCAGGAAAAGCGTATGAAAAATAAAACATTAATTCATGTGGTCAAAAGCTTTTTCTGCATTAAGAGAGAGAGAGCCACCAATGATTGTGAATATTTGTTATATTTATGGAATATGTTAAAGTAAATTCTCGTATTATCGGAGATAGTCCTACCCTTCATGAAGCCAGATTGTTCTCTGGAGATAATGGAATGTAAAAATGATTGTAATAGAAGTGCAATTATTTTGGCAAATAATTTATGATCGGAGTTGACTAATGAGATCAGTCTGTAATTTTTACACAAATTGGGCTCTTTGCCCTCTTTAGGGATCAGACAATTAAGAGCCTCCTGAAAGGTATCACTGGAAACTTTAGATGAAATAAAACCATAAATAAAGAATGAATATGTGCCTACAATTTAAACCTAGAAAAATACAAAGAGGCTATTATCGAAGCAAAATGGGTCTATTTCACCACCAAAATTGAGGCCGCCAGTAACTCCTCCAAGGAGCTCTTCAATTCCATTGAACTGTTAGTCAAACCCATCCATAACAATCAGTTTAGACCAGATCAAGCTTTCTGCAACAAAATGGCCACATTTTTTGAAAGCAAGGTTCACCTGATCTATAACTCATTCTATCTATAAAGTCGGGCTCCCCTAATGACCCTTCCCCGCCATCGATCATGCATCTAACATCCCATCACATCAGCGATCAGCTAACTCCCCTCTTAAATTATGTCATAGAGTCTGGCACTTACCCTGCTGTGTGGAAAAGAGCCTGCATCAGGCCGATTCTAAAAAAAACAGCCCGCGACCACACTGACACAAAAAATTGCTGTCCAATCTCAGGGCTGCCGATTGCGGACAAGATTCTGGAAAAAGCGGTCAATAAGGAGCTAACCCAACATCTTGAAACTAGTAATATGCTCAATACAATACAGCATGGTTTTAGACCCTGCCACTCTACAGAGACTGCTTTGATAATGGCAACAGAGGGGATACAGAAAGTAATGGACAGGGGGGCAGAGCCATCCTGGTTCTCCTAGACCTATCAGCAGCATTTGAAGCACACTGTGTTAGTGCAGCGTCTGAGGGACGTAGGGATCGGGGACCAGCTCTGGCCCTCCTCTCCTCCTACATAACAGCTAGGGAGCAGAACATAGTCTGGGAAAACCTACGGCCCACCATCTCCCGTGCAGAGTACCACATGGTTCCGCTCTGTCCCCCATACTTTTTAACGTGTATGTCACCCCTCTGGTCAAACTTGTCAGAAAGCACAGTTTCTCATTGGCCTCCTTTGCCGATGACTCACAGCTCATAATATCGGTCGCAGAACAACCACAGATCGTGGCCAGCAGCTTCTACTCCTATCTGGCAGTTATTATGAGCTGGATAAACTAACATTTTCTTAAAATCAACACAGAGAAAACCGAGGTTCTGGAGTTTGGCAAAGGTTCTTCCCTATGGAAAAATACCTGGTGGCCAACACAGGCAGGTGATTGTCCTTCTCCCACTACCAAAGTTAGGAACCTTGGTGTGATTTTTGACAATAAACTCAATTTCTCATCCCAGGTGAACCGTCTAACCTCCTCCTGTTTTTACCTATTGAAAAGCCTTCATAAGATCTTTCCCTTCATCCCACAGGAGCTTCAAAAACAGTTGTAGTAGGGCTATTTCTCTCAAAATTAGACTATTGCAATGCCTTGTTCGTGGGCATTGACAAGTCTCAGAAAACCAAACTTCAGTCACTGCAAAACGCGGTGACTTGACTATTGTTGAACATACCAAAAGGTCATTTTACCTCGGCAGCCATAAGGTTACTGCACTGGCTCCCTGTTCAACAACGAGTCGAATTTAAGACTCTCTGCACAGTACACAATGCTCTCTATGGAGGCGGTTCAGATGAGATCCAGAGGCTGTTCTCCTGGTACTCTCCCTCAAGAACCCTCAGATCTTCAACTAGGGCCTTGTTAGCATCCCTAAAATACGCAGAGCTAGGTGGGGTGGCCGGAGCTTATCATATTGCGAGGCAAAGCTCTGGAACCAAATACCATCTAAACTGCGACTTCAACCCAATCGGATGCTTTCAGGAAATTGTTGAAGACCTAGCTGTTCCCAGCAAATTAAACCAAACTACAGCACAGTTCTCCCTGCTCTCACACTCAGCGGCAAGATGCCTCAACATTCAAGTATTTTAGAAGGCACTATCCTATCCTATCCTAAGGAGAGATTTATAAAAGTGAGATTAAAAGTCGGCAGGAAAACCATCCAGCCCAGGTGCCTTCATTTTGATGAGCTTTAATGCATGAGAGATATCTTTTATCGAGATATCCCCCTCCAGTGATGAGAAATCAATATCGGCTGGAAATTGTTTTTGAAACAAAGCAAGGTAACTTTGAATGTCAAGAGAGTTCAGAAATATTTCGGGACTATAAAGGGAAGTATAATATTTCTTGAATTCCCCTAAAATATCACGATTTTAAACCATTGGGGATGAGTTAGAATTCAAAATATAGTCAAAATTCATGCCCTTTTTTATTTTAAGATATTAGGCAAGGAGTTTGCTTACATTATTTTGCCCCCCATAATAGCAAGCACTACCTCTAAAAAGTTAAGAATTAACATTTTCTGTAGATATTTTATTGTATTAAAATTTTTCTACAATAAGATTTTCAAGAGCAGCTTTAGAATTTGTAGTAGTATGGATTGACTCTAGTAATTTAATATTTTTACGAATATCTAGTGCTTTTTGGGAGTTACATCTTTTCTTTTTAGCAACATGAGATATGATAAAGTCTCTGGCTGAAGCTTTAAAAGAGTCCCACACAACAGGAAAAAAGAGAACAGATCATATGTTGCGATTACAGAATTCAGTTATGAAAGATTCGAAAGAAGAGGTAAAAGTCTGGCCAATTAATAAAGAAGTATTGAAATGCCACCTTTTATTGGTCATAGTAATAGGGAGTAACTTTGAATCTAAAATTAATAGAGCATGGTCAGAAATTAATATAGAGTCGATATCAGCCTGTACTATGTGTTGTGTTGATGATTTGGATACAAATAAATAATCTATATGTGATTGAGAGAGGTGAGTAGGTGATAAAAAAGTACATTCACATAATTGTGTGTTAAATACTCTCCACAAATCAACAATAGATCTATGAGTAATTAATGTGGTAAAGTGTTGATGCATGGGGGAAGGGAAAATAGAACCCTTGGAAGTGCGATCATGTAAGGGTCAACAGCTAAGTTACAATCAACACCACCGTTCCCTCTAGGCGCACCTTCCCTGACATCAGCGCGCACCACCTAGCGTGGAGCGCGCACACAGGCCATTGCTAGAGAGTTGCACCGCCCGCCGCTTTTAAAAATCAAGCAGCGCGAACATGAGGCACTTTTCCAGTGGTGGCAGTGGCGGTGGCGGCAGACCGGGCATGAGGAGTGCAGGTAAGGAGGCGGGGGCTGGTGGGGATTGTGGGGATTATGGGGATTATGGCGCTTGCGGCTGTGTGGGATTGTGGCAGACTGTGGCCTTTTGTTTAAATATTGTTGTTAATCAGAGCCCCGTCACGGGCTCCGATTAACAGCAATACTTAAACAAAATGCCACAGTCTGCCCCACGCTTTACTAACAAAAGCGTAGACACTTTCCAAACATAGCGTGTGCTAAAGTACGCGCTGTGTTTGGAAAGTGTCTATGCTTTTGTTAGTAAAGCGCGGGGCAGACTGTGGCATTTTGTTTAAGTATTGCTGTTAATCGGAGCCCGTGAAGGGGCTCTGATTAACAACAATATTTAAACAAAAGGCAACAGTCTGCCACAATCCCACACAGCCGCATGCGCCATGATCCCCATAATTCCCACAATCCCCACCAGCCCCCCGCCTCCTTACCTGCACTCCTCATGCCCGCTCCGCCGCCACCGCCACCACTGGAAAAGAGCCTCATGTTCGCGCTGCTCGCTTTTTTAAAGCGGCGGGCAGTGCAACTCTCTAGCAACGTCCTGTGTGCACGCTCCACGCTAGGTGGTGCGTGCTGACGTCAGGGAAGATGCGCGCGAGCGGCCTAGAGGGAACGGTGGTATTGCTGTTAATCAGAGCCCATGAAGGGGCTCTGATTAACAACAATATTTAAACAAAAGGCCACAGTGGTTGGGGAAACGAGCGGAACAGAAGGCAAGAGGGCAGAAAGGCACAAAAGCGAGTGGAACACAGGACAGAAAGGCACAAAAACGAGTGGAACACAGGACATAAAGGCACAAAAACAAGTGGGACACAGAACAGAAAGGCACAAAAACGAGTGGAACAGAAAGGCACAAAAACGAGTGGAACACAGGACAGAAAGGCACAAAAAGGAATGGAACACAGGACAGAAAGGCACAAAAAATGAGTGGGACAGAGGGCATAAATGCACAAAAAATGAGTGGGACAGAGGGCAGAAAGAGTGGGACAGAGGGCATAAAGACACAAAAACGAGTGGGACACAGGACAGAAAGGCACAAAAACGAGTGGGACAGAGGGCATAAAGGCACAAAAACGAGTGGGACAGAGGACAGAAAGGCTCAAAAACGAGTGGAACACAGGACATAAAGGCACAAAAACGAGTGGAACATAAGACAGAAAGGCACAAAAACAAGTGGAACACAGGACAGAAAGGCACAAAAACGAGTGGGACAAAGGGCATAAAGACACAAAAAACAAGTGGGACAGAGGGCAGAAAGAGTGGAACAGAGGGCATAAAGGCACAAAAACGAGTGGGACACAGGACAGAAAGGAACAAAAACAAGTGGGACAGAGAGGATAAAGGCACAAAAACGAGTGGGACAGAGGACAGAAAGGCACAAAAACGAGTGGAACACAAGACATAAAGACACAAAAACGAGTGGGACACAGGACAGAAAGGCACAAAAACGAGTGGAACACAGGACATAAAGGCACAAAAACGAGTGGGACAGAGGGCATAAAGGCACAAAAAACGAGTGGGACAGAGGGCAGAAAGAGTGTGATTGAGGGCATAAAGTCTCAAAAACGAGTGGAACACAGGACAGAAAAGCACAAAAACGAGTGAGACAGAGGACAGAAAGGCACAAAAACGAGTGGAACACAGGACAGAAAGGCACAAAAAAACAGTAGGGCAGAAAGGCACAAGAAACGAGTAGGACAGAGGGCAGAAAGGCAGAAAAAACGAGTGGGACAGAGGGCAGAACGCCACAAAAAACGAGTGGGACAGAGGGCATAAGGGCACTAAAAACGAGTGGAATAGAGGGCATAAAGGCACAAAAAACGAGTGGAACAGAGGGCAGAAAGGCACAAAAAGTGAGGGGAAAAACAAGTGGAACAGAAGGCAAAAGGGGAAGAAAAACGAGTGGCACAGAGGTCAGACGGGCACAAAAAACTAATGGCAATGAGGCAGAATACAGAAATATAGGGGCAGCTAAGAACAGAAGGCAGAACGGGCAGAGAGGCACGGGGGCAGCGAGGGGAGCAGAAGGGAAAACTGGGCAGAGACACGGGCAGCGAGGGGTACAGAAGGAAAGACCTGGCAGAGAGAGCATGGGGACAGGGAGGGGAACAGAGGGAAGAAAAAGGGCACGGATTTTCGTGCTGTCTGATTGCTCACTTTCCACAAGCCCTTGCATACCAATAAATAATACACTGCTGTATGCATACATGTACATGCCAAGAGACCTAATTCAGGCGGTCTCCCTCTTGAAATTGCCTCAGCTTCAAAAGGCGTTTTAAAAAGAAATTTAAGTTGTACAAATTGCTTGGGGGTCCCCGGCTTTTAAACAGGAATGGATGAGGCATTTCCGGATTCTTTAATGCATGCATAGCATTTCAGTAAACACACACTGCGCTGGTCAGCCTCTCCTAAAATCGGGTGCTATGATATGTCGGGGAAGTCTGCGATGTTAACATTAAAATAAAACAACCTATTTTGCTTTAACGTTGCACTTTTTTCTGTAATGGCTTCCTGCACAACTTGTCATGGCGTGCTTATCCAATTTGCAAACTGCCCTTAAGACCCTTATTGTGGCGCTGCATGTGTGAAAATGCACCATCTTTTCACTTTTTAAAGTAAAAGTTTTGAGTGCCATTTGGCGCCGCAGACACGTGCGGTTTGGTTCCTGGCGCACATAGCCATGGTTGCAGCACACAGAGACCCTCCACTGCTGCACACAGAGGAAAAAAATTAGAGGGAATATTGATCAACACCAAAATAAAATAGGGTGTAGAAATAGACATAATAAGGTAGATATGTGTGGCCAAAAATTACAGTCAGGTTTAGTGGGAGCATACACGTTAAACAAGGAAATAGGTATATCGTTAACCTTAATATGAGCTATCAACCAACGACCCTCATCATCTGAATGCTGAGATATAGAGGAAACCATAAGCTTTTTATGACATAAGATCAATACCCCATTCCTTTTACCCATACCTGGAAAGGAGAAAACATTACCTACCCATTTGCTTTTAACCTTTAAAACTTCTTAGGCAATTATATGTGATTATTGTAAAAATACAACATCTGACATAAGGTTGGATGAGTGGGTAAAAACTCTTTGCCATTTAATAGGTGCACCCAAACCAATAATATTCCAGGAAACAACTCGCAACGTCTAGTAGATAAAATTGCAGTATAAGTAATAGGAACACTTGTAATAAATAGAATGGCCAAAAGTAAAACGCTCAAGTAGAAATAATATACGAGAAGAAATGAAAGAAGGTGTGAAAAAGAAAAGGGAGACGAGACATAAAAGAAGGAAAAAGAGTGATATCAGAAAAAGGAAGAGAAGAAATATAAACAATAATTAAAAAGAACAATGAAACATACCAAAGACTCAAACATGAATGGAGGGTGTTGAGGCCACAAAGAGAAGACGGGACGGCCAGTCAAAAGACTCCAGAACAAACCACAAAGTGGGAAATATTTCAGATGAGTTATACAACACTGGGCAAAAAACTGAAAAACAGCGCCTCATAAGGAGAAACATAAGGGGAAAAAGACAAATATTTAAGACATATTATAGACAACAAAAAGACACAAGGAACAATATAAAATTGCATTTAACATAATAAAAGAAAACTGTTATCAAGTAGAAGATGATCTTGCAAACTTCATGCATTCTTCTTTGCAACTGTCGAGCAAACTTGGAAGTAGAACTGGGTCTTTGTAAGTAGTTGTTTTATTCTTGTAACTTACTTTAAAAAGACAAGGTTGGATTAAACCAAATCTGGCTTTCAAGTCTTGTAATGCTGGTTGCATGGCTAGGAAGCATTTCCATCTGTCTGCTGTGACTTTTGCATAGTCTTGTGAGAAGAATAACTGGAAACCTTATCAGGATATGCGATGTTTAAATTTGACTGCGTCTAAAATTTTCAGCAAATCGGTGTACTCTAGAAAGTACAATATCACGCCTCTTGGTTTGTGCTGGAAAGATGAAGCATGAGGAATGTGACCAAGCCTGTCTGCTCCGTGTATATTTAAATGCGGGGATTCAGGAATCTCAAGGACCTGCGGAAGGAAGGTGTGAAAGAAAGAGATGGAATTGGAGCCTTTCAATCCTTCAGCTAAACCATAAATTCGAAGATTGTTGCGTCTGCTGTGATTTTCAAAGTTTTCCACCTGTTTTTGAAGTTCCAAGAATTCCGCTTTCATAGGATGAATCTGTTGAGAGGACACTTGTAAAGATTCTACTTGATGCTCCATTTAATTGATTTTGCTGTCTAGAGTAGACCATTTATCTCCCAAGCCTTGTATACGTATGTTTGTTTTTTCCATATAGAGTTTGAGAGCCCGTACCTTGTCCAGGAGTAACTCCAGGGATGCTGGCTGTGGAAAACCAGCTGGCATGGGGGATCTTTTTTAACTTGCTTAGTGGAAGACAGCCCTGAAGAAGATGTTAGCTTAGAATTGTTCTGCCCATTCGATAAAGAGGAATGAGCAGTAGGAGTAGGAATAAACGAAGGAGTAATATTTGATCATTCTATAAGAGAGGGCAATAAAACCTGCTCTGAGTCCTCCATGTCACTTTGTAAAACAGAAAAAGGATTTGACGTTGACAGTGCAGAGGATTTAGAGCACAGAGTAGAAGCAGGAGCTGAAGTTGAAGCAGCACCTTTAACATGCTTGGTTCTTCCCATGGACATGAAGAAACACAGCCATAGAAGTGCAGTATGTGAGAAAAATCGTAGAGACATTTGCGCCAAATGGTTCAACTAGAGAGTAAATTTAAGATAGCATATCCAGCTGTAATTATGGCAAATCTTATGAGTAGATATGTGCTCAAAATATGATAGTAAAAATTATTCCACTCAATAACAAGGCAGTCATATACCCAGTATAGAAGAAATCAGTATTTGTTGAGAGACATAAAGTCAGGTGCCAAGAAACAGTCCAGGAGCTAAAATTTTCTATATTTTCCTATTAAGAAGATGTAAATTATGGGTATTCACAGAGCCGGTACTGTCAGGCAAATTGCGAGAAATTAAAATGGAGACAATGAATCCATTCACGGAGACGCACCGCTGACTTCAGAAAAAAAACGTGGAGCATCTAGTCCTTACCAGGGCTAATAGAAGGAGGGGTAATGTAAGGCATCCTGAGAGGGAGAGGGAGTTCACCTTAGGTGAAGGAGAGTATTGAGATGCTGCCACCATCCGAGAAAGCGATCCTTTTTGGGTCACGACGCAAAGCACTATCTGCCAGCCGCAATCTTCTTTGGCATCAAGCCACCCCGCCTTGTTGGATTATTAACTCCACCCCAAAAGCTGCACATACGTTACCTACCCTGTCACGTATCTCTCCACAACATGTTCCTCATCTGTGTCTTTCAAATGTTTATGGTCCTTAGTAGACCTGTCAGCTTTAGGGTGGTCTTACCCCAAACCTTTTGGCCTTCTCCCCTCGTGTTTTACTGACCTCATTTTTGTTGGTCTTTGCACTCTGTGCAATATATCAATATGAGCAAGTGCTTAAGTGCTTTTGCTCACTATATAAAACATAGTAACATTGGCTTAGACCTGATTGGCATATTTAATTTACCAGTAAGCACCTAGTGAAGTGGTGTATTATAAAGCCAGGGGTGGTAATGTAAATGCTACTAGTGAGCCTGCAGTACTTATTGTGCACCACACACTTAAGTAGCCCTCTAAAGCATGTCTGGGGCCTGCTATTGCAGCTGCTGTGTAGTTTTCAACTGCCAATTCAAGCTGCAAAAATAAACTCTTTTACCAGGCCTAAAAACATCAGTTCTAATATATATGTCACCCTTATCGTGGGCCCTAAACAACCCATAGGGCAGAGTGCATTGTCTTTTAAATAGCAGATGTGTACTTTTAAATGTTACCTGTCCTGGTAGTGAAAAACTCCTAAATTCATTTTTACTACTTGGATACCTACCGCTCCCTTAGGATAACATTGAGTTACCTTATTACATTTGATAAGTGTTATCCTTTGTTTGGGAGCATGTAGCAACATCATGTTTAGTGTCTAAGGAATTGTCATTTAAAAACCTCTTTGATGGTAAAATCAGATTTTAAGTCACAATTCTGAAACTTTTAGAAAATGTACATTTCCTTGTCCCAACAATCTGGTGTTTGCAGTTTGTTTCCTAAGGGGCATGATAAGATGTAGTTGGCAGTTGGCATTTTATATTCCTCCAAGACAACCACACAATGGAGGAAGTGTGTTTTGGCAGGATCAGTCATCCAAGAAGTTAGGCGTAGAGCTATGCATAGCCCCACTTTCATTTCAAAGACACTGCCTCAGCACACACACAAATAACTTCACACTAGCCTTTTGTGACTGCAGACATCCTGGGACCAGGGCAGGGAGGCAAGAAATTCCAGATACTTCTGTGGGTGGAAACTCCAGAAGTTTATTTCACTTCAAAGCTGGCACCATGTATAAAACTAGGACCTTCCGCCTACGTGAATCCTAACTCTCCAAGTTTGGACCTTCCAGTCCTGGACCTTTGGATGTGGTGCTATAGGCGACAACATAACCCATATCTAAAACTTGTGACTTAGAATTTCTCAGTAAAAAATTGCTCTGAGAACCAAGAGGAGACCGGGACCCGAATGCTCATCGATCCACCCAAGGTGCATCGCCAGTTAGCCTGGCTTTGCGGTAGCTCCCGCAACGTTTTTGTCCATGGCAACAAATCCTGGTGAGTTTTGACTTTTAATACTATATATATATATATATATATATATATATATATATATATATATATATATATATATTCACTGAAAAAACCATAGGTTTCACCCATGTTATAGTTAGCTGGACATTTCTCTCATACAAAACCATTGAAATTCCACCATTATAGTTAGTTCAGCTAACTATACCTCGTGCACCTGCAATGCACTGCTGATGATGTCACATATTACATTACTCATCACATGGTCAGTGACATCACTGATTACATCACTGATGACATCATCCACTGAATGTGTGTCTTTCTGAAAAATACATATTTTTATATATGTATATCCAAAGGTCGATGGAAGAATAAATGGGTAAATAAGTATCTAAATGGATGTTTTCTTGTTGTACATTTTATTGCATAACTGACTTATTAAGTGTATCTTAGTGAATACATGTATTAGCGAGTAATGTTTAAATATGTAAATATCTGTATTAGTGTCTCACTTTCTGTATAAGTGGCTGCATGGCTTGGTGAGTAGCTACACGAGTGTCTATATGGGTTACTAGTTGGTTTTCTGAGTATCAGAATGAGTGTCTGTATGGTTTGGTGGCGGATATTACTTGGGGCACAGATCCATGAATGACTGACTCACTGTTTGTATATGTTTTGAAGACAGCATGTGTGCAGGACTGTAAAGGTGGATGAATGTCTGTATGGGTGTGTTACTAACTGAATGTCTACCTCAAAAGTTTCTTTATGAGAAAGTACATATGTTTTAAAGTAGTATATGTGAGTATTGATGTATATAAGTAAGGATATATGAAACTGACCGATTGAAATAGTTCCTGTATAAATAAGGATGTGTTTCTATAACTGATAGTTTAAGAGAGTAAGTGTGTGTATGTTTCGGTAAAACTAAGAGTAGTGGTGTGTGTATAGCTGTATATGCAAACAAATGGATGTTTGATAGTTTATTTGCATGTGTGAGTATGTGTGTGAGTAACTGTATGGATGGGTATCGGTGTGTATAGATGTATAGATGTATGAATGCATATGATGAGTGAGTATATGTTTAAGTGACTATATAGAACTGTTGGTGGATGAGTGGATGTGTATGTAGATGTTAGAATTACTGAATAGGTTGTTGTAACTGGTATTGGTATCTCAATTTTTTTTAAATATTAGTATCTATTTTTGAATGTGTGTATAATAGGTTATATTAGGGTGAGAGGAGGTCTTACACTCTTTCACATGGATGATTTCATCAGTGATGTCATCAACGATGTCATTTGAGATATCATCAGAGATGTCATCAGTGATAACTGCAAAAGAAGCTCTCCCGCCTAGGGAGAGGACGCCCCTGCGCACTACTTTCGAGAGACTAGTGGTCTAATTCAATGTTCCATTTAAACAACAAATGGTAATCCAAATGGGAAAGTATTCAAACATCCAATTTTATTCATATCCATGATGGGATGTTCTTGTAAATAATGCACATCAACACTTTGTAATCCACGTGTACGTTAGTTCAGGTGTGTTATCACATCACACAACCCAATGCATTTCGGGCATGGCCCGTCGTCAGGGGAATTACTCTACAAACAAAAACAGAGAAACCAACTGTAATATCCATATGGCATCTTAACTAGATCAAATCATGCTGAGACCGACTAAGGTGAGTACGTGCTGAAAAACGGAAGGTGATCAATGCGGTGAACATGTCTATGGTAAAAGAAACCAACGTGTGAGGGGCTGAAACAAGGCTACAGGAGGTGTCCAAAAACTATGGTAATTACAAAACAGAAAGAGAGGCATGACCGGTAACAAAACGTGATGGCGAGTGACAAACTCAAACAAAAACGAAAGGGTGAAACAAGCCGGGTAAATCAAAAGTAAGATAGTAACCACCACCGATAATGCGGAGTATGACGGAGTCCCAGAGCGTGGGTACTTACAGGTGTGAAGATAACATTCGGACTCCGCGGAGTTCCGTAAGGGTGAACACTCGGTAAGCGACCAGGAAGGAAGAATATACCAAGAGTAAACATAGGGGTAGGACTAAAAGATCCAGTGCTGAGAAGAGGGTGAGCGCCATCTTGGAAGGTGCAAAAAAGTGAAAAACCATAGATAAATAAAAAAATCAATGGACATGTCGGATTCCAACATATGAACAATCAATATGTAAACAAATCATAAATAACACAAGAATTCAATGCGATCATTGAGACCCGAGGGGGCCATCGTGGATAGATAACGGATCCAGAAATTCTCTCTTTTAAGTAGATGGTTCTTATTGTTCACTGTAATGGGAACTTGTTCAAGTACTTGGAATTTGAGCTGTACAACTGAGTGTCTGCTTTCCAAGAAGTGGGTGGCCACACTCGATTTCTGATTTTCAGTGCGAATATTACTCTTGTGTTCCAAGATTCTCGTGCGAATCTTCCTCTCTGTATGGCCAACATAGCATTTGCCACATGGGCATTTTAAAGCATAGATCACGTTCTTACTATTGCATGTGGCGTTCACTTTCAATTTGATGGGGAAACCTTTCATGGGATGGTTCATCACGTTACCTTGTATACTGTTATTGCAATTGCTGCAATTATGACAAGGTTTGAAGCCACTGTAGGTTACTTTGGTTTTAGAACCACTGGTGTTACTCAGGATCTCTTTCAAATTCTTGCCCCTGGTGAAGGCGAAGATGGGGGGTTCTGTAAATAGGCCTTTGAAGTCTGGTTCCTGTGTCAAGATGGACCAATGTTTACGAATAATCTTTTGGAATTGTGAGGAAGCTCTCGAAAACTTTGAAACTACCACTAAGCGGTCGGTGGGAGTCTTCAGTCTGGGTTGTAACAGAGAGGCTCTGCTGCGTTTCTCACTTCTCTGGATTGCCAAGTCCAGAATGGGAGTAGGGTATCCTCGTGCTCGTAAACGGTCTAGAACAGTTTTGATCTGTGAACTGCTCTCATCTGTTTTGGATACGATTCTTTTCACTCTCAGTATCTGTGCGTATGGTAAGTTGTTTTTGAGTCCCATACGGTGAAAGCTTTGATAATGTAGGGTAGAGTTCCTGTCAGTGGGCTTTCGAAAGATGGTAGTTGACCAGTCTCCCAATTCTCTTAGTATTTTGACGTCCAAAAAATGGACGCAGGATGTACTGTAGTCCCAAGTGAATTGAATTCGTTGAGTGACCTGATTCCAGGTGTTGAGGAAGGTGGTGAGTGTATCGTTGGTACCTGCCCAGAGTAGGAATATATCATCAATGTACCGCAGATATAACCGGCCATGTTCTTGCCAGATATCTTGGGAGAGGATGTGATTCTCTTCAAAATTTCGCATGAAGATGTTGGCGTAGCAAGGAGCAGCCGAATTTCCCATAGCCGTACCATTGAGCTGTAAAAACCATTTGTCAAAGACGGTGAAATAGCTATGGTATAGCGTAAATATGGTAAGCTCCATGAGCTGTGCGAGATCCACCACTCCGTACATGTCATCAGTGATGTCATTTGAGATGTCATCAGTGATGTCATCAGTGATGTCACTGACCATGTGATGAGTGATGTAATATGTGACGTCATCAGCGCGCGAGTTATAGTTAGCTGAACTAACTATAACGGTGGAATTTCAATGGTTTTGTAGGAGAGAAATGTCCAGCTAAATATAACATGGGTGAAACCTATGGTTTTTTCAATGAATTTCTAAGGTTTTTTAAATGCTAATTCCTGACTATAACGTGTGTGAAACCTATGGTTTTGTCAGTGAATTTCAAAGGTTTTGTAAATGATAATTTTGAAATATACTAATTATTATATTTCTTTCTTTTTATAGTAATTTCCTACATTTTTATTATAAATACTTATATTTATTTTATTTTTAAAGTTACATTTCAAATTTTAATCTAAAATAATAAAAAAAGTAAATTCAAAAAGAATGCAGTGCTGGTGAAACTGCCTCTGTGAATTTGTAAGTGTTTGTTAGAGGTAGATTTACAACACCCTTGTGCCTCTTTTACACCACTGTTGCATCACTTTTCTGATGAAGCAGTGGTGCAAAAGATGCACCACGATATGTGCTATTTAGAATGTGACGTATCTGGGACGTACTTCACATTGTAAATCCCTATACCAGAAGGACACATTCCTACATGGCAGGGCGTTCCTGCGCAGAAACACCTCCTAAAAGTGGCTGAGTACAATCTACAAGATTTCACTTTGTCACTTTTGGGCTCATGCTGTGTCAAAGCCCTGCACTACCTTGAAGCAGGTGTAAGGATTGACACAGCAGTCTGAGCATAGGGCACCCAGACCATTGCTGGAGATATGTTGCACTTCCAACATAACTCAAACAATGCACCACCTTTACAGCACAGATACATTACATATATGTGCCATTTTTATCCCATGGTACACCGCATTGTAAATACGGTGCATCCATGGTGATGGTGTCACGGAGCACAATAACTGACATATTCCTGGATATATGCAGTTATTGTATATGTGCCCATTAGTGTTTTAATGTAGTGATAGGATTACTACATACCAATGAATGAGTCACTACAAAACTAAAACAACAGTGACAGGGTATTTGCTGGAAGTGTAATGACACAAACTAGTAAATTGAACGTATAAAACACAAATTTGCAAGTACATAGAAGACTGGATACATCGTCTATAAGGATTTTGAAACAGTCTATGACCTTAGGCCTATTTTAATGCATGGGTACTTAGATAGTGAGTGGATGATTACAAGACTGCAAGGAAAGAACGTGATTGAATTTATAACAGCCTCATTTGTACCACGGTACACAGATAAACACATACTGCTGAATGGCTCAAAACAATATTGAAACAGTAGTGTGAGAATGTTTGGGGGAAGTATTAGGATACACATTGAAGAATTGAACGTATAAAACATAAGTTTGCTGGTGCAAAGAACAGTGCATCCACAGTCCATAGAAGTTTCTCTTTTAATCCATGACTATCTAGATACTGACTGGATCATTACACTCCAGCAAAGACAGTTCCTCACTAAATTTATTACATCTTCAGTTTTACCACCGTACAATTAAAAAGAACATACTGCTGCGTGGCTCACTACAATACTAAAATAGCAGTGGCAGGGTGTTTGGTGGAAGTCTAAAGATACAGACTGGGGAATTGAAGGCATAAAACACAAGTTTGCACCTGCATACAAGACAGCATGTATACTCCATATGGATGTTAAAGAAATCGATACCCTCAAACCCACTTTGCATATTTTAAATCAATACAAACATTTAAAGATAATATAACTGAATCTATAACTGCTTCACTTTTAGTACAATAAATACATTAGTAGATAGTGCTCAAACCTTTATTATTTTCAACAATAAATTTATTCTTGTAACATCTCATAATTTAACAGACATTCCAATGCAACTTCATCAGATATGTCATTCAGATCAATTTCCTCGTCAGCAGGTTCTGATTTAATGTGTTCTAAAATTTCAACATAATTTAAAACTTTAAAAAAACTGCATCAAAGCTTTCGTCTTCAAAATTACAATTCATGTCTGCAGCACTAATTTCACTTTCCTCACTCTCATTGCCTGTGATAGATACGATTACTTCTTCAATTACACTCAAGGTAATATCCACAATCTCCTGAGTATGAGGCTGTTCTCTTTCCATAATTTTTCCTTTATGTTCTTGCTCCTTGTATAAAAATATAAACAGTTATTTTTATCACTTTTCGTAATATATAATACAAAATGACCGTTTTCACCTATTTTGGCCTACAAAAAACAATATATAAATACCATTATCTAATAACATTCCATTAGTAAAGTTTTAAGGATATCCTGTTCTTAGCTTTTCTAAAATGTTGAAAGCAGTCACTCCTTATGACTATAGGAAAAGACTCCTGTTATAGTGAAATACACTACTAAAAATGTAGAATATGTCTATTCACCTTACCCTTTCCAAAACAGTAAATGTGTTTTACTATAATGGAAAAGATACTATTCATTGTCCTGAACAGCACTGTGTATCTGTGGATATGTAGACATCATTATCACACTACTTTTTAAATACTTCATGTGTTTATTCTATCTCTATTCCTCATCTATAACTTAGTCTAACCCTACTTATTACCTACCCTTTCCAAATTCGAACTAGCCTCTTCTCTAGTATTTATCTGTAACCTTGTAGCTTACGGTTCTTTATTTTTCGCACTGCTTTTAACCTATAATTACGTAACATTCATTAACCTAAGCCTCTCAGTTTATTGCCTAATTTTCATATTGTTAATTTCCTTGTGTTCTTCTACTAACTTTTCCTTATGCAGTTGCTAGTTATCTATTCTGTCAATCCTTCAATATCTTGTGTTTTTCATTAATGTTCCTTCTTAATTTTAAAGTCTTTCTACTATTCCTAACTCAATGTGTTCTTTTCCCTTAAGACCTTGCTTAACACACATTTTATCGTTTCTTTTTTTAAGTTAGAGAAAATACATCGACTGAGTACATTCAATATTGTCTATGATGTCAGGTAAGTTTACTTACTCACTAACTTGTCAAACAACATTTTTTAACTTTCACAGAAATATTTCCACTTTCTCTTCACAAATGTCTAAAGAGCAACTGAAAACGGGTCTGAACTTTGAAACGTCTTCGGTGAAGTGCGCACTGGTTAGTGAGCGCGGGCCTCATCAAGGATTCCCCAAAACTCTGTGGTAAATGACTAGATCGCAACCGCGTCTTTCAGCCGCAGCCCGTGCAGGGACTTGTGATGGAGCAAGCAGGACGGGCGTGGGAGGGGCAGGGCGAGGGGTGATAAATAATGGAATCTGCATAATTGCAGGTACCTAAACAGTTACATTAATAAAAACGAATTTCGGGGAATATTATCAACAAAACGCGATATCAACAAAAGGCGACACATTATCCCCGCTTTTATCAGCAGGAAAGTGCCGATATAGCAGCGATAATCCATCTCGTTTTGTTGATAATATGACCCAAAATGCATGCTAATGGCTTCGTGGTGACGATCACGCGTGGTTAGGGGGTTGTACATGCATGTTTAGGCTCTATTTTTTATTTTTATTTTTAAGACAAATTGCAGCGTATGCTTACAGAAATATGTACATTTACGAGCAAGAGCTGCATGCTGATTGGCTGTCAATACTTCAAACCAGGAAGTGTTGCAAGCCATCTTATTTGTCACGGCAGCCGAGTCACAAGGAAACAGTAGAATGAAGTTGACAAATAAGGAAAGGGGGCACGATAGAAACATTCTGAACCTATAGTGTTGCTCAGGGGGTGGTAGATTTATTGTACGCGTACCAACCACGTAAGGACGACATACAGCTGTAATGTTGAAAGTCGTCACGTAAGCGTTCATAAGCAAGAAAACTAAAAATAATTTTAGATATTTATGAAGTGCATTTGTTTATGTTTTGTGTGGCTCTAAAAAGAGCTGTTGTGTTTATTGCGAGATTTTAGTACCTACAGGAAAGTAAGTATCGATGCAGAGTCTTAAGTTTATGAGGAACACTCTGTTCCCCTCTTCTATAAAATGTACACCATCTCTCCTATAGATGCCATGCATATTGAAACGCAGATTATTGTTGTAAATGGACCCCATTCGGTAGTCTCAGAGAAAGGCAGAAACAGATTTATTCACATGTTTCCTAGCTTTTTCAAACTATGGACAATAGTGGTTGGACTGCTTCCATCTCTGCCTTTGGCATATATTAGAATATACAAAGACAGTTTTCGGGAACAGTGTCATCAATTGGGCAAAGGTGTCCTTCATGAGCATTTCCAGAGCTACCCCAGTCAAAGTGCCTAGGTCTTTGCCACCACAGTGCACAATTATGAGGTCAGGGTTTTGGAAATGCATAAAGTATTTCACCAATGGCATCAATTGGTACAACTTTAATCCTCTCTGTCCAATCCATTTAATGTCTACATTTGGTAAACTTAGGTCCTTGTAAATTCTTTTCTGTTGTGCGTACCTTCGACTTCAGAAAATGTAGCTGTGTCCCACAATCCCCACTGTAAGCATTTTGAAGAGAGGTCTGGATGCACTCTGATGGCGTCTGTAAATGAAATGCTAGTTTCAAAAGTAAGATTTTTCTAAAATGGTGGACAACATGCAGTTTTCAAAAAAAGAAAAGAAATGATTGGTTGTTTGACAACATTTTACAAAAAACGAGGTGCCATGTTTCTGTTTTTTAAAAGCCTTATTTTTATTGGTTAAGAAAAAGTGATAAAAAAGAACGTTACATAACATAAGCTGGTATATTCTCCAGTCAAGCACGCTTGCTGTTTTAATTTGCAACAATGTATGATGAACGTTTCACCGGTGTGCAGTTAGGTGTTCCCTGGAGTGTTTCTATGGTAACTGGCAGATTCTGGAACGGGGGAAGGGTTGAAAGTTCTATTAGTTCGAAAGCTTTGGAATGTTAAACCAATAGAAATGTGTGTTTTCATTTGAATTAATGTGAACAGGATTTTAATTGGTTATTTATATGTATGTATGCGTAAAATAAGAGGGAAAATGTTCAATTTAACGGATGTGCTGCAAACACTGAACTCCAGAGATTTTGTAGAAGAATATCTACTGTGTGAGTGGTATTCTTGTTAATCTAGATTTCAATTTGAAAGGTGAGTTGAAAAGTTGTATGGGAGTGCGTCTGTGCGGTATATCTTTTTACATTAACGAATTATGGGGTATACTATCAAGACAATTATTGCCACTTTATCGGCAGGAAACTGCCGATAAAGTGTTGATAACCTTATCGCCTGTATTGATAATATGCTCCTATATTCATCCGTTGTTAAACGTTTTATAGTAGTAAATATGTTTGCTATAATGCATGCTGTTATGTTTTTTTCTTTAATATAATTTTGTGCCACTGTACATTAAGGGATTATGGGCCATATTACATCGCCCCTTTTATCGACAGAACACTGCCAGTAAAGCAGTGATAATGCCCTCGATAATATATCCTTGTGAATTCCCATAGAAACCCAGGTTATGGTGTTAACCTGGGCTTCTATGGAAATTTACAAGGATATATTATACAGACCATTATCGCCACTTTAGTGGCAGTGTCCTGCCGGTAAAAGCGGCGATAATGTATCACCCTTTACTGATAATATGGCACTGACGGGCATATTATGAAGGACCAGTGTTAAAATTATCAACATTTTATGGACAGGAAACTGCCGATAAAACGGCGAAAATGGGCTTAATAATAGCTTCTTGTAAATTGCTATAGAAGCCCAAGTTCAAGTGTTAACCTGGGCTGGTATGGGAATTCTCAAGAGCATTTTATCAAGCTCATTATCGTCGCTTTATCGGCATTTTCCTGCCGATTAAAACGACAATAATCTATCGCCTTTTGTTGATAATATGTCCCGAAATTAATTTTATTAATTTAATTGTTTACTTACCTGCAATGATGCAGGGGGCATATTACCAAGGGGGGCGATAGCCAATTATCACTTATTTAGCGTCCGCTTTCAGACAAAAAGCGGCGATAATTCTATTGCCCTATTAGCAACATGCCGCTAACTGATGTTAGCGACAGCTTTTAGACGATAGCTAGCAGTTTGGGGCCCGCTTTGCATGTCGCTAATGACGTGCAAAGTGGGCGTACCCAACCAGTTAGTGACTGAAAGCAGTCGCTAACGTCGCTATCGCCTATTAGCAAGTCAGGCATACCGTTGGAAATATTCATGCTAACCGCGAATATCTCCAAATACTAACACCTGCCCAGACCAGTTCTTAGCCATGTTATCCAATGGCAGGTGGATAACATGGCTAAGACCATTTCGTCTCTAACGCGTGAATATCGCTGTATTCTCAACGATATTCACGCATTTCGCCGCTATCGCTGGATATTTTAGCACAATGGAAAAACATTGCTAATAGCATATTTTCTCCGCTAACATATCCAGCGATAGGCAGCGATAAAAAAATCGTCACTAACCCTATTTAGCGATAAGTATCGCTACTTGTTGGTAATATGCCCCCAGATTCTGTTGTTTATCACTCCTCACCCTGCCCCTCCTCCGCCCCTCCTGCCTACCCCATCGCAACTCCGTCCACGGGCCGCGGCTGTTTCTATATTCCGTTATATTGTACTGTCTATTTATACTCTTGTTTTTTATTACATTTTCCTTGCTTCATACTCCTTGTTCTTTTGTTGTAAGTCCTCTTATTTTTATACTCCGAGGTTTGTCCTCATACTCTTACCTCTGTTCTTGTAAGTAATATAATAGAATATTTGATATATATTTTGGTTGTGTTTATCGGTACTAAAAATACTGCATCATGCCAACGAAGGACCAAAAGAGAAAGCAACGAAAGAAAAGTGTGTATTTGAAGAGAACTCACCAAGAAGATTTACATGAAGAGAGATGTCTTAACAAACAGAAAGAAAGTCCTGGTAAAAGCAGGAGCACTTTTTTGAGGAAAATTCTAAAGACTAAGAGTAGTGTTCAGAAACAGAAAAATGTCTTTAGTGTATCAGCAACGAAAACAAAAACTACTAATAAAGAAAAGAATAATTTTTATTTTATTTATTTTATTTTATTTTAGTTTTTTATAGAGCGCGAACTTGACCCGTGAGGGTATCAGAGCGCTTTATTTATTTATTTATTTATTTATTTATTTGTATACTTGTAGAGCGCAGCCCATCACCCAGAGAGCATCCTGGCGCTTTGAACTTCGGCGGAGACACTACTCACTGCTCAGGCAATTTTCGGAAACAGATGCGTTTTCAGCGCTTTCCTAAATGGTAGGTAGTCCTTGTGGCTTCTCAGAGAGAGAGGCAGGGAGTTCCAAAGTCTGGCCGCCGCAACACTAAATGAGCGGCCACCCATCCTAACTCTTTGGAACCTCGGGACCACCAACAAGACTTTGGAACTCCCTGCCTCTCTCTCTGAGAAGCCACAAGGACTACCTACCATTTAGGAAAGCGCTGAAAACGCATCTGTTTCCGAATGTACAAGCTTTGGAATTGAAAAGAAAACTGTTTATTTTAGTAATCAATAGAGTTAGATCACTAGAGAAGCGAATCCATTTAACGAAGTCCAAAAGTAAGTGGAGTAGATAAATTAACAGAAGTAATTTTTGGGAGGTTTTCTTGGATGAATGGAAACATATTTCAAGTTCTGAGCCTTTTTTTAATGAAGAAAGTTATCTTCAGAGTAATGATTTGTTGCATGCATGTTGACACCAGTGGTCGTGCTTGTGAGGTTAGAAATGGTTGTCCTATTGAGAAAGAGAAAATTGTTCCTAGAAATGCAGAAGAGGTGTTAGCTGATGAAGTTTTAGGGAGACGTCCTAAAGCTCCAGTGTACACTTGGAATTGTAGTAGTATTTGCAATGTGCGGCAAGAATCTATTGATTTTTTACGCAATTTCTTACGTAATTATACCAAGAAAAGTGTTAAACAAAAGATTAAGATGTTACAAGGACTAGACCCTTGCAGAGTGAGAGAAAATACTGGTTTGCAAGGTCATTCTCTGCCTTGTGTTTCTAAAAAAGTATGTCAAAGTGTTTTCCACCAGTTCAGGATGTTAGCAGTTCATCATACTCAGATGAGGAAATTAGTCAGAACATTGTATTACGCGAAAAGTCCAGCACTAATGTTAAAAAAGTTGAACAGTGCTCTTTTGCGTGGATCTGTATCAGATGTAACAAATGTTTGTGATGACATTGAGATTAGTTACTTTGGTCCTCAGGAAGAAAGTGCAGAAAGTGAGAGATTAATAGAAGAAAATGTGGAAGAAAATGTAAAACAGTGCAGTGTAGAAAATGTTGAGGAAGAAATTATACAGTTTAAGGTGATTTCAGGTGAAAGGCCAAATTATTCTTGTATCTGTTGTCGACGAATTCATTATAAAAATCAGACCAGGACTGTTGATCTGTACTTAAAAAGTAAAAAGGAAAATAATAATGAGTGGAAGGATTTTGCAACTTATTTGTTGGTAGAGAATTTTTTTGATTTGGGTTTTGATCAGTGTATTTGTAAATATTGTTATAACAAATTAGAAGAGAACAAAATGACTGCTAGAGCTCTGCATAATAATCTTGAGTTGGTAAATATTCCTTCTGAACTGATGGATTTAAATACCTATGAGTCTATTCTTATTCAGTGTGTGCATCCATTTCAGGCTAATGTTCGTATGGAGCCTAAGACAGGAAAATTGCCTCCTTCTGAATTACAAAGAGGATTAAAGGGAAGAGTTCTATATTTGTCTCTAGATTTAGAGAAAAATATTGAAACTATTGGTGTAGAAAATGTAGAGGATGAACCTTTTGTTATTCTTGTTAATGGCGTTCCTACTAAGAGTAAGAAAATCTGGCAAGAAATAGTGGATGTTAGGAAAGTGAAAAAGGCAACATTGTATCTGGTAAAAAATAATCAATATTACAAAAATGTGTATGTGGGAGAAGAAGAAATAACTGTACAAGAAGATACTGACTTGCCATCTGGACAAATTTAAAAAGTGGTTGTGTCCAGAACTGAAGAAATCTACGAACATTACAGTGTTCATCCATTGCATTCCAAAGAAATGATGGGGAATGCTATAGAGTTAATCCAAATGAAAGAAGCAAAAGGAAGTCCCATTAGTGTATGGGAAAAAAACTTGGAAGCTCGTTGTTTCCCTCAGTTGTTTCCTACAGGAAAAGGAGGACGATATGCTGAACGACCTGTGCAGATTCCTGCATCTGAATACCGGACATCAAGATTATATGCAGAAGATGCAAGATTTCGACAATGTATTCCATATTTGTTTCATCTTTTGTTTGAGAGTGATTTGTCTGGACTTTCTTATGCAGTAAACCATATATTGAAAACAGGTGTACATCTGCAAAATGTTTCGGCAAAGGAATTTATGGATAAAGTACAGCAGAAAGATAATGTTTTGGAAATTCAGCTGATTAATCTGATGGCATGTGAGCGTTGTACTAATGAGTACTGGTACCATCGTCATGGAGAACTTAAATGTATGCTAAGGAACTTAGGAACTCCTACATGGTTCCTTACTCTAAGCTGTGCTGAATAGGCTTAGGATGATTTACTTCAATTTCTTCGAGAGGCAAATCCAAATATACCAAATATCGAATACAAGACACCAGGAGAATTGTGCTCTTTGTATCCTGATTATGTATGCAGGTATTTCAATCATAGATTCGAAGCTATGATGTCTTTTATCACCAATAAAAAAAATCCTCCTCTTGGAGAGGTTCTGGATTTCTTTTGGAGAAAGGAGTATCAAGGGAGAGGTGCTCCTTACATACATATGCTATTACGGATCAAAGAAGCTCCCAAGTTTGAAACAGACTCAGATGATACTGTGTTGTCTTTTATTGAAGAATATGCTACAGGTGAAGTACCCAAAAGTACACAAGATAAGGACTTAAGACAACGAGTCTTACGATTCCAAAGCCAATGTTGTGGCAAATACTGTCGTCGAAAGTACAAATCTAAGGACAAATTCTACAGCAAATGCCGTTTTGCATTTCCTCGACCTGTAATATCGAAAGGAAGAGTGAACAGTTTTATTTGATATCACAAGAAAGTCTCCAAAAAATACCTACAACTTAAGAAAAAATGAAGAGTCAAAATACATAAATGACTACAACCCAGTCATTTGAATGCTAATATGGATATTCAGGCATGGGCGAATTTTGCGAATTCGCGGTTCGTGAATTTGCGTATTCACGAATTCGCAATCCGCAAAATCCGTGAACTCTCGCGAATTTTCAGATTTTTTTTTCTTTTGTGTTCGCAAGGGTTTCTGCCAGTTCGCAAGGGTTTTGTACCAGTTCGCAATTGCGAACTTACTTGTCGGCTCGCAACGGTCGTGACTATTAATTTGGGGTTGATTAATGTGTCACTGAATTTAAACGTCCCGTCTGGCACCTGCTTCCTTATCCAATGCAGGACAAGAGTACGGAGTCAGAGTCCAGAAGTGTCAGAGGCACAGACTCATGCTTGCAAATTGCAAAACCTTTTGCTCATTCACTCACGACCAAAAACCACAGAGTCTATTTAAGTTTTAAAGCTTTATTAAAAGTAAAAATATTTATTAAAATCAAGCTTGTCATAAAACATAAACGGTTGATTAAAAATGGAAAAGTGCTCATAGTGATTTATTTCACACATTAATTGTGGGCGAGCCGAGCCCTCACCTGGTTTGAACTTTCATTTTTCTTTTTGGTGCTGAATCATTGGTCCCTTCGTCCTAGTTATGATGATTTGTTTTTAGAAGTGTAACTTCTGTCTGTTACGAGGAAAATGGATCGTGTTAAAAAGCAAGCATTCATCAGTTGTGCCACAAATTGCCGCAAGACAACATCCTTCCCTGGAAAAAGGGACATTTTTACTTTAGAGTAGACAGTCACAAATTATTAGATTGGTTTCTGTATTCACATTTCTTCATTCCTAGACAAAATACTAGTGAGTGGTGTATGTCTATGACATCTAACATTCTTAAATTTACTTTGTAGGTGGAACATCTGGTGCTGGGCCCAGCGCGGAGGTGGAGGAGGAAAGCTCTGGGGAGGAGGCAGTGCAAGTGCCGGACCAAGCTGCTGTGCAGGTTGCCACGGTAGTGGCGGGCAGTGGTAAGCTCTTATATTCCTTACTTATTGAGATTGCAGACTGCATAGTGTGCTCCCCGTGAGAAAATGTAAGGTTTGTCCAGATGAGAGACATGAAGAAGAATGATTGACATATAGTTTGAATGGATGGATGCCTGGATCATGGTACTATCTGACTCTTAGATAGCATATGTGTATCTAGAGAGAGTAGACGGTCACTCGATAAACTAAGTGTTACTTTGAAGAGCATGTAACAAAGCACCCGCACGGCCGTCCCAGTGTAGGAAAGGCAAGGAAAAGAAGTTGTAATTTTGTCCGAATACTACCATGAATAGTAGCAGTAGTTTGTATTGCAAGCACAGCATATATCCGGCTATTACGAGGGTCACTCACTACCTCTGTTATTAAGTTTAGTAGAACTCGGTCATTCATGTGTGGATTTATCATTTTCCTTTTCTAGTATTCATTTGCACTGTAGGGTGAAAGTTAAATTAATTAAGCAGTAGCCCTTGTAACAGAGTATTCTCAGTGCCACCCATAATAGAAAAGTAAGAGCATCACCACCTGCATGTACTGGACTGGTACAGTAACGCAAGTCTGTCTCACTCATCATGGCGGGCGTCTGTTTTTCTCGGGTGCAAGTTGACTGCGCTGGCATTATGCCGGCTTGCAGAAGTTAACGTACCAATTTTGCTAAACAAGAGAGAAGAAGAAGAAGAAGACTGGTGTACTGTCATAGTTGACTCTAATGGAGTGAGTCCATAGTGCTCGTAGACTTGATTCCTTAAACTCCCACTAATGTTAGAGCAAGGATGAAGAAGTGGGAGGTTATTTAGATACTGGTCACAATAGTTATGTACTGCGCTTGCAAGTTGCTAGTTCTACTGTGACACACCTTTCTGCTGAATTATTTTGTGTTAATCTTAAAGAGCATTGGTTACAGACTATGTCTTTTTCTTTCTTCATATAGATGCTCCTTCCAAACCAACACAGAAGGAGCTGGCTAGACGGGCCCTGCAACGGAGGCTGGAGGCCACTGTCGCCGAATATCGGCGGCTGGTGGCCCAGGAGGAGGAGGACACGCAGAGTACATTTACAACATCTACAGCGACACCTGCATCCTCCTCCGCGCTCCCTGGGTCAGCCAGTCAGCGCAGCAGGTCTCCAGCGGTACGGAGCCAGGGTACCGCAGCCACCAGCCACTGCCGAGCAGCAAAGAAATCAGCTTCCCCTCACAGCAGTTACAAAAAAAGGATGTACCGCCTTTCGCTGAGGGTCTCCTACCTCGAGCAGGAGCTCCTCAACACCAAAACCCTGCTCGAGACCCTCCAGAAGGAGCATGCCGACCTGCCCCGGAAAGTGAACAGCAGCAGCCAGCAGTAGGAGGAGACTGTCCCTTGCCCCTTTTTTTAAAGACTTCTGGGGGGTGGGAATTGGGAGTTGGGTTTTTTGGACTTTTCACGGACATTCGTTGGGGTTAGGGAGTGGGGGTGGGTTGTGTGGGTCTTGCGGGAGATTATTTTTGTTAGGGATATAAATATACTTTAAACTTTATCTTCGCATACGTGTTTTTTTTACTGCTTTTGAGGCTGGTGGGTGGGGGTTTAACAGTAAGTTTGTTTTCCTGAAACTTAAGTGGCATCTTGATTCAAGTTGTGTAATTAATTGCCCAAATGTTTTCAAAACTAAGTGCCTCTCACAAAGTAAGTGAATTCAATCAATAGTGCTAGGACTTTCCTAGTACTAGCGTCAGTCTCTCGTCTCCCCTAATTCTCCATTATACTTCCTCCCCCCAAACGCTTATCTTACCTGTTATTTGTGTTTAGAAATAGGGCTAGGCACAGGGCTGGCTGCACGGCAAATGGCGATTAAGGTTGCCAATCCTGGGCGGATGAAATGTCATCATTGCGGTGGTACTAGTGGTGTTACACAGTGGCAGTTGCAGCATCTGAAAAAAAAGAAAATTAAACCTTGTTTGTCCTTACCATAGCATTAGAATGGTACAATAGAGAATATAGCAGGTGACAGTACACTAGAACAGTGCCACAATGTAGCCTAACAAATGGTAAAGTATTGAAAGTATAACTAGTACTTGCGTTGAATTTCTTTGACATTGGCTACTACTACAAGAAATAGTACAGAAGGTGAAGGACACAGCAGCGTAATAATTTGCCATGTCTAGGAGGAGGATGTTCTTGATGACCAATCAAGTTGATGGCGCACATGAAAATCTGCTTTCATATGCCAATAGTGACTGAGTGTCAAGCTGAGTAAGAATAGAATATATCCTCGGATTTCTTCACCAGCCTGTTGCTATGACCTTATCCTCCCCAGCAAGTGTGTGGAATTATTGCTGTCATTTAGTCACACATCAATCAAAAAAACACAGCCCGGGGGAAGAGGGTTAGGGTTTGGAAAATGGATGGGAATGGGCAATTTTGGGAAAGTTTTGTTGGGAGAAGAAAAAAAAGCACAGCATGGACAAACAATAATTGAAGATAAAGAAATCTTTGGGTACAAAGCTAACCATAAATCTTTTAAGTGACATAAAGGAAGTGCATGCACTACTGCATGCATGGTTACTGAAAAGTAAGTAGTACTTTCGACAACTGTGAATGAAAGAATGAGACAGTACAGGGCTGCAGTACTAATTATGCGTGTTCACTTGCCTATCTCTGCACTCGGAGAAACACTTCTTACATTAAATTAGGTTTAAAAATTAGCACAAGTAAAACCTATTGAATGGCTGTAGGGATGAATTTAGAAGCAGAGATCAAAGAAATGCAGAGTCACACGCATAGAAGTTCACAGCAATAACATTACTTAAAAGATAATTAGAAAAGAACTGATACTGTATCTGTATGTTGTTGTAGTTGTCCTGTTGAATTTGGTAAGTTGCATGCATCAAACCAATCCTCTTATTAGCGGGACTCCTCCATTCCAGCTGAAGCTCCGTCCATCAATGTTGGGGACCAGAAGACACCCTGTCCACTGTCTGCCTGGCGGATGCTGAATTGCGGCTCGCTAATGTGAAGCCTGACTACATCCTTTTTTTCCCATTGCACAGACTGAAACCCAGCCCGTAATTATTGATGGAAAAACACGAAGTGATATTAGAACACCGCTGACAAATAAATATAAGGTATGTACGCTGTGTAGTGCAAAAAGTCACACTTTGAGTTTCCTAATAGACAGTACAATCTTTTTGAAAGTACGTACTCTGTCTGAGTCTCCTTTTGAAGGATAAAGAAGTATGGGCAAATTAATTTAGCGGCTATTTCCCCTCAAGCTAGGTGTACTGTAAACTGTGTTTTAGAACAAAATTAGACCTTCCCAGCAGTGCTCCTAGACCCTTACTAAACCCAGTCGCAAAAATGTAGAAGACCCCCAATCAGATCTCAAAAAATGAGGCCTAGTAGAAAAATGGTGACAAAACGTACTTTGAAAGTAAAGTAGGCCCAAATCCCCCCTTACCCACCATGGATTGTATTCAAACCACTTGCAAGCAAGCAGAAGTATCCATACCCAGCATCGCTCCAAGACTCGCAAACAGCCCCCCACCCAAACACATACAATAGAATACTGCTAACCCTAACGAGCCCTAAGTTAAGAATAGTGGCAAACGTTTTATTTAACTAGGCCAAATCCCCCCTTTCCCACCATGGATTTTCTTCAAATCACTTGCAACCAAAATTACACATTCCCACGAGTGTTCTAAGACCCCAGAACCCAGTTGCAAAAATCTAGAACACCCCCAAACACATGGAATACTGCTGCTAGTGCTTACCCTAACGAACCCTTTAGTTACAAAAAGTGCCAAAAGGCTTTTCAGCATGGATTTTCTCAAAACCACTTTTATCCGGTATTAGACCTTCCCAGCAATGCCCCAAGACCTGCCAACCCACGCGCAAAAAAGCACAACACCCCCAAACAGGCAAAAAGTAAAAATGGAAAATCTCATACTTACAATATTTTTCGGCTTTCTGTCCAAACGCTCTGTGCAGCTAGGTCATTACTCCACTTTTCCACCATGGATTCCCTAGAAAACAAATGCAATCAACATTAGACTGTGCCAGCAGTGCTCCCAGACCCCAAAACCCACCCCCAAACATGAGGAACCCACCCAAAAAGGCCCCCGAAAACATGATAGTGAGCAAAAAGGCAAAAACTTTTTCAAGTCTGATTTTCGCCAAACCACTTTTATACAGTATTAGACCTTCCCAGCAATGGCCCCATAGCCGTCAACACACCTGCAAAGAAGTAGAACACCCCCACAAGTGCAGAGTTTTTCTTCATTGGGCGTAATCCAGCCATCTGCTTTGAGGGAAATATGAGTCTGGAGGAAGAGGATAGAGGAGCATGTTCTTGTGAACTTATGAACCTGAGGAATGCAGACTGCGGCACCTTCAAATCAATAAGCAAATAAGTGAAGACAGTGTTGCTGATGGGCTTGTTTTTGTGATTAGGTGATTAAAGTTTTTATTTATATTGACTTTGCAAAACAAAGAAAGATAGACACACAGGAATAAAAGTGAATAAGGACGAAAAAGAAAGTTATTGATTCATTGGCTCATTTTCAGGGCTCGGTGTCAGGGAAGAAGAGTTTGTCCTCATACTCTGCGAATTCAGGCGGGAGTAGGTCACCTAACAGAGAAGAAAATCCCTCATCTAAGTTGGTCTCCTCATCGTCTTCTTCTGGCGTGTATTCTCGTACTTTGTAATCTGGTGGTATGAGGTGCTGATTCATCTTGATCATTGTTAGCCTCTCCACATTTTTGGATGAGAGGCGGGTCCTTTTGCAAGTTACAATGTCACCGGCAGCACTGAAAATACGTTCAGAAGACACGCTTGCGAGTGGGCAAGACAAGTAGTTTATAGCCAGGTTGGAGATCTCTGGCCACAATTCTTTTTTCCCATGCCAATACGCCAATGGGTCACTATGAACAGAGACCTATGTTGAGTCATTCAGATAGTCCTGCACCATCGACTCAAGGTTCTCCACTGTTCCAACACTTTGCTTACTTTTTGCTGGGACCTTTTGAGAAGCAAACCCAAGCTGAGTTAGCCAATCCTCTTCTTCACACAATGTTACTGTTGTGTCTGGTGCAGATGATCCGGTTGCTGGTGTCTTTAACGGCTGAGAGGGAAAATCACTCACTTGTGCCACAGCTAAGCATGGGCTAATTTTGCGAATTCGTGGATTGCGAATTTGCATATTCACGAATTTGCAATCCGCAAAATCCGCGAACTCTCGCGAATTTGCAGATTTTTTTTTGTGTGTTCGCAAGGGTTTCTGCCAGTTCGCAAGGGTTTTGTTCCAGTTCGCAATTGCGAACTTACTTGTCGGCTCGCAACAGTTGTGACTATGTTGTTTCTACGTCTGGTTCATCGTCACAGGTTCACAGCACCCTTTGTTTCACCACTGCCACCCTCTGGTTCACCCATGCCACCCTCTGGTACATCACTGCCACCCTCTGGTTCATCAGTGTAGATTATGGGGCGGAAAAGCAAGCACACCTGCCCTGCTTCAACTGACATGAATTAATTTGGGGTTGATTAATGTGTCACTGAATTCAAACTTCCAGTCTGGCACCTGCTTCCTTATCTGTAATTTGCTTACTGTTGCAGTGCAATTTTTTTTCACAGGACCTTTGTGGCCTACTTGTAGCTATTCTATGAGCCTGCTGTGAGGGTCAGAGCAGGGTCATAGAATAGTTGCAAGTAGGCAACTGAACTCTGGAGGGGCCCCTCAGGAAACACTATAGGAAATGGTTACTAATGATGAGTTTGAACTTTTGCATTTGCTGAGTGCTTTCAGTTATGCAAAACTTGTTTTTCTGCAATTTCGCGGGATTCGCGGGGCGCGAATTTGCGCGAGATCGAATTCGGAAGCCGTGAATTTGTGCGAATATGCGATTTGTTTTTTGCAGCGTGTTAGTTCGCAAGGTTTTGTGCGTTTTAGCGAGCCGCTTGAAGCGCAACGGCGCAAAGTTAACCACGCGGTCGTTCACGGGCGCGGCCATCTTGTTTGCATGATGTATTTCCGTTTCAGGGCGCGATGTGTAATCTCGCAAAGTGTGCAGCTCCCTGGTACAAGTTTGCATGTGATCGCGAGGGAAATCTCGCGCGAACTTACCCATGCGGTCGTGAACGGGCACGGCCATCTTGTTTCTCATTCATTGCTATGGTTCTGGGCATGCTTTCTGTATCGTCTCTGAAACTCTGCTATCCTTTGCTTGTTTGAAGTTTCTTTTGATCTATTTTACTTATTATCTATCCCTCTATTTTTCTAGCTCTATATTTTTGTGTTTTCTGCTACTTTTGGTCAATTTTAAACTACTTTTTTAAACTCTTTTCTTTTCTTCTTCCCTATTCTATTTCTTCTTTATTATTTACCTTCCTTTCTGCCGAGACCATGGTAAAGGGAGCCGGGAAGCATCCTGAGAAGGGGAAGGGTCCCGCACCCCGTGCCTGGCTCCCCTGCGGGCGTTTGAGAAGGGGAGCAGGTCACAGCCCGGGAGATCTTCAGCGCAGAGGGGGTGGCAGCACTAGTTTTATATGTTCAGCGCTGCCTTCCCAGGACCATCATGGCAAGCGGCAAGATCGCTAGCGGGTACGGGATCCGGGAGCGCCGGAAGTGGTGGGAGAAGGTGTGCCAGGCCATGTACCAACACTCTCGGGTCCTGCGCACCTACAACCAGGCCACCCACCGTTGGACGGATCTCCTGGACGGGGAACGCGACTTGATCGACCTGCTCGGCCTTGAGATCCCCGGGCTTGGTGAGTAGTAGTAGCTTTTTCTTCACTACTCTGTTTTCTCCTGCTCTGTGTGTTATTATATTGCAAATTTTTGTTTTTTACCAAGAGCAATAATGCTTCTGATTACATTGTAGGTAAATTATATTTCAAAATCTTCTGTGCATTTCAGGTGCACTGCTCTCCTTCTCAGTAGCGTTGCTACTATGCTTATTTGTTTTCGATTTTGTGTTCATTTCATTGGCCTGAGAAATTATGTATGAATGTAGTTTAAAGAACTGCGTAATGCTAGACATTAAGGGTCAGATTTTTAATTACCGGCGCATCCCTGCAAAGTAGCAGGGATGCGCCAGTAATTTTGCGCCACGCCACCACCACCCTTGGTGCGCCGTATTTACAATGCGGCGCACCATGGGCCCAAAACGTCACCGAAGTGTTACGCATCTGTGCCTTAAAGGTGGCGCATTGCTGGAGTTGCGTCACAACGATGCCGCAGCTCCAGTAATGCTCTGGGGTGCCCTATATCCCCAATGCTGCGTCAAGCCATACGTCTGCTTCAAGCAGGCGCAGGGTTTGAGTCACGCATCATTGTCCTAAAAGTGACTGATTGAAATCTTGTAGATTTCCCACAGCCACTTTTAGGATGCGTTCCTGTGCAGGAACGCCCTCCCTTGCGCCGGAACGCCCCTGATGGCGCAGGGCTTTACAACGTGATGCATCTCCCATATGCGTCACGCTGTTAATATACGCCGCACCGTGGCGCCTCTTTTGTTCTGCCGCTGCGTCACAAAAGTCACGCAACAATGGAGAAAAAGAGCCGCAAGGGGCTTCTAAATCTGCCCCTACAGACTCACATCCAGTCCTTCCTTTGTACACCTGGCAATAAGAAGAAATAGTGGTGGTGGATTGATAGTTTGAGTATTTTAATGACTGGTTAATGTAGTAGGAAACTTTTTAGTGCTGTCGCTGATCTGCAATCACGATGGACTTTGTCTGTCACTTCGCGTGCTGCGGACTGCTGCCTGCCAGTCCTAGGCGAACCTTTTTAGTAGTTTGTTTAGTGAGTTACATAACTTTCCAAGTCGACGGTACGCAAATCAAGCAATACTAATATCGTAGTAGACCACATGAGATAGGTCAATATATCCCGTGGAATATTTGTCTATTTGCTATTTCGCCAAATAATTTTGTTATTGTTCTTTTGAAATGTTTGATTTGGTTGACAAATATCATCCATGTTTTCTGGTCTTTATTTCTTTCATGTGGTACATCAGCTCCCCCCAGGGGCAAGATGGCATTGGAGGAGGCTGCTGCTGCTTCTGAACAAGGCCAGGATCGGTCAGGCGAGGGCTCCTTTGCTGGCCACGGTACGTTTTAATTTTAATATAGAGTACCTATGTTTTCCTAGCGTTCCTCATTCGATTTTTTCTAAATCGTCTTTGATCTTCTTGTAGACTGTAACTAAATTCTTATCCTGCCTCGACTATGACTCCCTGTGGTATTACTAGATTATTCTTATTAGTCTGTCTGTGTAGCTAACTTAGATTGCACATTTGGCAAAAGGTGTAAAACGAAACTCCCATTCTAGTCAGCAATAGCTCTATGCACTGAGTGCAGTCCTCTGGGATTGTCCATAATGTCTTTTCAAGTCTTCTAAATGTTTATGCTTTGACAATTACCAACAATAAAAAGGTGAATGACCACCAAGAAAGAATAAAATACTACTTTACTTTTGGTTTGGCTAGGAGGACAATCCATACTACTACTGTTGCAGGGACAAATCTGCACAAACAGAACTATGGACACTGAATAGTGCATTGTTTATCAATTATAATAGGCGCAGGTAGACTTCCACATACCTCAGTGATATCAGACTTTGAAGAACCCCCAATCTCCTTACTGACTAGATAGTGTGGCAGAGTAATTTAGCTCCCGAATTCATCGATGATTGATCCCCAATGATGATTATCCAACGCAGGACAAGAGTTCGGAGTCAGAGTCCAGAAGTGTCAGAGGCATGGACTCATGCTTGCAAAATGCAAAACCTTTTGCTCATTCACTCATTACCAAAAACCACAGAGTCTAGGTAAGTTTTAAAGCTTTATTAAAATCAAAAATATTTATTAAAATCAAGCTTGTCATAAAACATAAACAGTTGAATAAAAATGGAAAGTGCTTATAGTGATTTATTTCACACATTTATTGTGGGCGAGCCGAGCCCTCACCTGGTTTGAACTTTCATTTTTCTTTTTGATGCTGAATCATTGGTCCCTTCGTCCTAGTTATGATGATTTGTTCTTAGAAGGGAAGCTTCTGTCTGTTATGAGAAAAATGGTGCGTGTTAAAAAGCAAGCATTCATCAGTTGTGCCAAAAAGTGCAGCAAGACAACACCCTTCCCTGGAAAAAGGGGCATTTTTACTTTAGAGTAGACAGTCACAAATTATTAGATTGGTTTCTGTATTCACATTTCTTCATTCCTAGACAAAATACTAGTCAGTGGTGTATGTATATGACATCTAACATTCTTAAATGTACTTTGTATGTGGAACATCTGGTGCTGGGCCCAGCGCGGAGGTGGAGGAAAGCTCTGGTGAGGAGGCGGTGCAAGTGCCAGACCAAACTGCTGTGCGAGTTGCCACGGTAGTGGCGGGCAGTGGTAAGCTCTTATATTCCTTACTTATTGAGATTGCAGACTGCATAGTGTGCTCCCCGTGAGAAAACGTAAGGTTTGTCCAGATGAGAGACATGAAGAAGAATGATTGACATATAGTTTGAATGGATGGATGCCTGGATCATGGTACTATCTGACTCTTAGCTAGCATATGTGTATCTAGAGAGAGTAGACGGTCACTGGATGAACTAAGTGTTACTTTGAAGAGCATGTAACTGCGCACCCGCACGTCCGTCCCAGTGTAGAAAAGGCAAGGAAAAGTAGTTGTAATTTTGTACGAATACAACCGTGAATAGTACCAGTAGTTTGTATTACAAGCACAGCCTATATCCGGCTATTACGATGGGCACTCACTACCTCTGTTAATAAGTTTAGTAGAACTCTGTCATTCATGTGTGGATGTATCACTGTTCACTCAATAAAAAGCAAAGCACCTAAAGTCATCCCATATGTAACCAAATGCATACCATGTGCAGTGATAGATAATCAGATTATTTATCTTCTTCATTTTCCTTTTCTAGTATTCATTGACACTGTAGGGTGAAAGTTAAATTAATTAAGCAGTAGCCATTGTAACAGAGTATTCCCAGTGCCACCCATAACAGAAAAGTAAGAGCATCACCACCTGCATGTACTGGACTGGTACAGTAACGCAAGTCTGTCTGACTCATCATGGCGGGCATCTGT
Source organism: Lissotriton vulgaris (assembly GCF_964263255.1). Classification (NCBI taxonomy): domain Eukaryota; kingdom Metazoa; phylum Chordata; class Amphibia; order Caudata; family Salamandridae; genus Lissotriton; species Lissotriton vulgaris. The sequence goes on along the minus strand of NC_141689.1, from coordinate 2,061,036,029 downwards.
TTTTCTCGGGTGCAAGTTGACTGCGCTGGCATTATGCCGCTTGCAGAAGTTAACGTACCAATTTTGCTAAACAAGAGAGAAGAAGAAGAATAAGACTAGTGGACTGTTATAGTCGACTCTAATGAAGTGAGTCCATAGTGCTCGTAGAATTGATTCCTTAAACTCCCACTAATGTTAGAGCAAGGATGAAGAAGTGGGAGGTTAGATAGATACTGGCCACAATAGTTATGTACTGCGCTTGCAAGTTGCTAGTTCTACTGTGACACAACTTTCTGCTGAATCATTTTGTGTTAATCTTAAAGAGCATTGGTTACAGACTAGGACTTTCTTTCTTCATATAGATGCTCCTTCCAAACCAACACGGAAGGAGCTGGCTAAAAGGGCCCGGCAACGGAGGCTGGAGGCGACTGTCGCCGAATATCGGCGGCTGGTGGCCCAGGAGGAGGGGGACACGCAGTTTACCACAACATCTACCGGGACAGTTGCATCCTCCTCCGCTCTCCCTGAGTCACCCAGTCAGCGCAGGTTTCCAGCGGTACGGAGCCGGGGTACCGCAGCCACCCGCCACCGCTGAGCATCAAAGAAATCAGCTGCCCCCCACAGCAGTTACAAAAAAAGGATGCACCGCCTTTCCCTGCGGGTCTTCTACCTCGAGCAGGAGCTCCTCAACACCAAAACCCTGCTCGAGACCCTCCGCAAGGAGCATGCCGACCTGGCCCGGAAAGTCAACAGTAGCAGCCAGCAGCAGGAGGAGACTGTCCCTTGCCCCTTTTTTAAAGACTTCTGGGGGGTGGGAATTGGGAGTTGGGTTTTTTGGACTTTTCACGGACATTCGTTGGGGTTAGGGAGTGGGGGTGGGTTGTGTGGGTCTTGCGGGAGATTATTTTTGTTAGGGATATAAATATACTTTAAACTTTATCTTTGCATACGTGTTTTTTTTACTGCTTTTGAGGCTGGTGGGTGGGGGTTTAACAGTAAGTTTGTTTTCCTGAAAATTAATTGCCCAATTGTTTTCAAAACTAAGTGCCTCTCACAAAGTAAGGGAATTCAATCAATAGTCCTAGGACTTTACTAGTACTAGCGTCAGTCTCTCGTCTCCCCAATTCTCCATTATACTTCCTCCCCCCAAACGCTTATCTTACCTGTTATTTGTGTTTGGAAATAGGGCTAGGCACAGGGCTGGCTGCACGGCAAATGGCGATTAAGGTTGGCAATCCTGGGCGGATGAAATGTCATCATTGCGGTGGTACTAGTGGTGTTACACAGTGGCAGTAGCAGCATCTGAAAAAAAAGAAAATGAAACCTTGTTTGTCCTTACCGTAGCATTAGAATGGTACAATAGAGAATATAGCAGGTGACAGTACACTAGAACAGTGCCACAATGTAGCCTAACAAATGGTAAAGTATTGAAAGTATAACTAGTACTTGCGTTGAATTTCTTTGACATTGGCTACTACTACAAGAAATAGTACCGAAGGTGAAGGACACAGCAGCGTAATAATTTGCCACGTCTAGGAGGAGGATGTTCTTGATGACCAATCAAGTTGATGGCGCACATGAAAATCTGCTTTCATTTGCCAATAGTGACTGAGTGTCAAGCTGAGTAAGAATAGATTATATCCTCGGATTCCTTCACCAGCCTGTTGCTATGACCTTATCCTCCCCAGCAAGTGTGTGGAATTATTGCTGTCATTTAGTCACACATCAATCAAAACCACACAGCCCGGAGGAAGAGGGTTAGGGTTTGGAAAATGGATGGGAATGGGGGATTTTGGTAAAGTTTTGTTGAGAGAAGAAAAAAAAAGCACAGCATGGACAAACAATAATTGAAGAAATCTTTGGGTACAAAGCTAACCATAAATCTTTTAAGTGACATAAAGGAAGTGCATGCACTACTGCATGCATGGTTACTGAAAAGTAAGTAGTACTTTCGACACCCGTGAATGAAAGAATGAGACAGTACAGGGCTGCAGTACTAATTATACGTTTTCATTTGCCTATCTCTGCCCTCAGAGAAACACTTCTTACATTAAATTAGTTTTAAAAATAGTACAAGTAAAACCTATAGAATGGCTGTAGGGATGAATTTATAAGCAGAGATCAAAGAAATGCAGAGTCACACTCATAGAAGTTCACAGCAATAACAGTACCTAAAAGATAATTAGAAAAGAACGGATACTGTATCTGTATGTTGTTGTAGTTGTCATGTTGAATTTGGTAAGTTGCATGCATCAAACCATTCTTCTTATTAGCGGGACTCCTCCATTCCAGCTGACGCTCCGTCCATCAATGTTGGTGACCAGAAGACACCCTGCCCACTGCCTGCCTGGCGGATGCTGAATTGCGGCTCGATAATGTGAAGCCTGACTTCATCCTTTTTTTCCTTTTTCACAGACTGAAACCCGGCCTGTAATTATTGATGGAAAAACAGGAAGTGATATTAGAACACCACTGACAAATAAATATAAGGTATGCACGCTGTGTAGTGTAAAAAGTCACACTTTGAGTTTCCTAATAGACAGTACAATATTTTTGAAAGTACGTCTCCTTTTGAAGGATAAATAAGTATGGGTGAATTAATTTAGCGGATCTTTCCCCTCAAGCTAGGTGTATGGTATTGTAAACTGTGTTTTAGAACAAAATTAGACCTTCCCAGCAGTGCTCCCAGACCCTTACTAAACCCAGTCGCAAAAATGTAGAAGACCCTCAATCAGATCTCAAAAAACGAGGCCTAGTAGAAAAATGGTGACAAAACGTACTTTGAATGTAAAGTAGGCCCAAAAATCCCCCCTTACCTACTGTGGATTGTATTCAAACCACTTGCGAGCAAGCAAAAGTATCCATACCCAGCATCGCTCCAAGACTCGCAAACCCCCCCACAAACAGCCCCCCGCCCAAACACATGCAATACAATACTGCTAACCCTAACTAGCCCTAAGGTAAGAATAGTGGCAAACGCTTTCTTTAACTAGGACAAATCCCCCCTTTCCCACCATGGATTTTCTTCAAATCACTTGCAACCAAAATTACACATTCCCACAAGTGCTCTAAGACCCCAGAACCCAGTTGCAAAAATCTAGAACACCCCCAAACACATGGAATACTGCTGCTAGTGCTAACCCTATCCCACCCTAAGTTACAAAAAGTGCCAAAAGGCTTTTCAGCATGGATTTAATCCAAACCACTTTTATCCGGTATTAGACCTTCGCAGCAATGCCCCAAGACCCGCCAACCCACCTGCAAAAAAGCACAACACCCCCAAACAGGCAAAAAGCCAAAATGGAAAATCTCATACTTACAATATTTTTCAGCCTTCTTTCAATTCTGTCCAAACGCACTGTGCAGCTAGGCCCTAACTCCCCTTTTCCACCATGGATTTCCTGAAAAACAAATGCAATCAAAATTAGACTGTGCCAGCAGTGCTCCCAGACCGCAAAACCCACCCACAAACATCAGGAAGCCCCCCAAACAGGCCCCCGAAAACATGATAGTGAGCAAAAAGACAAAAACCTTTTCAAGTCTGATTTTTGCCAAACCACTTTTATCCGGTATTAGACCTCCCCAGCAATGCCCCAAGACCCGCCAACCCACCCGCAAAAAAGCACAACACCCCCAAACAGGCAAAAAGCAAAAAATGGAAAATCTCATACTTACAAAATTTTTTGCCCTTCTGTCCAAACGCGCTGTGCAGCTAGGTCATGACTCCACTTTTCTACCATGGATGTCCTAGAAAACAAATGCAATCAACATTAGACTGTGTCAGCAGTGCTCCCAGACCCAGAAACCCACCCACAAACACCAGGAAGCCCCCCAAACAGGCCCCCGAAAACATGATAGTGAGCAAAAAGGCAAAAACTTTTTCAAGTCTGATTTTCGCCAAACCACTTTTATCCGGTATTAGACCTTCCCAGCAATGGCCACAGAGCCGTCAACTCACCCGCAAAGAAGTAGAACACCCCCACAAGTGCAGAGTCTTTCTTCATTGGGCATAATCCAGCCCTCTGCTTTGAGGGAAATAGGAGTCTGGAGGAGGAGGATAGAGGAGCATGTTCTTGTGAACCTGAGGAATGCAGACTGCGGCACCTTCAAATCAATAAGCAAATAAGTGAAGACAGTTCTGCTGATGGGCTTGTTTTTGTGATTAGGTGATTAAAGTTTTTATTTATATTGACTTTGCAAAACAAAGAAAGACATACACACAGGAATAAAAGTGAATAAGGACAAAAAAGAAAGTTATTGATTAATTGGCTCATTTTCAGGGCTCGGTGTCAGGGAAGAAGAGTTCGTCCTCATACTCTGCGAATTCAGGCGGGAGTAGGTCACCTGACAGAGAAGAAATTCCCTCATCTAAGTTGGTGTCCTCCTCGTCTTCTTCCGGCGTGTATTCTCGTACTTTGTAATCTGGTGGTATGAGGTGCTGATTCATCTTGATCATTGTTAACCTCCCCACATTTTTGGGCGAGAGGCGGGTCCTTTTGCAAGTTACAATGCCACCAGCAGCACTGAAAACACGTTCAGAAGACACGCTTGTGAGTGGGCAAGACAAGTCGTTTATAGCCAGGTTGGAGATCTCTGGCCATAATTCTTTTTTCCCATGCCAATACACCAATGGGCCATCATGAACATAGACCTCTGTTGAGTCATTCAGATAGTCCTGCACCATAGACTCAAGGTTCTCCACAGTTCCTGCACTTTGGTTACTTTTTGCTGGGACCTTTTGAGAACCAAACCCAAGCTGAGTTAGCCAATCCTCTTCTTCACACAATGTTATTGTTGTGTCTGGTGCAGATGATCCGGTTGCTGGTGTCTTTAATGGCTGAGAGGTTACTTCTGCCACAGCCACAGGTGCAGAAGTGGATTCTTTTGACTCCGGATAGCCTGCTGATGCTGATGTACTGCCTTTACTTCAATTTCCTGCCATTCTCTTTCAAACCTCATGGCTGACAGAGCTAGCCAACGTTTGTACTTTAGAACTTCTGTGTCACCAAAAGGAAAGAATGCTCTGCCTGCCAGTGCCTTTTTGTAGCGTGGATCCAGAATAGTAGCACAAATGTAATTCTGTTCTATGTGGATCTTTTGAAGACGTTCGTCGCAAAGTAGGCGCTGTAATAATGTCGCCACCAAATCAAAAGCTTCTTGCTTTTCTTCATCTTTTTGAAACATAGAAGACACCGCCTTCAGTTGGTGCTCTAGCATGCGCAACAATGGGATAGCTTTTCCCAAATTACAGTCCTCCCTGCTGACTGCACGCGTGAAGACCTCAAAAGGACGAAGCATGTCTGTCAGGCTTTTAACTAGCTCCCATTGATCCGCATCTAGCCTCAGGTCCTTCATAGCTGTACCCACTGTAAAGAAATACTGATCGACTACAGTAAACTGCTCATACAGAAGCTCAAGCATGTAGAAGGTTGAGTTCCAAGGTGTTGCCACCTCCTGGATGACTGCTGTCACTGGCAGCCGACGTTCATGTAGCAGACCCCTCAGATGCTTCCAAGGCCTTAAAAGAATAGCTGAAATGTGTGCACATTCTTCGGCAGGTGGTCAGTACCTCGCACACTGGACTTTTTCTTCACTCAAGAATTTTTTAACAACCAGGTTTATACAGTGCGCCAAACACGTCACTCTGAAATAGTTACACATATCCATGGCCTCAACTACATTGGTGCCATTATCCGTGGAAACATAACCAATCTTGCGTTTTTTTGGGGACAGCCATTGAAAGACCTTTGTGTTAAACTCCAGCAAAATGTTTTCTCCTGTATGACTTGTCTCCATGCCAAACATGGCTAGTGTTGCATGTTTCCGAGCAGCTTTAAAAACATTGTCCGGGTCAACACCTGCCCTTAGCTTTGCTGTAACTCCTGAAAAAGGGACCCAATGTGCAGTGATGCACATGTAATCAGTGCCTGCGCCACTGGTCCACATGTCTGTTGTCAGATGTATAGTGTGAACAGCACTCTTCTGCAAAGCTGCCCCAATCACCTCCAGCACATCTGCATGTAGTGCTGGAACCGCAACTCTGGCAAAATAGAACCGGCTAGGAACCTTCCATTTAGGGGAGAGCGTTGCCACTAATTCAAGAAAACCAACCCCTTCCACAAAAGAGAGAGGGAGAAGGTCCAGAGCTAGCATTTTAGCCAGATTAGTGTTATATAGACGCGCCATTGGGTGGTTGCATTCAAATGGTGCTTCTGAAGAAAACATGCTTCTAATGGTGGGCTGGACCATGATTTTATGGGATGATGATGATGACTTCTTTGACCCAGTTACGCTCTGTGATGATGAACTTTTTCACATTGGTGTCTCACTCTCTCCCACACTCTTAGTGTGGCTCACAGGGGGTGTGCTGCTGACAGGGGTACTGGGAGTAAGTGAAGAAATGTTTGACGATTCTTCCTCCTCGTCATCATCAGATGAAACATCAAAGTATACAGTTTGTTGACTTCCAAATCGGGCTTCCTTGATCTCCTTTAGGTGCGCATGCCATTGGACAGGTGCTGTCTCTCAAGATGACCACTCTGGCCTCCGGTACCATAGTTGGTACCAAGCTTACCACGACTAACTGCAAGCTTACTAATGCTACAAATGGCTATGTTTTCCCTTGTTGTGCAAACACTAAAGAAGTCCCAAACTGCGGACTTCAAATGTCTGTGGGGGGCGGAGGAAGCGATACTGGTCATGCTGCTAATGCCAGATGAAGTGGAGGATGTGTGTTGCCGAACTTTACTAAGTTGTGCACTTGCACCACCACTAATTGAGGTCGAGGTGGATGGAGGTCCCTTCTGGCGAGAAAAAAATATGGAAGCGGTAGGTGGTGGTGTACTAGTTAACTTCAATGATGGTGGTCCCATTGCCTCCTCGACGACAACATCACGCTCAGCAGCTTTTCGGGCTAGGGTTAAAATGTATGTTTGCTGCATGCCCGCTAAGGCTGGAGTGGCATGTATGATGACTGCGTCGGCAGAGTCTTCATCAGCAGGAGTAGTATACGCCACTTCTTCTTCAGTACCACACTCCATAAGTACGAGAGTTTCGGGGACCTTCCTTTTACGCATAGCTACCTTTGTCAGATCATGGTGTGCATCCCTCTCAGACGGCTGTGGTGGTTCCCAATTTAGATCCATATCATCAGAAGAAAGGGGGCTTGAAGAAGATGTAGACACCATCCTTGATCTTTTCCTTGCTAGGGATGTGGAAGACAATGAATGATCAGGAGGAGTGGCTTCCTCAAATGATACCTCGGCTTGAATGTCGATTTCCTGATGTGCCCCTACTTCGGGAGGAACAACTATTGTGGGAACTTGTGCCGCTCCATGCACCTCTGCTTGCGCATCTCCTTGCGCTGCCTCTCCTTCCACATGTACTTGGGCTTGTACTTGCACATGTGGTTGTTGTTGCGGCTGTGGTTGTTGAACACTCGTCAGATGAGTTACAACAACCTGTGTTGATTGAGGGACATTGCTGCTACTTTCTTGCGATGAGCCAACATCACTGGTCGATGGTGATTGAACAACTAGACTGGCTGCCTCTGTAGCACTGAAGGGCTTGGACGTAAGTTGGTGTGGTGGTGGTGGCACTGAGCCAAATGGAGCGGGGGTGCTGCTCCCAGCTGGGTCCCCAGCAGACCCCACTGCTGCTGTAGGCGTACTTTATTTTTCCAAAAAAAATGCGGCGGTCGGCACACCAGTCTCCTTGGTAAGTGGCGCCACTTGCTTCTTCTGCTCCTTACTGGCAACTTTCTTGCTAGAGGAGCTACGGGGAACTTTTTTTGGGGCCATCTTCTTCAGATGTCAGAACAGCAGGCCGCAGTTGCACGAGTTGCAGAGTTGACTTGTCTGTGGCCACACGTGACGTCGCGTGACGTTATGCTGCACACAGCGCTGCCGGACTTCTTCCAGGCACTGGTGGTTCTGTTGTGCACCTAAAAGCAATGAAAGACAGAGGAACATCAGTTATACACCCCAAAAAATCGAAAAACACAAAACCTCAGCACAATCCCATGCCATCCATGCCCTCAATGATGTTTAAATTCAAGACACCCCACAGAAAGACTAGACCAATGCACCACTCACTACCTCTAGGCAAAATACCCCAACAGCTGCCCAAAAAATCGAAAAACACACAAAAATCAGCACAATCCCATGCCATCCATGCCCTCAATGATGTTTAAATTCAAGACACCACCACAGAAAGTCTAGACCCATGCACCACTGAGTACCCCTGGGCATAAAGGATGAAAGCTAGGAAAAATGGGTGCAGGCCTGAGAACACTGCCTGACTTCAAAATGGCCCTTGCCCCCCAGCACATGGCCAGGGCCTGCCTGTACCAGCACTCACTCAAAATGGCCCCCACCCACATGGCCAGTCCCCAAGAGCAGCCAAAAAAATCGAAAAACACACAAAAATCAGCACAATCCCATGCAATCCATGCCCTCCATGATGTTTACATTCAAGACACCCCACAGAAAGACTAGGCCCATGCACCACTCACTACCCCTGGGCAAAAGGCCCCAACAGAAGCCCAAAAAATCGAAAAACACACAAAAATCAGCACAATCCCATGCCATCCATGCCCTCAATGATGTTTAAATTCAAGACACCCCACAGAAAGACTAGGCTCATGCACCACTCACTACCCCTGGGCAAAAGGCCCCAACAGCAGCCCAAAAAATCGAAAAACACACAAAAATCAGCACAATCCCATGCCATCCATGCCCTCAATGATGTTTAAATTCAAGACACAAGACTAGGCCCATGCACCACTCACTACCCCTGGGCATAAAGGATGAAAGCTTGGCAAAATGGGTGCAGGCCTGAGAACACTGCCTGCCTTCAAAATGGCCCCTTGCCCCCCAGCACATGGCCAGGGCCTGCCTGTACCAGCACTCAAAATGGCCCCCACCCACATGGCCAGTCCCCAACAGCAGCCAAAAAAAACAAAAAACACACAAAAATCACCACAATCCAAAGCCATTCATGCCCTCCATGATGTTTACATTAAAGAGACCCCACAGAAAGATTCAGTCCATGCACCACTGAGTACCCCTGGGCAAAAGGCCCCAACACCACCCCCAAAAATCGAAAAACACACAAAAATCACCACAATCCAATGCCATCCATGCCCTCAATCATGTTCAAATTCAAGACACCCCACAGAAGACTAGGCCCATGCACCACTGAGTACCCCTGGGCATAATGGATGAAAGCATCGCAGACTGGGTGTAGGCCTATGGCACAACAAAGCACACTGCCTGGCTACAAAATGGCCCCTAGACCCTCACCCACATGGCCAGGCCCTGCCTGGACCAGGCCTCAAAATGGCCCCCACCCACATGGACAGGCCCCAACACCACCCAAAAAGTCGAAAAGCACACAAAAATCACCACAATCCAATGCCATCCATGCCCTCAATCATGTTCAAATTCAAGACACCCCACAGAAAGACTAGGCCCATGCACCACTGAGTACCCCTGGGCATAATGGATGAAAGCATGGCAGACTGGGTGCAGGCCTATGGCACAACAAAGCACACTGCCTGGCTTCAAAATGGCCCCTAGATCCCCACCCACATGGCCAGGCCCTGCCTGGACCAGGCCTCAAAATGGCCCCCACCCACATGGACAGGCCCCAACACCACCCAAAAAGTCGAAAAACACACATAAATCACCACAATCCAATGCCATCCATGCCCTCCATGATGTTTACATTAAAGAGACCCCACAGAAAAACTTGGTCCAAGCACCACTGAGTACCCCTGGGCAAAAGGGCCCAACAACAGCCCAAAAATCGAAAACCACACAAAAATCAGCACAATCCCATGCCATCCATGCCCTCAATGATGTTTAAATTCAAGACACAAGACTAGGCCCATGCACCACTCACTACCCCTGGGCATAAAGGATGAAAGCTAGGCAAAATGGGTGCAGGCCTGAGGAACGCTGCCTGCCTTCAAAATGGCCCCTTGCCCCCCCAGCACATGGCCAGGGCCTGCCTGTACCAGCACTCAAAATGGCCCCCACCCACATGGCCAGTCCCCAACAGCAGCCAAAAAAATCGAAAAGCACACAAAATCAGCACAATCCCATGCCATCCATGCCCTCCATGATGTTTACATTAAAGAGACCCCACAGAAAGACTCAGTCCATGCACCATTCACTACCCCTGGGCAAAAGGCCCCAACAACAGCCCAAAAATTCCAAAATTGTAGTTGCAGCAACTGTAATGCCCCAAACAAACTTACTTGTGAAATTTCTAATCCAAAAGTGATCCAAAGAAAGTCAAAAAGGCCTCAAATCCAAATATCCAGCAGCACCCACAAAAAGTAATCCTTCCAGGTCAAGATACAAATGAAAGTGACCAGCACATGAAGAAAGCACTGGGAGGAGCCTGCTGGACAGGAACAGGAAGTTGGAGACTGTGGGGCACTTCCTTCCTCCCACCCCCGCACCCCCCAAAATGGACTCCTTGCAAAAATAAATGCAGGCAAATGTCAACCTGAGGAGTTATTCTGATAAAATCATCATTTTCAGAAGTTTTATGCTGCTTTCTGGTGGATTTCTTGTGCAGAATTGCAAATTTTGCAATTTCGCGAGTGCGAGATTGTTGCTGCCTGCCGCATCTACGTGTTCCCAATTGCGAACTCTCGCGACGCGTGCTGTGCAAAGTGGCAAGCCGCGATGATGTAATCGCGGTTGCCAAACTCCCACGGGATCCCGCAGCAAGATCCAAAATGGCACAGCACACGCAAAAACAACTCTGCAAACGCTGAATGATGGTAAGTGAACGCCGCGCGCCGCAATACACCAAGCAAAAAAATCAGCTGCGTGCGAATTTGCGGATTTTCGGCAAATTCGCGAGAGTTCGCGGATTGCGAATTTGCCGAAAATCCGCAAAATCCGCGAGCGGAACGGATTTTACGCCCATGCTTAGCCACAGCGACAGGTGCAGAAGTGGATTCTTTTGACTCCAGATGACCTGCTGATGCTGATGTACTGCCTTTTCCTTCAATTTCCTGCCGTTCTCTTTCAAACCTCATGGCTGACAGAGCTGGCCAACGTTTGTACTTTGAAACTTCTGTGTCACCAAAAGGAAAGAATGCTCTGCCTGCCAGTGCCTTTTTGTAGCGTGGATCCAGAATAGTAGCACAAATGTAATGCTGTTCTGTGTGGATCTTTTGAAGACGTTCATCGCAAAGTAGGCGCTGTAATAATTTCTCCGCCAAATCAAAAGCTTCTTGCTTTTCTTCATCTTTTCGGAACGTAGAAGACACCGCCTTCAGTTGGTGCTCTAGCATGCGCAACAATGGGATAGCTTTTCCCAAATTACAGTCCTCCCTGCTGACTGCACGCGTGAAGACCTCAAAAGGACAAAGCATGTCTGTCAGGCTTTTAACTAGCTTCCATAGCTCCGCATGTATCCTCAGGTCCTTCATAGCTGTACCCTGTGTAAAAAAATACTGATTGACTACCGTACACTGCTCATACAGACGCTCGAGCATGAGGAAGGTTGAGTTCCAACGTGTTGCCACCTCCTGGATGAGTGCTTTCACTGGCAGTCGACATTCATGTAGCAGGCCCCTCAGATGCTTCAGGGCCTTAAAAGAATGGCTGAAATGTGTGCACATTCTTCGGCAGGTGGTCAGTAACTCGCACACTGGACTTTCTTCACTCAATAATTTTTGAACAACCAGGTTTATACAGTGTGCCAAACATGGCACTCTGAAATAGTTACCCATATCCATGGCCTTATCTACATTTGCACCATTATCCGTGGAAACATAACCAATCTTGCGTTTTTTTGGGGACAGCCTTTGAAAGACCTTTGTGTAAAACTCCTGCAAAATGTTTTCTCCTGTATGACTTGTCTCCATGCCAAACATGGCTAGTGTTGCATGTTTCCGAGCAGCTTTAAAAACGTTGTCCGGGTCAACACCTGCCCTTAGCTTTGCTGTAACTCCTAAAAAAGAGACCCAGTGTGCAGTGATGCACATGTAATCAGTGCCTGCACCACTGGTCCACATGTCTGTTGTCAGATGTATAGTGTGAACAGCACTCTTCTGCAAAGCTGTCTCAATCACCTCCAGCACATCTACATGTAGTGCTGGAACCGCAACTCTGGCAAAATAGAACCGGCTAGGAACCTTCCATTTAGGGCAGAGCGTTGCCACTAATTCAAGAAAACCAACCCCTTCCACAAAAGAAAAAGGGAGAAGGTCTAGATCTAGCATTTTAGCCTGCTTAGTGTTATACAGACGCGTCATTGGGTGGTTGCGTTCAAATGGCGCATCTGAAAACAACATGCTTCTAATGGTGGGCTGGACCATGATTTTACGGGATGATGATGATGATGACTTCTTAGACCCAGTTACGCTCGTTGATGATGAACCTTTTCGCATTGGTGTCTCACTCTCTCCCAAACTCTTAGTGTGGCTCACAGGGGGTGTGCTGCTGACAGGGGTACTGGGTGTAAGTGAAGTGTTTGACGCTTCTTCCTCCTCGACATCATCAGATGAAACTTCAACGGATAGAGTTTGTTGACTTGCAATTCGGGCTTCCTTGATCTCCTTTAGGTGCGTATGCCATTGGACAGTGTGCTGTCTCTCAAGATGACCTCTTTGGCCTCCGGTACCATAGTTGGTACCAAGCTTACCACGACTAACTGCAAGCTTACAAATGCTACAAATGGCTATGTTTTCCCTTGTTGTGCAAACACTAAAGAAGTCCCAAACTGCGGACTTCAAATGTCTGTGTATTGGACGCTGAGAAGGCCTTCGACCGCGTGGCTTGGTCTTTTTTGTGGGACAACTTGAAGAGTCGAGGTTTTGGGCCTGAGATTATCAAATCAGTACAGGTTCTGTATCAGCATCCGGTAGCCCGCATCAGTACCATGGACTTGGAATCGGCGGCAGTACAAATTTGTAGGGGGACTAGACAGGTGTGTCCCTGTTCCCCCTTACTATTTGCTTTATACATTGAGCCTTTCTTAAGAATGTTGGACTCTAATATCCATATAATCCCGTTAAAGGTTCATATATACCAGGTGAAGGTGTTGGCAGTGGTCACGACCAAACCTACCATGGCAATGCAGGCTATAGAGCAATTAGCGTTAGAATTTGGTAAATCTTCAGGATACAAGCTGAATTCGGCAAAAACCCAGCAACTTAGTATAAATATACCAAGCTACACTGATTCTAGATTATGTCAGGAGGTGGTATATTTGGGAGTCAGGTTACGAGCTTGTACAACTTCTTTACTTAAAGCTAATTGGGACCAGCTCCTAGTCGGTGTTCGGAAAAAATTAGATCAGGCAGAATGCTTATATCTTTCATTAGTATGACGATGTAACCTATTAAAAATGCTGATCCTTCCTCAAATTTTATATTTTTTCCGATGTATACCCCTAGAAGTTCCTAAGACTAGTTTTGGAACAACTGCAGGCAATATGTATGCGCTTTATGTGGTTTGGAGGAAAAGCACGAAGGGCTAGGCGCTTTATGATTCTGCCAAGAAATGTGGGGGGCTGGTCGGTACCAGACTTTACACTTTATTACTATGCTTGTATGTTGCAAGGAATGGTAATTTTATTAACCGGCAAGGGTACAGCAAGACTTGCAGATTGCCCTTCGATTTATCAAATGCTGCTGGGGGTAAAAGTTAAAAATTGTCTATTCAAGCACCTAGAACAAAGTTATTACAAACACACCTGTTTTAAGATAATGGTAGCTGCATATAAGGTCTGGCATATAGTTAGGGGTCTACTGGGGCTTGGAAAAATAACATGGTACACTCCATTCTCATCGTCGTTCTTCTTACCTGTAGATGTGTGGGATAGAATAGTATATAATTGGCGGGAGAAAGGCATTAGAGTGGTGGGTGACCTGTATGATGCTAGTTATTGCAAATCTTTTGAACAACTACGAGAACAATATTCTCTCCCTAGAGAGCATTTCGTAAAATATCTACAGATTTGCAACTGTTTAAAGGGTATTGGGAGTAGTTTTAAACCAAATTCATTGATCGAGGATATTATTAAAGGGGTAAAGATTGGAGTTCTATATAAGCATTTGTTAGACACTAAAGAAAACGATATTGAGCAACAGAATAGTAAATGGTGTGTTAAACTAGGCAGAAAGGGCATTCAAAGAGAAATTTCATTAGATATGGCTAAAGATTTATTCTTGCCTGCAAAGTTGGTGACGCAACATTTTAAATCAATCTATAATTTATATTATACCCCAGACAAGGTGTCCAAATGGTCGGGAGATGCAATAGGGAAATGTTTTCGTTGTGGGTTTGCCTCAGCGGATGATGTTCACATTTTTTATACATGTATTGTATTAGCTCCCTTGTTGCCTCAGATAGAAAAATGTGTTTCGGCAATTGTGGGTAGTCAGATACAATTATCAGCAACGCAGATATTATTGGGTGTTGAAATAGGCATATTGAGTACTAACATTCCGAAGAAGCACGTCAAATTAATTTTCTTAATAACTGCAGTGTATAGGCTGTGTATTGCATCTGCATGATTGCAACAGGAACCGCCTGCTTTTGAAGTTTGGCGGTCTCGTTTTTTTTCGATACACAATATGGAGTACAGCCTTTATGCTTTAAAGGGCTCCCGCAGAAGGAAGATCGGGGAACAGATTTGGGGATTAGTTACTAATTATTTTGAGATGTAAGACGAGATTTTAGGGGATTGTTTATAATTTTTTGCTGGCCCTCATGAAATGTATATCTAACAACTGGGTTTCTTTTTCTTGTGTTTTTTTAATTCTTTTTATATTCTTGTATTGTATGTATCAAAATGACATGACCTGGATATGTACTTGCTCGACAAAATGTCTCCTTTTGTCTTCTTCTCTTTGTGGTGTTGTACCAACCGACTCATGTGTTTTTGCATAAATAAATTTAAAAAAAAATGTCTGTGGGGGGCGGAGGAGGCGATACTGGGCATGCTGCTAATGCCAGATGAAGTGGAGGATGTGTGTTGCCAAACTTTACTACGTTGTGCTCTTGCAGCAGCACCACTAATTGAGGAAATGGAGGTCGAGGTGGATGGAGGTCCCTTCTGGCGAGAAAATAATATGGAAGCGGTAGGTGGTGGTGTACTAGTTAACTCCTATGATGGTGGTCCCATTGCCTCCTCGTCAACAACATCACGCTCCGCAGCTTTTCGGGCTAGGGTAAAAATGTCTGTTTGCTGCATGCCCTCTGAGGCTGGAGTGGTGTGTATGATGACTGAGTCATCGTCGTGAGAGTCTTCATCAGCAGGAGTAGTATACGCCACTTCTTCAGCTTCATCATCACACCCCATAACTATGAGTCTTTCGGGGACCTTCCTTTTACGCTTAGCTACCTTTGTCAGATCATGGTGTGCCTCACTCTCAGACGGCAGTGGTGGTTTCCAAGTTGGATCCATATCATCAGAAGGAAGGGGGCTTGAAGAAGATGTAGACACCATTCTTGATCTTTTCCTTGCTAGGGATGTAGAAGACAATGAATGATCAGGAGGAGTGGCTTCCTCAAATGATACCTCGGCTTGAATGTCGATTTCCTGATGTGCCCCTACTTCGGGAGGAACAACTATTGTGGGCACTTGTGCCCCTCCATGCACCTCTGCTTGCGCATCTCCTTGCGCTGCCTCTCCTTCCACATGTACTTGGGCTTGTACTTGCACATGTGGTTTTTGTTGCGGCTGTGGTTGTTGAACACTCGTCAGATGAGTTACAACAACCTGTGTTGATTCAGGGACATTGCTGCTACTTTCTTGCGATGAGCCAACATCACTGGTCGATGGTGATTGAACAACTAGACTAACTGCCTCTGCAGCACTCAAGGGCTTGGACTTAAGTTGGCGTGGTGGTGGTGGCACTGAGCCCAATGGAGCGGGGGTGCTGCTCCCAGCTTGGTCCCCAGCAGGTCCCGCTGCTGCTGCAGGAGTACTTTTTTTTTTATTCCCAAAAAATGTGGCAGGCGGCACACCAGTCTCCTTGGTAACTTGCTTCTTCTGCTCCTTACTGGCAACTTTCTTGCTAGAGGAGCTACGGGGAACTTTTTTTGGGGCCATCTTCTTCAGATGTCAGAACAGCAGGCCGCAGTTGCACGAGTTGCAGAGTTGTCTTGTCTGTGGCCACACGTGATGTCACGTAACCTTATGCTGCACACATCGCTGCAGGACTTCTTCCTGGCACTGGTGGTTCTCTTGTGCACCTAAAAGCAATGGAAGACAGAGGAACATCAGTTATACACCCCATAAAGTCGAAAAACACATAAAAATCACCACAATCCCATGCCACCCATGCCCTCAATGATGTTTAAATTCAAGACACCCCACAGAAAGTCTAGGCCCATGCACCACTGAGTACCCCTCGGCATAAGGGATGAAAGCTAGGCAAAATGGGTGCAGGCCTGAGAACACTGAATGCCTTCAAAATGGCCCCTTGCCCCCCAGCACATGACCAGGGCCTGCCTGTACAAGCACTCAAAATGGCCCCCACCCACATGGCCAGTCCCCATCAACACCCCAAAAAATCGAAAAACACAAAAAAATCAGCACAATCCCATGCCATCCATGCCCTCCATGATGTTTACATTCAAGACACCCCACAGAAAGACTAGGCCCATGCACCACTCACTACCCCTGGGCATAAAGGATGAAAGCTAGGCAAAATGGGTGCAGGCCTGAGAACACTGCCTGCCTTCAAAATGGCCCCTTGCCCCCCAGAAAATGGACAGGGCCTGCCTGTACAAGCACTCAAAATGGCCCCCACCCACATGGCCAGTCCCCAACAGCAGCCAAAAAAATGAAAAAACACACAAAAATCAACACAATCCCATGCCACCCATACCCTCCATGATGTTTACATTAAAGAGACCCCACAGAAAGACTAGGCCCATGCACCACTCACTAACCCTGGGCAAAAGGCCCCAACAGCAGCCAAAAAAATCGAAAAACACACACAAATCAGCACAATCCCATGCCATCCATGCCCTCCATGATGTTTACATTAAAGAGACCCCACAGAAAGACTCAGTCCATGCACCACTCACTACCCCTGGGCAAAAGGCCCCAACAGCAGCCAAAAAAATAGAAAAACACACAAAAATCAGCACAATCCCATGCCATCCATGCCCTCCATGATGTTTAAATTCAAGACACCCCACAGAAAGACTAGGCCCATGCACCACTCACTACCCCTGGGCATAAAGGATGAAAGCTAGGCAAAATGGGTGCAGGCCTGAGAACACTGCCTGCCTTCTAAATGGCCCCTTGCCCTCCAGGACATGGCCAGGGCCTGCCTGTACCAGCACTCAAAATGGCCCCGACCCACAAGGCCAGTCCCCAACAGCAGCCAAAAAAATCGAAAAACACACAAAAATCAGCACAATCCCATGCCATCCATGCCCTCAAAGATGTTTAAATTCAAGACACCCCACATAAAGACTAGGCCCATGCACCACTCACTACCCCTGGGCATAAAGGATGAAAGCTAGGCAAAATGGGTGCAGGCCTGAGAACAGTGCCTGCCTTCAAAATGGCCCCTTGCCTCCCAGCACATGGCCAGGGCCTGCCTGTACCAGCACTCAAAATGGCCCCCACCCACATGGCCAGTCCGAACAACACCCCCAAAAAGTCGAACAACACATACAAGTCACCACAATCCCATGCCATCCATGCCCTCAATGATGTTTAAATTCAAGACAGCCCACAGAAAGTATAGGCCCATGCACCACTGAGTACCCCTGGGCATAATGGATGAAAGCTAGGCAAAATGGGTGCAGGCCTGAGAACACTGCATGCCTTCAAAATGGCCCCTTGCCCCCCAGCACATGGCCAGGCCCTGCCTGTACCAGTACTCAAAATGGCCCCCACCCACATGGCCAACCCCATCAACACCCCAAAAAATCGAAAAACACACAAACATCAGCACAATCCCATGCCATCCATACCCTCCATGATGTTTAAATTCAAGACACCCCACAGAAAGACTAGGGCCATGCACCACTCACTATCCCTGGGCAAAAAGGCCCCAACAGCAGCCCAAAAAATTGAAAAACACAAAACAATCTGCACAATCCCATGCCATCCATGCCCTCCATGATGTTTACATTAAAGAGACCCCACAAAAAGACTCAGTCCATGCACCACTCACTAACCCTGGGCAAAAGGCCCCAACAGCAGCCGAAAAAATCGAAAAACACACAAAAATCAGCACAATCCCATGCCATCCATGCCCTCCATGATGTTTACATTAAAGAGGCCCCACAGAAAGACTCAGTCCATGCACCACTCACTACCCCTGGGCAAAAGGCCCCAACAGCAGCCAAAAAAATCGAAAAACACACAAACATCAGCACAATCCCTTGCCATCCATGCTCTCCATGATGTTTACATTAAAGAGACCCCACAGAAAGACTCAGTCCATGCACCACTCACTACCCCTGGGCAAAAGGCCCCGACAACAGCCCAAAAATCGAAAATTCCGAAATTGTAGTTGCAGCAACTGTAATGCCCCAAACAAACTTACTTGTGAAATTTCTAATCCAAAAGTGATCCAAAGAAAGTCAAAAAGGCCTCAAATCCAAATATCCAGCAGCATCCACAAAAAGTAATCCTTCCACTTCAAGATCCAAATGAAAGTGACCAGCACATGAAGAAAGCACTGGGAGGAGCCTGCTGGACAGGAACAGGAAGTTGGAGACTGTGGGGCACTTCCTTCCTCCCACCCCCCACCCCCCCAAAATGGATTCCTTTCCAAAAAAGGTGCAGGCAAATGTCAACCTGAGGAGTCATTCTGATAAAAATCATAATTTTCAGAAGGTTTATGCTGCTTGCTGGTGGATTTCTTGTGCAGAATTGCAAATGTTGCAATTTCGCGAGTGCAAGATTGTTGCTGCCCGCCGCATCTACGTGTTCGCAATTGCGAACTCTCGCGATGCGTGCTGTGCAAGGGGGCAAGCCGCGATGACGTAATCGCGGTCGCCAATCTCCCGTGGGATCCCGCAGCAAGATCCAAAATGGCGCAGCACACGCAAAATATCGAGAAAAACAACTCTCCAAATGCTGAATGACGGTAAGTGAAAGCCGCGCGCCGCAATATTGTATCACCAAGCAAAAAAATCCGCTGCGTGCGAATTTGCGGATTTTCGGCAAATTCGCGAGAGTTCGCGGATTGCGAATTTACCGAAAATCCGCAAATTCAGCGAGCGGAACGGATTTTACGCCCATGCTTTTTGCAGACCGTGACAGTTAATCGCCCTCTTACACTTTTTTGTATTGACTCTCTAGACCCCTCCAGTAACGGAGTGTCTAGGCAGGCAGGGGTCGGGGGGGCACAGGTGGCCATATGCCTGGTAGGTCTAGGACCTTAAATGCTTCAATGAGAGCATCCCATTCCAATGCAATTGGTTTCTTTCGAAGGCCTCTGTATTCTTCTCCACTGAGTTCATTGCTTTCTGCCGGTGCCCATTAAATGACTTCCTCCCGCCAGGGTAAGACAGTTGGGTAGAAGTGGATTTCTATTTTCTTGTGGCTTGCAGCTTCCCAAGGAGTAGTGTCAAATCTGCAAATTTAGTTTTTGCTTTGCTATTCTTGGGACAGGGATAGAGACCTAGTAGGCAAATGTCTGCTGCACAGCGAGTGGCCTTCCCTATCAAGTTCAATACACTACACAACAACCTAAAATAGAGAAGTACATTAAGAAATATAACAAGTTTGAACCTATTCATATCTCTGAGAAGATTACTTCAAACAAGATGAGAGGGATCAATATATATAAATAGGGGTATGGTCCTGTACAAGAAAATGGTCACTATATCTGATACATCAGCTTCGGAAAAAATAACTATGTGTGTATGGGTTGCACTCCTGTTTATGATAGTTCACTGCTTCGGTTTTGTCTTCAAACGCCCAATATACCCTTTTTTATCACAAAGTTATTGATCCGGCAGTGTACAGATTCGATCACTGGATTTTTAAAAAAAGACATAAATGCAATGTTATGGCATGTAAAAATACGACTGTTTACTTATAATGATTGAATTTTAATACATATATATTTGTTAATTTCAGTTATCCCTGACGAAGGGCCATTATGGGTCCGAAATGCATTGGGCATAAATAAACTGCTTTGATGAAATTGGCATTTGTCGTGTTCTTGCTAAGAGGTTCGGAGGGCCCAGCTTGAACATCAGAAACCTAGGAAATAGCTTTTCCTTGCTGGCGGAGTGGAATACCCTTAAGAGTGGCAGTGGATGATTTAAGCAACATAAAGGAGTTAAAACGGATAAAAAAAGAAAGTAATTGGATAAACTAACGCTGTAAAGGCATCATCAAAGCAAGCTGTGCCATCGGTTTTGGGGCGAAAAGTAGTCCCAGTATAATGTTGTTCAGTTAAACACGTGCAAAGTGGGCTGGGCACGTTACCTGTGTGCACGCGACACCAAGTTTGAAGACAAAACCGAAGCAATGAACTATCATAAACAGGAGTGCAACCCATACACACATAGATATTGTTCCCTTGCTTTATAGCATTTATTGCCTCCGTAGTTTCTAACATGCTAAAAGACAGAGGTATCTCGCTTGGATTGAAAGATAGATCATCGCTACAGAAGGTAGCCTCATTGTTGGGGGCTGAGTACAAGTGGGAGAAGTGTGATACCCAAGTATTGGGATCAAGGAATAAGGCCCTACAGCAAGTCCCATTTCCGTTTCCCTTGGAAACCAAGCGCCAAAACATAGCTTGGTCATTTGCTTTACACGTATCTAGCAACTCGGACCAGTTGTTTTCAACCCAACATTTCTTTGTCTTAAGCACTACATCCTTATAGCACCTCGTTTTCTCCCTCAAGACTAAGATATCATTGCTTTTTACTGCCTCTATCAGTTCTTTTTTAGCATTACGGCATTCTTTATTATACCAAGAGTGACCCTTAAACAGTAAATCTCGTGACCCCTTTTTAGAAGGCTTTGAAGTTTTAGTTAATATTTGTTCAAGTCCCTCTACCAATGTGTCATGCATCCACATGATCGGGATCTCCTTTGCTGGCAGGTTAATATATGGGGAGCCTATTTCTACGTATACCTCATAAATATTGTTAACAGTGTCTTCATTCCCTAAAACTGCAGGCCATTTAAGTGCTTTATGATTGTTTGACACCACAGGTTCTATTTGGGTATACGTAGAGCCATTTTTCTCTGGGGCGATTAACTGAAAAAGAGAAGCACTAAGCGTCAAGCACAAGGGATAGTGATCGCTCTCTTTAT
This sequence comes from Lissotriton vulgaris, assembly GCF_964263255.1. Classification (NCBI taxonomy): domain Eukaryota; kingdom Metazoa; phylum Chordata; class Amphibia; order Caudata; family Salamandridae; genus Lissotriton; species Lissotriton vulgaris. Next base: position 2,061,014,765 of record NC_141689.1, on the reverse strand, counting down.
GATCTTCAACTATAAGATCTCTTACCATAGGCCAATATGGGATTGAGACCATTACATAGTCTATGTAGCTATTGAAACTTCCCTACTTAAAGGTTGGCTTGCTTGGGCTATCGGAGCGTAAGCGCCCATTACAGGCACGTAGTCCATGAGCCACAATCAGCCACAATAACTGCGCTACTTTATGTGTGCATTGCACTACAGGGCTACTTTCTATTACTGGGATGTTGTTTGCACTATCCTCCGCCTCAAAAATATTGTCTAGCCCTGCTACCGGCTCAAATTTACGATTAAAATCCCCCCAATAATTATCAAGGCTTTCTGATTGAGCGTAAAACTGACATAATGTAATTGCTCAATCACTTTCACTTCTTTATTCGTGACACTTGGCCTACTATATACGTTCAGGATATATACCTCCCTTTTATTAAATCCTCAAACTTAACTCCTAGTATATCTTGGCTGTGGGTGTCACTTTGCTTGAAATCAACTCCTAATGTAACCTTCGTCCAAATAACGAGGCCTCCGGAGGGTCTTCCTTTGGTGAGAGTGGTGGCAGGTATGCTAAAGGTTGTGTAGCCTTCTTTAAAAGGACTATCCACAGCCCACGTTTTCTTGAATAACACAATTTCATTATGATTGATATACTCCTGCCACGTAGGGTCACTTACGTTTTTTCTGAGTCCAGCAATATTCCAGGAGACTAACTTTATATTGAGTATACAGCCTTCATCTGATATCTTACCATTTATCTTTGTGTTATAAATTTCATCAGCATATATGGACTCTAGGTTGTTACACAGGTCACTATTTGTATTAAGATGTCCTATAGGTGGATCAACCTGATTTTCAATCACAATCTGTTTTTCATACACCTTCTGGTGTGCTAATGCATGTGCATGATCTTTACCACTGGTCCTCAGATCAATCACAGCCTCATTATTAACAGTATTACAAAACGAGGCATCTGTATAATTTTTAAGGGGCACCTCTAAAGTCCTGTTGTTTATACTCAAAGTTCTGCTCCCAGTAGAATTTTTTAAGCTTTTGAAATGATTCATACCCACTACTTTACCATACTTAATTTCAGGGTCCAGAAATATACCAGTTCCTAAATGATCCATAGCCTGGCTAAATCCAGGTAGTTATCAATCCTGGGAGTCTAGGTCTGACAGGGCCTGGTACCTGTTAAATTGGGTACAAAAAGGAGCTCCCCCAGCTTTAATCCCCCCTGTTGTCTATAAAAATATCCACTATCTCCATTGGCTCCATTTGGGACTTTTTCTTGAAGTTTCTGTATGTGATGGGCAGCTAACGCTTTTTTCCCTATTACCAATCTCCCAGGTGGCTTGCTCCCAGTGTTCCTTGCCATAGGATTATTCTGCATTTTATCATTGCTGCCATCTTTGGCAACTACCAAACCATTTCCCCCCATTGCCACTATGTCTTTACTATCCCCTTCAGTTGTTAATTGGCTCATAAAATTAGCATTTAAGGCATTGATTACAGATTCAAGTGCACTAACTTTATAACACTACATAGAGACATTTTTTTCAGCCAACTCACAAATACGTGTTATGGCTGAGCTTAGCCCTGCATCAGTACCTCTTACAGGCTGGTCAGTCATGGCTTCTTTAGAGCTAATATTGTCCACAGATTTCTTTGCCACAATGACTGTCTCCGTTTGTGTACCTACCGAGGTACAGTTAATTATTGGAATAGTTAGAGTGCTCCCTTTGCCCTTAGTTTTCTTTGCACCAGTATCCTTCTTTCTTTTTCCATCCCCTTGTTCGGTCTTACGTGTATCCAGGCTTGCTGTAGTCTTTTACCGGGTGGCTCTATTAGTAATTAACAAAGGGGTCGATGTTACGTCAGGAACAGGCAATAAAGGGGATAGAAAAGCAGAATTTAATAAACCACTTGTGGCTGATTTGAATACATTGCTCTGTACTTGGTTGGCGCTTTCTGATTAGGGCGGAGAAGTTCCAGATGTTAAATGCCTCTGCAATGTTGCAGGGTCTAATCAGAGGTGTCGCTCTGCTAAGTAGATTTCATGCGTTAACACAGATGCAGCCCTTACCAGAAATGAGTCCAGGGTGCCAACTACACTCTTTCGTTTTTCCATTTACAAAATAAATATATCCTTTCTAAGGGGAGAAAGAACAGTACCTTAATCTTCGTATGGTCCCACTTGTTTGTTAAGATACACAGGGGATACTGTACTGTACTTCTCAGATGGCTGGCCCAGCCCAGCCTCTTCCAGCCGCTGTCGGGCACGGATGGGCCCGCCCTTGGCGCGGGAACGCCCGCGTGCATCCCGCACTGCGGGAGCCCTGCAGCGATTATAAGCGCCTCCTGGTGCTTCCTGATGACGCTACTGTAGTGCGCTGCCGGGGACTCTAGGCGATGGAGTCTGCAGCACCCGGCTCCTCCCCCTGGTCAGCGATAGCAGCGGTGTCATGGCAGTCACCTCGGACTGGTTGTGGAACTCTTGTGGCAGGCAGGTAAGACTCACGTTGCTGAGGCGAGAACAACAAGAAGGGACCCGCAGTGCGGGAGCCCTGCGGTGATTATAAGCGCCTGCTGGTGCTTCCTGATGACGCAACTGGAGAGCGCCGCCGGGGGACTCTGGGCGATGGAGTCTGCAACACCCAGCTCCTCCCCTGGTCAGCGATAGCAGCGGTGTCGTTGCAGTCCCCTCGGACTGGTTGTGGAACTCTTGTGGCAGGCAGGTAAGACTCGAGTTGCTGAGGCATGAACAACGAGAAAGAGACTCATGCTGCGGGAGCCCAGCGGCGATTATAAGCGCCTCCTTGCACTTTCTGATGACGCTACTGGAGAGCGCCGCCGGGGGACTCTGGGCAATGGAGTCTGCAGCACCCGGCTCCTCCCCCTGGTCAGCAATAGCAGCGCTGTCGATGCAGTCCCCTTGGACTGGTTGTGAAACTCTTGTGGCAGGCAGGTAAGACTCGCGTTGCTGAGGCAAGAACAACGGGAAAGGGACCCGTCCATGTCAATTTCCCACATGGTTCATTACCTCGTTGTCTGAAATTGCAATCACAATGAACTATTTTCTGTTTGATGGTCAGTATTAGTTCTAAATGAAAGGTGTGGCAACGGGGGCAAGATTTGCTCTAGACGTAGCACACCTTTTCATGGCTGACTAGGAATAGAGGCACATCTTTAATTCAACTAATCCTTTCTTTTCAAACTAACATAAAAAAACTGGTACAGGTATATAGATGATATCTTCCGAATATGGGAAGGCACAGACTTGATTACAGGAATTTTATATCTGGCTTAATACATTGTCAATGGATACTCAGTACAATACAATCTGACAAGACTCTATTGCTGACCTACCACAGATGACATCAAGTGGCAGATGATTGAATTGATCAAGCAAGACTTGAGAGTTGGCAGCCTTGCAGCTTTGAGGTTGGAATCGGGCAGCTTTCTTTTTAATATACTAGAACTTCTGGCCATTGATCTGGGATTATTCCCCTGACACTGACTGTTTTCCCTTAACCACTTAATCTATTTGTTTGGAATGTCCTTTTGAATAATATTGCACACAGTCATGTGCTGTTTTGTGTACAAACAGATTCCTTTCTCCTATGTATTTGAAATTATCATTTGTACATTATTATGCCATTGATAATGTATACTTAGGTTAAACTTCCTGTAATTATGAGTTTACATCGGTAGGTTTACGTGTCCTCTGGCCCGTAGTAATTTTTCTATGTGGGTTGTGCCCCACTAGAGTTTGTATTATTTTACAACCTGTCTTTTGATATTATTTTGGCTGGGACATTTTTGATAGGCCATTATCTGACCGACTTAGAAGTTGTACATTATTGTGGTGCTCTTGCTTCAATTTTTACCCTTGAAGGTGAGCCTTGAGGCATACGCATTATGCACTGTGAGTTGGAGACCATATTTTGGTAATTCGAGCATGTGCAGCGTTATTCTATATGAGTCAGCTATGGAGTACAGTAGGTGCAACGCTTCTACGCTGGATGGCCCAATCAGGTCATTTTCATCCTGATGATAGTGATTATATGGCTAATCATGTATACTTGTTGGACTCTTTCAGTTTATCCTAATAGGATTGTTGAAAACTGTTTGATTTGGCTGGTGATTCAAAGCCTGCTTTGTGAACAGCACGCTTGCTCACTCGTGGTAATTTCTTCGAAGCATTAGGCATGAACGTTTCTGATGATTCACTTTGTATCAGGGGTCACTTTGGTCTGTCTGATCACATCTTTTGGCAGTAACAGGTGCGTAACGCTGCAATATGTAGCCTTTTGTAACACTGATGAAGGAAATAAACAAAGAGGTGTCTTGAATTCACTTTTTTGGTGTATACAAACCGGGTGATACAACACTGTCCGATAGTGCCATTACAGCATGGAAGAGGAAATTAACACACAGGTCCCTCTTGATGCTATAGGGTTGTGGGATTCTCTATCGACTGATGAATTTTTTATTGTTGTGATGCCTTTTGGCACCACGTTATATAAAGATGAAAGGGTTTGTGCTACTTTGCTGTCCTGATGAAGACCAAGAGGAACGTAGATCAGCAAAGGAATTGATGCTTTAACATGAAGATTTATGTACATTGTTGCCCTCTGTATAATAGACTTCAAAACTGAGCCAGCTATTGGACTTGAATAAATGCTGACTCTTCTATATGTTTTTCCCTTTATCTGTCATATCACATATTGCATACCTGTCCTCACTTGATCCACTATTAACTGCACCATTCACCAGAGCACCTATGACATATTGACACGATCCACGCTGATTACTGTATTATTTGTCAATGTACGCTTACATTAAACTATGTGATACAGAATAATTTTTTAGTACCTCATAATATTTTCCTAGGAAGCAAAGGCTTGTTTTGTTCCCTCTGAGGGAATCATTGCTTTTTCATTTATCACTCTGTGTACTACAGCCAGGTTAAGAAATATAGAATTTGTTGATTATATGTAGTTATTTTGCCAGAGAAAGGCGATGACCAGTATAGGGCTGCAAATTTTTCCCACATAAAAGTACTTAAAAAAAGTATTCTTTAGTACTAGTTTACTTAAATATCTTCATAACTTTAGGACTTCTTTCCCTTTCTCTAACAAGAAATTTAGTACAGTTTCACAGAAAATTATGGGCCCCGTTATGATATCAGATGGAAGGCCATCTGACCGCTCGTTCCGTCCAACATCTGAGGCATTGGTTCAACTGCCCTATTATGATGTGGGTGGTCAGACTGCGGCATACAGGGGGAATCTGCTTTGCCTACGACAGGCTGAAGGAGCCTGTCAGAACAGAGGGTGGATCTTAAGCCCCAAAATGGAGGCAGTGCCTGTTCTGGCACTGCAATGGGGATTAAGTTGTGTGTTTCCCACAGCCTTTATATGCGGTCCGACCGCAATAGAAAGGCTGTTGGAAATGGACTGGGGGGGGGGCCCTAGCAGGGCTTCCTTCCACCTGCAACCTCAGCTATGAGGCCTTGGGGGCACTTGTAGTGCTCCTCGCAAATATCCATGCACTGTGTGGCAGGCACTATTCCTGTGCCTGCCACACAGTCATGGATGTGTAAAAAGTGTATCTTTCCTATGCGGCTTATGCTGCAGCCCTCAGAACAAGCCGTAATAGAAAAGATACATTTTCCAACCGCCATGAAGGCAATCACATACTCATATTGGAAGCTGGACTACTGACTCCCTGTCGAGCAGTCCTGTTTCCGACACAATGACGGCCGGACGCTTATCTGACTGGCATCGTAAAGGGGCCCATTTGTCTGCTATGTAGTGAACTATAACATCTGCTCTTCATAGTTAACAGTCTAACGTGCACCATTATGGGGATTTCTTTTTAATCCAAAGTTTTTTTTCACTATAATACTATATGTACACAACTTTATTTTAATTTGTGGAGTGTTGAATATGTACAGAGCAGTCAAAAGTGGTAAAATGTCCCCATAGTGAAATGACACTAACTGACACTGTTACACTAGCAAACTAGTAAAAACTTTTATGGGTGAATTTTATAGACGTTTTGCATATTAATTTCTTTTCCCAACTGAGCAATAGTGATATATGTTAAAAATATGCAAAAACAAAATTGTCTGTCTGTGTATAACACCTACTTTTTACAGAGTACACAAGAAGAAATAGTAACGTGTTGCTCACTACAAGCAATAGATTATTTTTTATAAACACTTAAACCAGTGTCATGAGTGATGTAATATGTGATGTCATCAGCAGTGCATTACACGCGCAAGTTATAGTGAGTCCAACTAACTATAACGTGGGAATTTCAATGGTTTTATGTCAGTAAAATTTCCAGGTAACAATAACTGGTGTGAAACCTATGGTTTTTTCAGTGAATTTGATAGGTTTGTTAAATGCTAATTCCTAACTATAACTGGTGTGCAACTAATGGTTTTTTCAGTGAATTTCATAGGTTTTTTAACTGCTAATTCCTAACTATAACTGGTGTGAAACCTTTGTTTTTTTCTGTGAATTTCATAGGTTTTTGAACTGCTAATTCTTAACTTTTTATAGGGCTTCATACCTATGTACTTTTTAGTGAATTTCTAAGGTTATTTTTTCGCAAATGTCTATAGCTGAGAAAGGTATGTTTTTTCTAAAAATGAACCCTATATTGTATATTAATATAATATATATTTTTTTCAGTATATTCATTTTTTTTTAAAAATTCACTTTGGAGCGCTCCCGGTGCGCGTACCGGTGAGCGCCCCGGTGCGCGTCCCGGGGCACGTCCCGTCAGCGCACCAACAAAAAAAAATAATGAAGGAGTAAGCATGAGGAATGGGGACAAAGAGAGTGGTGTAAAGAGAAAGAGAGCTAGAGGGAGAAACACAGAGGGACTGTGTAAGAGATAGTAAAACAGAGAAAAGGTGTAAGAGGAAGTAACTGAGAAAAGGAAAATGAATGAGGGAGCAATAGAAGAGAAGAAAGAGGAAGAAAACTAAAGCAGAGGTTCTGGGAGAATGTGAATGGGTGATGAAAGTAAAAGGAAGGAGAGTTAAGTATGGGGAATGACAGGTAGTGACGGAACCAGAGAAAAGAAACAGTAGAGATGGAGGGAAAGAAAATAGCAGTGAGTGTAAGTAAAGAGGAGTGAAAGAGGGTGGATATAAGTGAATAAGGGTAAGACATGGGGAGTGACAGAGAGAAAGAAGAGAGAGAGTAAAGGAAGGAGTGTCAGAAAGGGACTAAGTGAACCAGTAAAAAAGGTAAGTGAAGGAGTGTAGATGAGCAGGGGCACTGAAAGAAGTTGAATGTGGTAGGAAAGTAAGGAAAAGAGAAGTAAACATGGAGGATAAGAATAAGTGAGGGAAGCAGAGTAAGGAAACAGGGGTGAGGTAGGGTGAGAGAAAAGTAGTGAGGTTAAAGCAAAGGGTGATGACAAACTACATTTTGTAGACACACTTACCATATAATTAATGAAAACTTACTTGTATCTGTGAAAGACAAAAGAAAAAACAAGTTATAATTAGTAAAATATATATTTAAAAATAGAAGAAACAGTTCAAGAGGTAAAAAATCTAAAAAAGTTTACTGAGAAATAAAGCAATAGTGAAGGATACAAAAACAGAAATAAAGTAATGTAGAAAGAGAAAAAAGAGGGAAAATGAAATAGAAAGAGTACAAATTACTAAAGGTAAGTAAGATACTAAAAGAATGTGAGATACCAAAACGAAATCAGGAAAGATAAGAAAGTAAAAGGAAAATGAGTGAAAGGAGAGGAGTCTAAATGAGGAGCTATTAATAAGAAAGAAGAAAAGAAGATGACTGAGAGTGAGTGAAGGGGAGTCACAGAGTGAAGGGATGAAGGGAATGAGGTTAATATAGAACGATGGATGAAAAAGGAGTGAGAGAGTAAGTACACAGAAAAACAAAGGGAAGGACTGAGTGAACTGCAGTAAAATGAGTGCGAAAGGAAGAAGAGTAAAGGAGAAAAAGAAAGAAAGAGAGGGGAAGAAAACTAATGCAGTGGTACTGAGAGAATGTGAGAAAGATAAAAAGTGGTGGAAGGGAGAGAGGAAATGCAGACAGTTCAAATTGGATTGAGGAGTTGTGCATGAAGTGGAGTAAAGGAACAGCGATGAAACAAAGTTAAAAAAGGCAGTGTAAATGAGTAAAGAGAGCTATATAAGGGTGAAAAAGGATAATGAGTGTGAGACAATGTGAATACAATATAAATTGCACAATGCAAACTATAGAATAACTTCTACAATATGTTACATTGTTTATTTTTGCTGTTCTCGGAATATATTGAATTTCACTTAAATTAGTGAGTTCAAACTCTTCATCATATAACAGCGGGAAAAAAAACACAATCTAAAAGATTGTGTTTAAAAAAACCCATACAAAATTACAACTCATATATGTACACTAATCTTTGATTCACTTACTTTTCCGTGAGGCCAAATAGAAGATAGTGAAGGTCCTTTTGGTGGAAAAAAAAGTCTGCTGTGCTCTATAACTTCCATTTCATCGACTTCCTATGAAAAAAGATCTAAGAACATCATACCTTACACTTTCCTTACGGCCAAATTGTGTCAGATATATGAGTATTTTTTACTATGAGATCCACTTACAGTACCTATATGAGATAAATAATTTTAAACATTAGATTAACTAACTAACTAACTTTTATTAACTATTCCCATCTTCAAAGGCCAATTCCCTTTACTAAAACTTTGGTTTTAAAAACACTAGGTAAGAATTTTTAAAGTCATAAGGCAAACGTTGTTTATAAGTCAAATGAGAATCATTGCAGTAAGTCCAACCTTTTTTACATTTTAAGTAGCATGTATAATGTCCTGATGTTGTCGAAGGACCGTCATGATAAATAATAGCTTCAGTTGTAAAGGTTCTTCCTGAAATTGATAACTGAGAAGCCATAAAAATTTTGATACAAGTTGTCAATTTAGTTCCATCAGGTCTACATCGTTGGAAAACTAAAATGATATACTGACCATAAATTTGTATAAATAATGTGGATAGCATTGGACATTTACATTGGGACACACCATATTATGATCTGCTGCTTTAACTAGATTTTTAAATGACACTGATTTACAGTCTGGTAAAGTCAAATATATAAATCTTTCAGTGTCTATTCTAGTATTAATTGATGAACTACAATTGTGGCAGTCATGCTGCCATTGATAAGAAAGGCTGAAAAGATTATCTACATCTACACCTTCATCTTCCAAAACACCAAACATATACATTAAAAATTCCTGACAATCCTGCAGAATGTTCTGTGAAAATTTGTCTTGACCAGAACACATATCTAAAATATTTCGAATTTCTGTTACACTTTCTATTTTTGCTCTATCACTGCTACATTTCTCAAACACAGAATTCAATAAACCACACAATCTTTGATCCCGATTTTCAACAATCTGTTCTTGTAAAGTTTGAACAAAAAAAACAACATTAACCACTACATTAGCATAGCAGTTGACACCAGAACTATTTTCAAACTGAAATCCAACAACATTTTCATCACAATCCTTTTTCTTTCTCTTTTGAATTACAGTTTCATCTACTTTTTGTCTTTTTGCTACTACCTCACTGCAATTATCCTAATTTCTTCTTTCTCGGACTACCACACGTTTTTCAAACAGAGGATATTGTGTCAAATGTAGAGCATACTCTCTTCTTAACCTATTGTATTCTTTAACACAATCTAGATCTGCACAAATCTTTGTCTCATCACACTCAATCAAGTACAATCCTGATAAAGTTCTGACTCAGGATAATGCCACATATGCCATACCCTCTTTAAACACAGTTCTTCCAATGTTCACCAAAGCACTATCTACACTTAAACCTTGGGAGTTATGAATTGTTACTGCATATGCCAAACAAACAGGAAACTGTTTTCGGCGAACATATGAGTCTTTTACAAGTAAAAATCTAGCAGAACAACAACTGATTTGTTGTACTTGCTCAATACCATCAAATTTTATTTTTAAAAATTCAATTCCATCTCTATTTCAATAATTCACAAAATCAACAACATAACCCATTGCTCCATTTACCAGACCTCTTTCAACATTTAAATTCCTTCTCAAAATGATACGACAATTTAAACACACATTCAGAGTCTTTTCAAAACCAGCTGTTTTAGAAATACTTTTCTCTAATGAATCCAATTTTGTTTTCAAATTTTCTGACAAAACAATTGTTGCACCCATATGCTCTATTTTATCTATTGTTTCCAGTTTCACAATCTCTTCATTTTCTAACTTTAACATTTTGTTGTTGAAGATGGAACATTCTTGCAGAGTTGGCATCAAACATATCCCAGATTTCTTCTCAGTCATTTTTTAAAAAATATTCTCTGGCAGAATGTTTTCATTTGGATACAAATTTTAAATTAATCGAGCATGTAAAGCTTCTTTCCCAAGCTCACTTACTTTTCCAATTCTAACATCTTGTAGAATATTTTTATAATCTTCATCCTTTGCCTGTTGCATATTTTGAAGCAGTTCAGCATATTTAAAATTTAACCATATATTAACGTTTCCAATGCTTCCAAGGGACTTCCTGGTATCTTCATGGTGAGCATTTTAAACACTGGTTGTCCTTTTACTGGAGTCAACTGCAATAGATCTCCAAAAACAATAATGTGTTTTCCTCCAAATACCACATCATACTCTGGTCTAAGAATTTATTGCATTCTCAAATGCACAAAAGCAAGCATTAGATTTGAGACCATGCTTACTTCATCAATGATAAGAAGTTTCATTTTCTTCAAGACTCTTGAAACTTTAGAACACGCATCTCCAGATAACTTGTTGTAATGCAATTTATTATCATGCTCAACTGGCAGCATCAGTAAACGATGTAGAGTAATCTCTTTAATGTTATGTGCTGCCAGACCAGTTGGAGCAGTTACAACACAAGGCAGCGGTGAATCAGTCCTTTTCTGCAGATAAGTTGAAATGGCTTTAATCAGAAAACTTTTTCCTGTTCCCGCTTCTCCACTTACGTACAGTCGGACAGGCTCAAATGATGTACATGAGCACTCTTTTTTCTCATGTCTGAATCCATGTTCAATCTGTTCTGTGACTTCATCATATATCTTTACTGCTCAACGTTTAGTTGCTTTACCAGATCTTCTAAGTTAACTCCATCCTCTTGAGCTTGTTCCATAGCTCTTTCCACCTCATCCATGGCAGTTGCAGCTTCATTTTGGATAATTGGTCCTCCTAGTGGATCCTGGCTCAATGAAGTAGAACTCTGACTGTCTTGAGAACTGTCTCTAGCAATCTCTTCAGCAATTGTTGTTTCTTGCTCTATTTCTTCGTTCAACATTTGCAGATAATTTGGGAAAACAGGACATTCTATGGTATACTTAGTTGCATTAAAAGAGTCTTCATAACACAGAAAATCTCCAAGTAGTTCCTCTTCTGTACGCCATGGCTTAAAGAGTTGCAAAAGAGCTAAATAGTAAAATTCTCTTTTGTCTGGAGCTTCGCAACTCAATTTTCGATGATTAATCAAATGGCCTTTTCTCTGCTTCACTAGACATCCTTCATACCCAATGACAGCATATTTTCCATTATTGATATCTTCTGTGATGTTCCTCTTATAACTGTAGTTTTGCAGAACTTCATACAAACAAGTGTTCTCAAGGTGAGTACTTCTATTTGGATAGTATGTATCCAACATATTTGTCTTCAAAATATCTGTACTGTTTGGTTCTTTCTCCGCCAAATATTCAATTTCTTGTACAGATTTCAAAACTCGGTTTCATGTTGCAGCAAGACCTAGACTCACCCAAATGATTGTTCTTGATTTGGCATAGAGACTTGCTGATGATAACCGATCAGAACATTCATATGCTCCAATTTCTCGATGCGACAACATCTTCAGACTGAAACTGTATAATTTCTTGCTTAGACTCTTTTCATGTGAAATGTCCTCCCACATTTCCTTCAGTTCTGTCTTTTCTTTTTTTGTGATGTAAGATGTCTCATATCGAGCCACAGCAATAGAGTTGTCAGCAACGAACTGAATATCCATGTTAGCATTCCACATGGACAAAATCACTGGGTTGTAGTCGTTGATGTACTTGGACTCTTCGTTTCTTTTTAAATGATATGTATTTTTGGGAAATTTCCTCGTCACAGTATATCGTAGAGATGACATCAAATTATTTACTCTTTCCTTAGAAATCACTGGTCGTGGAAACGCAAAACGACATTTCGTGTAGTACTTTTCCTTGTTTTTAAATTTTCGACGACAGTACTTTCCACAACGATGAGATTGAAAACGTAAAACTTGTTGCCTTAAACTGTTTTCTTCAGTAGTTTTTGGAACAGCACATGTTGAATACTGTTCAATGAAACTCATCACTGTTTCATCCGAATCTCATCCAAATTTGGGTGCATCTTTAATCCATAACAGCATATGTATATGAGGAGCACCTCTCGCTTGATATTCCTTCCTCCAAAAGAAATCGAAAACCTCTCCAAGGGGACGATTGTTTTTGTTGGTAATAAAAGACATCATAGCTTCAAATCTATGATTAAAATATCTGCAAACATTCACTGGATCCAAAGAACACAGTTCTCCAGGTGTTTTCAATTCTATATTTTGTATGTTTCCATTTGCCTCTCATAGAAATTGAAGTAAGTCGTCCCATGCATACTCAGCACAGCTAAGAGTGAGGAACCATGTAGGAGTTCCTAAGTTTCTTAGCATACATTTCAATTCCCCATGACGACGGAACCAATACTCATTTGTTCCACGCTGACATGCCATGAGATTGATTAGCTGAGATTCCAAAATACTGACTTGCAGATTGACTTTCTCCATAAAGTCCCTTGCTGAAACATTTTGCAGATGAGCTCCACTTTTCAATATATGATTAACTGCATAAGAAAGCCCAGACAAATCACTTTCATACAGTAGATGAAACAAATATGGAATGCATTGCCGAAACCTTGGATCTTCAGCACATAATCTTAAAGTCCAGTATTCAGCTGCAGGAATTTGAACTGGTCGATCGTCATATCGTCCACCACGACCTGTTGGAAATAACTGTGGAAAACAACGAGCTTCCAAACTTTCTTCCCATACACTAATGGGACTTCCTTTTGCTGCTTTCATTTGAAACAAGTCAATTGCATTCCCCATTACTTCTTTGGAATGCAAAGGATGAACAGTATAATGTTCATATATTTCTTCACTACTAGACACATCAACTTTTTCAATTTGGCCAACTGAACAATCACTGTCTTCTTCTGTAGCTGTTTCCTCTGCTCCAACACTTACATCTTTATAGTACTCATTGTTTTTGACCAAATACAACGTTGCCTTTTTGACTTTCCTAACATCCACTAAATCTTGCCAGATTTTCTTACTCTTTGTCGGAATCCCATTAACTAGAATAACCAGAGGATCCTCTTCTACTCTTTCTACACCAATTGTATCAATATTTTTCTTGATATCTGGAGGCAAATAAACAACTCTTCCCTTTAATCCTCTTTGTAAATCTGTAGGAGGTACTTTCCCTATCTTAGGCTCCATGCGAACAATAGCTTGAAAAGGATGGACACATTGAATCAAAATTGATTCATAAGTATTTAAATCCATCAATTCAGAAGGAATATCTATCAACTGAAGATTATTATGAGCAGCTCTAGCAGGCATTCTATTTTCATTTAATTTTTTCAAACAATAATTACAAATACACTGATCAAAACTCAAATGGAAAATGGAAAACTGATCAAACAAATGGAATGCCCTGCCTAGAGAACTCCGAATGGAATCGGGTCACTTGAAATTTAGAAGAGCACTCAAAACCTTTCTCTTCCCTACCATCCCTTAATTCTGCCTTCGCTTGAGTTCATTGGGTTCAGATTAGGATTAGCGCTGGGACGCTTCAGGGCAGCCATGCGCTCTATAAGTCCAAAATCAAATCAAATCAAATCAAATCAAATTCTCCACCAACAAATAACTTACAAAATCCTGCCATTCACTATTATTTTCCAATTCACATTTTGCATATAAATCAACTAACCTAGTCTGAATCTTATAATGAGTCCGTCGACAACACACACAAGTTAAATTAGGCCTTTCACTTGATTTCACCTTAAACTTGGTAATTTCCTCGTCAAACTTTTCTGTACTTGAAATCTGTACATTGTCTTCCACATTACCATCCATTACTATATCCATTTCTACACTGTCCTCTTTGTTCCCAAAATAACAAAACTCAATTTCTTAACAAATAGTCTTCACATCCACTTCAGATTCATGCAAAAAAGCACTGTTTAACTGTTTAAGCTTAAGTGCTGGACTTTTTGCATAATACAACCTTCTCACTAATTTCCTCACCTTAATATGATGCACTGCTAACATCCTAAAATGATGAAAAACACTCTGACATACTTTTCTAGAAAGACAAGCCAGTGAATGCCCATGCAAACCTGTGCTTTCTCTCACTCTGCAAGGATCTAACTCTTGCAAGATCTTCATTTTTTGTTTTAGACTTTTCTTACTATATGTACGTAAGAAATTTCGAAGCAAATCGATTGAATCCTGTTGCACACTACAAATACTACTGCACTTCCATGTGTACACTGGACCGTTAGTACATCTCCCTAAAACTTCATCACTTAACACCTCTTCTGCATCTCTAGACACAAGTTTCTCTTTTTCCATCACACAACCATCTTTCACCTCATATGCTCGACCACTGGTGTCAACTGCATGCACCAAATCATTTTCCTGAAAGTAACTCTCCTCATTAAAAAATGGCTCAGAACTTGAACTATGCATCCATTCTCCAGAAAATACTTCACAAAAATAAGTCCGATTCATAATTCTTTTCCATCTACTGTTCGATTTGAAAACATCAATTGCCTTATTAAGTATTCTAATTCTATTGATTACTAAAATAAATAATTTTTGCTTAACTTCAAAAGCCTGATCAACAATCTTCTCTACACTTTTCTTTTTCTTGTAAAAAGCAGCTCTCTGTTTACCTTTCTTTTCATTTTTTAGCAAATTTAAAACTACTCTATTGCGAAACATTCGTCTACCAATGTCCCTAAATTGATTTAACCTTCTATTGCTATCCATAGTCTTATCTCCTGTTCCAATAGAGACATTTTTTGAGGGCCTCTCCTTCCTTTTTAAATTTGTTCTCTGCTTCTGGATCTTCTTATTACCATTAACATTACTTTTTGATCTACATAAATTGTGAAGAAAAGACTTAATTGTCTTACCAGGAGTTTTTCTGGTGTTTTTGAAGTACTTGTTGTAGAGGATTCTTTTATTTCCTTTGATGATTTTGTTTTTTTACGTATGGTATTTTTTCTATTCCTTTGCCTTGATGGCATTTTTGCTTGCTTTTAAAATGTTGATTTCAATCTGTGGTTCTGAAAATAATAACACATTAAAGACCACTATTAGCAAACAACAAAGTAATGACAAAAAGAAAACAAAATAAACACTAATTTGCAACATATTAAAGTTGATACCACAGCAACTTAGGGCCTTATTTATGAAGGCCTTGCGCCACCAGTGCGTCCCATGTTAAAAGAGACTCACCGGTGCCACAAGGCAGTCATAAATAAGGAACAAATGTAAATACCATTGATTTTTCCCCAAAATCGTTTTTTGAATAACATTTAAGAAACACTGCGCAGAACCTATGTACAACCACTCAATATCACTTTTAAAACCTCACTGTTTCCCAAAATACAAATCCTCTATCTTGCAAATGTTGATAGCAAGTATTATCAAAAAGCAAAAAACAAACCAACAACAAACAAACTCTGGGCCTTATTTATGAAGGCCTTGTGCCACAAGAGCGTCACTTATTTCCCATGTTTAAAGTGATGCACCGGCTGCACAAGGAAATCATAAATAAGGGCCAAATGAAAATACCATTTGATTTGCACCCAAAATCGTTTTTTGAATAACATTTAAGAAACACAGCAAAGATCCTATGTATAAGCACTCAATTTCACTACTGAATCCTCAATATTTCACAAAATACAAATCCTCTATCTTGCAAATGTTGATATCAAGCATTATCAAAAAGCTAGACACAAACCAATAACAAAAAAAATCAGGACCTTATTTATGAAGGCCTTGCGCCACGAGTGCGTCCAATGTTAAAAGAGACGCACTGGTGCCACAAGGCAATCATAAATATGGGCTAAATGTAAATACCATTGATTTACCCCCAAAATCGTTTTTTGAATAACATTTAAGAAACACTGCGCAGAACTTATGTACAACCACTCAATATCACTTTTGAAACCTCACTGTTTCCCAAAATACAAATCCTCTATCTTGCAAATGTTCATAATAAGTATTATCAAAAAGCAAAAAACAAATCAACAGCCAACAAACTAAGGGCCTTATTTATGAAGGCCTTGCGCCACCAGAGCGTCACTTATTTCCCATGTTTAAAGTGATGCACCGGCTGCACAAGGCAATCATAAATAAGGGCCAAATGAAAATACCATTCATTTGCACCCAAAATCGTTTTTTGAATAACATTTTAGAAACACTGCGCAGAACCTATGTACAACCACTCAATATCACTTTTGAAACCTCACTGTTTCCCAAAATACAAATCCACTATCTTGCAAATGTTCATAATAAGTATTATCAAAAAGCAAAAAATAAATCAACAGCCAACAAACACAGGGCCTTATTTATGAAGTCCTTGCGCCACAAGAGCGTCACTTATTTCCCATGTTTAAAGGGATGCACCGGCTGCACAAGGCAATCATAATTAAGGGCCAAATAAAAATGTCAATGAATTGCCCCCAAAATCGTTTTTTGAATAACATTTTAGAAACACAACACAGGACCTATATATAAGCATACAATTTCACTTCTGAAACATAACTATCTGCTTCCAAATATTCTCCATAGAGCAAACAAGTCTCTATCTTAATTAAATAAATCATTTCTTACCTTTACAAATGCTTTGGAAGATTGAAAACAGTGTCAGACACACACACCAATTTTTCTTTAGCAGAGCAAAAGGTGTGCACTCAATACACTGAAACCAAGACTGGCATAGAAAATCTCTAACTTTGTACACATATGCCTTAATTCAACCTATCAAAAGTCTTGCCTCACTATTTTCAAACCAACACCCTTCCCCCTCTCAGATCTTTCTATCTGTTACCATAGCAACTCCCTCCAAACTGAACTCTCAGGTTCAAAAGTTTATTGTACAGTGTTACAAATTAACTCAGCAAGGATGTTTGACCTCTCAATACACCAGCTTATCCAGGGTATTATTGCTTTTAGTGACTTTTTTAACCATGCAAATTGCTTCTTTCACACAACACAACCATGCACCCTAACTTTCAGTTTTCAACTGTCTAAATCCACCAATCATTGCTTGTGATTCAAGATCAGTGAAACTCCACAATTATTTTTTTGTAAACTCCTACTGTTCCAACTGCCATTTCATTCCCACACTTCATCTGACTGCACCAGAACCTTCTCACATCTTGTATTCTGTATGGATTATTGGACATAGCTACATCCACTGGGCTCAAAGGTATGCAGCAAGCAGAAATTATCACAACCTTGATTTATCAAATGTGGAAATCAAGTGGATTGGCCAGAGAGGATTGAGATGTCATCATTGATACCATTGGTGAAAACCTTTTTGCATCTGCCAAACCCTGACCTCTTAATAGTGCACAGTGGTGGAAATGATTTGGGCACTATGACTGGGGTTGGTCTGGAAATGCTTTTAAAGGACACCTTTGATCAATTGATGACACTTTTTCCACAAACTGCCTTGGTATATTCCAATATATGCCAAAGATAGAAATGGAACTGGTCCAACGAATTTTGTCCACAATTTGAGAAAGCACGGAAACATGTGAATAAATCTGTTTCTGCTTACATGAGAGACTGTGGAATGGGTTCAATATACAATAATAACTTGCGTTACAACATGCAAGACATCTACAGAGGAGATGGTGTGCACTTCTCAGATGAGGGGAATAGAATTTTCCTCCTGAATTTAAGACTGTGCATTGGAACCTACTTGTAGGTACCTAAATCAGCCACAGAACCCAAAAGCTCTTTTCAGAGCTACCCTACCTCTGATCATTCAAAACGTTTTTCTTTTTCTAACTTTTTTCACTATTTTTCACCAAAGTACGCTCCCCGGTACGCTCCCCGGTACGCGTACCGGGCGCTTCCTCTGCGAAAAATTCAAAAAAAATATTTTTTTTTTAGCCTTTATGAGCCTCCTAAGACCCCCTCAGAAAATGTAGGGGGTCAGGGGCTGTCTACCATGCCCCCTTCTACCCATTCCCAACGTTGTTTCTCCTCCATCTTGTGTCTCGATTGTACCGAAACACAAAATGGAGGACTCTCGTAACGCTGCCGGTGCGCGTACCGGGGAGCGCACCGGTAAGCGCTCCATCAAAAAAGGTGGGAAAGTAATTTACAGAAAAACCACTGGAGACACTTACACCAAATATAGAATAGGCCCTACTACATAGCAGTCCCTACCATTTACCCAAATTTGATGGAAATCCATTGAGACAATTATGCTGTAGGCCTGACTAAATATCCTGAGGAAAATTACATGACAAAAACACATATGAAGTGTTCGAATTGACAAGCAATTAAAATGTTACTTTCATATCTACTATTATTTCATGACATTTGATTGGTTATGTACCTGAATATATATGAAGAAAGAGAGAGAAACACAACCATTTTGACTACTACTTCCTGAAGTACATTTCAAGAGCATTTTCACTGACAACTTAAACTTCTTTTTGAAAGGTAAGATGTTATTTTAAAAACTGAAGTATGTTGTGCACTTTAAATTAATTTGGAAAACATTTTCTGATAGTTATATACTATCCCTCTGTAATAGTTATAGAATAAGATAGACTTCTCTGTTATAGTTATGGATGGAGTTAGGCTTGTCTTGTATAATTATGAATTTACTTAAGCTTTATCACATACACTTTTTTATATTTCTACTTCCAGTCTGATACCATACACTGCCCAAAGATAAAATCACTATTAAAAAAACCAAAGTACCTGTCTGAACTTAAACCCAACAGTGCCCTATCTCTACTGATATATTTTTTTTAAATGCAAATTACAGCACAAAAATGGAAGGAGAGCAAAAAAATTCCAACAAAATTTTTCTGGAGAGCAACAATAATAAAGTTATTGTACCCAATGACTCAGAATTCATGGATGAATCACGGGACTATGAACTACTTCAATGTGTACAATCAGTAGATTTCCTGATTCAAAATGAGGACATTTCTGACAATCAAATATTAGAAGTTCTGTTAAATTTGGAAAAGGAATCTGGAAAATAAATTTATATTTAATAATCCAAAAATTGTTTGAGACATTATTCATTTTTATATGTATTTCTTAAACTAGTACCAAATTGATTATAATATAAAGTCAGACATAAAATATGCTGTGCAACTTTTTTGTGTTACATAATAAGTTTGCTCATAGTTACTTCCTTTCTCCCACTATATTATCTCCAATGTGTATTTAATATCTCTTTATCATCTCCTGCCTCCATATTGTTTCTGCTTTCCTGACAGACTACGCTATGAATTCCATATACCACAATAACTTCTGTAACAACATGCAAGATATCTACAAAGAAGACGGTGTATATTAAATTATAGACTCTGCATTGGTACCTACATGTTGGTACTTAAATAAAATAAAAAAAAGAACAATTAATAAACATACAATATTTGAAAAGTCTATCATTCTTTTTTCCCCATAGTACGCTCCCCGGTCCGCTTCCCGGTGCGCGTACCGGGCGCTCCCCCCGCAAAAAAAAATGTTTTTGTTTGCCCCGCAGGGCCCTTTTAAAGCCCACACATCAAACCTAGGGGGTCAGGGAGGGTCTACTCTGCACCCTTATGATAATTTCCCCCTTTGTTTTGGCCACCTCTCATGTCTCGATCCTACCGAGACACAAGATGGCGGCCGCTCCGTACTGTTTAGAATGTTTACAGACACCCGAGAGCCAATCAGCTTTCCGTGCGCAAGTCGCGTGGCGCGCCCGGTGCGCGTACCGGGGCGCTGCCATAGATATATATATTTTTTTGGACCTAAATTACTCAAAATCCACTGGAGCACATATCTTGAGACATAGCAAAGGCACATCGGGCTACCAGTCCCTACAATTTTGCCAAGTTTGGTGTAAATCCATTCAGCCGTTCGGGCTAAAAGTGAGGTCGACCGCCCTATGGAAATTAACATGGGGAAAACGCATTTTGGGACCCCCCTTTTATCTCAGCCCCCGCTTGATGAATCCCCCCCAAACTTTCAGGGAAGGACCGGAGCTCAAAGAGGCCATTTTGGAGAAATTTTCAGGCAGATTCATCACACGGCGCCAAAGTTAATCCAAATAGAATTTTGAGAATGAACATTGAAAAAAATCCTAACTATAACTACCTACTGGCGACCGCCAGTAGGTAATTTTTATATATATATATATATATATATATATATATATATATATATATATATATATATATATATATATATATATATATATATATATATATATATATATATATATATATATATATATATAGATATATGTATTCCAGCAAAAGGGTTCTTACAGTTTGAGTAAGAAAAGACGCCGAGCCCCAATTCTTCAGTGAAGCAGTTTTATTCTTTATGCAGCAGTGGCAAACATTGCTCGACGCGTTTCGGAACCAGCCGGTTCCTTGGTCACGGGTCAGTTGTTAGTGCACAATGTTTAGGTGATATAGTGCAAAATGATAAAAAGAGGACTACGGATTTTACTCAGCCCATTATTATCAGTTGAATACTGAGTCGCCATGATGGAACAGTACTTTAAACAAAATATCCTAGTCAATACTTGTGTATTGGTGTAAATCCATTCAGCCGTTCGGGCTAAAAGTGAGGTCGACCGCCCTATGGAAATTAACATGGGGAAAACGCGTTTTGGGACCCCCCTTTTATCTCAGCCCCCGCTTGATGAATCCCCCCCAAACTTTCAGGGAAGGACCGGAGCTCAAAGAGGCCATTTTGAAGAAATTTTCAGGCAGATTCATCACACGGCGCCAAAGTTAATCCAAATAGAATTTTGAGAATGAACATTGAAAAAAATCCTAACTATAACTACCTACTGGCGACCGCCAGTAGGTAATTTTTATATATATATATATATATATATATATATATATATATATATATATATATATGTATTCCAGCAAAAGGGTTCTTACAGTTTGAGTAAGAAAAGACGCCGAGCCCCAATTCTTCAGTGAAGCAGTTTTATTCTTTATGCAGCAGTGGCAAACATTGCTCGACGCGTTTCGGAACCAGCCGGTTCCTTGGTCACGGGTCAGTTGTTAGTGCACAATGTTTAGGTGATATAGTGCAAAATGATAAAAAGAGGACTACGGATTTTACTCAGCCCATTATTATCTGTTGAATACTGAGTCGCCATGATGGAACAGTACTTTAAACAAAATATCCTAGTCAATACTTATAATATTTACATATTTTTTTGAAGTGATTTGCTCTACATGTGATTAATGGATTTACAACCAATTTTAAATTAGCATATCACATTTAGAGATAAAAATCTCTCAACTTCACATAATATCCGAAATTGTTGTAGTTCTCATAGCCCAAGTGGGCCTAAATTCTAGATGTCATGTAATTCATGTATTTTATCAAAATTGTGTACTGTTTACTAACTTTAGTACAATTCTGCCCAAGTGGGCATATACATCACGGCTTAGTTTGACTGTCATATTGGAAATAAATATAAATTGTACAATTCCGCCTAAGTGGGCTGAAACGATTTCAGAATTTCTTCATACTGGGCAAAACACTCCGTCTCCTACAAGTGAATAATGTGCAAATCAATTAAAAATGGTCAAATACCGATTTAAAAACATGTCTTAACAAACTCTGAATAGCAACACAGCGGCAGAATTCCATTCATATAATATGATAAACACAATACAGTTCTCAGCCTAGGTGGCACAAATCGTTTCAGCCCACTTGGGCGGAATTGTACAATTTATATTTATTTCCAATATGGCAGTCAAACTAATCATGGCGACTCAGTATTCAACAGATAATAATAGGCTGAGAAAAATCCGTAGTCCTCTTTTTATCGTTTTACACTATATCACCTAAACATTGTGCACTAACAACTGACCCGTGACCAAGGAACCGGCTGGTTCCGAAACGCGTCGGGCAATGTTTGCCACTGCTGCATAAAGAATAAAACTGCTTCACTGAAGAATTGGGGCTCGGCGTCTTTTCTTACTCAAACTGTAAGAACCCTTTTGCTGGAATATTTAGGTTCGCAACCTTCCGAAAGCCCGCCGTCATAAGCGGCAGAGAGAGACTTGCGAAAAGGATATATATATGTATATTTATATTCACTGAAAAAACCATAGGTTATAGACCATATATAGTTAGGAATTAGCATTTACAAAACCTTATTTTACTCACACAAAACCATTGAAATTCGCATATATAGTTAGTTGCACTAACTATATATCGCGCACCCGCAATCCACTGCTGATCATGTCACATATTGCATCATTCATGACATGGTCAGTGACATCACTGATGACATCACTGATGACATCTCAAATGACATCACTGATGACATCACTGATGACATCTCAAATGACATCACTGATGACATCTCAAATGACATCACTGATGACATCACTGATGACATCTCATTTGACATTACTGATCACATCACTGATGACATCATTCATGTGATAATACGATGAACCTCTTCAGACTCTAATATAACCTTAGATGCACTCAGTGTAAACAGACACTCACAGACTGTCACTCATCCATGGAGTTACTCACACACCTAGTCAGTCATGCAAAGAATCAATCACACCTCCATTTCCTCAACTATACAGTTATACACACCTTACTTATTCAAACATATACTAACACATATTTACTCTCTTATACAATCCCTGATACAAGTTCACATTGAACCATACAGCCACTCACACATTCACTGGCTCTTATGCACAGTTATTTATATATGTCAACTCTCACATGTACTGTGTTTTACATATGTACTTACTTTGACATGTAGCACTGAGATATCCATTCACTCACCAATACACTAATGCACACAGTCAACCGCCCATACAGCTGTTTCCACATGCACTTTTGAACCCATACATCTAGTGAATCAACTGCTCACACATCTATGCACAGAGTCATACACCTCCCAGCCACCCACACACACACTCAGTCGCCCATACAAATACTTGGGCAACAAATCAATAACCCATATAGTTACTCATATAGCTACTGATCAACACATGCAGCAGTTTACAGAACAGCAGACATAATGATGCACAAATTAAGACAGTTTAGTCACTAACCCATGCACTCAGTGAGACACATTTAATCACTCACTCATACAGTCAGTCATGCACCTACTAAATCCTTCATCCAGACACTTATACATCCACTCATTCTTCAATATGTAAGACATATTTTAACTTTACAGAAACATACAGTCACTGGATGTTGTCATCAGTGATGTCATCAGTGATGTCATTTGAGATGTCATCAGTGATGTCATCAGTGATGTCACTGACCCTGTCATGAATGATGTAATATGTGACATGATCAGCAGTGGATTGCGGGTGCGCGATATATAGTTAGTGCAACTAACTATATATGCGAATTTCAATGGTTTTGTGTGAGTAAAATAAGGTTTTGTAAATGCTAATTCCTAACTATATATGGTCTATAACCTATGGTTTTTTCAGTGAATTTCAATGGTTTTTTAATAGCAAATATCAAAAGCTGTAAAATGTATTCTTCTTTTAAAGGAAAAATATATTTTATATGTATTTAATATAATTTTTCTATGTAAATAAATTTTTTGAGGGAACAAATTTATCAACTATCATGCTGAAGAAGAGTGTGGGGAAAAAAAACCAAAGAGGGGGACTAAGAGGAAAGAACAATCAGTTCAAAAATACAATTGCTTTAAAGCATGAAGTGCTTTTCCACACATTTACATTTAAATAACCCATATTAGAACATACAAAATATCTACAGAGGAGACGGTGTACATTGAATTTTAGACTCTTCATTGGTACCTACATGTTGGTACTTACATCACCCACACAACACAACAGCTCTATTCAGAGCTACCCTAACTCAAAGCACTCTAAAATATTATTTTACTATTTCCCTTGGTTTTCCCCTTGTTACGCTTTCCGGAACGCTACCCGGTGCGCGGACCGGGCGCTAACCGTGCGAAAATTTGAAAAAAAAGGTGTTTTTTTTACATATATGGGCCTCCTCAGCCACCCTCAGAAAACCTAGGGGGTCAGGATATGTCTCCCGTGCCCCCTTATACCCATTCCCAACATTGTTTATCCTCCATCTTGTGACTAAATACGTCCGAAACACAAGATGGCGGACTCCCGTTACGCTACCGGTAGCTACCCGGTTCGCGTACCGGGTAGCGCTTCCACCGTGAAAAATCGAAAAAAATAATATTTTATTTTTTTACCCCGTGGGGCCCTTTAATAGCCCCCACATCAATCCTAGGGGGTCAGGAGGGGTCAACTTTGCCCCTTTTATTCATTTCCCCCTTCGTTTATTTCCACCTCTTGTCTCTCGATCCTACCGAGAGACAAGATGGCGGCTGCTCCGGACTGTTTAGAATGTTGAGAGTCACCGGAGAGCCAATCCGCTTCTCCTCGCGAAGTTCTGTTACGCGTCTGTTACGCGAACCGGGGCGCTAACCGGGACGCTGTCACAAATATATATATTGTTTTGAAAGTTAATTTCTCAAAATCCACTGGAGCACATATCTTGAGACCTAGCAAAGGCACATCGGGCAAACAGTCTCTACAATTTTGACAACGTTCATAGAAATCCATTCAGCCGTTCGAGCTAAAAGTAAGTCCAAACGCCCTATGGAAAACTCAATGTTAAAAACACGTTTTGGGACGCCCCTTTTTTCTCGGCCCCCGCTTGATGAAACCCCCCCCAAACTTTCAGGGGGCGCTCGGAAACATAATGTGCCATTTTCCTGAAAATTTCAGCCAATTCCGTCCTTCAACGTCAAAGTTATTCAACATAGAATTTTCAGAAATCCCTATTCAAAAAAATCCTAACTATATATACCTACTGGCGCCCGCCAGTAGGTAATATATATATATATATATATATACACACATATATATATATATACACATTGGTTCCGGACACACGTTTCCCATGCTAAGCAGGCCTGGCTGTTGTTCCCTGTCGCAGCCGGGAGCTCATCGAGTTAGTGCCTCGATGTACCCCCGCTGCCCGGGTCCGCTGCTAGTCCTGCAGGTTTCCATTAACACAGATGCCAGCGCGCGCCTTGTCCCTGTAACACCCGGCGCCGCGCGCCGGCTCGATTGTCCTGCCTCGCGCCCAGGTAGCGCGTGGCCTGGGGGAGACCATTGGCTCTGCGCGAGGAGGGGGTGGGGGGTTGTATTTGTCATATATATATATATATCCAGTTCCCACCTCCTCCAAAGACAAAGTGCGAGGCCACAGCAGGGGAACACGAAAAAACACCTTTAATCCTTCACAGAGGCAAGAGGAACAGATACCACTTCCCACTCTCAGCGGATGCATTTCGGCATTGTTTTTAGCCTTCTTCAGCGCCAATGGTGAGTTATTTAAGGGTTTAGGGCGCGTTTCAAAGATATAGTATCTTACCCAGTACCGATTGGTTGTGCGTTGCTCCGCCCCCAAGATGATACGTGCCTCTCATCAGACATCGCTGGTCAGTCACTCCATGTTCTGTGACTACCAGTCCCAGCATACACTGTTGTTAAACATCGAGTCTGGGCGATGCTGCACAGGGCGGGTTGGCGCTACGTAGGTGTCAACTGTTCTTGACAATTGCCAGCTGGGATTTGATGCTTTCTCGAGTCCCCAACCGTCTCAACCTGAAAGTGTCCGGATTTCAATTAAGCGTGGACAGGGACGGCAATCCTTCCTAGTCCAGCGTGAAGCAGATTGGCTTCAACACCGCCTCTTATCTCTCCAGGCTGACAGGTGGGCTCTGGTCATTCCGGTATCCCGGATCCGCTCCAAAGTTCCACGAAAGTAGAGACCAGTGAGCCAGAGCCTACTTGATGAAACGGGGACCTCGTGTGCGCGACACTGGAAAACGCGTTGTATATCCAGTTCCCACCTCCTCCAAAGACAAATATATATATCCACTTGATCCGCTCGTTTACCGAAGAGATGACAAGCCACACCAGCCAGGTACGTTCAAGATTTGTTTATTGGGCAAACAAACAGACGCGCTTCGAGCCAACGGGCTCTTGGTCACATGACCACCACAGACATTTTTGCAGTTAAGTAGGTAACACACAAAATAAAAAAGGAAGAGAGACTTTGTGTTAAGTTACACGCAGGGATCCCAGTTGTGCCGTTTTCAAAAGAAATTAAATGCATTTCATATTAATATATAAGGCACATTTCCAAGATGTATGGTGTATATTAGCAAACAGATCTGTGATAAGTTTTACAATGTATTTACAAGAAATAACGGGTGTAGTACCCAATTTTATTTTCAGTTCTAGGAACTCAAGATACATAGTCTGGAGGACAAAGTATTTTTAGAGAGTAGAGAAGACGTAAGTTATATGTGGGTGAAAAAAAGGGGGGGATCAGGAGAAAAAGTCTTTGACAGAGGGAAATGGAAATGGAGAGTAAAATCAAGTTGGTTAATTCTGGTATAGTACCATAGTGAATCAATCTGTTATCCAAACTAATAAACCATTATACCCTGTATACATATATTCTCTTATGTCCACCATTTGTGTAATTGATCCAAATTAACTTTTGAGATTGTAAAAACTGCTAGTCAATAAACTATAAAGATTCCAGTATATATCAGAGAAATCGCATTTCAGTAGAGATGCGCCCCTTGTATTCATTACTAAGAATTCCAAAATTAAAGGATAATAAAATAAAATATCTATATCAGTGTCAATATTTATCCCGTGCTCTTATTGTTAATGTATATATTTTGTGGAGTTGTGGTGCTCGTAACCATATCTTCTATCCGTGATGCACATTATCACTCCAACAAAGGCCCGGTTTCTAGAAAAGGTAAAGGTAAAAGAGTAATGATTAGTTTCATAGGTAACCATAGTGGTTGGATATATACATGTAATACAGTTTCATCTCAATATCTCAATTTACAATCTAAGTCTACGTCCTCCAAGTAATCAGTTTGTTTTCAATACACCAAATTGCATCCAAATAATAATACATAAACAAAATTCATAAAATTTAAAATCAGATTGTCATGGAATCTGAGTATCCAGAAGTGGGCTAAGGAAGATCTTGGTCAGAAAAAGTTGTCTTATAAATGTACATACATTTCTTCATCAATATTCATCCCCATAGGGGCGATACTGCCTGCCTGAAGGATGAACTTGGACTCTGCTCTATGTAGTGCTGTCACTCTATCTCCTCCTCTCACATGTTTGGGAAATGAGTCAAGGCCAAAGAATTTTGCCTTGGTCCAGTCCCCATCATGATGGGTATGGAAGTGTTTGGCCGTGCTGTAGGAAAAGTCCTTATTGGTAATTGCACGCCAATGTTCCAGGATCCTCTTCTTGACTGGAAAGGTTGTTGACCCAATGTACCATTTGCCACAAGGGCATGTTACCACATAGACTACAAAGTCTGTGGTACAGAGGATTTTTTTATTTATCTTCCATTTTTTGTTCACCCTGCTGAGTACAACCTCCCTCAAATTGGTACTGTATCTACAAGCCTTACATTTTCCACATTTATGGAATCCTCCCTTTGCCTCCAGCCATGACTTTTTCTTTTCCATATGACTCTGTACTATTAAGTCTTTAATGGATTTGCCCTTCCTGTAGGTTATTGATGGGTGTTGACCTAATCTCTCTTTCAGGATTTTGTCTTGTAAAAGGATATCCCATCTTTTCCTTACAATCTTGCTGCACTCGGGGGATTGAGTATTGTATGTGGTTATAAGCCTTATGGGAGCATTGAATGTATTCTGTGTACTCCTGGGTGGTCTGAATAGGGCATCTTTCCGGTCAATCTGAGAAACTCTCACCTCACCCTTCTTGAGCATATTAGGATGATAGCCCTTCACAGTAAACCTCTCACGCATTGCTTTCTTGTGTCTCTCAAAGGATTCTTGGGAGCTACAATTCCTTTTGGCGCGTAGAAATTCGACAAAGGGAATTGCCCATCTAAAACTAGGGGGTGACAGCTGGTTGAATGTAATACCAAGGTTCCCAGCTGTTTCCTTTCTGAAGATTTCAGTCTCAATTTGATTTTCAACAATCCCTAGTTTTATGTCTAAGAAGTCAATGGTACTCTGACTGTGTTTCATTGTGAATTTTAAATTTAAACAATTCAAATTAAGTACATTCACAAATTTGAGTAGTTCCTTCTCACTTCCCTCCCAAACAAAGAAAATATTGTCAATAAAACGAAGCCAGATGTTCAAATTACTTGTCCATTGTTCTAGGGTATCGTTCCTGAGCACCTGCTCCTCCCACCAGCCCACCAAGAGGTTGGCGTAGCTGGGGGCAAAGCAGGTGCCCATCGACGTTCCCTGTATCTGTTTGTACAAGTTTCTATCAAATAGGAACACATTCTCTTCAAGACAGAGCTCTATCATTTGTAGCAGCATTTTAGAGTGGGCTTCCAAATGTCTACTTCTTGCCTGTAAAAAGTACTCACATGCCTTCAACCCATCCCTGTGTCTGATTGATGTATAAAGACTCTCTACGTCTAGGGATACTAACCAGAAATGGGACTCCCAATTGATGTTTTCTACTTTTTGAAGAAAGTCTTTAGTGTCCTCTATGTGTGATGTTAGTTCATTAACATAGTCCTTAAGAAAATAATCTACGTAGTGAGATATATTCTCCAGTAAGCTATTAATGGAGGACACAATGGGCCTTCCTGGGGGTTCTGTTTGGTTCTTGTGTACTTTTGGAAGTAGGTAAAGTGTGGGCGTAGTAGGATTTTCATTAATTAGGAACTTAGTTTCATCCGAATTCAGTAGTTTGCCATTATTCCACTCACAAATGTGTTGATGTACCCTGTTCTGCAATTTCGCTAAATAGGTATGGTCAACTTTAACATAACATGCAACATCTGACAATTGTCTTATTGCCTCTTTGATATACATTTTCTTGTCTCACAGGACTACGTTACCGCCCTTGTCTGAGGGCTTGATAATGATTGAGTTATCGTTCTTTAAGTTTGTTAGGGCTTTTCTCATTTCTGATGTTATATTCTGCCTTACTGGAGGTTTATGTAAAAGTTTGAGCATGTCGTTTGCAACCAGGTCATGAAATAAATCAATATCGTCCCTTGGCAATTGTGGCCTATATCTAGACCTAGGTTTGAAAGGGGTCAATATAGAGTTAGATGTTAAGGTGTTTTCCTGGGTGATGGGTGTTAACGTCTGGGTTTGTGTTAAATCTACTGCACCCTCTTCATAAAGGCTTTCTAGGGCATTCTGCAAATCATTTCCTATTTCAGGTTGTACTTCAACTGTGTCTTGTATATGGTTAATAGGTTTTCTATTGGAGTGTATTTTATGTAGCTTCAGCTTTCTGACAAACATGTACATGTCTATGCGTGTTTGTGTATAATCAAATTGTAGATCTGGACAGAATGTTAATCCTAGTCTCAAAACTTTCTCTTCATCAACAGATAACTGTCTAGTCGATAAGTTCATTACCGTTAACTCCTTATTTTGTGCATCCATTAATTGTTCTTGGGCATCTGGCTTTTGTTTCCCACTCCAGAATTGCTTGTTTTTGCTTCGCCGCTCTCTTCGCCTTTTGCTTTTCCCCTTCCTCCTCAGCCTTGATATCGTGTTCGCCCTCTGATGGATTGCTCGTTGGCCTCTATCATGAGGCGCATTTCATCGGAAAAAAGCGTTATATCCGATCCCAGTTGTATATTTCCATCCAAGGAGCTTGCGTCAGAACTCAAACTAGTTCCTGATTGTCGCCTGTCTTTATCGGCCATTCCCAATGCCTTGTCTCTTAATAGTGAGGAACGTGGTTTATCAAACTTTTTTGTAAAAGTTAAGATCCTTGCAGACATATAGTCGCGCTCATCACGCTCGAACTTTCGCTCTTTCCTGGCTATTAAGTCCTTTTCAAATTTTTTTATTTTATCATCCACCATAGATAGAGTCTTTGTCACCTCAGTCTGGGCAGTATCTTTTGACAGGTCGTCAAGAAGCAGTTGTATCTCCTTTAGTAATTCATCATGTTCCTCCCATGCATTCTTGACTAGGATCTGCATCATTGTTTTAGAGCAGGCATTGGTGTTTTCACGCCATGCTTTCAGGACCTCAGGTTTGGGTTTATTCAGCATTGGAACGATAAAGATTCTTAGGCCCCTGGGTACACGATCCATCTCAATGTAGTTTGTCAGAGATGTCGCCTCCCACCACCGGCTAAGTTATTTTTTTCGAAGCCTTTCCAACTGATTGCCTTTTTGTATCAATGATGTCACGCCCATCGGGGCTGTCTCTCCAGATCCGCTCCTGTCAGTCCCATCGGGTGCTTTCTTTTTCTTGAAAATGTTTTCCGCCGAGGCCTCCCGCCCCTTTAGGAACTCCATTGCCCAGAATGCAACGCGGCCACCTGGCCGTGTTTGTACCTGGTCGCGCTACCGGCAACAGTTGCCGTGCGAGCTCTGGTTGCTGATTTTGCCGCTCTCCTCTTACCCTGCTCGCTAGTTTTCAGCGTCGGTGTAGGGAAGTTCAAACCCCGTGCTTGATCGCGCTGGAGGAGATCCTTATGGGCGAAATCTTCTGGCAGCCGGCGGGCGGAGATTTCCTGACTCCACGTCAATTTCAATTCTCGGCACAGCTCTCCGCCCTTCCAAGCGAGCTGGGGCTTGTCTCTTGAGCGGGCGCCACCGCTCTGTTAAATCCACTTGATCCGCTTGTTTACTGAAGAGATGACAAGCCACACCAGCCATATATATATATATATATATATTACCCTATGGCAGTCGCCAGTAGGTAGTTATAGTTAGGACCTAGTTTCCATAGGAAATCTGCAACATTCTATTTGGAATAACTTTGGCCCCGGTGGACGAATCTTCACGAATTTCTCCAAGAAAATGCCTGCTCTGCTCCACTCCTTCCCTGAAAGTTTGGGGGGATTCATGAAGCAGGGGCCGAGAAAAAAGGGGGGTCCCAAAACGTGTTTTCCCCATGCAATTTTCCATAGGACCTTTAGCCAGGGCTAATGCCCGAACGGCTGAACGGAATTACACCAAATTTGGCAAAAAGTTAGAGTTTGGTTCGCAGATCACGCTTTTTGTTAAATGGTGTAAATCCGTTCAGTAGTTCCTGAGAAAATCATAAGTAAAATCATAAGTATATCTATAGGCGCTTACCGTACGCGTACCGTACGTGTACAGGTCCACGTACGGTACGCGTATGTACGCGTACGTTTCTGAGCACGAGCTGCATGCTGATTGGCTGTCAACTGTCTGTCAACACTCCAAACCAGAAAGTGTTGGCAGCCATTTTGTGCCTCGGTAGACTGAGGCACAAGAAAGCAGAACAACAAACGTTTAGAATGCAAAAAGGGGGCAGGGTAGAAACACCCTGACCCCCTAGGCCTGCCCAGGGGGTCCCACAATGCCCCCCAAGGCCCCCCCAATTTTTTTTTTTACAAAAATCGTGGGGTACGCGTATGTACGCGTATCTTTCTGAGCACAAGCTACATGCTTATTAGCTGTGGACACTCCAAACCAGGAAGTGTTGGCAGCCATCCTATGCTCAGTAGACCGAGGTGCAAGAAAGCAGAAAAACAAACGTGTAGAACGCAAAAAGGGGGCAGGGTAGAAACACCCTGACCCCCTAGGCCTGCTCAGGTGGTCCCACAAGGACCCCCAAGGCCCCCCCAAAAAAATTTTAAAACCCGATCTGCTTTTTTTCAAATTGCCCCTCGGGGGGGACCAATCCCGGGGGCATAGTGAAAAAGAAGTGTGGGGGGGCCCAATCTCCCCCACACTGCCCCAGGGACCGCCACCCCCCGGGGCAAAGCAACGCAGCCCCCTGGCGCATACTGGAGGCTCCTGGTGGGCTAGTTGGCCACCAGGGACCGCCAATATACCAGTAGAATCAGTTCCCCCTCTGCAAACGTGCCCGTGGGCTGCATTGCAAAGAGGTGTAAAAAAGGGGCATGGCCTCATTACATCTCTCTGCAATGCAGCCCCCTGGCGCATACTGGAGGTTCCTGGTGGGCTAGTTGGCCCCCATAAGCCCCAGTACCCAAGGGGAATTAGTTCCCCCTCTGCAAACGCGCCCAGGGCTGCATTGCAGAGAGGTGTAAAAAGGGGCGTGGCCTCATTACACCTCTCTGCAATGCAGCCCACTAGCGCATAC
This sequence comes from Lissotriton vulgaris, assembly GCF_964263255.1. Lineage (NCBI taxonomy): Eukaryota > Metazoa > Chordata > Amphibia > Caudata > Salamandridae > Lissotriton > Lissotriton vulgaris. Next base: position 2,060,982,239 of record NC_141689.1, on the reverse strand, counting down.
TGAAGATTCCTGGTGGGCCAGTTGGCCCCCAGGGAACCCCAGTATGCAAGGGGAATTAGTTCCCCCTCTGCAAACGCGCCCGGGGGCTGCGTTTCAGAGAGGTGTAAAAAGGGGCATGGCCTCATTACACCTCTCTGCAACGCAGCCTCCTGGCGCATACTGGAGGTTCCTGGTGGGCTAGTTGGCCTCCAGGGACCCCCAGTATGCAAGGGGACTTAATCCCCCAACTTAGAACACTCTACAGGGCGCGTTTGCACAGTGGTGAAGGTAGGGGGTGGAGCTTGAGGTGATGTGAGTGCAAACATGCCCTGAGGCGCGTTTTAAGTTGGGGAATTAATTCCTGTTCAATCCAGAGGTCCCCTAGGGGGCAACTAGTTCAACAGGTATCTCCAGTAAGTGCCACGGAGCTGTGTTGCAGAGTGTTGTAAAAAGGGGGCGTGCCCTTTGAACACCTCTCTGCAACACTGCTGCCTGGCGCATACTGGAGGTACCTGGTGAACTAGTTGGCTCACATGGGACCTCAGGATTGAAGAGGAATTCATTCCCCAATCTAGCTCACTACTATTCCTGAAAAGTAACCATGTTGTGAGTGATGTAATATGTGATGTCATCAGCAGTGCATTGTGGGCGCGCAAGTTATAGTTAGCTGAACTTACTATACTGGGAAATTTCAATGGTTTTGTATGAGTGAAATGTCCAGCTAACTATAACATGTGTGAAAACTATGTTTTTTTGTGAAAATATATATATATATATATATATATATATATATATATATATATATATATATATATGCCAAACAGCTCCTTTGCAAGAAAGAAGTGGAAGCCACAACGGGGGATCATCAAGGAGGCCGCTTTATTCAGGAAAGTAACACATAACAGGCAAATGCATTTCGGCATGGAGCCTTCTTCAGTGCCCGGTAAGTATGTCAGGAGGTGTGCACACATCCCTAAGAAATGAGTCCCGCTCTGTTGTGATAGGTTGAGGCCCACTGACTCCCCCTCCAAGTGGAAACATCACCCTGATTGCTGACCACAGTGTTGCAATGGACCGCAGGTCCCAGAATGCATTGTTCCGGTACTGGGCGATGCTGGGGTAGGTCCATCTATGCAGACAAACTCCTTCCTAAAAAAGAGCAGAGACCCAGGGGGATATCAGTTAGAGGCTCTTTATTGCAGCAATGGCGAATGCATTTTGGCCCGTTACAGCCTTCATCAGCTACCAGAAGCCTCCCAAGTCTGATACAACACACTGTAGGTAAGTCCCGCCTTTTTTAACCTAGATGTACTTGGCCCGCTCCTCCCCCTATATACGCCAAAACACCAGTTGTCCCACAGTAGTCATAGGTATTATGCAAACATGACCTCATGTTAGTCACATTGTGAGAGGAATTTGATCAAAGAAAGTTAAAACTATGTATATATATATATATACATTTTTTTTTTTTTTTTTTTTTGACCCCCGAATGGATTTATGAAATAAATACAAAAATGAACTAAAATAAACGAATAATTGCCGTTTCTGTCTGCGACTCCACCCATCCCCGGTGTTCGGGGAAAATTGCTGAGAATATATATATGACTCTTTCTGCGTGATTAAAAGCTGCATATACCTCGAGGTCCGTGTCCGGAGTTTTCTTGCTGTGGTTGCGCAAGCGTGCGAGCTGGGAAACAGACGGTGCACAGGATATATATATATATATATATATATATATATATATATATGTGTGTGTCTATATATATATGTGTGTGTATATGTGTGTATATATATGTGTGTATATATATATATATATATATATTCACTGAAAAAACCATAGGTTATAGACCATATATAGTTAGAAATTAGCATTTACAAAACCTTAATTTACTCGCACAAAACCATAGAAATTCGAATATATAGTTAGTTGCAATAACTATATATCGCGCACCCGCAATCCACTGCTGATGATGTCACATATTACATCATTCATGACATGGTCAGTGACATCACTGATGACATCACTGATGACATCATCCAGTGACTGTGTGTTTAAATATGTTTTACATATTGAAGAATGAGTGGATGTATAAGTGTCTGGATGAAGAATTTAGTAGGTGCATGACTGACTGTATGAGAGAATGATTAAATGTGTCTCACTGAGTGCATGGGTTAGTGACTAAACTGTCTTAATTTGTGCATCATTATGTCTGTTGTTCTGTAAACTGCTGAATGTGTTAATCAGTAGCTATATGAGTAACTATATGGGATATTCATTGGTTGCCCAAGTATTTGTATGGGAGACTGAGTATGTGTATGAGTGGCCGGGAGGTGTATGACTCTGTGCAAAGATGTGTGAGCAGTTGATTCACTAGATGTATGGGTTCAAAAGTGCATGTAGAAACAGCTGCATGGGCGGTTGACTGTGTGCATGAGTGTATTGGTGAGTGAATGGATATCTCAGTGATACATGTCAAAGTAAGTACATATGTAAAACACAGTCCATGTGAGAGTTGACATATATAAATACCTGAACATAAGAGCCAGTGAATGTGAGAGTGGCTTTATGAATCATTGTGAACTTGTATGAGAGTTTGTATAAGAGAGTAAATATGTGTTAGAATATGTTTGAATTAGTAAGGTGTGTATAACTGTATAGTTGAGGAAATGGAGGTGTGATTGATACTTTGCATGACTGACTAGGTGTGTGAGTAACTCCATGGATGAGTGACAGTCTGTGAGTGTCTGTTTACACTGAGTGGATCTAAAGTTATATTAGAGTCTGAAGAGCTTCATCGTATTATCACATGAATGATGTCATCAGTGATGTCATCAGTGATGTCATTTAAGATATCATCAGTGATGTCATCAGTGATGTCATTTGAGATGTCATCAGTGATGTCATCAGTGATGTCATGTGAGATGACATCAGTGATGTCATCAGTGATGTCACTGACCATGTCATGAATGATGTAATATGTGACATCATCAGCAGTGGATTGCGGGTGCGCGATATATAGTTATTGCAACTAACTATATATTCGAATTTCTATGGTTTTGTGCGAGTAAATTAAGGTTTTGTAAATGCTAATTTCTAACTATATATGGTCTATAACCTATGGTTTTTTCAGTGAATTTTCTAGGTTTTGTAAATGCTTATTCCTAACTATATATGGTCTATAACCTATGGTTTTTTCAGTGAATTTCAATGGTTTTTTAATAGCAAATATCAAAAGCTGTCAAATGTCAAGTACGTGATAGGTAAAAACATTTTCGTGTTTATGCACGCTGATGTGATTTGAACGCTGCCCCCCCCCGCTTTTCTCTTAGGAGTACTCTCTTTGCAGATAGTGAAGGGTAGTTAACGCAGGCCTTTGCCCCCGTTGTAATCCGTCGTGCCTGCTTCTCTCTCCACTTGATTGATTGTTATCCAAGTATTTACTGTTTTAGAATTGGTTCTCTTTGGTTCATTCTCTATTTACAAACAAGCACAGAGTCGCAATACTCTGTTTAGTCTTTGCAGATAGTGAAAAATCGTTTAAAAAAACAAAAGGAATCGAGCAAAATCAGTAGGCCACTAATGGGATCTCTTTTTGACCTCGCTAAAATGGAAACATTAAGAACAACCCCTCATGAGAAATACGAAACTAGTGAGATGAACTGAGCTCCACACGATGATGGCTGCAAGACAGCTCAGCTCCGCCACCCACCCCACCCAAAGTAACGACAAACCCTATGCAAATATTATAAATATATACAACACACCAGCAAAGTAACAGGGTAAAACATTTTATTAAATAACTATTTACATAACTATTTTATACTTTTTGTTGCCCGATCCGGCTAGCTCAATCGATCGAGCATGAGACTCATGCACTCTGATCTCCTTGGCCTCAGTCAAGCATTAATAGTAAGATTTTCATTCATGAGTGTACGTTCATGGTTTTAGTCCCTGAGTTGCTTCGATGTCACTGCCTTGCACAAATGGCATAAGTCCTGGATATTGGGTGCCATAGTTCAGAGTTCTGAGCAGCACTTGTAACACTGTCTAAAGCTTATTTGCACCTGCTGCAGCTTCACTATTCTCAAAGTAAGTGGGGGCCGTTTGTGGACCTGACTGCATTTGAAAACAATGTGATACGGTACCTCCCTAAACCGCTTGACGGAGGCCCCCGAGGGGCGGTGTGATGGCGCGGACTCGGAGAAGACGCTTGGCTCCAACCCCCTCCCCAAGTCTTGTTGCCCTGGTGTGGCCTGAGATCGCACCCGACATAGGCGGCCGGCTCCCGGGGTCAAGCGGAACTTTTTGCCTTTTGGTGACTCTTCCATTCTGAACATTGTCCCACAATCCGTTTGACCTGAAACGATTACACAAATGAAACATTTGTGAGTTTTAAATATATATATATATAATTCACCAATACCTTTCTCTGTAGATCTTTTTCCATTAACAATCCCAGTTCCATCACCCGCCTAGGATATCACTACTGTTAGTTGTCATTTTTGCTTCTGTTTTAATCAAAAATGTTTTATTGTGTTTACTGTTTTTGTTGCAATGTATATATTTATAAGTTATTAAAGTGTTATAATCCTACTAATTTTTTATCGATTATTGCTCTTTGAGATATTCCCTGTCACAAGGAATATCTCAAAGAGCAATAATCGGACCCTGTCTACAAACAGAGAAGAATAGGAATATTCTGTCTCCCTTTGCAGATAGTGAAGGATAGGTAATGCGGACTTTTGTCCCCCGTTGTAATCCGTCATGCCTGTTTTTCTCCCCACTGATTGATTGATTGGCTGGACATTTATTGTTCAAGGAATAGTTCTCTCGAGGTATTCTCTGTTTGCAAATAACGTGGAATAGAAATATTCAGTCTAGTCTTTGCAAGTAGTGAAGGGTGGGTAATGCTGACCTTTGTCCCCCGTTGTAATCTGTCATGCCCATCTACTCCCCACTGATTGATAAACTAGTTCCACCCGGACCATTTATTAGAGGGATATCATCTGGCTCAACCGGAGAGTACCCCTAATAAAGAAGACATATGTAAAATACGAAGTAATCACTGTATCCTTTTAAACAGAAACTTTAGCATGAAACACACTTGAAAAGGAAGGGAAAGAAATCGAACAAAATCAGTAGGCCACTGATGAGTTTTTGACTTCGCTAGAAATAAGAAACATGGAAGTGGTGAAAAAAGCCAAGCTTGACGTTACCGCAGCCACGAGGTAGCTAGGCTCCGCACCCCCCCCACTGCTCCAAGCATGTCTGTCCCACCGCCCGCCACGCCCAATAACGGTAACATGAAATAGATACAAATCAGCAGATACCTACCCCCATTCCGGAAACTCCCGAAGTGCAACAGGGCCACGGTTACGCCCATCCGGAAGATGAGGCCTCGACACGTGCAGGGCGGGGCCCAGCTAACCGCCATCAGCCATGGGGTGGATGGCCCGAAATGTACTGGTCTCCCAATCCCCTTCTTCTGCCGCCTTGCAGACTACGAGGGGGGATGTCTTGCCTCTGCCTCCGACCACCCCCCTCTTATCGCCTGGTCCGGACATCACGGATATCAACGCCAGGTGTCGGCGTGGGGTGCACTGGGAGGGAGAGGCGGCACGAACGAGCCTCTCCCACCGCCCCAGGTGGGGGCCCCTCAGCTGCACCCCCAACGCTCCACTCACCCAACAAAAGGGTCGTCGCATAAGGTGGACCAGGAGAGGAGCCGAGGCCGACGGTATCTTCTTCTGTTTTCAATAATGGCTGCGACAACACTGGGGGGGGATGTCTTGCACATGCCACCGACCCCCCCCCTCCCCTCGTATCTCCTGGTCTGGCCCCGGCTTGATATGAGCTCCCCGTTCGGTCCTGAAGCGGCGCCCTGCAGGCCACGGGGGGATGTCTTGCCTCTGCCTCAGACCCCCCCCCCTCCTATCGCCTGGTCCGGACATCACGGATATCAACGCCAGGTGTCGGCGTGGGGTGCGCTGGGAGGGAGAGGCGGCGTGAACGAGCCTCTCCCCTCAGCTGCACCCCCAACACTCCACTCACCCAACAAAAGGGTTCCTCCACTCTTGCGATGCAGCGACGCTGCACTCACCCGACAAAAGGTCTCGTCCACTATTGCGAGGCAATGATGCTCCGCTCACCCAGCGGGGGTCTGGTCCACTGTTGCGGTGCAACGACGCTTCTAGTTTCCTGCGTCCAGAAACGTTCTCCTCAACTTTGAAGATTCTATAAGAGCCACGGGAGCCCACGACCCCCGATGGGGAATGACTGCCATGATCAACCATGGAACGACCACGACGTAGCCGCGGGACGTCCGCGCGCTCCTGCCGGCGCCGGACTCAGTCTTGAAATCACCAAAATCCTGCAAGACTACCAACTTGATCAGTTCCGGTGGGACACCAGTATGACCCGGTAGGAGAGATTGTTGCCTCCCACCCCACTTTGACTGATGGTTCATGTCGGCAGTCCCCTCTGCTACCCTTCAACGAAAACTTTTGGACTGCCGAAAGAGGTCCCGGTCCAACCACGAGTTGGTGGAGACATTTTGACTATACTTGGACCTTCCTGACCTCACCCAAAATGGCGCCGGTACAAATGAAACTCTCAACTCCTTGTTGTGCCCCGATTGCTCAGCCTTGATATCATGAGATATGTATGCAGTTTTTAGCACATGAATTGATATGGGATAAGACTGATTATATGTTCGGGCAATGAATTGATCCAGGATGGGTATTGATTATACGTTCGAACAATGAATTGACATGGGACGGGTACTGATTACACGTTCGAACAATGAATAGATATTAAGTTCTAATGCATCATTGATTACTGTATTTATTATTGAAGGTTCGAATTGTCGACACTTTTGATACTTGCTCACAATGAATTATCGATATGATTTTGTTGCACTTGTCGCACTTTTTACTATGAAATCAACGACCACTGACTCTCTGTTATGTTTTCCACAAATAAATACCCCCCCCATTTACAGTTCCAGTCTGCTCCGTGGCCGGCCCACGGGGTTGTAGGCCCGTATTTGGGCACCAACATTTTTATTAAAGGTTTTTGAAAAAGCAAACATAGTTGTAACGCGTAGATTGGTAAGTTTCGAATAAATGGCCACTGTTTCCGATTTTTTTTATTTTTTTTAAAAAAGCAGGTGAAATGAAGCAGCTCAATTAGTTAAGGGTTAAAAAGTATAGTACGCAGAAAAATTGAAAATATGAATGGTCCAGGTTTGTTGTGTGTTTTTCATTTTTGTGCAGCATAAAGCAATCGATAAAGATCCTGGTATTTAGCCTCTACTTTATATGCTACCTGTATCAGGGAAGTTGTTTTAAATGCCCCTAAGCCACCCCAAACGAATGTCACCTGGCCCCCCTAGTACGAACGAAAACGACCCCGTACCACTGTAGGTTATCTCTCTTCCTCAAAAATGACAAAAATTACTTTCTAGGACGTTTTGGACATTGATGATTTTCATATGATCTATTTATTAAAGTAATACTCATCTCTCCGCATGAAATTAATTTTCCACATGCTACACAAGTCAATCTCATCTGCCTAAAGTTCTTTTACAGATTTCGGACCGTTTCCCTTGCCTCTGACTCACTTACTGCTAAGTCATTGGTGGATGTTTTTGCCGGGCGGGGATTATCCACCAAATCTCGAAGTTGTGCTTTAGAATAATTAAGAGGGTGCCACCTCTCCATGTGCCGATGCATGGTATGATTACCATAGCTATATTTTTTTTCGGTCCCTCTCGAGAGTTTTTTTTTTGCAGATGAGGCAGGTAACGAACCTGGCATTAACTTTCTTTTCATGAGACTAAAATTCACTTTCACATGGGACGTTCTTAGCATTTCTTTCAGAAACTTTTACATCACTGTGTCATTTCTTTGTCTATCCTGGTTAAAGCAATGTCATGTAAATAGTTCTTTAAAAAGTTTTTTTTAACGTGTTTACTTTGTTGGAGCGTTGTATATATTAATAAGTTATTAAAGTGTTATAATACTACTACTTTGTTGGAGTGCTATATATTTTTAATGTGACACATAATTGTGAAGACATCCCTGGAATCTTCCGCTTCAGGCTCGGTCCCACACACCCTTACAGTGAGAATCCCCTCCCCAATCACAATACAGGATCGTTATCAGATAGTAGGAACGCGTGTGGTGTGACGGATCTCATGAGGTGGGGGCCTTGATCTACTGTAACTCCTTTGAACAAGGGTGATTATTTACAGTTGGGGCCATAAACTACATCCGCAGGGCTAGGTGATAGCCTGGGACCGGCCTGGACAATCGGACACAGAGGAAGAGGAATGTCAGAGGGTGCGGTAGTGAATAGGGTGAAAGGATGGTGTCGGGCGGGCACAGGGTGTGATTCTCAGGGAAGAGCAGCGCAGATGGGGGGAGGTTTATGGCCCTTGCATGAGACAGAGAGCGGGGGTGACCAGTGCGTGGGGGAGATGCTTGCGAGGGTGGGGAGCCATGCTGAGGATCGGCGGCGTGCAGAGAGTGGGTCTGGTCAAGGCATCTTAAATGGCTGCCGTGCACGACAAAAGTGTGGCATTGGAAAAAAAGCAAGATGGCGCAGACAATGTTTATCAATACGGATTAATTTATAACAATTATTTTTAACAATATATTTACTCGCAGTGTCAAAATGGCGGTCAACACTTCCTGATTTCCTTCGAATCAAACGTTAACAGAAGTCAAGCGGCAAAAAAAAAAAAAAACGCTCACGCGCAACCGCCGGAAGACAAGTATCAACATATATGAGCCTCCTCAACCACCCTCAGAAAACATAGGGGGTCAGGATACGTCTCCCATACCCCCTTATACCCAATACTCACATTGCTTTTCCTCCATCTTGTAATTTAATTAAAACGAAACACAAAATGACAAAATGTATATATATATATATGTCTATGTATATATGTATGTATATATGTATATATATATATATATATATATATATGGACGCTCGCGTGTAGAGACACAGCCACACTCGCGGGGAGAAACTTGAACTCGCCTATCTTGCCTCAGCATGCTTGAATAGCTGAGGAGCTCAAGAGAAAGTGATTCAGTCCCATTTCGCCGTGGAATTCCTGACGCGTTTCGAAGGCTCCCGACTTCTCTTCAGAGGATTTGGCGAACTGATGATGGGAATGCAGGTACCAGCCCTGGTAATAATCATGGCACGCCCCTAGTGGGCAGTCCAAATGTCCCAGTGCCTGATGGGACTGGTAGTCCTGTTTAGTCTTGGCGCCCCATCTGTGGATCAAGGCGGACGAGTGGTCTCCCCTCGCCAACCAGGCAACCTCACGGTAGTGGAGTAGCAGACGGATATATGCCCGTCAGACTAGCAAGCTGGATGCTTACCCTAGTCGGCTCCTACCCTGAGGCTGCTTGGCGGTGCTCAGCGTGTGTGCAGGGACACTGCTCGCTCGTTTTCCATCATGGCGCTGCTGCACTCTTCTGGCGGGTGCGGTAAAGGATGGTGATGGTTCCATCCACATATGGACGCTCGCGTGTAGAGACACAGCCACACTCGCGGGGAGAAACTTGAACTCGCCTATCTTGCCTCAGCATGCTTGAATAGCTGAGGAGCTCAAGAGAAAGTGATTCAGTCCCATTTCGCCGTGGAATTCCTGACGCGTTTCGAAGGCTCCCGCCTTCTCTTCAGAGGATTTGGCGAACTGATGATGGGAATGCAGGTACCAGCCCTGGTAATAATCATGGCACGCCCCTAGTGGGCAGTCCAAATGTCCCAGTGCCTGATGGGACTGGTAGTCCTGTTTAGTCTTGGCGCCCCATCTGTGGATCAAGGCGGACGAGTGGTCTCCCCTCGCCAACCAGGCAACCTCACGGTAGTGGAGTAGCAGACGGATATATGCCCGTCAGACTAGCAAGCTGGATGCTTACCCTAGTCGGCTCCTACCCTGAGGCTGCTTGGCGGTGCTCAGCGTGTGTGCAGGGACACTGCTCGCTCGTTTTCCATCATGGCGCTGCTGCACTCTTCTGGCGGGTGCGGTAAAGGATGGTGATGGTTCCATCCACATATGGACGCTCGCGTGTAGAGACACAGCCACACTCGCGGGGAGAAACTTGAACTCGCCTATCTTGCCTCAGCATGCTTGAATAGCTGAGGAGCTCAAGAGAAAGTGATTCAGTCCCATTTCGCCATGGAATTCCTGACGCGTTTCGAAGGCTCCCGCCTTCTCTTCAGAGGATTTGGCGAACTGATGATGGGAATGCAGGTACCAGCCCTGGTAATAATCATGGCACGCCCCTAGTGGGCAGTCCAAATGTCCCAGTGCCTGATGGGACTGGTAGTCCTGTTTAGTCTTGGCGCCCCATCTGTGGATCAAGGCGGACGAGTGGTCTCCCCTCGCCAACCAGGCAACCTCACGGTAGTGGAGTAGCAGACGGATATATGCCCGTCAGACTAGCAAGCTGGATGCTTACCCTAGTCGGCTCCTACCCTGAGGCTGCTTGGCAGTGCTCAGCGTGTGTGCAGGGACACTGCTCGCTCGTTTTCCATCATGGCGCTGCTGCACTCTTCTGGCGGGTGCGGTAAAGGATGGTGATGGTTCCATCCACATATGGACGCTCGCGTGTAGAGACACAGCCACACTCGCGGGGAGAAACTTGAACTCGCCTATCTTGCCTCAGCATGCTTGAATAGCTGAGGAGCTCAAGAGAAAGTGATTCAGTCCCATTTCGCCGTGGAATTCCTGACGCGTTTCGAAGGCTCCCGCCTTCTCTTACCTACTGTGGTCGCCAGTAGGTATATATAGTTAGGATTTTTTCTCTATGGCACCTTTGAAAATTCTATGTCTAATAACTTTGGCGTTTGTGGACAGAATCGGCTGGAATTTTCAGGAAAATGGCACATTTTGTTTCTGAGCAGCCCCTGAAATTTTGGGGGGGTTTCGTCAAGGGGGGGCCTAGAAAAAAGGGGGGTCCCAAAACGTGTTTTTCCCATTCATTTTTCCATAGGGCGTTTGGCCTCACTTTTAGCTCGAACGGCTGAATGGATTTACACGAAACTTGGCAAAATTGTAGGGACTGTTAGCCCGATGTGCCTTTGCTGGGTCTCAATATATGTGCTCCAGTGGATTTTGAGAAATTAACGTTTAAAAAAACAGATATATCTGTGACAGCGTCCCGGATAGCGCTCCAGATTGCATACTTTTCGCGTAACGGAGCTTTGCGAAGCGAAGCTGATTGGCTCTCCGGTGTCTGTCAACATTCTAAACAGTCCGGTGCGGCCGCCATCTTGTCTCTCGGTAGGATCGAGAGACAAGAGGAGGAGAAAAACGAAGGGGGAATTTAATGAAAGGGGGCAAGGTAGACCCCTCTTGACCCCCTAGGAATGATGTTGGGGTTAATAAAGGGTCCCGTGGGGCAAATAAAAAAATTAGATTTTTCGCGGTAGAAGCGCTTCCCGGATCGCGAACCGGGTCGCAAACTGGTAGCGAAACGGGAATTCACCATTTTGTGTTTCGATTTAATTAAATTACAAGATGGAGGAAAAATAATGTGAGAAATGGGTATAAGGGGGTATGGGAGACGTATCCTGACCCCCTATGTTTTCTGAGGGTGGTTGAAGAGGCTCATATATGTTGATACTTGTCTTCCAGCGGCTGCGCATGAGCGTTTTTTTTGTTTTTTTTTGCTGCGTGACGTCTGTTAACGTTCGATTCGAAGGAAATCAGGAAGTGTTGACCGCCATTTTAACACTGCGAGTAAATATATTGTTAAAAATAATTGTTATAAATTAATCCGTATTGATAAACATTGTCTGCGCCATCTTGCTTTTTTTCCAATGCCACACTTTTGTCGTGCACGGCAGCAATTTTAGATGGCTTGACCAGACCCACTCTCTGCAAGCCGCCGATCGTGACGTCTGTTAACGTTCGATTCAAAGGAAATCAGGAAGTGTTGACCGCCATTTTGTCAGTGCGAGTAAATATATTGTTAAAAATAATTGTTATAAATTAATCCGTATTGATAAACATTGTCTGCGCCATCTTGCTTTTTTAACAATGCCACACTTTTGTCGTGTACGGCAGCCATTTTAGATGCCTTGACCAGACCCACTCTCTGCACGCCGCCTATCCTCAGCATGGCTCCCCACCTTCGCAAGCATCTCCCCCATGCACTGGTCACACAGGCTCTCTCTCTCATGCATGGGCCATAAACCTCCTCCCATATGCGCTGCTCTTCCCTGAGAATCCAACCCCGTGCTGAGGAAAATTCAGCCCAGATTACAACCGATGCCCAGGCTGCTGGCACAAGACGCCACTTAGTTCCCATCTTGAACGGTTACCAAATAAAGAGACGGGCGCTGGAAGCAGGAACACAAGAACAGAGTTTTATTTCTCATGAGGAGAGCCTGTCATTTCAAAACATACATACATACACACAAACTCGGGCGGGGGGAGACAGTACATGTATTATATACAAAAATCCAAGACAAAACATAGAACAGTTGCTGGCCAAAAAGATCTCTTCCTGCATGCTTCGCATCCTTAGCATCCTACTTAATTCATCTGGGGGCTGAGCTCTTTTTACCTTTTTCTTCTCTCTTATCGTCGGCTGCCTTCGCTGGTGGCTTTGGTTGCAAATACTTACACCTTTGCCAATTGGTCGGGAACTAACCTGGTCGGGCTAATACTCAGGGGGGATCTTCGAATCATTTTTAGTGAATGGGTTTCCAGGCTGAGGCAACGGTAGGTGTCAGTCGGGAGAACAATGGGGCAGCTTTGAGTTTCATGTCTATGAGGGTGCGAGAAGGAGGTGGTAAATTTTAAACATTGGCAACATTCCTAGTCCTCCAGACGGAGGGTACTTGGGTAAACCTCACCTCGGAATATTCCTTAAACTTTCCCTATTTAGTTAAACGTAGGAATTTATTCATTGGTGCACGTCATTCTTGGTTGTATTATTCGGGGTGCCAAGCGAAGTCATATTTTGTCATCCTGTAATAACCCGTCAAGTTTCTGCTTCAGGCTGCCTTCCCAAGCGCTGCGTTCAGAGAGAGACATAGCCATTGTTTGCTCGTCGTGTATAGGCACCATATTCAAACCCTTTTTCTCATCCCATCGGCCGTTAAGTCACCATTTTTCCGTACTATAATCGACGTTCCGAAGTGACCTGCAGAAAAGAGGGAAAAAGAAGGGGCGGGGGCAGCGTTTAAAACACATCAGCGCGCATAAACCCGAAAAGGCTTTTACTTACTACATACTCGGCCTATCTCCACGGGATGCAGTCCCTACCATCTCGGCGTTTAAGCCCAGGGGGGACCGGTAATGTGGGAGAGATAATTATCGGAGGCCTGTGGATAGCATAGGTCGCCCAAGTGTGGCATTACGGATCGTGTGCAGGGGAGGGTCAAAACAAAGGGCAGTCGGTGTAAAGTGGGGGCTAGCTCGTGCTCTCCTTTGAGGAAGAGAGATAACCTACAGTGGTACGGGGTCGTTTTCGTTCGTACTAGGGGGGCCAGGTGACATTCCTTCGGGGTGGCTTAGGGGCATTTAAAACAACTTCCCTGATACAGGTAGCATATAAAGTAGAGGCTAAATACCAGGATCTTTATTGATTGCTTTATGCTGTACAAAAATGAAAAACACATACAACAAACCTGGACCATTCATATTTGCAATGTTTCTGCGTACTATACTTTTTAACCCTTAACTAATCAAGCTGCTTCATTTCACCTGCTTTTTTTTTTTTTGCTTTTTTTTAAATCGGAAACAGTGGCCATTTATTTGAAACTTACCAATCTATGCGTTACAACTACGTTTGCTTTTTCAAAAACCTTTAATAAAAATGTTGGTGCACAAATACGGGCCTACAACCCCGTGGGCCGGCCACGGAGCAGGCTGGAACTGTAAATGGGGGCGGGGGGGTATTTATTTGTGGAAAACATAACAGAGTCAGTGGTCGTTGATTTCATAGTAAAAAGTGCGACAAGTGCAACAAAATCATATCGATAATTCATTGTGAGCAAGTACCAAAAGTGTCGACAATTCGAACCTTCAATAAATACAGTAATCAATGATGCATTAGAACTTAATATCAATTCATTGTTCGAACGTGTAATCAGTACCCGTCCCATGTCAATTCATTGTTCGAACGTTTAATCAATACCCATCCCGGATCAATTCATTGTCCGAACATATAATCAGTCTTATCCCATATCAATTCCTGTGCTAAAAACTGCATACATATCTCATGATATCAAGGCTGAGCAATCGGGGCACAACAAGGAGTTGAGAGTTTCATTTGTACCGGCCCCATTTTGGGTGAGGTCAGGAAGGTCCAAGTATAGTCAAAATGTCTCCACCAACTTGTGGTTGGACCGGGACCTCTTTCGGCAGTCCAAAAGTTTTCGTTGAAGGGTAGCAGAGGGGACTGGCGACATGAACCATCAGTCAAAGTGGGGTGGGAGGCAACAATCTCTCCTACTGGGTCATACTGGTGTCCACCGGAACTGATCAAGTTGGTAGTCTTGCAGGATTTTGGTCATTTCAAGACTGAGGCCGGCGCCGGCATGAGCGCGCCGACGTCCCGCGGCTACGTCGTGGTCGTTCCGTGCGTGATCATGGCAGCCATTCCCCATCGGGGGTGTCTGCGGGGGTCGGGGGCCCCCGTGGCTCTTATAGAATCTTCAAAGTTGAGGAGAACGTTTCTGGACGCAGGACTCATTTTCTAGCTGAACTCAGAAGCGCCGTTAAACCGCAACAGTGGACGAGACCCCCGCTGGGTGAGCGGAGCATCATTGCCTCGCAATAGTGGACGAGACCTTTTGTTGGGTGAGTGGAGCGTTAGGGGTGCAGCTGAGGGGCCCCCACCTGGGGAGGGTGGGAGAGGCTTGTTCGCGCCGCCTCTCCCTCCCTTATGGTGGCAATTACAAACAAAACAAGTGATGGACAGAATGTGGATCAATGTCACACATTCACCCCAGTCCAAAGATCTGGGCCCAAATCCATCATTTTTTTGCACTCCACACCACCCTGGGTTAGACAATGGCGATATGCAAATCAGCTCTGACCCTGTTGCCCCATGGGAACAGTTCAGTCCGAACTACAAAAGCCATGTCCTTCCCAGAACGGAATCAAGCATCCGAGGACCGGACCGGTTTCGAGGTAACACCTCTCATCAGCCCGGCTAGCTTGACTCCAGTGGTGTGGAGTGCCTGGGACCCACGTCTGAGCATCCCCAGCGCACTTATGGCGGCAATTGCAAACAAAACAAGTGATGGACAGAATGTGGATCAATGTCACACATTCACCCCAGTCCAAAGATCTGGGCCCAAATCCATCGTTTTTTTGCACTCCACACCACCCTGGGTTAGACAATGGCGATATGCAAATCAGCTCTGATTGGAGTCAAGCTAGCCGGGCTGATGAGAGGTGTTACCGGTCCTCGGATGCCATTGTCTAACCCAGGGTGGTGTGGAGTGCAAAAAAACGATGGATTTGGGCCCAGATCTTTTGACTGGGGGAATGTGTGACATTGATCCACATTCGGTCCATCACTTGTTGTTTTTGCAATTGCCGCCCTAAGTGCGCTGGGGATGCCCAGACATGGGTCCCAGGCACTCCACACCACTTGGAGTCAAGCTAGCCGGGCTGATGAGAGGTGTTACCTCGAAACCGGTCTGGTCCTCGGATGCTTGATTCCGTTCTGGGAAGGACATGGCTTTTGTAGTTCGGACTGGACTGTTCCCATGGGGCAACAGGGTCAGAGCTGATTTGCATATCGCCATTGTCTAACCCAGGGTGGTGTGGAGTGCAAAAAAACGATGGATTTGGGCCCAGATCTTTTGACTGGGGGAATGTGTGACATTGATCCACATTCGGTCCATCACTTGTTGTTTTTGCAATTGTCGCCCTAAGTGCGCTGGGGATGCCCAGACGTGGGTCCCAGGCACTCCACACCACTTGGAGTCAAGCTAGCCGGGCTGATGAGAGGTGTTACCTCGAAACCGGTCCGGTCCTCGGATGCTTGATTCCGTTCTGGGAAGGACATGGCTTTTGTAGTTCGGACTGGACTGTTCCCATGGGGCAACAGGGTCAGAGCTGATTTGCATATCGCCATTGTCTAACACAGGGTGGTGTGGAGTGCAAAAAAACGATGGATTTGGGCCCAGATCTTTTGACTGTGGGAATGTGTGACATTGATCCACATTCGGTCCATCACTTGTTGTTTTTGCAATTGCCACCCTAAGTGCGCTGGGGATGCCCAGACATGGGTCCCGGGCACTCCACACCACTTGGAGTCAAGCTGGCCGGGCTGATGAGAGGTGTTACCTCGAAACCGGTCCGGTCCTCGGATGCTTGATTCCGTTCTGGGAAGGACATGGCTTTTGTAGTTCGGACTGGACTGTTCCCATGGGGCAACAGGGTCAGAGCTGATTTGCATATCGCCATTGTCTAACCCAGGGTGGTGTGGAGTGCAAAAAAACGATGGATTTGGGCCCAGATCTTTTGACTGGGGGAATGTGTGACATTGATCCACATTCGGTCCATCACTTGTTGTTTTTGTAATTGCCGCCCTAAGTGCGCTGGGGATGCCCAGACGTGGGTCCCAGGCACTCCACACCACTTGGAGTCAAGCTAGCCGGGCTGATGAGAGGTGTTACCTCGAAACCGGTCCGGTCCTCGGATGCTTGATTCCGTTCTGGGAAGGACATGGCTTTTGTAGTTCGGACTGGACTGTTCCCATGGGGCAACAGGGTCAGAGCTGATTTGCATATTCGGTCCATCACTTGTTGTTTTTGCAATTGCCTCTCCCTCCCAGCGCACCCCACGCCGACACCTGGCGTTGATATCCGTGATGTCCGGACCAGGTGATAAGAGGGGGGGGGGGCCGGATGCAGAGGCAAGTCATCCCCCCCCCGTGGCCTGCAGGGCGCTGCTTCAGGACCTTTAGTTGGGTGAGTGGAGCGTTGGGGGTGCAGCTGAGGGGCCCCCACCTGGGGGGGTGGGAGAGGCTCGTTCACACCGCCTCTCCCTCCCAGCGCACCCCACGCCGACACCTGGCGTTGATATCCGTGATGTCCGGACCAGGCGATAAGAGGGGGGGGGGTCGGAGGCAGAGGCAAGACATCCCCCCGTGGCCTGCAGGGCGCCGCTTCAGGACCGAACAGGGAGCTCATACCAAGCCGGGGCCAGACCAGGAGATACGAGGGGAGGGGGGGGTCGGTGGCATGTGCAAGACATCCCCCCCCCGTTGTCGCAGCCATTATTGAAGAAAGAAGAGGGATCCCGTTGGCCTCGGCTCCTCTCCTGGCCCAGGGGCGGGTCGGTGGCATGTGCAAGACATCCCCCCCCCATTGTCGCAGAAATTATTGAAGAAAGAAGAGGGATCCCGTTGGCCTCGGCTCCTCTCCTGGCCCACCTTACGCGACGACCTCCCCGGCCGACGGCTGCCAGCAGGACCCGCCCTACACGTGCCGAAGGCCTCGTTTTCCGGGTGGGCGTAGCCGCGAACCTGTTGCACTTCGGGAGTTTGCGGAATGGGGGTAGGTATCTGCTTATTTGTATCTATTTCATGTTACCGTTATTGGGCGTGGCGGGCGGTGGGACAGACATGCTTGGATCAGTGGGGGGGTGGCGGAGCTTAGCTACCTCGTGGCTGCCGTAACGTCAAGCTTGGCTTCTCTCACCACTTTCATGTTTCTTATTTCTAGCGAAGTCAAAAACTCATCAGTGGCCTACTGATTTTGTTCGATTTCTTTCCCTTCCTTTTCAAGTGTGTTTCATGCTAAAGTTTCTGTTTAACAGGATACAGTGATTACTTCGTATTTTACATATGTCTTCTTTATTAGGGGTACCCTCCGGTTGAGCCAGATGATGTACCTCTAATAAATGGTCCGGGTGGAACTAGTTTATCAATCAGTGGGGAGTAGATGGGCATGACAGATTACAACGGGGGACAAAGGTCTGCATTACCCACCCTTCACTACTTGCAAAGACTAGACAGAATATTTCTATTCCACGTTATTTGCAAACAGAAAATACCTTGAAAGAACTATTCCTTGAACAATAAATGTCCAGCCAATCAATCAATCAATCAGTGGGGAGAAAAACATGCATGATGGATTACAACGGGGGACAAAAGTCTGCATTACCTATCCTTCACTATCTGCAAAGGGAGACAGAATATTCCTATTCTTCTCTGTTTGTAGACAGGGAATATCTCAAAGAGCAATAATCGATAAAAAATTAGTAGGATTATAACACTTTAATAACTTATAAATATATACATCGCAACAAAAACAGTAAACACCTTAAAACATTTTTTATTAAAACAGAAGCAACAATGACAACTAACAGTAGTGATATCCTGGGCGGGTGATGGAACTGGGATTGTTAATGGAAAAACATCTACAGAGAAAGCTATTGGTGGATTATACTTCTCCGGAAATTTAAAACTCACAAATGTTTCATTTGTGTAATCGTTTCATAAACATGTACATTAAAAAACTAAATACGCTCCACTGTTTTAGAAAATCTTTACAGCTTGCTAGATCACCCTTTAAAGTTACAACTACGAAAACCTACTTACTTAAGCTGTTGAATTCAGCTTCAAATGTAATGCATAAGTTCAGGCTAGCATATCATATGTCTAAAAGGTTTAACATAATTGATATGCAAATTTAAATACTACCCTTTCTTAATGGTGACACCTTATCTCTCCTATATCCCACAATTTCCATGAGCAAAGCAAAAGAAATTCTGAGGCCCTGAAGAAATAAGGCTTACTGTGGGGTTCAACTCAATCTGGTGTTTGGGAGATTCCATGTTTTAGGGTGATATTCTGTGACAGGGTGCAGGCACCAGAAGAATTTTAGCCTAGTTCATCACATTGGAGAATGAGGGTCTGGGAAAATATCTAATCTGGTGAAGAACCATCCCTTCTTTAAACCCCATGGTGACCAACTATAGTTTATTCTCTATTTCGTTCCCTTGCCATAACAAAATAAAAGTCTTGGGTTATTTATGGAAAGGAATACTTTTTGTTTCTTCCAATTTTTAAAAGAAAAGAGGAGGGGGGGCAGCGTTCAAAGCACATCAGCGTGCATAAATACGAAAATGTTTTTACCTACCACGTACTTGACATTTTACAGCTTTTCATATTTGCTATTAAAAAACCATTGAAATTCACTGAAAAAACCATAGGTTATAGACCATATATAGTTAGGAATTAGCATTTACAAAACCTTAATTTACTCGCACAAAACCATAGAAATTCGCATATATAGTTAGTTGCAATAACTATATATCGCGCACCCGCAATCCACTGCTGATGATGTCACATATTACATCATTCATGACATGGTCAGTGACATCACTGATGACATCACTGATGACATCATCCAGTGACTGTGTGTTTAAATATGTCTTACATATTGAAGAATGAGTGGATGTATAAGTGTCTGGATGAAGAATTTAGTAGGTGCATGACTGACTGTATGAGAAAGTGATTAAATGTGTCTCACTGAGTGCATGGGTTAGTGACTAAACTGTCTTAATTTGTGCATCATTATGTCTGTTGTTCTGTAAACTGCTGAATGTGTTAATCAGTAGCTATATGAGTAACTATATGGGATATTCATTGGTTGCCCAAGTATTTGTATGGGAGACTGAGTATGTGTATGAGTGGCTGGGAGGTGTATGACTCTGTGCAAAGATGTGTGAGCAGTTGATTCACTAGATGTATGGGTTCAAAAGTGCATGTGGAAACAGCTGCATGGGCGGTTGACTGTGTGCATGAGTGTATTGGTGAGTGAATGGATATCTCAGTGCTACATGTCAAAGTAAGTACATATGTAAAACACAGTCCATGTGAGAGTTGACATATATAAATAACTGAGCATAAGAGCCAGTGAATGTGAGAGTGGCTTTATGAATCATTGTGAACTTGTATGAGAGATTGTATAAGAGAGTAAATATGTGTTAGAATCAATGTTCCCTCTAATTTTTTTCCTCTGTGTGCGGCAGTGTAAGGTCTATGTGCGCTGCAACCAAGGCTGTGTGCACCAGTAATCAGGCGCGCGTGTGGGTGCAGCGCTAAATATCACTCCAAACTTTTGCTTAAAAAAGTGCAAAGAGTGTGCATTTCCTCATACAGATCCACTTGAACAGTGTTAAGACATATTTGAAACTGTCCCACACAGCAATTTGAAACCTTAGCTGCTATGTTGCTGCATTTCTTTTCTTAATTGAGCTGGGTTTCGGGGTGATTGTGTGCATTTGTTCAAGATTTCATGTTGATTTCAGCACATGATGGGCGCTGCGATTAACATGAAAACTTTAACAAATGCTCTCTTTGAGCAGGAAAAATAAAATTATACTAACATTATTATAATTTTACTTTTCGCAGTTTCAGGGCTGGGTTAGGGTAGGGCCGCATCAGGCTTTTGACTCACACATTTTAATGCTAGTGTCCGCATCCCTGCATTAAAATGCATTAGTCACATATTCTAGCGCCCCTCTGACAATACTGCAATTGAGGCACACTGCCAATGAGGCTGCCCAGCCTGCTAAAATTGTCTAACATATTAGAGCATGCAACTGTGCCATCACATTTGAAATGCTATGCGTCAGAGAGATAATATTCATGAACAGCGCTGAGCAGGCAGGCCAGAATTTAACAGATCAATTACGTGCCCCAACCAGCCTTCCTGTGAGTCTACTCTGGGGGTACCAGCCATCATGAGGGGGATTTATAGAGCGGGTCTTGCCCGCTGTTTTTCCACAACCACACCAGCCTTTTGGTGACCAGAAGCACACACATGCTTCAAAGATTGGACACAGTGGCGGGTGGTAGCTTTGTTTTTCCTTTTTCGCACCCCTCAGCTGAAAAGTCACTCTACCGGAGCCTCTTGCGCAGGATGTTATAGTTTTACAGCCTGCTGGGCCCATTCCTTCCTAAACCCCTGCATCAGCCTGGACAGAGATTTTTGACAAAACAGTCAACTTCTCAGCCCCTGGCGAGCCCTCTGAACATGTGTACTTTCCTGACCCGGAGGCACAGTATTGGTCTTGTCACTTGTTCCCGGGACTTGATTGTCGACAGAGCGGTACACAAGTGTTTAAGTGCGACCAGCAGAGTTAGGAGCTGGCAAAAGCACTCACTGATATCTGAATAATTCATGTAAAAGCGTCAAGGGAACCATGTTGTTCCTGCTTACATTTCACATGCTTTACTTAAACTTGCATTCCCTATGAGTGTTTGCTATTTCCATGATTTTTTTTTAGGCAGCATATTACTCTTGTCTAATGCGTAATTTGAATTGTGCCGCATCCAGGAGTTTATAGCGGGCCACAATTGGGTTGTAGCTGAAGGCAGCGGAAGTTTCTATCAATGGGGCAGTATGGTGTTCAGTGGAGAGGATGTGGCACTATGGTCAGAGCTGCCGAGTTTGGAACAGGGGAAACAGGTTCAGCCTTCATGACCAATCCCCCAGACCACTCTTATGGTTGCAACTAAAAGATCAGTTTGAGGGTCACAGTCCCAGAAAGAAAGCGGGCTCACTGTGCTACTGGATCCAAGTTAGCCTGACTGATGAGGGGTAATACCCTGAAACCAGGCCCAGGACGCTTGTTTCTGGTCCAATGAGGACCTGGCTTAGGAGTTCAGGCTAGACTGTTCCCACAAGGGGCAAGGTCAAGATTTATTTGCATATGGCTGGGTCTAGGATGGGTGGCATGGTGAGCAAAAGAATGGTGGATTTAACCCAGATCTTTTGACTCAGGGTGAATGTTTGATTTGTTCTGCATTCCTTTCATAATTTCTGTGTCTTTTGTATGGTAAAGTCAGGCTACTGATGAGTAGTCTAAGTCTATAAAGAGTGCCCATCTACAAAAGCAACCATTAGTCCTTCATCAGAAGATATCAATGCACCAATGACTAGGTCATGATGAAGAGGAAGTTATTGAAGAAGCTTGCTAATTGTATGAGGTGACTGCCATTTTATTTTTTAAAGTAATACCTACCATGATGTTCAATAGCTGGTGACATTTGCTATGCACGCTGTAATTGCGGTGACAGTAAGGGGGACGCATTACTTCTGAGCTGGCACGAAGTGATGCCTACTCAAAATGGCCTACCAGTTTTAAGTAGAGGCAGGTATACACTTCAGTGGAGTATGACATGTGAACAGCTGTCACTCTAGATGCAAAATGGTGGGTGAATGCGGAGGCAAAAATTAGGAATACCTGTTGCTTACAGTTAATGATAGGTCACTTAGTTTACACCCATTTCAGTTTTACGCAAAAATTGTTTAAAAAAAAAAGCAGTATTGCTCATTCTTAAAGCGACTTTACCATTTCAAACTATGTCAGATATATTACATGTGTGTCATTGTTGAACTTCTTTGAGAAATCTCTTTCTTTGACTGAAAAATATGTAACTGGACACTTCCTCAAATTCATAATATTTTTCCCAAGTG
Organism: Lissotriton vulgaris; assembly: GCF_964263255.1. Lineage (NCBI taxonomy): Eukaryota > Metazoa > Chordata > Amphibia > Caudata > Salamandridae > Lissotriton > Lissotriton vulgaris. The sequence goes on along the minus strand of NC_141689.1, from coordinate 2,060,959,774 downwards.
TGTATGCGTGGCTTCATATAAAAATAAACTTGGAGGGTCCACAAATTAATTTATTTAAGTACAACTCTGTTGCATAAGGCAGACAATGTATAAAAAAATATTGCAAACAGGGAACAAATAAGTCCCCTGTAAAAATCTAAACTCCTGCTAGAGCGATGGTATATAGTGCTACATTGCCACCTTTCAATGAAGTAGAAATGAAATCGCACACCCTAAGTGGGTCTTTTAAGAATGTTCAGCAAAGCATGCCCCCATATGCAAGGTCATGGTGGACACAGAGTCCGTTGAGGTGCTCTGGCCCTTATCTCTCCTGCACATGCTCATGTGAGTTCTTTGGGTTTAGGATGACCAAAGACTGGGCTACAGCAGGCCCTGTTAGACAGGCCATTGTCTTGCCTGCATATCCCGTTTGTGCAGGACCAACCAACATATGCTTGTTTTTTTTATTTCTAGTTGTAATTTGGGACGGTCATTACGGCCCACCAGTTTTCAATGTCACCAGCCACCCCTGAATGAATAACAATAACGCAGCATCCGCAGCTGCCTGGACCAAGGGCCCCATCCAGACACAGCTATTCCGCAGACAGCAGAGAAAACTAGCATTTTAACCCAGGTATTTTTCGGTTAGTGAGCTTGCTGCATTTCTTCTCATAATAGAGCGCAGCTGCAGGGTGATTGTGCGCCTCTGTTAACGTTTTCATGTTAATGGCAGCACCCTTCATGGGTTGCAATTAACATGGAAACTTTAAAAAAAGGCACACTATCACCCCCCAGCCCAGCTCTATTTAGAGAAGAAATGCAGGAAGCTTACAAACACAGCGTGTGCTTTTAAGTGATTATAAAAGCACACGCTGTTTTTGGTGCTGCATTTCCTTTGTTTTCTAGAGTGTAACTGCGGGCAGTTTTGTGCTTAATCGCGGTCCTGACGGGCTCTGCAATTAACACAATGAACCCCACAGCCGCACTCTGGAAAACAAAAGACATTTAGAAATAGAGAGCACTTGCTAAATGCAGAGGCGGCATGAATGGTCTCGGAGATGTGCGCGCCACAGACACAGCTGTGCGCGCTCCAGGGCACAGATGTGCGCGCCCGCTCAGGCGCGCGGCTTCGTGGGAACACTGGTTAGAATATGTTTGAATTAGTAAGGTGTGTATAACTGTATAGTTGAGGAAATGGAGGTGTGATTGATACTTTGCATGACTGACTAGGTGTGTGAGTAACTCCATGGATGGGTGACAGTCTGTGAGTGTTTGTTTACACTGAGTGGATCTAAGGTTATATTAGAGTCTGAAGAGCTTCATCGTATTATCACATGAATGATGTCATCAGTGATGTCATCAGTGATGTCATTTAAGATGTCATCAGTGATGTCATCAGTGATGTCATTTGAGATGTCATCAGTGATGTCATCAGTGATGTCACTGACCATGTCATGAATGATGTAATATGTGACATCATCAGCAGTGGATTGCGGGTGCGCGATATATAGTTATTGCAACTAACTATATATGCGAATTTCTATGGTTTTGTGCGAGTAAATTAAGGTTTTGTAAATGCTAATTCCTAACTATATATGGTCTATAACCTATGGTTTTTTCAGTGAATATATATATATATATATATATATATTACCTACTGGCGGTCGCCAGTAGGTAGTTATAGTTAGGATAATTTTCAATGTTAAATCTCAACATTCTATTTTGAATAACTTTGGCGCCGGTTGACGAATCTGCCTGAAATTTTCAGGAAAATGGTCTCATGGCGGTCCGGTCCTTCCCTGAAAGTTTGGGGGGGATTCGTCAAGCGGGGGCCGAGATAAAAGGGGGGTCCCAAAACGCATTTTCCCCATGTTAATTTCCATAGGGCGGTCGATTTCACTTTTAGCCCGAACGGCTGAATGGATTTCCACCAAACTTGGCAAAATTGTAGGGACTGGTAGCCCGATGTGCCTTTGCTATGTCTCAAGATATGTGCTCCAGTGGATTTTAAGTAATTAAGGTTCAAAAAAATATATATATCTATAGCCGCGCTCCCGTGCGCGCACGGGAGTGCGCTCCAGGCGCGACACGCGACTTGCGCGCAGGAAGCTGATTGGATCTCAGTTGTCTGTAAACATTCTAAACAGTGCGGAGCGGCCGCCATCTTGTGTCTCGGTAAAATCGAGACAGAAGGGGTTTGAAAAAAAAAGGGGCAAATGACCATAAGGGGGAAGAGTAGACCCCCTCTGACCCCCTAGGTTTGATGTAGGGACTAAAATAGGGTCCTGCAGGGCATTAAAATTTTTTTTTCGTTTTGCGCGGGAATATGCGCTCTCCCGTGCGCGCACGGGAGAGCGCTCCAGGCGCGACGAGCGACTTGCGCGCAGGAAGCTGATTGGATCATAAGGGGGAAGAGTAGACCCCCTCTGACCCCCTAAATCCAGGACTATATTTATGAAGGCCTTGCGCTGTTAGTTTTGCGCTTCCTGTGCGTCAATTTTTGTGACGCACCAGCGGTGTAAAAAAATGCGCATTGTTATGCAATATTCAAAAAGTGACGCATCTATCTAGATGCGTCACTTTTTAAATATAGTGCAACGAGGTACATTTTATTACACTGCTGGTGTTATGCGTCACTTTTCTGTGCGCACTCCTTATGACGTTCCAGATGTGTCATATTTAATGTATGACGAATCATGTTGCAGATACAATATGGCGCAGAGTTTTAAAAAGTGACCCATGTACCTAGATGCGTCACTTTTTAAAATAGCGTCAGGTATAATGTATGCAGAGGGGGTGTTCCCCCACAAAAAGCTTTGTAATAGCGACGCAGTGAAATGTTTGAGATTTCACTGCGTCACTTTTAGGATGCTGTTGCATCCTTTAAATATAGTGCAACGAGGCACATTTTATTACACTGTTGGTGTGATGCGTCACTTTTCTGTACACAGTCCTTATGACATTCCAGATGTGTCATATTTAATGTATGACGAATCATGTTGCAAGGAGTTACAGATACGTCAGTATTTCTGACATATGTGTAAACATAAAAGTGATGCGAGGCCGGCGCAAAATTTTGACGCAATAGCATCCAAAAAATGACGCAGGGAAATCTCATAGATTTCAGTACGTTGTTATTACCAAGCTTTTTGCGAGGGATTGCCCCCTCTGCATACATTATACCTGTTGCAGATACAATATGGCGCAGAGTTTTAAAAAGTGACCCATGTACCTAGATGCGTCACTTTTTAAAAAATAGTGTCAGGTATAATGCATGCAGAGGGGGTGTTCCTTGCAAAAAGCTTGCTAATAATGACGCAGTGCGTCACTTTTAGGATGCAGTTGCGCCAAAATCTTGCGCCTGCTTCTCAGCAAACCTTTCACATGGTGCTTTTTCCATGTGAAAGGACACATTACTGGAGTTGCGTCACTTTTGTGACGCACTCCTGCAATGCGTTACTTTTGTGTTTAGAGATATGTCAGAAATACTGACATATCTGTAACTCCTTGCGAATTGATTAGTCATATATTAAATATGACATATGTGGAATGTCATAAGGAGTGCGTCCAGATAAGTGACGCATCGCTATTTTCACGTAGCGATGCGTCACTTTTCAGAAATGAGGCCTCCAGTTTATTCACTGTGTCATAAATTTCTTTTCTAACACTCACCTTCTTTCAGTCCTCCTACTTCACTTCCTTTCACCTCTCATACCTTTCTGTTCTTTCTTACTCATTCTCCTTTCAATTATCAATGCACTATATTTCACTTACTCTTCATTTTTTAAGATTATAGCTCTTTGATGAGAATTGGAGGTAGTTCTGAAAAGAACTTTTGGTTTTCTTCTTTTAACTGAAGAGGAACAAAAACAGGGAATAGAAACTGCTCAACAGGAGCAAAAAGAAAAGAAAAAAATTAGGGGTGGGAAGGGCAGTGATGGTTCTCTAATGCCCGAACCATGAGCTGGACACTTTGCTCCCCATAGGTGAGGAGTTGATTGCAGTATCTGCATCTGACGAGCCCATGGTTGAATGCAGGTTGGATGTTGGCTACCTGCCCCTGAGATTGGTCTCTTCCAGAAGAAGTTGCTCCTCCTGTTGATGTAGAGGGAACCTCCTGTGCCAGAGCCCTGACACTTTCTCGGGCAAAATTCTGGGGGTGCCTGGTCTCCACATGGCGAATCATCGTGAAGTTGCCAAAAGAGTATTTCTTTAGGGGGTTACCCCGTGACAGGACCTTTTTGCAGATCCTGCACTCCACTTTTGGTGCATTCACCTTCTTCTGGCCTTCTGGAAACTTAAAAAATTTCCAAATGAAATGTCCCTTCACCTTTGGGGTAGGTGGCTCTTCATCAATGAAGTCATCTTCACTGCTGGATGATCTGGCAGCCATGATGAACCAAGAAAAAAGGAGCAGCAAAAAAGCAGGTCTTTCAGTCACAAAAGTGAAAGAAGAAGTGAAGGAAATGGGTGGGGATTTCATTCATTGTAAAAAAAAACTGTTAGCAACCAATGAAAAGTGTTATTTTAGGGTCACATGACCCGACGCGCTTACGCTGCGCGCTCGGGTGCACTTCCGGGTGCGTTTACGCTGCGCGATCGTAGGCGCTTCCGGGGCGCACACGTGGCGCGATCGTAGGCGCTTCCGGGGCGCACACGTGGCGCGATCGTAGGCGCTTTTGCGTGCGTTTAGGAGCCGCGCACGTAGGCGCTTCCGAGGGCACGTACGTTGTGCGCTGAAGTGACGTCATCAATCTTTAATAGAAATGCATAATCATTTTCAATATTAAAAAAAACAAATTTTATTTGTATGGTACGAAATGTTTTGCATTATTATTAACTTTTCATTCATATTTTTTTTTCACAAACGACAGTTGCGCTCTGGGTGCGCTTTCAGATGAGCTCTCGGAGAAGCTTACAGGAGAGCTTAGCTGAAAGCTTCCAGGAGCGCGCACCCAGAGCGCAAAAGAAAAAAATTATAAAAAAAATGAATATTTTAAAAAAACAGCAAATTGTAAAAAAAAAAAGGTTAGAAACTCGATATACAAAGGAATTAGCATTAAAAAAACCTATGAAATTCACTGAAAAAACCATAGGTTTCACACCAGTTATAGTTAGGAATTAGCATTTAAAAAACCTATGAAATTCACTGAAAAAACCATAGGTTTCACACCAGTTATAGTTAGCTGGAAATTTTACTGATATAAAACCATTGAAATTCCCACGTTATAGTTAGTCGGACTCACTATAACTTGCGCGTACAATGCACTGCTGATGACATCACTCATGACATCACTGATGACACCATCCTTGTGACAGAGTGACAGACCTAATTTCAGTGTAATGTAACGCTTGAAACACATATTCAAAAATAGAAACAAACATTTTCTAAAAAATGGAGATACCCAAACCAGTAACAACAACCAATTCAGTAATTCCACCATCTATATACACATCCACTCATTCACCAACAGTTCTATATAGTCACACATACATATACTCACTCATCATATGTAGTGATACACCTACACATCCTGTTACACATCAGCAATCATCCAAAAGTTACTCACACACATACTCACACATGCAAATAAACTATTAAACATCCATTTCTTTGCATATACATTTATACACACACTGCCACCTTACTTCTAAGGAAACTTACCCATACTTACTCTCTTAAACAATCACTTATAGAAACACATACTTATTTACACAGGAACTCCTACAATCTCTCACTATATATACTATACTCACTTATATACATCAATACTCACATATACTAGATTAAAACATATGTCGTTACTAATGAAGACACTAGTGAGACAGTCATTCACTCACTAACACACACATATATACACTCATCCACCCATACAGTCCTGCACATATGCTGTCTTCAAAACACAACACATAATATGCCAGTTACCCAACCAATTTTTTTTAAAAAAACATCCATTTACACACTTATTTAAACATTTATTCTTCCATCGACCTTTACAAATACATATATAAAACAAATTTATTTTTCAGAAAGACACACATTCACTGGATGGTCTCATCAGTGATGTCATGAGTGATGTCATCAGCAGTGCATTGTACGCGCAAGTTATAGTGAGTCCGACTAACTATAACGTGGGAATTTCAATGGTTTTATATCAGTAAAATTTCCAGCTAACTATAACTGGTGTGAAACCTATGGTTTTTTCAGTGAATTTCATAGGTTTTTTAAATGCTAATTCCTAACTATAACTGGTGTGAAACCTATGGTTTTTTCAGTGAATATATATATATATATATATATATATATATATCACCTACTGGCGGTCACCAGTAGGTAGTTATAGTTAGGATTTTTTTCAATGTGAAAGTTTGGGGGGGATTTGTCAAGCGGGGGCCGAGATAAAAGGGGCGTCCCAAAACACGTTTTCCCCATGTTACTTTCCATAGGGCGGTCAACCTTACTTTTAGCCTGAACGGCTGAATGGATTTCCACCAAACTTGGCAAAATTGTAGGGACTGGTAGCCCGCTGGGCCTTTGCTATGTCTAAAGATATGTGCTGCAGTGGATTTTGAGTAATTTAGGTCCAAAAAAATATATATATCTATGGCAGCGCCCCGGTACGCGCACCGGGGAGCGCTCCGGGCGTGCCACGCGACTTGTGCACGGAAAGCTGATTGGCTCTCGGGTGTCTGTAAACATTCGAAACAGTCCGGAGCGGCCGCCATCTTGTGTCTCGGTAAAATCGAGACATAAGAGTTGGAAAAATCAAAGGGGGAAATGACCATAAGGGGGCAGGGATAGACCCCCCCTGACCCCCTAGGTTTGATGTGGGGGCCATAAAAGGGCCCAGCGGGGCAAAAAATAATTTTTTTTTTTATTTGCGCGGGGGGAGCGCCCGGTACGCGCACCGGGGAGCGGACCAGGGAGCGTCCCATGGGGAAAAATGAATAATAGAGTTTTTGAAAAATGTAGCCTTTTTTAAGAAATTGGTGGTAGTTCTAAAAAGAACTGTTTTTTTCTTCTTTTTGTTGTTTTATATTTTTTTATTGTTTTTTGGAACATTTTGTACGTTTTTTGGGTTTTCTGAACAGTTTTATATTTTTTTTGTATTTTTCATGGGGAGAAACGAAAAACAGGGAATTGAAAATGGCTCAACTGGAGCAAAAAAAAAAGAAAAGAAAAAATTAGGGTTGATTGGGGCATTTATGGTTGTCCCCAGCAAGGACGATGAGCTTTACGCTCTGTTCTCCGTAGGAGATGGTCTTCCCACAATATTTACAGATAATTCTGAAATCTGCAAATCGTGGCTGAATGCAAGGGATTGTCTCACTTTCCTCTGGTGCCGACGGAGTGGGTTGCTTCCTTTTTTAGGTGGTCCTTGTGGATTGGGGAGGGTTACTGGCCAGTTCCCTCATCTCTGCAGCAGAATAATTTATTGGATGCTTGCGCTGCATGTGGCGTATCATCGTGTTGTTCCCAAATGAATATTTTTTATTTGGGTTTCCCCTGGAAAGTTCCATGCCACAGATTTTGCAACTCACCTTGACTGCATTTACTTTTTTCTTCCCCTCTGGGATAGAAAAAAACTCCCAAATAATGTGTGGTCTTGGCTGGTATGGGATATTGTGTTCTTCCAGCCATCTTGAACTCCCCTCCTCCTCCTCCTCCTCCTCCTCCTCTTCCTCTTCTTGTTGACCACCAATGATATCTTGAGGTGGTCCTCTTGGTGGTTGTGGTGGTGGTGCAGATGCACCAGCTGCTGCTACTACTGAAGCAATTATATTGAGCAAAAAGGTAGAGAGAGCTACAAACAGGTCTTCCTAAGTCAAAGGACAAAGTCAGAATAAGGAAAAAAGGTGGGGTCTTTCATCCTTTTGAAAAATAAAATGTATTGAACCAATGAAAAGTGTTATTTTTAGGTCACATGACCAGGGGCTTCATCATTATGAAACCAAAACTGTTATGAACCAATGAAAAGTGTTATTTTCAGGTCACATGAACCGACGCGCTTACGCTACGCGCCCCAGGGCACGTTGCGTAAGCGCGTCAGACGCCTACGTTGCGCGATCGTATTCGCTCGAGTGCTTCCGGATGCGCTTACGCCGTGCGTATCACGCGGACGTGGCCAGCGATACGTCCCGATCATGTTTTCGTTCGCGATATTGGCGCTTACGGGACGCTCCCCGGTGCGCGCCCCGGGGCGCTTTATAAAAGTACACTTTTCGGGGCGCTCCCCGGGGCGCGCACCGGGAGCGCTCCAAAGCAACAAAAAAAATGTAAAAATACAAAAATGGCAAAATTGTAGGGACTGGTAGCCCGATGTGCCTTTGCTATGTCTCAAGATTTATGCTCAAGTGGTTTTTAAGAAAATTAACTTTGAAGATATATATATAGGGCTACATTGGGCTTTATATATGTTAGAGCCCAAATGTAGCCCAAATGTAGCTCAATGTAGCCCAATGTAGCCTAAAGATGGCCACCAGAGACAAAAAAACCTAATGTAGCCCAAATATCAGCCAGATGTACCCCAACTATAGCCCAATGACAGAATGTACCAGAGTGTTCTAAAGAACTACTAGAGCGCTAACAGTCTCACTTATAAAGTGAGACTAATAGTAAGGAATTAGCATTAAAAAAACTTTGAAATTCACTGAAAAAACCATAGGTTTCACACCAGTTATAGTTAGGAATTAGCATCTAAAAAACCTAAGAAATTCACTGAAAAAACCATAGGTTTCATACCAGTTATAGTTAACGGGAAATTTTACTGTCATAAAACCAATGAAATTCCACGTTATAGTTAGTTGGACTCACTATAACTTGCGCGTGCAATGCACTGCTGATGACGTCACATATTACATCACTCATGACATGGTCAGTGACATCACTCATGACATCACTGATGACACCATCCTTGTGACAGAGTGACAGACCTCCTTTCAGTGTAATGTAACCCTTAAAACACATATTCAAAAATAGAAACTTACATTTTCAAAAAAATGGAGATACCCATACCAGTTACAACAACCAATTCAGAAATTACACCATCTATATACACATCCACTCATTCACCAACAGTTCTATATATATATATATATATATATATATATATATATATATATATATATATATATTCCTTTACCTTTTTCTAAGTATATAATACTACAAAAACATGTATTTATGCCTGATGTGACACCAAACATTGAAAGCTGAAAACCATTTCAACTTCATTTGACCACACTATTTTGTAGTGCATGAGTATTTATGAAGTAAAACATGAATAATAAAGATTACACAGATAGATTTTCTCTATTTCACAAAGGTGTCTTCATGATGTTGTGGATCCTCTTGAGGAACTTACGTTATAGAACAGAGATAGAACTCGATATTATAGTCTATATGTTGTTTACTTTCTCTCTCCCTATGAAACACTACAATGTAGCAACTAAGATTGCTTCATTGTGATGTGTGGCAAGTTAATTGATACGTCCCATAGTCGGAGGCAACTAAGAAATATTTTCAGTGGCAGAATTATAAAGATTTCCTATCACACCACAGGAACCACAGTTGCTGTACATTGTGTAAGAAGGCAAGAGCAGGAAAGCTCGATATGTACTAAGAAACAACGTTGTCATGCTCTCAACCCTAATCCCGGTGTCACCCGCACATCTTTGCACAATAGTGCAACAGTGTCTGCATAATGTCTAACATAGATGTTGTGCTGGACTATGCTTAGCGAAAGTTTTCCCGCTAAATACTTCAGCTGTACAGTGCAGCACACATTCAAAGTCTATCGTTTTAAGAAATAGATCAGTTCTCCTTTTTACATCCTTCAAAGATGCATACTTGTTTTGTGCAAAGCTCTACCTACTAAGGTTGATTGATAGGACTGTGCATCACAAACCATTGGTGAATGAATAGGAACACCCAGACATCATCCTTCATAGCACTTTTTGATGCAATGCAGTACAAAGCAGTATTACTGCTATGTTCACTGCTTACTTTAGGGCAAGTTTCTAGCACAAATAATGTTTTGTGCTAGAAAGGCAATCGCAAGTAAACATTTTGCACTGGTTTGCAATATTTGAGTTATGAAAAACCAACTTAAAGTGTTAGTAAATCTTCCCCTTAAACTCATATCTACTAACATTTTCTTCTCACTTCTAGGTTTGTGCTAGTGAGCTAATATAAACATAGTGCAAATGATTGTGCATGTATTTACTTTTCCATGGACATGATGATTTTGATGCAAATCATTATGTACTAGCATGTATACACAGGGTTTTGACTCAAAACATTAGACCTGCTGAAGGCAAGCATAACAAGGAGAAAGGCTTTTCATTCTCCATAAATTACCAACTTTCTGTATGTGCTGTATTCTACTGTACACACACAAAGTTGGAATAGTGTTAAAGCATTGTTTTTGCACTATATTGTACTACAAGAGTCCCCTTACAGTATAAACACAGATACATAAAACAATGAATACACTATTGCTGTCTAGTGCAAGCCTATCTGCATTAGTGCATAGCAGTGACTGGTGGAGAGAACAAGAACACAATATCTTGGTGTTTTCTTTGTGACTTCGTAAGGACGCAGTGCATCATGTTTGTATGCTGCACAACATTGTGACAAAGAATTTTAAATGTCACCTTCAAAACGTGGTGACGTAATTTAACATTCAGAAACAAACAAGACAAACAACATAAACAATCTATTTTTAACCAAGAATGTTGATTCTACCAAGAATGGTGATTCTACCATGGACCTTTTTGTGTATTTTAAAATATTAGATATTTTTTTCTGCAACTTATATCCAAAAAAGAATACAATATTTCTTGCAGTTGGCTTGTTATGAAGCCACCTGCTTGTCTCGGGCTGCACCCCTCTGCTGCCCTACAGATGTGATTTTGCAGCATACCTGGTGCTTTCTGACGGTAGATAATTAATAGGTTGAATACTCTGGCGTACTGTGGAAGATGTTTATGCTCACTCATTCTCTTCCCGTCTCTGCTATAAAGCATTCAACTGTTTGTTGTTTCTCTCAGATACCCCTGCTGAATTCTTCATTTGAGGTCGAAGGCTGCTACTTCTTATGCTGAAGAACTCCATATGCTCTCTGTCTCCTCTGGTCTCTCTGGTCTCTTCATATGCTCTATGCCTCTTCCCTACATTTTTGAGTTGATTGATTCAACAAAGAAAAGAAAAGAAGAGACAGGACGGAGGAGAGTGCACAAGATGTGGAGAAACTCAGGTGCTTCTTAATGAGAGTAATGGGGAGGGAACTGCAGCAATACAATCATATCAACCAAACAGATGTGGTTTTACTGTTAGTCATAAATATGGAGGGCAATTTTTAGCTAATGCGATAGGGAGACACCTAAACATTCAGAAATGTTAATAAAAGCCACAAAATGGTTGTTTGGGCCTGTTAGGAAACCCCTATCCTCAAATATTTCATACTAAACTAAACTTTTAAAAATAATTTTAGGTCCTGAAATACTGTTGTGGGACCGGGAAAAGAAAGTAATGACCTGAGGGAAGTGACACGGCACTCTATGATGGGCTTTTTGGGTCCTGTGGCAGTACCGCAAGACCAAAGGGACACCAACGTTTTTTTATAAAAATGATAAACGCCATCTAACTGCCTACTCGGGATACACTAGTCACAAATAAGCACACAGCATTTAGAAAAAAGCTTAAAGACATTTTTGAACACCATTAGCAAAGTTCTATTTTTTAGGTCTCGCCTAAGCAGCGAATGCGCTGTCTCATTGAGACATGCAGTATATGCTTTAGTACGTGAGTCACTGCCTCGTTTTTTTTTCCATTTGTTATTGAGTGTGCCTTTCAAAATGTAGTACTTGCTATTGGGTAATAGTGTTACAAGTCCCTCCTTTTCTACTGCTGGGCACGCCTATGGCTTTTGGCCCCTTTACTAGTATTATTTCTGCGTTTTTTTTGCCTGTTTGTTTTTTGGGACTTTTTGTTTCATGTGCCTTGTTTTGTTTTATGTTTGAGGCAAGTGTGTGATGTTGACAGAGTTAAAACGGCTTCAGCCCCTGCTGAGCATGTGCCTCTCAGTAGAGACACACACACAGATTTGAGCTGCTGCTAGACGTATAGATGAGTTTTAGTTTTAGAATATGAAAAAAACACATTTTTTTTCAGGTTGTGAAAGATTAAAATAACAGTAAAAACCTTTGTAGAAGACGATAGGGAAGCGAGTGATGTTGATGAAGTTGAACAACTTTCAGCCCCTTCGATCGTGTGCCTGCTGCTTGCTCCCGAGTCTGTCTTTTTATTAGAGCTGCAGGCGATTTAATTTTAGTTTTGCGTTCTTTTTTTGTTTGTATGCTGTGTTTTTTTTGTACTTGTTTTTAAACATGTCTGTAATGTGGGCAGTCTGTGGAGGGTCGATGCAGAATTCCTAGGCACTGCCGCTCAGCATGGACGTCCAGTGACCTCCTTCTGCGTGGACCCTAGCGCTGCAGTGCCCAGAGTGCAGCAGCTCAGATCTTACACCGACTGTCGGAGCTCTCAGGGGTCCCAGCCAGGTTAAACCATCAGTTCTGTCTTGATGGCAGCTGCTTGCAGCCATGATGGTGGCTTTTACTGTCTGTCTGTGTTTATTGAGCTGCTGTGTGTGTATGAGGGTTAAGGTGTTCATATAGCTGTGCAAGGCTCTCTTTCTGTGCTGAAGGGAGGTAGGAGGGCTGGTTTGGGCTGACCTGTGTCAGCTTTTCAATGCTGGCCGTGCTGGGTGGCAGTTTTTGTCCGTCAGTCATAGTGAGAGACTGCCACATGCGTTGGAGGACTAAAAAAATGTGTGTTAGATTTTACATCAAGCAAATTAACATCACAGCAGAGGGTGTTACGTGCCTGAAGTGCAATTGTAATATGTGCTCAGCCTGAATCTGAACTAGCAAAAATACAGGGAATCTATACAGCAGGATCCGTACCACCCGAATACATTTGAAGCTGTGGGTTTTGCAAGTTAGTCCCTCCCACTGCAGAGATAAAACTGCTTTACATGTTTCTGATTTGCTAGGATCCAGGCTCTGCTGGGTTCTGACCGCGGACTGCTATTCAGCTTGGGCATACTACCTACCAGAGTGTCCCTGGTCCAGTTTGCTGCTTGCTGCCCTAGGCCTGATTTCTGTGGTTGTGAGTTCAGAGGGCGGGAGACAGTAACGCATGTTATGTTCTTTTGCACAAAAAGAAGCATATTTGCTCTAAATGACTCATTTAAATTTTCAAGCAGTTTTTGATTGTAACTTGCACTAAAGCACCCGCCTGTAGTTTGCTATAGAACGGACACCCCTGCAATCTGCATGACGTGCCCAGGTACACTCTGGCTGCCTGGACAGTCAGGAGAAGATGCTGACAGCCCAGACTTAATCTAATGCTTAGTTATGCTGACTTTACCCTGCCCCAACCGGAGGAAATGTTGTCTTTTATATTTGAAGCTTGTCTAAGTGACTTAACCAGTATTGTGAATTTGATTTTAAAGATCCTATTTATGGTTGCAAATGTATTTAGTAGTGCATACATTTGTTTATTCTACTATGGCATATGTATGCTAATAAAGATAGACTTGTCAACTTTGGCGGTAACAAATTAGTCTAACTCCAGCTCAGCTGGGGGGGGTGGCAGAGGATGGGAATCTTGTATTCGGTCTATCAGGTTCAGGATTCATGAGTCCCACCATGGCTTGCTGATCCAGTGCTGACACGCCACCTTTATGGGTCTAGAAAAGGGGGGTGGTGATGGACAGAGCATCTGAATTAAGCAGAATACTCGTACCCAGTCAACAGATCAGGGCTTGATCCATCACCGTTTTTTAGCTCACTGCACCATCCCAGCTCAGACCCTGGCTACATGCAAATTAGTCTGTCCCTGGCCCAGTGCATCATGGGAACCGGGCAGACCAAACTACCAAGCCAATTCTTTAACTGGAAAGGAAACAAGCTTCCGGGGACCAGTTTCTGGCATTACAGCCGTCTTCGGCCCGGCTTGCTTGAATCCTGATGGTGCAGTGAGCAAGGGACTCACATCTGAGTATACTCTTCCACGCTTATGGTGGACAAAACGATTCAGAAAAGGGGGGTGGTGATGGACTGAGCATCTGAATTAAGCAGAATACTCGTACCCAGTCAAGAGATCAGGGCTTGATCCATCACCGTTTTTTAGCTCACTGCACCATCCCAGCTCAGAGCCTGGCTACATGCAAAGTAGTCAGTCCCTGGCCCAGTGCATCATGGGAACAGGGGAGACCAAACTACCAAGCCAATTCTTTAACTGGAAAGGAAACAAGCTTCCGGGGACCGGTTGCTGGAATTACAGCCGTCTTCGGCCCGGCTTGCTTGAATCCTGATGGTGCAGTGAGCAAGGGACTCACATCTGAGTATACCCTTCCACGCTTATGGTGGACAAAACGATTCAGAAAAGGGGGTGGTGATGGACAGAGCATCTGAATTAAGCAGAATACTCGTACCCAGTCAACAGATCAGGGCTTGATCCATCACCGTTTTTTAGGTCACTGCACCATCCCAGCTCAGAACCTGGCTACATGCAAACTAGTCTGTCCCTGGCCCAGTGCATCACGGGAACAGGGCAGACCAAACTACCAAGCCAATTCTTTAACTGGAAAGGAAACAAGCTTCCGGGGACCGGTTTCTGGCATTACAGCCGTCTTCGGCCCGGCTTGCTTGAATCCTGATGGTGCAGTGAGCAAGGGACTCACATCTGAGTATACCCTTCCACGCTTATGGTGGACAAAACGATTCAGAAAAGGGGGGTGGTGATGGACAGAGCATCTGAATTAAGCAGAATACTCCTACCCAGTCAACAGATCAGGGCTTGATCCATCGCCGTTTTTTAGCTCACTGCACCATCCCAGCTCAGAACCTGGCTACATGCAAATTAGTCTGTCCCTGGCCCAGTGCATCATGGGAACAGGGCAGACCAAACTACCAAGCCAATTCTTTAACTGGAAAGGAAACAAGCTTCCGGGGACCGGTTTCTGGCATTACAGTCGTCTTCTGCCCGGCTTGCTTGAATCCTGATGGTGCAGTGAGCAAGGGACTCACATCTGAGTATACCCTTCCACGCTTATGGTGGACAAAACGATTCAGAAAAGGGGGTGGTGATGGACAGAGCATCTGAATTAAGCAGAATACTCGTACCCAGTCAACAGATCAGGGCTTGATCCATCACCGTTTTTTAGCTCAAAGCACCATCCCAGCTCAGAACCTGGCTACATGCAAATTAGTCTGTCCCTGGCCCAGTGCATCATGGGAACAGGGCAGACCATGATGCACTGGGACTCACATCTGAGTATACCCTTCCACGCTTATGGTGGACAAAACGATTCAGAAAAGGGGGGTGGTGATGGACTGAGCATCTGAATTAAGCAGAATACTCGTACCCAGTCAAGAGATCAGGGCTTGATCCATCACCGTTTTTTAGCTCACTACACCATCCCAGCTCAGAACTCAGCTCAGAGCATCTGAATTAAGCAGAATACTCGTACCCAGTCAAGAGATCAGGGCTTGATCCATCACCGTTTTTTAGCTCACTGCACCATCCCAGCTCAGAGCCTGGCTACATGCAAAGTAGTCAGTCCCTGGCCCAGTGCATCATGGGAACAGGGGAGACCAACCTACCAAGCCAATTCTGCAAATGCAAATTAGTCTGTCCCTGGCCCAGTGCATCATGGGAACAGGGCAGACCAAACTACCAAGTCAATTCTTTAACTGGAAAGGAAACAAGCTTCCGGGGACGGGTTTCTGGCATTACAGTCGTCTTCAGCCCGGCTTGCTTGAATCCTGATGGTGCAGTGAGCAAGGGACTCACATCTGAGTATACCCTTCCACGCTTATGGTGGACAAAACGATTCAGAAAAGGGGGTGGTGATGGACAGAGCATCTGAATTAAGCAGAATACTCGTACCCAGTCAACAGATCAGGGCTTGATCCATCACCGTTTTTAGCTCACTGCACCATCCCAGCTCAGAACCTGGCTACATGCAAATTAGTCTGTCCCTGGCCCAGTGCATCATGGGAACAGGGCAGACCAAACTACCAAGCCAATTCTTTAACTGGAAAGAAAACAAGCTTCCGGGGACAGGTTTCTGGCATTACAGCCGTCTTCGGCCCGGCTTGCTTGAATCCTGATGGTGCAGTGAGCAAGGGACTCACTTCTGAGTATACCCTTCCACGCTTATGGTGGACAAAACGATTCAGAAAAGGGGGGTGGTGATGGACAGAGCATCTGAATTAAGCAGAATACTCGTACCCGGTCAACAGATCAGGGCTTGATCCATCACCGTTTTTTAGCTCACTGCACCATCCCAGCTCAGAACCTGGCTACATGCAAATTAGTCTGTCCCTGGCCCAGTACATCATGGGAACAGGGCAGACCAAACTACCAAGCCAATTCTTTAACTGGAAAGGAAACAAGCTTCCGGGGACCGGTTTCTGGCATTACAGCCGTCTTCGGCCCTGCTTGCTTGAATCCTGATGGTGCAGTGAGCAAGGGACTCACATCTGAGTATACCCTTCCACGCTTATGGTGCACAAAACGATTCAGAAAAGGGGGGTGGTGATGGACAGAGCATCTGAATTAAGCAGAATACTCGTACCCAGTCAACAGATCGGGGCTTGATCCATCACGTGTTTTAGCTCACTGCACCATCCCAGCTCAGAACCTGGCTACATGCAAATTAGTCTGTCCCTGCTGGCCCAGTGCATCATGGGAACAGGGCAGACCAAACTACCAAGCCAATTCTTTAACTGGAAAGGAAACAAGCTTCCGGGGACCGGTTTCTGGCATTTCAGCCGTCTTCGGCCGGGCTTGCTTGAATCCTGATGGTGCAGTGAGCAAGGGACTCACATCTGAGTATACCCTTCCACGCTTATGGTGGACAAAACGATTCAGAAAAGGGGGGTGGTGATGGACAGAGCATCTGAATTAAGCAGAATACTCGTACCCAGTCAACAGATCATGGCTTGATCCATCACCGTTTTTTAGCTCACTGCACCATCCCAGCTCAGAACCTGGCTACGTGCAAATTAGTCTGTCCCTGGCCCAGTGCATCATGGGAACAGGGCAGACCAAACTACCAAGCCAATTCTTTAACTGGAAAGGAAACAAGCTTCCGAGGACCGGTTTCTGGCATTACAGCCGTCTTCGGCCCGGCTGGATTAAGCCCTGATCTCTTGACTGGGTAGGAGTGGTCTGCTTAATTCAGACACTCTGTTCATCACCACCCCCTTTTCTGTATCAATGTTGGCCACTACAGGTGTGGCAGGGTATACTCAGACATGAGTCCCTTGCTCACTGCACCACCAGGATTCAAGCAAGCCGGGCCGACGAAGGCTGAAATGCCAGAAACCGGTCCCCGGAAGCTTGTCTCCTTACCAGTGAAGAAATGGCTTGGTAGTTTGGTCGGCCCTGTTCCCATGAGGCACGGGGTCAGGCTAATTTGCATATAGCCAGGTTCTGAACTGGGGTGATGCAGTGAGCTAAAAAATGGTGATGGATTAAGCCCTGATCTCTTGACTGGGTAAGAGTGGTTTGCTTAATTCAGACACTCTGTTCATCACCACCCCCTTTTCTGTATCAATTTTGGCCACTACAGGTGTGGCAGGGTATACTCAGACATGAGTCCCTTGCTCACTGCACCACCAGGATTCAAGCAAGCTGGGCCGACGACGGCTGAAATGCCAGAAACCGGTCCCCGGAAGCTTGTCTCCTTACCAGTGAAGAATTGGCTTGGCAGTTTGGTCTGCCCTGTTCCCATGAGGCACGGGGTCAGGCTAATTTGCATATAGCCAGGTTCAGAACTGGGGTGATGCAGTGAGCTAAAAAACGGTGATGGATTAAGCCCTGATCTCATGACTGGGTAAGAGTGGTCTGCTTAATTCAGACACTCTGTTCATCACCACCCCCATTTCTGTATCAATTTTGGCCACTACAGGTGTGGCAGGGTATACTCAGACATGAGTCCCTTGCTCACTGCACCACCAAGATTCAAGCAAGCCGGGCCGACGACGGCTGAAATGCCAGAAACCAGTCCCCGGAAGCTTGTCTCCTTACCAGTGAAGAATTGGCTTGGTAGTTTGGTCTGCCCTGTTCCCATGAGGCACGGGGTCAGGCTAATTTGCATATAGCCAGGTTCTGAACTGGGGTGATGCAGTGAGCTAAAAAAAGGTGATGGATTAAGCCCTGATCTCTTGACTATGTAAGAGTGGTCTGCTTAATTCAGACACTCTGTTCATCAACACCCCCTTTTCTGTATCAATTTTGGCCACTACAGGTGTGGCAGGGTATACTCAGACATGAGTCCCTTGCTCACTGCACCACCAGGATTCAAGCAAGCCGGGCCGACGACAGCTGAAATGCCTGAAACCGGTCCCCAGACGCTTGTCTCCTTACCAGTGAAGAATTGGCTGGGTAGTTTGGTCTGCCCTGTTCCCATGAGGCACGGGGTCAGGCTAATTTGCAGATAGCCAGGTGCTGAACTGGGGTGATGCAGTGAGCTAAAAAACGGTGATGGATTAAGCCCTGATCTCTTGACTGGGTAAGAGTGGTCTGCTTAATTCAGACACTCTGTTCATCACCACCCCCTTTTCTGTATCAATTTTGGCCACTACAGGTGTGGCAGGGTATACTCAGACATGAGTCCCTTGCTCACTGCACCACCAGGATTCAAGCAAGCCAGGCCGACGATGGCTGAAATGCCAGAAACTGGTCCCCGGAAGCTTGTCTCCTTACCAGTGAAGAATTGGCTTGGTAGTTTGGTCTGCCCTGTTCCCATGATGCACGGGGTCAGGCTAATTTGCATATAGCCAGGTTCTGAACTGGGGTGATGCAGTGAGCTAAAAAACGGTGATGGATTAAGCCCTGATCTCTTGACTGGGTAAGAGTGGTCTGCTTAATTCAGACACTCTGTTCATCACCACTCCCTTTTCTGTATCACCTTTATGGGTCAGCCAGCATTCCTAGATCCCTGAAACCAGACGTGTGTTCCCCAGTACTGCCAAGAGCGCGTGCACCCTTCCCCGCACCAAACTCCTACCCCCTACCCCTACCCCCAACAAGTTAATTCCAATTCCTGCCATTGATAGGGCGTGACTGCACTGCTACCACATGGCCCTAGCCTTGCTCTGTGGATGGATGGACCTCCTCTGACTGCTCGCCTGCCCTCGCAGTACTTGTAGTATTCTATGCAGTACACACACAACAGATGAGCGTGAACGGGTACAGTAGGGTACGGGTGCTCTGTGCCAGAATGCCGCCTCATTGTCTTTCTATGTAAGAAACTCTGGCCGGGGACTCTGGGAGTCCCTTTTTCTGGGCTTTGTGGAAAAGAGTAGAAAATAGGAACCATTGGCTACGTTTAAGGCAACTCTTTAAGGATCGGTTGGGAAGAGATGTGCTGCCAGACAAAGTGCAAAAGTGTGTATTTGCTGTTTATACAGTACGCTGAAGTTACCGGCCTCGGTGTAAGCGGGTCCCCCCAGTGAAATGGGTGCATGTGGTGCCAGATTTAGGTCTATTGAATCGTCCATGCACCATGGCCTTCCCCAAGCTTCACCTTATGTTAACTTTGTCATTAAAGGCAAGTAGCCCGCAATTATCAACTTCTGGATAGTCCTATTATCCCTAAAAATACCTAGGTCACCATTTAACTTTTGTACACCCAACTGCACACTGCAGTAAGCGGAAATTATAGAATATCACCCAAAACGGGGTTTTTACACAAGTGCCTGCGAAATCGGCACTTTTGTAAAAATGGCGGGATTTCTACAAAAGTGCCCGCGAAATCTAGACATCCAGACCCCTTTCAAAGGGGCGGGGCCGGCTGCCGAGGGGTGAGGGCCCTAGTGGAAAGAGCCATCTGGGGAGGGGCCGCTCTGTGGGACCCTCCAGCGGTGCTCTCAGCTGATCCCATGATCGAGGGGAGAGGGCCGAGTTGCTCAATCAACTTTCCACTCCGTGTATATAGTGGTCGGTCGGTGGATAAATAGAAGCTGTGGTGGTTTCCATGCGCCAGTGAAGTGAAAGCAGATTAAAGTCTGAAATCTAAAGAAATGGAAAACACAGCGCCACAAAAATATCCCGATTCCTGCAGATGCGAAAACCTAAAACCCCGCCTTTGTCCATATAAAAACTCGCTGACCACAGGCATTAGAGTCTTGCTGTCTGCGGAGGATAGTTTGCTCGTCTTTTGTACCTGGTTTAGATTTCTGCACAGTTTTGCTTTTGTCACAATATGTGCAGGAAATTCGTACGTTTTGCATTTTGGAATATCTATGCAAATCTCAATCATTCTTTACTCATATTGAACACTGAAAAGTCTGGAATAGCTGGTTTAGATTTCTGCACTGCGGAGGCGAGACAGAATTAGAAGCCTGGGAAAATGACACTTTCACTGCCGCTGGAGATCAGCAGGGGGCGCCATGTGCCTGGTGTGTAATTTCTGGCGCACTTTGGGGCCGTAGCACTGTAATAACGCCAAACAGTACTTAAAAGGATGCAGATTAGGCCGTTGGCACCATTTTGTTATTATTGAAAATATGCTTCAGTTCTTTCTTCTGGGTTGGCGCCAGGGACAATTGCCCACATGCATCAAGCATTTTTGGAGTCGCAAACGGTGCGATTCCTTAAAATCGGCCGTTTGCGACTCCAAAAATGCTTTTTCAGATGCATCATTATTTTTTAATGAAATTCGCTGATTTTGCGACTTTCCAGAATGCGATTGCATTTAAGGAATCGCAAATTTGCGATTCCTTAAATGCAATGCATCATTCTGAAATCAAATTGCGAGAACAAGGTTTGGAAGTGCAAATTACCACGAGGTTGAACCTCGTGGTAAATTGCGAAAAATGTTTAAAATGTACTAATTTACATTTTAAACAATGTCATGTTACAGACACACATGTCCTTAGGACATGTGTGTGTGAAACATCCATTTAAAAATACATTTCAGGGGTGCAGGGGGGGGTCCTTTGGACCCCCCCTGCACCCATGAAATTTTCTAAGTGCCACTCGCAATTTCCATTGATTCCTATGGGCCTTTTGGCCCATAGGAATCAATGGGAATAGCGAATTCGCAATTTTGAAGTCACATATTATTTGCGATTCGGTAAAAATTGCGATTTTTACCGAATCGGAAATATTTTGCACTTTCTATGATGCATCCCGTTTTGCGAATCCATATTTGCGATTCGGTAAAATTCGCAAATTTGGAAACGCAAAACGGGAGTTTGATGCATGTGGGCAAATATGTTTAATGGTGTGATACATGCTAATTCTTTTTTCACATCCTTTTAGAGCATTTTCGATGACCGCTTCAAAAGGAAGTAATTCCCTTCTTTACTCCTGCAAGTACACTGGAATACCCGCAAAATATGTCTGTTCCAGATGACATCACATAGTAAATATGACGATTTCCACTTGGCATCTGTAATTACTTGCATAAATAAAAACCTGCATTACATGCTAGCAATATTATTTGTATTTACCTGGAGAAAGTGAAACATGGTTCGTACATTTGCCAAGCTAAAACAATTTGCCAAAGTGATCACAAAGCATCAACCCAACAATCTCAGGTGCCATCTGAAGCCCTCGTTAGGAACTGCAGGATAGAAACTCCACACCCGTAATTATCACACACAGACCACAAACACACCAGCGACTAACACTCACAGACCACAAACACACCAGGGACCAACATACACAGACCACAAACACACTGGAGCCCAGCACACACAGACCATAAACACACTGGGAACAACACACAGACCATAAAACACACCAGGGACCAACACACACAGACCACAAACACACCAGAGACTAACACACACAGACCACAGACACACCAGGGACCAACACACACAGATATCTGTGTTTGTTGTAGGAAAAACCGCCAAATAAAATGCCGCTAAATTGCCGCTAAATTTCCATATTTGTGCCGCTAAATTTCCATTTTTGTGCCGCTAAATTTGCTAATCCATGCCGCTATATCCTGGGGGGTCTGATTATCCTTCGACCGGAATCTGGCTCTACAATGATGTTACTGCCAAAAAATCAACGCCAGAGTCTGCCTCAGCATGGATTACAACTTTGACACATGGAAAATTCTAATAGAAAATGTCTAACATAGAAATGCTAGAAACTTGTGGCTGCTGGTTTTCATACGTTAATAATGGCAAAGTATGTAGATGGTGAGATCAATAAAGCATTGTCACTGTGTTCAGAATAGTTTGACATGGAAGGCTAAACAGAATGCCATATACAAAAAACATGGTGACATTAAAACTACATTCAAATCAACAAAAGAGTGACAACAATACTTTAAAATAAAAGTATTTTTGTCACTCTTTTGTTGATTTGAATCTATTACTGTCAAGGGGTACAAGAGTGGCCTTTTGACCCTTTCTCTCTTGTTGATTGCATTGACATTAAAACTACTACGGAACATTTGAACAGCTTTGATAGCCCACAAAGAAGCTGTTAGAGAGACAGTGTGTGTGTAAAAGTGTAAGAAAAATGTGAAAAATAGCTACAAACAAAACAATTTGTACTGTGCTGATGTGGAGAGGTGGAAGCATCTGGATTCTGCTGACTGTCCTTATAGGAAACAACTTAAGTCCAATTTATCATTGAGACCCAGGGGCATCATGGTATTACTTTTTTTATCCAAAAGACTTCCTTTTGGTACAACATTTTGCTAGGGTCAGTGCACTCTTTGGTTTGCATTTTCTCCGAAACTAAAAATCGGGCTTGGGTGATATTATGACCATGTTCAATCAAATGAACTACGAGATTGGAGTTTGTGTTTTTTGTCCTGGTCATACTCTTATGCTCACCAATGCAAATTTTGATTTTCCTTTTAGTTTTCCCTATATAGAGAAGTCCACTAGGACATGTAATACAATAAATGACATTTGAAGTATTAGTCAGATGAATGTTTTAGATTTAATTTTTCTCCTGTTCTTTGGTTTGTAATGAAGTTTAGCTGTACTACATTATTGCAGTGAATGCAATTACTAAATTTTTTCATCCCTGTATGTTTGGTATTGCTACAATTGTTCTTCTTGGCTAGTAGCTCTTTAAGATTTTGGCTTCTGGCATATGCGAACAAAGTAGGTTCGATTAAGGAATTGCAAAGTCTGATTCCTGTTGTAAAAGTTCCCATCTCTTGTTAATGACCTTTTTTATACTTTTTGATCTTGCAGAAAATGTAGATACAAAAACCATCCGATTGGTTGGTGCTTTTTGCTTAATGGTTAGGACACAGTTCTCTGCTTGTTGTATAATCTCTAGAGGGTACCCTCGTTGTGCAAATCAGCGTTTGATGCGAGCAATGTCCCATTCATATTTTGTAGTGGTAGATGCTATTCTTTTAGAGAGTAGCATTTGAGAATATGGTAAATACTGCACTAATTGCGGTGAATGGAAACTTTGAAATAGCAAGGTGTTGTTGGGGTCAGAAGGTTTGACAAATACACTGGTGGTGATGGTTCGGTTGTCTTTCTCCACTAGAGTATACAAGAAACATAACTACATATTGCTGATGTTATACGTAAATTAAATCCTGTTGTTTTTGGTATTCAACAATTCAAGTTGATGCTTCAAGGAGGCTTCGCTGTGTGACCAAATAAAAAATATGTCATCGAAGTATCGACATTACATAATGAGATGTTCATACCACATAGGATTTTCAAAAATATCCTCCTGCTCAAATGCAGCCATGAAGATATTAGCGTGTGTTGGTACTCCCCCAATACCCATGGAGGTCCCACTTATTTGTAGAAAAATTCTTCTTGCCAACAAAAGTAGCTATGTTACAAAATAATTGCATCAAAAAACCCTTATGGGCATGAACTTGGGGTTTATTTAAAAGAGCCCATTCTACGGCATCAAGACCTTTTTGCAAAGGAATTCAGGAATTCAGCTGTACATTGATGTGACATTTATAGAACACAACACCCATTCTTTGATGTTCGTGAGGTCCAAATTTTGTAGCCGTGATAAAAAATCCAGAGTGTCACGTATATAAGATTTCCAAGAGCGTACTATGGGTTGGAGAAATTGATCAATATATGTGCCTAACAGTTCAAAGAGAGACCCACATCCAGACACAATAGGTATGAAGGGTGGGTCTCCAGGATGTTTATGAATTTTAGGCAACATATATATGTGGGGTCTTTTGGGAAATTGTTTAATAAAAAAAACTCCTGGTTTTGACAGAAATCCAGTCCATGTCTCTTGCATTGTCCAATTTGAGGTATGTTATTTCAACAGCCAGATGTTCTTGTACCTTCCTGTTGTCATATGTGTAATCCATAACTACAATCGCACTGCCTTTGTCGGCTTGCTGGAACACTAGGTTTTCGTTGTTGCTAATAGCTTCGAAGTGATTCTTTCAGGCTTAGACAAGTTACAACCTCTGTGTTGTTGAGACTCCAATTTGCTCAAATCATGTTTAACCGATTATTCAAATGAGCCAAGTATTTTATGGGATACTGGTGCTGTAAATGTGCTTTTAGGTTTGAATTCTAGAAATTCTTGATCTTCTTTAGCAACAGGATCAATCAAATCATTGTCAAAAAAAGCTGTAATCACATAGAATGCATAAATCGATACAGAGCGAACTCTGTTTCATGCAAATTGGTGTTGTATGTAGGTACAAATGTTGTACCTTAGTTCAAAATTTGTACATGTTTAGGTGTGAGTACTTGAGAGGAAATGTTTATTACAATGTTTTCTGGCTCTGTAAATTTTGTTGGCTCTTTTCTTTGGCTTTTTCCTTTTCCTCTGTGGGTGTTGAGGCGGTCCGGTAGGTTTTGCTGGCATTGTATCTGGTGGTTTTCTGCTGAGAACTACAGGTTAAATTCCAGGAACACAGCTTGGTAGGAGTTGTTTGTACTTCATCTTTTTTTTGTGTTGCCTCATTTTCCCAGCTGGGGGTGTCTAATCACATGGTAGCAATGAACTGATTGTATTTTATTTTGTGGTAGTAACCTGAGGGTATTTTTTGTTTACTTTGCAGCGGCCCCTGAAAAAGGGACGATGTGTCCCGAAATGCATAGGGCAGCACACATTTGATCTGTGATTCAAGATTATTGAACTTCAGCTAATGAATTTGGTGAATATGGATCATGCACAAAACTATATTGAATGTACTATGTAATACAACTGAAATTGTTGTTGTTTCTTGATTTAATTTAAGAGTACCAGAAAACAATGAAAATATTGTGACAAACAATTTTTGTTTAGATGGTTCCTTTGAGTGTACATCATTTAAATTGTGAACGTGTGGTTAAATTGTTCAAATAATAAAAAAAAAAGTACTGCACACAGTTTTTCAAGCAATTTCCTCGCTTGATTCACTTACAAATATCCGATTCATGCCTACAGCAAACAAGAACAATTGGCTTTGCCAATGCTTGTTTTCAGCATCAGTTAAATGAATCCCAATTATATTGTTGTGAACAATTAGAATTGGAAACATTTCAATTCTGAAAATGAATGTGAATTAAACATACAGAGGCCTGTGGAAGGATTAATGGTCTTCACTGCCACAGTCACTGCTGTCCTCCTCTTCACACCACTTTGCTCTGCAGCCTCTGTAAGGCATTTGTACCCTTTTCCCCCATTTCTTTCAGACAACCTCCTCTATATAGGTCACCCCTCCTCTCTATCTTTTTCCCCACCCTCTTTTCACTTTATCCTTCTGCACATGCTGCCTTGCTTCTCTCTGCTAAATAGTGTTTCGTACCAAATAATATCGGCATACAGATCAAATTAAAAAAAAAGCAGGCAGCAAAATCTGTTTAAAGTGACACAATGAAACGAAAGGAAGAGACTAGAAATCCTGTATCATGAAAACAAAGCTGGCAGAAGACCTATGATATATTAGCTTTGCATTGCTTTCTGGTACATGTAGTTCTGATTCAGTTTTTAAGAACGCAAGACTCCGAGCACCTGAAAGCAACTCTATGTTGCTCTCCAGTGTAAAAATCATGTGCAGTTTGGACCTCAACCAGGCTCTATTTTAACCACCATTTAAAAATCTAGGATGCGGTTATATGGGATTTAGTTTATAGTACAGCCCTGTAGCAGGCTGAGTATCCCCTCTACCTGTTTTATGCCTCAGCCGACACCTAGCGAAAACCGCCGCCAGTTTCAGTAATCTGTACCAGAGGGGACTTCCATGCACTTGTCTGCTCCATCATGTGCACCAGGGACAAAGCTCGCAGGTGTTACCCACAGGGCACAAGTCCTAAAACAAGCATTTGCAATGCAATAGGTCTCACATTTGCGCTAGCTTGAGCTGTTTGCATTGTAAATCACAATGCCTTTTATTTATGTTTTGGTTTTTAAAAACTAAATAAAATGCATTGTCATTTACAATACCAATAGCTTAAACTCGCGTAAATGCGAGACCTATTGCAGTGAAAATGCTTGTTTAAGAATCCCATTCCTGTGCAGTCAGTCAGAGTCCATCAAAACATCAGGGAGAAATCCACAGCATCATCCACCAACCACTTCATTCACCTGGCATTCCACAGATGAGTTATTGCAATATCAATGTGCTGTCATCAACATCTCCAACAGTACAAACAACTAGGCCTGAAGGAATAGCGGTGATGTGGCAATTGTTTACTTTACCACCTTGCCAAAAAAATGCACAGGACAATACATGCCAGGTGTGCAAACATGGGCTCGATTGAGGTAAAACTGACCAGTACTGTATGGGAACAAGTGGGATGGTGAAGCACCTGTGAGCTATGCATTCCGACAACACGGCTCATGAAGGGTGTCAACGAACACAACAGGGAGCAGAAGAAATTGCACCCCTGGAAGTACAGTACCATCAGAAACTGGAGGACAATGGTGATATGCAGTATGTTGCTGCATACTGCATGCACTGCCTTAAGTTGTGGCTTCCAGAGAGACCAAACAAATATTTTTTTCTAAAACCATGAAAGGCCATCTTAAGAACACAAAGACATCAGCAAAAAATATGAGTAATAAAAAAATATAGTAAATACAAAACAAAAAAGTCCAAAATTTGAAAATACAGTGGTTGAACACTGTATAACATTTTTTAAAGTTTCAAACGAAAACTTTTTTTTAAAGCATTTCCAAAAAAGCACCAAAGCAAACCAATTGTTCAAAGCCAAAACTCTGAATTCAGATTCCTCTGCCCACAACAAGAGGTTAAGTGCAGAATGGGTCAGGATGGATGCTACACAGGGTTCGTCACAAGATTTGACCTTAGGTTGGTCATGCTTTATGACCAACCCAAACTGCTCATGGCCATACATTGTTTACAGTGTGGCTTAACACTTGAAGAAGATGTTACACATGCAACATTTAGAACATGAGCAAGTAAAAATTCAGAAATTCACAACAAAATACAAAAGTTAAAATTACGTTATAGTTAGCCACGGTATTAAGATCCTAACAACATAAAAAGAAACAGCAAAATTCACAAAAAAATGCAAAGGTTAAAGTGATGTTATAGTTAAGCGATAGAATGAGCCAAGAAGTAATATTTAAAAAATACACCCTGAAATTAACCATTTATAGTTCACTCAACTACCTTTAAACTGTGCCCCATCATGCACTGCTCATAGCCTCGCACAAGTACATTACCTCACCCATGACATGTAAAATGCCATCGTTGATGGCATCAGTGACAACATCATCCATATCACTTTAATTCTCATTACTCGAAAGACCTTTACAACATGCTAAGAAAATTAGTTTAGTAGTAAAGGGCCTATTCTGATATGCAGCATAGAATTCCTGTTTATATTGACTGGAAATAGTGCAGGCCTTAGAGCCAACACTGGTTATCACTGACTAAAGTTATATGGTGAAATTATAGTTAGTTGAGTAAACTGTAACTGGCGGGCTTTAATGGTTTTTGGGTATTTAAATATTAGTTCTTGTCTCATTTCGCCACCTAACTGTTAGGATCCAAATGAAAGAAGACACTCAGGTGTATGCTTCCTTAGATGTTTATTCGTTGGAGAATATCATCAGTCCACCACAGTGTATTGGCTGCTTCATAACAGCTACTTACTGACTGTAATTCAAACATCAGAACATAGCCTTGGTACAGAGCTTTGTGTTGTCACGGATGACATAGGTAATATTCTAATAAAAGTGCAGTCATGAATGATATAGGAATTGCTCTAATAACAGTACAGCCTAAGCCACAACACATCTTTCCCCAAAATAATATTTACAATTAAAAACAGATATACAATAAAATGATGAAATTAGAAATAATGTGCAAAGAAAGGAAAAGGAAAACACAATTAAAAAATAACTCCAATACTATAATTATATTGAGAACCAAGATCTAGCAAGTCACATAATGTTTTGCCAACCAGGTTTAACCCTTGGTCTCTTGTTGGAGTGTTCTTAACCTTTATCCCTGTTAATAAGAGAGTCATTCTCCACTGAAGTATTGTGATGTGAGCTGCAATTATCCTTAATTTTTACCAACCAAGACATATGCCATACATCTCAAGAGTCCAATACCACCACACTTTTCCTGACACCAGCAATAATAAAAGAACCCATGAATTAGGAACGCAGTTTCCTCAGAATTCCAGGTCTTTTGATCAACTCTTTCTAAGAAACTTTCCACACTCCCTCACACGCACAATTTTGTACATCAAATCAAGCTCTATGTTTCTTGATGTGGTGATCTGTGGAATTTCAGAACATCCTCTGAATTGTGCACTTCATTTCTTCCTGTATTCAATTCCAACCATACAAATTTGAGTTTATTATGAGGCTTTCTACCTCTCAAAGAGGCAAAAGGTGACATCAAAGTTACACTATTAGACATTTTACAGTGAGCTTACTTACCATGTCTTTCTCAAGACATACTTTAGAGAGTTTTTTGTAAAAAGTGCTCTCTGAGCACAACTCTTCACTATTTTATTCATACTTTCTGCTAAACCATTGGCTTGAGGTGAATAAGGTGCTGTTTTAAATGCATAATCTATAGTTCCTTGAAAAACTCATAAATATCTTGAAAAATGAATTGTGTCCCTGTTGTCTGTGATAAGATACTTGGGTACATCTTCCAGAGAGTACTCCTCCATGAGAAATTCTGTTATATTCTTAGGGCCTAATTACGAGTTTGGCTGTCCATAGGACTGCCAAACTCACAATGGAGGTGCGGATGCGACTGGGGACCATTGCCCCAGTGGCCCAACCGCACCAGTGGTGCCTCTTCAGCACTGCCAAGCATATTATGAGTTTCCTCACTGCCACAGATTTCATGACGGTGAGCCTGATATGAAACCTGTGGCAGGAAGGAAACTCAATATTTCCTAATGGCCTGAGGATGCATGCAGGGTGGCATAAGATGTGCCCGCCTGTCTGCATGCACCTCCTTTCCTGCACGCCATGGACTGCACAGTTCATGCCGTGTGAGAACAGGCTTTTGCGTTTCCACTGTGTCACCTTTTTAATAGACACCACCATGGAAACGCCAAAAGACTGCCCGCCGGACCACGAGAAAACTCATATTCTGGCGGGAGGCAGGCAGTGAGCTTTGGAGGTGTGGGTACGCGGCAGTGGTATGCCAATCTGCTCCCACACCGCCAAGCTCCTAATCAGTCCCCAAGTGTTCACTGAAGCTACACATTTGGCGAGCACCCACTTGGAAGTGTAGCAACCTGCAACAAAACATATCGCTCATCATGAGTCCCTAAGTTCAAAAGGACCAACGATGTCCAAACACAACTTGGTCCAGGGCTCCAGTGTAATTTCAACCAGGCATACTAGAGCAGTTTGTGTTTTCTGGCTTTTATCATTATTAACACATTGCCAGCAATGCTTCACAACACCCTCTACTTGATGATCCGTCCCCGGCCACCAACACCATTCTACTAACCTAGTTTTAGTCATGTTTCTCCCCAGATGCCCTTCATGATCCAGGTTGATTATTTCTCCCCCAGATCACACAATTAAACCTCTGAAAAATGTAGAGTTCATCCTTTACATTCAAAAATCCTCTTAGGGTGCCAGAAACATCCTGCACTCTGGCCAAACTTTTACAGAGAATTCTCTTAAACCCAAGAAATCTGTATCTTTTGAATTGCCATCGGACCATTAATTGCCATTAACCACACTCTCACATAACCACCCAACAAACGTGTTGTCATACTTTTCTCCATCTTGATCGACTGGCAATCTTGATAAGCAGTCCGCATTGCTATTCTTAGGTCCTGGCACATACTCCACATTCAAATTGTATTCTGATAATCCCTCCATTCATCGTCTTTTCCTAGGAGACAAATTTTCCATCTCTCCACAAATACAAATTTGAGAAAGTGGGGAATGGTCTACTCTGCTGAGTTAAACTGTCCCAGATGTAGTGTTGTCTACTTTCATTACACATTTCATTCATGCATTGAAATGGGGCCAAAATCCTCCAAACGATACTACTGAAATGTACTTGTTATGTCCCAGTTTATATGCAGAATCTTAAATCAGTTAGAAATCAGCAGGACAGCATTGTGGAAGAAGTATTAAGTTGCTATTCGTGCACTATGAAATGCCCTCCTACGCGGAGAATGAGCTTTCATAAGGTACCCTGGACCTGCAAGGCATTAAAGGACACACTCTCATAGGGTACTATAGACTTAAACATGCACACTGAAAGCCTTCTGTTGCATCAAGCTTTGTTAGCAAGCATCACAGGGAAGACACCCCTGACCACTGTGATAGCAGCAGAATCTCTCCAGTACTGCAGCGATGTCCTGGGTTTCACGGGATTCGCTCTATGAGGTGCATTCAAGGTGAGAGGATATCTCATTCCCCAGGCAGTGTGCTAATAGCTCAAACGCTTGAATAAACCATCTCAATTTGAAAGCATGGGACACTCGAGGATGCTTGTGGTGTCTTGCTGTTCCTCAGCAGGCACTCGTCTTCAGTATTAGAATCCAAATCACAGAAGACACTCCAGTGTATGTTTCCTTCAAAGTTTATTCATTGTGTACAGCAAAAGACCACTAACCGCATTGGCAGCTCCAGGACAGCAACTAGCTGACAGCAATTCACACTTTAGAACATAGGCAGTGTACAGAGGTTTGCGGAGTCATGGATGACATAGGTAATATTCTAATAACAGTGCAGCCTAAGCAACAACACAAACTATAACGTCACTTTGACCTTCATTTTTTTCGGTAAAAAACATGTATATGTACGTACATATATATCTATATCTATCTATATAACTATATATAGTTAAGA
This sequence comes from Lissotriton vulgaris, assembly GCF_964263255.1. Lineage (NCBI taxonomy): Eukaryota > Metazoa > Chordata > Amphibia > Caudata > Salamandridae > Lissotriton > Lissotriton vulgaris. The sequence continues at coordinate 2,060,928,489 of NC_141689.1, read as the reverse complement.
TGCACACAAGTGCAGGGTAAAAAATGCCCACCATCGTAGCATAAAAAGGTGTTTATAACAATAGTCATGAAGCATATTAATACTCACCATTCCCAGTACAGTGGAAAATACAAATATTGCATATTATACCAGAAAATTAATTGTCAACCATAAATTAAATGTCTTTTCATTAACATAGCAATTTTAAAATTCATAAATACAGATGAAATATGACAGTGTAATCAATATATGAAGTTCTTATGGCATTTCATAAAGAAAACTTCACATTTCGGTAAGCCTCATCAAAGTTTAATGGGAGGGACATATGCTGTTAGATGCAAAAAGGATTATTTATCCATGTATACACCATAGCATGAAATGCCCTTCAATAAAAGAGAAATCTAAAGTCAAAATGCAATGCAATAAAAATCCCAAATTGAAATAGAAATGTAGAGCTAAACAAATTCAAGATACAAAATGGCACCAAAATGACATAAATCCAATAAGGGGAGATTTAAGGGGAAATGGTACCTAAAAAAGCACAACACGCCATTGATAGTCTATGGTTGCAGTAGGCTGTGGGGACCTAGGAACAATTTGAGGCTGATCACGGTGGATCAGAGGTCGAATACACCAACCAGGTTGGTTCTAATCTAAGGTTTTACCTTCTGACTTAGGGAATGATTTAATTTTGGGTGTGTTTCTGGTCTTCAGCCAGGGCAACGGAGTAAATTACTCTGTCACCCTGGTGGAGGTGCTGACCAGCAAATTTGATCTGTATGTCAGTATGGCTGACATTTCAGGCATTGACAGGAATCGCTTTCAGGAAGGTTCCTACCAACACTTTATAACACTGATGGATGGCTCTGTCGAATAAGATCGAGCTGTACGCAAAGTTGAAATTTTTTTTATTTTCAAAAAGAAAATAAGAAAGCTGCATTTTTTTGTTGAAATATTTTTTTTAAACAATGCCCCCCTCACCATGTGAGTTTGCTTTAATTGCAAGAGAAGCATTGAGCACTTGTCAGAGCCTCTTATCGCCAGGTTTTTCCTGGCTGTGAGAGTAATTTCGAAATGGCTATTTGTCCACCCATCTAAATCAGGTGGGTAGATATATAACCAAATCTCTGGCACCCCATACTCTGTCGCATCGTCAGAGAAGTTTAACCATAACAGGGACAGAGTACCATCATCAAACTATGGTCTGCTCTTATTCAAATTGCTTCAATTTAATCAGGTGGGCATACAATAGTCTTGACGGTGAGAGAACTCTACTAATGTCGTGAAAGTCTTTGGCTACACTAAGCCTGAGTTCTGAGGTTTGGTTGTTTTTGGGTGGAGTGTACTATGGTAATATTAGATGTCCTCCCACATTTTACACTGAAATCCAGTTAGAGGTAGGAACAACTACAAACTCAAAGACAGGCGTCTGGTAGAACTAAAGCTGGATCCTTTAGCAACCAGACAGTGGATATACATGAAGTGTTTTAGCATGATTTTCTCTCTCTTCCAAGTGTGCCCCAAGTTTTAGATGTGACGAAACAGTTCTGCCAAGAAGGATTTGATATTGTAATATCAAAAAGCAACACCCACAGCCTACACCCGGCATATTCAAAGGAGGCATCACTGTCCATTCAGGTCAGCCTTTTTAAATGTTACCTTTTTAATATTTTTTAAATATCCAAATTCAACATTGACTTGGATTTTTAATAACTATTAAAAATGTGTATTTAATTATTCTTCTACGTGAGTCTATTTACTAGCTAAAGTATTAGTATTTATATTGGCATCTACATAGGATAGCTAGGTCTCCTTCAAAAAGTGTAATTTTGACAGATCGAGATAGAGGTGTAAAATTGCAGCACTCAGGTTACAATGGTAAGCATGAAGCCATATTTTCCTTTACTACACTAGTGGATGGAACAATATGTTCTGCAGTCCACGGATAAGATTTTAACTTTCTTTGCCATTGGTGTTTTTATCTACACCATCTGCAATAGCCTTTATGAGAAGGTTAAATAAATCAATCAGGGAGTAGCCATTTTGTACATGTTTTAGTGGGCAGATCACTTACACTGGATACTGGACAGTAGTGCGTCTGTGTGCAGAGTCCAAAAACCGCCACTACAATTCAGCAAAAAATGGGGGTGAATGTGCAATATGGAGCATTTATTCATAATGCTATTCGACAAATTAATGCAAAATGTTTCCATACAACAGATCACTTGATTAGGTTTGTCATAACAGGTTTCATACAGCCCTATCAAGTAGAGGCAAAATAAACATGGTACTAACTCTGGGCGAAGTTCGCGAAGTTTGCGCCTTCTCACTACGTAAATTGCATGTAGCACAGTGCAAACACGCGTAGCGCAGCATAGCGGTCATTTTTTGCATGCTTGCGGTCCTCAATGTCAAGTTGGCATCCGCGAGCGAGCATAATGACATCCCGGTGGACTTTTTCCTCGTTTGCGATCAGCAACATCTAGTTGCCGATCGCGAGCGTGGAAAATAAACTTCCTGGTGAGATTCTCAACGCAGGGAAGTCAGGTTTCTGATTGCGAGTGGTCGCGTTTGCTCGCGACCGCTCACGATGAGAAACTACCAGTCCGCCTTGAGAAAGCTGATGCTCGAGTAGAAATCTACTCGAGCGGCAGAAAATGAAGGCTTGCACTCTGCTTCCTCTCCGGCAGAACTCAGAGCGTCCACGGCCACCAAAATCATCTGCGGCGTACCCCAGGGCTCTTCCCTCAGCCCAACGCTGTTCAACATCTACATGGCACCCATCGCCCACGTCGCGACAGCACGACCTCAACATCATCTCCCACGCTGACGACACCCAGCTGATCATATCCCTCACCAAAGACCCTCACACCGCCAAGACCAACCTCCACGAAGCAATGAAGTCCGTCGCTGAATGAATGAGAAACAGCAGACTGAAGCTGAACCCAGACAAAATGGAGGTCCTCATCCCCTGCTCCACCTCCTCAGCCTGGTCTGACTCCTGGTGGCTTGCAACCCTAGGAACAGCCTCGACACCCACCGACAACGCACGCAACCTAGGGGTCATCCTCGACTCTACCCTCTCCATGACAAAACAGGTCAACCCCGTCTCCTCGTCCTGCTTCAACACCCTCTGAATGCTCCGCAGGATCTTCAAGTGGATCCCCACCGAGACAAGAAGAACAATCACCCAGGCCCTCGTCACCAGGAGGCTGGACTACAGAAACGCCCTCTACGCAGGAACGTCGGCCAAGCTCCTGAGGCGATTGCAAAGCATCTAGAACGCATCAGCAAGTCTGATCCTCGACATCCCCCACCGCAGCCACATCACACCTGAGAGACCTGCACTGGCTCCCCGTCAACAAGAGGATAACCTTCAAGCTCCTCATTCATGCACAGGAAGCTCTCCACAAGAACATCGCAGCATACCTCAACTCTCGACTCAACTTCTACATGCCCTCACGCCAGCTCCGCTCCACCAGCCTCACCCTCGCCATGGTCACCCGCATCCGAAGAGCTACCACCGGTGGCAGATCCTTCTCCCACCTCGCCACCAAGACCTGGAACACCCTCCCCACCAACCTACGGCAGACCCAGGACCTACTGGCCTTCAGGAGACTCCCCAAGACTGGGCTCTTCGATCACTAGCAGGACCAACCCCCCAGTGCCTTGAGACCCTCACGGGTGTGTAGTGCGCTTTACAAGTGTTATGATTGATTGATTGATTGATTGCAAGATGCGGTATGCACTGATTGCACAGTGTGGACAAGCATCCGGCACTGTGCAATCAGTGCAAACAGCATTTTGCACAGTGCTCTACGCAGTTCGCGTAGCTCACGCAGAGCAAAGTGCACTTCACGTAGCTACGCGTAGGTCTAATATGCGCACTACGTCCAGGATTACGTGGTACATAAAACTAATTACCTAAGGGGTAACATCTGTAATACATTCCTATCTAGCCTTCAGCCTCATGGTTAATATTTTCAGTAGAACCCCTTAATGGCAATATTGCAAAATAAACACAGTTATCCATTTTGAAATTTAAGGAACAACCCATGCCTTAAAGTATTTAGAACTCATTCCCCCACCATGCACAGCGTTGTCATCAGTGTCATTTTAGATGTTGCAGTGAGGTTATCAATGATGTCAAAAAACAAGACATGACTGATGTAATTTGAGATGTAATTGGCAGTAAATGGACAGGGCACAGGTTACTTTAGGGCACAGGTTGTAGTTACTTTAAATAACTATACCTGGTAAATTTCAGTGGTTTTGTTAGTTTATAATAGAATGTTTTAAGCAACATTTTCACATAAGTATAATGTCACTTTCACCTTTGTTTTTTTTCTCCAAAGCCCCCTCTCTCTAAGGCTTTTCAAGGCCATAGAGACCCCCTTCATCATGGAACTATGCCAGGGTGTGTGCGCCCCCTCCCCAAGTATTTTAAAGTCCCCGGGAACCGGGACTGGGCTTGGGAAGTAAGCTGGGCTTAAGCCAAGAAGGCTAACGTCTCTCTCTGCCACTTTCCTGTAAATATTCCCCCCAGTTCTTGAAGGCCATTTGGAATTCCCGAAGGGGTGATGGCCTGCAGCTGCATGGGGAGGCTGTTCTAGGTCATTGCTATGATGTGGGAGAAGAAGCTTCCTCAACTTGTGCTTCGGTAGCTGCAGGGAGTATGGGCAAGTAAAAAGGATAAGGAGTGTAGAATTCTCAATGATTGCTGGAAGTTCAGACAGGTTCTTGGTTTTGTAGAGCCTTGTGTGCCTGGGTCAGCAGCTTAAATTGGCATCTCTTCTGTATGGGGAGCCAGTGGAGTTGCCTGAGGTGGGTGTGAAGTGGGTTCATCATGGAAGGCCAAGGAAGAGTCTGACTGCAGCGTTCTATATGATCTGAAGCAACTGTAGGAGGTGTGCGGTGATTCTAACGTAGAGGGTGTTGCTGTAGTCCAGCCGGCTGGTGATGAGGGCCTGTGTCATGGTGTGTCTTGTGTGTAGAATTCGCCATTTGAAGTTCTTACATAGCATGCTTGCAAAGTGAGCATGTAATGCGAAGGGGGCATGCAAGTTGGTGTTTATTTTCAGCCGATATCTGTGGTGTGTTTGGGTGGGGCTGGTCGTGGGTGGGTGTGTGAGCTGTGGCAGGTGAAGCAGCAGTGGGTGCAGTGAAAGGTCCTACCGTAGGGTGTGGATTGTGCAGTGGCAGTGTTTGCTGCAGCCTACAGGGTCAAGGGTGTAGAGCTCGGCAGTAGTGTATCTCTGGGGGTAGGAGGGCCAGGGTCATGGCACTGGCTACGGTCCAGACATGGACGTGTGCTGAAAGACTTGTTTTTGGCTTGTCTTCAGTGAACCAGCAGCATTCCTGTTGCACGTATCTACTGCATGGGCACGCTGCAGCCTGCATTACTTAGGTCCTGAGGTGGGCGGGGCTTCTGTTGGTGGGACGAACGATGAATGAAAAAACCTGGGTGGAAAAACCACAGCAGGAAAATCCAAGCAGCAGTGGTGACATTGGACCAGTCTGAAACAGGTAGGAACTTCAGGCCACTACTTAGGGTGGGTGGAGGTTCTTTTGGTGGGAAGAATTGTGAGTGGGAAAACTCAGGTGGAAAAACCCCAATGGGGAAACCCAGGCTGCGGCGGTGTCACTGGATCTTTCCAGAACAAGCATGAACTAGATACCACAGGTAAGTGGTAGGCTAGGTGTCCAGGTGTCTACTGATGCAGGACCGCTACGACATGCATTAAGTAGGTCCTGAAGTGGGTGAAGCTTATGTTGGCAGGAAGAACAATGAGTGGGAAAACCTGAATGGGAAAACCCCAGCGGAAAAACCTGGGCAACAGCGGTGGCATTAAATTATCCTGGAACAAACAGGAACTGGGGGCCACAGTCAAGTGACAGGCTAGGTTCCTAGGTGCCTATTGATGTGGTTGTGTAGAAGTGTGGCTCAGAAGTGTGGCTCAGGGTTTAGAGGTGGCAGACCCGGAAGCTGAGATCGGCCCTGGACCAGGGTTCAATTCCCCGCCTCGGCGGGTCTTGGGCTAAAAATTCCACGGACTCGATAATTCTCGCTCCGGTGCCTTCTCGACTCACAGGTTCACACTCTGCGACTCTGGGCAATAGCTTGCTTAATCTCCACAGCGGCCCCTCGCGGCGGGATGCCTGGCTTTCACCTTGTGGATACCCTGCCTGGGGTTATCTCACAGGGGAATACCAGGACGGGTTCTCTAAGCAAGCGCCGGGAAACCCACTGCGGGTAGCTGTGCGCTATATAAGCTCAAATACATTTACATTTACAGTTGTGCTCCTGTCTGCATTAAGTAGGTCCTAGGATGGGTGGGGCTTCTGTTGACTGGAAGAATAGGGATTGGGAAAGCCCCGGCAGGGAAGCCCAGGCTTTGGTGGTGTCATTGCATAAGTCTGGAACAAGCAGGAACTGGAGGCCACAGGCAAGTGAAAGGCTAGGAGTCTAGAAAAAACACAAACTAAACACAGACTAAATTAGCCTGAGGGTCTCATGAGCGACCTGCGAAGAAGCTGGTGGGGGGGTCCATGGCTGTTTGGGTGATTAGGGGAGGACGAGGGAGGGTAGCGGGGAGGGGGAGAGGGAGGAACTGGGTGCGATGGGACGGGGTGTGAGAATGATGGGGAGGCAAGTAGAGGCTGATATTATACTAGTGAAGGTAGAAGAGATGGGGGAGTGAGGTGTGAGGTGGTAAATCAGAGTTCTGTATGGTGATGATTGTGACAGTCCACTGTGTGTTTCAGGGTGGCCCTACGCAGGTCATTGGGGTAGAGGGTCTGGAATAGCTGGGGCAGAGTGCCCGCCGTTGTTCTCATCCTGTAGGAAGGGTGTCCATAACTGGAGGAACAAGTCAGGCTGGTCTTGCAGGTTATAGATGACACGCGCATGTGAAGCCGTCTGGATCATGGCTGCTAGCCAGGCCTTCTGTGATGGTTGTATGACATTTCAACGCATGCTTTTACCACGCATGCCTTTACAACGCAGGTATTACAACGCAAGTCGTTACAACGACTTGCATTGGGGGGCTCAGGATAGTGGAATAGTTTAATTTTTTATTCCAACTCCAGTCCCCATGGATAGCAGGGAAGGTGTTGGATAGAAAATTAAACTATTCCCTATCCAACAGCGCCCTCCAGCGAAAGTCGTTGTAACGACTTTCGTTGTAATTCCTGTGTTGTAATGTAGTGCGTGGTAAAAGTTTCGTTGTAAACGATGTTCCCCTTCTGTGACTGGGGGGTTGGCGACCTCCATTGGTGGAGGATACATATCTTGGCCCTGGCCAGAGCTGTATGGAAGAGGCAGCGTTGTCATCGGGCAACCTCTGGTGAGTTCTGTGTGTTGTGGGGGAGAATAGCTAAGGACGTGAGTGGTAGCTGCAGAGGCATTGAGCCACTCAAGACTGACAACATACGAACAAAAAGGTTGGATCGAGAAACATTCACAAATTATATGCGTGGTATCGCAGTGGGTGCTCGCAGGTCTCCAGCTCTGCGCATGCAGAAGGAGACCTGCTCTATTCAGCTTAGTCAGGGTCCAATGACAGTCGTGTAGTCTGAATATGTGACTGAAAGTTGGGCTTGCCATTTAGGATATAGGGCTCGCGAGACTGGCTGCACGAGTGTGCTGTATAGTCCTGACATCACCCCTTTGCACCTCGCCCATGTATGCAGATAGAATACTAGAGACGAGGACTTAAGGGACCACAGGCGAGGTCCCAGGCAGCTCCATCAGCAGTGTTGTAATTGCAAGTAGCACCAGGTTTGTTTTGGGTGGAGGTCAAATTCTTCTCTTAGTTGGGCAAATGATTTAAGATCACCATTTAGTAAGAGTTGGTCTAGATACCTGTGTCCCTCCAGTGAGTACAGTGTAGGGTATGTCCGTCGATGCGAATGCTGGCAGCGCCCCACAGGGAGGCCTTTTTATGCATTTGTGGATTCGTCCTAAGTAGGTGGTGAGCGCGTTGCCAGGCCTTTTGCATGGCATGCTGCACCCGATAAATAGTGTCGTAGCTACAGGAGCTGGCTCCATACAGGATAGAAAGGCTCATGTCAGCTGGTAGAATGGCCTGTTCAATGTGAACCCACTGCAGGGGGTCATGGAAGCTAGGTAGCATATGCGCAAGTTGATAGAGCTGAAGAGCAAGGGTGTAGTTAGTGTTCCACTAATGGAAGGCTTAGGCCTCCACAGGAGCGCTGCGCCATGTGCTTTGTCATGGCTAATCTGGGTTTCGAAGAGCCCCATACAAAAGACTGGATTTGGCATTCAATGAGACGTAGTGTGTATAGGGTTACTTGAACTGGAAGCATCTCAAGCGTGTATATGAAGCGTGGTAGAGTTACCATCCATACAACCTGCATACTGCCCCACATGGGGAGCCCAAGAGCTGCCCATTTTTTTGAATTTATTGAAAACAACCAAGGGAACCCGATAATTGGTTAGGGGCCATGGGTAACAATTCTATTTAAGAGGAACAATGGTCCTTAGCAGACTGAAGAATGACGAACAAAAAATACAATATAGGCCACAATGGGTTACTATATGAATCCACTGACTAGCCGGACGTGGAGTTGTATTCAACTATATTTAGGAATATAATCAGCAATTTCTGAAACACAAGTTTCTTTGATAGGGCACAAGCCTGTACCCTATATTGGGAAGGAAGTGTGGAAAAACAATACAAAACGTTCAAACATAAGGAGGTAACATAATTACAGGCAAAGACTTTGGGCTGAGGTCACTCGCATTTATCATACTCTGTAGCGAGTTTACCCAAAAATAGGAACCACAACAATCAGACACAATGGAAAACTGTGGTGCTATTTACAAGTGTCGACGTTTCGATCCCATGCTCATAAATAAACGGGATCATCATCAGGACTAAATTACAACATTTGCCTGGAAGAATTGGTAAAGACCTAGGCTAGGTAATTTGTATTTGCTGTAGTCAATAGCGAATCCGGCGAGATGGCCGCTGAAGATGATTTTGAACTTAACCAGCACTGTTGGGCATCTAGTAGAAGTTCAAGGGGGCTAAGTAACCCGTACTTCCCAAGTAATATTGAGCGTCCAAAGAGACGGGCTCCTGGTTTCCTGATAAAGCCCGCTCAGTTATGAGTGGAAAGGCTGGAACTAGCAACAGTCTGCTGTCCTCGTCACCGGCACGATGGCTGATCAGCCCCCTTGAACTTCTACTAGATGCCCAACAGTGCCGGTTAAGTTGCCGTAGGGCAATCACATAACAGTCGTACTTTAGCTATGAATTGGTCCCCCAGGGCGAATCGGTCCATTGCAGCGAAGAGATAGTCCCATTCAATGCGGTCAAATGATTTCTCTGCGTCAAGGGAGAGGGCCAGTGCATTTGTCTGTAAGTCTTTGGCCAACCACAGTAATAAACAATGACTAGCAAAGCCAATAGGTCTAGCCTATACAAGATTTATTGCCTTGTCAATACGTATTTACCCATGTAGCACAACAACACAATATGGCAGTAAGTAAAGAAAACAATTGCTATAAAGCGGCCAGAGCTAACCGTGCCATAGCGCTTTTACTTTGTTTTAGTTTTAGCCATTTTGTGCAGCTGTTGTGCAACATGGCAGAAAGTAAATAAAAAATGATATGACATGTCTAGTGTTGAAAGTGTTATAGGGCTTTTATTTTCTTTACGTTCAGCCATGATGAAAATGAAATAAAAGGGCTCTGATGCAGCCATAGCACTTTTTTGCTTTGGGAGGGCGGTGGGGAAGAGGGAAGCAATTGATATGGGCCAGGGGGATTGGCAAGTGAAGAACGGGAAGGAACGGCAACGGTTGAAGCTACGATGGAAGGGGAAGGTAAGTAATGATGGGATAAGCAAGAAAACAGATCTGGGGTAGGTCTCCACATGGACGGCATGTCCCATCTGATACGCCTATTAGCGTTTTTTTCTGCCTTCTCTTGTGGGGGCTATACCATGACCCAAATTGGGAAGGTTCTCTAATTTAGAGGTACTTTATTGACTATAATTGTGCTGAGTGAGGGAAATCACTATTTCAGAATCTACTTGTTAAGATTCCTTCACTGTGTAGATCAAGGTTATTTTAGGTCCTGAAGAAGCACCACATGAGCAATTCTCCTAACATAAATAGGCGAGAAACATGTCGACCCACTAGATTCACCAAGCTATCTAGGACTATCATATCCTCTATTAGCACTCACCATTTTAACCAGGCAAGTGAACTCATTGCTTTAAATAGGTTTCTTGCGGAACACTTAATCCTAAATCACTTTACTTACAATCTCCACATTCAACCCACAAACCCGCACTACATCAAACAGCATTAGAGAAAGAACATCTCCGTCGTAGAGCCCCCTCAAGGGTGCTCGTCGGGCATTGCAGGGCTGGTCTAATAAGGAGCTTGCCCAAAGATGAAGCATCATACCCACAAGGGTGTGTGAGGGAACCTGCTCCTATTGAAGCATAATTCACCTCTTAAACAACCGTACCTTAACACTTCCATATCACTACTGCACTATAGGAACTGCTTGCTCTTTTTGATACAACTTGATATAGTGAGGATCCTGTATGCAGAGGTCTTGCCCGGGACCAGGGTTCAATTCCCCGCCTCGGCGGGTCTTGGGCTCAAAATTCCGCGGACCTGATAATTCTCGCCTCGGTGCCTATTCTAATCATGGAGTCCCACTCTGCAACTCTGGGCAATAGCTTGCTTTATCTCCACAACGGCCCCCCAACGCTAAGGATGCCTGGCCTCCACCTTGGGGGTGCCCAGGAGTGGACGCCTCACAGGGAAAGCCAGGATGGGTTCCACTGTGATATTCGTACAAGCGCCTTGAGACCCTTGCGGGTGAGTAGTGCGCTATACAAGTATCAATTTACAATTTTATGCCTTGGAAAGGATGAGCAAGTGTCAGGAATGCTGTCACATTACTCACAATTGTAAGGAATTGGACGAGTAAGGTGAAGAGAAAGCGATACATCTATAAAGGTACCGTTTTGGCACATACTGCAAGAATGGGCACTTTCTTCCTCTTAGGCTGCCACTGCAGTGTGGGTGCATGGATGTGATCAAACAAGCTGCTACTTCTAATGCCTCGCTGTGCCACTGGACTTGCCTATGGGCGTTCATCAGGCCCCCCCTTATTGCAGTTATTAGTTGTGACCCGCACACAATCAGCTTCTGGGTGTTATCCATATGCATGAAAGTGCTTATTTACTGCGGACTGGTTCAAACAGTAGGAGTAGAGAAATTCACAAAAAATGCTGAAAAAAAGTTGAAGATGCGAGATACAACACCTTCCATTATTTTACTCCCTCAAACGAACTGCTAAATGGTAAATACCCTGTGTCCGTAGGAAGAGAAGTGCTGGGAAATGAGCAAGCATCAGTGAGGGAATCTCCCCAAGCCCCCCTCCCCAGCCCGACAGGTTGTGCGCGTGGGTGGGTGTGGGAGGGGGGGGCAGGTTTAGCCGGGAGAGCCGCCCCTCTGCTGCTCCTCATGCGTCCCCTGCTCGCACCTGTCCACTGCAGACTGGGAGCGCCTCCTCCTCACACCGTCCTGGCCCGGTGAGACCTGCATACTGCAGCAGCCTCCCAGGAGCCCTGAGCCCGCGCGCACTGCAGCAGGACTTGCCTAGAACCAAGGCTGGGGCAAGGATCGGCCCTGCCCTCTCCAGACACGAGGGCATGTATGAGGGATGAGATCTGAGGATTCCAGGTGACCTGCCGCGGCGTCCACTAAGGCCTGCTCAGCACCCACCTGTCAGGCGTCGAGTGTGTATTTAAGGCGCTCGAGCCTGCGGCCAGACACAGCAGCATCGGGAGGGGGTCCCGCAGCTATCCTGCTGGCACCTGCCTATCACCGAGACCCGAGCATCTGACACTTAAAGAGCGAGGACCAGGTCAGAGGACGCTCACATCGCAGAGAGCTCCCTCAGAGCGGAGATCGGAGCTTTGATCCTCACACGGTGGAGCATCTGCCCCGCACAGCCCAGGGTCCCTGCACTCTCGCCGGGTCCTTTCTGGACTCGCATCCTGTGACTTGGTGCCTCGCCCCATCGCCCCATGGCCCCACTGGCCGAGGTCGGGAGTTTCTTCGGCGGCCTGGAGGGACTGGGACATCCGGTGGGCTCCCATTTCTTATTGCCCCCTGTGGCAGAGAATCCTTTGCTGATGATGACCGACCAGCACGCGAGCGGTGGACCCCGCGGGGAAACGGCCCCCCACTTTATGCAGGGCATCCTGCGCCGCCGGCAGCTCTACTGCAGGACCGGCTTCCATCTGCAGCTCCTTCCGGACGGTACCGTGCAAGGGACCCGGCGCGACCACAGCCGCTTCGGTGAGTGACCCATCCCTGCGCCAGGCTCGGTATCCACACTCGCCCAGACACCTGCACTCATAGATCCACGCCGTGACACATGCCTTTACTGACACCATACAGACTCATACAGACATCTGCACTAACGGGACCACACAGACCTTAATGTTCACACTTGCCCTAACTCACAAAGGCACCCAAAAGGTGCACACTCACATAGATACATGTATACACCTACTTATGGGCACAATTACGCAACTGCGTGTGCTCAAAGAGCACATGAAGGCCCACAGAGATACCCACACTACTTCGACGCATAAACTTCCACGAGCATCACATTCACACACAGGCACTGCCACAAGTAGATGGGAAAACTGTCCAGGTGAAAGGTACACACAGACAGGGAAGCCCCACTGGACGGGGTTTTGCATCTGGCTACTGTTTTCAAGAGGTTTGTTTGTATTTAATTTTGTGCTCATTATGTATTGTATTTTTTAGTAATTTCGCGCAGCGCGTATAGATGTCAAGCAACAGTAATTCAAGGCAACGGCAACGCTACATTTTAAGCAGAATCTATCTATCTATCTATCTATCTATCTATCTATCTATCTATCTATCTATCTATCTATCTATCTATCTATCTATCTGTCTGTCTGTCTGTCAAAGGACCACACATCCTTATGTCGCCTCTTTCCTGTGCTGTGTGTTCTTCGTGGCAGTCTACCATAGCCTCTTCACCCCCACTACCCATCACTGTGGCGCGTGCATGATTTGCACAAATCCTCGTGCGTTCACTCGGCTTCTGTGTTCGCACGTTGTCTATTAACAGGACAGAGATATGCATGCAGATGCAAGAGATATGCATGCAGATGCTTAGCACAGCTGCGCGTGCCTGTGTCCAGTTCTGTGCATTGAGTAACTTGCTCCAGGCTACTGTGCACTCCTCTGGTAAGTGTTTCGACACCTTGGCCCTCTCCAGGAAGCAGCACCGGGTTGTAATGCATACAAATTGGTAGTGAGGATATGCACGTGCCCGGGTTTGCAGGTTAAAGTGCCTGCTGTAGGCTCGAGGGCAAACAAGAGCACACGCCTGGCCCGCTCAGAGGGCCCAGGGTGCGTGTGTTGAGAGTTATGTCATTTTAGCCCATCGTCTCGCATCTTTCTTTCCCTCGCCGCCGGTTTACCTACACTCTGCTCTCTCCGCGCCCTCACCTCCACCTGCATAGACACAACACGTGAGGGAGCGCTCTCCGATGCGCGCTGCGCCTTGAAGTTGGGATGTTTGATATCGGCTTTAGCGCCAGAGCTTGTAGCAGTTCTGACTTTGATAAGCGAGGTCGCGGGGCTCCCCCAGTATGTAAACACCCCCTCAGCCCTACATCAGGTGCTGCCCGGCAGACTTCAAACAGGGCGCAGTGTCTCCCCTCGCCGCCTTTGTCCTGCCCCTATGCTCCGCGGCTGCCGCCTCTGATGTGGTCTCGGCCTCTCGGCTGACTCACCGCCTTATTATGGTTTTACAGAAAGGGGCGGCTTTGAAAAGGAGCGCAGCATAAAGACAAAATACCTCCATGCGCTCTCAGGGCAGGCCTGCCTGGCAGGCCGCTCACTTCCCAGACACTATTAGTATGTATCCGTTTCAACAGGCTGAGGCGCTGTGCTCCATTGCACCCGAGTCCGTTACAGCGCGCCAAGAAGACCTGTGTGGAGAGAACCCGAGCAGAGTCGGGACCGCAAGTGAGCCCAGTCAAGCTGAACTTCAGGCCATTTTAAAAATGTTTTTGAATTTGTACTTGTAAAGCGCACTTATACCCCAATCGGGGTTTCCTGGCGTGTACGCATACCACTGTGGAACCCTTCCTGGCTTTTCCCCATGAAATGTCCACTCCTGGGCTCCCCCAAGGTGAAACCAGTCATCCCAGCGCTGTTGGGGCCGTTGTGGAGATTAAGCAAGCTATTCTCCAGAGTTGCAGAGTGGGACCCATGATAAGAATAGGCACCAAGGCCAGAATTATCAGGTCCGAGAAAATTGAGCCCAAGACCCGCCGAGGCGGGAATTGCACCCTGGTCCCGGGCCAGACCTCTGCATCAGGGTCTGCCGCTCTAACCATTGAGCCACACTTCTCCACACATATTAAACGAGTGATACAATCTCGAGCATTGTCTTGGGGGGTCAGAAACGTCTTTGGAGGGGCTCTAAAGGGACACTTGGCAGTGCATGCATGATTTCAGTCAGTTCACGGTGGCAAGCAATTTGCACAGAAACTGATCGACTAATGCAAAACGTCATTGCTTTCCATGGAAATGCCATATTGCTGATAGGTCAAGTCACATGTCCTTTGCCCTCGCCAGTCATTGCAAACGCTGGTGCAAAACTGCCACTTGACCAAGCTACCAGTTCAAAGCATGTAATATGGCCTCGGGGTTGTCCCAGACACACAAGCTTTTGCTGGACTACAACGTCTACCCCTCCCCCCCCCCCCCCCCCCCCCCCTTCTCACATGGGGACAGAGCCTGGTCGCAGTCACGTGATTTCAAACCGCCGCTGTGACTTTTTAGCACACGTTCGAGTTTCGAGGATTAAGAAACGAAGACACCAAACTACACAAGAATAAAACCTTTGTCTAAACACAACAGCCGTTAAATATGTAATTGTTATACATGCGGTGGAATAAAAGGTTTTATGAAGCTATTGTACCCATTCGAAAGTCAGTAGGTTCTTTCTCGGGGGTCACATAATTTCAGCACCGCAGGGACATGAAGTGTTTCTGTACCTCCGGGGTGCTAATTCTTGGATGTACATAAAAGCCAGTTTAGTGTTCCAGGAGGCTTTGCACGCGCCCCAGTCTCGTGCAAGATTAGCTACTGATGTGTGTTGAGTTGTTAGTTCTGCGTGTGCCCCATTGTCATGTGCGCTGTGTGCTTTGGAGGTGTGTATTGTATTGTAGATTATTTCTCTATGTGTACCACAGCCTATCGGTGCTCTTGGCAGAGATGTTTTAAGGCATGGGCCGAGTAGGCTATTGCCCAGAGCCCCCGCCCTCAAAGGCCCCCCTGGAAAGATGACATTTCTGTCTATAACTCATTCCTATCTATCTCAACCTCTCCCATTTTCTCTTTCCCGCCTCTACCGCTCACTCTATCATTGCACCTTTGACAGTGCGGGACAGTGGGGACCTCGGAAAAACATATTCGGCTGTTTTTTATGTGACCCCCGGCCAGAAACTTTAACTATAATTCAAAATTGTATGGCATAATAAGGCTTAAATTAGCAGAACATTGATAATAAAGTTCAAACTTGCTACTAACAGCGGGCCCCAATATATGTTTTGCTCGGGCCCCAAAATCCTGAAGTTAACACTTGCTATTAGGGTGCATTTTTAAACGTTAATTTTTGTATGTGTGTGGTTTGCTCCATTCTCGTGCGCAGTGTGCTCTGTGACTGTGAATGTACTTCTGATGGTCAGTTTCGTATTTCTCTTTCTCTCTCTCTCTCTCTCTCTCTCTCTCTCTCTCTCTCTCTCTCTCTTTGGATGTGTCTCAGATTCATGCATTGGGTATGCTCTGGGAATGTATTTTGCAATATGAGTGGTGGTGGGCGAGGGGGGGAGCTCACCTACTAATCTCATGTTTGGTGATTGCTCTAGAGATGCATTTTGAACTGTTACTTTTGACCGAAATTATGCCCCAGTCTAATGCGCGGTGTGATGCTCTGGGATGTATGATGGATGTTTAATTCTATGTATGTCTGTGTGCTTTAGTCTCATGTTCGGGAATTGCTCTGGGACGCCTGATGGGTTGCTCCGTATGTGGGGGTGCTTCTGTGCGCCCCAGTCTCATGTTCGGTGGACTACCCCAGGGATTGTGTTCTGCTACTATACATTTGTGGCCTGCTTTCACCTGTCCCCGTCGCCACGTCATCGCAGTAACCGGCCCCTCTTTTCTTTCAGGCATCCTGGAGTTCATCAGCGTGGCCGTGGGGCTGGTCAGCATCAGAGGGGTGGACAGCGGCCTGTATCTGGGAATGAACGACAAGGGGGAGCTGTACGGATCGGTAAGTGTTGTACTCACTCGCACACCAGCCAGGCTCAGTGCCGAACTCACACGGGTCTGGGGAAGAGGCGGGCACCCCACAGGCTCACCTGACACAGGCCGCACGTGCTAGATCAGAAATAATCGAAGGGTGCGGTTATTTGGGGTTGTTTGACTCACGACGAAGACATCAGTTTATTTATATTTTAGCACTTACATGGCACGCAGTGAGACAGCAACTCCAGAGCTTCAGCAGCTGGGGCTCGGCCGCAAGCAGTGAGCGATGTATCGATTAATCGATTCCACGAGAGACAACGATCAATGTATTTTCCCAATTTCCTTCCATCTAAGAGGAACAAAGCGATATTAAAATGTGCTGTGGGTGGAGAGGGGCCGAGAGGGGCGCGAATTCACCGTCTGTATCTGACAGTGCACAGCCTCGGAATACACAAACATCTGTCAGATTCACCTCACGCGCCCCCGTGTCCGCGCGCCTCCCACTGACGAGGCGCTGATGGGATCTGCTTTTGATAAAGTAATTAGGCTGCTGATTCGCTTTGATTATTCCCTCGAGTGAATCATCATTTGAATTACCTCAAAGTAAATGTCCCGCAGTCTCCCCCCTCCCCCTCCCTTGGCCTTAGCCTCAGTGTTATTTACAGGGGTAACCCCCCTCTGGCCCCTTGTCCTTCTAAGAAACATCCACGTGCGAGAAGTCTGGTGATTCCCGGAAGGGCATCATGACAAACTACAGAGAAAGGCGGGCCAGATACCGAGAACTTAATATCGAACACAGAAGTCTACGCAGACTTACAATGCCATGGAACACACCTGAATATAAATCCGTCAGCGAGGCATATTTGCTTTTCTAGTCGGTGCTTTGAGGGTCTGTCTTCCCGCTGTTCGACAGCAAGTGGCGCTGTGCGACTTGAGCCACTCAACTATCGACACAATCTGAAGCGTGAAGCATCCTGCCTGACACATGATTTATGGTACATGGCCACTGGGGGGAATCTAAAAATGCACACCCATAGAGATGTGTGCCAGAAGTATTGTACACTGCCCGGCCCGAACGAGTATGACACGTAGGTGCAGCACGATTTTATTTTAAAGACAGCAGTTCACCTTTGCAGTATTTCCTAAATAGATGTAAGTTGAGTGGAGGAAGCAGGTCCATGCATCTCCTGACTTTGATGTCTTTCAGAATAATTAACATGCACCCCGTCTGCGTCATCAGTGTGTGTTGGCCTTCACTCCTGTAGCGCCTCTTCACTTCTTTCCCTTGGCTTCAGCTTTTCAAGGTGCACAATGTGCCCGGAAATAAGCTGTTCGTGCTCTATCCTACCCACCTCAGTAGAATACCAGAGCAAAGCCTGGAGGTGTCATGGCGCATGGGTAAACAGTTTCTTCCTATCAGTACACTCAAGAGATAAATAGCTATACAAACACGTCTTTGAAACTGAATATGCCATGTTTGTCCCGTGTCACGTGCTCTATTATCAGGAAAATCGCTACACTAGACAGAATTGTGTAACACAAAACTTGTGGGGTACTTGAGTCGAGAGGTCAGGGGTCACGAGTTCCTTTAGTGAGACTGCAATGCTTCTCATGCTTAGCAATTTACACGTCTTAACTAAGTAGAGGAGACAAAGCACTATTTCAGCCAGGGCATTTCCAAGACAGAAACACTAAAGTTGTGTCATTACTTACTACAGGCATTGAACAACAGATGTTTTTGAACTGCACCGATTTCACACACCCTGTTAATGTTCCACCACAAGAAAGATCCGTTGGCTTCCAGTCAGATCTGGGAAACATTTTAAGCACCAAAGATTTAATCAAGAAGGCCCTAACTTCTTTCAAGAGACCGCAAATGGTATTCCCCCACTTGCATCTTCCCATTTAGCTCAGCAAAAAAGTACTTTGCTCCAGAATTAACAAAAATACAATTGGGGAGGAAGGCGTTTCCTTCTTTCAACCTCCAAGTGGTGCAATGTGTTACCCTTTTATTTGAGAAATCAACCCAATCTGTAATAGTTTAGAAAATACCTTAAAACCTGACTTTTTTCAAATCTCTAGTACTCTGCTTGGTCACCTATAGAGTCCTGCCCCTCTGGGACATATATCAGTAACGGCCATACCATGTTTCATAACACTAGTGCCAAGGCACCTTTTAACGTATTAGAGCGCTTTACAAACCATATAACATATAAACATAACAAAGTCAGTTAGAGACATCATGAGGTTAGACGACAGTGACATGTATTCTCAAGTGTAGCGAAATTGTGCATTTCATCAACACTTTTAGGTTGATTATTTAATTTTTTGCCTTTTTCTTGTCGTTTTCAGGAAAAGTTGACTTCCGAGTGCATCTTCAAGGAGCAGTTTGAAGAGAACTGGTACAACACCTACTCCTCCAATCTCTACAAACACGGGGACTCTGGGAGGCGCTATTTTGTGGCCCTGAACAAAGATGGCACCGCCAGGGATGGGGCCAGGTCGAAGAGGCATCAGAAGTTCACCCACTTCCTACCCAGGCCTGTGGACCCAGAGCGAGTGCCTGAGCTCTACAAGGACCTGCTGGGCTACAGCTGAGAGAGGAGTCCGAGCGGGGAAGGAAGCCAGACTTAGACACTCATCCTTGCCACGAAGTCCGCGGGACACAAGGATGCCAGGCCCAGGCACGGTGAAGACCCTTGGCCTCTGGAGAGAGCTGAAAGAGGCCTTCTGGCTGGAAGGATGCATTCTACCAACCGATGGGGGTTAGGACAAAGAGACTGCAAAGCCGACGGGGCGAAATTACTTTTGGTAACTGCACCTTGAAGGATCGGTGACCGATGGGTTATGGTATTCTGGTGTTATGTTAACCCATGCTGCTGGTGCCTGCCTTTATTGAATTAATGAATTCATTATAACCTGCAAACTCAAACAACCTACCTGATTTAGGAATGAACCTCAGTATGGACTGGAGGAGTATTGAATGATCTGCTATTTGGAGTGGCACATTGTATGTGGACTTGCCACAACACATTGTATGTGGACTTGCTACAACACATTGTATGTGGACTTGCTACACCACACTTCCTGTCCTACTGGATGTCAATACATCTCAAAGCAAAGCTAGATCTATTTTTTCAGGACTATTATAGCAACACTTTTCCAGACCGTCACATATATTTATTTTTTATATTTATTTATTAAAGAATTTATTTTTTACCGGGATCTGAGTGGTATTCTTTCCTGCACCCATTTCCCAGAGATGTACCAGGAAGTCATTGTTTATGCCAACGTTCACTGAGAACTGTAACCTATTTGTAAGATTAAATTATCATTTTTATTTCGCTGTCGAATGTAGGGTGCCATCCTGAGTTTACATATCGTAGGCTAGACTTGTAGGCCAATGAACCCTACCGATGACCCCATCATTTTGAAATAAATGCTAAATTGTTTTGAGCTACGAGAATGCCTTACAATGTATGTAAAATAGTTAATGCACATTAAAAAGGGAATTATTTAATCGTTTGTCTTTTCGATTATTTTCTCTCTCTATTGTCTCTTTCCAATGGCAATCCTTTGAATGTAGCTTTGGCTGTATCCTGGACCCAAGGAACACTCTTTGCATATGGAATCGTTTTCCTCACCAACCTTTTTCCCCCACCTAGATGTAAATGTCTTAATTTGCAACGTGCCGTATCTAAATTTTAGATACAGTATTTTAGCAAGTAAGGGCTCAATCTCATCCAAGAAAAGTTTCTAGGTACCCACACCAAAGAGAATATCACATTTCAGTGTGAAAAGGCGTTGGTCTATAGGGGTGCAGAGACACCATCAAAGGGCAAGAATCGCAGATTTACTTTAAGACGTGCACACTCCCCCAAGCAATGAGTTATCAAATTCAGTTCTTGTGGTACATTGGGGAGGATGGTATCTAATAACAGAGCGACACCGGTGCAGGTAACTCTCTTGTCGCCTGTGCAGGTGGGCTTTGCTGACGCCCGTGTCCCTCCTCCAGAGTATGGACTGTGGGGCTGGAGGGAGAGTCCTAGTTGCAGCTGCGCCTGCCAGCTGCTCTTACCTGTGTCCTGTGCACAGGGCTTTAAGTGGGGGCTCTCTAAAATGGACATGGCCAAAGAAACGCACATAGGAATCCTTTCCAAGAGGCATGGTCTATGCAATTAAGGGCATAGCCGTAAAGCATGTAAACTAAAAACCTGTGCTTTCTTTAGCATGCCATCCAACCAGCATTTTGGGGGACCTCTATGAGCTTTCGGTTATAATATTCAGACATATCACACACTAACAGACATACATTTAAAATAAGCCAAACCTATGCAATTTGCCAATGCCTATATGCAGCATCGGATAAAAAAGTAACAATGCTCTTATCGTGAATAATTAGAATTGAAAATTTAATTCTGAAAATAAGAGACTTAATTAAATATTACTGAGCTCTGTGAAAAAGGTAGTGGTCTTTAGAAAGTTGCAATCAATCTTGTTCCCACTTTCACACCTCTTGCCTCTGTAGCTTCACTGTGAGACACACTCTATTATCCCCACTTTTTTTCTGAAATCACCTGCATATTTAACACCTATCTTTTGCATCTTCTTTTCACTCTCTCCTTCAAGCACTTTCTTGCACATCCTTCACTTCACTATCATCCTACACACAAACACACATTACACACCCACTCACCTCTAAGCACTGCATTTTCGCACTATAAATAATTTGACAGTTGTGTATCTCCTTCACACACTTTTGCTTATAATCACAATTACAAGTTGCATTCATGACTAGGCCTGGGTGTGAAATTGTGCTCCACTCATGGAATTTGCAGAGTTTTTCCCACTCCGCACAGTGCATGGAGTTCCAAAAAACTCAGGGAAGTGGAGATTTTTTCCTAGCCAACATTAAGCTGGAGAGTGCGAGCGAGGAAAATCTTACTCCAGACCACCTCCGGGCAAGATATCTCAATGCAGGCGGTCACAGATGGTCGCTACCGCTTGTGTTGAGAAACCATCCGTTCGCATTGAGGAAGCTGCTGCTCGAGTAGAACATCTGCTCGAGTAGAACATCTACTCAAGTGGCAGAAAGAAGCAATGACCTTTTGCGCTGTGTGTGGTGCAGTTCGCACTGATTTCACAGTGAGGAAAATCACCTGGCGCTCAAAATCAGCACAAACAGCATGACATAACGCACTCCGCTGCTTGTGAAAATCCTCGTAGCGTGGTGGAATCTTTTGGTCACTTGGAACGCCGCAAACTCCACCCAGGCCTATTCATGACCATTGCTGAATGTGATCTGCAGAGAGGCCAAGGACTGGATTGGCATGTATGTACCCTCTCCACTTAAAGCCCTGGCTGTACAGAAGAAACCCAGAGTGCCTGTGTGATGTGTGAAGCCGCTGCTGGGGAAAGAGGCTACAGGTGGAGCCCTGCAATTATTCTGAGCTGGGAATTGCTGTGAAAGCGAGGTAAGTCCAGGTCTAGCTGCTTACACCTAAAGGTGCAGGATACAGAGCCTGGAGAAACCAAGATAAAGGCCTGAGGTATGAGCTAAGGTAAGAGGGAGAGACCAGAAAAAGGGTGAATTGATGTAGCAACAGAAGGAAAGAACAGTGCGACTTTGGTGGTATAAGGCATCCAACTATGCCTTGTTTCGGCTTTGTTCGCCATTTTTAAAATGAAAATGCTCTCTCCTAGAATTGTATTAATTTACTTTGAAATACTTTTTGAAACATTTCACCTTTCCATCTCGTTATACTACTTATAGATTATAATTTTGAAAATGTCCTACGTGACAATTTCCTTTTATTTTATTCTTTGGCGAGCGAACCAATTTTTGCCTGCTGTGATGCAATTTCTTTAGCGCAGTCGCACTGCGTGGGCCGGAGATTGGTTATATACTGCAACAGACACAAAATGTGCACAGGTGTAGCTTAGTCAGTGAGATTTGGGGAGGGGGGTGAATCTCAAACTTACCAACTAAAAAAGTTGTGGGCTGTATTGTGGATGGGTGCGATGATCAAGGTATATGTTGACTGTTACAAAGCGAAACTGAATCAGTACTTATTTGCATTAGTAGGCCCTCTGTTTAGAGTGCACAGTGGGAGAAAAACAATGGGTTGAAATGCTGCTCAAAGCAATTGCCAGCAGTTAGACTACATGCAATTATTTGACCCATCACCTTTGGGTGTTTGATTGCCAGCAGTATGCCTGAAAACCTGTGGTGTTTGTAGCATTTGTCAATTCACTATTAAGGTGTTCACTCACAATATTATGCTTAAAAACACACTCTATTTGCAATACTGTCAATTTGATACATTCTGTACTTTGCCCAAGCTCCCTGCTTTATATTGGCCAGACTACGCAAAAAGTGAAATTTAGAATTTGTCATCCCGAGTAGGATAAGATGCAAGGTCCTCACTTCCCTATTGGTTGCTCACTTTATTGATTACAATTACTTTGAAAACAAATTGAAATGGTTGGTCATTTGTGCAATATCGATACCAGAAAGAGGAGGAATTCCTAAACAACTCTTGAACAAAGAGGAGCTGGAATCAATACACGAATTGGACAGAATGAATTCCGGACTCAACACTTATGAAGATTACACATCATTGATCTAGAGACTTATGCTCACATACATTTTGTGGCATAACATACTCCACAGTTTATTTACTGTGACTGGAGAGTATATTTGAAACAAAAAGACTGAGCTGTCTCTTGTATATATTTCTTTTGGCTGAGGTCATGTTCTTATGTACATATCCTTCTATGTTTTACTGAGTATGCAGATAACTAATTTAACTTTTACTTCTTCATTATACCCTTGTGCTGTTCCCATTTCCTTCTTTTCTACCTCCTGCTGTTTGTATTTTGTTTTACTTCTTCATTCCTTTCCATTCCGTGTATACCTTCAATGTGTTCACTAAATAGGCCCTTTCTGGTTTCCTGATTCCTCCCAACATGGTTGCCATCCTCCGGGGATGGTTGTAGTCCTTCATCTATGTTTTGCCTTTCTTACTCTTGCAACATGGCCACCACCATTTCATGGTTGTAGTCATTGGACATTGCTCCTGCTTTTGCTAACAAGATTTTATTGCCCCTGCTTCTGTAGTCTGTTTCAGTCGTCTCTGGCCTCTGCCTACCTCATGGTGTTTCCACGCAAAGGCACTCCCAAACAGTCCCACTCAACCGACCCCTGGCATCTGCCTCCCATTTTGGAATTTAAGGTAACACATAGGGGCTGATTGTAATGTTGGATGGAGTTTCCTCTGCCCAACATCGTCTCAGTGATGGGACCAACCAACACCCGGTTGGTGGTCCCAACCGACTAATTCGGATGCAACCGAACACTGTTCGGTCACATTCTATACTTTACAATGGCAGCATGTATTCCAGCTGTGAACCAACCTGAATGAATGCTCCTATTGTAAAATAGGAGGTGCAGTTCATCCCTGCACCCCGTGGCAGGCATCTCGAGGTGCAGTGTTCAACAGTGGGGTGCCATAGGTGCCCGCTCGGCCTCCAATTGGATGCCGTACACCCAAGGGGGTCTGCTGGGGGCCCCCAAAGTTGAGTTCTGTCAGCCTGTCTATGTCAGAAAGGCCTGCATGGAACGGCTGCAGAAACCCAACATCGTAATCCTAAACCCGCCCTTGGGATTACTGGCTGCATTCCAATTGCGAACGGGTGCTCCGAGCCCATCGGAAGCCAGTCGGAATGACTGTTCGGATTACTTCCTGACTACCTCCATCATAATGAGGTAGTGGGAAAGGAATCTGACTGGCATACCACGATGCGGTCGGAGCCTTTTCCGACTACATGGTAATCGGCACCAAAGGTCAAATTCTTTGGCCCTTGCAATTTCCTTATTGCTATTACAACCATTTACAGGCTATTTTGACTAATTCTTTTATCATAGATGTCTGTTTTATGTTATGTTATGTTATATTTGTCTTGTATAGCGCACGGCTACTCATAGAGTGTCCCGGCGCTTTATTGCACACCTGTGCCAAACATAACAAAGAAAAATAGCAGAGAATAAAACACCATGAACAGAAATCAAGACTCATATCTAAAGAGTAAAAAGCCAGGTTTTCAGGCCCTTCCTAAAAGCCAACAGATTGGAAGTGCTGCGCAGTGTCACTGGTAAAGAATTCCAAAGCTGCGGTGCCAGCAATCTGAAGGACCGGCCCCCTGTACATGCCCTTTTTATACGAGGGACCACAGCGAGAAATAGAGACTCAGATCTCAGGGAACGAGCAGGGCGATAAAAAGCTAGCCTCTTTTGGAGATATTTTGCTCCTGAAGCATGTAGGGCTTTATGGGCCAAGGTCAAGGCCTTAAAAATTATCCGCTTCCGGATAGGCAGCCAATGAAGTGACTGCAGGAGACCCGAGGTTCTAGCTCGGCCGGGTAGTCCAAAAATGGCCCGTGCTACCGAATTCTGGACCACCTGCAGCCGTTGCAGAAGATACTCGGCAAGCCGAGATAAAGGACATTCGAATAGTCCATTCTCGAGCCAATTATAGCCTGAACCGTTATCTTCCTGTGATCCTCCAGGAGTAGAGGAAGAAACTTGCGGAGCATCCTAAGGAGGCCAAAGCAAGTGCCAGTGAGACCCAGAATCTGGGATCTCAATGTCAAACCATTGTCGATCTTAATGCCCAGATTCTTGGCTAGCTGGGAAGAGCCTGCTGGAGGAAACATGTTGGCAGGCCACCATTCCTGCCAATCTGTATCCGATCTGCAGCCGAAGAAGAGTACCTCCGATTTATCTGAGTTGCACTTGAGGCTGTTAAGCTGGAACCAGTTAAAAACAGCCCCAAAGCAACCGCGGATACTCTCTCCGTCAAAATCTGCTCCTTTCCCGCATGTAAAGAGGAGCTGGGTATCATCGGCATAGGAGACAATC
This sequence comes from Lissotriton vulgaris, assembly GCF_964263255.1. Lineage (NCBI taxonomy): Eukaryota > Metazoa > Chordata > Amphibia > Caudata > Salamandridae > Lissotriton > Lissotriton vulgaris. The sequence continues at coordinate 2,060,903,231 of NC_141689.1, read as the reverse complement.
TGGGCCCCGAAAGATTCTGCCAATGCCGCCAGAGGGGTCATAAAGATGTTAAAGAGAGTCGGGCTCAACACTGAGCCCTGCGGGACTCCGACTCCCAATGACGGCATCTCAGCAGAACAGGAGGAGGCCCAGACCGTTTGCCGACGGCCCGCCAAAAAAGATCTAAACCAGCTGAGCACCGTCCCCCTCAGACCGATCTCATAAAGCCTGGCGAGGAGACCCTCATGGGGGACGGTGTTGAAGGCCGCCGACAGATCGAGCATCACAAGCATAGCTTTGCTTCCTGAATCCAGTACCTCCTTAATTGCCTCCGAAACTTCCAAGAGCGCTGTTTCGGTGCTCAAGTTGGTGCGGAAGCTGGATTGGGTGGAATGCAGCAGATCATGGGATTCCAAATAGTTGGAGAGCACCATGTGCGCGTGCTTCTCCAGGATCTTAGCAAAAGCGGGCAGGAGAGAAATGGGCCTATAATTGGCCAGAACCTCCGAATCCAAGCCGGGCTTTTTGAGCAGGGGGATGATCATCGCCTGCTTCCGGGCCTGCGGGACCACCCCCTCACTCAAGGAGCGGTTCAAAATGGGATTCCCAATGGGATTTATGACTTCAGCCACCTTTGCCAAAAATTTGGCAGGGCACGCCTCAGGAGGCGACCAAGATTTAAGGTTGGTCATAAGTTCCCAGGACGTGGAAACTGAGAGTGGCGGAAAGTCAGCCAGGACCGGGTCCACCCTCGCTGTTAGATCAGAAACACCCTCAGTGTAAGGAGATGAAACAGCCACCTTCAGGGGGAAAGAATCCTGGATCAATTTAATCTTAGAGGTGAAAAAGTTGGCAAGGGCGCTCACCCACGCCTCAGAAGGGGGTACCTGAGTCGAAAGAGTGCGTGGGGCCGTAAATTCCCTCACGATAGCGAATATCTCCTTGCACGAATTAGAGGCAGTCTCAATCCTCCTCGCAAAATAGCCTATTTTTTTTAAAGAGGATGTCCCGATGGTTGGCTTTGACAGAAGCCCTATAAGCATGCTTTGCCGCGGGGTCATATTGCGAGCGCCAAGCCCTCTCTGCCACCTTGCACTGTCGCCATGAAGCCGCCAGTGCTTCGGTAAACCAAGGGGCGGAAACCCGTTTAGCTGTTTTACGGGGGGGCATCACCGGGGCAAGATCATCCAGCCTATCCGTCAGCCATGCTTGCAGCAGTTCTAAATCTGCTTGGGAGTTCTTCTGTTTCTCAGGTGAGCTCCCCTACTTCCTCACCTTTTCTGAACATGTACAACACTTTTAGTTCTAATGTTTTACTCATTCTGCTTTCTTCTTTAATTTTATTTTATAGTGTATGCTAATAAGGTCTCGGGCTCATTGTAAATGTTAGAGCTCTGATGGTGATCCTGGTATTTTTTGAGGATAGAAACACAGTTGACTGATCATAGCGCAGAACCACTTTTGAATACATGACTTGTTATGATGGACTGTGTTGTTCTTGTTATTTTGACACACCAGATAATCATGTGATTCACATGGCTGTGCCACTTAAAAGGGAGACCCAAACACGTTCTGCACTGGCACTCACTGCATCATTTTAGTGACTTTAATGGTTTAATTGATTTAAATTGTCATTTGAATACATATAATTTCTGTATATTACTTCAACTAGGGGCCTCTGTTCCTTGTTCCCTAAGATTGGAACAGCTTTCTCAGTCTACTACTGCCAATGTTTGTGAATTCCAAGAAGTAGTAAATTTGCACCCAATCAGCAGCTGATGCACTCCTGTTTTGATAAACTGTATAGATATATGTTGGTATTTGTATTATTTCTAAAGCACATTAAACCAGAAGGCATCAAAGCACTGTGATCAGTCAAAGAACTGTGTGAGCAATGACAGCCCAAAGCAGAAAGAAACATATCAATCCAAGTTCTCAATCCAAAAAATGAACAGGTTAAAACCTACTAGTGAAGAGAGAACAATGAGCAAAACAATACAGACATAGGAGACCTGAGTCAAGGTCTCCAGGCCCATCTGCCAAGCAAAGAAAGCATTTATTTGCGGGTAGCATGCCTCAAATACCCCCCTGGAAGCTATGTCCCTGAATATGTGCACATCTTGCCTATAAACATATAGGGGAATATGTTGTTCAAGTGCCAGTTACGCTCTCTGTGCATGGTAGCATCAAGGTCACAAGTTATGTTATGCTGCTGCTACTGCACACCCAAGCCACTCCTTATCCACACACTATCTTCTCCCACAGTGCCTGATGGAAAACAGCTGGGATGGGTTGCTGAAAATGTCACTAGTCAATTGCAATACAGTATTACATATGTTCAGGGCTGCTGTCCTACCTAAAATATGTGGCTTCATTTTTCTCCAACCTTCATTCATATCAAGTGTTCATTGACACTATTAGGTAATCGTGGCTGTTTAGCAAGTAGTAATTGCCATGCAGGAATATTTTTGCCAGAATATCTACAGTTTAATTATCTGTTAAAGGTAAACTATAGACCCAATAACACAGCATGTTACAGGCTAGAAATGGCTGAAGTTGTCACACATGATATTGGATAACTTTGCAGTTATGCCATACATTCTCCAGTTCATTTTCTGTCAGACCCTACACCACAAAGTCCTGCGGCCCAACATTGTCAAAAATTGGATTATTAATTGGGGTGGATGGTAGTCTACCATAAGTAATAATGTGACGATTCATGTTAGGTCTAGTAAAAGTTTCAGAAATTTTAATCTGTGCTCGAAACCTAGCAGCTATAGTACAGAGCAGGTAGGCTTAACTTAAGATAATGTATAAAGCATTTAGAAGTACCAAGAAACAGTTATAAAGTAAAAAGCACAACACAATAAAAATCACACTCAAATTTATAAAAATAGAGAATAATTTAATCAGCAAAATGACACCAAATCACCAAAAATCCAATAAGTGTAACCCAGGATATGAATTTTTAAAGTTTTCAATATTAAATAAAAATAGCACGGAAATGTGTTGAGCACCAACCGCTGTCATCTGCCCACACTTGACTGGTATTTAGGCATGATTTAAGGTTGACCACGATGAAACATGGGCCAGAAACATAAACCAGGTTCAGGCATTGCAAGTTTTATCTTCTAACTTAGGGGCCGATTTTAATCTCGCTCGGAAGGGCTCCAAATGCGATCTGACGGAAAAAATATGAGCCGGGCGCATGTTTACTGTGACCCGTACAGCTGTACGAGTGAGCAAGTACAATACAAAAAACACAAAATCACCGACCAAATTGTTTCTGGGTCCGAACCGCTCTGTACGTCTCGTCCGTGAGCAAACCATGAAGTCCAATGGAGGCGATTTCCAACCGAGCCAGTATGATGCACAAGTCGGACAGCTGGATCGAGTCAGAGCCTCTGACACGTAAAAGCTCTGAGAAGTGGACTTCGGGGGTCCACGCCAGACCCACAACACCTGTAGTCATACGAGTCGATCACAGGCGGGGAAGCCAAGGGTCCTGCTATACATGCATGTACGGTGCGAGTGGCACGACACGTCCCCACTGCAGGGGGCGCCCTTGTGCGCAACATACCTTTTTTGTCAATGGGAGCCTATGTACGTGTCATACAACAGATTTCCATTGTCTTCAATGGGGCTTTGAGCAACCCTTGTACTTCCGTGCTTGTTCGCATCGTACTCGGGCGCTCGGAGCCCCGGAGCATAAGTCGGTCGGAAATCCCTTCGGATGGGAGTCGGACAGAGCCTTCTCCCAGCGAGATGAGAAGCGGCCCCTTAGTATCTGATGTGGTAGTCAAAAATCCTCAATAAGGTAAGGCCGAAGGCTGTGCTCTACGAGGCCGGATAGCCACTGGATGAGGTCCCGGTAAAGTCATTGATTTTCGGGAAGAAAGCTCCAAACTGGAGAAATTCAAAATTCACACCCAAGGAAGGTCCCTCACTGGCCAAACACTTTTGGTGCCTTTGCCCAATAAAGATTTCTATAGACAGAATTTAGTCACTTTTTTGGAATCCTGATTCTTACAGTGGAGCACAGCTATACGCTTTAGCCCAACAGGGGTCAATGAGGCTGGATACCCTCTCGGCAACGTCTCTCTGAAACTGATTTGCGGTGTGGAAATGTTCCATGTGGGAGCAACCTGAATCTTCAGCCCAGCAGCAATGCAACTTTGTCAGATTGACTTTGCAGGTATGTCAATATCCTCAGGAGGTCTTTGGAGGCAAACATTTCCCATTCCCAGGTTTTTCAGGATGTTAGAAGGCATACACCTTGACACTACCAAGGGTCCCAGGACCTCAGAAACAGCACTTGTATTTAAGGCTCACCTCACCAGAAGCCACCAGCAGGGTCAAGAGCAGGTCAGGTTGAAACTGGTCAGCTGGGATCTTCAGGAAGCTTGTTGTATCCTTGTAGTTTAACGGGGGGTCAGCCAACTGACTCTTGGAGTCCACTAAGTGGGAGCAGGCCCAACATTTCTGATGTCCTCACAGGTCTCAACAGCAAGTGCAGTCCTTATTCTTCTTCCACAGGTCTATCAGTGTTCTGAAATGGACGTTCAGGGATGCCATATTTGTGCCTGTCACTATTCTATGTGGTGGTGGGGGGTGACTCCTCGCCCCTCCCAAACCAATAGGGAAAAGTTACCAGGGGTAACTGTTGAAAAATGGCCCTCTCTGAAGGGTCACTGTAAACATTTTGCCATCCTCCTCCTCTTTTTTGACCTTTTTCTTGTTGGCTTTAGGACTCTGGGCACTTTACCACTGTTAACCAGTGCTTAAATACATGTACTTCTCCCCTAAACATTGTAACATTGATGAATACGCAATTGGTATATAATTATTTTATTTGTAAGTCTCCTGTAAAATACCATATACCCAGGACCTTTAAATTAAACGCGGCTATTGGGCCTACAGCACTGATTCTGCCACCCAAACTGATAGCCTTTCAAACCTGTCTCAGGCCTGCAATTGCAGGCCCTGTGTGTGTAGATTATTGCCACTTTGACTTGGAATTTAAAACCCTTGGCCAAGCCTTAAACTCCCATTTTATTACACAAAAGTCACCCCTTGGGTAGGCCCTAGGTAGCCCAAAGGGCAGGGTGCTATGTAAGTAAAATTTAGGACATGTACTTCGTAGGGGCCGATTCGATCTGGGTCGGAAAGCACTCCGACCGAGCCGGATCCGGGGTGTTTTCTAACCGATCCGGACTCCTGCAGTCCAACCAAGCGAGTATGATACGGCCATATGTTATTGGACTCGGATCGGTTGTACTCCCATAGAAGTCAATGGGAGCCGGTCTTGCGATCTGTACATGGGCTCCCACTGACTGACCTACAGTGGGTACCCATCGGTGCCATCTGCACGTACATGCCTGTGTTGGGGAGATGTCCGGGTCGTAAGGCTGCAGGTAACAGGGGGTCTGATACGAACCCCCAAAGTCCAACTCCGGGAGCTATTGGAAGCCGGATGCTCCGACTCGATCCGGTTGTCCGAATCTAGCATCGTACTAGCTCGGTTGTGAAATGTTTCCATTGCATGCCACGGTTAGCTTGTGACTGAGTCGTACGGAGCGGCTCAGACCCGGAAACGATTCGGACGGAGATTCCGCGCTTGTTCACATCATACTTTGACGCCCGGACCCATGTACGATTCTGACAGAAATATAGCCTCTGGATCGGATACGCTAATGCCGAACCCGATTTGGTGCCCTATTGACCAAGATCGGAATAGGCCCCTAAATTGCAAATGTCCTGATAGTGACAAACAGCTAAATTAATTTTTCATTACTGTGAAGCCTACTTCTCTCAAACGCTAACATTGTGAGTTCCTTAATACACTTTTAAGCTGTAACTTCTGGTCAGAAAGGAGTAGCTGCATCACGTTTTATATATTTGAAATGATAATAGTAAATCAACTTTAATGGTGAAGTTGGATTTGACATTATTATTTCAGAAAAAACACTTTTAGAAAGCAGACATTTCCCTGATCTTACTGCTCTGTGTGCCTTTTCAGTCTGTCTCCAATATACATCTGGGTGGGTGGCAGCTACACTTTGTGCATTCCCTCTAGACAGCCAGAAACACAGGAAGGATAGCTGTGAGACAGAACTCGTCTGCAATCATTCTTATTTTGATAGCTGTTACTAGGCAGGAAGATAAAGTGTGAGCTGACACTTACACCTGAATAGGCATTGTCCTGTTTCCCACACAAAGGGCTGATTATTCCATAGTGATATTCTGGAGCCAGGGCTGGGTAGAACAAGGGACCTGTGCACTTCAAGGCCCTACTTTGAAGTCACCTCCACTACAAAGGAACAACTGGGTATACAATCTGGGGTTCTGACTCTACCAAGACAATACACTACTGTACCTGTCAAGAAGTGTGCCAGAGTAAAGACTGCTATGCTACAAGGAGTTGCACCGTGCTTGACTGCTGCTCTGGAAAAACTGCTTTTTTGTTTTGCTGTGCTGCCCTGCTGCCTGCTGAGGTCAAGGACAGGACCCATCTCACTTTAACCCAGAATGACTCCAAGGGCTTGCTGGGTTGCCCCCTGTTCTGCAGTCTCACGCCTATAACATACTTTCATCAACCCTGCATTAGCACCTGGACTCTGCCATCTGTGAGTCTTGCCCTGCCAATTGATGCTAATCCAGTCCTGGGCCCTTGAAAGGTGATTTCTGCTGTGCGGATCCATTAAAACTGACGCATCAACAGCTTTTCACCGACTCATCACCCTTCGATGCCAAAGTAGGTCAACGACGATGGACTGCGTGGATTGACAATGATGCATCACCTGCATGATTAATGGGTTCATTGATGAAGCTTTCTTCGTCTGCGCAGATCAGAACGGATGTATCGTCTGCATCCAAGGAATCAACGATGATGCTTCTCCTCCTCTGCTCCTTGCATTCTAGTCTTTGACAGCAAAGCTTCCCCCATCCAAGGTACTTTTTTAGTGGGTCCTGCGTGAGTCCTGTAGCCAGCCTGGGCACCATCGTGGTCGACTTGAACATTGGATTTATCCTGGTCTAGTGTGATCAGATGTCCCGGTTGGTGCTTGATGACTTAAACACTATAATTTGATGTAATCTTTAAAAATTCATAACTTCGGGTGCGTGGCCTGGCACCGATGTGAATGGCCGCCTAGCTCGGAGCTCCGCTGAGGTGATCCCCTTATTTCTTGAAATCCAGCAAAATCCATATCCATTCCAGCCCTGCTGGCAGCCGAGGTGTGCTGAAGGATCCTCCCCCCTTGACATCGCTTGGGGCACTCTGCTTGGTCCTGTGCCCGAGTCGCGGGCGATTTTCTGTCCTCCGGTTTCGGGAAGGAGATGCCGGAGCCTGAATCGCTGGCCGAACTTTGGGAGAGGTCCCGGATGTGAGGCCTACTCAACTTTTGTACTGTCGGAGCTCCGGCGGCTCCCGACGGATCTCCGGCGACTGGAGCACGTTGGTGTGGCTGAGGTTCTTGGCCCCCCTCTGTGGGGCCGGGAGCGGCGAGTGCTGGCTGATGGCCGCCCATCAATGGTCAGTCGCTGAGCTGAAGGTAGCGTGGGCGGCCCTGAAAGAGGACCTGGTGGAGGATGAGGCATTGACGCTCGATGGCCTGCACGTTGTTGCCCTCTTGGGAGTTCCTTCTGCCCCTGTGTGCCCCCCCATGAGGACGACTGCGGGGCTGTACTGAGGCCGGCCAAGGGGGCGAATTCATTGCGGGCCTCCGGCGCTACTACTGTCTGCCAGCTGGTGACTGCTCCTGCCGCGGGCGGGCCGGGTCTCAGGCGAGGCCCCGGCTTTGTGGCCTTGGGTTGCCTGCCGCGGGGAAAGACCTGCCTGCCCATATGCATTGGTGAAGAGGAGGGCGGTACAAACGTCTGCTGGCCCACGCAAAGGGGCGCTCAGGACCCAGGAGATAGCCGCTCTGGCCCCCCCCAACTACCGTGGGCCGGCCCCTTGAGGTGGCGAGAAGCACGGTTGGGCTGGGGTTGTCCCACATGGGAAAGTCGGACACGCTTAAGGTGGGGAGCAACTGAGATATTGCGGAGAACCCCCCCCTCTGTGTTGCCTGTTTTTCCATAAGTGTTGGAACTCAGGGGCTCTGAACTACTGCGGCAAGGACTTTCGCTGCACGCTCTGAACTTTCCAGCGGGCTGCTCACACCGGACACTGAATCCTTTCTAGGCATCCGAGTTTAGGAACTGTCTCACGTCTGAGTCAACGGCCATACGGCGGGAGGCGGCGGTGGATCTTGAGGGGTGATGACGGGTGTGGCCTGGAGCGGGTTGGTGCAGAGGGTTACTGGGCCATTCTGGGTCCCGACATTTCCTACCAACAACTATCCTGACAGGGTGTGAGACTCGAGGGGACACCCCCCGCTGGAGAGATCGACAGGAGGGCGTGGTTCGTGCGTGTTGTCCCTGGTTTGGGGTCTTGAAAGATTGTGGCTGGTCTCTCCGGACTGACCCCGGGCCAGGACTAGTGACGCACTGCTTCTGAGTCTCGCGGAGTGGTGCTCGGCTGGGCCGGGGTTCTGGGGCCTTCCTTCGGTGATCCCCTGTTCTAGCTGCGAGGGGTCCATACCTCCTACAGGCCATCATGAGGCCCAAGCCTAATGCCCCCACGCAATCCAATAAATTGGACAAATATGCCGTCCAGAAGGGTACCCCCCTAAAGGTGGTGCAGCGGATGAGGCAGCTCCCCCTGGAGCCATCGCTTGCCTCTATCATGGCAGCTATACAGTCCCTGGGCACTAATCTCGAGACTAAAATAGACAGAGTATCCATTTAGGTTAACCTTCTCCGAGCGGACCTCAACAAGACATCTGACAGGGCCCTTGCCAATGAAGACGGACTCAGGGAGCTTCAAACTGCCACTAAATCATTAGAGACCCGTGTTATTGAGCTGGTCCACCAACACCGACAGACAGCCCTCAGGCTTGAGGACCAGGAAGGGCGGGCCCGGAGGAGCAATGTACGCGTTGTGGGTGTTCCGGAGGAAATGGAGGGGCCCAGCGTGGTGCTTTTCCTTGAGGACCTGATACTCAACCACCTGAAACCTAAGCGCCTCTCTCGAATCTTCACCATTGAGCGTGCACATCGGGCGCCCATCCCCAAGCCGAAACCAGGCGCACCACCTAGAACTATCATAGCGAAGGTCCTGAACTATCACAATAGAGATGCCATCCTACAAGCGGCTAGGCTATCGGGTGAACTTCTATATGAAAATGCCACTATCCGATTCTTCCCGGACTTCATGCTACAGGTACAGAGGGAGCGCCGTACCTTTACAGGTGTCAAGGCATCATTACGTGAAAAAGGGATAAAGTATATGATGTTCTTCCCAGTCAAACTTAAGGTTATCGCCGGTGGCAAATCCATATTTTTTACAAATCCCTCTGATGTACAGAGTTGGCTGGACAAGGGGGAATCCAGGAATCCGGACAGCCAGGAAGGGGGTAGCTAGAGAGTCACGCAGGCTGCTTCACCTGGTTCGACTACGGGACAGTCAGATGCAGGGGGCCAGAGTCAGAGCTCCTGGAGGTCAAGGTCGGCCAGTCCTCGTCGTGACCTTCTCCATGAGGCAGAATAGCGGTTACGGAGATGGACCAGAAGGAGTGAACTTTTACAAACTGTAACATATTAAACAGCCTATGCATGGTGGCCATGCCCTCTTATTGGGGGGAGTAATCGGGCGGCATGTAGTTGCTGTACTGGACTGCCGTTCTGTGATTGATTGGGGAGGATATATGTGCTGCTCCCCTTAGGTAACTGTCTGCTTGGGGTATATTTTTCGAGGACATGTTGAGACACTGTTTGACTCTGTTAGTGCTGGCCCGTGCCTAAGGGCTAACTGCTACGGTGGCTAGAGAGCTGGATTGGTATGCTACAATATTCCAAGTAGGGGGTTGGTGGAGGTTGGAGCTTGGGCCGGCGCACGTTCCCCTTAGCATCAAGCTTCTAGAGGAGAGGAGCCTATCTCCACTCTACGTTGGGGTTTTTGGGCGAAAGGCGCTCTGCTAATTGGGGATGTGGGTAGTTGTGTACCTACGGAGCAGGGATGCAGGGAGGGGGGCTTGTTTGGGGAGAAAGTGGTGGTGGGATCAGGTGGGGTGGGTGGATGGGGTCGGGGGGAGTTGGGGGGCGGGGGTTGGGCTTGTTTGGTGCTGTCACTCATGATGAAAATTACTGTTTTACAATGTGGTTGCGGGGCTTTGCGTGCATTTCACCGGATCTTACAACATGTGGGATAAAAGCATTACATTTCTGAGTTGGAACGTTAACAGGTTGGGGGATAAGCTGAGGAGAACAATAGTCTTGCAATTTCTTAAAAGGCACGCACCTGATTTGGTTCTGCTGCAAGAGACCCACCTTCGGGGAAACACATGTCACGTGCTTAACAGATTTGGTTACTCCCTTGTTCTTCATGCCTGCTTCACCTCTGGCTCCCGAAGGGTTGGCATTATGATACGCCGAGGCCTGCCCCTATCCATTGCCCACAATGAGACACACTCACTGGGTAGATATGCAGCTCTTTCAGGCCAATGGGAGGGAGGCATACTTAACCTGGTTACTTGCTATGTCCCACCGGGTTTGCAAACCCAATCCTTTCAGGGTTTAGGGAAGCTCCTCCTCTCCCTTCCGGAGGGTCGACTCTTTTTTGGGGGCGACTTCAACGCAGTACTTTCAGTTCATTGTGATAGACATCCCCCTAGAGATCTTCCCCATGGTCAGTTGTGGCTTGCTGATTTTGCGGATACTTTTGGCCTCACGGACCTCTGGCGCTTTAAACACCCTGCTGACAGGCAATACACCTTTCTATCCGGTCCCCATCGCTCCTTCTCCCGTTTGGATTACATCTTTGCTCCTCTACAGTGTGGCACGGTTGTCCGCGAGGCCACCCATCTGGCACGTGGTATATCAGACCATTCCCCTCTGCTGATCCACATCACTGTAGGGAACGAGCGAGAGGGCATGGTAGCTCCAATCAGTGCCTGGCATCTTCGGAATCCGGAAACTCGTAAGGTCCTTGCTAAGGTGATTGACCTCTACTTTGAGGAAAACGATGGCACGGTAGAGTCCTCAGCCATACTATGGGAGGCCTTTAAGACGGTGCTGAGGGGGGAGGCCCTGTCGGAGATTGCTGGCCGCCGGAGAGAGCGGGAGGCACAGATGCTTAAGGTGGAGGGGGAATTGCATACCCTTGAGGCAGCGGTACTCGCTAGGGACGACCCGGAAGAGGCGCACCGATTTCGCCTCAAACGTGAGGAATACAAGGCACTAGCCACAGATGCTGTGCGCACCACCCTTAGAGATAGGGAGGGGAGGATTTACGACCAAGGAGACAAGGCCGGCAAACTTATTGCATGGCTGGACAAGAAACAACAGTCACAGAAGGTGGTAGCGGAAATTTTGACAGACTCAGAAACAGTGGTAACGGAGCCCAGAGAGGTGGTACAGGATTTTGAGAAACACTACCGGTGGGTATACAGTAGAGGGTTCGACCGGCCTTAGGAGGACTCTGTTGACTTGTTGGCTGACATCCGAATGCCTACCCTTACGGAGGTGGAAAGGGAGCTTTTGGAGGCCCCTCTCTCGGTAGAGGAGCTGAGCAGAGCTATATGCAATCTGCGATCTGGAAAGGCTATGGGACCTAACAGACTCCCTATCGAGCTGTATAAGATCAAGGCTGACGGCCTCAGTCCATACCTTAAGAGGATGTTCGAGGACAGTAAAGAGCAGGGCATATTACCCAGGGATCACCGGATAGCTACCATAGTAGCCATTCCAAAGCAAGGCAAACCTAGAAACCTTTGTGCCTCCTATAGGCCTATCTCCCTACTCAATTCTGAACCCAAGATCCTCGCTAACGTCCTAGCCAATAGACTCCGACTAGTCTTGTCGACGCTGGTCCACCCGGACCAGTCGGGGTTTATGCCATGCCGGAACACTGCGCTTAACCTCCGCCGCGTGCAGGGAGTGGTGGGGCGCTGCCATACTCTTCGAGAGGACGCTTCCTAGTGCCCTTGGATGCGGCCATGGCTTTCGACACTGTGGAATGGCCATACATGATAGCGGTCCTCCGGAAGTTGGGTTTTGGACCCGAATTCATTGGATGGGTCTGCCTCCTGTACTCGGAGCCACTCGCCCGAGTTACGGTTAACAATAAACTATCTGAGGTGTTCGCCCTGGAGAGGGAAATGCGACAGGGGTGCCCACTAAGCATGAGCGAATTTTGCGGATCTCGCGTTCGCGAATTTTGCGGATTTGCGGATTCGCAATCCGCAAAATCCGCGAATTCCCGCGAATTTGCGGATTTTTTTTTTTTGTGTTCGCCCGTGTTTCTGCCAGTTCGCGAGGGTTTTTACAATTTCGCAATTTGCGAACTTACCTGTTGGGTCGCAAGTTTTGCGAACTTGTTGTTTCTACGTGTCCAGCCTGTTTGGGACACTCTTCTTCATCACTGCCACTCTCTGTCACCACTGCCACTCTCTGACTACTCATGCCACCCTCTGGCCCACCCATGCCACCCTCTGTTTCATCACCACACCCTCTGGTTGTCCAGTGTACATTACTTTCGGCAAAGCAAAGCACACCTTCCCTGCCTCAAGTGACCTGAATTAATTTGGGGCTGATTAATGTGTCACAGAATATTTTTTTAGCTGGCACCTGCTTCCTTAGTGCGCCCTGATTAGTGATCTTTTGCACTTGCTAAGTGCTTTCATTGTTGCAAAATTAGTTACAACACCTGCCCTGCCCCAACTGACAATAATGAATTAGGGGCTAATTAATGTGTCACTGAAAGAATTTAAAGTTCCAGCCTGGCACCTGCTTGTCTGCTCCTTTAGCTGTAAATCAGGACCTTTGTGGCATACAGTTAAGGTCAGAGCAGGGTCACACAAAATAGTTGCAAGCAGGCAACCGAATTCTGGAGGGCCCCCTCAGGAAGCACTACAAAGAATCGTTACAAATCATGAGGTTGACCTTTTGCACCTGCTCATTGCTTTTGCTTTTGCTGAAATCGTTTTTCGGTTTTTTTCGCGCTATTCGCGGGGCGCGGCGTCGTGCGAAACCGACCGCGGAAGCCGCCAATTCGTGCGAATGAGCATTTTATTTTTTTTGCGGCTTGTTGTTTCGCGAGTTTTTTTGCAGTATTCGCGAGCCGCTTGCAGCGCAACACGCGAATTTACCCCAAGGTCGAGTACGGGCGCGGCCATTTTGTTTCCGTGACGTATTTCCGTTTCCGCCCGCTATGTATAATCTCGCGCAGTAAGCGCATTGCGAGTAGAGGTTCGCACGAGATCGCGCGGGAAATCTACAGGTTCGCACGAGATCGCGAGGAAAATCTCGCGCGAACTTTCTTTCGCGCTCGTGAACGGGCGCCGGCCATCTTGTTTTTCATTCATTTCCTGTGTCTGGGCATGGTGTTTAATCCTCTTGGTATCTTTGCCATCCTTTGCTTGTTTTCAGTTTTTTTTTTACGATTTTGCTTCTTATCTATCCCTCTCTTTTCCTAGCTGTATATTTTTGTCTTTTCTGCTATTTTTCTTTACTTTTAAACTACTTTTTTAAACTCTTTTCTTTTCTTCTTCCCTATCCTATTCTTTCTTAATTTTCTACTTCTTCCTACCTTACCTGCCCAGACCATGGTCAAGCCAGGCGCCGTGAAGCTGCCCAGGCACTTGAGGGCCGCAGTGGCGGCGGGGAGTAGTGCTGGACCCAGTGGCAGGACAGCATGCGGGAGATTGAGGGGGGAGCAGGTGACGCGACGGGAGATATTCAGCCCGGAGGAAGTGGGCGCGCTGGTCTACTTCGTCCAGCGCCGCCTGCCCAGGACCATCGCGGGAGGCGGCAGGATCGCGGCCGGCGGCTACAACATGCGGGAGCGCCGGAAGCGGTGGGAGAAGGTGTGCTGGGCCATATCCCACCTCTACGGGGTCCAGCGCACCTACAGCCAGGTCACCCATCGCTGGACGGACCTCCTGGACCGCGAGCGCGACCTGCTGGACCAGCTCGGCTTGGAGATCCCCGGGCTTGGTGAGTAGTAGTAGCCATTTAATCACTCACTACTATGATGTTTTCTCCTGCTCTGTGTTGTTGTATTGCAAATATTTGTTTTTTACATGGAGCAAGCCAATAATGCCGCTGATGACGATTACATTGTAGTTAAATTATATTTCAAAATCTTCTGTGCATTTCAGGTGCACTGCTCTCCTTCTCAGTGGCGTTGCTACTATGCTTATTTGTTTTCTATTTCGTGGTCTCATTGGCCTGAGTAACTATTATGTATGAGTGTACTTTACAGAACTGCGTAATGCTAGACACTAGGGGGCAGATTACATTTACAAGCCCCTTGCGCCACGTTTACGTTGCCTTGCGTGACGCAACAGCGGCGTAAACGTGCCGCATCCCTGCGAGTCATTTACAGCATGACGCATCTAGGGAGATGTGTCACGTTATAAAGCCATGGGCCTGCACCACAATGGGTACGTTCCTAGTACGCAGGGTGGGCGGTCCAGCGGCTGTGCGCCTCGCAAAATTGCCTGCGTGAAATGTACAAGATTTAACGCAGGCACTTCTGCGACGCTGCTACGTCAATTCAATTCCTTATGTCTGCTCGAAGCAGGCGAAAGGACTGACACAGCATGTTAAGTATTGGGTGGCCCTGAGCATTACTGGAGTTGCATTGCGTTGGCGACGTGACTCCAGCGATGCGCCGCTCTTACGTGACGAGATGCGTCACGCAAGTGCCTACCCTTGCGCCAGGGCGCGCCGCATTGTAAATGAGGCACATCTGCCGTGTCGCAAGGGTAGTTTTGCGTGACGCATTTGATCTGGCGCATCTCTGGAGATGCGCCAGAACGCGTAAGTAAGTATGCCCCTAAGGGGCAGAATTGCAATTACCGTCGCATCCCTGCAAAGTAGCAGGGATGCGCCATTAATTGTGCGGCCCGCTACCACCACCAAACATGGTGCGCCGTATTTGCAATGCGGCGCACCATGGGCCCAAAACGTCACCGAAGCTTTACTGCTGGAGTTGCGTCGCAACGATGGCGCAGCTCCATCAATGCTCTGGGGTACCCTATCTCCCCAATGCTGGGTCAAGCCGTACGTCTGCTTCAAGCAGGTGCAGGGTTTGTGTGACGCATCATTGTCCTAAAGGTGACTGATTGATATTTTGTAGATTTCCCTCAGCCACTATTAGGATGTGTTCCAGCGCAGGAATGCCCTCCCTTGCGCCGGAACGCCCCCTGATGGCGCAGGGCTTTATAACGGGATGCATCTCCCAAATGCGTCACGTTGTTATAATATTATACGCCGCACCATGGCGCCCTTTTTTGTTTAGCTGCTGCGTCACAAAAGTCACGCAAGAACGGCGCAAAAGAGCCGCAAGGGCTTAAATCTGCCCCTTCCTTTGTAACCCTGACAATAAGAAAAATAGTGGCGGTGGATTGATAGTTTGACTATTTAAATGACTGGTAATGTAGCAGGCAACTGTTAGTGTTGTCACTGATCTGACTGAAATCACAATGGAGTTTGTCTGTCACTTTGCGTCTTGCCTGCGGACTGCTGCCTGCCAGTCCTAGGTGAACGTTTCAGTACTTTGTTTAGTGAGTTACGTGACTTTCGAAGTCACAGGTCCGCAAATAAATGAAAAGTAACCATAATCAATATAATTTCGCGGAAATATTTTGTTATTGTTCTTTTGAAATGTTTGATTTGGTTGACATTGACAAGCAACAATCATCCATGTTTTCTGTTCTTTCTTTCATGTTGTACGTCAGCTCCCCCCAGGGGCGAGAGGAGGACACAGGAGCAGCAGGCGGCGGATGCTGTTCAACAGGGCCAGGATCGGGCAGGCGAGGGCTCCTCTGCTGGCCCCAGTAAGTTTTCATTTTAGACTAGTACCTATTTTTCCTAGCGTTCCTCATTTGACTTTTTTCAAAATTGTCTTTGCTCTTCTTGTAGACTGTATCTAAATTCTTATCCTGCCTCTACTATGACTCCCTGTGGTATTACTAGATTATTCTTATTAGTCTGTCTGTGTAGCTAACTAAGATTGCACGGTTGGCGAAACTCCCATGATTCTAGTCAGCAATAGCTCTATCAACTTAGTGCAGTCCTCTGGGATTGTCCATAATGTCTTTTGAAGTGTTCTATCTGGACTCATGCTTGCAAAAATTGCAAAACCTTTCGCTCAGTCACTCTAGTCTGGACCAAAAAACACAGATTGTATTTAAGTTTAAAAGCTTTATTAAAAGTAAACACATTTATTAAAATCAAGTCATAATAAAACTAAACGTTTAACTGATAATGGAAAAGTGGTTAGTGCTGACGATTAATTGAAGACATTTCTTGTGGTCGAGCCGAGCTCTCACCTGGTTTCAACTTGATCTTGTTGTTAGAAGTCCATCTTCTGTCTGTGTGGAGAAAAATGGTGCGTGTTAAAAAAACAGCCTTCATCAGTTGTGCCAAAAAGTGCAGCAAGACAACCTTCCCTGGAAAAAGGGACATTTTTTTTTTAACTTTAACGTAGACAGTCACAAATTACATTGTTTTCACATGTCTTCATTCCTAGACCAAATACTAGTGACTAGTGAGTGCTTTATTCTAACATTCTTAAATGTACTTTGTAGGTGGAACATCTGGTGGCGGGGCCAGTGTGGAGGTGGTGGTGCTCGACACGGAGGCGGAGGGCGATTCTTCAGGGGAGGAGGCGGCGGCTGTGAGAGTTGAGACGGTGGTGGTGGCGGCCAGAGGTAAGCTCTTATATATTCCTTACTTATTGAGATTGAAGACTAGCTGGGAAGGCAAGAATATGAGATGCATGGCTGGGTGAATGATGAAGCAATGATGGGTGGAAGGACAACAGCCTGGGTGGGTGACACAGAAACTGTATGTGTCCATATACCTGGATCATGCTACTATCTGACTCTTAGATAGCATATGTGTATCTAGAGCAGGGGTACTCCTAGTACGGCCCGCGGGCCGGTGGTGGCCCGGCAAGCCTTCCTTGGCGGTGCGCAGACCTTGCAGACAATCACTGCTCCCCCGGCCCCCACAGAGCAGAGGCTTTTTTGTATTTCACCTGTTAGCGCCCCTGCATCTCCACTCTGACAATCACTGCTCCCCCGGCCCCCACAGAGCAGAGTGGAGATGCAAGGCCACAAAGAGGTGAAATAGAACAAAGCCTCTGCTCTGTGGGGCCGGGCAAGCAGTCATTGTCAGGGTGGAGAAGCAGGGGCGCTAAAACAAACAAAGCCTCAATAATATGTTAATGGTCTTTTAAAGACCTGTTAAGTACTTTGGTGTTGTTGTCTGTGTGTGCGCGTTGAGGAAGCGGTCTCAACCCGGGCTGAAGGCTGACACAGATAGACACACACACAGTGAGATGACAGAGGGGGAGGGAGAGGGAGGGCAGGAGGGAGAGAGAGATGGAGGGAGGGCAGGAGGGAGAGCAGGAGGGAGAGAGATGTATGTAAATGCTGGGTCTGGTGGCTCAGTGGATGAGGGCATCTGCTGCAGGGACCTGTGTGCAACCTCATGGTCACAAGTTATCGTTTTGCTTTAGCCCCGCCCCCTCTGACTCCGCCCCCACCAGTGCGGCCCTCGGCCCCAAACTACACTGTAAATGTAGCCCCTGAGAGAAAGTTTGTGAGTACCCATGATCTAGAGAGAGTAGACGGTCAGTGGATGAACTAAGTGTAACTTTGAAGAGCATGTAACACTGCACCCGCACGTCCGTTCCAGTGTAGGAAAGGCAAGGAAAAGAACTTTTAATTTTGTCCAAATACTACCATAAATAGTAGCAGTAGTTTGTATTGCAAGCACTGCATAGATCCGGTTATTATGGTGGCCACTCCCTACCTCTCTTAATAAGTTTAGTAGTACTCAGTCATTCATGTGTGGATGTATCACTGGTCACTCAATAAAAAGCAAAGCACCTAAAGTCATCCCATATATAAGCAAAAACATCCCATGTGAAGTGATAGATAATCAGATTATTTATCTTCTTCAATTTTCCATTTCTAGTACTCATTTCCACTGTAGGGTGAAAGTTAAATTAATTAAGCAGTAGCCCTTGAGTTGTAACAGAGTATTCTCAGTGCCACCCGTAATAGAAAAATAAGAGCTTCACCACCTGCATGTACTGGACGGGTACAGTAACGCAACGGCAACGCAAGTCTAGGTCACTCCTCATGGCGTGCGTCTCTTTTTCTCGGGTGCAAGTTTACTGCGCTGGCATTATGCCGGCTTGCAGAAAATAACGTACCAATTTTCCAAAACAAGAGATAAGAAGAAGAATAAGACTGGTGTACTTTCATAGTCGACTCCAATGGAAGTCCACAGTGCTCGTAGAATTTGTTCCTTAAACTCCCACTAATGTTAGAGCAAGGATGAAGAAGTGTGAGGTTAGATAGATACTGGCCTCAATAGTTATGTAATGCGCTTGCAAGTTGCTAGTTGTACTGCAACACAAATTTCCGCTGAATGATTGAGTTAATCTTAAAGAGCATTGGTTACAGACTATGTCTTTCTTTCTTCATATAGGTTCTCCTTCCAAACGAACAAGGAGGAAGGAGCTGGCTAGAGCGGCCCGGCAACGGAGGATCGAGGCCACTGTTGCGGAATATCGGCGGCTGGTGGCCCTGGAGGACGTGGAAAGTGTGCAGTCGACAACTACAACAACGTCGTCTGCATCGGCCTCCGTGGCCCCACGGGCTGCCACCCAGCACAGTGGTCCACCCAGACTGAGCCGGGCTGCCAAAGGCAAACGCCACCGCCGAGCAGCAAGGCCAACAGCTGCCTCTCACAGGCATTGCACCTGCAAGGCAGTGAAGGCACGCCTGCGCCGCACTACCCTGATGGTGTCCCGCCTTCAGCAGGAGCTCGCCTTGCTCCGCGAGGAGCATGATGCCCTGGCCCAAAAAGTTAACAGCATCCACCCATAGTGTCCCTTGCCCCTTTTTTAGAGACTTTTGGGGGGTGGGAATTGGGAGTTGGGTTTTTGGGGACTTTTGAAGGACAATCGTTGGGGTTAGGGAGGGTCTTGCGGGAGATTATTTTGTTAGGGATATAAATATACTTTTTCAAACTTTATCTGAGCATACCTGTTTTTTACTGCTTGCCTGGTGGGTGGGGGTTTAACGTTGACTGTTTTCCTGAAAGTTTAGTTCCATTTTCTTCCTTTAAGTGTAAATGCCCAAATGTTTTCAACACTAAGTGCCTCTCACAGACTAAGTGAAGTGAATCCAAGAGTCCTAGGACTTTAGTAGTACTACCTTCAGTCTCTCGTCTCTCGTACTAATACTCCATTATACCCCCAAACCACCAAACGCTTATCTTACCTGTAATTTGTGTTTGAAAGTAGGGCTAGACCCAGGGCTGGCTCCACGGGAAACACCGAATAACGTTGGCAATCTTGGTCGGATAAAATTTCCTCATAGCGGTGGTACTAGTGGTGTGACACAGTGGCAGTTGCATGCCTATGAAAAAAAAGAAAATGAAATCTGGTTTGTCCTCCTGAGCAATTCAACGGTACAACTGAGAATATAGCAGGTGACAGAAGTACAGTAGAGCAGTGCCACATTGTAGCCTAACAAATGGTAAAGTATAAGTACTAATTCGGTTGAAGTTCTTTCACATTAGCAATGGTTCTTTGTCAAGCAGAGTAAGAATATATCCTCGGATTTCTTCACCAGCCTGTTGCTATCACCTTATCCTCCCCTCCCAGCAAGTGTGTGGATTTATTGCTGTAATAATAATTTAGTCACACATCAATCAAAACCACACAGCCCGGGGGAAGAGGGTTAGGGTTTGAAAAATGGATGGGTACGGGGGTTTTTGGGAAAGGTTTTGGGAGACAAGAAAAAATAGCACAGCATAGACAAACTATTGTGAACATAAACAAATCTTTGGGTACAAACCTATCCATCAATCTTTGAAAGTGCATGCACGACTGCATGCATGTCAGTGAAAAGTAAGTAGTACATTCGACAACTGTGGAAAGAAAGAATGCGACAGTACAGGGCCTGTGTGGAATTATTGATAACGATATTCAACATAAGGTCTCTGTAGCCAGATACCCGAGAGCCTTGCTGGTCACTATAAATCCATTCACAACAACACTCAATGGGGTTGGTCTGGAAGGTGTCAGGTTTACTCCCCGTGATCCAGTCGATGCAAATATGGTTCCACCTCCAAATGTCACCAACACCCAGAAGTGTAAACACAGGGTGTTCGAGCCATTAGGCGGGGGAGAAAAATAACAAACTAAAATAAAAAATGTGGGATGGGTAAAGGTAGGGTCAGCAGGGAAAGGATACCTGTAACAGAAGACAAGACAGGCATCAGTGAAGTGCTGTCCTAACATACAAGGGTACTCTCATATAGTCTCACTAAATAACCAAGGAAGTAGACAAGTACCTGAGCACCAAGAAAACATGACCTTGGATAGGAAATACTATAGCCCTTCTGCCACAATCTGTGAGGAAGGCCTAAGAAACACATAAACATATAGTTAACGAACACACTCCTGTCGCACCAAACACACTCGCGTTATACTAAGACATCAAACCCACTACTCACAACATACCACAAACATGGTAGAGGACTCAATGTACAAAGGGGGTTCCAAATAGTCAAAGCAAAGATGTATGGTCCAACAAAAAGGAAGAGGGAAACGGTAGTGTGTAGGAAGCAAGAACTACAACACTGCGCTCTCTAAGTAATGACCCAGTAGAGAATCTTTGGTGAAGGTCAAACAGAAAAACGTAGTTGCTGTTGCGACCACCACTGAATTCTGCCAACAACACACCCCACGGTGCACTACACAAAGAGAACTGGGGTAGCCTGTAGTTACCTCACTACATGCCCAGTTATGGAGGTCCTTTGAAATACACAGTTATACAACGGAGACGCGTAGTTGTCCTTACTACCGCGCTCCGTTTTAATAGTACAAAAACGATCCCCGATGTGAACGCTAACACGTGGTATAGACCGCCACTGTGCTCCGCCACACACAATTCAACCAAACAGGAATTCATCAAAGCTAGAATTCTGTTAGAAAACAGTCACAGAACCTCCCTTAACAATCCGTTCAGGCAGTAATCAGCTGACCGCACGGGCGGCCGAAGAGTTTAGAGCGGCTTTACCTGAAGACGCGTGAAGTCCGTCTACCGCCAAGGACAGAACACGGAAGCGCTCCCCACTGAGCCTCAGGGGGGGGGGGAAGGTGATAGTCCACAGGAGACACGATAGAAAAGCATGCAGAGCGTCCGCTCTCATGCCGGTGCAGAACAGAAACCAGAATAACGCGCAACAGGAAGCGCGTCTGTTCCCCAGATAAACTTCCTGCAAGTCTCCCGCCTACTCATGGGAAATGTAGTTTCATAGTACGGTAGGCGCTTAGGGGCTGCGTAACCTGACAGAAGGTATAGTAGATAGAAAAGGAGAAATTGCTTTTTTTCTAGGTGTCCCCTCACTCACCAGGGTTGCCCCTTGGTGACATGCTTCATCATTGGGGCCATCCCAGTCCTCTACGGCCTGGGGCGTGCTGTGACTTGCGAATTACGTAGGAGCACTTACAAATGACTATGTGTGGTGCAGATGTGATAGTGGAGTGGACTAAGTGATGTGTTAAGGGATCAATTTAGAAGCCTAGAGAGAGCCAAGAAATGCAGTCACAGTCAGAGAAAAAGGCAAGGGATACTGTATGTATGTGGTTGTAGTGGTCCTCTTGGAAGTGGTAAGTAAGTTGCCTGCAGAAAAAAAATCCTCCTATTAGCGGCACTCCTCCATTGCAGCCGACGCTTCGTCCATCGATGTTGGTCACCAGAAGACACCCTGTAAAAAAAAGCACAGCATAGACAAACAATTGAACATAAACAATTCTTTGGGTACAAACCTATCCATCAATCTTTGAAAGTGCATGCACTACTGCATGCATGTCAGTGAAAAGTAAGTAGTACATTCGACAACTGTGGAAGAAAGAATGCAACAGTAAAGGGCCTATGTGTAAATTATTGATAACGATATTCAACATAAGGTCTCTGTAGCCAGATACCCGAGAGCCTTGCTGGTCACTATAAATCCATTCACAACAACACTCAGTGGGGTTGGTCTGGAAGGTATAGTAGATAGAAAAGGAGAAATTGCTTTTTTTCTAGGTGTCCCCTCACTCACCAGGGTTGCCCCTTGGTGACATGCTTCATCATTGGGGCCATCCCAGTCCCCTACGGCCTGGGGCGTGCTGCGACTTGCGAATTACGTAGGAGCACTTACAAATGACTATGTGTGGTGCAGATGTGATAGTGGAGTGGACTAAGTGATGTGTTAAGGGATCAATGTAGAAGCCGAGAGAGAGCCAAGAAATGCAGTCACAGTCAGAGAAAAAGGCAAGGGATACTGTATCTATGTGGTTGTAGTGCTCCTGTTGGAAGTGGTAAGTAAGTTGCCTGCAGAAAAAAAATCCTCCTATTAGCGGCACTCCTCCATTGCAGCCGACGCCTCGTCCATCGATGTTGGTCACCAGAAGACACCCTGTCCACTGCCTGCCTGATGCTGAATTGTGGCTCGCTACTGTGAAGCCTGACTCCATCCTTTTTTCCCCATTGCAGAGACTGAAACCCGGCCTGTAATTATTCAACGAAAAACAGGAAGTGATATAATATTACAACACCACTGATAAATAAATATAAGGTATGTAGGCTGTGGAGTGCAAAAAGTCACAATTTGATTTTCCTAGTAGACAGTACAATATTTTTGAAAGTGCGTACTCTGAGTCACCTTTTGAAGGATAAATAAGTATGGGCAAATTAATGTAGCGGATCTTGCCCCTCAAGCTAGGTGTACTGTAAACTGTGTTTTAGAACAAAATTAGATCTTCCTAGCAGTGCTCCCACCCAGACCCTTACTAAAGCCAGTCGCAAAAATGTAGAAGACCCCCAATCAAATCTCAAAAAACAAGGCCTAGCAGAAAACTGGTGACAAAACTTACTTTGAAAGTAAAAGTAGGCCGAAGTACCCCCTTCCTAATTACCCATTACCCACCGTGGATTGCATTCAAACCACTTGCAAGCAACCAAGCAAAAGTAGCCATAGCCAGCATCGCTCCAAGACTCGAAATCCCCCCCACTCAAACACATGCAATAGAAATACTGCTAACCCTAACGAACCCTAAGTTAAGAATAGTGGCAAAGGCTTTCTTTAACTATGCCAAATCCCCCCTTTCCCACCATGGATTTTCTTCAAATGACTTGCAACCAAAATTACACATTCTCACGAGTGCTCTAAGACCCCAGAACTCAGTTGGAAAAATCTAGAACACCCCGAAACACATGCAATCCTGCTGCTAGGGCTAACCCTAACGAACCCTAAGTTACAAAAAGTGCCAAAACTAAAGGCTTTTCCGCGCGGATTTTGTCCCAACCACTTCTACCCGGTATTAGACCTTCCCAGGAATGCCCCAAGACCCGGCAACCCACCCGCCAAGAAGCATAACACCCCCAAACAGGCCAAAAGCAAAATCTCATACTTGCAATATTTCTGGGCCTTCGGTCCAAACGCGCTGCGTAGCTAGGCCATAAGTCGGGGTTGGCACGACGGATTTCCTGAAAAGCAAATGCAATCAAGATTAGAGTGTCCCAGCAGTGCTCCCAGACCACGAAACTCACCCACAAACACCAGGAAGCCCCCCAAACAGGCCCCCGAAAACGCTACATAGAGCAAAATGTCAGAAATAGCCAAAAAAAAAATCGGCCTGGATTTTGTCCCAACCACTTCTACCCGGTATTAGACCTTCCCAGGAATGCCCCAAGACCCGGCAACCCACCCGCCAAGAAGCATAACACCCCCAAACAGGCCAAAAGCAAAATCTCATACTTGCAATATTTCTGGGCCTTCGGTCCAAACGCGCTGCGTAGCTAGGCCATAAGTCGGGGTTGGCACGACGGATTTCCTGAAAAGCAAATGCAATCAAGATTAGAGTGTCCCAGCAATGCTCCCAGACCACGAAACTCACCCACAAACAGACGGAACCCCCCCTAAGAGCACCTCAAAGGCAAGCAAGTCATCAAAAACACACAAAAAAATTCCGCCTGGGATTTGGTCCAAAACACTTTTATCCGGTATTAGAGCTTCCCAGCAATGGCCCCAGAGCCGTCAACCCAGGAGAAAACGAGTAGAAGACCCCCAAACAGCCAAAGAGCAAAAGTACAAAAATGGGGACTTAGTCAATTTTTCACAAATTTCCCAAATCACTCCGCGCGCGCTCTGCAGCTAGGCCCTAAGTCCCCTCTGCCACCATGGATTTGCTTCAAACCTCTTGCAAAGTAAAGTATATATAGCCAGCAGTGCTCCCAGACCACGAAACTCACCCACAAACACCAGGAAGCCCCCCAAACAGGCCCCCGAAAACGCTACATAGAGCAAAATGTCAGAAATAGCCCCAAAAAAAAATCGGCCTGGATTTTGTCCCAACCACTTCTACCCGGTATTAGACCTTCCCAGGAATGCCCCAAGACCCGGCAACCCACCCGCCAAGAAGCATAACACCCCCAAACAGGCCAAAAGCAAAATCTCATACTTGCAATATTTCAGGGCCTTCGGTCCAAACGCGCTGCGTAGCTAGGCCATAAGTCGGGGTTGGCACGACGGATTTCCTGAAAAGCAAATGCAATCAAGATTAGAGTGTCCCAGCAGTGCTCCCAGACCACGAAACTCACCCACAAACACCAGGAAGCCCCCCAAACAGGCCCCCGAAAACGCTACATAGAGCAAAATGTCAGAAATAGCCCCAAAAAAAATCGGCCTGGATTTTGTCCCAACCACTTCTACCCGGTATTAGACCTTCCCAGGAATGCCCCAAGACCCGGCAACCCACCCGCCAAGAAGCATAACACCCCCAAACAGGCCAAAAGCAAAATCTCATACTTGCAATATTTCAGGGCCTTCGGTCCAAACGCGCTGCGTAGCTAGGCCATAAGTCGGGGTTGGCACAACGGATTTCCTGAAAAGCAAATGCAATCAAGATTAGAGTGTCCCAGCAGTGCTCCCAGACCACGAAACTCACCCACAAACACCAGGAAGCCCCCCAAACAGGCCCCCGAAAACGCTACATAGAGCAAAATGTCAGAAATAGCCCAAAAAAAATCGGCCTGGATTTTGTCCCAACCACTTCTACCCGGTATTAGACCTTCCCAGGAATGCCCCAAGACCTGGCAACCCACCCGCCAAGAAGCATAACACCCCCAAACAGGCCAAAAGCAAAATCTCATACTTGCAATATTTCAGGGCCTTCGGTCCAAACGCGCTGCGTAGCTAGGCCATTAGTCGGGGTTGGCACGACGGATTTCCTGAAAAGCAAATGCAATCAAGATTAGAGTGTCCCAGCAGTGCTCCCAGACCACGAAACTCACCCACAAACACCAGGAAGCCCCCCAAACAGGCCCCCGAAAACGCTACATAGACCAAAATGTCAGAAATAGCCAAAAAAAAAATCGGCCTGGATTTTGTCCCAACCACTTCTACCCGGTATTAGACCTTCCCAGGAATGCCCCAAGACCTGGCAACCCACCCGCCAAGAAGCATAACACCCCCAAACAGGCCAAAAGCAAAATCTCATACTTGCAATATTTCAGGGCCTTCGGTCCAAACGCGCTGCGTAGCTAGGCCATAAGTCGGGGTTGGCACGACGGATTTCCTGAAAAGCAAATGCAATCAAGATTAGAGTGTCCCAGCAATGCTCCCAGACCACGAAACTCACCCACAAACAGACGGAACCCCCCCTAAGAGCACCTCAAAGGCAAGCAAGTCATCAAAAACACAAAACATTTTCCGCCTCGGATTTGGTCCAAACCACTTTTAGTGCTTCCCAGCAATGGCCCCAGACCCGTCAACTCACCTGCAAAGAGGTAGAACAACACCCCCACAAGTGCTGAGTCTTTCTTCATTGGGCGTAAACCAGCCCTCTGCTTTGATGGAAATAGGAGTCTGGAGGAGGAGGATAGAGGAGCATGTTCTTCTGAACTTGTGAACCTGAGGAATGCAGACTGCGGCACCTTCAAATAAATTAGCAAACAAGTGAAGACAGTTCTGCTGATGGGCTTGTTTTTGTGATTATCTGATTAAAGTTTGAATTATATTAACTGTGCACAACAAAGAAAGACAGACACACAGGAATAAAAGTGAATAGGGATGAAAAAGAAAGTTATTGATTCGTTGTCTCATTTTCAGGGCTCGAAGTCGGAATCACGGTCCAGGAATAAGAATAAGGCTTCGTCATCATACTCTGCGAATTCAGGCAGGGTGAGGTCAGTGTCACCTGACAGAGTAGAAATTCCCTCATCTATGTTGCTGGCCACCTCCTCTTCATCCGGCACGCTCTCTCGTACTCTGAAATCTGGTGGTATGAGGTGCTGATTCATCTTGATCATTGTTAACCTCTCCACATTTTTGGGCGAGAGGCGGCTCCGTTTGGGAGTTACAATCCCACCAGCCGCACTGAAAACCCGTTCAGAAGACACACTTGCGAGTGGGCAAGACAAGTAGTTTAAAGCCAGGTTGGTGAGCTGTGGCCACAATTCTTTTTTCCCATGCCAATACGCCAATGGGTCAGAATTAACATAGACCTCTGTTGAGTCATTCAGATAGTCCTTCACCATCGACTCAAGGTCCTCATCCAAGGTTCCTCCACTTTGCTTAGCTCTTGCTGTGCCTCTGACCTTTTGAGAACCAAACCCAAGCAGAGCTAGCCAATCCTCTTCAGCCTCCAATGTTTCTGTTGTCTTTCGTGCAGATGATCCGGTTGCCGGTGTCTTTAACGGCTGAGAGGTCACTTGTGCCACAGCCACAGGTGCAGAAGTGGATTGTTTTGACTGGGGATGGCCTGCTGATGTACTGCCATTTCCTTCAATTTCCAGCCGTTCTGTTTCAAACTTCTTGGCTGACAAGGCTAGCCAACGTTTGTACTTTGGAACATGTTCATCATTAAAAGGAAAGAATGCTTGGCCTGCCAGCGCCTTTTTGTAGCGTGGATCCAGAATAGTAGCACAAATGTAATGCTGTTCTGAGTGGATCTTTTTAAGACGTTCATCACCTTGTAGGAGCTCTAATAATTGCTCAGCCAGAAGCAAAGAGTCTTGCTTTTTGTCATCTTTTCCAAACACAGAACACACCTCCTTCAGTTGGTCCTCCAGCATGTACAACAATGGGATAGCTTTTCCCAAATTAGAGTCCTCCTTGCTGACTGCACGCGTGAAGACCTCAAAAGGACGAAGCATGCGTGTCAGGCTTTCAACTATGTTCCATTGCGGCCCACCCATCCTCAGCTCCTCTATACCCTCTTTCAAGAAATATTGATCGAGTTGCGTATACTGCTCATACAGACGCTCAAGCATGTAGAAGGTTGAGTTCCAACGTGTTACCACCTCCTGGATGAGTGCTTTCACTGGCATTTGACATTGATATAGCATGCTCCTCAGCTGCTTCCGGGCCTTAAAAGAATGCCTGAAATGCTTGCAAATTTTTCGGCAGGTCTCCAATACACCGTACGCTGCACTGCGTTTATTACCCAAGAATTTTTGGACAACCAGGTTTATACAGTGCGCCAAACACGGCACTCTGAAATAGTAACCGTCCCTCATGGCCTTAACTATATTGGCGCCATTGTCCGTGGAAACATAACCAACCTTGCGTTTTAGTGGGGACAGACAGTTAAGGACCTTTGTGTTAAAGACATCCAAAATGTTTTCTGCTGTGTGACGTTTCTCCAAACCAAACATGGCTAGTGTTGCATGTTTCCGAGCACCTTTAAAAACAATGTTAGTGTCAACACCTGAGTTTAGCTTTGCTTTAGCCCCTGAAAAAGAGACCCAGTGTGCAGTGATGCACATGTAATCAGCGCCTGCGCCACTGGTCCACATGTCTGTTGTCAGATGTATAGTGTGAACAGCACTCTTCTGCAAAGCTGCCCCAATCACCTTCAGAACATCTTCATGTAGTGCTGGAACCGCAACTCGGGCAAAATAGAACCGGCTAGGAACCTTCCATTTAGGGCAGAGCGCTGTCACTAATTCTAGAAAACCAACCCCTTCTACAAAAGAAAAAGGGAGAAGGTCCAGAGCTAGCATTTTAGCCAGCTTAGTGTTATACAGACGGGTCATTGGGTGGTTGCGTTCATATTGCGCTTCTGTAAACAACATCTTTTTAATGTTGCCCTGGACCAATGATTTACGGGATGATGATGATCTCTTCGACCCAGTTACGCTCGCTGATGAACTTTTCCGCATTGATGTCTCACTCTCTCCCACACTCTTAGTGTGGCTCCCATGGGGTGTGCTGCTGACATGGGAACTGGGTGTAAGTGAAGTGTTTGAATCGTCTTCTTCTACCTCCTCGTCATCAGCAGATGAAAAATCAACGTTTTCATTACGTGCAATTCCGGCTTTCTTGACCGCCTCTAGGTGCGGAAACCATTGGACAGCGTGCCTTCTCTCAAGATGACCTCTCTGGCCTCCGGTACCATAGTTAGAACCAAGCTTACCACGACTAACTCGAAGCTTACAAAGGCTACAAATGGCTACGTTTTCCTTTTTTGGGCAAACACTAAAGAAGTCCCAAACTGGAGACTTGAAATGTCTTTGGGGGCCGGAGGAGGCGGCGATACTGGTGGTGGTGGTCCTGCTGCTAATGCCAGATGAAGTGGAGGATGTGGATTGCCGAACTTCAGTACGTTTTGCACTTTCACCACCACGAATTGAGGTCGAGGACGAGGTGGGTACCTTCTTGCGAAGAAATATGGAAGCGGTAGGTTTTGGTGTACTACTTAACTCCAAATCTAATGATTCCATTTCCATTGCCTCCTCGCCGACATCATCATCACGCTCAGCAGCTTCTCGGGATAGGGTCAAAATGTCTCTTTGCTGCATGCCCGGTGGGGCTGCAGTGACCTTTGTGATGACTGGCTCGTCGTCATCGTGAGAGGCTTCATCACCAGCAGTATCTGTCACTTCTTGTTGAGCCTCATCACACTCCATAGGTTTGAGTTTTTGGACGACCTTCCTTTTACGCTTAGGTACCGGTGTCAGATCATGGTGTGCCTCACTGTCAGACCGCAGTTGTGGTTCCCAAGACAGATCACTTGCATCAGAAGGAGGTGGGCTTGAAGAAGATGTAGACACCCCCCTTGATCTTTTCCCTGCTAGGGATGTGGAAGACAATGAATGATCATCAGGAGGAGTGGCTTCCAATGATACCTCGGCTTCATTGACGATTTCCTGATGTGCCCCTACTTCGGGAGGAACAACTATTGTGG
The DNA here is from genome assembly GCF_964263255.1 of Lissotriton vulgaris. NCBI lineage: Eukaryota > Metazoa > Chordata > Amphibia > Caudata > Salamandridae > Lissotriton > Lissotriton vulgaris. The sequence goes on along the minus strand of NC_141689.1, from coordinate 2,060,873,938 downwards.
GCACTTGTGAACCTCCATGCACCTTTGCTTGCGCATCTCCTTTTGCTTCCTCTCCTTCCACATGTACTTGGGCGTGTACTTGCACATGGTGTTGTTGTTGCGGCTGTGTTGATTCAGGGACATTGCTGCTACTTTCTTGCGATGAGCCAACATCACTGGTCGATGGTGATTGGAGAAGTACACTGACTGCCTCTGAAGCACTCAAGGGCTTTGACTTAAGTTGGCGTGGTGGTGGAGGCACTGAACCCAATGGAGCAGGGGTGCTGCTCCCAGCTTGGTCCCCAGCAGAACCTGCTGCAGCAGGCGTACTTTTTTTTTTGCTCCCAAAAAACGTGGCGGGTGGCACACCAGCCTCCTTGGTAACTTGCTTCTTCTGCTCCTTACTAGCAACTTTCTTGCTAGAGGAGCTACGGAGAACTTTCTTTGGGGGCGGGGCCATCTTCTTCAGAGCAGGTCAGACAGCAGGCCGCAGTTGCACGAATTGTAGAGTTGTCTGAGGCCAGACGTGACGTCGCGTGACGTTATGCTGCACACACACACCGCTGCAGGACTTCTTCCTGGCACTGGTGGTTCTCTTGAGTCTTGTGCACCTAAAAAAAATGGAAGACAGAGGAACATCAGTTCAGTTATAGAGCACAAAAAAAATCGAAAAACACTGCAAAATCAGCACAATCCCAATCCATCCATGCCCTCCATAATGTTTAAATTCAAGACAACCCACAGAAAGACTAGGCCCATGCAAGACTCACTAGTACCCCTGGGCATAAATAAAGGTTGAAAAGTAGGCAAAATGGTTGGAGGCCTAACAACAAAGCCTGCATTCAAAATGGCCACTTGCCTCCTAGCACATGGCCAGGGCCTGCCTGTACCAGCACTCAAAATGGCCCCCACCCACATGGCCTGTCCCCATGAACACCCCCAAAAATCGAAAAACACTGCAAAATCAGCACAATCCCATTCCATCCATGCCCTCCATGATGTTTAAATTCAAGACACCCCACAGAAAGACTAGGCCCATGCACCACTCACTACCCCTGGTCAAGGCCCCAACAACAGGTCAAAAATCGAAAAACACAGAAAAATCAGCACAATCCCATTCAATCCATGCCCTCCATGATGTTTAAGTTGAAGACAGCCCACAGAAAGACTAGGCCCATGCTAGACTCAAATACCCCTGGTGAAAAGGCCACAAGTACAGGCCCAAAAAACGAAAATCACTGAAAAATCTGCACAATCCCATTCCATCCATGGCCTCCATGATGTTTAAATTCAAGACAACCCACAGAAAGACTAGGCCCATGCAAGACTCACTACCCCTGGGCATAAATAAAGGTTGAAAAGTAGGCAAAATGGTTGGAGGCCTAACAACAAAGCCTGCATTCAAAATGGCCACTTGCCTCCTAGCACATGGCCAGGGCCTGCCTGTACCAGCACTCAAAATGGCCCCCACCCACATGGCCTGTCCCCATGAACACCCCCAAAAATCGAAAAACACTGCAAAATCAGCACAATCCCATTCCATCCATGCCCTATATGATGTTTAAATTCAAGACACCCCACAGAAAGACTAGGCCCATGCACCACTCACTACCCCTGGTCAAGGCCCCAACAACAGGTCAAAAATTGAAAAACACAGAAAAATCAGCACAATCCCATTACATCCATGGCCTCCATGATGTTTAAATTCAAGACAACCCACAGAAAGACTAGGCCCATGCAAGACTCACTACCCCTGGGCATAAATAAAGGTTGAAAAGTAGGCAAAATGGTTGGAGGCCTAACAACAAAGCCTGCATTCAAAATGGCCACTTGCCTGCCAGCACATGGCCAGTGCCTGTAGCTGCACTCAAAATGGCCACCAGCCACATGGCATGTCCCTCCCCATGAACACCCCCAAAAATCGAAAAACACTGCAAAATCAGCACAATCCCATTCCATCCATGGCCTCCATGATGTTTAAATTCAAGACAACCCACAGAAAGACTAGGCCCATGCAAGACTCACTACCCCTGGGCCCTGGGCATAAATAAAGGTTGAAAAGTAGGCAAAATGGTTGGAGGCCTAACAACAAAGCCTGCATTCAAAATGGCCACTTGCCTGCCAGCACATGGCCAGTGCCTGTAGCTGCACTCAAAATGGCCACCAGCCACATGGCATGTCCCTCCCCATGAACACCCCCAAAAATCGAAAAACACTGCAAAATCAGCACAATCCCATTCCATCCATGGCCTCCATGATGTTTAAATTCAAGACAACCCACAGAAAGACTAGGCCCATGCAAGACTCACTACCCCTGGGCCCTGGGCATAAATAAAGGTTGAAAAGTAGGCAAAATGGTTGGAGGCCTAACAACAAAGCCTGCATTCAAAATGGCCACTTGCCTGCCAGCACATGGCCAGTGCCTGTAGCTGCACTCAAAATGGCCACCAGCCACATGGCATGTCCCTCCCCATGAACACCCCCAAAAATCGAAAAACACTGCAAAATCAGCACAATCCCATTCCATCCATGGCCTACATGATGTTTAAATTCAAGACACCCCACAGAAAGACTAGGCCCATGCACCACTCACTACCCCTGGTCAAGGCCCCAACAACAGGTCAAAAATCGAAAAACACAGAAAAATCAGCACAATCCCATTCAATCCATGCCCTCCATGATGTTTAAGTTGAAGACAGCCCACAGAAAGACTAGGCCCATGCTAGACTCAAATACCCCTGGTGAAAAGGCCACAAGTACAGGCCCAAAAAACGAAAATCACTGAAAAATCTGCACAATCCCATTCCATCCATGGCCTCCATGATGTTTAAATTCAAGACAACCCACAGAAAGACTAGGCCCATGCAAGACTCCCTACCCCTGGGCATAAATAAAGGTTGAAAAGTAGGCAAAATGGTTGGAGGCCTAACAACAAAGCCTGCATTCAAAATGGCCACTTGCCTGCCAGCACATGGCCAGGGCCTGTAGCTGCACTCAAAATGGCCACCAGCCACATGGCATGTCCCTCCCCATGAACACCCCCAAAAATCGAAAAACACTGCAAAATCAGCACAATCCCATTCCATCCATGGCCTACATGATGTTTAAATTCAAGACAGCCCACAGAAAGACTAGGCCCATGCACCACTCACTACCCCTGGTCAAGGCCCCAACAACAGGTCAAAAATCGAAAAACACAGAAAAATCAGCACAATCCCATTCCATCCATGCCCGCCATGATGTTTAAATTCAAGACACCCCACAGAAAGACTAGGCCCATGCAACACTCACTACCCCTGGTGAAAAGGCCACAAGTACAGCCCAAAAAAACGAAAATCACTGAAAAATAAGCACAATCCCAAGCCATCCAGCCCCTCCATGATGTTTAAATTCAAGACACCCCACAGAAAGACTCAGTCCACCCACCACTGAGTACCCCTGGGCAAAAGGCCCCAAAACAGCCCAAAAATCGAAAATTCCAAAATTTTAATTGCAGCAACTGTATTGCCCCAAACAAACTTACTTGTAAAATTTCTAATCCAACAGTGATCCAAAGAAAGTCAAAAAGGCCTCAAATCCAAAGATCCAGCAGCATCCAAAAAAATGAATCCTTCCAGCTGCACATCCAAATGAAAAGTGACCAGGAGATGGACAAAGCACTGGGAGGAGCCTGCTGAACAGGAACAGGAAGTTGAAGACTATGGGGCACTTCCTTCCTCCTACCCCCCTGCCCCCCTCCCCAAAATGGACTCCTCGCTAAAAAAGTGCAGGCAAATGTCAAACTAAGGAGTTATTCACATAAAAATCATCATTTCTAGAAGGTTTATGCTGCTTGCTGGTGGATTTCTTGTGCAGAATTGCAAATTTATATTTTCGCTCGCCGCATCTCAAATCTCGCAATTGCGAAGTACCGCGAGACGAGATCTCGCCGTACTCGCGTTGACAAACTATCGCTGGCAAGCCGCGATGATGTAATCGCGCTCGCCAATTCCCGCGGGATCACACAGCAAGATCCAAAATGGCTCAGCACTCGCAAACTATCGAAAAAAACAACTCGGCAAACGATGATAAACGCCGCGCGCCGCAAAAATTGTATCACCAACGCCGCGCGCCGCCAAAAAAATCCGCTGCGTGCGAATTTGCGGATTTTGCGGGAAATCCGCAAATCTCGCGGATTGCGGATTTCCCGAAAATCTGCAAAATCCGCGAGCGTAACGGATTTTCCGCCCATGCTTAGTGCCCACTCTCGATGCTGCTTTTTGCCTTATCCCTTGAGCCCTTAGTGGGCCTGGATCCGGCAGGACCTCTCCATTAAGGGAATCCGTTGGGCAGACAACTGGGAGGACAGAATCTCGCTTTATGCGGATGACATCCTTCTATACCTAGTCCCCGTAAATCTCTAATTGTGGCCTTGGACATTTTCACTAGCTTTGGGCGTAACTCTGGCTGCAGTATAAATTGGAGTAAATCGATCCTGTATGTCCTCCATGGGGGCCCACTGGTTATACCCCGTGGTTGCCCGATTTCTATAGCTGAAGACGGGTTCAAGTTCTTGGGGGTCTATATTTCCAAGATTGCGAGCACACGATATACGATGAATCTCCCCCCCCCCCTACAGAGGTTCCGGAGGGACTTGGCCGCGTGGCACAAGCTCCCATTGTCCCTTTTAGGTAGGGCATCGCTGTTTAAGATGATGGCCCTGCCCAGATTCTTGTATGCAATACAGAACCACCCAGATCTGGTGCCGCAGTCCTATTTTGCTACACTTGAAGCCTCACTCCGCGAGCTGCTGTAGGCTGGAGCGCCCCGCATATCCCTTCAAAAGCTGACGCTTGGCTGGTTTGATGGGGGTATTGCCTTACCTGATATCCGCAAGTACTATTGGGCAGCACACCTCTCCGCCATCAACCAAGGCAAGTATTGTGCTGGAGGTGAACCTGGGTACGGGATGGACCGTTGGCTACTGCCGGGGGGGGGGGTATGAAAGAGCGCTCTACTCTAAACCGGGTAGGTTCCCGCTCACCGGGCCCACCAAACACTCTGTGCAATTCTGGCATGTGGTGCAAAAGAAGCTGGGTTGGGCGAATACCATTACATGTCCACTCCACTATGGGCCTCTGAGAGTTTGGGCGGCCTGCACTGCACGAAAGGGTTCCGTAGCTGGGACCTGATCGGGATCTCTCACTTCCGAGACTTGTGGGGCTCCAAAGGGGTTGTATCGTTCGAACACCTCCAGCGGACCTTTGAGCTTGCCCCTAGGGAATTTTATCGTTACTTGCAGGTTTGCCACTCCCTTCAATCCAACATTCCCCCTGGGACCCTTTCTCCAGCGTCCTCCCCCCTGGAGGTGAACCTGGGTACGGGATGGACCGTTGGCTACTGCCGGGGGGGGGGGGCTATGAAAGAGCGCTCTACTCTAAACCGGGTAGGTTCCCGCTCACCGGGCCCACCAAACACTCTGTGCAATTCTGGCACGTGGTGCAAAAGAAGCTGGGTTGGGCGAATACCATTACATGTCCACTCCACTATGGGCCTCTGAGAGTTTGGGCGGCCTGCACTGCACGAAAGGGTTCCGTAGCTGGGACCTGATCGGGATCTCTCACTTCCGAGACTTGTGGGGCTCCAAAGGGGTTGTATCATTCGAACACCTCCAGCGGACCTATGAGCTTGCCCCTAGGGAATTTTATCGTTACTTGCAGGTTCGCCACTCCCTTCAATCCAACATTCCCCCTGGGACCCTTTCTCCAGCGTCCTCCCCCCTGGAAGACAGATTACTAGACGGCCACATCCCCGACCACGGCAACTCCCTTACATATAAGAAGATTGTTAATAACTCCCCTGAGCTGCTGCACACTCTTAAAGGGAAATGGGAGGCGGACAGGTTGGAAATCGATGAAGAGGAATGGAATGGAGCATTGGCATCTCCTAGGGAGGTGGCTATATCGGTCAGACTCCACCTTATTCAACTTAAAATACTTCATCGAGTGTACATTTCAGGCACAAGGCTGCGACTTATGGGCCGTAGCTCTGACGGGCTTTGCTGGAGGGGATGCGGGGAGGCATGGTCGTTTTTCCATATTTTGTGGAAATGCCCTCTCATACAGCGATACTGGCGAAAAATATATCAGTGCATGCATGAGGTTTGGGGGGTGCGACTGCGAGTGGAGGCTAAACGTTGCCTGCTGAATATATGGGAGCCCACTGATCTGTCTACACGGGGTAGGACGTGGGCTACACTTGGATTTGTAATCGCAAAATGTAATGTAGCGAGACTATGGGGGGCTGGTGCGCCCCCAAAGATTGATCCATGGAAAAGAGACATGGATTGGTGCATGCTTCCGGAAAAGACAGTTTATGTGGCAAGGGGCTGCCCACAGAAACGGGCTGACATTTGGTCCAGCTGGAATGAGTATAGAGGACACATCTGCGAGCCCCCAGTGGCATCCAGGGTTGACGATCCACTCGGAATATTGCATAATTGATGTAATCCTGCTCACTGTAAAGTTTGTATCTGTTAATGCATGCGCTGAGCCTTGCTCTTATCTGGTACGAAAATGTGAAAAATGCTCAAACTGTGATGTACACCATTGTCTTTAATCTAAGGAGTTAATAAAAGTTTATTAAAAAAAAGTCATAACTTTGCTTCTACTTATTAATTTCTTGTAGTTTTGGTCGTGATTTACTAATAAAATTATTGTCTATTCATCTACCCCTGTGTGGAGTATTTTTGGGGTGTTTTCATTGTGTTACTGAGTGTGAATGTTGCACGAATACTTTACACATTGCCTCTTTAGATAAGCCTGACTGCTCTGTGCCAAGGTACCAGAAGGTGAGCACAACTTATCTTTTATTGTGTATCTACCTTACCCTGACTAGAGTGCTGTTTCCTGACTGTACAGGGTGCATACTCTGACAACCAGAAACCCCATTTCTAATATTTGTGTTCAGCGGTGAGGATAGGACTTCGACTGGACTACGGAAACACCCTTTATGCCGGAACCACAGCCAAACTACGGAAAAAACTCCAACGCATCCAGAACGCCTCAGCCAGACTCATCCTAGACATCCCCCGCCAAGCTCACATTTCCGGTCACCTGAAAGACCTCCACTGGCTCCCCGTCAACAAGAGAATAACGTTCCGTCTCCTCACCCACGCACACAAAGCCCTCTACGACCTAGGATCCGAATACCTCAACACGCGCCTGTCCTTCTACAGCCACACCCGCCAACTACGATCGTCCAACCAAGCCCTCGCCGCAATTCCAGGCATCCAAAGTTCCACCATGGGGGGAAGATCCTTCTCCTACCTAGCGGCCAGGACCTGGAATTCTCTCCCCACCCACCTCCGCCTTACACAGAACCACCTCTCCTTCAGAAAACAACTAAAAACCTGGATATTCGATAAGTAACGTACCCCCCCTCCCTCAAGCGCCTTGAGACCCTCTGGGTGAGTAGTGCGCTATACAAATTCTAAACTTGAACTTGAACTTCAATACCATAAAGTAACTCATTGTTCACTACAATGCTATTCTAAAATCAGATCAAACGCTTTCAATTCTCTCTAAATTGTTATCTTTGATGTTTACAAAAATCTTTCACATTGTCACCTTTGCGCTGATCAGAACCGACACATCACCGTTCGACGCGGCTGGCACCCAATGACATCTCTTTGATGGACTGTGCAGGACCACGGACTGTGCGACTCGACAGCGACTCATCGCCAGCATCGTAAAGAAGTTAATCGACAAAGTCTTTTGTGACTGCGTGCATCGGAAATGACTCATTGCTTGCATCCACATGATCGCCGCCTCGCTTCCTCTGCTCCTCGCATCAAGTCTACTACGCTGATGCTCTCTCCATCTAACATATTTTTTCAGTGGGATGTGCATGAGTCCTGTAGTCGGCATGCCCTCAATTGCGGTCAGCCTGACTTTGGATTTACCCCAGTCTAGCACAATGTCCCTGGTTGGCATTTTATGTCTTAAGCATTAGAATTTAATTTGATCTTTAAAAATTCATAACACCGGTTCTATTTATTGAATGTTTGTAATTTTGGTCTTTTGGTCTTGATTTACTCAAAAAGTATTGTCTATTTTTGTAACCATGTGTGGAGTATTTTTGTGGTGTTTCATTGTGTCACAGTGTGTGTGTCTGTGTGTTGTGTGTGTGTATTATAAAAATACTTTATACATTGCCTCTGTAGATAAGCCTGACTTCTCTGTTTTAGTGTGTATCTAGCTTACTCTGACTAGAGTGGTGGTTCCTGCTTGTACAGGGTGCATACTCTGACAGCCAGAAACCCCATTTCTAACAGTAATCCTACTTACTTTTTCAGCAGTTCCAGTGTACCCTACTGCAAGCAATCATATAGTGCCCCTTTCTGCCCAAATCCAAGATGGTGAAAACACGTCTCCCCTTGTGCAGAACCTGTGTGCACACCCCAGAGGTGGGAACACAGATCTTCACAAGGGGCGAAGACCTCTGTGGTCACTTCAAAACTTCAGTTCTGGGGCTCTCATCTGACATTTGCCTGTGACAGGGTTGGGCTCTTTGAAATTAATCAAATTCCTGGACACCTCCTCAACAAACAAGCCCCTTTACCACCTCATTAACAGGACCATCAGCTGGTAGGTAACAGTTGTATTGTATTGTATTGTAATTGCATTTACATAGCACTTACTACTCCTGAAGGGGCGCCAAATTGCTTTTTTGACGAGTAGCACACTACTCTGGAACCAAAAAAGAGTTAGCAGTGAATTAGAATAGGGAAACATGAAATTAATTTGAGCAGTGGACATCGTAGTCTGTTATTTGTATTGAAAAGGATAGTGGGGGCATAGAAGATGGAAGGGTTTGTATTTATATAGCGCTCATGTAAATGAGCCTTGTGAGGCTTTCAGAATGAGAAAGATAAGCTTCTTAAAGCACCTTTTCCAAACTATTTCTTACAAATCTGACTCCACCAATGAATTGGGTTTGCAATACATATTTTAAAATGATAAGACTTAAATTTGGAGGTGTTTCCTAACCTAACCCGTAATAACATTGTTCAATATATTATTTTATCCCCATGCTTTCCATTTCCTAAGCAACCCTGCTAGAGTGAAAATAGTTTTTGGGCCCTTTTCAGTTTAAGGGCATATTTAACATTAAACCTTCACATGTCCTACGTTTAAATGACATACACCTTGCTTAATGGGCAATAAGGCCTACTTAGGAGAGACATATACATATTTAAAAGGAATGGTTAGGCCTATCAAAAATGGGTAATATTCAGAGGTCAAATTAGCGGGTTTAAAACTGCAAAGTCAGGCTACGATGGTAGGCTTGCAGTCATGTTTGCACTCTCCCTGGAGTAGGGGACAGAATGAGTGCTGCAGTCCCCTAGTGACATTTAACTTACAGGCCTGTGTACACTTTGACATAGTCCCATACTAGGGACTTATAGGTAAGCTAAATATGTCAATTAGAAGTCAGAACACATGCCCTGGGTCTTGTTTGGCAGACTAAAAAAAATCCGCATCAGTCCAAAAAACGTAGGGTGATCATACAAAAGGAAGCATTTTCTTGCATACACCATAAATGTATTTTGGGAGAGGTTCTCCCCATTGCTCAACAATGCAGTGGTGTCACATTCATAGTATTTTAAATGTTTCCTTATTCTTTGCCTCTCCCTCTGCCCTGGAATGCAGCTAGGCTCAGATTCAGTCTGTTTATGTGTAGAGAGGACTATGACACTGCTCTCTACAAGTACACAAGTTCCCTAAGAGTTTACTATGTAAATAATGGGACAGATCCAAACATAGCCCCAGTGCGCTGAAAGAGGTAGAGGTTTGTGTTTTCCCTTTGTTTCCGGAGCACAAAGGGTTCATGTGGATTTGCAATCTCTCACAGTTTCTGAGGGGAAGAAACATCCCATTTTCTGACAGTTTGGTATTGTGACACAAGAACTCACTTGTAATAAACGACTGTACTTTTATAAATATCAAACTATCCTTGTAGCAAGAGAAGAAAACACAGTTTACACATGCATGCTCCCATATATTATATAATTAGGTAGCATTTGAAATTACTACTCTTACGTATAAATACAGGTTGAGGGCTGTAAATGGGCGTTCAATTTCTGATCAAAGACTTAAACACACATACAAGAGGGTAACTTGTAAATCAAGAACCAACTATTTCCTTCTTGATATGCAACTATGGCGGAATCTTGTTGACATGTGGGTAATAGAAAGATATGACAGTGACCAGAATTAACAAAAGTATTTGGGTTCCTTGAATTACCTCCAGAACTCAATCTATCCAACCCCATTACCCTTAGTAACAACAAATGGAGGATTAAATGGCCTTCAATTGGAAAATGCACTGATACTTTGGCACACATTTACACATTAGTTGCCACCTCAGTGTCACTATGGGTGTTAGAAGATCGGAGATACAACCCCCGGTGGAAATATTTTTAAATGTACTTAACAATATCAAAATGTATTTCTATCAAGATAGCATTGGAAATAAAGAAGTAAGGGACAGCAGGAATAAATGGTTTGATGAGACTTGCATTCAAGCTCGTAAATCCTTGATGGGGACGATCAAAGCTGGGCACAGAACACTGGTAGCTTTTAAAAGGAAAGAATAAAGGGAAGTCCAACAAGATTTACTAGCAGCAGCCCAAACTAACAATACTAAGGAACTTTGACATGTGATCAAGAATGTACAAAAAATCCAGTTGTGTAGGAAAATGTTCATATCCTTCCACAGATCTGGGGAGATCATTTCTCTAAACTATATGCGGGACGAAAAGAGAGTGGAGGAGTAACCTATGAGTATTTCGATTTAGAATCAGGTACAGTCCACCTTGCCTTCACTCTGAAAGAAACTTTAGAGGCAATAGCATCTCTTCAGTAAGGGAAAACCCCTGGCCTTGATAGAAATTCCAGGCGATCTCTACCGATCAGAATCAAAAGTATGGAGCGTACTTTTAAATTGTACCTTTAATGCCATATTAAAAGGCGCTGAAATCCCGAAAACATGGTTAGGCGCCAAAGTAGTGCCCATATTTAAAAAGGGGGACTAAAGTGATCGAGCAAATTACAGGCCTATCAACATCATTGATATTGCTCAGAAAATATTTTGCCGGCACTTGCTAGAGCGGATCCAGGTCTTTATTGAGAAAAGGGAATTTATTATCACCTTTGCAGGCAGGAGTTAGAGGCAAAACAAGCACTATAGATCAGTTGTTCCATTTTTAACTGATCCTTTGGAAATATGCTACAATAAAAAAGTTTCATTATATGTAGTGTTTGTAGACCTCCGCGCTACATTTGATTTAGTTCCTTGCGTAAATTTGTGGCCAGCACTTAGTAAATTATTATTAGATTGTATACAAATAACTTAAAGGGAGGCTTACTGATTGGATCAAGGTAAAAAGATGAGTGTGGCAAAGGCGTGTCCTTGGTCCTACTCTCTTTACCCTTTACATTAATAGTCTGATTGAATCACTCTTTAACTGTAGGGATGACCCACCGAGGCTTGCTGGGCAATTAGTGATCGCAATTTAATTTGCAGACGATATCCTGCTCATCTTTCAAACCCAGCTTGGGCTCAAATATTTAGTAGACCAGTTCAGGAAGGGATGTGATGATCTGGATTGGAAATACATTCTTTAATAACAAAATGTATGTTTTTTAATCATCTTAAGCTGTTTAATCATAGTATTAAGCTGGGCTGAACAGTATTAGAGGAGGTAAACTTATTTGATTATCTAGGGGTAAGGCTGGCAATCATGGTCCCCACAAATCGTCAAAAGCCAGATTTCGCTACAACACGTAGTGACAACCCTAGTTAAAAAATCAAGGAAGTCAACTTATAGACCGCTGACGCCTGTAATCCACGTCTATCAGGCACAGGGTTTAGGAGCTGTACTCAATGTTGAGGAGCTATACTAATGTGACTCTCACTGAAAAAAATGAAAACATGTTTATGAGATCAGTCTTGGAGCTCCCTAGAAATACCCCACTAATACCAATGCGATTGGACATGGGAATGAAAAATGTTGCTCATGTAATTGCCATCAGGCATCTAATGTTTTGGATTTGCAGTTGGTCGAATGATTCGCCACTCTCCATGAAGGAATCTATTTTAGATGTAGTATCATTAGATACCAGAGGGGATGTGCAGTGACTAAACTACATAAATGGATGGTTGGTCAAATTGGGCATGAGTGACTTGTGGCTCAATCCTGATAGTATTCAGAAAAGATCTTTAAATCTCCTCAGAAAGAGATATAGGAGATATTGGAGATACATGGACGATAATTGGTTATGTAATAGAACAGCAGGAACATTGACAAACATGTTTTTAAGTTTTAAGGATAATATGCAACAGGAAGAATTTTTTAGTTGCATTGAACCCCCACTTGCGAGATCCTTATACCTTAAATTTAGGTATAGTATCCTACCGATCAAAAGTCTCTGTAGTAAATGGAATGGCTCTAATGGTTTGCACAGTTGTCCTGTATGTGAGGGTACCTGAGACAGAAGCACATTTCTTATTCTTTTGCCCGAAGTATAAGCTTATTAAAAAACATGGCTGGTTCCGATATGTTGGTTCCTGGCTGCCAATCGATTAATTGAGATCACCAGGATTTTAAAAAGTGATTGTACAGAATTTTTTATTTTTGGATTGCCAAGATATTTTTTAGATACATGGAAATCAAGAAATAGGATATTGCTAAACCTGAACTGATCTAAAAACATATAAAGCACTTTATGCATTTGTTACTAGTAAAATATATACCAAGCTATAGATTAGAAATACCAATGAGTTTTTTTTGGGAATCAGGGCATTGAACCTATTGCTTAAAGATACATTCTATGTGAAAATGATGGTGAAGTCATGCTAATAAAATGTTAAAATCACAAGTCAAATTCACAGGATTTAAATATACTGTACGTGAATTGGATATAGGCAACTGTGAGTCTAATTTTATTCCAATGGATAATTTAAATTTTTGGCAGGTTTTAAACAGCAGTATTCTTTCAGTTAAAACAATATATTATAATTATATTGGAACTGAAAGAAGTTTTGCTTTTTGGTAGTTTTGTATAATTTTCCTCATTAATATAACTTATTTTAACTCTATTGTTAAACACTTGTCACTTTATCAAATTCAAAATTGGTGGTTATACAGTACAATCATGTAGTGATTTCTGGAACTATTTTTGAGATAACAATAACCTGTAGCCAATAACACAGATGTGTCACACACATGCTGTATTTTATAATACTATTTATTGTGATGATGGGGAGTTGGGGACATTCTTTTAAAATTATTTATATGTTATGTGTTTTATGATTATCTCTATGAAATATTGAATAGATACTACTACTACTACTAATTAATGATAGAGCTACTCATACGTATAATAAATGTCATGACAATAATAACATTATCATTATTACCACTTTTACTATGTTTACTTCTAATAATACATTTTAGACTATTTATATTTCACAGGCCAGTCACTGGATGGCAGCAGAGAGCTCAACATTGAATCTGGAATATTAGCAATTTGTGCATTATTACAAACTGCAGCCAAGAACAGTTACATATTTTAACCCTTGCATGCTGCCGTTGGCCAACGGCAGCACTACCTCGCTAGTGCTGCCATCGGCCAGCGGCCGACGCGGCCCCGCCCACCAGTTAGAACGCCCGCAATGCGCCGAAATAACGGCCGCATTTGAGGCGTTAAATGGGACATGAATATGAGTGCTGATGGAAACTAGTGAGTGGTTGGGCTTATGGAGACCTGTGTATCAATATATAATAACGGAATGTATTATTAGCTATTTACTGAAATATTGCATGGATAGGCACAGCCTTATGGAGGCAATCTGCACCAATACTTTCAAAGGGCTGATAAGGTAATTGGGGTCAGGTGAATCAGGTGAATCTCAAAGGGTGGGAGCCCTAGAAAAATAAAGAAAACCTTCCTAGGACAATATTCAGAGTCAAAACCGTAAATGTTTATTCAAAATTATGAATCATTAGAGTAAGCAAAAAAAGTTTAAATCAATCATTCATTAGCGACAGGTTTAACATAAAGTCGACCTCTAGAATAAAAAAATATTTGAAGTAAAGCATCAAATAGCAAACTAACTTAGGACCTTATTTTAGATATTGGTAAGCTGGACAGCTGACTGCTATTGCGATGGTCAGGAGACCTTCCGACAAGCAGTCGGTGGTCCGATCAGCGCATTACGATGTGACGGTCAGACTGGCAGTCCCAAAGTGCTCTTTTACACAGTTGCTTGTGCTGCGACCCAGGGAAATGGCCACAGCACAAGCCGCTATGTAAAGGAGCACTTCCGCACCTCCATGCACTGTGTGCCTTGCACCATGTGGCATGCATGACATGGTGCATGCCACACTGTGCACAAAAGTGCTGTAGGTATGTTGATTAGGCTCTCCTATGAGCTAAACATACTCGCCACAGTGACACTGCAACACTGCCAGCCCTGGATTCAACCTGGAATCCGGTGGGCGGGTTCACCGTGGGCTTGGCAGCCTCCCTGGGACAACTGAGGTGGCGGTCCTACAGGAAGACCGCCAACTCGTAAGTCTGGACCTAAGTCACATGGGTTTTACCTAGAACCAAGAAAGTGGGTCAGTAGAAAATGTGGATTGGAAATGTACTAAATATTATTCTAATGCATGCTATGGGAGAGCCACTACAAAAGATGATATGGTAATTCTTGTAAGAAAGCACAGCCACCCCCTGAATATGACAGAAATAGAAGTAAGGGAGGTATTGCAGGATATAAGAGAGGCATGCACTAGCTTTCAGAAACTCACAACCAAAATCCTAAAAGATATTCTTTCTAAAGTCCCTGGGCACATCACAGGGCAACTACCACCTATACCCACTTAAAACGTTGAATTTCATAAACTAAAAAAGCCACCAGAGATACTCCTCCTGCCCTAGGAGATACCAAGACATAGAAATAACTGAACATTGAACAATGACACATAATGAGGTGCCTTTCCTATTATATGACAACTTAAACAATACAAAATAAATCCTAATATTCTCTACAGCACATAACTTACTAAAACTAAGCCATTGTCAACCTGGATGATGGATGTGACCTTCAAAATGTGCCCTAAGCCATTCACTCAGGTATACACCATACATGGTGAATATCAAAACAAAAACATGCCTTTTATATATGCCTTACTTCCAAATAAACAAAACAGCACTGACTACGAACAACAGTATTAAGCTGGGCTGAACAGTATTAGAGGAGGTAAAATTATTTGATTATCTAGGGGTAAGGCTGACAATCATGGTCCCCACAAATAAAAGATTTTGCTACAACACCTAGCGACAACCCCAGTTAAAAAATCAAGGAAGTCAACTCATAGACCGCTGACGCCAGTAATCCACGTCTATCAGGCACAGGGTTTAGGAGCTGTACTCAATGTTGAGGTGCTATACTAATGTGACTCTCACGGAAAAAAATGAAAACATGTTTATGAGATCAGTCTTGGAGCCCCCCAGAAATACCCCACCAATACCAATGCGATCATCTCATCACTTTCATATTTACAGAGTCGCCGTGATCTTACTTTGCCCAGAATGGGCTCGATTTGAAGCAGTGCTTGCTCAATATACTTCAATTCACATTATTGCATTCTGATGTTACATACAATAATCGCTATTGTAGGGGCAAAACTAACTCAAAATATATCCCTGTATGGGCGTTTCTCAACGTTGCTGAAAGATGTAAAGCAAATTTTTAAAACAAATTAATGGTTCATCACAATTCATTATTATAAAAGGCATTTTCTGATTCCTGTAGCCATAGTATCAGATGATCAATTGTCTGAAGGTGGTACATATCTCTATACTGATCTATCTTCCTGCGTGATATATTCCTTTATATTGTCGCTATCACTTGTTCTTATTGGATTAACCTATGTGAACCCACATTTCTTCCTCATTATTGAGCCCCATCGGCATTTTGGTTTGTAGCTTAATAATGTACTTTGATTCTAATGTACAAAGTTTTCTCACTTGATCACCTCCCTTCTCAGATATGATAACTTGATCTAAGCAGAAGAATGTGAGGAGGTTACTATTGCTGCCGTGTTTTGTCTTAAAGTGACAGGCCACAAGATAGCTTTGGTCCCTATTATTGATTGCCCAGAGATGTTCTAGGACTCTCTTTTTAGTTGGATGAATAGTACTTCCCTCGTACTGTTTCCCACAGGGACACACTAAGCAGTACACTGTGTAATCTGAATTACAATTCAAAAGTTTAGAAATAGGGGTTCTCACTTTCTTTCCTGGTATCAGAAAATCCTTTACTTTATGGCTGTTTCTACATGCCTTGCATTTCATGCATGGGTAGAATCCCTTTATAGGTACTGATTTCTTTTTCTGGGATTCATAATGGCTTTTCTTCAAATGATCTTTTAGCTGGTGGACCTGCGTGTTTTTAGGCAGAATTATACATTCAAAACTTGAACAACAATGATGTCAATCTACACTTAAGTGGTACCATCAGTAATAAAAAGGTTGATTTTTTGGACTTAAAAGTTTTCATTTAGGATGGCAAAATTTGTACATCTCTTTTCTGTAAAGTGACTGCAGGGAACTCTACCTTAGAAGCTAGTAGTTGTCATCCGAAACCTCTCAAAAGCAGCATCCCATACGGGGAGTTACTGCGTTTAAAGAGGAATTGCACACTAGAAACAGATTTTGAAAGTGCAGCACAAGAATCTATGATGAGATTCAGACTAAGGGGGTACTCGGACGAGACTTTACAACAAGCCTATGATAAAGTCCATCAGATTCCAAGACAAAGCCTATTTAAAGAACTGAGTAGGGCCAGCAGAAAAGAGGAGCATACCCCTCGCTTTATCACAACCTTTTTCTAAAGATTCACAATTGATCCATCAAACTATTGTTCGTAATTGGAATATTTTAAAAACAGATGGTGTAATTGGAAAAGATCTGTCGTGCCACCCGAAAATCACCTACAGAAGAAATATATCACTGAAAGATACTCTGATACATAGTCATTTTGACTCTGTGCCTAGGACACCGAGACTTGGGAACCTGACAGGGTTTTCCCCATGTCAAAATTGCAAAGCCTGTAAAGCTAGTCCTAAGGTCACTACCTATGAGATACCAGGAACATCCAGAACTAGACGCATTAACAAATTTCTAACCTGTACCAGTCCATTCTGTGTATATTGTCTAGAGTGTCCATTTAAATTGTATTACATCGGCAGTACAATTCATCTGGTAAAGAAAAGAATATTAGAACACGCAAGAGCGATTCAACATAATGACCCGAACTACCCCGTTGCAAGACACTTTGCCCTAGAGCATAAAGTGGCTGCAATCTCTTGAAGTTCTTTTGTCTAGATCAAGTCCCTATAAAAGATCAGGGTGGCATCAGAGAGTTGCAATTGCAGAGATTGGAATCGAGATTTATTATAGATCTTCAAACTAAGACTCCACGAGGGCGGAATACTGAGTAGGAATTGGCCATTCATTTAGGTCAATAAGTTGACAACACAATGTTTTTTCACTGGGCCTCACTCTCACTGGATGCCATGATAGTTATGCAATAATGTATATAGATGATCTGCACTGTGATACCTTGCAACTGTTAAAATTTGAAAAAATGTATTTAGATTGATCTCAATTAAGTATAGCACCATGAAGTTTAGAATTGTTGATTAACGAATGATTTATTTTGCAATCATGTTTGGCCAAAAATGCCCATCCAGGGCTTAATAACTTTTTGTTTCCTAATAAGGTCGTTATAAAGGAGTTGTAGATAAAGGAAATTTGCGAAAGTACACTCCAAGATGGCCGCTGTTAAAATTTCATGAATTACAGTCCTTCTTTTATGTTGATTTACTAGAGGATGCAACATCATTTTGAATCTATTGTGCAACTTTATTTAATCAAGTGTTAATACATTGTGCAATTAACAGTGGAAAAAGGCGCGATGCCGAAACGCATGCTGTGTTCTGTTTGAAACGATAAATAAATCGTGAGAATACTGAGCCACAGAGTGAGGTCCATTCTTTTACCGCTGTAAGAGAAAATCGAGCGAAGATATATAAATATATATATATATATATATATATATGTATATCTATATATATATATATATATATATATCAATAACAAACAGCCCTTCAGCTTTGAGAAAAGCACACGACTTGATTCTGCGCCCTCCGGCATAAATGATGGCACATCAGATGATTTCCTTTCTTTTATTTAATTGGCCTACGCGTTTCAGGGCAGTCACGCCCCTTCTTCCTGGGCAGCTTGGAATGTCACTGATATTTACAACAAGTTTTTGCCGGTTTCAATTACCCAAATGTCTCTTCTCCAACTCCTCCCATCACGTGTGGCAGCAATGTACTTTGGGACATGTGGTTCCGATGTTGTAGATTCCTAGCATGATGGCTTTAAATAAGTTCAGTTAAAGTTCCATTATTTTCCAGCATTTAAAATCCTAAGTGGATATGGAATTCTCAGACGTTCCACTTTCATTAACTGCAGAGCGAAGTGCCGATTTAGTGAAGATTAGTTCTTCCCCCGGCCTCTCTGTGGTTTGCGAGATGGTGCCTCTTCTCCACAGTAAGGACCAGCCGTGTCAGTCTATCAATAACAAACAGCCCTTCAGCTTTGAGAAAAGCACACAACTTGACTCTGCGCCCTCCGGCATAAATGATGACACATCTGAAGGTTTCCTTTCTTTTATTTCTTTAGCCTACGCGTTTCAGGGCAGTCACGCCCCTTCTTCCTGGGCAGCTTGGAATGTCACTGATATTTACAACAAGTTTTTGCCGGTTTCAATTACCCACATGTCTCTGCTCCAACTCCTCCCATCACGTGTGGCAGCAATGTACTTTGGGACATGTGGTTCCGATGTTGTAGATTCCTGGCATGATGGCTTTAAATAAGTTCAGTTAAAGTTCCATTATTTTCCAGCATTTAAAATCCTACGTGGATATGGAATTCTCAGACGTGCCACTTTCATTAACTGCAGAGTGAAGTGCCGATTTAGTGAAGATTAGTTCTTCCCCCGGCCTCTCTGTGGTTTGCGAGATGGTGCCTCTTCTCCACGGCAAGGACCAGCCGTGTCAGTCTATCAATAACAAACAGCCCTTCAGCTTTGAGAAAAGCACACGACTTGACTCTGCGCCCTCCGGCATAAATGATGGCACATCAGATGATTTCCTTTCTTTTATGTAATTGGCCTACGCGTTTCAGGGCAGTCACGCCCCTTCTTTCTGGGCAGCTTGGAACGTCACTGATATTTACAACAAGTTTTTGCCGGTTTCAATTACCCACATGTCTCTGCTCCAACTCCTCCCATCACGTGTGGCAGCAATGTACTTTGGGACATGTGGTTCCGATGTTGTAGATTCCTGGCATGATGGCTTTAAATAAGTTCAGTTAAAGTTCCACTATTTTCCAGCATTTAAAATCCTAAGTGGATATGGAATTCTCAGACGTGCCTCTTTCATTAACTGCAGAGCGAAGTGCCGATTTAGTGAAGATCAGTTCTTCCCCCGGCCTCTCTGTGGTTTGCGAGATGGTGCCTCTTCTCCACGGGAAGGACCAGCCGTGTCAGTCTATCAATAACAAACAGCCCTTCAGCTTTGAGAAAAGCACACAACTTGACTCTGCGCCCTCCCGCATAAATGATGGCACATCAGATGATTTCCTTTCTTTTATTTAATTGGCCTACGCGTTTCAGGGCGGTCACGCCCCTTCTTCCTGGGCAGCTTGGAACGTCACTGATATTTACAGCAAGTTTTTGCCGGTTTCAATTACCCACATGTCTCTGCTCCAACTCCTCTCATCACGTGTGGCAGCAATGTACTTTGGGACATGTGGTTCCGATGTTGTAGATTCCTGGCATGATGGCTTTAAATAAGTTCAGTTAAAGTTCCATTATTTTCCAGCATTTAAAATCCTAAGTGGATATGGAATTCTCAGATGTGCCCTCATTTTTCATTCTGCAGCACTAATCATACTTTCTATGGCAAAATATACCCCCTCATGTTGTTTCTTTTTAAATTAAATGTTTTAAGAGTTACCACTTTATTCCAATCAAGATGGCTTCAGGTGTGCCATACCTTTGTAATAAGTAGGACTGTTAGCGCTCTAGTTGTTCTTTAGAACACTCTAGGAGGCTGCAGTAGAACACAAAGGAATCAACTGACAGTCTCTGTCCTTGTTGGATGTACATGTTTTACTGAGAATGTCAGACTTCATTTTCACATGACTGAGAAAGATAATGTGAATTTACAGAAAATATGCTTTCAGTTTAGCTTATAGATCCCCTTCCAAACCACTGTGGGAAAATCATGAGATATTAGTTTTCTTTTAAACAATATTCATGATATCACAGCAGAAGGTTTTTTCACATGGTAAAATCACCTTAGAACCCACCACAATTCCTAAAACGAGTATGGTACCATCAACAAATGATTTATAATGTAACTAAAGTCCTAAAACCCTCTATTAACTACAATGCTTTTTAATGAGGTGCTATCATGTATATTGGTCCCAAGATGGCTGCCAACACTTCTTGGATGAAGTGCTGACAGCCAATCAGATCAGATGTGTGGTTAGGCTCCGCCCAGATATATATCTTTTTTTGAACCTAAATTACTCAAAATCCACTGGAGCACATATATTGAGACCTAGCAAAGGCACATCGGGCTAACAGTCCCTACAATTTTGCCAAGTTTCGTGCAAATCTATTCAGCCGTTCGAGCTAAAAGTGAGGCCAACCGCCCTATGGAAATTAACATGGGAAAAATGCGTTTTGGGACCCCCCTTTTTCCTCGGCCCCCCCTTGATGAAACCCCCCCAAATTGTCGGGGGCTGCTCAGAAACAAAATGTTCCATTTTCCTGAAAATTTCAGCCAATTCCGTCCACAAACGCCAAAGTTATTAGACATAGAATTTTCAAAAATCCCATAGAGAAAAAATCCTAACTATATATACCTACTGGCGACCGCCAGTAGGTAATATATACATATATATATATATATATTACCTACTCACGGTCGCCAGTAGGTAGTTATAGTTAGGACCTATTATCCATAGGAAAATCGTAACATCGTTTTCCCAATAACTTTGGCGCCGGTTGACAAATCTTTACGAAATTTTCAAAACAAGTGGAGCGCTCCGGTCAGCTCCTATCTTAAAAGTTTCGGGCGCTTTGGCAAGCTGGGGCCGAGAAAAAAGGGGGGTCCTAAACCGTGTTTTCTTCATGTTAATTCCCAGAGGAAACTTTAGACACGGCTACAGCTCGAACTGCCGAACGGAATTACACAATTTTGGCAAAAAGGTAGCCCTTGGTTCAGAAAGAACTCTTTTTGTTAAGTGGTGTAAATCCATTCAGTAGTTCCTGAGAAATATGAAAAAGAAAAAATATCGATATGTGGGCGGAGCCTAACCACACAAGTCATCGTGAGATCTGATTGGCTGTCAGCACTTCATCCTGCAATTGTTTGCAGCCATCTTGGGACCAATATACATGATAGTACCCCATTGAAATGCATTGTAGTATATCGAAGATTTTGAGGTTTACCAAAAGGAGAACTATAAAGGGTGATAACAGACTTTAGTTACATTAGAATTCATTTGTTGATGGTACCATATTAATTTCAGGAATTGTTGTGTGTTTTAAGGTGATTTCACCCTGTGACAAACCTTCTACTGGAATATCATGATTAATTTTTGAGAGAAAACTATTATCACATGCTTGTCCCATAGAGTTTTGAAAGGTGCTACAGAAGCTAAAATGAGAGCATATTTTCTGTAAATTCACATTATCTTTCTCAGTCATGTGAGAATGAAGTCTGACATTCTCAGTAAAACATGTACATCCAACAAGGGCAGAGACTGTCACTTGATTCCTTTGTGTTCCACTGCAGCTTCCCAGAGTGTTTAAAAGAACAACTAGAGCGCTAATAGCCTTACTTATAACAAAAGTATGGCACACCTGAAGCCATCTTGATTGGAATAAGCTGGTACCACTTAAAACATTTATTTTAAAAAGGAACAAAATGATGGGGTTCATTTTGTCATGGAAATTATGGTTAGTGCTGTAGAAAGAAAAATTAGGACATGTTTCAAATGTGATCTCAAATAGCTTCCTGTTATATTTCAACAGGAGCAGCCTGTCAGTTGATGCCTTTGTGTTCAACTGCAGCTTCCCAGAGTGTTCTAAAGAACAACTAGAGAGCTAACAGTCTTACCTATGACAAAATTAAGGCATCCCTGAAGGCATCTTGATTGGAATAAACTGGTAACACTTAAAACATTTAATTTAAAAAGCAATAAAATGAGGCGGTTCATTTTGCCATAGAAATTATTGTTAGTGCTGCAGATAGAACATTTAGGGCCTGTTTTAAGTGAGATCTCAAATCCTCCTCTATTTCATTAGAAAAGTTTGACATGCAGACTGAAACAATCCCATTCAATAATACCAGCAGTAGACTTCCAGTTAACTCCTGGTGAGCAGCAGCTTTACTACAGTGATCTAATGTACAACTAGAGTGCTAACATTCTGAATGTATGGCAAATGTGTGACACATCTGAATGCCTTCTTGATAGAATCAAAAAAAAAAAACCTGAAAGCATTTCTTACTGAGGAGACTGCAGTAAATGAGGAAATTAGGAAACTTCATAACAAATAATCTCCCAAGATGGACACCAGACAAAAAAGAGCCCAAATGTAGCACAAATATCAACCAGATGCAGCCCACATATAGCCCAATGACAGAAGTTTGCAAAACACTTTCTATTTTTCGTTTTTCAGCAGTTTTATATAGTGCAGACTGGTCAAGTATTGGAGAGTTACATCTTACTTGGGCCCCTTATTGCATATTTTGCACAAAGTACATGAGATTGATCTTGCGAAACATTGAACTTTACAATTCAGTTAACCTGAAGTTGTTCTGACCCGGGCTTTGTAACACCCGTTTTTACCTACTGATTTGAATTAATTCTCACTGTATTGTATTAGGAAAGAGGATTTACTGTTTTTATGTACACCTTTATGATCTTTGTTTCTAAATCAGATCGCATAAAGTTTAATGAATTCTATGGCAGGACGGAGGCGAGGATTATGCATATCTATCCTCACTTTATTTGAATAGCAGTTCAAACAAAACGCAACACAACAATCATTAAACAAAAGACTACACAACCCATCAACCATTAGGGGGGTAGTCCCCAAGGCAACTATAGTCCAATCATATCACAGTCCATCGTATATAATATCGTGACATCCCTTCCGCTTCCTCTTTCTTCACTGCTCGTCAGTTAAGTGCATTCCTTACATTCTTGGCTTAATCTGACGTTGTTGCTGTTTGTATAGCGGCTTCTTGTGCAAGTTATTAGCATTATTACCTTGGGATTGTTTCATATTCCCTGCGCAGCAGGCTCTTGCCTGAGCATGTTCTCCCCCTCGCAGTTTCTCCCACTGTGCGCTCTGCATGCTTTGAGATCCTGTGAGGTGCATCTGGTCCGAGCGAGGCAGCTCCGTCGAAAGCTCCCGCTGGTCTTTACGTGCGTTTGAGAATCTGGTCACTCCTTTAGTGTCTGCTTGATTTCTGACCAACCCTCGCCTAATTTTGACACTGCTACGTGATGATTTCCCCACATGGCCACGTTAGTGACCAGCGTTACCTGGTGGTTGTAATTGGTATGCACCTAGTCTATTCATATAACAGCTTTGGGGAAAGCCTAGCTGTTGGAGCACCGGCATGGGGGCTGCCTTAAGCATTTTAAGTGCAAAAACGGAGTCTGGTCCTGGGACGGGGGGCAGCTGGACCAATTATTGCAAGTGAACAGAAAAAATTGCTGGCCCTCCCACTAGTTTAGTCTCTCTTTGCTTTGAGACTACAGATACAAACCGAGTCAATTTGTTTGTATGGGTAATTTTATTTAACCCTTTTATTATTTCTTTTGATCAGATTTATCTTTTTCATAGGCCAGAAGAACACTTTATATACACCTATACACAATACAAAAGACATTTATACATATTTACAACTACTGTACAAATAACACATATACAATGAATCAAACGGTTTATCCACAAACTTCTTTTGTAAAAAATATAGCAATCCTCTATCCACAAATAATTAATCTTTGTGAGATAATTGAACCACTAATGAACCCATAAGGTAAGAAAAAAGGCAACAGAAACTGAGTTCAATTCACAAACAATTCCAACGACATGAATGCACCCATCAAGGGCAGATATTTTGTAGTGTCTGTTTGCCGTTTTGCCGACGCGTAATTTATCACAGATTCTCCTCAGGGCTCTGTCATTGTATTCAATCTTTGTGAAAAATGCGGAGGGCTCCCGTGGTCCAAATGTTCATCGTAAAGGCATGCGTGGTAAATGACCATGCGTTCTAAAAAAATGCGTAGTGATGCATGCGTTGTACAACGCATGCGTGGTAATGCATGCGTTGTAATGGTATTGCGAAGTAAAAAAAACATTGTAACGTCTGTTTACCAATCTTCAGTGAGACATTTATTTGATTAATTAGGAGGAAGGAATGTGTTTTTGTTACAGAAAAGTGCATTCCCAGCTTTTGTATTGTGAAAGTGTCCGCGTGGCCTGCTTTCACTTCCGGTGAGAGAGTGGAAGAGTCTGTTTGGATCTAAAGGAGTTCTGTTGTTGAACGCGGCCGGCGGTACACTTCATCAGAAAACATAGCTAATGGAAAGCGTCCTCCCTGAAGTGTGGATCAGTGCCAAGAGAGGTTAACGACCATACCGCGTGACCCATGTGCCGTCACCAGGGTACGGGAGGCAGAAGCGGCATTGCAGGTCCTCTTGCAGACCGTTGTAGCACGAATACTACATTTTGGTACTAGGGCATTTTAACTTTGTTGTTCCTGCCAGATACAAGGAGAAGATACTGTATTATTCAGTGCCCTCGTTACCTTTTTTGTCGGTTGTTGTGCTTGTCCCTTCGCTGCCACGCCGGTGAACACGACAGGGCACCCCACCTTGTGTGCCATCTGCAGGGCCTCTGCCCTCGGATCACTGGTTTCGGTTTCTGGAGTGGCAACACAAACAGTTGCTCCCAAAGGGCTAGCCTGAACACTTAGGTGAATATCCCCTTCACCAGCATTCCACGGAAATTCTTTCCTAGCTCTCCCATGTTGACAAGGACCTCATAATAGCACGGCTCCACTTGCGACACCGTATGACATCTTTGTAGCCATAAGAGGGCCTCGTTGGCGTGCTGACGTCAGTTCCACCCATTTTTTCTGTGCCACCGAGGCAAACAGGTGGACTGAGACATTTTCACATGTATACGTAGTATAATAAATATATAGAGATATATATTCACTGAAAAAACCATAGGTTTCAGGCACATTATAGTTAGAAATTAGCATTTAAAAATCCTTAGAAATTCACTGAAAAAACCATAGGTTTCAGGGGCATTATAGTTAGTTGGACATTTCACTGGTACAAAACCATGAGATGTGATCATTGAAATGTCAACGGTGAATGATGTAAAATGTGACATCTTCAGCAGTGCATTGCGGGTGCGCGAGTTATAGTTAGCAGAACTAACTATAACGGAGGAATTTCTATGGTTTTGTAAATATGAAATGTCCAGCTAACCATAATACCCCTGAAGCCTATGTTTTTTCTGTGAATATATATATATATATCCTACTGGCGGTTGCCAGTAGGTAGTTATAGTTAGGACCTAGTTTCCATTGGAAATCCGCAACATTCTATTGGGAATAACTTTGGCACCGGTTGTTGAATCTTCGTGAATTTCTCAAAGAAGATGGCCCGCTCCGCTCTTCTCCGCTCCTTCGCTGAAAGTTTTGGCTGGATTCGTCAAGTGGAGGCTGAGAAAAAAGAGGGGTCCCAAAACGTGTTTTACCTGTGTTATTTTCCATAGGACGATTAGACACGGCATTAGAAGAAATTTGGCAAAATGGTAGAGTCTGATTCGCAGATCACCCTTTTGCTTAAATGGTGTAAGTACTTCCCGTAGAAGGAAAAAAATATATACATCTATCACGGTGCGCGAATAGGTTGTGCACGAGCTGAATTCTGATTTGTTGTTCGACGTCTGTCAACATTCTAATCGGTGAAAACCAGAAAGTGTTGGATGCCATTTTGTGTCCGAGGCATAAGAGAGCCAAAAACAAAAGTGGAAAATGTGAAAAGGGGCAGGGTAGAGACTTTCTTACCACCTAGGCCTTCTCAGGGGGTCCCTGAAGGACCCCGAAGTCCAAAATTTGATTATTGTTTTTTAAACAATTGAGAGATGCACGCACGATGCACGCACCCTCGAGGCAGAAGAGAGCTCAAAACAAAAGTGGAAAACGTCAAAAGGGGCAGGGTAGAGACTTCCTGACCACCTAGGCCTTCTCAGGGGGTCCCTGAAGGACCCCGAAGTCCAAAATTTGATTATTGTTTTTTAAACAATTGCGAGATGCACGCACGATGCACGCACCCTCGAGGCAGAAGAGAGCTCAAAACATAAGTGGAAAACGTGAAAAGGGGGCAGAGTAAAGACTTCCTGACCACCTAGGCCTTCTCAGGGGGTCCCTGAAGGACCCCGAAGGCCCAAAATTATTATTATTTTTTTTAAACAATCGCGAGGTGTGCGCTCGGTGCACACACCCTCGAGGCAGAAGAGTGCTCAAAACTAAAGTGGAGAACGTGAAAAGGGGGCAGGGTAGAGACTCCCTGACCCCCTAGGTCTTCTCAGAGGGTCCCTGAAGGACCCCGAAGGGCAAAACATTTTTTTTTTAAACCGCGAGGTGCGCGCACGGTGAGGTGCGCGCACGTCGGCTAAAAAAAGACAAACAAAATACAGTTAAACAACAAGTTTGAGTGTTTATATGTTGGTTGGCTCTAAAAAGAGCTGTTGTGTTCATTGAGTGTTTTTTGTACCTACAAGTAAGAACCGATGCAGAGTCTAAAGTTACAGAGGAAGACTCTGTTCCCTCATCTGTGAAATGTACTCCGTCTCCTCTACAAATGCCTTGCATGTTGTAACGCAAGTTGTTGTGGTATATAGAACCCATACCATAGTCTCTGAGGAAAGCAGAAACAGACTTATTCACATGTTTCCTTGCTTTCTCAATCTGTGGACAATATTGGTTGGACCAGTTCCATTTTTGCCTTTGGCATATATTAGAATATACAAAGGCAGTTTGTGGAAAAAGTGACATCAATTGCCCAAAGGTGTCCTTTAAAATCATTTCCAGACCTACCCAAGTCAAAGTGCCTAGGTCATTGCCACCACAGTGCAGAATTATGAGGTCAGGGTGTGTGAGATGCAAAAAGGATTTTACCAATGGCATCAAATGGTGACATCTCAATCCTCTCTGGCCAATCCACATAATATCCACATTTGGAAAATCAAGGTTGAGAAAGCATCTATATGCTGCATACCTTTCACTCCAGAAAATATAGCTATGTCCTACAATCCACACTGTCAGCATCTTGAAGGGAGATCTGGTTGTACTCAGATGGGCTCTGGAAATGAAATGGCAGTTTGAAAAGTAGGAGTTTAGAAAAAATGTGGATGAGATTCAGTGCACTTGAAAAAAATGAAATGATTGGTGGTTTCTGAGAATTCAACATTGAAAACTAGGGTGCATGCAACTGTTTTTAAAAGGAGAAATGCTAATGGTTGAGAAAAAGTCATTGAAAGGTGCATTGCACAGGATAAGCTGGTATGTTGAGAAGTCAAACACCCTTGCTGGTTTGGTTTGCAACATTTGGTGATGAACTTTTCACCTGTGTGTTCAGTTAGGTGTTCTATGGAGTGTTACAATGGTAACAGGCAGAGAGAGCTGTAGGGGAAGGTTGAACATGTGTGAGTTTAAAAGTGTAGAAATGTAGAACCAATTAAAATGTTAGTTTGGTTTTGAATTTGTGTGGGAAGATTTTTAATTGGTTATCTACAAGAATATGTGTGTAAATGAGAGGGAAGCTATGTAATTCTATGTTTCCAGTGACTGGTGCACAATTGAGAGATTCTGCTTAAGAAAATCTGGTGCGTGATTATCACTGTTCTAAATCTACAAAAGCATTTTTTAAGGTGAGTTGTTAATTTGTAAGGGGATCTATTTTGTGCAGTTTAAGTTCCTAAGAAAAATGTGTTCTAATGTGGAAGCAGGAGTTTATTTGCATAGAGTGTAATTCTGAATGTGCCTGCTTTGGGAAAAACATTGTGATAGTTGCATTTGGTATGTTAATGTGTTTGAGGAGATATTTTTTTATGTCAGTGAAATCTCATTTCTATATTCTCAGTCCCACCTTGAGCCTCTACACTGCCTGAGCACCACTGCACTGTCCTAAAACCTGAGACAGAACTCCCATGAAGACTCTCTTTCACTGTAGTAATCATTTTACTGAATTGCAAGGCATACTGTCATGTGTCTAAGATCACAGTGTGAGTCAGACTTCGTTTCACAAAATGGTGACTGATTAATTTTCTTAGTTCATGTGTTTAAAAATATGGCAATGCATGTAGTCATGGCGTGAGTCAGGCCTGTGTATGCTCTAGAAATTGCATACCAACTCTATCTGTACCATGTAGTAATCATGTCAGTGAATTCTCATTTCTACATTCTCAGTACCACCTTCAGCCCCTACACTGCCTGAACACCACTGCACTGTCCTAAAACCTGAAACAGAACTCCCAGGAAGACTCTCTTTCACTGTAGTAATCATTTTACGGAATTGCAAGGCATACTGTCATGTGTCTAAGATCACAGTGTGAGTCAGACTTCATTTCACAAAATGGTGGCTGATTCATGTGCTTAGTTGATGTGTTTAAAAATATGGCAATGCATGTAGTCATGGTGTGAGTCAGGCCTGTGTGTGCTGTAGAAATTGCATACCAACTCTCTCTGTAGCATGTCAGTGAATTCTCATTTCTAAATTCTCAGTCACACCTTGAGCCCCTACACTGCCTGAACACCACTGCACTGTCCTAAAACCTGAAACAGAACTCCCAGGAAGACTCTCTTTCACTTTAGTAATCAGTTTACGTAATTGCGAGGCATACTGTCATGTGTCTAAGATCACAGTGTGAGTCAGACTTCATTTCACAAAATGGTGGCTGATTCATGTGCTTAGTTGATGTGTTCGAAAATATGGCAATGCATGTAGTCATGGAGTGAGGCAGGCCTGTGTGTGCTGTAGAAATTGCATACCAACTCTCTCTGTAGCATGTAGTAATCATGTCAGTGAATTCTCATTTCTACATTCTCAGTCCCACCTTGAGCCCCTACACTGCCTGAACACCACTGCACTGTCCTAAAACCTGTGACAAAACTCCCAGGAAGACTCTCTGTCAATGTTGTAATCATGTTACTGAATTGCAAGGCATACTGTCATGTGTCTAAGATCACAGTGTGAGTCAGACTTCATTTCACAAAATGGTGGCTGATTAATTTGCTTAGTTGATGTGTTTAAAAATATGGCAATGCATGTAGTCATGGTGTGAGTCAGGCCTTTGTGTGCTGTAGAAATTGCATACCAACTCTCTCTGTAGCATGTAGAAATCATGTCAGTGAATTCTCATTTCTAAATTCTCAGTCCCACCTTGAGCCCCTACACTGCCTGAACACCACTGCACTGTCCTAAAGACTGAAACAGAACTCCCAGGAAGACTCTTTCACTGTAGTAATCATTTTACTGAGAGGAAGCAAGATGGCGGCCGCTACTGCAGGAGCTACGTGGCGTCCTACCTGAACCTGGACCAGGCTCATGGTCTACGCGGGACGGCTTGCTGTTTCGCTGCCCTGTTCTGGCGAAATGTATCCGCTCCCTCTGTTGGGTGTGCCAGTTTGCGCGGCGTTCCTGTGGAAAGAGGCTTTCCCTCGGCTGAGCTCCGCTGAGACGGGAGCTGCGGAGTCAGAGGCTGCGGGGGAGCAGGAGAGCGGGAGAACGAGGTGTGCCGAGAGGCTGGAGGCTGGAGGCGCAGGGTGGCTGAACCGTTGGTCTGCAGTTTGGAAGCACGGCAGGTCCGCCGAGGAAGAAAAAAGTATTACGAGTTGAAACATTGTTGCAACTCCATACGCGTTTGTATCAAATCGACAGCTGAACAGGTTCGCATTTATTTTCTTCTTTCCTCTGGCAAGTCGGCTGAAAAAAAAAAGATTAGGAGCTGAAATACATTGCTGAAAATCTTGTTGAGAGTACACACGCGCTTGGCTTAAAGTGCTACATTAGCAGGTCTTTCCTTACCTTTCGTTATTTTTTGACTGTTTGGGGCTGTAGGGATACTGTTAACAGTTGCAAATTCACCGCTAATTAGCTAAGAAACAGGCTGGTATCAGTGCTTGGATTATCGTCATTAAACAATATTACAAAAGAGTAGCCTATTCTGCCTGGTATTATTTTCACATATTTGATATACTTGCATAGACTT
Organism: Lissotriton vulgaris; assembly: GCF_964263255.1. Lineage (NCBI taxonomy): Eukaryota > Metazoa > Chordata > Amphibia > Caudata > Salamandridae > Lissotriton > Lissotriton vulgaris. The sequence goes on along the minus strand of NC_141689.1, from coordinate 2,060,843,458 downwards.
TTAATAGTCTATACGAAAAATATGGCACCTAAAGGCAGAGGGGGCAGAACAAAAGCAGCTGCTAGTTCAGCTAATCCAGATAATCCAGTCAGTATGACGCCTAGTAACACTGAAAGCACTACAACGAGATCAACAATAGAGCCTAACTCCCTATATAGACCTGTTCTTGAGACCCATGCACGCCAACAAAACAAGGTCATTAAGGAGCCATGAATACCCGATTTGTTTAGAAAAAAAACACAACTATTCCAGTTAAGAATAGTTTGCAGACACCTCGAGATCTCATTAAAGGAAAGGCACAAGGAGCACAAGGAGCTGCTGACCCGTCAGGTGCGGTATTAAAAAATCGTGGTGCTAATCTGTCACTTATTCCTGCAAAACTAGGGGGTCGGGGACCTCCCCCCCTCCGAAGAAGACATCGAGAAGGATGTAGCTGAACTCTGTCAAGCAGTGGGGGAAGTCAGAGTCTCACCACGAGCCAATGACAATGGCATCAGAGAGGAAAATGAAGTAGCTCTAACCTTAAATTATCCTGAATCTATTGAATCTATCGAATCAGGAGGTCAATTTTATTCCATGTCCGATGTCTCATTAGCATCCGACGGTGAGACTGGAGAGGATGTGATTAATGAAGCCCACTCACTCACAAAAGACTGGGCTGATGATTGTAACCAAGAATTTCTTGGCTCTGATAATTTGGTAAATGAGGGAACTCCAAACACAGTTCGCAAGGCCACAGAGGTACATCATTCTCCTTTGGCTGATAACTCTGGTGCAGTTGTCCAACCGCAATGGGATGGTGCTGGAGCGGCCCCGGAGATCCAATCTGAACTCCCTGAATTTTTGGAAGGAGATGAGGAAATCACACTTAAATCCATCTATAACTTGCAAACCTCCATGTACAGGTTAATTATGGCTCATAGAGAGGAAACTAAGGCAGAAGGGCTTCGTACGCAAGGGGTGGTACGAAAATTACAGAACGTTGTTCGTCGCTTAGCTAAATCCAGCAACGAAACCATTTCAAGAGTAAACGAGACTGAAGCACGTATTTCTGCTGTGGAAGATGAACTTTCTATACAGAATAAATCAATTAAGGACTTTGAGAACACTAGGCAAGATATTGACTGGAAACTGACCGACCTGGAGAACCGAGCACGGCGCAATAATTTGCGCATTTTGGGGATTGCAGAACGATCGGAGGGAAAAGATATCCGTCGTTTTGTTGTGGACTTATTCACTGACGCTTTTCCAGATCTCCAGGGATGGGTCTGGGATAAAGAAATTATACGAGCTCATCGTTTTCCCTTTTACCTAAAACGTGAGCAGGGTGGGGAAAATAAGAACCCTAGAGCTATTCTTATTTGTCTGCAAAATTATTTGCTCTGAGAGATTGTGTATGATTTTGCTAGACCTTCAAAGACCAGAAAGGGATTGGGGCATGAGTTTTTTGTAAGGCCCGATGTCTGCCTGGTAACAGTGCAGCAACGGTGGAGGCTTAAACAGTTAATGGCTCCAATCCAGTCCAAAGGGGGACAAGTATTTTTGTTAAACCCTGCAAAACTCAAGGTGGTACATAAGGGGAAAACCACCTTTTTTGTGTCCGAGGTTAAAGCACAGCAATTTCTAGATGAAATGTAGTAGAGGACAGGACAATGATTACATATCCTAGTCAGGTTTTTTCTTTTTGGGTCTCTGGGGGTCTCTATATATATTTTTTCTAAGAATGTTGGGGGTAAGATATAATAAGGGCCTGTGTGGATCAGGTAGAACCGCTTAGCTCTTTTTCACTTTCCATCAATGAGGGTTATTGCCCTTAAGCTTCTGGTGGTGGGGTTCTGGGAGGAGGGTGGGATGGGCAGGGTGGCAATGGGGGGGGTTGGAGGGAAAAGGGTGTTGGGCTGGGTGCAGGAAAATACAGCTGTAGGATGTTTAGTTTTGGCGCTCATGTATTTTGTATGGCCGAGGTTGAATGTAGGCATGTTTCGATATTGTAAATGTAAGCTCAACTGCGGTATTATATTAATACAAGATAATGGTTAAATTCTCGATTTGTTCTATCAATGTGTGTGGCCTAAATGATAAAAGAAAAAGGGGTATAACAGCTAATGTTTTTAAAGCTATGCGGGCTGATTTAATATGTATACAGGAGACTCATGTCTCTTGGTCAAACAGGGGATGGCTTAAGGACCTAGGAATGGAGGTTGTGGGGTGCTTTTGTCAAACTTCTATGATAAGGGGGGTGGCTATCTTAAAGAGGTTTGGGCTGGGGGAAGTTAAGAGAGTTAAAGAAGACTCGTTGGGACGTTGGGTCATTGTTGAGCTTAAACTTGGGGGATTGATTACTACTATCTGTTCAGTCTATGCCTCTACTGTTGATGACCCCACAGTATTTCATCAATTAAGTGTGGAGTTGGCTTTATGGCCACCCAGGTTAATATTTTGTGGGGATTTTAATCTCCATCTGGATGAAATACTGCGTATGTGGGGAGAAAAAAGAATATATTTAAAGCAGTCAAGGGGATCGCTTTAGAATACCGTTTGTTAGATGTGGGATATGAGAAAAGGGGAGGAACTCATGGATGTACTTTTTTTTCTGCCCCCATCAAAAACATTTTAGGCTGGACTATTTTTTTGTTGCAAGGAATTTCTTTAATGAACTGGCACAAATGGAATACAGAGTGGTACCCAAAATTGTATCGGATCATAACCCTATTATTATTAGCTTTGAATCCAGCATATCTCCTAGCTCCCGACCCTGGTCTTTCGACCGCAAGCTCTTGTTTGATACATCCTATGTTGATCATATGAATGCTTGGATTCCTGAGTTTTTTATTAACAACAAAGGCTCTGCCCCGTTAGAGGTAGTTTGGGACGCATTCAAATGTGGGGTTCGGGGAGAAACTCTGAGTTATTCAATAAGAAAACAGAGAGAGACTCGAAATAAAGAAGAATGTGAGATGAATAAAATGAGACTACTAGATATTCACCTTATGCAGGCCTGCAATAAAGGCTCCGCTACAGATAATACTATTAAGGAGCTATTGGCTCACAAGGTCAAGATTCATCAGGGATTTGCTTCACAGTTTGCTCAGCAACTTGCAGCCTTTCGAGCAGAGGTTTACGAGGTCGGAGAAAATTCAGGAAAGTATCTGGCTAAGAGGGCAAGAGAGAAAGCTGTATTTGCTAGTATTGATAAAATCAACGACATCGCAGGGGCGACTGTTGATAATCCTGTAGATATACTCAAAGTGTTTTGTGATTTTTACTTAAAACTTTATACTGAGGATATTGTAGGCGACTGCACAGATCGAATAATTGACTTTACTGATCAGACCTTAAATGGTATCTTATCTATGCAGGAGAGGGAGGAGTTGGATTTGCCCATTACGTGGGAAGAGATTGAGGTGTCATTATTGTCATTAGCTCCCGGAAAAGCTGCAGGCCCGACTCTATTCCCCTTGAGTTTTTCAAACATTTTCGAAGTATATTAAGAGTTGAAATGATGGATTTATTTCAAAGTGCCCAACAAGGCACTGCCCCTCAGTCCTGGCACGATTCTATACTAACTGTTTTTCTTAAAAAGGGCAAACCTCCCCTACTACCGTCATCTTTTCGCCCCATTTCCCTCATAAATGCTGATAGCAAAATTTTCTCCAAGATCCTTGCCTCACGCTTATCTAACATCATATCTCCACTAGTTTCTAAATACCAACATGGTTTCATCCCTTCCCGAGACACCGCGGACCACATCCGACGGGTGATCATGTTCCTGGATTGGTCCCAGGCAAAGCTTTGGTCTAGTATTGGACTAATATTCTTATATGCTGAAAAAGCTTTTGACCGGGTTGCCTGGGGTTATCTATGGGACGTGTTAGCTAGGAAGGGAATAGGTCCAGGGTTCTTAACGGCACTAAAAACTATGTATATCGCCCCAAAAGCATGTATCCGAATTAATGGCCAGCTTTCTCCTTTTTTTTTTGATCACTAGGGGCACCCGTCAGGGATGCCTCTGCTCACCTTTACTTTTTGCACTTTATATCGATCCCCTAATCAACCGCTTTATCATGGAACAAAGGATTAGTCCCATCAGCTTAGCGAACATTAACTATCGCATATTGGCTTACGCTGATGATATTGTCATAACAACTACCGACATACAGACTGCTCTTCCGACAATAAACGAACTTGCTAAACAATTTGGGCCATTTTCTGGGTATAAACTTAACATGGAGAAGACGCAGATTTTATGTTCTGGTGAGAATCCACCCTCAAATATCCCTACAACTTCAGAGGTTATATACTTAGGAATCAAGATATCATTGCCCATAGAGAAAATACCTGAAGCCAACATAAATCCTGTGATATCCCATATTAATAGCTTATTACAACGTTTAGACCACTTACACTTATCACTGCATGGTAGACTTAACATTTTAAAAATGATGATCTTACCGAAAGTGTTTTATATGTACCGTACTATACCGCTGGAATTTCCTCCCTCTTGCTTTAAAAGTTTGGAAAGAACCACCTCCAGGTTCCTATGAGGCTATAAACGTCAACGGAAAGCTCTAAAAAAGATGATATTGAGTAAGGAGTGTGGGGGATGGAACGTTCCTCATTTTTTTTCCCATTATTTAGCAGCAACGCTCCAATTTATCAGACCCCTTATAATTGGCGATAGAGCATCTATTGCTGCTTGTCAAATCCCATCTATTTTTGAACTGACCATGGGCGAGAAAGTGAAAGGTAGCTTTCTTAAGGTTTTTGAGCCAAGCTATCATAAAAAGACAAAGTTTAAGACGCTGAAGTCAGCCTTTGGAGCATGGCAAAAAGTACGGAAGCATTTGTCTATATCTAAATTTAACGCCTATACCCCTCTAGTGTCGCCTGGGCTCCTTCCAAATATTTTTTGTGATTTAACGACTTACAGATGGGAGCAGAAAGGATTACGATATTTGGGTGATTTATTTAGCAACGGTCAAATTGCATCATGTAGGAAGGGGGAGTCTCTAGTTGGCGCAGTGTAGCACTAGCGACAAGCAGGGACTCTCTCTTCCTCGTCAGGGCTGAGGGTTACCTTCAAGACAACCTCTGCTTACCCTCTAGGTAGTGTGGCTTAAGCAGTCTTAGGCTAATCTCTGGGGCACATAGGGTTAAACACTTGCAATATTACACCATCACAACCAACCACCACACAATGACACCAAACTGTATTTGTAAAAATATATATCTTTATATAAATTTCAAGCAGGCTTGTAAATACAGTTGTCAAACTTTCAATAGCGGTTCCAGGTTACTTAAGTTCAAGTTGCCACAGTTCTTTCTTGGCAATAAGCAATCTTTTGGGCCTTCTGCCCAGGTTCAACAAGGTTCAGTGTCTTGTAGCGCCTCAATGCGCTTCCCGCTGTCTCCGCTTGCTTCAGAGAGGAGATCGGGCCTGGCCGGCCAAAGCTCACGCTTCCCGCGTGGGCCTCGAGGATCAGGAACTGTGCGAGCCTCGGTTTCAGAGGCGGCTCGCGTTGGGAGCAGATAGCGCGGTGCGAGCTCGAGTTGCAGGATGCTCGCACCGTGAGGATACAACACAGTACCTTTCAAATTCTTGTGGAGCGGGCGGCTTCCAGGGGAGCTGTCCCACGTCGCGTTGCTTTCCCGGGGTCGCTGTTCGCTGCGGCTCTCAGCCGGGCAGGTCACGGGTCATCCGGGGCGGCGGTGTTCAGTGGCGGCAGGGTCCTTCCTTCGTCATTCGCTCCGACCCTGGAGGCGGCGGCTGTGTGGTGGCGGCCAGTGGCAGTACGGTCCCCAAGTGCAGGACGTACCCAGCCAAAGTGCCGGTTGCAGCTGTGCGCTCACAGCTGAGCTGTCGGGCAGGATACCGACCAGAGGGGGGTTATCACAGGGCGGCTGCCCGTCTTCGCAGGTGGATTGGCGGCTCGAAGCGTAGTCAATTCGGGAGCTTGGACCGGACGGGTCCTCCTTCGCGTTGCTCTCGGGCTCCCGGTGCAGAGGCGGTCACGGTGTTCGGGCCAGCGGCGGCTGGACCTCACGTTGCTCTCGCGGTTGCTTTGGGCCCCGGTCACGGTGCTTGGGGGGATGTCGATGCCTTGGATTACGGGGAGCGTGGCAGGATTGCCCAGCGCTCCCAGACTCCTCCGTCAGTACTGCAGCGATAAGCAGCACACACAGTCGCTTTCTTCAGGGTGTAGCGCCCACTGGTCCTGGGAAGCTGGTCAGAGGGCAAGTTCAGCAACAAGCCCTTGGAGATCTCTCAGCAGAGTTTGGCACAAAGTCTTACAAAGCAAAAGTCTTCTTGTAGTCTTTTCTTTTCCTCTCCTTCTGCAGCAAGGCACCAGACACAGGCAAGAGACAGCACTCCTCCTTGTCCTTCCAGGTCCTTCTCGTCGGGCAGAGTTCCTTCTGTAGCACAAACAGGATCTAATTTACAAGGAGCAAGGCTCCTTCTTTTATACTGCATTTCTTTTGTTCTTACAGGCCAGGGGGGCCTTTGCATAGCCACTTTCAGTCCTTGAGTACTTTGATGGGTGCAATCCGGCTTCTGCTTTCAGTGTGAGGGGCAGGCACATCAGACGCTCCACAGGAGGTGGAGCCAACATTGTGTGGACAGGGGCAGCCAGAAGTACCTTGTTGATGGGGCTTCACCCTTCCTGGGCCAGGTGCCGGCTGAGTCATCAGTCGCTCCCCAGGAGGGTGGAGCCAGCATTGTGGTGGCAGAGCACAGCAAGATTCAGAGTCAAGAGCCACTCCTACCTCCCACTAAGGTGCAATCTACGCATTCACCACCTGTCATCCCCCAGCCCTGTCACTCACACATCCCAGACAGTCAGATACACATACCAGCAGAGGCGGGCTGAAATGGTTAGGCAAGCAAATGCTAACTTTCTAAAAGTAGCATTTGCAAACACAGGAAATTAAAATAAACTTTACTAAAAGAAGTATTTTATCATCCTGAGTTCAGGCATACTAAACATGACTCTCTACCATGCTCCCTGAGCCTGCTGGGATTATAGAGTGTAATAATTCCAGCAGCCCATTCTGGCCTAAAGGAAGCAGGTAGCCTTACAATAGTGAAATACGAATTTGGTTGTAATTCACTACTAGGACATGCCACACACATCAGGGCTTGTCCTACCTTACACTTACAATGCACCCTGCCCTCAGGCCTACCATAGGGGTGACTAATATGAAGTCAAGGGAAGGTTCAGGGGCTGGCAAGTGGGTGCACTTGCCCAGCCAGCATAACAGTACGAGACTGCACGCAGGTTCTGCAACGGCAGATCCTAGACACATCTTAAGGCTGCTTCTGTGGGTGGCGCAACCAGCGCTGCAGGCCCACTAGCAGTATTGGCATTCACAAGCCCTGGCACTCCTGGTGCACTTTACTAGGGCCTAACAGTAAATCCAATGAACCAATCATGGACATCAATCACATGTACAATTTACAGTAGGGAGCACTTGCACTGCGGCACGGGTTGGCCGTGGCGCAGTGCCCTGAGTAGCGGAAAACCAGCAAAACATCGGAGGCACACCATCAAAAAGTGGAAGGGAAACTCACGCCAAGGTGCCAGGTCTAACACATCATTTCATGAATTAGAGAACAAATTTCTGTTGTCAAGAAACGATTTTTTTTAAATTTCTTCAGATTCGAAGCTTTCTACAGAGGCACACGTTTATTATTTCAGCTAGAATGACAAAAATTTCTTTATTGGAACTCCTTCAGAAAAAAAAACCCTATAGGTTCTCTCTACTTAAGTTTGATTCAAGAATGTGGGGACGAGATGGAACAATGCCAGTCGAAATGGGTTAGTAAATTTAGGACTCCCTGGTATAGATGTCTTGTCATCTGTTAAATGTGCTTCTGAATGCCTACTTACAGGGATGATGAAATCTCAACATTTTATGTGTATACACGATCTTTACTATACACCCAGTAAGGTTGTTAAGTGGAGCACTACTACTGGAACGAACTGTAATCGCTGTGGGTTGTAGGCAGCTAACGATTTGCATATGTTCTTTCAATGTCCCAAACTTAGGAGCTTTTTTCACCAAATTGAAAGCTTTCTAGCTGCTGTTCTCAATTGCGACATTGCAGTAAACACTGAGATGGTGTTACTAGGAGTGGATTTCTCTACCTTTAGATCAAAGCCAGTAACTTATTTTTTGTTTATTTGTATGGCAGTGGCTAGAGCCTGTATTACTAGGGAATGGATCAATTCAGACCCTCCTTCTTTTTTTACTTGGCGTGAAAAATTATTGTTTATGTATAATATTGAATCTGCCATTTATAAGCTAACATGTATCAAAAGAAGAGCTTTGGGGGAGAAAATCTGGGCTCCAATCGCCGATTGGATTTAATTATTTTCTGTGACTCTGTTAATTTCCTACTTTGTATGTATTCAAGATGAATCTTTTTGTTTGTTATTTGTACTGCTGTATTCCCCTGCAATAAAACAATAAAACTAAAAAAAAGTAATCTTTTTACTGAATTGCAAGGCATACTGTCATGTGTCTAAGATCACAGTGTGAGTCAGTCTTCATTTCACAAAATAGTGGCTGATTAATTTGCAAAGTTGATGTGTTTAAAAATATGGCAATGCATGTAGACTTGGAGTGAGTCAGGCCTGTGTGTGCTGTAGAAACTGCATACCAACTCTCGCTGTATCATGTAGTAATCATGTCAGTGAATTCTCATTTCTACATTCTCAGTCCCACCTTGAGCTCATACACTGCCTGAACACCACTGCACTGTCCTAAAACCACCTGAAACAGAACTCTCAGGAAGACTCTCATTTACTGTGGTAATCATTTTACTGAATTGCAAGGCATACTGTCATGTGTCTAAGATCACAGTGTGAGTCAGACTTCATTTCACAAAATGAACTCCTTTCCTCTCTCTTTATATAACTCTCCTCTCTTCCTCACTCATTTTCCCTCTCTCTTAATTGTGTTCCTTCTTTCTCTTTCATCTTCCCTCACCCTCATACTCCTTCCCTAACTGTCTCTGCCCTTCACTCACCGTCACTCCCTTTCCCCCTCTGCACTTTATCGTATCTATATTTCTCACCCCTTCACTTTCCTGCTCCCTTTTCCTCACTCCCCGTCGCCCTGTTTCTTTCACTCCCCTTTCCTCACTCTCCTTCCTTTACTTCTCTTTTGTCACTCCTTCACTCCATCTCACTTACTAACCTTCATTCACTCCCTCACTCACTTTTTTTTCATCCATGTTTGTCTCCCATTCTCCCTCTGTCTCATTCACTCTAACTGCTTCACTCCCTCTCAGTCCCTTGCTCTCCCTGTCTGTCACTCTTTCTCTCTCTCTCCCTTACCCTTAATCTTCTTTCTTCTGTCTTTCTACCATTCCTCCACTCTCCCTCACTCACTTTCCTTCTCTCTTAATTTTATTTCTTCTCCCTCATTCTCCTTTACTCACCCTCATACCCCTTCCCTAGCTGTCACTGCCCTTCATGCACCGTCACTCCCCTTTCCCCACTACACTTCCTCCGGTCTGTATCTCACACCCCTTCTCTTTTCCAGTCTCTTTCCCTCACTCTTCTTCCCTGATTGAAATCCTGACTCCCCTTCTCTCACTCCGCTTTCCTAACTCCCTCCATCCCCTCACTCCACTTCTCTCTCCCTCACTCCCCATCTCTCACTTTCCCTTACCGCCCTTTTCTCATCCTTATACCCCTTCTCTCACCATTACTCCAGTTCTGTTACTTCCACTCCCGTTACCCTGCTCTACTTCTACTTCTCCCTCTCCGTCTCTTACTCCCCTTCCCTGTCTCTGTGCCCTGCTCCCCTTTTCTCACTCCCCCTCCCTCACTCTCCTTTCCTAACTGCCATTCATTTACTCTTTCACTCCCCTTACCTGTATCCCCTACCCTTAGTCCTCTTGCTTCAGTCACTCTTTGATTCCCCTTTCCTCACTCATCACTCCCCTTTCCTCACTAATTCTCTCAGTCCCTTCCTCCCGTTCAGTCAGTAATTTCAGTCATTCATTTATACACATTCATTCAAAAAAGTATGATACAGTATATAAGAAATACAGCTCTTCTTGGAGAAGTGAAGTTAGTTCTAAAAAGAACTGTTTTTTTGTCTTTTTGTTTTAAAATTCTTTTTTTCTTTTTTCAACAGTTTTATATATTTTTTTGTATTTTTTGTAAGAAAAAAATAAACAGGAAATAAAAAACTGCTCAACAGGAACAAAATAAAAAGTAAAAAATTATCTGCGGAAGCATTGGTGCTGCCTAATCTTCATTTCAATTAAGTTCACACTCTGCTCTCCATAGCAGAGGATCTCATAGCAGAAGTTGCATTTTATATGTACATTAGCCAAAAGTGGCCGGACATCTAAACTTGATAGTGAGGGAAGTGGGTGGGGTTTTGGAAAATTCTGGAAAAGAAACTACTATAAACCAATCCAAAGTGTTGTTTTTAAGTCACATGACTTTACATGCGCTTACGGGAGCGCACGTTGCACGTCTGTCGCATATAAATGACGTTTTACCCGAATTTCGTAAAAGCTTTTAAAAACGAGAAAAGGAGGCAGAGAATAGACTCCCTGACCCCCTAGGCCTTCTCATGGGG